>NC_091286.1:420229456-422743206 GCF_032444005.1 Ranitomeya imitator | reverse complement strand
TGTCAAGAGATTCAAGAGCAAAATGTGCTGGCCAGTGTCAGAAAGCTTGGTCTCAGTCGCAGGTCAAGGGTCTTGCAACAGGATAATGACCCAAAACACACAGCTAAAAACACCCAAGAATGGCTAAGAGGAAAACATTGGACTATTCTGAAGTGGGCTTCTATGAGCCCTGACCCTAAATTCTATTGAGCATCCTTGGAAAGAGCTGAAACATGCAGTTTGGAAAGCACGAGACAACTGGAGGAGTTTGCTCTTGCGGAGTGGGCCAAAATACCTGTTGACAGGTGCAGAAGTCTCATTGACCGTTACAGGAATGGTTTAAATGCAGTGATTGCCTCAAAAGGTTGTGCAACAAAATATTAAGTTAAGGGTACCATCATTTCTCTCCAGGCCTGTTTCATGAGTTTTATTTATTTTTTTTTAATTCTGTGGAAGCATGGTTGAAAAGCAATGTCTAACCTTCATTTGTTCATTTTCATAGATCTTTTATTTATTATTATCTATTATTACTTTTGTCAGATTCAAGTTATTTCTGTGACCATTGTGGGTTTTTCTGTCGTTAAACGAGGGGTGCCAACAATTTTGACCACGTTTGTAAGATAGAAATTAATGAGCATATAATAAGTAAACAGTAATAGTGAATATAAATCACATTGGGCAGTTAGCAAACACTGGTTTTGATCATACAAGGTGTAAAAGCCATCCAACCACGACAAGGTGCACCCAAATCGGGACAGTCCTATCCTCTAGTCTTAAAACCTCACGTAGTGTAAATGGGGCAGAGCAGGACTTGGGTTTTACTGACTTTTATGCTGTTTTGATAACAAACAATGTTTACTAAGTCCCCTATGCTATTTATATGTACTATTACGATTTACTTACAGCAGGGTATATGCTCATTTTCCTTCTATCTTAGGTTTTGCATTTTATACTGTTAAAATACTGGAGCGCCATTTCTGAAACTTTACCATGACCAAACCAAAAGCTGCAGTCTCACTCACTACAGCAGCACTCTACATGGGATACTCAGCCTTTGCTTCTCTCCCTTATTCTATATTACATGATATCATATATTGATTCCATAAGGACCGTGCTAGTTTCAGTCAAGGCAAAAATATGCAATTTTTTGTAGATAATTATTTTTATTTAGGCTCTCCATATATTTGTTTGCAGTTGTTTTTCTCCTTCAGCATACTGGGGAGCATAGTATTTTTAACCATTGTGCTTGCCTGAGTGACCGTTGGACCATAAAACAACAAGGCAGTCAGGGAAACTTACACCTGCGTAAAGCAGCAGCTGTGAATACTGGTGGATGTAGATGAAAGCTGCCATTTCCCAGCATTAGAGCAATTATGTCATTACCTAGTTTATATGACTACAGTGAAATGTACTTATGTCTGGATGTAAGAGAGTGAAGGGATAACTAGGTTTCTGCTGTCAAAGAAAGCACTCCTACTTCTGCAGAGGTCTATATAACTTTAGTTAAGTAGGTTATGTTGTTCTGTTATGTTATGTTGTGGCTCACCACTACGGCATCGGAATACACTGAAAAAAAATTATTATCAAAGCCAATCTGTCACCAGATTAATCTGAGAGCAGCATAATGTAGAGACAGAGACCCTGATTCCAGCGATGTGTCACTTACTTGGCTGCTTATTGTAGTTTTGACAAAATCGCTGATTTTTCAGCAGGAGATTATCACCAGACGACTAGTAAACCTGCTGCCATGTAGTCCTCCATATTCATGAGCTCTGTATAACCCCGCCCCCCACCACTGATTGGCAGTTTCCTGGCTATACACATTGTACGCTGAAATTTGTAAATCAATGCTGTGGATGGGGTTATAGAGCTTAACATTCAGAAAACTGGTAGATTTGCATAATTTATAATAGTGATTTTATTAAAACTGCAGCCAGCAGCCCAATAAGCAACACATCACTGGAATCAGGGTCTTTGCCTCTACATTTTTCTGCTCTCAGATGGGGTAGCAAAAACCTCGTGACAGATCCCCTTTAACCCTGGTGTTGCCTTGATATTAGTTTCCTTTTTTAAAGAAGCAGTTATAAATGGTGCAATGTGTTCTTACCTGCTATTCAGAGTTTCGGGCACATCTCTGTCAAAATAAGATACTGCCCAGTCCCTGTTGATTTAAAAAAAAAAAAAGATTTTGCCATCTATAATAAATAATAATAATTTTATTTCTATAGCCCCAACATATTCCGCAACACTTTGCATATTATAGGGGACTGTAGTGTTTATACTGTATATTGCTTTATATTGGTATGTTAGATAAGAAATATCTTTTACTGTATTTCTTTCAATATTTGATAAAAAATATTTAAGAAAGTGCTAGAAAAATGAGAGACATACTAAAACTTTAAAACAATAACTTATACTTATATGTACACTGTGCCTATGTATGCTCATTGTAGACTTGCTATTACAGAGTGAGACACTTTCTTCAGTTCGGCTGCTTTTGCTACTATCTATTGAGCAATATTTCATGACTTGTATATTGCACTCACTCTCTGTAAAGGTGTAGGGAAAATGCAGCTGTCGGTCACCAGGGGCGTAACTAGAATTTTGGTATTCGCACCTATGAATTCTAAAGAAAAGTAAAATTCAGTAAAAGATTCATGAAAAATAGCCTTTAAATACATTTTAAAATCCCTGTAGAAAAAATCCATCCAACACTGTAGGAAAAAGCAGTCAAGTTTCAGACACAGCCCTTAGACATTGCCTTTTGCCTTATTCTTAGGGTATGTTTCCACGGTCAGGAAACGTTGCGTGTTTGACGCTGCATACAGCAGCTGTGTCAAACACACAGCGGCCAGATGTTACAGCATAGTGGAGGAGATTTCATGAAATCCCGCCTCCACTATGTGTTAAAAGATGCAAGTGGCAGACGCGCATAAACGGACATGTGGTGCGTCTTTCCAGAATCGCACCGTAAATTTACCATAGGCTATCATTAGATGCGGTTAAAGATGCGTTAGGATTTGTAATGGTAGGAGTCTTATTGGCACATATCCATTACTAAGCTGGCTTAATGTCACCTTGCAAAGGTGACATTAACCCCTTATTACACTATATGCCACCACTACAGGGCAGTGGGAAGAGAGAGGCTAAGCGCCGGAAATGGCGCATCTTACAGATGCGCCATTTCTGGGGCGGCTGGGAGCTGGTATTTGTAGCCAGGTGGTCCCTTCTTAGGCTATGAATATCAGCCCGCAGCTGTCTGCATAGCCTTTCTGGCTATAAATTATAGGGGGTCCCCACATCATTTATTTGGGCGGTCCCCCTATTTTAATAGCCAGTAAAGCTAAATATACAGCTGCGGGCTGATATTCATAGCTTGGGAAGCTCCATGGGTATTAACCCCTTCCCAGGCTATAAATATCGGCCCCTAGTCACTGGCTTTCCCTCTCTGGCGCAGATAATAGCGTGAGAGCCCACACCATTTTTTTTTTTCATTTTTTTTTTAAATTAAACAGATATTGCATTTAAGGCCGGGGTCACTATAGATAATACCAAGCCCGATGTTTAGTAATAATAAAATGGTACATAAAGAGTTACGCCAGGATCACACATGCGAGAAACTCACACAAGTCTCACACCTCAATACCGGGCACTGCCGCCGGCACTCGGGAGTGTAGCGTGCAGCTGCATAGTGTGCTCCGCTCCCGAGTGTCGGCGGCAGTGCCGGGTATTAAGATGCGAGATTCGTTCGAGTTTGTCGCAAGTGGGGTCCTGGCCTAATTCTTTATGTACCATTTTATTATGTTTATTACTAAACATCGGGCTTGGTATTATCTATAGATATATCTATCAATTATCTATTATCTATTATCTACCTATTATCTATCTATCTATCTCTATTATCCATCTATCTATTATCTATCTATATATCATCTATCTATCTATCTATAGATCTATCTATCTGTGTGTGTAAACATTATTCTTCAATGGAGTATGTAAAAGATGAACTAGGAAAAGAAAATTACATCACAATTCTTTTTATTCATATATCTTTATTTAGCTTAAAAAACACACACACACAAATCCGCATGAAAAACTCATCAAAAAATGCATTAAAAAAACGCAGGTGACCTGAAAGTGACCTCAGATGCTGATTTGGTGCAGATTTTACCTGCATCAAATCCTGAGCAAACACTGAGCCATTCCTGACCCTAGAAACATACCCTTATGGCGTTGGATGGATTTTTTCTACATGGATTTTAGCATGTTATAATACAAGCTATTTTTTTTATAGATCCTTTTACTGGATATTGCTTTTTCCTAGAATTCATAGGACCCCATAGTAACATGATTTGAGCCCCACTACTTAATGAGAGGAAACTAAAATACCAGAATAAGTAGCAATAATTCAAGGTATGGATAACACGGCCATATGTCAGAAAAAGTGGTGGTAGAAAGTGGAAACCAATTTGTTAATTTCTACAAAATGTTCTTGCACCTGTACAGGTTCCCTCAACTTCCTGGCCCATAGCAGTTGCTAATATGGGGTATTGTTAGGCTCATGCCAGACACTATTTACTCTCTCATCTCCCACGGGATACAGGATTAGGCAGGTGAAATTTTACTGCTTGATCCTTCTATTTCCCAACATCTGCCATCAGGGGAGACTGGGGTCCCCACACACATTAGATGAGCGCCCAGGTCTTTTTAAGTCGGCAGGTTCGAATTACATAAATTCAATGCTATTGACCAATTTATCTGTCACAGCCTGTGACTCACAGGGACGTACAGGTACTCCTCACAAAATTAGAATATCATCAAAAAGTTAATTTATTTCAGTTCTCCAATGCAGAAAGTGAAAGTCATATGTTATATAGTCATTACAAACAGCATTATCTATTTCAAGTGTTTATTTCTGTTAATGTTGATGATTATGGCTTACAGCCAGAAAACCCAAAAATCTTCGGCGTTGTCTATTGGTCATGAGTGGCTTGACACAAGGAATGCGGCACTTGTAGCCCATGTCCAGGATACATCTGTGTGTGGTGGCTCTTGAAGCAATTGTGACTCTCCTCCAAATTTACAATCTTTACAAGGCTGTGGCTATCCCGGTTGCTTTTTCTACCACACTTTTTCCTTTCACTCAACTTTCCATTAATATGCTTGGATACAGCACTCTGTGATCAGCCAGCTTCTTTATAAATGACCTTTTTGTGGCTTACCCTCCTTGTGGATTGTGTCAATGACAGCCTTCTGGACATCTGTCAAGTCAGCAGTCTTCCCCATGATTGTGGAGCCGAATGAAATAGACTAAGGGACCCTTCTATACGCTTAGAAGGCCTTTGCAGGTATTTTTTGTTAATTATTCTAATTTACCGAGACAATGACTTTTGAGTTTTCATTGGCTGTAAGCCATGATAATCAACATTAACAGAAATAAACACTTGAAGTAGATCACTGTGTTTGCAATGACTCTGTCTAATATATTAGTTTCACTTTTTGTATTGAAGAACTGAAATACATTGATGTTTTGATGATATTCTAATTTTGTGAGAAGCACCTGTACATATTAAAATTGATTTTACTTAACTAGTTATATACCCCTGTTAATAATGAACATATTTTTACCACAATATTACATTCTTAGTAGAGAGCTAAGGCTACATGATCATATTAATATATTCCTTGCATTAGAGCATACTGAATAGGAAACTGGTATTGATTTTTCATTTAATGGGATCCTTTATCATCCATGCTTTGGTGAATATATTATTCTATTCAGAAAATACAGCCTAAAGATTGGTTCAATTTAGCAGTTACATTTCTGGTTTATTTTATATATGTCTGAAAGTGGACATCTAATGAAATGTTCTATATGCAGCAGTACCTCCTTGACGATACCACTCACAACTGCACTGTAATAGCTCTAAAAAGTTGGAGGACATTACAGGTTTGGAATTTTTCATCAGAAGAATCTCTTTCAATTGTGTAAGTCATGAAGCAAACGTCTGGTCTCTTAGGGACCAAGGGGTGGTCTTCTACAGGTGTGGTTCGCTTCTCAAAGAAGATGGCAAGTATGCACAGTATAGGACAGAAATATATCACTGAAAATCGTATAAAGGAAAAAAGTTGGTCTTGTAGGCTGGATTTCTACCTTCACGATTTTGGATGCAGTTTTTGAAGTTAAAGCCATTTTATCATTTTTGTTCAATGATAAGGCTATATGAGGCTTTGTTTTATGAGAGGCAAATTGTATTATTGCTAGTGCTGTATTGTGCTGCCTATAAATTACTGTGCAGTTTTGTATAACATTTTGGGATGCAATTATAGAAAAAAAATACTATTTTTGGTTTATTTTTTTTGCATTCATGCTTTTTATGGTTCATTTTTGACACCAAATAAACTAGTGAATGAATCGTCCAGGTTACTACTATCGTGCAGATACCTAATTTGTGTACTTTTTCCTTTCTTTTTGTTAGGCCGCTGTTATGATCTGGTGGCCTAGGAGCAGCATGAGACGTACTCTGGAGAAGGTGGTACCTGTACTGACCGCAGACCCTGAACTTAGCACCGCAACTAGAAGAAGCCGTGGGATGTACCTAACACTCCCTAGACACCTCGACACAGCCTAAGAACTAACTTCCCCTAAAGATAGAAACGGGAAAACTATCTTGCCTCAGAGAAAATCCCCAAAGGATAGACAGCCCCCCACAAATATTGACTGTGAGAGGAGAGGGGAAATGACAAACGCAGACTGAAATCAGAATATATCAAAGGAGGCCGTTCTAGCTAAAAAGAAAGAATAGGACAGAGTACTATGCGATCAGTATTAAAACACTAGAAAATATCCACCACAGAAAATACAAATCTCCACATCTGACTAAAGACATGGAGGGTATATCTGCATCTCCAGAGACACAGCTTGGCTGCAAAAAATCCTTCACAGACAAAGCTGGATAAGACAAAACATGAAAATGCACAGAACTATAAGGTCCACAGCATGTGGACAGCAAAAACAAAGCCAGAACTTATCTTGTTGAAATGAAGAGCAAAGCAGGAGAGACCAGGTATGGATTTGAATCCTCCAAAAACAATGGACAACTGGCACTGACTAAAGGATCAAGCAGGACTAAATAGCTCAGTCCAAATTGCAAAAAGTGAACACACCTGATAAATGCTGCGATCCAAAGACAGCAGCACTACCACTCATAACCACCGGAGGGAGCCCAAGAGCAGAATTCACAACAGTACCCCCCCCCCCCTTGAGGAGGGGTCACCGAACCCTCATCAGAGCCCCCAGGCCGATCAGGACGAGCCAAATGAAAGGCACGAACCAAATCGTCAGCATGAACATCGGAGGCAACAACCCAAGAATTATCCTCCTGGCCATAACCCTTCCATTTGACCAGATACTGAAGCTTCCGCCTCGAAAAACGAGAATCCAAAATCTTCTCAACCACATACTCCAACTCCCCATCAATCAACACGGGGGCCGTAGGATCAACAGAGGGAACAACGGGCACCACATACTTCCGCAACAATGATATATGGAAAACATTATGGATGGAAAAAGAGGCTGGAAGGGTCAAAGGAAAAGACACTGGATTGATAATCTCAGAAATCCTATAAGGACCAATAAACCGAGGCTTGAACTTAAGGGAAGAAACCTTCATAGGAACATGACGGGAAGACAAGCAGACCAAATCCCCAACCCGAAGCCGGGAACCAACACGCCGACAACGGTTAGCAAAACGCTGAGCCTCCTCCTAAGACAACACCAAATTGTCCACCACATGAGCCCAAATCTGCTGCAGCCTGTCAACCACAGAATCCACACCAGGACAATCAGAAGGCTCAACCTGCTCTGAGGAAAAACGAGGATGAAAACCAAAATTACAAAAAAAGGCGAAACCAAGGTAGCAGAACTAGCCCGATTATTAAGGGCAAACTCGGTCAATGGCAAGAAAGCCACCCAATCATCCTGATCAGCAGACACAAAGCATCTCAAATAAGTTTCCAAAGTCTGATTAGTTCGCTCGGTTTGGCCATTTGTCTGAGGATGAAATGCGGAAGAAAAAGACAAATCAATGCCCAACCTAGCACAAAAGGCCCACCAAAACCTAGAAACAAACTGGGAACCTCTATCGGACACAATATTCTCCATGCCATGCAAACGAACCACATGCTGAAAAAACAATGGAACCAAATCAGAAGAGGAAGGCAATTTAGGCAAAGGTACCAAATGAACCATCTTAGAAAACCGGTCACAAACCACCCAGATAACAGACATCCTCTGGGAAACCGGAAGATCTGAAATAAAATCCATAGAAATATGCGTCCAAGGTCTCTCAGGGACCGGCAAAGGCAGAAGCAACCCACTAGCGCGGGAACAGCAAGGCTTAGCCCACGCACAAATCCCACAGGACTGCACAAAAGAACGCACATCCCGCGACAAAGAAGGCCACCAAAAGGACCTACCAACCAAATCTCCGGTACCAAAAATCCCAGGATGGCCAGCCAACACAGAACAATGAACCTCAGAAATCACTTTACTAGTCCATCTATCAGGAACAAACAGTTTCCCCACCGGACAGCGGTCAGGTTTATTAGCCTGAAATTCCTGAAGAACCCGTCGTAAATCAGGGGAGATGGCAGAAAGAATCACCCCTTCCTTCACAATGCCGACCGGCTCAAGAACCCCAGGGGAATCAAGAAAAAAAACTCCTAGAGAGGGCATCCGCCTTAACATTCTTAGTACCAGGAATGTACGAGACCACAAAATCAAAACGGGAGAAAAACAGGGACCATCGAGCCTGTCTAGGATTGAGCCGTTTGGCAGACTCGAGTTAAATCAGATTCTTATGATCGGTCAGGACCACAATACGGTGCTTGGCCCCCTCAAGCCAATGTCGCCACTCCTCAAATGCCCACTTCATAGCCAACAACTCCCAATTGCCGACATCATAATTGCGTTCCGCAGGCGAAAACTTCCGAGAAAAGAAGGCACACAGTTTCATCAAGGAACCATCAGAATTCCTCTGAGACAAAACGGCCCCTGCCCCAATCTCAGACGCGTCAACCTCAACCTGAAGTGGAAGAGAAACATCCGGCTGACGCAACACAGGGGCAGAAGTAAATCGACGTTTAAGCTCCTGAAAGGCAGAAACAGCCGCGGAGGACCAATTCGTCACATCAGCGCCTTTCTTCGTCAAATCGGTCAGAGGTTTAACCACACTGGAGAAGTTGGCAATGAAACAACGATAAAAATTAGCAAAGCCCAAGAATTTCTGAAGGCTCTTCACAGATGTGGGCTGAATCCAATCATGAATGGCCTGAACCTTAACCGGATCCATTTCTATAGATGAGGGAGAAAAAATGAAGCCCAAAAAAGAAACCTTCTGCACTCCAAAGAGGCACTTCGACCACTTCACAAATAAAGCATTATTACGGAGGATCTGAAATATCATCCTGACCTGTTTCACATGAGACTCCCAATCATCGGAAAAAATCAAAATATCATCCAAATTTACAACCATGAATTTATCAAGATAACTCCGAAAGATATCATGCATGAAGGATTGGAACACAGATGGGGCATTAGAGAGTCCGAATGGCATCACAAGGTATTCAAAATGGCCTTCGGGCGTATTAAATGCAGTTTTCCATTCGTCACCCTGCTTAATACAAATAAGATTATATGCCCCTCGAAGGTCAATCTTAGTAAACCAGCTAGCCCCCTTAATCCTAGCAATCAAAACAGTAAGCAAAGGCAAAGGGTATTGAAATTTGACCGTGATCTTATTCAAGAGGCGATAATCAATACAGGGTCTCAAGGAGCCATCCTTCTTGGCAACAAAAAAAAACCTGCTCCCAATGGTGAAGAAGATGGCCGAATATGCCTCTTCTCAGAAAGACTCCTTAATATAGCTCCACATGGCGGAATGGACAGACAGGTTGAAAAGTCGGCCCTTAGGGAACTTACAACCTGGAATCACGTCAATAGCACAATCACAGTCCCTATGCGGTGGAAGGGAACTGGATTTGGGCTCATCGAATACCTTCTGGAAATCTGACAAAAACTCAGGAATTTCAGAAGAGGGGGAAGAGGAAATTGACATCAAAGGAACGTGACAATGAACCCCCTGACAACCCCAACTAGTCACAGACATAGATGTCCAATCTAACACCGGATTATGTACCTGTAACCATGGAAAACCCAGCACAATATCATCATGCAAATTATGCAACACCAGAAAACGACAATCTTCCTGATGGGCTGGCGCCATGCGCATAGTCAGCTGTGTCCAAAACTGAGGTTTATTTATAGCCAACGGTGTAACATCAATCCCCCTTAAAGGAATAGGGTTCTGCAAAGGCTGCAAGGGGAAACCACAACATCTGGCAAATTCTAAGTCCATTAAGTTCAGAGCGGCGCCTGAACCCACAAATGCCATGACAGAAAATTATGATAATGAGCAGATCAAGGTCACAGATAACAGAAATTTAGGTTGTACAGTACTGATGGTAACAGAACTAGCGATTCTCTTTGTACGCTTAGGGCAATCAGAAATAACAAGAGCAGAATCGCCGCAGTAAAAACACAACCTATCCTGACGCCTGAATCTTTGTTGTTCAGCTCTAGACAAAATCCTATCACAATGCATAGGCTCAGGGCTCCGCTCAGAGGACAACGCCACAGTGTGCACAACTCTGCGCTAGCGCAAGCGCCGATCAATCTGAATGGCCAGAGTCATAGAATCACTCAGACCAGCAGGCGTGGGGAACCCCACCATAACATCTTTAACGGATTCAGAAAGACCCTTTCTGAAAATTGCCACCAAGGCATCCTCATTCCATTTAGTCAGTACAGACCATTTTCTAAATTTCTGGCAATACGATTCTGCCGCGTCTTGACCCTGACACAGGGCCAACAAGATCTTCTCAGCTTGATCCACAGAATTAGGCTCATCATACAATAACCCCAATGCTTGAAAGAAAGAATCAACATTAAGCAAAGCAGGATTGCCAGTTTCCAGGGAAAATGCCCAATTCTGTGGGTCACCACGCAGCAGGGATATGATGATTTTAACCTGCTGAATGGGATTACCAGAGGACCAGGGTCTCAATGCAAAAAACAGTTTACAGTTATTTTTGAAACTCAAAAATTTGGATCTGTCACCAAAAAATAAATCAGGAGTGGGAATCTTAGGTACTAAGGCAGGAGTCTGAACAATATAATCTGAAATACCCTGTACCCTAGCAGCAAGCTGATCCACACGAGAAACTAACTCCTGAACATTCATGTTATTACTAGGTTCCGCAGCCACCCAGAGATTAAGAGGGAGGAAAAGACAAAACAGGCTAAGGAAAAAAAAATGGCTCAAAACCTTTCCTCCCTTTTTCTGAGATGCAATTAACTCATTGTTGGCCAGTGGTACTGTTATGATCTGGTGGCCTAGGAGCAGCATGAGACGTACTCTGGAGAAGGTGGTACCTGTACTGACCGCAGACCCTGAACTTAGCACCGCAACTAGAAGTAGCCGTGGGATGTACCTAACACTCCCTAGACATCTCGACACAGCCAAAGAATTAACCTACCCTAAAGATAGAAACGGGAAAACTATCTTGCCTCAGAGAAAATCACCAAAGGATAGACAGCCCCCCACAAATATTGACTGTGAGAGGAGAGGGAAATGACAAACGCAGAATGAAATCAGAATATAGCAAAGGAGGCCGTTCTAGCTAAAAAGAAAGAATAGGACAGAGTACTATGCGATCAGTATTAAAACACTAGAAAATATCCACCACAGAAAATACAAATCTCGACATCTGACTAAAGACATGGAGGGTATATCTGCATCTCCAGAGACACAGCTTGGCTGCAAAAAATCCTTCACAGACAAAGCTGGACAAGACAAAACATGAAAATGCACATGAAAACTATAAGGTCCACAGCATGTGGACAGCAAAAACAAAGCCAGAACTTATCTTGTTGAAATGACCAGCAAAACAGGAGAGACCAGGTATGGATGTGAATCCTCCAAAAACAATGGACAACTGGCACTGACTAAAGGATCAAGCAGGACTAAATAGCTCAGTCCAAATTGCAAAAAGTGAACACACCTGATAAATGCTGCGATCCAAAGACAGCAGCACTACCACTCATAACCACCAGAGGTAGCCCAAGAGCAGAATTCACAACAGGCCGCTTTCACATGTCTTGATATTTCCGGTACCGGAAAAACCAGTACCGGACATATCCGTGTCCATGTGTGTAATACTTACAGTACACATGTGGCAACCGTGTTCCCCACTTACCGGCGCCAGTGCAGCAGCGGTACAGTTAGCACTGTTCCCCGGTACCAGGTCCTGAAGACAGCTCACATCATTCTTCCCTGCTCTGCCGGCGATCAGCACGAGTAGGGGAGAATGATGAGTTATATTCAAGTGAGAACAGTGAGAGCTGATGGCGGCTGATGGGACTATTACTCCCATCAACCCATAGCTTATACCTCTAATAACAGTGAGAGCAGGAGGTGGCTGATGGGAGTATTGATCAGCCTCTACCTGTGCCATAAATAAATTTTAAAAAAAAGGTGTGGGTCCCCCTGTATTTTTGATAACAAGCCAGGCAACCCTCAGCTGTCAGTATTAGCAAGACTGGTTATCAAGAATAGGTGGGTCCCCTTGCTGTTTTCTTTAAATTATTTAAATAAATAATAAAATAAAACATTGGTGTGGGGTCGCTGCATTTTTTACAACCAGCCTTGCTAAAGCAGACAGCTGGGGGCTGGTATTTTCAGCCTGAGATCTTTTTTAAAGAAATGACTGAGAATTCTCATGAATCCATTTCTGCCTTTAAAAAAAAAGCATACAATTATGTTAACCCCTTTTTGACATCGGACGTACTATCCCGTTGAGGTGGGGTGGGCCCCCATGACCATGGACGGGATTGTATGTCCAGCGCGATCGGCGGCGCTCACGGGGGGAGCGCCGCCGATCGCGGCCGGGTGTCAGCTGCCTATCACAGCTGACATCCGGCACTATGTGCCAGGAGCGGTCACGGACCGCCCCCGGCACATTAACCCCTGGCACACCGCGATCAAAGATGATCGCGATGTGCCGGCGGTGCAGGGAAGCATCGCGCAGGGAGGGGGCTCCCTGCGGGCTCCCCTGAGCCCCCCGCAGCAACGCGATGTGATCGCGTTGCTGCGAGGGTCTTACCTCCCTCCCTGCCTGTTCCAGACCCGGATCCAAGATGGCCGCGGATCCGGGTCCTGCAGGGAGGGAGGTGGCTTCACAGAGCCTGCTCAGAGCAGGCACTGTGAAGCAGCCTGCACTGCTCTCAGATCGGTGATCTGACAGAGTGCTGTGCAAACTGTCAGATCACCGATCTGTGATGTCCCCCCCTGGGACAAAGTAAAAAAGTAAAAAAAATTTTTTTCAAATGTGTAAAAAAAATTAAAAAAAATATTCCAAAATAATGAAAAAAAAAATATATTATTCCCATAAATACATTTCTTTATCTAAATAAAAAAAACAAAACAATAAAAGTACATATATTTAGTATCGCCACGTCCGTAACGGCCCGACCTATAAAACTGGCCCACTAGTTAACCCCTTCAGTAAACACCGTAAGAAAAAAAAAAAACGAGGCAAAAAAACAACGCTTTATTATCATACCGCCGAACAAAAAGTGGAATAACACGCGATCAAAAGGACAGATATAAATAACCATGGGACCACTGAAAGCGTCATCTTGTCCCGCAAAAAACGAGCCACCATACAGCATCATCAGCAAAAAAATAAAAAAGTTATAGTCCTGAGAATAAAGCGATGCCAAAATAATTATTTTTTCTATAAAATAGTTTTTATCGTATAAAAGCGCCAAAACATAAAAAAATGATATAAATGAGGTGTCGCTGTAATCGTACTGACCCGAAGAATAAAACTGCTTTATCAGTTTTACCAAACGCGGAACGGTATAAACGTATTTTGGTCATTCTGCCTCACAAAAATCGGAATAAAAAGTGATCAAAAAATGTCACGTGCCCGAAAATGTTGCCAATAAAAACGTCAACTCGTCCCGCAAAAAACAAGACCTCACATGACTCTGTGGACCAAAATATGGAAAAATTATAGCTCTCAATATGTGGTAACGCAAAAAATATTTTTTGCAATAAAAAGCGTCTTTCAGTGTGTGACGGCTGCCAATCATAAAAATCCGCTAAATAACCCGCTATAAAAGTAAATCAAACCCCCCTTCATCACCCCCTTAGTTAGGGAAAAATTAAAAAAATGTATTTATTTCCATTTTCCCATTAGGGTTAGGGTTAGGGCTAGGGTTAGGGCTAGGGTTAGAGCTAGGGTTAGGGCTAGGGTTAGGGCTACGGTTAGGGCTAGGGTTAGGGCTAGGGCTAGGGTTAGGGCTAGGGTTAGGGTTAGGGTTAGGGCTAGGGTTAGGGTTAGGGTTAAGGCTAGGGTTAGGGCTAGGGTTAGGGCTACAGTTTGGGTTGGGGCTAAAGTTAGGGTTTGGGTTGGGGCTAAAGTTACTGTTAGGGTTTAGATTACATTTACAGTTGGGAATAGGGTTGGGATTAGGGTTAGGGGTGTGTCAGGGTTAGAGGTGTGGTTAGGGTTACTGTTGGGATTAGGGTTAGGGGTGTGTTTGGATTAGGGTTTCAGTTATAATTGTGGGGTTTCCACTGTTTAGGCACATCAGGGGCTCTCCAAACGCGACATGGCGTCCGATCTCAATTTCAGCCAATTCTGCGTTGAAAAAGTAAAACAGTGCTTCTTCCCTTCCGAGCTCTCCCGTGTGCCCAAACAGGGGTTTACCCCAACATATGGGGTATCAGCGTACTCAGGACAAATAGGACAACAACTTTTGGGGTCCAATTTCTCCTGTTACCCTTGGGAAAATACAAAACTGGGGGCTAAAAAATAATTTTTTGTGGAAAAAAAAAAGATTTTTTATTTTCACGGCTCTGCGTTATAAACTGTAGTGAAACACTTGGGGGTTCAAAGTTCTCACAACACATCTAGATTAGTTCCCTGGGGGGTCTAGTTTCCAATATGGGGTCACTTGTGGGGGTTTCTACTGTGTAGGTACATTAGGGGTTCTGCAAACGCAATGTGATGCCTGCAGACCATTCCATCTAAGTCTGCATTCCAAATGGCGCTCCTTCCCTTCCGAGCTCTGCCATGCGCTCAAACGGTGGTTCCCCCCAACATACGGGGTATCAGCGTACTCAGGACAAATTGGACAACAACTTTTGGGGTCGAATTTCTCCTCTTACCCTCAGGAATATACAAAACTGGGGGCTAAAAAATAATTTTGGGGGGAAAGATTTTTTTTTTTTATTTTCACGGCTCTGCGTTACAAACTGTAGTGAAACACTTGGGGGTTTAAAGCTATCACAACACATCTAGATGAGTTCCTTAGGGGGTCTAGTTTCCAAAATGGTGTCACTTGTGGGAGGTTTCTACTGTTTAGGTACATAAGGGCTCTGCAAATGCAATGTGACACCTGCAGACCATTCCATCTAAGTCCTCATTCCAAATGGAGCTCCTTCCCTTCCGAGCCCTCCCATGCGCCCAAACAGTGGTTTCCCCCACATATGGTGTATCATCGCACTCAGGACAAGTTGGGCAACAAATTTTGGGGTCCAATTTCTCCTGTTACCCTCGGGAAAATACAAAACTGGGGGCTAAAAAAAATAATTTTTGTGGGAAAAAAAATTTGTTTTATTTTTACGGCTCTGCATTATAAACTTCTGTGAAGCACTTGGTGGGTCAAGGTGCTCACCACACCTCTAGATAAGTTCCTTAGGGGGTCTACTTTCCAAAATGGTGTCACTTGTGGGGGGTTTCAATGTTTAGGCACATCAGTGGCTCTTCAAACGCAACATGGCGTCCCATCTCAATTCCTGTCAATTTTGCATTGAAAAGTCAAACGGCGCTCCTTCCCTTCCGAGCTCTCCCATCCCCCAAACAGTGGTTTACCCCCATATATGGGCTATCAGCGTACTCAGGACAAATTGTACAACAACTTTTGGGGTCCAATTTCTTCTCTTACCCTTGGGAAAATAAAAAATTGGGGGCGAAAAGATAATTTTTGTGAAAAAATATGATTTTTTATTTTTACGGTTCTACATTATAAACTTCTGTGAAGCACTTGGTGGGTCAAAGTGCTCACCACACCTCTAGATTTGTTCTTTAGGGGGTCTACTTTCCAAAATGGTGTCACTTGTAAGGGGGGTTTCAATGTTTAGGCACATCAGGGGCTCTCCAAACGAAACATGGCGTCCCATCTCAATTCCAGTCAATTTTGCATTGAAAAGTCAAATGGCGCTCCTTCGCTTCCGAGCTCTGCCATGCGCCCAAACAGTGGTTTACCCCCACATGTGGGGTATTAGTGTACTCAGGACAAATTGTACAACAATGTTTGGGGTCCATTTTCTCCTGTTACCCTTGGTAAAATAAAACAAATTGGAGCTGAATTAAATTTTTTGTGAAAAAAAGTTAAATGTTCATTTTTATTTAAACATTCAAAAAATTCCTGTGAAGCACCAGAAGGGTTAATAAACTTCTTGAATATGGTTTTGAGCACCTTGAGGGGTGTAGTTTTTAGAATGGTGTCACACTTGGGTATTTTCTATCATATAGACCCCTCAAAATGACTTCAAATGAGATGTGGTCCCTAAAATAAAATGGTGTTGTAGAAATGAGAAATTGCTGGTCAACTTTTAACCCTTATAACTCCCTAACAAAAAAAAATTTTGGTTCCAAAATTGTGCTGATGTAAAGTAGACATGTGGGAAATGTTACTTATTAAGTATTTTGTGTGACATATCTCTGTGATTTAATTGCATAAAAATTCAAAGTTGGAAAATTGCGAAATTTTCATAATTTTCGCCAAATTTCCGTTTTTTTCACAAATAAACGCAGGTACTATCAAAGAATTTTTACCATTGTCATGAAGTACAATATGTCACGAGAAAACAATGTCAGAATCACTGGGATCCGTTGAAGCGTTCCAGAGTTATAACCTCATAAAGGGACAGTGGTCAGAATTGTAAAAATTGGCCCGGTCATTAACGTGCAAACCACCCTTGGGGGTAAAGGGGTTAAAGTGTGAATGCAGCCTTGGAGAATTTCATTGCATTCATTATTAATTGTATCCAATTAACTTGACTTCATTAATTAACAGAGGCATGCGAGCGCAACCAGTATCTGCACTGTAGCGAACTAATGTTTTTTTTTTTTGCCGTAGATGCTGCTTTCTTTTTGTATACAACGTATTTGACTGTCACTTTATGAAGGACACAGATACAGCACCTCTCATAAAGCCTTTAATGACTCTGGTGTAAGCATATATTGTCAGTTGTTCAGAGGTTAATACACATTCTTGCCAGATTGTCAGATAACGCTCAGGTGAAGTGTAATGATGAATGGCTCAGTATGATATTGCACAGATGGAATTAAAGAGGGATTAGTGTAGTCCAATAGCCTGCCGTGTCATGTCCGCACAGCACCTTAGGGATGTGTCCTACAGGAAATTCTCAGACAGACTATGTAACAAACAAATTTGCAGCAACTA
Organism: Ranitomeya imitator; assembly: GCF_032444005.1. Classification (NCBI taxonomy): domain Eukaryota; kingdom Metazoa; phylum Chordata; class Amphibia; order Anura; family Dendrobatidae; genus Ranitomeya; species Ranitomeya imitator. The sequence continues at coordinate 422,725,625 of NC_091286.1, read as the reverse complement.
CATCATTCTCCCAACATGGACCAAAATCTCCCAGGAAAATTTTCATTGTATATTCATGCCATTTGTCCAAATATGTGCCACGAAAAAATCCTCAAAGATCTCCCGGGGGCACATTTTTTTCTTTATTGAGCAACATTTTCACTGTAAACGGGGCATCAATAGGAGCCCCAATTATAGGCAAAACAGCCCCCTAAAATATTGTATCCACTGCTTAAAAAAAAAAGTAGAAGCTGTATATTTATGGGATGACCCGATCCTGGGCCTAGGAGAGGGGTGCAGTGGTAACCATCCAAGAGGTAAGGCACGGCAAAAGACAGAATATGAGAGTGAATTGAAAATTGATCTGTTACAAAAAAAACAGCAAAAGTACAATAAAAACAGTCAAACTGTTACAGTTCATACATAGTACAAAGAGAGGCATGGGACTCCAACATGGTAGCACAGACAACTATACTGTAACTATCTTGTAACTGGCTGTTCTCACTTTTGACATCTCTCCCTCTCTGCCAGACACTCTGCCTTCAAAACCCTTACCCAGATAAGTGGTCTTATCACACACAGGAATCAGCCTCAATTCACTATGACTGGAGAAGTGGCAACTTAAAATGGTATTCCCATCTCCAAGACCCTATGCTGATATGTAGTAGGTGTAATATAAATATTATCAAACACCTCCAATTAGAAATGTAGTATAGTTCTTCTGATTTGCTATTCCACTTTGCCCATGTAGAGCATTGCAGTAGCTTAGGTATCCATGGTTATGACCACTCAAACAATTACAGGTAGTTAGCTGTTAGTGGACATAACCATTAATATCTAAGCTACTGCAATGTCCTGCACATTGGGTAAGTGACAAAGAGAATCAGAAGAACTATACTACATTTCTAATTGGAGGTGTTTGATAATATTTCTGCTTCAGAAACTAGATTTTTTGCACACAATTTGTCAGTCATGCAGGCACAACAATTGTGTTGCCTGTTTCTGCTGTTTTCTGGACAGTCATGTACCTAGCATTTCTTGGTCAGTCATTTAATCCGAGAAAGGGAAGGCGTGGAAACCACAACATATGACCATATGATCCGAAACTTATTGAAAAAAGCTTTATTGCAACAGAAATGAGACTACATGGGGAACGTGTGCAAATTGAAGCAAAAAGTGCAATAGTGCAAGAAAAAGTGCCATGACCTGGACTTAACACACTATCAATATATATATATATATATATATATATATATATATATATATATATATATATATATATATATATATATATATATATATAAAGCAGCATGTTCTGCTTTAAAAAGGTGTTGCAGTCTACGGGGTTATGCAGCGCCCCAGAGTCCTGGTCGTTGCAGTAATGTTGTTCTTCCACCAGGGGGAGTGATGTTACGTCTGAGGGCAATGAAGGAGATCTTCTGTCCAGGTATCACAACCACAAAACACACTTCACACTCCAGGCCACCAGGGGGAGCCATGCTTGTATATTCTAGGGCACTCCTCACACTTGGGTAAAACTGGTGGGTTGGTTAGGAAGTTAGTGAGTCAGCCCCGACCGAGTTTGGCAGAGGCTGGTTGGAGTGGCTTCCAGCCAGCTCCAGACTGCGGCCTGTGGAAGGCGAGGGTACACAGAGCTGCGCCTGCATCCCATGCGGCAGCATCCCAAGAAAAAGACATTGAAAGGAATTGTGTTGCAGTGAGTGAGAAACAATGTCATAGCAAAAGGAGGGGAATATCAGAGGGACACCAGCTAGAAGCAGGCTGCCTTCTTCTGAAGCGCAGTACTGGTAGCCAGAACACCGAGGGAGTAAGGATCTCTATGCTTTACTTCAGAGACTGGCAGGACAGTTGATTCCACATTGGCTGCTCAACCATATACCCAGGAGGCAACTTGTGAGGGCCAGGGCGTCTCTAGTGTCCCTATAAAAAGCCTCAGGCCACCAGTCATACGGGTTTGTCCTATCTATCAGGGGGACAGAGAGGAAGAGACTTAACACCTACAATAGTTGTGAGGACCTCACCGAGTTGCTCAGCAGGGAGGAACTACAACACTCAGGCGCTAGAGGAAGGCTACTGATTTCCACCTGGATAAGGGGACTCTGGAATTGCCGTCGGACCGGCTGGACTCTGCCTGCCCTGTGATCTGGTGCTCTGGACTGTGGACCCTGAAGCCTTCAGTAAAGGTAAAGAGACTGCAACCTTGTGTCCTCTTTATTCACTGTGCCTCACACCATCCATCATCTACACTCTGGGAAGCCCTGAGGACATACTTCACCTGTGGGAAGGTATACAATCTAGCTGCCATAACATCACCCCAGCGGACCCTTAAGCAGCGTCGGTCACCCTGACCGAATACTACAGGTGGCGTCACGAACACTATCCGTTTAAAGACCTTTCACTCATTATTCAACGGACGTTCCCTAGGGCCACGGACCGGGTCAGCCACCGTAACATCCCCACCGAGAACCGAAGGATCCGCTACCGGGTACCCCATTGCCCTAACTCTGGGGGGCGTGTTGTGAATTCTGTTGTCGGGCTCCCTCCTGTGGTCATGAATGGTACTTCGGCTGGTTCTGTCCATGGACTTCCTCTGGTGGGTGTTTCTGAGTTTCACAGGTGACGAGGTTAATTCGTTAGCTGCTGCTCTATTTAACTCCACTTAGATCTTTGCTCCATGCCACCTATCAATGTTCCAGTATTGGTCTGTTAACTCCTGGATCGTTCTTGTGACCTGTCTTCCCATCAGAAGCTAAGTTCCAGCTTGTATTTCTTTGGTTTGCTATTTTTCTGTCCAGCTTGCTATTTAATTTGTTGTCTTGCTTGCTGGAAGCTCTGGGACGCAGAGGGAGCGCCTCCGAACCGTGAGTCGGTGCGGAGGGTCTTTTTGCGCCCTCTGCGTGGTCTTTTTGTAGGTTTTTGTGCTGACCGCAAAGTAACCTTTCCTATCCTCGGTCTGTTCAGTAAGTCGGGCCTCACTTTGCTAAATCTATTTCATCTCTGTGTTTGCATTTTCATCTTTGCTCACAGTCATTATATGTGGGGGCTGCCTTTTCCTTTGGGGAATTTCTCTGAGGATAGGTAGGCTTTATGTTTCTATCTTCAGGGCTAGCTAGTTTCTTAGGCTGTGCCGAGTTGCATAGGGAGCGTTAGGCGCAATCCACGGCTATTTCTAGTGTGTTTGATAGGTTTAGGGATTGCGGTCAGCAGAGTTCCCACGTCCCAGAGCTCGTCCTTATTATCAGTAACTATCAGGTCATTCCGTGTGCTCTTAACCACCAGGTCCGTTATTGTCCTGACCACCAGGTCATAACAGTACAGGTGGCCCAAAGTACTAATGCATCTCAATAGAGGGATAAGAGAAGTTCTGAGACCTTTTTTTTTTCTTTGCAGTGTGTTTTGTCTCTATTTTCCCCTTTACCTCTGGGTGGTTCAGGACACTGGTGTAAACATGGACATTCAAGGTCTGTCCTCTTGGATGGATAATCTCACTACAAGGATAAAAAACATTCAAGATTTTGTGGTTCAGAATCCGATGTCAGAGCCTAGGATTCCAATTCCTGATTTGTTTTTTGGTGATAGATCCAAGTTCTTGAATTTCAAAAATAATTGTAAATTGTTTCTTGCCTTGAAACCTCGCTCCTCAGGTGACCCTGTTCAACAAGTAAAGATCATTATTTCTTTGATACGTGGTGACCCTCAAGACTGGGCATTTTCCCTTGCGCCAGGAGATCCGGCATTGCGTGATGTTGATGCGTTTTTCCTGGCGCTTGGATTGCTTTATGACTAACCTAATTCAGTGGATCAGGCAGAGAAAATCTTGCTGGCTCTGTGTCAGGGTCAGGATGAAGCGGAGATATATTGTCAGAAGTTTAGAAAGTGGTCTGTGCTCACTCAGTGGAATGAATGTGCCCTGGCAGCAATCTTCAGAAAGGGTCTCTCTGAAGCCCTTAAGGATGTCATGGTGGGGTTTCCCATGCCTGCTGGTCTGAATGAATCTATGTCCTTGGCCATTCAGATTGATCGACGCTTGCGTGAGCGTAAAGCTGTGCACCATTTGGCGGTACTATCTGAGCATGGGCCTGAGCCTATGCAATGTGATAGGACTTTGACCAGAGCTGAACGGCAAGAACACGGACGTCGTAATAGGCTATGTTTTTACTGTGGTGATTCCACTCATGCTATCTCCGATTGTCCTAAGCGCACTAAGCGGTTCGCTAGGTCTGCCACCATTGGTACGGTACAGTCTAAATTTCTATTGTCTGTTACTCTTATTTGTTCTTTGTCATCCTATTCTGTTATGGCATTTGTGGATTCAGGCGCTGCCCTGAATTTGATGGACTTGGAGTATGCTGGGTGCTGTGGTTTTTTCTTGGAGCCCTTGCAGTATCCTATTCCATTGAGAGGAATTGATGCTACGCCTTTGGACAAGAATAAGCCTCAGTATTGGACCAATTGACCATGTGCATGGCTCCTGCACATCAGGAGGATATCCGCTTTCTGGTGTTGCATAATCTGCATGATGTGGTCGTTTTGGGGTTGCCATGGCTACAGGTTCATAATCCAGTATTGGACTGGAAATCTATGTCTGTGTCCAGCTGGGGTTGCCAGGGGGTACATGGTGATGTTCCATTTTTGTCTATTTCGTCTTCCACTCCTTCTGAAGTTCCAGAGTTTTTGTCGGATTATCGGGATGTATTTGATGAGCCCAAAGCCAGTGCCCTACCTCCTCATAGGGATTGCGATTGTGCAATTAATTTGATTCCTGGTAGTAAGTTTCCTAAGGGCCGATTGTTCAATTTATCTGTGCCAGAACACGCCGCTATGCGGAGTTATATAAAGGAATCCTTGGAGAAAGGCCATATTCGCCCGTCGTCATCACCGTTAGGAGCAGGGTTCTTTTTTGTGGCCAAGAAGGATGGTTCTTTGAGACCTTGTATTGATTACCGCCTTCTTAATAAAATTACTGTCAAATTTCAGTATCCTTTGCCGTTGCTGTCTGATTTGTTTGCTCGTATTAAAGGGGCTAGTTGGTTCACCAAGATAGATCTTCGAGGGGCGTATAATCTTGTGCGTATTAAACAAGGCAATGAATGGAAAACAGCATTTAATACGCCCGAGGGCCATTTTGAGTACCTGTTTATGCCATTCGGGCTTTCCAATGCTCCATCAGTATTTCAGTCCTTTATGCATGACATCTTCCGAGAGCACCTGGATAAATTCCTGATTGTGTATTTGGATGATATTTTGGTCTTTTCGGATGATTGGGAGTCTCATGTGAAGCAGGTCAGAATGGTGTTCCAGGTCCTTCGTGCGAATTCCTTGTTTGTGAAGGGGTCAAAGTGTCTCTTTGGAGTTCAGAAGGTTTCATTTTTGGGGTTCATTTTTTCCCCTTCTACTATCGAGATGGACCCTGTTAAAGTCCAGGCCATTTACGATTGGACTCAGCCGACATCTGTGAAGAGCCTGCAAAAGTTCCTGGGCTTTGCTAATTTTTATCGGCGCTTCATCGCTAATTTTTCTACTGTTGCTAAACCGTTGACTGATTTGACCAAGAAGGGTGCTGATGTGGTCAGTTGGTCTTCTGCGGCTGTAGAGGCTTTTCAGGAGTTGAAGCGTCGTTTTTCTTCTGCCCCTGTGTTGTGTCAGCCAGATGTTTCGCTTCCGTTTCAGTTTGAGGTTGATGCTTCTGAGATTGGAGCAGGGGCTGTTTTGTCGCAAAGAAGTTCTGAGGGCTCGGTGATGAAGCCATGTACTTTCTTTTCTAGAAAGTTTTCGCCTGCTGAGCGTAACTATGATGTTGGTAATCGTGAATTGTTGGCCATGAAGTGGGCATTCGAGGAGTGGCGTCATTGGCTGGAAGGAGCCAAGCATCGCGTGGTGGTCTTGACAGATCACAAGAATTTGACTTATCTTGAGTCTGCCAAACAGTTGAATCCGAGACAGGCTCGATGGTCGTTATTTTTCTCCCGTTTTGATTTTGTGGTTTCGTACCTTCCGGGCTCTAAGGATGTGAAGGCTGATGCCCTGTCAAGGAGTTTTGTGCCTGACTCTCCGGGTGTTCCTGAGCCGGCGGGTATTCTCAAAGAGGGGGTAATTTTGTCTGCCATCTCCCCTGATTTGCGGCGGGTGCTGCAAAAATTTCAGGCTGATAGACCTGACCGTTGCCCAGCGGAGAAACTGTTTGTCCCTGATAGATGGACTAGTAGAGTTATCTCTGAGATTCATTGTTCAGTGTTGGCTGGGCATCCTGGAATCTTTGGTACCAGAAATTTGGTGGCTAGATCCTTCTGGTGGTCGTCTTTGTCGCGAGATGTGCGTTCTTTTGTGCAGTCCTGTGGGACTTGTGCTCGGGCTAAGCCCTGCTGTTCTCGTGCCAGTGGGTTGCTGTCATGCCGTTGCTGCCGCCGCCTCTCCCCACTGCAGCTCGCCGGGTGCGCGCGCGCGTCGCATTCAGCTCTGCGCATGCGCACATCTGATTCCTCTGTTGGCGCTCTTTTCTGTCCTCTCCGTCATCCTGGAGGACTGTAACCCGGAAGTAGCTCCCATGCTGCTATGTAAACTGCTTCCTGCTGCTTCTCTGTGCCTGATGTTCATTTGTGTTTACAAGTGCTTCTGGCCACCTGTGGTCTCTGTGCGTTCCTAGCTCTCTGACTTTGGGTCTCCTCCGCCCTCTGCAGTGCCTGCCTGTTTCCTGTGTTCCTGCCTTGTTCCTTCAGTTCCTTTTCCTCTTCGGTACCTGCCCGGCTCCTATATCTTTTCCTTGCTCCCGTCAGCCTCGGTGTCTCCATATTGTCCTGCCAGCCTCCGTGCCTCCGTAGCGTTCCCATCTTCTCCCTTGTCTCAGTAGTTCCTTTCTGTTCCCTCTTTCCCTTTGTGCCTGCTGTGTACTCATCTGATCTCAGTCGATCCTCCAGCTTCCGTGGCGATAGTCCCTCACGGGCCTGCCCCTAACTCTCCCTGTATAGGGGGCGGTCCACCTGGTCAGCTCGTCCGAGAGGGGTTCGTCATCACGGTCCAGTGGGTCCACTCTCCGTTTTTCACTGTTTGAATCTACATGCTCTAATAGGACTGCACTTGGGTGACATCCGAGTGCAGCCAGATTCTTACAGAGTCACAGTTGCTTTTGCCCTTGCCGGTCCCGAAGAGGCCCTGGATGCATATTTCTATGGATTTTATTTCGGATCTCCCCGTCTCTCAAAAGTTGTTCCATAGGTCGTTATTGCGGAGATACGTGGCGCCTGTGGTTCCATCCGTTGATCCTCCTGCCCCGGTGTTAGTTGAGGGGGAGTTGGAGTATGTGGTGGAGAAGATTTTGGATTCTCGTGTTTCGAGACGGAAACTCCAGTACCTGGTCAAGTGGAAGGGTTATGGTCAGGAAGATAATTCCTGGGTTTTTGCCTCTGATGTTCATGCTGCCGATCTGGTTCGTGCCTTTCATTTGGCTCATCCTGGTCGGCCTGGGGGCTCTGGTGAGGGTTCGGTGACCCCTCCTCAAGGGGGGGGTACTGTTGTGAATCTTTTTGTCGGGCTCCCTCCTGTGGTCATGAATGGTACTTCGGCTGGTTCTGTCCATGGACTTCCTCTGGTGGGTGTTTCTGAGTTTCACAGGTGACGAGGTTAATTCGTTAGCTGCTGCTCTATTTAACTCCACTTAGATCTTTGCTCCATGCCACCTGTCAATGTTCCAGTATTGGTCTGTTCACTCCTGGATCGTTCTTTTGACCTGTCTTCCCATCAGAAGCTAAGTTCCAGCTTGTATTTCTTTGGTTTGCTATTTTTCTGTCCAGCTTGCTATTTAATTTGTTGTCTTGCTTGCTGAAAGCTCTGGGACGCAGAGGGAGCGCCTCCGCACCGTGTGTCGGTGCGGAGGGTCTTTTTGCGCCCTCTGCATGGTCTTTTTGTAGGTTATTGTGCTGACCGCAAAGTAACCTTTCCTATCCTCAGTCTGTTCAGTAAGTCGGGCCTCACTTTGCTAAATCTATTTAATCTCTGTGTTTGTATTTTCATCTTTGCTCACAGTCATTATATGTGGGGGCTGCCATTTCCTTTGGGGAATTTCTCTGAGGCAAGGTAGGCTTTATTTTTTTATCTTCAGGGCTAGCTAGTTTCTTAGGCTGTGCCGAGTTGCATAGGGAGCGTTATGTTATGAAAGGCAATTCAGTACTACAATGGACATAGCGGTCAGAGCACATACAGTGATCTGACAGTAACCCAAAATAATAGAACGAGCTCTGGGACGTGGGAACTCTGCAGACCGCAATCCCTAATCCTCTCCAAACAACACTAGAGGCAGCCGTGGATTGCGCCTAACTCTGCCTATACAACTCGGCACAGCCTGAGAAACTAACTAGCCTGAAGATAGAAAAATAAGCCTACCTTGCTTCAGAGAAATACCCCAAAGGAAAAGGCAGCCCCCCACATATAATGACTGTGAGTTAAGATGAAAAGACAAATGTAGAGATGAAATAGATTCAGCAAAGTGAGGCCCGACTTTCTTAACAGATCGAGGATAAAAAAAGGTAACTTTGCGGTCTACACAAAACCCTAAAGAAAACCACGCAAAGGGGGCAAAAAGATCCTCCGTACCGAACTAACGGCACGGAGGTACACCCTTTGCGTCCCAGAGCTTCCAGCAACAAATTAGACAAGCTGGACAGAAAAAATAGCAAACAAATAGCAAAGAAGAACTTAGCTATGCAGAGCAGCAGGCCACAGGAATGATCCAGGGAAAAGCAAGTCCAACACTGGAACATTGACAGGAAGCCAGGATCAAAGCAGTAGGTGGAGTTAAGTAGAGAAGCACCTAATGACCTCACCAGATCACCTGAGGGAGGAAACTCAGAAGCCGCAGTACCACTTCCCTCCACCAACAGAAGCTCACAGAGAGAATCAGCCAAAGTACCACTTGTGACCACAGGAGGGAGCTCTGCCACAGAATTCACAACAGTACCCCCCCCTTGAGGAGGGGTCACCGAACCCTCACCAGAGCCCCCAGGCCGACCAGGATGAGCCACATGAAAGGCACGAACAAGATCGGGAGCATGGACATCAGAGGCAAAAACCCAGGAATTATCTTCCTGAGCATAACCCTTCCATTTAACCAGATACTGGAGTTTCCGTCTAGAAACACGAGAATCCAAAATCTTCTCCACAATATACTCCAATTCCCCCTCCTCCAAAACCGGGGCAGGAGGATCAACAGATGGAACCATAGGTGCCACGTATCTCCGCAACAATGACCTATGGAATACGTTATGTATGGAAAAAGAATCTGGAAGGGTCAGACGAAAAGACACAGGATTAAGAACCTCAGAAATCCTATACGGACCAATGAAACGAGGTTTACACTTAGGAGAGGAAACCTTCATAGGAATATGACGAGAAGATAACCAAACCAGATCCCCAACACGAAGTCGGGGACCCACACGGCGTCTGCGATTAGCGAAACGTTGAGCCGTCTCCTGGGACAAGGTCAAATTGTCCACTACATGAGTCCAAATCTGCTGCAACCTGTCCACCACAGTATCCACACCAGGACAGTCCGAAGACTCAACCTGTCCTGAAGAGAAACGAGGATGGAACCCAGAATTGCAGAAAAATGGCGAAACCAAGGTAGCCGAGCTGGCCCGATTATTAAGGGCGAACTCAGCCAAAGGCAAAAAGGACACCCAGTCATCCTGATCGGCAGAAACAAAGCATCTCAGATATGTTTCCAAGGTCTGATTGGTTCGTTCGGTCTGGCCATTAGTCTGAGGATGGAAAGCCGAGGAAAAAGACAAGTCAATGCCCATCCTACCACAAAAAGCTCGCCAAAACCTTGAAACAAACTGGGAACGTCTGTCAGAAACGATGTTCTCTGGAATGCCATGTAAACGAACCACATGCTGGAAGAACAATGGCACCAAATCAGAGGAGGAAGGCAATTTAGACAAGGATACCAGATGGACCATCTTAGAAAAGCGATCACAGACCACCCAAATGACTGACATCTTTTGAGAAACGAGAAGATCAGAAATAAAATCCATAGAGATATGTGTCCAAGGCCTCTTCGGGACCGGCAAGGGCAAAAGCAACCCACTGGCACGAGAACAGCAGGGCTTAGCCCGAGCACAAATCCCACAGGACTGCACAAAAACACACACATCCCGCGACAGAGACGGCCACCAAAAGGATCTAGCCACCAACTCTCTGGTACCAACGATTCCAGGATGACCAGCTAACACCGAACAATGAACCTCAGAGATAACTTTATTGGTCCACCTATCAGGGACAAACAGTCTCTCCGCTGGACAACGATCAGGTTTATTAGCCTGAAATTTTTGCAGCACCCGCCGCAAATCAGGGGAGATGGCAGACACAATTACTCCTTCCTTGAGGATACCCGCCGGCTCAGACAAACCCGGAGAGTCGGGCACAAAATTCCTAGACAGAGCATCCGCCTTCACATTTTTAGAGCCCGGAAGGTACGAAATCACAAAGTCAAAACGGGCAAAAAACAGCGACCAACGAGCCTGTCTAGGATTCAACCGCTTAGCAGACTCAAGATAAGTCAAGTTCTTATGATCAGTCAATACCACCACGCGATGCTTAGCTCCTTCAAGCCAATGACACCACTCCTTGAATGCCCACTTCATGGCCAGCAACTCTCGGTTGCCCACATCATAATTTTGCTCAGCAGGCGAAAACTTCCTGGAAAAAAAAGCGCATGGTTTTATCACTGAGCAATCAGAACCTCTCTGCGACAAAACAGCCCCTGCTCCAATCTCAGAAGCATCAACCTCGACCTGGAACGGAAGAGAAACATCTGGTTGACACAACACAGGGGCAGAAGAAAAACGACGCTTCAAGTCTTGAAAAGCTTCCACAGCAGCAGAAGACCAATTGACCAAATCAGCACCCTTCTTGGTCAAATCGGTCAATGGTTTGGCAATACTAGAAAAATTGCAGATGAAGCGACGATAAAAATTAGCAAAGCCCAGGAACTTTTGCAGACTTTTCAGAGATGTCGGCTGAGTCCAATCATGGATGGCTTGGACCTTAACAGGATCCATCTCGATAGTAGAAGGGGAAAAGATGAACCCCAAAAATGAAACCTTCTGCACACCAAAGAGACACTTTGATCCCTTCACAAACAAAGAATTAGCACGCAGGACCTGAAAAACTGTTCTGACCTGCTTCACATGAGACTCCCAATCATCCGAGAAGATCAAAATGTCATCCAAGTACACAATCAGGAATTTATCCAGGTACTCTCGGAAGATGTCATGCAAAAAGGACTGAAACACTGATGGAGCATTGGCAAGTCCGAATGGCATCACTAGATACTCAAAATGACCCTCGGGCGTATTAAATGCAGTTTTCCATTCATCTCCTCGCCTGATTCACACCAGATTATACGCACCACGAAGATCTATCTTGGTGAACCAACTAGCCCCCTTAATCCGAGCAAACAAATCAGATAACAATGGCAAGGGGTACTGAAATTTAACCGTGATCTTATTTAGAAGGCGGTAATCTATACAAGGTCTCAGCGAACCATCCTTCTTGGCTACAAAAAAGAACCCTGCTCCTAATGGTGACGATGACGGGCGAATATGCCCCTTCTCCAGGGATTCCTTCACATAACTGCGCATAGCGGCGTGCTCAGGCACAGATAAATTAAACAGTCGACCTTTTGGGAATTTACTACCAGGAATCAAATTGATAGCACAATCACAATCCCTATGCGGAGGTAGGGCATCGGACTTGGGCTCATCAAATACATCCCGGTAATCAGACAAGAACTCTGGAACCTCAGAAGGGGTGGATGACGAAATTGACAGAAATGGTATATCACCATGTACCCCCTGACAACCCCAGCTGGACACCGACATGGATTTCCAATCTAATACTGGATTATGGGCTTGTAGCCATGGCAACCCCAACACGACCACATCATGCAGATTATGCAACACCAGAAAGCGAATAACCTCCTGATGTGCAGGAGCCATGCACATGGTCAGCTGGGTCCAGTATTGAGGCTTATTCTTGGCCAAAGGCGTGGCATCAATTCCTCTCAATGGAATAGGACACTGCAAGGGCTCTAAGAGAAACCCACAACGCTTAGCATACTCCAAGTCCATCAAATTCAGGGCAGCGCCTGAATCCACAATTGCCATGACAGAATACGATGACAAAGAACAGATCAAGGTAACGGACAGAAGAAATTTTGACTGTACCGTACCAATGGTGGCAGATCTAGCGAACCGCTTAGTGCGCTTAGGACAATCAGAGATAGCATGAGTGGAATCACCACAGTAGAAACACAGCCCATTCAGACGTCTGTGTTCTTGCCGTTTAACTCTGGTCAAAGTCCTATCGCACTGCATAGGCTCAGGTTTAAGCTCAGGTAATACCGCCAAATGGTGCACAGATTTACGCTCACGCAAGCGTCGACCGATCTGAATGGCCAAAGACATAGACTCATTCAAACCAGCAGGCATAGGAAATCCCACCATGACATCCTTAAGGGCTTCAGAGAGACCCTTTCTGAACATAGCTGCCAGCGCAGATTCATTCCATTGAGTGAGCACGGACCACTTTCTAAATTTCTGACAATATACCTCTATCTCATCCTGACCCTGACAAAGAGCCAGCAAATTTTTCTCTGCCTGATCCACTGAATTAGGTTCATCGTACAGCAATCCGAGCGCCAGGAAAAACGCATCGATATTACTCAATGCAGGATCTCCTGGCGCAAGAGAAAATGCCCAGTCCTGAGGGTCGCTGCGCAAAAAAAAATAACAATCAAAACCTGTTGAACTGGATCACCAGAGGAGCGAGGTTTCAAGACCAGAAATAATTTACAATTATTTTTGAAACTCAGAAACTTAGTTCTATCTCCAAAAAACAAATCAGGAATAGGAATTCTTGGTTCCAACATAGCTTTCTGATCAATAGTGTCTTGAATCTTTTGTACTCTTGCCGAGAGCTGATCCACAAATAAAGACAGACTTCTAATGTCCATCGCTACACCTGTGTACTGAACCACCCAAATGTCTAGGGAAAAAAAAAGGCAAAACACAGTGCAAAGAAAAAAAAATGGTCTCAGAACTAGAGTTGAGCGACCTTGACCTTTTTAGAGTCGAGCCGGGTTTTGCGAAACCCGACTATGTCCAAAGTCGGGTCGAGTGAAATCGGCCGATTATGACGTAAAGTCGGGATCGACCGAAACACGAAACCCAATGCAAGTCAATGGGGCAGCATAGTCGGCAGTGAGTGGGGGCCAGGAAAACACCTAGAGTGGCCATTTTAATGTCAAAACCATCCATTCTTCTTAATGAAGCTTGTCAAGCGTAATTTACCTTATAATAATTGAAAGGCATTTGAAATTGGGGGTCATTTGGCTAAAGTTGTGGGGGGTAGGGCTGGTTCAAGTAATTAGTGGGCCCAGGAAATCTGGACCACGTCACGGCAGTGGAGCAGGGAGAGGTAAGTATTTCAACTTTGCAAGTGCTGTGAACCTGAGCAAGCAGGGGGGGCCCACTCGTTGGCATTGGCACTGGCACAGGGCCCCTCAAAGTACAGCGGTGTGTTTGCACGGCGGGGGCGCCTCCCACCGGCAGCAACACTTTTGCGTACTATGAGAGGCCCTGTGCCAGTGACGTCGCCAACTAGTATTCCTCCCCCCACCTGATGAAGGAACCTGCACTTTCATCTGCACCTTCCTCTTTGTCCCCGTGTAAGGTGGTATGGTATGCGGGAAGAGCAACCTGACTTTCAGCAGGGTCACAATGTTGTTGTGTAGCGTGCACGGGGAATGTTGCGTTATGGGTCAATGTACCAGCAGACTCATCTATCACTGGCTGGGCAATGGGCACGATGAAGTGGAAACACAGATATAGGCCCAAAGAAGAAAGTGGGCTAAATGCAGTTCAAAATTGGTAACACAGGAATAACCAGGGGGCATTGCAGTGGAGGACAACTGGAATGAGAGGCTGACACAGAGAGTAGGGCCAAATCAGTAAGTAGTCGAAATGCAGTTCAAAATTGGCAACCGTAGTAAACAGGCGGCACAGCTTTGTTCAGTGGAGGAGAACAGCAAGGAGTGGCAGACACCGATAGTAGGCCCCAACCCAACTAGTAGGCCAAATGCAGTCTAACATTAACAACTACTTAACGAGAGGCTGAAAATGGTATTTCAGGACAGGAAACCAGGAGAACAGCAAGGAGTGGCAGACACCGATAGTAGGCCCCAAACCAACTAGTACGCCAAATGCAGTTGTTCCATTTAACCACAATTTAATGAGAGCCTGAAGATAGAAGCTCAGGAAAGGCAACCTGGGGAACACCTTGGAGTGTAACACACCATCTCTCTCCACCCCATACCCATTTTGTAGGCCTAATGCTGTGTACTTTTCTACAACTACTAAACGAGAGTCGGAAGACCGAAGCAATGGCAAGGAAACCTGGGGAACACCTTGGAGTGTAACACACCATCTCTCTCCACCCCATACCCAATTTGTAGGCCTAATGCAGCCTACTTTCCGACACCTACTAAACGAGAGCATGAAGATCGAAGCTCAGGAAAGGCAACCTGGGGAACACCTTGGAGTGTAACACACCATCTCTCTCCACCCCATACCCATTTTGTAGGCCTAATGCTGTGTACTTTTCTACAACTACTAAACGAGAGTCGGAAGACCGAAGCAATGGCAAGGAAACCTGGGGAACACCTTGGAGTGTAACACACCATCTCTCTCCACCCCATACCCAATTTGTAGGCCTAATGCAGCCTACTTTCCGACACCTACTAAACGAGAGCATGAAGATCGAAGCTCAGGAAAGGCAACCTGGTGAAAACCTTGGAGTGTAACACAACCTGTCTCTACACCCCATACCAAATTTGTAGGCCTAATGCAGCGTAGTTTCCACCAACTACTAAACGAGAGCCGGAAGATCGAAGCTCATGAAAGGCAACCCGGGGAACACCTTGGAGTGTAACACAACCTCTCTCTACACCACGAAAGGGCTGATTCTTAGGAAGGAAGGCTGTTGTAAATAAGCATTGCGCGTCCGAGGGTGATTATATTCTTATTCGGTATCTACTCACCCTCGGACGCGCCATGCTTCTTGATTTGTAATTAATGTTTATTTGCAATGTGCTTTTGACTTACTCAATTATTTTTTTAATTATTGATTTTATTAAATTAATAGTTTAACATCTTATTGGAAATAATTTAAAGGAGACGCGACAGGACAACACTCGGTGGATGCCATATCTGTGTTAACAACTCCAAAAAACTTTCAGTTAACTTCTTGCAGGAGAAAGAAATTGTAGCTGTTGGACCTTTGTAGTACAGTTCCAGATATTTGTTGTGTGTTTGTTTTGATTATTAAAATGTCTGCATTTGAGATCTCAACACGATCTTATTTTTTATAATCAAATTAATTTTTTAAATATTTTATTAGGTTGGTTCAAGGGGTACACGGGCCGCAGTAGACAGGTCAGTGGAGGCCTAGTGGAAGGAGGGACCGCAGATGCGCCACTGTTTCACCCATACACAATTAGTAGGCCTAATGCAGCGTAGTTTCCAACAGCTACTAAACGAGAGCCGGAAGATCGAAGCTCAGGAAAGGCAACCTGGGGAACACCTTGGAGTGTAACACAACCTCTCTCTACACCACGGAAGGGCTGATTCTTAGGAAGGAAGGCTGTTGTAAATAAGCATTGCGCGTCCGAGGGTGATTATATTCTTATTCGGTATCTACTCACCCTCGGACGCGCCATGCTTCTTGATTTGTAATTAATGTTTATTTGCAATGTGCTTTTGACTTACTCAATTATTTTTTTAATTATTGATTTTATTAAATTAATAGTTTAACATCTTATTGGAAATAATTTAAAGGAGACGCGACAGGACAACACTCGGTGGATGCCATATCTGTGTTAACAACTCCAAAAAACTTTCAGTTAACTTCTTGCAGGAGAAAGAAATTGTAGCTGTTGGACCTTTGTAGTACAGTTCCAGATATTTGTTGTGTGTTTGTTTTGATTGTTAAAATGTCTGCATTTGAGATCTCAACACGATCTTATTTTTTATAATCAAATTAATTTTTTTTATATTTAATGATGTTGGTTCAAGGGGTACACGGGCAGCAATAGACAGGTCAGTGGAGGCCTAGTGGAAGGAGTGACGGCAGACAGGCATCAAAGGCCTAACATTGGGCTGGCTGTAGGCAAGTTAAAATTGGTTCCAGGGGAACACGGCCATCAGTGGCCTGGTCAGTGTAGTTGTAGTTGAAAGAACGGGACGCAGACAGGCTTCGAAGGCCTAACATAATAACATAGGGCTGGCTGTAGGCAAGTTAAAATTGGTTCCAAGGGAACACGGCCATCAGTGGCCTGGTCAGTGTAGTTGTAGTTGAAAGAACGGGACGCAGACAGGCTTCGAAGGCCTAACATAACAAACTTGGGCTGGCTGTAGGCACTTTTAAATTTGTTCCAGGGGTACATGGGCAGCAGTGTATGGTCAGTGGAAGTCTAGTGGAAGGAGTGACCGCAGACAGGCTTCGAAGGCCTAACATAACAAACTTGGGCTGGCTGTAGGCACTTTTAAATTGGTTCCAGGGGTACACGGGCAGCAGTGGTCTGGTCAGTGGAAGTCTAGTGGAAGGAGTGACCGCAGACAGGCTTCCAAGGCCTAACATAACAAACTTGGGCTGGCTGTAGGCACTTTTAAATTGGTTCCAGGGGTACACGGGCAGCAGTGGTCTGGTCTGTGGAAGTCTAGTGGAAGGAGTGACCGCAGACAGGCTTCGAAGGCCTAACATAACAAACTTGGGCTGGCTGTAGGCACTTTTAAATTGGTTCCAGGGGTACACGGGCAGCAGTGGTCTGGTCAGTGGAAGTCTAGTGGAAGGAGTGACCGCAGACAGGCTTCCAAGGCCTAACATAACAAACTTGGGCTGGCTGTAGGCACTTTTAAATTGGTTCCAGGGGTACACGGGCAGCAGTGGTCTGGTCTGTGGAAGTCTAGTGGAAGGAGTGACCGCAGACAGGCTTCGAAGGCCTAACATAACAAACTTGGGCTGGCTGTAGGCACTTTTAAATTGGTTCCAGGGGTACACGGGCAGCAGTGGTCTGGTCAGTGGAAGTCTAGTGGAAGGAGTGACCGCAGACAGGCTTCCAAGGCCTAACATAACAAACTTGGGCTGGCTGTAGGCACTTTTAAATTGGTTCCAGGGGTACACGGGCAGCAGTGGTCTGGTCAGTGGAAGTCTAGTGGAAGGAGTGACCGCAGACAGGCTTCCAAGGCCTAACATAACAAACTTGGGCTGGCTGTAGGCACTTTTAAATTGGTTCCAGGGGTACACGGGCAGCAGTGGTCTGGTCAGTGGAAGTCTAGTGGAAGGAGTGACCGCAGACAGGCTTCCAAGGCCTAACATAACAAACTTGGGCTGGCTGTAGGCACTTTTAAATTGGTTGCAGGGGTACACGGGCAGCAGTGGTCTGGTCAGTGGAAGTCTAGTGGAAGGAGTGACCGCAGACAGGCTTCGAAGGCCTAACATAACAAACTTGGGCTGGCTGTAGGCACTTTTAAATTTGTTCCAGGGGTACATGGGCAGCAGTGTATGGTCAGTGGAAGTCTAGTGGAAGGAGTGACGGCAGACAGTCTTCGAAGGCCTAACATAACAAAATTGGGCTGACTGTAGGCACTTTTAAATTGGTTCCAGGGTAACACGGCCAGCAGTGGCCTGGTCAGTGTAGTAGTTGTAGAAAGAAGGGACCGCAGACAGGCTTCGAAGGCCTAACATAACAAAAATGTCAAAACAATGGTATTGTCAGTGCCAGGCATTGAAGGATGTCAGCGCCTAGACTACACATTGGTGAAGCTGTGAGAGATAATTTTGCTAGTGGTAGAGCACTGTTTGAGCTGGGGGGGGGAACTGTCTTGTGGCCGGCGGTACAGGCACAGGGCCCCTCATATTACAACGGTGTGTCTGACGTTGGGTGCGCACCACCACCGCCAGAGACACTTTATTGTACTATGAGGGACCCAGTGGCAGTGCCGTCGACCAAAAGCGGCCACACCCACCTCTTCAGACAAACAGCACTCTCAAGGGTCCAAGCGCAAAGTGGCGATAGCACGGCCCCGTGTGGGGAGTTTGGCCATTTCGTGAGGTGGAAACATGTCGTATGCTGGACAATCAGGTGAAGAAAATTACGAGATTGGAAAAGTCATTCAGAATAGTCCACAGGCAAGACCTTTTCATAGGAAAGCTAGGTGTCAGCCGGGCAGGGTGGGGCAAAAGATTTTGAAATCCAGTTGTGGTTCATTTTAATGAAGGTTAGATCATCTACATTTTGGGTAGCCAGACGAGTCCTTTTTTCTGTTAGTATTGAACCTGCAGCACTGAATACTCTTTCTGATAGGACACTAGCTGCCGGGCAAGCAAGCTCCTGCAATGCATATTCTGCCAATTCTGGCCAGGTGTCTAATTTGGATGCCCAGTAATCAAATGGGAATGACGGTTGAGGGAGAACGTCGATAATGGATGAAAAATAGTTTGTAACCATACTGGACAAATGTTGTCTCCTGTCACTTTGAATTGATGCTGCAGTACCTGTCCTGTCTGCGGTCATAGAAAAATCACTCCACAACCTGGTCAGAAAACCCCTCTGGCCAACGCCACTTCTGATTTCTGCCCCTCTAACACCTCTGGTCTGCTGGCCCCTGGAGCTCGTGTGAGAACGATCACGGGCGCTGTGTGCAGGGAATGCCAGAAGCAAACGGTCAACAAGAGTTGATTGTTTTGTTGCTAATATTAGTTCCAAGTTCTCATGTGGCATAATATTTTGCAATTTGCCTTTATAGCGAGGATCAAGGAGGCAGGCCAACCAGTAATCGTCATCGTTCATCATTTTTGTAATGCGTGTGTCCCTTTTGAGGATACGCAAGGCATAATCCGCCATGTGGGCCAAAGTTCCCGTTGTCAAATCTGCGGTTGTGCTTGGTTGAGGGGCAGTTGCAGGCAAATCTACGTCACTTGTGTCCCTCAAAAAACCAGAACCCGGCCTTGCCACGCCACCAATTTCCCGTGCCCCCGGGAAAGCTTCCTCATTAAAAATATACTCATCCCCATCATCCTCCTCATCCTCCACCTCCTCTTCGCCCGGTACCTCGTCATGTACACTGCCCTGACCAGACAATCGCTGACTGTCATCAAGGCTTTCCTCTTCCTCTGGTGCAGACGCCTGATCCTTTATGTGCGTCAAACTTTGCATCAGCAGACGCATTAGGGGGATGCTCATGCTTATTATGGCGTTGTCTGCACTAACCAGCCGTGTGCATTCCTCAAAACACTGAAGGACTTGACACATGTCTTGAATCTTCGACCACTGCACACCTGACAACTCCATGTCTGCCATCCTACTGCCTGCCCGTGTATGTGTATCCTCCCACAAAAACATAACAGCCCGCCTCTGTTCGCACAGTCTCTGAAGCATGTGCAGTGTTGAGTTCCACCTTGTTGCAACGTCTATGATTAGGCGATGCTGGGGAAGGTTCAAAGAACGCTGATAGGTCTGCATACGGCTGGAGTGTACAGGCGAACGGCGGATATGTGCGCAAAGTCCACGCACTTTGAGGAGCAGGTCGGATAACCCCGGATAACTTTTCAGGAAGCACTGCACCACCAGGTTTAAGGTGTGAGCCAGGCAAGGAATGTGTTTCAGTTGGGAAAGGGAGATGGCAGCCATGAAATTCCTTCCGTTATCACTCACTACCTTGCCTGCCTCAAGATCTACAGTGCCCAGCCACGACTGCGTTTCTTGCTGCAAGAACTCGGACAGAACTTCCGCGGTGTGTCTATTGTCGCCCAAACACTTCATAGCCAATACAGCCTGCTGACGTATGCCAGTAGCTGCCCCATAATGGGAGACCTGGTGTGCAACAGTGGCAGGTGCGGATGGAGTGTTTGTGCGACTGCGGTCTGTGGACGAGCTCTTGCTTCTGCAGGAGGACGAGGAGGAGGAGGAGGAGGAGGGGGTGCGAACGGCTACAGACAACTGTTTACTAGACCGTGGGCTAGGCAGAACTGTCCCAAACTTGCTGTCCCCTGTGGACCCTGAATCCACCACATTTACCCAGTGTGCCGTGATGGACACGTAACGTCCCTGGCCATGCCTACTGGTCCATGCATCTGTTGTCAGGTGCACCTTTGTGCTCACAGATTGCCTGAGTGCATGGACGATGCGCTCTTTAACATGCTGGTGGAGGGCTGGGATGGCTTTTCTGGAAAAAAAGTGTCGACTGGGTAGCTCGTAGCGTGGTACAGCGTAGTCCATCAGGTCTTTGAAAGCTTCGCTTTCAACTAACCGGTAGGGCATCATCTCTAACGAGATTAGTCTAGCTATGTGGGCGTTCAAACCCTGTGTACGCGGATGCGAGGCTAAGTATTTCCTTTTTCTAACCATAGTCTCATGTAGGGTGAGCTGGACTGGAGAGCTGGAGATCGTGGAACTAGCGGGGGTGCCGGTGGACATGGCAGACTGAGAGACGGTGGGAGATGGTATTGTTGCCGCCGGTGCCCTAGATGCAGTGTTTCCTACTACGAAACTGGTGATTCCCTGACCCTGACTGCTTTGGCCTGGCAAAGATACCTGCACAGATACAGCAGGTGGTGCGCTAAATGGTGGTCCTACACTGCCGGAAGGGATGTTGCGTTGATGACTAGCTTCATTGGCCGAGGGTGCAACAACCTTAAGGGACGTTTGGTAGTTAGTCCAAGCTTTCAAATGCATGGTGGTTAAATGTCTATGCATGCAACTAGTATTGAGACTTTTCAGATTCTGACCTCTGCTTAAGGAAGTAGAACATTTTTGACAGATGACTTTGCGCTGATCAATTGGATGTTGTTTAAAAAAATGCCAGACTGCACTCTTTCTAGCATCGGATACCTTTTCAGGCATTGCAGACTGAGCTTTAACCGGATGGCCACGCTGTCCTCCACCAGGTTTTGGCTTTGCCACGCGTTTTGGGCAAGATACGGGCCCGGCAGATGGAACCTGTGGCGATGTTGATGCCTGCTGCGGCCCCTCCTCCTCCTCTGCTTCAGAACTGCTGCCGCCTGCACCCTGTTCCCCCAATGGCTGCCAATCGGGGTCAAGAACTGGGTCATCTAATAACTCTTCTTGTACCTCCTGCGCAACTTCGTCTGTGTCACCGTGTCGTTCGGTGGTATAGCGTTCGTGATGGGGCAACATAGTCTCATCAGGGTCTGATTCTTGATCAGCACCCTGCGAGGGCAATGTTGTGGTCTGAGTCAAAGGACCAGCATAGTAGTCTGGCTGTGGCTGTGCGTCAGTGCACTCCATGTCAGATTCAATTTGTAATGGGCATGGACTGTTAACTGCTTCACTTTCTAAGCCAGGGACGGTATGTGTAAAGAGCTCCATGGAGTAACCCGTTGTGTCGCCTGCTGCATTCTTCTCTGTTGTTGTTTTTGCTGAAGAGGACAAGGAAGTGACTTGTCCCTGACCGTGAACATCCACTAACGACGCGCTGCTTTTACTTTTACCAGTTTCACGAGAGGAGGCAAAAGAGCTAGAGGCTGAGTCAGCAAGATAAGCCAAAACTTGCTCTTGCTGCTCCGGCTTTAAAAGCGGTTTTCCTAATCCCAGAAAAGGGAGCGTTCGAGGCCTTGTGTAGCCGGACGACGAACCTGGCTCCACAGCTCCAGACTTAGGTGCAATATTTTTTTCCCCACGACCACCTGATGCTCCACCACTACCACTACCCTCATTACCAGCTGACAATGAACGCCCCCGGCCACGACCTCTTCCACTAGACTTCCTCATTGTTTTAAAAACGTAACCAAACTAACGTTATTTGTTGCAGTCACAAAACTTACACGGTGAGCTATAACTTCAGTATGATTTAGCTACCCCTTTACAGGTTGGTGAGACCACAGCGAAAATCAGGCCCAATGTTACACACTCTTTTTTTGGTGGCTGCAAATTAGAGAGATGCCCCACACGCAGGACTGTCACTGAAGCACAAATGTTAATATTAATGTCACACTATTATTTTTTTTTTTTTTTTATTTTTTTCAGGAACACTTTAGAAACCCCCAAAAAAAAAAAAAATAGATTTTTGCAGGGAGAATTTAGAAAACAAATGTAACAAACTATATGCTTTCTATGGGCCACTGAGTGAGAGATGACGAACACAGGAATCAGGAGTGGCACACAAGCCCAGAGGCCAATATTTTTCTACCAATGATTGATGGAGTTATTTTCTCTGGTAGATTTTGGAACCCAAATCAAGGAAAAAAAATATAGGCTTTCTATGGACCACAATTGGAGAGAGAGAGAGAGAGAGAGAGAGAGATGGCACACCCAGGAGTCAAGACTGGCACACAAGCAGAAAGGCCAATATTAATCTCCCACTGTTTTTTTTGTTTGTTTTTTTTTTTTTTTTTTCAGGGAGACTTTAGAAAAAAAAATAATAAAAAAAATATGATTTTATCAGGAAGAATTTAGAAACCAAATAAAATAAAATGATTTTTTCAGGGAGAATTTATAAAAAAAATAAAAACAAAAATAGGCGTTCTATGGCCCACTGACTGAGAGATGACGCACACAGGAGTCAGGAGTGGCACACAAGCCCAGAGGCCAATATTTTTCTACCAATGATTGATGTAGTTATTTTCTCTGGTAGATTTTGGAACCCAAATCAAGGAAAAAAAATATAGGCTTTCTATGGACCACAATTGGAGAGAGAGAGAGAGAGAGAGATGGCACACCCAGGAGTCAAGACTGGCACACAAGCAGAAAGGCCAATATTAATCTCCCACTGTTTTTTTTTTTTTTTTTTTTTTTTTTTTTTTCAGGGAGACTTTAGAAAAAAAAATAATAAAAAAAATATGATTTTATCAGGAAGACTTTAGAAACCAAATAAAATAAAATGATTTTTTCAGGGAGAATTTATAAAACAAATAAAAACAAAAATAGGCGTTCTATGGCCCACTGACTGAGAGATGACGCACACAGGAGTCAGGAGTGGCACACAAGCCCAGAGGCCAATATTTTTCTACCAATGATTGATGTAGTTATTTTCTCTGGTAGATTTTAGAACCCAAATCAAGGAAAAAATATATAGGCTTTCTATGGACCACAATTGGAGAGAGAGAGAGAGAGAGAGAGAGAGAGATGGCACACCCAGGAGTCAAGACTGGCACACAAGCAGAAAGGCCAATATTAATCTCCCACTGTTTTTTTTGGTTGTTTTTTTTTTTTTTTTTTCAGGGAGACTTTAGAAAAAAAAATAATAAAAAAAATATGATTTTATCAGGAAGAATTTAGAAACCAAATAAAATAAAATGATTTTTTCAGGGAGAATTTATAAAACAAATAAAAACAAAAATAGGCGTTCTATGGCCCACTGACTGAGAGATGACGCACACAGGAGTCAGGAGTGGCACACAAGCCCAGAGGCCAATATTTTTCTACCAATGATTGATGTAGTTATTTTCTCTGGTAGATTTTGGAACCCAAATCAAGGAAAAAAAATATAGGCTTTCTATGGACCACAATTGGAGAGAGAGAGAGAGAGAGAGAGAGAGAGAGATGGCACACCCAGGAGTCAAGACTGGCACACAAGCAGAAAGGCCAATATTAATCTCCCACTGTTTTTTTTGGTTGTTTTTTTTTTTTTTTTTCAGGGAGACTTTAGAAAAAAAAATAATAAAAAAAATATGATTTTATCAGGAAGAATTTAGAAACCAAATAAAATAAAATGATTTTTTCAGGGAGAATTTATAAAACAAATAAAACCAAAAATAGGCGTTCTATGGCCCACTGACTGAGAGATGACGCACCCAGGAGTCAAGACTGGCACACAAGCAGAAAGGCCAATATTAATCTCCCACTGTTTTTTTTTTTTTTTTTTTTTTTCAGGGAGACTTTAGAAAAAAAAATAATAAAAAAAATATGATTTTATCAGGAAGAATTTAGAAACCAAATAAAATAAAATGATTTTTTCAGGGAGAATTTAGAAAACAAATAAAACCAAAAATAGGCGTTCTATGGCCCACTGACTGAGAGAGAGAGAGAGATGGAACGCTTAGTACTGGCACACAAGCCCAAAGGGCAATATTAATCTCCCTTTTTTTTTCCAGGGAGAATTTCTAAAACCCAAAAAAAAAAAAAAATAGGCTTTCTATGGCCCACTATTTGTGAGAGAGATGGGACGCTCAGGACTGGCACAGATGGCACGCTCAGGACTGGCACAGAAGCCCAGAGGCCAATATTAATCTCCCTTTTTTTCTGGGAGAATTTATAAAACCAAAAAAATATTTAAATAGGCTTTCTATGGCCCACTATTTGTGAGAGAGATGGCACGCTCAGGACTGGCACAGATGGCACGCTCACAACTGGCACACAAGCCCAGAGGCCAATATTAATCTCCCTTTTTTCAGGGAAAATTTATAAAACAAAAAAAAAAATTAAATAGGCTTTCTATGGCCCACTATTTGTGAGAGAGATGGCACGCTCAGGACTGGCACAGATGGCACGCTCACAACTGGCACACAAGCCCAGAGGCCAATATAAATCTCCCTTTTTTCAGGGAAAATTTATAAAACAAAAAAAAAAATTAAATAGGCTTTCTATGGCCCACTATTTGTGAGAGAGATGGCACGCTCAGGACTGGCACAGATGGCACGCTCACAACTGGCACACAAGCCCAGAGGCCAATATTAATCTCCCTTTTTTTCAGGGAGAATTTATAAAACCAAAAAAAAAATTAAATAGGCTTTCTATGGCCCACTATTTGTGAGAGAGATGGCACGCTCAGGGCTGGCACAGATGGCACGCTCAGGACTGGCACACAAGCCCAGAGGCCAATATTAATCTCCCTTTTTTTCAGGGAGAATTTATAAAACCCAAAAAAAAATAAAATAGGCTTTCTATGGCCCACTATTTGTGAGAGAGATGGCACACTCAGGACTGGCACACAAGCCCAAAGGCCAATATTAATCTCCCACTGTATTTTTATCAGGGAGAATTTATACACCCCACAAAAAAAAATACAGAAAAATGAAAAGGCTTTCTATGGCCCACTATGTGAGAGAGATGGCACACACAGGGATGGCACTCTAGCAGAAATGCCAAATTGCCAATCTTAATCTCCCACCAAAAAAAAAAAAAAAAAAAAAACAGGGAATGTCCTACAATTACTATCTCCCTGCCTGCAGTAATCTCAGCCAGGTATGGCAGGCAGCTACTATCTCCCTGCCTGCAGTAATCTCAGCCAGGTATGGCAGGCAGCAATAAGGAGTGGACTGATGCACAAATGAAATAAAAAGTGTGGACAAACAAAAAAGATAGCTGTGCAGAAAGGAAGGAACAAGAGGATTTGTGCTTTGAAAAAAGCAGTTGGTTTGCACAGCGGCGTACACACAGCAATGCAGCTATCAGGGAGCCTTCTAGGGCAGCCCAATGAGCTACAGCGCTGAGGGGAAAAAAAAAAAAAAAAAAACTTCCACTGTCCCTGCACACCGAGGGTGGTGTTGGACAGTGCAAATCGCTGCAGCACAAGCGGTTTTGTGGTTAATGGACCCTGCCTAACGCTATCCCTGCTTCTGACAAAGCGGCAGCAACCTCTCCCTAAGCTCAGATCAGCAGCAGTAAGATGGCGGTCGGCGGGAACGCCTCTTTATAGCCCCTGTGACGTCGCAGACAGCAAGCCAATCACTGCAATGCCCTTCTCTAAGATGGTGGGGACCAGGACCTATGTCATCACGCTGCCCACACTCTGCGTTTACCTTCATTGGCTGAGAAATGGCGCTTTTCGCGTCATTGAAACGCGACTTTGGCGCGAAAGTCGCGTACCGCATGGCCGACCCCGCACAGGGGTCGGATCGGGTTTCATGAAACCCCGACTTAGCCAAAAGTCGGCGACTTTTGAAAATGTTCGACCCGTTTCGCTCAACCCTACTCAGAACTTCTTTTTTCCCTCTATTGAGAATCATTAGTACTTTGGGCTTACTGTACAGTTATGAAAGGCAATTCAGTACTACAATGGACATAGCGGTCAGAGCACATACAGTGATCTGACAATAACCCAAAATAATAGAACGAGCTCTGAGACGTGGGAACTCTGCAGACCGCAATCCCTAATCCTCTCCAAACAACACTAGAGGCAGCCGTGGATTGCGCCTAACTCTGCCTATGCAACTCGGCACAACCTGAGAAACTAACTAGCCTGAAGATAGAAAATAAGCCTACCTTGCCTCAGAGAAATACCCCAAAGGAAAAGGCAGCCCCCCACATATAATGACTGTGAGTTAAGATGAAAAGACAAACGTAGAGATGAAATAGATTCAGCAAAGTGAGGCCCGACTTTCTTAACAGATCGAGGATAGAAAAGGTAACTTTGCGGTCTACACAAAACCCTAAAGAAAACCACGCAAAGGGGGCAAAAAGACCCTCCGTACCGAACTAACGGCACGGAGGTACACCCTTTGCGTCCCAGAGCTTCCAGCAACAAATTAGACAAGTAAAACTAAAAGTTAGGCCACCGCGCTACCTATCTCCTAGATAATAAATATAATGAACTAAAAAGTACCCATCTAGGAGATAGGTAGCGCGGTGGCCTAACTTTTAGTTTTACTCCTCTGCATATACATGACAGGCTTGGCGCAGTAGCCGTCTAGGCACCTGCAGCTTCCCTTTACTCCTACACCCACTATCATTCGGAGCGCCGGTGTATTTATTATATTATAACAAATTAGACAAGCTGGACAGAAAAAATAGCAAACAAATAGCAAAGAAGAACTTAGCTATGCAGAGCAGCAGGCCACAGGAATGATCCAGGGAAAAGCAAATCCAACACTGGAACATTGACAGGAAGCCAGGATCAAAGCATTAGGTGGAGTTAAGTAGAGAAGCACCTAACGACCTCACCAGATCACCTGAGGGAGGAAACTCAGAAGCCACAGTACCACTTCCCTCCACCAACAGAAGCTCACAGAGAGAATCAACCGAAGTACCACTTGTGACCACAGGAGGGAGCTCTGCCACAGAATTCACAAAAGCGTTAGGCGCAATCCACGGCTAATTCTAGTGTGTTTGATAGGTTTAGGCATTGCGGTCAGCAGAGTTCCCACGTCCCAGAGCTCGTCCTTATTATCAGTAACTATCAGGTCATTCCGTGTGCTCTTAACCACCAGGTCCGTTATTGTCCTGACCACCAGGTCATAACAGGGGCGCTCCAGTTACAATAGATGATAAAGCAGAGATTATATTATAACACATCACTGTAGCCTACACCTAGGCAACACACCTTAATATAAATAGGTATAAATGGGTATAACAATGATACTACAATTGTGCCCTAGCTTTCAATTGAGCAAGTTTTTAAGGGGAAGCCTGTATCAAGCATAGTTTAGGTCAGTGTCCCCCTGGCATAACAATTGTGGCCAGTGATGCTATACACATATCAGCTTCTATCCTATCCGGAACAACAACCATAACAATGTTTACCTCAGAGGCAGCAACACCATGTGTGGGCGTCCAGGTTGCGCGTTTCGGAGTGTTACTCTTTCGTCAGGGGATAGATAAGTGAGTCAGGATGCTGGGTTAAAAACCGCCAGACAGTCATTTGTAGAAAATGGGGAACTGTGGTTCAAAACAATTAATTACTTCTAGTTGAGAAATGTATTCTAGTGTTGTAAAAATGTAGAGTAAAAGAAAAAGTGGCAATGGACTGGGTGATGTAAAAAAAATCCATACCATGTTATCTGTCAATAAGAATATGGGAGCTGCAAGAAGCAGGAGCACCACCACCACTGTCATCAGACATCTGGGAAGTAGGGTAACAATTGTTCTTCCTTGCCATTGACAAGCTAATTAGTGAGGAGAAAATGGATGTCAATATTTACTATATGGCATATCAGTCATCTCAGTGTAGGGCACATTCCTCCTCCTCTGTCATTGTAAGAAGATGGAAATATTGCCCACATCCCCCTTTAAGAGCAAATGTAATGCTATATTGTAAATTGTGATATGCGTTAATGATGTTGGTAATGTGTGTTGCTGTCACAGGTGTGTCAGTTGCTATAGAGAGTTGCTCTGCTTCTGACTGCAGAAGATCTCTGCTTTTGGCTTTGCAGACACATTCTTAATCCTTCTGACTTTTGGACCCAGTGGCAACCTCTCTCTGACTCTAATTGACACACGTGGACCTAGGTGTTTATAGACTCTCAGTCTGCTTCAGGGAGTCATATTCAGGGGGTGATATTCACATTTTCCCTTGTGAAGGCTTGGAACTATAGCAGTCTCCTATGTTTGTCCTAGGAGCTCATACTCGGAGTTTATCTAATGTTCATCTATTAACTGTTTCCTTTCTCTGTATTTTATCCATGTTTGTTCTTATGTTCTTTAATGAAAATCAATAAAAAGAACATTGAAAAGAAAGGAACTATAGCAGTCTGTTTACTTCCTCTCTGGTGCTGTTGGAAGACATTTGGTGTTACCTCTCTGAATCTGCTCAAGCTAAGTTGCTTCCCCCTTGTTTGTCATCCATTTTCTCTTTAGTGTACAGTGGGGACTGACCAGTGCTCATCCCCCTTCCCTATTCAGGGCTTAGTTCTAGGGATATACAGGGCTTAGGATCCTGCTCGGCGATTTGTGTGGAACCAATATAGGGATGGTAGGGGAGACAGGGTGCTATTAGATCTGCCTAGGGGTCTTTACTCCTCCTTTCCCTAGCATTTGGGCTTCCTTCCCCTTTTCCACTTGTGTTGCACTTAGTCTTCCCACACTGTGAATGACATTTGCTCGATGGTAGGGAAAGTTAGAATTAAGCTTGAGACTATCTGTTGTGAATTCTGCTCTTGGGCTCCCTCCGGTGGTTATGAGTGGTAGTGCTGCGGTAGTTGGATCGCAGCATTTATCAGATGTATCCATTTTTTGCAATTTGGGCTGGGCTATTTAAGTCCTGCTTTATCTTTTAGTCAGTGCCAGTTGTCCATTGTTTTTGGAGGATTCACATCCATACTTGGTCTCTCCTGGTCTGCTGTTCATTTCTTCAAAGATAAGTTCTGGCCTTGTTTTTGCTGTCCACCTGCTGTGGACCTTATAGTCTGTGCATTTTCTTGTTTCGTTTTGTCCAGCTTTGTCTATGAAGGATTTTTTGCAGCCTAGCTTTGTCTCTGGAGATGCAGATATACCCTCCATGTCTTTAGTCAGATGTGTTTTGTATTTTCTGTGGTGGATATTTTCTAGTGTTTTAATACTGACCGCATAGTACTCTGTCCTATTCTTCCTTTTTTAGCTACTATGGCCTCCTATGCTAAATCCTGATTTCGTGTCTGCGTATGTTATTTCCCTCTCTTTTCACAGTCAATATTTGTGGGTGGCTGTCTATCCTCTGGGGATTTTCTCTGAGGCAAGATAGTTTTCCCGTTTCTGTCTTTAGGGGTAGTTAGTTCTTAGGCTGTGTCGAGGGGTCTAGGGAGTGTTAGGTACCCCCCACGGCTACTTCTAGTTGCGCTGCTAGTTCACGGTTTGCGGTCAGTGAAGGTACCACCTTCTCCAGAGTCCGTCTCATGCTGCTCCTAGGCCACCAGATCATATCAGTACAACTGGCCAACAATGAGTTAAATGCATCTCAGAAGAAGGGAAGGAAGCTCTTGAGCCATTTTTTTTTCTCCAGTCTATTCTGTGTTCTCTTCCCTCTTAATCTCTGGGTGGCTACGGAACCTAGTATTAACATGAATGTTCAGGAGTTAGTTTCTCGGGTGGATCAGCTTGCTGCTAGGGTACAGGGTATTTCAGATTTTATTATTCAGACTCCTGCCTTAAAACCTAAGATTCCCACTCCTGATTTATTTTTTGGTGACAGATCCAAATTTTTGAGTTTCAAAAATAATTGTAAACTGTTTTTTGCATTGAGACCCTGTTCTTCTGGTGATCCCATTCAGCAGATTAAAATCATCATATCCTTGCTGCTTGGTGAACCACAGGATTGGGCATTTTCCCTGGAATCTGGCAATCCTGCTTTGCTTAATGCTGATTCTTTCTTTCAAGCATTGGGGTTATTGTATGATGATTATCAACCTTATTCTCAAAAACGATCCAAAAAACTCGAGGTAAAAGTCCTCAAAATCATATGAAAAAACCTCAGTCTAAAAAGGTATAATTTTATTAGTAAAAGCAAGGCAGACAGACACGCCTACAAAACCCAACACAAAAATATAACCAAAAAACGTGAACAAATGTGTAACAAATAAATAAAAACTAATGGGAAAATCTAGATCACCCTACCTAGGCCGCAAGTATGCCCCTGCCTATCTGCGGAGGTAGGCACCCTAGGGGAGAGCGTTATGGCGCCCCCGCTCCTCGATTACTGTCCCTAGGAGCCCTACAAGACCCTACGGCCACTAGTGTAAGCCACTACCTACACACTAAAGGGTCCTCTAGCGCTAGACAGAAAGATACTCTTCTAGGGATGACCTAGTTCCCACTAGTAAAACGCTATATACACACACACATATGGCCATATGAATATCATAGTGGTATAATAATTCACAGCGGCCTCAAGATATTAGACACAGTGTAAATACACTTTGAGATGAATGCAGCCGGATCATCTAAGCATATATAAATACTCTATTCTCATGGGCTAACATTTATATAGATGTGGGTGAAGATCAAAATCATACCAGCCAAAATTGGCTCAATATCATGCATGGGTAGTATCTCTGCTACCTCACTCCAATGTCCCCACACTATTTAGACAATGCTAACAGTAGCCCATACATAGCCCCAAAACAAGGCTATGAATACTCATCTGAGCCACTGTGTACCACCGAACGCCATATGAACAACACGCCTCAACGCGTTTCGCCTCTGCAGGCTCATCAGGAGGCCTGATAATCCGATATGTTGTGTCACATCAAAATTGTGGATAGCTGAATGCCCCATGCCGCACTACTCACATTTATATCTGCCGCCAGTATCAGGCACAAGGTGCACCTCCTCCCTACTTCCTGTGGCGTCTGGTAGACTGTATTGCGCATGTCCGCATAAACCATGCGCAGACAGAGCCGCGATTTCGTGCCTCTGCGCATAGAATCGCTGTAACGTTACTGCGCATGCGCCCGGAGTTAATCCTCGCATCTCTTCACAGCGCTTGCTCTGAACAGTACGGGGCATGCGTTGCCGGGATACCAGCTATGTCGCTCAGATGTGCTTGATTCCTGCGCATGCCCAGAGAGCCGGACAAGCTTTGCCATCACCACTCATGCTTCAGAACCTTTGGGGAATACAGAGACATTATGTCCCACCGGAGCTTTTTAGTGTTACGCTATGTCACCGCGCACACCCGGCTCCTCTCTAGGTCTATTACATATGCGTTACCACAACTTGTGGACTCATATAGAGTCGATATAGCCCAAAAAGAACAAGTTGGTGACGCGACCACTGTCTCCAAGGATACACCGCCAATGAGGTAGGGGTTGCCGTGCTCTCTACCATGACCGCTATCTATTTCCATAAGTGGAAGGACAGGTCCAAAAACCAGATAAAACAATCGGCCGGCATCCTATTAACACAGCATACATCCAAACCTACTGTAGCGATGTCAGTCATCCCCATACATTCGCTTGGATTGGGCGGTGACCAGGCCGCTATATGTGTTCTCTGCCAGCGGCTGATACCAGTGTAGGACAATGTGCCAATAATATATCTGGTCCCGGAGGATGTGTCTGACGGCAGACCATGTGGAAACTAGTGCAGCACATTATGCAAGATACAAAGTACAAAATGTAAGCAGAATAATCTCTCAATAGATATTTCCATGGAAATCCATGTGGGACCACCAAAAGGAGGATCCCCATCGTCAAAATGGTACAGACCTGTCTCTTCCTGAACCCGTATACATTTATTCATTTAGGCTTACCCGACGCATAGGCCAGATGCATATATATATATAATTTTTCACTATAGCATTACAACAAAATATACACCAGAGGTGCCTCGGACCACTAGGGAGGCTACAGAAAGCACGTATAGGATATTTGCTCGTTAATCCCCTTGGGTGCTAGGGACTCCATCCTGAAAATCCACTCGCATTCCCTTCTGAGGATCATCTTATCAAGGTTGCCGCCTCTCGGGTTCACCCTAACCACTTCTATAACGGCAAATTTAACTTTTGTTGGATCTTCTCTATGGTAAGCATGCATATGTTTAGCAAGTGGGGTATCCCTGTTATTCCGAATATCACCCATATGCTCCCCCACTCTCCTCCTGAACTCTCTTTTTGTCTTCCCTACATAGTCCTTAGGGCAGGGGCAGGAGGCTACATAGACCACCCCTGTTGTTTTACAGTTGAAAAAGTCTCATTGGTAAAAAGTTTTACCAGTGGTGGAGCTCTGAAAACATTTGCATGGTCTCATCCACTTGCAGAGGCTGCAATCACCGCATTTATAGAAACCACAAGGTCTCCTATCCAGCCATGTTCCTCCAGCCTTCGGGCGCTGATATTGGCTATGTACATTTAAGTCCCTAATAGATCTGCCCTTCCTGAAAGTGATATTAGGGCGTTCACCTATCACATTTGCAAGGTCTGGGTCAAACTTCAGGACATCCCAGTGTCTAGCAAACACCCTCCTGATGTCCTGATGTTGTGCATCGAACGTGCCAATAATTCTGACAGTATCATCCCCTTCGGTTTTAACTTGTTTCTGTAGCAGACTCGATCGGTCAGCCTTACTGGCTGCCACGAATGCCCTATTCAAAACAGGTCTCGGGTAACCCTTTTCTTTGAACCTATCAAACATGTCCCCTGCTTGGCTTCGGAAGGTATCACTCCTCGAACAGTTCCTCCTGAGCCTGAGGAACTGCCCCTTGGGTATCCCCCTTTTGAGGGGGGTAGGGTGGTGGCTCTCCCAATGTAGCAGATTATTAGTACTCGTAGGCTTTCTGTAAATGCTGGTCGAAATCTCCCCATATGTCTCTTTTCTAATTTTCAAATCCAGGAAGGCTAGTTCAATTTCACTAATCTCCGACGTGAACTTGAGGCCCACCCCATTCACATTAAGAAGCCCCATAAATATTGTGAACTCTTCTTTGGTACCCGTCCACACCATAAACACATCATCTATATATCTATACCATATAGATATATAATCATGCCACCATTTGTCCTCCCCTCCAAAGACGATAGTTTCCTCCCACCAGCCCAGGAACAAATTAGCATACAATGGGGCGCAGGGACACCCCATCGCTGTGCCCCTGAGCTGGTGGAAGTACTTCCCGTCAAACGTAAACACATTATGGGTCAAGACATACTCAAGTAGGGTAAGCACGAAATTGTTGTGTTCCCTACACCTAACCGATCTTTGTTGTAAAAAATAGCTGACTCCTTCAATTCCTGCTTGATGTGGGATACTACTATAAAGTGCTTCTATATCAATAGACGTTAAGAAAGCATCCTGACCCAGATGGACTCCTTCAAGCTTAAGTAGCAAATCGGATGTGTCTCTTAAGTAGGACGGGATAGATGTAACAAAGGGACGGAGGACCTGATCTATATATAATCCACAATTCTGTGTGAGGGAATCCACCCCGGACACTATGGGTCGTCCTTTCAATGGGTGACAACCCTTATGCACTTTGGGAAGTGCGTAAAAGGTTGCCATCAAGGGAAATTTAGGTAGCATGAATTCAAATTCACTTCGTGAAATGAGTAGATGTGCAAGGGCCTCTTCCAGAACCGGTCTCAACACATTCTTAAACTTCTCGAGTGGGTTTGTGGTAAGTATCTCATACGTGGTCTTATCCTGCAAAATGGAGTTACAAATAGCGCGATACTCTGGATGATTAAGGATGACCAGAATGCCCCCTTTATCGGAGGGTTTTATAATTATCTGGTCATTCTTTCTCAGACCCTCAAGCGCCCTCCGTTCTCTCTCCGCAAGATTATCTTCCGTTTCCCAACTCAGTTTGCTTAGTTTTTTAAGGTCCCTTTCAACTAATGACGCAAATAAATCAATATTACTCGCATCACATTGTGGTGGCATTCTCTCGCTCTTATTTTTGAGAGTAGTAAATGGGCCTCTCCCTTCATCGGGGGTCCTCTCATTCTCCTGGAGTAGGCCACATAGGGCCTCAAAGCCCTCCATGTCCTCCTGATCAAGCCCTAGCCTCCCACATTCTTCACGAATATTGTGTTTGAAGAATTTTCTCCACTTAAGTTTTCTACAAAAAAGGTTAAGATCTTTCACCCACTCGAAACAGTTAAAATGATTAGTTGGAACAAAATTGAGACCTCTCTGCAAGACCCTATACTCATCCCTGGAGAGCGTGTGCGAGGACAGGTTGATAATTTGGCCCCTGTTTAGTTGAACCTGGTTCTGAGCTGGTAACCCGTTCTCGCACTGTGCTCCAAAAAAGAAACCGATGATGAGGAGGATGCTCCAGTTACTTGGCCAGGTGCTGGACTCGGTGTCAGAAAGGGGGTCAGGGGACCTCCTCCAGGCCGATACTTTCCTCTTCCCCCCTTCCTTCCAGATTTTCCTCTTCCACCTTGCCATCTTTGTCTAGTCTGCTGATCTCTGAAAAAATGTGTATTATTGCTTCTACTTATTACTTCAACTCTCTCAGTGTCAGATAAATCTAAATCGGATGAGGATGCTTCCGATTGTCTTTCTATGGGGGCACCTGGAATTCGGCTCTCCTTATACTCACTCAGGTCTCTTTGAAACTGTAGATGTTTCCTCTCTTTTAACAGAGCCTGGTATCTTTCTACTGCCGTCTGTAGCAATCCTTCCCTCCTATTAAAGTCGGGGTCGGCTTTATGTTTCAGAACCCGTTCTATCAGTTTATTCAATTGGTCCGTTGATTTTTCGAATACTTTTTTCTCCTCTGTGAGGAGAGCTTGCATAAATCTAACAGATGATTCTAAAGATTCTTTTTGCCAGATTGTCATAAACTCAGGTGACGCAATCCTCTGTGAGGGAACAATATTGATCCTTAAGCCTCTTGGGACAATCCGATTTTTTAGATAATTCTCTAAGGCCCTTATTTCCCACCAAGACTTCAGATACTCCTTGTACCCCCCATACACCTCATTAAACAAGTTTTTCAGTGCTAGAGGGCCCGTACCAGCATCTTGGACACCACCAACACTAAACGCCTGATTTGCATCTTCCAGCCATAGATCCGAATTGACAGGTCCTATCAGAAAACTGGCCATACCACAAACGGAAGAACTATCAACCTTATTCTCAAAAACGATCCAAAAAACTCGAGGTAAAAGTCCTCAAAATCATATGAAAAAACCTCAGTCTAAAAAGGTATAATTTTATTAGTAAAAGCAAGGCAGACAGACACGCCTACAAAACCCAACACAAAAATATAACTAAAAAACGTGAACAAATGTGTAACAAATAAATAAAAACTAATGGGAAAATCTAGATCACCCTACCTAGGCCGCTAGTATGCCCCTGCCTATCTGCGGAGGTAGGCACCCTAGGGGAGAGCGTTATGGCGCCCCCGCTCCTCGATGACTGTCCCTAGGAGCCCTACAAGACCCTACGGCCACTAGTGTAAGCCACTACCCACACACTAAAGGGTCCTCTAGCGCTAGACAGAAAGATACTCTTCTAGGGATGACCTAGTTCCCACTAGTAAAACGCTATATACACACACACATATATGGCAATATGAATATCATAGTGGTATAATAATTCACAGCGGCCTCAAGATATTAGACACAGTGTAAATACACTTTGAGATGAATGCAGCCGGATCATCTAAGCATATATAAATACTCTATTCTCATGGGCTAACATTTATATAGATGTGGGTGAAGATCAAAATCATACCAGCCAAAATTGGCTCAATATCATGCATGGGTAGTATCTCTGCTACCTCACTCCAATGTCCCCACACTATTTAGACAATGCTAACAGTAGCCCATACATAGCCCCAAAACAAGGCTATGAATAGTCATCTGAGCCGCTGTGTACCACCGAACGCCATATGAACAACACGCCTCAACACGTTTCGCCTCTGCAGGCTCATCAGGAGGCCTGATAATCCGATATGTTGTGTCACATCAAAATTGTGGATAGCTGAATGCCCCATGCCGCACTACTCACATTTATATCTGCCGCCAGTATCAGGCACAAGGTGCACCTCCTCCCTACTTCCTGTGGCGTCTGGTAGACTGTATTGCGCATGTCCGCATAAACCATGCGCAGACAGAGCCGCGATTTCGTGCCTCTGCGCATAGAATCGCTGTAACGTTACTGCGCATGCGCCCGGAGTTAATCCTCCCATCTCTTCACAGCGCTTGCTCTGAACAGTACGGGGCATGCGTTGCTGGGATACCAGCTATGTCGCTCAGATGTGCTTGATTCCTGCGCATGCCCAGAGAGCCGGACAAGCTTTGCCATCACCACTCATGCTTCAGAACCTTTGGGGAATACAGAGACATTATGTCCCACCGGAGCTTTTTAGTGTTACGCTATGTCACCGCGCACACCCGGCTCCTCTCTAGGTCTATTACATATGCGTTACCACAACTTGTGGACTCATATAGAGTCGATATAGCCCAAAAAGAACAAGTTGGTGACGCGACCACTGTCTCCAAGGATACACCGCCAATGAGGGAGGGGTTGCCGTGCTCTCTACCATGACCGCTATCTATTTCCATAAGTGGAAGGACCGGTCCAAAAACCAGATAAAACAATCGGCCGGCATCCTATTAACACAGCATACATCCAAACCTACTGTAGCGATGTCAGTCATCCCCATACATTCGCTTGGATTGGGCGGTGACCAGGCCGCTATATGTGTTCTCTGCCAGCGGCTGATACCAGTGTAGGACAATGTGCCAATAATATATCTGGTCCAGGAGGATGTGTCTGACGGCAGACCATGTGGAAACTAGTGCAGCACATTATGCAAGATACAAAGTACAAAATGTAAACAGAATAATGTCTCAATAGATATTTCCATGGAAATCCATGTGGGACCTCCAAAAGGAGGATCCCCATCGTCAAAATGGTACAGACCTGTCTCTTCCTGAACCCGTATACATTTATTCATTTAGGCTTACCCGACGCATAGGCCAGATGCATATATATATATAATTTTTCACTATAGCATTACAACAAAATATACACCAGAGGTGCCTCAGACCACTAGGGAGGCTACAGAAAGCACGCATAGGATATTTGCTCGTTAATCCCCTTGGGTGCTAGGGACTCCATCCTGAAAATCTACTCGCATTCCCTTCTGAGGATCATCTTATCAAGGCGGCAGGAAGAGACAGGTCTGTACCATTTTGACGATGGGGATCCTCCTTTTGGAGGTCCCACATGGATTTCCATGGAAATATCTATTGAGACATTATTCTGTTTACATTTTGTACTTTGTATCTTGCATAATGTGCTGCACTAGTTTCCACATGGTCTGCCGTCAGACACATCCTCCGGGACCAGATATATTATTGGCACATTGTCCTACACTGGTATCAGCCGCTGGCAGAGAACACATATAGCGGCCTGGTCACCGCCCAATCCAAGAGAATGTATGGGGATGACTGACATCGCTACAGTAGGTTTGGATGTATGCTGTGTTAATAGGATGCCGGCCGATTGTTTTATCTGGTTTTTGGACCGGTCCTTCCACTTATGGAAATAGATAGCGGTCATGGTAGAGACCACGGCAACCCCTCCCTCATTGGCGGTGTATCCTTGGAGACAGTGGTCGCGTCACCAACTTGTTCTTTTTGGGCTATATCGACTCTATATGAGTCCACAAGTTGTGGTAACGCATATTTAATAGACCTAGAGAGGAGCCAGGCGTGCGCGTTGACATAGCGTAACACTAAAAAGCTCCGGTGGGACATAATGTCTCTGTATTCCCCAAAGGTTCTGAAGCATGAGTGGTGATGGCAAAGCTTGTCCGGCTCTCTGGGCATGCGCAGGAATCAAGCACATCTGAGCGACATAGCTGGTATCCCGGCAACGCATGCCCCGTACTGTTCAGAGCAAGCGCTGTGAAGAGATGGGAGGAATAACTCCGGGCGCATGCGCAGTAACGTTACAGCGATTCTATGCACAGAGGCATGAAATCGCGGCTCTGTCTGCGCATGGTTTATGCGGACATGCGCAATACAGTCTACCAGACGCCACAGGAAGTAGGGAGGAGGTGCACCTTGTGCCTGATACTGGCGGCAGATATAAATGTGAGTAGTGCGGCATGGGGCATTCAGCTATCCACAATTTTGATGTGACACAACATATCGGATTATCAGGCCTCCTGATGAGCCTGCAGAGGCGAAACGCGTTGAGGCGTGTTGTTCATATGGCGTTCGGTGGTACACAGCGGCTCAGATGAGTATTCATAGCCTTGTTTTGGGGCTATGTATGGGCTACTGTTAGCATTGTCTAAATAGTGTGGGGACATTGGAGTGAGGTAGCAGAGATACTACCCATGCATGATATTGAGCCAATTTTGGCTGGTATGATTTTGATCTTCACCCACATCTATATAAATGTTAGCCCATGAGAATAGAGTATTTATATATGCTTAGATGATCCGGCTGCATTCATCTCAAAGTGTATTTACACTGTGTCTAATATCTTGAGGCCGCTGTGAATTATTATACCACTATGATATTCATATTGCCATATATGTGTGTGTGTATATAGCGTTTTACTAGTGGGAACTAGGTCATCCCTAGAAGAGTATCTTTCTGTCTAGCGCTAGAGGACCCTTTAGTGTGTGGGTAGTGGCTTACACTAGTGGTCGTAGGGTCTTGTAGGGCTCCTAGGGACAGTTATCGAGGAGCGGGGGCGCCATAACGCTCTCCCCTAGGGTGCCTACCTCCGCAGCTAGGCAGGGGCATACTAGCGGCCTAGGTAGGGTGATCTAGATTTTCCCATTAGTTTTTATTTATTTGTTACACATTTGTTCACGTTTTTTGGTTATATTTTTGTGTTGGGTTTTGTAGGCGTGTCTGTCTGCCTTGCTTTTACTAATAAAATTATACCTTTTTAGACTGAGGTTTTTTCATATGATTTTGAGTTATTGTATGATGAGCCTAATTCTGTGGATCAAGCTGAGAAGATCTTGTTGGCCCTGTGTCAGGGTCAAGAAGAGGCAGAATCGTATTGCCAGAAATTTAGAAAATGGTCTGTACTGACTAAATGGAATGAGGATGCCTTG
This sequence comes from Ranitomeya imitator, assembly GCF_032444005.1. Taxonomy (NCBI): domain Eukaryota; kingdom Metazoa; phylum Chordata; class Amphibia; order Anura; family Dendrobatidae; genus Ranitomeya; species Ranitomeya imitator. Next base: position 422,686,393 of record NC_091286.1, on the reverse strand, counting down.
GCGGCAATTTTCAGAAAGGGTCTTTCTGAGTCCGTTAAAGATGTTATGGTGGGGTTCCCCACGCCTGCTGGTCTGAGTGATTCTATGTCTCTGGCCATTCAGATTGATCGGCGTCAGAATAGGTTGTGTTTTTACTGCGGCGATTCTGCTCATGTTATTTCTGATTGCCCTAAGCGTACAAAGAGAATCACTAGTTCTGTTACCATCAGTACTGTACAACCAAAATTTCTGTTATCTGTGACCTTGATCTGCCCATTATCATCATTTTCTGTCATGGCATTTGTGGATTCAGGCGCCGCTCTGAATTTAATGGACTTAGAATTTGCCAGACTGTTATGAAAGGCAATTCAGTACTACAATGGACATAGCAGTCAGAGCACATACAGTGATCTGACAATAGCCCAAAATCATAGAACGAGCTCTGGGACGTGGGAACTCTGCAGACCGCAATCCCTAATCCTCTCCAAACAACACTAGAGGCAGCCGTGGATTGCGCCTAACTCTGCCTATGCAACTCAGCACAGCCTGAGAAACTAACTAGCCTGAAGATAGAAAATAAGCCTACCTTGCCTCAGAGAAATACCCCAAAGGAAAAGGCAGCCCCCCACATATAATGACTGTAAGTTAAGATGAAAAGACAAACGTAGAGATGAAATAGATTCAGCAAAGTGAGGCCCGACTTTCTTAACAGATCGAGGATAGAAAAGGTAACTCTTCAAAAAACCCTAAAGAAAACCACGCAAAGGGGGCAAAAAGACCCTCCGTACCGAACTAACGGCACGGAGGTACACCCTTTGCGTCCCAGAGCTTCCAGCAACAAATTAGACAAGCTGGACAGAAAAAATAGCAAACAAATAGCAAAGAAGAACTTAGCTATGCAGAGCAGCAGGCCACAGGAATGATCCAGGGAAAAGCAAGTCCAACACTGGAACATTGACAGGAAGCCAGGATCAAAGCATTAGGTGGAGTTAAGTAGAGAAGCACCTAACGACCTCACCAGATCACCTGAGGGAGGAAACTCAGAAGCCGCAGTACCACTTCCCTCCACCAACAGAAGCTCACAGAGAGAACCAGCCGAAGTACCACTTGTGACCACAGGAGGGAGCTCTGCCACAGAATTCACAACACCAGACGTTGTGGTTTCCCCTTACAGCCTTTGCAGAACCCTATTCCTTTAAGGGGGATTGATGCTACACTGTTGGCTAAAAATAAACCTCAGTTTTGGACACAGCTGACCATGCGCATGGCGCCAGCCCATCAGGAAGATTGTCGTTTTCTGGTGTTGCATAATTTGCATGATGATATTGTGCTGTGTTTTCCATGGTTACAGCTACATAATCCGGTGTTAGATTGGAAATCCATGTCTGTGACTAGTTGGGGTTGTCAGGGGGTTCATGATCACGTTCCTTTGATGTCGATTTCCTCTTCCCCCTCTTCTGAAATTCCTGAGTTTTTGTCAGATTTCCAGGATGTATTCGATGAGCCTAAATCCAGTTCCCTTCCACCACATAGGGACTATGATTGTGCTATTGACTTGATTCCAGGTTGTAAGTTCCCTAAGGGTCGACTTTTCAACCTGTCTGTGCCAGAACATGCCACCATGTGGAGCTATATTAAGGAGTCTTTGGAGAAGGGGCATATTCGGCCATTTTCTTCACCATTGGGAGCAGGTTTTTTTTTTGTTGCCAAGAAGGATGGCTCCTTGAGACCGTGTATTGATTATTGCCTCTTGAATAAGATCACGGTCAAATTTCAATACCCTTTGTCTTTGCTTACTGATTTGTTTGCTAGGATTAAGGGGGCTAGCTGGTTTACTAAGATTGACCTTCGAGGGGCATATAATCTTATTCGTATTGAGCAGGGTGACGAGTGGAAAACTGCATTTAATATGCTTGAAGGCCATTTTGAATACCTAGTGATGCCATTCGGACTCTCTAATGACCCATCTGTGTTCCAGTCCTTCATGCATGATATCTTTCGGAGTTATCTTGATAAATTCATGGTTGTATATTTGGATGATATTTTGATTTTTTCCGATGATTGGGAGTCTCATGTGAAACAGGTCAGGATGGTATTTCAGATCCTCTGTGATAATGCTTTGTTTGTGAAGGGGTCGAAGTGCCTCTTTGGAGTGCAGAAGGTTTCTTTTTTGGGCTTTTTTCTCCCTCATCTATAGAAATGGATCCGGTTAAGGTTCAGGCCATTCATGATTGGATTCAGCCCACATCTGTGAAGAGCCTTCAGAAATTCTTGGGCTTTGCTAATTTTTATCGTCGTTTCATTGCCAACTTCTCCAGTGGGGTTAAACCTCTGACCGATTTGATGAAGAAAGGCGCTGATGTGACGAATTGGTCCTCTGCGGCTGTTTCTGCCTTTCAGGAGCTTAAACGCCGATTTACTTCTGCCCCTGTGTTGCGTCAGCCAGATGTTTCTCTTCCATTTCAGGTTGAGGTTGACGCATCTGAGATTGGGGCAGGGGCCGTTTTGTCTCAGAGGAATTCTGATGGTTCCTTGATGAAACCGTGTGCCTTCTTTTCTCGGAAGTTTTCGCCTGCGGAACGCAATTATGATGTCGGCAATCGGGAGTTGTTGGCTATGAAGTGGGCATTTGAGGAGTGGCGACATTGGCTTGAGGGGGCCAAGCACCGTATTGTGGTCTTGACTGATCATAAGAATCTGATTTACCTCGAGTCTGCCAAATGACTGAATCCTAGACAGGCTCGATGGTCCCTGTTTTTCTCCCGTTTTGATTTTGTGGTCTCGTACCTTCCTGGTACTAAGAATGTTAAGGCGGATGCCCTCTCTAGGAGTTTTTTTCCTGATTCCCCTGGGGTTCTTGAGCCGGTCGGCATTCTGAAGGAGGGGGTGGTTCTTTCTGCCATCTCCCCTGATTTACGAGGGGTTCTTCAGGAATTTCAGGCTAATAAACCTGACCACTGTCCAGTGGGGAAACTGTTTGTTCCTGATAGATGGTAGATTTCTGAGGTTCATTGTTCTGTGTTGGCTGGCCATCCTGGGATTTTTGGTACCAGAGATTTGGTTGGTAGGTCCTTTTGGTGGCCTTCTTTGTCGCGGGACGTGCGTTCTTTTGTGCAGTCCTGTGGGATTTGTGCGCGGGCTAAGCCTTGCTGTTCCCGCGCTAGTGGGTTGCTACTGCCTTTGCCGGTCCCTGAGAGACCTTGGACGCATATTTCTATGGATTTTATTTCAGATCTTCCGGTTTCCCAGAGGATGTCGGTTATCTGGGTGGTTTGTGACCGGTTTTCTAACATGGTTCATTTGGTACCTTTGCCAAAATTGCCTTCCTCTTCTGATTTGGTTCCGTTGTTTTTTCAGCATGTGGTTCGTTTGCATGGCATCCCGGAGAATATTGTGTCCGATAGAGGTTCCCAGTTTGTTTCTAGGTTTTGGCGGGCCTTTTGTGCTAGGCTGGGCATTGATTTGTTTTTTTCTTCCGCATTTCATCCTCAGACAAATGGCCAGACAGCGCGAACTAATCAGACTTTGGAAACTTATTTGAGATGCTTTGTGTCTGCTGATCAGGATGATTGGGTGGCGTTCTTGCCATTGGCCGAGTTTGCCCTCAATAATCGGGCTAGTTCTGCTACCTTGGTTTCGCCTTTTTTTTGTAATTTTGGTTTTCATCCTCGTTTTTCTTCTGGGCAGGTTGAGCCTTCTGATTGTCCTGGTGTGGATTCAGTGGTTGACAGGCTGCAGCGGATTTGGGCTCATGTGGTGCACAATTTGGTGTTGTCTCAGGAGGAGGCTCAGCGCTTTGCTAACCGTCGTCGGCGTGTTGGTTCCCGGCTTCGGGTTGGGGATTTGGTCTGGTTGTCTTCCCGTCATGTTCCTATGAAGGTTTCTTCCCCTAAGTTCAAGCCTCGGTTTATTGGTCCTTATAGGATTTCTGAGATTATCAATCCGGTGTCTTTTCGTTTGGCCCTTCCAGCCTCTTTTTCCATCCATAATGTGTTCCATAGATCTTTGTTGCGGAAGTATGTGGTGCCCGTTGTTCCCTCTGCTGATCCTCCGGCCCCGGTGTTGATTGATGGGGAGTTGGAGTATGTGGTTGAAAAGATTTTGGATTCTCGTTTTTCGAGGCGGAAGCTTCAGTATCTGGTCAAATGGAAGGGTTATGGCCAGGAGGATAATTCTTGGGTTGTTACCTCCGATGTTCATGCTGACGATTTGGTTTGTGCCTTTCATTTGGCTCGTCCTGATCGGCCTGGGGGCTCTGATGAGTGTTCGGTGACCCCTCCTCAAGGGGGGGGGTACTGTTGTGAATTCTGCTCATGGGCTCCCTCCGGTGGTTATGAGTGGTAGTGCTGCGGTAGTTGGATCGCAGCATTTATCAGGTGTATCCATTTTTTGCAATTTGAGCTGGGCTATTTAAGTCCTGCTTTATCCTTTAGTCAGTGCCAGTTGTCCATTGTTTTTGGAGGATTCACATCTATACTTGGTCTCTCCTGGTCTGCTGTTCATTTCTTCAAAGATAAGTTCTGGCCTTGTTTTTGCTGTCCACCTGCTGTGGACCTTATAGTCTGTGCATTTTCTTGTTTCGTTTTGTCCAGCTTTGTCTGTGAAGGATTTTTTGCAGCCTAGCTTTGTCTCTGGAGATGCATATATACCCTCCATGACTTTAGTCAGATGTGGTGTTTTGTATTTTCTGTGGTGGATATTTTCTAGTGTTTTAATACTGACCACATAGTACGCTGTCCTATTCTTCCTTTTTTAGCTAGCATGGCCTCCTATGCTAAATCCTGATTTCATGTCTGCGTATGTTATTTCCCTCTCCTTTCACAGTCAATATTTGTGGGCGGCTGTCTATCCTTTGGGGATTTTCTCTGAGGCAAGATAGTTTTCCCGTTTCTGTCTTTAGGGGTAGTTAGTTCTTAGGCTGTGTCGAGGGGTCTAGGGAGTGTTAGGTACCCCCCACGGCTACTTCTAGTTGCGCTGCAAGCTCAGGGCTTGCGGTCAGTAAAGGTACCACCTTCTCCAGAGTACGTCTCATGCTGCTCCTAGGCCACCAGATCAGAACAACTATCCCAGAGTGTGAGGGGCTAGGATGAAGGGACAGTTTCCTGTCATAATGTTAGATAGTGCCCAGTGTGCATAGAAAGAAGACTAGTGATGAGCTAGTATACTCATTGCTCAGGTTTGGACACTCCCCTTGAAGAAGCACGGGCGAAACGCGCGTCGGGGCGTTCCTGGGCAGCAGAGCGCAAACCATGGGTTAGCATGATTCATTTACTAGCTGATTTTCACATTGCACATTGAATTCTCATCATCCGGGAACAATAGATGTTGTATTTATCCTTAAAGGATGTGTTGGGAACTCTGTATCTACATGTGTGATTAGTGATTGTAATAGATTTTGTATTTCAATGCTTGACATGACATGGCTGGATGCGATTTTTTCTGCTGCTCATGGAATTTTTTGACTAATTCTCTTTGACAAATTTCATATGGTAGGATGTACTATTTTTAACTTGTTTTCAATAAACTTTATTGATTTTATAACAGTGTGATATAGTGGTCTGTGGGTACTTAGTACTCATATTGTTGTAGCTATATGGACTTGTCCACTAATCGGTAATAGGTTGTTTATTATAGAGAAGCAAGTACAGAATGCTTCTGGCTAAGATTGGCTATTTCTGCTTTTTGAATCTATATTTTGGTATCATTGCTCTGGTTTACCCGAGCACGCTCGGGTGGTCTCTGAGTATTTGTTAGTGCTCAGAGATTTAGTTTTTGTCAATGCAGCTGCATGATTTATGGCTACTAGACAGGCTGAATACATGTGAGGATTCCCTAGCAACCAGGCAACTTTGACAAAAACTAAATATCCGAGCACTAACAAATACTCGGAGACCACCCAAGCGTGTTCGGGTAAACCAGAGCAACGAGTATACTCGCTCATCACTAAAGAAGACCTAAGGTCTGATGCGAGCAATGCCATATGACATGGGTGTCCATAATGTGAGAGGAAACTAAGATAGAGAATAGTGAGATCCTAGTGGAGAGTAAAAGAGAAGTAATCGAAAGGAAGAGTGGTCAATTTGATGACAGATCCATGGAGAGGATGCCTAGTAGTACGGCCCAGAGTTTATAACTCCAAGAGATAATGAGGCAAGACAGGACAGAGCATGTGAGATGAAGAGAGTGCCCCAAGCTGGAGTTTCAGAGCTTCAGGGATAAAAAAGATAAGTACCGGCCATACTGGCAATATAGTTCCCTAGACAGGAAAGAAAATTCCCAACCAGGGGTTGTGTAAAGGAATTTTGCTAACTGGACTGTAGTACTTAGCTGGATTGTGGTGAAGTAGAGAGGAATGGTGAAGATAGAGGACAAGCGAGTAAAGAGGAAGGATGTGAAATTGCGTTTAGAATATGTTACTTTTTGTGAAGGAAACGTTCATTAAGTTGTGTACCTGCTATCTAGTGTATATAATCCACACTAAGTTATCAATTAGTAAAAAGTTTATTTTCGACTGATGGTCTCCCTAATTGAACTGTCAAACATCCAGTCCTGGCCAACCAAAGCCATCAGTTACATGGGGCCTGCAAGGGCATAGCGCCCTGATAGCATAAGTCTACACAACCAGCAAATACCCCCACCTTCATGTAATGTGCTGGGGCATAAAGGTACCTTCACACTGAACAACTTTCCAATGAGAACGACAACGATCCGTGACGTTGCAGCGTCCTGGATAGCGATCTCGTTGTGTTTGACACGCAGCAGCGATCAGGATCCTGCTGTGACATCGCTGGTCATCGCTGAAAGTCCGGAACTTTATTTGGTCATCAGGTCGGCGTGATTCGTCATGTTTGACAGCAAAAGCAACGATGCCAGCAATGTTTTAACATGGAGCAACAACCAGCGAGAACGATAAGTACGTCACTGGATCGCTCCTGCATCGTTCTGCTGTCTCCTAGCGACCTAAACATTGACGCTGCAGCGATCGGCATCGTTGTCTATATCGCTGCAGCGTCACTTAATGTGATGGTACCTTAAGAAACGAGTAACTTGCCCACGGTTACCACCCCGAACCATTTTACTCTGTCATAATAGTCAATCTTTAAGATTGCGGACTTTCCATTCTATCAATGACATCAATCTTTTTAAATCCCTAGACCAACTAAACAACAGCACTCCCAGTGCTAATTTAGGTATTTCACAATTTCACAACAGCATTTTACAGCTGATATGTTGAATGAATTAACCGTCAGCATTTGAACTTGGATGAAATGTGGGCTAAAGAGGTGAAGGACATGTCTTAAAGGGACTCTGTCACCTGAATTTGGAGGGAACAATTTTCAGCCATAGAGGCGGGGTTTTCGGGTGTTTGATTCACCCTTTCCTTACCCGCTGGCTGCATGCTGGCTGCAATATTGGATTGAAGTTCATTCTCTGTCCTCCATGGTACACGCCTGCCAAGTACAATGGCCGCAGGCAGCCTGCAGAGGTGTATCGCCCAGGTAACAAAAGCACATACACTTAGCCAGAACCCCCTAATTTTCATGTAGCGTGGTATGAAAGATGAGTATATCGCCCACAGATACCCAAAGGCCCCACATTACAGAAAGGATTGATCATTTTGTGTTCTAACTGCAGGAAAATGTGAGCTGCTCCCAGGACTTATCATAAGCTTAGAATTTCAATGCACCATCGATTATCGATTAGAGTAGCAATTATGAACAGGGACCGTACTTACGTGGCTCACTGGGTCAATATTTTGAGTGACAGTGATGCATCACAACACAACAACTAGGACAGGCGGTTAACTCTCTATGGTTGTTCACTAGGTCTGGTTCCAACACAAGGCAGCACTTAGCCACCTTCTCCTAGACCTCCTTCATATCTTACTCAATGAACATCACCACTTCACCATCAGCAAAAGGGCAGAACATTGTTTGAAATCCCTGCCCTCAGTATTTTTTTTCATGTGCTCAAATATAATTTCATGGACTTTAGACAAATTTCTGCTGTAATTCTATGTGGCTTCATATTGCTGAATCATGTCAGTGTGAAAAATGTACACTGTCACAATTACCTTATATTCCCAGTGAAAATTCACTGTCACATAACCACAAGTACTAGATTCTCATCCAATTCTCTAAATATTCTACGCTCTACACAATGCTCTACACAACTGGACATCTCCTTAACTGTCCATCATATTCTACACTGTGCTGTTGCTGTTGCTGCTACTGCCAGTAGATAGCTACACATCTCCTACCTGACCATTGTGTTCTATATCTACAGCTCCTGGGAACCTTATCCTGTGCGGGGTAATTTTAGAAACCTAAAACTGCTCCCTAAAAGGTATAATTTTTGAAAAACTTGCCAAAACAGCACTGGTGCTTCATTTTCCAAACAAAAAACCTATTGATAATCCAAAAAAGGGATAATTTGTAGACCACTGCTTGTTAAAAGGTTATTTTTTCTTCGGTATACATTGCATGTTTAAATGCACTAAAATGGCAGATATCAGTATTCAAAAAGGGATTATTTTTAAAACATTTTTAATTGAAGAAATTATAAAAAATTCAACATTGTAGTGTGATATTAAACAGGCTGATGGTTGCTACCAATTTTCATTTGTTTACCCATAGCCATAAATGTGAATGTTACCACCTAAGAGAATCAGACCAATCTTTTTCTTAGGTATCATCCTAGTTGAATCCGTTTCTTTTCACTGGATCCTACAATTGAGACCTTTTTTATCCATTAACTTCTAACAATGGATTTGATGAAAATGTATCGATCTTGAATCGAAAACTGAAGTAAAAAGTCTGTTTTTTGTATTTCATCCATTTTATGGATTAGAATATTACATGCTCTGAGTCTCATGGACCGGAGACTTGGATCAATTTTTAAAATAGATGAGTGCATTGATCAATGAAACTCTACAGATCCGTGTATAATCCGAGAAAAAAACGGCCAGCACGCCGATGTGTCGCTCAGATGTGTGAATGTGTTTACGCTAAAGAGCTTGAAAGGAGGTTGAATACATTACAAACCGACTTCTGATTGTCATGTACATCTTTTCAGGGAGATTTGAGACTTTGCAGTGCATTTGAATGGCAGCTAATCCATTCCCTGCAAGTCAATTTTGGGGGGGGAGAAATTCAGTGAATAATCATTCATCTCTAGTTCTGACTAAGTTGGCAATTTCTCTGTAAATATACAATTTTCCACAGCAGTTCTGAAGTCTTACCATTGATTATGAGATTTATCCCATCCATTTAGTTTCATTGCTGTCTGGCTACTAGGTTCTCTATGTTTAGCCAGCAGGAGGGATTTTGCAGGCTGTGATTTTGTTAGATATAACTTGCAGATTTTCTAGACGAAATGCTGGATTTAATTACCCTAAATCTGCTGAAGGTTTTTTTTCTTTATGTAAGTACATATAAGAGACTATGGATGGATGAGTTACAGGAAAATATGTTTTTATGGATGATGAACAAAGTATGGGTAGGATAGAGAGAAAAATGCCAGGAAGCATGGAATTTATACATACTGGCATTCAGTCACTTAAATAATTTATTGTAATATTAAATTATTATATATTTATATGCAGTGTGTATGGTGAGAGAGAGAGTGTATGGGGGACGACCAGACAGCGGGTACCTGCGTACCGGGGCCGGAACTGGTAAGATTGCATCCCCTGTTCCCTAGGGGAAGCAATAGTGAGCGGGACCAACCTCCTGACTGTGGGGGGCAGGGGTATATAAAGGGGAAAGTATGCGCAGCAGAGAAGAGCTTCGTGCCAACCCGGGGCAGCGCCTAGTCAAGTGAGCAGCACGCCCTGTACTCCCCACAGAGTACCGGTGCCGTGACAGGCCGCATAGAGAGGGTCCCCCGCTGTCTGCAGAGGGACCGCTGTGCTGGGGGGAGCCATGTGTCCAGCAGCAACAGCCAGGCACAGGGGTACTCCATCCTGGGAGCATCAGCAGCGTGCAGGCCATTGTTCGCAGTCTCCCGCTGCCAACAGTGGGGACCAGAGAGAGAGGAACGTGCAGTGTGTGCCGATGACTACAGAGAGAGGAACCCGGCCGGAAGCTGAGGGGGAAGCACACAAAGCTACAGAAAGGCCCCTGCCGTGAGTGTGTGAGCAGCAGGGCAGGCAGCATGCTCCACACCAGACCCACAGATGCTGCAACAGACTGCAGCAGACAGAAGACCCGGTGGCCTAGAGAGAGACTTGGCGGGAAGAGACAGCGTGCAGCAGGGGGACATGAGTGCTCCAGCCTTCGAGCATCAATATAGCGCAGGCCCGCGCTCGACTTTTCCCGCCAGTCGTGAGAGGGACAAGGTGTGTGTGCTGAGTGCTCTGTAAGGTGCACAGCCGGGCCGAGATGAAATGGGGTCGGCCATTTGCCAGTGACGCTGCTGGAGCCCACCGCAGTAATAATGAAAGAGCTGGGAGCCCTGGTCAGCTAAGCGCCGCACGTCAGCCTAAGGGTCAGGGCAAAGTTCATGACTATTCGCTGCTGCCCTCGTCACCGTACCATGGTCTGCAGTACCCCACCAGAGATGCAGTGCGCCAGTGGTTGTCGGTGCTTCAGTCTTTGTGGGAAAAGGCAGCACGCAGCATAGAGAGAATAGTGCAGCGCGCCTCTTAGCTGACAGAGATCGAGGTGCTGTGTGCTTCGTGACCGTGAGTACAGCGCACGTGTCGCAAAGAGAGAAGCGAGTACTGGTTAGACTTTTGCAACCGAACTTACCAGCATATATTTTCCCGCCCACAGGAGACACTGATTGTGCTGCAGCCTTGTTTGCTCCGGCCGCATATGTTCATGGACTAGGAGGCTCAGTGGAAGGTATCGGACACCGACCACTGTCACCAGAAGAAAAGGCATTGTTGTATACAGGAGCCCACTAGACAAGACACCGCGCCTGCCGTTGTCGGCGCTATTGACTTCATCTTCTGACGGACTACTGACTTGTTAACCGTATTCACTGGAACTGCCGTTACCTGATCCTTTATTCTTGAACGCTGCATATCCTTTTGCAATTAGATTGTTTATTCCCCTGTTTAACCCATTACCTCCCTGCGTGGCGTATTCCCTGTTCAATAAATTTTGTTAACCCTTGCTCTGCCTCCTGTCCGTCACTGCATCTCACAACCTGCTCACAAGAGCAAGAGAAAGAGGGAAAGAAGGAAAGAAAGAGAAAGAGCAAGAGAAAGGGAGAGAAAGAGTAGGAATATAAAGAAAAAGGGGCTACATTGGTGTTCTTCTGGTAACACAAATATATGAATAACCCCCACCCCTCAAAAACAAAATTCAAGTAAAAACCAAAGAGCTTATATTCTGTAAGTGACAGGATTGCCATTCACATAAACTAGCCTGCTACATTCCATAAATACACACAAAATTAAACGCCTTGGTTGGCAGCTACTAAAAAGAGGGAAAGAGAGAAAGAGCGAGAAGGAGAGAAGGAGAGAGAAGGAGAGAGAAAGATATGCTTTTTCACTCATGTAAACATCTCTCTTATGTTATATGGTCACTGTCATTTTAAAAATCAATACTACACGTGTATATAGCAAACCTTGTAATTAGTGATAAGCAAGCATACTCGTTAATGCTCGTTACTCACCCGACCATCACTGTACTCACGGTACTTGGCGAGCACCAAGCATTTCTGGGTTTGCTCGGCTGGAGCTCGGGTCCCCACTCTGCATGATTGGCGCTCTTTACAGAGCCAATCAATATGCAGGGATTGTCTGGCACACACTGTAATGCCGTAGCCATCTTGGTTGTGGCATTACAGTGATTGGCTGGCTGCACAGCATCATCACGTCTTTAGGAGACCTGGCGTCGCCCTGCTCGTTGCATTCAACTCCTGATTCAGACGTTGTAGGGACAGGTAATGAAGATTTGCAGAGATTGAGATGTCGTCATGGACAAGAGGCAGATCAAGAGTTAACAAATATATTAACAGAGGAGAACTCTAAATACCAAGAAAAACTGGCGCACAGCCATAAGAGTCATATATAGACAGGGGGTGCAAGCAGCAGCATAGTGACATGAGCAAAAAGGGGGAGAAAAAAGAGACACTGCTACAAAATGCACACCACCCAATATGTAAACATACAAAACAAAACACTTTATTGGCATGAACAATAAAAACAATTAAAATCACTACGCCACTGTGGACCACCTGGATACATAATGTACATACATATATATACAAACAATTTATACAGCCTGTCAATATACCCATAGGATATATAGAGACGTATATAATAATACCAAGCTACCTAGCGGCTCATGGGGAATCTAAGGGCATACATATAGCATGGTAACTCACAAAACCCAAAGAAGGAATAGGCTAAATAGCCACAGAACCACCCATATATAATGGTGGAAAAAAGTCCCCACTCATGAGTCTTGAATCATAAAAGCATAAAACCTACGGTAGAATACAAACAAACCTATAGACTGACAGGCTGGACTATCCAGGGGGCCGGGTGGACCATAGCCCCACGTGTATCGCCTCCCAAATGAGGCTTCGTCAGGGGAGGCGACAGATCCAAGTTTTTGAACTTTAAAAATAACTGCAAATTGTTTTTTGCTTTCAAACCCCGTTCTTCTGGTGATCCCATTCAGCAAGTAAAAATCATCATATCCTTGCTGCGTGGTGACCCTCAAGACTGGGCTTTTTCTCTTGAAACAGGGGATCCGGCATTATTGAATGTAGATGTATTTTTTCAAGCGCTCGGATTATTGTATGACAAACCTAATTCTGTGGATCATGCGGAAAAAACCCTGTTGGCCTTGTGTCAAGGTCAGGAAGCGGCAGAGTTATACTGCCAGAAATTTAGAAAATGGTCTGTGCTCACTAAATGGAATGAAGAGGCTCTGGCTGCTATTTTCAGAAAAGGTCTTTCTGAAACCCTTAAAGATGTTATGGTGTGCTTTCCTATGCCTGCCGGTTTGAGCGAATCTATGTCTCTAGCCATTCAGATTGATCGGCGTCTGCGCGAGCTCAAAGCTGTGCACCTGTTATGATGCGCTGGTCTAGGAGCAACATGGAACGAACTCTGAGGGAAGTGGTAACTGTACTGACCGCAGTCCCTAAGCTCAACACAACACTAGAAGCAGCCGTGGAATGCTCCTAACTCTCCCTAGGCATCTCGTCACAGCCTAAGAGCTAACTACCCCTGAAGACAGTAGCAGGAAAACTATCTTGCCTCAGAGAAAATCCCCAAAGGATAGATTAGCCCCCCACAAATAATGATTGTGAGTGGAGAGGAAAAAGACATACACAGAATGAAACCAGGATGAGCACAGGAGGCCAGTCTAGCTTGATAGATAGGACAGGATGGAACACTGTGCGGTCAGTATAAAACACTACAAAAATCCACGCAGAGTTTACAAAAAATCTCCACACCTGACTAAAGGTGTGGAGGGTAACTCTGCTTCCCAGAGCTTCCAGCAAGACAGAAAATACTTCAAACTGATAATGCTGGACAAACAAAGAAAGCACAGAATGGATAAGACCACAAACTTTGGACAGAAAAAGTAAGCAAAAACTTAGCTTTGCAGAACTGGTCAGGATAACAGGGAATTCCAAAGAGATGTGAATCCAACCAGGAACCATTTACAAGTGGCACTAGCTGAAGGAACAGCCAGGCTTAAATAGGCGAGAGAGGAGATGATAAGTGGAGGCAGCTGACCACAGCTAACTCCAAGGAGCAGCCATACCACTTGAAACCACAAGAGGGAGCCCAAGAGCAGAACTCACAAAAGTGCCACTTACAACCACCGGAGGGAGCCCAGGAGCAGAATTCACAACATGCACCATATGGCAGTGTCCTCTGAGCAAAGTCCTGAACCTATGCAATGTGATAGGATTTTGACTAGAATAGAGCGGCAGGAATTCAGACGTCAAAATAGGCTGTGTTTTTACTGTGGTTATTCGGCTCATGTTATCTCTGATTGCCCTAAGCGTACTAAGAGAGTTGCTAGGTCTGTTACCATTAGTACTATACAGCCTAAATTTCTCTTATCTGTGACCCTGATTTGCTCATTGTCGTCCTTTTCTGTCATGGCATTTGTGGATTCAGGCGCTGCCCTGAACTTAATGGACTTAGAATTCGCTAGGCGCTGTGGTTTTTCCTTGCAGCCTTTGCAGAGCCCTATTCCTTTGAGGGGCATTGATGCTACACCCTTGGCCAAGGATAAACTTCAGTACTGGACACAGATGACTATGTACATGGATCCTGCACATCAGGAAGATTGCCGTTTTCTGGTGTTGCATAACCTGCATGATGTTGTTGTACTGGGATTTCCATGGTTACAGGAACATAATCCGGTGCTGGATTGGAAAACTATGTCGGTGACTAGTTGGGGTTGTCGAGGAGTACATAGTGACGTTCCTTTGATGTCAATTTCCTCTTCCCCCTCTTCTAAGGTCCCTGAGTTTTTGTCGGATTTCCAGGATGTATTTGATGAGCCCAAGTCCAGTTCCCTTCCTCCGCACAGGGACTGTGATTGTGCTATTAACTTGATTCCTGGTTGTAAGTTCCCTAAGGGCCGACTTTTCAATCTGTCTGTGCCAGAGTATGCCGCCATGCGGAGCTATATTAAGGAATCTTTGGAGAAAGGGCATATTCGGCCCTCTTCGTCACCATTGGGAGTGGGTTTCTTTTTTGTTGCTAAGAAGGATGGCTGTTGTGAATTCTGTGGCTGAATTCACTCCTGTGGTCACAAGTGGTACTGCAGCTTCTGAGCTTCCTCCCTCAGGTGTTCTGGTGAGCTCGTTAACTGCTTCATTACTTAACTCCGCCTGATGCTGCTATCCTTGCTCCTTGTCAATGTTTCAGTGTTGGATCTGAGCTTCTCCTGATAGCTATACAGAGCAGCAGGTCACAGGAACTAAGTGCTTTTTGCTTTTTTGTTGCTTTTTTTCTGTCCAGCTTGTCTTTTGTTTTGCTGGAAGCTCTGAGACGCAAAGGGTGTACCGCCGTGCCGTTAGTTCGGCACGGTGGGTTTTTTTTGCCCCCTTTGCGTGGTTTTGCTTTAGGGTTTTTTGTAGACTGCAAAGTTCGCTTTACTGTCCTCGCTCTGTCCTAGAATATCGGGCCCCACTTTGCTGAATCTATTTCATCCCTACGTTTTGTCTTTTCATCTTACTCACAGTCATTATATGTGGGGGGTCTGCCTTTTCCTTTGGGGAATTTCTCTGGGGCAAGTCAGGCCTATTTTTCTATCTTCAGGCTAGCTAGTTTCTTAGGCTGTGCCGAGTTGCCTAGGTAGTTGTTAGGCGCAATCCACAGCCGCTTTTAGTTGTGTTTAGGATAGGATCAGGTGTGCAGTCTACAGAGTTTCCACGTCTCAGAGCTCGTTCTTGTATTTTTGGGTATTTGTCAGATCACTGTGTGCGCTCTGATCGCTAAGCACACTGTGTTTCTGGATTGCCTTCATAACACCTGTCATTAGCAAACATAACAGTACAAGGAGCCCAACTAATGATTCTCAATAGAGGGAAAGAAAAAGTTCTGACATCATTTTTTTTTTTTTTCTGCTCTGTGTTCACTTTTTTTTTTCCCCTAGACATTTGGGTGATTCTGGACACAGGTGTGGACATGGATATTCAGGGTCTGTGCTCTTCAATGGATAATCTCGTTATAAATGTACAAAAAATTCAAGATACTATTGATCACAAATCTATGTTAGAACCAAGAATTCCTATTCCTGATTTGTTTTTTGGAGATAGAACTAAGTTTCTAAGTTTCAAAAATAATTGTAAGCTGTTTCTGGCCTTGAAACCTCATTCTTCTGGTAATCCTATTCAACAGGTTTTGATTATTATTTCTTTTTTGCGCGGCGACCCTCAAGACTGGGCATTTTCTCTTGCGCCAGGAGACCCTGCATTGAGTAGTGTCGATGCGTTTTTCCTGGCGCTCGGATTGCTGTACGATGAGCCTAATTCAGTGGATCAGGCTGAGAAAAATTTGCTGGCTTTGTGCCAGGGTCAGGATGATATAGAAGTATATTGTCAGAAATTTAGGAAATGGTCAGTACTCACTCAGTGGAATGAATCTGCGCTGGCAGCTTTGTTCAGAAAGGGTCTCTCTGAGGCTCTTAAGGATGTCATGGTGGGATTTCCTATGCCTGCTGGTTTGAATGAGTCTTTGTCTTTGGCCATTCAGATCGGTCGACGCTTGCGCGAGCGTAAATCTGTGCACCATTTGGCGGTACTGCCTGAGGTTAAACCTGAGCCTATGCAGTGCGATAGGACTATGACTAGAGTTGAACGGCAGGAATACAGACGTCTGAATGGTCTGTGTTTCTACTGTGGTGATTCCACTCATGCTATTTCTGATTGTCCTAAGCGCACTAAGCGGTCCGCTAGGTCTGCCGTCATTGGTACTGTACAGTCCAAATTCCTTCTGTCCATTACCTTGATATGCTCTTTGTCGTCGTTTTCTGTCATGGCGTTTGTGGATTCGGGCGCTGCCCTGAATCTGATGGATTTGGATTATGCTAAACGTTGTGGGTTTTTCTTGGAGCCTTTGCGGTGTCCTATTCCATTGAGAGGAATTGATGCTACACCTTTGGCCAAGAATAAACCTCAATACTGGGCCCAGCTGACCATGTGCATGGCTCCTGCACATCAGGAAGTTATTCGCTTTCTGGTGTTGCATAATCTGCATGATGTGGTCGTGTTGGGGTTGCCATGGCTACAAACCCATAATCCAGTATTGGATTGGAATTCCATGTCGGTATCCAGCTGGGGTTGTCAGGGGGTACATGGTGATGTTCCATTTTTGTCGATTTCGTCATCCACCCCTTCTGAGGTCCCAGAGTTCTTGTCTGATTATCAGGATGTATTTGAAGAGCCCAAGTCCGATGCTCTACCTCCGCATAGGGATTGTGATTGTGCTATCAATTTGATTCCTGGTAGTAAATTCCCTAAAGGTCGATTATTTAATTTATCCGTGCCCGAACACGCCGCTATGCGCAGTTATGTGAAGGAATCCCTGGAGAAGGGACATATTCGCCCATCGTCATCACCACTGGGAGCAGGGTTCTTCTTTGTAGCCAAGAAGGATGGTTCGCTGAGACCGTGTATTGATTACCGCCTTCTTAATAAGATCACTGTGAAATTTCAGTATCCCTTGCCATTGTTATCTGACTTGTTTGCTCGGATTAAGGGGGCTAGTTGGTTCACTAAGATAGATCTTCGTGGTGCGTATAATCTGGTGAGAATCAGGCAAGGAGATGAATGGAAAACTGCATTCAATACGCCCAAGGGTCATTTTGAGTATCTAGTGATGCCGTTCGGACTTGCCAATGCTCCATCTGTGTTTCAGTCTTTTATGCATGACATCTTCCGTGAGTATCTGGATAAATTCCTGATTGTTTACTTGGATGACATTTTGATCTTCTCAGATGATTGGGAGTCTCATGTGAAGCAGGTCAGAATGGTTTTTCAGGTCCTGCGTGCTAACTCTTTGTTTGTGAAGGGATCAAAGTGTCTCTTCGGTGTGCAGAAAGTTTCATTTTTGGGGTTCATCTTTACCCCTTCTACTATCGAGATGGATCCAGTTAAGGTCCAAGCCATCCAGGATTGGATTCAGCCGACATCTCTGAAAAGTCTGCAAAAGTTCCTGGGCTTTGCTAATTTTTATCGTCGCTTCATCTGTAATTTTTCTAGCATTGCCAAACCATTGACCGATTTGACCAAGAAGGGTGCTGATTTGGTTAATTGGTCTTCTGCTGCTGTGGAAGCTTTTCAGGAGTTGAAGCGTCGTTTTTGTTCTGCCCCTGTGTTGTGTCAGCCAGATGTTTCTCTTCCGTTCCAGGTCGAGGTTGATGCTTCTGAGATTGGAGCAGGGGCGGTTTTGTCACAGAGAGGTTCTGATTGCTCAGTGATGAAACCATGTGCTTTCTTTTCCAGGAAGTTTTCGCCCGCTGAGCGTAATTATGATGTGGGCAATCGAGAGTTGCTGGCCATGAAGTGGGCATTCGAGGAGTGGCGTCATTGGCTTGAAGGAGCTAAGCATCGCGTGGTGGTATTGACTGATCATAAGAACTTGACTTATCTCGAGTCTGCCAAGCGCTTGAATCCTAGACAGGCCCGTTGGTCGTTATTTTTTGCCCGCTTCGACTTTGTGATTTCGTACCTTCCGGGCTCTAAAAATGTGAAGGCGGATGCTCTGTCTAGGAGTTTTGTGCCCGACTCTCCGGGTTTATCTGAGCCAGCGGGTATCCTCAAGGAAGGAGTCATTGTGTCTGCCATCTCCCCTGATTTGCGGCGGGTGCTGCAAAAATTTCAGGCGAATAAACCTGATCGTTGTCCAGCAGAGAAAC
The DNA here is from genome assembly GCF_032444005.1 of Ranitomeya imitator. NCBI lineage: Eukaryota > Metazoa > Chordata > Amphibia > Anura > Dendrobatidae > Ranitomeya > Ranitomeya imitator. The sequence continues at coordinate 422,668,064 of NC_091286.1, read as the reverse complement.
TGTTCGTCCCTGATAGGTGGACTAATAAACTTATCTCTGAACTTCATTGTTCGGTGTTGGCTGGTCATCCTGGAATCTTTGGTACCAGAGAGTTAGTGGCTAGATCCTTCTGGTGGCCATCTCTGTCACGGGATGTACGTACTTTTGTGCAGTCCTGTGGGATTTGTGCTAGGGCTAAGCCCTGCTGTTCTCGTGCCAGTGGGTTGCTTTTGCCCTTGCCGGTCCCAAAGAGGCCTTGGACACAGATTTCGATGGATTTCATTTCTGACCTTCCCGTTTCTCAAAAGATGTCAGTCATTTGGGTGGTCTGTGATCGCTTTTCTAAAATGGTCCATCTGGTGCCCTTGGCTAAATTGCCTTCCTCCTCTGATTTGGTACCTTTGTTCTTTCAGCATGTGGTTCGGTTGCATGGCATTCCTGAGAATATTGTTTCTGACAGAGGTTCCCAGTTTGTTTCAAGGTTTTGGCGAGCCTTTTGTGGTAGGATGGGCATTGACCTATCCTTTTCCTCGGCTTTCCATCCTCAGACTAATGGCCAGACCGAACGAACCAATCAGACCTTGGAAACATATCTGAGATGTTTTGTTTCTGCAGACCAGGATGATTGGGTGTCCTTTTTGCCGTTGGCTGAGTTCGCCCTTAATAATCGGGCCAGCTCGGCTACCTTGGTTTCTCCATTTTTTTGCAATTCTGGGTTCCATCCTCGTTTCTCTTCAGGACAGGTTGAGTCTTCGGACTGTCCTGGTGTGGATTCTGTGGTGGATAGGTTGCAGCAGATCTGGACTCAGGTAGTGGACAATTTGATCTTGTCCCAAGAGAAAGCTCAACTTTTCGCTAATCGCAGACGCCGTGTGGGTCCCCGACTTCTTGTTGGGGATCTGGTTTGGTTATCTTCTCGTCATATTCCTATGAAGGTTTCCTCTCCTAAATTTAAACCTCGTTTTATTGGTCCGTATAGGATTTCTGAGGTTCTCAATCCTGTGTCTTTTCGTTTGACCCTCCCAGACTCCTTTTCCATACATAATGTATTCCATAGGTCGTTGTTGCGGAGATACGTGGCACCTATGGTTCCTTCTGTTGAGCCTCCTGCCCCGGTTTTGGTGGAGGGGGAATTGGAGTATATTGTGGAGAAGATTTTGGATTCTCGTGTTTCTAGACGGAAACTCCAGTATCTGGTTAAATGGAAGGGTTATGCTCAGGAAGATAATTCCTGGGTTTTTGCCTCTGATGTTCATGCTTCCGATCTTGTTCGTGCCTTTCATGCGGCTCATCCTGGTCGGCCTGGGGGCTCTGGTGAGGGTTCGGTGACCCCTCCTCAAGGGGGGGGTACTGTTGTGAATTCTGTGGCTGAATTCACTCCTGTGGTCACAAGTGGTACTGCAGCTTCTGAGCTTCCTCCCTCAGGTGTTCTGGTGAGCTCGTTAACTGCTTCATTACTTAACTCCGCCTGATGCTGCTATCCTTGCTCCTTGTCAATGTTTCAGTGTTGGATCTGAGCTTCTCCTGATAGCTATACAGAGCAGCAGGTCACAGGAACTAAGTGCTTTTTGCTTTTTTGTTGCTTTTTTTCTGTCCAGCTTGTCTTTTGTTTTGCTGGAAGCTCTGAGACGCAAAGGGTGTACCGCCGTGCCGTTAGTTCGGCACGGTGGGTTTTTTTTGCCCCCTTTGCGTGGTTTTGCTTTAGGGTTTTTTGTAGACTGCAAAGTTCGCTTTACTGTCCTCGCTCTGTCCTAGAATATCGGGCCCCACTTTGCTGAATCTATTTCATCCCTACGTTTTGTCTTTTCATCTTACTCACAGTCATTATATGTGGGGGGTCTGCCTTTTCCTTTGGGGAATTTCTCTGGGGCAAGTCAGGCCTATTTTTCTATCTTCAGGCTAGCTAGTTTCTTAGGCTGTGCCGAGTTGCCTAGGTAGTTGTTAGGCGCAATCCACAGCCGCTTTTAGTTGTGTTTAGGATAGGATCAGGTGTGCAGTCTACAGAGTTTCCACGTCTCAGAGCTCGTTCTTGTATTTTTGGGTATTTGTCAGATCACTGTGTGCGCTCTGATCGCTAAGCACACTGTGTTTCTGGATTGCCTTCATAACACCTGTCATTAGCAAACATAACAGATGGCTCCTTGAGACCCTGTATTGATTATTGTCTTCTTAATAAGATCACGGTCAAATTCCAATACCCCTTGCCTTTGCTTACTGATTTGTTTGCTCAGATTAAGGGGGCTAGTTGGTTTACTAAGATTGACCTCCGAGGGGCATATAATCTTGTTCGTATTAAACAGGGTGACGAATGGAAAACTGCATTTAATACGCCCGAAGGCCATTTTGAATACCTTGTGATGCCATTCGGGCTCTCTAATGCTCCATCTGTGTTCCAGTCGTTCATGCATTATATTTTCCGCAATTATCTTGATAAATTCATGGTCGTATATTTGGATGATATTTTGATTTTTTCCGATGATTGGGAGTCTCATGTGAAGCAGGTCAGGATGGTGTTCCAGATCCTTCGTGATAATGCTTTATTTGTGAAGGGGTCTAAGTGCCTATTCGGAGTTCAGAAGGTCTCTTTTTTGGGTTTTATTTTTTCTCCCTCGTCTATAGAAATGGATCCTGTTAAGGTCCAAGCTATTCATGACTGGATTCAACCCACATCTGTGAAGGGTCTTCAAAAATTTTTGGATTTTGCTAATTTCTATCGCCGTTTCATTGCCAACTTTTCCAGTGTGGTTAAGCCCCTTACTGATTTGACGAAGAAAGGCGCTGATGTGACGAATTGGTCCTCTGAGGCTGTTGAGGCCTTTCAGGAGCTTAGACGCCGATTTACTTCTGCCCCTGTGTTGCGTCAACCGGATGTTTCTCTTCCTTTTCAGGTTGAGGTCGACGCTTCTGAGATTGGGGCAGGGGCCGGTTTGTCTCAGAGGGAGTCTGATGGTTCTTTGATGAAACCGTGTGCTTTTTTTTCCAGAAAGTTTTCGCCTGCGGAATGTAATTATGATGTCGGCAATCGGGAGTTGTTGGCTATGAAGTGGGCGTTTGAGGAGTGGCGACATTGGCTTGAGGGAGCTAAACACCGTGTTGTGGTCCTGACCGATCATAAGAATCTGATTTACCTTGAGTCGGCCAAGCGGCTGAATCCTAGACAGGCTTGATGGTCCCTGTTTTACTCCCGTTTTGATTTTGTGGTCTCGTATCTTCCGGGATCTAAGAATGTTAAGGCTGATGCCCTCTCTAGGAGTTTTTCGCCTGATTCTCCTGGAGTCCTTGAGCCTGTTGGTATTCTTAAGGAGGGGGTGATTCTTTCTGCTATCTCCCCTGATTTGCGGCGGGTGCTTCAGGAATTTCAGGCTGATAGGCCTGACCGCTGTCCAGTGGGGAAGCTGTTTGTTCCTGATAGATGGAAAAGTAAGGTAATTTCTGAGGTTCATTGTTCAGTGTTGGCTGGGCATCCTGGGATTTTTGGTACCAGAGATTTGGTTGCTAGGTCCTTTTGGTGGCCTTCCTTGTCGCGCGATGTGCGTGCTTTTGTGCAGTCCTGTGGGACTTGCGCCCGGGCCAAGCCTTGCTGTTCCCGCGCTAGTGGGTTGCTTTTGCCTTTGCCGGTCCCTGAGAGGCCCTGGACGCATATTTCCATGGATTTTATTTCGGATCTTCCTGTTTCCCAGAAGATGTCTGTTATCTCGGTTGTTTGTGACCGGTTCTCTAAAATGGTCCATCTGGTACCTTTGCCCAAGTTGCCTTCCTCCTCAGATCTGGTTCCATTATTTTTTCAGCATGTGGTTCGCTTGCATGGCATCCCGGAGAATATTGTGTCTGACTGAGGTTCTCAGTTTGTCTCTAGATTTTGGCGGGCCTTTTGTGCTAGGATGGGCATTGATTTGTCTTTTTCTTCGGCGTTTCATCCTCAAACTAATGGCCAAACTGAGCGAACTAATCAGACCTTGGAGACCTATTTGAGATGCTTTGTGTCTGCTGATCAGGATGATTGGGTGTCTTTCTTGCCGTTGGCCGAGTTTGCTCTTAATAATCGGGCTAGTTTGGCTACTTTGGTTTCACCTTTCTTTTGTAATTTTGGTTTTCATCCTCGTTTTTCTTCTGGGCAGGTTGAGCCTTCTGATTGTCCTGGTGTTGATTCTGTGGTGGACAGGCTGCAGCAGATTTGGACTCATGTGGTGGACAATTTGACGTTGTCTCAGGAAAGGGCTCAACGTTTTGCCAACCGCCGTCGGTGTGTTAGTCCCCGGCTTCGTGTGGGGGATTTGGTTTGGTTGTCTTCTTGTCATGTTCCTATGAAGGTTTCTTCTCCTAAGTTTAAGCCTCGGTTTATTGGTCCTTATAAAATTTCTGAAATTATCAATCCAGTGTATTTTCGTTTGGCTCTTCCTGCCTCTTTTGCCATTCATAATGTTTTCCATAGATCTTTGTTGCGGAGATATGTGGTGCCCGTTGTTCCCTCGGTTGACCCTCCTGCCCCGGTGTTGGTTGAGGGAGAGTTAGAATATGAGGTTGAGAAGATTTTGGATTCTCGTTTTTCGAGGCGGAGGCTTCAGTATCTTGTCAAGTGGAAGGGTTATGGCCAGGAGGATAATTCTTGGGTTGTTGCCTCCGATGTCCATGCCACCGATTTGGTTCGTGCTTTTCACTTGGCTCGTCCTGATCGGCCTGGGGGCTCTGGTGAGGGTTCGGTGACCCCTCCTCAAGGGGGGGTACTGTTGTGAATTCCGCTCTTGGGCTCCCTCTGGTGGTTGTAAGTGGCACTTTTGTGAGTTCTGCTCTTGGGCTCCCTCTTGTGGGTTCTAGTGGTATGGCTGCTCCTTGGAGTTAGCTGTCATCAGCTGCCTCCACTTATCGTCTCTTCTGCTCGGCTATTTAAGTCTGGCTCTATCTTCAGCCAGTGCCGCTTGTAAATGGTTCCTGGTTGGATTCACATCTCTTTGGAGTTCCCTGTTATCCTGACCAGTTCAGCTAAGCTAAGTTTTTGCTTGCCCTTTTCTGTCCATAGATTGTGGACTTATCCATTCTGTGCTTTCTATGTTTGTCCAGCTTATCAGTGTGAATTAATTCTGTCTTGCTGGAAGCTCTGGGAGGCAGATTTGCCCTCCACACCTTTAGTCAGGTGTGGAGATTTTTTTGTAAACTCTGCGTGGATTTTTGTAGTGTTTTATACTGACCGCACAGTATTCCATCCTGTCCTATCTATTTAGTTAGACTGGCCTCCTGTGCTCATCCTGGTTTCATTCTGTGTATGTCTTTTCCCTCTCCACTCACAGTCATTATTTGTGGGGGGCTAATCTATCCTTTGGGGATTTTCTCTGAGGCAAGATAGCTTTCCTGCTTCTATCTTTAGGGGTAGTTAGCTCTTAGGCTGTGACGAGATGCCTAGGGAGAGTTAGGAGCATTCCACGGCTACTTCTAGTGTTGTGTTGAGCTTAGGGACTGCGGTCAGTACAGTTACCACTTCCTTCAGGGCTCGTTCCATGTTGCTCCTAGACCACCGTATCATAACACCCCCCATTCCCCACACACCTCGGTAATCTCTTCACACGGCTGCATGCTGCAGACCCTCGGTCCTCTCCTCACACGGCTCCATGCTGCAGACCCTCAGTCCTCTAGCAGCCTCAGCAGCTTCCTGCTATCGTGTCTTCACTGGACTGAAGGAGGCCCCGCCCCTTCCGGTGACAATTGAATACTGGGAGCCGGCACGCTGCAGCTTTTCTGTGCCAGCTGTCAGCTTGACAGTCAGCACAGAGAACAGCTGACTCCCAGTCCGGGGGCGGCAGAATGCAGCTGCCAGGGGAGACACTGCAGACCGCCGCATTAGGCAGCCCGACTGCACCCTCCTGCCAGCTGCGCCCGGGGCACATGCCCCGGCTTCCCCCCTAGATATGCCACTGTGTGGGTATATCGATATCATTGCATACATCAAGAGCAGGGCCGGTGTTAGCACCCGGCGCACCCGGAAAAGTGACGGTGCCCTGGCAAGACGGGGGGCCCATAACAGTAAGACACTTATGCCGACACTGATGTGCATCATGCGCTCCTGGGGGGCCCCAGAAGCCGGACTACATCCCGTCCTTCCCTCCCTGTGCTAGTGTGATGTGTGTGACTCCAGCCAGGACTCGGAGGCGGAGCTGGAGCTGACATATGATTCTCGGCAGCAGGAGGCAGCACACAGAGCTCTCTGGGACTGCTGGAATACTCACCATGGGGATAGAAAAGTAACTTCCGGGTCGGCGGTTGTCACTTCCAGGTCAGAGTGAGGAGCTCGTCATCCTAAGAAGAGCTCACACACAGATCGTCGCAACACGGTCTGGTACCCGGGTCCACCATCCAGTTTCAGGTCCAGGTCCAGCGCGGCAGCGAGCAGCAGAAAGACGAGCAGCAGTCGTCAGTGCATGCACATGCATCCTGTGTCCACAACAGTCGGAGCGACGGCGATGGTGTGGGTGAGTCGCGACTGGTGAGTGACGTGACGGTGAAAGTGAAGCAGTGTGACTGTCTTCCTTTCAAGTTCCTGGTCCCAAGCATTGCGGGGGATGCAGCCTGCCTGGGACTTTTAGTCCTACACTACACAGACAGACCTACAGTATGGCATCTGAATGATGCTGGGACAGGACTTGTAGACTATATACTACATGGCTGGCTGTGCTATATATTATGTGTATAAAGGCATGGATGATTGACCTTGTGGAGACCAAAACATCCAACACCGCAGAGACACCATCACGTGCTTCTCAACGCAGTGATCCAGAACACTGCCCCCAAATATGCAAATGCATGTAGAGGAGCAGTGGCATACTTTTCAAGGGTTAATAGAAACGCGCAGGTGTATGCTGGATCTATTAACCCTTGAAAGGTATGCCATCTTATATTTAACCCATTATACTATGCAAATTTCACTTGCCTTTTTTTACTTTATAATTTATAAAGAGAGTGTCGGTTTTCATTTGGAACTATTTGTCCCTTGCACTTTATGGATATCACATTGCACTTGTTGGAACAATATATATGGTCCTCACACTTGATCTATATTTTAGATTGTTATTGTTATGTAATTTCACCAAAAATTATATATAGTATATGGGTTTTAAGTTATATGACATATTGCCTTTTATTAGGGTTTTTTTTTTATAGATTTTTGAATTAATTATTTATGCATATACTTTTCATATTTCTGTCCTGCATACGTGAGTATTGATTTTTATTATTTTATTGTGGAATATTGTTGCCACATGGCATTATAACTAGAGTTGAGCGACCTTGACCTTTTTAGAGTCGAGCCGGGTTTCGCGAGACCCGACAATCTCAAAAGTCGAGTCGAGTGGAATCGGCCGATTATCGCGAAAAGTCGGGGATCGACCGAAACAAGAAACCCAATGCAAGTCAATGGGGGAGCATAGTCGGCAGTCAGTAGAGGCCAGGAAAACATGTACAGAGCCCATTGTATTGGCAAAAACATCCATTCTTGCTACTGAAGCTTGTCAATCGTAATTTAGCTTAAAATAATTGTAAGGCATTTGAAATTGGGGGTCATTTGGCTAAAGTTGTGGGGGGTACGGCTGGTTCAAGCAATTAGTGGGCCAAGGACATCTGGACCACGTCACGGCAGTGGAGCAGGGAGAGGTAAGTATTTCAACTTTGCAAGTGCTGTGATCCTGAACAAGCAGGGGGGGCCCATTCGTTGGCATTGGCACTGGCACAGGGCCCCTCAAAGTACAGCGGTGTGTTTGCACGGCGGGGGCGCCTCCCACCTGCAGCAACACTTTTGCGTACTATGAGAGGCCCTGTGCCAGTGACGTCGCCAATGAGTATTCCTCCCCCCACCTGATGAAGGAACCTGCACCTTCATCTGCACCTTCCTATTTGTCCCCGTGTAATGTGGTATGGTATGCGGGAAGGGGGACCTGACTTTCAGCAGGGTCACAATCTTGCAGTGTAGCGTGCACGGGGAATGTTGCATTATGGGTCAATGTACCAGCAGACTCATCTATCACTGGCTGGGCAATGGGCAGGATGAGGGGGAAACAGATATGGGCCCAAAGAATAAAGTGGGATAAATGCAGTTCAAAATTGGTAACAGGACTAACCAGGGGGAATTGTTTTGTTCAGTGGAGGACAACTGGAATGAGTGGCTGACACAGAGAGTAGGCCCAAATCAGTAAGTATTCTAAATGCAGTTCAAAATTGGCAACAGTAGTAAACCGGTGGCACAGCTTTGTTCACTGGAGGAGAACAGCAAGGAGCGGAAGACACAGATAGAAGGCCCCAACCCAACTAGTAGGCCTAATGCAGTGTTGTTTTCAACAACTACTAAACGAGAGTCGGAAGACCAAAGCAATGTAGAGGAAACCTGGGGAACACCTTGGAGTGGAACACACCGTCTCTACACCCCATACCCAATTAGTAGGCCTAATGCAGTGTAGTTTTCAACAACTACTAAACGAGAGTCGGAAGACCCAAGCAATGTAGAGGAAACCTGGGGAACACCTTGGAGTGGAACACACCGTCTCTACACCCCATAACCAATTTGTAGGCCTAATGCAGTGTAGTTTTCAACAACTACTAAACGAGAGTCGGAAGACCGAAGCAATGGAGAGGAAACCTGGGGAACACCTTGGAGTGGAACATACCGTCTCTACACCCCGTACCCAATTTGTAGGCCTAATGCAGTGTAGTTTTCAACAACTACTAAACGAGAGTCGGAAGACCCAAGCAATGGAGAGGAAACCTGGGGCACACCTTGGAGCGGCAGACACCGTTAGTAGGCCCTACCAAAGTTTTAGCCCCAATGCAGTTTTCAAATTCCTAGAGGCTGAAAACAAGACTATTAATGCTCTGCTTTTTTCAAGGGAGGACAGCTGTATTGAGTGGCGCAGATAGACACAGGTAGTAGGCCTTAAACCAAAAATGTGGCTCACTGCAGTTTAAAAAAGGTTACAGGGGTACACAGGCAGCATTGCTCTGGTCAGTGGAGGACAATTTCAATAGTGGGCCGCAGACAGACTTTGTACGCCTACTATTAAAAAAAGGATGCTCTATGCAATTAAAAATAGGTTCCAGGGGTCCACGGGCAGCAGTGGTATGGTCAGTGGAGGAGTATTGGAAGGAGGGACCGCAGACAGGCGTAGTAGGCCTAACATAACAAAATTGGGCTGTAGGCACTTTAAAATTGGTTCCAGGGGTACACAGGCAGCAGTGGTGTGGTCAGCGGAGGACAATTTGAATTAGGGACTGCAGACAGACTTTGTAGGCTGTCCTCTGTGGGCCATGCATCTAACACATTAACCCAGTGTGCCGTATGGACACGTAACTTTTTGTGGACATGCCTACTGGTCCATGCGTCTCTTGTCAGGTGCACCTTTCTACTGTTTGATTGCCTGAGTGCTATGACAATGCAGACTTTTTCTTGCCGGTGGAGGGCTGGGATGGCTTTTCTCGCAAAAGAAATGTCGACTGGGTAGCTTGAACCGTGGTACAGCGTAGTTCATCTGGGCTTTCTAAATATAAAACAAAGAAAAAAAGGAGGCTCCATGCACTTTCAGCTGGGTTCCAGGGGTACACGGCCAGCATTGGTCTGGTCAGTGGAGGCCTAGTGGAAGGAGGGACTGCAGACAGGCTTCGAAAGCCTAACATAATAAATTAGGGCTGTAGGCACTTTAACATTGGTTCCAGGGGTACACGGGCAGCAGTAGACAGGTCAGTGGAGGCCTAGTGGAAGGAGGGACCGCAGACAGGCTTCGAAGGCCTAACATAATAAATTAGGGCTGTAGGCACTTTAACATTGGTTCCAGGGGTACACGGGCAGCAGTAGACAGGTCAGTGGAGGCCTAGTGGAAGGAGGGACCGCAGACAGGCTTCGAAGGCCTAACATAATAAATTAGGGCTGTAGGCACTTTAACATTGGTTCCAGGGGTACACGGGCAGCAGTAGACAGGTCAGTGGAGGCCTAGTGGAAGGAGGGACCGCAGACAGGCTTCAAAGGCCTAACATAATAAAATTGGGCTGTTGGCACTTTAAAATTGGTTCCAGGGGTACACGGGCAGCAGTGGTGTGGTCAGCGGAGGACAATTTGAATTAGGGACTGCAGACAGACTTTGTAGGCTGTCCTCTGTGGGCCATGCATCCAACACATTAACCCAGTGTGCCGTAATGGACACGTAACTTTTTGTGGACATGCCTACTGGTCCATGCGTCTCTTGTCAGGTGCACCTTTCTACTGTTTGATTGCCTGAGTGCTATGACAATGCAGACTTTTTCTTGCCGGTGGAGGGCTGGGATGGCTTTTCTCGCAAAAGAAATGTCGACTGGGTAGCTTGAACCGTGGTACAGCGTAGTTCATCTGGGCTTTCTAAATATAAAACAAAGAAAAAAAGGAGGCTCCATGCACTTTCAGCTGGGTTCCAGGGGTACACGGCCAGCATTGGTCTGGTCAGTGGAGGCCTAGTGGAAGGAGGGACTGCAGACAGGCTTCGAAAGCCTAACATAATAAATTAGGGCTGTAGGCACTTTAACATTGGTTCCAGGGGAACACGGGCAGCAGTAGACAGGTCAGTGGAGGCCTAGTAGAAGGAGGGACCGCAGACAGGCTTCGAAGGCCTACCATAATAAAATTGGGCTGTAGGCACTTTGAATTCTCTTGCAGGGGTACACAGGCAGTGGGCACCATTGGTGTTGTCAGCGGCGGCCGATTGTAATGAGTGTCTGCCAGTTAGTAGTCCCAAAAAATAAATACATGTTAATGTCTCGCATTACAACAAAAAGAAAAACCAAAAGGGTGCAATCATTAGGTACAGGGGTGGGCTCCTCTGCGTAGTTTCAGACCTAGTAATTTGGCACAAAGTATTTACTTGGGTAAATATAGGACACTGCCCCTGACTATGTTAAGTACCATCATACATGTCAACGCAATGGTATTGTCAGTGGCAGGAATTTACGGATGTCAGCGCATAGACTAAACATAGGTGGAACTGTGAGAAATAATTGTGCAAGTGGTAGTGCAATGTTTGAGCTGGGGGTGGGGGAACTCTCTTGTGGCCGGCGGTACATGCCCAGGGCCCCTCATGTTACAACAGTGTGTCTGACGTTGGGTGCGCACCACCACCGCCAGAGACACTTTATTGTACTATGAGGGACCCAGTGGCAGTGCCGTAGACCAAAAGCCTCTTCAGACAAACAGCACTCTCACAGGTGCTTGCGCCAAGTGGCGATACCACGGCCCCGTGTGGGGAGTTTGGCCATTTAGGGAGGTGTAAACATGTCATATGCTGGACAATCAGCTGCTGCAAATTACGAGATTGGTAAAGTCATTCAGAGTAGTCCACAGGCAATACCTTTTCATAGGAAAGCTAGGTGTCGGCCGGGCAAGGTGGGGCAAAAGAATTCGAAATCCAGTTGTGGTTCATTTTAATGAAGGTTAGATCATCAACATTTTGGGTAGCCATACGAGTCCTTTTTTCGGTTAATATTGAACCTGCAGCACTGAATACTCTTTCTGTTAGGACACTAGCTGCCGGGCAAGCAAGCTCCTGCAATGCATATTCTGCCAATTCTGGCCAGGTGTCTAATTTGGATGCCCAGTAATCAAATGGGAATGACGCTTGAGGGAGAACATCGATAAGGGATGAAAAACAGTAACCATACTGGACAAATGTTGTCTCCTGTCACTTTGAATTGATGCAGCAGTACCTGTCCTGTCTGCGGTCATAGCAAAATCACTCCACAACCTGGTCAGAACACCCCTCTGTCCAACACCACTTCGGATTTCTGCACCTCTAACACTTCTGGTCTGCTGCCCCCTGCTGCTCGTGTGAGAACGATCACAGGCACTGTGTGCTGGGAATGCCTGAAGCAAACCGTCAACAAGAGTTGATTGTTTGGTTGCTAATTCCAAGTTGTCATGTGGCATAATATTTTGCAATTTGCCTTTATAGCGAGGATCAAGGAGGCAGGCCAACCAGTAATCGTCATCGTTCATCATTTTCGTAATGCGTGTGTCCCTTTTGAGGATACGTAAGGCATAATCCGCCATGCGTGCCAAAGTTCCAGTTGTCAAATCTGCGGTTGTGCTTGGTTGAGGGGCAGTTTCAGGCAAATCTACGTCACTTGTGTCCCTCAGAAACCCAGAACCCGGCCTTGCCACGCCACCAATTTCCAGTGGCCCCGGAGAAGCTTCCTCATTAAAAATATACTCATCCCCATCATCCTCCTCGTCCTCCTCCTCCTGTTCGCCCGCTACCTCGTCCTGTACACTGCCCTGACCAGACAATGGCTGACTGTCGTCAAGGCTTTCCTCTTCCTCGGCTGCAGATGCCTGCTCCTTTATGTGCGTCAAACTTTGCATCAGCAGACGCATTAGGGGGATGCTCTTGCTTATTATGGCGTTGTCTGCACTAACCAGCCGTGTGCATTCCTCAAAACACTGAAGGACTTGACACATTTCTTGTATCTTCGACCACTGCACACCTGACAACTCCATGTCTGCCATCCTACTGCCTGCCCGTGTATGTGTATCCTCCCACAAAAACATAACAGCCCGCCTCTGTTCGCACAGTCTCTGAAGCATGTGCAGTGTTGAGTTCCACCTTGTTGCAACGTCTATGATTAGGCGATGCTGGGGAAGGTTCAAAGACCGCTGATAGGTCTGCATACGGCTGGAGTGTACGGGCGAACGGCGGATATGTGAGCAAAGTCCGCGCACTTTGAGGAGCAGGTCGGATAACCCCGGATAACTTTTCAGGAAGCACTGCACCACCAGGTTTAAGGTGTGAGCCAGGCAAGGAATGTGTTTCAGTTGGGAAAGGGAGATGGCAGCCATGAAATTCCTTCCGTTATCACTCACTACCTTGCCTGCCTCAAGATCTACTGTGCCCAGCCACGACTGCGTTTCTTTCTGCAAGAACTCGGACAGAACTTCCGCGGTGTGTCTGTTGTCGCCCAAACACTTCAAAGCCAATACAGCCTGCTGACGCTTGCCAGTAGCTGCCCCATAATGGGACAACTGGTGTGCAACAGTGCCAGCTGTGGATGGATGGCGACTGCGGTCTGTGGACGAGCTCTCGCTTCTGCAGAAGGACGAAGAGGAGGAGGAGGAGGGGGTGCGAGGGGGTGCGAACACCTACAGCCAACTGTTTCCTAGACCGTGGGCTAGGCAGAACTGTCCTGAAATTGATGTCCCCTGTGGACCCTGCATCCACCACATTCACCCAGTGTGCCGTGATGGACACGTAACGTCCCTGGCCATGCCTACTGGTCCATGCATCTGTTGTCAGGTGCACCTTTGTACTCACAGATTGCCTGAATGCATGGACGATGCGCTCTTTAACATGCTGGTGGAGGGCTGGGATGGCTTTTCTCAAAAAGAAGTGTCGACTGGGTAGCTCGTAGCGTGGTACAGCGTAGTCCATCAGGGCTTTGAAAGCTTCGCTTTCAACTAACCGGTAGGGCATCATCTCTAACGAGATTAGTCTAGCTATGTGGGCGTTCAAACCCTGTGTACGCAGATGCGAGGATAAGTACTTCCTTTTTCTAACCAGAATCTCATGTAGGGTGAGCTGGACTGGAGAGCTGGAGATCGTGGAACTAGCGGGTGTGCCGGTGGACATGGCAGATTGAGAGACTGTTGGAGACGGTATTGTTTCCGCCTGTGCCCTAGATGCAGTGTTTCCTACTACGAAACTGGTGATTCCCTGACCCTGACTGCTTTGGCCTGGCAAAGAAACCTGCACAGATACTGCAGGTGGTGCGGAAAATGGTGGCCTTACAGTGGCGGCAGGGATGTAGCGTTGCTGACTAGCTTCATTGGCCGAGGGTGCTACAACCTTAAGGGACGTTTGGTAGTTAGTCCAGGCTTGCAAATGCATGGTGGTTAAATGTCTATGCATGCAACTTGTATTGAGACTTTTCAGATTCTGCCCTCTGCTTAAGGTAGTTGAACATTTTTGACAGATGACTTTGCGCTGATCAATTGGATGATGTTTAAAAAAATGCCAGACTGCACTCTTTCGAGCCTCGGATCCCTTTTCAGGCATTGCAGACTGAGCTTTAACCGGATGGCCACGCTGTCCTCCAACAGTTTTTGGCTTTGCCACGCGTTTTGTCCCATCTACGGGCCCGGCAGATGGAACCTGTTGCGATGTTGATGCCTGCTGCGGCCCCTCCTCCTCCGCTTCAGAACTACTGCCGCCTGCACCCTGTTCCCCCAATGGCTGCCAATCAGGGTCAACAACTGGGTCATCTATAACCTCCTCTTCTAGCTCGTGCGCAACTTCCTCTGTGTCACCGTGTAAGTCGGTGGTAGAGCGTTCGTGACGGGGCAACATAGTCTCATCAGGGTCTGATTCTGGATCAGTACCCTGCGAGGGCAATGTTGTGGTCTGAGTCAAAGGACCAGCATAGTAGTCTGGCTGTGGCTGTGCATCAGTGCACTCCATGTCAGATTCAACTTGTAATGGGCATGGACTGTTAACTGCTTCACTTTCTAAGCCAGGGACGGTATGTGTAAAGAGCTCCATGGAGTAACCCGTTGTGTCGCCTGCTGCATCCTTCTCTGTTGTTGTTTTTGCTGAAGAGGACAAGAAAGCGACTTGTCCCTGACCGTGAACATCCACTAACGACGCGCTGCTTTTACATTTACCAGTTTCAAAAGAGGAGGCAAAAGAGCTAGAGGCTGAATCTGCAAGGTAAGCCAAAACTTGCTCTTGCTGCTCCGGCTTTAAAAGCGGTTTTCCTACTCCCAGAAAAGGGAGCGTTCGAGGCCTTCTGTAGCCAGACGACGAACCTGGCTCCACAGCTCCAGACTTAGGTGCAATATTTTTTTTTCCCACGACCACCTGATGCTCCACTACCACTACCATCATTACCAGCTGTCAATGAACGCCCACGACCACGACCTCTTCCACCAGACTTCCTCATTGTTTTAAAAACGTAACCAAAGTAACGGTATTTGTTGCTGTCAAACAACTTACACGGTGAGCTATAACTTCAGTATGATTTAGATATCCCTTTACAGGTGGGTGAGACCGCAAGGAAAATCAGGCACAATGTTACACACTCTGTTTTCGGTGGCACCAAATGAGAGAGATGCCACACACGCAGGACTGTCATTCAAGCACAAATGTCAATATCGATCTCCCACTTTTTTTTTGGATTTTTTCAGGGAGAATTTAGAAACCAAATAAAAAAAATGATTTTTTCAGGGAGAATTTAGAAACCAAATAAACAAAAAAATAGGCTTTCTATGGCCCACTATTTGAGAGAGAGATGGCACACCCAGGAGTCAGGAGTGGCACACAAGCAGAAAGGGCAATATTAATCTCCCACTAATTTTTTTTTATTTTTTCAGGGAGAATTTAGAAACCCAATAAAAAAAAAATAGGCTTTCTATGGCCCACTATTTGAGAGAGAGAGATGGCACACCCAGGAGTCAAGACTGGCACACAAGCAGAAAGAGCAATATTAATCTCCCACTGTTTTTTTTTTTTTTTTTTCAGGGAGACTTTAGAAACCAAATAACAAAAAATGATTTTTTCAGGGAGAATTTAGAAACCAAAAAAAAAAAAAAATTATAGGCTTTCTATGGCCCACTATTTGAGAGAAAGATGGCACACTCAGGACTGGCACACAAGCCCAAAGGCCAATATTAATCTCCCACTGTTTTTTTTTTCAGGGAGAATTTATAAACCCCACAAAAAAAAACAGAAAAATAAAAAGGCTTTCTATGGCCCACTATGTGAGAGAGATGGCACACACAGGGATGGCACTCTAGCAGAAATGCCAATCTTAATCTCCCACAACTTATTTTTTTAGGGAGAAAAAAAAAAAAAAAACAGGGACTGTCCTTCAATTACTATCTCCCTGCAGTAATCTCAGCCAGGTATGGCAGGCAGCAATAAGGAGTGGACTGGTGCACAAATTAAATAAAAAGTGTGGACAAACAAACAAGATAGCTGTGCAGAAAGGAAGGAACAACAGGATTTGTGCTTTGAAAAAAGCAGTTGGTTTGCACAGCGGCGTACACACAGCAATGCAGCTATCAGGGAGCCTTCTAGGGCAGCCCAATGAGCTAGAGCGCTGAGGAAAAAAAATGTAGCTTCTACTGTCCCTGCAAACAAAAGGTGGAGTTGGACAGTGGAAATCGCTACAGCACAAGCGGTGTGGTGGTTAATGGACCCTGCCTAACGCTATCCCTGCTTCTGACGAAGCGGCAGCAACCTCTCCCTAGGCTCAGATCAGCAGCAGTAACGTGGCGGTCGGCGGGAACGCCTCTTTATAGCCCCTGTGACGCCGCAGACAGCAAGCCAATCACTGCAATGCCCTTCTCTAAGATGGTGGGGACCAGGACCTTTGTCATCACGCTGCCCACACTCTGCGTTCACCTTCATTGGCTGAGAAATGGAGCTTTTAGCGTCATTGAAACGCGACTTTGGCGCGAAAGTCGCGTACCACATGGCCGACCCCACACAGGGGTCGGGTCGGGTTTCATGAAACCCGACTTTGCCAAAAGTCGGCGACTTTTGAAAATGAACGATCCGTTTCGCTCAACCCTAATTATAACCAATAAACTTATATAATTTTTTAACCTACTCTCTTGCCTGGGTCCCTGTTTGTCCACTGTTCTGCATCGGTTGTTGTCCATATCAGCAGAGGTAGCAAAACTACCAGCCTGACCACCACCAGCAGGATCAGGCACATGGCAGCAAAGCACCCGACTTTGTGGGCCGAACCCCAGGCTCCAGAAACAGTTTCTGCAGGTGACACCACTGCTTCTTCCACTGTTGTGCGTGCAAACCAATCCCCTGTCCACGGTGCATGCGAAGATGCCTCATGCCCCGCATCTGTCCTTGCCCACAGTCAACTAGCACCATCATCAAGCACGTCGACATCCTTGTCCCAGCACAGCCTTCAGTTATCCATACCCCAGTCATTGGAATGCAAGTGGAAATACACAGCCAACGCCCCACAGGCCACAGCACTAAATGTTTACATACAAATAATTACCCTGGAAAGGATGTTCCTTAACATATTTCCCAGGAAAATCCATTTTGGTTTAGTTTTTGAATGCTTTAGTGTGCGCCTGTAAAAGTGGCGTCACACTCTGACAACATTGGTCACAACAGTGACCTAGGAGACTGAAATGCTTCCAGGGGTCTTCCCCGTGATGTTCTCATGTCACTTGAGCACTGTTCCAATCGATTTCAGATGTTTTTAGACCCTAAAAGGACCTCCGGGGGGGATTGCGGCAAAAAATGCTCGGGTTTCCTATAGACTTATATTGGGCTCTCTGCTGGTTGTCCTCATATGACCTCGAGGCTGGGAAAATATTCTGAAAAGTTCCCACACTCGAGTTCATATGAGGACAACCAGCAGAGGGCGCATCACTGCGAATGAAGGTAACTACAGGTCATTGACCTACTTTCCATTCATTTGCTGGGGTTTTACAGGCAGGAGCACAGCTGCATTATAGCAGAGCTCCTGCCTGTAAAATAATTTAACCCCTTCAGATGGATTTACATCGTGGGACGTGACAGATCATCGGAAGGTATGAGATATTGTTGTTTTTTTATTTTTCCTTTGTTACAGAGCGAGGGTCTTCAGGTGGATTACCAGGATAATAAAATATTACAACGACCTGTGTTTTTATTTCATTAAAAGACTTTGTAATAATGTGTGTGTGTGTTTTTTAACCATTTCATACAATTGGATTAATAATGGATAGGTGTCATAATTGACGCCTTTCCATTATTAATCTGGCTTAATGTCACCTTACAATAGCAAGGTGACATTAACCCTTCATTACCCCATATCCCACTGCAACACGGGAATGGGAAGAGAGTGGCCAAGTGCCAGAATAGGCGCATCTTCCAGATGTGCCTTTTCTGGTGTGGCTGGGGGCAGATGTTTTTAGCCAGGGGGGGCCAATAACCATGGACCCTCTCCAAGCTATTAATATCTGCCCTCAGTCACTGGCTTTACTACTTTGGCGGAGAAAATTGCGCGGGAGCCCACGCCAATTTTTTCCGCCATTTAACCCTTTAATTTAATAGCTAGAGCGCCCAAATTTTGCACATACACACTACTAACATTAGTAGTGTGGAATATGCAAAAAAATGGGGATATAAGATGGTTTACTGTATGTAAACCATGTCTCATATCATGTCGGGTTTAGGAAGGAGATAGCAAAAGCCGGCAATTGAATTACCGGCTTTAAAGCTATCTAGCGATGTATGAAATATTAATATATATACATATATGTGTCTCAATGACATATATATATATATATATACCTATTCTATGTGTACACATTTATTCTCCAAAGAAAAAAAGGGATTGAGATCCAGCTCCTAAAATTCGGTAATTTTTATTAGATTCCAAAAACGATAAAATCCACAAACATGGAATAACCAAGGTCCCTCCAGGTGGGTGCCCCTGCACATGAAGGGCTGTACGGCAACGCGTTTCGATCTGACGATCTTTTTCATAGCCATGTTTGTGGATTTTATCGTTTTTGGAATCTAACAAAAATTACCGAATTTTAGGAGATGGATCTCAATCCCTTTTTTTCTTTGGAGGACTTGTTCGTTTACCTGCAACGGAGATCCGTGCACCTGTGATCGTCATCGGTGAGCTGGCTTTTTTCTTTTCTCTTGTTGTATACACATTTATTCTACCTATTCTATTGTAAGCTGTCAGTGTGATTTTACTGTACACCGAACTGAATTGCTGACTTTTCTCTCTAACACCGCTGCGTATTTCTCGCAAGTCACACTGCTGGTCCGTGTGTAATCCGTATTTTTCTCGCCCCCATAGACTTTCATTGGCGATTTTTTTTGCGCAATACAGTGACAAACGCAGCATGTTGCGATTTTCTACGGCCGTAGAAGACCGTATAATACGGATCCGTTAAATACGGCTGATAGGAGCTGGGCCATAGAGAATCATTGGGCCGTGTGTTATGCGTATTTTACGGATGTATTTTCTGCGCTCATATGTCCGTAAAACTCGCCAGTGTGACACCGGCCTTAGAGCTTCTCTTTCGTTTCTGTGTGCGAGTGACACAGCTCAGATGCAGAGCAGTTTTTTTTCGTTTCTGTACTGTTCCTCTCTGTGGAGTAACAGGTTGGAACTCAGCATCCTGTTCACACTGAGTGACATTAACCCTGTGTGTTCAGGCAACTGCTCGCCGAGTGTTCCGTCACTGTTTACTAGCAGCAGTTATCCATCTCTGACAGGTGGACCCCAGGTTGCGATTGCGCTTTATTTTATTTAGCGCAATCCGCCAACCCTAACACCATATTTGTCATACCACACATCACACAATAAAGAAAAAAAAATCAAAACAAAATTACAGGACTTATTTTTATCACTTCACACCCCTTAAAAAATCATCAAATATCATTCAAAACATAATGCTCACTCCGATCCATCAATGAAAAATAAAGATATTACTATTCTAGGAAAAAGGCAAGACAAAGCAAAAAAAAACGTTTTTTGGCAAAATTCAGAATTTATTTCAGTTTCATCAGTTTATTTTATCTCACTAAACTGGACAATCACGTTTCCAGGTAATTTTTAATGCACAATGAACACTGTCAAAAACCTAAAAAACATTTGCAGAACTGCGTTATTTTCAATATTTCCTGGTCATTGAAGGGTTAAGAAGATAATTAGCCAATGCTTAGACTAACGGCTCATACCTATCACTGTGAAAAAAAAACTTTTCAATTTTGGTCCAGAAAAGTAGGACAAATGTCATGCAAATGCCATGAGATTTTTATGCAAGTACAATCTGATTTTTCACACCTAGCATTCCATTGACATCCGAATGCCATTAGATTTGTATCCAATGGCAATGCGATTTTAACATGAGATTTTACCTATAGTAATTCTCTATGTCATGTACACATATTTTTAATGGCTCTTTCCCATATTCTAGTACTGCTCCTTGTGGTATTTACCCTTCACCCCAAAGTCTGTTTTCACCTTCCTGACCAGGCCATTTTTTCAATTCTGACCACTGTCAATTTATGAGGCCATAACTCTGGAACGCTTCAACTGATCCCGGTGATTCTGAGAATATTTTCTCATGACATATTGTATGTTATGATACTAGTAAAATTTCTTCGATATGAGTTGCGTTTATTTGTGAAAAAATCAGAAACTTTGCAAAAATGTAGCAATTTTTGATCTTTTATGCCCTTAAATCAGAGAAATATTGTTAGGTATCGAGTTCCCACCACTGCACAGGGGGAATCTTATGCCCTTAAATCAGAGAAATATTGTTAGGTATCGAGTTCCCACCACTGCACAGGGGGAATCTTGAACCATGTCCTCTGCGGTCTCCCATCTTTCCTCAGCCGCAGAGGAGCCTGCTCAACAGAGACAGCGGTCCAAGCATCTTGCTCAGGCTGATGCTCTGTGTCTGGTTTTTGCTGCCATCCCAGGTCCAGCTATAGTAACCAGCATTAGTCAGACGCTCCAGGGACCTGCTTTTTATCTACTGAGCATGCCAATTTGATGACCTCACATTGGAGGTCGAAGGTCACATGCTCAAGTCCTCAAGTGGCTCTGATTGGACCACGGGCAAGGTCCCGGAAGGCTCCAACTATAAAAGGTTCTCATGGCTGCTTGGCCATGCTCTAGTATAAAATGAAATTGTGTGTGTGGATGTGTGTTTGTTATCTGGTGAAAGCTCCTAATCATCCCCTTCCCTAGTGTTGTTGTATATGGTTGGTTTTTGGAGCTGACTAGCGCCAGTTTGTGCCATCCAGCACATCCAGCATCCGCGGTTCCTGAGCACTCTGAAACAAGTCTTTTTGGGACCTCGAGTCACCCATGATATGGCACTCCAACTGCTGGCACTGACATAGGGCTCATTCTTGGTCAGCCAGTTTGCCGTCAACTTCTGGACTTTAGCATCTGAGCTGGAGTGGCTGGATAAAGTCCTCTTTAGAGTTGAGCGAATTTTCCTTTTTTAGGATCGAGTCGGGTTTTGCGAAACCCGACTTTGTCAAAAGTCGGGTCGGGTGAAATCGGCCGATTATTTTGAAAAGTCCGGGGCTGACCGAAACATGAAACCCAATGCAAGTCAATGGGGAATCAAAGTCGGAAGTGAGTGGAGGACAGGAAAACACCTACAGTGCCCATTTTAATGCCAAAAACATCAATTCTTATTTCTGAAGCTTGTCAATCTTATTTTACTTAAAATTAATAGTTAGGCATTGAAAACAGGGGGTCATTTTGCTAAAGTTGTGGGGGAGCCGGGCTGGCTCAAAATTTTCGTGGGCCCAGGAAACGCGGAATACGTCACAGTGGTGGAGCAGGGAGAGGTAAGTATTTCAATTTTGCAAGTGCTGTGATCCTGAGCAAGCAGGGGGGGCCCAGTAGTTGGCACTGGCACAGGGCCCCTCAAAGTATGGCGGTGTGTTTGACGGCGGGTGGCGCCTCCCACTGCCAGAGACACTTTTGCGTACTATGAGGGGCCCTGTGCCAGTGCCAACAAGTATGCCCCCCCACCTGATGAAGGAACCTGCACTTTCATCTGCACCTTCCTCTTTGTCCCTGTGTAAGGTGGTATAGTATGCGGGAAGGGGAACCTGACTTTCAGCAGGGTCAGATTCTGGCTGTGTAGAGTGCAAGGGAAATGTAGGTGTCTGGGTCAATGTACCAGCAGACTCATCTAGCAGTGACTGGGCAATGGGCAGTATGAGGAGGAAGTACAGATATAGGCCCAAAATAAAAAAGTAGGCTAACAGCAGTTCAAAATTGGTAACAGGACTAAACAGGCGGCATAGCTTTGTTCAGTGGAGGACAATTGTAATGAGTGGCGCAGACACAGTTAGTAGGCCCAAAATAAAAAAGTAGGCTAAATGCAGTTCAAAATTGGTAACAGGACTAAACAGGCGGCATAGCTTTGTTAAGTGGAGGACAATTGTAATGAGTGGTGCAGACACAGGTAGTAGGCCCAAATACAAAAGTAGGCTAAAAGCAGTTCAAAATTGGTAACAGGACTAAACAGGCGGCATAGCTGTGTTAAGTGGAGGACAATTGCAATGAGTGGCACAGAGACAGTTAGTAGGCCCAAATAATAAAGTAGGCTAAATGCAGTGCAAAATTGGTAACAAGACTAAACAGGCGGCATAGCTAGGTACTGGGGTGGGCTCCTCTGCTGAGTAGCAGACAGTGGTAGTAGGCGCAAAGTATTAATTGGTCTAAATGGAGGACAGGGCCCCTGTATATTTTAACTATCATCTATCATTTCAACAAATTTGTATTGGCAGTGCCATTGAAGGATTTAACAGAACAGACTACACAGTGGTGGACAGTGTGATGCAGCGGTAGGACCATACACAGTGAAACGGCAGTGACCCAAGCAAGTTCAAACAAAATGTTCTTTTATTGTGTTACTTCACACAGTCAATATAGTATACAGCTTCTTCATACAGTCCATTAATAATGCATGGCTATATGATGCAGTCAATAAACAGGCCGAACTTCCCTCTGTCCAGTTTCC
This sequence comes from Ranitomeya imitator, assembly GCF_032444005.1. Taxonomy (NCBI): domain Eukaryota; kingdom Metazoa; phylum Chordata; class Amphibia; order Anura; family Dendrobatidae; genus Ranitomeya; species Ranitomeya imitator. The sequence goes on along the minus strand of NC_091286.1, from coordinate 422,645,563 downwards.
CTGGGTGACCGCACACCGGTAACAAGTCTCTGTACTGACTCAGCGCACTGCACTCTTTATCCTCTGGAGTGCAGCCAGGTACACATAAGACAGCCTAAGATGCAGGGTGTCAGTCTCTCTGGTTCCTTTAGCCTCTGTGCTGCTCCACACAGAGAGAGCTCTGCAGACAACTGCCCTGTCTGCTTCCAAGAACACACTGACACCCTTCCCCCAGTATTACAGGGCTTTTTAATCAGTCACTACTTCACTATTCTAATTACAGCCACAGCTGTGTCTGTAGTACGCCCTCATGGCTTCACTACGCTTCTTTGCACATTCTGGAGAGCACATACAGCGCCCCCTAGCTTTAACAGGGGTCACTGCCTCACAACAGGGAGAGGTAAGTATTGCAAGTGGTAGAGCACTGTTCGAGCTGGGGGGGAAGACTCTCTCGTGGGCGGCGGTACTGGCATAGGGTTGTGCACCACAACCGTCAGAGACACTTCATTGTACTATTAGGGACCCTGTGCCAGTCCCGTCGCCCAAGAGTGGGTGCACCCATCTGTCCAGGCAAACAGCACTCGCACGGGTGCTTGCGCCAAGTGGTGACCACGGCCCTGTGGGAGGAGTCAGCCCATTTAGGGAGGTATAAAAATGGCCTATGGTGGACATTCAGCAGCTGGAAATGAAGGAATTGGAGAAGTCAGTAAGAGGAGGACAAAAGCAAGACATTTTTCAGGCAAGCTAAGTGTCAGCAGGAGAAGGTGGGGCAAAATAATTTGAAATCCATGATTGGTTCATTTTAATGAAGGTTAGATCATCAACATTCTGGGTAGCCAGACGTGTCCTTTTTTCGGTCAGTATTGAACCAGCAGCACTGAAGACTCTTTCTGATAGCACAACAGAAGCAGGGCAAGCGAGTTCCTGTAATGCATATTCTGCCACATCAGGCCATGTGTCTATTTTAGATGCCCAGTAATCAAAGGGGAATGACCTGTGAGGGAGAACATCGATAAGGGAGGAAAAGTAGTTAATAACCATACTGGACAAATGCTGTCTCCTGTCACTTTGACTCGATGCAGCACTACTTGTTTTGTCAGCGGTCATTGCGAAATCACTCCACAGCCTGGTCATAAAACCCTTCTGTCCAACGCCACTTTGGATTTGTGCACCTCTAACACCTCTGCCATGTTGCCCCCTACGGCTCATGTGAGAGCCATCACTGCCGCTGTGTGCTGGGAATGCCTGAACCAAACGGTCTACAAGAGTTGCTTGTTTGGTAGCCAATATTTGCTCAAGGTTCTCATGTGGCATGATATTTTGTAATTTTCCTTTATATCGTGGATCCAGGAGGCAGGCCAACCAGTAATCGTCATCGGTCATCATTTTGATACTGCGGGGGTCCCTTTTTAGGATACGCAAGGCATACTCAGCCATGTGGGCCAATGATCCAGTTGTCAATTCACTGCTTGTGCTGGGTTAAGGAGCACTTTCTTGCACATCAATGGCTGACTGTCATCAAGGCTTCCCTCCTCCTCGCCTGCAGACGCCAGCTCCTTAATGTGCATCAAACTTTGCATCAGCAGACACATTATTGGGATGCTCATGCTTATGATGGCGTCGTCTGCACTTACCAGCCATGTGCATTCCTCAAAACACTGAAGCACTTGACAGAGCTCTTGGAGCTTCAACCACTGCACACCAGACAACTCCATGTCTGCCATCCAACTGCCTGCCCGTGTATGTATATCCTCCCACAAATTAATCACAACACGCCTCTGTTTGCACAGCCTCTGAGCCATGTGCAGTGTGGAGTTCCACCTTGTTGCAACATCGATTATTATGCGGTGCTGGGGAAGATTCAGCGATCGCTGATGGTTCAGCATATGGCTGGAGTGTACGGGCGACCGGCAGATGTGCGAGCAAAGTCTTCGCACCTTCAGGAGCAGGACTGGTAACTCAAGATAATTTTTGAGGAAGCACTGCACCTCCAGGTTCAAGGTGTGAGCCAGGCAAGGCATGTGTTTCAGCTCTGAAAGGGCTATGGCAGCCATAAAATTCCTTCCGTTATCACTGACTACCTTGCCTGCCTCAAGTTGTACACTGCCCAGCCATGACTGAGTTTGTTGCTGCAAGTTCTCGGCCAGTACTTCCGCGGGGTCTCTGTTGTCACCCAAACACTTAATTTCTAACACAGCGTGCTGACGATTACCACTAGCTGTTCGATAATGGGACACCTTGTGTGCAACACTGGCAGCTGCGGATGGAGTAGTCATGCGACTGTGCTCTGTGGATGAGCTTTCGCTTCTGGAGGAGGAGGAGGAGGAGGAGGGGTTGCGAACGTCTATAGCCAACTGTTTCCTAGACCATGGGCTAGGCAGAACTGTCCTACTATGGCTGTCCCCTGTGGACCCTGCATCCACCACATTAACCCAGTGTGCCGTGATGGACATATAACGTCCCTGGTCATGCCTACTGGTCCATGCATCTGTTGTGAGGTGCACCTTTCTACTGACTGATTGCCTTAGTGCATGGATAATGCGGTCTTTGACATGCTGGTGGAGGGCTGGGATGACTTTTCTTGCAAAGAAGTGTCGACTGGGTAGGTAATAGCGTGGTACTGCGTAGGCCATCAGGGCTTTGAAAGCTTTGCTTTCAACCAACCGGTGGGGCATCATCTCTAACGAGATTAGTCTAGCAATGTGGGCGTTCAAACCCTGTGTACGCGGATGAGAGGATGAGTACTTTCTTTTCCTAACGAGAGTCTCTTGTAGGGTGAGCTGGACTGGAGAGGTGCATATGGTGGAACTAGCGGTGGTGGTGGTGGCAGACATGGCGGATTGAGAGAGGGTTGGTGATGATATTCTCGATGTTGGCCTACATACAGTGTTTCCTACCAATAACCTTGTGATTCCCTGACTGCTTTGGCCTTGCGACGATACCTCCACATTTGCTGCTGGTGTTGTCCTAACAGGTGGGCTTACAGTGAGGAAAGCAATGTAGCGTTGCTGACTTACCTTCATTCTGAGCAGGTGCACCAACGGTATGGGACGTTGGTAGTTAGTCCAGGCTTGCAAGTGCATGCTGGTTAAATGTCTAAGCATGCACATTGTATTTAAATTTTGAAGATTCTTCCCTCTGCTAAAGGTCTTTGAGCATTTCTTACAGATAACTTCTGACTGATCATTCGGATCTTGGTTAAAAAATTTGCCACACTGCACTCTTCCTACTATGGAATACCTTTTCAGGCATTGCACGCTGTGCTACTTTCACCAGATGGCCACGTTGTCCTAAAATTGTTTTTGTTTTTGACAAATGTTTTTGGCCTGATACGGGCCTGCCAGATGACAGATGTTGCGATGCAGATGGCTGCTGCAGATCATCCTCCTCCGCTTCTGAGCTACTGGCAGTGGCATCCTCTTCCCCAATGGCTGCCAATCTGGGTCAACAACTGGGTCATCTATCAACTCCTCTTCAATGTCATGTGCACCTTCCTCTGTGTCACCGTGTAAGGTGCTATAGTGTTCGGGATGGGGCACCATAGTCTCATCAGGGTCAGATTCTGGCTCAGTACACTGCAAGGGCAATGTAGTGATCTGAGTCAATGGAACAGCATTATAATTTAGCTGTGGCTGTGCATCAGTGCACTCCATGTCCGAGTCATCTTGTAATGGGCAGTTAACAATTTACCGTTCTAACCCAGGCACGGTATGTGTAAAGAGCTCCATGGAGTAACATGTAGTGTCGCCTGATGCATCCTTCACTTTTGGTTTGGGTGAAGGACACAAGGAAACGTCTTGTTCCTGACCGGGAGCATCCACTGACGACTCGCTGCTTTTATATTTGGAAATTTCTGAAAAGGAGGCGAAAGAGCTAGAGGCTGAGTCAGCAATGAAAGCCAAAACTTTTTCCTGCTGCTCCGGCTTTAAAAGCCGTTTTCCTACTCCCAGAAAAGGGAGCCTTCGAGTCTTCGAGGCCTTGTGTAGCCAGACAATGACGCTGGCTCAACACCTCCTGCCTTAGGTGCTATTGTGCTTTTGCCACTACCACCAGATGCACCACCACCACCACCATCAGTACCAGCTGGCAACTACCGCCCACGGCCTCTTCCACGAGACTTCCTCATTTTTGGGAAAATCTAACCAAAATAACAACCGTTATATGGTACTGTAAAACAAGGTAGAAGGTGTATATAAACTTGTTGAGAATTTGAATCTCCCTGTTTTTTTGGGAGACTGACCCAAAACTCAGGCCCAGTGTATAAAACAATGCAATCTAAGTGGCAGAAAGTGGCTGGCTGACATATACGAAACTAACAGGACTGCAGTAGATCCACTTTGTGAGAATTTGAATCTCCCCTTTTTTGGGGGGAGACTGACCCAAAACTCAGGCCCAGTGTATAAAACAATGCAATCTAAGTGGCAGAAAGTGGCTGGAAGATATATGAAAACATACAAGGACTGTAGTACAATTTCAATCTCCCTACAATGATCTCAGGAAAAGTATGGCAGCAATAAAAAGGACTGCTGCACACAAAAGTGTGGACAAATAAACAAGATAACTGTGCAGAAAGGAGCAACAGGAATTTTGCTTTTAAAAAAGCAGTTGGTTTGCACAGCAGTGTGCAAACAGCAATGCAGCTATCAGGGAGCCTTATAAGGCAGCCTAATAAGCTACAGAGCTGATGCACAAAAATATAGCCTCCACTGTCCCTGCAAACAAATGGTGGTGTTGGACAGTGGAAATCTCTACAGCACAAGCGGTTTGGGGGTTAATCTTTCCAGCCTAACTATATCCCTTCTTCTGATTAAGCTGCGGCAACCTTTCCCTATGCTACGATCGGCAGAAGTGAGATGGCGGTCGGCGTGCACGTCCCTTTATAGCCCCTGTGATGCCGCAGAAAGCAAGCCAATCACTCTAAGATGGTGGGGACTGAGACCTATGTCATCACGCTGCCCACACTCTGCATCCTCCTTCATTGGCTGAAATATGGCGCTGAAAGCGTCATACAAAACGCGACTTTGTCGCGAAGATCACCAACCTCATGGCTGATCCCACACTTGGATTGGGTCTGGTTTCATGAAACCCGACTTTGCCGAAAGTCAGCGATTTTTTAATTTGTCCGATCCGTTTCGCTCAACCCTAGTCCTCATCCCTGTATTTTGGAGGGGGCTAGCTGACTATTTGAAGGATGCTTTGGCCACTAGGGACATTCCACACTGGAGGAGCTAATAGCAGTCTCCACTCGCATCAACCTTCATTTTAACTAGCGAAGGTTGGTGCGAGACCAGTGTAGGCAGAGGTTTTGGCTGGCTCCCACCTTTTCCAAACCTCTGGAATCTCCGGATCAGGCATCCAAGCCACATGAGGCCATGGAGGTGTCATGGGCGGGATCTAAGTCCCGGACCGCTCGTGAACTCAAGGTCTGCCAGCAGTCAGGACATCTTGCCTCCAGATATCCTCAGCAGTCAGGAAAACATCCCTGTCTAGTGACTATAGGAGGAAGTTCACTAGACACAGCGGCGTTTTCCACCAAACTGTCCGATAAGGGTACAATTACCATACGCCCATCCACTCATATGGTAGAGCTTTGCATAGATTCCGGAGTGGAGGGTAGCTTCATGTCTTCTGCCTTCACTCAACGGCACGCAATACCCCTGGTGATGCTCACCAAACCAGTGACTGTACGAGTGGTAAATGTGTTGACACTGCTCTCACAGATAACCCACCAAACCATCCAATTTACTCTTTCCATGTCTCCTTCCCATGAGGAGATTATCTCCCTATTAGTCATTCCCGAGGGAATTGATGAGGTCCTGTTGAGGATACCTTGGCTGCGTTACCACACCCCTCAAATAGAGTGGCCTTTAGGGAGAATTCTGGGATGGAGTGAAACTTGTGAGGGTAGATGTCTGAGGGAGTGCGTTTAGGTTGCTACTACAGAAATTACCTGCAGATCTTTCCTCTCTCCCCAAGCACTATTGGCCCTATGCGGATGTGTTCTCCAAAAAGGCTGCGGAGACCCTTCCGCCTCACCGTCTCTATCTATGATTGCCCTATTGACCTCTTGCCTGGTGCTGAGCCTCCCCAGGGTCGAGTCTATCCACTATCTCTCCCGGAGATGGAGGTAATGACTCAGTGCATCCAGGAGAATCTGGCAAGAGAATTCATTAGGAAGTCGGTGTCACCCGCAGGGGCAGGGTTCTTCTTCGTGCAGAAGAAGAACGGAGAACTACGTCCATGCATAGATTACAGGGGTCTTAATGCCATAACCATTAAGAACAAGTACCCTCTGCCCCTGATATGTGAGCACTTTGATAGGTTGCGAAGAGCAAGGCTTTTTACTAAGCTTGATTTGCGGGGTACTTACAACCTGATTTGCATCCGTATGGGGGATGAATGGAAGATGGCATTTAACACCAGGGACTGCCATTATGAGTATCTGGTGATGCCCTTTGAGCTCTGTAATGCCCCTGCCATTTTCCAAGCCTTTGTAAATGATATCTTCCACTCCGACTTTTGCTCCTGGTGACTTAGTGTGGCTTTCCGCCCATAGCATCAGGCTGCGAGTTGAGGCCACTAAGTTTGCGCCTCGCTACATAGGTCCCTTCAAGGTCCTGGAACAGGTCAATCCTGTGCTCTATTGTCTGGCCCTTCCTCCATGCCTAGATATCACCGACACCTTTCATGTGTCCCTCTTAAAACCCATTCACATGTCCCGGTTTTCCAAGTAATCGGCCGGAACATCGGGCTGGTCCACGGACAATTATGAGGTGAACGCCAAAGTCCTGCTTTTTGCCTACTGAGCATTCCCGTAGGATGATTTCTCATTGGAGGTCAGAGTGGACATGCTTAGGTCCTCAAGCGGCTCTGATTGGACCACTGCAAGGTCCCAGATGGCTGAAACTATAAAAGGTTTCCATGGCCGCTCGGCCATACGTTAGTGCAAACTGAAATCGCATGTTTGGATGTGTGTTTGTTATCTGGTGATAGCTCCTAATTATCCCCTTCCCTAGTGTTGTTGTATGTGGTTGGGTGTTTGGAGCTGACTAGTGCCAGTTTGTGCCATCCAGTACTAAGCACGATCTTACAGCATCGTATTCAGCAGCGTCCGCCAGTGCGGCGCCGTGCCCAGCTAGAGCACTTTCCGGTCCCTAGTTAGAGTGGTTAGTGGCATCCGCCAGAGTGGTGCTGCGTGCACCCAGTGCACTATATCTTTATTGTTTAGTTCCTCCCTTGCACCGCAGTTGCGGCGCCGAGCGCTAGTGGGTCTAGAGGGACTTTAACCTCGTGCCCTTGGGGCAGAGTCCTGTGACCGAACACTAATGTTCATTCAGCGGTATTGCGGCTCTGTGATGCAACAGGGTCCATCTTCTTACATACTGGGTGACGTTAAACCATGTGTGTTCTCATTATACTGCCATATACTGTCCTCGATTACCGAGCAGCGGGTAATATCTCTGCATGTTGGACCCCGGGCTGCGAACGCACCTTATAGCTTCCTTTATATTATTTGGCGCGTTCCGCCAGCCCTAACTGATATGTCACACAAAATAGTTCATACATAACATTTCCCACATGTCTACTTTACATCAGCATAATTTTGGAACCAATTTTTCTTGTTAGGAAGTTATAAGGGTTAAAAGTTAACCAGCAATTTTTCATTTTTTCAATAAAATTTACAAAACCACTTTTTTAGGGACCACCTCACATTTGAAGTCACTTTGAGGGGTCTACGTGACAGAAAATACCCAAAAGTGACACCATTCTAAAAACTGCACCCCTACTCAAAATCACATTCAAGAAATTTATTAACCCTTCATGTGCTTCAAAGGAGCTGAAGCAACATGGAAGGAAGAAATGAACATTTAAATTTTTAGTCAAAAAAATGATATTTCTGCAATGATTTTTTTTTCCACAAGGGTAAAAGGAGAAAATGGACCACAAAAGATGTTGCACAATTTCTCCTGAGTACGCCAATACCTCATATGTGGGTAAAAACCACTGTTTGGGCGCACGGCAGGGCTCGGAAGGGAAGGAGTGCCTTTTAACTTTTTGAATGCAAAATGGTCTTTAATTAAAAGCAGACGACATGTTGTGTTTGAAGAGCTCCTGATGGGACTAAACATTGGAAAACCCCCACAAGTTTCCCCATTTTGGAAATTAGACCCTTTAAGGAACTTATGTAGCTGTGTGTTGAGCACTTGGAACCCCCAGGTGCTTCACAGAAGTTTATAATGTAGAGCCATGAAAATAATAAAATCAAATTTTTTCCACAAAAATGATTTTAAGCAAATATTTTTTTATTTTCACAAGTGTAGAAGGAGAAAGTGGTCCACTAGAGTAATAGGAGAAAATAGACAGCTAACGTTGTTGCGCAATTTCTCCTGAGTATGATGATACCCCATATGTAGAGGGAAAATCACTGTTTGGGTACACGTCAGGGCTCAGAATGGAAGGAGTGACCTTTTGGATTGCAGACTTTGATGGAATGGTCTGTGGGTGTCATGTCTTGTTTGCAGAGCCCTGATGTGCCTACACTGTGGAAATCCCCTACAATGGTCCCCATTTTCAAAGCTAGACCTCTGAAGGAATTTATCTAGTGGTATAGTTTTATAGAACTGATTATATTGCTTTTAGTTTTAATGGTGTATGAATTTATAATGTGGTGTTATGTGTAAGATGTGTGGGTTACATCAGATTCTAAAAGTGTGTTGTGTCAAGAGGGTATAAACAAATTTTATTAATTTATGAACGTGTGGTATGGTTTGAAGCAACCCTAAGGCTGCCGTCACATTAGCAGTATTTGATCAGTATTTTACATCAGTATTTGCAAGCCAAAACCAGGAGTGGGTAAATGCAGAAATGGCGCATATGTTTCTATTATACTTTTCCTCTAATTGTTCCGCTCCTGGTTTTGGCTTACAGATACTGATGTAAAATACTGACCAAATACTGCTAGTGTGACGGTGGCCTTAATGCAAAGGCCAGGTTTCTCAGGGGAGGTTTCACAATGGTAAGTTGTGTCCTTTCGGAATCCCCTCTTGGAGCATACTCTGCACCGTTTTTGTGATAGTCCTGTCCTCACTGTTTGGGGAACCTGTCATGGGAAATGTTGACCAGGGACAATACGGGCACTATCAGTTTCAGAAGTACTGGGACCCTCACCTGCCTGAGTGACAAACATTAAGGCCTTGATGACTACCTCCTGAAACTGAAGGAAGGTCCCCGTATTGACTGCAGATCGGAACAGTACAAAAGCATTGTACAGTTCCATCTGTACAACGTGCATGGCCAATTTTTTGTACCATAAATAGGATTTTAACGTGGCACTGTATGGTTTGAGGACTTGATCTGAAAGATCTACACCCCCATGTACTGATTGTAATCCAAGACACAATCTGGCTTTGGGACTGGCTTTGTGGTCCCACGAACAGTGACAAGGGAGCTGTTGTCACGGTGTATGGTGGTTAAGATTAGGGCATCCCTTTTTTTGCGACAGCTGCATTCAGCTTTGCTTTTGCCTTTTCTCAGCATTTGCCCAATTAGCGGCTTAGGGAGGCTTTGCTGATTTTATTCACACGGTGCCACATGCAACTGTACCTCCGGCAGAGAGGGTCTTAAAGAGGGGCATGCTGGTTTAAAAGTCATCAATGTAGAGGTGATAACCCTTATCCAGCAGTGGGTGCAGCAATTCCCACACAATTTTCCCACTCACCCCCAGAACGTGGAACATTCAGGGGGGTTAATCTGGGTGTCCTTACCCTCCTAAACCCTAAATTTGTGGGTGTACCCTGAGGTGCTCTCACACAGTTTCATCAATAGCGATGTCCCTTTGGGATGTGTGTGCCTCAGCAAATTTTCTGCTGAAGTTTTCAACCACTGGCCAAATTTTATATAGACAAAGTTTGAATCATCTTGGGGAGGACACTGAGCATTATCACTATAATGCAACATTTTTTGAATTGCTTCATATCGTGTCCTTGTCATGGCCATGCGGAATACCAGTGTACTGTAGAGAATATCAGTATTCCAGTATTGCCAAAGCTCTAATTTTGGATTATGCCCATATGCAGCACAATTCCCCAAAATGTCATCATCTCTGCTGCATTTACAAGGGTCCATCTGGCGTATGATGACGTGAGATTTTGGGTGAAAAATTGATGGGCATACAGGTTTTTCTGGGCCACCATAACATTTATTATTTCATCACAGAAAAATAATTTGAAGAAGTCAATTTCAGTGAGATCAGTGGTGTCAAACTGGATTCCTGAGCTGCCGATGAAATCTGGAATGATGGGCTGATAATTTCCAGGCGGTGCAATCCATATGGGATCGATTGCTGCAGGAGTTGCCTGGGTCCTAGGGCGCCTTGCTGGGGGTCCTTCCTCACTAGAGGAGGAGGAGGAGGAATAGAGGAATGTGGGATCTTCCTCACTGCCTGAATCTGTGTCAGAGGCAAGGAAGGCATATGCCTCTTCTGGTGAATAGCGTCTTCTTAATGAATGGGCCAATTTTATTTTATTTCTCCAAACCCCGGGGATGTGTGTGTAAGTGATGCTTTTACATGTGTAATGTGTGAGGGTTGTGTATAGGGTACTATTTATTATTAAAAAAAAACAGAAAAAAGAGTAGAGAGCTAAAATGTAGAAGAAAAAAATGAAAAGAAAAATCAGATGTAAAAAAATAAGTTTGTATAAAAAAGCTAACTACACTAATACCCTCCCTATAAATTTACCCGACGCAAATAATCCTTTTTTTAAAAGAAAAACGAATGTCACCAACAATGTGACATATGCTCTACCAATGCATTCGCTAAAAATTTACTTGACACAACTACGGTAATTTTTTTCTTGCAAAGGAAAAACGAACGTCACCAACAATGTGAAGTTTGCTCCCCTAATACACTCGCTAAAACTTTACTCTATGCAACTAATTATTTTGTTTACAAAAGAAAAAGGAACGTCACCCACAATGTGTTGTCCACTCCCCTAATGCACTCGCTAAAACTTTACTCGACGCAACTAATTCTTTTTTTACAAAAGATAAATGAACGTCACCAACAATTTGACACACACTCCCTTAATGCCCTAGAAATTACCCAGAGATAGCAGTTTTTTGTTATGCAAAAGCAAAAATGCGCTACCTCCCTGCCTATAAAACTATACTGTACGATTTTTTTCTCTCTAAAGCAAGATCAGTCGTCACCAAACACTGTGACGCTGGCTACACTAACGTGCTACCAAACTACATACAGTGGGGAAAAAAAGTATTCAGTCAGCCACCAATTGTGTTCTCCTACTTGAAAAGATGAGAGAAGCCTGCAATTGACATCATAGGTAGACCACAACTATGAGAGTCAAAATGAGAAAGCAAATCCAGAAAATCACCTAGTCTGATTTGGCAAAATTCATTTTGCAAATTATGGTGGAAAATAAGTATTTGGTCGTTAACAAAAGTTCATCTCAATATTTTGTTATATATCCTTTGTTGGCAATGACAGATCAAACGTTTTCTGTAAATCTTCACAAGATTGGCACACTCTGTTGGTGGTATGTTGGCCCATTCCTCCATGCAAATCTCCTCTAGAGTGATGTTTTGGGCCTGTTGTTGGGCAACACAGAGTTTCAACTCCCTCCAAAGTTTTTCTATGGGGTTGAGATCTGGAGACTGGCTAGGCCACTCCAGGACCTTCATATGCTTCTAACAAAGCCACTCCTTCGTTGCCCTGGTGGTGTGCTTGGGATTATTATCATACTGAAAGACCCATCCACGTTTCATCTTCAATGCCCTTGTTGATGGAAGGAGGTTTGCACTCAAAATCTCACGACACATGGCCCCATTTATTTTTTCATGTACATGCCATCCTGGTCCCTTTGCAGAGAAACAGCCACAAAGCACGATGTTGCCACCCCCATGCTTCACAGTAGGTATGGTGTTCTTTGGATGCAACTCAGCATTCTGTCTCTTCTAAACTCGAGCTTTGTTTTTACCAAAAAGTTCTACTTTGGTTTCATCAGACCATATGTAATTCTCCCAATACTCTTTTGGATAATTCAAATGCTCTCTAGCAAACTTCATATGGGCCCGGACATGTACTGGCTTAAGCAGGGGGACATGTCTGGCACTGCAGGATCGGAGTCCCTGGCGGTGTAGTGTGTTACTGATGGTAGCCTTTGTTATGGTGGTCCCAGCTCTATGCAGATCATTCACTAGGTCCCCCCATGTGGTTCTGGGATTTTTGCTCTCCGTTCTTTTGATCATTTTGACCCCACTGGGTGAGATCTTGTGTGGAGCCTCAGATCGAGAGAGATTGTCAGTGGTATTGTATGTCTTCCATTTTCTTATTATTGATCCCACTGTTGATTTTATCACACCAAGGTGCTTGCCTATTGCAGATTCAGTCTTCCCAGCCTGGTGCAAGGCTACAATTTTGTTTCTGGTGTCCTTCGACAGCTCTTTGGTCTTCACCATAGTGGACCTTGGAGTGTGAATGTTTGAGGTTGTGGACAGGTGTATTTTATACTGACAACAAGTTCAAACAGGTGCCATTACTACAGGTAATTAATGGAGGACAGGGGAGACTCTCATCTTTTTAAGTGGGAGAACTTGCACAATTGGTGGCTGACTAAATACTTTTTTTCGCCACTGTATGAAACTACTCTGTATGATTTTATTTTCTGTAAAAGAAGATCGATCGTCACACCGCGCTCACTAAAAAAAGCGCAAATGAAGTGCGCTAAAAATTCAATTGGAAGAGGAGGGGAGTGGGGAGGGGGTACTGGAAAACTGATGGATTACTATGACATGGTTGGGGAGGTGCTGCTGCTGGGATCACTGATGAGTCACACAGCAGAGCACAGATCAGGGCACAGATCAAGCCAAAGAAGGAAGCTTGTGCTGGAGGCAGGAGATCGCAAGGGAGATTAGACTGGTCACCAATGAATCTTTGAATCAGGTAACACAGAGGGACTAGAGAACCGTTCTGCATGCCAAATCTGAGACAAAGATGGCGTACAGGGTGTGATCGCTATTTTTACATTAACCCTTTTGCTTTCGTGCTGATTGGCCATAAACTATTGTTCTGCCAATCGGCGCCAGAGTGGTTAATCAGGTGAGGTGACGTCGTGCTCACCCCACCCATTGTGACGGCTATGTGACAGTACCAATGACAGCATGTCACATGCTTTTTTTTTTCATTAACTTTATTGTAACATTGTTGTGACTGGCTGGTCAGAGTTCACCAGTTAATCACAGCGATTGCCGATGCGGGGGGGAGCGGAATAGCCCCCCCATGGCGATGTGTAGGGATGGTCTGCTGTCAAGGAACAGCAGCCATCACAACCCGGTCACTGCAGAACATTGACCGGAAATAGCTGTACTGCAGTTTGCAGGAACGCATCTCCTGCAGAGCAGTAGTAGTATGGCGCATGTCGGAAAGGGGTTAAAGAGCTGGGTTACTGGCGATTTGCTGGAAAGAGAAGAATTGCAATATTAAATAAAACACATATGAAAGTGTACTAGAAAAGTTACACTTCTTGTTAAAAAAATATTTCCTTAAACAATAAAAGAAAAGAAATCAGCAAATAATAACATTCACAGTAACTAAAAAACTTCCCTTGTGCTTACTAATGGAAATACTTAGCAGCTATGGCATCATTCCTGTTTTATATACAGCATTCCATTATCTGCCTGATTCATTATATACAATATTATGAATGAATTTCTCAAAAATGATGACCTATGTTATATCCCTACTGCTCACATTATTGTCTGCAGTTATTCAGTTGCAACAAAGATTTAAGTACCACTGTAATTACACTTATGTTTCCTGCTTGGCAGATGTAAAAAATCCCATTATCAGAATTTATTATTTTGCTGCAGCACATAAACCACTAAGGAGCAACATTCTGCAATATTTACAATGATTTACTGTCTATTTTACATGCATTACATTTAGGATAGGATTAAACCATTATTAAATACCACTTGACAAATATTTCACCTAGTGACTTCCCTGTGACCCTAGTTTTTCTAGTGATTAAATAGCCATATAAGCTATTTAATTAAAAGCCCTTATGTTTGGAGTCTTAAAAATATAGCTTACATTTCTGCTATAATGCTGCTGCGTATTATTTGTCTTTAGAGATGGACAAATTTATTAGTGTGAGCTGAATTCGAGATAGCGATTTTTTTGCCATTTGTGAAATTAGCAGAATGCCCACTGACGGTGGCCATAATTTTGCTAAGCAGTAGAGGGCTCATTTTTCCAGATGCCCCCACTGCTCCAGTATGCGGTCTGATCCTTCGTCGCCTTGCATAGTCAAGTGATTACCCATTTCATTGAAGCCATCGTGTCTTGTAATAAAACAAAAATAAAAACTCACCTGTCCGTCGTTCAGTGAGTTCAGTGTAGCAGTGGCAAGTGGGGTTCATATTTGTGTGGTTGATGTCACCTTTGTATTGCCCGGTGAGTGACATCAAGCCCACGTTAGTAAAGTAGTTGAGTCTAATATAGTTATATTGTAAATAAACACACAACCAAAAGAGAGTCTTTTAATTTAATTTATATCATGGTTTCTGTATAAATCTATGAAAAATGTAATCCAGACAAATCCACGATGACAAATTCACTATAATTAAGCAAACATAGTCACTTTGGACATGATCTGATGGGCAGGGACGTAACTACAGTATAATAGGTGCAGGAGTTGCAGAGGTTGCAATTGTATCTGGGTCCTGGATCCTAGGGGATCCCAAAAGTCCCTTTGGCCTATATGAAAAGTTCAATGCTATTAATGAATTGCAATAATTGGGGGCCTCATTAGAGCTTTTGCATTGGGGCTCATGCTGTTCAAGTTATGCCACTGCTGGCAGGGTCCGTCAAATCTACAGATTGGTGTACATCTGAGAAGAGAGACGCCGCTGAACAGAGGCCAAACAGAGTCTAGAGTAGCTTTGCTGCCTCATTATAGTGAATGGTTCTGTCCAAATCACCTATTACAGAGATGTAGATGGAAAGCCATATGTTATTGTATAGCATAAAGCACAGTAAATGGAGCACACCTTAAATTCGATCCAGAATGTTATTTATCCTACGATAAGACTAATGAAAGCTTCTACTGAACCCACAAAAAACAAGTCCCCACTTGGGTCTGTCATCTGTTAATGGAAATACATTGGTTTTTCATATTGTTGGTAGCACAAAGGCTCTAGAAAAGTGACTTGGCTCAACCCAGAAAGAAATTCAACAAAAACTCCCAGATCCAAATCCCCCCTTTCCTCCCTGCTGAGCCCCTGAGTGTGTTTAAAACCCATTCACATGTTTAGAAATACTGTAGTTACTGTAGTAAGAAGAGCACATGAAGCAATTTCCAAAGTGTGTGTATCTAGAAGAAGAAGCTCGACACTTCATATTGGGTACTAACTTAGCATGCTTGCAACTTTTTTCACTGCAATATCCATTGAATGCTTGTTTCTGGAGAACACACATGGTGTCAATATCATCACTACGCCCATTGATGATTTCCCAGAGGGAAGTATTTTCTAAAACTAGATTTGAGGGCGGATTTCTGCTTTTTTGATGCATTGGGGTAAATGGAATCTGAAAATTATTCTAGGAAAATCTACGCTCCAAAGTTAAATATTGCTTTTTTCCTCCTGTGCTCGGCTGTGTGGCCAAACAGACACATACGATGTTTTTGTGACATTTGGAAGAAAGCTTGTAACAAATTATGGGGCCATTTTACCTATGTAACCACATGAAAATGTAAAACAATATTTTAACCCCTTCCCGACCCATGACGCCACGTAGGCGTCATGAAAGTCGGTGCCAATCCGACCCATGACGCCTATGTGGCGTCATGGAAAGATCGCGTCCCTGCAGGCCGGGTGAAAGGGTTAACTCCCATTTCACCCGATCTGCAGGGATAGGGGGAGTGGTAGTTTAGCCCAGGGGGGGTGGCTTCACCCCCTCGTGGCTACGATCGCTCTGATTGGCTGTTGAAAGTGAAACTGCCAATCAGAGCGATTTGTAATATTTCACCTATTATAACGGGTGAAATATTACAATCCAGCCATGGCCGATGCTGCAATATCATCGGCCATGGCTGGAAATACTAATGTGCCCCCACCCCACCCCACCGATCGCCCCCCCAGCCCCCCGATCTGGCCGGTACACTGCTCCGGCTCCCCTCCGTCCAGTGCTCCGCTCCCCCCGTGCTCTTGTCCGCTCCCCCCGTGCTCCAATCACCCCCCCCGTGCTCCAATCACCCCCCCTGCACTCCGATCCACCCCCCCGGTGCTCCGTTCCACCCCCCCGTGCTCCATTCCAGCCCCCCCGTGCTCCGTTCCACGCCCCCCGTGCTCCGTTCCACCCCTCCCGCGCTCCGATTCCCCACCCCGTGCTCCGATCCCCCCCCCCCCCCGTGGTTCCCCCCCACCCCATCATACTTACCGATCCAGCCGGGGTCCCGTCCGTCTTCTCCCTGGGCGCCGCCATCTTCCAAAATGGCGGGCGCATGCGCAGTGCGCCCGCCGAATCTGCCGGCCGGCAGATTCGTTCCAAAGTGCATTTTGATCACTGAGATATAATCTATCTCAGTGATCAAAATAAAAAAAATAATAAATGACCCCCCCCCTTTGTCACCCCCATAGGTAGGGACAATAAAAAAATAAAGAAATTTTTTTTTTCCACTAATGTTAGAATAGGGTTAGGGTTAGGGGTAGGGTTAGGGTTAGGGGTAGGGTTAGGGGTAGGGGTAGGGTTAGGGGTAGGGGTAGGGTTAGGGGTAGGGTTAGGGTTTCGGTATGTGCACACGTATTCTGGTCCTCTGCGGATTTTTCCGCTGCGGATTTGATAAATCCGCAGTGCTAAACCGCTGCGGATTTACCGCGGTTTTTCTGCGCATTTCACTGCGGTTTTACAACTGCGATTTTCTATTGGAGCAGTTGTAAAACCGCTGCGGAATCCGCACAAAGAAGTCACATGCTGCGGAATGTAAACCGCTGCGTTTCCGTGCAGTTTTTCCACAGCATGTGTACAGCGATTTTTGTTTCCCGTAGGTTTACATTGAACTGTAAACTCATGGGAAACTGCTGCGGATCCGCAGCGTTTTCCGCAGTGTGCACATACCTTTAGAATTAGGCTATGTGCACACTGTGCGGATTTGGCTGCGGATTGGCCGCTGCGGATTCGCAGCAGTGTTCCATCAGGTTTACAGTACCATGTAAACATATGAAAAACCAAATCCGCTGTGCCCATGGTGCGGAAAATACCGCGCGGAAACGCTGCGTTGTATTTTCCGCAGCATGTCAATTCTTTGTGCGGATTCCGCAGCGTTTTACACCTGTTCCTCAATAGGAATCCGCAGGTGAAATCCGCACAAAAAACACTGCAACTCCGCGGAAAATCCGCAGGCAAAACGCAGTGCCTTTTACCCGCGGATTTTTCAAAAATGGTGCGGAAATATCTCACACGAATCCGCAACGTGGGCACATAGCCTTAGGGTTAGGGTTGGAATTAGGGTTGTGGTTAGGGTTGTGATTAGGGTTATGGCTACAGTTGGGATTAGGGATAGGGGTGTGTTGGGGTTAGTGTTGGAGTTAGAATTGAGGGGTTACCATTGTTTAGGCACATCAGGGGTCTCCAAACGCAACATGGCGCCACCATTGATTCCAGCCAATCTCGTATTCAAAAAGTCAAATGGTGCTCCCTCACTTCAAAGCCCTGACGTGTGCCCAAACAGTGGTTTACCCCCACATATGGGGTACCAGCATACTCAGGACAAACTGCGCAACAATTACTGGGGTCCAATTTCTCCTGTTACCCTTGTGAATCTAAAAAAATGCTTGCTAAAACATAATTTTTGAGGAAAGAAAAATGATTTTTTATTTTCACGGCTCTGCGTTGTAAACGTCTGTGAAGCACTTGGGGGTTCAAAGTGCTCACCACATATCTAGATAAGTTCCTTGGGGGGTCTAGTTTCTAAAATGGGGTCACTTGTGGGGGTTTCTACTGTTTAGGCACACCAGGGGCTATGCAAACGCAACGTGACACCCGCAGACCATTCCATCAAAGTCTGCATTTCAAAAGTCACTACTTCCCTTCTGAGCCCCGACGTGTGCCCAAACAGTGGTTTACCCCCACTCATGGGGTATCAGCGTACTCAGGAGAAACTGGACAACAACTTTTGGGGTCCAATTTCTCCTGTAACCCTTGGGAAAATAAAAAATTCTGGGCTAAATAATTATTTTTGAGGAAAGAAAACGTATTTATTATTTTCACGGCTCTGCATTATAAACTTCTATGAAGCACTTGGGGGTTCAAAGTGCTCACCACACATCTAGATAAGTTCCTTTCAGGGTCTAGTTTCCAAAATGGGGTCACTTGTGGGGGGTTTCTACTGTTAAGCCACATCAGGGGCTCTGCAAACGCAACGTGACGCCCACAGAGCAATCCATCAAAGTCTGCATTTCAAAACGTCACTACTTCACTTCCGAGCCCCGGCATGTGCCCAAACAGTGATTTACCCCCACATATGGGGTATGAGCGTACTCAGGAGAAACTGGACAACAACTTTTGGGGTCAAATTTCTCCTGTTACCCTTGGGAAAATAAAAAATTGCAGGCTAAAAGATCATTTTTGAGAAAATATTTTTTTTTTTTTATTTTCATGGCTCTGCGTTATAAACTTCTGTGAAGCACTTGGGGGTTCAAAGTCCTCACCACACATCTAGATTAGTTCCTTTGGGGGTCTAGTTTCCAAAATGGTGTCATTTCTGGGGGATCTCCAATGTTTAGGCACACAGGGGCTCTCCAAACGTGACATGGTGTCCGCTAATGATTGGAGCTAATTTTCCATTTAAAAAGCCAAATGGCGTGCCATCCCTTCCGAGCCCTGCCGTGCGCCCAAACAGTGGTTTACCCCCACATATGGGGTATCAGCGTACTCAGGACAAACTGGACAACAATATTTGGGGTCCAATTTCTCCTATTATCCTTGGCAAAATAGGAAATTCCAGGCTAAAAAATCATTTTTGAGGAAAGAAAAATTATTTTTTATTTTCATGGCTCTCCGTTATAAACTTCTGTGAAGCACCTGGGGGTTTAAAGTGCTCAATATGCATCTAGATAAGTTCCTTGGGGGGTCTAGTTTCCAAAATGGGGTCACTTGTGGGGGAGCTCCAATGTTTAGGCACACAGGGGCTCTCCAAACGCGACATGGTGTCCGCTAACAATTGGAGCTAATTTTCCATTCAAAAAGTCAAATGGCGCGCCTTCCCTTCCGAGCCCTGCCGAGTGCCCAAACAGTGGTTTACCCCCACATATGAGGTATCGACGTACTCGGGAGAAATTGCCCAACAAATTTTATGATCCATTTTATCCTACTGCCTATGTAAAAATGAAAAAATTGAGGCGAAAAGAATTTTTTTGTGAAAAAAAAGTACTTTTTCATTTTTACAGATCAATTTGAGAAGCACCTGAGGGTTTAAAGTGCTTACTAGGCATCTAAATAAGTTCCTTGGGGGGTCTAGTTTCCAAAATGGGGTCACTTGTGGGGGAGCGCCAATGTTTAGGCACACAGGAGCTATCCAAACGCGACATGGTGTCCGCTAACGATGGAAATAATTTTTCATTCAAAAAGTCAAATGGCGCTCCTTCCAATCCGAGCCCTGCCGTGCGTCCAAACAGTGGTTTACCCCCACATATGAGGTATCAGCGTACTCAGGACAAATTGGACAACAACTTTCGTGGTTCAGTTTCTCCTTTTACCATTGGGAAAATAAAAAAATTGTTGCTAAAAGATAATTTTTGTGACTAAAAAGTTAAATGTTCATTTTTTCCTTCCATGTTGCTTCTGCTGCTGTGAAGCACCTGAAGGGTTAATAAACTTCTTGAATGTGGTTTTGAGTACCTTGAGGGGTGCAGTTTTTAGAATGGTGTCACTTTTGGGTATTTTCAGCCATATAGACCCCTCAAACTGACTTCAAATGTGAGGTGGTCCCTAAAAAAAATGGTTTTGTAAATTTCGTTGTAAAAATGACAAATCGCTGGTCAAATTTTAACCCTTATAACTTCCTAACAAAAAAAAATTTTGTTTCCAAAATTGTGCTGATGTAAAGTAAACATGTGGGAAATGTTATTTATTAACTATTTTGTGTCACATATCTCTCTGGTTTAACAGTATAAAAATTCAAAATGTGAAAATTGCGAAATTTTCAAAATTTTCGCCAAATTTCCGTTTTTATCACAAATAAACGAATAATTTATTGACCTAAATTTACCACTAACATGAAGCCCAATATGTCACGAAAAAACAATCTCAGAACCGCTAGGATCCGTTGAAGCGTTCCTGAGTTATTACCTCATAAAGGGACACTGGTCAGAATTGCAAAAAAACGGCAAGGTCTTTAAGGTCAAAATAGGCTGGGTCATGAAGGGGTTAATGGTAAAAATTTAATTATTTTTTCTTCACCGCCCAATAGTAAAAAATTTTGTGAAACAACTGTGGTCAATCTGCTTACTATACCCCTAGATACCCCACTAAAAACATTGGTTTATTTAGTTTGTAAAATGGGGTCACTTATGGGGGGATCCGGTGGGGGATCTAGAGTTCTGGAACGTCAGGGGCTCTGCTAATTTAATGTGACAGATGGAATCTATCCCAGTAAAGTCTGCACTCCATATGAACTTTGCATTGTGTCCAAAAAATAGATTCTGACCACACATGGGGTATCATAGCACTCAGGAAAAATTGCGTAACAAATTTGGCATCCATTTTCTCCTATTGACCCTTTGATACTTGCGACTGTAGCAACATTTTACTGGATTTTTTTTTTTCATTTTCACAGCTCAATGCTATAAAACTATCTAATACACCTTTGAGTTTAAAATATACACTACACCCCTAGATGAATCCCTCAAGGTGTGCAGTTTTCAAAATGGTCTTTTTTTGTGGGGGATGGTTAGTATGGGGGGTGCTTCTGCTGTATTATCATCTTCTAATGTAACATGGCATCCGCAATCTACTCTACTAAAAATGGTATTCCATAATTCAAACAACACACTTCCCTACCAAGTCCTGCCACGTGGTCAAACAATAGTTTCTACCGCATACGAGATATCGGTGTACTCATAAGATATTGCACCAACAATTATGGAGTCAATTTTCTCTTTATCTTTGTGAAAATGAAAAATTTGAAACTGAAGCTAAATTTTATAATATTTCATTTTCAAGTTCCAAAATGTTTCAGTGATGCAATGATTCCTTCAATATGTTCATCACATTCCTACTGTAGAGCAATTCCATGAGGGTTGTGCTTATCAAAGTAGGGTCACTTGTGGGGCTTTCTGCTGTTTTGGCACCTCAGGGCCTCTGGAAATTTGGAGCTTTTATGGGTGTTTTTAAAATATTTTTCCTCAGTATTTGTATATCATTTTTTT
Source organism: Ranitomeya imitator (assembly GCF_032444005.1). Lineage (NCBI taxonomy): Eukaryota > Metazoa > Chordata > Amphibia > Anura > Dendrobatidae > Ranitomeya > Ranitomeya imitator. The sequence goes on along the minus strand of NC_091286.1, from coordinate 422,624,140 downwards.
TGTATAGAATTATATTTATATGTACCATAGTTATTGTTATGTAGATTTTCATATAGTCATTCTTTTTGCTTTAGGAGTAATTTATAGTTATTCCTCTGCAAATGTGACACCGTGTCCGCAATCAATTCCAGCCAAATTTGAACTTCAAAATCAAATTGCACTCCTTCACTTCAGAGCCTTGCATTGTGCCCAAACAGTAGTCTCTGGCCACATATGGGGAATCAGCATACTTAGGAGACATTGCATGATAAATATTGAAGTCTATTTTCTCTTGGTAACCTTGTGAAAATGAGAAATTTGGGGCTAAAGCAAATATTTCAAGTAAAAAACGTAATATTTCATTTTCATAGCGCAATGTTATCAAATTCTGAAAATCACTTGTGGCAAAATGCACCTTGCAATCTGTTGTGCAATTTGGTGATAAAGCAACATTTTTGAGTAAAAAAAACCTGTAATATTTATTTTTTGTAGCCTAATATTTTAAAATTCTTTCAAGCACTTGTGTATTCAAATTGTCATCACATCCACACATGAATTCCTTAAGGGATGCAGATTTAAAACTTGGGTCAGTTGTTCGGAGTTTCTGCAGTTTTGGGGGAGTCTGTAAATATAAGATGATATCCATAATCTATCCCAGCCAAATTTGCACTCCAAATAGCACTCCTTCCCTTCAGTGCCCAAACAGTAGTTTGCAACCACATATGGGGTATCAACATACTAAAGAGAAACAGTACACCAAATTGTGGGTAAACTTTCTAAATTTTCTCTTGTGAAAATGAAAACTTTTCAGCTAAAACAACATTTTAGTAAGAAAAATGTAATTTTTACTTTTTTTTCTCTCAGGTTGCATTAATTCCTGTCAAGCACAAAGGGGCTGGCTGGGCCAGGTGGCAGGGAGACAAATGACCCACGGGCCGCTACCCCAGCAGCTGTGCAGAGCCGGCCTCCTGATTACAGCACACAGCAAACTACGCACAGCAGTGTCTGCTGTGCTAATATGCTACTGGCAGCAGACACAGCCATGCGCATCAGTCTGTCTCATAAGCTGCAGACGGCGGCTTGTGAGACCTCAGCGTGCTCATGCAGGGGGTGCGATGATGTAATTGTCTCGCACCACTCTACAGGCCAGAAGAGAAGACAGAGGCTGCGGTGCCAGGAATCAGGATGAGGTGAGTATAAACTTCATTATTTGTTATATTAACGGGCTGTTGGGCCATCCTTTTATACATATGAGGGCTGGGGCCATCATACATTATATATGGAGGAACAGGGGCCATCATACTGTAATACTGTATATATGGGTGCTGGGGCCATCATACTTTATATATGGTGGAACTGGAGCCATCATACTGCATATATGGGTGTTGGGGCCATCATACTTTATATATGGGGGCTGGGGCCATCATACTGTATATATGGAGGAACTGGGGCCATCATACTGTATATATGGAGGAACTGGGGCCATCATACTGTATATATGGAGGAACTGGGGCCATCATACTGTATATATGGAGGAACTGGGGCCATCATACTGTATATATGGGGATGGGGCCATCATACTGTATATATGAGGGTTGGGGCCATCATACTTTGTATATGGACGAACTGGGGCCATCATACTATATATGGGGCTAGGGCCATCATACTTTATATATAGAGGAACTGGGGCCATCATACTATATATAGGGAAGAACTGGGGCCATCATACTACATATATATACGTACAGGAACTAGGGCCATCATACTAATATATATATATATATATATACATATATATATATATATATATATATATATATATATATATATATATATATATATATATAAACTGAAACAATGAGAACTAGTCTGAATAGGTGCACTCCGCCCTTCACCATGCAGTGATTTTAATTACATCTGATCACATCAGGTTCCGGCCAACCAATAGTTAGGTCAGGGACCCATCCGATTCATGAGATTACCTTGACAATGGTGGATAGGCTCACATTATATTTGGCCAAATTTTGTGCTAAGCGTCTCGTGTACTTTTCCTAAATTTCAAAAGCCATGTTGCTATTCACACTTCATGTATTTCACAATGACATGCTTTAACACTATCGAGTGCAACCATTTTTCATATTTTGATATATGTCATTTTTTGGTATACACCTATTCAGACTAGTTCTCATTGTTTCACTCAGTTTTTCTGTTGCTTATATGGGGAGAATTGGGACCGTCCTACTATATATATGGGGGAACTGGGGCCATCTTACTGTGTAAATGGGGGAACTGGGGCCATCCTACTATATATATGGGGGCTGGGGCCATCTTACTATATATATTGGGGAACTGGGGCCATCCTACTATATATATGGGGGAACTGGGGCCATCCTACTATATATATGGGGGAACTGGGACCATGCTACTGTATATATGGGGGAATTGGAACCATCCTACTATATATATGGGGGAGCTGGGGCCATCTTACTATATATATGGGGGAACTGGGGCCATCCTACTATATATATGGGGGCTGGGGCCATCTTACTATATATATGGGGGAACTGGGGCCATTCTACTATATATATATATATGAGGGAATTGGGACCATTCTACTATATATATATATGAGGGAATTGGAACCATCCTACTATATATATGGGGGAGCTGGGGCCATCTTACTGTATATATGGGGGAACTGGGGCCATCCTACTATATATATGGGGGCTGGGGCCATCTTACTATATATATGGGGGAACTGGGGCCATTCTACTATATATATATATGAGGGAATTGGAACCATCCTACTATATATATGGGGGAGCTGGGGCCATCTTACTGTATATATGGGGGAACTGGGGCCATCCTACTATATATATGGGGGCTGGGGCCATCTTACTATATATATGGGGGAACTGGGGCCATTCTACTATATATATATATATATATGAGGGAATTGGGACCATCCTACTATATATATGAGGGAACTGGGACCATGCTACTGTATATATGGGGGAATGGGGGAACTGGAACCATCCTACTATATATATGGGGGAACTGGGGCCATCTTACTATATATATATGGGGGAACTGGGGCCATCTTACTGTATATATGGGGGAACTGGGGCCATCCTACTATATATATGGGGGCTGGGGCCATCTTACTATATATATGGGGGAACTGGGGCCATTCTACTATATATATATGAGGGAATTGGGACCATCCTACTATATATATGGGGGAACTGGAACCATCCTACTATATGTATGGGGGAACTGGGGCCATCCTATTGTATACACGGGGGAAATGGGGCCATCATACTGTATATATGGGGGAACTGGGGCCATCCTACTATATATGTGGGGGAACAGGAACTATACACATATATATATATATATATATATATATATATATATATATATATATATATATATATATATATAGGAACTGGGGCCATCCTACTATATATATGGGGGACTGGGGACTGGGACCATCCTAATTATATATATATATATAGGAACTGGGGCCATCCTACTATATATATGGGGGACTGGGGACTGGGACCATCCTAATTATATATATATATATGGGAACTGGGGCCATCCTACTATATATATGGGGGACTGGGGACTGGGACCATCCTAATATATATATATATATATAGGAACTCGAACCATCCTACTATTTATATATATGGGGGAACTAGGGCCATCCTACTGTATAAGTGGGGGAACAGGAACCATACTACTGTATATATGGGGGAACTGGGGCCATCTTACTATATATATGGGGGACTGAGACCATCCTACTATATATATGGGGGAACTGGAACCATCCTACTATTTATATATATGGGGGTGCTGGGGCCATCCTACTGTATATATGGGGGAACTGGGGCCATCATACTGTATATATTGGGGAACTGGGGCCATCCTACTATATATATGGGGAAACTGGCACCATTATACTTTATATGTGGTCAAAACTGGGGCCATAGATAAGGGCAGTGGGGACAATGATACTATATACAGGGGGCAGTGGGGCCCATCATACTATATATAGGAGGCAGTGACATCACATTGTATATAGGGGCTATGTAGTCATTTTACTATATGGGGCGCTATGAGGTCCTCAATCTAATATATAATTGCCTAGAATACTACTTCCTGCAATTTGTGCCAACTTCCGTGGCTTTGTCCGGAGCTAATGTCCGGAGCTAATGTCCGGAGCTAATGTCCGGAGATAAGTGACGTCAACAGTGTCCAGTGTCTGATTGGTTGCCGCCTGCTGCGAGCAACCAATCAGAAACGTGCCGTACTGTGACACACTCCGCCCGCCATTTTGGTGTGATTTTTGAATTTTTACCTCACAGCAAGTTTCTACTGCGTGGAGGCGGGCCCAGTGACGTTGCTCTTCAAGCTCCTGCCGAATTTCGTCAAAAAAATGATAATACCATTTACCAAAACTATATATATTTAGTTGTGAAGTGGTTCAGTGACATTTTCACACCAATTTTGAACTTTTGTTTGGTGTTTTCTCCATATACTGCCTATTATTTTTGTTCTTTCTTACTATTATTTATTAATTGTATTATTCTTACATTTGAATAAATAAAGTATATATGGATTCTAGACTCCCGATTCTTTAGAATCGGGCTGCCATCTAGTGTATAATAAAGGGCTATACAGACCAAGACCACCATATTATGTATTGGGGGCTGTAAGACCATCATTTTGTATAGGCAGAGCTGTGTGGGCATTCAGGACATTATTTGTTATAAATGGGGACATTAATAGTTTTGATAGGGGCACTCAGGTTCCAGTATTTGTTTTCGATGGGGACATTTTTAACTTGAAATGGATACTCAAGGGTATTTGTTGCTGGAAGGGGTACATGGGATATTATATCCTTCAAAGAAGCATACAGTCCTTTTTCACAGTGGGGGTATTAATACTTTCTATGAGGCACTTTTGGGGAGGGAGTAATCATAGTAACATCTTTTTCTTCTTTAGTAACAGCTACATTTGTTTCAGTCATTATGTAGTATAAGGTATATGGTGGTGGTGTCATTCGTCTCTGTATAGCGTTTTGTTATGTAAAGGTAATGGTCCTATTATATTATGTATTCGTTGTGCAGTGGTGATGGTGGTGGACATTGAGTATTTTTATTGTTTTGGTCTTTTATAGTAGTAATTTTGATAATAATGGACTTTGCATTGTATGTTTTTGGTTAGCAACAGTGGTATACTGTAATTATATATGTATAGATCCTTTTTTAAATGGCTATAGGGGGTTTGATGGGGAGACATGCACTTTGGGGCTTGGACACCTGATGTTTTAGAACCTTAGCAATGTCCCTGCTGCCGTACTGTGTGTTTACTTGTCAGTGTTTCTATAGATATATGTATGTTTGCAAGTAAGCTCAGTTATGGCCCCATATCTAAGCAGTAAGCTTGGTTCTGGTACTGTATCGATGTAGTAATCTAGATTCTGGTACCATATGCATATGCATTCTGCTCCATTATCTCTGTAGTAGTAAGCTCAGTTCTGCTCCCATATCTCTGTAGTAAGCTCAGTTCCTCTCCAATATCACTGTAGTAAGCTCTGTTCCACTCCCATATCTCTGTAGTAAGCTCAGTTCTGCTCCCATATCTCTGGAGTAAGCTCAGTTCTGCTCCCATGTCTCTGTAGTAAGGTCAGTTCTGCTCCCATATCTCTGTAGTAAGCTCAGTTCTGCTCCCATATCTCTGTAGTAAGCTCAGTTCTGCTCCCATATCTCTGGAGTAAGCTCAGTTCTGCTCCCATGTCTCTGTAGTAAGCTCAGTTCTGCTCCCATGTCTCTGTATTAAGCTCAGTTCTGCTCCCATATCTCTGTAGTAAGCTCAGTTCCTCTCCAACATCACTGTAGTAAGCTCTGTTCTGCTCCCATGTCTCTGTAGTAAGCTCAGTTCTGCTCCCGTAGTTCTGTAGTAAGCTTGTTTCTGCTCCCATACGTCTGTAGTAAGGTCGGTTCTGCTTCTATATCTCTCTAGTAAGGTTGGTTCTGCTCCCTTATCTACGTAGCAATCCATCTTTCTAGTGTCTATGTAGTCAGCTTGCTTCTGCTACAGTATCTATGTAGGCAGTAAGCTTGTTTCTGCTCCCATATCTATGCAGCAAGCTCCATTCTATTTATATATATATGTACAAGCCTGTTTTAACCCCTTAGTGACAGAGCGTGGGAACTTTTCAGAATATTTTCCCACGCTCGAGTTCATATGAGTTCATCCAGCAGTGGGCGCATCACCGCGACTCGAGGTAACTACAGTACATTCCCCTGCATTCCATTCATTCACCAAGTTTTACAGGCAGGGGCGGCTGCATTAGCATGCTCCTGGGTGTAAAATGATTTAACCCCTTCAGATGGATTTACAGCATGGGACAAGACTGTAACGACGGAAGGTATGGAATATTGTTGTTTGTTTTTTGTAACTTTGTTTCAGGTGACAAGGGTCTTCAGGAGGATTAAGAGTATAATAAAATATTAAAACACCCTGTGTCTTTATTTCATTAAAATACGTAGTATATTGCCCAGTTACGTAGTATATTGCCTAGTGACGTAGTATATTGCGCAGCCACGTAGTATATTGCCCAGTGACGTAGTATATTTCCCAGTGATGTAGTATACAGCACAGAGCCACGTACTATATTGCACAGCGACGTAGTATATAGCACAGGGCCACGTAGTATATTGGCCAGTTACGTTGTATATTGCCCAGTTACGTAGTATATTGCCCAGTGCCGTAGTATACAGCACAGAGCCACGTAGTATATTGCACAGCGAAGTAGTATACAGCACAGAGTCACGTAGTATATTGGCCAGTCACGTAGTATATTGCCCAGCTATGTAGAATATTGCCCAGCCAGGTTTGTCACAGGTTAAAAAATAAAAAATAAACATATACTCACCTTTCCGAGGGCCCCTTGTAGTCCACGGCAGCTTTCGGTCCCAGGGTTGGTATGAGCGCAGGACCTGTGATGACGTCGCGGTGACATGACCGTGACGTCATGGCAGGTCTTTCTAGCGCAGGCGCGCAGGGCCTGTGATGACGTCGTGGTCACATGACCGTGATGTCATGGCAGGTCCTTCTCCCATTCCATCTTTGCCACCGGAACCTGCAACGGAAGATGGCGGCCAGTGCGAGCGACTACGGAGGGTGAGTATAGCAGGTTTTTTTTTTCATTATTATTTTTAACATTACATTTTTTACTATTGATGCCGCATAGGCAGTGTCAATAGTAAAAAGTTGGGGACACAGGGTTAATAGTGGCGGTAACAGAGTGCGTTGCCCGCGGCTTAACGCAGTCCTTTACAACCGGCATTAACCCTGTCCCTGTGGTAGCAGTGACCGGAGGGGAGTATGTGGGTGACAGGCACTGACTGCAGGGAGTAAGGAGCGGCCATTTTCTTCCGGACTGTGCCCGTCGCTGATTGGTCGCGGCAGCCATGACAGGCAGCTGGCGAGACCAATCAGCGAATGAATAACCGTGACAGACAGAAGGACAGACAGACGGAAGTGACCCTTAGACAATTATATAGTAGATGTGTCTCACTGACATTATATATATATATATATATATATATATATATATATATATATATACTGCATATATGTTTTTAAGAATAGTGGAACATTGGTGCCGTATAGTGAGCGCTGCTTCGGGTCTTTCCGGCCACAGACTCAGATCTCCTCAGCCATTTGAGACAGCGTACGGGCATGTAAGCCGTTACCATGGTTTCATGCTTGTTTTCCCTGCTCACCGGCCGAGGGTGATGAGTCATTTCCTGGTGGTGGGGGAACGACTCGGCACCCCAAGTATCTAGGGCAACCAATGCTCACGTGATTTACAAGATAGGTTGGCCATTGGTCATGGCGCAGGATAAGAGACCTGCTCTCCCTTTTTGGAAGTGCATTTGAACAGCAAGGTTGTTTGCTGTTGAGGGGAACTAGGAAAAGAAAAAAAAAAAAAAAAAAAAAAAAATCTCTATAAATCTTCAGCAGAGCGAGTGTGAGCGAGCTGAGTGTGACCAGAGCGTAAGTGTGGACGGCGGTAAGTGTGACTTGTGATTCAGTGAAGAGGTATTTGGAAAGCCTTTAACAAATACCTGTGTGAATTGGTGTGAGTTGCTGAATTGGGGGTAGCTATATTCATAAGGGTTAACTTAGGGTGGGGGCTCATAGTTAAGGGTTTATAAGGGGCAGCTGTTTGGGGGCTCAAGTCCTTTTTGGAAGTGCATTTGAACAGCAAGGTTGTTTGCTGTTGAGGGGAACTAGGAAAAAAAAAAAAAAAAAAAAATCTCTATAAATCTTCAGCAGAGCGAGTGTGAGCGAGCTGAGTGTGAGCTGAGCGTAAGTGTGGACGGCGGTAAGTGTGACTTGTGATTCAGTGACTTTGGAGTCAGGGAGTTTTCAGGGGAGGAATTACTGAATTGCTGTCTGATTTTTATTAATACTTTGTATTTATTTATTTTTTTTATTGAACTGTTCTGTCTGGTGCAATCCCCATTAGGAAATGTGCTCCACGATTGTTAATGCCATCCAGTGCACATCTTGCCACATGTATGCAGTCCTTGAGCAGCCGATCGAGGGTGCATACTGCTGTGCGAGATGTGAGCACGTTGTGCATTTGGAAACCCAGATTCTGACTCTAAATGTGCAGCTGGCAACACTGAGATCCATAGACAACATGGAGAGGAGTCTTCTGCTCACGGAGCAGACGCTCAATGGGACAGATGAGGGGGGGGATGGTGGGATGGAGCTGCAGGACAATGAAGTAGCAAGCTGGGTGACAGGAAGCGGGGTAGAGGGAAGAGTGCCAGGGAGGCTAGTCCTGATCTGGAACACCCCAATAAGTTTGCTAAGTTGGCAGATGAGGGGGGTGCCAGTACAGGGGTAGCACTGCTGCAGCCAGGCATGTCCTCTGAAAGCCGGAGGAGTGACTGCTCCAGTAAGGAGGGAAATAGGAGGAGAGCAGGGCAGGCCAGACAGGTGCTGGTAGTGGGGGACTCAATTATTAGGGGAACAGATAGGGCAATCTGTCACAAAGACAGGGATCGTCGAACGGTGTGCTGCCTACCTGGCGCTCGAGTCCGACACATCGCTGATCGGGTGGACAGATTATTGGGAGGGGCTGGTGAGGACCCAGCGGTCATGGTGCACATTGGCACTAATGACAAAGTTAGAGGTAGGTGGAAGGTCCTTAAAGATGATTTCAGGGAATTAGGCTGCAAGCTGAAAGCAAGGACCTCCAACGTGGTATTTTCCGAAATACTGCCGGTACCACGTGCCACGCCAGAGAGGCAACGGGAGATTAGGGAGGTTAATAAGTGGCTCAAGAATTGGTGTAGGAAAGAGGGGTTTGGGTTCCTGCAGAACTGGGCCGACTTCTCAGTTGGCTACAGGCTCTACGCTAGGGACGGGCTGCACCTCAATGGGGAGGGTGCAGCTGTGCTGGGGGAGAGAATGGCTAGAAGGTTGGAGGAGTGTTTAAACTAGGAATTGGGGGGGAGGGTATTCATTTTATAGGAGGGGAAGATAGTGCAGACAGAGTCCTGGGCACAAATAAGGAAGTTGGGGGTGGCGGTGGCATGGGGGGTGGGGTCAGAACAGTTAATAATTTAAGAAATAGAAGTACAGAGAGGAACATAAAGTGCATGTATACTAATGCCAGAAGCCTCGCCAACAAAATGGACGAATTAGAACTAATGTTGTTGGAGCATAATTATGACATGGTGGGGATATCTGAAACGTGGCTGGATGAGAGCCATGACTGGGCTGTTAACTTGCAGGGCTATAGCCTGTTCAGAAATGACCGTACAGATAAGCGAGGGGGAGGGGTGTGTCTATATGTAAAATCATCCTTAAAACCCATCCTGCGCGATAATATAGGTGAATTTAATGAAAATGTAGAATCCCTGTGGGTGGAGATAAGGGGAGGGGGAAAAAATAATAAATTACTGATAGGGGTTTGTTATAAATCTCCAAAAATAATGGAAGCAATGGAGAATATCCTCGTAAAGCAAATAGATGAAGCTGCGACTCAAGGAGAAGTCATTATTATGGGGGACTTCAACTACCCTGAAATAGATTGGGGAACAGAAACCTGCAGTTCCAGCAAAGGTAATTGGTTTTTGACAATTATGAGAGACAATTACCTTTCACAACTGGTTCAGGACCCAACAAGAAGGGGGGCACTGCTAGACCTAATATTAACCAACAGGCCAGACCGCATATCAAATATAAGGGTTGGGGGTTACTTGGGAAATAGCGATCACAAAATAATAAGTTTTCATGTATCCTTTAAAAAGATGTGTAGTAGAGGGGTTACAAGGACACTAAACTTCAGGAGGGCAAATTTCCAACGGATGAGAGAGGATCTTGGTGCAATTAACTGGGACGATATCCTGAGACACAAACATACACAGAGAAAATGGGATACGTTTATTAGCATCCTGGATAGGACCTGTGCACAGTATATACCGTATGGGAATAAACATATTAGAAATAGGAGGAAACCAATATGGCTAAATAGAGCTGTAAGGGGCGCAATAAGGGACAAAAAGAAAGCATTTAGAGAATTAAAGGAAGTAGGTAGTGAGGAGGCATTAAATAAATACAGAAAATTAAATAAATTCTGTAAAAAGCAAATCAAGGCAGCAAAGATTGAGACAGAGAGACTCATTGCCAGAGAGAGTAAAAATAATCCTAAAATATTCTTTAACTACATAAATAGTAAGAAACTAAAAAATGATAGTGTTGGCCCCCTTAAAAATAGTCTGGGTGAGATGGTGGATGAGGATGAGGAAAAAGCCAATATGCTAAATGACTTTTTTTCATCAGTATTTACACAAGAAAATCCCATGGCAGACAAAATGTCTAGTGATAAAAATTCCCAATTAAATGTCACCTGCTTAACCCAGCAGGAAGTGCGGCGGCGTCTAAAAATCACTAAAATTGACAAATCTCCGGGCCCGGATGGGATACACCCTCGAGTACTGCAGGAATTAAGTACAGTCATTGATAGACCATTATTTTTAATCTTTAAAGACTCCATAATAACAGGGTCTGTGCCACAGGACTGGCGTATATCAAATGTGGTGCCAATATTCAAAAAGGGAACAAAAACTGAACTCGGAAACTATAGGCCAGTAAGCTTAACCTCTACTGTGGGTAAAATCCTGGAGGGCATTCTAAGGGACGCTATACTGGAGTATCTGAAGAGGAATAACCTCATGACCCAGTATCAGCACGGGTTTACTAGGGACCGTTCATGTCAGACTAATTTGATCAGTTTCTATGAAGAGGTAAGTTCCGGATTGGACCAAGGGAACCCAGTGGATGTAGTGTTTATGGACTTTTCAAAAGCTTTTGATACGGTGCCACACAAAAGGTTGATACATAAAATGAGAATAATGGGGATAGGGGAAAATATGTGCAAGTGGGTTGAGAGCTGGCTCAGGGATAGGAAACAAAGGGTGGTTATTAATGGAGCACACTCGGACTGGGTAGCGGTTAGCAGTGGGGTACCACAGGGGTCAGTATTGGGCCCTCTTCTTTTTAACATATTTATTAATGACCTTGTAGGGGGCATTCAGAGTAGAATTTCAATATTTGCAGATGACACTAAACTCTGCAGGGTAATCAATACAGAGGAGGACAATTTTATATTACAGGATGATTTATGTAAACTAGAAGCTTGGGCTGATAAATGGCAAATGAGCTTTAATGGGGATAAATGTAAGGTCATGCACTTGGGTAGAAGTAATAAGATGTATAATTATGTGCTTAATTCTAAAACTCTGGGCAAAACCGTCAATGAAAAAGACCTGGGTGTATGGGTGGATGACAAACTTAAATTCAGTGGCCAGTGTCAGGCAGCTGCTACAAAGGCAAATAAAATAATGGGATGCATTAAAAGAGGCATAGATGCTCATGAGGAGAATATAATTTTACCTCTATACAAGTCACTAGTTCGACCACACTTAGAATACTGTGCACAGTTCTGGTCTCCGGTGTATAAGAAAGACATAGCTGAACTGGAGCGGGTGCAGAGAAGAGCGACCAAGGTTATTAGAGGACTGGGGGGTCTGCAATACCAAGATAGGTTATTACACTTGGGGCTATTTAGTTTGGAAAAACGAAGACTAAGGGGTGATCTCATTTTAATGTATAAATATATGAGGGGACAGTACAAAGACCTTTCTGATGATCTTTTTAATCATAGACCTGAAACAGGGACAAGGGGGCATCCTCTGCGGTTGGAGGAAAAAAGGTTTAAGCATAATAACAGACACGGATTCTTTACTGTAAGAGCAGTGAGACTATGGAACTCTCTGCCGTGTGATGTTGTAATGAGTGATTCATTACTTAAATTTAAGAGGGGACTGGATACCTTTCTGGAAAAGTATGATGTTACAGGGTATATACACTAGATTCCTTGATAGGGCGTTGATCCAGGGAACTAGTCTGATTGCCGTATGTGGAGTCGGGAAGGAATTTTTTTCCCCAATGTGGAGCTTACTCTTTGCACATGGGGTTTTTTTGCCTTCCTCTGGATCAACATGTTAGGGCCTGTTAGGTTAGGCTATGGGTTGAACTAGATGGACATATAGTCTTCCTTCAACCTTAATAACTATGTAACTATGAAACGCGCGTCGGGGTAGAGGGACTGGACACTCTTCTCACACACTAATAAGTACAGTGGCTATTTGATTTCGCTGTTTCTGACAATATAGGACAATTTGCCTTCCGATTCTGGTGGCTAATTTGGGAGTCCAAGATAACTTATGTTGCAGTAGAACGGATTCACTTTAAGTTGGCTAGGGTCTGTTTACCCCTCCATATTTTCATTTATTGTGGTTTGGATGCCACGTGTATCAAGGGGGTAAGATATTCCCCATTGTTTAGCTACTCATATTTAATATTTTGTGTATCAACTGTACATATTCTGTGCTTAAAGAGATTAGTAGTCGATCAGTCCCTCACATCTGAGATATATGGTTTATGATTTATTATTAATGGTATCTACATTTTAAATTATTTAATAAAAAATGATTTAATTAGTCAAAAAGAGTTTTGTGCTTTTTCTATTTCACTGCTTTTGTTAGAAGTAGGTGATATAGACGGATCTTTTCATTTTGCTGTTAGCACAGATTGTTGTTGGATCTTCAGGTTGATAAAATGTATGTGTCTCACTGACATTATATATATATATATATATATATATATATATATATATATATTGTAGGGATTTCACTCACTCAGGTGCGACGGCTGACACTCAGGAGGCACGTTCCTTTAAAAGTTCACAGGGTTTATTACTTCATAAACCACATGGCAAAATAACAGCAAACAAATAGCCTTTAGCTCAGGGAAAGAAAACAAAGTGTCCAGTCCAACAGGCTCAGTCCTGGAGCCTTAACACACTCAGGAGGGTTTCACCTCCACACATATCTGCTGTGTTAAGCATTAGCCTGTCTTATATATAGCTAACCACACCCAGTAACCCATCACATGATTAGCCATGTGGTCTGACATCACCACAGGTCCTGAAACACATATATATACATGGTTATGTACAACAAAGAAATACTCCGAGCTACATTACAGCAACTGAAGTCCTGCAGGGCTAAGAACCAACGGGTGACCCTAGCATTTCTACCCTTTGTTTCCCTCATCCATCTAAGTGGGGCATGGTCAGATATTAAGGTACCGTCACACTAAGCGACGCTGCAGCGATACCGACAACGATCCGGATCGCTGCAGTGTCGCTGTTTGGTCGCTGGAGAGCTGTCACACAGACAGCTCTCCAGCGACCAACTACGCCGATAACCAGGGTAAACATCGGGTTACTAAGCGCAGGGCCGCGCTTAGTAACCCAATGTTTACCATGGTTACCAGCGTAAAAGTAAAAAAAAAAAAAAAACACTGCATACTTACCTTCCGCTGTCTGTCCCTCGGCGCACTGCTTTTCTGCCCTGTGTAAGCACAGCGGCCGGAAAGCACAGCGGTGACGTAACAGCGGTGACGTAACAAGGGTAAACATCAGGTTACTAAGCGCGGCCCTGCGCTTAGTAACCCGATGTTTACCCTGGTTACCAGCGAAGACATCGCTGAATCGGCGTCACACACGCCGATTCGGCGATGTCAGCAGGAAGTCCAGCGACGAAATAAAGTGCTGGACTTTCTGCAGCGACCAACGACATCACAGCAGGATTCTGATCGCTGCTGTGTGTCAAACTGAATGATATCGCTAGCCAGGACGCTGCAACGTCACGGATCGCTAGCGATATCGTTTAGTGTGACGGTACCTTTAGTCTGAATTTACGACCAAGCAGATAGTACCGTAATGTGTCCACCGCCCACTTTATGGCCAAACACTCTTTTTCTATGATTGAGCAGTTCCTCTCAGATGAGGACAGCTTTCTACTCAGATAGAGAATAGGATGCTCCTCCCTATGTAGCTCTTGGGAAAGGACTGCTCCTACCCCAACATCTGAGGCATCTGTCTGAAGAATAAATTCTTTCTTGAAGTCTGGGGCCATCAGAACGGGCTGCTTACATAGAGCCCCTTTCAACTCTTGGAAGGCTGACTGTCTCTTCGGACCATTTAACCATCACCGATTTTGTCCCCTTTAGCAGATGCGCAGAGGCGCAGTCACTGTGGCGAAGTTCGGGATGAACCTCCTGTAATATCCCACGATTCCCAGAAAGGCTTTAACTTGCTTTTTGGAGAGTGGTTTCGGCCATGTTTGGATTACCTCCACTTTCCTGATTTGGGGCTTTATTTCTCCACGACCCACTATATAGCCTAGGTATTTAGCTTCTTCCTTACCCAAGGCACACTTCTTCGGGTTTATTGTAAACCCCGCCTCTCTTAGAGCATCAAACACCGCTTGGACTTTCTCCAGATGACTCTCCCAGTCCGGGCTAAAGATGACGATATCATCTAGGTACGCAGCAGCGTAAGCCTTATGGGGTGCAAGGACTCTATCCATAGCCCTCTGGAAGGTCGTCGGAGCTCCCTGTAGGCCAAACGGCATCCGGACATACTGAAAGCATCCATCAGTAGTGTTGAGCATTCCGATACCGCAAGTATCGGGTATCAGCCGATATTTGCTGTATCGGAATTCCGATACCGAGTTCCGATATTTTTGTGATATCGGAATCGGTATCGGATCCATAGTGATGTGTAAAATAAAGAATTAAAATAAAAAATATTGATATATTCACCTCTCCGGCGGCCCCTTGACATCACCGCTGGTAACTGGCAGGCTTCTTTGTTTAAAATGAGCGCGTTTAGGACCTGAGAATGACATCGCGGCTTCTGATTGGTCGCGTGCCGCTCATGTGACCGCCACGCGACCAATCACAAGCCGCGACGTCATTCTCAGGCACTAAACTCCTCTTTCTAGGAATTTAGGACCTGCGAATGATGTCACGGCTTCTGATTGGTTGCGTGGCGGTCACATGAGCGGCACGCGACCAATCAGAAGCTGTGACGTCATTCTCAGGTCCTAAACGCGCTCATTTTAAACAAAGAAGCCTGCCGGTTACCCGCGGTGATGTCCAGGGGCCGCCGGAGAGGTGAATATATCAATATTTTTTATTTTAATTCTTTATTTTACACATTAATATGGATCCCAGGGCCTGAAGGAGAATTTCCTCTCCTTCAGACCCTGGGAACCATCAGGATACCTTCCGATACTTGGTGTCCCATTGACTTGTATTGGTATCGGATATCGGTATCGGCGATATTCGATACTTTTCGGGTATCGGCCGATACTATCCGATACTTTCAAGTATCGGACGGTATCGCTCAACACTATCCATCAGGTGTCGAAAAGGCCGTCTTTTCCTTGGCTTCCTGTGCCATGGGGATCTGCCAATACCCCCTTGTCAAATCCAATGTGGATATATATCTGGCGTGCCCAAGCCTTTCAATGAGCTCATCAATGCGGGGCATGGGATAAGCGTCAAACTTGGAGACCTCATTCAACTTCCGATAGTCGTTGCAATACCTCCACTCTCCATCAGGTTTTGGGACCAGGACAATTGGGCTCGACCAACCGCTCTTGGATTCCACAATGACTCCAAGCTTCAACATACGCTCCACCTCCTTGGAGATAACTTCTCGACGAGCCTCAGGAATACGATAGGGCTTCATGTTCACCCGCACATGTGGCTCTGTTAGGACCTCGTGCTCTATGACCTTCGTGTGTCCTGGCAATTCTGAAAACAGGTCCCTGTTTTTCTGGAGTAACTCCCGGCACTGCTGTTGCTGGGTCTTTGATAGCGTCTCCGCTATAGTAACCGCTCCAACCTCACTTTCTGGGTTGCTTAACAAAGATGGAGTTACTTTCGGCTCTCTATCTTGCATGGCTTGATGAGGTTGACATGGTATACTTGGAATGGTTTCCGTCTTCCTGGTTGGTGAATTTTATAATTTACTTCACCAAGCTTCTCGACAACCTCATATGGCCCTTGCTATTTGGCCAAGAACTTGCTTTCCACTGTTGGAACTAACACAAGAACTCGGTCTCCCGGATTGAACTGCCTCACTCTTGCAGACCGCTTGAAGACCCTGGCCTGAGCTTCTTGTGCTTGGAGAAGGTGTTCTTTCACAATAGACATCACCTTTGCAATCCTCTGCTGCATCAGGGCCACATGCTCAATGACGCTTCTGTGGGGCGTGACTTCGGCTTCCCAGGTTTCCATGGCTATATCCAGAAGTCCTCGTGGATGTCGGCCATATAGAAGCTCAAACGGTGAGAACCCTGTGGAGGCCTGTGGAACTTCACGAATGGAAAACATCAAATAGGGTAAGAGACAATCCCAGTCACTACCGTCTTTTTCTATAGCTTTTCTCAGCATGCTCTTCAGTGTCTTGTTAAATCTCTCAACAAGGCCATCTGACTGGGGATGGTACACCGAGGTCCTCAACTGGGAGATTTTCAGGGCTTTGCATAACTCCCTCATTACCTTGCTCATGAAAGGTGTCCCCTGGTCAGTCAGGATCTCCTTCGGCAGACCTGTCCGGGAAAAGACATGGACCAACTCACGGGCTATACTCTTCGAGGAAGAATTTCTCAAGGGAATTGCCTCAGGATAGCGTGTGGCATAGTCCAGGATGACTAATATATACTGATGGCCCAGGCTGATTTAACTAAGGGGCCAACCATGTCCATGGCAATTCTCTCGAACGGCATCTCAATAATGGGCAGTGGCACAAGGGGGTTCCGGAAATGAGGAGTGGGAGCAGTTAGCTGACATGTAGGGCAGGACCTGCAATAGTTCACTATTTCCCGATGACACCCAGGCCAATAGAACCTCTGCACAACCCGTTCCTGTATTTTTTCCACCCCTAGGTGTCCACCCAAGATGTGTGAATGGGCCATGGCCAACACCTTCCGTCTATATGGACCCGGCACTGCCAACTCCTCCCTTATTTTCGTGACCCGGTACAACAACTCATCAGAAAATGGGGACATCTTGTGTCTGCCCCCGGCTCCTGTACCACCCCATCAATAACTGTGACATTATTAAAAGCTTCCCTCAGAGTGGGGTCCCTATGTTGGGCAGTCCCAAAATTTTCACCGGTTTCCTCTAACTCCAGAATGTCAGATGCAGGGGACACTTCCTCCTCATCCCCAACCAGAACACAAAAGGGAAACCTGTCTGACTCTGGGTGTGGCGACACCCTTCCAGGGTTCATTGGTTCCCTACTCTTGCTAGGGAGCTCAGAACCTTTTCCCCACAAATCCCAAAACAAACAGAAATCCCGGCCAATAATTATAGGGTGCAACAAGTCCTGCACGACGCCGACTATGTGGGACTCAGTGCCACATAACGTTTCAATGTCCACCCTGTCCATAGGGTAGTCCTTTGCATCACCATGTATGCACCGCACTCCGACCTTCTTTCCTGGGAGCAGGTGGAGGGGAAAAGTGGCCCTCACCAGGGTCACTAGGCTCCCTGAGTCTAACAGTGCCGTTACTGCTCGACCGTTCACCTTTACAGGACACGTTTGAAGTCCCTCATTGGGCGGAGAGTTCACACTGCAGGCTGGATACGCATAGTATGAACAACGGCGTCCCATGCTGCAGTCCATCTGCTTAGTGGTCTGGGAACAACGGGCAGCTATATGTCCTGGCCTGTGGCACCTCCAACAAATAATATCACCCGTAGGGACCTTGGGCACCACCTCCCCCGCCCTTGGTTACCTTGGACGTGCCACCCCTTTTTGGGACTCAGCTCCCTTCTGGGACCCCCAGTACAGCATGGGTTGCCTCCCGGAGGAGCCTTCCAACCCATGGTATCTCTCAACCAGTCCGATCAGCTCGTCGGCATTCTGGGGATCACCCTGGGACAACCCAAGTCTGTATGGACCTCGGGAGGGAATGCACAAACCGACCCATCATCACTCATTCCACCATCTGTGCAGGTGTACACGACTCTGGCTGCAGCTATTTCTGGACCAGGTGCAACAGGTCAAACATTTGAGAGCGAGGCTGTTTGTCCCGGTGATAGGCCCAGCAGTAAACTCGCTGTGCCCTGACAGTCAGTGTCACCCCCAAACATGCGAGAATCTCAACTTTCAATTTGTGACACTCTTTGGCATCCTGCAAGGTCAAATCATAGTACGCCTTCTGGGGTTCTCCCGTCAGGTATGGCGCCAGTACCTCTGCCCACTGCTCTGGCGGAAGTTTTTCCCTCTCAGCGACCCTCTCAAACACCGTCAGGAAGGCCTCAACATCATCCCCGGGAGTCATTTTCTGCAATGCGCATCTTACCGTCTTCCGGACGTGGGTGTCATCAGCCAGACCTGGGGTTGGGGCGCTCGTCCTGCCCTGGATGGCCGTTGCCAGAAGCTGCATCTGCTGCCATTGCTCCTGCTGGTTCTGTTGCATCTGCTGCTGTTGCTCCTGCTGGCTCTGTTGTATCTGCTGCATCAACAGCCTGTTGGTCTCTTGCTGCCGTTGCTCCTGCTGGGACTGCAACTGGACCAAGTGTTTCAGCAGGTCCTCCATTTTCCCCAGCAATGCTTGCTGGCTTACAACAGACTTGACCCAGGACATTCAATAATAGACTTACGTCTTCCGCTGGGAACGCTGCCCGCACGTCTACCACCAATTGTAGGGATTTCACTCACTCAGGTGCGACGGCTGACACTCAGGAGGCACGTTCCTTTAAAAGTTCACAGGGTTTATTACTTCATAAACCACATGGCAAAATAACAGCAAACAAATAGCCTTTAGCTCAGGGAAAGAAAACAAAGTGTCCAGTCCAACAGGCTCAGTCCTGGAGCCTTAACACATTCAGGAGGGTTTCACCTCCACACATATCTGCTGTGTTAAGCATTAGCCTGTCTTATATAGAGCTAACCACACCCAGTAACCCATCACATGATTAGCCATGTGGTCTGACATCACCACAGGTCCTGAAACACATATATATACATGGTTATGTACAACAAAGAAATACTCCGGGCTACATTACAGCAACAAGGCACTTATGTGGCACATACCTCCCGTCGACTACACACCCTTTAGCCATGCTAAAATATATATATATATATATATATATATATATATAGACTGTATATATGTTTTTAAGAATATTTGAGCCGATGGATCCATAATATGTCCATTTTGCAAGCCTGCGAGAAAAAAATTGCCGTACGGAAGCCATACGGATGCCATACAGATGACACACTGATAAATTTGTGCGTAAAAATCGCATCCTCGCATTGAATACAGAACAGTGTTTTGGGACAATTACTGCCGTAAAAAACGGACCGTATTTTCATACGCCTAGTGTGACGCCGGCCTTAGGATAAAAGCCAAGTCAGAATCTCAATTTGCAGCCACAATGTTTTATTTATTTATTTATTCATTTATCTATTGGCCCTCGTCAGTACAAAGTGTGAAAATTGATTTGGCTAGAAGAGAGGCTCTGGAGAGGCTCTGGTATAAGGGGTAACATTTGTCCTTGTGGGGAGTGACATACCGGCTCTGGCATGCCAAGGTAAGGAGGCTTATTCACCACTCAATTCAATACTCCTCTGAGAAATGTAATATGCAAATTGCCTCTTCTGAGAGCGAGAGGACTTGAACTCTATAGCGCCACCTGTGGGAAGCAGTAATCCTACAGGTCATTATCGACCCTTTAATGAGTCTTGCAATATGGCTTAGGATAAAAGCCAAATCAGAATCTCAGTTAGCATATTCTTCTACTTTGTACTAACGAGGAGCAATACTCCAAAACACTGTGTCTGCAAATTGAGATTCTGATTTACATTTTATCTTAAGTGGGCAGCACGGTGGCGCAGTGGTTAGCACTGCAGCCTTGCAGCGCTGGAGTCCTGGGTTCTAATCCCACCTAGGACAACATCTGCAAAGAGTTTGTATGTTCTCTCCGTGCTTGCGTGGGTTTCCTCCGGGTACTATGGTTTCCTCCCACATTCTAAAGACATACTGATAGAGAATTTAGATTGTGAGCCCCATCAGGGACAGCGATGATAATATGTGCAAACTGTAAAGCGCTGCGGAATATGTTAGCGCTATATAAAAATAAGATTATTATTATTATTAAGTCATGTTGCAAGATTCGTTAAAGGGTTGTTGATGACTTATAGGGTTGCTGCTTCCAACAGGTGGCGCTATAGAGTTCAAGTCCTCTTACTCCCTGAAAAGGCAATTTGCATATGGGAAATCTGAAAGCATTCCAGAGTTACCACTACATAAAGTAACATATGTCTGATTTGAACATTTTGACCTGGTCAGGAAGGCTTTATGATATTTAATTTAAGTCTTGTATGTTTGTTTCGCTATGGTACACACTTTGACTTATAGATATAAAATGTTATCCTCCTCTTAGAGTCATGTCGCTTTTTCAATGGCGTCACAAAGGAAATGAGTAAACGAACTTCACTGTAAATCATTCTGAGAAACACACTAAGAATAATGAGTATTTCAAATCATTATCTCTTGGCATAAAGTGGGTTCAGCTTTTAACCAAACAGCTTGTTTTTAAAGGTCATAAATTCTTGTGAGTCTAGGGCATCGTCTATAATTACTAAGAGCGGGACATTATCTTGTCATCTCGAAGAGATCAGAAATAAAGTGTAGAAGGGCAGGTACAGATTATGTAACTGGACTGACATTGTTATTTTTTTCCTGCCATTAGGGATCATGGACATGTTCTCAGAATTAAAAAAATGAAAGTGACACACAAAATGAAGGCATCTACTTTGCGAGTAAATTTCTTAGGAATCAGCAGCGAAATCAACTTTATGGCAGATGAATTCTGACATTAAGGCTGGGTTTACACGAGTGTATAAAAAATCATTATTCAAAAACGCAAAATATTTTTTTTCTCATTTGTTGTCCATATACAATCCGTGTGCAATTCATTTTTGTATAGCGGCACATATTAAATATATACAAGACAAGTTTACAGTTTTCTATTTGAAAGAACTGCAAAGTGTCTGTAAAAATCGCATACTGTACGGTGGCTCCTTTCGGAGTCCGATTTTTTTGGTGCACTTGTAGATCTGAGTGGGCATGTCTCCTCAGACATATAGTAGAAATTAGTGCATGCTACAATATTTTTTCAGGAGTGGATTTGGTAAAAAAAATCGCTCATGTGCGCTGCCCAATTGAATTACATTGGTCTGAGTGCTGTCCATGTGCTGTCAATTTTTCCACAGACAGCACTTGGACTGAAAATATAGTCACTTGAACATGGCCGAACTTGTCTGATATTTTCTATAATTAATTACTCAGTTACCTTACATCATTAATTAACGATTGAACAAAATGAAAATTAAGCACCACGTCCAAAATACAAATTACTTTTCATCCATAATGTCTATCTATGTAATCCCATAATCTGAACTATTTTCAAATATACCTTAATTAAAAATTCCCTCTCCTTCCCTACCTACACTATCTCACTAATTTTCTTTTTACCTCTACTTTCTTTTTGATGACACTTGGTTTTAGAATCACTGTGCATCCTGGGATACTCAAACGAAGCATCATCAGGAGGAAGAGGCTACGGTTACTACCCGCTCCCTAACATAGTAACATAGTAACATAGTTATTAAGGCCGAAAAAAGACATTTGTCCATCCAGTTCAGCCTATATTCCATCATAATAAATCCCCAGATCTACATCCTTCTACAGAACCTAATAATTGTATGATACAATATTGTTCTGCTCCAGGAAGACATCCAGGCCTCTCTTGAACCCCTCGACTGAGTTCGCCATCACCACCTCCTCAGGCAAGCAATTCCAGATTCTCACTGCCCTAACAGTAAAGAATCCTCTTCTATGTTGGTGGAAAAACCTTCTCTCCTCCAGACGCAAAGAATGCCCCCTTGTGCCCGTCACCTTCCTTGGTATAAACAGATCCTCAGCGAGATATTTGTATTGTCCCCTTATATACTTATACATGGTTATTAGATCGCCCCTCAGTCGTCTTTTTTCTAGACTAAATAATCATAATTTCGCTAATCTATCTTGGTATTGTAGTTCTCCCATCCCCTTTATTAATTTTGTTGCCCTCCTTTGTACTCTCTCTAGTTCCATTATATACTTCCTGAGCACCGGTGCCCAAAACTGGACACAGTACTCCATGTGCGGTCCAACTAGGGATTTGTACAGAGGCAGTATAATGCTCTCATCATGTGTATCCAGACCTCTTTTAATGCACCCCATGATCCTGTTTGCCTTGGCAGCTGCTGCCTGGCACTGGCTGCTCCAGGTAAGTTTATCATTAACTAGGATCCCCAAGTCCTTCTCCCTATCAGATTTACCCAGTGGTTTCCTGTTCAATGTGTAATGGTGATATTGATTCCTTCTTCCCATGTGTATAACCTTACATTTATCATTGTTAAACCTCATCTGCAACCTTTCAGCCCAAGTTTCCAATTTATCCAGATCCATCTGTAGCAGAATACTATCTTCTCTTGTATTAACTGCTTTACATAGTTTTGTATCATCTGCAAATATCGATATTTTACTGTGTAAACCTTCTACCAGATCATTAATGAATATGTTGAAGAGAACAGGTCCCAATACCGACCCCTGCGGTACCT
Source organism: Ranitomeya imitator (assembly GCF_032444005.1). Lineage (NCBI taxonomy): Eukaryota > Metazoa > Chordata > Amphibia > Anura > Dendrobatidae > Ranitomeya > Ranitomeya imitator. The sequence continues at coordinate 422,601,018 of NC_091286.1, read as the reverse complement.
CACTGGTCACAGCGACCCAGTTAGAGACTATACCATTTATAACCACCCCCTGCTTTCTATCACTAAGCCAGTTACTAACCCATTTACACACATTTTCCCCCAGACCAAGCATTCTCATTTTGTGTACCAACCTCTTGTGCGGCACGGTATCAAACGCTTTGGAAAAATTGAGATATACCACGTCCAATGACTCACCGTGGTCCAGCCTATAGCTTACCTCTTCATAAAAACTGATTAGATTGGTTTGACAGGAGCGATTTCTCATAAACCCATGCTGATATGGAGTTAAACAGTTATTCTCATTGAGATAATCCAGAATAACATCCCTCAGAAACCCTTCAAATATTTTACCAACAATAGAGTTGGCCTATAATTTCCAGGTTCACTTTTAGAGCCCTTTTTGAATATTGGCACCACATTTGCTATGCGCCAGTCCTGCGGAACAGAGCCCGTCGCTATAGAGTCCCTAAAAATAAGAAATAATGGTTTATCTATTACATTACTTAGTTCTCTTAGTACTCGTGGGTGTATGCCATCCGGACCCGGAGATTTATCTATTTTAATCTTATTTAGCCGGTTTCGCACCTCTTCTTGGGTTAGATTGGTGACCCTTAATATAGGGTTTTCATTGTTTCTTGGGATTTCACCTAGCATTTCATTTTCCACCGTGAATACCGTGGAGAAGAAGGTGTTTAATATGTTAGCTTTTTCCTCGTCATCTACCACCATTCTTTCCTCACTACTTTTTGAGGGGCCTACATTTTCAGTTTTTATTCTTTTACTATTGATATAGTTGAAGAACAGTTTGGGATTAGTTTTACTCTCCTTAGCAATGTGCTTCTCTGTTTCCTTTTTGGCAGCTTTAATTAGTTTTTTAGATAAAATATTTTTCTCCCTATAGTTTTTTAGAGCTTCACTGGTGCTTTAGTAGTGCAAATGCTTTCTTTTTACTGTTAATTGCCTGTCTTACTTCTTTGTTTAGCCACATTGGGTTTTTCCTATTTCTAGTCCTTTTATTCCCACAAGGTATAAACCGCTTACAGTGCCTATTTAGGATGTTCTTAAACATTTTCCATTTATTATCTGTATTCTTAATTCTGAGGATATTGTCACAGTCTACCAGATTAAGGGCATCTCTAAGCTGGTCAAACTTTGCCTTCCTAAAGTTCAGTGTGTTTGTGACTCCCTGACAAGTCCCCCTAGTGAAAGACAGGTGAAACTGCACAATATTGTGGTCGCTATTTCCTAGATGCCCGAACACCTGCAGATTTGTTATTCTGTCAGGTCTATTAGATAGTATTAGGTCTAAAAGTGCTGCTCCTCTGGTTGGATTCTGCACCAATTGTGAAAGATAATTTTTCTTGGTTATTAGCAGAAACCTGTTGCCTTTATGGGTTTCACAGGTTTCTGTTTCCCAGTTAATATCCGGGTAGTTAAAGTCCCCCATAACCAGGACCTCATTATGGGTTGCAGCTTCATCTATCTGCTTTAGAAGTAGACTTTCCATGGTTTCTGTTATATTTGGGGGTTTGTAACAGACCCCAATGAGAATTTTGTTACCATTTTTCCCTCCATGAATTTCGACCCATATGGACTCGACATCCTCATTCCCTTCGCTAATATCCTCCCTTAAAGTGGACTTTAGACAAGACTTTACATAGAGACAAACCCCTCCTCCTCTCTGATTTTTACGATCCTTTCTAAACAGACTGTAACCCTGTAAGTTAACTGCCCGGTCATAGCTTTCATCTAACCATGTCTCGGTTATTCCCACTATGTCAAAGTTACCTGTAGATATTTCTGCTTCTAGTTCTTCCATCTTGTTTGTCAGGCTTCTGGCGTTTGCGAGCATGCAGTTTAGAGGATTTTGTTTTGTTCCAATCTCCTCGCTGTGGATTGTTTTAGAAATGTTCTTACCTCCCTTCTGAGTATGTTTTCCTGGGTCTTCTTTGTTCAAGTCTAATATTTTTCTTCCCGTCCCCTCTTCTTCTAGTTTAACGCCCTCCTGATGAGTGTAGCGAGTCTTCTGGCGAATGTGCGTTTCCCAGGTTTGTTGAGGTGTAGTCCGTCTCTGGCGAGGAGTCCATCGTACAAGTAATTCACACCGTGAAGCATCATCAGTGACTTTTATTTCAGGGGCTGGGCTAGTCCTTCCTATGTCGCACACAATGACAGTGCACTCTCTCGGCAGCTCAGATAAGTAGTAACGAGCTAGAAACAGAGCACATGGTCAGTGTGCATTGTAAGATGAGTACCCAGGTTGCAGAGACCAGTGCCGCCCCTGCAATAGATCACACTTGCGTGGACGGTGCTGGTCACTGCCCGCTAGGTATTCTGACAACGTGCAGAGACAGTGCACTCCATAGCTGACTCCTTGTTACTGATCTCAGATGTAAGAGACCGCACTGTCATTGTGCAAATCACACAGTTACAGAGCAGGGACTATCTCAACCTCTGAAACAAAAGTTACTTTTGATGCTTTGTTTCAGGGAGGGGGTAATTCCCTACTCCATCCATCCTTGCCCCCTTTGACCTCCCTCTTTTCTGTAGAAGACTTTACCTCATGGTTCAAAAATGAGATCGACCACATGAAACAAAGCTTTAGTGTTCAACCACCACGATCTCTCCACATAGACCTCTGCCTTTCACCCAAAACCTTCTTTCCCCTTCATCACTGAAAAATAACTTGCTCTTTCTCCCCATGATCCCATAGCTTATAAGCCAATTTGGGCAGAGTTCTCTCCCCCTTTCTCCTAGTATTTCAGGTAGTTTATTTTATTTTAGATATGTGATATGTATATAACCCTTTTCATATGTACAGCGTCATGGAATTAGTGGTGCTTTAAAATAAATACTAATTACCTAATGAAGTAGTACTATATCATATTAGTATTGTGTTATATTGTGTTAATAAATTATTATTATTAATAGTATTATCAATAAATTTGGCACTTTCATCAATTAATTTAGTGTTCTAATTACATTGTTACAGTAACATTACATACATTAGCCACAGATTAAGCAATTTACATAGCCACATAAAACCCAAACACTCTCAATTTCATTGATTAATTCTGTAAATTTATCATATTATAGTAATAATACTTTAATCTCATTTTAAGTAATGTTTATTTTAATATCACATATTTAACCTCTTAACTAGATACAAAAATACAAGGTTTTAAAATAAAAACATGACAACAGAGTTATTTTTACCCAACTTTGCTTATTAAACTGTATGTTTGAATGGATATTAAAACCAGCGTATATTGCTTGTGTATTCCCTTACCCCCCTTTTTGGCTCTTTTATTTGAATATTCGATGTATATAACCACATGCCTGTGAGTTGTCATTTTCAATTGTGGTTGTTCTGAGGAAGGAGTCAGATGAACTCTGAAAAGCATTGGCATTAAACCATTTTTTCTGAGATAATTTGGGTTGTGTTTAACCCCTTTCCCACCTGAGGCATATCCAAACGTCCTTGTGACCTGGGACTTATTGACCTGTGTGGCATGGATATATCTCTGGGATCACGCGCAAGTACATGCTGTGCGAGTGTGATTGCTGCCGGGCAGGGGCGGACACTGACAGCTTGGGGCCCTTGTGCAAAAAATGTGTCTGGGCCCCCTCCTTTTATGGCGACAAAGCTACATATATATATATATATACACTATGTATATACATGTGCCACACACACATGCATGTATATATATATTGCATAGCACCGTCCCTTACATATTGGATTAGCCCCTTCAAGACGCAGCCCTTTTTCGCTTTTGCGTTTTCATTTTTCGCTCCCCTTTTTCCCAGAGCCATAACTTTTTTATTTTTCCGTCAATATGGCCATGTGAGGGCTTATTTTTTGCGGAACAAGTTGTACTTTTGAACAACACCATTGGTTTTACCATGTCTTGTACTAGAAAACAGGAAAAAAATTCCAAGTGCGGCGAAATTGCAAAAATCCCACACTTGTTTTTTGTTTGACTTTTTTGCTAAGTTCACTGAATGCTAAAACCGACCTGCCATTGTGATTCTCCAGGTCATTATGAGTTCATAGACACCAAAGATGTATAGGTTATTTTTTATCTAAGTGGTGAAAAAAATTCAAAACTTTGCTAAAAAAAAAAATTGCGCCATTTTCCGATACACGTAGCGTCTCCATTTTTTGGGATCTCGGGTCAGGTGAGGGTTCATTTTTTGCGTGCTGAGCTGATGTTTTTAAAGATACCACTTTTGTGCAGATATGTTCTTTTGATCACCCGTTATTGCATTTTAATGCAATGTCGCAATGACCAAAAAAACATAATTCTGGCGTTTCAAATTATTTATTAATAGATCGGGCGATTCTGAAAGCGGCGATACCAAATATGTGAAGGTTTGATTTTTTTATTGTTTTATTTTGGATGGGGCGAAAGGGGGGTGATTTAAACTTTTAGATTTTTTTCATATTTTTTAAAACATTTTTTTACTTTTGCCATGCTTCAATAGCCTCCATGGGAGGCTAGAAGTTGGCGTAGCCTGATCGGCTCTGCTACATAGGAGCGATCATCAGATCGCTCCTATGTAGCTGAATTGCAGGCTTGCTATGAGCACCGACCATAGGGTGGTGCTCACAGCAAACCGGCATCAGTAAACATAGAGGTCTCAAGGAGACCTCTGGTTACTATGCTGACACATCGCTGACCCCCGATCATGTCACGGGGGTCGGTGATGCGCGCATTTCCGACCGTGCGGCCGGAAGAGGTAGTTAAATGCCGCTGTCAGCGTTTGACAGCAGCATTTAACTGGTTAATAGCGGCAGGTTGATTGCGATTCCACCTGCAGCTATCGCGCGCACATGTTAGCTGAACAAAACAGCTGACATGTTGCGACTTTGATATGAGCTCACCGCCGGAGCCCACATCAAAGGGGGAGACACGATATGTGCCATACTAGAATGGGACATGGGGATTCGTCTCTCCATAACACTTTTTTCTTGTCTTCCTCTGTCCAATGTCTGTGTTCTTTTGCCCATATTAAAGAAGTTGTCCACTACAATAACTTTTTTTTTCTTTTCATAAATCTTGTTATTATGTGCCACTGAAAATATCCACTGTGTTTATTTTAGCAATATTACCTTTTATCATGCTGTAGCAGCACATCTTCACTGCTGGATCCAGCTCTCATGGGGTTAATCGACAACTTCCTTTCTCCTGACTTATTGTGCTCTAATACTACAAGTTCCATGATGCATTTCACTGGCCTCTAAGCATGAACCTAGCACACTCACTCCAAAACACACCCAAACCCCTTCCTCCTCTATCTTCAAAAAGTCATTTCTGTCCAACCTCCTCTTTTACATTTGTCCAACCCACACTCCATTACACATAGATAGATAGATAGATAGATAGATAGATAGATAGATAGATAGATATTATCCAGAAAAGCTTGAGAAAGGTACACATCCTGGACTGAAACCTCGCACATGGGCCAATAAACCACATTTATTTTTTCTATTGGAGTGCTGCCTTCATTTTTCTGGATAATAGCATGAGGTTTGGTATATACCTGCAAGGATTTTTTGCACCCTTTGTTTTCTTTTGGTGCTGCTTTTTTTTTTTTTTTTTTTAGATATAGATAGATAGATAGATAGATAGATAGATAGATAGATAGAAATCCAAAAAACGGAGGCAGCACACCATTAGTAGTTGAAAAAGCAGGAGCTACTTTTATTAGCCCATCTCAGCAACGTTTCGTTTCAGGTAGATGTGAACCTTTTTCACATCTACCAGAACCAAAACATTGCTGAGATGGGCTAATAAAAGTAGCTTCTGCTTTTTCCACTACTAAGGGCAGTCCCACACGTCCAGATAATTCCGGTACCGGAAAAATCGGTACCGGAATTATCCGTGTCCATGTGCCCGTGCGTTTCTGTGGCACATCAGTGTGGCACACGTGCGGCACACGTGTGCCGCCCGTGTGCCCACTGGGTACCACACTCACCGTGCAGGAGACAGCGCTAAAGTTTAGCACTGTCCCCTGCATCTGGTGCTGAAGCCGCAATTCATATCTTCTCTGCAGCAGCGTTTGCTGTAAAGAAGATATGAATAATCCTTTTTTTTTTGTTTCTCGTGTTTAAAATAAAGCCCTCGCTGGCTGGCGCTGCTTCCTGTCCTGGCAGCACCTTCTACTGTATGAGCGGTCACGTGGGGCCGCCGATTACAGTCATAAAAATGCGGCTCCACCTCCCATGGGGGGTGGAGCCGCATATTCATCACTGTAAATGAGCGGCCCCACGTGACCGCTCATACAGTAGGAGGTGCGGCCAAGACAGGAAGCAGCGCCAGTCAGCGAGGGAGCCGGGTGAGTATTTTAAGAACAGCGGGCGGGTGCACAGGGGGTGGGAGGGGGGTGGTGACATGGACCTTTATTTTAAACATGAGAAACAAAAAAAAAGGATTATTCATATCTTCTTTACAGCAAACGCTGCTACAGAGAAGATATGAATCGCGGCTTCAGCACCAGTGGGGGGGACAGCGCTTACTGTAGCGCTGTCTCCTGCACGGCACACGGACTGCACATGGACAACGTCCATGTGCGGTACGTGTTTTACATGGACCCATTGACTTTAATGGGTCCGTGTAATCCGTGCGCTCCCACAAACACTGACATGTCTCCGTGTTTGGCACACGGAGACACGATCCGCAAAAAATCAATGACATCTGCACAGATGCATTGATTTGAATGTGTCTATGTGTGTCAGTGGCTCCGGTATGTGAGGAAACTGTCACCTCACGTACCGGAGCCACTGACGTGTGAAACCGGCCTAATGGTGTGCTGCCTCCGTTTTTTGGATTCCTACATTTGAGGTTTGGTCTATGCCTGCGGGGCTCTGCACCCAACTCTTTTTTCTATTTACACTTTTGTGTTTTTTGTGCTGCTCTAATACTTTTTCAATTTACAGAGAGATAGAAGGATAGATAGATACAGAGATATATCTATATATCTATATCCATTTCCATAGATATGTCCATATCCATGTTTCTAAACCCCTTCACCCCTGGAGCTTTTTTCGTTTTTTTGTTTTCGTTTATCGCTTCCCTCCTTTCCAGAGCCAACATTTTTTCATCAATATGGCCATGTAAGGGCTTGTCTTTTGCGGGACAAGTTCGACTTTTGAACAACGCCATTGGTTTTACCATGTCGTGTAACAGAAAATGTGAAAAAAAATTCAAAGTGCGATGAAATTGCAAAAAAAGTGCAATCCCACACTTATTTTTTGCTTGGCTTTTTTGCTAGGTTCACTAAATGCTAAGGCTGCACACGTTGCGGATTTGGAGATCCGCAGCGTTTTTTGCTGCACGGAATTGCATCAAATCTGCAGTATAGTGCACAACCAATGTAAGTCTATGGGAGCCTCAGACTTGTTGTGCACATGCTGCGGAAAAAGCTGCACCGAAACGCAGATTTTTTTTTCCACAGCATGTCACTTCTTTTGTGCGGAACTGCAGCGTTTCTGCACCCTTAGGCTACTTTCACACTAGCATTTTTTTGACGTACATCGCAATGCGTCGTTTTGGAGTAAAAAGGCATCCTGCAAAGTTGCCCGCAGGATGCGTTTTTTCTCCATAGACTTTCATTAGCAACGCATTGCGACGTATCGCCACACGTCGCATCCGTCATGCGTCGTCTTTTGGCGCACCATCGGCACAAAAAAGTTACATGCAACTTTTTTTGTGCATCGAGTCCGCCATTTCCAACCACGCATGCGCGGCCGGAACTCTGCCACCTCCTCCCTGGACCTTATAATGGGGCAGCGGATGCGTTGTAAAACTGCATCCGCTGCCCCCGTTGTTCATTTTTTTCGCAGTTTGCGTTGGTACGTTGGGCCGACGCATGGCGACAGTCCCATACCTACGCTAGTTTGAAAGTAGCCTTAGACTTGCATTGAGTCGGCCACATCCACAGCAAAACCGCAGATGGAAAAAAGATCGGCAGTTTTGCTGCGGATGTGGGTCTGAGAAACGCTGCAGTTTGGGAGGAGGGAAGTGTGTGGGCGGTGACTGTGTGCATGTATGTGTGTGTGGGCGGGGTCTGTGGGCTGTTCGGATGTGTGCGGGTGTGTGCGGTGCTGTTTTGGTGTGTGCGGTACTCTTTGGGTGTGTGCGGGATTGTTCAGGTGTGTGCAGGACTGTTCGGGTGTGTGCGGGACTGTTCAGGTGTGTGCGGGGCTGATCAGATGTGTGTAGGACTGTTTGGGTGTGTGCGGGGGTGTACGGGTGTGTGCATGGCTGTTTGGGTGTGTGAGGGGCTGTTTGGGTGTGTGCAGGGCTGAACGGGTGTGTGCGGGACTGTTCGGGTGTGTGCGGGGCTGTGCGGGTGTGTGCCTGGCTGTTCGGGTGTGTGTGGGACTGTTCGGGTGTGTGCGGGGCTGTGTGTGTGTGTGCGGGGCTGTCAGGGTGTGTGCGGGTTTGTGCGGGGTGTCTTTGGTGGTGTGTGTGCAGGCATCATCCAATGGGACTACAAGTACGCAGCATCCAATCTGCAGCTAATCCTGATGTAATCCAGACGGTGGACACGCACCCTACACTCTCCATACATCTATCAATAGATATATCTATCCAGATATATCTATAGATAGATATATGAATAGATAGAGGTATGCATCTATATACAGTGGGGCAAAAAAGTATTTAGTCAGTCAGCAATAGTGCAAGTTCCACCACTTAAAAAGATGAGAGGCGTCTGTAATTTACATCATAGGTAGACCTCAACTATAGGAGACAAACTGAGAAAAAAAAATCCAGAAAATCACATTGTCTGTTTTTTTAACATTTTATTTGCATATTATGGTGGAAAATAAGTATTTGGTCAGAAACAAAATTTCATCTCAATACTTTGTAATATATCCTTTGTTGGCAATGACAGAGGTCAAACGTTTTCTGTAAGTCTTCACAAGGTTGCCACACACTGTTGTTGGTATGTTGGCCCATTCCTCCATGCAGATCTCCTCTAGAGCAGTGATGTTTTTGGCTTTTCGCTTGGCAACACGGACTTTCAACTCCCTCCAAAGGTTTTCTATAGGGTTGAGATTTGGAGACTGGCTAGGCCACTCCAGGACCTTGAAATGCTTCTTACGAAGCCACTCCTTCGTTGCCCTGGCGGTGTGCTTTGGATCAATGTAATGTTGAAAGACCCAGCCACGTTTCATCTTCAATACCCTTGCTGATGGAAGGAGGTTTGCACTCAAAATCTCACGATACATGGCCCCATTCATTCTTTCATGTACCCGGATCAGTCGTCCTGGCCCCTTTGCAGAGAAACAGCCCCAAAGCATGATGTTTCCACCACCATGCTTTACAGTAGGTATGGTGTTTGATGGATGCAACTCAGTATTCATTTTCCTCCAAACACGACAAGTAGTGTTTCTACCAAACAGTTCCAGTTTGGTTTCATCAGACCATAGGACATTCTCCCAAAACTCCTCTGGATCATCCAAATGCTCTCTAGCAAACTTCAGACGGGCCCGGACATGTACTGGCTTAAGCAGTGGGACACGTCTAGCACTGCAGGATCTGAGTCCATGGTGGCGTAGTGTGTTACTTATGGTAGGCCTTGTTACATTGGTCCCAGCTCTCTGCATTTCATTCACTAGGTCCCCCCGCGTGGTTCTGGGATTTTTGCTCACCGTTCTTGTGATCATTCTGACCCCATGGGGTGGGATTTTGCGTGGAGCCCCAGATCGAGGGAGATTATCAGTGGTCTTGTATGTCTTCCATTTTCTAATTATTGCTCCCACTGTTGATTTCTTCACTCCAAGCTGGTTGGCTATTGCAGATTCAGTCTTCCCAGCCTGGTGCAGGGCTACAATTTTGTTTCTGGTGTCCTTTGACAGCTCTTTGGTCTTCACCATAGTGGAGTTTGGAGTCAGACTGTTTGAGGGTGTGCCCAGGTGTCTTTTTATACTGATAACAAGTTTAAACAGGTGCCATTACTACAGGTAATGAGTGGAGGAAAGAGGAGACTCTTAAAGAAGAAGTTACAGGTCTGTGAGAGCCAGAAATGTTGATTGTTTGTTTCTGACCAAATACTTATTTTCCACCATAATATGCAAATAAATTGTTAAAAAAACAGACAATGTGATTTTCTGGATTTTTTTTTCTCAGTTTGTCTCCCATAGTTGAGGTCTACCTATGATGTAAATTACAGACGCCTCTCATCTTTTTAAGTGGTGGAACTTGCACTATTGCTGACTGACTAAATACTTTTTTGCCCCACTGTATCTATCCATCTCATGTATCATCTATCTGTGTGTGTAATGGAGTGTGGGTTGGACAAATGTAAAAGAAGAGGTTGGACATTAATGACATCACAAATCTTTTTTTGTTCAATAATACATCTTTATTTAGCATACAAAAAAGCATACAAAAACGCATACAAAAACGCTCAAAAATGCATAAAAACCACGCAAAAACCACACCAAAAACGAATAAAGAAATGCATCGAAACCGTGCAGAAACTGCACAAAAAATGCATCAAAATTGCACCAAAAAACGACATCAAAACCGCACCAAAAACTGCATCAAAAACGCATCAAAAACTGCATCAAAAACACATCAAAACTGCACCAAAACTGCATAAAATTTGCATCAAAAACACATCAAAACTGCACCAAAAACTGCATAAAAACGCATCAAAACTGCACCAAAAACTGCATCAAAAACGCATCGAAACTGCATCAAAACCACACCAAAAACTGCATCAAAACCTCATCAAAAACTGCATCAAACCACACCAAAAATTGCATAAAAAACGCATCAAAAACTGCATCAAAACGGTGCAAAAACTGCACCAAAAACGCACCAAAAACCAGACCAAAAACTGCATAAAAAATGCGTAAAAAACTGACCTGTCATTATGAGTTCATAGACACCAAATGTGTCTAGGTTCTTTTTTATCTGTGGTGAAAAAAATTCCAAACTTTGCTAAAAAAATAAAATAATAATAATTGTGCCATTTTCCGATACCTGTAGCGTCTATATTTTCTGAGATATTGGGTTGGGTGAGGTCTAATTTTTGTACGCCGAGCTGACGTTTTTAATGATACCATTTTAGTGCAGATACGTTCTTTTGATCGCCCGTTATTGGATTTGAATGCAATGTGGCGGCGACCAAAAAAACATAATTTTTGGCTTTTTATTTTTTCTCGCTACGCTTTTTAGCGATCATGTAATTTTTTTTATTGAAAACAGCTGACATGTTGCGGCTTTGAAGAGGGCTCACTGCCGAAGCCCACCTCAAAGCGGGAGATACTGCCAGCTGACGTACTATTCCGTCAGCTGGCAGAAAGGGGTTAATGAACAATATGTTTCAGTTAAAAAAAAAAATAAAAACAAAATGGTGTGGGCAATTTTCTGCACCAGAGGGGGAAAGCCGACGGCCCGGAGCCAATATTTGTAGCCTGGGAAGGGGTTAATACCCATGGCCCCTCCGAGGCTATGAATATCAGCCCGCAGCTGTCTGCGTAGCCTTTACTGGCTAGTAAAATAGGGGGGACCCCCCAAAAAATGACTTGGGGACCCCCTATATTTTATAGCCAGAAAGGCTATGCAGACAGCTGCGGGCTGATATTCATAGCCTAGAGAGGGGCCATGGATAGGGTTGAGCGACCTTTACTTTTATAGGATCGGGTCGGGTTTCACGAAACATGACTTTTTCAAAAGTCGGGTCGAGTGAAATCGGCCGATCCTATAAAAAAGTCGGGGTCGGCCGAAACTCGAAACCCAATGCAGTGCATTGGGTTTCCAATGGTTCCCAGGGTCTGAAGGAGAGGAAACTCTCCTTCAGGCCCTGCGATCCATATTTAAGTGTAAAATAAAGAATAAAAATAAAAAATATCGCTATACTTACCCTCTGACGCGCCCTGGTACTAACCGGGAACCTTCCTTCCTTCGAATCAGCGCTTTCAGGACCTTGCGGTGACGTCGCTGTGACTTCGCGGCTTGTGATTGGTCGCGCGACTGCCCATGTGACCGCCGCGCGACCAATCAGAAGCCATGATGTCACCGCGACGTCACCAAAGGTCCTGGAAGCGCTAATTCTTAGGAAGGAAGGCTGCCGGAAAGAAGCAGGGCGCGTCCGAGGGTGAGTATATACCTAATAGGAATATACTCACCCTCAGACGCGCCCTGCTTCTTTCCGGCAGCCTTCCTTCCTAAGAATCAGCGCTTCCAGGACCTTCGGTGACGTCGCGGTGACGTCACGGCTTCTGATTAGTCGCGCGGCGGTCACATGGGCGGTCGCGCGACCAATCACAAGCCGCGACGTCACCGCGATGTCACCGCAACGTCCTGAAAGCGCTGATTCGAAGGAAGGAAGGTTCCCGGTTAGTACCAGGGCGCGTCAGAGGGTAAGTATAGCGATATTTTTTATTTTTATTCTTTATTTTACACTTAAATCTGAATTCCGATACCAATTCCCGATATCTTAAACATATCGGGAATCGGTATCGGAATTCCGATTCCAGATTCAGAAGATCGCCGACTTCATGGCCGACCCCACACAGGGGTCGGGTCGGGTTTCATGAAACCCGACTTTGCCAAAAGTCAGCGACTTCTGAAAGTGGCCGACCTGTTTCGCTCAACCCTAGCCATGGATATTGCCCCCCCCCCCGGCTACAAATACAGTACCAGCTCGCAGCCGCCCCAGACATGGCGCATCTTTAAGATGCGCCAATTCTGGCACTTAGCCCCTCTCTTCCCACTCCCCTGTAGAGGTGGGATATGGGGTAATAAGGGGTTAATGTCACCTTGCTATTGTAAGATGACATTAAGCTGGGTTAATAATGGAGAGATGTCAATAAGATGCCTATCCATTATTAATCCTAGAGTAGTGAAAGGGTTAAAAAAACACAGCCAGAAAAAAGTATTTTAATATTCTTAATTTCACCATACTTACCATACTCGATCGCCTGCAAAAAATTAAAAATAATAAACCGTATACTACCTGTCGACCGTAGTCCAATTAATAACGAATGTCCCACGATGATCTCCCCTATAGAACAGTGGCATCGGGTGATGTCACAGCTCTATAGACCATCAGTGACACACTGACAGGAGACAATGGCTTCTGCTGTGTATCACTGAAGAGGCTACCTGAGTTCTGGGTCTCACTTTATGGCAATGCTGCGTGGGAATTTTCTTTTACACAGATGTGCCACAAGTGAGACTAGGGACTATTTTCTCACAGGGGCATAGTAATACATTGTGGGGAATACAGTGCGGAAAGATACTTTCCATCATTGAATTACTGAAGCCCCTGGAGAGCGGTCACATCAGCTGATGCTGCTGCTCTCCACTGGAGATCGTCGTGAGACACTCGTTTTAATTGAATATCTGCGGATGACAGAGTATATTGTTTGTTTATTATTTTAATATTTTTTTACAGGTGACACTGTCTTCGGGGATCAAGGTGACAAGGTGTTGGTGAGTATGTACTCTATGTTATATGTACTGTATGTCTATATGTATGTTGTATGTACTGTATGTATGTGTTGTATGTTGCATGATGTATGTTGCATGTCGTATGTCGCATGTTGCATGTTTCATGTTGCTTTAGTACTATGTATAAGTGGTGCACCCCTGCATAAATCACTAAAAAAGCAGGGTGCAAAACCTGGCCAGTAAACAAATAGTAGAAACAAAAGAAAGAGCAGACTAGGCCAATAATGGTATGCACACCCACAAATGCTATAAACATATCAAACGATTTTATTTACACCTCAGAATAAGACATGTACAGATAAAACCAATTAAAAAGGTCTAGATACAAGACCACATACCAATCACCCCTAGACATATATGGCATAAATAAGCCTAACACATAAAGAAATATAAGTACATAGATACAGAATATACATATATATGCAGCGTCTCTTGTCCACAAAATATTCTCTCAGATCACAGAAAAGTATATAATATAATATATACTCAATTTAGAACAGATGGAACAACCCAAGCATACCAAATGACCAATGATCATACCAATATTGCCCCCCCCCACATAATGATGTCAAAATAAGTTATGCTCATGCTTGAGAATGGTGATACCATAAACGCAATAATGCAAGAAAAACAGGTAGAAAATACTATCCCTGGGGTTTAGATATGAGCACACAGTGGGACAAAAGGAAAAATAATAATAAAGATCATGTCCCAGCGGTATACCTATGTGGTCAGTGGTCAGCAAAAATGTATCATAGAGAGCAATGCCCGAGGAGGACAGGAGACAAATGCAGGGGTGAGGCAGCGAGCCCCACGCGTATCGCTGCGAGCGCAGCTTCGTCAGGGGAAGTGGAGTAACACATCCACCCTGAGGTATTATATACATAAACATAAGTGGATTAAATACAGACCGGTGTGCAGTCAGGTAGCGCCGTGCCAGAGGGAATCGCCGCAGGATGCGTACCGGAAGTGGCTATAGCCGGAAAGTGCTGCCGTTGTCATGGTGCAGTTGCACATGCTAGACGGCAGCACTGGACAGGGGGAGATCGCGCGTGCGTGGATGTCATGCATGAAATACACGGGCAGCCAGAGAGGAACCTACATGCCCAATATATAATGAGCACAAGACATATACACATCAAGGTGGACGGCTAGATATAAAAAAATTCTCAAAAAGATGAGTGTTTATATAATTACTTGCATGTCACATGGTTTATGTTGCATGGTGTATGTATGTTGTATGTATGTGTGTATGTTGTATGTCTGTATGTCTGTCTGTATGTATGTTGTTGTATGTCTGTATGTATGCCTGTATGTATGTCTGTATGTATGTCTGCATGTATGTTGTATGTCTATATGTATGTTTGTATGTATGTATGTATGTCTGTATGTATGTTGTATGTCTGTATGTATGTTGTATGTCTGTATGTATGCTGTATGTCTGTATGTATGTCTGTCTGTAAGTATGCTGTATGTCTGTATGTATGTCTGTATGTATGTTGTATGTCTGTATGTATGTCTGTGTGTATGTAGTATGTCTGTATGTATATCTGTATGTATGGTGTACTGTATGTCTGTATGTATGTTGTATGTCTGTATGTCTGTATGTATGTTGCATGTCTGTATGTATGCTTGTACGTATGTCTGTATGTATGTTGTATGTCTGTATGTATGTTGTATGTCTGTATGAATGTCTGTATGTCTGTATGTATGTATTTCTGTATGTATGTCTGTATGCATGTCTGTATGCATGTCTGTATGCATGTCTGTATGTATGTCTGTATGTATGTTGTATGTCTGTATGTATGTTGTATGTCTGTATGTATGTCTTTATGTATGTTGTATGTCTGTATGTATGTCTGTATGTATGTTGTATGTCTGTATGCATGTCTGTATGTATGTTGTATGTCTGTATGCATGTCTGTATGTATGTCTGTATGTATGCTGTATGTCAGTTTGTATGTCTATATGTTTGCCTATATGTATGTTGTATGTCTGTATGTATGTTGTATGACTGTATGTATGTATGTCTGTAAGCATGTTGTATGTCTGTATGTATGTTGTATGTCTGTATATACTGTATGTATGTCTATATGTCTGTATGTATGTCTGAATATATGTCTGTATGTATGTTGTATGTCTGTATATATATATTTTTTTACATTCAACACATTAGCCGGATGATGGGACTACTACTTTCTCATCATTGGCTAATGTGTCAGTCACTGTCACTGTAGCAGGCATAGCCCGATGGGACTTGTAGTCCCATCGGACGATGCCTGCACACAGAGACACACACACCAATGACCTGATGCAGACCCCAGCATGGCCAGCGGACCCATCGCACACATCCGCAGACCCCAGCACTGCCCGGTGCCCGCATATTCCAGTGCAGCCCCACCACACCGCCCGCACATCCCGGTGCCCGCACATCACGGTGCAGCCACGCAGACCCACGCTCCTGCACATCCCACTGCAGCCCTGCCCATCCCAGCACAGCCCCACCCATCCCCGCCCATCTCAGCGCAGCCTGCACATCCCAGCCTAGCCCCGCCCGCACATCCCAGCACAGCCCCGCAGCCCACAGCACCGCCCACAGCCCAGTCACTCTTGATGAGTGACCACTGTCTCTGGAGGCTGGGTCATGCCTGCTGATGACGTCACGTCAATTTCCAGAGTCTGGAAATTGACGTGACGTCGGCGGAAATTAGCGGCGGTTGCAGCCTGGGGGGTCACGTGACCCGTACTCAACCGCCGGCACAGCGCCGCTCACAGGCTAAAACTTCAACAGAATGTATTTACAAAATTCATTAGGGGCCCTGGGGGATACATTGGGGGGTTAATTGAAAGTAGTGGACAACCCCTTTAACCTTTTCCATTTATTATCCAGTCTCAGATATGGCTTTTTCTTTGCCACTCTGCCCTGAAGGCCATGAAAAAATAAAAAAAAATATAAAAGCTTAAATCACCCCCTTTTCGCCCCATTCAAAATAAAACAATAAAAAAATCATTTATACACATATTTGGTATCGCCAAGTTCAGATTCGCCCGATCTATCAATAAAAAAAGGATTAAGCTGATCGCTAAACGTGAGATAAAAATTTGAAATGCCATTATTACTTTATTTTTGCTGCAACATTGCATTAAAATGCAATAACAGCCGATCTAAAGAACCTATCTGCACCAAAATGGTATCATTAAAAACATCAGCTCAGCGCACAAAAATAAGCTATCACCCTACCCCAAATCACGAAAAATGGAGATGCTACGGGTATCGGAAAATGGCGCAATTTTTTTTTAGCAAAGTTTGGAATTGTTTTTCACCACTTAGATAAAAAATAACCTACACATGTTTGGTGTCTATGAACTCATAATGACATGGAGAATCACTATGGCAGGTCAGTTTTGGCATTTAGTGAATCTAGCAAAAAAGCCAAAGAAAAAACAAGTGTGGGATTGCACTTTTTTTGCATTTTCACGGCACTTGGAGTTTTTTTTTCTAGTTTTCTAGTACATGACATGCTAAAACCAATGATGCTCTTCAAAATTACTGCTTGTCCCGTAAAAAATAAGCCCTCACATGGCCATATTGACGGAACAATAAAAATGTTATGGCTCTGTGAAGGAGGGGAGCGAAAAACAAAAACGAAAATACCCCTGGTCATGAAGGGGTCAAGGAGATTTCTCAAGATTTTCACCAGTCTGCTCACCATTGTTGTGCATGCCGCTCTAAAAGATGGTTTTAAATGTTTTTAATTGTCATTTTCTGTATGTCTGGCATTTTTGTATCAAACAAAACTTTTTTCATGTTGGTATATGCTGTGTGTGCACTATTTTTGTGCTCTTTCTTCTTGGTTTTGCACATTCTTGTTAGCGTATTAAGTTGCACTCTTCTCTGTGGGTCACTATTTTTAGTATATTCTGTGATGCCCACTATTTCAAATGTACATAACAGCAGAGAAAGCTAGATAATAAGGGACGGCACCATATATAACTAGAGAGGATGGTACGCAATTAAGGACAGTGTTATACATAATGAAAGAGGAAACTATGCAACTAAGGACAGTGTTATATATAATATGTGAGTACACGATCTATACTAAGGGACTTTGTTATACATAAAAAATACACTATATAATAAGGGACGGTCTTAGACGTAATAAGTGAGTACATTATATACTAAGGGACTGTGCTACATATAAGTGAGCACACTACATACTAAGGGACTGTGCTATACATAAAAAGTGAGTACACTATATACTGAAGTATGGCGCTATGTATAATAATTGAGTACACTATATAATAAAGGACTGTGTTAGACATAATCAGTGATAATGTGTTTCTCCACCTCCCCCTGTTCCTAAAACCATTATTAATCCTCCTTCCTCCCATTCCAATCCCCCATACCGCTCATTGTCCTCTTCCCCCGCATCCCTTTATTGTCCTCTCCTCCACCCCCATCATTGCTCTCTTCACCACCGCTGTCATTGCTTTCTTCCCCACCACCCCATCATTGCCCATTCCACCACATCCATCATTTCCTCCTCCCCCACCACCGCCATCATTGCCATTTCAACCATCATTGCCCTTTCTACCACCTCCATCATTGCCCTCTTCCCCAACCACCTCCATCATTGCCTTCTCCCCCACCACCTCCATCATTGACTCCTTCTCCACCACCTCCATCATTGTCCTTTCCACTGCCACCATCATTGCCTTCTCCCCCACCACCCCCATCATTGCCCATTCCACCACCTCCATATTTTCCTCCTCCCCCACCACCACCATTATTGCCCTTCCCACCACAACCATCATTGTCCTTTCCACCACTACCTCCATCATTGCCCATTCCACCACCTCCATGATTGCATTCTCCCCACCACCCCATCATTGTCCTTTCCACTGCCACCATCATTGCCTTCTCCCCCACCACCTCATCATTGTCCTTTTCACCACCTCCATCATTGCTTTCTCCCCCACCACCTCCATCATTGCCCATACTGCCACCTCCATCATTTCCTCCTCCTCAACACACCCATTATTGCCCTTTCCTCCATGAGCATCATTGTCCATCACAACCCCCATCATTGCCTATTCCACCACCTCCATCGTTGATTTCTCCCCCACCACCCCATCATTGTCCATTCCACTGCCACATCATTGCCTTCTCCCCCGACCACCCCATCATTGCCCATTCCACCTCCATCATTTCCTCCTCCCCCACCATCCCCATCCTTGCCCACCCCCATTATTGCCCTTTCCACCACCCCATGTCCTTTCTACCATCTCCATCATTGCTTTCTCCCCACCACCCTAATTATTACCCTCTCCGTCACCCCATCATCGCCCTTTCCTACACAGACACACTTGCAGCACCATTCACCTCTCTGCACGTTCTCCCGCAGCACTACGCACGCACACACACACTACCACTCATCTCCACACACACACACCTCTCAACTCTCCCCATGCTCTCCCGCAGCATCACCTTCGCCTCCAGTTTCCTCTCTCTGGCACAGCAGCTGCGGTGCTAAATGATGTCATCCAGCCGCGCCCCTGACTGCTGTGTGTGACAGGAAGTGCGGGAAGAAAGTAGGATGGATCCCTGCAACTCCGCTCTGCTGCCTAAAAAGCAGAGCCGCAGTGATCTCTCTTTTGCCCACCGCACATGAGGGGCCCCCCGGAGCCTTGGGGCCAGATAAAAAGGCCAGGTTGCCCTTACTATTAGTCGCACAGGCACAACCGAGGCATGGGTAGGTATCGGTTCTTTCAGTTCCGAGGAAACTTTGTCTTGGTTGCCTAGAGAGGCTGCCTATGTCTGTTTTTGCGATTTTGTCCCTGATGTTCCTCAGTCTTCTTTTGCACATCAGGGCCGGTGTATTGAATGCCTCAATTCGTGGGTACACTCTTGCAAGGAGGAGCCAATGTTTATTTATGATGTTATAGATTTTGGGCATCACCGGACGGTAGGTATGTACTAAGGCAATCCGTTCTGGTTTTGGAGTCGGGGTCGGGGAAGATGAGGGTTCAAGAGCCCTCCGTTTTCTTCTCATGAAGATCTGTTAAGGGTAATGTCTATCCTTGAACTTGTGTGAGATATCTTCTAGATGAGTGGGTGCCAAATTTTGCATGGGTGCTACTTATACCCCGATCTCCAACACTCAGGTACCAAATCTTCCATGATTCTATATCTCTATGTTAACCGATACATTGCCAAAGTAATCCCTATTGGATACACACCTCACAAACATGAACACCTAAGGGTCTGAACAGGAAACTGGATCTTATTGTCAAACTAAATGGTGGCCCGATTCTAGTGCATCAGGTATTCTAGAATATGTATGTAGTTTATTTATGATGTTTTCAGAATAATGCAATTTATACACAGGATTCGGCTGGCCAGGTGAAACCAATTAGCGAAGCATGGTTTAGATTCCGCAGACTGCGCCTGTCGCTGATTGTTCGTGGCCGGCCGGGCGTGACCGATCAGTGAAGCCAGGGCCTGCTCCATAATTTTGAGGGCCCCAGGTGAAAGAGGGCCCCCCTCTTTAATGCATACCACAATTCATGATGCACAGATACAGCAGGGAAATACAGCACAGCCACGTAGCATATAACAGCCCACGTAGTATATAACACAGCCCACGTAGCATATAGCACAGCCACGTAGCATACAGCACAGGCCACGTAGTATATAACACTGCCCAGGTAGCATATAGCAGAGCCCACATAGCATATAGCACAGCCACATAGCAAACAACACAGCAAAGTAGTATATAGCACAGCCCACACAGTGTATAGCACAGCCTATGTAGTATATAGCACAGCCCACATAGAATATAGCACAGCCCATGCAGTATACAACACAGCCACATAGTATATAGCACAGCCACATAGTATATAGCACAGCCATGTAGTATATTGCCCAGCCACGTATATTGCACAGCCATGTAGTATATAGCACAGCCATGTAGTATATTGCCCAGCCACGTATATTGCACAGCCACGTACTATATAGCACAGCCCACGTAGTATATAACACAGCCACGTAGTATATAGCACAGCCACGTAGTATTTAGCACAGCCATGTAGTATATTGCACTTCCACGTAGTTTATAGCACAGCCCACTTAGTATATAGCACAGCCCATGTAGTATATAGCACAGGCCACATAGTATATAGCACAGCCCACATAGTGTATAACACAGCCCACGTAGTACAAAGCACAGCCCATGTAGTATACAGCACAGCCCACGCAGTATATAACACAGCCCACATAGCATATAACACAGGCCATGTAGTATATAACACAGCCCACATAGTATATAGCACAGCCATGTAGTATATTGCCCAGCCTCGTATATTGCACAGCTACATATTTTATAACAGCCACGTAGTATATAGCACAGCCCACGTAGTATATAGCACAGGCCACATAGTATATAGCGCAGCCCACGGAGTATATAACACAGCCACGTAGTATATTGCCCAGCCATGTAATATATTGCACAGCCACGTAGTATACAGCACAGCCCATGTGGTATATAGCACAGAGACGTAGAATATAACACAGCCCATGCAGTATATAACACAGCCCATGCAGTATATAACACAGCCCACATAGTATGTAACACAGCTCACCATTCCCCTGTTAAAAACAGAATTAAAATAAAAAATTTGTTATATAATCACCTTCCGGGGGCCCCCGGATCCAGGCCAGGCGTTTAGCGATGCTCCTCGCGATGCTCCGGTCCCAAGAATGCATTGCGGTCTCGTGAGATGATGATGTAGACCGCAATGCATTCTTTGGACCGGAGCGTCGCGACGAGCGGGAAAGGTGCCAGAAGGTGAGAATATAATGATTTTTAATTTTGTAAATTATTTTTAACATTAGATCTTTTTACTATTGATGCCTGCCGGCCGCGACCAGTCAGTGACGAGGGATTTCCGTGACATACAAACAGACGGAAGTGACCCTTAGATGATTATATAGATAGATGATTGGACTAGACTCCGGCTACCCCCCCTATAGACAAGACTTAGATACTGTAATGTTCTACCACTTGATAGACACGGTATAATTTATTTTGTGATTCTGCATTTAAACTCTGTATGTCGGATTTCTCTTGTAAGTATATATAGTTGTGAACATGCTGGCGCCCTTATTTCCTTGGTAACCTGTCTCTTACCTTTCCAGACCAACTGATATCCCTGAATTTTTATTTTTATTTGCATTTTTAGTTTATTTTCAGTTTTATTTTAAGTTATTATTATTTCATCTCACTTCAATCTTCATTAAAACCTTCTCATCCCACTTAATGTTCGTTTAATTTATATTTATTTTATCTCATTTTTAATTTTAATTTTTAGGTTTACTTAATTTTGACATATTTACACCAATCGTAGGTTTCGTTTATTACCTTCTGAAAAAAAAATATATTTTATCCCCCTTTTCCATTCTCTGTTTTCTAAATTTAGACTTCCATTTTTAATATTTATATTTTTTTCTAGGGCTCTTCACCTTCTCCAGGCTCTCATGGTTCATCAATACAGGGCATCCACGACCCACAATTCCTCATATACTTCATTCCTCATTATTATACCATTAATTTCACTTTTTCAAACATCCTCATATGTTACACCCTATTCTATTTAGCTCCCTCATTTATTTTCCATCCATACAGTTCTCCCGCATGAACCCCGTTCTCTCTCCCCATCTTCTGTGTTGGACTTTCATGACATGCTTGCATTGATCACACAGCTTTAGGCTATGTGCACACGTCAAGATTCCTTGCAGAAATTTCCTGAACAAAACCGGACATTTTCTGCAAGAAATCCGCATGCGGTTTTTTTTTGCGCGTTTTTTTTTGTGTGGATTTTTTGCGTATTTCAGGAGATTCCCAATGCAATAATATAGTGGGAAATCCGCAAAAAATCCGCAAAATTAATGAACCTGCTGCGTTTTTTACCGCAATGCATTTTTTTGTGTGGAAAAAAATGCAACATATGCACAAAAATTGCGGAATGCATTATAAATGATGGGATGCATATGTATGCGTTTTTATCTCAGTTTTATAGCGAAAAAACGCAAAAAAATGCGAAAAATCCTGAACATGTGCACACAGCCTTAAACCTCAAATCCATTAATTATCGATGCTGACTGCTGTAGACACCACCTACTGTGCAGTCAAAGGGGATCGTATATTCCTAACCTACTTCTGACCGGCCTAATCGCGCATGCGCCCGCCCACCTGCGACCTATACAGTACGGCACCCGCGGCATCCGCGCTTCAAGCCTAGCTCTGGTCCCCTTACCACAAGGCACATCGAGCAGGCTCCCCGCATGCCCCCTTTACCCTCCCACTTCCGGTACTTGTACACCGTAACAGGTACCTTACAGGGTACTTAAACCACACTGCCACAATGTTCAGGCACATCACCACAGACGGTGGTGGGCATGTCATATAGTACATACACCCATGTCAGAAGTCAGTAAGAAGCCTTTAATCCCCATTCCCCTGCTGGATTAGCTTGAATGTACTTATATTATATCCCTTTTTCTACAGCCCCAGCTGGGACTTTTCTCCATTTTCTTGGATCTACTATACAAACTTTCCCTACCGCTATGGTCAGTACGCAAGTAATTTAAACCTATTCTACCTTACATCCTCTAGCATGTTCACACCACTCACTTTTCCATATGGGTGTTATTTATACCCCAATCTCCAACACTCAGGTCCCAAATCTTCCATGTTTGTATATCTCTATGTCTATATCGCTATACATTGCCAAAATACCGTATTTTTTAGACTATAAGACATAACCAGACTATAAGATGCACCCCAAATTTTTAGAAGGAAAATAGGGAAAAAAATAATGTGTCAAATGGGGGTCCATCTTAAAGTCCAAATTCAGCTTACTGGGAATGGGGGATTGGCAGCGCTGGTGGAGTATGGTCACAGGGGGTGTTTGGTGGTCCTGCAATATGACTCAAATCCCAAACTGGTGCAGCAGGTTCAACGGTGCTAAATGTGCAGGGGCTCCGCTGACATTTTCTGAAAGCCCAGAGCCCCCACACATCTATTGCTGTGATGCGGTGGCTCCCCAAAAAATCCCATCCCAGGCTGGTGCATCAGGTTCGGCGGTGCTCTGTGGTGCAGGGGCTGCGCCGGCATTTTGAGAAAGCCCAGAGGCCCCGCATATCAATTGCTGTGATGCGGTGGCCTCTGGAAAATCCCATCCCAGGCTGGTGTGGCAGGTTCGGCGGTGCTCTGTGGTGCTGGAGATGCTCCGGCATTTTGTGAAAGCACGGAGGCCACACAATCCAGTGCTGCAATGCAGTGGCCACCAGGAAAATGACCGCCGGTGGCGGTGCATGCTCAGATTGAGATCTCGGCAACGAGATCTCATCCTGAAATCTCGGGAGACGAGATCTCGGCGCCAAGATCTCATCTCCCGAGTTCTTGGGTCGTTGCAGAGATCTCAATCTGAGCATGCGCTGCGCCCAGGGGCCATTTTCCCAGAGGCAACTGCATTGCAGCAATGAATGTGCGAGGCATCCAGGCTTTCACAAAATGCTGGGGCAGCCCACGCACCATAGTGCACCGCCGAACCTGCCGCACCAGCCTGGTAAGGTAGTGTGATCTTCGCCCTGCAATGTTGGACTGCCGCAGAATTGCCCAACTCCTCCTGCTGCCACACTGCTTTTACGTATATTCCGACTATAAGACGCAACCCCATATTCCACAAAAAATTTTTGGGAAAAAATTGCATTTTATAGTCTGAAAAATACGGTAATTAGGGTTGAGCGAAACGGATTGGAAAAATTCAAAATTCGCTGACTTTTGCAAAGTCTGGTTTCATGAAAACCGACCCGATCCTAGTGTGCGATCGGCCATTAGGTCGCTGATCTTCACGCAAAAGTCGCGTTTAACCCTTAAATTTAATAGCTTTCAGCAATTTAAGGGTTAAATCGCTGAAAAATTGATGTGGGCTCCCGCGCAATTTTCTTCCCTGAGAGAAATAAAGCCAGTGACTGAGGGCAGATATTAATAGCCTAGAGAGGGTCCACAGTTTTTGCCCCCCCTTACAATAGCAAGGTGGCATTAACCCTTCATTACCCCATATCCCACCGCTACACGGGAATGGGAAGAGAGTGGCCAAGTGCCAGAATAGGCGCATCTTTCAGATGTGCCTTATCTGAGGTGGCTGGTAGCAGATGTTTTTAGCCAGGAGGGGGCCAAAAACCGTGGACCCTCTCCAGGCAATTAATATCTGCCCTCAGTCACTGGCTTTACTACTCTGGCGGAGAAAATTGCGCGGGAGCCCACGCCAATTTTTTCCGCGATTTAACCCTTAAATTTAAGAGCTAGAGCGCCAAAATTTTGCATATACACACTACTAACATTAGTAGTGTGGAATATGCAAACAAAAGGGGGATATGTGTTATGGACCTGGTGTTTAGGAGCACCCGGCACGACCTGATAGTTAAACTCACACAAGACAAGCTGTGGGATGTGGGAGCTCTGCTGACCACAACCCCTAATCCTATCACAACTAGAAATAGCCATGGAGCGTTCCTGACACTCCCTAGACGCCTCTTCACAGCCTAAGAGCTAGCTAGCCCTAGAGATAAAAAAATAAAGCCTACCTTGCCTCAGAGAAATTCCCCAAAGGAAAAGGCAGCCCCCCACATATATTGACTGTGAGTAAAGATGAAAGTCACAAACGCAGAAATGAAACAGGTTTCAGCAAAGGGAGGCCAGACTTACTGAACAGACAGAGGATAGGAAAGGTATCTTTGCGGTCAGCACAAAAAACTACAAAAGACCACGCAGAGTGTGCAAAAAGACCTCCGCACCGACTAACGGTGTGGAGATGCCACTCTGCATCCCAGAGCTTCCAGCTAGCAAGGCAAAATCATGATATCCAGCTGGACAAGAAAATAATGGACAAATAATAACTAGCAGGTAGAGCAGCTTAGTATACATTTTTGCAAAAAACGTATCAACCAAATACCCTGTTTTTTACATCTTTTACTAGCACTTGCGGATTACTGCAACATTTTTTCAAACTGAGTGTTTTTGGTTTTACTATTCTCTTTTGTGTCTTCAGGTTTCTTGGTGGTGTGTGAACATGATCATACAGACTTGTTCACTGTGCAAGTAGCCCATGTGTTCCTGTTTCCATAATTGTTCTCTTGTGTCTACAAGACGGGGGAGTTCCACCACTCCTCTTGGGCTATCTGCACAAAAGCTGTTCTACCCTGTATGCACACATGGATTTTTCCTCTCTGAACCCTGTTCACACAGGTAATATACAGATGATCAGGTTTTTAAATACATCAGATAGGGATTGCATACATTAGTTAGGACTGCTCTGATAAGGGTATACCGTGAAGATTGGTAGAGCAGCTTAGTATACATTTTTTGCAAAAAACGTATCAACCAAATACCCTGTTTTTTACATCTTTTACTAGCACTTGCGGATTACTGCAACATTTTTTCAAACTGAGTGTTTTTGGTTTTACTATTCTCTTTTGTGTCTACAAATAATAACTAGCAGGAACTTAGCTTCTGCTGGAGCAGACAGGTCATCATAAAGATCCAAGAGCGAACAGAACCAATGCAGGAACATTGACAGCTAGCATGGAGTAACGATCTGAGTGGAGTTAAATAGAGCAACCAACCAAAGGATAAACCACGTCACCTGTGTAAGGAACCTCAGAAGCAGCAGCTCCACTCACAGCCACCAGAGGGAGTCTAAGGACAGAACTCGCCAAAGTACCATTCACGACCACAGGAGGGAGTTCGACAACAGAATTCACAACAGATATGACATGGTTTACTGTATGTAAACCATGTCTCATATCATGTCGGGTTTTGGCAGGAGAAATGAAAAGCCGGTAATTGAATTACCGGCTTTTCTGCTATATCGCCCTGAAGGAAATGTAAAAAAAAAACAAAAACCCCCATAGACTTACATTGGGTTTCGAGTTTCGGCCGATCCCCAACCCCGACTTTTCAATAGGATTGGCCGATTTCACTCGACCCGACTTTTGAGAAAGTCGGGTTTTGTGAAACCTGACTCGACCCTGAAAAACTAAAAGTCGCTCAACCCTACCGATGACGATTACTGGTTGGCCTGCCTCCTGGATCCATGATATAAAGGAAAATTACAAAATATCATGCCACATGAGAACCTTGAGCAAATATTGGCTACTAAGCAAGCAACTCTTTTAGACTGTTTGGTTCAGGCATTCCCAGCACACAGCGGCGGTGATGGTTCTCACACAAGCCACAGGGGGCAACATGGCAGAGGTGTTACAGGTGCGCAAATCCGAAGTGGCGTTGGACAGAGGGGTTTTATGACCAGGTTGTGGAGTGATTTCGCAATGACCACTGACATGACAGGTACTGCTGCATCGATTCAAAGTGACAGGAGACAGCCTTTGTCCAGTATGGTTACGAACTACTTTTCCTCCCTTATCGATGTTCTCCCTCACAGGTCATTCCCCTTTGATTACTGGACATCAAAAATAGACACCTGGCCTGAATTGGCAGAATATGCAATCAGAAAGAGTCTTCAGTGCTGCTGAAAAACTGCTGAAAATACTGACCGAAAAAAGGACACATCTGGCTACCCAGAATGTTGATGATCTAACCTTCATTAAAATGAACCAATCATGGATTTCAAATTATTTTGCCCCACCTTCCCCTGCTGACACGTAGCTTGCCTGAAAAATGTCTTGCTTTTGGCCTCCTCTTACTGACTGCTCCAATTCCTCCATTTGCAGCTGCTGAATGTTCACCATAGGCCATTTTTATACCTCCCTAAGTGGTCTGACTCCCCCCACAGGGCCGTCGTCACCACCCGGCGCAAGCACCCGTGTGAGTGCTGTTTGCCTGGACAGGTGGGTGGACCCACTCTTTGGCGACGGCACTGGCATAGGGTCCCTCATAGTACAATGAAGTGTCTCTGATGGTGGTGGTGCACAACCAACGTCAGACACACCATCGTAATATGAGGGGCCCTGTGCCAGTACCGCCGCCCACAAGAGAGCGTTCCCCCCAGCTCGAACAGTGCTCTACCACTTGCAATACTTATCTCTCCCTGCTCCACCACTGTGTAGTCTGTGCTGTTAAATCCTTCAATGGCACTGCCAATACTAATTTGTTGAAATGATAGATGATAGGTACAATATACAGGGGCCCTGGCCTCCATTTAGACCAGTTAATACTTTGCGCCTACTACAACTGTCTGCTACTCAGCAGAGGAGCCCACCCCTGTACCAAGCTATGCCACCTGTTTATTTATGAACAATTTTTTGGCAGACATTTAGCCCACTTTATTATTTGGGCCTACTAACTGTGTCTGGCTGCCACTCATTACAGTTGTCCTCCACTGAACAAAGCAATGCCGCCTGATTAGTCTTGTTACCAATTTTGAACTGCATTTAGCCTACTTTATTATTTGGGCCTACTCACTGTGTCTGACTGCCACTCCTTACAGTTGTCCTCCACTGAACAAAGCAATGCTGCCTGTTTAGTCTTGTTACCAATTTTGAACTGCATTTAGCCTACTTTATTATTTGGGCCTACTAACTGTGTCTGGCTGCCACTCAATACAGTTGTCCTCCACTGAACAAAGCAATGCCGCCTGTTTAGTCCTGTTACCAATTTTGAACTGCATTTAACCTACTTTATTATTTGGGCCTACTAACTGTGTCTGGCTACCACTCATTACAGTTGTCCCCCGCTGAACAAAGCAATGCCGCCTGTGTCTGGCTGCCACTCATTACAGTTTTCCTCCACTGAACAAAGCAATGCCGTCTGTTTAGTCCTGTTACCACATTTGAACTGCATTTAGCCTACTTTATTATTTGGGCCTATATCTGTGTTTCCTCCTCATCCTGCCCATTGCCCAGCCACTGCTAGATGAGTCTGTTGGTACATTGACCAAGACCACTACATTCCCCTTTCACTCTACACAGCCAGAATCTGACCCTGCTGAAAGTCAGGTTCCCCTTCCCGCATACTATACCACCTTACACGGGGACAAAGAGGAAGGTGCAGATGTAAGTGCAGGTTCCTTCATCAGGTGGGGGCATACTCGTTGGCGACGTCACTGCCACAGTGCCCCTCATAGTATGCAAAAGTGTCTCTGCCAGTGGGAGGCGCCACACGCCGTCAAACACACCGCCGCACTATGAGGGGCCCTGTGCCAGTGCCAACGAGAGTGAGTGGGCCCCCCCTGCTTGCTCAGGATCACAGCACTTGCAAAGTTGAAATACTTACTTCTCCCTGCTCCACCACCGTGACGTATTCCGCATTTCCTGGGCCTACGATAATCTTGAGCCAGCCCTACACCCCCACAATTTTAGCCAAATTACCCCCAGTTTTTAATGCCTAAATATTATTATAAAGTAAATTAAGATTGACAAGCTTAAGTAATAAGAATTGATGTTTTTGGCATTAAAATGGGCACTGTAGGTGTTTTCCTGGCCTCCACTCACTGCTGACTTTGATTCCCCATTGACTTGCATTAGGTTTCGTGTATCAGTCGGCCCCCGACTTTTTTTAATAATCAGCCGATTTCACCCGATCCGACTTTTGACAAAGTCGGGTTACGCGAAACCCGACACGATCCGAAAAAAGCAAAAGTTGCTCAACTCTAACAGTAATCCCTGAAAGGTTAACTTGCTGCGATAATGTATTATACTTAGGAGTTATTCCATATGATACAAAGTGCCAATTATTACAGAGAAACTAATATGCTTGATATTATTTTCACGTGTATACAGTATATGTACAGCACATTAAATCTCAATGTATTTCTTTTGCAGTGAGGTTTGACAAAGACGCAGGTAGGGTCAAAACGTAACCTTGCTTCCACTTATTTTGTCTTTCTGTGGTGATTTTTCCTGTACATGTAATAAACACAGATACTTTTTGCAACTTAGCAGAATTTAGTGAGTGCGGCTGTTTCCTCTCTCAGCTACTATATTGGACTTTGTCCACATTCAGCCTGCACCTCCAACACAGCAGAGTGCTCTTCATTTATTTTCCTACAGCCTGCTGTAGGTGATTATTTTTCAATATATATATAATATTCATTATGTAAACTATGGGGCAGGTGACTGAGGGATCAGTGACCTGTCAGAAGTCATACTGATGAATAGTTAATCAGAGCACCACATGAAGACTCCCCACAGGCCGCCCCGGAGCACAAGCATATCATTAACTCAAAGCTGGAAATAAAGATTAAACAACAACCACAATATGAATTTCATCAACCAAGGTATCATTTTAATCAGTATAACGGCACCAACTTGACACTGTCTGTAGGTTACTGTGCAAAATCCTGCTGACAGGTTCCCTCCCTTTAATTGATGGTGAGATGTTATTTTCCTGAAATTCTGGGCCCAAAATGCGTCAGCCTTGGTTAGTTATTTTGCATACTTCTGACACTGAATTTCATAGTGAGGACACAGGAGAGATTTTCTTCTGATGACTCTTCTACTCTAGTAGAACAATGTACCACAACTCCGGAGTGTGCTAAATCTTTCTGAAGGTCTTTTGCAATCAAACAGGGATTCTCGCAGGGATTTGCCTCTCTAGCAATCTTACGAGCAGCTCTCACTGAAATGTTACTGGGTCTTACTGACCTTATCTTGACCTCCACTGTTCCTGCCATTTCTAAATTACATTTCAAACTGAGGAATGGGCAACATGAAAATGCATTGCTATCTTCTTATAGCTTTCTCTTGCTTTTTGGGTATCCGCAATTTTCCTTTTCAGAGTGCTAGTTAGCTGCTCAGAAGAACCCATGGCTGCTGTTTTTTGCCACAAGGTTAAAGGAGGCTGGGTTTTTATAAATCTGGAAAATTTCCACCAATTTGCCTTTCCTCATGATGATTGTAAACAAGCCATAACCCTAACAGGCTTATTTAGGTATGAAACCTTGGCCAAAGTTATGTGAGCACACACATCTCCAAGAGTGCCCAAACTTGTGCATCTGCCCATTTTTCTTTCTGCAATTTTTAAAATGAAAAAAGACAATATATTTTTTTGCCTGTAATATAATGGAAATGTGCCATCTTTAACTTTAGTCCTTTTAGAGATAATTTAATCTTCAAAATAACAGTAATTTTGACCAGAGGTGCCCAAACTTTTACATGCCACTGTATAGTGTATGATGGCCTATGCAGCCCCTTATATATAACATGATGGCAGACACAGCCCCTTATATAGGGTATGATGGCCTCACTGCCCCTTATCTATAGTATGATGGCCCCACTGCCCCATATCTGTGGCATGATGGCCATCCCCACAGTCCTATATATATTGTACGACGGCCTCACAGTCCCTTAAATATATAATATGATGGCCCCAGTGCCCCTTATATATAGTTTGATAGCCCCACAGCCCCATATATATATAGTCTGATGGCACTACTGCTGCATATATATAGTATGATGACCCGACTTCCCTATATATATATAATATATATATATATATATATATATATATAATATATATATATATATATATATATATATATATATATATAGTGGGAATATAGCTCATCAGGGATCTCTGCTTTGGCCCAAGCAGGTGGCTATGGAGTCACAACGAACAATAGCAGGCTAGCGAGTTCCACACAGGTATGTGTCAGGTGTATTTATTGTACACATTTGCCGTACAATGTTACACGTGCCAAACATGAAATAAAATGTCTAAGGCTGTCTGGCCACTAACTAACAACAAGATACTAACTGCAAAATAAACCTATACAACAAGAAAGAAGTTTGTGCAACCTTACTGTGTCAGCTCCCAGACCAGCAGATGAGAGACTGAGATCCCAGCAGTTCCTTGATTATATCAGCTGAAGCAAAAGCTGGATCGTATGTGTGGAAGGGAAGCACCAGAGCTTTCAGGCTGATCACTAAAGAAACCAGGACCGGATTACAGAGAAATAAACAGCTTCACAATCAATACCGTGATACATAGGAAGTCCCGTACTTCCGAAACGCGCGTCGGGGAGGACGGGAGCCCACACGTGCCGGGTCTGTACACTTGGTAGGTCACACTAATGTCTTCATTTTACTGTGCTGCACACTTGTGCCTGTGACCGATCGTTACCCCTAAGTGTGGGCTCTCGCTGGTGATGTGGTGATGTGGTTTTACTGCCTGTTTCAGTCTTGTCCCTGTCTTATAACCTTGTATGTATGTTTTATCAATAAAGTTGTTTCTACTTTAAGTTAATTGTGGACGGTTTCCACCATTATTTCTGTGGTTGTTTGTAGTAGTTTCTGGTGGGTCCTTATTGTCCTAGTATATGGGTGTGTATGCCTCTTATCCACTACATTGGTAGTTACGCAGGTCGAATATGAGGTATTCCTCCCATTGTGTGCGTTTATCTGTTTATTATTATCAGCTCCCAGACCAGCAGATGAGAGACTGAGATCCCAGCAGTTCCTTGATTATATCAGCTGAAGCAAAAGCTGGATCGTATGTGTGGAAGGGAAGCACCAGAGCTTTCAGGCTGATCACTAAAGAAACCAGGACCGGATTACAGAGAAATAAACAGCTTCACAATCAATACCGTGATACATATGAAATGAAATGGGGAGAAACATATCTGTTTTCTAGTACTTCTCCCCTTGGCACCTCACATACCCCCTTCCTTTGTTCGAGCCTGTAGGGTCGGACACGATGAGTCACTAAGCAGTGTGTTCTGGATAACGCATCTGCATTCCCGTGCGCTGCGCCTGCCCTGTGCTCAACGGAAAAGTTAAAAGGTTGTAATGCCAAGAACCAGCGTGTCACCCTCGCATTGCCCTCTTTTGCGCGGGACATCCATGTTAGGGGTGAATGGTCCGTTACTAGCCTAAATTGGCGACCTAGTAAATAATAGCGTAAGGTGAATAGGGCCCATTTCACAGCCAGGGCTTCGCGCTCAACCACGCTATAATTCTTTTCTGCCCTGGTAAGCTTCCTACTCAGATAGCTTACTGGGTGTTCCTCGCCATTCACTTCCTGTGACAACACTGCACCGAGGCCGACACCAGAGGCGTCCGTTTGGACAATAAACTCCCGTTTAAAGTCAGGGGCAACCAACACTGGTTGGTCACAGAGGACCGTTTTCAAATACTGAAAGGCCTTCTCTGCTTCTGCGTTCCACTTTATTGTGATAGATTTTGAACCCTTGGTAAGCTCTGTGAGAGGGGCCGCGATGGTGGCAACATTTTTAATGAAGCGCCTATAATAGCCAACGATCCCTAAAAAGGCTCCGACCTTGTTTTTTGTTGACCGGTCGTGGCCAATTCTGAATAGCGTCCACTTTATTGGTCTGTGGCTTTACGACTCCTCGCCCTATGCTATATCCCAGATAGCGAGCCTCTTCCAATCCCAAGGTACATTTCTTAGGATTGGCAGTTAACCCAGCAGTTTTTATCGAGTCTAAGACGGCTTGTACTTTTGACAAATGTGTGTCCCAGTCATCACTAAAGACAATGATATCGTCCAAGTATGCGGACGCATACCGGACGTGGGGTTTAAGGACAATATCTATTAGACGTTGGAAGGTGGCTGCAGCACCATGCAACCCAAATGGCATATCATGGTACTGGAACAGTCCCTGGGGCGTTACAAAGGCCGTTTTCTCTTTGGCTGAATCCGTGAGGGGAATCTGCCAATAACCTTTTGTTAAGTCGATAGTAGATATGTACCTGGCCGAACCCAGTCTCTCTATAAGTTCATCAACTCTCGGCATCGGGTAGGCATCGAATTTTGATACCTCATTTAATTTCCGAAAATCATTACAAAACCTAATAGTCCCATCGGGTTTGGGCACTAGCACGATTGGGCTAGCCCAATCACTCCGGGACTCTTCAATGACTCCAAGTTCTAACATTTTCTCGACTTCCTGGGCAATGGCTTGTCTCCGAGCCTCCGGAATTCGATATGGTTTTAGTCGTACACGGACCTGTGGATCAGTAACAATGTCGTGTTTAATTAAGTGAGTACGACCAGGAAGCTCTGAAAAAACCTCTGTTTTTCTGTATAAATTCCTTAGTCTCTCGTTTCTGACTTTCGGATAGTGTCTCTGCAATACCCACCTCTGGCAATGCTACCTGGGGGTCATTTACCACAGATGGGGGTGCCCTACGAGGTCCATCATTAAGGGTGGCTTTTGTCATTAGACTCTCCCTATCCCGCCAGGCCTTAAGCAAGTTTATGTGGTAGATTTGTTCGGTTTTCCTCTTGTCTGGTTGATATATCTTATAATTCACTTCACCTATTCTCTCCAACACCTCGTATGGGCCCTGCCACTTCGCAAGAAATGTATTTTCTACAGTGGGTACTAATACTAACACCCTGTCTCCGGGTTGAAAGACTCGTGTTTTAGCCGCTCGGTTATATACCGTGCTTTGGGCCTGTTGCGCACGTTCTAAACATTGGCATGACCGCCTCAATTCTATCTTGCATAAGCATTACGTGTTCAATTACACTGCGATAAGGAGTCACCTCTTGTTCCCAAGTCTCTTTAGCAATATCTAACAGGCCTCTAGGACATCGCCCGTAAACTAACTCAAAAGGCGAAAAGCCTGTGGAGGATTTGGGTACTTCCCGTATAGCGAACAGGAGATATGGTAGGAGAGCATCCCAATCCCTCCCGTCCTTATCTACCACCCTTTTCAACATTCCCTTCAGGGTTTTATTAAATCGCTCCACCAACCCGTCAGTCTGAGGGTGATATACTGAAGTACGCAAGTGGGAGATTTTTAGTAGCTTACACAAGTCCTTAAGTATTCGAGACATAAAGGGGGTTCCCTGATCGGTTAGTATTTCTTTCGGAATGCCGGTGCGAGAAAACATATTAACAAGCTCCTTTGAAATTGCTTTCGCATTGGCATTCCGCAGAGGCACTGCTTCAGGGTAACGAGTGGCATAATCTAGTACTACCAAAATGTACTGATGTCCCCTGGCAGATTTAACTAATGGACCCACTATATCCATTGCTATCCTCTCGAAGGGCACCTCTATTATTGGTAAGGGCACAAGGGGGCTTCTAAAATGTGACATAGGTGTGGTCAATTGACACGTAGGACAGGACTGACAATACCGGGTCACGTCCCCCCCTAGACCCGGCCAAAAGAAACGCTGCAGAATACGGTGTTTTGTTTTTTCTCCGGCCAGGTGTCCCCCCAAGGGATGTTTATGTGCCAGTTCCAAAACTACCTGGCGAAAGGACTTGGGCACCACTAGTTGCTCTACCGCCACCCCCCGCACTTTGTCTATATGATACAGCATACACTGTTGCACAGCTAGGTGTGGGAACTCATTTTGAGCCCCTGGGTACAATAGTCTTCCCTCAGAGACCTTTACATTTTCCCATGCCCTTGCCAGAGTAGGGTCCTGGTGTTGAGCGGTCCCGAACTTACCACGGGCCACCTCAAGACCTGGCATTTCTATAGCCTCCTCTAGTTCACTTGCGTCGCCTGCATATACAGCCAGAGGTGAGTCTACAGATTCTGGAGTTACCTCTGAGATGGACTCCCCCCCCTCTTGCTGCAATAGCTCAGGGATTAGCCCCACGGCACCCTCCTCAACTAGAGTGCTCATGCCATTTTTAAGGTTCCACAAGTCCCAAAATAAGGGAAAGTCTCTCCCCAATATTACATCATGTCCCATAGACTTTAGGACTGCCGCTTGATGTCTTTTGGTTCCTACTGGCGTGGCAAGGGTGACCCAGGCAGTGGGGTAGTTTTTTATATCGCCATGGATGCAACTAATGCCCAGGGTTGAGTTCGTTAGGGCTCTAGGGTCCACCAAACTGGCATGTACCAGAGTTACTTGACTGCCGGAATCCAAGACGGCATTCACACTATGGCCGTCGACCTCGAGGCAACACACGTGTCGTTCATTTCCTGTGAGGACCTCTGCAACACAGACTGACTGTACATATAACGAAAGGCGTCTCATAGCGTTACAGTCCATTGGCTCTGTAGTCATTGGGCAGTTAGCTGCTACATGGCCAAGCCCGCGACATCGCCAACATTGTATAGGTCCTTGCTTCCTCGCCGGAGACGCCTGATAGGGTCTGCTGAATTGCTGTGAGACTGTACCGCCTCCATAATTCTTTGTGGGTCTGCTACCCTTTATTGCAACGTTCTCTTTTTTTGAAGATGAAGTAGGTCTCGCAGTATTTTCTGGCGATTTCTTGGGAGCCCAGCGAGGTGATAACGTCCCTTGGAGAAGGCTTTCGGAAGCATTGTAGCGTTCGACCATATTCACCAACTGGTCGGCTGTATATGGGTCACCTTGTCCAACCCAACTCTGTAACTTAGGGGGCAAGGACCGCAGGTACTTGTCTAGAACAACACGTTCCACCATCTCTGCAGATGTCAAAATCTCTGGTTGCAGCCATTTTTTACTAGATGGATAAGATCATGCATTTGTGAGCGGGCTGGCTGATCTTCCACAAAAGTCCATAAATGTACCCTCTGTGCTCGTACATATGTGTTTACTCCCAGCCTTGCCAGGATTTCGCTTTTTAATTTGGTATAGTCCATAGCATCCACTCCACTTAAATCGTAATAGGCCTTTTGTGGATCTCCACTCAGAAATGGCGCAACCACTTCAGCCCACGTGTCCACCGGTAAATGCTCACGTTCTGCAATACGTTCAAATACGGTGAGATACTCTTCTACATCATCGTCAGCAGTCATTTTAAGCAGGGTTTTTTGTACGGCTTTCCGTGCACCAGCAACACTTTGTGCATGATCCCTCTCATCTCGGGGTTGCCGAATCAAAGCCTGCTTTATTGCATTCAACTGCTCTTGCTGAATCTGGTTTTGCTGGTCCAGGGCTTGCTGGAAGTAAGTATTGGTCTGCTGTTGTTGCACATTTGCCTGCAATAACTGTTTCACTAGTTCCTCCATATTACTGGACTCTTGGCTCTTCAAAAGCACATGAGCTTTCAGCCAGGACATACACAGAGCACTTTATCTGCAGTCACAGTCCAACAGCCACTATGCCCGCATTCTCAAAACCATTTGTGGGAATATAGCTCATCAGGGATCTCTGCTTTGGCCCAAGCAGGTGGCTATGGAGTCACAACGAACAATAGCAGGCTAGCGAATTCCACACAGGTATGTGTCAGGTGTATTTATTGTACACATTTGCCGTACAATGTTACACGTGCCAAACATGAAATAAAATGTCTAAGGCCGTCTGGCCACTAACTAACAACAAGATACTAACTGCAAAATAAACCTATACAACAAGAAAGAAGTTTGTGCAACCTTACTGTGTCAGCTCCCAGACCAGCAGATGAGAGACTGAGATCCCAGCAGTTCCTTGATTATATCAGCTGAAGCAAAAGCTGGATCGTATGCGTGGAAGGGAAGCACCAGAGCTTTCAGGCTGATCACTAAAGAAACCAGGACCGGATTACAGAGAAATAAACAGCTTCACAATCAATACCGTGATACATATGAAATGAAACGGGGAGAAACATATCTGTTTTCTAGTACTTCTCCCCTTGGCGCCTCACAATATATATAATTATGGCCCTTCTGCTGCATATCTATAGTATGATGGCCCCTACTAACCCTTATTCATAATATGATGGTAAAAGGTTACTAAATTATGACAAAAGAATAATTCACATAAGTGGTCACCACTAATTTAAGTTAAATACTAAATGGAAGAGGAGGGGAGGAAAATATATTAATTAAAATACAACTTGTGTTGGATAATTATTAAAATTATTAATATAAAGTTTACTTAATTACTTTTAAAAATTATACAATTGGTATCAATGATAATGTTATGCAAACATAGCAGAAAATGACAGCTACATAAAGTAAAACTTGTCCTCCAAAAAAACAAGACTTTAGACAGCTACTAGTTCTTCAACAATAGAAAAAAAGCTCTGATGACCACAATAATGTAAATGTCACGATCAGCTGCAGCCGCAGATGCAGCCCAGCCCATAGACGCCCCCAAGCCGACCATCCTCAGAAGGCGTGGGGCGTGCATCCCCCAGGGATGAAATACACACGCTTTAAACCACAGAGGGGGACCCGGCCAACCCGAACTAGGGGAGGGCAGCGACCGGGGTTCTGTGGCAGCTGAGCATGCGGACAAGGAAAGAAACAAGTAGGACATGATTACACCGATACTTCAGGTATAGAGAAAGTAAAGTTTACTAAAGTAAAGTCATACAGTACATAAACAAAACATGACGATGTCAGGCTCCCGATTCCACACCTCAGAAGGGTACCACCCAGTGGACCCCAAGGCACCAACAGATCACCGAGGCACAGATAGGCGGGACATCAGGACCCAGGCAAGACATCAGGGTACACGAGGACATCAGGGTACAGGCAAGAAATCAGGATACAAACAGGACATCTGGACTCAGGAAAGACCTCAGGACATCAAGACACAGGCAGGGCATCAGGGTACAGACAGGACATCAGGACATCTGGACCCAGGGTCACCAGCAGACATCAGACAGGAGTCGTTTGGTTCCGGACATCCGACATGACCTACAGGCACCACCAGAGACATCACGCTCCAAGCACCAGACCAGCAATCAGGTTCCAGACTGCGGTCGTCAGGCTCCAGGCATAGGACCTAGGAAGGAACTCAAGCATGATGGTGCAGACACTGCCATACTGGACATGAGCCAGACAGGGTTAACACCGCATGGTAGTCAGATCACAGAGTAGTAGATGCTCAGCAGAAACACCGGTTTCAAGAGACTCAAAGTCACTGGGAGTGAGGTTCCAGATGCAGAGGGATTCAAGGAACATAATCACAGCAGACACAGTTCAGACAGGTTGAGGTACAGGACAGGTACAGGATCAAGGATTCGGGCCTGGATTTACCGCCTCCAGGACAGGCGCCAGAACAGGACAAAACAGGAATCATGGCAAGAACTTTGCTACCAAAACATAGACGGGAGAAGTGCAGGAACACAAACACACATAGCAAAGTTCAAGAGCTTTGTGAGTGTAGCTCAGGCCCCGCCCATAGGGCAGGGGAGCTTTATATATGAGCTGCCCCTCAGCAATTGGTTGGGGACAGCATTTGAAGTACACACCTTAACTCTGATAAAAGCAGAGGAGGTGTGGCCGCGCACGCCCTAAGCACACACAGAAATCATTACAGCACCATCAATGCAGGATCTGAGGCTCAGGGCACCTGGCTGAGACTGCATGCACTGAGCCACGTGGAAAGTCATGCACCAGCCGCAAATGACCTCACAACCCGCGGACAGCTTCACAGCAGCAACCAGGGACCGCATATGAGGAAGGTATGCAGCAGGGCAAATACCTAAACACCCATGTACGACTGCGCAGCAGAGCAGGGAACTGGAAAGGCTCCAATAAGGTAACAGCCAGCAGTATCCCAGCTCAAATTAGGGGGAAATGAGTAAAGGGTTAAAGCAAGCATATGCATTGTCATGCCAAAAACCAGAAACACACAGAATGGCATGAAAGTAAAAAGTAAAAATAAATCTTCTTTCTTGTTCTAAAGAAACCTAAGAGTTTGTATTTAAGCCTTAACAAGTATAACATTTTCGGATGAGCTTTTGTACTGCCTCACACAGTTGCAAACTGGCCCGAATTTAATAGGACTGACCCATTTTTTTCCATGAACAACTCCAGGAAATGTGAACATATGTCAGTCCCCACAAAAGGACTGAGTTTTTACATAAACCCAAAAGTGTTTGCAGTAGGGTATTTTAACATCTGGAGCTTGTTTGTTGGCAATCACTGGTATACCCACAAAACCTACACATGTAATTTGTTGTGCAGTTACAAGATACAGGTGTCTGGACAATTAACTGATGGGTCACACTCATGGCACCCCCAGGAACGTGCACATTTTGCCAGTAGAACTTTTGACTTGCAGTGGTTGGTGGACAGGTCTAAAGATTGATAATGCAAGAACTGACATGATTAAGTTGCCATAAAAAGAGGCCACTTGACAGCAATTTGCCACATTTAAAGTAAAGCAGAGCGTGGTCAAGGGTCATAATGTCAAATCTGATAAGATACATTTTTATTCTGCCCTGGATACTATAATCTGAAAAGCCTGGAGACCCGACAGCACGTTATCCTGCCCGAGATGAAGAGGGTTATATTAAAAGGCATAATGTGGAGTCTACGCAGCATTTTACTGCAAGATGGTTAGCAGCTCTTTGCGCCCTGTTGGTGCTTTGATTTTTTTGTATTAATTGGGAATAGGACAAATAAGGTCGCTCACCAGAGACTACTAACGATGCTCATTACTGCTTACACATTGCAAGGAGGTAGATACTGCGTCACTCACTCCGCCGGAAAAGTCACGGGGTCATTTGTGATAACTGCCCTGTGGAAGTACTTAGTTACACAGCAAGAGAGGTGATTGTGATCATGTCAGTTCACGTATTCATTCATTTCATATTAGAACCCCATCAGCCAGATTAGATGCATTAATCGCATTCTACTTGAAAGACTAAAAGATAAATCACCTAATGAGTATAAATACTTCAGCGGATGACATGTCAGTCTGCTGCTGAGCCCTGTACAAGCACCTCATATCATTTATGTATTCATTATTCTTAATTGTTGTTTTTTTGTCCTTTGCACAATATTTTGTTTTATATTTCCGCTCTGCATAAAAATTCAAAGAAGTCAACAGCAGCTCAATTAAACAAGGAGCATGTCTGAAATGAGAGCATCATACTTAATCTTAATGTGGAAGTTTAATATAGTTTTTAAGTATTTAACAGTGACCACGGCATCTAGGAGATTAGATCTGATTGTTTTTTTCTACGTTCAGAAATAATAAGCAAAAAAAAAATAAGACAAAAAAACACAAGACATCTTTTATGCTCTTTACAAAATGCTATATCATGTAAAAGTATATAAGAAGCGACCATAATTAATATCGTTATAATGACTTTTGCTATAATATGTATGCGGTATTTTCTCAAGATAAAAAAAATTGCTCTATGTGGTAGCACAAAAGCAAATGTTGTTTTAAAACATGTTTATATAATTCGGAAGACTTGGCGTACACAGGAATCTTAGGAGCAGCATGACGGATGAAATGGAACCCAGCAGAGATGAATGCAAGCAAAAACACACCTAACACAAGACACAAGTGTGTGTCTAAATAGGAGATGATGTCATTGATCCATTTCAGGCAACTTTCAAAGCCTGACGTGGAGCACAGCAGAGGGCAGTGGACCCAGGGGAAGGAAATGGATACCCTGGAGAGGTGTTTAAAATTTGGTAGCACTAAACTGTACTGACTCACAATGAAAAGCTAAAGGCCCCTTCACATTAAGCGACGCTGCAGCAATACCGACAACGATCCGGATCGCTGCAGCGTCGCTGTTCGGTCGCTGGAGAGCTGTCACACAGACCGCTCTTCAGCGACCAACGATGCCGGTAACCAGGGTAAACATCGGGTAACTAAGTGCAGGGCCGCGCTTAGTAACCCGATGTTTACCCTGGTTACCATCCTAAAAGTAAAAAAAACAAACACTACATACTTACCTACCGCTGTCTGTCCTCCAGCGCTGTGCTCTGCACTCCTCCTGTACTGTCTGTGTGAGCACAGCGGCCGGAAAGCAGAGCGGTGACGTCACCGCTCTGCTTTCCGGCTGACCGACGCTCACAGCCAGTGCAGGAGGAGTGCAGAGCACAGCGCTGGAGGACAGACAGCGTTAGGTAAGTATGTACTGTTTGTTTTTTTTACTTTTAGGATGGTAACCAGGGTAAACATCGGGTTACTAAGCGCGGCCCTGTGCTTAGTTACCCGATGTTTACCCTGGTTACCAGTGAAGACATCGCTGGATCGGTGTCACACACGCCGATCCAGCGATGTCCACGGGAGATCCAGCGACGGAATAAAGTTCTGGACTTTCTTCAGCGACCAACGATCTCCCAGCAGGGGCCTGATCGTTGGTCGCTGTCACACATAACGATTTTATTAACGATATCGTTGCTACGTCACAAAAAGCAACGATATCGTTAACAATATCGTTATGTGTGAAGGTACCTTAAGGGGTTGTCTTGTCAATTGATTTATAAACTATCCTTGGGATAAGTAATCAATATGGTTCAACACTACCTATCAGCCTTTTATCTAAATCTTAAGCAGAGCTGCACTTAACAAATCCATTCAATGTGTGTAACAGACAACCCCACAAAAAGCAAATAAGCTTTTCCGTTACATGTATCCTTCAGTGGTTTGAATACAAAGTAAGCAGTAGTAAGTCGTTTGCTCTCATGACCTATGTGCTTGGATTAGTAGCTCAACCTTCTGGAAAAAAAACATTAAATAAATAATAAATAATCTTTATTTTTATATAGCGCTAACATATTCTTCAGCGCTTTACAGTTTGCACACATTATCATCGCTGTCCCTGCTGGGGCTCACAATCTAAATTCCCTATCAGAGAACCCAGAGGAAACCCACGCAAACACGCAAAACTCCTTGCAGATGTTGTCATTGGTGAAATTTGAACCCAGGACTCCAGCGCTGCAAGGCTGCAGTGCTAACCACTGAGCCACCGTACAACACATTTTGAGGGAAAATATATATTATTTCCAGTATAAATGAACTTTCACTGTCAGTAAAATTCTAGCTCTAGACCAAATATATTGAGATTTTCTGAGGTCTCTCTTTTATATAGGCAGCCATCTATGCCACATACTGCACCGAATGCCCCATACAGAAACACTATATCATTGGTTACTGCAGGTTACCCAGTTGATAGCATAATACCAGTACAGGGCAGTACTACAGTACTGTGCACAATGTAATTACGGTACATTATTTTTACAGTATGATGGCCTGAAATTCTCAAGCAAATATAAAGGGAAGATACCCCATGGGTTTATGATATGTTAGCTCATACAGGCTTCAAGGCAATCCCCCCATTCACGATCCCCCTTGAGGAGTCCTTGTTGAACATGGACAGCAATTCATCTGAATGGTGGGCCTGTAATGCCTAGCTGACCGAAGCTTCTCTGGTAAAATAGTCTTTTTCACGTGGGAATTCATGGACAGCTAGCCATGACTTTTTTTCATGTTCAAAACTTAATTAGGGATGTTGAATGACAAAAAAATCTCACCACGTTTATTAAATTGCTCAAAGAGATTAGCAATAGGATCAAACTGGATATAAAAGGAAAAAAAAATAAATAAAAGGAAAATATAATTGATTATTTTTCAGACTTCGTTGAAAATAATACCAATTTTAGATTGTTGAGTTTGCTTCTGGTATGTAAACCCAAGCGCTGAAGTTTATTCATACACTGTATATGCAACCAAGACACTTTAACCCCTTCATGACCCAGCCTATTTTGACCTTAAAGACCTTGCCGTTTTTTGCAATTCTGACCAGTGTCCCTTTATGAGGTAATAACTCAGGAACGCTTCAACGGATCCTAGCGGTTCTGAGATTGTTTTTTCATGACATATTGGGCTTCATGATAGTGGTAAATTTAGGTCAATAAATTTTGCGTTTATTTGTGATAAAAATGGAAATTTGGCGAAAATTTTGAAAATTTCGCAATTTTCACATTTTGAATTTTTATTCTGTTAAACCAGAGAGATATGTGACACAAAATAGTTAATAAATAACATTTCCCACATGTTTACTTTACATCAGCACAATTTTGGAAACAACATTTTTTTTTGTTAGGAAGTTATAAGGGTTAAAATTTGACCAGCGATTTGTCATTTTTACAACGAAATTTACAAAACCATTTTTTTTAGGGACCACCTCACATTTGAAGTCAGTTTGAGGGGTCTATATGGCTGAAAATACCCAAAAGTGAAACAATTCTAAAAACTGCACCCCTCAAGGTACTCAAAACCACATTCAAGAAGTTTATTAACCCTTCAGGTGCTTTACAGCAGCAGAAGCAACATGGAAGGAAAAAATGAACATTTAACTTTTTAGTCACAACAATTTTTTTATTTTCCCAATGGTAAAAGGAGAAACTGAACCACGAAAGTTGTTGTCCAATTTGTCCTGAGTACGCTGATACCTCATATGTGGGGGTAAACCACTGTTTGGACGCACGGCAGGGCTTGGAAGGGAAGGAGCGCCATTTGACTTTTTGAATCAAAAATTGGCTCCACTCTTTAGCGGACACCATGTCACGTTTGGAGAGCACCCGTGTGCCTAAAAATTGGAGTTCCCCACAAGTGACCCCATTTTGGAAACTAGACGCCCCAAGGAACTTATCTAGATGCATAGTGAGCACTTTAAACCCCCAGGTGCTTCACAAATTGATCCGTAAAAATGAAAAAGTACTTTTTTTTCACAAAAAAATTATTTTAGCCTCAATTTTTTCATTTTCACATGGGCAACAGGATAAAATGGATCCTAAAATGTGTTGGGCAATTTCTCCTGAGTACACCAATACCTCACATGTGGGGGTAAACCACTGTTTGGGCACATGGTAAGGCTCGGATGGGAAGGAGCGCCATTTGACTTTTTGAATGAAAAATTATTTCCATCGTTAGCGGACACCATGTCGCGTTTGGATAGCTCCTGTGTGCCTAAACATTGGCGCTCCCCCACAAGTGACCCCATTTTGGAAACTAGACCCCCCAAGGAACTTATTTAGATGCCTAGTGAGCACTTTAAACCCTCAGGTGCTTCACAAATTGATCTGTAAAAATGAAAAAGTACTTTTTTTTCACAAAAAAATTCTTTTCGCCTCAATTTTTTCATTTTCACATGGGCAGTAGGATAAAATGGATCATAAAATTTGTTGGGCAATTTCTCCCGAGTACGCCGATACCTCATATGTGGGGGTAAACCACTGTTTGGGCACTCGGCAGGACTCGGAAGGGAAGGCGCACCATTTGACTTTTTGAATGGAAAATTAGCTCCAATTGTTAGCGGACACCATGTCGCGTTTGGAGAGCCCCTGTGTGCCTAAATATTGGAGCTCCCCCACAAGTGACCCCATTTTGGAAACTAGACCCCCCAAGGAACTTATCTAGATGCATATTGAGCACTTTAAACCCCCAGGTGCTTCACAGAAGTTTATAACGCAGAGCCATGAAAATAAAAAATAATTTTTCTTTCCTCAAAAATGATTTTTTAGCCTAGAATTTCCTATTTTGCCAAGGATAATAGGAGAAATTGGACCCCAAATATTGTTGTCCAGTTTGTCCTGAGTACGCTGATACCCCATATGTGGATGTAAACCACTGTTTGGGCGCACGGCAGGGCTCGGAAGGGATGGCACGCCATTTGGCTTTTTAAATGGAAAATTAGCTCCAATCATTAGCGGACACCATGTCACGTTTGGAGAGCCCCTGTGTGCCTAAACATTGGAGATCCCCCAGAAA
The DNA here is from genome assembly GCF_032444005.1 of Ranitomeya imitator. Classification (NCBI taxonomy): domain Eukaryota; kingdom Metazoa; phylum Chordata; class Amphibia; order Anura; family Dendrobatidae; genus Ranitomeya; species Ranitomeya imitator. The sequence continues at coordinate 422,556,146 of NC_091286.1, read as the reverse complement.
TGACCCCATTTTGGAAACTAGACCCCCAAAGGAACTAATCTAGATGTGTGGTGAGGACTTTGAACCCCCAAGTGCTTCACAGAAGTTTATAACGCAGAGCCATGAAAATAAAATAAAAAAATTATTTTCTCAAAAATGATCTTTTAGCCTGCAATTTTTTATTTTCCCAAGGGTAATAGGAGAAATTTGACCCCAAAATTTAATGTCCAGTTTCTTCTGAGTATGCTGATACCCCATATGTGGGGGTAAATCACTGTTTTGGCACATGCCGGGGCTCGGAAATGAAGTAGTGACGTTTTGAAATGCAGACTTTGATGGAATGCTCTGTGGGCGTCACGTTGCGTTTGCAGAGCCCCTGATGTGGCTTAACAGTAGAAACCCCCCACAAGTGACCCCATTTTGGAAACTAGACCCCCAAAGGAACTTATCTAGATGTGTGGTGAGCACTTTGAACCCCCAAGTGCTTCATAGAAGTTTATAATGCAGAGCCGTGAAAATAATAAATACGTTTTCTTTCCTCAAAAATAATTATTTAGCCCAGAATTTTTTATTTTCCCAAGGGTAACAGGAGAAATTGGACCCCAATAGTTGTTTTCCAGTTTCTCCTGAGTACGCTGATACCCCATGTGTGGGGGTAAACCACTGTTTGGGCACACGTCGGGGCTCAGAAGGGAAGTAGTGACTTTTGAAATGCAGACTTTGATGGAATGGTCTGCGGGCGTCACATTGCGTTTGCAGAGCCCCTGGTGTGCCTAAACAGTAGAAACCCCCCACAAGTGACCACATTTTAGAAACTAGACCCCCCAAGGAACTTATCTAGATATGTGGTGAGCACTTTGAACCCCCAAGTGCTATTGAGGAACAGGTGTAAAACGCCGCGGAATCCGCACAAAGAATTGACATGCTGCGGAAAATACAACGCAGCGTTTCCGCGCGGTATTTTCTGCACCATGGGCACAGCGGATTTGGTTTTTCATATGTTTACATGGTACTGTAAACCTGATGGAATACTGCTGCGAATCCGCAGCGGCCAATCCGCAGCCAAATCCGCACCGTGTGCACATAGCCTAATTCTAAAGGTATGTGCACACTGCGGAAAACGCTGCAGATCCGCAGCAGTTTCCCATGAGTTTACAGTTCAATGTAGACCAATGGGAAACAAAAATCGCTGTACACATGCTGCGGAAAAACTGCACGGAAACGCAGCGGTTTACATTCCGCAGCATGTCACTTCTTTGTGCGGATTCCGCAGCGGTTTTACAACTGCTCAAATAGAAAATCGCAATTGTAAAACCGCAGTGAAATGCGCAGAAAAAAACGCGGTAAATCCGCAGCGGTTTAGCACTGCGGATTTATCAAATCCGCAGCGGAAAACTCCGCAGAGGACCAGAATACGTGTGCACATACCGAAACCCTAACCCTAGCACTAGCCCTACCCCTAACCCTACCCCTAACCCTAACCCTACCCCTAACCCTACCCCTAACCCTAACCCTATTCTAACATTAGTGGAAAAAAAAATTTCTTTATTTTTTTATTGTCCCTACCTATGGGGGTGACAAAGGGGGGGTCATTTATTATTTTTTTTACTTTGATCACTGAGATATAATCTATCTCAGTGATCAAAATGCACTTTGGAATGAATCTGCCGGCCGGCAGATTCGGCGGGCGCACTGCGCATGCGCCCGCCATTTTGGAAGATGGCGGCGCCCAGGGAGAAGACGGACGGGACCCCGGCAGGATCGGTAAGTATGATGGGGTGGGGGGGACCACGGGGGGGGGATCGGAGCACGGGGGGGGAATCGGAGCGCGGCAGGCGTGGAATGGAGCACGGGGGCGTGGAACGGAGCACGGGGGGCTGGAACGGAGCACGGGGGGGGTGGAACGGAGCACGGGGGGGTTGGATCGGAATGCAGGGGGGGTGATTGGAGCACGGGGGGGTGATTGGAGCACGGGGGGAGCGGACAAGAGCACGGGGGAAGCGGAGCACTGGATGGAGGGGAGCCGGAGCAGTGTACCGGCCAGATCGGGGGGCTGGGGGGGCGATCGGTGGGGTGGGGTGGGGGCACATTAGTATTTCCAGCCATGGCCGATGATATTGCAGCATCGGCCATGGCTGGATTGTAATATTTCACCCGTTATAATAGGTGAAATATTACAAATCGCTCTGATTGGCAGTTTCACTTTCAACAGCCAATCAGAGCGATCGTAGCCACGAGGGGGTGAAGCCACCCCCCCTGGGCTAAACTACCACTCCCCCTGTCCCTGCAGATCGGGTGAAATGGGAGTTAACCCTTTCACCGGATCTGCAGGGACGCGATCTTTCCATGACGCCACATAGGCGTCATGGGTCGGATTGGCACCGACTTTCATGACGCCTACGTGGCGTCATGGGTCGGGAAGGGGTTAACAAATATATACCAAAGACAATCTCTTCTATCTCAAACTGAAAGAAGAGAAGTAATGGCAAAGTTTCAAAATACAACAGAGTATCAAACTAAGCCTGGGGACACACACAACGTATAAAAAAACAGTCTGTTTTTGACGGACGAGAATCGCACAAATTTTTACAAAACAGTGATCCGAGTGCAGCGCGAGGATGCGATTTTCTCGCATCAAATGAGCCGTTTGACATCCGTGTGACATCCGTATGGCATCCGTATGGCGAAAATTTCTCGCAGGCTTGCAAAATGGACATATAACGGTTTTTCCACCTGAAAAAATTTAAATCATCACCAAGAACATTATTTAATGGCCCAAAACACAGGTGCCACCCACCAATCTATGTAGTAGAGTCCCTGCTTGTGTTGATGCACTTCGGATTGATGAGCAACATGTCTGATCGACTGACTTTCAACACCACAGAGCGTGTGCTTTTCAACTGGGTACTTTCCCAACGTTTTGGGCAGCCATACCCAGTTATTGTAGATCCGAGGAGGCGGGGACGGATGTGGGTACATCCACTTATCAAACAACGTATCAATAAAGGCCATTTCTGCCGTCTGTATGCTGCTCTGAGGACTAATCCGGACAAGTTCTTCAACTATTGTCAGATGAGGATTCAAACCTTTGATATTTTGTTGGAGATTTTGCGTCCAGGGATCACGAAGAAGGACACCAGGATGCGCAAATCTATTTCAGCTGAGGAGCGCCTTATCCTTACCTTGCGGTATGCCTTAATACTAATTGACCCAATATGTTACTCATTTTTTTGTCGATACCCCTTATTCAAATTATATACTTAAATGGTTAAGTAACTTCAACATAATTTGTCCTTATTTTCTTAATGTAATTTTTTTAAAAGATCAAAGCCAGAGCATCTCATTTTTTTTAAAATTAAAAAAAGTGTTTGATTGCCCCATATCACCCTGTATTGTGTTAATTTTATCTTTGATAAAAATATTATTTTGTCTTTTAGCTTCCTTGCCACTGGCCTATCATATGCGGCCCTGCATTTAGAGTTTTTATTGGGCAAATCTACAATTTCTGGGATTGTGCGGGATACATGCACGGAAATCTGGAGAAGACTCCATCAAGAGGTGATGCCTGAACCAAAAATTGCAGACTGGTTACGTATTGCTCAAGGATTTCAGGACACATGCCAGTTTCCGCACTGTATTGGGGCTCTTGATGGAAAGCACATCCGTGTGCGTAAGCCGCCAGGTTCAGGGACCCAATTCTATAATTATAAACAGTTTTTCTCTGTAGTGCTGTTGGCCCTAGTCGACAGCAACTACAGGTTTATAATTGTAGATATTGGGGCCTATGGGAGAACTGGAGACTCTAGAGTCTTCAGTTCTTCCATTATGGGTCGGCGGCTGCGCAACAATGAATTGGATCTCCCACCCCCAAGTCACATACCAGGTGCTAATTTGGATGCGGTGCCTTACATGATGGTAGCAGATGAGGCCTTTCAATTATCAAGGAATGTCATGAGACCCTATCCACGGAGAGGCCTGGACTACCGGCGCAGAATCTTTAATTTGCGTCTTTCCCGTGCCCCCGCCGTCTGGTCGAGTGTTCATTCGGCATTCTCAGTGCAAAATGGCGGGTCCTTCAGTCTGCAATCCAACTGAGTGAAGGCAATGTAAATGGTGTGATTAAAGCATGTGTTGTTCTTCACAACTTTACAAGAGACCATGATTGCCCATCATCTGCTGCAGATGACATTGATTATGCAAATACTGTCTTGACAACTACACGTGTTTGTCCTTCACGTCGTCAGCCCTCTGGCCTAAAAGTTCGTGATGTTTTAACCAATTTTTTTGTGTCACCAGAGGGATCTACGGTTTGGCAAGACAATGCTGTTATGCCTTAATTTTTGTTTAGATTCTAAGTTAATAATTCACATAATTTCCTTCAGAAATTGGTGTAATATGTATCTGATGATGAAAAGATGTAAGTGTGTAAAGTTGACAAATCATGTATGTAGCTGGACCAAGACATAAGACTCTGTTTTCAGAACAAATTTTTACTGCTCTGCGCATATATATATGTATTCCCAAAACATATTTCAATTTTCATATGTAATTTAAACAAAACAAACAACACAGCTTTACATGCCATGGTCACAAAATAAGGCCAACAAAAGGCCAAAATGACAGGCAAAATCTAACATCCAAAACATTACAGGTTATGGTAGGTTGGGGGTGGTGATGGTGATGGCGGGTGTCCAGCATGTGCGGAACTTGGCCTGGGTGGTTGACCAACCACTCTGTCTACCTGTGTTATTGCAGATAGAAATTGCGGGTGTTGCTGCAAGCTGCGATCATGTGTATGACCTAACACTTGATGTGGAGGGTAGAAGGGCATCAAGTCCTGGCTACTGGCTTGACCCATTTGTTCCGAACCCCCAATATGGCCATGTCGAGCAGACACATGTTGGGACCAGCCTCCAAACATGTGTCTGTTCAAGTGGTCAGATTGGGGATGTGCTGCAAAATCATAAATACCCCTGTTTTGGCCTTGTTGTGTGGTTTGTGCAGGCTGTTGTTGTGGAGCTATAGGTTGCGGGGGTCGTGCTGACACAGTTTGTGATTGGTCCTGTGGAAGGTCTTGCACCGCCAGAAGGTTGGTAGATGACATTTGCCACCGTTCAAGATAATTAAAGATATTAGTCGGGTTGTTTGGGGGTGTTGCCGCATCTAGCAAAATTTGGATGCAACCTCTGGTCCGCAGCCTGAGCGAGCGGGGAATGGGACGTAAATAGCGGGCAAGATTGCGGAAGTAAGCTTCCTCCCCATCATCATTGGCAGCTCGGGACAAATAGTCCAACACCCCGGTATCAACTTGCCTCCTGGTGCCAATGTTCAAAGCCACCCTTCTGCGACGACCACGGTTTGGTCTGGTAGTAGGCTGTGGTGATGTATCCAGAGCCAATGTTGGACTGCTGCTCTGGCCTCCTTCATCAACCTCAGGATTTGCCTCCTGTGGAGCGGCAGACGCTGCTGCTGGTTGTGGTGGTGGGGGAGGGTGGTTGCTGCCTGTTGCTTGCCCAGATGGTCCAGCCAATTCTGCATCTTCAGCAACAGGGTCAATCAGCAACTCAGAGTCAGATCCAGTCTCTCTTTCAGTCAGATTTGACTCTGTTCTGTATTTCACAAAACATTATTTATATTAAAAAATACATACATATTCACATCATAAAATGTGTTAAATATTTGTACACATGCATGCACTTACGGTCGTAGCTCCATCACCGGGGCAAGAAAATTTAGACGGTCATAATAAAGGTATTTCCTTTTTTTGGGGGCTGCATCACCACTCCGCCCATGAACTTGACGCTCACGCCGGTATTGGTCCCGGCAACTCTGCCAGCGTCTATTTACATCATTGACTGCAAATATACAAAACATTTGAGATAAATATCACACACAAACAGTTACAGGCTTTGCCAAAACACATGGGCCCAGGAGGCTAGGGGGACATAAAATTCCTTTGGCCCTATATTAACGGACTATAGCTAAATTAATTTAAAGCCATATTTGTGTCTCTTGGGAATGTTTTGGCATCTTCAACCAAGAGCATGGATGATTTACTAACATCATAAGCAAAACACATATGATGCTTTCAGGCTTACATGAAAAAAAAAAATTTTTTGAAGAATGGTACTTACATATTTCTTGCTGAACCTCTTGAGGTCGCTCATCAAAATCGGGGAACATGTGGCGACATATTGCCCTCCATGCTGCGTCTTTACGTGCACGGTCTGCATAATGTGCGTCACGTTGGTCCCATAATTCGGGCCTATCATGGACCAGAGCAATGAGCATCTCCACATTAATATGCCTGGCCATGCTGCTACTACAGAACACTCCGTGGAGGCGTGCTTCCTGGTTTGCAATCCAGCGTGGGCCAGAAATTAGCATTCCAAAGCTTCCTGATAATGGATGATTCAATTTCCTGTCACCTGGAAAAGTCTTCCGTATTTCTCGCAATGCACACGCATGGTCCGTATGTAATCCGATGTTTTCTCGCACTCATAGACTTTCATTGGCGAGTCTCGCCCAAGATACGCTGACAATCGCAGCATGCTGCGATTTCACTCGGATCCTGAATACGGCCGAGAAAATATCGGATGATGGGAGCTGCCCCATAGATTAACATTGGGGCGAGTGCTATGCGATTTTTTATCGCATTGCACTCGTCCGTATTACGGTCTAGTGTGACCCCGGCCTAAGGCTTTAGAAAGGCATATTGCCTTCACTGGTAAATTAGACTAAATGGGTATTTCCACCAAGATCCTATCCCAATATGTAGTAGATGTAGTTATAATAATATATCATTATATACCTTCAATTAGAAGTGTGGTATAGTTCTTCTGATATGCTGTATCGCTTACCCCATGTGCAGGGCATTGCAGTAGCTTAGATATCCATGATTTCGACCACTCATATAGTGACAGTTAACTCTTAGTGGTCATGACCATGGATATCTAAGCTACTGCAATGCCCTACACATGGGATAAGATACATAGTGAATCAGAAGAACTATAAGCATTTTGCAGCATTTCTAATTGGAGGTAGTAGATATTATTATTATTATTATTATTATTATTATTATTATTATTATTATTACTATTATCACACCTCTTTTATGTTGAGGTAGGATCTTGGAGATGGGAGTACCCCTTTAATACTACTCATGGGCATATTCCTTTGAAAACTGCCCAATATATCTTCATTATAATTTTTCTTGATACAGTCTACTCTTTGTTATTGAAAATGTGTTCCCAATAAAGTTTATTAAAAAAAAAACTATTGACAGAGCTGCATCATTGTTTCTCCTTTCAGTTCGTTCCTTAAGTCGAAAGTAAAGTTTGGCCCACAATGTTTTAGAAAATTGATGAATGATCTAAATAGCAAGAGAAAAAATATCCCAGTACCGCTCAGAAATCCAAAAGAGTTGTGGAAGAAACTATTAGATTTTCAGCAATCCAATAAGGGAATACAGAAGCTGTCGTTCCCTCAATCTGAAGCGCAGCAGGGATTTCATTAGCCCTTGCAACAGCGAGAAATTTATTTGATGGATACCTGGGGAGTAAATACGGTAAACTTGCAGAGAAAATAAAATAAACACCGTACAATCACTCTGCAGGCGCAGAAGTGGATGTCTGCTATACCGCACCTTTCTCATTAAGAGCAAGACAATAAAAAGATAAATAGGAAATGTTGTCTTTGCATCTGGCCCAATTGATTGGTTGATTTGCTGTTTGAGTTCATAACTTAAATGAGCTATCTTTATTGTAAAAGGAAATCATAAAAAAAAATCTTGTGCTATATCCTAGACTTAATGTGGAAACATTACATTTTTGAAATGTAAAATCTCACACCACCACTGATTTCCAGATGACACTATAAAACAGTTGAAATTCTCTTTTTAGAAATTTCTAGAAGCAATAATTAGGATTTAGGCTATGTGCACACGTCCGGAATTGCCGCAGAAAGTTCCGCGGCAATTCCGCAACTGTGCCGGGGGGTAAAAAGCATGCAGAATTGGCATGCGTTTTCCCGCTAAACACTACCGTTTTACAAGCGTAATTAGCTTGCAGAATGCTAGCGTTTTCCAAGCGATCTGTAGCATCGCTTGGAAAACTGATTGACAGGTTGGTCACACTTGTCAAACATAGTGCTTGACAAGTGTGACCAACTTTTTACTATTGATGCTGCGTATGCAGCATCAATAGTAAAAGATCTAATGTTAAAAATAATAATAGAAATAATAAATCGTGATATTCTCACCTTCTGGCGGCCCCTCAGTCTTCCCGCTCCTCACGATGCTCCCGTTCCCAATAATGCCTAGTGGCAATGACCTCAGATGGCGTAGCGGTCTCGCGAGACCGCACGTCATCATACGTCATTGCTGCAAAGCATCACAGGGTATGGAAGCATCGTGAGAAGCAGAAACTGCGGGGGCCACCGGAAGGTGAGACTATCATGATTTTTTATTTTAATAATTTTTTTTTAACAATTATATGGTATCCAGGGTCTGGAGGAGCACACAAGCAAGGGTATGTGTCATTGGCTGTGCATGTCACATGTCCTTGCCCTATAAGAACCAGCCATTTGCCCCGTCACCACCATTTCCTCACTGCTGCAGCTTAGTGTTAGACGGCACCGCTGCTGCTGTGGGCGCTATACAGACTAAGGCCGCCGTCACACATGCGAGTTTTACGGACGTAAGAGCGCAGAATCTACGTCCGTAAAACTCGCAAAAAATACGGCACAATTATTCTCTATGCCCCTGCTCCTATTTGCCGTATTTTACTGATCAGTATTATACGGCTTTCTACGGCCGTACAAAATCGCAGCATGCTGCGTTTGTCACCGTACTGCGCAAGAAATACGCCAATGAAAGTCTATGGAAGCGTGAAAAATACGGATTACACACGGACAAGCAGTGTGACTTGCGAGAAATACGCAGCGCTGTTAGAGAGAAAAGCCGGTAATTCAGTGCGGTGTACAGTAAAATCACACTGACAGCTTACAGTAGAATAGGTAGAATAAATGTGTACACATAGAATAGGTATATATATATATATATGTCAGTGAGACACATATATGTATATATATTAATATTTATTCCAGCGCTAGACAGCTTGAAAGCCGGTAATTCAATTACCGGCTTTTTCCTTCTCCTTCCTAAAACCCGACATGATTTGAGACATGGTTTACATACAGTAAACCATGTCTTCTCTCCATTTTTTTTGCAGATTCCACACTACTAATGTCAGTAGTGTGTATCTGCAAAATTTGGCCGTTCTAGCTCTTAAAATAAAGGGTTAAATGGCGGAAAAAATTGGCGTGGGCTCCCGCGCAAGTTTCTCCGCCAGAGTAGTAAAGCCAGTGACTGAGGGCAGATATTAATAGCCTGGAGAGGGTCCACGGTTATTGGCCCCCCCCTGGCTAAAAATATCTGCCCCCAGCCACCCCAGAAAAGGCACATCTGGAAGATGCGCCTATTCTGGCACTTGGCCACTCTCTTCCCATTCCCGTGTAGCGGTGGGATATGGGGTAATGAAGGGTTAATGCCACCTTGCTATTGTAAGGTGACATTAAGCCTAATTAATAATGGAGAGGCGTCAATTATGACACCTATCCATTATTAATCCAATTGTAGTGAAGGGTTAAATAAAACACAAACACATTCTTTAAAATTATTTTAATGAAATAAAAACAATGGTTGTTGTAGTATTTTATTCAACGCCCAATCCAGTCACTGAAGACCCTCGTTCTGTGAGTAAAGAAACATAATAAACCAACAATATACTTACCCTCCGCAGATCTGTAACGTCCAACGATGTAAATCCTTCTGAAGGGGTTAAATCATTTTGCAGCAAGGAGCTGTGCTAATGCAGGCTGCTCCTCGCTGCAAAACCCCAGGGAATGAGGCTAAAAATAGATCAATGATCTATATTTAGCATCATTTGCGGTGAGGCGCCCTCTGCTGGCTGTTCATAGATCGTGGGAAATTACCTAGAAAGCCAGGGAGCCAGGGAGCTTTCTAGGTAATTTCCCACGATCTATGAACAGCCAGCAGAGGGCGCCTCACCGCAAATGATGCTAAATATAGATCATTGATCTATTTTTAGCCTCATTCCCTGGGGTTTTGCAGCGAGGAGCAGCCTGCATTAGCACAGCTCCTTGCTGCAAAATGTTTTAACCCCTTCAGAAGGATTTACATCGTTGGACGTTACAGATCTGCGGAGGGTAAGTATATTGTTGGTTTATTATGTTTCTTTACTCACAGAACGAGGGTCTTCAGTGACTGGATTGGGCGTTGAATAAAATACTACAACAACCATTGTTTTTATTTCATTAAAATAATTTTAAAGAATGTGTTTGTGTTTTATTTAACCCTTCACTACAATTGGATTAATAATGGATAGGTGTCATAATTGACGCCTCTCCATTATTAATTAGGCTTAATGTCACCTTACAATAGCAAGGTGGCATTAACCCTTCATTACCCCATATCCCACCGCTACACGGGAATGGGAAGAGAGTGGCCAAGTGCCAGAATAGGCGCATCTTCCAGATGTGCCTGTTCTGGGGTGGCTGGGGGCAGATATTTTTAGCCAGGGGGGGGCCAATAACCGTGGACCCTCTCCAGGCTATTAATATCTGCCCTCAGTCACTGGCTTTACTACTCTGGCGGAGAAAATTGCGCGGGAGCCCACGCCAATTTTTTCCGCCAGTTAACCCTTTATTTTAAGAGCTAGAACGGCCAAATTTTGCAGATACACACTACTGACATTAGTAGTGTGGAATCTGCAAAAAAAATGGAGAGAAGACATGGTTTACTGTATGTAAACCATGTCTCAAATCATGTCGGGTTTTATGAAGGAGAAAGAAAAAGCCGGTAATTGAATTACCGGCTTTCAAGCTGTATAGCGCTGGAATAAGTATTAATATATATACATACAGTGGGGCAAAAAAGTATTTAGTCAGTCAGCAATAGTGCAAGTTCCACCACTTAAAAAGATGAGAGGCGTCTGTAATTTACATTATAGGTAGACCTCAACTATGGGAGACAAACTGAGAAAAAAAAATCCAGGAAATCACATTGTCTGTTTTTTTAACATTTTTTTTGCATATTATGGTGGAAAATAAGTATTTGGTCAGAAACAAACAATCAAGATTTCTGGCTCTCACAGATCTGTAACTTCTTCTTTAAGAGTCTCCTCTTTCCTCCACTCATTACCTGTAGTAATGGCACCTGTTTAAACTTGTTATCAGTATAAAAAGACACCTGTGCATACCCTCAAACAGTCTGACTCCAAACTCCACTATGGTGAAGACCAAAGAGCTGTCAAAGGACACCAGAAACAAAATTGTAGCCCTGCACCAGGCTGGGAAGACTGAATCTGCAATAGCCAACCAGCTTGGAGTGAAGAAATCAACAGTGGGAGCAATAATTAGAAAATGGAAGACATACAAGACCACTGATAATCTCCCTCGATCTGGGGCTCCACGCAAAATCCCACCCCGTGGGGTCAGAATGATCACAAGAACGGTGAGCAAAAATCCCAGAACCACGCGGGGGACCTAGTGAATGAACTGCAGCGAGCTGGGACCAATGTAACAAGGCCTACCATAAGTAACACACTACGCCACCATGGACTCAGATCCTGCAGTGCCAGACGTGTCCCACTGCTTAAGCCAGTACATGTCTGGGCCCATCTGAAGTTTGCTAGAGAGCATTTGGATGATCCAGAGGAGTTTTGGGAGAATGTCCTATGGTCTGATGAAACCAAACTGGAACTGTTTGGTAGAAACACAACTTGTCGTGTTTGGAGGAAAAAGAATACTGAGTTGCATCCATCAAACACCATACCTACTGTAAAGCATGGTGGTGGAAACATCATGCTTTTGGGCTGTTTCTCTGCAAAGGGGCCAGGACGACTGATCCGGGTACATGAAAGAATGAATGGGGCCATGTATCGTGAGATTTTGAGTGCAAACCTCCTTCCATCAGCAAGAGCATTGAAGATGAAACGTGGCTGGGTCTTTCAACATGACAATGATCCAAAGCACACCGCCAGGGCAACGAAAGAGTGGCTTCGTTAGAAGCATTTCAAGGTCCTGGAGTGGCCTAGCCAGTCTCCAGATCTCAACCCTATAGAAAACCTTTGGAGGGAGTTGAAAGTCCGTGTTGCCAAGCGAAAAGCCAAAAACATCACTGCTCTAGAGGAGATCTGCATGGAGGAATGGGCCAACATACCAACAACAGTGTGTGGCAACCTTGTGAAGACTTACAGAAAACGTTTGACCTCTGTCATTGCCAACAAAGGATAAATTACAAAGTATTGAGATGAAATTTTGTTTCTGACCAAATACTTATTTTCCACCATAATATGCAAATATAATGTTAAAAAAACAGACAATGTGATTTTCTGGATTTTTTTTTCTCAGTTTGTCTCCCATAGTTGAGGTCTACCTATGATGTAAATTACAGACGCCTCTCATCTTTTTAAGTGGTGGAACTTGCACTATTGCTGACTGACTAAATACTTTTTTGCCCCACTGTATATGTGTCTACTGACATATATATATATATATATATATATTCTTTTCTTTTTGGGACACATGGATCACTTCTATAGCGGTATGTTGGTTTTGCAAGCCTGCGAGAAAACCACGCAGTACGGATGCCATACGGATTACATACGGAGGATGCCATGCGCAAAAAACGCTGACACAGCCTGCCTACGGAGGAGCAACGGACCATTTTTTTGGGGACTTTTCAGCGTATTACGGCCGTAATATACGGACCGTATTGTTTTACGCTGTGTGTGACGCCGGCCTAAGAGTGTTTTTTTGGAGCGAATTGTCAGAGAGATAGGTTTAGAGACTCGGGAGGAGTCGGGACTAGCTGTAATATCAGCCCTTTTCAGGGTAGGTTACAGCAGTTCATAGCACTGTTTGCCAGGCAGGTCTGTGCCAGTGCTGTGCAATTGTTTGTCACAGCATTTGGTGTAATCTAGCTCAGCCAATCCTTTTCGGCTAGTAGCATTGTCTGATAGTCATCAGAGTAGTCCGCCTGGGAAGCCAGCTACACTGCCTGTGTATCTCAATTTTTACAGCATCTAACCCAGTTAATAGTTTTGGGCCTAGGAGCAGTGTCTACACATCAGCAGAGTAGCCCACCTGTGAAACTAACTATACCGCCTGTGTATCTCAATTTTCACTGCATCTAACCCAGTTAATAGTTTTGGGCCTAGGAGCAGTGTCTGCACATCAGCAGAGTAGCCTGCCTGTGAAACTAACTACACCACCTGTGTATCTCAATTTTCACTGCATCTAATCCAGTTAATAGTTTTGGGACTAGCTGCAGTGTCTGTGGAGCGCCTCCATATGCAGGGCCGCGGGGTACTCGGTACCGGGCCTCTCTGTTTCGGTCCTGGGGTTGTCTGTTGTGAATTCTGTTGTGGGGCTCCCTCCTGTGGTCATGAATGGTACTTCGGCTGGTTCTGTCCATGGACTTCCTCTGGTGGGTGTTTCTGAGTTTCCTTCCACAGGTGACGAGGTTAATTCGTTAGCTGGCTGCTCTATTTAACTCCACTTAGATCTTTGCTCCATACCACCTGTCAATGTTCCAGTATTGGTCTAGTTCACTCCTGGATCGTTCTTGTGACCTGTCTTCCCAGCAGAAGCTAAGTTCCTGCTTGTTTTTCTTTGGTTTGCTATTTTTCTGTCCAGCTTGCTATTTTTATTGTTGTCTTGCTTGCTGGAAGCTCTGGGACGCAGAGGGAGCGCCTCCGTACCGTGAGTTGGTGCGGAGGGTCTTTTTGCGCCCTCTGCATGGTCTTTTTGTAGGTTTTTGTGCTGACCGCAAAGCAACCTTTCCTATCCTCAGTCTGTTCAGTAAGTCGGGCCTCACTTTGCTAAATCTATTTCATCTCTGTGTTTCTATTTTCATCTTTACTCACAGTCATTATATGTGGGGGGCTGCCTTTTCCTTTGGAGAATTTCTCTGAGGCAAGGTAGGCTTTATTTTTCTATCTTCAGGGCTAGCTAGTTCCTTAGGCTGTGCCGAGTTGCATAGGGAGCTGTTGTGAATTCTGTGGTCAAGCTCCCTCCTGTGGTCATGAGTGGTACTTCGGCTGGTTCTGTCTATGAGCTTCCTCTGGTGGATGTGAGTGGGGCTGCGGCTTCTGAGTTTCCTTCCTCAGGTGACGAGGTTAAGTCGTTAGGTGCTGCTCTATTTAACTCCACCTAGTTCTTTGTTCCTGGCCTCCAGTCAATGTTCCAGTATTGGTCTTGCTTTCTCCTGGATCGTTCTTGTGGCCTGTCTGCCCTGCATAAGCTAAGTTTTGCTTGTGTTACTTTTGTTTGCTATATTTTCTGTCCAGCTTGCTATATTGGTTTTTCTTGCTTGCTGGAAGCTCTGAGACGCAGAGGGAGCACCTCCGTACCGTTAGTCGGTGCGAAGGGTCTTTTTGCCCCTCTGCGTGGTTGTTTGTAGGTTTTTGTGCTGACCGCAAAGCTATCTTTCCTATCCTCGGTCTATTCAGTAAGTCGGGCCTCACTTTGCTAAAATCTATTTCATCTCTGTGTTTGTATTTTCATCTTAACTCACAGTCATTATATGTGGGGGGCTGCCTTTTCCTTTGGGGAATTTCTCTGAGGCAAGGTAGGCTTATTTTTCTATCTTCAGGGCTAGCTAGTTTCTCAGGCTGTGCCGAGTTGCATAGGGAGCGTTAGGCGCAATCCACGGCTACCTCTAGTGTGTCCAGCTGGGGTTGTCAGGGGGTACATGGTGATGTTCCTTTTCTGTCTATTTCATCATCCACCCCTTCTGAGGTCCCAGAGTTCTTGTCGGATAACCGGGATGTATTTGATGAGCCCAAGTCCAGTGCCCTACCTCCGCATAGGGATTGTGATTGTGCTATCGATTTGATTCCTGGTAGTAAATTTCCTAAAGGTCGACCGTTTAATTTGTCTGTGCCTGAACACGCCGCTATGCGGAGTTACGTAAAGGAATCCTTGGAGAAGGGTCATATTCGCCCATCGTCATCGCCATTGGGAGCAGGGTTCTTTTTTGTGGCCAAGAAGGATGGTTCGCTGAGACCTTGTATTGATTACCGCCTTCTAAATAAAATCACGGTCAAATTTCAGTACCCCTTGCCGCTGCTGTCTGATTTGTTTGCTCGGATTAAGGGGGCTAGTTGGTTCACCAAGATAGATCTTCGTGGTGCGTATAATCTTGTGCGTATTAAACAGGGCGATGAATGGAAAACAGCATTTAATACGCCCGAGGGCCATTTTGAGCACCTGGTTATGCCATTTGGGCTTTCTAATGCTCCATCAGTGTTTCAGTCCTTTATGCATGACATCTTCCGAGAGTACCTGGATAAATTCCTGATTGTATACTTGGATGATATTTTGGTCTTCTCGGATGATTGGGAGTCTCACGTGAAGCAGGTCAGAATGGTGTTCCAGGTTCTGCGTGCGAATTCTTTGTTTGTGAAGGGGTCAAAGTGTCTCTTTGGTGTTCAGAAGGTTTCATTTTTGGGGTTCATTTTTTCTCCTTCTACTATCGAGATGGACCCTGTTAAAGTTCAGGCCATTTATGATTGGACTCAGCCGACATCTCTGAAGAGTTTGCAAAAGTTGCTGGGCTTTGCTAATTTTTATCGTCACTTCATCAATAATTTTTCTAGTATTGCTAAACCGTTGACTGAGTTAACCAAGAAGGGTGCTGATGTGGTCAATTGGTCTTCTGCTGCTGTGGAAGCTTTTCAAGAGTTGAAGTGTCGTTTTTCTTCTGCCCCTGTGTTGTGCCAACCAGATGTTTCGCTCCCGTTCCAGGTCGAGGTTGATGCTTCTGAGATTGGAGCAGGGGCTGTTTTGTCGCAAAGAAGTTCTGATGGCTCGGTGATGAAACCATGCGCCTTCTTTTCCAGGAAGTTTTCGCCTGCTGAGCGTAATTATGATGTTGGCAATCGAGAGTTGCTGGCCATGAAGTGGGCATTTGAGGAGTGGCGTCATTGGCTTGAAGGAGCTAAGCATCGCGTGGTGGTCTTGACTGATCACAAGAACTTGACTTATCTCGAGTCTGCCAAACGGTTGAATCCTAGACAGGCTCGTTGGTCGCTGTTTTTCTCCCGTTTTGACTTTGTGGTTTCGTACCTTCCGGGCTCTAAAAATGTGAAGGCAGATGCCCTGTCTAGGAGTTTTGTGCCCGACTCTCTGGGTTTGTCTGAGCCGGCGGGTATTCTCAAAGAGGGGGTAATTTTGTCTGCCATCTCTCCTGATTTGCGGCGGGTGCTGCAAAAATTTCAGGCTAATAGACCTGACCGTTGCCCAGCGGAAAAACTGTTTGTCCCTGATAAATGGACGAGTAGAGTTATCTCTGAGGTTCATTGTTCGGTGTTGGCTGGTCATCCTGGAATCTTTGGTACCAGAGATTTGGTGGCTAGATCCTTTTGGTGGCCGTCTCTGTCGCGGGATGTGCGTTCGCTTGTGCAGTCCTGTGGGATTTGTGCTCGGGCTAAGCCCTGCTGTTCTCATGCCAGTGTTTTGCTTTTGCCCTCTATGGATTTTATTTCGGATCTCCCCGTCTCTCAAAAAATGTCGGTCATTTGGGTTGTTTGTGATCGCTTCTCTAAGATGGTCCATTTGGTACCCTTGTCTAAATTGCCTTCCTCCTCTGATTTGGTGCCATTGTTCTTCCAGCATGTGGTCCGTTTACATGGCATTCCGGAGAACATCGTTTCTGACAGAGGTTCCCAGTTTGTTTCGAGGTTTTGGCGAGCCTTTTGTGCTAGGATGGGCATTGATTTGTCTTTTTCCTCGGCTTTCCATCCTCAGACAAATGGCCAGACTGAACGAACCAATCAGACGTTGGAAACATATCTGAGATGTTTTGTTTCTGCCGATCAGGATGATTGGGTGTCCTTTTTGCCTTTGGCTGAGTTCGCCCTTAATAATCGGGCCAGCTCGGCTACTTTGATTTCGCCGTTTTTCTGCAATTCTGGTTTCCATCCCCGTTTCTCTTCAGGGCAGGTTGAGTCTTCTGACTGTCCTGGTGTGGATACTGTGGTGGTTAGGTTGCAGCAGATTTGGACTCATGTGGTGGACAATTTGACATTGTCTCAGGAGAAGGCTCAACGTTTCGCTAACCGCAGGCGCTGTGTGGGTCCCCGACTTCGTGTTGGGGATTTGGTTTGGTTGTCGTCTCGTTATATTCCTATGAAAGTTTCCTCTCCTAAGTTTAAGCCTCGTTTCATTGGTCCGTATAGGATTTCTGAGGTTCTTAATCCTGTGTCTTTTCGTTTGACCCTTCCAGCTTCTTTTTCCATCCATAACGTATTCCATAGGTCATTGTTGCGGAGATACGTGGCACCTGTGGTTCCATCCGTTGATCCTCCTGCCCCGGTTTTGGTTGAGGGGGAGTTGGAGTATATAGTGGAGAAGATTTTGGATTCTCGTATTTCGAGACGGAAACTCCAGTGCCTGGTTAAGTGGAAGGGTTATGGTCAGGAAGATAATTCCTGGGTCTTTGCCTCTGATGTTCATGCTGCCGATCTGGTTCGTGCCTTTCATTTGGCTCATCCTGGTCGGCCTGGGGGCTCTGGTGAGGGTTCGGTGTCTCCTCCTCAAGGGGGGGGTACTGTTGTGAATTCTGTGGTCAAGCTCCCTCCTGTGGTCATGAGTGATACTTCGGCTGGTTCTGTCTATGAGCTTCCTCTGGTGGATGTGAGTGGGGCTGCGGCTTCTGAGTTTCCTTCCTCAGGTGACGAGGTTAAGTCGTTAGGTGCTGCTCTATTTAACTCCACCTAGTTCTTTGTTCCTGGCCTCCAGTCAATGTTCCAGTATTGGTCTTGCTTTCTCCTGGATCGTTCTTGTGGCCTGTCTGCCCTGCATAAGCTAAGTTTTGCTTGTGTTACTTTTGTTTGCTATATTTTCTGTCCAGCTTGCTATATTGGTGTTTCTTGCTTGCTGGAAGCTCTGAGACGCAGAGGGAGCACCTCCGTACCATTAGTCGGTGCGGAGGGTCTTTTTGCCCCTCTGCATGGTTGTTTGTAGGTTTTTGTGCTGACCGCAAAGCTATCTTTCCTATCCTCGGTCTATTCAGTAAGTCGGGCCTCACTTTGCTAAAATCTATTTCATCTCTGTGTTTGTATTTTCATCTTAACTCACAGTCATTATATGTGGGGGGCTGCCTTTTCCTTTGGGGAATTTCTCTGAGGCAAGGTAGGCTTATTTTTCTATCTTCAGGGCTAGCTAGTTTCTCAGGCTGTACCGAGTTGCATAGGGAGCGTTAGGCGCAATCCAAGGCTACCTCTAGTGTGGTATGATAGGATTAGGGATTGCGGTCAGCAGAGTTCCCACGTCTCAGAGCTCGTCCTATGTTAGTAACTATCAGGTCACTTGTGTGCTCTTAACCACTAGGTCTATTGTGGTTCTGAATCACCTGTTCATAACAGGGAGCGTTAGGAGCAATCCACGGCTATTTCTAGTGTGTGTGATAGGATTAGGGATTGCGGTCAGCAGAGTTGCCACGTTCAAGAGCTCGTCCTTTATTATCAGTAACTATCAGGTCATTCCGTGTGCTCTTAACCACCAGGTCCATTATTGTCCTGACCACCAGGTCATAACAGTACAGGTGGCCCAAAGTACTAATGCATCTCAATAGAGGGATAAGAGAAGTTCTGAGACCATTTTTTTTTCTTTGCAGTGTGTTTTGTCTCTCTTTTCCCCTTTACCCCTGGGTGGTTCAGGACACAGGTGTATACATGGACATTCAAGGTCTGTCCTCTTGGATGGATAATCTCACTACAAGGGTACAAAACATTCAAGATTTTGTGGTTCAGAATCCGATGTCAGAGCCTAGGATTCCAATTCCTGATTTGTTTTTTGGTGATAGATCTAAGTTCTTGAATTTCAAAAATAATTGTAAATTGTTTCTTGCCTTGAAACCTCGCTCCTCAGGTGACCCTGTTCAACAAGTAAAGATCATTATTTCTTTGTTACGTGGTGACCCTCAAGACTGGGCATTTTCCCTTGCGCCAGGAGATCCGGCATTGCATGATGTTGATGCGTTTTTCCTGGCGCTTGGATTGCTTTATGACGAACCTAATTCAGTGGATCAGGCAGAGAAAATCTTGCTGGCTCTGTGTCAGGGTCAGGATGAAGCGGAGATATTTTGTCAGAAGTTTAGAAAGTGGTCTGTGCTCACTCAGTGGAATGAATGTGCCCTGGCAGCAATCTTTAGAAAGGGTCTCTCTGAAGCCCTTAAGGATGTCATGGTGGGATTTCCCATGCCTGCTGGTCTGAATGAGTCTATGTCTTTGGCCATTCAGATCGATCGACGCTTGCATGAGAGTAAAGCTATGCACCATTTGGTGGTACTATCTGAGCATGGGCCTGAGCCTATGCAATGTGATAGGACTTTGACCACAGCTGAACGGCAAGAACACAGACGTCGGAATGGGCTATGTTTTTACTGTGGTGATTCCACTCATGCTATCTCTGTTTGTCCTAAGCGCACTAAGCGGTTCGCTAGGTTTGCCACCATTGGTACGGTACAGTCTAAATTTCTATTGTCCGTTACTCTGATTTGCTCTTTGTCATCCTATTCTGTTATGGCATTTGTGGATTCAGGCGCTGCCCTGAATTTGATGGACTTGGAGTATGCTAGGCGCTGTGGTTTTTTCTTGGAGCCCTTGCAGTATCCTATTCCATTGAGAGGAATTGATGCTACGCCTTTGGCCAAGAATAAGCCTCAGTACTGGACCCAATTGACCATGTGCATGGCTCCTGCACATCAGGAGGATATCCGCTTTCTGGTGTTGCATAATCTGCATGATGTGGTCGTTTTGGGGTTGCCATGGCTACAGGTTCATAATCCAGTATTGGACTGGAAATCTGTGTCTGTGTCCAGCTGGGGTTGCCAGGGGGTAAATGGTGATTGTTCCATTTTTGTCTATTTCGTCTTCCACTCCTTCTGAAGTTCCAGAGTTTTTGTTGGATTATCGGGATGTATTTGATGAGCCCAAAGCCAGTGCCCTACCTCCTCATAGGGATTGCGATTGTGCAATTAATTTGATTCCTGGTAGTAAGTTTCCTAAGGGCCGATTGTTCAATTTATCTGTGCCAGAACACGCCGCTATGCGTAGTTATATAAAGGAATCCTTGGAGAAAGGCCATATTCGCCCGTCGTCATCACCGTTAGGAGCAGAGTTCTTTTTTGTGGCCAAGAAGGATGGTTCTTTGAGACCTTGTATTGATTACTAGGGTTGAGCGAAACGAGTCGAACATTTTCAAAAGTCGCCGAATTTTGGCGAAGTCGAGTTTCATGAAACCCGATCCGACCCCTGTGCGTGGTCGGCCATGCGGTACGCGACTTTCGCGCCAAAGTCGCGTTTCAATGACGCGAAAAGCGCCATTTCTCAGCCAATGAAGGTAAACACAGAGTGTGGGCAGCGTGATGACATAGGTCCTGGTCCCCACCATCTTAGAGAAGGGCATTGCAGTGATTGGCTTGCTGTCTGCGGCGTCACAGGGGCTATAAAGGGGAGTTCCCGCCGACCGCCATGTTACTGCTGCTGATCTGAGCTTAGGGAGAGGTTGCTGCCGCTTCGTCAGAAGCAGGGATAGCGTTAGGCAGGGTCCATTAACCACAAAACCGCTTGTGCTGTAGCGATTTCCACTGCCCAACACCACCTTCGGTGTGCAGGGACAGTGGAAGCTCCTTTTTTTTTTTTTTTCCTCAGCGCTGTAGCTCATTGGGCTGCCCTAGAAGGCTCCCTGATAGCTGCATTGCTGTGTGTACACCGCTGTGCAAACCAACTGCTTTTTTCAAAGCACAAATCCTCTTGTTCCTTCCTTTCTGCACAGCTATCTTGTTTGTTTGTCCACACTTTTTATTTAATTTGTGCATCAGTCGACTCCTTATTGCTGCCTGCCATACCTGGCTGAGATTACTGCAGGGAGATAGTAATTGAAGGACAGTTCCTTTTTTTTTTTTTGTGGGAGATTAAGATTGACATTTCTGCTAGAGTGCCATCTCTGTCTGTGTCATCTCTCACTCAGTGGGCCATAGAAAGCCTATTTATTTTTTTGCTTGATTTGGGTTCCAAAATCTACCAGAAAAAATCACAACATCAATCAGTGGGAGAAAAATATTGGCCTCAGGGCTTGTGTGCCACTCCTTACTCCTGTGTGTGCCATCTCTCACTCAGTGGGCCATAGAAAGCCTATTAATTTTTTTGCTTGATTTGGGTTCTAAATTCTACCTGAAAAAATCATTAAATCAATCAGTGGGAGATTAATATTGGGCTTTGGGCTTGTGTGCCAGTCCTAAGCGTGCCATCTCTCTCTCTCAGATAGTGGGCCATAGAAAGCCTATTTATTATTATTTTTTTTATTGGGTTTATAAATTTTCCCTGGAAAAAAAAATGGGAGATTAATATTGGCCTCTGGGCTTGTGTGCCAGTCCTGAGCGTGCCATCTCTCTCACAAATAGTTGGCCATAGAAAGCCTATTAATTTTTTTGCTTGATTTGGGTTCCAAAATCTACCAAAAAAAATCACTAAATCAATCAGTGGGAGATTAATATTGGCCTCTGGGCTTGTGTGCCACTCCTGACTCCTGTGTGCGTCATCTGTCACTCAGTGGGCCCTAGAAAGCCTATTTTTTGTTTTATTTGTTTTCTAAATTCTCCCTGAAACAATCATGTTATTTTCTTTGGTTTCTAAATTATTCCTGAAAAAAATCATTTTTTTTGTATTTTCTTTTCTCTCAAGTCTCCCTGAAAAAAAAAAAAAAAAAAAATCTGTGGGAGATTCATATTGCCCCTTCTGCTTGTGTGCCAGTCTTGACTCCTGGGTGTGCCATCTCTCTCTCTCTCCCCAATTGTGGGCCATAGAAAGCCTATTAATTTTTTTGCTTGATTTGGGTTCCAAAATCTACCAAAAAAAATCACTAAATCAATCAGTGGGAGATTAATATTGGCCTCTGGGCTTGTGTGCCACTCCTGACTCCTGTGTGCGTCATCTGTCACTCAGTGGGCCCTAGAAAGCCTATTTTTTGTTTTATTTGTTTTCTAAATTCTCCCTGAAAC
Source organism: Ranitomeya imitator (assembly GCF_032444005.1). Taxonomy (NCBI): domain Eukaryota; kingdom Metazoa; phylum Chordata; class Amphibia; order Anura; family Dendrobatidae; genus Ranitomeya; species Ranitomeya imitator. Next base: position 422,534,077 of record NC_091286.1, on the reverse strand, counting down.
AATCATTTTATTTTCTTTGGTTTCTAAATTATTCCTGAAAAAAATCATTTTTTTTGTATTTTTTTTTCTCTCAGTCTCCCTGAAAAAAAAAAAAAAAAAAAAATCTGTGGGAGATTCATATTGCCCCTTCTGCTTGTGTGCCAGTCTTGACTCCTGGGTGTGCCATCTCTCTCTCTCTCCCCAATTGTGGGCCATAGAAAGCCTATAAATTTTTTTGCTTGATTTGGGTTCCAAAATCTACCAAAAAAAATAACTAAATCAATCAGTGGGAGATTAATATTGGCCTCTGGGCTTGTGTGCCACTCCTGACTCCTGTGTGCGTCATCTGTCACTCAGTGGGCCCTAGAAAGCCTATTTTTTTGTTTTATTTGTTTTCTAAATTCTCCCTGAAACAATCTTTTTTATTTTGTTTGGTTTCTAAATTATTCCTGAAAAAAAACATTTTTTTTGTATTTTTTTTTCTCTCAAGTCTCCCTGAAAAAAAAAATAAAAAATCTGTGGGAGATTCATATTGCCCCTTCTGCTTGTGTGCCAGTCTTGACTCCTGGGTGTGCCATCTCTCTCTCTCTCCCCAATTGTGGGCCATAGAAAGCCTATTAATTTTTTTGCTTGATTTGGGTTCCAAAATCTACCAAAAAAAATAACTAAATCAATCAGTGGGAGATTAATATTGGCCTCTGGGCTTGTGTGCCACTCCTGACTCCTGTGTGCGTCATCTGTCACTCAGTGGGCCCTAGAAAGCCTATTTTTTTGTTTTATTTGTTTTCTAAATTCTCCCTGAAACAATCTTTTTTATTTTGTTTGGTTTCTAAATTATTCCTGAAAAAAAACATTTTTTTTGTATTTTTTTTTCTCTCAAGTCTCCCTGAAAAAAAAAAAAAAAATCTGTGGGAGATTCATATTGCCCCTTCTGCTTGTGTGCCAGTCTTGACTCCTGGGTGTGCCATCTCTCTCTCTCTCCCCAATTGTGGGCCATAGAAAGCCTATTAATTTTTTTGCTTGATTTGGGTTCCAAAATCTACCAAAAAAAATAACTAAATCAATCGGTGGGAGATTAATATTGGCCTCTGGGCTTGTGTGCCACTCCTGACTCCTGTGTGCGTCCTCTCTCACTCAGTGGGCCCTACAAAGCCTTTTTTTTTTTTTTTTCCTAAATTCTCCCTGAAACAATCATTTCATTTTATTTGTTTTATAAATTCTTCTGTAAAAAATAATTTTTTTTTAATTTTTTTTTTTTTTGAAGTCTCCCTTTTAAAAAAAACAAACACAAATCAGTGGGAGATAAATATTTACATTTGCGCTTCAGTGACAGTCCTGCGTGTGTGTCATCTCATTTGTTGCCAACAACAACAGAGTGTGTAACATTGTGGCTGATTTTCGTTGTGGTCTCACCCACCTGTAAAGGGGTAGCTAAATCATACTGAACTTATAGCTCACCGTGTAAGTTGTGTGACAGCAACAAATACCGTTCATTTGGTAACGTTTTTAAAACAATGAGGAAGTCTGGTGGAAGAGGTCGTGGCCGGGGGCGTTCATTGTCAGCTGGTAATGAGGGTAGTGGTAGTGGTGGAGCATCAGCTGGTCGTGGGAAAAAAAATATTGCACCTAAGTCTGGAGCTGTGGAGCCAGGTTCGTCGTCTGGCTACACAAGGCCTCGAACGCTCCCTTTTCTGGGAGTAGGAAAACCGCTTTTAAAGCCGGAGCAGCAAGAGCAAGTTTTGGCTTATCTTGCTGACTCAGCCTCTAGCTCTTTTGCCTCCTCTCGTGAAACTGGTAAATGTCAAAGCAGCGCGTCGTTAGTGGATGTTCACGGTCAGGGACAAGTCGCTTCCTTGTCCTCTTCAGCAAAAACAACAACAGAGAAGAATGCAGCAGGCGACACAACGGGTTACTCCATGGAGCTCTTTACACATACCGTCCCTGGCTTAGAAAGTGAAGCAGTTAACAGTCCATGCCCATTACAAGTTGAATCTGACATGGAGTGCACTGATGCACAGCCACAGCCAGACTACTATCCTGGTCCTTTGACTCAGACCACAACATTGCCATCGCAGGGTGCTGATCAAGAATCAGACCCTGATGAGACTATGTTGCCCCATCACGAACGCTATACCACCGACCGACACGGTGACACAGACGAAGTTGCACACGAGCTACAAGAAGAGGTAATAGATGACCCAGTTCTTGACCCCGATTGGCAGCCATTGGGGGAACAGGGTGCAGGCGGCAGCAGTTCTGAAGCGGAGGAGGAGGGGCCGCAGCAGGCATCAACATCGCAACAGGTTCCATCTGCCGGGCCCGTATCTTGCCCAAAACGCGTGGCAAAGCTAAAACCTGTTGGAGGACAGCGTGGCCATCCGGTTAAAGCTCAGTCTGCAATGCCTGAAAAGGTATCCGATGCTAGAAAGAGTGCAGTCTGGCATTTTTTTAAACAACATCCAATTGATCAGCGCAAAGTCATCTGTCAAAAATGTTCAACTACCTTAAGCAGAGGACAGAATCTGAAAAGTCTCAATACAAGTTGCATGCATAGACATTTAACCACCATGCATTTGCAAGCCTGGACTAACTACCAAACGTCCCTTAAGGTTGTAGCACCCTCGGCCAATGAAGCTAGTCAGCAACGCAACGTCCCTTCCGGCAGTGTAGGGCCACCATGTTCCGCACCACCTGCAGTATCTGTGCAGGTTTCTTTGCCAGGCCAAAGCCGTCAGGGTCAGGGAATCACCAGTTTCGTAGTAGGAAACACTGCATCTAGGGCACCGGTGGCAACAATACCATCTCCCACCGTCTCTCAGTCTGCCATGTCCACCGGCACCCCCGCTAGTTCCACGATCTCCAGCTCTCCAGTCCAGCTCACCCTACATGAGACTATGGTTAGAAAAAGGAAGTACTTAGCCTCGCATCCGCGTACACAGGGTTTGAACGCACACATAGCTAGACTAATCTCATTAGAGATGATGCCCTACCGGTTAGTTGAAAGCGAAGCTTTCAAAGCCCTGATGGACTACGCTGTACCACGCTACGAGCTACCCAGTCGACACTTTTTTTCCAGAAAAGCCATCCCAGCCCTCCACCAGCATGTTAAAGAGCGCATCGTCCATGCACTCAGGCAATCTGTGAGCACAAAGGTGCACCTGACAACAGATGCATGGACCAGTAGGCATGGCCAGGGACGTTACGTGTCCATCACGGCACACTGGGTAAATGTGGTGGATGCAGGGTCCACAGGGGACAGCAAGTTTGGGACAGTTCTGCCTAGCCCACGGTCTAGGAAACAATTGGCTGTAGCCGTTCGCACCCCCTCCTCCTCCTCTTCGTCCTCCTGCAGAAGCGAGAGCTCGTCCACAGACCGCAGTCGCACAACCACTCCATCCGCAGCTGCCACTGTTGCACACCAGGTCTCCCATTATGGGGCAGCTACTGGCAAACGTCAGCAGGCTGTATTGGCTATGAAGTGTTTGGGCGACAACAGACACACCGCGGAAGTTCTGTCCGAGTTCTTGCAGAAAGAAACGCAGTCGTGGCTGGGCACTGTAGATCTTGAGGCAGGCAAGGTAGTGAGTGATAACGGAAGGAATTTCATGGCTGCCATCTCCCTTTCCCAACTGAAACACATTCCTTGCCTGGCTCACACCTTAAACCTGGTGGTGCAGTGCTTCCTGAAAAGTTATCCGGGGTTATCCGACCTGCTCCTCAAAGTGCGTGGACTTTGCTCACATATCCGCCGTTCGCCCGTACACTCCAGCCGTATGCAGACCTATCAGCGTTCTTTGAACCTTCCCCAGCATCGCCTAATCATAGACGTTGCAACAAGGTGGAACTCAACACTGCACATGCTTCAGAGACTGTGTGAACAGAGGCGGGCTGTTATGTTTTTGTGGGAGGATACACATACACGGGCAGGCAGTAGGATGGCAGACATGGAGTTGTCAGGTGTGCAGTGGTCGAAGATTCAAGACATGTGTCAAGTCCTTCAGTGTTTTGAGGAATGCACACGGCTGGTTAGTGCAGACAACGCCATAATAAGCATGAGCATCCCCCTAATGCGTCTGCTGATGCAAAGTTTGACGCACATAAAGGATCAGGCGTCTGCAGCTGAGGAAGAGGAAAGCCTTGATGACAGTCAGCCATTGTCTGGCCAGGGCAGTGTACAGGACGAGGTAGCGGGCGAAGAGGAGGAGGAGGACGAGGAGGATGATGGGGATGATTATATTTTTAATGAGGAAGCTTTTCCGGGGCCACTGGAAATTGGTGGCGCGGCAAGGCCGGGTTCTGGTTTTTTGAGGGACACAAGTGACGTGGATTTGCCTGAAACTGCCCCTCAACCAAGCACAACCGCAGATTTGAGAACTGGAACTTTGGCCCACATGGCGGATTATGCCTTACGTATCCTCAAAAGGGACACACGCATAACTAAAATGATGAATGATGACGATTACTGGTTGGCCTGCCTCCTTGATCCTCGCTATAAAGGCAAATTGCAAAATATAATGCCACATGAGAACTTGGAACTAATATTAGCAACCAAACAATCAACTCTTGTTGACCGTTTGCTTCTGGCATTCCCTGCACACAGCGCCCGTGATCGTTCTCACACGAGCTGCAGGGGCCAGCAGACCAGAGGAGTTAGAGGGGCAGAAATCAGAAGTGGCGTTGGCCAGAGGGGTTTTCTGACCAGGTTGTGGAGTGATTTTGCTATGACCGCAGACAGGACAGGTACTGCAGCATCAATTCAAAGTGACAGGAGACAACATTTGTCCAGTATGGTTACAAACTATTTTTCATCCCTTATCGATGTTCTCCCTCAACCGTCATTCCCATTTGATTACTGGGCATCAAAATTAGACACCTGGCCAGAATTGGCAGAATATGCATTGCAGGAGCTTGCTTGCCCGGCAGCTAGTGTCCTATCAGAAAGAGTATTCAGTGCTGCAGGTTCAATACTAACAGAAAAAAGGACTCGTCTGGCTACCCAAAATGTAGATGATCTAACCTTCATTAAAATGAACCACAACTGGATTTCGAAATCTTTTGCCCCACCTTGCCCGGCTGACACCTAGCTTTCCTATGAAAAGGTCTTGCCTGTGGACTATTCTGAATGACTTTTCCAATCTCGTAATTTTCAGCACCTGATTGTCCAGCATACGACATGTTTACACCTCACTAAATGGCCAAACTCCCCACACGGGGCCGTGGTATCGACACTTGGCGACAGCACCCGTGAGAGTGCAGTTTGTCTGAAGAGGTGGGTGAGCCCGCTTTTGGTCGACGGCACTGCCACTGGGTCCCTCCTAGTACAATAAAGTGTCTCTGGCGGTGGTGGTGCGCACCCAACATCAGACACACCGTTGTAATATGAGGGGCCCTGGGCCTGTACCGCCGGCCACAAGACAGTTTCCCCCCACCCCAGCTCAAACAGTGCTCTACCACTTGCAAAATTATCTCACAGCTCCACCAATGTTTAGTCTATGCGCTGACATCCTTCAATGCCTGCCACTGACAATACCATTGTATTGACATTTTTGTTATGTTAGGCCTTCGATGCCTGTCTGTGGTCACTCCTTCCACTAGGCCTCCACTGACCACACCACTGCTGCCCGTGTACCCCTGGAACCAATTTAAAATTGCCTACAGCCATGTGTTATTATTTTAGGCCTTCGATGCCTGTCTGCGGTCACTCCTTCCACTAGGCCTCCACTGACCACACCACTGCTGCCCGTGTACCCCTGGAACCAATTTAAAATTGCCTACAGCCATGTGTTATTATTTTAGGCATTCGATGCCTGTCTGCGGTCACTCCTTCCACTAGGCCTCCACTGACCACACCACTGCTGCCCGTGTACCCCTGGAACCAATTTAAAATTGCCTACAGCCAGCCCAATTTTTTTATTTTAGGCCTTCGATGCCTGTCTGCGGTCCATTCTTTCAACTACTACTACACTGACCAGGTCACTGCTGCCCGTGTACCCCTGGAACCAATTTAAAATTGCCTACAGCCATGTGTTATTATTTTAGGCCTTCGATGCCTGTCTGCGGTCACTCCTTCCACTAGGCCTCCACTGACCACACCACTGCTGCCCGTGTACCCCTGGAACCAATTTAAAATTGCCTACAGCCATGTGTTATTATTTTACGCCTTCGATGCCTGTCTGCGGTCACTCCTTCCACTAGGCCTCCACTGACCACACCACTGCTGCCCGTGTACCCCTGGAACCAATTTAAAATTTCCTACAGCCAGCCCAATTTTTTTATTTTAGGCCTTCGATGCCTGTCTGCGGTCCATTCTTTCAACTACTACTACACTGACCAGGGCACTGCTGCCCGTGTACCCCTGGAACCAATTTAAAATTGCCTACAGCCATGTGTTATTATTTTAGGCCTTCGATGCCTGTCTGCGGTCACTCCTTCCACTAGGCCTCCACTGACCACACCACTGCTGCCCGTGTACCCCTGGAACCAATTTAAAATTGCCTACAGCCATGTGTTATTATTTTAGGCCTTCGATGCCTGTCTGCGGTCACTCCTTCCACTAGGCCTCCACTGACCACACCACTGCTGCCCGTGTACCCCTGGAACCAATTTAAAATTGCCTACAGCCAGCCCAATTTTTTTATTTTAGGCCTTCGATGCCTGTCTGCGGTCCATTCTTTCAACTACTACTACACTGACCAGGTCACTGCTGCCCGTGTACCCCTGGAACCAATTTAAAATTGCCTACAGCCATGTGTTATTATTTTAGGCCTTCGATGCCTGTCTGCGGTCACTCCTTCCACTAGGCCTCCACTGACCACACCACTGCTGCCCGTGTACCCCTGGAACCAATTTAAAATTGCCTACAGCCATGTGTTATTATTTTAGGCCTTCGATGCCTGTCTGCGGTCACTCCTTCCACTAGGCCTCCACTGACCACACCACTGCTGCCCGTGTACCCCTGGAACCAATTTAAAATTGCCTACAGCCAGCCCAATTTTTTTATTTTAGGCCTTCGATGCCTGTCTGCGGTCCATTCTTTCAACTACTACTACACTGACCAGGTCACTGCTGCCCGTGTACCCCTGGAACCAATTTAAAATTGCCTACAGCCATGTGTTATTATTTTAGGCCTTCGATGCCTGTCTGCGGTCACTCCTTCCACTAGGCCTCCACTGACCACACCACTGCTGCCCGTGTACCCCTGGAACCAATTTAAAATTGCCTACAGCCAGCCCAATTTTTTTATTTTAGGCCTTCGATGCCTGTCTGCGGTCCATTCTTTCAACTACTAGTACACTGACCAGGGCACTGCTGCCCGTGTACCCCTGGAACCAACATCAGAAAATATAAAAATAAGTATTTTGCTTACAAAAAAGAAAATACTGGAGAGATATCAAATGCAGACATTTTAACATTAAAAACAAACACACAACTAAAATCTGGTACAGTACTAAAAATGGCCACCAGCTACAATTACTTTCTCCTGCAAGTAGTTAACTGAAAGGTTTTTTAAATTGAAAACACACATATGGCATCCACCGAGTGTTGTCCTGTCGCATCTTCTTTATATTATTGCCGAGAAGATGCAAAACAATGAAAATAATAAAATCATTAATTTCCAAAATAATAGAGAAAGTCAACACCACATTGCAAATAAACATTAATTCCAAATAAAGAAGCAGGGCGCGTCCGAGGGTGAGTATATACCTAATAAGAATATAATCACCCTCGGACGCGCAATGCTTATTTCCAACAGCCTTCCTTCCTAAGAATCAGCCCTTCCGTGGTGTAGAGAGACGTTGTGTTACACTCCAAGGTGTTCCCCAGGTTGCCTTTCCTGAGCTTCGATCTTCCGGCTCTCGTTTAGTAGTTGTTGGAAACTACGCTGCATTAGGCCTTCAAATTGGGTATGGGGTGTAGAGAGATGGTGTGTTCCACTCCAAGGTGTTCCCCAGGTTGCCTTTCCTGAGCTTCGATCTTCCGGCTCTCGTTTAGTAGTTCTTGGAAACTACACTGCATTAGGCCTTCAAATTGGGTATGGGGTGTAGAGAGAGGGTGTGTTACACTCCAAGGTGTTCCCCAGGTTGCCTTTCCTGAGCTTCGATCTTCATGCTCTCGTTTAGTAGTTGTCGGAAACTACGCTGCATTAGGCCTATAAATTGGGTATGGGGTGTAGAGAGAGGGTTTGTTACACTCCAAGGTGTTCCCCAGGTTGCCTTTCCTGAGCTTCGATCTTCCGGCTCTCGTTTAGTAGTTGTTGGAAACTACGCTGCATTAGGCCTTCAAATTGGGTATGGGGTGTAGAGAGAGGGTGTGTTACACTCCAAGGTGTTCCCCAGGTTGCCTTTCCTGAGCTTCGATCTTCCGGCTCTCGTTTAGTAGTTCTTGGAAACTACACTGCATTAGGCCTTCAAATTGGGTATGGGGTGTAGAGAGAGGGTGTGTTACACTCCAAGGTGTTCCCCAGGTTGCCTTTCCTGAGCTTCGATATTCTGGCTCTCGTTTAGTAGTTGTTGGAAACTACACTGCATTAGGCCTACAAATTTGGTATGGGGGAAACATTGGCGCATCTGCGGTCCCTCCTTCCTCTAGGCCTCCACTGACCTGTCTACTGCTGCCCGTGTTCCCCTGGAACCAATTTTAAATTGCCTACAGGCAGCCCAATTTATTATGTTAGGGCTTCGAAGCCTGTCTGCGGTCCCTCCTTCCACTAGGCCTCCACTGACCTGTCTACTGCTGCCCGTGTACCCCTTGAACCAACATCATAAAATAAAAAAAAAGTATTTTGCTTATAAAAAAGAAAATACTGGTGAGATATCAAATGCAGACATTTTAACATTAAAAACAAACACACAACTAAAATCTGGTACAGTACTAAAAATGGCCACCAGCTACAATTACTTTCTCCTGCAAGTAGTTAACTGAAAGGTTTTTTAAATTGAAAACACACATATGGCATCCACCAAGTGTTGTCCTGTCGCGTCTTCTTTATATTATTGCCGAGAAGATGCAAAACAATGAAAATAATAAAATCATTAATTACCAAAATAATAGAGAAAGTCAACACCACATTGCAAATAAACATTAATTCCAAATAAAGAAGCAGGGCGCGTCCGAGGGTGAGTATATACCTAATAAGAATATAATCACCCTCGGACGCGCAATGCTTATTTCCAACAGCCTTCCTTCCTAAGAATCAGCCCTTCCGTGGTGTAGAGAGACGTTGTGTTACACTCCAAGGTGTTCCCCAGGTTGCCTTTCCTGAGCTTCGATCTTCCGGCTCTCGTTTAGTAGTTGTTGGAAACTACGCTGCATTAGGCCTTCAAATTGGGTATGGGGTGTAGAGAGATGGTGTGTTCCACTCCAAGGTGTTCCCCAGGTTGCCTTTCCTGAGCTTCGATCTTCCGGCTCTCGTTTAGTAGTTCTTGGAAACTACACTGCATTAGGCCTTCAAATTGGGTATGGGGTGTAGAGAGAGGGTGTGTTACACTCCAAGGTGTTCCCCAGGTTGCCTTTCCTGAGCTTCGATCTTCATGCTCTCGTTTAGTAGTTGTCGGAAACTACGCTGCATTAGGCCTATAAATTGGGTATGGGGTGTAGAGAGAGGGTTTGTTACACTCCAAGGTGTTCCCCAGGTTGCCTTTCCTGAGCTTCGATCTTCCGGCTCTCGTTTAGTAGTTGTTGGAAACTACGCTGCATTAGGCCTTCAAATTGGGTATGGGGTGTAGAGAGAGGGTGTGTTACACTCCAAGGTGTTCCCCAGGTTGCCTTTCCTGAGCTTCGATCTTCCGGCTCTCGTTTAGTAGTTCTTGGAAACTACACTGCATTAGGCCTTCAAATTGGGTATGGGGTGTAGAGAGAGGGTGTGTTACACTCCAAGGTGTTCCCCAGGTTGCCTTTCCTGAGCTTCGATATTCTGGCTCTCGTTTAGTAGTTGTTGGAAACTACACTGCATTAGGCCTACAAATTTGGTATGGGGGAAACATTGGCGCATCTGCGGTCCCTCCTTCCTCTAGGCCTCCACTGACCTGTCTACTGCTGCCCGTGTTCCCCTGGAACCAATTTTAAATTGCCTACAGGCAGCCCAATTTATTATGTTAGGGCTTCGAAGCCTGTCTGCGGTCCCTCCTTCCACTAGGCCTCCACTGACCTGTCTACTGCTGCCCGTGTACCCCTTGAACCAACATCATAAAATAAAAAAAAAAGTATTTTGCTTATAAAAAAGAAAATACTGGTGAGATATCAAATGCAGACATTTTAACATTAAAAACAAACACACAACTAAAATCTGGTACAGTACTAAAAATGGCCACCAGCTACAATTACTTTCTCCTGCAAGTAGTTAACTGAAAGGTTTTTTAAATTGAAAACACACATATGGCATCCACCAAGTGTTGTCCTGTCGCGTCTTCTTTATATTATTGCCGAGAAGATGCAAAACAATGAAAATAATAAAATCATTAATTACCAAAATAATAGAGAAAGTCAACACCACATTGCAAATAAACATTAATTCCAAATAAAGAAGCAGGGCGCGTCCGAGGGTGAGTATATACCTAATAAGAATATAATCACCCTCGGACGCGCAATGCTTATTTCCAACAGCCTTCCTTCCTAAGAATCAGCCCTTCCGTGGTGTAGAGAGACGTTGTGTTACACTCCAAGGTGTTCCCCAGGTTGCCTTTCCTGAGCTTCGATCTTCCGGCTCTCGTTTAGTAGTTGTTGGAAACTACGCTGCATTAGGCCTTCAAATTGGGTATGGGGTGTAGAGAGATGGTGTGTTCCACTCCAAGGTGTTCCCCAGGTTGCCTTTCCTGAGCTTCGATCTTCCGGCTCTCGTTTAGTAGTTCTTGGAAACTACACTGCATTAGGCCTTCAAATTGGGTATGGGGTGTAGAGAGAGGGTGTGTTACACTCCAAGGTGTTCCCCAGGTTGCCTTTCCTGAGCTTCGATCTTCATGCTCTCGTTTAGTAGTTGTCAGAAACTACGCTGCATTAGGCCTACAAATTGGGTATGGGGTGTAGAGAGAGGGTTTGTTACACTCCAAGGTGTTCCCCAGGTTGCCTTTCCTGAGCTTCGATCTTCCGGCTCTCGTTTAGTAGTTGTTGGAAACTACGCTGCATTAGGCCTTCAAATTGGGTATGGGGTGTAGAGAGAGGGTGTGTTACACTCCAAGGTGTTCCCCAGGTTGCCTTTCCTGAGCTTCGATCTTCCGGCTCTCGTTTAGTAGTTCTTGGAAACTACACTGCATTAGGCCTTCAAATTGGGTATGGGGTGTAGAGAGAGGGTGTGTTACACTCCAAGGTGTTCCCCAGGTTGCCTTTCCTGAGCTTCGATCTTCCGGCTCTCGTTTAGTAGTTCTTGGAAACTACACTGCATTAGGCCTACAAATTGGGTATGGGGTGGAGAGAGATGGTGTGTTCCACTCCAAGGTGTTCCCCAGGTTGCCTTTCCTGAGCTTCGATCTTCCGGCTCTCGTTTAGTAGTTCTTGGAAACTACACTGCATTAGGCCTTCAAATTGGGTATGGGGTGTAGAGAGAGGGTGTGTTACACTCCAAGGTGTTCCCCAGGTTGCCTTTCCTGAGCTTCGATCTTCCTGCTCTCGTTTAGTAGTTCTTGGAAACTACACTGCATTAGGCCTACAAATTGGGTATGGGGTGGAGAGAGATGGTGTGTTACACTCCAAGGTGTTCCCCAGGTTTCCTTGCCATTGCTTCGGTCTTCCGACTCTCGTTTAGTAGTTGTAGAAAAGTACACTGCATTAGGCCTACAAAATGGGTATGGGGTGGAGAGAGATGGTGTGTTACACTCCAAGGTGTTCCCCAGGTTGCCTTTCCTGAGCTTCTATCTTCAGGCTCTCATTAAATTGTGGTTAAATGGAACAACTGCATTTGGCGTACTAGTTGGTTTGGGGCCTACTATCGGTGTCTGCCACTCCTTGCTGTTCTCCTGGTTTCCTGTCCTGAAATTCCATTTTCAGGCTCTCGTTAAGTAGTTGTTAATGTTAGACTGCATTTGGCCTACTAGTTGGGTTGGGGCCTACTATCGGTGTCTGCCACTCCTTGCTGTTCTCCTCCACTGAACAAAGCTGTGCCGCCTGTTTACTACTGTTGCCAATTTTGAACTGCATTTCGACTACTTACTGATTTGGCCCTACTCTCTGTGTCAGCCTCTCATTCCAGTTGTCCTCCACTGCAATGCCCCCTGGTTACCAATTTTGAACTGCATTTAGCCCACTTTATTCTTTCGGCCTATATCTGTGTTTCCACTTCATCGTGCCCATTGCCCAGCCAGTGATAGATGAGTCTGCTGGTACATTGACCCATAACGCAACATTCCCCGTGCATGCTACACAACAACATTGTGACCCTGCTGAAAGTCAGGTTGCTCTTCCCGCATACCATACCACCTTACACGGGGACAAAGAGGAAGGTGCAGATGAAAGTGCAGGTTCCTTCATCAGGTGGGGGGAGGAATACTAGTTGGCGACGTCACTGGCACAGGGCCTCTCATAGTACGCAAAAGTGTTGCTGCCGGTGGGAGGCGCCCCCGCCGTGCAAACACACCGCTGTACTTTGAGGGGCCCTGTGCCAGTGCCAATGCCAACAAGTGGGCCCCCCCTGCTTGCTCAGGATCACAGCACTTGCAAAGTTGAAATACTTACCTCTCCCTGCTCCACTGCCGTGACGTGGTCCAGATTTCCTGGGCCCACTAATTACTTGAACCAGCCCTACCCCACACAACTTTAGCCAAATGACCCCCAATTTCAAATGCCTTCCAATTATTATAAGGTAAATTACGCTTGACAAGCTTCATTAAGAAGAATGGATGGTTTTGACATTAAAATGGGCACTCTAGGTGTTTTCCTGGCCCCCACTCACTGCCGACTATGCTGCCCCATTGACTTGCATTGGGTTTCGTGTTTCGGTCGATCCCGACTTTACGTCATAATCGGCCGATTTCACTCGACCCGACTTTTGAGATAGTCGGGTTTCGCAAAACCCGGCTCGACTCTAAAAAGGTCAAGGTCGCTCAACTCTATTGATTACCGCCTTCTTAATAAAATTACAGTCAAATTTCAGTATCCTTTGCCGTTGCTGTCTGATTTGTTTGCTCGTATTAAAGGGGCTAGTTGGTTCACCAAGATAGATCTTCGAGGGGCGTATAATCTTGTGCGTATTAAACAAGGCGATGAATGGAAAACAGCATTTAATACGCCCGAGGGCCATTTTGGGTACCTGGTTATGCCATTCGGGCTTTCCAATGCTCCATCAGTATTTCAGTCCTTTATGCATGACATCTTCCGAGAGTACCTGGATAAATTCCTGATTGTGTATTTGGATGATATTTTGGTCTTTTCGGATGATTGGGAGTCTCATTTGAAGCAGGTCAGAATGGTGTTCCAGGTCCTTCGTGCAAATTCCTTGTTTGTGAAGGGGTCAAAGTGTCTCTTTGGAGTTCAGAAGGTTTCATTTTTGGGGTTCATTTTTTCCCCTTCTACTATCGAGATGGACCCTGTTAAAGTCCAGGCCATTTACGATTGGACTCAGCCGACATCTGTGAAGAGCCAGCAAAAGTTCCTGGGCTTTGCTAATTTTTATCGGCGCTTCATCGCTAATTTTTCTAGTGTTGCTAAACCGTTGACTGATTTGACCAAGAAGGGTGCTGATGTGGTCAATTGGTCTTCTGCAGCTGTAGAGGCTTTTCAGGAGTTGAAGCGTCGTTTTTCTTCTGCCCCTGTGTTGTGCCAGCCAGATGTTTCGCTCCCGTTTCAGGTTGAGGTTGATGCTTCTGAGATTGGAGCAGGGGCTGTTTTGTCGCAAAGAAGTTCTGATGGCTCGGTGATGAAGCCATGTGCTTTCTTTTCTAGAAAGTTTTCGCCTGCTGAGCGTAATTATGATGTTGGTAATCGAGAGTTGTTGGCCATGAAGTGGGCATTCGAGGAGTGGCGTCATTGGCTTGAAGGAGCCAAGCATCGCGTGGTGGTCTTGACAGATCACAAGAATTTGACTTATCTTGAGTCTGCCAAATGGTTGAATCCGAGACAGGCTCGATGGTCGTTATTTTTCTCCCGTTTTGATTTTGTGGTTTCGTACCTTCCGGGCTCTAAGAATGTGTAGGCTGATGCCCTGTCAAGGAGTTTTGTGCCTGACTCTCCGGGTGTTCCTGAGCCGGCGGGTATTCTCAAAGAGGGGGTAATTTTGTCTGCCATCTCTCCTGATTTGCGGCGGGTGCTGCAAAAATTTCAGGCTGATAGACCTGACCGTTGCCCAGCGGAGAAACTGTTTGTCCCTGATAGATGGACTAGTAGAGTTATCTCTGAGATTTATTGTTCAGTGTTGGCTGGGCATCCTGGAATCTTTGGTACCAGAGATTTGGTGGCTAGATCCTTTTGGTGGCCGTCTTTGTCACGGGATGTGCGTTCTTTTGTGCAGTCCTGTGGGACTTGTGCTCGGGCTAAGCCCTGCTGTTCTCGTGCCAGTGGGTTGCTTTTGCCCTTGCCAGTCCCGAAGAGGCCCTGGACGCATATTTCTATGGATTTTATTTTGGATCTCCCCGTCTCTCACAAGATGTCGGTCATTTGGGTAGTTTGTGATCGCTTTTCTAAGATGGTCCATTTGGTACCTTTGTCTAAATTGCCTTCCTCCTCTGATTTGGTGCCATTATTTTTCCAGCATGTGGTTCGTTTACATGGTATCCCGGAGAACATCGTTTCTGACAGAGGTTCCCTGTTTGTTTCGAGGTTTTGGTGATCCTTTTGTGCTAGGATGGGCATTGATTTGTCTTTTTCCTCGGCTCTCCATCCTCAGACAAATGGCCAAACCGAACGAACTAATCAAGCTTTGGAAACATATCTGAGATGCTTTGTTTCTGCTGATCAGGATGATTGGGTGTCCTTTTTGCCGTTGGCTGAGTTCTCCCTTAGTAATCGGGCCAGCTCGGCTACTTTGGTTTCACCGTTTTTCTGCAATTCTGGTTTCCATCCTCGTTTCTCTTCAGGGCAGGTTGAGTCTTCGGACTGTCCTGGTGTAGATACTGTGGTGGATAGGTTGCAGCAGATTTGGACTCATGTGGTGGACAATTTGACATTGTCCCAGGAGAAGGCTCAACGTTTCGCTAACCGCCGGCGCTGTGTGGGTCCCCGACTTCGTGTTGGGGATTTGGTTTGGTTGTCGTCTCGTTATGTTCCTATGAAGGTTTCCTCTCCTAAGTTTAAGCCTCGTTTCATTGGTCCGTATAAGATTTCTGAGGTTATCAATCCTGTGTCATTTCGTTTGGCCCTTCCTGCTTCTTTTGCCATCCATAATGTGTTCCATAGGTCGTTATTGCGGAGATACGTGGCGCCTGTGGTTCCATCCGTTGATCCTCCTGCCCTGGTGTTGGTTTAGGGGGAGTTGGAGTATGTGGTGGAGAAGATTTTGGATTCTCGTATTTCGAGATGGAAACTCCAGTACCTGGTCAAGTGGAAGGGTTATGGTCAGGAAGATAATTCCTGGGTTTTTGCCTCTGATGTCAATGCTGCCGATCTGGTTCATGCCTTTCATTTGGCTCATCCTGGTTGGCCTGGGGGCTCCGGTGAGGGTTCGGTGACCCCTCCTCAAGGGGAGGGTACTGTTGTGAATTCTGTTGTGGGGCTCCCTCCTGTGGTCATGAATGGTACTTCGGCTGGTTCTGTCCATGGACTTCCTCTGGTGGGTGTTTCTGAGTTTCCTTCCACAGGTGACAAGGTTAATTTGTTAGCTGGCTGCTCTATTTAACTCCACTTAGATCTTTGCTCCATGCCACCTGTCAATGTTCCAGTATTGGTCTAGTTCACTCCTGGATCGTTCTTGTGACCTGTCTTCCCAGCAGAAGCTAAGTTCCTGCTTGCTTTTCTTTGGTTTGCTATTTTTCTGTCCAACTTGCTATTTTTATTATACTACCATAGAAAAACAACGATCAAATACCCAAACACTATATAGTAGAAAAAATTTTACTTTATTAAATATACATAAAACAGGGTATTCAGGAAAAAGCCAGGGGGGAAGAATGAAAACACTCAGGTCACATGTTCAACCAGAAACGGCCAGGGGTACAGGCATGCGGACCATATAAAGTAGAACTAATCAATGACTAGGTTCCAAATAAGGAGTCCTAAAAATCGCCATGGCAGGAATCAAAGAATCACAAAGAAACAGTATAATAAACAAAATACACCAAAGGTGAAGAATAATTACCTGCGTAGGCACACAATATGACCACGGTCCACAGCGTGTACCCACCCCAACGCACGTTTCGGCGTAATGAGCCTTTTTCAAGGGGTGATGGGTCATGGAAAGTGGTGAGGATAAAATAGTAAACACCCACCAATCACCGCTCAGAGTATCAGCTGGACACAATGATTACAATTAAAGAATGCTGGAAGTGAAATGTAATGAAGCAACGTATTTCAGCCATACCAATCACTCAGATGGTGTTATGCTGCCATTGCCGCATGTAATGGAGTCACCGCCATGATAACATGACATCACACGCCCAACTCCAATAGTACACGCCCACTTCCGGTGACAAGTCCGTCACCATAGCGACCATAGACGCCGGGCAATGTCAGACGCCAGGCAATGCCGGCATCATACGCCCAACTAGGATAGTGTACGCCCACTTCCGGTGACACGTGCGTCACCACAGCAACCATAAGCGCCAGACAATGCCGACGTCTGACATCAGAAGGAGGAAGGCGCAGGACGTGCTCATACCCATCAATGGCCGCCCATCTACAGTGACGCGTACGTCGCCGAGGCAACCGGGGACGCTGAACGGCGCCGGCGTCTAAAGTCGGGGCCGAGGAAAGACTCCTCAGTCCACAACAGAAAAGACGCCGGAAGCCGGACGGCGGACCAGGCGCCTCAGCGCGCACGCGTCAGAGTGACAGCCACTGGGGGCGAGAATGGGGCGGCGGCGCCATCAAACATGCGTGCAACATGCAAGAGGTGCATCATATATTACAATCCACCCATAGAGATGTAAAAGGAAGCAAAAAACCACCTCCAAATATACACATATGTATCACAATACTGTGAAGAAGCATAACTATTCACATAGATAGCATATATTCTCAAACCATAATAGTATACAATAATAATAAAACATATGAACACATCATGTTAGCATACACAGAGAGAAATACTCTATGGATATAGAGATTAACATGGGGTAAGTCCAGATATTATTATGGCCGCATATCTTCAATCAACATGATGACACATCACTCCAGCATGCTCCAGAATATCCAGATATCGTTAGCAATGCATAAACCGAGCAGCAACGAAGCGGATGAATGCTAAATAAAAAATAAAATAAAAAAGTTAAAAACAAAGAACCGCCTAATTGAGCACACAACAGAGGAAACCCTATATAATATAATGCAGATAGATGTAAGTTTCAGGCCCGGAGAGAGAGAACTACCTCATAAAAAGGAAACAAAACTAATTGTTTCGTTTAGTCCCTTGGGCTGGACAGTGTCCAAAACCCAAATCCACCTCGTTTCGCAACGAGCTAATTTTTGGCTCAAATTACCCCCACGAATTCCAGGAATAATGGTATCAATGCCCCTAACCTTCAGAAGGGAGCTGTCACAATCATGATGGATTTTAAAATGACGTGGTAATGTCCTGAGTGTGGCTACGTCATCATGGCCGGCCGCCGCCCGTATCCCCAACACATGTTCACGCACCCGCACCTTGAGCTGGCGGGTAGTCATACCGACATATATGAGATTACAGGGGCACGTAGCAAAATATACCACATACCGTGAGGTACATGTGATGTGCCTCCTGATCTCATATGTCTTAGTACCAGCAGAGTTAACAAAGGAGCGGGTGCGCTCGACATTGGGGCAGGCGACGCACCGGCCACAAGGAGCACAGCCACATCCAGGACGACCCACATCAAGAAACGTAGATTTACTTTCACCCTGATAGTGACTATGAACCAAATGATCTCTCAAATTCCGAGAACGTCTTACCGTGATGCTAGGGGCAGCGGGCAGTAATTGATTCAAAATCGGGTCGGTTTGCAAGATCGGCCATGCTTTTTGAAGACAACTCCGCATCCGTGAAAACTGAGCATGATAGTTAGTAATAAACCTAACCTTTTGGTTACTCTTTGGGGTTTTATTTTTATAGAGCAAGGATTGCCTAGTTGAATGTAGAGCTCTATTATATGCTCTCTTTATAGAGCGTCCACTATAGCCCCTTTCACGAAACCTCACGCTTAGCTCATGGGCTTTGAGTTTGAAATCACTCTCGTCAGAACAAATCCTGCGAAGACTCAGGAATTGTCCGACCGGAATCGAGTTAATGAGCGGCCTCGGGTGGGCGGAGGAAGCATGTAGCAACATATTAGATGCAGTTTCTTTTCTAAAGATGGTTGTTTGCAGAGTATCCTCAGAGTCCCTCCATACCTTAACATCCAGGAAGTCAATACAAGTGACATCCTGGTGGTAGGTGATATGAATGTTTTTATCATTCTGATTGACTGCCTCCATAAACTCCAATAATTGGATGTGATTCCCCTGCCAGATCAGGAAAATGTCGTCGATGTACCGTACCCAAAAGAGGATACGGTCCATCGACACCCCCCGATCTGACAGGGGGAGGTCCCTCTCCCAAAGCCCCAGGAACAAGTTAGCATATGCCGGGGCAAAAGCCGCACCCATGGCAGTGCCCTGGAGCTGTAGGAAGAAGGACCCCTTAAAAATAAAAAAATTATGGGTAAGGGCAAAACGAAGGAGTTCCATAATCAGGTGGATGATCCCCATATCTAAATTGGACATGTCCAAAAAGAATTTAGTTGCGGCCAGACCATCTTCATGTTTAATATTTGTATACAGGGATTCAACATCACCTGTTACAAGTATGGTTTCTGGTCCAATATGGAGACCATCCACCCTCTTAAGGAACTCCCCAGTATCTAACAGAAATGAAGGGAGGCTCTCAACAAGAGGTTGAAGTTTGGAGTCCAACCACAGATTAACCCTCTCGAGATAATTCCCTGAGCCTGAGATGATCGGACGTCCCGGGGGAGCCTCACAGTTCTTGTGTATCTTCGGTAACAGATACATGGTGGAAATGGTTGGTTCATCCACCAGTAGTGCCAAAGCCAGCTCTTTCGTAATAACCTCATTATTTACTGCAGTTTTAAGAATTTTCTTAAGCTCGTCAGTATAGGACAACAGAGGGTTGAATGTCAACCGCCTGTAACATGTCCTATTCTCCAACTGACGAAAGGCTTCAGCCTCATAGGAGGATTTGGGCCAGATCACAACATTACCGCCTTTATCGGCTGGCTTCAGCACTACATCCGGAAGCTCCCGCAGGACCTCCAATCTCTCACGCTCAGTACGAGTAAGGTTATCTCTACCAATCCCTCTGGGAATCTTATCAAATTCCCTTGTGACAACTTGCACAAATAGATCTATAGCTGTACATGTAGATAGGGGGGGAAATTTTTTAGACTTGACTCTAATGGATGGCGGGATCTTACCTCCTTCACCAGTTTGATGCTCCAAAGCCAATTCCTCAAGATCTTGTAGTGCTATTTGTTCCTTTTCTGTAGGAAACAAAGATTGCAAATGGGGATCAAAAAAGTGTCTTTTAAATATCAAGGTCCTAGCGAACAAGTGTAAGTCCTTGATCGCTGTAAACATATCAAATCTGGATTTCGGCAAGAAGGTAAGACCCCTACCCAGCAGAGTCAAGTCAGTATCAGTAAGTGGATGGGAGCTAAGATTGATTACCTGGTTGTAATTCTTTTTACGTTCAGGCGATCTATGTTGAATCCGTTTATATGGATGAAAGTCCGCATCTCTCGTTCTTTTATTTCTAGGCCCCAAGCGTGTTACCATAGAAGAGGTGGACCATTCTGATGAATCACTCATGTTAGACAATGAACTCTCAGATGGGGCATCCGTCAGGCGCGGGATATGCACATTAGCCTTCCTCCAATGATAAATA
Source organism: Ranitomeya imitator (assembly GCF_032444005.1). Classification (NCBI taxonomy): domain Eukaryota; kingdom Metazoa; phylum Chordata; class Amphibia; order Anura; family Dendrobatidae; genus Ranitomeya; species Ranitomeya imitator. Next base: position 422,514,105 of record NC_091286.1, on the reverse strand, counting down.
TTTTTAGATGAAAAATCTCTAGTATCTCTCTGAAATTTAGAGGCTTGCGAGTCAAGAATCTTCTTGACACACGCATCCAGGCTTTTCTCAATCTTAGATTCATATCCGTTGATTTTCTCAACAGGGCATATTTTTTTTAAATTACTCTCCGCCTCATCAATAGTTTTATCGAGATTGGAAATTGATTTCGTGTTCAACTCCACTAGTAATTGCATAAAGGTTAATGAACATGTACCACATGCTTCCTCCCATTTGGTAATAAAATCGTCATCTTCCACTGGAAATGAGGGGATGACCCGCACCCGCAAGCCTCTCGGAACCAGTTTATTAGAGATATAACGTTCTAAAAATACGCGGTTCCACCAAATCTTAGTCCTTTTAATTAGTAGTCTCTCAATCTCACGGGCCTGAGTTTCCACTGATTGATCCAATGGTGGCTGAGAATCCACACCACTGGCCCCGAATACCTGATCGATTTGGCCAAGCCAGGTCTTATCTTTGGCTCGGAAATGCATATCCCAGAAGGATAAAACACCTGTGCAAAACACAGCAACAAAACATAAGAGCCACAACTTCATGAGAAACATGCCCATATAACAATAATGACAACATAAAAGTAATGATAGGCCATAAAGGATAAACTATGGGATAATCGCTAACTGAAAATATACTACCATAGAAAAACAACGATCAAATACCCAAACACTATATAGTAGAAAAAATTTTACTTTATTAAATATACATAAAACAGGGTATTCAGGAAAAAGCCAGGGGGGAAGAATGAAAACACTCAGGTCACATGTGCAACCAGAAACGGCCAGGGGTACAGGCATGCGGACCATATAAAGTAGAACTAATCAATGACTAGGTTCCAAATAAGGAGTCCTAAAAATCGCCATGGCAGGAATCAAAGAATCACAAAGAAACAGTATAATAAACAAAATACACCAAAGGTGAAGAATAATTACCTGCGTAGGCACACAATATGACCACGGTCCACAGCGTGTACCCACCCCAACGCACGTTTCGGCGTAATGAACCTTTTTCAAGGGGTGATGGGTCATGGAAAGTGGTGAGGATAAAATAGTAAACACCCACCAATCACCGCTCAGAGTATCAGCTGGACACAATGATTACAATTAAAGAATGCTGGAAGTGAAATGTAATGAAGCAACGTATTTCAGCCATACCAATCACTCAGATGGTGCTATGCCGCCATTGCCGCATGTAATGGAGTCACCGCCATGATAACATGACATCACACGCCCAACTCCAATAGTACCCGCCCACTTCCGGTGACAAGTCCATCACCATAGCGACCATAGACGCCGGGCAATGTCAGACGCCAGGCAATGCCGGCATCATACGCCCAACTAGGATAGTGTACGCCCACTTCCGGTGACACGTGCGTCACCACAGCAACCATAAGCGCCAGACAATGCCGACGTCTGACATCAGAAGGAGGAAGGCGCAGGACGTGCTCATACCCATCAATGGCCGCCCATCTACAGTGACGCGTACGTCGCCGAGGCAACCGGGGACGCCGAACGGCGCCGGCGTCTAAAGTCGGGGCCGAGGAAAGACTCCTCAGTCCACAACAGAAAAGAAGCCGGAAGCCGGACGGCGGACCAGGCGCCTCAGCGCGCACGCGTCAGAGTGACAGCCACTGGGGGCGAGAATGGCGCGGCGGCGCCATCAAACATGCATGCAACATGCAAGAGGCGCGTCATATATTACAATCCACCCATAGAGATGTAAAAGGAAGCAAAAAACCACCTCCAAATATACACATATGTATCACAATACTGTGAAGGTTAGGGGCATTGATACCATTATTCCTGGAATTCGTGGGGGTAATTTGAGCCAAAAATTAGCTCGTTGCGAAACGAGGTGGATTTGGGTTTTGGACACTGTCCAGCCCAAGGGACTAAACGAAACAATTAGTTTTGTTTCCTTTTTATGAGGTAGTTCTCTCTCTCCGGGCTTGAAACTTACATCTATCTGCATTATATTATATAGGGTTTCCTCTGTTGTGTGCTCAATTAGGCGGTTCTTTGTTTTTAACTTTTTTATTTTATTTTTTATTTAGCATTCATCCGCTTCGTTGCTGCTCGGTTTATGCATTGCTGACGATATCTGGATATTCTGGAGCATGCTGGAGTGATGTGTCATCATGTTGATTGAAGATATGCGGCCATAATAATATCTGGACTTACCCCATGTTAATCTCTATATCCATAGAGTATTTCTCTCTGTGTATGCTAACATGATGTGTTAATATGTTTTATTATTATTGTATACTATTATGGTTTGATAATATATGCTATCTATGTGAATAGTTATGCTTCTTCACAGTATTGTGATACATATGTGTATATTTGGAGGTGGTTTTTTGCTTCCTTTTACATCTCTATGGGTGGATTGTAATATATGATGCGCCTCTTGCATGTTGCACGCATGTTTGATGGCGCCGCCGCCCCATTCTCGCCCCCAGTGGCTGTCACTCTGACGCGTGCGCGCTGAGGCGCCTGGTCCGCCGTCCGGCTTCCGGCTTCTTTTCTGTTGTGGACTGAGGAGTCTTTCCTCGGCCCCGACTTTAGACGCCGGCGCCGTTCGGCATCCCCGGTTGCCTCGGCGACGTACGCGTCACTGTAGATGGGCGGCCATTGATGGGTATGAGCACGTCCTGCGCCTTCCTCCTTCTGATGTCAGACGTCGGCATTGTCTGGCGCTTATGGTTGCTGTGGTGATGCACGTGTCACCGGAAGTGGGCATACACTATCCTAGTTGGGCGTATGATGCCGGCATTGCCTGGCGTCTGACATTGCCCGGCGTCTATGGTCGCTATGGTGACGGACTTGTCACCGGAAGTGGGCGTGTACTATTGGAGTTGGGCGTGTGATGTCATGTTATCATGGCGGTGACTCCATTACATGCGGCAATGGCAGCATAACACCATCTGAGTCATTGGTATGGCTGAAATACGTTGCTTCATTACATTTCACTTCCAGCATTCTTTAATTGTAATCATTGTGTCCAGCTGATACTCTGAGCGGTGATTGGTGGGTGTTTACTATTTTATCCTCACCACTTTCCATGACCCATCACCCCTTGAAAAAGGCTCATTACGCCGAAACGTGCGTTGGGGTGGGTACACGCTGTGGACCGTGGTCATATTGTGTGCCTACGCAGGTAATTATTCTTCACCTTTGGTGTATTTTGTTTATTATACTGTTTCTTTGTGATTCTTTGATTCCTGCCATGGCGATTTTTAGGACTCCTTATTTGGAACCTAGTCATTGATTAGTTCTACTTTATATGGTCCGCATGCCTGTACCCCTGGCCGTTTCTGGTTGCACATGTGACCTGAGTGTTTTCATTCTTCCCCCCTGGCTTTTTCCTGAATACCCTGTTTTATGTATATTTAATAAAGTAAAATTTTTTCTACTATATAGTGTTTGGGTATTTGATCGTTGTTTTTCTATGGTAGTATATTTTCAGTTAGCGATTATCCCATAGTTTATCCTTTATGGCCTATCATTACTTTTATGTTGTCATTATTGTTATATGGGCATGTTTCTCATGAAGTTGTCGCTCTCTTGCTATTTTTATTGTTGTCTTGCTTGCTGGAAGCTCTGGGACGCAGAGGGAGCGCCTACGCACCGTGAGTCGGTGCGGAGGGTCTTTTTGCGCCCTCTGCGTGGTCTTTTTGTAGGTTTTTGTGCTGACCGCAAAGCAACCTTTCCTATCCTCAGTCTGTTCAGTAAGTCGGGCCTCACTTTGCTAAATCTATTTCATCTCTGTGTTTGTATTTTCATCTTTACTCACAGTCATTACATGTGGGGGGCTGCCTTTTCCTTTGGGGAATTTCTCTGAGGCAAGGTAGGCTTTATTTTTCTATCTTCAGGGCTAGCTAGTTCCTTAGGCTGTGCCGACTTGCATAGGGAGCGTTAGGAGCAATCCACGGCTATTTCTAGTGTGTGTGATAGGATTAGGGATTGCGGTCAGCAGAGTTCCCACGTCCCAGAGCTCGTCCTTTATTATCAGTAACTATCAGGTCATTCCGTGTGCTCTTAACCACCAGGTCCATTATTGTCCTGACCACCAGGTCATAACAGTTGTCACGATGGCTAGACCCGGTCCGTGACCCTGCTAAGGGGCGTCCAATGAAAGGTGATGAAAGTTTGTCAAGTGTTCGTGATGCTATCTGTGGTATTCGGTCAGGGTGACTGACGCTGCTTGGGGGTCCACTGGGGTGATGTTATGGCAGCTAGATGGAATACCTTCCCACAGGTGAAGTGTTTCCCGAGGGCTTCCCAGTAGTGTAGATGGTGATGATGTGAGGCACGGTTAATAACGAGGACACAAAGGGTGCAGTCTCTTTACCTTTTTACTGAAGACTTCGGGATCCGCAATCCAGAGCACTGCTAACAGGGCTGGCTGAGACCGGCCGGTCCGAAGGCACATCCAGAGTTCCCTTTGCAGGTGGAAATCAGTGCCTACCTACTAGCGCCTGTGTGTTGTAGCCCTTCCCTGCTGAGCACCACGGGATAGTCCTCACAACTGTCGTATTTGTTCTTTCTCTCTCCGTCCCCCAGATGATATGGCTAGGATGCACCTGTATGACAGGTAGGCCTGGAGTTATTCTGGGACCCTAGAGACGCCCCTCTCCCACGATTGCCTCCTATGTCTGCTTAGGTGATTTAGGTGAGACAGCCAACCTGTAATTAACTGTCTAATCCAGTTAATAGTTTAGGGCCTAGGAGCAGTGTCTGCACGTCAGCAGAGTAGCCTGCCTGTGAAACAAACTATACCTCCTGTGTATCTCAATTTTCACTGCATCTAATCCAGTTATTAGTTTTGGGCCTAGGAGCAGTGTCTGCACGTCAGTAGAGTAGCCCGCCTGTGAAACAAACTATACCGCCTGTGTATCTCAATTTTCACTGCATCTAATCCAGTTATTAGTTTTGGGCCTAGGAGCAGTGTCTGCACGTCAGCAGAGTAGCCCGCCTGTGAAACTAACTACAGTGCCTGTGTATCTCTGTTTTCACTGCATCTAATCCAGTTAATAGTTTTTTTGCCAAGGAGCAGTGTCTGCACGTCAGCAGAGTAGCCCGCCTGTGAAACAAACTATACCTCCTGTGTATCTCAATTTTCACTGCATCTAATCCAGTTATTAGTTTTGGGCCTAGGAGCAGTGTCTGCATGTAAGCAGAGTAGCCCGCCTGTGAAACAAACTATACCACCTGTGTATCTCAATTTTCACTGCATCTAATCCAGTTATTAGTTTTGGGCCTAAGAGCAGTGTCTGCACGTCAGCAGAGTAGCCCACCTGTGAAACAAACTATGCCGCCTGTGTATCTCAATTTTCACTGCATCTAATCCAGTTAATAGTACCACAGTTTGGCCACTCAGTTCTGCTCGGTTTTCATCCATCGGTTGTTGTGCCAACAACTACAGATACAGAGTTGCCATTTAGTTAAGCACTAAAATGAGTGGCAAAAGACCTGCTGCTGGTGGAAAGGGGAATAGGCGTGTTGGAAATGGAAAAAAGGTTGTGTTTGTGGGGTAGGTGGTAAAGCAACAGTAACATCTGCAGAAGAAAGACAATCTTCCAGCCAAAGTAAGATGTCTACTTCTTTTCATGGACAATCTTATATGATCCCTTTCTTACGACCATCGCTACAAGCATCGCCAAAAATTCCAGATGAGGCACAAAAACAGCAGGTGCTTGAACGGATATCAAGTGCTCGTTCAAGTGGGCTCTCCTCCATGTCAACTTCAACATCACAACTACTCCAGTCTTCAGAGTTGTCACCCCAATCGCACTTGCTTCCTCACAGCTCCCAAGTCTCCAGCTGCCCGTCTGAGCATGGGGTAACACACATGGTTGAGTCTGTAGAACTGTTTACGTATACTATAGCCTGGGAATCAGAGGTCTGCTCCAGAGCTTCTGTGATGCCCAGAATCTTTGTGGGTCGGATCCAGGCCCAGATGAAGAAGGTTCTGAGCATAATGTAGACCCTCGTTCCCAGACTGTAACTCCTGTTGGAGGAGACAATGAGGAAGGTAATGATGAGACTGAGATAACTGATTGGAACGAAAACTTGACTTTTCAGTCAGGGTAGGAAAAGGTTGGCTCTGAGGATGACGGGTGTGAGAACACACAGGATGATGATGACAAGGTTGCAGACCCCACTTACTGTCAACCCCCAGTCCGCCAGTCCATGAGGTCAGCAGAGGAGGTGGGAAGGATGCTAGTGACGAGTCTGACGATGAGGTAACGGTGCACCTACCTAGACAGAGACAGAGTACTGGAAACACGTTAACAACTGCATCCTCAATCCCAACTGTGCCTCAGACCAGAAGTCGTGGTGGCTCTTCAGGTCGCACGGGCTCTAAGCCTTGCATAGCCTTGGCATTTTTGACAGCGAAAAGGATGACCCAACTCATGTTGTCTGTAAGATTTGTCAACAAAATCTCAGTAGAGGCCAAAAAATCACTAGGTTGAGTACTTCATGCATGAACCGTCACATGGATATGAGGCATAAGTTGCAGTGGGAAGCTCACTGTGCTACAATGCGGCCTAGTGGGCCGGGTCAACCACCGTCAGTCCCATCAAGTGCATCTGCAACAGCCAGTGTGATTGGCAGGTCGTCAGGACATTTGCAAGTGGAAACACCTGCTGGTGTTGAGCGCTCTGTGACATCGACACCACATTTTGATCAAGGCAACATAACATCTCCGCCTGCACCTTCCTCACAGACACCCTACTCAACTCCATCTAAACACGGCAGCCAGCCCTCAGTCCCTCAGATGTGGACAAGTAAAAGACAATTTCCTCCTAGCCATGACAAAGCTAAGAGGTTGAATTTCTCATCTGCAAGCTGTTGGCTACAGAAATGCTGCCTTCCGCCTGGTGGACACAGAGGATTTTTGAGACCTAATGTCCGTCGCAGTGCCCCTGTACCAGATGCCCAGTCGCCACTACTTCTCAAAGAAAGCTGTGCCTGCGCTACATCAGCATGTCACACACAACATCACCGCTTACTTGAGAAACTCTTTGTGTGACGGTGCATTTCACCACAGACACTTGGACGAGTAGACATGGACAGGGGCGTTACATGTCGGTGACTGGGCACTGGGTAACTACGGCGACATCAGGAGAAGGGGCTGCTGTCCAAGTCTTGCTGTCCCCACGAGTTGCTCATCGATTTTCTGTATCTAGAAGTTCCTCCACTGCTTCTGCCTCCTCAATCCCCTCTTGGTCCTCCACCTGCACCCAAATCCTGTCTGGTAATGCCACCCGCGTTGTAAGTGCACAGAAGGAATCCTGCACACCGCCTCACTATGCTGTCACCAGGGCTCAACGGCATCAGGCAGTGTTTACATTGAAATGTCTGGGAAATGTGAGTCACACAGCTGAGGAGTTGTGGTCAGCTCTGGAGACCGAGTTCCATCAATCGTTGTCTCCACTCAACCTGCAGCCAGGGAAGGCTGTGTGTGACAATGCTGCAAACCTGGGTGCGGCCCTTCGCCGGGGCAATGTCACACACGTGTCTTGTATGGCTCACGTTTTGAACCTGGTTGTCCAGCAATTTTTATCCCACTATCCCGGACTAGATGGGCTTCTGCAGAGGGCATGGTCGCTGTGTGCTCACTTCTGCCGTTCGCATCCCGCAGCTCGACGGCTTGCATCCCTACAGAAGTCGTTGTGCCTGCCAGTTCACCGGCTGAAATGCGATGTGCCCACATGGTGCAATTCAACTCTGCACTTGTTGCAGCGACTGTGGCAGCACCGACGAGCCCTGGTGCAATACGTTATGACATATAGCCTGGGCCAACAAGATCAAGAGGTGGGGCAAATCACGCTGCAGGAGTGGTCTCAGATCAGGGACCTATGCACCCTTCTGCACAGTTTTGAAATAGCAATGAAGATGTTTAGTGCTGACGATGCCATTATCAGCATGACCATTCCGGTGATTTACATGCTGGAGCACACCTTACACAGTGTTCGGAGTCAGGTGGTGGAACAAGAGGAGGAGGAGGAGGAACAGGAGGAGTCGTATGTGGAAGGGATCATATCTCCAAGGTCAAGAAGGTTGGCAGCACCAAGGCGGCTGGCATTGGAGGCTGGGGGAGAGGGATTACCGAGGGCGCATGGTAGCAGCCAAACTGTTGAGGAAGGTGCAGAAGGCGAGGAAGAAGTGGAGGATGAACTGACGCTGGGCATGGAAGACTCATCAGATGAGGGAGACGTTGATCAAACTTCTGTTGTGCGAGGTTTGGGGGAGAGGGCAGACGAAGGAAGCATGATTCTCACCTCGCTACCAACAAGACAACAAGGACTTGGTCCTCCTGGATGCGCAAGACACATGAGTGCCTTCTTGCTGCACTACCTGCAACATGACCCTCGGATTGTCAGAATCTGAAGTAATGCCGACTACTGGGTTGCCACACTCTTAGATCCCCGGTACAAAAGTAAATTTGGCAAAATAATTCCTGCCATAGAAAGGGATTCACGCATGCAGTAGTATCAGCAGAGACTGTTACAGAATCTAACATCTGCTTTTCCACAAAACACCAGTGGTGCACGTAGTGAATCTCAGAGTTCTAACTTGTCAACCGTGGGACTATCGAGTCATCACTCAAATTGTAAGAGTAACATCGTATCTGGTGGTAACAGCAATTTTTTCCAATCGTTTCAAGATTTTTTTAGACCATCCTTTGCAAGGCCACAGGAGACAAGAAGTCTGATGCACATCCAATGCCTAGAGAGGATGGTACAAGAGTATATCCAAGTTAACATCGATGCCATGACTGTGGAACTGGACCCTTGCTCATTTTGGGCTTCCAATCTTGAAAAATGGCCTGAGCTCGCCACTCACGCTTTGGAGATCTTGTCATGCCCCGCAGCCAGCGTTCTCTCTGTACGTGTGTTCAGCGCTGCTGGTAGTGTGCTGACAGATAAGCGCACGCGGCTGTCCAGTGATAATGTAGACAGACTAACGTTCATCAAGATGAACAAATCCTGGATCCGCAAGGACTTTTCTACCCCTGTGTAATCTTGGGGAGACTAAAAGCTTGATGATTTTTGAAAATCACCTCACCAACCGTTTTAAAAAACTCTGGCGAAATTGATGCCACTTAAGTGGGGTCTGTAGCCGAATTTTTGGAAAAAATGGAGACTCTTTTATTTAGTCCCCTTGCTGAGTTTTACATGACGTTGCCATCATCAATTCCAGGTGGGTGGGGTCATCTGCAGAGTTGTTTATTCATACTATGGCCTGGGATTCAGAGGTCTGCTAAAAAAAGCTTCAGTGTCTGCTAGTCAGCAGTGTAACCCAGCCACCCACCGCCTGTTTACCTAAGTACTATTTTTAACGGCATCTGACCCAGGAAATCCTTTTGGGCCTAGTAGAATTTGGTGCTACTCAGCAGCGTACCCCACCCATGAAGCAAGCTACACCGTCTGTTTACCTAAGTACTATTTTTTAACAGCATTTGGCCCAGGGAATCCCTTTGGGCCTAGTAGCAAGTTCTGCTACTCAGCAGAGTACCCCACCCATGAAGCAAGCTACACCACCTTCTTTCTTTCTCAATCTAACCCCTCTGGGGTGTCCACTCTCCCTCCAGCTCTCTCCTTCTCACAGATGGACTACCGCGTGTTTTCACACTGTGGCAAATCTATTGGGCCCAGGCATAAGAAGTCTTCGAGGTAATGGATAATATGTGCCGCCTTACAAATGTCCATGACGACACATTCGAGGAAGCAACTAAACGCCTCAAATAGTGAGCAGGATATGGAGCACCCTATGGGTAAACAGCAATCTATGTAGTATGCTCCTTCACAGAAGCAGCCCAATGGAAGGACACTATTCGGAGGCACAGGTAGTAACCGGAACGCCCCTCCAATGTCTGTTTTGGCCATTAGGGTGCCCCTTGCCAACTTCTTGACCCGCCTGATTGCCTCGTCAAAGGAGGTACAGTACATAGTACTGTACTTGGTTCTGCGCCGATGTTGTCGTTTACTGACCTGCCCCTTGGATATGACAAATGGTGGATTAGTCTGAATGTATTGGGTTCATTATTTGGCACAACTCCCAACGGGGGTACCTCTACATCTTCTAAGGAAAGTGTTCTGAATGGACCCACCGCTATTCTACTTAAAGATATTTCTTTTTTTATTTTTTTTCTCAAGACGTCTGTGTATTGGTAGAGTGAGTTTAGATTTTTTTACTCCGGCCTTTCTTGATTTTAGAAGGGCATGACATGCCTATATCTGTGTCTTCTCCTCTTTTTACTCCTCCACCTCTTTTCTTTTTGCATAACTATATGTAGTTGTGTTTTTTCCATGTGTTTGTTGTCTCTTCTGAGCAGTTTGTCAGCTTTTGGACACCTTTTAAGGTGTTTTCTATGTGTTCTCCATGTGTTTGTATGTGTTTGTGTTTGCCTGCCATTGTTTTCAATGGAGTTCGACGGTGTTCGTCGAACGTTCGATGAACATTTCGTCGAACACATCCCTGCTCGAGGAACCGAACCGAATCCGAACACTAGGGAGGTGGCTCAACACTAATAGCCACATGCGGAAAGTAAGTGGATCAATGCATTCCTATGTGTGCGGAACTCCGCACAAGGAATGAACAAGCTGCATTTTTTTCCGGAATGTGACTCAGCAGCGGAAAAAAACACAACATGTGTACAAAAATTGCAGATTGCATTCTAATAATAGGATGCTTAATGTATGCGTTTTTTTCGCGGTTTTATCGCGTTTTTATAGCCAAAAAACACGGAAAATCCTGAACGTGTGCAGATAGCTTTATACATGAAAACAGACTTATTTATATAGTCACTGCCCTAATAAAATCCCTATTAACCCCTTATTGACTGCCAATTAGTGTTGAGCGATACCGTCCGATACTTGAAAGTATCGGTATCGGATAGTATTGGCCGATACCCGAAAAGTATCGGATATCGCCGATAGCGATATCCGATACCAATACAAGTCAATGGGACACCAAGTATCGGAAGGTATCCTGATGGTTCCCAGGGTCTGAAGGAGAGGAAACTCTCCTTCAGGCCCTGGGATCCATATCAATGTGTAAAATAAAGAATTAAAATAAAAAATATTGATATATTCACCTCTCCGGCGGCCCCTGAACATCACTGTGGGTAACCGGCAGGCTTCTTTGTTTAAAATGAGCGCGTTTAGGACCTGAGAATAACGTCGCGGCTTCTGATTGGTCGCGTGCCGCTCATGTGACTGCCACGCGACCAATCAGAAGCCGCGACGTCATTCGCAGGTCCTAAATTTCTAGAATGAGGAGTTTAGTGCCTGAGAATGACGTCGCGGCTTGTGATTGGTCGCGTGGCAGTCACATGAGCGGCACGCGACCAATCAGAAGCCGCGACGTTATTCTCAGGTCCTAAACACGCTCATTTTAAACAAAGAAGCCTGCCGGTTACCAGCGGTGATGTCCAGGGGCCGCCGGAGAGGTGAATATATCAATATTTTTTATTTTAATTCTTTATTTTACACATCACTATGGATCCGATACTGATTCCCGATACCACAAAAGTATCGGAACTCGGTATCGGAATTCCGATACCGCAAGTATCGGCCGATACCCGATACTTGCGGTATCGGAATGCTCAACACTACTGCCAATACATCTTTTAACTGACCTGAGATATGAGACTAGCATCCCCATACAGTTGACAATTCAGTAGCTGTTGGCTGTCCACTATAGCTGACAACTTGCTGCATCAGCCACGATCAGTGTTGTCACCGTACATATCTGTTTAACCCCTTAGATGCTGCTGTCAATAGTAACTACATCAAAAAAATGGTTAACAGAGTGTGGGGGCTTCCTCTTTATCTCAATTGTGCCCTCAGGCCTTAGAGTCTGACAGCTGTTGTAACCTGTTCAGAAGTTAGCAGCATTAAGGTGGTGGTAAAAATGCACATTTTCATTTCTGTCATGTCACTTTCTATTAATTCCCGAAAATCACCTGAAGGGTTAATAAACTACCTGACTACAGTTTTCAATGTCAGGGGGTGCTGTTTTTAAAATGGTATCACTTTTGGGGGTTTCCAGTTATAAACAGTAGGACCCCTAAAGTCACTTCAAACCTGGTTTTGCCACTAAAAAAAAAAATGTAAGTTTCCTTGAAAAAATAAAAAATTACTGCTATATTTTTAAACCTCCTAAAATGCTAACAAAATAAAATAACATTTTACAAATGGTGCTGATATAAAGCAGACATGTGGAAAATGTTATTTATTAATGTTTTGCTGTGGTATGACTCTCTGGATCAGAGGTCCCCAACTCCAGGCCTCGAGGGCTGCAGGTTTTCAGGATTTCTTTAGTATTGCATCAGTGGTAATGTGATCATCTGCACAGGTGATGATTCCAACCCCTGTGCAATACTAAGGAAATCCTGAAAACCTGCACTGTTGGCGGCCCTCGAGGCCTGGAGTTGGGGACCACTGCTCTGGATTAAAGGGATAATCATTCAAAGTTTGAAAATTGCTAATTTATTTACATTTTTTTCAAATTTCTGATATTTTTTTTATAAATAAACACAAAACATATCAACCTAAATCTATCATTATCATAAAGTATAATGTGTCACAAAAAAATCTCAAAATCATTGGGATTTGTTGAAGCATTATCACATAAATTAGCACATAAAGTGACACTGGTCAGAATTTAAAAAATTGGCACTCAGGGGTTAAATTCATAGCAGGGATGCCCACAGATCAACACAAGCCACATTGCTGTCCATGCTCAAGGGTGACATACAAATGTGTCATCCCTTATCTTTCCTCTTGGATAAACATATTTTGATTGAAGTGCTATGAGATGGCCTCTCATGTTTTAGACAGATTCGCTCGGTTCGTTTGGCAGATTGAATTCAGTCTAAATAAAATCGGTTTCAATTGAGAGTGAACAGTAATGGCATTTATTATACTCTGAGGGAGTGATGTACTGGTATTGTGTACAGAGGAATGAGGAGTGGTGTTCTGCAGAATTGGACTGTTCGTAGATAAGGGGAATGATGACTTGCAGGAAGGGGCTGTGCATAGATGAGAGGAGTGATGTTCTGTAGAATGGGACCATGTATAGATGAGAAGAATGATGTTCTGCAGGATGGGCTATGTGTAGATGAGAGAAGTGACGTTCTGTAGGATAGGACCGTGTATAGATGAGAGGAGTGATGTTCTGCAGGATGGAGCTCTACATAGTGCTTTTTTGGAACATAGAAAAGGCACAAGAGACGAGAGGGGTCATATCTGTTTACATGTGACTGTATGCTGGAGTAAAGTGATGTTATTTACATGAGATTGTATGTTCCACCCGTAATTAATGCCCCCTGGTTCTTTTCCATGGTCTTTGGAAAGAATAAGTCATGTGTCGATCCTCTGTGCTGACCACAAAATTATTTATATGAGAAGTCTGAGACGTGTACAAAATGCATATTGCTATGGGACAAAGGCTGTGTGCCCACGTTGCGTTTTTTTATGCGTTTCTGCCGTGTTTTTGCAGCAGCGGAAATGCATAAAAATGCTTAAAAACCGCATTCCTATGTAGTCCTATGGGATTCCGCAGCTGCTGTGCCCATGCTCCGGATTTTCCCACTTCGGAATCGCATAGCGGCAAAATGCGCAGCATGTTCATTATTTCTGAGGAATCGCGCCAATTCCGCAGCCATAGGATTGCATTGAAATGCTCATTTTATGCATGTGGCTATGCCCACCATGCGTAAAGTGAGCGCTTCATGTGCGGATGGTACCCAGGGTCTGCAGTAGAGGAGACTCTCCTTCAGGCCCTAGGAACCATATTTCTGTAAAAAAAAGAAATAAAATAAAAATAAGGATATGCTTACCTTCTGATGGCCCCCGGAGTCCTCCGGGCTCTCAGTGGTGCACGTGGCAGCTTCCTTTCCCAGGGATGCAATGCACAAAGGACCTGGGATGACGTTGCGGTCATGCGACTGTGACATCACAAAAGTTCCTTCGCGCAAAGCATCCCTGGGAACGGAACGCACCGTGAGCACCGCTGAGGAGATTGGGGGCTGTCGGAAGGTGAGAATAACCATATTTTTTATTTTTTTATTATTTTTAACATTCTATCTTTTACAATTGATGCTGCATAGGCAGCATCAATAGTAAAAAGTTGGTCACACTTGTCAAGCGCTATGCACTATGCTGGACAAGTGTGACCAACCTGTCAATTACTTTTCCAAGCTTGGAAAATGCAGTATTCTGCAAGTTAAAAACGCTTGCAAAATGCTTGTATTTGCGGGAAAACACATGCGAATTCCGCATGCGTTTGACCCGTGGCAGGAGTTGCGGAAATGCTGTGGACATTTCTGCAGCATTTCTGCAACGTGGGCACACATAGCCTAAGAATTCTAAATTTCCCAGGAAGTGCTTCCTGTAAATGGAGCCAATCAGCACAAAATGATTACTTAAACCAAGCACAGGAGCTGCAGTGCACCCTCAGCGTGGCTATGCACTTCTGTGCACATTCCCACCGGCTTGTTTTCCATTACTCTCCATGCTCCTCTGACTCCTGTAAAGCTAGAGTTGTCAATCAAAGAAGAAGGGGCACAGCTGGGTGGGAAACAATTATTGGGAGCACTAATCACTTGTGCTTGGTTTGAACTGTATTTTTTTGCTGACATACTCCCTTTAAAGGGAACCTGTCACCCCAAAAATCAAAGATGAGCTGTGGCCACCGGCATCAGGGGCTTATCTACAGCATGCTGTAGATAAGCCCCCGGTGTATCCTGAAAGATGAGAAAAAGACATTATATTATACTCACCCAGGGGCGGTCCCACTGCGGTCCGGGTCCGATGGGTGTCGCGGTCCGATCCGGCGTGTTAGGGTTGGCAGAACGCAACGAGTATATATATATGTATTAATAGGGGCGTTCGCAACCTGGGTCCACCGTGCAGGAGAGGTGTTGTGAATTCTGTTGTCAAGCTCCCTCCTGTGGTCATGAATGGTACTTCGGCTGGTTCTGTCCATGGGCTTCCTCTGGTAGTTGTGAGTGGGGCTGCGGCTTCTGAGTTTCCTTCCACAGGTGACGAGGTTAATTCGTTAGCTGGCTGCTCTATTTAACTCCACTTAGATCATTGCTCCATGCCACCTGTCCAGTAATAATGTTCCAGTATTGGTCTAGTTCGCTCCTGGATCGTTCTTGTGACCTGTCTTCCCAGCAGAAGCTAAGTTCCTGCTTGTTTTTCTCTTGTTTGCTATTTTTCTGTCCAGCTTGCTATTTTGATTTTTTGTCTTGCTTGCTGGAAGCTCTGGGATGCAGAGGGGCGCCTCCGCACTGTGAGTCGGTGCGGAGGGTCTTTTTGCGCCCTCTGTGTGGTCTTTTTGTAGTTTTTGTGCTGACCGCAAAGTTACCTTTCCTATCCTCTGTCTGTTCAGTAAGTCGGGCCTCTCTTTGCTAAATCTATTTCATCTCTGTGTTTGTAATTTTCATCTTAACTCACAGTCATTATATGTGGGGGGCTGCCTTTTCCTTTGGGGAATTTCTCTGAGGCAAGGTAGGCTTTATTTTTCTATCTTTAGGGCTAGCTAGTTCCTTAGGCTGTGACGAGTTGCATAGGGAGCGTTAGGAGCAATCCACAGCTATTTCTAGTGTGTGTGATAGGATTAGGGATTGCAGTCAGCAGAGTTCCCACGTCCCAGAGCTTGTCCTGTATTATTAGTAACTATCAGGTCATTCCGTGTGCTCTTAACCACCATGTCCATTATTGTCCTAACCACCAGGTCATAACAGTACAGGTGGCCAAAAGTATTAATGCATCTCAATAGAGGGATAAGAGAAGTTCTGAGACCATTTTTTTTTCTTTGCAGTGTGATTTGTCTCTCTTTTCCCCTTTACCTCTGGGTGGTTCAGGATACAGGTGTAGATATGGACATTTAAGGTCTGTCCTCTTGTATGGATAATCTCACTGCAAGGGTACAAAACATTCAAGATGTTGTAGTTCGGAATCCGATGTCAGAGCCTAGGATTCCAATTCCTGATTTGTTTTTTGGGGATAGATCTAAGTTTCTGAATTTCAAAAATAATTGTAAATTGTTTCTTGCTTTGAAACCTCGCTCCTCAGGTGACCCTGTTCAACAAGTGAAATCATTATTTCTTTGTTACGTGGCGACCCTCAAGACTGGGCATTTTCCCTTGCGCCAGGAGATCCGGCATTGCGTGATGCTGATGCGTTTTTTCTGGTGCTTGGATTGCTTTATGATGAACCAAATTCAGGGGATCAGGCAGAGAAAATCTTGCTGGCTCTGTGTCAGGGTCAGGATGAGGTAGAGATATATTGTCAGAAGTTTAGGAAGTGGTCTGTACTGACTCAGTGGAATGAATGTGCCCTGGCAGCAATTTTCAGAAAGGGTCTCTCTGAAGCCCTTAAGGATGTCATGGTGGGATTTCCCATGCCTGCTGGTCTGAATGAGTCTATGTCTTTGGCCATTCAGATCGATCGACGCTTGCGTGAGCGTAAAGCTGTGCACCATTTGGCGGTATTATCTGAGCATAGACCTGAGCCTATGCAATGTGATAGGACTTTGACCAGAGCTGAACGGCAAGAACACAGACGTCAGAATGGGCTGTGTTTTTACTGTGGTGATTCCACTCATGCTATCTCCGATTGTCCTAAGCGCACTAAGCGTTTCGCTAGGTCTGCCACCATTTGGTACGGTACAGTCGAAATTTCTTTTGTCCGTTACTCTGATTTGCTCTTTGTCATCCTATTCTGTTATGGCATTTGTGGATTCAGGCAATGCCCTGAATTTGATGGACTTGGCATTTGCTAGGCGCTGTGGTTTTTTTTTTGGAGCCCTTGCAGTATCCTATTCCATTGAGAGGAATTGATGCTACGCCTTTGGCCAAGAATAAGCCTCAGTACTGGACCCAATTGACCATGTGCATGGCTCCTGCACATCAGGAGGATATTTGCTTTTTGGTGTTGCATAATCTGCATGATGTGGTCGTTTTGGGGTTGCCATGGCTACAGGTCCATAATCCAGTATTGGATTGGAAATCTATGTCTGTGCCCAGCTGGGGTTGTCAGGGGGTACATAGTGATGTTCCATTTTTGTCTATTTCGTCATCCACCCCTTCTGAAGTCCCGGAGTTTTTGTCGGATTACCGGGATGTATTTGATGAGCCCAAATCCAGTGCCCTACCTCCTCATAGGGATTGCGATTGTGCTATTAATTTGATTCCTGGTAGTAAGTTTCCTAAGGGCCGACTGTTCAATTTATCTGTGCCAGAACACGCCGCTATGCGAAGTTATATAAAGGAATCCTTGGAGAAGGGTCATATTCGCCCGTCGTCGTCACCATTGGGAGCAGGGTTCTTTTTTGTGGCCAAGAAGGATGGTTCTTTGAGACCTTGTATTGATTACCGCCTTCTTAATAAGATCACAGTCAAATTTCAGTACCCTTTGCCGCTGCTGTCTGATTTATTTGCTCGGATTAAGGGGGCTAGTTGGTACACCAAGATAGATCTTCGTGGTGCGTATAATCTTGTGCGTATTGAACAGGGTGATGAATGGAAAACAGCATTTAATATGCCCGAGGGCCATTTTGAGTACCTGGTTATGCCATTCGTGCTTTCCAATGCTCCATCAGTATTTCAGTCCTTTATGCATGACATCTTCCGAGAGTACCTGGATAAATTCCTGATTGTATATTTGGATGATATTTTGGTCTTCTCGGATGATTGGGAGTCTCACGTGAAGCAGGTCAGAATGGTGTTCCAGGTCCTTCGTGCGAATTCTTTGTTTGTGAAGGGGTCAAAGTGTCTCGTTGGAGTTCAGAAGGTTTCATTTTTGGGTTTCATTTTTTCCCCTTCTACTATCGAGACGGACCCTGTTAAAGTCCAGGCCATTTATGATTGGACTCAGCCAACATCTGTGAAGAGTCTGCAAAAGTTCCTGGGCTTTGCTAATTTTTATCGTCGCTTCATCAGTAATTTTTCTAGTGTTGCTAAACCGTTGACTGATTTGACCAAGAAGGGTGCTGATGTGGTCAATTGGTCCTCTGCAGCTGTGGAAGCTTTTCAGGAGTTGAAGCATCGTTTTTCTTCTGCCCCTGTGTTGTGCCAGCCAGATGTTTCGCTCCCGTTTCAGGTCGAGGTTGATGCTTCTGAGATTGGAGCAGGGGCTGTTTTGTCGCAAAGAAGTTCTGATGGATCGGTGATGAAACCATGTGCCTTCTTTTCTAGAAAGTTTTCGCCTGCTGAGCGCAATTATGATGTTGGCAATCGAGAGTTGTTGGCCATGAAGTGGGCATTCGAGGAGTGGCGTCATTGGCTTGAAGGATCACAAGAATTTGACTTATCTCGAGTCTGCTAAACGGTTGAATCCTAGACAGGCTCGATGGTCGCTATTTTTCTCTCGTTTTGATTTTGTGGTTTCGTACCTTCTGGGCTCTAAGAATGTGAAGGCTGATGCCCTGTCAAGGAGTTTTGTGCCCGAGTCTCCGGGTGTTCCTGAGCCGGCGGGTATTCTCAAAGAGGGGGTAATTTTGTCTGCCATCTCCCCTGATTTGCGGCGGGTGCTGCAAAAATTTCAGGCTGATAGACCTTACCGTTGCCCAGCGGAGAAACTGTTTGTCCCTGATAAATGGACTAGTAGAGTTATCTCTGAGGTTCATTGTTCGGTGTTGGCTGGTCATCCTGGAATTTTTGGTACCAGAGATTTGGTGGCTAGATCCTTTTGGTGGCCGTCTTTGTCACGGGATGTGCGTTCTTTTGTGCAGTCCTGTGGGACTTGTGCTCGGGCAAAGCCCTGCTGTTCTCATGCCAGTGGGTTGCTTTTGCCCTTGCCGGTCCCGAAGAGGCCCTGGACGCATATTTCTATGGATTTTATTTCGGATCTCCCTGTCTCTCAAAAGATGTCTGTCATTTAAGTGGTTTGTGATCGCTTCTCTAAGATGGTCCATTTGGTACCCTTGTCTAAATTGCCTTCCTCCTCTGATTTGGTGCCATTGTTTTTCCAGCATGTGGTTCGTTTACATGGCATTCCGGAGAACATCGTTTCGGACAGAGGTTCCCAGTTTGTTTCGAGGTTTTGGCGATCCTTTTGTGCTAGGATGGGCATTGATTTGTCTTTTTCCTCGGCTTTCCATCCTCAGACAAATGGCCAAACCGAACAAACTAATCAGACTTTGGAAACATATCTGAGATGCTTTGTTTCTGCTGATCAGGATGATTGGGTGTCCTTTTTGCCTTTGGCTGAGTTCGCCCTTAATAATCGGGCCAGCTCGGCTACTTTGGTTTCGCCGTTTTTCTGCAATTCTGGTTTCCATCCTCGTTTCTCTTCAGGGCAGGTTGAGTCTTCGGACTGTCCTGGTGTAGATACTGTGGTGGATAGGTTGCAGCAGATTTGGACTCATGTGGTGGACAATTTGACATTGTCCCAGGAGAAGGCTCAACGTTTCGCTAACCGCCGGCGCTGTGTGGGTCCCCGACTTTGTGTTGGGGATTTGGTTTGGTTGTTGTCTCGTTATGTTCCTATGAAGGTTTCCTCTCCTAAGTTTAAGCATCGTTTCATTGGTCCGTATAAGATTTCTGAGGTTCTCAATCCTGTGTCATTTCATTTGACCCGTCCAGCTTCTTTTGCCATCCATAATGTATTCCATAGGTCGTTGTTGCGGAGATACGTGGCGCCTGTGGTTCCATCCGTTGATCCTCCTGCCCCGGTGTTGGTTGAGGGGGAGTTGGAGTATGTGGTGGAGAAGATTTTGGATTCTCGTATTTCGAGACGGAAACTCCAGTACCTGGTCAAGTGGAAGGGTTATGGTCAGGAAGATAATTCCTGGGTCTTTGCCTCTGATGTTCATGCTGCCGATCTGGTTTGTGCCCTTCATTTGGCTCGTCCTGGTTGGCCTGGGGGCTCTGGTGAGGGTTCGGTGACCCCTCCTCAAGGGGGGGGGGTTAATGTTGTGAATTCTGTTGTCAAGCTCCCTCCTGTGGTCATGAATGGTACTTTGGCTGGTTCTGTCCATGGGCTTCCTCTGGTGGTTGTGAGTGGGGCTGCGGCTTCTGAGTTTCCTTCCACAGGTGACGAGGTTAATTCATTAGCTGGCTGCTCTATTTAACTCCACTTAGATCATTGCTCCATGCCACCTGTCAATGTTCCTGTATTGGTCTAGTTCGCTCCTGGATCGTTCTTGTGACATGTCTTCCCAGCAGAAGCTAAGTTCCTGCTTGTTTTTCTCTTGTTTGCTATTTTTCTGTCCAGCTTGCTATTTTGATTTTTTGTCTTGCTTGCTGGAAGCTCTGGGATGCAGAGGGGCGCCTCCGCACTGTGAGTCGGTGCGGAGGGTCTTTTTGCGCCCTCTGTGTGGTCTTTTTGTAGTTTTTGTGCTGACCGCAAAGTTACCTTTCCTATCCTCTGTCTGTTCAGTAAGTCGGGCCTCTCTTTGCTAAATCTATTTCATCTCTGTGTTTGTAATTTTCATCTTAACTCACAGTCATTATATGTGGGGGGCTGCCTTTTCCTTTGAGGAATTTCTCTGAGGCAAGGTAGGCTTTATTTTTCTATCTTTAGGGCTAGCTAGTTCCTTAGGCTGTGACGAGTTGCATAGGGAGCGTTAGGAGCAATCCACGGCTATTTCTAATGTGTGTAATAGGATTAGGGATTGCGGTCAGCAGAGTTCCCACGTCCCAGAGCTTGTCCTGTATTATTAGTAACTATCAGGTCATTCCGTGTGCTCTTAACCACCAGGTCCATTATTGTCCTATCCACCAGGTCATAACAGAGAGGAACCTGCTGCTGGCAAATGGCGGCGCTATATGGCGGTATAAGTGAACTCTGTTAACTCCACAGATTCGCTAGAAACAAGATGCTGTGCCCTGTTAACCTCATAGAGGTACACAGCTACCAAACAGAGCAAAACTGTGGTCATGCAGTCAAAGAAACAGGCAAACAACTCCTCACTGGAGGTGCCGGTATTCTAGCTGCTTATTTCAGCCAAGGCCCTGAATACACCAGGGATTCAAGCTTGAGGAGGCTAATTTGCATATTCCAGGTGCCTTCTGGGAAAAGCGAAGAGTCTCCCTAAGCTAGAAGATTGTTGGGTACAGCCGGGACCAGCTGCTTGGAAAGCATCACCAAACCAGGGATTCAAGCTTGAGGAGGCTAATTTGCATATTCCAGGTGCCTTCTGGGAAAAGCGAAGAGTCTCCCTAAGCTAGAAGATCGTTGGGTACAGCCGGGACCAGCTGCTTGGAAAGCATCACCAAACCAGGGATTCAAGCTTGAGGAGGCTAATTTGCATATTCCAGGTGCCTTCTGGGAAAAGCGAAGAGTCTCCCTAAGCTAGAAGATCGTTGGGTACAGCCGGGACCAGCTGCTTGGAAAGCATCACCAAACCGCGCGCCTTACGGCGCCCAAATTTTTGCCTGTAGGACATTATTGCAAGAGAGCTTGGCTGAGTAGATTACACAAGAAGGAAAACACACAGCAAGTCAGCAGGATCTAGGAGCAACATGGCAGATGTGACAACCTACATGGTGAGCTGCTGCATGTGCTACATGTTCACAGATCGACCAGAAGAAGAATCAAATTTCACCTGTCAGAAGTGTAGACTAGTGGCCCTTTTAGAAGAAAAGGTGCGGGGTCTGGAAGAAAGAATAGCAACTTTGAAACTCATCAAAGAGAATGAAGACTTTCTAGACAGAACAGAAGCATCTCTACTGGTCACAGAAGGTGAAAAAAGTGTCAGAGAACCTCCAAAAGCAGATGAGTGGAAGCATGTGACCAAAAAAAGCAAGAAGACCGTGGAGAAATCACCAACCACACAACTGAAGAACCGATATCAAATCTTTGTAGAGGATGAAGATGGCACACCTAAGGATGAAGCAATACCAGCAAGCAAAAAAGAAAAGGGCACACAGCAACAAGTGACAGCAAAAAGTACAGCCAAGAAGCAACGAAGAGTGGTGGTGGTGGGAGACTCACTACTGAGAGGCACAGAAGCAGCCATCTGCAGACCGGACATAACTGCAAGAGAAGTATGCTGCCTTCCAGGTGCGATGATCAAGGATGTGACCGATAGGATACCAAAGCTCTTCAGCTCCAAGGACGTCCACCCATTTCTTCTGACACATGTTGGCACCAATGACACGGCAAGGAAGGACCTACCGACAATCTGCAAAGACTTTGAAGAGTTGGGGAAGAAAGTAAAGGAACTGGATGCACAGGTAGTTTTTTCTTCTATCCTTCCAGTAGACGGGCATGGCACCAGGAGATGGAACAGGATCCTTGATGCAAACAACTGGCTAAGACGATGGTGCAGACAACAAGGATTCGGATTCCTGGACCACGGTGTGAATTACTTGTACGATGGACTCCTCGCCAGAGACGGACTACACCTCAACAAACCTGGGAAACACACATTCGCCAGAAGACTCGCTACACTCATCAGGAGGGCGTTAAACTAGAAGAAGAGGGGATGGGAAGAAAAACATTAGACTTGAACAAAGAAGATCCAGGAAAACATACTCAGAAGGGAGGTAAGAACATTTCTAAAACAATCCACAGCGAGGAGATTGGAACAAAACAAAATCCTCTAAACTGCATGCTCGCAAACGCCAGAAGCCTGACAAACAAGATGGAAGAACTAGAAGCAGAAATATCTACAGGTAACTTTGACATAGTGGGAATAACCGAGACATGGTTAGATGAAAGATATGACTGGGCAGTTAACTTACAGGGTTACAGTCTGTTTAGAAAGGATCGTAAAAATCGGAGAGGAGGAGGGGTTTGTCTCTATGTAAAGTCTTGTCTAAAGTCCACTTTAAGGGAGGATATTAGCGAAGGAAATGAAAATGTCGAGTCCATATGGGTCAAAATTCATGGAGGGAAAAATGGTAACAAAATTCTCATTGGGGTCTGTTACAAACCCCCAAATATAACAGAAACCATGGAAAGTCTACTTCTAAAGCAGATAGATGAAGCTGCAACCCATAATGAGGTCCTGGTTATGGGGGACTTTAACTACCCGGATATTAACTGGGAAACAGAAACCTGTGAAACCCATAAAGGCAACAGGTTTCTGCTAATAACCAAGAAAAATTATCTTTCACAATTGGTGCAGAATCCAACCAGAGGAGCAGCACTTTTAGACCTAATACTATCTAATAGACCTGACAGAATAACAAATCTGCAGGTGGTCGGGCATCTAGGAAATAGCGACCACAATATTGTACAGTTTCACCTGTCTTTCACTAGGGGGACTTGTCAGGGAGTCACAAAAACACTGAACTTTAGGAAGGCAAAGTTTGACCAGCTTAGAGATGCCCTTAATCTGGTAGACTGGGACAATATCCTCAGAAATAAGAATACAGATAATAAATGGGAAATGTTTAAGAACATCCTAAATAGGCAGTGTAAGCGGTTTATACCTTGTGGGAATAAAAGGACTAGAAATAGGAAAAACCCAATGTGGCTAAACAAAGAAGTAAGACAGGCAATTAACAGTAAAAAGAAAGCATTTGCACTACTAAAGCAGGATGGCACCATTGAAGCTCTAAAAAACTATAGGGAGAAAAATACTTTAACTAAAAAACTAATTAAAGCTGCCAAAAAGGAAACAGAGAAGCACATTGCTAAGGAGAGTAAAACTAATCCCAAACTGTTCTTCAACTATATCAATAGTAAAAGAATAAAAACTCAAAATGTAGGCCCCTTAAAAAATAGTGAGGAAAGAATGGTTGTAGATGACGAGGAAAAAGCTAACATATTAAACACCTTCTTCTCCACGGTATTCACGGTGGAAAATGAAATGCTAGGTGAAATCCCAAGAAACAATGAAAACCCTATATTAAGGGTCACCAATCTAACCCAAGAAGAGGTGCGAAACTGGCTAAATAAGATTAAAATAGATAAATCTCCGGGTCCGGATGGCATACACCCACGAGTACTAAGACAACTAAGTAATGTAATAGATAAACCATTATTTCTTATTTTTAGGGACTCTATAGCGACAGGGTCTGTTCCGCAGGATTGGCGCATAGCAAATGTGGTGCCAATATTCAAAAAGGGCTCTAAAAGTGAACCTGGAAATTATAGGCCAGTAAGTCTAACCTCTATTGTTGGTAAAATATTTGAAGGGTTTCTGAGGGATGTTATTCTGGATTATCTCAATGAGAATAACTGTTTAACTCCATATCAGCATGGGTTTATGAGAAATCGCTCCTGTCAAACCAATCTAATCAGTTTTTATGAAGAGGTAAGCTATAGGCTGGACCACGGTGAGTCATTGGACGTGGTATATCTCGATTTTTCCAAAGCGTTTGATACCGTGCCGCACAAGAGGTTGGTACACAAAATGAGAATGCTTGGTCTGGGGGAAAATGTGTGTAAATGGGTTAGTAACTGGCTTAGTGATAGAAAGCAGAGGGTGGTTATAAATGGTATAGTCTCTAACTGGGTCACTGTGACCAGTGGGGTACCGCAGGGGTCAGTATTGGGACCTGTTCTCTTCAACATATTCATTAATGATCTGGTGGAAGGTTTACACAGTAAAATATCGATATTTGCAGATGATACAAAACTATGTAAAGCAGTTAATACAAGAGAAGATAGTATTCTGCTACAGATGGATCTGGATAAATTGGAAACTTGGGCTGAAAGGTGGCAGATGAGGTTTAACAATGATAAATGTAAGGTTATACACATGGGAAGAAGGAATCAATATCACCATTACACACTGAATGGGAAACCACTGGGTAAATCTGACAGGGAGAAGGACTTGGGGATCCTAGTTAATGATAAACTTACCTGGAGCAGCCAGTGCCAGGCAGCAGCTGCCAAGGCAAACAGGATCATGGGGTGCATTAAAAGAGGTCTGGATACACATGATGAGAGCATTATACTGCCTCTGTACAAATCCCTAGTTAGACCGCACATGGAGTACTGTGTCCAGTTTTGGGCACCGGTGCTCAGGAAGGATATAATGGAACTAGAGAGAGTACAAAGGAGGGCAACAAAATTAATAAAGGAGATGGGAGAACTACAATACCCAGATAGATTAGCGAAATTAGGATTATTTAGTCTAGAAAAAAGACGACTGAGGGGCGATCTAATAACCATGTATAAGAATATAAGGGGACAATACAAATATCTCGCTGAGGATCTGTTTATACCAAGGAAGGTGACGGGCACAAGGGGGCATTCTTTGCGTCTGGAGGAGAGAAGGTTTTTCCACCAACATAGAAGAGGATTCTTTACTGTTAGGGCAGTGAGAATCTGGAATTGCTTGCCTGAGGAGGTGGTGATGGCGAACTCAGTCGAGGGGTTCAAGAGAGGCCTGGATGTCTTCCTGGAGCAGAACAATATTGTATCATACAATTAGGTTCTGTAGAAGGACGTAGATCTGGGGATTTATTAGGATGGAATATAGGCTGAACTGGATGGACAAATGTCTTTTTTCGGCCTTACTAACTATGTTACTATGTTACTATGTTACACACATACAAACTCCTCACCGAAGGTGCCGGTATTCTAGGGGCTTATTTCAGCCAAACCCTGACCACATCCAAACATGACTACACTGGCGATGAGCTCATAGACTTTGGTTTGATACTAGCACATGGCTGTGCGGCCATGCAAACCTTTTATAGCTATAGCAGACAAGGACCTTCCAAATGGTCCAATAGGAGCTGCTACAGGGCCTGAGCGTGTGACCCCAGACCTGCAATGAGAGAGGTCCTCCCGTGGGCATGCTCAGTGTGTGCAAAGCAGAACTTAGTCCCAGAAAAGCCTGCACGCCGCTGACCAGTGCTGGCTACAAGAGCAGAACCTGGAAAGGTAGCAGTAACCCTTTGCACAGTATCAGGCTGAGCGAGACGCTGGGACAATGTTTCCACTGAGCAGGCTCCACTGTGGCTGAAGCAGAATGGGAGACCGCAGCAGACATGGCTCGAGATTCCCCCTGTGCAGCGGCGGGAACTCGACTCCTAACACGGGGCCTCCCATCTTCATACAATGTCGTCCTCTTCTTTGCTTCCTGTCGCGGCTCCGGCACAGGCGTACTTTGTCTGTCCTATCGAGGGCAGAGCAAAGTACTGCAGTGCGCAGGCGCCGGGCCTCTCTGACCTTTCCGAGCTGCGGCGTGAAGACAAGAAGAGGACGTCATCGTAAGAAGCCCCAGACCGGACCGCGACATCCATTGGACCCGCAGCGGGACCGCCCCTGGGTGAGTAAAATATATAACCTCTTTTTCTCATCTTTTCAGGATACATCGGGGGCTTATCTACAGCATTACAGAATGCTGTAGATAAGCCCCTGATGCCGGTGGCCGCAGCTCATCTTCGAATTTTGTGGTGACAGGTTCCCTTTAATCTTTCCATTCTTTAGCTATATACTACTAACTACTTTACAACCACAATATGGGACCACACTTTAACATGTCATGCAACTATAAAAGTATATACACATTACACTATTGAATAAATAAATAATTCATATAATTGCAAAACAAATAAATACATTTTCAAACAGAAAGCAAGACTCCAATATCATTTTTACACAATGAAAAAATATTTCTGGCAGCATAATACTTTGTGCATAATAATAGATGGTTTACTGACCCTCATTAATCACTGTACTTCATCTTCATTTTAGTGAGCCTATAGCATGACAGTTAGGATGTAGATCCTGTATGGTGGACGTCCTTACAGACACTAATGTGTGCACAGAAATCATGGACCTTCGTGCTGCAGCTCTGATCCAGCCATTCCTGTCATGAGCCAGCTATAATGGAGTTGCTTTATGGAAGATGTTTGCACTAATAATACTAATAATAATCTTTATTGATATAGCGCCAAACACGCGTTTCAAACACAACAGTCATAAGTAACAACGTTAACAATATAATAATTGAAGCAAAATAAGACGACCCTGCTCGTGAGAGCTTACAATCTACACTTAAATCATGACCCTGTATACAGCAACTCCATTTTAGTTATTCCTGTAGTGAGACATATAGAATGGAGTTACTGTAGGAGCTTCATTGTTTCTGGGCATAAAGTCACGTAATATTATGGATCCATTTTATCATGGCAAAATATTTCTATGTATACAGGGCAGTTCTTGTATAAGAGACTTAACCCCTTCCCGACCCATGACGCCACGTAGGCGTCATGAAAGTCGGTGCCATTCCGACCCATGACGCCTATGCGGCGTCATGGAAAGATCGCGTCCCTGCAGATCGGGTGAAAGGGTTAACTTCCATTTCACCCGATCTGCAGGGACAGGGGGAGTGGTAGTTTAGCCCAGGGGGGGTGGCTTCACCCCCTCGTGGCTACGATCGCTCTGATTGGCTGTTGAAAGTG
Organism: Ranitomeya imitator; assembly: GCF_032444005.1. Lineage (NCBI taxonomy): Eukaryota > Metazoa > Chordata > Amphibia > Anura > Dendrobatidae > Ranitomeya > Ranitomeya imitator. Next base: position 422,486,730 of record NC_091286.1, on the reverse strand, counting down.
AAACTGCCAATCAGAGCGATTTGTAATATTTCACCCATTATAACGGGTGAAATATTACAATCCAGCCATGGCCGATGCTGAAATATCATCGGCCATGGCTGGAAATACTAGTGTGCCCCCACCTCACCCCTCCGATCGCCCCCCCACCCCCCCGATCTGGCCGGTACACTGCTCCGGCTCCCCTCCACCCTGTGCTCCGCTCCCCCCCGTGCTCGTGTCCGCTCCCCCCGTGCTCCAATCACCCCCCGTGCTCCAATCACCCCCCCTGCACTCCGATCCACCCCCCCCGTGCTCCGTTCCACCCCCCCGTGCTCCATTCCAGCCCCCCCGTGCTCCGTTCCACGCCCCCCGCGCTCCGTTCCACCCCTCCCGCGCTCCGATTCCCCCCCCGTGCTTCGATCCCCCCCCCCCGTGGTCCCCCCCCACCCTATCATACTTACCGATCCAGCCGTGGTCCCGTCCGTCTTCTCCCGGGCGCCGCCATCTTCCAAAATGGATTCGGATTCGTTCCAAAGTGCATTTTGATCACTGAGATATAATCTATCTCAGTGATCAAAATAAAAAAAATAATAAATGACCCCCCCCCCCTTTGTCACCCCCATAGGTAGGGACAATAAAAAAATAAAGAAATTTTTTTTTTCCACTAATGTTAGAATAGGGTTAGGGTTAGGGGTAGGGTTGGGGTTAGGGGTAGGGTTAGGGGTAGGGTTAGGGGTAGGGCTAGGGGTAGGGTTAGGGTTAGGGGTAGGGTTAGGGGTAGGGTTAGGGTTAGGGGTAGGGTTAGGGCTAGGGTTAGGGCTAGGGTTAGGGCTAGGGTTAGGGTTAGGAATGTGCACACGTATTCTGGTCCTCTGCGGATTTTTCCGCTGCGGATTTGATAAATCCGCAGTGCTAAACCGCTGCGGATTTATGGCGGATTTACCGCGTTTTTTTCTGCGCATTTCACTGCGGTTTTACAATTGCGATTTTCTATTGGAGCAGTTGTAAAACCGCTGCGGAATCCGCACAAAGAAGTGACATGCTGCGGAATGTAAACCGCTGCGTTTCCGTGCAGTTTTTCTGCAGCATGTGTACAGCGATTTTTGTTTCCCATAGGTTTACATTGAACTGTACACTCATGGGAAACTGCTGCGGATCCGCAGCGTTTTCCGCAGCGTGTGCACATACCTTTAGAATTAGGCTATGTGCACACGGTGCGGATTTGGCTGCGGATTCGCAGCAGTGTTCCATCAGGTTTACAGTACCATGTAAACATATGAAAAAACCAAATCCGCTGTGCCCATGGTGCGGAAAATACCGCGCGGGAACGCTGCGTTGTATTTTCCGCAGCATGTCAATTCTTTGTGCGGATTCCGCAGCGTTTTACACCTGTTCCTCAATAGGAATCCGCAGGTGAAATCCGCACAAAAAACACTGGAAATCCGCGGAAAATCCGCAGGTAAAACACAGTGCCTTTTACCCGCAGATTTTTCAAAAATGGTGCGGAAATATCTCACACGAATCCGCAACGTGGGCACATAGCCTTAGGGTTAGGGTTGGAATTAGGGTTGTGGTTAGGGTTAGGGGTGTGTTGGGGTTAGTGTTGTGGTTAGGGGTGTGTTGGGGTTAGGGTTGTGATTAGGATTATGGCTACAGTTGGGATTAGGGTTAGGGGTGTGTTGGGGTTAGTGTTGGAGTTAGAATTGAGGGGTTACCACTGTTTAGGCACATCAGGGTTCTCCAAACGCAACATGGCGCCACCATTGATTCCAGCCAATCTCGTATTCAAAAAGTCAAATGGTGCTCCCTCACTTCCGAGCCCTGACGTGTGCCCAAACAGTGGTTTACCCCCACATATGGGGTACCAGCATACTCAGGACAAACTGCGCAACAATTACTGGGGTCCAATTTCTCCTGTTACCCTTGTGAATCTAAAAAAATGCTTGCTAAAACATAATTTTTGAGGAAAGAAAAATGATTTTTTATTTTCACGGCTCTGCGTTGTAAACGTCTGTGAAGCACTTGGGGGTTCAAAGTGCTCACCACATATCTAGATAAGTTCCTTGGGGGGTCTAGTTTCTAAAATGGGGTCACTTGTGGGGGGTTTCTACTGTTTAGGCACACCAGGGGCTCTGCAAACGCAACGTGACACCCGCAGACCATTCCATCAAAGTCTGCATTTCAAAAGTCACTACTTCCCTTCTGAGCCCCGACGTGTGCCCAAACAGTGGTTTACCCCCACATATGGGGTATCAGCGTACTCAGGAGAAACTGGACAACAACTTTTGGGGTCCAATTTCTCCTGTAACCCTTGGGAAAATAAAAAATTCTGGGCTAAATAATTATTTTTGAGGAAAGAAAACGTATTTATTATTTTCACGGCTCTGCATTATAAACTTCTATGAAGCACTTGGAGGTTCAAAGTGCTCACCACACATCTAGATAAGTTCCTTTCAGGGTCTAGTTTCCAAAATGGGGTCACTTGTGGGGGGTTTCTACTGTTTAGGCACATCAGGGGCTCTGCAAACGCAACGTGACGCCCGCAGAGCATTCCATCAAAGTCTGCATTTCAAAACGTCACTACTTCAATTCCAAGCCCCGGCATGTGCCCAAACAGTAGTTTACCCCCACATATGGGGTATCACCGTACTCAGGAGAAACTGGACAACAAATATTGGGGTCAAATTTCTCCTGTTACCCTTGGGAAAATTAAAAAATTCTGGGCTAAATAATTATTATTGAGGAAAGAAAACGTATTTATTATTTTCACGGCTCTGCATTATAAACTTCTATGAAGCACTTGGGGGTTCAAAGTGCTCACCACACATCTAGATAAGTTCCTTTCAGGGTCTAGTTTCCAAAATGGGGTCACTTGTGGGGGGTTTCTACTGTTTAGGCACATCAGGGGCTCTGCAAACGCAACGTGACGCCCGCAGAGCATTCCATCAAAGTCTGCATTTCAAAACGTCACTACTTCAATTCCAAGCCCCGGCATGTGCCCAAACAGTAGTTTACCCCCACATATGGGGTATCAGCGTACTCAGGAGAAACTGGACAACAAATATTGGGGTCAAATTTCTCCTGTTACCCTTGGGAAAATTAAAAAATTCTGGGCTAAATAATTATTTTTGAGGAACGAAAACGTATTTATTATTTTCACGGCTCTGCATTATAAACTTCTATGAAGCACTTGGGGGTTCAAAGTGCTCACCACACATCTAGATAAGTTCCTTTGGGGGTCTAGTTTCCAAAATGGGGTCACTTGTGGGGGGTTTCTACTGTTAAGCCACATCAGGGGCTCTGCAAACGCAACGTGACGCCCACAGAGCATTCCATCAAAGTCTGCATTTCAAAACGTCACTACTTCACTTCCGAGCCCCGGCATGTGCCCAAACAGTGATTTACCCCCACATATGGGGTATCAGCATACTCAGGAGAAACTGGACAACAACTTTTGGGGTCAAATTTCTCCTGTTACCCTTGGGAAAATAAAAAATTGCAGGCTAAAAGATCATTTTTGAGAAAATAATTTTTTTTTTTATTTTCATGGCTCTGCGTTATAAACTTCTGTGAAGCACTTGGGGGTTCAAAGTCCTCACCACACATCTAGATTAGTTCCTTTGGGGGTCTAGTTTCTAAAATGGTGTCATTTCTGGGGGATCTCCAATGTTTAGGCACACAGGGGCTCTCCAAACGTGACATGGTGTCCGCTAATGATTGGAGCTAATTTTCCATTTAAAAAGCCAAATGGCGTGCCATCCCTTCCGAGCCCTGCCGTGCGCCCAAACAGTGGTTTACCCCCACATATGGGGTATCAGCGTACTCAGGACAAACTGGACAAAAATATTTGGGGTCCAATTTCTCCTATTATCCTTGGCAAAATAGGAAATTCCAGGCTAAAAAATCATTTTTGAGGAAAGAAAAATTATTTTTTATTTTCATGGCTCTGCGTTATAAACTTCTGTGAAGCACCTGGGGGTTTAAAGTGCTCAATATGCATCTAGATAAGTTCCTTGAGGGGTCTAGTTTCCAAAATGGGGTCACTTGTGCGGGAGCTCCAATGTTTAGGCACACAGGGGCTCTCCAAACGCGACATGGTGTCCGCTAACAATTGGAGCTAATTTTCCATTCAAAAAGTCAAATGGCGCGCCTTCTCTTCCGAGCCCTGCCGAGTGCCCAAACAGTGGTTTACCCCCACATATGAGGTATCGGCGTACTCGGGAGAAATTGCCCAACAAATTTTATGATCCATTTTATCCTACTGCCCATGTGAAAATGAAAAAATTGAGGCGAAAAGAATTTTTTTGTGAAAAAAAATTACTTTTTCATTTTTACAGATCAATTTGTGAAGCACCTGAGGGTTTAAAGTGCTCACTAGGCATCTAAATTAGTTCCTTGGGGGGTCTAGTTTCCAAAATGGGGTCACTTGTGGGGGAGCGCCAATGTTTAGGCACACAGGAGCTATCCAAACGCGACATGGTGTCCGCTAACGATGGAAATAATTTTTCATTCAAAAAGTCAAATGGCGCTCCTTCCCTTCCGAGCCTTACCATGTGCCCAAACAGTGGTTTACCTCCACATGTGAGGTATTGGTGTACTCAGGAGAAATTGCCCAACACATTTTAGGATCCATTTTATCCTGTTGCCCATGTGAAAATGAAAAAATTGAGGCTAAAAGAATTTTTTTGTGAAAAAAAAGTACTTTTTCATTTTTACGGATCAATTTGTGAAGCACCTGGGGGTTCAAAGTGCTCACTATGCATCTAGATAAGTTCCTTGGGGCGTCTAGTTTCCAAAATGGGGTCACTTGTGGGGGAGCTCCAATTTTTAGGCACACGGGGGCTCTCCAAACGTGACATGGTGTCCTCTAAAGAGTGGAGCCAATTTTTGATTCAAAAAGTCAAATGGCGCTCCTTCCCTTCCAAGCCCTGCCGTGCGCCAAAACAGTGGTTTACCCCACATATGAGGTATTAGCGTACTCAGGACAAATTGGACAACAACTTTCGTGGTTCAGTTTCTCCTTTTACCATTGGGAAAATAAAAAAATTGTTGCTAAAAGATAATTTTTGTGACTAAAAAGTTAAATGTTCATTTTTTCCTTCCATGTTGCTTCTGCTGCTGTGAAGCACCTGAAGGGTTAATAAACTTCTTGAATGTGGTTTTGAGTACCTTGAGGGGTGCAGTTTTTAGAATGGTGTCACTTTTGGGTATTTTCAGCCATATAGACCCCTCAAACTGACTTCAAATGTGAGGTGGTCCCTAAAAAAAATGGTTTTGTAAATTTCGTTGTAAAAATGACAAATCGCTGGTCAAATTTTAACCCTTATAACTTCCTAACAAAAAAAAATGTTGTTTCCAAAATTGTGCTGATGTAAAGTAAACATGTGGGAAATGTTATTTATTAACTATTTTGTGTCACATATCTCTCTGGTTTAACAGAATAAAAATTCAAAATGTGAAAATTGCGAAATTTTCAAAATTTTCGCCAAATTTCCGTGTTTATCACAAATAAATGCAGAATTTATTGACCTAAATTTACCACTAACATGAAGCCCAATATGTCACGAAAAAACAATCTCAGAACCGCTAGGATCCGTTGAAGCGTTCCTGAGTTATTACCTCATAAAGGGACACTGGTCAGAATTGCAAAAAACGGCAAGGTCTTTAAGGTCAAAATAGGCTGGGTCTTGAAGGGGTTAAGAAGTGTATACAGTGGGTGCGGAAAGTATTCAGACCCTTTTAAATTTTTCACACTTTGTTTCATTGCGGCCATTTAGTAAAGTCAAAAAAGTTTTTTTTTTTTCTCATTAATGTACACTCTCCACCCCATCTTGACTGAAAAAAAACAGAAATGTAGAAATTTTTGCAACTTTAATGAAAAAGAAAAGCTGAAATATCACATGGTCATAAGTATTCAGACCCTTTGCTCAGTATTGAGTAGAAGCACCCTTTTGAGCTAGTACAACCATGAATCTTTGGAATGATGCAACAATTTTTTCATACCAGGATTTGAGATGCCATAAGATTTTAAAATCCATGGGAATTTCTCTTTCACTGCTGATTTCAAAACGTTTACTGTAGCAGATGTGACAAGGTCACTGGTGCCATGCATAAGGGGAGATATGGATCACAAAGGTTGCTTTCCTGCATGCTGTGAAAGCCATATGTGGTTTCTCCAGCATGATATGTGCTGAGAGCAATCCAGTCGCTATATGGGCATGGATTTTATGGTGGGGAAGGTCAGAGATGGGCAGGACGCCTAACCAGCATATCTCCACCTCCAGGGTGTGGTAGAAGGGAGTTAAATATCCAGCTAGTTTTTATCCCTCTGTGTGTGGAGGAAGGAAGCCTCTAGGCCAGTGGTCCCCAACTCTGGTCCTCAAGAGCCACCAACAGGTCATGTTTTCAGAATTTCCTCAGTATTGCACAGGTGATAATTGCATCACCTGGACAGGCCAGCATTCAATCACCTGTGCAATACTAAGGAAATCCTGAAAACATGACCTGTTGGTGGCTCTTGAGAACCGGAGTTGGGGAACACTGATCTAGGCTGACGCTCCTGCGAGAGCTGCCATATGCATTGTCCCAGAAGTACTGGAGAGGACTGTGTATGAACTGCTTTTTTTCTTTTCCATCGGACAGGCTGATTTTCTGTTACCATTTTGTTTTTTTTGTTTATGATACAATAAACGAGACTTTACCCCACTTATGCCTGTGTCTACCTCAAGGAGCCGCTAAGTGAGCCGACCTTCCACCCAGAGGTAAATTAAGTGAAAAAACCATAGGAAAAATACTTTGGTTTCCTCCTATAATCCTGATACAACACAATGCTGATAGAGAATTTAGATTGCAAGCCCCTATGGGGACAGTGATGATGTCTGTAAAATGTGATATTTGATGGTGCTATATAAGCAAATAAAATAAATAATAACATTTGCATTTGAAAATATTCATGTGTTTATATGAAGTATGCTGCACAATGACATACAGTCTCATAAAATATTAAGCACAGTGGTCAGAGCAAGTCCAATAATCACAGGGTTTGCTAACCTTTCTTGTACCTTTTAAGCTCACTTTATCCAAAGCTGCCACTGTATAGTCTTTCATGTATAATTCTCTGTTTGACATTGGTAGCTTTTAGAGATACAATGGAGCCTCACAGATATCTATGGGTGCATGGGGCCTTCTGCACAACTTCTAGAGAGGATGCTTTTATTGACCACATTATTTAAAAGGAATCTGTCATTGGGAGAATGCAGTCCTATCTGCAGGCACCATTAGAGCAGAGAAGCTGAGCACATTGATATTTTTATGAAAAAAGATTTAGTATATTCTGTATTTAAATCATTTAATCGTCTGGTCTTTCTGGATTTTTCGATAAGTCTATGTATTCACATTGATAGCTATCAATCACTGAGAGGACCCCTCACAGGACCAAATTGCCAGAAAAAAACAGAGCTTTAAATGACTAAAACACAGATTACACTGAATGTTTTCTCTCATAACTTTATATCAATCTGCTCACCTCTCCCTTCTCTTTAACGTGATGCCTTAAGTTGGATTGCATTTTTCTGAAGGCAAGTTCCCTTTAAGGAAAGTGGTAAATTAAATAGCTTTTCTATAGGACATCTTGCTACTTCACTTCTCCTAATTGTTTAGGAAACGCATCCTTTTACTTGCTCATTTTCCATGTTTTTTGAGGATTCATGTACTAACACTCAGATGACTATGTCTGCCGTCATCTCAGAATATTTCTGATTAATGTATCAGTCATTTTCTAGAATAAAAGGAATCCATGAGAAATGCACTGGCAATCTTCTCTCTTTACTTAAATGATTTGATGAGTGCTGAGGAAATTTTTGTGTCTACGGTTTGAGGTAATTACATAGAACACACATTAACACTAATAAATATTGACTTTATTTGGCATTGCATGTGAGTCAGGCTTCCATCCTGGTTAAATGGAACACAATAAACCCACTAATCCAATTAGAAAAGTAAAAATGAATAGCTATTTTGGAAGTTTGTGTCTCTTAGTTAACAATTAATCCTAATGATGATAAACTCTCTCTAAAAGGTGTTCAGAAATCTCGTAAATGGTAGAAAGCACTTATGATTTAATGAGGCTGTAAAATATTAGCAAATAGGCTGGAAAATGCCCTATTTACAGAAGCTCACCTAAATGGACAAAGCAATTTAAAAAAAGCAAATAATTCTAATTATATTTAATCTTTAGGAGAGTGTTACGTAAAAATGCCAGTTCACATATTGTAGTGCACCGGTAGCCAGAGATGAGGCAGTAACCCACAAAGTTCAAACATAAAAGTTTCTTTAATATGTTGTCTTCACACAGAAAAGGTTCCAATCCACACAAATGCATATAACTTCAGTGTTCAATTCACACCAGTTCCTACAGCAACCTTTAGATTGCAGTCACTACACATGCTAGTCCTTCTCTGACTAGTTCCATGGTTGTCCTGCACCGCTGTATCACAGTCTCTACTCACAGCCGTTCACAGACCTTGACATCCTCCTGTCTACAACTGTGACACACGCCAGTCCTTCCTTCGGGCACAGGACAGTCTACCTCCGGTTCACCTCCGGGCACAAGACCTATCCACATCCATGACCAGTCATCGTGGACAGCAGCACCACTGTGTATGCTGTAGGTTGTCAGGCCTCACTCTGGCCCTGACACACCTGAGACTCCTCAGACTCATCTCTATACTACAGGGCTTATAACAATTGTAATCACAGCTACAGCTGTGATTACAACGCCCCCTCATGGCCTCACTACACATTTCCTGAGGAGAACATACGGCGCCCCTAGCTGTAACAGAGGTCACTGCATCACATATCCCCCCCCCCTCAGTTCAATCCTGTGTGGTTGAACACTTGTCACACCCCAGGTGTCTTGAGACCGGGTACACAATTCACCTTGCCCTACAAGTCGACAGGGCCCTCTCAGTCGGGTTTGAGCATCCCTTATCATCATACCTTTGTTAGGCCTCCCCTGCCCCCAGCGGTCAGTATGTCAGCCTTCAGCTTCAGCCCTTGAGTCACCATCTGTCTGCGTCACCAGACCATTTTTAGTCAACCCACTTGCAAAGTGCGCCCCTTTACCCGACCTTTCTTTCCATGTCCGCCACCCACGGTTGGTGCTGTCATGAGACCCACTTACAGTCGAGCCAGCTGTCTGGTCTGGGTCTGAGTCTGGCCCATCTAACACTTGACAGGGGTTACTGTCCAGGTCTCTCAGCCTCGTACTGGGAATAGAACTGCCACTTGCAGATTCTTGACCTCCCAGTCTTGCTGAGCGTCTTTGGCTGTCAGCTATTCCATTATTTGGAGGGCCCCTTCTGTTCCCTTTACCTTGGGTTGTAGGGGCCACCATTTTTTATCCTGCAGCTCTTTATTAATCTGCAGCCTATCCAGTCTTAGCTGCTCTATCTTCCTCAGGTATGTCACCCGATATTCAAGGAGTATTCGGATGTTCCTAAGGCTTTCCACTGAGCAAACAATGACAAATGGAACCATCCCATCTTCACCAGCTACCTGGACTTCACCATCAGCTGGAAACCTCACTCTCGCCACACCGGATCTATTCATAAGTTCTTGCATCACCTTTCCAAGTCTTCCAATGACTTTCCCCACCAGATTTCTGGGTACTTGCACTATGTCTTCTGCCAAGCCCAGCCGACTTTAAGCTTTCCTTGCACGCTCCAGATGTCAAGCGGCTTCCTTATTCTTCCCTAGGATCATCTGTTTCGTGTGGAGGCATTGTAGGTGCATAGCCCTCAGGATAGCCACCCGCTTCACTGTGACTTGATTCGTCGACAGTATCACAAACTGTTTCGTCTCTGGTACTCAGTGCACCCTACTGTTGTGAATTCTGCTCTTGGGCTTCCTCCGGTGGTTATGAGTGGTAGTGCTGCGGTAGTTGGATCGCAGCATTTATCAGGTGTATCCATTTTTTGTATTTTGGGCTGGGCTATTTAAGTCCTGCTTTATCCTTTGGCAGTGCCAGTTGTCCATTGTTTTTGGAGGATTCACATCCATTCTTGGTCTCTCCTGGTCTGCTGTTTATTTCTTCAAAGATAAGTTCTGGCCTTGTTTTTGCTGTCCACCTGCTGTGGACCTTATAGTCTGTGCATTTTCTTGTTTTGTTTTGTCCAGCTTTGTCTGTGAAGGATTTTTTGCAGCCTTCCTGTGTCTCTGGAGATGCCGATATACCCTCCATGTCTTTAGTCAGATGTGGTGTTTTGTATTTTCTGTGGTGGATATTTTCTAGTGTTTTTATACTGACCGCATAGTACTCTGTCCTATTCTTCCTTTTTAGCTAGTATGGCCTCCTATGCTAAATCCTGATTTCATGTCTGCGTATGTTATTTCCCTCTCCTTTCACAGTCAATATTTGTGGGTGGCTGTCTATCCTTTGGGGATTTTCTCTGAGGCAAGATAGTTTTCCTGTTTCTGTCTTTAGGGGTAGTTAGTTCGTAGGCGGTGTCGAGGGGTCTAGGGAGTGTTAGGTACCCCCCATGGCTACTTCTAGTTGCGCTGCTAGTTCAGGGTTTGCGGTCAGTAAAGGTACCACCTTCTCCAGAGTACGTCTCATGCTGCTCCTAGGCCACCAGATCATAATACCCTACATGCTTTGACTGCCTTTTTAAAGGCGTCATGCACATCCTCACTGGTACATGCTTCTCACACCTCTTTGGGTACCTCTATCACACACTTGAATAGCGACGACTCACTCTCTTTATGGACAGACGGCTCCCATTTTGCCTCTGTCATTTCCATCAAGACATCTGCCACAACCAGGTCACTTTTTTGCTCTTATTTTTAGCGCCAACTCTTCCTCCGCTTTACACTCTTCCATACCCCTGGCCAAGATGGGCATTGGCAGCTTCACCTCATTACCACTCTGGCACCGCCGTTGTAAGTCTGCGACCACCATCTTCTCCTCTGGCAGAAGACCTCTTAATGCTTCTTTGAGCACTTCCACATCTTCCATTAAGGCCTTATTCACACCTTGCCTCGTTGACAGGTGACCTCTGAGCTCAGACACCTCTCTCTCCAAGGCACCACTCTGCACTAAGCAGCCTGTCTCCGAAGCTCCTCTTGCTTCATATGGCTTCTACTGTCTCCTGGATCCTCCTTAAGTCGCTCCTTCCAACCTCTGGATTGGTTGAGCTTCCATCACTATCTGCTTCAGGTCCCACTCCTTTGTTGGCTTCCTCCGCCTCTGCACCCTCGGTCTTCACCTGGGACTCAGCAATGGCATCTTCAGCCCTCTCTTGGTTATCCAGGTACCCCAGCTCCCCCACATCAGGTCCTTTGGAGCCTTCACCATCTTCCATCATCTCATCTTTTCCTGTCACCGCAGACACGGGCCTATGACAGGACTGTTCGCTGTGACCATCAAGGATTCATGTTCCATCAGCGCTCTCCAGGTTTTCCTTTCATTCAACACCACCAATTGACCGGTCTTCCGGCTCCAACCTAGCAGGTGCAACGGGCAATGATATGTTCCCTTCCTTCCTGATCTCCTCAGCATCTGAAAGAGAACTCACATGGGAGGTAGAAGTACACGACCTTCTAATATCAACCAGAGTCACTTGAACAACTTCTTTGTGGCCCTTGCTCTTCCAGTGTTGGAAGGACTTGCCCTCCTTATGGGGCTCTTCTTTACTGTAGTCCCTTACTTTCTTAGAGTCACAGTTACCACCGGAGTTTGTGTGACACCCCATAGTATGGTGAACCCTCAAGTCACTCTCTATCTGGGTGTCAGCTACCCTTTTTTTTCTACCACATCATTTTCAGTTACATTGTGGTACCCTTCAGGTGACGTCAGGTCAGTAAGTTGAGCAAATGCATCCTTTCCTCCGGTCACCCTTACGTCTGACCCGTCAATTTTGGGAGGTATTACCAAATTAAGGTACGCAACCCCACCAGCCGAGAGCCCTCCATTTTCCTGCTGTAGTGAAGCTCCCCTCTCCCACATGTCTGTGAACAGCTTAGAATCCTGACTTATAAACAATGGACAATACAAATTTGGGACTATAGCAGCATTCTGTCCAGCAATGTCCCTGGCCTTCTCAAGGACCACCCTGGCCACTTGATAGTCCTTAGTGCCCTCATGGATGCAGGTGACCCTGACCTTCCTATTGGTCATTTCAAATCCCTCGGGTGCAACCCTCACTAGAGTCACTGGGCTCCCAGAATCAACCAGACTACAAATTTCTTTCTCATTCATCCACAGGGCACACCCTCGCAAACTCTCGCTGGGTGGATAGTTCCCATAGCAGACTGGACACACATAGGGCACTTGCCCCCGGCAACAGTTCATCTGTGGTACCCCTTTGGGACACTCCACCCCCTTTTGGGAAACTACCATTCACCAGGAATCCACCCCCTTTTTGGCAACTATCCCTGTTTGGGTTACCGCTCCTTTTTTGGGCTCCACCCCCTTTCAGTCACCCATCCCTGTTTAGTTCACCGTCCCCTTTTGGGACTCCCCCCCTTTTTGAGTAACCATCCCTGTTTGGGTCAACGCCCGCTTTTAGGGAAACCACTCCTTTTAGGGACACCACCCCTTTACTGGGGTACACCCAATGGACTCCCCCACGGTACTTTCAGGCATCAGTTCTCACAGTACAAAAAAAGTCTCTTTGGGTCCGCACGATCTTGACCAATGTTCTCTAACAATACCTTACCAGCTCCCGCTGGCACTACCACAGCTCCTGCTGCAGCCACTACCACAGCTACTACTGCAGCCACAAATCGCTGGCACCTCCGGGTGCTGATCACAAGCTGCTGCTGTTGCAACTGCAGGTCCTGTTGCTACAGAACCTCTTACTGCACCTGCAGCTTCTCTCCACAAGGCTCTGCACGGCTCCGCACCGCAGACTTCTGTTGTTTTGTGGCCCCATTCATTTTCAATGGGGGCTGTGTCTGTAAGCCAGGAAAAAGATCAAGCAGGCTCATTCTTTTTTCACGGCCGTAAATACAGAGGAAACCCATGCAAACACAGGGAGAACATATAAACTCCTTGCAGATGTTGTCCATGGTGGGATTTGAACCCAGGACCCCAGTGCTGCAATGCTATCCACTGAGCCACCATGCTATACATAGTAAGCGAGTACACTATATTCTAAGGGCTGTGCTTTGTATAATAAGTGAGTATAACATATTCTAAGGGACTGTGTTAAACATAATAAGCGATAATAATGTCTTCCTCCACCGCCCTGTTCCTAAATCCTTTATAAATTCCCTTTCCTCCCTTCCCAATCCCCTACACCCCTCATTGACCTCCTCACCCGCATCCAATAATTGCCCTCTCTCCCACCCCTTCATTGCCTTGTCCCCCAGCACCCCCTTCATTGCCCTTTCCACCACCTCTATCATTGCTTTTTTCCCACCACGCAAACATTGCCCATTCTGTTATGATCTGGTGGTTTAGGAACAACATGAGACAAGCTCTGAAGGAGGTGGTATCTGTACTAACCGCAAACCCTGAACCTAGCAGCGCAACTAAAAATAGCCGTGGGGGGTACCTGATGCTCCCTAGACCCCCTCGGCACAGCCTAAGATCTAACTTCCCCTAAAGATGGAAACAGGAAACCTATCTTCCCTGAGAGAAAAATCCCCCCAAAAAAGATAGCCCCCCACAAATATTGACGGTGAGAGGAGGGGAAAATAACATACGCAGAAATGAAATCAGATTTTAGCATAGGAGGCCAGTGTAGCTTGATAGATAGGACAGGAAAGGATACTGTGCGGTCAGTATAAAAACTACAAAACAATCCACACAGAGTTTACAAAATCTCCACACCTGACAAAGGTGTGGAGAGTAAATCTGCTTCCCAGAGCTTCCAGCTAACAGAAAAAATCCATACAGATAAGCTGGACAAATATAGAATGCACAGAACAATAAGTCCACAACATGTGGACTGAAATGAGCAAAGCCAGAACTTATCTTTGCAGAACTGGTCAGGAAACCAGGAGAATCCAAGCAGAGATGTGAATCCAGCCAGGGAACATTGACAAGTGGCACAGGCTGAAGAAAGAGCCGGACTTAAATAGCGGACGATAAGTGGAGGCAGCTGATGACAGCTAACTCCAAGGAGCAGCCATACCACTAGAACCCACAAGAGGGAGCCCAAGAGCAGAACTCACAAAAGTGCCACTTACAACCACCGGAGGGAGCCCAAGAGTGGAATTCACAACAGTACCCCCCCTTGAGGAGGGGTCACCGAACCCTCACCAGAGCCCCCAGGCCGATCAGGACAAGCCAAGTGAAAAGCACGAACCAAATTGGTAGCATGGACATCGGAGGCAACAACCCAAGAATTATCCTCCTGGCCATAACCCTTCCACTTGACAAGATACTGAAGCCTCCGCCTCAAAAAACGAGAATCCAAAATCTTCTCAACCTCATATTCCAACTCTCCCTCAACCAACACCGGGGCAGGAGGGTCAACCGAGGGAACAACGGGCACCACATATCTCCGCAACAAAGATCTATGGAAAACATCATGAATGGCAAAAGAGGCAGGAAGAGCCAAAAGAAAAGACACCGGATTAATAATTTCAGAAATTTTATAAGGACCAATAAACCGAGGCTTAAACTTAGGAGAAGAAACCTTCATAGGAACATGACGAGAAGACAACCAAACCAAATCCCCCACACGAAGCCGGGGACCAACACACCGACGGCGGTTAGCAAAACGTTGAGCCCTTTCCTGAGACAACGTCAAATTGTCCACCACATGAGTCCAAATCTGCTGCAGCCTGTCCACCACAGAATTAACACCAGGACAATCAGAAGGCTCAACCTGCCCTGAAGAAAAACGGGGATGAAAACCAAAATTACAAAAGAAAGGTGAAACCAAAGTAGCCGAACTTGCCCGATTATTAAGGGCAAACTCGGCCAACGGCAAGAAAGACACCCAATCATCCTGATCAGCAGACACAAAGCATCTCAAATAGGTCTCCAAGGTCTGATTAGTTCGCTCAGTTTGGCCATTAGTCTGAGGATGAAACGCTGAAGAAAAAGATAAATCAATGCACATCCTAGCACAAAAGGCCTGCCAAAATCTAGAGACAAACTGAGAACCTCTGTCAGACACAATATTCTCCATGCCATGCAAACGAACCACATGCTGAAAAAACAATGGAACCAGATCTGAGGAGGAAGGCAACTTAGGCAAAGGTACCAGATGGACCATTTTAGAGAACCGGTCACAAACAACCCAGATAACAGACATCTGGGAAACAGGAAGATCCGAAATAAAATCCATGGAAATATGCGTCCAGGGCCTCTCAGGGACCGGCAAAGGCAAAAGCAACCCACTAGCGTGGGAACAGCAAGGCTTGGCCCGGGCGCAAGTCCCACAGGACTGCACAAAAGCACGCACATCGCGAGACAAAGAAGGCCACCAAAAGGACCTAGCAACCAAATCTCTGGTACCAAAAATCCCAGGATGACCAGCCAACACTGAACAATGAACCTCAGAAATTACCTTACTTGTCCATCTATCAGGAACAAACAGCTTCCCCACTGGACAGCGGTCAGGCCTATCAGCCTGAAATTCCTGAAGCACCCGCCGCAAATCAGGGGAGATAGCAGAAAGAATCACCCCCTCCTTAAGAATGCCAACCGGCTCCAGGACTCCAGGAGAATCAGGCGAAAAACTCCTAGAGAGGGCATCAGCCTTAACATTCTTAGATCCCGGAAGATACGAGACCACAAAATCAAAACGGGAGAAAAACAGGGACCATCGAGCCTGTCTAGGATTCAGCCGCTTGGCCGACTCGAGGTAAATCAGATTCTTATGATCGGTCAGGACCACAACACGGTGTTTAGCTCCCTCAAGCCAATGTCGCCACTCCTCAAACGCCCACTTCATAGCCAACAACTCCCGATTGCCGACATCATAATTGCGTTCTGCAGGCGAAAACTTTCTGGAAAAAAAGCACACGGTTTCATCAAAGAACCATCAGACTCCCTCTGAGACAAAACGGCCCCTGCCCCAATCTCAGAAGCGTCGACCTCAACCTGAAAAGGAAGAGAAACATCCGGTTGACGCAACACAGGGGCAGAAGTAAATCGGCGTTTAAGCTCCTGAAAGGCCTCAACAGCCTCAGGGGACCAATTCGTAACATCAGCGCCTTTCTTCATCAAATCAGTAAGGGGCTTAACCACACTGGAAAAGTTGGCAATGAAACAGCGATAGAAGTTAGCAAAGCCCAAAAATTTTTGAAGTCCCTTCACAGATATGGGTTGGATCCAGTCATGAATAGCTTGGACCTTAACAGGATCCATTTCTATAGACGAGGGAGAAAAAACAAAACCCAAAAAAGAGACCTTCTGAACTCCGAATAGGCACTTAGACCCCTTCACAAATAAAGCATTATCACGAAGGATCTGGAACACCATCCTGACCTGCTTCACATGAGACTCCCAATCATTGGAAAAAATCAAAATATCATCCAAATATACGACCATGAATTTATCAAGATAATTGCGGAAAATATCATGCATGAAAGACTGGAACACAGATGGAGCATTAGAGAGCCCAAATGGCATCACAAGGTATTCAAAATGGCCTTCGGGCGTATTAAATGCAGTTTTCAATTCGTCACCCTGTTTAATACGAACAAGATTATATGCCCCTCGGAGGTCAATCTTAGTAAACCAACTAGCCACCTTATTCTGAGCAAACAAATCAGTAAGCAGAGGCAAGGGGTATTGGAATTTAACCGTGATCTTATTAAGAAGACGATAATCAATACAGGGTCTCAAGGAGCCATCCTTCTTAGCAACAAAAAAGAAACCCGCTCCCAATGGTGACGAAGAGGGCCGAATATGCCCTTTCTCCAAAGATTCCTTAACATAGCTCCGCATGGCGGCATGCTCTGACACAGACAGATTGAAAAGTCGGCCCTTAGGGAACTTACAACCAGGAATCAAGTTAATAGCACAATCACAGTCCCTATGTGGAGGAAGGGAACTGGACTTGGGCTCATCAAATACATCCTGGAAATCCGACAAAAACTCAGGGACCTCAGAAGAGGGGGAAGAGGAAATTGACATCAAAGAAACTTCACTATGTACTCCTCGACAACCCCAACTAGTCACCGACATAGTTTTCCAATCCAGCACCGGATTATGTTCCTGTAACCATGAAAATCCCAGCACAACAACATCATGCAGGTTATGCAACACGAGAAAACGGCAATCTTCCTGATGTGCAGGATCCATGTACATAGTCATCTGTGTCCAGTACTGAGGTTTATCCTTGGCCAAAGGTGTAGCATCAATGCCCCTCAAAGGAATAGGGCTCTGCAAAGGCTGCAAGGAAAAACCACAGCGCCTGGCGAATTCTAAGTCCATTAAGTTCAGGGCAGCGCCTGAATCCACAAATGCCATGACAGAAAAGGAAGACAATGAGCAAATGAGGGTCACAGATAAGAGAAATTTAGGCTGTATAGTACTAATGGTAACAGACCTAGCGACTCTCTTAGTACGCTTAGGGCAATCAGAGATAACATGAGCCGATTCACCACAGTAAAAACACAGCCTATTCTGACGTCTGAATTCCTGCCGTTCTATTCTAGTCAAAATCTTATCACATTGCATAGGTTCAGGACTATGCTCAGAGGATACTGCCATATGGTGCACAGCTTTGCGCTCGCACAGACGCCGATCAATCTGAATGGCTAGAGACATAGATTCGCTCAAACCGGCAGGCGTAGGAAAGCCCACCATAACATCTTTAAGGGTTTCAGAAAGACCTTTTCTGAAAATAGCAGCCAGAGCCTCTTCATTCCATTTAGTGAGCACAGACCATTTTCTAAATTTCTGGCAGTATAACTCTGCCGCTTCCTGACCTTGACACAAGGCCAACAGGGTTTTTTCTGCATGATCCACAGAATTAGGTTCGTCATACAATAATCCGAGCGCTTGAAAAAATGCATCTACATTCAATAATGCCGGATCCCCTGTTTCAAGAGAAAAAGCCCAGTCTTGAGGGTCACCACGCAGCAAGGATATGATGATTTTCACCTGCTGAATGGGACCACCAGAAGAACGGGGTTTCAAAGCAAAAAACAATTTGCAGTTATTTTTAAAGTTCAAAAACTTGGATCTGTCCCCAAAAAACAAATCAGGAGTAGGAATTCTGGGCTCCAAAGCCGGAGTCTGGACAACATAGTCCTGGGTACTCTGTACTCTTGCAGCAAGTTGATCCACACGAGAAAACAAACCCTGAACATCCATGCCAAAACATACATCCTGAACCACCCAGATATCAAGAGGAAAAAAAAAAAGACAAACCAAAGCACAGAAAAAAAAATGGTTCAGAACTTTCTTTTCCTTCTTTTGAGATACATTTAATTCATTTTTGGCCACTTGTACTGTTATGATCTGGTGGTTTAGGAACAACATGAGACAAGCTCTGAAGGAGGTGGTATCTGTACTGGCCGCAAACCCTGAACCTAGCAGCGCAACTAAAAATAGCCGTGGGCGGTACCTGACGCTCCCTAGACCCCTCGGCACAGCCTAAGATCTAACTTCCCCTAAAGATGGAAACAGGAAACCTATCTTGCCTCAGAGAAAAATCCCCAAAGGAAAGATAGCCCCCCACAAATATTGACGGTGAGAGGAGGGGAAATTAACATACGCAGAAATGAAATCAGATTTTAGCATAGGAGGCCAGTGTAGCTTGATAGATAGGACAGGAAAGGATACTGTGCGGTCAGTATAAAAACTACAAAGCAATCCACACAGAGTTTACAAAATCTCCACACCTGACTAAAGGTGTGTAGGGTAAATCTGCTTCCCAGAGCTTCCAGCTAACAGAAAAAATCCATACAGACAAGCTGGACAAATATAGAATGCACAGAACAATAAGTCCACATCATGTGGACTGAAATGAGCAAAGCCAGAACTTATCTTTGCAGAACTGGTCAGGAAACCAGGAGAATCCAAGCAGAGATGTGAATCCAGCCAGGAAACATTGACAAGTGGCACAAGCTGAAGAAAGAGCCGGACTTAAATAGCGGACGATAAGTGGAGGCAGCTGATGACAGCTAACTCCAAGGAGCAGCCATACCACTAGAACCCACAAGAGGGAGCCCAAGAGCAGAACTCACAAAAGTGCCACTTACAACCACCGGAGGGAGCCCAAGAGCGGAATTCACAACACCATTCCTCCTCCATCAATGTCTTCTCCCCACCGCCCCATCATTGCTCATTCCACCACCCCCATCATTTCCTCCTCCCCACCCCCCATTATTTCCCTTTGCACCACCCCCAACATTGCTTTCTCCCCCACCACCCACATTATTGCCCTCTCCATCACCCCCATCATTGCCTTCTTCCCATCACCCCCATCATTGCCCTCTCCTCCACCTACACACTGTTTTGCAGTGAGCCATGTTACAGCCAGGGGGCGCGGTAGGCATAATTATGATGGTGAATTAGGGACTGGCATTATTGTAAATGGCCGGTATGTGTCGTGGAGGTTCTCTGCGCTGCAAGCCCAAAATTATATGGTTATGCTGGGACTAACAGTTCCACAAGTGTTTGTTGTGTTTACTTATAAGGGGGCTTATAGGTTAGTCAAAGAGCTGGGTGGGTATTGTCTACCCACACATGCACCACCCATCCATGGGGGTGGGTACAACCATATAATGTGAATGAGGTCTGATCACATGATGAGAGTGTATGGACCTGAGTGTTCAGAGTGTGAGTTCCTGTATAGCCTGTGTGTTGGAATGTCCTGGAGTTGACTGGATTCCTGGAAGCACCTGCTGAGGCTAAGGACTGAATGGTCAGTGTGTTGGAATGTCCTGAAGTGGACTGGATTCCTGGAAGCACATGTTGAGACCATGGACTGAAGGCTTGTGTTGGAAGTGCCTGGGACTGGACTTCCTGATTAGCGCACGGAGAGGCCATATCTTCAGAGCCTGGAACGGCTACTGTGTTGGGGAAGCTACAGTTTCTACTGCGTGTCTGGACTATCTGAGGTGGCCTGGTCACAAGACGGTGATCCCAGTGAGGCAGTTTTTCCCTGGGAACCTGGACTGACAGGAGTCAGTGTGTGGAGCCGAAGCTCCTGTATGGTAACTCCAGATAAAGGGGGTTATGGGCAGAGACATATCTGCCATTGGAATAGACTGTCGGTGGTTCCGTTGATGTAAATAATGAACTGTTCGTGGTGCGGTTTAATAAACCGGATAGACTGTTTATGTGGAGAAACCGTGCCCGAGTGCTTTAATCCCGTGCCAAGCAAGTGTCCCCATACCCACTCAGGTAGCGCTAACTCACAACACACACAGACACACAAAGCACCACTCACCTCTATGCATGTTCCCCCACAGCGCTGCACATGCATGCACGCACGCACACACACACACACACCCCACCACTCATCTCTACACACACACATACATACGTAAACACATAGCAGACAGCAATTCTTACCTCTCTTCATGCTCTCTCACAGCCACAGCATCACCATCGCTGGCAGCTTCCTCTCACTGGCACAGCTGCCGGGGCGCTGAACGATGATGTTATCCAGCCGCGCTGCTGACTGCTGTGTGAGACAGGAAGCGCGGGCAGGAAGCAGGATGGATCGCTGCAGCTATGCTGCCCTTATCCCTTGTAGGCAGCGGAGCTTCAGGTATCTCTCCCTGCCCACCGCACATGAGGGCAATCTGGCCAGGGGCACCCCAGATCCTTTGGGCTGGATAAACAGGCCAGATTGCCCTCATTATTAGATGCCCTGCAGACCAGGACCGAATGTGTCTTTCATGCATTTAAACTGTTACTGCATGTAAACACACAGTGACAGTTCAGTGCCAACAGCTGTCTCTGACAGCTTAGAAGTACGTGAAGAGGTGTGGTGACCCATGCACCCCTGTCCCCCACGCAAATCGCTGTGATCACTCAGTCAATCTGACTAACCGATTACAGCATGATCGCGCAGGAGATGCTGAAATATCAGCACTTCCTGTCCAATCAGTGCAGTAGCTCTACTCTGCCAGTGGCTGAGCATCTCCACTAAGAGCCAGGAGAAGGGTTGAGCGAAACGGGTCGTTCATTTTCAAAAGTCGCCGACTTTTGGCAAAGTCGGGTTTCATGAAACCCGATCCGACCCCTGTGCGGGGTCGGCCATGCGGTACGCGACTTTCGCGCCAAAGTCGCGTTTCAATGACGCGAAAAGCGCCATTTCTCAGCCAATGAAGGTAAACGCAGAGTGTGGGCAGCGTGATGACATAGGTCCTGGTCCCCACCATCTTAGAGAAGGGCATTGCAGTGATTGGCTTGCTGTCTGCGGCGTCACAGGGGCTATAAAGGGGCGTTCCCGCCGACCGCCATCTTACTGCTGCTGATCTGAGCTTATGGAGAGTTTGCTGCCGCTTCGTCAGAAGCAGGGATAGCGTTAGGCAGGGTCCATTAACCACCAAACCGCTTGTGCTGTAGCGATTTGCACTGTCCAACACCACCTTCGGTGTGCAGGGATAGTGGAAGCTACATTTTTTTTTTTTTTCTCAGCGCTGTAGCTCATTGGGCTGCCCTAGAAGGCTCCATGATAGCTGCATTGCTGTGTGTACGCCGCTGTGCAAACCAACTGCTTTTTTCAAAGCACAAATCCTCTTGTTCCTTCCTTTCTGCACAGCTATCTTGTTTGTTTGTCCACACTTTCTATTTAATTTGTGCATCAGTCCACTCCTTATTGCTGCCTGCCATACCTGGCTGAGATTACTGCAGGGAGATAGTAATTGAAGGACAGTTCCTTTTTTTTTTTTTTTGTGGGAGATTAAGATTGGCATTTCTGCTAGAGTGCCATCCCTGTCTGTGCCATCTCTCACTCAGTGGGCCATAGAAAGCCTATTTATTTTTTTGCTTGATTTGGGTTCTAAAATCTACCTGAAAAAATCACTACATCAATCAGTGGGAGAAAAATATTGGCCTCAGGGCTTGTGTGCCACTCCTGACTCCTGTGTGTGCCATCTCTCAGTCAGTGGGCCATAGAAAGCCTATTTATTTTTTTGCTTGATTTGGGTTCCAAAATCTACCTGAAAAAATCACTACATCAATCAGTGGGAGAAAAATATTGGCCTCAGGGCTTGTGTGCCACTCCTGACTCCTGTGTGCATCATCACTCACTCAGTGGGCCATAGAAAGCCTATTCTTTTTTTTTGCTTTATTTGGGTTCTAAATTCTACCTGAAAAAATCAATAAATCAGTGGGAGATTAATATTGGCCTTTGGGCTTGTGTGCCAGTCCTAAGCGTGCCATCTCTCTCACAAATAGTGGGCCATAGAAAGCCTATTTTTTTTTTTTTTTTTGGTTTTATAAATTCTCCCTGAAAAAAAAAAGGGAGATTAATATTGGCCTTTGGGCTTGTGTGCCAGTCCTAAGCGTGCCATCTCTCTCTCTCTCAGATAGTGGGCCATAGAAAGCCTATTTATTATTTTTTTATTGGGTTTATAAATTTTCCCTGAAAAAAAAAAAAAAAAGTAGGAGATTAATATTGGCCTCTGGGCTTGTGTGCCAGTCCTGAGCGTGCCATCTCTCTCACAAATAGTGGGCCATAGAAAGCCTTTTTTTTTTTTTTTTTTTTTGGTTTTTTAAATTCTCCCTGAAAAAAAAAAGGGAGATTAATATTGGCCTTTGGGCTTGTGTGCCAGTCCTAAGCGTGCCATCTCTCTCTCTCAGATAGTGGGCCATAGAAAGCCTATTTATTATTTTTTTATTGGGTTTATAAATTTTCCCTGAAAAAAAAAAAAAAAGTGGGAGATTAATATTGGCCTTTGGGCTTGTGTGCCAGTCCTAAGCGTGCCATCTCTCTCTCTCAGATAGTGGGCCATAGAAAGCCTATTTATTATTTTTTTTATTGGGTTTATAAATTTTCCCTGAAAAAAAAAAAAAAAAAAAGGGAGATTAATATTGGCCTTTGGGCTTGTGTGCCAGTCCTAAGCGTGCCATCTCTCTCTCTCAGATAGTGAGCCATAGAAAGCCTATTTATTTTTTTGGTTGATTTGGGATCTAAATTCTACCTGAAAAAATCAATAAATCAATCAGTGGGAGATAAATATTGGCCTCTGGGCTTGTGTGCCACTCCTGACTCCTGTGTGCGTCATCTCTCACTCAGTGGGCCATAGAAAGCCTATTTTTTGTTTTATTTGTTTTCTAAATTCTCCCTGAAAAAATCATTTTATTTTATTTGGTTTCTAAATTCTTCCTGAAAAAATCATTTTATTCTATTATTTTTTTTTCTAAAGTCTCCCTGAAAAAAAAAAAAAACAGTGGGAGATTAATATTGCCGTTTCTGCTTGTGTGCCAGTCTTGACTCCTGGGTGTGCCATCTCTCTCTCTCTCTCCAATTGTGGGCCATAGAAAGCCTATTATTTTTTTTGCTTGATTTGGGTTCCAAAATCTACCTGAAAAAATCACTACATCAATCATTGGGAGAAAAATATTGGCCTCTGGGCTTGTGTGCCACTCCTGACTCCTGTGTGTGTCATCTTTCGCTCAGTGGGCCATAGAAAGCCTATTTTTTGTTTTATTTGTTTTCTAAATTCTCCCTGAAAAAATCATTTTATTTTATTTGGTTTCTAAATTCTTCCTGAAAAAATCATTTTATTCTATTATTTTTTTTTTCTAAAGTCTCCCTGAAAAAAAAAAAAAACAGTGGGAGATTAATATTGCCCTTTCTGCTTGTGTGCCAGTCTTGACTCCTGGGTGTGCCATCTCTCTCTCTCTCTCCAATTGTGGGCCATAGAAAGCCTATAATTTTTTTTGCTTGATTTGGGTTCCAAAATCTACCTGAAAAAATCACTACATCAATCATTGGGAGAAAAATATTGGCCTCTGGGCTTGTGTGCCACTCCTGACTCCTCTGTGCGTCATCTCTCACTCAGTGGGCCATAGAAAGCCTATTTTTTGTTTTATTTGTTTTCTAAATTCTCCATGAAAAAATCATTTTATTTTATTTGGTTTCTAAATTCTTCCTGAAAAAATCATTTTATTCTAATTTTTTTTTTCTAAAGTCTCCCTGAAAAAAAAAATAAAAATCAGTGGGAGATTAATATTGCCCTTTCTGCTTGTGTGCCAGTCTTGACTCCTGGGTGTGCCATCTCTCTCTCTCTCTCCAATTGTGGGCCATAGAAAGCCTATTATTTTTTTTGCTTGATTTGGGTTCCAAAATCTACCTGAAAAAATCACTACATCAATCATTGGGAGAAAAATATTGGCCTCTGGGCTTGTGTGCCACTCCTGACTCCTGTGTGCGTCATCTCTCACTCAGTGGGCCATAGAAAGCCTATTTTTTGTTTTATTTGTTTTCTAAATTCTCCCTGAAAAAATCATTTTATTTTATTTGTTTTTTAAATTCTTCCTGAAAAAATCATTTTTTTTTATTATTTTTTTTTTCTAAAGTCTCCCTGAAAAAAAAAAAAATCAGTGGGAGATTAATATTGCCCTTTCTGCTTGTGTGCCAGTCTTGACTCCTGGGTGTGCCATCTCTCTCTCTCTCTCCAATTGTGGGCCATAGAAAGCCTATTATTTTTGTAGCTTTATTTGGGTTCCAAAATCTACCTGAAAAAATCACTACATCAATCATTGGGAGAAAAATATTGGCCTCTGGGCTTGTGTGCCACTCCTGACTCCTGTGCGCGTCATCTCTCACTCAGTGGGCCATAGAAAGCCTATTTTTTGTTTTATTTGTTTTCTAAATTCTCCCTGAAGAAATCATTTTATTTTATTTGGTTTCTAAATTCTTCCTGAAAAAATCATTTTATTTTATTTTGTTTCTAAAGTCTCCCTGAAAAAAAAATAAAAAATAAAAAAAAACAGTGGGAGATTAATAGTTACATTTGTGCTTCAGTGACAGTCCTGCGTGTGTGGCATCTCTCTCATTTGGTGCCACCAAAAACAGAGTGTGTAACATTGTGCCTGATTTTCGTTGTGGTCTCACCCACCTGTAAAGGGGTAGCTAAATCATACTGAAGTTATAGCTCACCGTGTAAGTTGTGTGACAGCAACAAATACCGTTAGTTTGGTTACGTTTTTAAAACAATGAGGAAGTCTGGTGGAAGAGGTCGTGGCCGGGGGCGTTCATTGTCAGCTGGTAATGAGGGTAGTGGTAGTGGTGGAGCATCAGGTGGTCATGGGAAAAAAAATATTGCACCTAAGTCTGGAGCTGTGGAGCCAGGTTCGTCGTCTGGCTACACAAGGCCTCGAACGCTCCCTTTTCTGGGAGTAGGAAAACCGCTTTTAAAGCTGGAGCAGCAAGAGCAAGTTTTGGCTTATCTTGCTGACTCAGCCTCTAGCTCTTTTGCCTTCTCTCGTGAAACTGGTAAATGTAAAAGCAGCGCGTCGTTAGTGGATGTTCACGGTCAGGGACAAGTCGCTTCCTTGTCCTCTTCAGCAAAAACAACAACAGAGAAGAATGCAGGAGGCGACACAACGGGTTACTCCATGGAGCTCTTTACACATACCGTCCCTGGCTTAGAAAGTGAAGCAGTTAACAGTCCATGCCCATTACAAGTTGAATCTGACATGGAGTGCACTGATGCACAGCCACAGCCAGACTACTATGCTGGTCCTTTGACTCAGACCACAACATTGCCCTCACAGGGTAATGATCAAGAATCAGACCCTGATGAGACTATGTTGCCCCATCACGAACGTTATACCACCGACCGACACGGTGACACAGACGAAGTTGCACACGAGCTACAAGAAGAGGTAATAGATGACCCAGTTGTTGACCCCGATTGGCAGCCATTGGGGGAACAGGGTGCAGGCGGCAGCAGTTCTGAAGTGGAGGAGGAGGGGCCGCAGCAGGCATCAACATCGCAACAGGTTCCATCTGCCAGGCCCGTATCTTGCCCAAAACGCGTGGCAAAGCCAAAACCTGTTGGAGGACAGCGTGGCCATCCGGTTAAAGCTCAGTCTGCAATGCCTGAAAAGGTATCCGATGCTAGAAAGAGTGCAGTCTGGCATTTTTTTAAACAACATCCAATTGATCAGCGCAAAGTCATCTGTCAAAAATGTTCAACTACCTTAAGCAGAGGGCAGAATCTGAAAAGTCTCAATACAAGTTGCATGCATAGACATTTAACCACCATGCATTTGCAAGCTTGGACTAACTACCAAACGTCCCTTAAGGTTGTAGCACCCTCGGCCAATGAAGCTAGTCATCAACGCAACATCCCTTCCGGCAGTGTAGCGCCACCATTTACCACCTGCAGTATCTGTGCAGGTTTCTTTGCCAGGCCAAAGCAGTCAGGGTCAGGGAATCACCAGTTTCGTAGTAGGAAACACTGCATCTAGGGCACCGGCGGCAACAATACCATCTCCCACCGTCTCTCAGTCTGCCATGTCCACCGGCACCCCCGCTAGTTCCACGATCTCTAGCTCTCCAGTCCAGCTAACCCTACATGAGACTATGGTTAGAAAAAGGAAGTACTTAGCCTCGCATCCACGTACACAGGGTTTGAACGCCCACATAGCTAGACTAATCTCGTTAGAGATGATGCCCTACCGGTTAGTTGAAAGCGAAGCTTTCAAAGCCCTGATGGACTACGCTGTACCACGCTACGAGCTACCCAGTCGACACTTTTTTTCCAGAAAAGCCATCCCAGCCCTCCACCAGCATGTTAAAGAGCGCATCGTCCATGCACTCAGGCAATCTGTGAGCACAAAGGTGCACCTGACAACAGATGCATGGACCAGTAGGCATGGCCAGAGACGTTACGTGTCCATCACGGCACACTGGGTAAATGTGGTGGATGCAGGGTCCACAGGGGACAGCAATTTTGGGACAGTTCTGCCTAGCTCACGGCCTAGGAAACAGTTGGCTGTAGCCGTTCGCACCCCCTCCTCCTCCTCCTCGTCCTCCTGCAGAAGCGAGAGCTCGTCCACAGACCGCAGTCGCACAACCACTCCATCCGCAGCTGCCACTGTTGCACACCAGGTCTCCCATTATGGGGCAGCTACTGGCAAACGTCAGCAGGCTGTATTGGCTATGAAGTGTTTGGGCGACAACAGACACACCGCGGAAGTTCTGTCCGAGTTCTTGCAGAAAGAAACGCAGTCGTGGCTGGGCACTGTAGATCTTGAGGCAGGCAAGGTAGTGAGTGATAACGGAAGGAATTTCATGGCTGCCATCTCCCTTTCCCAACTGAAACACATTCCTTGCCTGGCTCACACCTTAAACCTGGTGGTGCAGTGCTTCCTGAAAAGTTATCCGGGGTTATCCGACCTGCTCCTCAAAGTGCGTGGACTTTGCTCACATATCCGCCGTTCGCCCGTACACTCCAGCCGTATGCAGACCTATCAGCGTTCTTTGAACCTTTCCCAGCATCGCCTAATCATAGACGTTGCAACAAGGTGGAACTCAACACTGCACATGCTTCAGAGACTGTGCGAACAGAGGCGGGCTGTTATGTTTTTGTGGGAGGATACACATACACGGGCAGGCAGTAGGATGGCAGACATGGAGTTGTCAGGTGTGCAGTGGTCGAAGATTCAAGACATGTGTCAAGTCCTTCAGTGTTTTGAGGAATGCACACGGCTGGTTAGTGCAGACAACGCTTAATAAGCATGAGCATCCCCCTAATGCGTCTGCTGATGCAAAGTTTGACGCACATAAAGGATCAGGCGTCTGCAGCTGAGGAAGAGGAAAGCCTTGATGACAGTCAGCCATTGTCTGGCCAGGGCAGTGTACAGGACGAGGTAGCGGGCGAAGAGGAGGAGGAGGACGAGGAGGATGATGGGGATGATTATATTTTTAATGAGGAAGCTTTTCCGGGGCCACTGGAAATTGTTGGCGCGGCAAGGCCGGGTTCTGGTTTTTGGAGGGACACAAGTGACGTGGATTTGCCTGAAACTGCCCCTCAACCAAGCACAACCGCAGATTTGAGAACTGGAACTTTGGCCCACATGGCGGATTATGCCTTACGTATCCTCAAAAGGGACACACGCATTACTAAAATGATGAACGATGACGATTACTGGTTGGCCTGCCTCCTTGATCCTCGCTATAAAGGCAAATTGCAAAATATAATGCCACATGAGAACTTGGAACTAGGGTTGAGCGACCTTTGCTTTTATAGGATCGGGTCGGGTTTCACGAAACCCGACTTTTTCAAAAGTCGGGTCGAGTGAAATCGGCCAATCCTATAAAAAAGTCGGGGTCGGGGTCGGCCAAAACCTGAAACCCAATGCAGTGCATTGGGTTTCCATGGTTCCCAGGGTCTGAAGGAGCGGAAACTCTCCTTCAGGCCCTGCGATCCATATTTTAGTGTAAAATAAAGAATTAAAATAAAAAATATCGCAATACTTACCCTCTTTCGCGCCCTGGTACTAACCGGCAGCCTTTCTTCCTTAGAATCAGCCTTCCAAGACCTTGCGGTGACGTCGCGGCTTCTGGTTGGTCGCGCGGCGGTCACATGGGCGGCCACGCGACCAATCACAAGCCGCGACGTCACCGCGACGTCACCGAAGGTCCTTCCTAAGAATCAGCGCTTCCAGGACCTTCGGTGACGTCAGAAGCCGCGACGTCACCGCAAGGTCTTGGAAGGCTGATTCTAAGGAAGAAAGGCTGCCGGTTAGTACCAGGGCGCGTCAGAGGGTAAGTATTGCGATATTTTTTATTTTAATTCTTTATTTTACACTTAAATCTGAATTCCAATACCAATTCCCGATATCTTAAACATATCGGGAATCGGTATCGGAATTCCGATTCCAGATTCAAAAGATCGCCGACTTCATGGCCGACCCCACACTGGGGTCGGGTCGGGTTTCATGAAACCCGACCTTGCCAAAAGTCGGCGACTTTTAAAATATTTCGACCCGTTTCGCTCAACCCTACTTGGAACTAATATTAGCAACCAAACAATCAACTCTTGTTGACCATTTGCTTCTGGCATTCCCTGCACACAGCACCCGTGATCGTTCTCACACGAGCTGCAGGGGCCAGCAGACCAGAGTTGTTAGAGGGGCAGAAATCAGAAGTGGCGTTGGCCAGAGGGGGTTTTCTGACCAGGTTGTGGAGTGATTTTGCTATGACCGCAGACAGGACAGGTACTGCAGCATCAATTCAAAGTGACAGGAGACAACATTTGTCCAGTATGGTTACAAACTATTTTTCATCCCTTATAGACGTTCTCCCTCAACCGTCATTCCCATTTGATTACTGGGCATCCAAATTAGACACCTGGCCAGAATTGGCAGAATATGCATTGCAGGAGCTTGCTTGCCCGGCAGCTAGTGTCCTATCAGAAAGAGTATTCAGTGCTGCAGGTTCAATACTAACAGAAAAAAGGACTCGTCTGGCTACCCAAAATGTAGATGATCTAACCTTCATTAAAATGAACCACAACTGGATTTCGAAATCTTTTGCCCCACCTTGCCCGGCTGACACCTAGCTTTCCTATGAAAAGGTCTTGCCTGTGGACTATTATGAATGACTTTTCCAATATCGTAATTTGCTGCACCTGATTGTCCAGCATACGACATGTTTACACCTCCCTAAATGGCCAAACTCCCCACACGGGGCCGTGGTATCGCCACTTGGCGCCAGCACCCGTGAGAGTGCTGTTTTTTTTCTGAAGAGGTGGGTGTGCCCGCTTTTGGTCGACGGCACTGCCACTGGGTCCCTCATAGTACAATAAAGTGTCTCTGGCGGTGGTGGTGCGCACCCAACGTCAGACACACCGTTGTAATATGAGGGGCCCTGGGCCTGTACCGCCGGCCACAAGACAGTTCCCCCCCCAGCTCAAACAGTGCTCTACCACTTGCAAAATTATCTCTCACAGCTCCACCAATGTTTAGTCTATGCGCTGACATCCTTCAATGCCTGGCACTGACAATACCATTGTATTGACATTTTTGTTATGTTAGGCTTTCGAAGCCTGTCTGCGGTCCCTCCTTCCACTAGGCCTCCACTGACCATTGTACTGCTGCCCGTGTACCCCTGGAACCAATTTTAAATTGCCAACAGCCCAATTTTGTTATGTTCGGCCTTCGAAGCCTGTCTGCAGTCCCTTCTTTCTACTACTACTACACTGACCAGACCACTGCTGCCCGTGTACCCCTGGAACCAATGTTAAATTGCCTGCACCCCTATTTTTGTTATGTTAGGCCTTCGAAGCCTGTCTGTGGTCCCTCCTTCCACTAGGCCTCCACTGACCATTGTACTGCTGCCCGTGTACCCCTGGAACCAATTTTAAATTGCCAACAGCCCAATTTTGTTATGTTAGGCCTTCGAAGCCTGTCTGTAGTCCCTTCTTTCTACTACTACTACACTGACCAGACCACTGCTGCCCGTGTACCCCTGGAACCAATGTTAAATTGCCTGCACCCCTATTTTTGTTATGTTAGGCCTTCGAAGCCTGTCTGCGGTCCCTCCTTCCACTAGTCCTCCACTGACAATTGTACTGCTGCCCGTGTACCCCTGGAACCAATTTTAACCCTCCGTCACATACAATATTCGGACTAACGAGTTCACATACAATGTGCCTGTCAGGCGCCTGCTGGAAAAATACCTATAATATCTAATGTTTGCAATTTCAGTGCTCTAAAAGTGATCAGTGACCTTCATAGGGATGTAATAAAAGAGACTACACATAATCAGTTGCAAAAAAAAACATTTACTTAACATAAAACTAATAACTATGAAATACAAACTTTTCAAAACTCCCGCCAAATAGTCCCCAGTTCGACTCTCTCAAAAAAATGTACAAAGAAAATTTTTGAACACAAACTTAATTTTAAGGTACCTTAAGTACTATTAAAAACATATTCAATCAGAAGTAGATGCTGAGGTTTCCCCAGAAAAGTCACACTTGCAGAGCAAATAGCAAGAATTACACACCATTTTTGCATGTGTCAGGCAAATTGCTTTATGACATTTGAGACATTCATAATTTGAAAGCCTTCTGGTTCCGCTTTCCGTTTGGCAGGTGGTGCATCTCCTTCTTTTGTGAGGTGGTGCAGATGGTGACTTTTCACCATCATCTTCTGGGGGGAACCTTTTGAGCTGAACTTGAAGGCGAGAGGGGATACCGATTGTTTTCACGCTTCTCCTGCGTAGCTCTCCAAGTACTAGTTCATGGGCCAATTTTTTCAGATACAATCGTCTACGGAGTGGTTCAACCTTGTTTTCAAGATAAATTACTTGTGAATTTATACCACCCAAATTCAACATAGCAAAAAATATGACCATTGGCCAGCGTTTGATGTTTCTGCTGACGTTGAAAGTGGAGCACATCTGATCTGCTGTATCCACACCCCCTTTGGTGGCATTGTAAAATGTAATTATCTCCGTTTTTTTTTCTGCCCCAGTCCCAGGATCGATGGCAGCATCATCATGAAGTGTTGATAGAAGAAGTACGATTTTTTTGGCATGTGGTACATAGGAAACTAAAGCCTTTCCATTATGGAATGCAAACATACTGCTGTACTGTTGTCACTCTTTCACACTTACAAACTGTGGCGGCAATTCCCTTTTGTTTTTTCTTACAGTTCCCACATATGACAGCTTCTGAATTTTCAGATAATCAATCAGATCACAACTTGTAAACCAATTGTCAGCTGTAATATTGCGACCCGATCCAAATAAGGGTTCAGCCAGTCTTTTTACAACATCAATGGGTTTGTTGCTCACACAGTAAGGACCTTCTGGTTGTTTTCCTGCATAAACTTCCAGGTTGTAAGTGTAGGTCTTACTGGCATCAACAAGGGCATAAATTTTTATTCCATATTTGTTTGGCTTTGATGGAATATATTGACGAAAGGCACATCTACCACGAAAACCAGGGAGCATTTCGTCAATAGTGAGATTCTCTCCAGGGTAATAACTTTGTTTACAGTTTACAACAAATCTTTGAAATATATCACGAATTGGAGCAAGTCGGTCATGTGTTTTGCGTTCGGTTCGGGTAGTTCTGTCATCAAACCGAAGGCAACGAATTAGAATCTTAAATCTGTTTATGGACATAACAAGGCTAAATTTTTCAACTCCATCCCCATCTTTACCCCAAAGTTCCTCCAAACTTTGTCTATTTGCCCTATAAGCTCCTGCAAGGTACAGTAATCCAAAAAAAGCACGCAGTTCTATTTCATCTGTGGGCTTGATGGTTCTGTTGCAGATGTACTTGTCCTTTATAATGTCTATATATTGGTTGGTATATGTGACAATAGAGTCCAGAATGTCATCTGTAAATATACTGTTCAAGCATTCAACTGCAGTTTTTGCATTATGTGCAGTTCCTATTACTGCAGGAAGGTGAGTAATAATGTTTAAAGGTTCCCTACGTTTTTTCTGGAATGGCTTCTTGTTCCATTTAGTATTTTTATCTTTTCCAATATAATATGATCCAACTTCTTCATCCTCACCACTGTCACCATCTTGCTCTGTTTCAGAATCCAGGACACATTCTTCCACCTCATCATGAGAATCAATCTCACTTTCCTCTCCTAAATCCTCATTCAGTGTGAGGTCTCTATCATCTAACAGCATGTTTGTTACTTCCTCAACATCAAGTTGTTTGAATAAATTGTACATTTTCCTCTCAATTTCAGCAGATAATCTGAAGCAAGAGAAAGAATATGTTAGGGAACTACTGTATATGCCTGAGCAGCACACTTTCTTTTATAAAATCTCCCTTATTTCTATGAAATATCCTCACATTTTGTGCTATACATTCATAAAACAAGCTAAATAAACTATTGTGATGAATATAAACATAAAATACCAACCTTACTGAATGTGACGTATTCACATACAATGAGCCTGAGAGATCTGTGCAGCTATATCCTCTCCCCTGAAGCTCTGAAATCCAACTGTGATATCAGGTTTCACAGACCTTCAAGAGACAGGAGACTACCTGGAGGGAGGGGGTTTCCTCACAATCTGGTGAGGAAGGAGAAATGAAAGTAAAAGAGAAGCGCCTGTCAGATCAGTTGTATGTGACGGAGGGTTAAATTGCCAACAGCCCAATTTTGTTATGTTAGGCCTTCGAAGCCTGTCTGCAGTCCCTTCTTTCTACTACTACTACACTGACCAGACCACTGCTGCCCGTGTATCCCTGGAACCAATGTTAAATTGCCTGCACCCCTATTTTTGTTATGTTAGGCCTTCGAAGCCTGTCTGCGGTCCCTCCTTCCACTAGGCCTCCACTGACCATTGTACTGCTGCCCGTCTACCCCTGGAACCATTTTTAAATTGCCAACAGCCCAATTTTGTTATGTTAGGCCTTCGAAGCCTGTCTGTAGTCCCTTCTTTCTACTACTACTACACTGACCAGACCACTGCTGCCCATGTACCCCTGGAACCAATGTTAAATTGCCTGCACCCCTATTTTTGTTATGTTAGGCCTTCGAAGCCTGTCTGCGGTCCCTCCTTCCACTAGGCCTCCACTGACCATTGTACTGCTGCCCGTGTACCCCTGGAACCAATTGTAAATTGCCAACAGCCCTATTTTTTATGTTAGGCCTTCGAAGCCTGTCTGCGGTCCCTCCTTCCACTTGGCCTCCACTGACCATTGTACTGCTGCCCGTGTACCCCTGGAACCAATGTAAAAGTGCCTACAGCCTGTCCAATTTGTTATGTTAGGCCTTCGAAGCCTGTCTGCGGTCCCTTCTTTCTACTACAACTACACTGACCAGACCACTGCCGCCCGTGTACCCCTGTAACCTATTTTAAAGTGCATACAGCCAATTTTTATTCTCTATTTTACAATTATAAAGCCCAGATGGACTACGCTGTACCACGGTAAGAGCTACCCAGTCGTCACTTCTTTTGCGAGAAAAGCCATCCCAGCACTACAGCATCATGTAAAAATCTGCATTGTCCATGCTCTCTGGCTATCTAATAGTAGAAAGGTGCACCTGACAACAGATGCATGGACCAGTAGGCATGTCCACGAAAGGTTAGATGTCCATTACGGCGCACTGGGTTAATGTTGTGGATGCATGGTCCACAGGGGACAGCCTGCAAAGTCTGTCTGCAGTCCCAAATATAAATTGTCCTCCGCTTACCACACCAATGCTGCCTGTGTACCCCTGGAACATTTCAAAACTCCATTGACCAAAATTTGGGGTTTACAGCCTACTACCAGTGTCTGCCGCTCCAAGGTGTTCCCCGGGTTGCCTTTTCTGAGCTTTGATCTTCAGGCTCTCGTTTAGTAGTTGTTGAAAACAACACTGCATTCGGCCTACAAGTTGGGTCTGGGGTGTAGAGATGGTGTGCTCCACTCCAAGGTGTTCCCCAGGTTTCCTCGCCATTGCTGCGATCTTAATGCTCTCGTTTAGTAGTTGTTGGAAACTACAGTGCATTAGGCCTACAAATTGGGTATGGGGTGTAGAGAGATGGTGTGTTCCACTCCAAGGTGTTCCCCAGGTTTCCTCGCCATTGCTTCGATCTTCCTGCTCTCGTTTAGTAGTTGTTGGAAACTACACTGCATTAGGCCTACAAATTGGGTATGGGGTGTAGAGAGACGGTGTGTTACACTCCAAGGTGTTCCCCAGGTTTCCTCTCCATTGCTTCGATCTTCCTGCTCTCGTTTAGTAGTTGTTCGAAACTACAGTGCATTAGGCCTACAAATTGGGTGTGGGGTGTAGAGAGATGGTGTGTTCCACTCCAAGGTGTTCCCCAGGTTTCCTCGCCATTGCTGCGATCTTAATGCTCTCGTTTAGTAGCTGTTGGAAACTACACTGCATTAGGCCTACAAATTGGGTATGGGGTGTAGAGAGACGGTGTGTTACACTCCAAGGTGTTCCCCAGGTTTCCTCTCCATTGCTTCGATCTTCCTGCTCTCGTTTAGTAGTTGTTGGAAACTACAGTGCATTAGGCCTACAAATTGGGTATGGGGTGTAGAGAGATGGTGTGTTCCACTCCAAGGTGTTCCCCAGGTTTCCTCGCCATTGCTTTGATCTTCCTGCTCTCGTTTAGTAGTTGTTGGAAACTACACTGCATTAGGCCTACAAATTGGGTATGGGGTGTAGAGAGACGGTGTGTTACACTCCAAGGTGTTCCCCAGGTTTCCTTTCCATTGCTTCGATCTTCCTGCTCTCGTTTAGTAGTTGTTGGAAACTACAGTGCATTAGGCCTACAAATTGGGTATGGGGTGTAGAGAGATGGTGTGTTCCACTCCAAGGTGTTCCCCAGGTTTCCTCGCCATTGCTGCCATCTTAATGCTCTCGTTTAGTAGTTGTTGGAAACTACACTGCATTAGGCCTACAAATTGGGTATGGGGTGTAGAGAGACGGTGTGTTACACTCCAAGGTGTTCCCCAGGTTTCCTCTCCATTGCTTCGATCTTCCTGCTCTCGTTTAGTAGTTGTTGGAAACTACAGTGCATTAGACCTACAAATTGGGTATGGGGTGTAGAGAGATGGTGTGTTCCACTCCAAGGTGTTCCCCAGGTTTCCTCGCCATTGCTGCGATCTTAATGCTCTCGTTTAGTAGTTGTTGGAAACTACACTGCATTAGGCCTACAAATTGGGTATGGGGTGTAGAGAGACGGTGTGTTACACTCCAAGGTGTTCCCCAGGTTTCCTCTCCATTGCTTCGATCTTCCTGCTCTCGTTTAGTAGTTGTTGGAAACTACAGTGCATTAGGCCTACAAATTGGGTATGGGGTGTAGAGAGATGGTGTGTTCCACTCCAAGGTGTTCCCCAGGTTTCCTCGCCATTGCTTCGATCTTCCTGCTCTCGTTTAGTAGTTGTTGGAAACTACACTGCATTAGGCCTACAAATTGGGTATGGGGTGTAGAGAGACGGTGTGTTACACTCCAAGGTGTTCCCCAGGTTTCCTCTCCATTGCTTCGATCTTCCTGCTCTCGTTTAGTAGTTGT
Organism: Ranitomeya imitator; assembly: GCF_032444005.1. Classification (NCBI taxonomy): domain Eukaryota; kingdom Metazoa; phylum Chordata; class Amphibia; order Anura; family Dendrobatidae; genus Ranitomeya; species Ranitomeya imitator. Next base: position 422,450,869 of record NC_091286.1, on the reverse strand, counting down.
TCGAAACTACAGTGCATTAGGCCTACAAATTGGGTGTGGGGTGTAGAGAGATGGTGTGTTCCACTCCAAGGTGTTCCCCAGGTTTCCTCGCCATTGCTGCGATCTTAATGCTCTCGTTTAGTAGTTGTTGGAAACTACACTGCATTAGGCCTACAAATTGGGTATGGGGTGTAGAGAGACGGTGTGTTACACTCCAAGGTGTTCCCCAGGTTTCCTCTCCATTGCTTCGATCTTCCTGCTCTCGTTTAGTAGTTGTTGGAAACTACAGTGCATTAGGCCTACAAATTGGGTATGGGGTGTAGAGAGATGGTGTGTTCCACTCCAAGGTGTTCCCCAGGTTTCCTCGCCATTGCTTCGATCTTCCTGCTCTCGTTTAGTAGTTGTTGGAAACTAAACTGCATTAGGCCTACAAATTGGGTATGGGGTGTAGAGAGACGGTGTGTTACACTCCAAGGTGTTCCCCAGGTTTCCTTTCCATTGCTTCGATCTTCCTGCTCTCGTTTAGTAGTTGTTAGAAACTACAGTGCATTAGGCCTACAAATTGGGTATGGGGTGTAGAGAGATGGTGTGTTCCACTCCAAGGTGTTCCCCAGGTTTCCTCGCCATTGCTGCGATCTTAATGCTCTCGTTTAGTAGTTGTTGGAAACTACACTGCATTAGGCCTACAAATTGGGTATGGGGTGTAGAGAGACGGTGTGTTACACTCCAAGGTGTTCCCCAGGTTTCCTCTCCATTGCTTCGATCTTCCTGCTCTCGTTTAGTAGTTGTTGGAAACTACAGTGCATTAGGCCTACAAATTGGGTATGGGGTGTAGAGAGATGGTGTGTTCCACTCCAAGGTGTTCCCCAGGTTTCCTCGCCATTGCTGCGATCTTAATGCTCTCGTTTAGTAGTTGTTGAAAACTACACTGCATTAGGCCTACAAATTGGGTATGGGGTGTAGAGAGACGGTGTGTTACACTCCAAGGTGTTCCCCAGGTTTCCTCTCCATTGCTTCGATCTTCCTGCTCTCGTTTAGTAGTTGTTGGAAACTACAGTGCATTAGGCCTACAAATTGGGTATGGGGTGTAGAGAGATGGTGTGTTCCACTCCAAGGTGTTCCCCAGGTTTCCTCGCCATTGCTGCCATCTTAATGCTCTCGTTTAGTAGTTGTTGGAAACTACACTGCATTAGGCCTACAAATTGGGTATGGGGTGTAGAGAGACGGTGTGTTACACTCCAAGGTGTTCCCCAGGTTTCCTCTCCATTGCTTCGATCTTCCTGCTCTCGTTTAGTAGTTGTTGGAAACTACAGTGCATTAGGCCTACAAATTGGGTATGGGGTGTAGAGAGATGGTGTGTTCCACTCCAAGGTGTTCCCCAGGTTTCCTCGCCATTGCTGCGATCTTAATGCTCTCGTTTAGTAGTTGTTGGAAACTACAGTGCATTAGGCCTACAAATTGGGTATGGGGTGTAGAGAGACGGTGTGTTCCACTCCAAGGTGTTCCCCAGGTTTCCTCGCCATTGCTTCGATCTTCCTGCTCTCGTTTAGTAGTTGTTGGAAACTACAGTGCATTAGGCCTACAAATTGGGTATGGGGTGTAGAGACGGTGTGTTCCACTCCAAGGTGTTCCCCAGGTTTCCTCGCCATTGCTTCGATCTTAATGCTCTCGTTTAGTAGTTGTTGGAAACTACGCTGCATTAGGCCTACAAATTTGGTATGGGGTGTAGAGAGATGGTGTGTTACACTCCAAGGTGTTCCCCAGGTTTCATCCACATTGCTTCGGTCTTCCGACTCTCGTTTAGTAGTTGTTGGAAACTACAGTGCATTAGGCCTACAAATTGGGTATGGGGTGTAGAGAGATGGTGTGTTTCACTCCAAGGTGTTCCCCAGGTTTCCTCGCCATTGCTTCGATCTTCCTGCTCTCGTTTAGTAGTTGTTGGAAACTACACTGCATTAGGCCTACAAATTGGGTATGGGGTGTAGAGAGATGGTGTGTTACACTACAAGGTGTTCTCCAGGTTGCCTTTCCTGAGCTTCTATGTTCAGGCTCTCATTAAATTGTGGTTAAATGGAACAACTGCATTTGGCGTACTAGTTGGGTTGGGGCCTACTATCGGTGTCTGCCACTCCTTGCTGTTCTCCTGGTTTCCTGTCCTGAAATTCCTGAAATTGTGTCCTGAAATTAAGTAGTTGTTAATGTTAGACTGCATTTGGCCTACTAGTTGGGTTGGGGCCTACTATCGGTGTCTGCCACTCCTTGCTGTTCTCCTGGTTTCCTGTCCTGAAATTCCTGAAATTGTGTCCTGAAATTAAGTAGTTGTTAATGTTAGACTGCATTTGGCCTACTAGTTGGGTTGGGGCCTACTATCGGTGTCTGCCACTCCTTGCTGTTCTCCTCCACTGAACAAAGCTGTGCCGCCTGTTTACTACGGTTGCCAATTTTGAACTGCATTTCGACTACTTACTAATTTGGACCTAATCTCTGTGTCAGCCTCTCATTCCAGTTGTCATCCACTGCAATGCCCCCTGGTTAGTCCTGTGTTACCAATTTTGAACTGCATTTAGCCCACTTTATTCTTTGGGCCTATATCTGTGTTTCCTCCTCATCCTGCCCATTGCCCAGCCAGTGATAGATGAGTCTGCTGGTACATTGACCCATAACGCTAAATTCCCCGTGCACGCTACACAGCAAGATTGTGACCCTGCTGAAAGTCAGGTTCCTCTTCCCGCATACCATACCACCTTACACGGGGACAAAGAGGAAGGTGCAGATGAAAGTGCAGGTTCCTTCATCAGGTGGGGGGAGGAATACTAGTTGGCGACGTCACTGGCACAGGGCCTCTCATAGTATGCAAAAGTGTTGCTGCCGGTGGGAGGCACCCCCGCTGTGCAAACACACCGCTGTACTTTGAGGGGCCCTGTGCCAGTGGGCCCCCCCTGCTTGCTCAGGATCACAGCACTTGCAAAGTTGAAATACTTTCCTCTCCCTGCTCCACTGCCGTGACGCGTTCCAGATTTCCTGGGCCCACTAATTACTTGAACCAGCCCTACCCCCCACAACTTTAGCCAAATGACCCCCAATTTCAAATGCCTTCCAATTATTATAAGCTAAATTACGATTGACAAGCTTCAGTAAAAAGAATGGATGTTTCTGCCATTAAAATGGGCAGTGTAGGTGTTTTCCTGGCCTCCACTCACTGCCGACTATGCTCCCCCATTGACTTGCATTGGGTTTCGTGTTTCGGGCGATACCCGACTTTTCGCGATAATCGGCCGATTCCACTCGACTCGACTTCTAAGATAGTCGGGTTTCGCGAAACACGACTCAACTCTAAAAAGGTCAAGGTCGCTCAACCCTAGCCAGGAGCAGTGTCAGCACCCCCTGGCTGTTAACCCCTTAAATGCTGTGATCAAGTGAGATCGCAGCATTCAGGAGGGAGGTAGAGGGACAAGAGCTCCCACTGCCTTCAGATCGGCGTCCCAGAGACTTCATCGTGGGAGCCTGATCATTGCCATGGTGACCCTGGGTTGTCATGACGACCCCCGGGTCACCAAGTTACAGAAAGCCTTTAAGACCATGCTCACAGCATGGCGTTAGAAGCTTTCAGAATAGGTGTAATGCACTGCAATGCTGGTGCATTGCAATGCATTATACCTGCAATCAAAGTAAAAAAAAGTTAAAGTCCCATAAAGGGACTTGGTAAAAAAAGAAAAATAAGAATAGCAAAAAAATTCACCAATAAATACACATTTTTATGTAAAAACAATTAAATAAACAAAAAAGTACACGAATGGTATGGCTGCGTCCGTAGAAACCCGATCTATAAAAGTGTCATGCTATTTAAGCCCTTCAGTGAACACCATTAAAAAACACAAAAAAGTAGCAAACTATGTGGAATTGGAATAAAACGTGATGGCTGAATTCCTCAACTGCTGGTTTTTATTCATTTTTCCTCCACAAAATCAGAATAGAAAGCAATCAATATATGTAATGTGCCCGAAAATGGTACCAATAAAAAAAGTCAGCTTGTCCCGCTAAAAATAAGCCTTCACATTACTCTGTGCACCAAAATGTAGAAAAATTAGAGCTCTCAAAATATAGAGATGCAAAATCTTCTTGCAAAAAAAGTGTCTTTTAGTGTGTGAAAGTAGTCAAACATATAAAAGCGAGTATAAATCTGGTATCGCTGTAATCACACCAACACGAAGAATAAAGTCGCCTAATCACTTATGCCGCATGAGGAACGGCATAAAAATTAAATAAAATCAATTCTTCACCTGTTGTAGATTTGTTCATTGTGCCTCCCAAAGATCGCAGTAAGGCTCGGCGCACATTTATCCTGCACTCTACACTGAGCACTTACACATAGTTTCCATGTAAGTCTCTAAAGTACGTGATTCAGACAGAATTGCCAGCGGAAGATTCTCTATAATGAGGCAAATGGAGGCACTGTGAACACCATAGGACCTGTGATCCGGAGGTGTCCATCTTTTTAGGAGTCCATAAAAAACCCGGTCCACCATATTTTTGTGCACCTCTGAAAGGAAGACAAGCTAAACAGAGGACAGACACAGTAACTCTGCTGCCTCATTATAGTGATTGGATCCCACAAGGGTTTCATTTGTCACGTCACTCGGAGATTTAGATGGAAACCCCAAAGTATGCGCTCAGTGTAGAGCACCAGATAAATTTGATCCCAAACATTATGAAAAATGTTCCCAATAAAAGCTTCATCTCAATCCACAAAAAAAAGCAAGTCCCCACTCAGGTCCATCATCTATTAACGGAAATATAGATGGGCTCCATGTTACTGGTAGCATAAAGGCTCTGGAAAGGCAAAATGGCTCATTGCCCCTAAAAAGAAATTCAGTGAATTCTGTGTTCTCAAATCCAAATGCCACCCATACTTCTGAGCGCAAGTGTGCATAAACCACCTTTAGTGTTCACATTTGGCAGGGGTATAATTTGCAAAATGGGGTCACTTGGGGATGGTGGGCAGATTCTGCTCTCTAGCACTTGGGGGACTCTGTATATGGAGTCAGCAAGATCTGCATTCCATGAGGCAAATAGCGCTCCATCCCTACCGAAACTCTGCATATGGCTAAGCAGTACTGTACAGCCAGATATGGTGCATTTCTATATTCAGCAGAAATTGTGGGACAAATTCTGGTGCCAATTTTACCCACTTCTTGTGTGAAAATGTTAAATCTGGGCTAAAACAAATTTTTAATGGTAAAAATGTAATTGTTTTTTCTTCACTGCCCAATGGTATAAAATTCTGTGACTTAATGATGGTGTCAAATTGATCACTGCACCCTTAGATTAATTCATCAAGAGGTGCATTTTATAAACTTATGATGAGTCCTGCTGTTCTGGTACCTCAGGGGTTTTCCCAGTGGGTCATTGCACTCTCAAACCAGAATAGTAAAATCTGCCCGATAATATGGTGCTCCTTCCCTTTTGAGCTTTGCACTGTCCCTCAAAAGTAGTTTACACCCACACGTGGGATATTGGCACACTCAGGAGAAATTGCACAACACATTTTGGGGTCCATTATTTTCTGTTACCCTTCAGAAAATTAAAAAATGTGGGGCTAAAAGAAAAATTTTGCTGGAAAAGTGAGATTTTTAAAAATGTTCTTAGCTCTGTTATAAACTTACTAGCTATTGAACCCGTTCTACGCCCGGGTGGCGAGCATTTATATTGGTATATGGTCTCCATCATGTGCTGCTGCCATCCTGCGCCCGTTCTGTCATGTGCTGCTGCCATCCTGCGACCGTTCTGTCATGTGCTGCTGCCATCCTGCGCCCCTTCTGTCATGTGCTGCTGCCATCCTGCGCCCGTTCTGTCATGCGCTGCTGCCATCCTGCTCCCGTTCTGTCATGCGCTGCTGCCATCCTGCGCCCGTTCTGTCATGTGCTGCTCCCATCCTGCGCCCGTTCTGTCATGTGCTGCTCCCATCCTGCGCCCCCGTTCTGTCATGCGCTGCTGCCATCCTGCGCCCGTTCTGTCATGTGCTGCTCCCATCCTGCGCCCGTTATGTCATGCGCTGCTGCCATCCTGCGCCCGTTCTGTCATGTGTTGCTGCCATCCTGCGCCCGTTCTGTCATGCGCTGCTGCCATCCTGCGCCCGTTCTGTCATGTGCTGCTGCCATCCTGCGCCCGTTCTGTCATGTGCTGCTCCCATCCTGCTGCCATACTGCGCCCGTTATGTCATGCGCTGCTGCCATCCTGCGCCCGTTCTGTCATGTGCTGCTGCCATCCTGCGCCCGTTCTGTCATGTGCTGCTGCCATCCTGCGCCCATTCTGTCATGTGCTGCTGCTATCCTGCGCCCGTTCTGTCATGTGCTGCTGCCATCCTGCGCCCGTTCTGTCATGTGCTGCTACCATCCTGCGCCCGTTCTGTCATGTGCTGCTGCCATCCTGCGCCCGTTCTGTCATGTGCTGCTGCCATCCTGCGCCCGTTCTGTCATGCGCTGCTGCCATCCTGCGCCCGTTCTGTCATGTGCTGCTACCATCCTGCGCCCGTTCTGTCATGTGCTGCTGCCATCCTGCGCCCGTTCTGTCATGTGCTGCTGCCATCCTGCGCCCGTTCTGTCATGCGCTGCTGCCATCCTGCGCCCGTTCTGTCATGTGCTGCTGCCATCCTGCGCCCGTTCTGTCATGGGCTGCTGCCATCCTGCGCCCGTTCTGTCATGCGCTGCTGCCATCCTGCGCCCGTTTTGTCATGTGCTGCTGCCATCCTGCGCCCGTTCTGTCATGTGCTGCTGCCATCCTGCGCCCGTTCTGTCATGTGCTGCTACCATCCTGCGCCCGTTCTGTCATGTGCTGCTGCCATCCTGCGCCCGTTCTGTCATGTGCTGCTGCCATCCTGCGCCCGTTCTGTCATGCGCTGCTGCCATCCTGCGCCCGTTCTGTCATGCGCTGCTGCCATCCTGCGCCCGTTCTGTCATGTGCTGCTGCCATCCTGCGCCCGTTCTGTCATGTGCTGCTGCCATCCTGCGCCCGTTCTGTCATGTGCTGCTGCCATCCTGCGCCCGTTCTGTCATGTGATGCTGCCATCCTGCGCCCGTTCTGTCATGTGCTGCTCCCATCCTGCTGCCATCCTGCGCCCGTTATGTCATGCGCTGCTGCCATCCTGCGCCCGTTCTGTCATGTGCTGCTGCCATCCTGCGCCCGTTCTGTCATGTGCTGCTGCCATCCTGCGCCCGTTCTGTCATGCGCTGCTGCCATCCTGCGCCCGTTCTGTCATGTGCTGCTGCCATCCTGCGCCCGTTCTGTCATGTGCTGCTGCCATCCTGCGCCCGTTCTGTCATGTGCTGCTACCATCCTGCGCCCGTTCTGTCATGTGCTGCTGCCATCCTGCGCCCGTTCTGTCATGTGCTGCTGCCATCCTGCGCCCGTTCTGTCATGCGCTGCTGCCATCCTGCGCCCGTTCTGTCATGTACTGCTGCCATCCTGCGCCCGTTCTGTCATGGGCTGCTGCCATCCTGCGCCCGTTCTGTCATGCGCTGCTGCCATCCTGCGCCCGTTTTGTCATGTGCTGCTGCCATCCTGCGCCCGTTCTGTCATGTGCTGCTGCCATCCTGCGCCCGTTCTGTCATGTGCTGCTACCATCCTGCGCCCGTTCTGTCATGTGCTGCTGCCATCCTGCGCCCGTTCTGTCATGTGCTGCTGCCATCCTGCGCCCGTTCTGTCATGCGCTGCTGCCATCCTGCGCCCGTTCTGTCATGTGCTGCTGCCATCCTGCGCCCGTTCTATCATGGGCTGCTGCCATCCTGCGCCCGTTCTGTCATGCGCTGCTGCCATCCTGCGCCCGTTCTGTCATGTGCTGCTGCCATCCTGCGCCCGTTCTGTCATGCGCTGCTGCCATCCTGCGCCCGTTCTGTCATGTGCTGCTGCCATCCTGCGTCCGTTCTGTCATGTGCTGCTGCCATCCTGCGCCCGTTCTGTCATGCGCTGCTGCCATCCTGCGCCCGTTCTGTCATGTGCTGCTGCCATCCTGCGCCCGTTCTGTCATGTGCTGCTCCCATCCTGCGCCACTATTGTATTATATGCCCCCGTTTGCTGCTGCCATATAAAAAAAAAAAAAATACCATACTCACCTATCGTCCGGCTCCACTGCAGGTGTGTCTTCAAGAAAATGGCGCTGGAAAGCGCGGACTGCGCAGGCGCCGAATCCGGCAGCAGGAATCGGCGCCTGCGCAGCCCGCGCTCTCCGGCGCCATTTTCTTGAAGACACACCTGCAGTGGAACCGGAGTGTGTCTTCAAGAAAATGGCGCCGGAAAGCGCGGACTGTGCAGGCGCCGATTCCGGCAGCAGGAATCGGCGCCTGCGCAGTCCGCGCTTTCCCGCGCCATTTTCTTGAACACACACTCCGTCTCCTCTGCCTGTGACTGGACTCTGTCACAGCAGAGGAGCCGGAAGACGGAGCCGCACGCAGCGCTGGAACGGAGGACAGGTGAATATATTTACCCTCCCTCCTGGCGCGTCCACGGTCCCTGACTCTCCGGTGGAGATCGCGGTGTGCGTTCAGTGCTTATGCATACCGCGATCTCCTGGGAGCGTCACTCTGTGGGGGCCAGACTGCGCCAGCGCTTGCGCCAGCGCAGTCTATAAAGGCTTCGGACAGAGTGACGCTCCCAGCGTTATATTATAGATGTAAAGCACCTGGTTGTTCAAGATGCTCACTACACATCTAGAGTTCCTTGAGGGGTTTAGTTTCCAAAATGATATCACTTATGACAAATTTCCACTGTTTAGGCACATCAGAGGCCCTCCAAAAGTGACATGGAGTCCGCTCTTGATTCCAGCAAATTTTGTGTTAAAAAAGTCAAATCTTGCGCCTTCCCTTCCAGGTCCTGCCATGCACCCAAACAGTAGTCTTCCTCCACACATGGGATATCGGCGTACTCAGGAGAAATTGCACCATTTTTGGGGTCCATTTTCTTCTGATACTTTTGTTAAAATTAAAAAAATGGTGCTTAAAGATGATTTTTGTGAAAAAAATTTGATTTTTAATTTTCATGGCTCTGTTATAAATAGTGTTGAGCATTCCGATACCGCAAGTATCGGGTATCGGCCGATATTTGCGGTATCGGAATTCCGATACCGAATTCCGATACTTCCCGCGTATCGGATACCGGAATCGGAAGCTCCCAGAATTCAAACTGCACGCAGCAGCCAATGAGGAATGAATGGAAGTGTGGGCACATCCTGTTTAGCATGGTGGGCATGTAAGTACTGGCAAGGCTGTGATTGGCTGCTAAAATGATGTCACTCTGCACTATAAAAAACGCTGCCGCCATTTTGCGCTCTCTCTGCTGTGATTTCAGTTAGGGACAGGACGCTGTGTTCTAACTGAGGGCCAGTTAAGATAGCTAATTGCTTTATTTTGCTTTCCCAAGGCTAATTTAGCAAAACGCTGTGTGTTGTTCACTGTTCACCTTGCTCTTGCCTTGCAGCGCTGTTTTAACAGCGTTCTGCAAGGTCTCTGTGTGTGTGTGTGTGCAGCTCACTCTGTAGTCTGTGTGCAGCCATATACCCGGTTGTATTCAGCTCAGGGGGGGTTCACACTGCCTCATACAGTGCTATCCATTGTCCTTTTTTGCTCATAGTGCAGCCTGCTGCACATTTTTTCTAAAATTTCCTATTAGTGTTTTTCCACCCGTCTCTAGCTAAATTGTGGAAAAACACTACATAGGATAACCTAGAGGGGGGTTTTTGGGCCTTGCAGCGCCGTTTACGGCTGTCTGCACGGTCTCCGTGTGAGCGCAGCTCGCCCTGTAGTCTGTGTGCAGCCACAGCCGGTTGGATTCAGCTCAGGGAGCGTCACTGCCTCATACCGTGAAAAAACTTTTCCTTTTTTTCAAATAGTGCAGCCAGTTGAAAATTGTTTAAAAAATTTCCTATTAGTGTCTTTCCACCCGTCTCCAGCTAAATAGTGGAAAAACACTACGTAGGATAACCTAGAGGAGGGTTTTTGGGCCTTGCAGCGCCGTTTACGGCTGTCTGCACGGTCTCCGTGTGAGCGCAGCTCGCCCTGTAGTCTGTGTGCAGCCACAGCCTGTTGGATTCAGCTCAGGGTGCGTCACTGCCTCATACCGTGAAAAAGCTTTTCCTTTTTTTCAAATAGTGCAGCCAGTTGAAAATTGTTTAAAAAATTTCCTATTAGTGTCTTTCCTCCCGTCTCCAGCTAAATAGTGGAAAAACACTACATAGGATAACCTAGAGGAGGGTTTTTGGGCCTTGCAGCGCCGTTTACGGCTGTCTGCACGGTCTCCGTGTGAGCGCAGCTCGTCCTGTAGTCTGTGTGCAGCCACAGCCAGTTGGATTCAGCTCAGGGTGCGTCACTGCCCCATGCCGTGAAAAAACTTTTCCTTTTTTTCAAATAGTGCAGCCAGTTGAAAATTGTTTAAAAAATTTCCTATTAGTGTCTTTCCACCCGTCTCCAGCTAAATAGTGGAAAAACACTACGTAGGATAACCTAGAGGAGGGTTTTTGGGCCTTGCAGCGCCGTTTACGGCTGTCTGCACGGTCTCCGTGTGAGCGCAGCTCGCCCTGTAGTCTGTGTGCAGCCACAGCCTGTTGGATTCAGCTCAGGGTGCGTCACTGCCTCATATCGTGAAAAAGCTTTTCCTTTTTTTCAAATAGTGCAGCCAGTTGAAAATTGTTTAAAAAATTTCCTATTAGTGTCTTTCCTCCCGTCTCCAGCTAAATAGTGGAAAAACACTACATAGGATAACCTAGAGGAGGGTTTTTGGGCCTTGCAGCGCCGTTTACGGCTGTCTGTACGGTCCCCGTGTGTGTTAAAGTCGCTCTGTAGCCCGATCTGCATTAAAAAAAAAGTAAAGTTTACCAAACACCACTTAACACTTGTGTAGGCCACATTTTATCAATAATAAAGTCTAGTCCACACTTTACAACATTAGTGTTTCTTACACCTGTTAGGAGGAGCATTTCAGGAATAAGCACACTAAGGTCTTAGTACTTTTCTGCTTATCTTTATCTGTCAACCAAGATGAAGAGGGCAGGGAGTAAGGCACGTGGGCGTGGGCGTGGAGCAGGGAGAGGAGCAGGGAGAGGACGTGGTGATTCTGTGCCTGCTGCCGCCACCGGTGACTCATCATCACTCAGTTTCAGCAGGGAACAGTCCTTCATGCGCAGCTTTGTCGGAGAGCGCCGTGCACCGCTGCTGTGTGAAGATCAAATTGAAGCCGTTGTCGAATGGATGGCAGCTAACGCATCGGCATCAACTTCAATTAGTGCCACATCCTCTCAGGCACAGACCACTGGAGAGCAGCCATCTGTCTCTTCACCACCTGCCAAATTGGCCAGGCAGTCAGAGAGCCCAGGACAGGAGCCGTCTCTGCTTCTGTTCTCTGAATCTCTTGGCTTGGAAACAGGGGGCCAGCCAAGCAGCATTGGAGAAATGGAAGAAGAGGCATTGTGCAGTGATGCCCAACAGCTTTGTCTCTCTGACTCTGAAGAGGCGGGTGGGCAAGTGCCTGCGGTGACCACAGCGCAGTACGCATCTGATGATGAAACTCAGGTGCCGCTTTCTGGTGCGTACTGTGCTGCCAAGACTACCCAAGAGGAGCAGTTGGTGGCAGAGGGTAGTGGAGATGATGAGGTCCTTGACCCATCGTGGCGTGAGGAACAGGAAGGTGGTGGGAGCAGCTCTGAGGAAGAGATTCCCCTTACGGGCCAAAGAGGGAGAGGGAGGGGGAAGACTGCGGAGCCTGTAGCCTCCACTTTGGCACCCGTTAGGAGCCTGTCTCTTTCAAAAGCCAAAAAGGGCGCTCCCAAGACTTGCAGTGCCTGGTCCTTTTTTGACACAGTTGCAGATGACATTTGTTTTGTCAAATGCAAGCTGTGTCATCAGAAAGTCAAAAGAGGTAAAAGTGTTAGCAACCTCAATACCACAAATATGTGGAAACATGTGCGGAACAGGCATGCGGTGGAGTTACAAAAACACACTGAAGACCTAGGCCAACCAACAGCGGCAGCTACCACCTCTTCAGCTCGTGTTGCCTTTTCCTCCAGCTCACGCACAGCTGGTTTGGCTTCCTCCCAGGATCGCCATGGAAGAACCTCTGGCACTGTTGTCCAGAGACCTAGTGTAATTCCACCCACAGCACCACATTCCCAGTCATCATCACACTCCCAGTCTACTCTACAGCCATCGGTAGTACAGGCATGGGAGAAAAGGCGGGCATTCTCGGCCAACCACCCCTGAGCACAGGCTCTGAATGCAGGCATTGCCAAACTTCTGTCCCTGGAAATGCTCTCATTCAGGCTGGTGGAGACTGACAGCTTCCGTGACTTGATGGCATTGGCAGTCCCACAGTACAAGGTGCCCAGCCGCTTTTACTTCAGCAGGCAAGCTGTCCCTGCCCTGCACAAGCATGTGGAGGGAAACATAAAACACGCGCTACTGAACGCCGTCAGTAGCAAGGTCCACCTCACCACCGATGCGTGGACCAGTCAACATGGCCAGGGGCGATACGTTTCCCTCACTGCCCATTAGGTTAATGTTGTTGAGCCAGGTACAGATCGTGCGAGTGGCGCAGGACGTGTCCTGCCCACTCCAAGGATTGCAGGAATCCAGTATGTACGCATTGACTCCTCCTCATACACAAGTTCCTCAGAATCATCGCTGCAGGAGCCGTCACAGTCCACCTCCACATGGACACGTGAACGTTTACCTATGACCGACATGAGCACAGCCGTGGCCAAACGTCAACAGGCCGTCTTGAAACTAGTTTCATTGGGGAATCGAAGCCACACAGCGCAGGAGCTCTGGAATGCCATCAAGCAGGAGAGCGATGTGTGGTTAGTGCCAGCGAATCTCCAGCCAGGCATGGTAGTGTGTGACAATGGCCGAAATCTGGTGGCAGCTTTGGCCATTGGCAACCTCACTCACATCCCATGTCTGGCACATGTGCTCAATTTGGTTGTGCAGAGTTTTCTGAGGGACTATCTGGATCTTGATGCACTGCTGCACAAGGTCCGCCTAGAGTGTGCTCACTTGCGGCGTTCCAGCTTGGCAAGATCCCGCATTGCTGCTCTGCAGCGCCGATTCCGCCTTCCGGAACACCGCATCATATGTGACCTACCTACCAGGTGGAATTCCACATTACATATGTTGGAGCGGTTGTGTGAGCAGCAGCAAGCAGTAATGGAGTACCAGCTGCATCAGACGCAAAAAAGTCGCAGTCAGCGCCGATCAGACTTCACAACCACAGAGTGGGCCACTATGAAGGACGTCTGCTAGGTTTTGCGTCCTGTCGATTATTCCACGCGGATGGCAAGCGCAGATGATGCACTAGTCAGCATGACTGTCCCCCTTATCTGCCTGCTTCAACAAACTTTGCAAGAGTTAAGGGATGATGTTGTGGAAGAGGTGGAGGATGAGGAGTCACCTTTTCCATCAGCTTCTGGAGAGTCAGCGCCACGTGGCTCCTCACAAAGGGGTACGCAGGGGCCACTTTGAGAGGAGGATGAGGAGGAGTCAATGGAGGAGGAAGACCTCCGTCCAGAGGAGGGAGTGAGACAATTGTCCAGTGGTCAGTGTGTACAGCGAGGGTGGGGTGATGACGAGCGGGCAGAGATCATGTCTCAAGCAGGGGACAGCGTTTCTGGGCCAGTTGGCAGTCTGCAGCACATGGTGGATTTCATGCTGCAGTGTCTGAGAAACGACCGCCGCATCGACCACATTCTCAACATGCCTGATTATTGGGTGTTCACCCTCCTCGATCCTCGCTACCGGGACAACGTCCAAAACCTCATCCCAGCGTTGACCCGGGAGCGTAAAATGCGGGAGTACCATGACACACTAGTGAATTCCATCATCTCCAGTCCAACTGAGAGGAGTGCTGCTAGTGCTTTACAAAGCAGCTCAGTGCGTCGAGGCAGTGGTGGAGGCTCTGCAAAAAGAGGGAGCAGAAGCAGTGCCTCTGCCCAAGGCAAGCCCAGTATGGCACAACTGTTGTGAATTCTGTGGTCGAGCTCCCTCCTGTGGTCACAAGTGGTACTTCGGCTGATTCTGTCTATGGGCTTCCGTTGGTGGATGTGAGTGGTACTGCGGCTTCTGAGTTTCCTTCCTCAGGTGATGAGGTTAAGTCGTTAGGTGCTGCTCTATTTAACTCCACCTAGTGCTTTGATCCTGGCCTCCAGTCAATGTTCTAGTATTGGTCTTGCTTCCTCCTGGATCGTTCCTGTGGCCTGTCTGCTCAGCATTAGCTAAGTTCTGCTTGTGTTACTTTTGTTTGCTATATTTTCTGTCCAGCTTGCTATATTGGTTTTTCTTGCTTGCTGGAAGCTCTGAGACGCAGAGGGAGCACCTCCGTACCGTTAGTCGGTGCGGAGGGTCTTTTTGCCCCTCTGCGTGGTTGTTTGTAGGTTTTTGTGTTGACCGCAAAGCTATCTTTCCTATCCTCGGTCTATTCAGTAAGTTGGGCCTCACTTTGCTAAATCTATTTCATCTCTGTGTTTGTATTTTCATCTTAACTCACAGTCATTATATGTGGGGGGCTGCCTTTTCCTTTGGGGAATTTCTCTGAGGCAAGGTAGACTTATTTTTCTATCTTCAGGGCTAGTTAGTTTCTCAGGCTGTGCCGAGTTGCATAGGGAGTGTTAGGCGCAATCCACGGCTACCTCTAGTGTGGTGTGATAGGTTTAGGGATTGCGGTCAGCAGAGTTCCCACGTCTCAGAGCTCGTCCTATATTTTTTGGTTATTGTCAGATCACTTTGTGTGCTCTGAACTTCAAGGTCCATTGTGGTTCTGAATTATATATTCATAACAGTACTGGAGGCCCAAAGTACTATGCTTCTCAATAGAGGGAAAAAAGAAGTTCTGAGACCATTTTTTTTTCTTTGCACTGTGTTTTGCCTTTTTTTTCCCCTAGACATTTGGGTGGTTCAGGACACAGGTGTAGTGATGGACATTAACCCCTTAGCGACCGCCGATACGCCTTTTAACGGCGGCCGCTAAGGGTACTTAAACCACAGCGCCGTTAATTAACGGCGCTGTGGATAAAGTAAATAGCACCCCCCAGAGGCCGATTTTCTCCGGGGTCTCGGCTGCCGGGGGTAGCCGAGACCCCAGAGAACATGATTCGGGGGGTTTTTAACCCACCCCGCATTTGCGATCGCCGGTAATTAACCGTTTACCGGCGATCGCAAAAAAAAACAAAAAAAAAAACAAAAACGCGATCTCTTTTTAATTTCTCTGTCCTACGATGTGATCGCACATCGGAGGACAGAGAAAAGGGGTCCCAGGTGGCCCCCCAATACTCACCTAGCTCCCCCGATGCTCCTCGTGTCTCCCGGTGGGCGCCACCATCTTCAAAATGGCGGGCACATGCGCAGTGCGCCCGCCGGCCGGCACCGGGAAAATCTTTGGGGTCTCGGCTGCCGGGGGTAGCCGAGACCCCAAAGAGCATGATCGGGGTCGGTTTTACCGACCCCTGTTTTGCGATCGCCGGTAATTAACTGTTTACCGGCGACCGCAAAAAAAAAAAAAAAAAAAGTAAAGTGTAATTCTCTGTCCTCTGATGTGATCGCACATCAGAGGACAGAGAAATAGGGGGATTCGGGGACCCTACAATACTCACCTGTTTCCCTGGATCCTCTTGCTGCTCCTCCTGGCCGCCGGCAGAAGAAAATGGCGGGCGCATGCCCAGTGCGCCCGCCATCTGTCTCCATCTGCCGGCCGGCAGGAGAACAGCAGTTGGGGCTAAAATTAGGGTTAGGGGTAGGGTTAGGGTTAAGGGTAGGGTTAGGGTTAGGGGTAGGGTTAGGGGTAGGGGTAGGGTTAGGGGTAGGGGTAGGGTTAGGGGTAGGGGTAGGGTTAGGGTTAGGGTTAGGGGTAGGGGTAGGGGTAGGGTTAGGGGTAGGGTTAGGGGTAGGGTTAGGTTAGGGTTAGGGGTAGGGGTAGGGTTAGGGTTAGGGGTAGGGTTAGGGGTAGGGTTAGGGCTAGGGTTTAGGGCTAGGGTTAGGGCTAGGGTTGGGGCTAAATTTAGGGTTAGGGTTGGGGCTAAATTTAGGGTTAGGGTTGGGGCTAAATTTAGGGTTAGGCTTCTTTCACACTTACGTCGGTACGGGGCCGTCGCAATGCGTCGGCCCGACATACCGACGCATGTTGTGAAAATTGTGCACAACGTGGGCAGCGGATGTAGTTTTTCAACGCATCCGCTGCCCAATCTATGTCCTGGGGAGGAGGGGGCGGAGTTACGGCCACGCATGCGCGGTCAGAAATGGCAGATGCGACGTACAAAAAAACGTTTCATTGAACGTTTTTTTGTGCCGACGCTCCGCCAAAACACAACTGATCCAGTGCACAACGGACGCGACGTGTGGCCATCCGTCACGATCCGTCGGCAATACAAGTCTATGGGCAAAAAACGCATCCTGCGGGCACATTTGCAGGATCCGTTTCATGTCCAAAACGACGGATTGCAACGGAATGCCAAACGACGCAAGTGTGAAAGTAGCCTTAGGGCTAGGGTTAGGGTTGGGGCTAAAGTTAGGGCTAGGGTTGGGGCTAAAGTTAGGGTTAGAGCTGGGATTAGGGTTAGGGTTTGGATTAGGGTTGGTATTAGGGTTAGGGTTGGCATTAGGGTTACGCTTTGGATTAGGGTTAGGTTTGGGATTAGGGTTAAGGTTAGGGTTGTGATTAGGGGTGTATTGGGATTAGGGTTAGGTTTGAGGTTAGGGTTGAGATTAGGATTAGGGGTGTGTTGGATTTAGGGTTTTGATTAGGGTTATGGTTAGGGTTGACATTAGGGTTGTTTTGGGGTAAGGGTTGTGATTATGGTTAGGGTTAGTGATTAGGATTATGGATCAGGTTGGGATTAGGGTTAGGGGTGTGTTGGGGTTAGGGTTGGAGCTAGAATTGGGGGGTTTCCACTGTTTAGGTACATCAGGGGGTCTCCAAACACGACAGCCAATTTTGCGCTCAAAAAGTCAAATGGTGCTCCCTCCCTTCTGAGCTCTGCCGTGCGCCCAAACAGTGGTTTACCCCCACATATGGCGCATCAGCATACTCGGGATAAATTGGACAACAACTATTGCAGTCCAATTTCTCCTGTTACCCTTGTGAAAATAAAAACTTGGGGGCTACAATATCTTTTTTGTGGAAAAAAAATATATTTTTTATTTTCACGACTCTGCATTCTAAACTTCTGTGAAGCACTTGGGCATTCTAAGTTCTCACCACACATCTAGATAAGTTCCTTGGGGGGTCTAGTTTCCAAAATGGGGTCACTTGTGGAGGGTTTCTACTGGTTAGGTACATCAGGGGCTCTGCAAACGCAACATAATACCCGCAGACCATTCTATCAAAGTCTGCATTCCAAAACGGCGCTCCTTCCTTCCGAGCTCTGCCGTGTGCCCAAACAGTGGTTTACCCCCACATATGGGGTACCAGCATACTCAGGACAAATTGGACAACAACTTTTGGGATCCAATTTCTCTTGTTACCCTTGTGAAAATAAAAACTTGGGGGCTAAAAAATCTTTTTTGTGGAAAAAAAATACTTTTTATTTTCACGGCTCTGCATTATAAACTTCTGTGAAGCACTTGGGCATTCAAGGTTCTCACCACACATCTAGATAAGTTCCATGGGGGGTCTAGTTTCCAAAATGGGGTCACTTGTGGGGGATTTCTACTGTTTAGGCACATCAGGGGCTCTCCAAACGCGACATGGCGTCCGATCTCAATTCCAGCCAATTCTACATTGAAAAAGTAAAACGGCACTCTTTCTCTTCCAAGCTCTGCCGTGCGCCCAAACAGTGGTTTACCCCCACATATTGGGTATCGACGTACTCAGGAGAAATTGCACAACAACTTTAGTGGTCTAATTTCTCCTGTTACCCTTGTGAAAATAAAAATTTGTGGGCAAAAAGATCATTTTTGTAGAAAAAATGCAATTTTTTTTTTTCACGGCTCTACGTTATAAACTTCTGTGAAGCACATGGGGGTTCAAAGTGCTCGCCACACATCTAGATAAGTTCCTTAAGGGGTCTAGTTTCCAAAATGGTGTCACTTGTGGGGGGTTTCCACTGTTTAAGCACATCAGGCGCTCTCCAAATGCGACATGGCGTCCAATCTCAATTCCAGCCAATTCTACATTGAAAAAGTGAAACGGCACTCCTTCTCTTCCAAGCTCTGCGGTGCGCCCTAACAGTGGTTTACCCCAACATATTGGGTATCAGCTTACTCAGAAGAAATTGCACAACAACTTTATTGGTCTAATTTCTCCTGTTACCCTTGTGAAAATAAAAATTTGTGGGCAAAAATATAATTTTTGTAGAACAAATGCGATTTTTTTTTCACGGCTCTACGTTATAAACTTCTGTGAAGCACATGGGGGTTCAAAGTGCTCACCACACATCTAGATATGTTCCTTAAGGGGTCTAGTTTCCAAAATGGTGTCACTTGTGGGGAGTTTCCACTGTTTAGGCACATCAGGGGCTCTCTAAACGTGACATGGCGTCCGATCTCAATTCCAGCCAATTCTGCATTGAAAAAGTCAAACGGCGCTCCTTCACTTCTAAGTTCTGCGGTGCGCCCAAAAAGTGGTTTACCCCCACATATGGGGTATTGGCGTATTCAGGAGAAATTGCATAACAAAATTTATGGTTAAATTTCTGTTTTTACACTTGTGAAAAAAATGGTTCTGAATTAAGATGTTTGCAAAAAAAAGTTAAATGTTCATTTTTTCCTTCCACATTGATTCAGTTCCTGTGAAGCACGTAAAGGGTTAATAAACTTCTTGAATGTGGTTTTGAGAACCTTGAGGGGTGTAGTTTTTAGAATGGTGTCACACTTCATTATTTTCTATCATATACACCCCTCAAAATGACTTCAAATGTGATGTGGTCCCTAAAAAAAAATGGTGTTGTAAAAATGAGAAATTGCTGGTCAACTTTTAACCCTTATAACTCCCTAACAAAAAAAAAAATTTGTTTCCAAAATTGTGCTGATGTAAAGTAGACATGTGGGAAATGTTATTTATTAACTATTTTTCGTGACATATCTCTCTGATTTAAGGGCATAAAAATACAAAGTTTGAACATTGCAAAATTTTAGAAATTTTCGCCATATTTCCGTTTTTTTCATAAATAATCGCAAGTAATATCAAAGATATGTTACCACTAACATGAAGTACAATATGTCACGAAAAAACAATCTCAGAATCAGCGGGATCCGTTGAAGCGTTCCAGAGTTATAACCTCATAAAGTGACAGTGGTCAGAATTGCAAAAATTGGCCTCGTCATTAAGTACCAAATTGGCTCTGTCACTAAGGGGTTAAAGGTCTGTCTTCATGTGTGGATCATCTCACTGCAAGAGTACAAAATATTCAAGACTTTGTGGCTCAGAATTCTATGTTAGAACCAAGAATTCCTATTCCTGATTTGTTTTCTGGAGATAGAGCTAAATTTCTGAGTTTCAAAAATAATTGCAAACTGTTTCTGGCGTTGAAACCTCGCTCCTCTGGTGACCCAGTTCAACAAGTTAAGATCATTATTTCTTTACTAGATGGCAGCCCGATTCTAAAGAATCGGGAGTCTAGAATCCATATATACTTTATTTATTCAAATGTAAGAATAATACAATTAATAAATAATAGTAAGAAAGAACAAAAATAATAGGCAGTATATGGAGAAAACACCAAACAAAAGTTCAAAATTGGTGTGAAAATGTCACTGAACCACTTCACAACTAAATATATATAGTTTTGGTAAATGGTATTATCATTTTTTTGACGAAATTCGGCAGGAGCTTGAAGAGCAACGTCACTGGGCCCGCCTCCACGCAGTAGAAACTTGCTGTGAGGTAAAAATTCAAAAATCACACCAAAATGGCGGGCGGAGTGTGTCACAGTACGGCACGTTTCTGATTGGTCGCTCGCAGCAGGCGGCAACCAATCAGACACTGGACACTGTTGACGTCACTTATCTCCGGACATTAGCTCCGGACATTAGCTCCGGACATTAGCTCCGGACAAAGCCACGGAAGTTGGCACAAATTGCAGGAAGTAGTATTCTAGGCAATTATATATTAGATTACGTGGCGACCCTCAAGACTGGGCATTTTCCCTTGCGCCAGGAGATCCTGCATTATGTAATATTGATGCGTTTTTTCTGGCGCTCGGATTACTGTACGATGAACCTAATTCAGTGGATCAGGCAGAGAAAAATTTGCTGGCTCTGTGTCAGGGTCAGGATGAGATAGAGATTTATTGTCAGAAGTTTAGAAAGTGGTCCGTGCTCACTCAATGGAATGAATGTGCGCTGGCAGCTATTTTCAGAAAGGGTCTCTCTGAAGCCCTTAAGGATGTCATGGTGGGATTTCCTATGCCTGCAGGTCTGAATGAGTCTATGTCTTTGGCTATTCAGATCGGTCGACGCTTGCGTGAGCGTAAATCTGTGCACCATTTGGCGGTATTATCTGAGCATAAACCTGAGCCTATGCAGTGCGATAGGACCTTGACCAGAGCTGAAAGGCAAGAAAACAGACATCAGAATGGGCTGTGTTTCTACTGTGGTGATTCCACTCATGCTATCTCCGATTGTCCTAAGCGCACTAAGCGGTTCACTAAGTCTGCCACCATTGATACGGTACAGTCGAAATTTCTTTTGTCTGTTACTTTGATCTGCTCTTTGTCTTCCTATTCTGTCATGGCATTTGTGGATTCAGGCGCTGCCCTGAATTTGATGGACTTGGAGTTTGCTAGGCGCTGTGGGTTTGTCTTGGAGCCCTTGCAGTGTCTTATTCCATTGAGAGGAATTGATGCTACGCCTTTGGCCAAGAATAAGCCTCAGTACTGGACCCAATTGACCATGTGCATGGCTCCTGCACATCAGGACAATATTCGCTTTCTGGTGTTGCATAATCTGCATGATGTGGTCGTGTTGGGGTTGCCATGGCTACAAGTCCATAACCCAGTATTAGATTGGAAATCAATATCTGTGTCCAGCTGGGGTTGTCAGGGGGTACATGGTGATGTTCTATTTCTCTCTATCTCATCATCCACCCCTTCCGAGGTCCCAGAGTTCTTGTCTGATTACCGGGATGTATTCGATGAGCCCAAGTCCAATGCCCTACCTCCGCATAGGGATTGTGATTATGCTATCGAGTTGATTCCTGGTAGTAAGTTTCCTAAGGGTCGACTGTTTAATTTATCTGTACCTGAGCACGCCGCAATGCGGAGTTACGTAAAAGAATCCTTGGAGAAGGGTCATATTCGCCCGTCATCGTCGCCATTAGGAGCAGGGGGTTTTTTTGTGGCCAAGAAGGATGGTTCGCTGAGACCTTGTATTGATTACCGCCTTCTAAATAAAATCACGGTCAAATTTCAGTACCCCTTGCCGCTGCTATCTGATTTGTTTGCTCGGATTAAGGGGGCTAGTTGGTTCACCAAGATAGATCTTCGTGGTGCATATAATCTTGTGCGTATTAAACGGGGAGATGAATGGAAAACTGCATTTAATACGCCCGAGGGCCATTTTGAGTACCTAGTTATGCCATTCGGACTTGCCAATGCTCCATCAGTATTTCAGTCCTTTATGCATGACATCTTCCGAGAGTACCTGGATAAATTCCTGATTGTATACTTGGATGATATTTTGGTCTTCTCGGATGATTGGGAGTCTCATGTGAAGCAGGTCAGAATGGTGTTCCAAGTCCTGCGTGCTAATTCTTTGTTTGTGAAGGGATCAAAGTGTCTCTTTGGTGTTCAGAAGGTTTCATTTTTGGGGTTCATTTTTTCCCCTTCTACTATAGAGATGGACCCTGTTAAAGGGAACCTGTCACCTGAATTTGGTGGGACTGGTTTTGGGTCATATGGGCGGAGTTTTCGGGTGTTTGATTCACCCTTTCCTTACCCGCTGGCTGCATGCTGGCTGCAATATTGGATTGAAGTTCATTCTCTGTCCTCCATAGTACATGCCTGAGCAAGGCAAGATTGCTTTGTGCAGGTGTGTACTATGGAGGACAGAGAATGAACTTCAATCCAATATTGCAGCCAGCATGCAGCCAGCGGGTAAGGAAAGGGTGAATCAAACACCCGAAAACTCCGCCCATATGATTTAAAACCAGTCCCGCCAAATTCAGGTGACAGAGTCCCTTTAAGGTCCAGGCCATTTATGATTGGACTCAGCCAACATCTCTGAAGAGTCTGCAAAAGTTCCTTGGCTTTGCTAATTTTTATCGTCGCTTCATCTGTAATTTTTCTAGTATTGCTAAACCATTGACCGATTTGACCAAGAAGGGTGCTGATGTGGTCAATTGGTCTTCTGCTGCTGTGGAAGCTTTTCAAGAGTTAAAGCGTCGTTTTTCTTCTTCCCCTGTGTTGTGTCAACCAGATGTTTCGCTTCCGTTCCAGGTCGAGGTTGATGCTTCTGAAATTGGAGCGGGGGCTGTTTTGTCGCAAAGAGGTTCTGATTGCTCGGTGATGAAGCCATGCGCCTTCTTTTCCAGGAAGTTTTCGCCTGCTGTGTGAAATTATGATGTTGGCAATCGAGAGTTGCTGGCCATGAAGGGGGCATTCGAGGAGTGGCGTCATTGGCTTGAAGGAGCTAAGCATCGCGTGGTGGTCTTGACTGATCACAAGAACTTGACTTATCTCGAGTCTGCCAAACGGTTGAATCCTAGACAGGCTCGTTGGTCGCTGTTTTTCTCCCGTTTTGACTTTGTGGTTTCGTACCTTCCGGGCTCTAAAAATGTGAAGGCGGATGCCCTGTCTAGGAGTTTTGTGCCCGACTCTCCGGGTTTGCCTGAGCCGGCGGGTATTCTCAAAGAGGGAGTAATTGTGTCTGCCATCTCCCCTGATTTGCGGCGGGTGCTGCAAAAATTTCAGGCTAATAAACCTGATCGTTGCCCAGCGGAGAAACTGTTTGTCCCTGATAGGTGGACGAATAAAGTTATCTCTGAGGTTCATTGTTCGGTGTTGGCTGGTCATCCTGGAATCTTTGGTACCAGAGATTTAGTGGCTAGATCCTTTTGGTGGCCGTCTCTGTTGCGGGATGTGCGTTCTTTTGTGCAGTCCTGTGGGATTTGTGCTCGGGCTAAGCCCTGCTGTTCTCGTGCCAGTGGGTTGCTTTTGCCCTTGCCGGTCCCGAAGAGGCCTTGGACACATATCTCTATGGATTTTATTTCGGATCTCCCCGTCTCTCAAAAAATGTCGGTCATTTGGGTAGTTTGTGATCGCTTCTCTAAGATGATCCATTTGGTACCCTTGTCTAAATTAGCTTCCTCCTCTGATTTGGTGCCATTGTTCTTCCAGCATGTGGTTCGTTTACGTGGCATTCCGGAGAACATCGTTTCTGACAGAGGTTCCCAGTTTGTTTTGAGGTTTTGGCGAGCCTTTTGTGCTAGGATGATTTGTCTTTTTCCTCGGCTTTCCATCCTCAGACAAATGGCCAGACTGAACGAACCGATCAGACCTTGGAAACATATCTGAGATGTTTTGTTTCTGCTGATCAGGATGATTGGGTGTCCTTTTTGCCGTTGGCTGAGTTCGCCCTTAATAATCGGGCCAGCTCGGCTACCTTGGTTTCGCCGTTTTTCTGCAATTCTGGGTTCCATCCTCGTTTCTCTTCAGGGCAGGTTGAGTCTTCGGACTGTCCTGGTGTAGATACTGTGGTGGACAGGTTGCAGCAGATTTGGACTCATGTAGTGGACAATTTGACCTTGTCCCAGGAGAAGGCTCAACGTTTCGCTAATCGCAGACGCTGTGTGGGTCCCCGACTTCGTGTTGGGGATTTGGTTTGGTTGTCATCTCGTTATATTCCTATGAAGGTTTCCTCTCCTAAGTTTAAGCCTCGTTTCATTGGTCCGTATAGGATAGGTTCTTAATCCTGTGTCTTTTCGTTTGACCCTTCCAGATTCTTTTTCCATCCATAACGTATTCCATAGGTCATTGTTGCGGAGATACGTGGCACCTATGGTTCCATCTGTTGATCCTCCTGCTCCGGTTTTGGTTGAAGGGGAGTTGGAGTATATAGTGGAGAAGATTTTGGATTCTCGTGTTTCGAGACGGAAACTCTAGTATCTGGTTAAGTGGAAGGGTTATGGTCAGGTAGATAATTCCTGGGTCTTTGCCTCTGATGTCCATGCTGCCGATCTTGTTCGTGCCTTTCATATGGCTCATCCTGGTCGGCCTGGGGGCTCTGGTGAGGGTTCGGTGACCCCTCCTCAAGGGGGGGGTACTGTTTTGAATTCTGTGGTCGAGCTCCCTCCTGTGGTCACATGTGGTACTTCGGCTGATTCTGTCTATGGGCTTCCGTTGGTGGATGTGAGTGGTACTGCGGCTTCTGAGTTTCCTTCCTCAGGTGATGAGGTTAAGTCGTTAGGTGCTGCTCTATTTAACTCCACCTAGTGCTTTGATCCTGGCCTCCAGTCAATGTTCTAGTATTGGTCTTGCTTCCTCCTGGATCATTCCTGTGGCCTGTCTGCTCAGCATTAGCTAAGTTCTGCTTGTGTTACTTTTGTTTGCTATATTTTCTGTCCAGCTTGCTATACTGGTTTTTCTTGCTTGCTGGAAGCTCTGAGACGCAGAGGGAGCACCTCCGTACCGTTAGTCGGTGCGGAGGGTCTTTTTGCCCCTCTGTGTGGTTGTTTGTAGGTTTTTGTGTTGACCGCAAAGCTATCTTTCCTATCCTCGGTCTATTCAGTAAGTTGGGCCTCACTTTGCTAAATCCCACGTCTCAGAGCTCGTCCTATGTTTTTTGGTTATTGTCAGATCACTTTGTGTGCTCTGAACTTCAAGGTCCATTGTGGTTCTGAATTACCTATTCATAACACACAACTGTGGCAAAGTTTTGTGTGCCCACCCCAAATGTCTACACCATCACCGGCGGCTCCAGTCAGCAGGAGGCAACGGTTCCGTCAGATGGTGACAGACTACATGGCTTGCCCTCTTACTGTACTCCCACGCGGCTCTTCCCCGTTCAAGTTTTGGGTCTCTAAGCTGGATACATGGCCAGAGCTAAGCCAGTATGCATTGGAGGTGCTGGCTTGCCCTGCGGCTAGTGTCTTATCGGAACGTGTCTTTAGTGCCGCAGGTGGTGTACTGACAGACCGTCGCATGCGACTATCCTCCGATAACGTTAACCGGCTTACTTTCCTGAAAATGAACCAGGCCTGGATCTCGCAGGAATTTGCCACTCCTCTGCCTGATTAAGTAATTGGGTGTCATCCAGGTCTCCTGATGTGTTCATCTTTCTACCACCTGAACTGCTATTCCTGGGCTACAACACCGCCAGTTGCGGCTCAGAAGTGCAGGCTGCACAGTCAAAACATACGACCCAGTGTTATTGGGTTTCAGTAACGTCAGCTGATCCCCAGCTGTGTAGCCGGCAATGTGTCCTGCGACCGCCAGGCTGGCACAACAACCTAAATGTAAGGGAACCTGTCCCCCCCCCCCCCAGCGTTTGTTACTGAAAGAGCCATCTTGTGCAGCAGTAATGTTGCACAAGGAAAAGGTAGCTCTTTTAGTTTAGCTCCTTGCACACGCAGAACTTAACACTTATAAAATGAGTTCACTTATACCGTTATACCGTCCCGGAGCTGGGACTTTCCTTCATAATGTGACGCAGCACAGCCGTCATTCCTACCCCCTTGGTGCCATGCGCTGTCAGGATGACAACAAATGATGTCAGAAGACAGGCACCGCTAACTGTGCATGGCCAAGGGATAACATTACAGCGCGGGCTCCATGACAGAACCAAACAACGTTGAGGAGGTGGCGCACGGCACCAAGGGGGTTGGAATGACGGCTGTGCTGTGTCACATTAGAAAGGAAAGTCCCACTTCCGGGACGGTTTAACGGTGTGAGGGGACACATTATATGAGTGTGTACTTCAGCGTTTGCAAGGAGCATAATTTTAGGAGCCACCATTTTCCATGTGCAGTATTACTGTTGTAAAAGATGGCTCTTTCAGCAACAAATGCCTGGGGGGCAGGTAAAGGTTCCCTTTCAACTTGCTCCACTGCAGGCTTCGGCCTACACTCTGCTACTCTTTGATTCCCTGGGTTTCAACACTGTCAGTTGCCACCTGGAAGTGTTGTCTACACAGAAAAAACACTAGCTGATGTGTCAGTGGGGTTCAGCACCGCCAGCTGTTCCCTTGCTGTGTAGTCGGCAACGTGTCCAGCACAAGCCACGCTGGCACAACAGAACAAAAGCTGCTACCAGTGCAGTCTTCAGCCTACACTCTGCTCCTCTCCTCCTCCTGCTGCCCCTGGGCTCTAACACCGCCAGTTTTTGCCCGGACGTGCTAGCTGCACAGAGAAAAACACCAGCCAATGTGTTAGTGGGGTTCAGCACCGCCAGCTGTTCCCCTGCTGTGTAGCCGGCAACATGACCTGCAAACGCCACGCAGGCACCTGAACTGAAATTAAAGGGACCCTGACCCCCACCCCCAGGTGTTTCTATGTATAACAGCCACCTTGTACAGCAGTACTGCTGCATTTGTACAAGGTGGCTAACTTTTTCTCCTTGCCCACGTTGAATTTAACACGTACAAAATGTGTCTCATTACACACAATTACAATGTCCCTGAGGCGTGACTTTCCTTTTTAATGACACGCAGCACCCCCCTTGGTAGCGCTGCCCGTCTTCTGACATCATTGGTTGGCTGCCTGTGCTTGTGCGTCCGCCTTGCCCGACACAACGCCCCTCGTTGTCTCATATATTTTGACTGTGAGGGTGTGATTGATGGGCATGTGCAGTGCATATGTTCACCTGTCTTAACTCATCTCCTTCCGCCTTCTTCAGACTGTGCGGCCTCATGGCCGTGGCAGGCGATAAGGGATCAGCTGAGGCCGCCCAGTCTGAAGCAGGTGTAAGGACATTTGTGAGCGGCGAACATATTTACTGCGCAAGGCCACAAATCCCAGCTCTGCAGTGTGACTTTATTAAAAGACACTGCGGGTCTGGGATTCATGGCCATTGGTAACCGCACCGGCCAACATGAAATGAGGTGAGAAGACAGGCAGCGCTCAGAGCGCATGGCCAAGGGATCACAATAGCGCAGACTCCTGTACAGCAAATAACAACGCTCAGGAGGCTGCGCCCAGCACCAAGGCGTTATTTATGTGCACCTGTGCTGCGTCTCCTTAAAAATACAAGTCACGCCTTCAATACAGTTCTACTGTGCAATGGGCAAAATAGTGTACGTCTTTCATTCTGCGTGTGCCATGAGCAAAATTTAAAGAGCAACCTTTCACTTGTGGAGCATTACTGCTGCACAAGGTGTGGCTCTTCTACATTGTAACACCTGAGGGTGGGTAAAAGGTTACCTTTGAATTTGGTTCAATTAGGCTTTGGCCTACACTCTGCTCCTCCTGCAGACCCTGGGCCCTAACTACGCCAGTTGGGGCCCGGAAGTGCTGGCTGCACAGAGAAAAACACCCGCCATTGTGTCAGTGGGGTTCAGCACCGCCAGCTGTTCCCCTGCTGTGTAGCCGGCAACGTGTTCAGCACAAGCCACGCTGGTACAACAGACCAAAAGCTGCCACCAGTGCAGGCTTCGGCCTACACTCTGCTCCTCTCCTACTCCTGCTGCCCCTGGGCTCTAACACCGCCAGTTTTTGCCCGGACGTGCTAGCTGCACAGAGAAAAACACCAGCCAATGTGTTAGTGGGGTTCAGCACCGCCAGCTGTTCCCCTGCTGTGTAGCCGGCAACGTGACCTGCAAACGCCACGCAGGCACAACAGAACAAAAGCTGCCACCAGTGCAGGCTTCGGCCTACACTCTGCTCCTCTCCTACTCCTGCTGACCCTGGGCTCTAACACCGCCAGTTGGGGCCCGGAAGTGCTAGCTGCACAGAGAAAAACACCAGCCAATGTGTCAGTGGGGTTCAGCACCGCCAGCTGTTCCCCTGCTGTGTAGCCGGCAACGTGACCTGCAAACGCCACGCAGGCACCAGAACTGAAATTAAAGGGACCCTGCCACCCCCCCCCAGGTGTTTCTATGTATAACAGCCACCTTTTACAGCAGTAATGCTGCATTTGTACAAGGTGGCTGACTTTTTCTCCTTGCCCACGTGGAACTCAACACGTACAAAATGTGTCTCATTAGAGACCATTACATTGTCCCTGAGGTGTGACTTTCCTTTTTAATGACACGCAGCACCCCCATTGGTAACGCTGGCCATCTTCTGACATCGTTGGTTGGCTGCCTGTGCCTGTGCGTGCGCTCTGCCCAACACGACGCCCCTCGTTGTCTCATGTATTTTGACTGCGAGGGTGTGACTGATGGGCACGAGCAGTGCATATCTTCGCCTGTCTTCACTCCCCTCCATCCGCCTTCTTCAGACTGTGCGGTCTCATGGCCGCGGCATGCGATAAGGCATCAGCTGAGGCCGTCCAGTCTGAAGCAGGTGTAATGACATGTGTGAGCAGCGAACATATTAACTGCGCAAGGCCACGAATCCCAGCCCCGCAGTGTGACTTTATGAAAAGACACTGTGGGTCTGGGATTCATGGCCATCGTAAACCGCACCAGCCAACATGAAATGAGGTCATAAGACGGGCAGCGCTAACTGGCCATGGCCAAGGGATAACAAGAGCGCAGACTCCTGTACATCAAATAACAACGCTCAGGAGGATGCGCCCAGCACCAAGGCGTTATTTTTGACACCTGTGCTGCGTCTCCTTAAAAAGACAAGTCACGCCTCCAATACAGTTTTACTGTACAATGGGCAAAATTGGGTACGTCTTTCATTCTGCGTGTGCAATGAGCAAAATTTAAAGAGCAACCTTTCACTTGTGGAGCATTACTGCTGCACAAGGTGTGGCTCTTCTACATTGTAACACCTGAGGGTGGGTTAAAGGTTACCTTTGAAATTGATTCAATTAGGCTTCAGCTGTTCCCCTGCTGTGTAGTCGGCAACGTGTCCAGCACAAGCCACGCTGGCACAACAGAACAAAAGCTGCCACCAATGCAGGCTTCGGCCTGCACTCTGCTCCTCTCCTACTCCTGCTGACCCTGGGCTCTAACACCGCCAGTTGGGGCCCGGAAGTGCTAGCTGCACAGAGAAAAACACCAGCCAATGTGTCAGTGGGGTTCAGCACCGCCAGCTGTTCCCCTGCTGTGTAGCTGGCAACGTGACCTGCAAATGCCACGCAGGCACCAGTACTGAAATTAAAGGGAACCTGCCACCCCCCCCCCCCAGGTGTTTCTATGTATAACAGCCACCTTGTACAGCAGTAATGCTGCATTTGTACAAGGTGGCTGACTTTTTCTCCTTGCCCACGTGGAACTCAACACGTACAAAATGTGTCTCATTAGAGACCATTACATTGTCCCTGAGGTGTGACTTTCCTTTTTAATGACACGCAGCACCCCCATTGGTAACGCTGGCCATCCTCTGACATCGTTGGTTGGCTGCCTGTGCCTGTGCGTGCGCCCTGCCCAACACGACGCCCCTCGTTGTCTCATGTATTTTGACTGTGAGGGTGTGATTGATGGGAACGAGCAGTGCATATCTTCGCCTGTCTTCACTCCCCTCCTTCCGCCTTCTTCAGACTGTGCGGCCTCATGGCCGCGGCATGCGATAAGGGATCAGCTGAGGCCGTCCAGTCTGAAGCAGGTGTAATGACATGTGTGAGCGGCGAACATATTTACTGCGCAAGGCCGCAAATCCCAGCTCTGCAGTGTGACTTTATTAAAAGACACTGCGGGTCTGGGATTCATGGCCATTGGTAACCGCACCAGCCAACATGAAATGAGGTGAGAAGACAGGCAGCGCTCAGAGCGCATGGCCAAGGGATCACAATAGCGCAGACTCCTGTACAGCAAATAACAATGCTCAGGAAGATGCGCCCAGCACCAAGGTGTTATTTTTGACACCTGTGCTGCGTTTCTTTAAAAAGACAAGTCACGCCTCCAATACAGTTTTACTGTACAATGGGCAAAATTGGGTACGTCTTTCATTCTGCGTGTGCAATGAGCAAAATTTAAAGAGCAACCTTTCACTTGTGGAGCATTACTGCTGCACAAGGTGTGGCTCTTCTACATTGTAACACCTGAGGGTGGGTTAAAGGTTACCTTTGAAATTGGTTCAATTAGGCTTTGGCCTACACTCTCCTCCTCCTGCTGACCCTGGGCTCTAATACCGCCAGTTGGGGCCCGGAAGTGCTAGCTGCACAGAGAAAAACACCAGCCAATGTGTCAGTGGGGTTCAGCACCGCTAGCTGTTCCCCTGCTGTGTAGTCGGCAACGTGTCCAGCACAAGCCACACTGGCACAACAGAACAAAAGCTGCCACCAGTGCAGGCTTCGGCCTACACTATGCTCCTCTCCTCCTCCTGCTGACCCTGGGCTCTAACACCGCCAGTTTTTGCCTGGACGTGCTAGCTGCACAGAGAAAAACACCAGTCAATGTGTCAGTGGGGTTCAGCACTGCCAGCTGTTCCCCTGCTGTGTAGTCGGCAACGTGTCCAGCACAAGCCACGCTGGCACAACAGAACAAAAGCTGCCACCAGTGCAGGCTTCGGCCTACACTCTGCTCCTCTCCTCCTCCTGCTGACCCTGGGCTCTAACACTGCCAGTTTTTGCCCGGACGTGC
Source organism: Ranitomeya imitator (assembly GCF_032444005.1). Taxonomy (NCBI): domain Eukaryota; kingdom Metazoa; phylum Chordata; class Amphibia; order Anura; family Dendrobatidae; genus Ranitomeya; species Ranitomeya imitator. The sequence goes on along the minus strand of NC_091286.1, from coordinate 422,420,300 downwards.
TAGCTGCACAGAGAAAAACACCAGTCAATGTGTCAGTGGGGTTCAGCACCGCCAGCTGTTCCCCTGCTGTGTAGCTGGCAACGTGTCCTGCAAACGCCATGCAGGCACCTGAACTGAAATTAAAGGGAACCTGCCCCCACCCCCCCAGGTGTTTCTATGTATAACAGCCACCTTGTACTGCAGTACTGCTGCATTTGTACAAGGTGGCTGACTTTTTCTCCTTGCCCACGTTGAATTTAACACGTACAAAATGTGTCTCATTACAGACCATTACAGTGTCCCTGAGGTGTGACTTTCCTTTTTAATGACAGGCAGCACCCCCCTTGGTAGCGCTGCCCGTCTTCTGACATCATTTGTTGGCTGTTTGTGCTTGTGCGTGCACCCTGCCCAACAAAACGCCCCTCGTTGTCTGATCTATTTTGACAGCGAGGGTGTGATTGATGGGCATGTGCAGTGCATATGTTCGCCTGTCTTCACTCATCTCCTTCCGCCTCCTTCAGACTGTGCGGCCTCATGGCCGCGGCATGCGATAAGGGATCAGGTGAGGCTGCCCAGTCTGAAGCAGGTGTAAGGACATTTGTGAGCGGCGAACATATTTACTGCACAAGGCCATGAATCCCAGCCCCGCAGTGTGAATTATTGAAAACACACTGTGGGTCTGGGATTCATGGCCATCGATAACCGCACCGGCCAACATGAAATGAGGTCATAAGACAGGCAGCGCTTACAGCGCATGGCCAAGGGCTAACAAGAGTGCAGACTCCTGTAAAGCAAATAACAACGCTCAGGAGGCTGCGCCCAGCACCAAGGCGTTATTTTTGTACACCTGTGCCGCGTCTCCTTAAAAAGACAAGTCACGCCTCCAATACAGTTCTACTGTACAATGGGCAAAATTGGGTACGTCTTTCATTCTGCGTGTGCAATGAGCAAAATTTAAAGAGCAACCTTTCACTTGTGGAGCATTACTGCTGCACAAGGTGTGGCTCTTCTACATTGTAACACCTGAGGGTGGGTTAAAGGTTACCTTTGAAATTGGTTCAATTAGGCTTCGGCCTACACTTTGCTCCTCTCCCCCTCCTGCTGACCCTGGGCTCTAACACCGCCAGTTGGGGCCCGGAAGTGCTAGCTGCACAGAGAAAAACACCAGCCAATGTGTCAGTGGGGTTCAGCACCGCCAGCTGTTCCCCTGCTGTGTAGTCGGCAACGTGTCCATCACAAGCCACGCTGGCACAACAGAACAAAAGCTGCCACCAGTGCAGGCTTCGGCCTACACTCTGCTCCTCTCCTCCTCCTGCTGACGCTGGGCTGTAATACCGCCAGTTTTTGCCCGGACGTGCTAGCTGCACAGAGAAAAACACCAGTCAATGTGTCTGTGGGGTTCAGCACCGCCAGCTGTTCCCCTGCTGTGTAGCTGGCAACGTGTCCTGCAAACGCCATGCAGGCACCTGAACTGAAATTAAAAGGAACCTGCCCCCCCCAGGTGTTTCTATGTATAACAGCCACCTTGTACAGCAGTAATGCTGCATTTGTACAAGGTGGATGACTTTTTCTCCTTGCCCACGTGCAACTAAACACCTACAAAATGTGTCTCATTGGAGACCATTACACTGTCCCAGAGGTGTGACTTTCCTTGTTAAGGATACGCAGCACCCCCCTTGTTAGCGCTGCCCGTCTTCTGACATCATTGGTTGGCTGCTTGTGCTTGTGCGTCCGCCCTGCCCGACACAACGCCCCTCGTTGTCTCATATATTTTGACTGCGAGGGTGTGATTGATGGGCATATGCAGTGCCTATGTTCACCTGTCTTCACTCATCTCCTTCCGCCTTCTTCAGACTGTGCGGCCTCATGGCCGTGGCATGCAATAAGGGATCAGCTGAGGCCGCCCAGTCTGAAGCAGGTGTAAGGACATGTGTGAGCGGCAAACATATTTACTGCGCAAGGCCACGAATCACAGCCACGCAGTGTGACTTTATGAAAAGACACTGTGGGTCTGGGATTCATGACCATTGCTAACCACACCGGCCAACGTGAAATGAGGTGAGAAGACAGTCAGCGCTCACAGCACATGGCCAAGGGCTATTAAGAGCGCAGACTCCTGTACAGCAAATAACAACGCTCAGGAGGCTGCGCCCAGCACCAAGGCGTTATTTTTGTACACCTGTGCCACATCTCCTTAAAAAGACAAGTCACGCCTCCAATGCAGTTCTACTGTACAATGGGCAAAATTGGGTACGTCTTTCATTCTGTGTGTGCAATGAGCAAAATGTTAAGAGCAACCTTTCACTTGTGGAGCATTACTGCTGCACAAGGTGTGGCTCTTCTACATTGTAACACCTGAGGGTGGGTTAAAGGTTACCTTTGAAATTGGTTCAATTAGGCTTCGGCCTACACTCTGCTCCTCTCCTCCTCCTGCTGACCCTGGGCTCTAACACCGCCAGTTGGGGCCTGGACGTGCTAGCTGCACAGAGAAAAACACCAGCCAATGTGTCAGTGGGGTTCAGCACCGCCATCTGTTCCCCCGCTGTGTAGCCGGCATCGTGTCCTGCAAATGCAACGCAGACACAAAGCTGCTTCCAGTGCAGGCTTCGGCCTACACTATGCTCCCCCTGCGTACCCTTTGCTCCAACACCGGTAGATGGGGCTCTAGGAAGACAATCTTGAGTAGGCAACGCATCCGGGTTCCAGCACCGCCAGCTGTTTCTCGGCAGTGTTTTTGTCACGGGTACTCCCTCGTGCCCAGCCTGGTTCCAGCACCGTCAGCTGTTTCCGGGTAGTGTCAAGCTCACTGAAACGCCTATGCTTGCCCCGTCGTGTTGCGGTCGGGTTAGCCAACTCCAGGGTGCCTCCAGTTTAGGAGCTACCTATGTGGGCTGCGTGAATTGGCAGTCAAGGCTGGTTCTGTAGTGCCAGTAGGCCAAGCTCCCGCTGTAGGACTGTTGGGGTTCGGTAACTGCGGCTGCCTCGCGGCCTAGCTGTTCTCTCCTCTCCTGTGGACCTTCTGGTCCACCACCTGGTTCCAGCACCGTCAGCTGGTTCCGGGCAGAGCCTTTGGCTTAGGTGCCTCCTCCTGGGTATCCGAGTTCTGCCAACGCCAGGCGGTCCTTGGTAGTGCTTTTAAGCGCGGGCACCTACAGCTTAGTAACCGGGTTCCAGCACCGTCAGCTGGTCCTCGGTCGTGCCATTGGCTCTTGCACACTGGGACAACGCATCCGGGTTCCAGCACCGCCAGCTGGTTCTCGGCAGTGTTTTTGTCACGGGTACTCCCTCGTGCCCAGCCTGGTTCCAGCACCGTCAGCTGTTTCCGGGTAGTGTCAAGCTCACTGAAACGCCTATGCTTGCCCCGTCGTGTTGCGGTCGGGTTAGCCAACTCCAGGGTGCCTCCAGTTTAGGAGCTACCTATGTGGGCTGCGTGAATTGGCAGTCAAGGCTGGTTCTGTAGTGCCAGTAGGCCAAGCTCCCGCTGTAGGACTGTTGGGGTTCGGTAACTGCGGCTGCCTCGCGGCCTAGCTGTTCTCTCCTCTCCTGTGGACCTTCTGGTCCACCACCTGGTTCCAGCACCGTCAGCTGGTTCCGGGCAGAGCCTTTGGCTTAGGTGCCTCCTCCTGGGTATCCGAGTTCTGCCAACGCCAGGCGGTCCTTGGTAGTGCTTTTAAGCGCGGGCACCTACAGCTTAGTAACCGGGTTCCAGCACCGTCAGCTGGTCCTCGGTCGTGCCATTGGCTCTTGCACACTGGGGCAACGCATCCGGGTTCCAGCACCGCCAGCTGGTTCTCGGCAGTGTTTTTGTCACGGGTACTCCCTCGTGCCCAGCCTGGTTCCAGCACCGTCAGCTGTTTCCGGGTAGTGTCAAGCTCACTGAAACGCCTATGCTTGCCCCGTCGTGTTGCGGTCAGGTTAGCCAACTCCAGGGTGCCTCCAGTTTAGGAGCTACCTATGTGGGCTGCGTGAATTGGCAGTCAAGGCTGGTTCTGTAGTGCCAGTAGGCCAAGCTCCCGCTGTAGGACTGTTGGGGTTCGGTAACTGCGGCTGCCTCGCGGCCTAGCTGTTCTCTCCTGTCCTGTGGACCTTTTGGTCCACATCCTGGTTCCAGCACCGTCAGCTGGTTCTCGGCAGTGTCTTTTGCTCTTGTTCCTTCTGCTCCCCATCCTGGTTCCAGTACCGTCAGCTGGTTCCGGGCAGAGCCTTTGGCTTAGGTGCCTCCTTCTGGGTAACCGAGTTCCGCCAACGTCAGGCGGTCCTTGGTAGTGCTTTTTAGCACGGGTACCTCCTGCTTAGTAACCGGGTTCCAGTAACGTTACCTGGTCCTCGGTAGTTCCATAGGCTCTTGAAGCTTCGGGTAGCCATCCGAGTTCCAGTTCCATCAGCTGGTTCTTGGCATTTTCTCAGCCCTAAACCCTAAAGTCGACGACCCGGAAGACCACCCCTAAGATGACGACGACACCAGAGACGACAACCAGTGAGATGACGACGACCCTGAAGACCACCCCGATGACGACGACGACGGCGGAGACGACGACGGCGGCGGAGAAGACGACGACCCTGGAGACGACGACCCTGGAGACGACGACATGGAAGACCAAGAAGCAGAAGAACAAGAGGCTGCAGAACAAAGAGCAGAAGAACATTAAGCATAACACTTAATATCAGAGCAAAAGATATTATCTAAATTATATGCAGAAGAAGACTAAGCAGTGTATGGAGGTGAGTCCGTTCCTCCTCGTGGTGCCCCTGGATAAAGCCTGATGCTGCAGGCCAAACTGAATGCGGACAAATGTAACTTTTGTGACAGGCAAAACGGAAAGTGTAATCTTCAAACTTTTATAGATAACAACTACGGGAATGCCTGTCACAAATGAGAATATGATGAAGAAGTAGAATAGGAAGAATAATAACAGTTGAAAAAAATGAATATGTAGAATAGGAAGAATAATAATAGTTGAATAAAATGAATATGAAGAATGTAATAAAAAAAAATAGGTAGAAGATGAAGAAGAAGATGAATAAGGTGAAGAAGAAGTTGATGTCAAAGATGCTGATGATGATGAAGATGAAAGTGTGGGAAAAGTAAAAAAAAGAAGGGGAAGGGCGTGGAATAGTGAAACATCAATATCTGACAAAATAAAAAAAAATTTACATAGTCAATATCTTTGTAACTCCGAACGTCTTTAAAAAAAACATACAATTCCTCCTATTCTATTTGATTGGGCTAAACCTCTATGCCTTTAATGTCTCCGCCACCTCCCCAAATACATCCTGCATTATACTTAGTTGTTTTCCTTCATGTAGAATGAACCTACAAGGAAAGAAAGGGTTTATTTTAATTACGATATTTTGGTCCCATTGACTTGCATTGGGATCGGGTATCGGTATCGGCGATATCCGATATTTTTTGAATATCGGCCGATCCAATCCGATATCGATATCGATATCGGAAGGTATCGCTCAACACTAGTTATAAACTTACAGAATGTGAAGCACCTAGGGGTTCAAAGTGCTCACCAAACATCTAGATAAGTCTCTTGAGGGGTCTAGTTTCTAAAATGGGGTCACTTGTGGGGAAGTTTCCACTACTTAACCTTCGTCAGGCTGCATAATTTTACAATGTTAACAGGCTGCAGAGGTACAATTGTACCTTCATATATATTTTATTGAAATTTGGCCAATATATTCTGGACCAAAACTGCAGAGATGTCACGAAATTTCAGCCCTCTACGGCTTTTTGAAAAAAAACGGAAACGTTACAATTGTACCTTCTCAGCCAGATGAAGGTTAAGCACCTCAGGGGCTCTTCAAATGCGACATGGCGTCCACTCTCAATTCCAGCTAATTTTGAGTTCAAAACATGAAACGGTGCTCCTTCCCTTCCGAGCCCTGATGTTCGCCCAAACAGTGGTTTTCCTCCACACATCTTTTATTGTGGTACTCAGGAGAAATTGCTCAACAATTTTTGGGGTCAATTTTCTCCTGCTACCTTTGTTAAAATTCAAAATTCAGTGCTAAAATTTGATTTTTGTTTAAAAAATGTGGTTTTTAATTTTCACATCTCTACGTTATAAACTTATGTGAAGCACTTGAGGGTTAAGGGTACTCAAACAAATCTAGATAAGTTCATTGAGAGGTCACGTTTCCAAAATGGGATCACGTCGGGGGTTTCCACTGTTTAGGCACATCAGGGGCTCTCAAAACATGGCGTCCGCTGTCGAATCCAGTCAATTTTACGTTTAAAACCTCAAATGGCACTCCTTCCCCTCGAAGTCCTGCCTTGAACCTAAAGAGTTGTCTTCCTCCGCACTTGGGGTATTGGTGTACTCAGGAGAAATTGCACATCAAATATTGTGACTCATTTTCTCCTGATACCCTTGAGAATATAAAAAAAATGTGTCTGAAGTAAACTTTTTCTGAAAAAAGTTAAATGTTCATTTTTTCCTTCCACATTGCTTCAGTTCTTGTGAAGCATCTGAAGGGTTAATAAACTTCTTGAATATAGTTTTGAACCCCTTGAGGAGTGCAGTTTTTAGAATGGTGTCACGTTTGGGTATTTTCTGTCATAAAAGCCTCCAAACTCAATTCAAATGTGAGGTGGTCCCAAAAAAAAATGGTTTTGTAAATTTTGTTGGAAAAATGAGAAATCGCTGGTCAAATTTTAACTATTATAACTTCCTAACAAAAAAAATGTTTCAAAAATTGGGCTGACGTAAAGTAGACATGTAGGAAATGTTATTTATTAACTATTTTGTGTGACATAATGCTCTGACTTGGAAGCATAAAATTTAATTTTGAAAATTGTGAAATTTTCAAAATTTGTTGCCAAATTTGCACTTTTTTCACAAATAAAACAAGAAATTTTTAAGAAATGTTATCACTATTATAAATCAGTGGGATCCGTTGAAGCCTTTCAGAGTTATAACCACATAAAGTGACAGTGGTCAGATTTCAAAATTAAAACCTGGTCATTAACCTGCAAAGTGGTTTGGTCCTTAAGGTGTTAAATCAGAAAGTTATATCACACAGATTAATTAGCAAATAACATTTCCCATATGTCTACTTTATATAATTTTTTAGACATAATTTTATTTTGTTAGGAAGTTAGAAGGGTTCAAAGCTGATCAGCAATATATTCCAACAAAATTTACAAATACATTTTTTTAGGGACCACGTGACATTTGAAATGAATTTGAGGGGCCTCTTTGACAGAAAAAAAACCTAAAGTGACACCATTTTAAAAACTGCACTCCTCAAAGTCCTCAAAACCACATTCAAGAAGTTTATTAACCATTCAGATGCTTCACAGGAATTAATGGAACGTGGAAAGAAAAAATAAATATTTAATTTTTTCGGAAAAATTTAAATTGTGCCCCAAATTTTTTACTTTCACAAGGGTAACAGGAAATAATGAACCACAAAATTTGTTGTGCAACTTCTCTTGAGTACACGAATACCTCATATGTTGGGTAAAAACTACTATTTGGGCACATGGCACAACATCATTTCTCTCTCCTCTGACAAGTATATCATGTCAAAAGAGAGAGAAATTATTTTAATAGTGGCCAAACTTCGTATTTACGTGATCGGCCGTTGTTCATTGAATAACGGCAATCACATTATTGGGGACCAGAAAATACGTCAATGATCAGGTTCTTCAGGTAGCTGAGACCCCGGAGATTCTCAGACTATGTGGGAGCGATACCCTCATTCCTGCCTTCTTAATGCGTCATTAGGGGTTAAATGGGATAGCAATTGATCAGCATCACATGAGATTACATTGCACTGGGTGCTGATGGCCATTAGAAGTGAATATCACCATCTTTCAGACTATTAAACAATGTTGTCACACTTGATTGCAATAAGCTCAGATCTCATTTGTTTTTGTCGGATGCTAAAAGTATAACATAGCTGGTATCCTCACTGCATGGAGCTTATCCCGCTCTATGCAGTGATAGTGCAAGACTGCCATATATTATGTGGTGACTGTGGCTAAGGAGCTATGCAATCCTAGAACTTAACCTGTATGCGACAGATTTTAAATATTTTAAAATATTAAATTGTAGCTATGATCACAATACAAGCTATCAGAAAAATATTTTTTTGTTAAATATATATTTTACAAATTTTGTCAATTTTATTTTCATGGCACAATTTATATTAAAAATAAGAGAAAATGAAATCTTGCAGTTTTTACACTGGCCACTAGAGATTTTGTTTAGTGTATTGCTTCCTTTTGATTCAGGAAAGAGCACAAAAATATAACCACAATGGTCTGGACTTTTTCTTTTGCATTCAAGTGTCTAATTGGCATGTACAAAGATGATTGTGAAGGGATGGGGAGCAGGTTGAGCTTTGACATCACCTATTGGTGAATCCTGTGATATCAACTGTGTATAGAAATGTTAATCCTGCCTCTGCTGATCAGAAAAGTTCAGTGAACTCTTCCTGAAAGAACAGAAATTTAGAGCCTAAAAAAGCCCTAATGGCCAGTGTGAGTATTACGAGATTAATAATTTCATGTTTTAATAAAGATTGTAATATGAAAAATAGTCAACATTTAAAAAAAACATGTTACATAAAAGCTTTATTAAAAAACAGGTAATTTCATGATGTTTTTAAAATAACATTGAGAGATTCAAATGTACCAATGGTTGGCATTTATAACTAACTTTATTTAAGCAATTTAGATCTATTTTAAAAATGTAACTATTTAGTCAACTAAATTAACTAAACAGATTCTGAATATCAGTATATCTATATATATATCTACTGGACTATGAGATGATGATGGAAGAACGAATGATATAATATCTGTTATTTAATGATTTTCACTGCTGCTTGATTGTATGATTTGCTAAGAAAATTCACTTGAACTTGAATTTTGACTTCAACCCTTTCTCTAAATGTTGGCGTAGGAGAAGAAGGGAGATTACATCCTTACGTTGTGACACTAGACACATTAAGTATCTAGTAAAAGGTTTCTCTCTAAGGTGAACTGGTTTCTCACACCACAATGCTTTTATCATACATTATCTTCTATCATTTTAAAATGCATTGTGACCTAAGAGGAGACATCTCTTTTTGGACAAGCCTTGTGTCATTAGGTGTCCAAGAGCAGATTATTTCAATTTATAAGAACAGATTTTCTCTTAAAAAAGATAAAATGAAAACTAAACGTCTTACAATGACCTTCCATTCATTTTTTTCATTTTTTTCTATTATTAATAAATTAATACTATTCACGCTATACATGGTTGATAAAAAAATTCTGATGATCTGAGCACAGACTTTACAAACTAATAAATACCGAAGCATAGTCGATAGAAATGAACAGATCTTTTTATATTTGAATTCAACAACTTCACCAGATTTTCCTCATAAAAGCTTAGACTCTATAGCAGAGTGAGAGATGATCCCGCTGATCATAAGAGCTTACAATTTACAGGTGAGAGACAGAGAGGACCCAGCTGCCCATAAGAGCTTACACTCTACAGGAGATCTAGAGAGGACCCTGCTGACCATAAGAGCTTATACTCTACAGGAGATCTAGAGAGGACCCTGCTGACCATAAGATCTTACAATTTACAGGTGAGAGACAGAGAGGACCCAGCTGCCCATAAGAGCTTACACTCTACAGGAGATCTAGAGAGGACCCTGCTGACCATAAGAGCTTACACTCTACAGGAGATCTAGAGGGGACCCTGCTGACCATAAGATCTTACAATTTACAGGTGAGAGACAGAGAGGACCCAGCTGCCCATAAGAGCTTACACTCTACAGGAGATCTAGAGAGGACCCAGCTGCCCATAAGAGCTTACACTCTACAGGTGATCTAGAGAGGACCCAGCTGCCCATAAGAGCTTACACTCTACAGGAGAGCTTGAGAGGACCCTGCTGACTATAAGAGCTTACAATTTACAGGTGAGAGACAGAGAGGACCCAGCTGCCCATAAGAGCTTATATTATACAAGAAAGAAAGAGATGACCCTGCTAATCATAAGAGTTTGCACTCTAAAGGAGAGAGCGAGAACCTTGCTGACCATAAGAGCTTACACTCCACAGGAGAGTGAGAGAGAGAGAGGACCCTGCTGACTATAAGAGCTTACACTCTGCAGGAGATGGAGAGAGGACCCTGCTGATCATAAGAGCTTACAATTTACAGCAGAGAGAGAAAGAGAGAGAGGACCCCGCTGACCATAAGAGCTTACCTGCTACAGGAGAGAGTGGATCCTGCTAACCATAAGAGCTTACACTTTACAGAAGACAGAGAGAGATAGAAAAGACCCTGCTGACAATAAGAGCTTACATTCTACAAAAGAGAGAGAGAAAGATAGAGAGGACCCTGCTGAGGTTACACTCTACAGAAGAGAGAGACTTATTCATTGACTCTGCTGTACAAATTGTGTTTCGCTGGGAACCGCTGATCTATGATGTCTCAGGTGCTCTACACCACTGTACAATGTACAGTACAGACCAAAAGTTTGAACACACCTTCTCATTTAAAGATTTTTCTGTATTTTCATGACTATGAAAATTGTACATTCACAGTAAAGGCATCAAAACTATGAACTGACACATGTGGAATTATGTACATAACAAAAAAGTGTGAAACAACTGAAATTATGTCTTATATTCTAGGTTCTTCAAAGCAGCCACCTTTTGCTTTGATGACTGCTTTGCACACTCTTGGCATTCTCTTGATGAGCTCCAAGAAGTAGTCACTGGGAATGCTTTTCACTTCACAGGTGTGCCCTGTCAGGTTTAATAAGTGGGATTTCTTGCCTTATAAATGGGGTTGGGACCATCAGTTGTGTTGTGCAGAAGTCTGGTGGATACACAGCTGATAGTCCTACTAAATAGACTGTTAGAATTTGTACATTCTACATAAGGGGCTGTTGGGAGGATCATCATACTATATGGGGCCTGTGAGTTGGACCATCATACTATATAAGGTGCTATGGAGTGAACCATTATAAAATATGGGGGCTGTTGGTGGTACTACATAGGAGCTATGAGGTGTGCCGTCATAATATATAAGGAGCTGTGGGGAGTTCCATCATATTTTAGGGGGAGATGTTGAAGAAACCATCATACTATATAGGGGGCTTTTGTAGGGACCATTATAATATATGGGGAGCTGTGAAGTGGACCTCACACTATATGGGGGCTGTGATGTGGACCATCATACTATATAAATGGTTATGAGGTGAAACATCATACTATGTTAGGGTTTGTTGGGGGCATCATCGTTCTATATAGAGGCTGTGAAGGGTATCACCATAATATATATGAAGCTGTGAGGCTATATCAGAGGGTATTGGGGGAACCATCATACTATACGGGGGGGCTGTTTGAGGCACTATCATACCATATGGGGGCTTTGAGGTGGACCATTATTCTATCTAGGGGGCTGTGGGGGGACCATCATACAATACTGGAGCTACTTTCATGGGATCCTCATAGTGTATGGGGGATCTATCATACTGTGTGGGGACATCTTACATCTAAGTTCGTTGCGGTAAAAATCATACTATGATGTGGACATTAAACTGTCTGAAGGTCTATGAGGTACATACTATGTTGGAGGCTGTGGTGGCCATCATATTGTATAGGATGGTTATTAGGGACATTATATGGGGTACATTATACTATGTTGGAGGCTGTGGTGACCATCCTATTATATAGGATGGTTATGAGGGACATTATACTACATGGAGGCTGTGAGATCCTTATACTGTATGGGTGCCTTTGGTAGACATCAAAATTTATATAGGGGCCTGTGGTCGGCATCATACTGTGTGGGGGTCTGTGGTGCCTCACATGCTGTATAATGGGGGCTGTAGTGGATGCCATACTGTATGGGAGTCTGAGATGACAATCTTACTGTGTGGGGTGCTGTGGGGCATCATAATTTGTGTAAGGTTTGTGGGGCAATCATACTGCGTGGGGCCATCATACTTTGTGGGGGCCTAATACCTAAAGGGGTCTTGAAATGTGTATCATAGTGAGTGAGAGCACTTGGGGTCATCAGTAAGGGCAAAATAACTGCCTAAGTGCTGCAATACATTTCCTTCTCCGTTTTTTAAGGTGTTGAGAAATTTACTCTTCTTTGACTGTGACATGATAGGACTTTTTCTGTAGGGTGCCTGTTATTTCTATGCACACCCCTCTTCAGGAGCATTATTACAACAAAGAGGCACTGAGGGTTATTATTATAAGGCGGTACAATGGGGGGGATTGCACAGGGGATATTTTTGTTATTTTAAGGAGGTACTGGGTCATTATTATAAGATGTCAAGGGGGAGCATTATTAAAGGAGGCCCAAGGGAATTATAATAAGGCAGCACAGGATATGGGTTGTGTAAAGGTGGTAGAATGTGAGGAGGGTCCTGGAAAATCAGTAAAGTGAAGATGTTTGTGTGTTACACTTTGCAGAGGCAAGATATGGATGGAATAATGATATGTCCAGCTATTGCCCATTATCGCTGCTCCTGTTCGCTTCCAAACTCCTGGAGTAGCACGTCCACGCTGAACTTTCCTGCCACCTCTCATCTAACTTGCTCTTTGACAATCTACAATCTGGTTTCCGCCCCATCACTCAACTGAGACAGACCTGACCAAAATCACTAATGACCTTCTTACAGCCAAAACTAACGGACAATACTCTGTATTCTTCCTTCTATACCTGTCCTCTGCTTTTGACACAGTTGACCACTGCCTCCTACTACAAATCCTCTCCTTCTTTGGCATCAAAGACCTCGCCCTATCCTGCATCTCCTCATACCTTTCCAACCGCACATTCTGTATCTCCCACTCCCACACTATCTCCTCATCCCACCCTCTCTCTTTTGGAGTCCCCCAAGGCTCTGTTCTAGGACCCCTACTCTTGTCAATCTACACACTTGACCTGGGACAACTCATGAAGTCCCATGGATTCCAGTACCCCCTTTATATCCTAGATTCCAGTACCACCAGAATATCCCCCATCCTCTGGAATTATTTGCCCCAACACATCAGAATATCAACCACATTCAGATCCTTCAGACTGAACCTGAAAACCCACCTCTTCAGGAAAGCCTACAGCCTGCACTAACCCTGCTGCCTCCTCACCACTACTGAAGCTACCACCTCACCAACACCGGAGCTCCTACAACCATCAACCTATTGTATAGGCTTTTCAGGGCAGAGACCATAAGGATGTTCCACACAACCACAACCATACCGCATTCCCTCCTCAAGACTGGATTCAGACTGCTGTTCTGCCAGCCCACTTTTATCAGTCTTCTTGGGTTTTGCTTGAGTAGCTGCTTTTGCAGGTTGAAGAACAGGTGGATTTTGGATGGTCGTAGACGGTTCACCCGCAGGTTTCTTTCATCTGGTCTGTCTCTGGAAGCTTGGGGGGAAGACTTTGCAGAAGACACTGTACTAGGCTCATCAAAGACCTTACGGAAGGCCACCAGGAAGGCTGGAAGGTTCAAAGTGATGGGATCCCCTGCCTCCCAAAGGGGGTTGAGCGACTCTAAGGCAAATCCTGCTAAGTAGGGCATTAAAAATCCTACCTAGACCCGATCAGAGAAAAAATAGGAACTTACGGCACTGGTTTGGATCCCCATCATAACTAGATGGATTCGCTGGGATCTCCTCAACTCTTGGAGTGCAAATCAAATATGCTGGGACTATGATTGTGGGTGGTGCACTGAAGGTCCGGATTTCTGATCAGGTAAAGAAACTATCCAGTTGCTCATGCTGGCAGGGAAAAAGTTCATCTTGCTCTGAGAGTGAAGTACCATGGGTCTAAGCAGGGACCATGGCCTTAGCAAACTGTTATGCTCACGCCTTGACTGGGAGGTGTGAGCGAGGGGATTATGGCCCCACTGTGCCACAAACCAGACTACCCTGGAAGGGGCGTGACTAGGCAGCTACCTTGGTGCTCACTGGAGTCTGTGATGGTAAGGTCAGACTTGTGCGGCAGGTAGCTGCCAGGCACCACTCCAGGGCAGTGTCTGGCTGTGGCAGCTGATCCCACTGAGGGACAAAACACAAGAGACAGGTGTAAGTAAGTATGGAAAGGAACGACTGGTACACTGAGCGGGCACAGCTGGCATTCTGGCAGGCAGGTGGGCACAGCTGGCACTCTGGCAGGCAGGTGGGCATGGCTGGCACTCTGGCAGGCAGGCGGACATGGCTGGCACTCTGGCAGGCAGGTGGGCATGGCTGGCACTCTGGCAGGCAGGGCATGGCTGGCAATCTGGCAGGAATGCGGGCATGGCTGGCAGGTAGGCGGGAACGAGTGGCATTCTGGCAGACAGGCTGGCATGGCTGGCACTCTGGCAGGCAGGTTGGCATGGCTGGCACTCTGGCAGGCATGCGGGCATGGCTGGCATACTTGGCAGACAGGCAGGCATGGCTGGCACTCTAGGCAGGCAGGTGGGCATGGCTGGCACTCTAGGCAGGCAGGCACGGCTGGCTTTCTAAGCATGCAGGCAGGCATGGCTAGAGGGACTGGAACTGGTTTAGGTAGGACAGGAACATAGGCAGGCAGCAGAGCAAAAAACCGCAGGAGGCAGAGCAAAGAGCAGAACTGCAGGAAGCTGAGCAAAGAGTTGAACCGCAGGAGGCGGAGCAAAGAGCAGAACCAAAGGAGGTGGAGCAAAGAACAGAGCTGCAGGAGGCGGAGCAACAAGCAGAGCTGCAAGAGGCAGAGCAAAGAGCAGAACCGAAGGAGAAAGAGCAAAGAACAGAGCTGCAGGATGTGGAGCAACGAACAGAGCTGCAGGAGGTGGGTCAAAGAGCATAACCGCAGGAGGCAGAGCAAAGAGCAGAATCGCAGGAGGCAGAACAAAGAGCAGAGTTACAGGAGGCGGAACAAAAAGCGGAACTGCAGGAGGCGGAGGAAAGAGCAGAACTGCAGGAGGCGGAAGCAAGGACCAGAACTGCAGGAGGTGGAGCAAAGAACAGACCTGCAGGAGGCGGAGCAAAGAGCAGAGCCACAGGAGGCAAAGCAAAGAGGAGAGCCACAGGAAGCGGAGCAAAGAGCAGAAGGAGTGAACACAAGGAAACACAGCGGAATAGGAAAGGCTACAGACAGGGATACAAACAGACACAGGTATAGGACTAAGTTCAGACATGGTCAGGAATGGGACAAGGCACAGAAGCAAGGACTCAGACAAGGGTACGAAGCCTCCCTGGGTGGCTGACATGAGAGATAAAGCAAGACAGTACCTGGCAACTCAGCAGCAAGACACTAACTGAGTAAATACGTTGCTCAGGCATCCCTCTAGGGGTGGGAATGCATTAAGCACCTGATGCCTCTTGGCAGGGCCCCCACCCTAAGCATACAGCCAGGAAGTATGCAGCAAGTAAGGTCATGATACCCAGAGCATGGAGCCGATAGACGACAGAACTCACAGCATGGCCTGGAGTGGTGAATAAGAGGTGAGATCGGAAGCCATGCAGTGATGCTGGCAGGGATGTTATAGATATCAGCTGCAACCTCAGAATGTCCTTTGATGTCTATAAACCCCCAGCCTGTCCTATGATGTCTATACGCCCCCAGCTCATCCTGTGATGTCTATATGTTCCCAGCATCTCCTGTGATGTCTACATTCTCCCAGCTCATCCTGTGATTTCTATGTGCCTCCAGACCGTCCTTTGATAATAATAATAATTTTATTTCTATAGCGCCGACATATTCCACAGCACTTTATATTTTAGAGGGAACTTGTACAGAGAATAGACATTACAGCATAGCAATAAACAAAGATCAAAACAGATTCCAAGAGGAATAAGGGCCCTGCTCGCAAGCTTACAATCTATGAAGACATCTGTGATGTCTGTATGCCCCCACCACATCCTGTGATGCCTATATGCCCCAAGCCCCTTTTGTGATAATTATATGCCTCCAGCCCCCTGTGATGCGTTATGCCCCCAGCCCCTTCTGTGATAGGTTATGCCCCCAGCCCCTTCTGTGATGCCTATATGCCCCCAGCCCCATCTGTGATGCATTTATTTCCCTGGCATCTCCTGTGATGTGTATATGCTCCCAGCATCTCCTGTGATGCGTATATGCCCCCATCGTCTCCTGAAATATAGATATGCCCCCATCTTCTTCTGTGATGTACATATGCCACATTATCACCAGAGATTTATACTTGCTGCCTTGTGCCAGCAGTGCAGGAGTTAACCTTGTTGCTGAAGTTGCTGAGAGCTTGGTCTCTCAGCTGAATTGGATTTTGTAATCTCATCCTCTATATAGACCTAGCTTTGACTACAACTGTTGTCAGTGATCAGTTCAGCTGCCTGGCTTGGAGTGTGAAGGAGCATAGTGTTGGAGCTTGGAGGTTTATCTACTTAGATTATTGTCTGCTTATTTAGTTGCATGTTAAACCTGTTTTCTCTCCTTTGTTCTTCCCCTCTGTTTTCCTACACAGTGTTTCCTCTGTGGTTGTGTCAGTTTTCAGGGTGTTTGCTATTTAAGTTACTTTGTCTGTATTCCCTGTCTATTTGTCGTTTTGCTATTTTTGTGCAGTCCTCCTTCCTGCGGGGGAGAAAGGGCCACTGATAGGGTCTACACAGGAGACAGGGATACACTGGTGGCTCAGGCCTCCTTACCATTATAGGTACCCCTGAGATAAGGGCAAGTGAGGGCCCCTTTATAGAGTCAGGGACAGGTGTGGGTCCCAGTACGCTATCCCGCCCCTTTATCGCCGTTTCCGGCGTGACACCAACATTTCGGATTTTAAAATCATTTTTTCAGGCTGGTGTTATAAAGTATTCTAATTTACTGAGATAATGACCTTTGGACTTTCATTGGCTGTAAGCCTTAGTCATCAATATTAGCAGAAATGAACACTTGAAATAGATCACTCTGTTTGTAATGAATCTATATAATATAGGAGCTTCACTTTTTGTATTGAAGAACTGAAATACGTTTACTTTTTGATGATATTCTAATTTTGTGAGATGCATATACCCCAGCGTTTCCTGTAATGTATATGAGTCCAGCGTCTGTCATGATGTAATATGCCCCCAACGACTCATGTCATGTGCCGTATATATGCCCCCAGCATTTCCTGTGATATATATGCCCCCGGCCCCTCCTGCGATGTATATATTCCACCAGTGTAATGCCGGTGCCGGGATGAAACTCACAGATGACACAAGGAAGAATTAGTCATCAAACAGTATAATTCGGTTTAAATGCAATAATAATTTACACTAATTCTAGTCAATTAATAATAATAACAAATCACGTCAAACATGAACAAAATAACGATAAGATTGAAATAGCAATGCAAGTCCCTCTCTATATAGTACTAATGACCCTTTTATAGAGGTGGTACGCTGATTTACCAGATTTACCACTCAAGTTCTTCTTGTACATCTGCCCTAATGGGGGTCTCTCGGTTTTCCTGCTAGGCCACAAGTCTTTCTGATGTAGTCTCTTAGAGCACAATGAGCCTCCCTTGTACCAACTGGCCCCTTCCCAACCTGTTGCCTAACTGCGACCCGACCCTGCCCGATACCGTTTACGTTTTAGAAGTGATGATCCTGCTCTCACGTGCTCTTCCTCCACAATCGAAGAGAACCAAAGCAATCTGCCCAGATCAATGGACAAAAAAAGTACCGGACAAACTATTTCAATAAAAGTGCCTTTATTTAATCAAGACTGGCAATTGGTAGTGCTATACCAAAGCGTGTGCCCGTATTAGGAATACACATAAAAATATATATACAGCTCTGGCAAAAATTAGGAGACCACTGCACAGTTTTATAAAAATCAGCTTCTCTACATGTCTGACAGCCATTCCATTCCAGTATCAGTTGAATTCCAACCAGTGTACACTTCATTCCACTTAATGTGCTTCTGATCAGGTGATCACCTGAACCAAATCTTATTTAACGAAGGAAATTATAAAAACCACTGCTGTGGTGTTCACAATCCTCTTGGAATAGGACAAGCTTGATGGCAAAACAAGTGCTAGTAATATCTCAAATGTAATAGGAATGAAAAAATTACATTTAACAATGCCAAAGGAGTTGAAAAGAAAAGTCTTGAGTGAGGAAAAGAAGGGCTCAATTCTGGCTGTACTAGCAGAGGGACACAGTGGGCGTCATGTTGCCTCCATCCTTAAAATTTTTAAGATGGCAGTCCATTACAACAAGGTCAAGCAGCAGAAATTGGGGACAACAAAGCTACAGACCGGCAGAGGGAGAAAACGACTCTCCACTGACCGGGATGACAGTCATCTTATTCGAATGTCACTCAGCAACTGCAGGATGACATCAAGTGACCTACAAAAGGAATGGCAAATGGCAGCTCGGGTGAAGTGCACGGCAAGAATAGTTCATAACAGGCTCCTAGAAGCAGGACTCAAGTCATGTAAAGCTAGAAAAAGCCTTTCATCAATGAGAAGCAAAGAAGAGCCAGGCTGAAGTTTGCCAAAGACCATAAGGATTGGGCTATTGAGCACTGGAGTAAGGTAATCTTCTCTGCTGAGTCTAATTTTCAGCTTTGTCCAACACCTGGTCATCTAATGGTTAGACAGAGACCTGGAGAGGTGTGCAAGCATACTGTGAAATTTGGCGGAGGATCGGTGATGATCTGGGGATGCTTCAGCAAGGCTGGAATTGGGCAGGTTAATCTTTGCGAAGGACGTATGAATCAATCCGCCTACAAGGTTACCCTGGAAAAACAGTTGATTCCTTCTGCTCAGGAAATGTTCCCCAACTCTGAGGACTGTTTTTTCCACTGCCTCTTGGCTTCATTACTGTGAGTGTCCGCTTTGCCGGGATTTTGATGTTTCACCCCCATCAGTTCGCCCCCAGCAGTTTGCCCCCAGCAGTTTGCCCCCAGCTGTTTACCCCAGGGCACATTTTGCCCCCAGCATTTGGCCCCCAGGATGTTTCACCCCTGCACATTTCACCCCTGCTCATTTCACCCCCAGCAGTTCACCCCCAGCATTTCGCCCCCAGCATTTCGCCCCCAGCAGTTCGCCCCTGGGTACATTTCGCCCCTGCACATTTCGTCCCCAGCATTTGGCCCCAGGATGTTTTGCCCCCGCACATTTCACCCCTGCACATTTTGCCCCCAGCAGTTCGCCCCCAGCAGTTCGCCCCTGGGTACATTTCGCCCCCGCACATTTCGTCCCCAGCATTTGGCCCCCGGATGTTTCACCCCCCGCATTTCGCCCCCAGATGTTTGTACCCTTGTGGTTCATGAATTCCCATCCATCATCACTGTTTCGCCCCCAGCAGTTCGCCCCTGGTAGTTCACCCCCAGGTGTTTGCACCCTTGTGGTTCATGAATTCTTGTCCATCATCAATCTTTCGCCCCCAGCAGAACGCCCCTGGCAGTTCGCCTTTGGATGTTTGTACCCTTGTGGTTCATGAATTCCCGTCCGTCATCAATGTTTCATCCCCAGCAGTTGATCCCCTGCAGTTCACCCCCGGCAGTTTGCCCCCGGATGTTTGTACCCTTGTGGTTCATGAATACCTGTCCATCATCAATCTTTCTCCCCCAGCAGAACACCCCCGGCAGTTCGCCCTTGGATGTTTGCACCCTTGTGGTTCATGAATTCCCGTCCGTCATCAATTTTTCGCCCACAGAAGTTCGCCCCCGGTAGTGCGCCCCCAGATGTTTGTACCCTTGCTGTTCATGAATTCCTGTCGGTCATCAATGTTTCGCCCCCAGCAGAACGCCCCCGGCAGTTCGCCCCCGGATCTTTGTACCCTTGTGGTTCATGAATTCCTAGCCGTCATCAATGTTTCACCCTGGCAGTTGACCCCCAGATGTTTGTACCCTTGTGGTTCATGAATTCCTGTCCATCATCAATGTTTCACCCCCAGCAGTTGACCCCCCGCAGTTCACCCCCGACAGTTTGCCCCCGGTTGTT
Organism: Ranitomeya imitator; assembly: GCF_032444005.1. Classification (NCBI taxonomy): domain Eukaryota; kingdom Metazoa; phylum Chordata; class Amphibia; order Anura; family Dendrobatidae; genus Ranitomeya; species Ranitomeya imitator. The sequence continues at coordinate 422,400,420 of NC_091286.1, read as the reverse complement.
TGTATCCTTGTGATTCATGAATTTCTGTCCGTCATCAATGTTTCGCCCCCAGCAATTCGCCCCCGGCAGTTCGCCCCCGGATGTTTGTACCCTTGTGATTCATGAATTCCCATCCGTCATCAATGTTTTGCCCCCCAGCAATTTGCCCCCGGCAGTTCGCCCCCAGATGTTTGTACCCTTGTGGTTCATAAATTCCTGTCCGTCATCAATGTTTCGCCCCCAGCAATTTGCCCCCGGCAGTTCAGTTTGCCCCCGGCAGTTCAGTTTGCCCCCAGATGTTTGTACCCTTGTGGTTCTTGAATTCCTGTCCGTCATCAATGTTTCACCCCCGGAAGTTTGCCCCCAGACGTTTGCACCCTTGTGATTCATGAATTCCCGCCTGTCATCAATGTTTCAACCCCAGCTGTTGACCCCCTGCAGTTCACCCCCGGCAGTTTGCCCCCGGATGTTTGTACCCTTGTGGTACATGAATTTCTGTTCGTCATCAATGTTTCACCCCCAGCAATTCGCCCCCGGCATATTGCCCCCGGATGTTTGAGCCTTGTGGTTCATGAATTCCTGCCCATCATCAATTGTTCGCCCCCAGCAGTTGACCCCCTGCAGTTCACCCCCGGTAGTTTGCCCTGGATGTTTGTACCCTTGTGGTTCATGAATTCCTGTCCGTAATCAATGTTTCACCCCCAGCAATTCGCCCCCGGATGTTTGTACACTTGTGGTTCTTGAATTCCTGTTCGTCATCAATGTTTCACCCCCAGCAGTGGACCCCCTGCAGTTCACCCCTGGCAGTTTGCCCCCGGATGTTTTTACCCTTGTGGTTCATGAATTTCTGTCCGTCTTCAATGTTTCACCCCCAGCAATTCGCCCCCGGCATATTGCCCCCGGATGTTTGAGCCTTGTGGTTCATGAATTCCTGCCCATCATCAATTGTTCGCCCCCAGCAGTTTGCCCCCAGCAGTTCGCCCCCGGATGTTTGTACCCTTGTGATTCATGAATTCCCATCCGTCATCAATGTTTCGCCCCCAGCAAATCGCCCCCAGCAGTTCGCCCCCGGATGTTTGTACCCTTGTGGTTCTTGAATTCCTGTCCGTCATCAATCCACATGCCTCAAAAGTACTGTACAGAGTGCTGCACTTTTGTGACATGTTAAATCAACTGTTTCTATCTGTTAACCTCACAACTGATTGCATTATAGTGTCAGAGCATTTTGCCCTCAAATTAACAAGACATTTTCCAAAACTTTTCTAAAACGTTTTTGTGTTACAAAAACATAACACGAAAAAAATAAACAGTTTAAAAAAATATAGTGTGAATGAGGCCTGATTTAGGTGGGGAATGTAAACCACTCTAAAATCAAAACATTTTGTGAATTTTTACCTGACCCAGCACTGACCTGCTTGTTTGCAAGTTTTGTTGCAGATGTAACAATTTTCATGTCAGGTTTCCTCCTGCAGGTTACCGACTAGCTTTTATTCCATCTTTACATCAGAATATAGCAGTGTCTAAAATCTCTACAAAGAGAGAGGTGTACTAGCACAAAAAAAATCAGTCAGCTTCCACAGCAATTCACTTTCTACAAGTATGAATTGAGTTCTATCCAAAAGTGGGAAGAAGAAGATGGTCTACGAGAATCACATTTACGTATTTTTCAATCTTATGGCTGACGATGTCCATTCCATCTGGGTGTGTGAAAAACGGTCAACTTGCAAGGGACGTGTTTGGACCAGTGAAGCGGTGAAAGTAACCAATCCCCACAACCATGCAGCACAAGCAGCAAGACCTGAAGCAATCCGACTTGTCAATGAGGCAGTCACCAGGGCAAGGACAACACTTGAGACACCACAACAGATTCTCACAGAAGTCATTTCAGGAGCCCATTCTAATGTTGTAGCACTTCTCCCAAAGAAAGTATCACTGAAGAGAACAATACGATTATCAAGGCAACTTGGCAATATTCTAAGGTTGCCCCAAACCCTGGATCAACATGTTATTCCCCAGGAGTTCCAGGGGATCAATATTGATGGCATTCAGCAGCAGTTCTCTCTGCATGACTCTGGTAAGCATTTAACATTTCCATTATGCAGAATTATTGCAAAGTTTATGCTGCACAAATGTGAAAAATTATATACTACAAAGAGCTGATATAGAATACTATGTGATTTTTTTGCCTTAAAGGGAAACTTTGAGGATAGTATAATGTAGGATGAAACCTACTGATTCCCACTATGCCTCACTTGTTTAGTTGCAGTTTAATTCTCTGCTCAACTTCAAAGTAGAAGTCCTGCCTTTAAGATACAGTGGTCTGCCAAGTTCATAAGCAGAGTGGTAACCTTGTCTACCAACCATGATTTGCAGGTATCAGCCATTGTCAATCACAGCCAGAGGACAAGGTTGTCGCATCAAACCCGCATCACTAGATGTTAATTTTTAGTGTAGAATTTTCTGTTATAAATTAGCTGCTGATTGCTGCAACTATTTAGTGCATGTGAATGGACCTTAAAGGGGACCTGTCACCCAATTTTTCACCTATAAGCTGTGGTCACCGGCATCAGGGGCTTATCTAAAGCATTCTGTAATGCATTCTGAAATCCTGTAGATAAGCCCCCGATGTATCCTGAAAGATGAGAAAAAGAGGTTAGATTATACTCACCCAGGGGCAGTCCCGGTTCTGTTCTGGTCCAATGGGTGTCCGGTTCGGGGCCTCTCATCTTCTTACGATGACGTCCTCTTCTTGTCTTCATGCTGTGGCTCTGGCACAGGCATACTTTTCCTGCCCTGTTGAGGGCAGAGCAAAGTACTGCAGTGCGCAGGTGCCTGGAAAGGTCAGAGAGGCCCGGCACCTGCGCACTGCAGTACAATCTTCATCTACTGGCCCAAAGTAAAGAGTGGTTTGCTGATGGCATTTTTTGCACTACACTATCCCTGTTCAAGCAACTTTATACAAATCATGTAGTCCACAGCGGCCTTGTTGTTCCTGTAGTGTACGCCTTACTGACGGACAAGAGCCGTTCAACATACCAGAAATTTCTACAAGAGCTGAAGAACATGCAACCTGGACTGCAGCCACACAACCTGATGTTGGATTTTGAACTAGCTTCAATCCAGGCATTTGAGAATGAATTCCCCAACCTCAAAAAGACCGGTTGCTTCTTCCACCTATCACAGTCAGTTTGGCGTAAAGTTCAAAATGAAGGACTCAAGGTGCAATATCAAGGTGACCATGAATTTGCTCGTTGGATACGCATGATACCTGCCCTTGCCTTTCTACCAACACAGAATGTTGTGCCTTCATTTGAAGAATTAGTGGAAAATCCTGAATTTCCACAAGAAACCATAACCATTGCCAACTATTTTGAAGATACCTATATTGGTCAAATGACTCGCAGAGGATGTCAGGCACCTTTGTTTCCAGTTGAACTTTGGAATATGTATGAACGAACATTAAATGATCAACAGTGAGCAAATAATAATGTTGAAGGATGGCACCGTGGCTTTCAAGAAACATGTGGTACTCTTTTCCCAAATATATATCGGTTCATAAACTGTCTGAAACATCAGCAAGAGCTCCACAGTTTAGAAATTATTCAGATAATAGCAAGAAATCCCACCACTGCAAGAAACAAAAAAATACGCTGCAATTTCAGCAAGGGTTAAACGTTCTGTGCAAGATTTCAGAAATAGAAGCATGATAGATTATCTGAGAGGCATCGCCTACAGCTTTGAATTTTAGTTGATGGTCATATATTTAGCTGTAAAATAATTCAAACATTAACACCTGCAATTTTTCTTTTCTTTCCTCTTTTTCTCTAACCCTTCCCCCTCTATACCATTTATGTTTCTTGTTTAACAGTTTTAATTTATAGAGTTAAAGCGTAACTCTAAAAAAACAAGTTTTGCTATGTTAGAGTACCTGTGGCACTAATCTTCTTTTCCAATGGAGAACCCCTTCCAGAAACTTCACTTCTGTGTGAAAAGTCCCATCCAAGTTTCAGCAGCAGCACCATGTGTTGTGCAGGATTTCAGTGGCTAATAAGTAGGTTGTTTCGCCTTAGTAGCAGAACTTGTGGATTGACTCTAGGAGGCATGGCTATAAGAGACATGCAACTGTCTGGCCTCTTTCAGACTAGCGGTTTTGCTGGCAATTATCGCAGCAGTTTCAAACCGCGGTGGTAGTCGCCAGCAAAACCACTACATAGCACTCGATTTGCCCTATGCAAGTCAATGGGCTCAAATCGCGGGAAAACTGCAGCAAAAGCCGAACGGTTTTCCATTTTAAAACATGTGCTATCTTCCTGGCGATTGCCGCCACGGTTTTAAACTGCCGTGGCAAACCCCAGGAAAACAGCAAGTCTGAAAGAGGCATCAACATGCTCCCTATGATGTATACAAGGCTGCTGGTTCCCAGCCCCCTGCAAAGCTCCCCAACGTCCCATGTGCTCAGTCCTTTACTGGCTTTACACAGGGGGAAGCGCTCCTCTTGTCCAGGACCTAGCACATGAGGGGAGGGGTAAGGGAACTTTACAGAGGGCTGTGATCGAACAGCCCTGAATGTATCACAGGAAGCCTGAATCCACCCACAATTTCTGCTACCAAGGGGCCCGAATTCCTTAGTAACCACTGAAATCCTGCAGCACATGGAGCCTGCTGCTGTAACTCGGATGCGACTTTTCACACAAAATTAAATAAAATTTACAAAATATTATATTTATAAAAATAAACTAAAGCTGCTGGAAGGGGTTCTGTTGTGAATTCTGTGATCAAGCTCCCTCCTGTGGTCACGAGTGGTACTGCGGCTTCTGAGTTTCCTTCCTCAGGTGATGAGGTTAAGTCGTTAGGTGCTACTCTATTTAACTCCACCTGGTGCTTTGATTCTGGCCTCCAGTCAATGTTCTAGTATTGGTCTTGCTTCCTCCTGGATCGTTCCTGTGGCCTGTCTGCTCAGCATAAGCTAAGTTCTGCTTGTGTTACTTTTTGTTGCTATATTTTCTGTCCAGCTTGCTATTTTGGTTTTTCTTGCTTGCTGGAAGCTCTGAGACGCAGAGGGAGCACCTCCGTACCGTTAGTCGGTGCGGAGGGTCTTTTTGCCCCTCTGCGTGGTTGTTTGTAGGTTTTTGTTGACCGCAAAGCTATCTTTCCTATCCTCGGTCTATTCAGTAAGTCGGGCCTCACTTTGCTAAATCTATTTCATCTCTGTGTTTGTGTTTTCATCTTACTCACAGTCATTATATGTGGGGGGCTGCCTTTTCCTTTGGGGAATTTCTCTGAGGCAAGGTAGGCTTATTTTTCTGTCTTCAGGCCTAGCTAGTTTCTCAGGCTGTGCCGAGTTGCATAGGGAGCGTTAGGCGCAATCCACGGCTACCTCTAGTGTGGTGTGATAGGATTAGGGATTGCGGTTTGCAGAGTTCCCACGTCTCAGAGCTCGTCCTATGTTTTCTGGTTATTGTCAGGTCACTTTGTGTGCTCTGAACTTCAAGGTCCATTGTGGTTCTGAATTACCTATTCATAACAGCACTGGAGGCCCAAAGTACTATGCTTCTCAATAGAGGGAAAAAAGAAGTTCTGAGACCATTTTTTTTTCTTTGCATTGTGTTTTGCTTTTTTTTTCCCCTAGACATTTGGGTGGTTCAGGACACAGGTGTGGTGATGGACATTAAAAGGTCTGTCTTCATGTGTGGATCTTCTCACTGCAAGAGTACAAAATATTCAAGACTTTGTGGCTCAGAATTCTATGTTAGAACCAAGAATTCCTATTCCTGATTTGTTTTCTGGAGATAGAGCTAAATTTCTGAGTTTCAAAAATAATTGCAAACTGTTTCTGGCGTTGAAACCTCGCTCCTCTGGTGACCCAGTTCAACAAGTTAAGATCATTATTTCTTTATTACGTGGCGACCCTCAAGACTGGGCATTTTCCCTTGCGCCAGGAGATCCTGCATTATGTAATATTGATGCGTTTTTCCTGGCGCTCGGATTACTGTACGATGAACCTAATTCAGTGGATCAGGCAGAGAAAAATTTGCTGGCTCTGTGTCAGGGTCAGGATGAGATAGAGATTTATTGTCAGAAGTTTAGAAAGTGGTCTGTGCTCACTCAATGGAATGAATGTGCTTTGGCAGCAATCTTCAGAAAGGGTCTCTCTGAAGCCCTTAAGGATGTCATGGTGGGATTTCCTATGCCTGCTGGTCTGAAAGTGTCTATGTCTTTGGCCATTCAGATCGGTCGACGCTTGCGTGAGCGTAAATCTGTGCACCATTTGGCGGTATTATCTGAGCATAAACCTGAGCTTATGCAGTGCGATAGGACTTTGACCAGAGCTGAAAGGCAGGAACACAGACGTCAGAATGGGCTGTGTTTCTACTGTGGTGATTCCACTCATGCTATCTCCGATTGTCCTAAGCGCACTAAGCGGTTCGCTAAGTCTGCCACCATTGGTACGGTACAGTCGAAATTTCTTTTGTCCGTTACTTTGATCTGCTCTTTGTCTTCCTATTCTGTCATGGCATTTGTGGATTCAGGCGCTGCCCTGAATTTGATGGACTTGGAGTTTGCTAGGCGCTGTGGGTTTGTCTTGGAGCCCTTGCAGTGTCTTATTCCATTGAGAGGAATTGATGCTACGCCTTTGGCAAAGAATAAGCCTCAGTATTGGACCCAGCTGACCATGTGCATGGCTCCTGCGCACCAGGAGGATATTCGCTTTCTGGTGTTGCAAAATCTGCATGATGTGGTCGTGTAGGGGTTGCCATGGCTACAAGTCCATAACCCAGTATTAGATTGGAAATCAATGTCTGTGTCCAGCTGGGGCTGTCAGGGGGTACATGGTGATGTTCCATTTCTGTCTATCTCATCATCCACCCCTTCTGAGGTCCCAGAGTTCTTGTCTGATTACCGGGATGTATTCGATGAGCCCAAGTCCAATGCCCTACCTCCGCATAGGGATTGTGCTATCGAGTTGATTCCTGGTAGTAAGTTTCCTAAGGGTCAACTGTTTAATTTATCTGTACCTGAGCACGCCGCTATGCGGAGTTACGTAAAAGAATCCTTGGAGAAGGGTCATATTCGGCCGTCGTCATCACCATTGGGAGCAGGGTTCTTTTTTGTGGCCAAGAAGGATGGTTCGCTGAGACCTTGTATTGATTATCGCCTTCTAAATAAAATCACGGTCAAATTTCAGTACCCCTTGCCACTGCTGTCTGATTTGTTTGCTCGGATTAAGGGGGCTAGTTGGTTCACCAAGATAGATCTTCGTGGTGCATATAATCTTGTGCGTATTAAACGGGGCGATGAAAGGAAAACTGCATTTAATACGCCTGAGGGCCATTTTGAGTACCTAGTTATGCCATTCGGACTTGCCATTGCTCCATCAGTATTTCAGTCCTTTATGCATGACATCTTCCGAGAGTACCTGGATAAATTCCTGATTGTATACTTGGATGATATTTTGGTCTTCTCGGATGATTGGGAGTCTCATGTGAAGCAGGTCATAATGGTGTTCCAGGTCTTGCGTGCTAATTCTTTGTTTGTGAAGGGATCAAAGTGTCTCTTTGGTGTTCAGAAGGTTTCATTTTTGGGGTTCATTTTTTCCCCTTCTACCATCGAGATGGACCCTGTTAAGGTCCAGGCCATTTATGATTGGACTCAGCCGACATCTCTGAAGAGTCTGCAAAAGTTCCTTGGCTTTGCTAATTTTTATCGTCGCTTCATCTGTAATTTTTCTAGTATTGCTAAACCATTGACCGATTTGACCAAGAAGGGTGCTGATGTGGTCAATTGGTCTTCTGCTGCTGTGGAAGATTTTCAAGAGTTAAGGCGTCATTTTTCTTCTGCCCCTGTGTTGTGTCAACCAGATGTTTTGCTTCCGTTCCAGGTTGAGGTTGATGCTTCTGAAATTGGAGTAGGGGCTGTTTTGTCGCAAAGAGGTGCTGATTGCTCGGTGATGAAGCCATGCGCCTTCTTTTCCAGGAAGTTTTCGCCTGCTGAGCAAAATTATGATGTTGGCAATCGAGAGTTGCTGGCCATGAAGTGGGCATTCGAGGAGTGGCGTCATTGGCTTGAAGGAGCTAAGCATCGCGTGGTGGTCTTGACTGATCACAAGAACTTGACTTATCTCGAGTCTGCCAAACGGTTGAATCCTAGACAGGTTCGTTGGTCGCTGTTTTTCTCCCGTTTTGACTTTGTGGTTTCGTACCTTCCGGGCGCTAAAAATGTGAAGGCGGATGCCCTGTCTAGGAGTTTTGTGCCCTACTCTCCGGGTTTGCCTGAGCCGGCGGGTATTCTCAAAGAGGGAGTAATTGTGTCTGCCATCTCCCCTGATTTGCGGCGGGTGCTGCAAAAATTTCAGGCTAATAAACCTGATCGTTGCCCAGCAGAGAAACTGTTTGTCCCTGATAGGTGGACAAATAAAGTTATCTCTGAGGTTCATTGTTCGGATTTGGCTGGTCATCCTGGAATCTTTGGTACCAGAGATTTGGTGGCTAGATCCTTTTGGTGGCCGTCTCTGTCGCGGGATGTGCGTTCTTTTGTGCAGTCCTGTGGGATTTGTGCTCGGGCTAAGCCCTGCTGTTCTCTTGCCAGTGGGTTGCTTTTGCCCTTGCCGATCCCGAAGAGGCCTTGGACACATATCTCTATGGATTTTATTTCGGATCTTCCCGTCTCTCAAAAAATGTCGGTCATTTGGGTAGTTTGTGATCGCTTCTCTAAGATGATCCATTTGGTACCCTTGTCTAAATTACCTTCCTCCTCTGATTTGGTGCCATTGTTCTTCCAGCATGTGGTTCGTTTACATGGCATTCCAGAGAACATCGTTTCTGACAGAGGTTCCCAGTTTGTTTCGAGGTTTTGGCGAGCCTTTTGTGCTAGGATGGGCATTGATCTGTCTTTTTCCTCGGCTTTCCATCCTCAGACAAATGGCCAGACTGAACGAACCAATCAGACCTTGGAAACATCTGAGATATTTTGTTTCTGCTGATCAGGATGATTGGGTGTCCTTTTTGCCGTTGGCTGAGTTCGCTCTTAATAATCGGGCCAGCTCGGCTACCTTGGTTTCACTGTTTTTCTGCAATTCTGGGTTCCATCCTCGTTTCTCTTCAGGTCAGGTTGAGTCTTCGGACTGTCCTGGTGTGGATGCTGTGGTGGACAGGTTGCAGCGGATTTGGACTCATGTAGTGGACAATTTGACCTTGTCCCAGGAGAAGGCTCAACGTTTCGCTAACCGCAGACGCTGTGTGGGTCCCCGACTTCGTGGTGGGGATTTGGTTTGGTTGTCATCTCGTTATATTCCTATGAAGGTTTCCTCTCCTAAGTTTAAGCCTCGTTTCATTGGTCCGTATAGGATTTCTGAGGTTCTTAATCCTGTGTCTTTTCGTTTGACCCTTCCGGATTCTTTTTCCATCCATAACGTATTCCATAGGTCATTGTTGCGGAGATACGTTGCGCCTGTGGTTCCATCTGTTGATCCTCCTGCCCCGGTTTTGGTGGAGGGAGAGTTGGAGTATATAGTGGAGAAGATTTTGGATTCTCGTGTTTCGAGACGGAAACTCCAGTATCTGGTTAAGTGGAAGGGTTATGGTCAGGAAGATAATTCCTGGGTCTTTGCCTCTGATGTCCATGCTGCCGATCTTGTTCGTGCCTTTCATGTGGCTCATCCTGGTCGGCCTGGGGGCTCTGGTGAGGGTTCGGTGACCCCTCCTCAAGGGGGGGTACTGTTGTGAATTCTGTGATCAAGCTCCCTCCTGTGGTCACGAGTGGTACTGCGGCTTCTGAGTTTCCTTCCTCAGGTGATGAGGTTAAGTCGTTAGGTGCTGCTCTATTTAACTCCACCTGGTGCTTTGATCCTGGCCTCCAGTCAATGTTCTAGTATTGGTCTTGCTTCCTCCTGGATCGTTCCTGTGGCCTGTCTGCTCAGCATAAGCTAAGTTCTGCTTGTGTTACTTTTTGTTGCTATATTTTCTGTCCAGCTTGCTATTTTGGTTTTTCTTGTATGCTGGAAGCTCTGAGACGCAGAGGGAGAACCTCCGTACCGTTAGTCGGTGCGGAGGGTCTTTTTGCCCCTTTGCGTGGTTGTTTGTAGGTTTTTGTGTTGACCGCAAAGCTATCTTTCCTATCCTCGGTCTATTCAGTAAGTTGGGCCTCACTTTGCTAAATCTATTTCATCTCTGTGTTTGTGTTTTCATCTTACTCACAGTCATTATATGTGGGGGGCTGCCTTTTCCTTTGGGGAATTTCTCTGAGGCAAGGTAGGCTTATTTTTCTGTCTTCAGGCCTAGCTAGTTTCTCAGGCTGTGCCGAGTTGCATAGGGAGCGTTAGGCGCAATCCACGGCTACCTCTAGTGTTGTGTGATAGGATTAGGGATTGCGGTCAGCAGAGTTCCCAAGTCTCAGAGCTCGTCCTATGTTTTTTGGTTATTGTCAGGTCACTTTGTGTGCTCTGAACTTCAAGGTCCATTGTGGTTCTGAATTACCTATTCATAACAGGGTTCTCCATTGGAAAAGATCAGTGACCCAGGTACTATAACATATCAAAAGTTTTTGGGCTTTTTTTAGAGTTACGCTTTAAATATATTGTTCTGCAATGTTGGTTGGTTTGACCAATTATTAATATTTTTCTGTCTGTTTGTAAAGATACTTATCTAGAAAACTCAAAGTTTTGGAATTAAAAAAAAAACTGAAACTTGATTACATTTATACATCTTAGACCCAAAATATGATTAGTGAGAAATGAACCTGCCAGATTCAGCACCCCCAAACTATCATCTCTATTGAACTCACTGGGTATGGAGACTCAGAGGAGTGGAGGACCTGTCCACCATATCCTCATCACTAACCAGATAGTAAAAAGAAAATATATATATTGCTACTTACCCCTTTGCTGAGGTACCGACAGACGCGGAGGGTCCTTTTCCATGCACTTCCACATTGTGTGAATAGGTCATCCTACCCGAGGGAATCCCTTTCAGGATTCCTAGCTAGGGATTCCCTTGATCAAGAAGACTCTCCACACAGGTCGGGATCTCAGCAAAAGGGAGAGAAGTGATTTTTATTTTCTGATGAGCAAACTCAGAACATTGCCTGTTTGGGGTTGGTGTGGTGTGGTTGAACCCAAGCAGGCAATGTTCGATGCAAACCCTGAACTTTCCAGATCGGGTCTGCTCATCACTAGATACAGTACAATATGTAATGGATAACAAAAAGAAGCCATTAATTGTAACACCACTAGTACATGACAGTAAAATGATGGTCACTTGTCTTAGATCAGGGGTGTCAAACTCATATTCACCAAGGGTCACACCAATTTAATGGTTGTCCCCAAAGGGCCATTTGTTGCTGAAAGACCGAATGCACACAATCGAGTCCCATCCCGAACATGCATTTCTCTGCACAGAGAAGTACATACCCCTGTATAAGGCATGGCACGGTGGATCAGCTCTTTGCCAGGCACTGTCACATCTTCCCTGGATCTCACTGAAATCATGGAGAGCTATGGCTGCAGCTTCCAGTCACTTGTCATTGTCGTTGGTGCTGAAAGTTGCTGATAAACAGCTGGTACAAAGCAGAATACAACTGGACACTATTCTTGGCCTAATCTGAGGAATGGGTATCTATAGAAAAAACGATCCTGAAGTGAGAATACCACTTTTATCTGCTGCTCCATTCTTTTGTATACTGGCAGAGTGTTCTGTGAGGGCTAATCCCAAAACCCCTATCTGAAGACCTGATAAAGAGGTTCTGTAGAAGCTGGTTAACCACCACTTTAGTTCAGCAAAGCCAATATCTCAGTTCTGCAGAGATGGTTGTTGGGATTAACCCTGTAGTCAGTCAACAATCCCCCTGCTTCCATACATAGCCTGCATTAAAGGGGTGTTCTCATGCCGGACAGCAAAATCAAAAAAAGGCAGCATGCTTCAGCAATCATGTTGCAGTAAGCATGTTGCCGATCTTCCCCTCCTGGCACTTACCTAGAGGTTTTCTGCTCATCTTTGCTTAATCTTCTCCTGGCTGTGTGGGCAGGCGATGGCCATGCTGGATCTGGAGGCCACCATGAGTCTTGGTGACAGGAGATAGAAGAAATAGCCAGTCATAGGAGCACAGAAAAAAAGGACTCTGACACCAGGTTGAGTTGAGCCGTCTTCTTCAGGTGGGTCACCTGAAGAAAACGGTGTATGCCGTTGAAACGCATTATGGCTCAACTCAACCTAGTTTCAGAGTCCTTTTTTCTGTGCTCCTAGGACCGGCTTTTTCTTCTATAACCTGTTATTATATCCTCTATTGGGGGTTCCCCGGCTGGAGCTGCGGGGACTCTGCTGTCTACCTTCCCCTTCCTGGGACTACACTGTGTGCAGAATTATTAGGCAAGTTGTATTTTGATCACATGATTCTTTTTCTACATGTTGTCCTACTCCAAGCTGTTCAGGCTTGAGAGCCAACTACCAATTAAGTAAATCAGGTGATGTGCATCTCTGTAATGTGGAGAGGTGTTGTCTAATTACATCAAAACCCTATATAAGGTGTGCTTAATTATTAGGCAACTTCCTTTCCTTTGGCAAAATGGGTCAGAAGAGAGATTTGACGGGCTCTGAAAAGTCCAAAATTGTGAGATGTCTTGCAGAGGGATGCAGAAGTCTTGAAATTGCCAAACTTTTGAAGCGTGATCACTGAACAATCAAGCGTTTCATGGCAAATAGCCAACAGGGTTACAAGAAGCGTGTTGGACAAAAAAAGCACAAAATAACTGTCCATGAATTGAGGAAAATCAAGCGTGAAGCTGCCAAGATGCCATTTGCCACCAGTTTTGCCAGATTTCAGAGCTGCAACGTTACTGGAGTAACAAAAAGCACAAGGTGTGCGATACTCGGGGACATAGCCAAGGTAAGGAAGGCTGAAAAACGACCACCTTTGAACAAGAAACATAAGATAAAGCATCAAGACTGGGCCAAGAAATATCTTAAGGCTGACTTTTCAAAGGTTTTATGGACTGATGAAATGAGAGCTCTGCTGGCTGGGCTTCACTCCCATCATTCTTCATGCTGATTGACAGCTGTCTCCCCACATTTTGGAAGCGGGAAGCTGCCTGTCAAAGAGCATGATGTCAGTAGTGAGACCCCACAGGGAAAAATTCCCAGGTAAGTCCATGAATTGAGATCACTTTATGCACCATCAGTTATTATCACTGTAGAGCAGCAAAAACACTGTATTAAATTATATGAACAGAGGTCAGAATAATAGTTTTGATCAATTCTAGAGACTTTCTCTGGTTCATCTGTTTTATGAACAGTGTTAATGATCTCTTTACATCTCTTCAGAATATGCTGGAGTAATAGAAGTGATCGTGAGAGGAATGTAAAAAGAACATTTATACTGTATCTGTATTTTAGGTATTCCTTTCTTGTAATCTTAACTACTCTTAATGCTACATTTTTAGAAAACAATTTATGATGATACATTTTATTTAACCCCTTTCTGACATCTGACGTACTATCTCATCGAGGTGGCCTGGGCCCGTATGACCACCGACGGATAGTATGTCATATGCGATCAGCGACGCTCACGGGGGGAGCACGGCCGATCGCGGCCGGGTGTCAGCTGATTATCACAGCTGACATCCAGCACTATGTGCCAGGAATGGTCACAGACCACACCCAGCACATTAACCCCCGATCAAACATGATTGCAGTGTTCCGGTGGCATAGGTAAACATCGCGCAGGGAGGGAGCTCCATGCGTGCTTCCCTGAGACCCTCGGAACAATGTGATGTAATCGTGTTGTTCCGAGCTTCTCCTCCGTCCTCCTCCCTGCAGGCCCCGGATCCAAGATGGCCGTGGGGGTCCTTCCGTGTCCTGCAGGGAGGTGGCTTGCGAGCGCCTGCTGAGAGCAGGTGCCGGCTAGACTCCTGCACTGCCTGTCAGATCGCTGGTCTGACACAGTGCTATGCAAAATGTCAAATCAGCGATCTGATAATGCATAGCGATGTCCCACCCTGAAACAGAGTAAAAAAGTAAAAAAAAAAATACACTGTGTAAAAATATTTTTTAAAAAATTCCTAAATAAAGAAAAAAAAATAAAATAAATATTGTTCCAATAAATACGTTACTTTATGTAAATAAAAAAAACTATAAATGTGCACATATTTAATATCGCCGCGTCCGTAACGACCCGACCTATAAAAATGTCCCACTAGTTAACCCCATCAGTGAACACCATAAAAAAAGAGGCAAAAAACAATGCAATATCATCATACTGCCGAACAAAAAGTGGAATAACACGCGATCAAAAAGATGGAAATAAATAAACATTGTACTGCTGAAAACTTAATCTTGCTCCACCATACAGCGTCATCAGCGAAAAAAAAAGTTATAGCCCACAGAATAAAGTGGTGCAAAAATAATAATTTTTTATATAAAATAGTTTTTATTGTATAAAAACGCCAAAACTTGAAAAAATGATATAAATGAGGTATCGCTGTAATCATACTAACCCGAAGAATAAAACTGCATTATCAATTTTACCAAAAGCGGAACGGTATAAATGCCCCCCCAAAAGAAATTCATGAATTGCTGGTTTTTGTTCATTCCTCCTAACAAAAATCTTCAAATGTGATTTGGTCCCTAAAAAAAGGTGTTGTAAAAGTGAGAAATCGCTGGTCAAATTTTAACCCTTATAACTCCCTAACAAAAAAAAATTTGGTTCCAAAATTGTGCTGATGTAAAGTAGACATGTGGGAAATGTTACTTATTAAGTATTTTGTGTAGCATATCTCTGTGATTTAAGGGCATAAAAAATCAAAGTTGGAAAATTGCGAAATTTTCAAAATTTTTGCCAAATTTCCATTTTTTTACAAATAAAAGCAAGTAATATCAAAGAAATTTTACCACTATCATGAAGTACAATATGTCATGAGAAAACTTTGTCAGAATCACCGGGATCCGTTGAAGCGTTCCAGAGTTGTAAACTCATAAAGTGACAGTGGTCAGAATTGTAAAAATTGGCCCGGTCATTAACGTGCAAACCACCCTTGGGGATTAAAAAAAGTATATAAATATATTATTTCATGATTTACTACTGCAAATAATGTATTTAGTTTTAGAGCAGTGGCATACAGCCAAAAGTGGCTGTCATTGCAGCCACTTTTGAGGCCCATGAGGTGGGGGAGTGTCACGATACAGCATTTTATCTTAATTGTCCAGACGTTTATTTTCAGAAAGCCAGGAGGTATAGACTGTTATTAATATGTTGACTTTTGAATTTATGTGTTTGTTCTTTGGTTTGTAAATAAAACACAGACTTTTGTTCGTATAAGCCTGTACTATTGACTTTTAAGCTGATTTTTGTTGTAACATATTTTGTTGATATCCTGGATGACAGATGCAGGGTAATTGAACAATGATGTTTAATGATGTGTTGATTACATATTGTCCAGACCAGCTAGTTTGTTGACGTGCAAACATTGAAGGATAAACTAGATATAGATAAACAAGGAGTTAATCTCATCACACCTTCCTTTTGACCTCTGGATAATTTGCTTGATGGACAACAGTTGTGAATTATGAAAAAGGAATATGCCTCTTTAACAAGATATTCAAATATCCAAGACATCCAAACATCCAAGACATTCAAGAGATCCAGAGATCCAAATAAACAGACACATTACAAAACCGCAGCCAGGAACACTCTACAAGACAGCAGCCAAGACATCATGGCTCCATCACAAGGGACACAGATTTCACATTCCACAGGATGTCCTCTTAGGGGACCACAGTTCATGCTGAAAGAATACAGATCTGCTCCATTGACCATCACAGAACCCATGGATATGTTTGGGGTAGTCAGGATTTGGACTCACCGGTCACCTGAGTCCTATAGATAAGTTTGGGAAAGCCAGGATTGGGTCCCACTGTCAAATTGGCTCCATGGAGATGTTCAGAAAAGCCAGATTGTGACTCTCCGGTCACCTGGCCTTGTAACTCAATGGACTTTCAGCTTCTTAAGCTTGTTGTTACCTCCTCTCCGTGCGTGCCACAGGTGGGGGTAGTCAGCCCTGGAAGCTCTGAAGTTACTCTTATCCTGGAAATTCAACTGTAGGGTGAGATTTTTGTAATTTTTGACCATCTTGGGTATTTTGCTGGGACTGTTCTATGTGTAATTTGCCTGATTTGTGGTTCAATAAAGTGTTGCCTCACGGTTTGCATTCACCCTGTGTTGTCTGAGTAGCATTATGCTCACGGTAAAAGAAGAGCGGGTGTTTGGTGGGAAGGTCCCTGGTCCATATGGTTTCAGTTAGCAGACTAGGGCACCCGCTGACTACCTGTGTTTCCAAAGGGGGCAATACCAAATAGCACCCACCAACCCAACATCTCAACTTCATCCTCAGGATGCAGATACAGTTGAATACAATGATGGTTCAATGAGCTGCTCTCTGTAATGAAGAGGAATGGATAAATCAAGTTTTTTGTCTATTTTGTCATTTGCTAAAAAGATATATATATAGTTTTCTGTTTTTGTTTGATAGATGAGCACAATATTAGTTGTTTTGTATCTTAACTATGATTCAAGCCAGAGCTGAAAAAAGGAACTTGGCATGAAAACCAATATTTGGTCTCATACAGTGTTTAAAATATCCTCTTTGCCTCACACGATCTGCTACACAGAGGGTTTTGATTGATCCCAGCGAGGGGTCAACAGAATAGAACATTCTTTGCATCCAATGAAACCCATGATCCGTTATAGTGCTGTAGTGTATGTTACACAGCTGATCCATAATTAATGGTATCATTTATACTGTAAATAGTGTTATTTTTTAACCCCTTAATGACAGCCAATACGTCTTTTAACTGACCTGAAATATGAGAGACTAGCCTCCCCATACAGGTGACAATCCAGCAGCTGTTGGCTGTACACTATAGCTGAAAACTTGCTGCAACAGCCACAATCAGTGTTTGCACCATCCAAATCTGTTTAACCCCTTAGATGCTGCTGTCAATAGTGACTACATGATATAAAAGGTTAACAGAGTGTGGGGGCTTCCCCTTTATCCCAATTGGCACCATAAGATCATAATTTTGTGGTCCTAATGTTTGCCATGGCAATTCATGACCAAATAGCGGCCTTAGAGTCTGCCGGCTGTAGTAATCTGTTCAGAAGTTAGAGATATTTAGGTGGCTAAAATACACATTTTCATTTCTGTCATGCCACTTTGTATTAATTCCTGAAAAGCACCTGAAGAGTTAATAAACTACCTGACAGCAGTTTTCAATATGACAAGGGGTGCTGTTTTTAAAATGGTATCACTTTTGGGGGTTTCCCAGTATATGGGACCCCTAAGGGCACTTCAAACCTGGATAGGTCCCTAAAAAAATAAATTTTGTAAATTTCTTTGAAAAAATGAAAAATTACTACTACATTTTTAAACCTCCTGAAATGCTAACAAAATAAAATAAAATTTTACAAATGGTGCTGATGTAAAGCAGGCGTGTGGGAAATGTTATTTATTAATGTTTTTCTATGGTATGACTATCTGGATTAAAGGGATAATCATTCAAAGTTTTAAAATTGCAATTTTTTTAAAATTTTTCTCAAATTTCTGATATTTTTTATAAATAAACATAAAACATATTGACCTACATTTATCAATATCATAAAGTATAATGTGTCACGAAAAAACAGTCTCAAAATCACTGGGATTTGTTGAAGTGTTCCAGAGTTATTACCACATACAGTGGGGCAAAAAAGTATTTAGTCAGTCAGCAATAGTGCAAGTTCCACCACTTAAAAAGATGAGAGGCGTCTGTAATTTACATCATAAGTAGACCTCAACTATGGGAGACAAACTGAGAAAAAAAAATCCCAAAAATAACATTGTCTGTTTTTTTATCATTTTTTTTGCATATTATGGTGGAAAATAAGTATTTGGTCAGAAACAAACAATCAAGATTTCTGGCTTTCACAGACCTGTAACTTCTTCTTTAAGAGTCTCCTCTTTCCTCCACTCATTACCTGTAGTAATGGCACCTGTTTAAACTTGTTATCAGTATAAAAAGACACCTGTGCACACCCTCAAACAGTCTGACTCCAAACTCCACTATGGTGAAGACCAAAGAGCTGTCAAAGGACACCAGAAACAAAATTGTAGCCCTGCACCAGGCTGGGAAGACTGAATCTGCAATAGCCAACCAGCTTGGAGTGAAGAAATCAACAGTGGGAGCAATAATTAGAAAATGGAAGACATACAAGACCACTGATAATCTCCCTCGATCTGGGGTTCCACGCAAAATCCCACCCCGTGGGGTCAGAATGATCACAAGAACGGTGAGCAAAAATCCCAGAACCACGCGGGGGGACCTAGTGAATGAACTGCAGAGAGCTGGGACCAATGTAACAAGGCCTACCATAAGTAACACACTACGCCACCATGGACTCAGATCCTGCAGTGCCAGACGTGTCCCACTGCTTAAGCCAGTACATGTCCGGGCCCGTCTGAAGTTTGCTAGGGAGCATTTGGATGATCCAGAGGAGTTTTGGGAGAATGTCCTATGGTCTGATGAAACCAAACTGGAACTGTTTGGTAGAAACACAACTTGTCGTGTTTGGAGGAAAAAGAATACTGAGTTGCATCCATCAAACACCATACCTACTGTAAAGCATGGTGGTGGAAACATCATGTTTTGTGGCTGTTTCTCTGCAAAGGGGCCAGGACGACTGATCCGGGTACATGAAAGAATGAATGGGGCCATGTATCGTGAGATTTTGAGTGCAAACCTCCTTCCATCAGCAAGGGCATTGAAGATGAAACGTGGCTGGGTCTTTCAACATGACAATGATCCAAAGCACACCGCCAGGGCAACGAAGGAGTGGCTTCGTAAGAAGCATTTCAAGGTCCTGGAGTGGCCTAGCCAGTCTCCAGATCTCAACCCTATAGAAAACCTTTGGAAAGTCCGTGTTGCCAAGCGAAAAGCCAAAAACATCACTGCTCTAGAGGAGATCTGCATGGAGGAATGGGCCAACATACCAACAACAGTGTGTGGCAACCTTGTGAAGACTTACAGAAAACGTTTGACCTCTGTCATTGCCAACAAAGGATATATTACAAAGTATTGAGATGAAATTTTGTTTCTGACCAAATACTTATTTTCCACCATAATATGCAAATAAAATGTTAAAAAAACAGACAATGTGATTTTCTGGATTTTTTTTTCTCAGTTTGTCTCCCATAGTTGAGGTCTACCTATGATGTAAATTACAGACGCCGCTCATCTTTTTAAGTGGTGGAACTTGCACTATTGCTGACTGACTAAATACTTTTTTGCCCCACTGTATAGTGACACTGGTCAGATTTAAAAAATTTGGCTCCGTCACTAAGGGGTTAATGCTATTGTTTGCTGAAGTTAAGACTGTGAGATGAAATCTACTATTCATAGGTTACTAGATGGTATCAATCATTATGATGGGATGATATGATCATATACAGTTTCTCCTAACCAAAGTTTGTGAAGTACAAAACAAAAGAAACGTTTTAATTTAAAAAGACACTTTATTTCATATTCTGCTCTTTTTATGAGAAAAAGTATTTATACTAAGAGTCAAATATAGTTCTCAATATTGCTTAATATTATGGAAAATTAAAGTAGATATTTTGTTTTAACCCTAGAACGCATGACGTTAAAAATATACATATTAACGTATTGGGGGCCTTTTAGGCCCCCATGCACATAATGTAGAAAAACACACTTAAATAACTTTCACAAGTTTATTTCAAAATTGCTTAATAAAATATGAATAGTGGACAAAATTTTAGTCATAATTTTCCACAGAAAACACCAAAAAATCTTCTTTTTCCCAAATTTCACACAAAGACATGAAAACACACAAAAACGCATAGAAATCTCTAGCAAACTGGCTGCAGCTACATTTTTATTCTAACTTTCTTTTCTATTATATTAGTCTTTCAAACAATTCTGACATGCTATTTTTTCAGAAGAGTGTTCTTTGCAAACAGTTTCCTTACAAGTGGAACAATATCGCTCAGTTTTCCTCTCTATGTTTCTTGGGCACATGAAACAACGCTTTCGTTTTCTTTCTCCTGGCTCTGGAATAATCTGAAACTGTACGCCACACCGTTTCCTTGCTTCTTTAGTTTGCTTTGGCAAGCATTTAAAGTTGCTTCGCTCTATCATGTGAGGCATTACAAGTTCATGACAAAGGTCCTCCAAGAATATACATCTCCTGTCCTTCCTCTGTGCATGAAATTCCAGATGAGTGTCTGTATAAATAATGAATGAATTTAGGACTGCTACATCAAGCATATTTGAAAATAGTACTACAGGCCATCATTTTGTTTGCCTCTTACATGAATATTATCACACCATTGTCCGACTAATGTACGATTACTGTCCCAAAAAACATTCGTTTTGGATGTTCTGCTTATCACTACTTGAGGATCCACTAGATTCACTTCTTCATCATCAGAAGAATCACTGTATGAGGATGTTTGATTAGCTGGTGGCAGATATTCTTCATCAAACAAAGATAGTTCACTTTCATCATCGCTTTGAAACATAATCGCTTCAATCTCTTGGTCAGTCAGACACTTGGAGGAAGAGTGTGCCATTGCTGACTAGATGTTAGCAAACTAAAAGAAAAAAACAATGAACAGAATCAGGGTTGTCCACTCTTTGCTTGTGTGTGACTCACTGTAAGTGTAATGTCCCCCCTTCTTCCTCTCACCCCCAGCAGCTCTTACCTTTTATACTTTTAGGTTGAGTACAATTCTCTGGATTTTTGTGGCTCACAAGCTCTAGCCTTTGCAAGATTCTTAGAAACAGAAACTGAAAATGAATCAGATTTCCTCTCAACAGCTTATTTTATCACAGGTCCTTCAGCAATTAGCTCACAGTGTATACTGTCCTCAGTACTCTATACACAGCTCATTACTGTGTTCCGAAGGACCTGAGGTGATGTCATGGCCTTATCACTCCCTCCAAAAATCACATGACATCCTCACATGTTATTATCCACACCCTGGCCCCTCCACCAGCATTACTGAGTACAAATAAAGTAACTTGAGACACAAACACTACTGAGAACATGATAAAAATAGCGGGGGCCTAAAAGGCCAACAATTCGTACAGATGTATTTTTCACCAAACAAGCATTGTTCCACCATAATGCCTATGAAAAAAATTATATGAACAACTGGATATTATCAACAACGACATACTTGAGGAATACCTGGAGTTTCAAAATTATAACTAAAGTAATTTTGCAGATAATAGCAAAAATGTAAGCATGGGGGCCTAAAAGGACCCCAATATGCGTTCTAGGGTTAACCCCTTCACGACCCTTTCTTTTCACTCTGTATACTTCAGACTTTCAGTATAAATCTGAACTTTGCCACCTTCAAAAATTTTCGGATGACTCCGTGGTTGTAGGATGCATTAGGGGAGATCAAGGGGATGAGGAATACAGAAGGGTGGTGTCGAATTTCGTGGATTGGTGCAATGGTAACTATCTACAACTAAATGTTAAGAAAACTAAGGATTTGGTGGCCAACTATAGCAGGATAAAGATGGAATGCTTACCGATCAGTATTGCTGGTCAGGAGGTAGAGCAGGTGGAGAGTTACAAATATTTGGGGGTCCATTTGGATAGCAAACTGGACTGGAGATGCCACTCAGAGACTGTCTACAAGAAGGGGATGAGCAGACTGTATTTCCTAAGGAAACTGAGGTATTTTAATGTGTGTAGCAAAATGTTAGAAATGTTCTACCAATCTGTAGTGGCAAGTGCCATCTTTTTTGCAATCACATGCTGGGGTAATAGTGTGCGGGCCTCTGATGCTAATAAGCTAAATAAGATTATTAAGAAGGCAAGTTCTGCTGTGGGCTGTAATCTGGACTCTTTTGGGGAGGTAGTGGAGAAAAGAACTCTGAACAAGTGTATGACAATTATGAACAATAATGCACATCCACTATATGAGCTATTCATGAGACAGAAGAGCACCTTCAGTAACCGGCTAATACTTCTGAGGTGAAAGAAGGAAAAATATAGGAAATTGTTTGTGCCAACTGCTATGGGAATGTACAACAATAACATTAGGGTTAAACCAGTGAATGTCTACTTATTTCTCTACATTTCAGTTCACTCGTTGTGTATGTCCTATTCTAATGTATAATGTATAATGTTCTTCTGTCAACTCTACTGTCATGTCAACTATGTAATTCTTTTATGATTTTTATGATTTAAGTTGTGCTGCTGTTATACTATAATTTCCCACGGGATCAATAAAGTGTATCGTATCGTATCGTATCGACCTTGGGGTTTTCTGTTTTTGTGGTTTTGCAAAGAATTTTTAAACTTTAGGTCACTATTAGTGTTGAGCGATACCTTCCGATATCGGAAAGTGTCGGTATCGGATTGGATCGGCCGATATTCAAAAAATATCAGATATCGCCGATACCGATACCCGATCCCAATGCAAGTCAATGGGACCAAAATATCGGAATTAAAATAAACCCTTTCTTTCCTTGTAGGTTCATTCTACATAAAGGAAAACAACTAAGAATAATGAAGGATGTATTTGGGGAGGTGGCTGAGACATTAAAGTCATAGAGGTTTAGCGCAATCAAATAGAATAGCCTTTTTTTCTTTTTTTTTTTAAAGAAGTTCGTAGTGACAAAGATATTGACTATGTAATTTTTTTTTTATTTTGTCAGATATTGATGTTTCACTATTCCACGCCCTTCCCCTTTTTTTTTTTTACTTTTCCCACACTTTCATCTTCATCATCATCAGCATCTTTGACATAAACTTTCTTCACCTTATTCATCTTCTTCTTCATCTTCTACCTTTTTTTTTTTATTACATTCTTCATATTCATTTTATTCAACTATTATTATTCTTCCTATTCTATATATTCATTTTCTTCAACTATTATTATTCTTCCTATTCTACTTCTTCATCATATTCTCATTTGTGACAGGCATTCCCGTAGTTGTTATCTATAAAAGTTTGAAGATTACACCTTCCGTTCTGCCAGTCACAAAAGTTACATTTGTCCGCGTTCAGTTTGGCCTGCAGCATCAGGCTTTATCCAGGGGCACCACGAGGAGGAACGGACTCACCCCCATACACTGCTTAGTCTTCTTCTGCATATAATTTAGATAATATCTTTTGCTCTGATATTAAGTGTTATGCTTAATGTTCTTCTGCTCTTTGTTCTGCAGCCTCTTGTTCTTCTGCTTCTCGGTCTTCCATGTCGTCGTCTCCAGGGTCGTCGTCTCCAGGGTCGTCGTCTACGCAATCGTCGTCTCCGCCGTCGTCATCTCCGCCGTCGTCGTCGTCATCAGGGTGGTCTTCCGGGTCGTCGACTTTAGGGTCTTCAACTTGGAAATGTAGTAGAAGGTACAAGAAGGCTGAGAAAATGCCAAGAACCAGCTGATGGAACTGGAACTCGGATGGCTACCCGAAGGTTCAAGAGCCTATGGAACTACCGAGGACCAGCTGACGTTACTGGAACCCGGTTACTAAGCAGGAGGTACCCGTGCTAAAAAGCACTACCAAGGACTGCCTGACGTTGGAGGAACTCGGATACCCAGAAGGAGGCACCTAAGCCAAAGGCTCTGCCCGGAACCAGCTGACGTTATTGGAACCAGGATGGGGAGCAGAAGGTACAAGAGCAAAAGACACTGCCGAGAACCAGCTGACGGTACTGGAACCCGGATGGGTAGCCGAAGGTCCAAGAGCCAATGGAACTACCGAGGACCAGCTGACGTTACTGGAACCCGGTTACTAAGCAGGAGGTACCCGTGCCTGAAAGCACTACCAAGGACCACCTGACATTGGTGGAACTTGGATACCCAGAAGGAGGCACCTAAGCCAAAGGCTCTGCCCGGAACCAGCTGACGATACTGGAACCAGGATGGGGAGCAGAAGGTACAAGAGCAAAAGACACTGCCGAGAACCAGCTGACGGTGCTGGAACCAGGATGTGGACCAGAAGGTCCACAGGAGAGGAGAGAACAGCTAGGCCGCGAGGCAGCCGCAGTTACCGAACCCCAACAGTCCTACAGGGGGAGCTTGGCCTACTGGCACTACAGAACCAGCCTTGACTACCAATTCACGCAGCCCACATAGGAAGCTCCTAAACTGGAGGCACCCTGGAGTTGGCTAACCCGACCACAACACGGCGGGGCAAGCATAGGCGTCTCAGTGAGTTTGACAGTCCCCGGAAACAGCTGACGGTGCTGGAACCAGGCTGGGCACGAGGGAGTACCCATGACAAAAACACTGCCGAGAACCAGCTGGCGGTGCTGGAACCCGGATGCGTTGCCCCAGTGTGCTAGAGCCAATGGCACGACCGAGGACCAGCTGACGGTGCTGGAACCCGGTTACTAAGCTGTAGGTGCCTGCGCTTAAAAGCACTACCAAGGACCGCCTGACGTTGGCGGAACTTGGATACCCAGGAGGAGGCACCTAAGCCAAAGGCTCGGCCCGGAACCAGCTGACGGTGCTGGAACCAGGTGGTGGACCACAAGGTCCACAGGAGAGGAGAGAACAGCTAGGCCGCGAGGCAGCCGCAGTTACCGAACCCCAACAGTCCTACAGGGGGAGCTTGGCCTACTTGCACTACAGAACCAGCCTTGACTACCAATTCAGGCAGCTCACATAGGAAGCTCCTAAACTGGAGGCACCCTGGAGTTGGCTAACCCGACCACAACACGGCGGGGCAAGCATAGGCGTCTCAGTGAGTTTGACAGTCCCCGGAAACAGCTGACGGTGCTGGAACCAGGCTGGGCACGAGGGAGTACCCATGACAAAAACACTGCCGAGAACCAGCTGGCGGTGCTGGAACCCGGATGCGTTGCCCCAGTGTGCTAGAGCCAATGGCACGACCGAGGACCAGCTGACGGTGCTGGAACCCGGTTACTAAGCTGTAGGTGCCTGCGCTTAAAAGCACTACCAAGGACCGCCTGACGTTGGCGGAACTTGGATACCCAGGAGGAGGCACCTAAGCCAAAGGCTCGGCCCGGAACCAGCTGACGGTGCTGGAACCAGGTGGTGGACCACAAGGTCCACAGGAGAGGAGAGAACAGCTAGGCCGCGAGGCAGCCGCAGTTACCGAACCCCAACAGTCCTACAGGGGGAGCTTGGCCTACTTGCACTACAGAACCAGCCTTGACTACCAATTCAGGCAGCTCACATAGGAAGCTCCTAAACTGGAGGCACCCTGGAGTTGGCTAACTCGACCGCAACACGACGGGGCAACGCATAGGTGTCTCAGTGAGTTTGACAGTCCCCGGAAACAGCTGACGGTGCTGGAACCAGGCTGGGCACGAGGGAGTACCCGTGACAAAAACACTGCCGAGAACCAGCTGGCGGTGCTGGAACACGGATGCGTCGCCCCAGTGTGCTAGAGCCAATGGCACGACCGAGGACCAGCTGACGGTGCTGGAACCCGGTTACTAAGCTGTAGGTGCCTGCGCTTAAAAGCACTACCAAGGACCGCCTGACGTTGGCGGAACTCGGATACCCAGGAGGAGGCACCTAAGCCAAAGGCTCGGCCCGGAACCAGCTGACGGTGCTGGAACCAGGTGGTGGAACACAAGGTCCACAGGAGAGGAGAGAACAGCTAGGCCGCGAGGCAGCCGCAGTTACCGAACCCCAACAGTCCTACAGGGGGAGCTTGGCCTACTGGCACTACAGAACCAGCCTTGACTACCAATTCATGCAGCCCACATAGGAAGCTCCTAAACTGGAGGCACCCTGGAGTTGGCTAACTCGACCGCAACACGACGGGGCAACGCATAGGCGTCTCAGTGAGTTTGACAGTCCCCGGAAACAGCTGACGGTGCTGGAACCAGGCTGGGCACGAGGGAGTACCCGTGACAAAAACACTGCCGAGAACCAGCTGGCGGTGCTGGAACCCGGATGCGTTGCCTATTAAAGATTGTCTTCCTAGAGCCCCAACTAGCGGTGTTGGAGCAAAGGGTAAGCAGGGGAAGCAGAGTGTAGGTCGAAGCCTGCACTGGAGGCAGCTTTGTGTCTGCATTGCGTTTGCAGGACACTTTGCTGGCTACACAGTGGGGGAACAGCTGGCGTTGCTGAACCCCACTGACACATTGACTGGTGTTTTTCTCTGTGCAGCTAGCACTTCCGGGCAAAAACTTGCGGTG
Organism: Ranitomeya imitator; assembly: GCF_032444005.1. Taxonomy (NCBI): domain Eukaryota; kingdom Metazoa; phylum Chordata; class Amphibia; order Anura; family Dendrobatidae; genus Ranitomeya; species Ranitomeya imitator. The sequence goes on along the minus strand of NC_091286.1, from coordinate 422,374,271 downwards.
TTAGAACCCAGGGGCAGCAGGAGGAGGAGAGGAGCAGAGTGGCCATGAGGCTGCACAGTCTGAAGAAGGCGGAAGGAGATGAGTGACGACAGGCGAACATATGCACTGCTCGTGCCCATAAACCACACCCTCGCTGACAAAATAAATAAGAAACCGAGGGGCGTTGTTTCGAGCAGGGCGGACGCACAGGCGCAGCCAGCTAACCAATGATGTCAAAATACCGGAAGCGCTACCAAGGGTGGTGCTGCGTATCATTAGAAAGGAAAGTCACACCTCAGGGACAGTGGAATGGTCTCAATGAGACACATTTTCTCCGTGTTGAGTTCAACGTGGGCAAGTAGAAAAAGTCAGCCACCTTGTACAAATGCAGCAGTACTGCTGTACAAGGTGGCTGTTATACATAGAAACACCTGGGGGTGGGGGGCAGGCTTCCTTCAATTTCAGTTCATGTGCCTGCGTGGCGTTTGCAGGTCACGTTGCCAGCTACACAGCAGGGGAACAGCTGGCGGTGCTGAACCCCACCAACACATTGGCTGGTGTTTTTCTCTGTGCAGCTAGCACTTCCGGGCAAAAACTAGGAGCAGAGTGGCCATGAGGCCGCACAGTCTGAAGAAGGCGGAAGGAGGGGAGTGAAGACAGGCGAAGATATGCACTGCTCATGCCCATCAATCACACCCTCGCAGTCAAAATATATGAGACAACGAGGGGCGTTGTGTCGGGCAGGGCGGACGCACAGGCACAGGCAGCCAACCAATGATGTCAGAAGACGGGCAGCGCTAACAATGGGGGTGCTGCGTGTCATTAAAAAGTAAAGTCACACCTCAGGGACATTGTAATGGTCTCTAATGAGACACACTTTGTACGTGTTGAGTTCCACGTGGGCAAGGAGAAAAAGTCAGCCACCTTGTACAAATGCAGCAGTACTGCTGTACAAGGTCGCTATTATACATAGAAACACCTGGGGGTGGGGGGCAGGCTCCCTTCAATTTCAGTTCATGTGCCTGCGTGGCGTTTGCAGGTCACGTTACCGGCTACACAGCAGGGGAACAGCTGGCGGTGCTGAACCCCACTAACACATTGGCTGGTGTTTTTCTCTGTGCAGCTAGCACTTCCGGGCAAAAACTAGCGGTGTTTGAGCCCAGGTTGCTCTATTAATTTTGCTCCTTGCACACGCTGAATAAAACACATACACTATTTAGCCCATTATACTGTCAAACAGTAGTGGAGGCGTGACTTGTCTTTTTAAGGAGACGCAGCACAGGTGTCACATTTTACACCTAGGTGCTGGGCGCAGATTCCTGAGCGTTGTTATTTGCTGTACAGGAGTCTGCGCTATTGTGATCCCTTGGCCATGCGCTGTGAGCGCTGCCTGTCTTCTGACCTCATTTCATGTCGGCCGTTGCGGTTAGCGATGGACATGAATCCCAGACCCACAGTGTGTTTTCAAAAAATCACACTGCGTGGCTGGGATTCGTGGCCTTGTGCAGTAAATATGTTTGCCGCTCACACATGTCCTTACACCTGCTTCAGACTGGGCGGCCTCATCTGATCCCTTATCGCATGCCGCGGCCATGAGGCCACCCAGTCTGAAGAAGGCGGAAGGAGATGAGTAAACACAGGCAAACATATGCACTGCACATGCCCATCAATCACACCCTCGCAGTCAAAATAAATAAGACACCGAGGGGCGTTGTTTCTAGCAGGGCGGACGCACAGGCGCAGCCAGCTAACCAATGATAACAAAAGACAGGCAGCGCTACCAAGGGTGGTGCTGCGTATCATTAGAAAGGAAAGTCACACCTCAGGGACATTGTAATGGTCTGTAATGAGACACATATTTTACGTGTTTAATTCAACGTGGGCAAGGAGAAAAAATCAGCCACCTTGTACAAATGCAGCAGTACTGCTGTACAAAGTGGCTGTTATACATAGAAACACCTGGGGGGGTGGGGGCTGGTTCCCTTTAATTTCAGTTCAGGTGCCTGCATGGCGTTTGCAGGACACGTTGCCAGCTACACAGCAGGGGAACAGCTGGCGGTGCTGAACCCCACTGACACATTGACTGGTGTTTTTCTCTGTTCAGCTAGCACGTCCGGGCAAAAACTGGCGGTGTTAGAGCCCAGGGTCAGCAGGAGGAGGAGAGGAGCAAAGTATAGGCCGAAGCCTGCACTGGTGTCAGCTTTTGGTCTGTTGTGCCAGCGTGGCTTGTGCTGGACACTATGCCGGCTACACAGCAGGGGAACAGCTGGCGGTGCTGAACCCCACTAACACATTGGCTGGTGTTTTTCTCTGTGCAGCTCGCATTGCTGGGCAAAAACTAGCGGTGTTAGAGCCCAGGGTCAGCAGGAGGAGGAGAGGAGCAGAGTGTAGGCCGAAGCCTAGTTGAACCAATTTCAAAAGTTACCTTTAACCCCCCCTCAGGTGTTGCATGGTACAAGAGCCACACCTTGTGCAGCATTAATGCTGCACAAGTCAAAGGTTGCTCTATTAATTTTGCTCCTTGCACACGCTGAATAAAACACGTACACTATTTAGGCCATTATATTGTCAAACAGTAGTGGAGGCGTGACTTGTCTTTTTAAGGAGACACAGCACAGGTGTCAAATTTTTACACCTAGGTGCTGGGCGCAGATTCCTGAGCGTTGTTATTTGCTGTACAGGAGTCTGCACTATTGTGATCCCTTGGCCATGCGCTGTGAGCGCTGCCTATCTTCTGACCTCATTTCATGTTGGCCGCTGCGGTTAGCAATGGCCATGAATCCCAGGCCCGCAGTGTGTTTTCAAAAAATCACACTGCGTGGCTGGGATTCGTGGCCTTGTGCAGTAAATATGTTTGCCACTCACACATGTCCTTACACCAGCTTCAGACTGGGCGGCCTCAGCTGATCCCTTATCGCCTACCACGGCCATGAGGCCGCACAGTCTGAAGAAGGCGGAAGGAGATGAGTTAAGACAGGCGAACAAATGCACTGCACATGCCCATCAATCACACCCTCGCAGCCAAAATATATGAGACAACGAGGGGGGTTGTGTCGGGCAGGGCGGACGCACAGGCACAGGCAGCCAACCAATGATGTCAGAAGACGGGCAGCGCTACCAAGGGGTGTGGTGCGTGTCATTAAAAAGGAAAGTCACACCTCAGGGACATTGTAATGGTCTGTAATGAGACCCATATTTTACGTGTTTAATTCAAAGTGGGCAAGGAGAAAAAATCAGCCACCTTGTACAAATGCAGCAGTACTGCTGTACAAGGTGGCTGTTATACATAGAAACACCTGGGGGGGTGAGGCCAGGTTCCCTTTAATTTCAGTTCAGGTGCCTGCATGGCGTTTGCAGGACACGTTGCCAGCTACACAGCATGGGAACAGCTGGCGATGCTGAACCCCACTGACACATTGACTGGTGTTTTTCTCTGTGCAGCTAGCACGTCCGGGCAAAAATTGGCGGTGTTAGAGCCCAGGGTCAGCAGGAGGAGGAGAGGAGCAAAGTGTAGGCCGAAGCCTGCACTGGTGGCAGCTTTTGGTCTGTTGTGCCAGCGTGGCTTGTGCTGGACACGATGCCGGCTACGCAGCAGGGGAACAGCTGGCGGTGCTGAACCCAACTAACACATTGGCGGGTGTTTTTCTCTGTGCTGCTAGCACTTCTAGGCTACAACTGGCGGTGTTATAGCCCAGGGTCAGCAGGAGGAGGAGAGGAGCAGAGAGTAGGCCGAAACCTGTACTGGTGGCAGCTTTTGGTCGGTTGTGCCAGCGTGGCTTGTGCTGGACACGTTGCCGACTACACAGCAGGGGAACAGCTGGCGGTGCTGAACCCCACTGACACAATGGTGGGTGTTTTTCTCTGTGCAGCCAGCACTTCCGGGCCCCAACTGGCGTAGTTAAAGCCCAGGGTCAGCAGGAGGAGCAGAGTGTAGGCGGAAGCCTACTTGAACCAATTTCAAAGGTAACCTTTAACCCACACTCAGGTGTTACAATGTTGAAGAGCCACACCTTGTGCAGCAGCAAAGCTCCACAAGTTAAAGGTTGCTCATTAAGTTTTGCTCATTGCACACGCAGAATGAAAAACGTACACAATTTAGCCCATTGAACAGTAGTTCAGTTCTGTATTGGAGGCGTGACTTGTCTTTTTAAGGAGACGCAGCACAGGTGCACATAAATAACGCCTTGGTGCTGGGCGCAGCCTCCTGAGCGTTGTTATTTGCTGTACAGGAATCTGCGCTATTGTGATCCCTTGGCCATGCGCTGTGAGCGCTGCCTGTCTTCTGACCTCATTTCATGTTGGCCGGTGCGGTTAGCAATGGCCATGAATCCCAGGCCCGCAGTGTGTTTTCAAAAAATCACACTGCGTGGCTGGGATTCGTGGCCTTGTGCAGTAAATATGTTTGCCGCTCACACATGTCCTTACACCTGCTTCAGACTGGGCGGCCTCAGCTGATCCCTTATCGCCTACCACGGCCATGAGGCCGCACAGTCTGAAGAAGGCGGAAGGAGATGAGTTAAGACAGGCGAACATATGCACTGCACATGCCCATCAATAACACCCTCGCAGCCAAAATATATGAGACAACGAGGGGGGTTGTGTCGGGCAGGGCGGACGCACAGGCACAGGCACAGGCAGCCAACCAATGATGTCAGAAGACGGGCAGCGCTACCAAGGGTGGTGCTGCGTACCATTAGAAAGGAAAGTCACACCTCAGGGACAGTGGAATGGTCTCAATGAGACACATTTTGTACGTGTTGAGTTCCACGTTGGCAAGGAGAAAAAGTCAGCCACCTTGTACAAATGCAGCATTACTGCTGTACAAGGTAGCTGTTATACATAGAAACACCTTGGGGTGGGTGGCAGGGTCCCTTTAATTTCAGTTCATGTGCCTGCGTGGCGTTTGCAGGTCACGTTGCCGGCTACACAGCAGGGGAACAGCTAGCGGTGCTGAACCCCACTAACACATTGGCTTGTGATTTTCTCTGTGCAGCTAGCACTTCTGGGCAAAAACTAGCGGTGTTTGAGCCCAGGGGCAGCAGGAGGAGGAGAGGAGCAGAGTGTAGGCCGAAGCCTGCACTGGTGACAGCTTTTGGTCGGTTGTGCCAGCGTGGCTTGTGCTGGACACGTTGCCGACTACACAGCAGGGGAACAGCTGGCGGTGCTGAACCCCACTGACACATCAGCTAGTGTTTTTTCTGTGTAGACAACACTTCCAGGTGGCAACTGACAGTGTTGAAACCCAGGGAATCAAAGAGGAGCAGAGTGTAGGCCGAAGCCTGCAGTGGAGCAAGTTGAAAAGGAACCTTTAACCCCTCCCCCCAGGCATTTGTTGCTGAAAGAGCCATCTTGTACAGCAGTAATACTGCACATGGAAAATGGTGGCTCCTAAAATTATGCTCCTTGCAAACGCTGACGTACACACTCATATAATGTGTCCCCTCACACCGTCAAACCGTCCCGGAAGTGGGACTTTCCTTTGTAATGTGACACAGCACAGCCGTCATTCCAACCCCCTTGGTGCCGTGCGCCACCTCCTCAACGTTGTTTGGTTCTGTCACGGAGCCCGCGCTGTAATGTTATCCCTTGGCCATGCACAGTTAGCGGTGCCCGTCTTCTGACATCATTTAGGTGTCAGGCTGGCAGTGCCTGTGTGTCCAAGCTGCCCGAGATCCAACCTCGCAGTGTCATCTAATGTAATCCCACTGCGGGCCAGGGATCCATGGGCATGTGCAGTGCATATCATCGCCTCTCACTCACCTCCTTCCTTCTTCTTCAGACTGTGCGGCGTCATGGCCGTGGCATGCTATTAGGGATCAGCTGACGCCGCCTAGTCTGAAGAAGCGTGAAGGAGGGGAGTGAGAGGCTAGTATATGCACTGCGCATGGCCATGGATACCAGGCCCACTGTGGGATCACATTAGACGACACTGCGAGGTGGGATTTCGGGCAGCGTGGACGCACAGGCGCAGCCAGGACAACAACAAATGATGTCAGAGGACGGGCAGCGCAAACTGTGCATGGCCAAGGGATAACATAACAGCGCAGGGTCCATGACGGAATCAAACAACGCTAAGGAGGCAGCGCACGGTGCCAAGGGGGTAGCAATGACGGCTGTGCTGCGTCACATTACAAAGGAAAGTCCCACCTCCGGGACAGTTGGACGGTGTGAGGGGACACATTACATGAGTGTGTAGTTCAGCGTTTGCAAGGAGCATAATTTCAAGAGCGACCTTTTCCTTGTGCAGTATTAGTGCTGCACAAGGTGGCTCTTTCAGTAACAAACGCCTAGGGGGGGGGACAGGTACCCTTACATTTTAGTTGTGCCAGCGTGGCGGTCGCATGACACGTTGCCGGATACACAGCTGGGGATCAGCTGACGTTACTGAACCCCAATAACAGAGGAGCGACTGTTGACTGTGCAGACAGCACTTGCAGGCACCAACTGGCGGTGTTAGAGCCCAGGGACAGCAGGAGGAGCAGATTGGAGGTATTGCCGCACACACAGCTGGGGATCAGCTGACGTTACTGAACCCCAATAACAGAGGAGCGACTGTTGACTGTGCAGACAGCACTTCCAGGCACCAACTGGTGGTGTTAGATCCCAGGGACAGCAGGAGGAGCAGATTGGAGGTATTGCCGCACACACAGCTGGGGATCAGCTGATGTTACTGAACCCCAATAACAGAGGAGCGACTGTTGACTGTGCACACAGCACTTCCAGGCACCAACTGGCGGTGTTAGAGCCCAGGGACAGCAGGAGGAGCAGATTGGAGGTATTGCCGCACACACAGCTGGGGATCAGCTGACGTTACTGAACCCCAATAACAGAGGAGCGACTGTTGACTGTGCAGACAGCACTTCCAGGCACCAACTGGCGGTGTTAGAGCCCAGGGACAGCAGGAGGAGCAGAGGAACAGAGTGTAGGCTGAAGCCTGATTGGAGCAAGTTGAAAGGGAACCTTTAACCCCCCCAAGACGTTTGTAGCTGAAAGAGCCATCTTGTGCAGCACTAAGGATGCAAAAGGAAAAGGTTGCTCTTTTAATTATGCTCCTTGCAAACACAGAAGTAAACACTAAAAATGTGTCCCCTTATACCGTAAAACCGTCCCGGAGGTGGGAATTTCCTTCGTAATGGGACGCAGCACAGCTGTCATTCCTATCCCCTTGGTGCCGTGCGCTGCCTCCTCAGCGTTGTTTTAAGCTGTCACGGAGCCTGCGCTGTTCTGTTATCCCTTGGCCATGCCCAATTTGCGCTGCCTGTCTTCTGACATAATTTGGTGTCAGGCTGTCAGTGCCTGTGCGTCCACGCTGCTCCAGATCTCACCTCGCAGTGTCGTCTATTGTAATCCCACTGCGGGCCTTGGATTCATGGACATGCACAGTGCATATCCTCGACTCTCACTCCCCTCCTTCCCTCTTCTTCAGACTGTGCGGCGTCACGGCCGTGGCATGCTATTAGGGATCAGCTGACGGTGCACAGTCTAAAGAAGGCGGAGGGAGATGGGCGAGAGCCCGAGGTGAAGATATGCACTGCGCATGCCCATGGATCCCAGGCTCGCAGTGTGATTCAATCAGAAGACACTGCGAGGCGGGTTCTCGGGCAGCGCGGGCGCACAGGCGCAGCCATCCTGACACCAAATTATGTCAGAAGACAGGCAGCGCAAACTGGCCATGGCCAAGGGATAACAGAACAGCGCAGGCTCCGTGACAGCTTAAAACAACGCTGGGGAGGCAGCGCTTGGCACCAAGGGGGTAGGAATGACGGCTGTGCTGCATCACATTATGAAGGAAAGTCCCAGCTCCGGGATGGTATAACGGTATCAGTGAACACATTTTATAAGTGTTAAGTTCTGCGTGTGCAAGGAGCTAAAATAAAAGAGCTACCTTTTCCTTGTGCAACATTACTGCTGCACAAGATGGCTCTTTCAGTAACAAACCCCGAGGAGGGGGGGACAGGTTCCCTTACATTTAGGTTGTTGTGCCAGCGTGGCGGTCGCAGGACACATTGCCGGCTACACAGCTGGGGATCAGCTGACGTTACTGAAACCCAATAACACTGGGTCGTATGTTTAGACTGTGCAGCCTGCACTTCTGAGCCGCAACTGGCGGTGTTGGAGCCCAGGAATAGCAGTTCAGGTGGTAGAAAGATGAACACATCAGGAGACCTGGATGACACCCAATTACTTAATCAGGCAGAGGAGTGGCAAATTCCTGCGAGATCCAGGCCTGGTTCATTTTCAGGAAAGTAAGCCGGTCAACGTTATAGGAGGATAGTCGCATGCGACGGTCTGTTAGTACACCACCTGCGGCACTAAAGACACGTTCCGATAAGACACTAGCCGCAGGGCAAGCCAGCACCTCCAATGCATACTGGCTTAGCTCTGGCCATGTATCCAGCTTAGAGACCCAAAACTTGAACGGGGAAGAGCCGTCTGGGAGTACACTAAGAGGGCAAGCCATGTAGTCTGTCACCATCTGACGGAACCGTTGCCTCCTGCTGACTGGAGCCGCCGGTGATGGTGTAGACATTTGGGGCGGGCACACAAAAGTTTGCCACAGTTGTGCCATACTTGGCTTGCCTTGGGCAGAGGCACTGCTTCTGCTCCCTCTTTGTGCAGAGCCTCCTCCTCCACTGCCTCGACGCACTGAGCTGCTTTGTAAAGCACTAGCAGCACTCCTCTCAGTTGGACTGGAGAAGATGATGGAATTCACCAGTGTGTCGTGGTACTCCCGCATTTTACGCTCCCGTGTCAACGCCGGGATGAGGTTTTGGACATTGTCACGGTAGCGAGGATCGAGGAGGGCGTACACCCAATAATCAGGCACGTTGAGAATGTGGTCGATGCGGCGGTCGTCTCTCAGGCACTGCAACATGAACTCAACCATGTGCTGCAGACTGCCAACTGGCCCAGAAACGCTGTCCCCTGCTTGAGACATGATCTCTGCCCGCTCTTCATCACCCCACCCTCGCTGTACACACTGACCACTGGACAATGGTGGAACTCCCTCCTCTGGACGCAGCTCTTCCTCGTCCATTGACTCCTCCTCATCCTCCTCACAAAGGGTCCCCTGCCGACCCCTTTGTGAGGAACCACGTGGCGTAGACTGTCCAGAACCTGATGGAAAAAGTGACTCCTCATCCTCCACCTCTTCCACATCATCCCTTATCCCTTGCAGGGTTTCTTGAAGCAAGCAGATAAGGGGGACAGTCATGCTGACTAGTGCATCATCTGCACTTGCCATCCGCGTGGAATAATCAAAAGGACACAAAACCTGGCAGACGTCCTTCATAGTGGCCCACTCTGTGGTTGTGAAGTCTGAGCGGCGCTGACTGCGACTTTTTTGCGCCTGATGCAGCTGGTACTCCATTACTGCTTGCTGCTGCTCACACAACCGCTCCAACATATGTAACGTGGAATTCCACCTGGTAGGTAGGTCACATTTGATGTGATGTTCAGGAAGGCGAAACCGACGCTGCAGAGCAGCAATGCGGGATCTTGCCAAGCTGGAACGCCGCAAGTGAGCACACTCTAGGCGGGCCTTGTGCAGAAGTGCATCAAGATCCGGATAGTCCCTCAGAAAACTCTGCACAACCAAATTGAGCACATGTGCCAGACATGGGATGTGAGTGAGGTTGCCAAGGCCTAAAGCTGCCACCAGATTTCGGCCATTGTCACACACTACCATGCCTGGCTGGAGATTCGCTGGCACAAACCACACATCACTCTCCTGCTTTAGGGCATTCCAGAGCTCCTGCGCTGTGTGGCTTCGATTCCCCAAAGAAACTAATTTCAAGACGGCCTGCTGACGTTTGGCCACGGCTGTGCTCATGTCAGTCGTAACAGGTAAACGTTCACGGGTCCATGTGGAGGTGGACTGTGACGGATCCTGCAGCGAGGAATCTGAGGAACTGGTGTAAGAGGAGGAGTCAATGCGTACAGACTGGATTCCTGCAATCCTTGGAGTGGGCAGGACACGTCCTGCGCCACTCGCACGGTCTGTACCTGGCTCAACAACATTAACCCAATGGGCAGTGACGGAAAGGTATCGCCCCTGTCCATGTTGACTGGTCCACGCATCGGTGGTGAGGTGGACCTTGCTACTGACGGCGTTCAGTAGCGCATGTTTGATTTGTCCCTCCACATGCTTGTGCAGGGCAGGGACAGCTTGCCTGCTGAAGTAAAAGCGGCTGGGCACCTGGTACTGTGGGACTGCCAATGCCATCAAGTCACGGAAGCTGTCAGTCTCCACCAGCCTGAATGAGAGCATTTCCAGGGACAGAAGTTTGGCAATGCCTGCATTCAGAGCCTGTGCTCGGGGGTGGTTTGCCGAGAATGCCCGCCTTTTCTCCCATGCCTGTACTACCGATGGCTGTAGACTAGGCTGGGAGTGTGAGGATGACTGGGAACGTGGTGCTGTGGGTGGAATTACACTAGGTCTCTGGACAACATTGCCAGAGGTTCTTCCATGGCGATCCAAGGAGGAAGCCGAACCAGCTGTGCGTGAGCTGGAGGAAGAAGCAACACGAGCTGAAGAGGTGGTAGCTGCCGCTGTTGGTTGGCCTAGGTCTTCAGTGTGTTTTTGGAACTCCACCGCGTACCTGGTCCGCACATGTTTCCACATATTTGTGGTATTGAGGTTGCTGACACTTTTACCTCTTTTTACTTTCTGATGACACTGCTTGCATTTGACAAAACAAATGTCATCTGCAACTGTGTCAAAAAAGGACCAGGCACTGCAAGTCTTGGGAGCGCCCTTTTTGGCTTTTGAAAGAGACAGGCTCCTAACTGGTGCCAAAGTGGAGGCTACAGGCTCCGCAGTCTTCCCCCTCCCTCTCCCTCTTTGGCCCGTTAGGGGAATCTCTTCCTCTGAGCTGCTCCCACCACCTTCCTGTTCCTCACGCCACGATGGGTCAAGGACCTCATCATCTCCACTACCCTCTGCCACCAACTGCTCCTCCTGGGTAGTCTCGGCAGCACAGTACGCACCAGAAAGCGGCACCTGAGTTTCATCATCAGATGCGTACTGCGCTGTGGTCACCGCAGGCACTGACCCACCCGCCTCTTCAGAGTCAGAGAGACAAAGCTGTTGGGCATCACTGCACACTGCCTCTTCTTCCATTTCTCCAATACTGCTTGGCTGGCCCCCTGTTTCCAAGCCAAGAGATTCAGAGAACAGAAGTAGAGACTGCTCCTGTCCTGGGCTCTCTGACTGCCTGGCCAATTTGGCAGGTGGTGAAGAGACAGATGGCTGCTCTCCAGTGGTCTGTGCCTGAGAGGATGTGGCACTAATTGAAGTCGATGCGTTAGCTGCCATCCCTCCGACAACGTCTTCAATTTGATCTTCACGTAGCAGCGGTGCACGGCGCTCTCCGACAAAGCTGCGCATGAAGGACTGTTCCCTGCTGAAACTGGGTGATGGTGAGTCACCGGTGCCAGCAGCAGGCATAGAATCACCACGTCCTTTCCCTGCTCCTCTCCCTGCTCCACGCCCACGACCCTTACTCCCTGCCCTCTTCATCTTGGTTGACAGATAAAGATAAGCAGAAAAGTACTAAGGCCTTAGTGTGCTTATTCCTGAAATGCTCCTCCTAACAGGTGTAAGAAACACTAATGTTGTAAAGTGTGGACTAGACTTTATTATTGATAAAATGTGGCCTACACAAGTGTTAAGTGGTGTTTGGTGAACTTTACTTATTTTTTGTGCAGATCGGGCTACAGAGCGAGTTTAAATCACACGGAGACCGTGCAGACAGCCGTAAACGGCGCTGCAAGGCCCAAAAACCCTCCTCTAGGTTATCCTATCTAGTGTTTTTCCACTATTTTGCTGGAGACGGGTGGAAAGACACTAATAGGAAATTGTTTACAAAATTTTCAACAGGCTGCACTAGTTGAAAAAAAATTAAAAGTTATTTAACGGTATGAGGCAGTGACAAACCCTGAGCTGAATACAACGGGCTGTCACTGCACACAGACTACAGGGCAAGCTGCGCTCACACGGAGACCGTGCAGACAGCCGTAAACGGCGCTGCAAGGCCCAAAAACCCTCCTCTAGGTTATCCTATCTAGTGTTTTTCCACTATTTAGCTGGAGACGGGTGGAAAGACACTAATAGGAATTTTTTAAATAATTTTTAAACAGGCTGCACGAGTTGAAAAAAATGAAAAGTTTTTTAATGGTATGAGGCAGTGACAAACCCTGAGCTGAATACAACGGGCTGTCGCTGCACACAGACTACAGGGCGAGCTGCGCTCACACGGAGACCATGCAGACAGCCGTAAACGGCGCTGCAAGGCCCAAAAACCCTTCTCTAAGTTATCCTATCTAGTGTTTTTCCACTATTTAGCTGGAGACGGGTGGAAAGATACTAATAGGAATTTTTTAAATAATTTTTAAACAGGCTGTACTAGTTGAAAAAAATGAAAAGTTTTTTAATGGTATGAGGCAGTGACAAACTGTGAGCTGAATACAACGGGCAGTCGCTGCACACAGACTATAGGGTGAGCTGCGCTCACATGGAGACCGTGCAGACAGCCGTAAACGGCGCTGCAAGGCCCAAAAACCCTCCTCTAGGTTATCCTATCTAGTGTTTTTCCACTATTTAGCTGGAGACGGGTGGAAAGACACTAATAGGAATTTTTTTTAATAATTTTTAAACAGGCTGCACTAGTTGAAAAAAATGAAAAGTTATTTAACGGTATGAGGCAGTGACAAACCCTGAGCTGAATACAACGGGCTGTCGCTGCACACAGACTACAGGGCGAGCTGCGCTCACACGGAGACCGTGCAGACAGCCGTAAATGGCGCTGCAAGGCCCAAAAACCCTCCTCTAGGTTATCCTATCTAGTGTTTTTCCACTATTTTGCTGGAGACGGGTGGAAAGACACTAATAGGAAATTTTTAAAAAAATTTTCAACAGGCTGCACTATTTGAAAAAAGGACAAGTTATTTTACAGTATGAGGCAGTGACAAAACCCTGAGCTGAATACAACCGGCTGTGGCTGCACACAGACTACAGGGCGAGCTGCGCTCACACTGAGACCATGCAGACAGCCGTAAACGGCGCTGCAAGGCCCAAAACCCCCCCTCTAGGTTATCCTATCTAGTGTTTTTCCACTATTTGGCTGGAGACGGGTGGAAAGACACTAATAGGAAATTTTTGAAAAAATGTGCAGCAGGCTGCACTATGAGCAAAAAAGGACAATGGATAGAACTGTGTGAGGCAGTGTGAACCCCCCCTGAGCTGAATACAACCTGGTATATGGCTGCACACAGACTACAGAGTGAGCTGCACACACACACACAGAGACCTTGCAGAACGCTGTTAAAACAGCGCTGCAAGGCAAGAGCAAGGTGAACTGAACAGTGAACACAGCGTTTGCTAAATTAGCCTTGGAAAAGCAAATAAATCAATTAGCTATCTCAACTGGCCCTCAGTTAGAACACAGTGTCCTGTCCCTAACTGAAATCACAGCAGAGTGAGCGCAAAATGGCGGCAGCGTTTTTTATAGTGCAGAGTGACATCATTTCAGCAACCAAACACAGCCTTGCCAGTACTTACATGCCCACCATGCTAAACAGGATGTGCCCACACTTCCATTCATTCCTCATTGGCTGCTGCGTTCAGTTTGAATTCTGGGAACTTCCGATTCCGGTATCCGATACGTGGGAAGTATCGGAATTCGGTATCGGAATTCCGATACCGCAAGTATCGGCCGATACCCGATACTTGCGGTATCGGAATGCTCAACACTAGTCACTATGCATGTGAGGGCTTGCTTTTTGTGGGACAAGCTGTAATTTTGAAAGACACCTTTGGTTTTACCATCTTGTGAACTGGAAAATGGGAAACAAATCAAAGTGCGATGAAATTGCAAAAAAATGGGCATTTACACAATTGTTTTTGTTTCTTTACCATGTTCACTAACATGTATAAGTTGTTTTTTTATTTAAATGATGAAAAAAAAATCCAAAGTTTGCAAACATTTCTTTGCCATTTTCCAAGACCCATAGCGTTTTCATTTTTCAGAATTTGTGTGCTGGGTAAGGTCTTATTTTTGCACATCGAGCTGATGTTTTTAATGATATCATTTTGGAGTAGATACGATCTTTTGATTGTCTGTTATTGCATATTATTGTAATGTTGCTGTGACCAAAATAAGTAATTCTGGCCTTTTGTTTTTTTTTCTAATTACGCCAATTAACGATCGGATTAATTATTTCTATATATTGATAGATCAAGTGTTTTTAAACTTGGTGATACTAAATATGTGTATTTTTAATTTTTTTATTGTTTTATTTTGAATGATGACAGGGAGGTGATTTGAATTTTTATTTTTTTAAGACTTTTTTTTTTACTTTTGACATGCTTCAATAGTCTCCATCCAATCTCTCTGATCATCTGCTATGAGGGCTGGCCACAGGGTCTCCTGCAGACCCTATTTTGTCATGCCAACTAGTGATGAGCAAGTCTGATTGTTACTTGAGTTTACCAAGAATGCTCGGGTGTTCTCTGAGTATCTTGGGTGTGCTCGTAGATTATGTTTGTGCGACACCTACCAGGTCCGTGGGGTACTCGGAACTGGGTCGGACAGTTCTTTGGGGAAGTCACGGGGCCGTGGCCTGACTCCGTGCCCCTGGACGTGCAATAAAAATGATGCAAGGGGGAAAGTTTATAGGGGATTGATTCGTGATGCCACCCATGGTGTTTGGCAATAAGAAAATTGCCGACGCTGCTACTCAGATCAACTGGGTCTGATGGTAACGCAGCAAAGGTGGTGCAGCTCTCCAATGGTAGAGCTAGGCCACATGGCAGTTAAAGTGTTAAAGTCAATGATGAACTGTTGTAGTGCAGGGCAGGTGATGCAGTAATAATTCTGAGGACACAGCAGGTTGCAGTTTTCACATTTTATTCAGTCGGTTCATTACAGTCTCCAGCCGGGTGCCGTGTCCTCCGGGTCTGCGGTCCAGCCAGCTCTCGAGTAATTTGGGAGTACTTTTCCGAGACTCCCTTCTTGTGTACCTTTCTAGGCCATCTCTCTGCGCTGGCTTTGCCCTCCTGCCATGCACCTCACACACTGTCCCAATCCAGCAGCCTCTGGTCCTGTCGGGGATGCTTTCCTGGTTCCCATGACCCTATATGGCTGTATTTTCAGTGAACATGTATGGATTTGGCTGTGGCACATACAGATACCACAGCCTCCAGTTTGCTAGCGGAGACTTGCAGTTCCTCCACTAGTCTGGGGGCCAGTTCCCCACACTGTGACCTGGTCCTTTCACTTGTGAATTCAGGTGCCACGGGTGGGTTCCTCACTTCCCTGGCCCCTAGGACCCCTTCTTTCTCTCAGGAGCTACTTTCCTCACGTCTGCTTCCATCAACTCCTCCCACCAACTGACAATTTTCCCTCCAAATGTCACACCACTTCCTGCCGGAGCTGGGGCCCCTCCCCCCTAGCCTGGAGCAGTGTAGTGTTGAATGCACATGTGCGAGTCCCGGGTAGTGCCCCCTCCTTAACCGAGTGCTAGATACCACACCTCTGGAACTGTTGTAGTGCAGGGCTTGTGCATAGTAATAATTCTGATGGCACAGCAGGGTGCAGTATTACATTTTACTCACATTTGGTTGGTTACAGTCTCTATCCGGGTGCTGTGTCTTTCAGGTCTGTGATCCAGCCAGCTCTCAGGTAATTTAGGTGTCTCTGCCCTGGCTTTACCTTCCTGCCCTGCGCCTCACACACAGTGTCCCAAGTCAGCAGCCACGGGTCCTGTCGGGCAATGCTCTCCTAGTCCCCACGACCCTATATGGCTTCCTTTTCAGCAAGTATATGTGGATTTGGCTGTGGCACATACAGATACCACAGATTTGCTAGCTTAGACTTGCAGTTCCACCAGTAGTCAGAGGCTTATCTCCCACTGTGACCTGGTCCTTCCACCCAACTATGGTTGGAGTGAATTCGGGTGGATTCCTCACTTCCCTGGCCCCTAGGACCCCGTCTCTCTCTCATGAGCTCCTTGCCTCAAGTCTGCTCCTTTCAACTCTTCCCACCAACTGACAATTTACTCTCCAACTGTCACACCACTCCTTGCCAGAGCTTGGGCCACTCCCCCTAGCCTGGAGCAATGTAGTGTTGAATGCACATGTGTGAGTCCCAGATAGTCCCCCATCCTTACCTGAGAGCTAGATACCACACCTCTGGCTGAGGTGCATTGCCTCTGTGACGACTGGTCCCTTAGGGGCACCACATTTGTGTCCCCGCAGCTGCATGATTTTTGGCTGTTAGAAAACCTGAACACATGCAGGCATTGCCTGTTTGTTAGGGAATCAACACATGTATTCAGGTTGTCTAGCAGCTGCAAAACGTACAGCTGCGGGGACTCAAATATAATATATGAGCACACCCAAGATACTCGGAGGACACCCGAGAATGCTCAGAAAACTCGAGTAACAAGCACACTCGCTCATCACTAATGCCAACCCATCGGCAACCTGTGGTCATGTGACACAGGTGGGATTAGAGATGCGCTTCCTTTGGGGGTATGTTAAATGCCGCTGTCAGAGATTGACAGCGACATCTTACATGTTAACAGCCGCAGGTGGATTGCGATTCCACTCGCAACTGTTACAGACACAAGACAGCTGATCAGATCAGCTGCCATGTGCAGGAAATCATATGGGATCACCGCCGGAGCACCCATGGAGTGCAGAGACAGGGCCTATGATGTACCTATACATCATAGGTTGAAAAGTTGCTAAGGTTCAAAATTCTGTACGAATAATTTAATAATACATCTTTTAAAGGGTTGCATTTCCACTTTACTGATTATAACCTTGAAATCTCCTGGTTTTCTTTATATAGCAATAAAGCTGAATAATAATATTCTCAACTGAATAAAACACTATTTATAGCACAAGAGTAAATCATGTTGCCTCATAATGGCATTTAAGATACAGGGGAGACTAACTAAATTAGTATAAATGTAAAAAATGTTTGATAATAAATTGAAAAAATTTAAGAAATTGACAACAAAGTCTGGAGAAAATTAGAAATGTTATTTAAAATGTAGAAAACATAGTGGATCTATAATGCATTGCCCAGTAGAAGTATTTTAAAATATTATCTTTTCATTTTTTAAATATACATTATAATGCAGTGGTCCCCAATATTTTCTATCTTAAGAGACACACTTTGTTCTAAGAGATAATTGTGAGCTACATCCATCATGACAATCCTCCTCAGTTGTAATGTCATCAGGCGTCACCATTACTGATACTGCAGAGATCTATGTCTTGCCCATAGGTGTTAACTCTTAATTTACATAATTAGAAAAATGTGGATTTTACTGGAATAAACATTGGATGACCGATATCAAGTCATAATTTTATTCCTCTTTATATGACCTGCATGCCTATATAGACTGCTTTTCAGTGTTGATCCTTCTGACAGATTCCCTTTCAGTCATGATCAATTGGTATTTTTTTTATCTATAAAGATTTTGCCTGTATCAAGACCTTGTGACAGAACATCAAAATATGGAAGGTTACATCGTAAAAGGTTTCAGCCACTATATATAATTTAACCTACCGTAATATAATGTTGGACAGTCTTGAGAGACTAAGTTCTAAAGGGAAGGTGAATTTGGTTATTCCGTTATCTTACTTAACAGTCCTTCAGCCTCAGAAATAATTCTTAAGAAATTGTTTTGTATAAAGGAAACTTTCACATAGAATACTTTGAAAACACTTAGCAACAAATCTCAGTATATATCCTGATCTTGAAAGAGCATTAGGAGAGTCTATTATAAAAACACAAATCACAAAACTTGTTTAAATCAAAAATAGCCTTGGGTAAAGCACAGCTGTTCATGGTTTGCAATAAAAAAATCATTTGCTGAAATTAGTCGTTATCCTACTCTATATTTATATATATTTGACTTCATTACTATTAAATAAATGGAAATTATTCCAGAATTTCAACTTTGATAACCCAAAATAAAATGTAATTGCAAATAAATAATTATATTCTCAGTTATGATAAACACAATATAAAATGCTAAAATTGTGTTCAACTATTTTCATTTACCTCAGGAATAATTATTGAAAATATATGAATATTATCCTATACATTTTCACTTTTTTAATAAATAATTAATGTGTATCTGAAGTGAATCTTCACCGTTAACATCAACATTTTGGTCCAAAACTGTTTGCTGAATAATTTCTTATTACAGTTTCAGAGTGGTTGGCATCCGATATCTCTGAGACATAGCTACATATCCCCTGCTCAAACCATAGACCTTACATAATGCAAATCTTTTGATCGTTGATTCAAATTTGTGCAACATTTCATTTCTTTAACCATTAGAGCAGGGCCCCCCAACCTGTGGCTCTGAAGCCACATGTGGCTCATATGGCCATGACGTGTGGCACAAAGCTGTCTGGCAACTTGGCATGTTAGCATAAGGTCTGAATTCAATTTCTGAATGGGGGTAAAGTGGGAACTCCTTGCATGTAAGT
The DNA here is from genome assembly GCF_032444005.1 of Ranitomeya imitator. Lineage (NCBI taxonomy): Eukaryota > Metazoa > Chordata > Amphibia > Anura > Dendrobatidae > Ranitomeya > Ranitomeya imitator. The sequence goes on along the minus strand of NC_091286.1, from coordinate 422,355,778 downwards.
ATGGCTACGTTCACCCTAGCGTTCGGCTAGTGTGCGTCGCGCTAGCGTCGGGCGACACAGCGGCGACGCACGCGTCATGCGCCCCTATGTTTAACATGGGGGACGCATGCGTTTTTGCTTGTTGCGTTTTCCGACACGTGCGTCTTTTTTGACGCTAGCGTCGGACCAAGAAAACGCAACAAGTTGCATTTTTCTTGCGTCCGATCTTCGTCAAAAAACGGCGCACGCGTTGAAAAACGCAGCGTTTTTCGGTGCGTTGTGCACCGCGTCGCCGACGCAGCGGCGCACAACGCTAGTGTGAACGTAGCCTATACTGTACAGACTATAAGGGAGGGTGGCACAAGGTGTTTTTCATAGGGAAGCTTTGACTGTCATTATGCAAGTGCTGCTGATCATTAGAAAACATATCACAGCTCTTGTCAGCTGAAGGAACGGAACGGTGCTTCAAAGCTTCAGCACAGTCGCACTGCACTACACATAACCAAGCTCAGATAATTTTTCATTCTCCTCCTCTGCCTGGATCTTGCTTGAGCTTTGAAGTGCAATACTTTCAGTTGACAAGCCCTGTGATATGCTTTCTGATGATCAGCAGCATATTGCAGTGATTGTCAGCTGAAGGGACGGTGCTTCAAATCATCGGCAAGGTCCAGGTAGAGGAGGAAAGTGAAGTCTAATCTGAGCATGCATGCTCAGACTTCTGTCACTCACTGAGAGATAGCCTTACCCCACCAATAATGTGCACTATTCAGTTTGTCCAATTCTGCTTCCCAGATTTCCATCCAAACATAATCTATGAGCACGCCCAAGATACTCGGAGAACACCCGAGCATGCTCGGAAAACTTGAGTAACAAGCACAATTGCTTATCACTAGTAACAAGTATTTGTGAAGTGTAAGAAAATGATACATGGTTTTCTAAATATTTAAAAAATATAAATCTGAATTTATCCTCCCTTAATCAACTATATGTAGGACCACTTTTCGCTGCAGTTACTGCTGTAAGATAGTTTGTCGCTATCAGTTTTGCATATTTAAAAGCTAAAATGTTAGCCCATTCTTTGCAAATTAGCCCAAACTCAGTGAAATTGGATGACGAGCATCTGTGAACAGCAGTTCTGACTGGATCATTCAAACACATGAATATGCTTTGATCTAAAGCATTGCATTTTAGCTCTGGCAGTATGTTTAGGATAATTTTCCTGCTGTAAGATGAACCTATGCCCTAGACTCAAGTCTTTTACCGCCCCTAACAGATTTTCCTCCAATTTAGATCCCTCCATCTTCCCTTCAACTTTGACAAGCTCCCTATCCCAGCTAAAGAAAAGCATCCCCACAGCATGATGCTTCAACCACCATGTTTGATGGTGGGATGATGTTTTCAGGATGATGTGCAGTGTTAGCTTTCTGTCACACATAGCATTTTGCATTTAGCCCCAAATATTCTAGTTTGGTCTTATCTGACCTAAGAATCTTCTTACACATGCTAACTGTGTCCTCTACTTGGCTGGCTTCTTGCAAACTGCAAACGGAACTTCTTATGGCTTGCTTTCAAAAATGTTTTCCTTCTTGCCACTCTTCAGTAAACGCCAAATTTGTGGAGTATATGAATAATAGTTGTCCTGTGGACAGATCCTCCTGCCTGAGCTGAGGATCTCTGCATCTCCTCCAGAGTGACCATGGGTCTTCGCAGAACAGCTGCGAAGAAATTACCCACAGGTGGACTTAATTCACTAATTATGTGGCTTCTGGAGGCAATTGGTCACTGAGGATTTTATTTAGGAGTATCAGAGTACAGGAGGCTGATTACAAACCCAGATTACCATTTTCAGAGTTATATATTTAAAATAATCAGAAAACCATGTATCATTTTACTTTACATTTCAAAAATACTTACACCTTTGTGTTGGTATACATCACATAAAATCCCAATAAAATACATTTAATTTTCTAAGTGTATACGGGGTATAAATACTTTTGCAAGCTACTTGTATGTGATCGATCACACAAATCATATAAGAAAAAAAGCACCAATAAATACCAAATATAAAAGCAACAAAGTTTATTAAATATATTTAGAGTAAGAACACAAAATAAACAAAAAAGGGAATGTGACAGGGTGAGCCAGAAGCAGGTGGCACCAAACAGAGACAGGTTCCCTCAGGTATGTACATACACATGCAGTAGATTATGCTCAGGACTAGATAAACCGATACAATGTGCAGAGATACATATATGCACAAAGAGAGTGTGGGGGGCTGTATACCACCTTTTGTGGGTCTTTTTTCGCTCTCGGTGTACAGGTGGTATACAGCGTGGTAGTGGGTGCAGACCTTATCTTTTTTGCTTTGTATGTGATCGATGTAGCTAAGACATTTTATTTACTTCCACCATCATATATTTCAAATCAGATTTCCATATGATTACAATAAAAAGGAATTATTCTTATTTGGTATAATAAAATATTTGTAATTTCTTTTAGCATGTCAAGATGAAAGTTTGTTCATGGATTTCTATCTGACGAACACTGTAAAGCTATAGGTTAAAAGTACTCTTGAAGGTGAAAGGACATATGATACTTTAGGGCATAGTTTGGTGACGTGACTTTTTGCATTTCTAACAGAAGTCATGAGAGAAGGAAAATAAACATCACACTCTTGTCATTGAACATCTGTGCCAATCAACTACACAGCAATGTTCAGGCTACTAACGTCAGTAAGACAACAAGTTCTGCTCTTGGTTTTACCAAGATGGAAACATTTACGCAACAGGATTTATAAATACAGTTGTTGCATGGTATCAATTAAGTTGTCAAGTATGACCTTAACATTCAGTGTTGACCTGATTTAAAACCTGTATTAATATGGAAGATGGCTATGGTATTTACTGTAAAACATCAGAGGTTTACTTTTGCAGATTTACTGTAAATTCACAAGTGGCACTCAAGAAAAAAAAGTTATTTAAATCTGATACTATGTGTGACATGGCCTTTAATCTTCAGTATGCATTAGGAGAAGAGAAAATCTAATGTGGTTCAATCTTCATGTAGTTCAAAATTCAGATTATCATCATGCATTATTATAATGGATTTAAATCCTAAAGTAGGGATGTCTGCTTATTGCATTAATAATTAGTAGAGATTATCAAATCTTTTGAAATTCGATTTTGCCAGGTTTAGTAACTGTATCCAAATCATTTTATTTGTCATGATTCATGACTCATGAATAAATTAACAGAGAATTGCAGATTTTCAAATCGCCCAGAAAAGATGTGTATAACATACTGAGGTCTCCTAGGATTATATCCAAACCATATCAATCTCTGTAACATAGTAACATAGTTATTAAGATTGAAGGAAGACTTTAAGTCCATCTAGTTCATCCCATAGCCTAACCTAACATGCCCTAACATGTTGATTCAGAGGAAGGCAAAAAAAAACCATGTGGCAAAGAGTAAGCTCCACATTGGGGAAAAAAATTCCTTCCCCATTCCACATACGGCAATCAGATTAGTTCCCTGGATCAACGCCCTATCAAGGCATCTAGTATATATACCCTGTAACATTATACTTTTCCAGAAAGGCATCCAGTCCCCTCTTAAATTTAAGTAATAAATCATTCAGTATAACATCATACGGCAAAGAGTTCCATAATCTCGCTGCTCTTACAGTAAAGAATCCGTGTCTGTTATGCCTAAACCTTCTTTCCTCCAGACGTAGAGGATGCCCCCTTGTCCCTGTCTCAGGTTTGTAATTAAAAAGATCATCAGAAAGGTCTTTGTACTGTCCCCTCATATATACAGTTGGGCAAAAAAGTATTTAGTCAGTCAGCAATAGTGCAAGTTCCACCACTTAAAAAGATGAGAGTTGTCTGTAATTTACATCATAGGTAGACCTCAACTATGGGAGACAAACTGAGAAAAAAAATCCAGAAAATCACATTGTCTGTTTTTTTATCATTTTTTTTTGCATATTATGGTGGAAAATAAGTATTTGGTCAGAAACAAACAATCAAGATTTCTGGCTCTCACAGACCTGTAACTTCTTCTTTAAGAGTCTCCTCTTTCCTCCACTCATTACCTGTAGTAATGGCACCTGTTTAAACTTGTTATCAGTATAAAAAGACACCTGTGCACACCCTCAAACAGTCTGACTCCAAACTCCACTATGGTGAAGACCAAAGAGCTGTCAAAGGACACCAGAAACATAATTGTAGCCCTGCACCAGGCTGGGAAGACTGAATCTGCAATAGCCAACCAGCTTGGAGTGAAGAAATCAACAGTGGGAGCAATAATTAGAAAATGGAAGACATACAAGACCACTGATAATCTCCCTCGATCTGGGGCTCCACGCAAAATCCCACCCCGTGGGGTCAGAATGATCACAAGAACGGTGAGCAAAAATCCCAGAACCACGCAGGGGGACCTAGTGAATGAACTGCAGAGAGCTGGGACCAATGTAACAAGGCCTACCATAAGTAACACACTACGCCAACATGGACTCAGATCCTGCAGTGCCAGACGTGTCCCACTGCTTAAGCCAGTACATGTCCGGGCCCGTCTGAAGTTTGCTAGAGAGCATTTGGATGATCCAGAGGAGTTTTGGGAGAATGTCCTATGGTCTGATGAAACCAAACTGGAACTGTTTGGTAGAAACACAACTTGTCGTGTTTGGAGGAAAAAGAATGCTGAGTTGCATCCATCAAACACCATACCTACTGTAAAGCATGGTGGTGGAAACATCATGCTTTGGGGCTGTTTCTCTGCAAAGGGGCCAGGACGACTGATCCGAGTACATGAAAGAATGAATGGGGCCATGTATCGTGAGATTTTGAGTGCAAACCTCCTTCCATCAGCAAGGGCATTGAAGATGAAACGTGGCTGGGTCTTTCAACATGACAATGATCCAAAGCACACCGCCAGGGCAACGAAGGAGTGGCTTCGTAAGAAGCATTTCAAGGTCCTGGAGTGGCCTAGCCAGTCTCCAGATCTCAACCCTATAGAAAACCTTTGGAGGGAGTTGAAAGTCCGTGTTGCCAAGCGAAAAGCCAAAAACATCACTGCTCTAGAGGAGATCTGCATGGAGGAATGGGCCAACATACCAACAACAGTGTGTGGCAACCTTGTGAAGACTTACAGAAAACGTTTGACCTCTGTCATTGCCAACAAAGGATATATTACAAAGTATTGAGATGAAATTTTGTTTCTGACCAAATACTTATTTTCCACCATAATATGCAAATAAAATGTTAAAAAAACAGACAATGTGATTTTCTGGATTTTTTTTTCTCAGTTTGTCTCCCATAGTTGAGGTCTACCTATGATGTAAATTACAGACGCCTCTCATCTTTTTAAGTGGTGGAACTTGCACTATTGCTGACTGACTAAATACTTTTTTGCCCCACTGTATTTATACGTTAAAATAAGATCACCCCTTAGCTTTCATTTTTCCAAACTAAATAGCCCCAAGTGTAATAACCTATCTTGGTAATGCAGACCCCCCAGTCCTCTAATAACCTTGGTCGCTCTTCTCTGCACCCGCTCTAGTTCAGCTATGTCTTTCTTATACACCGGAGACCAGAACTGTACACAGTATTCTAAGTGTGGTCAAACTAGTGACTTGTATAGAGGTAAAATTATGTTCTCCTCATGAGCATCTATGCCTCTTTTAATGCATCCCATTATTTTATTTGCCTTTGTAGCAGCTGCCTGACACTGGCCACTAAATGTGAGTTTGTCATCCACCCATACTCCCAGGTCTTTTTCATTCATGGTTTTGCCCAGAGTTTTAGAATTAAGCACATAGTTATACATCTTATTACTTCTACCCAAGTGCATGACCTTACATTTATCCCCATTAAAGCTAATTTGCCATTTATCAGCCCAAGCTTCTAGCTTACATAAATCATCCTGTAATATAAAATTGTCCTCCTCTGTATTGATTACCCTCCACAGTTTTTTCGTCATCTGCAAATATTGAAATTCTGCTCTGTATGCCCCTTACAAGGTCATTAATAAATATGTTAAAAAGAAGAGGGCCCAATACTGACCCCTGTGGTACCCCACTGCTAACCGCGACCCAGTCCAAGTGTGCTCCATTAGTAACCACCCTTTGTTTCCTATCCCTGAATAGCTCTTAACCCACTTACACATATTTTCCCCTATCCCCATTATTCTCATTTTATGTATCAACCTTTTGTGTGGCACCGTATCAAAAGCTTTTGAAAAGTCCATATACACTACGTCCACTGGGTTCCCTTGGTCAAGTCCGGAACTTACCTTTTCATAGAAATTGATCAAATTAGTCTGACATGAACGGTCCCTAGTAAACCCGTGCTGATACTGGGTCATGAGGTTATTCCTCTTCAGATACTCCAGTATAGCATCCCTTAGAATGCCCTCCAGGATTTTACCCACAGTAGAGGTTAAGCTTACTGGCCTTATAGTTACAGAGTTCAGTTTTTGTCCCCTTTTTGAATATTGGCACCACATTTGCTATACGCCAGTCCTGTGGTACAGACCCTGTTATTATGGAGTCTTTAAAGATGAAAAATAATGGTCTATCAATGACTGTACTTAATTCCTGCAGTAATCGAGGGTGTATCTTATCCGGGCCCGGAGATTTGTCAATTTTAGTGATTTTTAAACGCCTCCATACTTCCTGCTGGTTTAAGCAGGTGACACTTAATGGGGAATTTTTGTTATCACTGATCATATTCTCTGCCATGGAATTTTCTTGTGTAAATACTGATGAAAAAAAGTCATTTAGCATATTGTCTTTTTCCTCATCCTCATCCACCATTTCACCCAGACTATTTTTAAGGGGGCCAACGCTATCATTTTTTAGTTTCTTACTATTTATGTAGTTAAAGAATATTTTGGGATTATTTTTACTCTCTCTGGCAATGAGTCTCTCTGTCTCAATCTTTGCTGCCTTGATTTGCTTTTTACAGAACTTATTTAATTTTCTGTATATATTTAATGCCTCCTCACCACCTACTTCCTTTAATTCTCTAAATGCTTTCTTTTTGTCACTTATTGCGCCCCTTACAGCTCTATTTAGCCATATTGGTTTCCTCCTATTTCTAGTATGTTTATTCCCATACGGTATATACTCTGCACAGGTCCTATCCAGGATGCTAATAAACGTCTCCCATTTTCTTTGTGTATTTTTATGTCTCAGGATATCGTCCCAGTTAATTGCACCAAGATCCTCTCTTATCCGTTGGAAATTTGCCTGAAGTTTAGTGTCCTTGTAACCCCTCTACTACACATCTTATTAAAGGATACATGAAAACTTATTGTTTATGAGGTCTGGCCTGTTGGTTAATACTAGGTCTAGCAGTGCCCCCCTTCTTGTTGGATCCTGAACCAGTTGTGAAAGGTAATTGTCTCTCAAAGTTTTTTCATCTTTTACATTTTAAAAAATACAAAAAGGAAAATTTGCAGATGCAAAAGTTTGGGCACTCTACATGGTTAGTGCCTAAACTCACACTTTCCAAATTAGCGGTATTTTACCACCTAAGGATGCAGAGTTATTCCAGAGGAAATATTACAATTGTTAGTTTATTAATATATAATTAAAAAGTGTACATAGAATGAAAGAAAAAATAAAAAAAATAAAAAACAGGATGGGAATAAATCTCCAAAGAGGGGATGTGTGTAGACAAAGTAGAACTGGGTCACCTATGCAGTGTAATAGAAGCACATAACATAAAGCAGTAGTCTGATGCCTATTTTGTTATCATGGATGTCAGTGAATACAGTTCTGTCAAAGGAAAACCTTTTGCAATTTTTCATAAATTTTAGTAAGGACTCCTATAAAGTGCTTAGTGCATAAATTTCTTAATGCCAAAAAATGAAGTTCAAATAATCATTTTACAGACAGACCGAACACCAGCATGCATGAAAGTATATTATTGCACATACAAAATAGAAAACAGTTATGCGTATAGCATACCCTTTACTGCAGATAGAAAAGATTAATAAAGCAAAAGGACTACATCACTTTTAGAGGGTTAATTAGTAGCAAGCACCAGGAGACCAGGACAGTCACACATCCCCGATCGCACTTTTGTAAAATCCTCTGGGCAGGTGTCAGGAGAGGAGATCAGCAAATTTTATATAATATGTTATCCAATCACAGAGGTTTGTATTAGAAACGTAATTAGATCTTTGGAGTATTTAATAAGAGGGCGATGTCATAGCACAGTGTCGGGTGACTCATTACAGTGTATTGACGCATTGCCACCTCACTTCCTGCCCCCATGAATAATGGCGACTTCCACAGCGATGCACAGTGAACCGCATGTGGAACGCATGAGGGTCACATGATGTGGCGTCCCCGGAAATCGAGAAGGAGGGAGAGAGCGCATGTGCACAACTGCCGCAGTCACAAAGAGTTTACTATAGAGGCTAAAATCAAATGCTGGGCGCGCATGCACTTCACTAAGGAGACTCTTTGAGATATCTGTGCCAATGCACCTGCCATGAATGCCATATTTGTGCAGTTGTCTCTGAAAAGTAGAACAATGTACCACAACTCCAGTCTGTTAAATCTCTCTAAAAAAGTTTTTAAGTCAAGAGGTGGTACTGAGTTGTCTCTATAGCAACCCTACAAGCAGCTCTCACTGAAATTTTGCTTGGTCTTTTAGACCTTATCTTGATCTCCACTGTTCCTTTTAACTGCCATTTCTTGATTATTTTTCAAACTGAGGAGAGAGCAACTTGAAAATGCTTTGCTTAGGTGTCGAGTTCCTGCCTATGCACAAGGGGAATCTCGAACCATCTCCGCTGCGGTCTCCCATTCTTCTCCAGCCGCAGTGGAGTCTGCTCAGCAGACACGTCGGTCCCAGCGTCTAGCTCAGGCTAATACTGGACGATTGGTTACTACTGCCCTTCCAGGCTCTGTTCTTGTAGCCAGCAATGTTCAGCAGCGAGCAGGTCTTTCTGGGACTAAGTCCAGATTTTCCCTTTCTGAGCATGCCCACAGGATGACCTCCCATTGGAGATCGGGGTCACATGCTTAGATACTCCAGCTAATCCCATTGGTCCTCTGGGAAGGTCCTAAAGGTGTTCTTCTGTGGCAGACTCCCATTGGTCCTTCTCGGAAGGTCTTGTACTTGCTGCAGCTATAAAAGGTTTGCATGGCCGCACGGCCATGCGCTAGTATACAATTGTTATCGTTTGTGTGTTGATGAGTGTAAGTCGTTCCTTAAAAAACCCATCCCTTGTGTATGACTGTTCGCATAAGGTGTATGGCTGCAATCTAGCGCCCGGCTGAACTCACAGCTTTAACACACGAAACAGCGTCTAACTGCTGTGACCGCCAGTGCAGCGCCGTGCGCTATTAGAGCGCTTACCTTACCGAAGTCTGGGTGGTTAGTGGCGTCCGCTAGTGTGGCACAGCATTCACTTCTGTGCATATTAGTTACCTCTGATACCCCAATTGTGGTGTCGATCGCAAGAGGTCTACACTAACTCTAATCCTGTGTCCTGGGATAGAGTTCTGTGGTTCCTTGCTTACGCTCTCTGTGCGGTACCGCGACCCTGTGACTTAATTGCTTTCGTCATACAGGGTGAAGTTAACCCACGTGTGTATCCTCATTGTACCGCCATATAGTCCGTCATTACTTAGCAGCAGGTTCCATCTCTGCACGGTGGACCCCGGGCTGCGAACGCACCTTATTATATCTATTTACTATTTGGTGCGTTCCGCCAGCCCCAACACTGTCTTCATACAGCCTTATCCAGATCTGTTGGCCTCCAATATTTTCATTTTCAGAGTGCTGGACAGCTGCTTAGAAGAACCCAAGGCTGCTGTTTTTGACACATTTTTAGATGAGTCTGGGTTTTTATAAAGCTGGGAAATTTTCATCACATAGCCTTTCCTAACGATGATAGTGAACAAGTCATAACTTTAACTTGCTAATTAAGGTCTGAAACCTTGGTCAAACTTATCTGAGCACACACATCTCCAAGGGTGCACAAATTTTTAGCAAAAGACTATTCTAATTTTTGCAATTTTTAACATGAAAAAAACATGATGATAATATATATATACACATATACATATATATATATATAATATATATAATAATATATATATACACATATATATGTTTTTAGATACGGACATGCTTTTGTTTGCCAAAAATATATAGGAAATGTATCATCTTTAACGTTAGGCCTTTTAGAGATAATTACATCTTTAACTTGCTTAACTGTTCACAATAACAGTAATTTTGACCAGTGCTGCCAAACCTTTTACATGCCACTGTACGTGACCAAAAATTCAGCACCTGAAGCATGGCACTGCGTTAGTGTGGTATGTACAAACGTAAAATGTGACTTGTAAAGCATCGCTTAAGAATTAACACGTTTCCTATAAAATAAGGTAATTGTTTTTCTTACTTTTCATTGTTTGGGATAACCCAATTTAAAATATTTTGATTACAATATTAACTGTTAACAATAAAAAATGACTATTGTAGCTGGGACCAGGAGGTGATTCTAAAAGTTAATTGCTAGCAGGAAAGGAGTTAGAGTGTGGCTGAAGACATATGTTAGGCAGAATAAAAAAAAATTAGATCTGAAGTATGGATTAGCTAAAAAAGATAGGGGTTGTCTAGGAGAAAATCCGTGAGAGAGTGCTAAAACTACAGAGAGACAGAATATTTTAGTGGTTGAAGCAGGCTCCTACAAAACTACAGTGAAATGCACCTGAGGAGATCACAGATTATATTGATGGACTTTAGTTGTTAGATGAAGAAAAAAGTGGCACATAATGTTGGTTGCTGTCTTGTTTATATGTTGTGAGGTGTCCATGTGGTGTTGTTCTGTTTTGTACTTTGCCCTGCAATCTCTGAGAGCAACCTCTACTAGGTTGACAGACATCAGTATGATGCAATGCATCCATGCCCTGCCAGACAGGACATGGCAGAAATAATTGTTTAGAGGTTGCCGACCAGAAGGAAGAGGAGCCAACATTAGCTTTGGTTCAGAAGAGTTTGTTGCTGGTGTGGGTGTGAGTTGCAGAGGGAAGCAAGCAGAAGTATTTTTAGGTCAGTGTTTTGGCGTTTGATAGGGGGAATGTGTGCTCAGCTCATGTGAGGTGTCTGGAGAACTTATCATTGGTATATGTAACAACTAGGCCTGGGTATGTTCACCATACAGTGAAAATAGTCTACATGACGACACAACTCTCACAAGTTAAAGTGGTGTGTAAGGAGTAGGGTTGAGCGACCTTGACCTTTTTAGAGTCGAGCCGTGTTTCGCGAAACCCGACTATCTTAGAAGTCGAGTCGAGTGGAATCGGCCGATTATCGCGAAAAGTCGGGTATCGACCGAAACACAAAACCCAATGCAAGTCAATGGGGGAGCATAGTCGGCAGTGAGTTGAGGCCAGGAAAACTCCTACACTGCCCATTTTAATAGCAAAAACATCCATTCTTGTTACAGAAGCTTGTCAATCGGAATTTAGCTTATAATAATTGGAAGGCATTTGAAATTGGGGGTCATTTGGCTAAAGTTGTTGGGGGTAGGGCTGGTTCAAGTAATTAGTGGGCCCAGTAAATCTGGACCACGTCACGGCAGTGGAGCAGGGAGAGGTAAGTATTTCAACTTTGCAAGTGCTGTGATCCTGAGCAAGCAGGGGGGGCCCACTCGTTGGCATTGGCACTGGCACAGGGCCCCTCAAAGTACAGCGGTGTGTTTGCACGGCGGGGGCGCCTCCCACCGGCAGCAACACTTTTGCGTACTATGAGAGGCCCTGTGCCAGTGACGTCGCCAACTAGTATTCCTCCCCCCACCTGATGAAGGAACCTGCACTTTCATCTGCACCTTCCTCTTTGTCCCCGTGTAAGGTGGTATGGTATGCGGGAAGGGGGACCTGACTTTCAGCAGGGTCACAATCTTGCAGTGTAGCGTGCACGGGAAATGTTGCGTTATGGGTCAATGTACCAGCAGACTCATCTATCACTGGCTGGGCAATGGGCAGGATGAGGAGGAAACACAGATATAGGCCCAAAGAATAAAGTGGGCTAAATGCAGTTCAAAATTGGTAACACAGGAGTAACCAGGGGGCATTGCAGTGGAGGACAACTGGAATGACAGGCTGACACAGAGAGTAGGCCCAAATCAGTAAGTAGTCAAAATGCAGTTCAAAATTGGCAACAGTAGTAAACAGGCGGCACAGCTTTGTTCAGTGGAGGAGAACAGCAAGGAGTGGCAGACACCGGTAGTAGGCCCCAACCCAACTAGTAGGCCAAATGCAGTCTAACATTAACAACTACTTAACGAGAGCCTGAAAATGGAATTTCAGGACAGGAAACCAGGAGAACAGCAAGGAGCGGCAGACACTGTTAGTAGGCCCCAAACCAACTAGTACGCCAAATGCAGTTGTTCCATTTAACCATTATTTAACAAGAGCCTGAAGATAGAAGCTCAGGAAAGGCAACCTGGAGAACACCTTGGAGCGGAAGACACCGTCTCTACACCCCATACCCAATTTGTAGGCCTAATGCAGTGTAGTTTCCAACAACTACTAAACGAGAGTCGGAAGACCGAAGCAATGGCGAGGAAACCTGGGGAACACCTTGGAGTGGAACACACCGTCTCTACACCCCATACCCAATTTGTAGGCCTAATGCAGTGTAGTTTTCACCAACTACTAAACGAGAGTAGGAAGATCGAAGCAATGTGGACGAAACCTGGGGAACACCTTGGAGTGTAACACACCGTCTCTCTACACCCCATACCAAATTTGTAGGCCTAATGCAGTGTAGTTTGCAACAACTACTAAACGAGAGTAGGAAGATCGAAGCAATGTGGACGAAACCTGGGGAACACCTTGGAGTGTAACACACCATCTCTCTACATCCCGTACCAAATTTGTAGGCCTAATGCAGTGTAGTTTGCAACAACTACTAAACGAGAGTAGGAAGATCGAAGCAATGTGGACGAAACCTGGGGCACACCTTGGGGCGGCAGACACCGTTAGTAGGCCCTACCAAAGTTGTAGCCCCAATGCAGTTTTAAAATTCCTAGAGGCTGAAAACAAGACTATTGACGCTCAGCTTTTTTCAAAGGAACACAGCTGTATTGAGTGGCGCAGACAGACACAGGTAGTAGGCCTTAAACCAAAAATGTGGCTCACTGCAGATTAAAAAAGGTTACAGGGGTACACAGGCAGCATTGCTCTGGGCAGTGGAGGACAATTTCAATAGTGGACTGCAGACAGACTTTGTACGCCTACTATTAAAAAAAGGATGCTCTATGCAATTAAAAATAGGTTCCAGGTGTCCACGGGCAGCAGTGGTGTGGTCAGTGGAGGAGTAGTAGAAAGAATGGGCCGCAGACAGGCTTCGAAGGCCTAACATAAAAAAATATTGGGCTGTAGGCACTTTTAAATAGGTTCCAGGGGTACACGGGCAGCAGTGGTCTGGTCAGTGGAGGAGTAGTAGAAAGAACGGTCCGCAGACAGGCTTCGAAGGCCTAACATAATAAAATATTGGGCTGTAGGCACTTTTAAATTGGTTCCAGGGGTACACGGGCAGCAGTGGTCTGGCCAGTGGAGGAGTAGTAGAAAGAACGGGCCGCAGGCACGCTTCGAATGCCTAACATAATAAAATTGGGCTGTAGGCACTTTTAAATAGGTTCCAGGGGTACACGGGCAGCAGTGGTCTGGTCAGTGGAGGAGTAGTAGAAAGAACGGGCCACAGACAGGCTTCGAAGGCCTAACATAATAAAATTGGGCTGTAGGCACTTTTAAATAGGTTCCAGGGGTACACGGGCAGCAGTGGTCTGGTCAGTGTAGGAGTAGTAGAAAGAACGGGCCGCAGACAGGCTTCGAAGGCCTAACATAATAAAATATTGGGCTGTAGGCACTTTTAAATAGGTTCCAGGGGTACACGGGCAGCAGTGGTCTGGTCAGTGTAGGAGTAGTAGAAAGAACGGGCCGCAGACAGGCTTCGAACGCCTAACATAATAAAATTGGGCTGTGGGCACTTTTAAATAGGTTCCAGGGGTACACGGGCAGCAGTGGTCTGGTCAGTGGAGGAGTAGTAGAAAGAACGGGCCGCAGGCAGGCTTCGAACGCCTAACATAATAAAATTGGGCTGTAGGCACTTTTAAATAGGTTCCAGGGGTAAACGGGCAGCAGTGGTCTGGTCAGTGGAGGAGTAGTAGAATGAACGGGCCACAGACAGGCTTCGAAGGCCTAACATAATAAAATTGGGCTGTAGGCACTTTTAAATAGGTTCCAGGGGTACACGGGCAGCAGTAGTCTGGTCATTGTAGGAGTAGTAGAAAGAACGGGCCGCAGACAGGCTTCGAAGGCCTAACATAATAAAATATTGGGCTGTAGGCACTTTTAAATAGGTTCCAGGGGTACACTGGCAGCAGTGGTCTGATCAGTGTAGGAGTAGTAGAAAGAACGGGCCGCAGACAGGCTTCGAACGCCTAACATAATAAAATTGGGCTGTAGGCACTTTTAAATAGGTTCCAGGGGTACACGGGCAGCAGTGGTCTGGTCAGTGGAGGAGTAGTAGAAATAACGGGCCGCAGACAGGCTTCGAAGGCCTAACATAATAAAATTGGGCTGTAGGCACTTTTAAATAGGTTCCAGGGGTACACGGGCAGCAGTGGTCTGGTCAGTGGAGGAGTAGTAGAAAGAACGGTCCGCAGACAGGCTTCGAAGGCCTAACATAATAAAATGTTGGGCTGTAGGCACTTTTAAATAGGTTCCAGGGGTACACGGGCAGCAGTGGTCTGGTCAGTGGAGGAGTAGTAGAAAGAACGGGCCGCAGACAGGCTTCGAAGGCCTAACATAATAAAATATTGGGCTGTAGGCACTTTTAAATAGGTTCCAGGGGTACACGGGCAGCAGTGGTCTGGTCAGTGTAGGAGTAGTAGAAAGAACGGGCCGCAGACAGGCTTCGAACGCCTAACATAATAAAATTGGGCTGTAGGCACTTTTAAATAGGTTCCAGGGGTACACGGGCAGCAGTGGTCTGGTCAGTGGAGGAGTAGTAGAAAGAACGGGCAGCAGGCAGGCTTCGAACGCCTAACATAATAAAATTGGGCTGTAGGCACTTTTAAATAGGTTCCAGGGGTACACGGGCAGCAGTGGTCTGGTCAGTGGAGGAATAGTAGAATGAACGGGCCACAGACAGGCTTCGAAGGCCTAACATAATACAATTTGGCTGTAGGCACTTTTAAATAGGTTCCAGGGGTACACGGGCAGCAGTGGTCTGGTCAGTGGAAGAGTAGTAGATAGAACGGGCCGCAGGCAGGCTTCGAACGCCTAACATAATAAAATTGGGCTGTAGGCACTTTTAAATAGGTTCCAGGGGTAAACGGGCAGCAGTGGTCTGGTCAGTGGAGGAGTAGTAGAAAGAACGGGCCGCAGACAGGCTTTGAACGCCTAACATAATAAAATTGGGCTGTGGGCACTTTTAAATAGGTTCCAGGGGTACACGGGCAGCAGTGGTCTGGTCAGTGGAGGAGTAGTAGAAAGAACGGGCCGCAGGCAGGCTTCGAACGCCTAACATAATAAAATTGGGCTGTAGGCACTTTTAAATAGGTTCCAGGGGTAAACGGGCAGCAGTGGTCTGGTCAGTGGAGGAGTAGTAGAATGAACGGGCCACAGACAGGCTTCGAAGGCCTAACATAATAAAATTGGGCTGTAGGCACTTTTAAATAGGTTCCAGGGGTACACGGGCAGCAGTAGTCTGGTCATTGTAGGAGTAGTAGAAAGAACGGGCCGCAGACAGGCTTTGAAGGCCTAACATAATAAAATATTGGGCTGTAGGCACTTTTAAATAGGTTCCAGGGGTACACGGGCAGCAGTGGTCTGGTCAGTGTAGGAGTAGTAGAAAGAACGGGCCGCAGACAGGCTTCGAACGCCTAACATAATAAAATTGGGCTGTAGGCACTTTTAAATAGGTTCCAGGGGTACACGGGCAGCAGTGGTCTGGTCAGTGGAGGAGTAGTAGAAAGAACAGGCCGCAGACAGGCTTCGAAGGCCTAACATAATAAAATTGGGCTGTAGGCACTTTTAAATAGGTTCCAGGGGTACACGGGCAGCAGTGGTCTGGTCAGTGGAGGAGTAGTAGAAAGAACGGTCCGCAGACAGGCTTCGAAGGCCTAACATAATAAAATGTTGGGCTGTAGGCACTTTTAAATAGGTTCCAGGGGTACACGGGCAGCAGTGGTCTGGTCAGTGGAGGAGTAGTAGAAAGAACGGGCCGCAGGCAGGCTTCGAACGCCTAACATAATAAAATTGGGCTGTAGGCACTTTTAAATAGGTTCCAGGGGTACACGGGCAGCAGTGGTCTGGTCAGTGGAGGAGTAGTAGAAAGAACGGGCCACAGACAGGCTTCGAACGCCTAACATAATAAAATTGGGCTGTAGGCACTTTTAAATAGGTTCCAGGGGTACACGGGCAGCAGTGGTCTGGTCAGTGGAGGAGTAGTAGAAAGAACGGGCAGCAGGCAGGCTTCGAACGCCTAACATAATAAAATTGGGCTGTAGGCACTTTTAAATAGGTTCCAGGGGTACACGGGCAGCAGTGGTCTGGTCAGTGGAGGAGTAGTAGAATGAACGGGCCACAGACAGGCTTCGAAGGCCTAACATAATAAAATTTGGCTGTAGGCACTTTTAAATAGGTTCCAGGGGTACACGGGCAGCAGTGGTCTGGTCAGTGGAAGAGTAGTAGAAAGAACGGGCCGCAGGTAGGCTTCGAACGCCTAACATAATAAAATTGGGCTGTAGGCACTTTTAAATAGGTTCCAGGGGTAAACGGGCAGCAGTGGTCTGGTCAGTGGAGGAGTAGTAGAATGAACGGGCCACAGACAGGCTTCGAAGGCCTAACATAATAAAATTGGGCTGTAGGCACTTTTAAATAGGTTCCAGGGGTACACGGGCAGCAGTGGTCTGGTCATTGTAGGAGTAGTAGAAAGAACGGGCCGCAGACAGGCTTTGAACGCCTAACATAATAAAATTGGGCTGTGGGCACTTTTAAATAGGTTCCAGGGGTACACGGGCAGCAGTGGTCTGGTCAGTGGAGGAGTAGTAGAAAGAACGGGCCGCAGGCAGGCTTCGAACGCCTAACATAATAAAATTGGGCTGTAGGCACTTTTAAATAGGTTCCAGGGGTAAACGGGCAGCAGTGGTCTGGTCAGTGGAGGAGTAGTAGAATGAACGGGCCACAGACAGGCTTCGAAGGCCTAACATAATAAAATTGGGCTGTAGGCACTTTTAAATAGGTTCCAGGGGTACACGGGCAGCAGTGGTCTGGTCAGTGGAGGAGTAGTAGAAAGAATGGGCCGCAGGCAGGCTTCGAACGCCTAACATAATAAAATTGGGCTGTAGGCACTTTTAAATAGGTTCCAGGGGTACACGGGCAGCAGTGGTCTGGTCAGTGGAGGAGTAGTAGAAAGAACGGGCCGCAGACAGGCTTCGAAGGCCTAACATAATAAAATTGGGCTGTAGGCACTTTTAAATAGGTTCCAGGGGTACCCGGGCAGCAGTGGTCTGGTCAGTGGAGGAGTAGTAGAAAGAACGGGCCGCAGAAAGGCTTCGAAGGCCTAACATAATAAAATTGGGCTGCAGGCACTTTTAAATAGGTTCCAGGGGTACACGGGCAGCAGTGGTCTGGTCAGTGGAGGAGTAGTAGAAAGAACAGGCCGCAGACAGGCTTCGAAGGCCTAACATAATAAAATTGGGCTGTAGGCACTTTTAAATAGGTTCCAGGGGTACACGGGCAGCAGTGGTCTGGTCAGTGGAGGAGTAGTAGAAAGAACGGGCCGCAGGCAGGCTTCGAATGCCTAACATAATAAAATTGGGCTGTAGGCACTTTTAAATAGGTTCCAGGGGTACACGGGCAGCAGTGGTCTGGTCAGTGGAGGAGAAGTAGAAAGAACGGGCCGCAGACAGGCTTCGAAGGCCTAACATAATAAAATTGGGCTGTAGGCACTTTTAAATAGGTTCCAGGGGTACACGGGCAGCAGTGGTCTGGTCAGTGGAGGAGTAGTAGAAAGAACGGGCCGCAGACAGGCTTCGAAGGCCTAACATAATAAAATTGGGCTGTAGGCACTTTTAAATAGGTTCCAGGGGTACACGGGCAGCAGTGGTCTGGTCAGTGGAGGAGTAGTAGAAAGAACGGGCCGCAGACAGGCTTCGAAGGCCTAACATAATAAAATTGGGCTGTAGGCACTTTTAAATAGGTTCCAGGGGTACACGGGCAGCAGTGGTCTGGTCAGTGGAGGAGTAGTAGAAAGAACGGGCCGCAGAAAGGCTTCGAAGGCCTAACATAATAAAATTGGGCTGCAGGCACTTTTAAATAGGTTCCAGGGGTACACGGGCAGCAGTGGTCTGGTCAGTGGAGGAGTAGTAGAAAGAACAGGCCGCAGACAGGCTTCGAAGGCCTAACATAATAAAATTGGGCTGTGGGCACTTTTAAATAGGTTCCAGGGGTACACGGGCAGCAGTGGTCTGGTCAGTGGAGGAGTAGTAGAAAGAACGGGCCGCAGGCAGGCTTCGAATGCCTAACATAATAAAATTGGGCTGTAGGCACTTTTAAATAGGTTCCAGGGGTACACGGGCAGCAGTGGTCTGGTCAGTGGAGGAGAAGTAGAAAGAACGGGCCGCAGACAGGCTTCGAAGGCCTAACATAATAAAATTGGGCTGTAGGCACTTTTAAATAGGTTCCAGGGGTACACGGGCAGCAGTGGTCTGGTCAGTGGAGGAGTAGTAGAAAGAACGGGCCGCAGACAGGCTTCGAAGGCCTAACATAATAAAATTGGGCTGTAGGCACTTTTAAATAGGTTCCAGGGGTACACGGGCAGCAGTGGTCTGGTCAGTGGAGGAGTAGTAGAATGAACGGGCCGCAGACAGGCTTCGAAGGCCTAACATAATAAAATATTGGGCTGTAGGCACTTTTAAATAGGTTCCAGGGGTACACGGGCAGCAGTGGTCTGGTCAGTGGAGGAGTAGTAGAAAGAACGGGCCGCAGACAGGCTTCGAAGGCCTAACATAATAAAATATTGGGCTGTAGGCACTTTTAACCCTGCTGTTCTGTTAGGTCAAAAATGACCGTTTTTGAAATTCTATAATGTTATAAAAATTCAGCGTGTGATTCTGAGACTTGAGGCTCCCTGATTTTTCGTCATTAGGGGGGTACTCTCTGTGGGAATTTTTTTTTTTTTTAATTTTTGTTTACTTTATTTGGTACAATTTTTTTTACACTTGTACTGTTCGGTCAAAAATGACCGATAGGCCTTTATTCAGCTCTCTAGACAATTTTTGACAAAAATAAAGGTGCTATCACCTCATTTTGAACTTTATATTGCATCTACGACTATTTATCAATGTATCTGACTACTTTTGGTCAGAAAAGATTTACACATACCAACATTTTCAAGTTGCGATACAGCCGACGGATTCGCTTCCAGTATAGCTATGCGCAATTTATTTCACTGGTTTTTATTTACCCTGCTGTTCATATAGATCTAGTTCCATTCAGTTGTCAACATTTCATATTGTAAATCATGATTTTCTGATTTTCCATGTGTTTGCTGGTTGTACAGTATTACACTGTGCAATGCTGTCCTAAGCAGAATTCACCTAAAGTGTTGTACTGTGAGCTTTTTCCTGCTGCAGGGTGGTGTCTGGTCTGATCTTATCTGTAGACAGATAACATAGCAGTGTAGAGTTTCAGTTCACCTGGAGACAACACAGAGTGAGCAGAGGTTCAGACGTCAGAGCTCATTTTTACAGGTATGTTACAGATAAATTATTCTTTTATTCTAAAATTATTCAATATTCTCACTGCTGTGATAAAATGGATGATAGGGGGTTAGCATTAGGGTTGTGTAGACTCAATGTCTGCTTATGAGTACATATTCTCACTGCTGTGATAGAATGGATGATAGGGGGTTAGCATTAGGGTTGTGTAGACTCAATGTATTCTTATGAGTACATATTCTCACTGCTGTGATAGAATGAGTGCATGCCTCATTTTTGTTTGCGACGCTCCAGCACCATAATCACAGGGCATATCTCAATGTGTGACGGGACGTTATTGTGTGTATTGTTGCGAAATTGTTTTGATTTTTTTTTTCATTCATTGTTTATGGATATATTTTATTTTTTCATTCAACAGTGATGCCTTACAGCATGAGAAGAAGACACTTCACCCAAGCTGAATTGGAGGAGTTTATAAACGACTCCGATACAGACGAGGATGTTAGGTCCGGTCAAAAATGACCGGGAACAGTATAAGTATATAAAAAAACAACGTTTTTTGCCATTTTATAGAGAAAAAAGCTTTTTTTTTTTTTTTTTGCCTTTGAAAAAAGTATATCTACATAATGTTTGATATTATTACTTATAGTTAACATTTAGATCAAGATTTTTTTTTTATCTGCAAAAATAATCAATTTTTACAAAAATCGAAAAAATACCATGTTCCCTTTTGGATATAAAAAAAATATAAAACAAGCTTTGTATTTATTTTTTTTTTCTGGTATTTGAACAACCATCTTCACAAGCAATATAATAGTGCAAAAACTGTTTAAAAAAACCACTTAGATTAGCTAAAAATGATTATTTTATAAGGACGGTCAAAAATGACCGGGAACAGTACAAGTGTATGTGAAATCTAAACAGAACAGCAGGGTTAAATAGGTTCCAGGGGTACACGGGCAGCAGTGGTCTGGTCAGTGTAGGAGTAGTAGAAAGAACGGGCCGCAGACAGGCTTCGAACGCCTAACATAATAAAATTGGGCTGTAGGCACTTTTAAATAGGTTCCAGGGGTACACGGGCAGCAGTGGTCTGGTCAGTCGAGGAGTAGTAGAAAGAACGGGCCGCAGGCAGGCTTCAAACGCCTAACATAATAAAATTGGGCTGTAGGCACTTTTAAATAGGTTCCAGGGGTACACGGGCAGCAGTGGTCTGGTCAGTGGAGGAGTAGTAGAATGAACGGGCCACAGACAGGCTTCGAAGGCCTAACATAATAAAATTGGGCTGCAGGCACTTTTAAATAGGTTCCAGGGGTACACGGGCAGCAGTGGTCTGGTCATTGTAGGAGTAGTAGAAAGAACGGGCCGCAGACAGGCTTCGAAGGCCTAACATAATAAAATATTGGGCTGTAGGCACTTTTAAATAGGTTCCAGGGGTACACGGGCAGCAGTGGTCTGGTCAGTGTAGGAGTAGTTGGAAAGAACGGGCCACAGACAGGCTTCGAAGGCCTAACATAATAAAATTGGGCTGTAGGCACTTTTAAATAGGTTCCAGGGGTACACAGGCAGCAGTGGTCTGGTCAGTGGAGGAGTAGTAGAAAGAATGGGCTGCAGGCAGGCTTCGAACGCCTACCATAATAAAATTGGGCTGTAGGCACTTTTAAATAGGTTCCAGGGGTACACGGGCAGCAGTGGTCTGGTCAGTGGAAGAGTAGTAGGAAGAACGGGCCGCAGACAGGCTTCGAAGGCCTAACATAATAAAATTGGGCTGTAGGCACTTTTAAATAGGTTCCAGGGGTACACGGGCAGCAGTGGTCTAGTCAGTGGAGGAGTAGTAGAAAGAACGGGCCGCAGAAAGGCTTCGAAGGCCTAACATAATAAAATTGGGCTGTAGGCACTTTTAAATAGGTTCCAGGGGTACACGGGCAGCAGTGGTCTGGTCAGTGGAGGAGTTGTAGAAAGAACGGGCCGCAGGCAGGCTTCGAAGGCCTAACATAATAAAATTGGGCTGTAGGCACTTTTAAATAGGTTCCAGGGGTACACGGGCAGCAGTCGTCTGGTCAGTGGAGGAGTAGTAGAAAGAACGGGCTGCAGACAGGCTTCGAAGGCCTAACATAATAAAATTGGGCTGTAGGCACTTTTAAATAGGTTCCAGGGGTACACGGGCAGCAGTGGTCTGGTCAGTGGAGGAGTAATAGAAAGAACGGGCCGCAGACAGGCTTCGAAGGCCTAACATAATAAAATTGGGCTGTAGGCACTTTTAAATAGGTTCCAGGGGTACACGGGCAGCAGTGGTCTGGTCAGTGGAGGAGTAGTAGAAAGAACGGGCCGCAGACAGGCTTCGAAGGCCTAACATAATAAAATATTGGGCTGTAGGCACTTTTAAATAGGTTCCAGGGGTACACGGGCAGCAGTGGTCTGGTCAGTGGAGGAGTAGTAGAAAGAACGGGCCGCAGACAGGCTTCGAAGGCCTAACATAATAAAATATTGGGCTGTAGGCACTTTTAAATAGGTTCCAGGGGTACACGGGCAGCAGTGGTCTGGTCAGTGGAGGAGTAGTAGAAAGAACGGGCCGCAGACAGGCTTCAAAGGCCTAACATAATAAAATTGGGCTGGCTGTAGGCACTTTACAATTGGTTCCAGGGGTACACGGGCAGTAGTGGTCTGGTCAGCGGAGGCCGATTGTAATGAGTGTCTGCCAGTTAGTAGTCCAAAACAATACATAAATGTGAATGTCTCGCATTAAAACAAAACGAAAACACTAAAGGGTGCAATCATTAGGTACAGGGGTGGGATCCTCTGCGTAGTTTCAGACCTACTAATTTGGTGCAAAGTATTTACTTGGGTAAAGAGAGGACACTGCCCCTGACTATGTTAAGTACCATCATACATGTCAACACAATGGTATTGTCTGTGGCAGGAATGGAAGGATGTCTGCGCATAGACTAAACATTGGTGGAAGTGTGAGAGATAATTTTGGAAGTGGTAGAGCAATGTTTGACCTGGTGGTGGGTGAACTCTCTTGTGGCCGGCGGTACAGGCCCAGGGCCCCTCATGTTACAATAGTGTGTCTGACGTTGGGTGCGCACCACCACAGCCAGAGACACTTTATTGTACTATGAGGGACCCTGTGGCAGTGCTGTCGACCAAAAGCGGGCACACCCACTTCTTCAGACAAACAGCACTCTCACGGGTGCTTGCGCCAATTCATGATACCATGCCCCCGTGTGGGGAGTTTGGCCATTTAGGGAGGTCTAAACATGTCGTATGCTGGACAATCAGCTGCAGCAAATTAAGACATTAGAAAAGTAATTCACAATAGTCCACAGGCAAGAGCTTTTCATAGGAAAGCTAGGTGTCGGCCAGGCAAGGTGGGGCAAAAGAATTCGAAATCCAGTTGTGGTTCATTTTAATGAATGTTAGATCATCAACATTTTGGGTAGCCAGACGAGTCCTTTTTTCGGTTAATATTGAACCTGCAGCACTGAATACTCTTTCTGATAGGACACTAGCTGCCGGGCAAGCAAGCTCCTGCAATGCATATTCTGCCAATTCTGGCCAGGTGTCTAATTTGGATGCCCAGTAATCAAATGGGAATGACGGTTGAGGGAGAACATCGATAATGGATGAAAAATAGTTTGTAACCATACTGGACAAATGTTGTCTCCTGTCACTTTGAATTGATGCTGCAGTACCTGTCCTGTCTGCGGTCATAGCAAAATCACTCCACAACCTGGTCAGAAAACCCCTCTGTCCAACGCCACTTCGGATTTCTGCACCCCTAACACTCCTGGTCTGCTGCCCCCTGCAGCTCGTGTGAGAACGATCCCGGGCGCTGTGTGCTGGGAATGCCTGAAGCAAACGGTCAACAAGAGTTGATTGTTTGGTTGCTAATATTAGTTCCAAGTTCTCATGTGGCATAATATTTTGCAATTTGCCTTTATAGCGAGGATCAAGGAGGCAGGCCAACCAGTAATCGTCATCGTTCATCATTTTAGTAATGCGTGTGTCCCTTTTGAGGATACGTAAGGCATAATCCGCCATGTGGGCCAAAGTTCCAGTTGTCAAATCTGCGGTTGTGATTGGTTGAGGGGCAGTTTCAGGCAAATCTACGTCACTTGTGTCCCTCAAAAAACCAGAACCCGGCCTTGCCACCCCACCAATTTCCAGTGCCCCCGGGAAAGCTTCCTCATTAAAAATATATTCATCCCCATCATCCTCTTCGTCCTCCACCTCCTCTTCGCCCGCTACCTCGTCCTGTACACTGCCCTGACCAGACAATGGCTGACTGTCAACAAGGCTTTCCTCTTCCTCTGGTGCAGACGCCTGATCCTTTATGTGCGTCAAACTTTGCATCAGCAGACACATTAGGGGGATGCTCATGCTTATTATGGCGTTGTCTGCACTAACCAGCCGTGTGCATTCCTCAAAACACTGAAGGACTTGACACATGTCTTGTCTTCGACCACTGCACACCTGACAACTCCATGTCTGCCATCCTACTGCCTGCCCGTGTATGTGTATCCTCCCACAAATACATAACAGCCCGCCTCTGTTCGCACAGTCTCTGAAGCATGTGCAGTGTTGAGTTCCACCTTGTTGCAACGTCTATGATTAGGCGATGCTGGGGAAGGTTCAAAGACCGCTGATAGGTCTGCATACGGCTGGAGTGTACGGGCGAACGGCGAATATGTGAGCAAAGTCCACGCACTTTGAGGAGCAGGCCGGATAACCCCGGATAACTTTTCAGGAAGCACTGCACCACCAGGTTTAAGGTGTGAGCCAGGCAAGGAATGTGTTTCAGTTGGGAAAGGGAGATGGCAGCCATGAAATTCCTTCCGTTATCACTCACTACCTTGCCTGCCTCAAGATCTACTGTGCCCAGCCACGACTGCGTTTCTTGTTGCAAGAACTCGGACAGAACTTCCGCGGTGTATCTTTTGTCGCCCAAACACTTCATAGCCAATACAGCCTGCTGACGCTTGCCAGTAGCTGGGCCATAATGGGACAACTGGTGTGCAACAGTGACAGCTGCCGATGGAGTGGTTGGGCGACTGCGGTCTGTGGAAGAGCTCTCGCTTCTGCAGGAGGACGAGGAGGAGGAGGGGGTGCAAACGCCTACAGCCAACTGTTTCCTAGACCGTGGGCTAGGCACAACTGTCCCGAAATTGATGTCCCCTGTGGACCCTGCATCCACCACATTCACCCAGTGTGCCGTGATGGACACGTAACATCCCTGGCCATGCCTACTGGTCCATGCATCTGTAGTCAGGTGCACCTTTGTACTCACAGATTGCCTGAGTGCATGGACGATGCGCTGTTTAACATGCTGGTGCAGGGCTGGGATGGCTTTTCTCAAAAAGAAGTGTCGACTGGGTAGCTCGTAGCGTGGTTCAGCGTACTCCATCAGGGCTTTGAAAGCTTCGCTTTCAACTAACCGGTAGGGCATCATCTCTAGCGAGATTAGTCTAGCTATGTGGGCGTTAAAACCCTGTGTACGCGGATGCGAGGATAAGTACTTCCTTTTTCTAACCAGGGTCTCATGTAGGGTGAGCTGGACTGGAGAGCTGGAGACCGTGGAACTAGCGGGTGTGCCGGTGGACATGGCAGACTGAGAGACGGTTGGAGACAGTATTGTTTCCGCCGGTGCCCTAGATGCAGTATTTCCTCCTACGAAACTGGTGATTCCTTAACCCTGACTGCTTTGGGCTGGCAAAGAAACCTGCACAGATACTGCTGGTGGTGCGGAAAATGGTGGCCTTACAGTGACGGAAGGGATGTAGCGTTGCTGACTAGCTTCATTGGCCGAGGGTGCTACAACCTTAAGGGACGTTTGGTAGTTAGTCCAGGCTTGCAAATGCATGGTGGTTAAATGTCTATGCATGCAACTTGTATTGAGACTTTTCAGATTCTGACCTCTGCTTAAGCTAGTTGAACATTTTTGACAGATGACTTTGTGCGGATCAATTGGATGTTGTTTAAAAAAATGCCAGACTGCACTCTTTCGAGCCTCGGATCCCTTTTCAGCCATTGCAGACTGAGCTTTAACCGGATGGACACGCTGTCCTCCAACAGTTTTTGGCTTTGCCACGCGTTTTGGGCCAGATAAGGGCCCGGCAGATGGAACTTGTTGGAATGTTGATGCCTGCTGCGGCATCTCCTCCTCCGCTTCAGAACTACGGCCGCCTGCACCCTGTTCCCCCAATGGCTGCCAATCGGGGTCAACAACTGGGTCATCTATAAAATCCTCTTCTAGCTTGTGCGCAACTTCGTCTGTGTCACCGTGTAAGTCGGTGGTAGAGCGTTCGTGATGGGGCAACATAGTCTCATCAGGGTCTGATTCTGGATTAGTACCCTGCGAGGGCAATGTTGTGGTCTGAGTCAAAGGACCAGCATAGTAGTCTGGCTGTGGCTGTGCATCAGTGCACTCCATGTCAGATTCAACTTGTAATGGGCATGGCCTGTTAACTGCTTCACTTTCTAAGCCAGGGACGGTATGTGTAAAGAGCTCCATGGAGTAACCCGTTGTGTCGCCTGCTGCATCCTTCTCTGTTGTTGTTTTTGCTGAAGAGGACAAGGAAGCGACTTGTCCCTGACCGTGAACATCCACTAACGACGCACTGCTTTTACATTTACCAGTTTCAAAAGAGGAGGCAAAAGAGCTAGAGGCTGAGTCTGCAAGGTAAGCCAAAACTTGTTCTTGCTGCTCCGGCTTTAAAAGCGGTATTCCTACTCCCAGAAAAGGGAGCGTTCGAGGCCTTCTGTAGCCAGACGACGAACCTGGCTCCACAGCTCCAGACTTAGGTGCAATATTTCTTTTCCCACGACCACCTGATGCTCCACTACCACTTCCATCATTACCAGCTGACAATGAACGCCCACGGCCACGACCTCTTCCACCAGACTTCCTCATTGTTTTAAAAATGTAACCAAAGTGTTAGGAGTCAAGTTTCCTCTGCTGCACAGGGGGAATCTTGATCCGTGTCTGCTGCGGTCTCCCATTGTGCTTCAGCCGCAGTGGGCTCTGCTCAGCGGAGGCGTCGCTCCCAGCGTCTTGCTGGGACTGATTCTGTGCAGAGGGTTACTGCTGCCTTTTCTGGCTCTCCTGTTGTACCCTGCACTGATCTGCGGCGAGCGGGCTTCTCTGGGACTAAGTCCTTGTTTGCACACACTGAGCATGCCCAGGGCAAGATCTCCCGTTGGAGATCGAGGGTCACATGCTCAGGTACTGCAGCACATCCCATTGGTCCTTTTGGCAGGTCCTGAAAGGACAAAACTTCTGTAGCTGTTTCCTGTGCTGCAGCTATATAAACTGCGCATGACCGCACGGCCATGCGCTAGTATTGTCTTGATATTATGTGTGTGTGTGTAGATGGATGTATGTCGATGGATGAAAGCTCCTAAGTATCCCTCCCTAGAGTTGTTGACTGCTCGCGGATGATGGTAGCTATCTAGCACCTGACTAGCCATCTGCATGTAACACACATCACAGCGTCCTGTTGCTGTGCCCGCCAGTACGGCGCCGTGCGCTTCCTCTGCGCTTTCCTTACCCAAGCCTGGGTGGTTAGTGGCGTCAGCCAGTGCGGCACCGCACGCACTCTCGTGCCTATAGATTCTATTTTATAAGTTTCCTTACACACCCAGTTGCGGTGTTGTGCCAGCAAGTGTCTAATCGGACTTCAATCCTGTGTAGGGGTTGAGTTCGCTGACTTCTTGCTCGCGCTCTATGTGCGGTACTGTGGTCCTGTGACGCAACAGGATCGCTTCCTTCACGCAGGGTGAAGTTAACCCATGTGTGTGTTAGGACTGGCGGAACGCACCAAGACAGATGATATAGATGCGTTCGCAGTCCGGGGTCCACCGTGCAGGTGAAAACCTGCTGCTAGCAATTGCAGACTATATGGCGGTACACTAAAGTATACACGCGTGGGTTAACCTCACCCAGCGTGAAAGAAGCAATCCTGTTAAGTCACAGGACCGCGGTACCGCACCTAAAGTGCGAGCAAGTAGTCAGCGAACTCAACCCCAACTTTGATTAAAGTCCGATTAGACCCTTGCTGGCACAACACCACAACTGGGTGTGTAAGGAAACTGAATAACAGTATTTAGGCACAAGAGTGCATGCGGTGCCGCACTGACGAACGCCACTAACCACCCAGGCTTGGGTAAGGAAAGCACAGTGGAAGTGCACGGCGCCGTACTGGCGGTCACAGCAACTGGACGCTGTAATGTGTGATTAGTGCTGTAGGATAAGTCGGGCGCTAGTTAGCAACCATACACCTTCCGCGAACAGACATTCAATAGGGTAGGGGTATCCAAGGACGACTTGCACTCACAACATACACACATAACAATTGTAAGACAATACTAGCGCATGGCCGTGCGGTCATGCGCAGTTTATATAGTTGCAGCACAGGAAGTGGCTACAGCACTTTTGCCCTTCCAAGACCTGCCAAGAGGACCAATGGAATGTGCTGCAGAGCCTGAGCACATGACCCTCGATCTCCAACGGGAGATCTTACCCTGGGCATGCTCAGTACGTGCAGACAAGGACTTAGTCCCAGAGAAGTCCGCTCGCTGCTGACCAGCACTGACCTCAATGGCAGAGACTGGAGAAGCAGCAGTAACTCTCAGAACAGAGTGAGAATGAGCAAGACGCTGGGACCGACGTCTTTGCTGAGCAGACTCCACTGCGGCTGGACAAGAATGGGAGACCGCAGCGGAGGTGGCTCGAGATTCCCCCTGTGCAGAAGCGGGAACTCGACCCCTAACAGTGTGTATACTTAGTACCGCCATATAGTCCGTCTTACTAGCAGCAGGGTCTTTTACCTGCACGGTGGACCTCGGACTGCGAACGCACCTAGTTTCATATTATCTATACTTGGTGCGTTCCGCCGGTCCTTAACATAATACTAGCGCCAAGGTCTGGCTAGTAATGACGGACGATCAGCGTTTACAGCGGTATATCCAGCAGCTGGAGGGAAGGTTGGCGGCTCTTGAGTGTTCAACCTCAGCTGTGGATGTTACTGCTGTCACTGTTCAGGCTGCAAGTGTAGCTGCAGCTACCTTGTCCACTGCCGCCCCTGTACCGACGCTATCTCGCCTCCCGCTACCAGAGAAATTTTCTGGTGACAGTAAATCCTGTAGGGGTTTCATGAGTCAGTGCTCAATACATCTCGAGCTTCTTGCCTCTCGTTTCCCTACAGAGCGGGCTAAGGTGGGCTTTATCGTATCTTTACTGTCGGACAGGGCATTGCAGTGGGCTACGCCGCTGTGGGAGCGTGGCGATCATGTGGTGCAGAGTGCTCCGTTATTCCTGAGCACTCTGAAACAGGTCTTTTTAGGACCTCGTGTCACCCATGATACGGCGCTCCAACTGTTGGCATTGACTCAGGGCTCGTCCTTGGTCAGCCATTTTGCCGTCCGCTTCCGCACTCTAGCATCTGAGCTGGAGTGGTCGGATAAACCTCTAATTCCTATATTTTGGAGGGGGCTGGCTGACCATGTTAAGGACACCCTGGCCACTAGGGAGATTCCCGCCACACTGGAAGAATTAATAACAGTGTCTACTCGTATTGACCTCCGTTTTCGCGAGCGGAGGTTAGAGCGAGCCCAGTGTAGGCAGAGGTTTCGGCTGGCTCCCACCTTCGCCAAACCTTTGGAATCTCCAGTCCAGGCTCCTGAGTCCCATGAACCTAAGGTAGTGTCTCGAGCGGGATGTAAGTCCCGGACCGCTCGTGCACTCCAGGTTTGCCATGTTTGCCAACAGTCAGGACATCTTGCCACCAGATGTCACCAGCGGTCGAGGAAACGTCAGCGTCTAGTGGTAGTAGGTGGAGGTGCACTAGACACAGCGACGTTTGCCTCCAAATTGTCCTTTAAGGGGACAATAACTTTTGGCTCATCCTCCCACTCGGTAGAGCTCTGCGTGGATTCTGGGGCGGAAGGCAATTTCATGTCTTCTGCCTTCGCCCAGCGTCACGCAATACCCCTGGTTATGCTATCTCAACCAGTAACGGTACGAGTGGTGAATGGGTCGACACTCCCCGCACAGATAACACATCAGACCATCCCTTTTACTCTGTCCATGTCACCATCCCATCAGGAGATTATATCTCTGCTCATCATTCCCGAGGGGATTGATGAGGTCCTGTTGGGGATACCTTGGTTACGGTTCCACTCTCCTCACATCGAGTGGTCCTCAGGCAGAATTCTGGGATGGGGTGAATCATGTGGGGGTAGGTGTTACCGAGAGTGTGTTCAGGTTGCTACTACTGAGGTACCCGCAGATCTTTCCTCTCTTCCCAAGCAATACTGGTCTTATGCAGACGTGTTCTGCAAAAAGGCGGCGGAGACCCTTCCGCCCCATCACCCTTATGACTGTCCTATCAATCTCTTGCCTGGTGCAGAGCCTCCCCGGGGTCGAGTTTATCCATTATCTCTCCCGGAGACGGAGGCCATGTCTCAGTACATTCAAGAGAATCTGGCAAGAGGGTTTATCAGGAAGTCAGTGTCACCTGCTGGGGCAGGGTTCTTCTTCGTGCAGAAGAAGAATGGGGAACTACGTCCATGCATAGACTACAGGGGTCTTAACGCTATCACCGTTAAGAACAAGTATCCTTTGCCCTTGATATCCGAGCTCTTTGATAGGCTTCGGGGAGCTAGAGTGTTTACTAAATTAGATCTGCGGGGTGCTTACAACCTGATTCGCATCCGTGAGGGGGACGAATGGAAAACGGCGTTTAACACCAGAGATGGGCACTATGAATATCTGGTGATGCCCTTCGGGCTCTGTAATGCCCCAGCCGTTTTCCAAGACTTTGTCAATGACATCTTCCGGGATATGCTTTCCACCTCGGTTGTACTCTATCTGGATGATATTCTCATCTTTTCTCCAGATATTGACTCCCACCGGAGAGATGTTGGCAGAGTCTTCGACCTCTTACGGGCAAACTCTCTCTATGCAAAGTTGGAGAAGTGTATGTTTGAGCAGGAGTCTTTACCGTTCCTGGGCTATATCATCTCCGCCCAGGGATTGGCTATGGATCCTGCCAAACTACAGGCTGTGATGGACTGGCAAGAGCCCCATTCTCTTAAGGCGGTGCAGCGCTTTATGGGGTTCATTAATTATTATCGCCAGTTCATTCCCCACTTCACAACTCTGGTAGCTCCCTTGGTGGCCCTCACCAAGAAGGGAGCGAATCCCAAATTGTGGTCGGAAGAGGTCTCCAAGGCCTTCACTTCTGTTAAGTCTCATTTTGCTAGCGCTCCCATCTTACATCGCCCCGATGTGGATAAGCCATTCCTAATGGAGGTGGATGCCTCATCCGTTGGTGCTGGAGCAGTCCTCTATCAAAAGGACGCTCAAGGTCGGAAGCATCCATGCTTCTTCTTCTCTAAGACCTTCACATCAGCGGAGAGAAATTACTCCATCGGGGATAGGGAGTTGCTAGCAATGAAGTTGGCCTTTTTTAGAGTGGAGACATCTTCTGGAAGGTGCACGGTTTCCCTTCCAGGTTTTCACGGACCACAAAAATTTGGTGTATTTACACACAGCCCAGCAGCTGAATTCTCGTCAGGCCAGATGGTCCTTATTTTTCTCCCGGTTCCATTTTACTCTGCATTATCTCGCCGGGGAGAAGAATATTCGTGCCGACGCTCTCTCTCGCTCCCTTATGTCAACTGAGGAGGAGGAAGAGGAGCCTCGGCTTATTGTCCCTTCTGAGAGCCTGAGAACCGTCGTGCCGGTTTCGCTAGAGTCTGTGCCTCCGGGCAAGACTTTTGTGCCCATTAATTTGCGACCGGAGGTTCTCTCTTGGGCTCATTCGTCCAGGGTGGGTGGACACTTTGGGACAAAAAGGACATCTGAGCTACTGGTGAGGACGTACTGGTGGCCACATATGGTCCGGGATGTCAGGGATTATATTCTGGCGTGTGTCTCCTGCGCCAAAAATATATCTCCGCGTCAAAGGCCAGCTGGGTTGCTCTATCCCTTGCCGGTGGCAGATAGACCCTGGGAGATGGTCGGGATGGACTTTGTCATGGGTTTACCCAAGTCTCGCGGCTGTACTATCATTTGGGTCATCACCGATCATTTCTCAAAAATGGTGCATTTGGTGCCGCTACCACGGTTACCTTCTGCACGGGCCTTGGCAGCGTTGTTCATTAAACACATCTTCCGCCTACATAGTATGCCTGACAAAATTGTCAGTGACTGGGGTCCCCAGTTTGCGTCTCGGTTCTGGAGAGAGCCTTTGTCATCTTCTCAGTATCGAGTTGAATCTCTCTTCCGCTTATCATCCCGAGACGAATGGGTTGGTAGAGAGGGCCAACCAGACCTTGGTCACATACCTGCGACATTTTGTTTCAGCCAGGCAGGATGACTGGGCATCCTTGCTATCATGGGCAGAGTTTGCGCTGAACAACGCTGTAGCCGACTCCACTGGACAAACCCCATTCCTTCTCAACTATGGTCAGCATCCACGGGTACCTGTGCCTATGCCTGTGTCTTCCGCAGACTCCAGGGTGGCAGACTGGGCTGTGGAGGCACGGGATATTTGGGACCACACTCAGGATGCCATTCGGGCCTCTAAGGAGAGAATGAGGTTTGCTCCTGGTGACTTGGTGTGGCTCTCCGCCCATAACATCAGGCTGCGAGTTGAGTCCACTAAGTTTGCTCCTCGCTACTTGGGTCCCTTCAAGGTCCTCGAACAGGTTAATCCTGTGGTCTACCATCTGGCCCTTCCTCCACGCCTTGGTATCACCGACACCTTTCATGTGTCCCTCATAAGCCCGTATACATGTCCCGGTTTTCTGAGTCATCTGCCGAGACATCGGGTTCGTCTACGGACGATTTCGAGGTGAACGCTATCTTGGGGTGCAAGGTGGTACGTGGCAAAAAAATTTTTTGTGTGGACTGGAAGGGTTACGGTCCTGAGGATAGGTCCTGGGAGCCTGCTGAGCACATTCGGGCTCCGCAGCTTATTGCTGCCTTCGAACGTAGCGAGGCCCAAGGAGGGGGGGCAATGTTAGGAGTCGAGTTTCCTCTGCTGCACAGGGGGAATCTCGATCCGTGTCTGCTGCGGTCTCCCATTCTGCTTCAGCCGCAGTGGGCTCTGCTCAGCGGAGGCGTTGCTCCCAGCGTCTTGCTGGGACTGATTCTGTGCAGAGGGTTACTGCTGCCTTTTCTGGCTCTCCTGTTGTACCCTGCACTGATTTGCGGCGAGCGGACTTCTCTGGGACTAAGTCCTTGTTTGCACACACTGAGCATGCCCAGGGCAAGATCTCCCGTTGGAGATCGAGGGTCACATGCTCAGGTACTGCAGCACATCCCATTGGTCCTTTTGGCAGGTCCTGAAAGGGCAAAACTTCTGTAGCTGTTTCCTGTGCTGCAGCTATATAAACTGCGCATGACCGCACGGCCATGCGCTAGTATTGTCTTGATATTATGTGTGTGTGTAGATGGATGTATGTCAATGGATGAAAGCTCCTAAGTATCCCTCCCTAGAGTTGTTGACTGCTCGCGGATGATGGTAGCTATCTAGCGCCCGACTAGCCATCTGCATGTAACACACATCACAGCGTCCTGTTGCTGTGCCCGCCAGTACGGCGCCGTGCGCTTCCTCTGCGCTTTCCTTACCCAAGCCTGGGTGGTTAGTGGCGTCCGCCAGTGCGGCACCGCACGCACTCTCGTGCCTATAGATTCTATTTTATAAGTTTCCTTACACACCCAGTTGCGGTGTTGTGCCAGCAAGTGTCTAATCGGACTTCAATCCTGTGTAGGTGTTGAGTTCGCTGACTTCTTGCTCGCGCTCTATGTGCGGTACTGCGGTCCTGTGACGCAACAGGATCGCTTCCTTCACGCAGGGTGAAGTTAACCCATGTGTGTATACTTAGTACCGCCATATAGTCCGTCTTACTAGCAGCAGGGTCTTTTACCTGCACGGTGGACCTCAGACTGCGAACGCACCTAGTTTCATATTATCTATACTTGGTGCGTTCCGCCGGTCCTTAACACAAAGTAACGGTATTTGTTGCTGTCAAACAACTTACACGGTGAGCTATAACTTCAGTATGATTTCGATATCCCTTTACAGGTTGGTGAGACCGCAAGGCAAATCAGGCACAATGTCAATGTTACACACTCTGTTTTCTGTGGCACCAAATCAGAGAGATGCCACACACGCAGGACTTTCACTCAAGCACAAATGTTAATATTAATCTCCCACTGTATTTTTTTTTTATTTCAGGGAGAATTTAGAAAGCAAAAAAAAAAATTGCCTTTCTATGGCCCAGTGCCCACTATTTGAGAGAGAGAGAGATGGCACACCCAGGAGTCAAGACTGGCACACAAGCAGAAAGGGCAATATTAATCTCCCACTGATTTTTTGTTTTTTCAGGGAGACTTTAGAAACAAAATAAAATGATTTTTTCAGGAAGAATTTAGAAACCAAATAAAATAAAAGGATTTTTACTGGGAGAATTTAGAAACCAAATTAAAAATAAATTGCCTTTCTATGGCCCAGTGCCCACTATTTGAGAGAGAGAGATGGCACACCCAGGAGTCAAGACTGGCACACAAGCAGAAAGGGCAATATTAATCTCCCACTGATTTTTTGTTTTTTCAGGGAGACTTTAGAAACAAAATAAAATAAAATGATTTTTTCAGGAAGAATTTAGAAACCAAATAAAATAAAATGATTTTTTCCGGGAGAATTTAGAAACCAAATTAAAAAAAAAAATTGCCTTTCTATGGCCCAGTGCCCACTATTTGAGAGAGAGAGATGGCACACCCAGGAGTCAAGACTGGCACACAAGCAGAAAGGGCAATATTAATCTCCCACTGATTTTTTTTTTTTCAGGGAGACTTTAGAAACAAAATAAAATAAAATGATTTTTTCAGGAAGAATTTAGAAACCAAATAAAATAAAAGGATTTTTACCGGGAGAATTTAGAAACCAAATTAAAAAAAAAATTGCCTTTCTATGGCCCAGTGCCCACTATTTGAGAGCGAGAGATGGCACACCCAGGAGTCAAGACTGGCACACAAGCAGAAAGGGCAATATTAATCTCCCACTGATTTTTTGTTTTTTCAGGGAGACTTTAGAAACAAAATAAAATAAAATGATTTTTTCAAGAAGAATTTAGAAACCAAATAAAATAAAAGGATTTTTACCGGGAGAATTTAGAAACCAAATTAAAAAAAAAATTGCCTTTCTATGGCCCAGTGCCCACTATTTGAGAGAGAGAGATGGCACACCCAGGAGTCAAGACTGGCACACAAGCAGAAAGGGCAATATTAATCTCCCACTGATTTTTTTTTTTTTTCAGGGAGACTTTAGAAACAAAATAAAATAAAATGATTTTTTCAGGAAGAATTTAGAAACCAAATAAAATAAAAGGATTTTTACCGGGAGAATTTAGAAACCAAAAAAAAAAAAAATATAGGCTTTCTATGGCCCACTGAGTGAGAGATGGCACACACAGGAGTCAGGAGTGGCACACAAGCCCAGAGGCCAATATTTATCTCCCACTGATTGATTTATTGATTTTTTCAGGTAGAATTTAGAAACCAAATCAACAAAAAAAATTAATAGGCTTTCTATGGCCCACTGAGTGAGAGATGGCACACACAGGAGTCAGGAGTGGCACACAAGCCCAGAGGCCAATATTTATCTCCCACTGATTGATTTATTGATTTTTTCAGGTAGAATTTAGAAACCAAATCAACAAAAAAAATTAATAGGCTTTCTATGGCCCACTGAGTGAGAGATGGCACACACAGGAGTCAGGAGTGGCACACAAGCCCAGAGGCCAATATTTATCTCCCACTGATTGATTTATTGATTTTTTCAGGTAGAATTTAGAAACCAAATCAACAAAAAAAATTAATAGGCTTTCTATGGCCCACTGAGTGAGAGATGGCACACACAGGAGTCAGGAGTGGCACACAAGCCCAGAGGCCAATATTTATCTCCCACTGATTGATTTATTGATTTTTTCAGGTAGAATTTAGAAACCAAATCAACAAAAAAAAAATAGGCTTTCTATGGCCCACTATGTGAGAGAGATGGCACACACAGGGATGGCACTCCAGCAGAAATGCCAATCTTAATCTCCCACAACTTATTTTTTGTATGGAGAATTAAAAAAAAATAAATAAATAAAAGGGACTGTCCTACAATTACTATCTCTCTGCAGTAATCTCAACCAGGTATGGCAGGCAGCGATAAGGAGTGGACTGATGCACAAATTAAATAAAAAGTGTGGACAAACAAAAAAGATAGCTGTGCAGAAAGGAAGGAACAAGAAGATTTGTGCTTTGAAAAAAGCAGTTGGGTTGCACAGCGGCGTACACACAGCAATGCAGCTATCAGGGAGCCTTCTAGGGCAGCCCAATGAGCTACAGCGCTGAGAAAAAAAAAATGTAGCTTCCACTATCCCTGCAAACCGAAGGTAGTGTTGGACAGTGGAAATCGCTACAGCACAAGCGGTTTGGTGGTTAATGGACCCTGCCTAACGCTATCCCTGCTTCTGACGAAGCGGCAGCAACCTCTCCCTAAGCTCAGATCAGCAGCAGTAAGATGGCGGTCGGCGGGAACGCCTCTTTATAGCCCCTGTGACGCCGCAGACAGCAAGCCAATCACTGCAATGCCCTTCTCTAAGATGGTGGGGACCAGGACCTATGTCATCACGCTGCCCATACTCTGCGTTCACCTTCATTGGCTGAGAAATGGCGCTTTTTGCGTCATTGAAACGCGACTTTGGCGCGAAAGTCGCGTACCGCATGGCCGACCCCACACAGGGGTCGGGTCGGGTTTCATGAAACCCGACTTTGCCAAAAGTCGGCGACTTTTGAAAATGAACGACCCGTTTCGCTCAACCCTAGTAAGGAGAATAAAGCTAGACACTGTGAAAGTATAGTTAAACATTGTGAAGTTCAGTTATAAGTCAACAACTGAGCCTATCCACAGCTAAAAGTGATCCATCATTTGAGATACAGTGGGGCAAAAAAGTATTTAGTCAGTCAGCAATAGTGCAAGTTCCACCACTTAAAAAGATGAGAGGCGTCTGTAATTTACATCATAGGTAGACCTCAACTATGGGAGACAAACTGAGAAAAAAAAATCCAGAAAATCACATTGTCTGTTTTTTTAACATTTTATTTGCATATTATGGTGGAAAATAAGTATTTGGTCAGAAACAAAATTTCATCTCAATACTTTGTAATATATCCTTTGTTGGCAATGACAGAGGTCAATCGTTTTCTGTAAGTCTTCACAAGGTTGCCACACACTGTTGTTGGTATGTTGGCCCATTCCTCCATGCAGATCTCCTCTAGAGCAGTGATGTTTTTGGCTTTTCGCTTGGCAACACGGACTTTCAACTCCCTCCAAAGGTTTTCTATAGGGTTGAGATCTGGAGACTGGCTAGGCCACTCCAGGACCTTGAAATGCTTCTTACGAAGCCACTCCTTCGTTGCCCTGGCGGTGTGCTTTGGATCATTGTCATCTTGAATGACCAGCCACGTTTCATCTTCAATGCCCTTGCTGATGGAAGGAGGTTTGCACTCAAAATCTCACGATACATGGCCCCATTCATTCTTTCATGTACCCGGATCAGTCGTCCTGGCCCATTTGCAGAGAAACAGCCCCAAAGCATGATGTTTCCACCACCATGCTTTACAGTAGGTATGGTGTTTGATGGATGCAACTCAGTATTCTTTTTCCTCCAAACACGACAAGTTGTGTTTCTACCAAACAGTTCCAGTTTGGTTTCATCAGACCATAGGACATTCTCCCAAAACTCCTCTGGATCATCCAAATGCTCTCTAGCAAACTTCAGACGGGCCCGGACATGTACTGGCTTAAGCAGTGGGACATGTCTGGCACTGCAGGATCTGAGTCCATGGTGGCGTAGTGTGTTACTTATGGTAGGCCTTGTTACATTGGTCCCAGCTCTCTGCAGTTCATTCACTAGGTCCCCCCGCGTGGTTCTGGGATTTCTGCTCACCGTTCTTGTGATCATTCTGACCCCACGGGGTGGGATTTTGCGTGGAGCCCCAGATCGAGGGAGATTATCAGTGGTCTTGTATGTCTTCCATTTTCTAATTATTGCTCCCACTGTTGATTTCTTCACTCCAAGCTGGTTGGCTATTGCAGATTCAGTCTTCCCAGCCTGGTGCAGGGCTACAATTTTGTTTCTGGTGTCCTTTGACAGCTCTTTGGTCTTCACCATAGTGGAGTTTGGAGTCAGACTGTTTGAGGGTGTGCACAGGTGTCTTTTTATACTGATAACAAGTTTAAACAGGTGCCATTACTACAGGTAATGAGTGGAGGAAAGAGGAGACTCTTAAAGAAGAAGTTACAGGTCTGTGAGAGCCAGAAATCTTGATTGTTTGTTTCTGACCAAATACTTATTTTCCACCATAATATGCAAATAAAATGTTAAAAAAACAGACAATGTGATTTTCTGGATTTTTTTTCCTCAGTTTGTCTCCCATAGTTGAGGTCTACCTATGATGTAAATTACAGACGCCTCTCATCTTTTTAAGTGGTGGAACTTGCACTATTGCTGACTGACTAAATACTTTTTTGCCCCACTGTATAATGCCATTTAGACAACAAGGTCTTGAAATGTGAGGCCACTCCTTGATCGCGTCACATTCTTCTCTTATGCCAATTTATAAGTCATTTATGTTTGAAAATTGAATAAAGAAAAGAAAAGTTACATTTTTCAATGTTCTAGCATTTTCAATTGCTAGTAACTCGAAAGCACATTTTGCTCCTATAAGTGTATAGCTAACACTAAGAACATTCTGCTCTTCAATGTGAAGAGTAACCATTATAGAAGTTGTCCACTACTTGGACAAACCTTTCTCATAACCCACGCTTGGCTCCTATATATTAAAAAAGCTTCCAGTGGTGTTGGAACTCATGTTCCTGGGAATCTTGGAGCCTGGCGCCCAATCTGGACTGCTCATGTACGCTTAAATAATTAACAGGAAGTTAATGTTCCTAATGTTAAACTATGGTGCAGCTCACATCTGTGAATATTTTCTCATGCTGATTTGGCATGCAAAAACAATCTCAGCATGCTTTGATTGGTAGCGAGAATCGGATCGCATGGACCCATATAACTATATGGGTGCGTGTGAAACATCGCACTGCATTCAGATATTACTTGAGTGCAGTACGATTCACGCAAACACTGGCAATGGAATAGATGGATTAATTAAG
Source organism: Ranitomeya imitator (assembly GCF_032444005.1). Lineage (NCBI taxonomy): Eukaryota > Metazoa > Chordata > Amphibia > Anura > Dendrobatidae > Ranitomeya > Ranitomeya imitator. The sequence goes on along the minus strand of NC_091286.1, from coordinate 422,316,804 downwards.
CTGAAGCCAAGGGTCATTAGCATATCACATCCGATGCTCTCACATCAAATGTCATATGTTAGTGTGACTCCGGCCCTAGATTTAGAATATTACTAACATTAACACCCACAGTTCTGTTTTACGCAGTCAGTGGATTCATGGCACCATGATAAATTTGCTTGATAAAATAGCAACACGTAAACAGTATATAAATGGGTATTATCTTTTACTGATGACTTCCAATTTTTTACTATCTTATAGGTTAATGCATATCTTTCAAAAAGTCTATTTCAATACAAACTTTCCACCTTCCAGTTGCCCTCATCAGCGCTTCCCTTGAACAAGAGTATAAATCATAATAACATAGCCAGCAAACAAGTAACAAATAGTTCCAGGTAATTCATAATGGAACTCTTCTTTCCTTATGTAGCTAAAATCAGGGGCACTGTATTTTTGGTAGTGTCAGCCTTGTAAAGAGAAAGCAATAAAGTCCAATATCTCATTACTTGTCTCTGTGTGAAGCTGACAATAAGAAAACGAGAAAATCCGCTGCAAAATACATTTATTTATATCTTAACTTTTGTTTATCAGCTAAAAATATGTTTTGGTTTATAAAAACCTCATTCAAATGCAGGATATCTTCTGAATATGGGATTGCTCCCACTTGCGATTACATTGGTCGAATGCCATCCGATTAAAAATCTTTAAAAAAAAAGATAATTTAATCCTATGTTTCTGTTCTTAATTGAGGCTTTTTTCCTGCTCCAATCAGATCACGATCAGACAGGAAAAAAAATGCAGCATACTGCGATTGCATGCTGAATTCAGATCAAATGCACCCATATAAGCCTGTGGGCGCGTGTGAAACATTGCACTGCACTCGGATATCACCGAGTGCAGTGCGATTCCCGCTGACACTGGAGATAAAGAAATTAATTTTTCCATCTCCTACGCAGATGTGCTGTGATTCTCTCATGGAAGAGGATAGGAGCACAGAGCACTGACACTTGGGCTCATGCACGCAGTCAAGCTGTAGCCAAGTGTCATTAGCATATCACATCCGATGCTCTCACTTCAGATGTGATTCGCTATTGGGTCCCCGGCCTATAAAATACGCTGTATACGTGTAAGCAGTGCTAGTACACTTAGGCTACTTTCACACTGGCGTTTTTTTTTAATACGTTGCAATGCGTCGTTTAGGAGAAAAAACGCATCCTGCAAAGTTGTTTGCAGGATGCGTTTTTGCCCCATAGAGTAACATTACCAACGCATTGCGACGTATTGACACACATCGCAACCGTCGTGCAACGGTTGCGCCGTGTGGTGGTGGACCGCCGGGAGCAAAAAACGTTAAATGTAATGATTTTGCTGCCGACAGACTGCTTTTTCAGACCGCGCATGCGCGGCTGGAACTCCGCCCCCACCTCCCCGCACCTCACAATGGGGCAGCGGATGCGCTGGAGAAATGAATCCGCTGCACCCGTTGTGCGGCGCATCAAACGCTAGCGTCGGAATCTCGGCCCGACGCAATGCGACGGGCCGAATCCGACGCTAGTGTGAAACTAGCCTTAATGTTTGTACAATACAAGCTCTGGAGGGAGGAATGTGCAGCGAGATGGCAATACTGTGTATACAGCCATATGCAGAGAAGCAGTGAGTGACCTCTGCTGAACAAAGCCCCACCCAACCACACAGCATATAAGTCATGTGACTGTGATGTCAAGTCAGTTTCCAAAACCAGGAAATCAGGCAGAATCTGACATGACATCACAGGAAGTCAGTGTTATTAGCCATAGATAAAGGGAACAGGAGAGCATCTCAGGTTACAGAAAGATCTGAGATATTTGCAAAAGAGATTATGCCACTAAGTTCACATGAAAGAGACTAATAATGAAGCAGTGACCAACTCCATTAGCTGCGATTGTCTACTTCATGCTACCCCAATACTTCGGCATGTTGCTAGCAATGATGCCTCTTGCCAATGGTGGATTTTTGGATATGTAACCAGCATCATCTATGCACAAAATAGCTAATAGCTTATAGATCGGTGGGGGTCCATCCTTTGAAAGGCAGAATGTTGCACTTTAATGAGCAGCAGTGTGCATGACCAACCGTTGCATCACTCATTCCTTATGTGGCTGCCGAGCACTGCACTCAGCTTTTTTCTAGCAGCCCCATAGAGAACAAATACAGGAAGATATAAAAACAAAACTTAAAAAAATTGTAAAATTGTTTTTTTTTTTTTTTTTTATACATTCTTTTATTAAATTTAATAGTGCCTATTAATAGTAAATTTGTCCCACAAAAAAAACAAGCCTTCATAGGGTTATATTTATGAAGTGTTCTGACTCTTGGAAGAAGAGGAGGGAAAACTGAAAGTGTTAAAATGGAACTTGGCCACACCAGGAAAGGTTTAAGGCTATGTGCACACGCTGCGGATTTTACTGCGGATCCACAGCGGATTGGCCGCTGCAGATTGGCCGCAGTTTTCCATGAGTTTACAGTACCATGTAAACCTATGGAAACAAAATCTGCAGTGCACATGTTGCGGAAAAAATGCGAAAGCGCAACGTTGTTTTTTCCGCAGCATGTCAATTCTTTTGCGGATTCCGCAGCAGTTTACACCTGCTCCTCAATAGGAATCCGCAGGTGTAAAACCGCAGGTGGAATCTGGACAAAAACTGTGGAAAAACCGCATTAGATAGTAAATCCGCACACCATTCCGCAACGTGTGCACATAGCCTAAGGGCTCGTAGCCATCGCCATGAAAAAAAAGGTCTTATTTTGATCCAGAAAAATGGGACAAGTGTCATGGAAGAGTTATGTGCAGCGCCCCAGAGACCTGGTCGTTGCAGTATGGCACTCTGCCGCTTACGGGATTAGCGGTACGTCTGATGGCACTAAGGAGTTCTCCTGACCAGGTATCACCAGAACACATTACACTTCACACTCCGGCCACTAGGGGGAGAAAAAGGCTTTATTTTTTTGGGCCACTCCTCACACTGGTAAAACTAGGGGCTGGGGAGGAAGTTAGTCAGAAGCTGACTGGGTTGGAACCAGGCAACATACCGTGGCAGGGGGTGTTGCAGGGAGAAGGCACAGGGGGACCCCTGTCGGGCGTGGGAACCTGGCAGGTGCTTAGCGAACAGAACAGAACGTAACGGAACCGCGCCTGCACACCCTGAGGCGGTATCCTAAGAAAGAGACACGAAGGGAAGGATATTGTGGAACCGTGTAAACGAGATCAAGCACAAAGGAGAGCCAATAAGAGTCGTGCCCAGAGAGAGAGGCAACATCTTACTGAGGCGTGTAGTCGGTGGCCGGAACACCGTAAGAGTAACTGACTTCAGGCCTTACTTCAAACTGCTGGACAGCTAGTCATAGGTTGGCTGTCTACCTTACTACACCTACGAAGACATAGGGGGCAACATTGGGAGAGGGGCGTCTCTAGGGTCCCGGAAGACCTCCAAGCCTTCCCGTCATACGGGTGGCGTCCTAGCCATAACATACCTGGGGGACATTAGAAACTAGTAACATCTGGAACCAAAAGAGCGAGAGAGAGAGCTGTAGAGAATGAACGAACGAGAACAGCAGTTGTGAGGACTATTCCGAATGCTCAGCAGGATAGGACTACAACACACAGGCGCTATTGGTAGGCAACGATTTCCATCTGTGAAGGAAACTCTGGATGTGCCCATGGGACCGGCCGGTCTCTGAGAGCCCTGTTAAACGTACTCTGGATTGAGGATCCTGAAGTCTTCAGTAAAGAGGTAAAGAGACTGCAACCTTGTGTCCTCATTATTGACTGCACCTCACACCATCGCCACCTACACAACTGGGAAGCCCTGGGGACATACTTCACCTGTGGGAAGTTATACCATCCGGCAGCCATTCCATCATCCCAGCGGACCCCATAGCAGCGTCGGTCACCCTGCCCGAACACCACAGGTTGCGTCACGAACCCCTGACAGACTGTTCCACTACTTTTATTGGACGCCCCTTAGCAGGGTCGCGGACCGGGTCTAGCCACCGTGACAGCCTCAGAACCGAACCAGAGGGGCCTGGTACCGAAACGCGTGGCCCTGTGTCTGGGGGCGATCCATATGCAATTTTCATGCGAGTACAATCTGATTTTTAACACCCAGCATCCGATTTACATTGAGTTTATTTGCGAATGAGATCCGAATGCAAGGCGAATTTAACTTAAGCTTTTACATAGAACAATTCTCTATATTATTTACACAGTTTTCCAAGTCTGCAAAAGGGTAACAATGTTTTCAAGTTTTGACTTTCAGGCTCTATATCTCACCATCCACTACTACTTTGATAGTGAGACTAACATCATCTTGGCTATCTCGTACACAAATTTGACTTTAAACTATTTAGCACATAATTAGTTATTCAGATTCCTGTCATGTCACTGCATTGTTACTGTTTTGCTCATGGTGGTGTAAAAATATTTTTCTTCCTGTATGCTACAAGATACAACCAGTTCTCACATTCCTAGTAGCTCACTGTATTATTAGGCTGCTTCTCAAGTGAAAGGTCATTGGTTTGAATTGAGGAGCAGCTATGAAGATGATTTCTCAAGAAAAGAAAAATAGCATAATTCAGCTCATCAATAGTGGTCTATCAGTCAAGAAAATTGCATCATGTGAATGCCATGACAGTTGGAAGTATATGAACTGAAGTCTGACCATCCATTCAAAAGCCAAAGGTGGACATCCAGGCAAAATATCACAGTCAACAAGTCGACTCAGCAGAACGTTTAACAGTTCTGGTGTGACAAACATGGCAGTGGAGATGGCTTGTATGCTCCGTAATAGTGAGATCACAGATTATTAGCGGGACCCTACGTCACTTTTTTTGGGGGTCCCCCATTTTAATAATGAGGAAAAGATAAGTATACCGCTGTGAGCTGATATGAACAGCCTGGGAAGCTCCATGGGTATTACCCCTTTCCCTGGCTGTAAACATCTGCCCCCAACTGTCCACTTTCCCTCTGCTGGTTAATAAAACGTCGGTGGATCCGACGCCATTTTTTTAGAAAATAAATTAGTAATTAAAAAGAACAGTAAGCTACACAAGCACTGCACTAATTATATATGTCACTGACATATTCATATCTAACCTATGTGTATACTGTATATTCTCTCCTGTTGAGTCACGCTGTGATTTTACGCAGCAGATTAATTGATGGCTTTTCAAAGGACATGGGTGTGTATAAATTGGCACTCTCAATTTTTTCTCTTTTACCTATTGACTTTCATTGGCGAATCTCATTCAAGATATGAGATAATCGCAGCATGCTGTGATTTTTTTTCTCATCCTGATCCATGAGGAGAAAAAAATTGCAGATGAACAGGGAATCATAGATTAATATTTTTCAGAATTTTCCGTTTTCCCCGCAGATGAGTATGAGCCCTTATAAAGATAACTGTGCCCATTTGGTTAACCAATACCTCTCTGGAAAAATCTATAGCACACTATAAGTTCTGGGAAAGTGACCTCCACAAATAGATGAAACTAGGGATAGCACATTCTGAATGGGGTTATATCTAACGAGGTAACCGCTTTAAATGATTGTGGCCTTTAATTAGTTTAATTAATGTCTTGATTCTTGTTCTCAACCCTTAGGCTAGTTACTTTATATATTAGAAAACCATTAGATAGAAACATTTTCAGCCAGCCCATTGGTGGTTGTATAGTATTACTGCAGCTTGCAGCGGTCTTACTTAATATTATCATTGAACATTTGTAGCTCTGAGCAGTTTTCTGGGGACATTGAGTTATAAAATATCTGTTTTCATGCAGAGAAAAAAAAAGCTTAAATGAAAGATATCATGTTTGAGCAAAATAAAATCATGATTATTTCCTAGAGCTTTTGTATGTAAAGCAATTATGGTAGAATAACCTGAGAAATGCCAAAGGCTACAAAATACGGTCAATTATGCTCTTTATAGTCCCCTGGGACCTGACCAGCTCAGCAGTTCTATGACTAGGATGACATTCTGTGACCTGTAAGCTTGAGGTCAGCTCACAGGGCTGACAGGTGACAGCTCACACACAGTGCAAAGTTGGGTAGATTCCTTCTACACAGAATAGCCTGGAGACGTATTTTCCATTTAGTGATTTCATTGGGGATAACACTAGTAATTAATGTGTAACATATGCATACATACATTTATATTGAAATCTATAATTGTATTTTATATATAGGAGTGTTACTGTATTGTGTATATAATATGCATACATTGAACCAGTCTGGGTCTAAAGGAACATACAGGCAGTTTCATGGGAAGCCAGCTACATGTACCATTATTTCACAGAACAGCAGTGTCCTCTTTACAGATCACCATTGCTAGGCGCAGAGCGCTTGGGAACTAGACCACTTTGCTTTGTGATTATGTGATTTTGCTTGATAAGCACCCGAGAAGAGTTCCTTTCTTTCCGATTGCTAAAAGTGGTTTTACTGGTCTGGTTTGCTTTTTTGGACTGGTTAGATGAGAATTGCCTTAGCAATGCCATGAAGGACATTTGTAATGTTATTGTCAAGTGTGTTTTAGCCATTATTAGGGGGACATCGATAGAATGCCTGTAATATTTTGCAAATTTATAAAAATGGACTGTATTTATAGCTGATGTGTGCTGGATTACTGATGACTCCTATCTATGGGATACTAGGACATGTCATGATCATGAGTTTCCAGAAATATGTACTCTGTAAGGCTTCTTTTACACATGCTGTGTTTTGCAGCCTATTTTTGCATCCCCAATAGATTTCAATGGGTCCGCAAAAATTCAGAGGACCGCCGTATGGATGTGAGGGCCGTATTTACGGCCGTGAAAAAATATTGAGCTTGCTTATGGACATGGCCCCTATTGATAATCAATGGCGCCACAAAAACAATAGAAGCTTGCCGAGTGTATTGATTTTGAGGTACACCGTGAATACCGTATTTGCGGAATGGCAATTTTTTACTTGGACGCTCCCATGTACTTCTTGTCTATCACTTTGAAGGCCTGTAGAGACACGAGATGGACCAGGAGAGAATAATTGTTCTCCTTTAGGTATGTAGGGGTGCTGAAGCTCCCCCTTCGGTGTAGAGGAGTGTAAGGGCGGTTCCAGGTATGAGGGACAGTGGGTTACAAAAATAGAAAAATAGGGGTGGCAGAGAGTGAAAAGGAGGGGTGGCAGAGTGCAAAAGAGGGGTTGCATAGAGTGCAAAAGAGGGGTGACAGAGAGTGCAAGAGGGGTGGCAGAGAGTGCAAAAGAGGGGTGGCAGAGAGTGCAAAAAAGGGGTTACATAAAGTGCAAAGGAGGGGTGGAAGAGTGTGCAAAAGAGGGGGTGCAGAGTGCAAAAGAGGGGTGGCAGAGTGCCAAAGAGGGGTGGTGGTTTATTCATTTTATTTCGGTGCTGTTTGGTTTTCCAAAATATGCTATTGCAGTTTACCCTCCTTTTTTTTTGCTTCAGTATCGTCCCTGCATTTGGGATTCCAGGCGTATGGGTTATCATGACCGTGATATGAAAGAGCTGGCCTGAGAGGATGTGGCCCAATCCCTCATCCCAAACCGCTGGCAGCAAGCAGATTTCAAGGAGCAAGACTTGATATGTAAGTACTCAGCACATGACATGAAAAACTTTTTGTTTTAAAAAGTGCAAAATTGAATTATGTTTTTTATTCCACTACAGTGAAATCCATTAAGACCAAGTGGGGATCTGCAAGGGACCAATTAAAACGAGAAATAAAGGCCAAAGCCGAGAGAGAGAGAGATCTGTAGAGGCTAATAAAAAAGAAAAAAGCCCTACAGATTCACTAAACAGCTTCAATTTCGGCTTCCTGTCCTTGGCATGCGTGAGTAAGTATACATACATATATATGTAGCCTCCATGTTGAAGTTTGTTTTCTAGCTACTTAAATTGTCTGCTCTCATTTGAAGAACTGAAGAAAGTTTTCCAGCGGAGTCCACATAATCTCAGCAGCAGCAGTCAAGCAGCAGTGGTGCAAGTACTTCTTTTGATTCCAGCGAACCAAGCATCATTGTAGAAGAGAGCTCAGAGTGTACTGCAGAAAGGGTGGTCACTGTAGACATTACGTTGCAGCCAAGCACTAGTGGAGGTAGCCGTGCCAATTGGAGAGCTGCTGCTTCTGCTGATGCTGCGGCGCTTGAAATGATGTCTCTGAGACATTACAGGAAATCCTTGAATTTTTGCGGAAAAAAACCCCAAAGGCCCAGCATTATTAAGGAGCTTTAGCCCTTATTTTTGCGATGTGCTCCCAGAAAACAAGCAGAGCTGTGTTAGTATGATCAATAATGTAATTTATATATGTTCTTACGAACCCCATCCGATTGATTTGGAGGAGGCTATTGATGGGTTTAACCTCTTCAAGACTCATCCTGTTTTCACCTTTCTGACCCAGCCAATTTTTACACTTCTGACCACTGTCACTATATGAGGTAATAACTCTAGAACGCTTCAACGGATCCTAATGATTCTGACATTGTTTTCTTGTGACATATTGTACTTCATGTGAGTGGTAAAATTTATTTGATATGATTTGTGTTTATTTGTGAAAAAAATGGAAATTTGGCAAAAATTTGATGCCCTTAAATCAGAGTCATATCAAACAAAATAGTTAATAAATAATATTTCCCACATGTCTACTTTACATCAGCACAAATTTGGAACCAAAATAGTTTTTCCTTAGAAAGTTACAAGGGTTAAAAGTTGACCAGTGATTTCTAATTTTTTCAACAAATTTTACAAAACCATTTTTTTTAGGGACCACATCACATTTGAAGTCACTTTGCGGGGTCAATATGAAAGAAAATACCCAAAAGTAACACCATTCTAAAAATTGCACCCCTCAAGCTGATTAAAATCACATTCAAAAAGTTTATTAACCCTTCATGTGCTTCACAGCAGCTAAAGGAACATGGAAGGAAAAAATGAACATTTAACTTTTTAGTCACAAAAATGATCTTTCAGCAACAAATTTTTTTATTTTCACTATTGTAAAAGGAGAAAATGGACCACAAACATTGTTGTGCAATTTCGCCTGAGTACGCCGATACTCCTTACATGGGGGAAAACCACTGTTTGAGCGCACGGCAGGGCTTGGAAGGGAAGGAGCACTTTTTGACTTTTTGAACGCAAAATTGGTAGGAATTGATAGCGGACGCCATGTCACATTTGAAGAGCCTCTGATGTGTCTAAACATTGTAAAACCCCAACAAGTGACACTATTTTGAAAACTAGATTCTTCAAGGAACTTATCTAGCTGTGTGGTAAGCACTTTGAACCCCCAGGTGCTTCACAGTAGTTTAGAACGTAGAGCCGTGAAAAAAAATCAAATTTTTTCCACAAAAATGATTTTTCAGCAACAATTTTTTATTTTCAAAAGTGTAAAAGGAGAAAATGGGCCACAAAAATTGTTGTGTAATTTCTTCTGATTATGCCGATACCCCATATGTGGGGGAAAACCACTGTTTGGGCGCATGGCAGGGCTCGGAAGGGAAGGAGCACCTTTTGAATTTTTGAACGCAAATTTGGTTAGAAATGATAGCGGACGGCATGTCGCGCTTGAAGAGCCCCTGATGTGCCTAAACAGTGGACAACCCCCACAAGTGACCGCATTTTGAAAACTAGACGCTTCAAGGAACTTATCTAGCCATGTGATGAGCACTTTGAACTCCCAGGTGCTTCACAGTAGTTTAGAATGTAGAGCCGTGAAAAAAAAAATCAAAATTTTTCCGCAAAAATGATTTTTTAGCAACAATTTTTTTATTTTCACAAGTAAAAAAAGGAGAAAATGGACCAAAAACTTTGTTGTGCAATTTCTCCTGAGTACGCCAATACCCCATATGTGGGAGAAAACCACTGTTTGGGCGCACGGCAGGGCTCAGAGGGAAGGAGCACCTTTTGAATTTTGTAACGCAAATTTGGTTGGATTTGATAGCGGGCGCCATGTCGCGTTTGAAGAGCATCTGATGTGCCTAAACATTGAAAAAACCCACAAGTGACCCATTTTGAAAACTAGACCCTTCAAGGAACTTATCTAGCTGAGTGGTGAGCACTTTGAACTCCCAGGTGCTTCACAGTATTTTATAACGTAGAGCCGTGAAAAAAAAAAATCACATTTTTTCCACAAAAATGATATTTCAGCAACGATTTTTTTATTTTCACAAGTAAAAAAGGAGAAAATGGACCACAAAAGTTGTTGTGCAATTTCTCATGAGTACACCTATACCCCATATGTGGGGGAAAACCACTGTTTGGGCGCACGGCAGGGCTCGTAATGGAAGGAGTGACATTTTGGATTGCTTATTTTGATGGAATGGTTTGCAGGCATCATGTTGTGTTTGCAGAGCCCCTGATGTGCCTAAACAGTGGAAATCCCTCACAAGTGACCCAATTTTGGAATCTACACCTCTGAATTAATTTATCTAGAAGCATTGTTTTATAGTATTGATTATAATGCTTTTTGTTTTACTGGTGTATGAATTTATAATGTGATGTTATATGTAAGATGTGCGGGGTACATCAGATTTATAAAAGTGTGTTGTGTCAACAGGGTATAAACAAATTTTATCAATTTGTGGACGTGTGGTATGCTTTGAAGCAATCCTTAATGCAAAGGCCAGGTTTCTCAGGGCAGGTTTCACAATGATAAATTGTGTCCTTTCGGGTTCCCCTCTTGGAGCATACTCTGCACTGTTTTTGTGATTGTCCTGTCCTCGTTGTTTTTTGGGGAACCTGTCCTGGGAAATGTTGACCTGGGACAATATGGGCACTATCAGATTCAGAAGTACTGGGATCCTCACCTCCCTGAGTGCCAAGCATTAGGGCCTTGATGACTACTTCCTGAAACTGAATGTCCCCGTATTGCCTGCAGATTATAACAGCACAAAAGCATTGTACGTTGCCATCTGTACAATGTGCACGGCCAATTATTTGTACCATACTTAGGCTTTTTGCATGGCACCTGATCTGAAAGATCCACACCCCCCATGTACAGATTGTAATCCAAGATACAATCTGGCTTTGGGACTTGTGTTGTGGTTCCACAAACAGTGACAAGAGTGCTGTTGTCGCGGTGTATGGTGGTCAGGATAAGGATATCCCTTTTGTCCTTATACTTGACCACCAGCATGTTGTCGCTGCATTGGGCTCTGCTTTCCCCTTTACTCAGCATTTGCCCAATTACCGGCTTAGTGAGGCCTCGCTGATTTTTTCACACAGTGCCACATGCAGCTGTACCTCTGGCAGAGAGGGCCTTGAAGAGTGGGACGCTGGTGTAAAAATTATCAATGTAGAGGTGATAACCCTTATCCAGCAGTGGGTGCAGCAATTCCCACACACTTTTACCACTCACCCCCAGGACGGGGGGCATAAAGGGGGGTTAGTTTGGGTGTCCTTCCCCTCATAGACCCTAAATCTGTGGGTGTACCCTGAGGTACTCTCGCATAGTTTGTACAGCTTTATTCCGTACCTGGACCTCTTACTGGGCAGGTATTGTTGGAATTTTAGCCTCCATTTGAAATGATTGAGAGATTCATCAATAGCGATGTCCCTCTGGGGTGTGTACGCCTAAGCAAATTTTCTGCTGAAGTGTTCAACCACTGGCCGAATTTTATATAGACGATCAAAGTTAGGATCATCTCGGGGAGGACACATTATCATTATAATGCAAAAATTTATGGATCCCTTCAAAACGTTTCCTTGTAATGGCCATGCGGAATACTGGTGTACTGTAGAGAATATCAGTACTCCAGTATTGACGAATGTCTGATTTTTTTATTATGCCCATATGCAGCAAAATTTCCCAAAATGTCATCATCTCTGCTGCATTTACGTGGGTCCATCTTTCGTATGATGATGTGTGATTTTGGGTGAAAAATTGTTGGGCATACAGGTTCGTCTGAGCCACCATAAGATTTATTATTTCATCACTGAATAAGAATTTGAAGAAGTCAATTTCAGTGAGGCCAGTGGTGTCAAACTGGATTTCTGAGCTGCTGCTGATATCTGGAATGACGGGCTGAAAATTTTCAGGGGTGCAATCCATACAGAATCGATTGCTGCAGGAGTTGCCTGGGTGCCTTGCTGGGGGTCCTTCCTTAACAGATGAGGGGGAGGAGGAGGAGGATGATGATGAATAGAGGAATGTGGGATCTTCCTCACTGGCTGAATCCATGTTGGACGCAAGGATGACGTAAGCCTCTTCTGGTGAATAGCGCCTTGTTGACGAATGGGCCATTTTTATTTTTTTCCCAAACCCTGGGGATGTGTGTGTCAGTGGTGCTTTTACACGTGTAATGTGTGGGGCTTGTGTAATAGGGTACACTTTATTATAACAAAACAGAGAGAAAAATGTAGAGAGATAAAATGTAGAAAAGAAAAAAATGAAAAGAAAAATCAGATATAAAAAAACAAAAGTTTGTATACGCAACTAACTCTTTTTTTTCCAAAAGAAAATGAACGTCAGCAACGATGTGACGTACGCTCCCCTAATGCACTTGCTAAAAAGTTAATCGACACAACTAATTCTTTTTTTTTACAAAAGAAAAATGGACGCCAGCAACAATGTGACGTACGCTCCCCTAATGCACTAGAAAATAGCCAGCAATAGCAACAAACACTGATGCTGGCAAAACCTAACACATTACCTATAAAACTACTTTGTACGATTTTTTTCCCTACAACAAGATCGGACGTCACCAAACACTGACGCCGACTATACTTAAAGGGAACCTGTCACCCTGTTTTTTCAGTACGAGATAAAAATACTGTTAAATAGGGCCTGAGCTGTGCGTTACTATAGTGTATTTTGTGTACCCTGATTCCCCACCTATGCTGCCGAAATAACTTACCAAAGTCGCCGTTTTCGCCTGTCAATCAGGCTGGTCAGGTCATATGGGCATGGCGACATCGCTGTTTCTTCCCCCAGATCTTGCATATCTTTCCGTTGGTGTTGTAGTGGTTTGCGCATGCCCATCTTCTGAATCCACTGGGCAGGAGAAGAAAAAACGCGCGATCTGCGCTATTTCCCTGGTGATCTGTGGGGGCGGCCATCTTCCTGAGGCTGCGCGTGCGCATATGGAGTCCTCTGCTGCCCGGGGCTTCAGGAAAATGGCCACGGGATGCCGCGCGTGCGCAGATGGAGATCGCGGCGGCCATTTTCCTGAAGCCGAGTTCGCATCCTCATTGTGAGTCAAGGCTCCTCATTGTGTTGTGGGTCCCTATCCTAACTACTTAATACAATATGTGCATGCTGTAAGCTAACTATTTTTAAGTGTTTTTACACACTTTGGGTCCTAATAACCATTTGATGAAATGACCGCCTGCAGCCATGAGACGGATCCCTGGGAAGACACAAAATGATCTGCAAAAACCTTTCGAATTGCAATTGTAGCTGCAGCAGAGCGTCCAAAGTTAACTTGGTGTATTGAGCTATTGATGGTGCTGTCCGATGGAGTTTCCACAGAAAGCAAGTGGACTTGGTTAACTTCATGTTGTCGAACAAAATTGTGTAACACCACACATGCCTTCACAATATATGTCACACTCTCTGATCCTGCTTCCACTCAGCTCATGAGTACACGCCACTTTCCTGACAGGATCCCAAAGGCACACTCAATGTGCTTTTGTGCTCTATTATGTCTATAATTAAAGATCCTCTTCTGTGAATCTAAAGCTCGTCGGGGAAATGGCCGTATTACATTTTACGTATTCCATACTGTATAATGGCCACACAGTGCTGCATACTGTATAATGGCCACACACGGACCTCCATACTGTATAATGGCCAGACATGATGCTTCAAACCGTATAATGACCGCACATGATGCTCTATACTGTATAATGGCCGCACATGATGCTCCATACTGTATAAAGGCCGCACATGATGCTCCATACTGTATAATGACCACACATGATGCTCTATAGTGTATAATGGCCACACATGATGCTCCATACTGTATAATGGCCGCACATGATGCTCCATACTGTATAATGGCCGCACATGATGCTCCATACTGTATAATGGCCGCACATGATGCTCCATACTGTATAATGGCAGCAAATGATGCTCCATACTGTATAATGATCGCACATGATGCTCCATACAGTATAATGACTGCACATGATGCTCCATACTGTATAATGACCACACATGATGCTCCATCTGTATAATGGCCACACATGATGCTCCATACTGTATAATGGCCGCACATGATGCTCCATACTGTATAATGACCCCACAGTGCTCCATACTGTATAAAGGCCGCACATGATGATCCATACTGTATAATGGCCACACATTATGCTCCATACTGTATAATGGCCGCACATGATGCTCCATACTGTATAATGGCCGCACATGATGCTCCATACTGTATAATGGCCGCACATGATGCTCCATACTGTATAATGGCCGCACATGATGCTCCATACTGTATAATGACCGCACATGATGCTCCATACAGTATAATGACTGCACATGATGCTCCATACTGCATAATGACCACAAATGATGCTCCATACTGTATAATGGCCACACATGATGCTCCATACTGTATAATGGCCGCACATGATGCTCCATACTGTATAATGACCCCACAGTGCTCGATACTGTATAATGGCCACACATGATGCTCCATATTGTATATTGGCCGCACATGATACTTCGTACCGTATAATGGCCACACATAGCTACTTGTTGTGAATTCTGTGGCAAAGCTCCCTCCTGTGGTCACAAGTGGTACTTCGGCTGATTCTCTCTGTGAGCTTCGGTTGGTGGAGGGAAGTGGTACTGCGGCTTCTGAGTTTCCTCCCTCAGGTGATCTGGTGAGGTCGTTAGGTGCTTCTCTACTTAACTCCACCTAATGCTTTGATCCTGGCTTCCTGTCAATGTTCCAGTGTTGGACTTGCTTTTCCCTGGATCATTCCTGTGGCCTGCTGCTCTGCATAGCTAAGTTCTTCTTTGCTATTTGTTTGCTATTTTTTCTGCCCAGCTTGTCTAATTTTTTGCTGGAAGCTCTGGGACGCAAAGGGTGTACCTCCGTGCCGTTAGTTCGGTACGGAAGGTCTTTTTGCCCCCTTTGCGTGGTTTTCTTTAGGGTTTTGTGTAGACCGCAAAGTTACCTTTTCTATCCTCGATCTGTTAAGAAAGTCGGGCCTCACTTTGCTGAATCTATTTCATCTCTACCTTTGTCTTTTCATCTTAACTCACAGTCATTATATGTGGGGGGCTGCCTTTTCCTTTGGGGTATTTCTCTGAGGCAAGGTAGGCTTATTTTCTATCTTCAGGCTAGTTAGTTTCTCAGGCTGTGCCGAGTTGCATAGGCAGAGTTAGGCGCAATCCACGGCTGCCTCTAGTGTTGTTTGGAGAGGATTAGGGATTGCGGTCTGCAGAGTTCCCACGTCTCAGAGCTCGTTCTATGATTTTGGGTTATTGTCAGATCACTGTATGTGCTCTGACCGCTATGTCCATTGGGGTACTGAATTGCCTTTCATAACAGTACAGGAAGCCAAAAGTACTAAGGATTCTCAATAGAGGGAAAAAAGAAGTTCTGAGACCATTTTTTTTTCTTTGCACTGTGTTTTGCCTTTTTTTTCCCCTAGACATTTGGGTGGTTCAGTACACAGGTGTAGCGATGGACATTAGAATTCTGTCTTCATCTGTGGATCAGCTCTCGGCAAGAGTACAAAAGATTCAAGACACTATTGATCAGAAATCTATGTTAGAACCAAGAATTCCTATTCCTGATTTATTTTTTGGAGATAGAACTAAGTTTCTGAGTTTCAAAAATAATTGTAAATTATTTCTGGCCTTGAAACCTCGCTCCTCTGGTGATCCAGTTCAACAGGTTTTGATTGTTATTTCTTTTTTGCGCGGCGACCCTCAGGACTGGGCATTTTCTCTTGCGCCAGGAGATCCTGCATTGAGTAATATCGATGCGTTTTTCCTGGCGCTCGGATTGCTGTACGATGAACCTAATTCAGTGGATCAGGCAGAGAAAAATTTGCTGGCTCTTTGTCAGGGTCAGGATGAGATAGAGGTATATTGTCAGAAATTTAGAAAGTGGTCCGTGCTCACTCAATGGAATGAATCTGCGCTGGCAGCTATGTTCAGAAAGGGTCTCTCTGAAGCCCTTAAGGATGTCATGGTGGGATTTCCTATGCCTGCTGGTTTGAATGAGTCTATGTCTTTGGCCATTCAGATCGGTCGACGCTTGCGTGAGCGTAAATCTGTGCACCATTTGGCGGTATTACCTGAGCCTAAACCTGAGCCTATGCAGTGCGATAGGACTTTGACCAGAGTTGAACGGCAAGAACACAGACGTCTGAATGGGCTGTGTTTCTACTGTGGTGATTCCACTCATGCTATCTCTGATTGTCCTAAGCGCACTAAGCGGTTCGCTAGGTCTGCCACCATTGGTACGGTTCAGTCAAAATTTCTTCTGTCTGTTACCTTGATCTGCTCTTTGTCATCGTATTCTGTCATGGCATTTCTGGATTCAGGCGCTGCCCTGAATTTGATGGACTTGGAGTATGCTAAGCATTGTGGGTTTCTCTTAGAGCCCTTGCAGTGTCCTATTCCATTGAGAGGAATTGATGCCACGCCTTTGGCCAAGAATAAGCCTCAATACTGGACCCAGCTGACCATGTGCATGGCTCCTGCACATCAGGAGGTTATTCGCTTTCTGGTGTTGCATAATCTGCATGATGTGGTTGTGTTGGGGTTGCCATGGCTACAAGCCCATAATCCAGTATTAGATTGGAAATCCATGTCGGTGTCCAGCTGGGGTTGTCAGGGGGTACATGGTGATGTTCCATTTCTGTCAATTTCGTCATCCACCCCTTCTGAGGTTCCAGAGTTCTTGTCTGATTACCGGGATGTATTTGATGAGCCCAAGTCCGATGCCCTACCTCCGCATAGGGATTGTGATTGTGCTATCAATTTGATTCCTGGTAGTAAATTCCCAAAAGGTCGACTGTTTAATTTATCCGTGCCTGAGCACGCCGCTATGCGCAGTTATGTGAAGGAATCCCTGGAGAAGGGGCATATTCGCCCGTCATCGTCACCATTAGGAGCAGGGTTCTTTTTTGTAGCCAAGAAGGATGGTTCGCTGAGACCTTGTATAGATTACCGCCTTCTAAATAAGATCACGGTTAAATTTCAGTACCCCTTGCCATTGTTATCTGATTTGTTTGCTCGGATTAAGGGGGCTAGTTGGTTCACCAAGATAGATCTTCGTGGTGCGTATAATCTGGTGCGAATCAGGCGAGGAGATGAATGAAAACTGCATTTAATACGCCCGAGGGTCATTTTGAGTATCTAGTGATGCCATTCGGACTTGCCAATGCTCCATCAGTGTTTCAGTCCTTTATGCATGACATCTTCCGAGAGTACCTGGATAAATTCCTGATTGTGTACTTTGATGACATTTTGATCTTCTCGGATGATTGGGAGTCTCATGTGAAGCAGGTCAGAACAGTTTTTCAGGTCCTGCGTGCTAATTCTTTGTTTGTGAAGGGATCAAAGTGTCTCTTTGGTGTGCAGAAGGTTTCATTTTTGGGGTTCATCTTTTCCCCTTCTACTATCGAGATGGATCCTGTTAAGGTCCAAGCCATCCATGATTGGACTGAGCCGACATCTCTGAAAAGTCAGCAAAATTTCCTGGGCTTTGCTAATTTTTATCGTCGCTTCATCTGCAATTTTTCTAGTATTGCCAAACCATTGACCGATTTGACGAAGAAGGGTGCTGATTTGGTCAATTGGTCTTCTGCTGCTGTGGAAGCTTTTCAAGAGTTGAAGCATCGTTTTTCTTCTGCCCCTGTGTTGTGTCAACCAGATGTTTCTCTTCCGTTCCAGGTCGAGGTTGATGCTTCTGAGATTGGAGCAGGGGCTGTTTTGTCGCAGAGAGGTTCTGATTGCTCAGTGATGAAACCATGCGCTTTTTTTTCCAGGAAGTTTTCACCTGCTGAGCGAAATTATGATGTGGGCAACCGAGAGTTGCTGGCCATGAAGTGGGCATTCGAGGAGTGGCGTCATTGGCTTGAAGGAGCTAAGCATCGCGTGGTGGTATTGACTGATCATAAGAACTTGACTTATCTTGAGTCTGCTAAGTGGTTGAATCCTAGACAGGCTCGTTGGTCGCTGTTTTTTGCCCGTTTTGACTTTGTGATTTTGTACCTTCCGGGCTCTAAAAATGTGAAGGCGGATGCTCTGTCTAGGAGTTTTGTGCCCGACTCTCCGGGTTTGTCTGAGCCGGCGGGTATCCTCAAGGAAGGAGTAATTGTGTCTGCCATCTCCCCTGATTTGCGGCGGGTGCTGCAAAAATTTCAGGCTAATAAACCTGATCGTTGTCCAGCGGAGAGACTGTTTGTCCCTGATAAGTGGCCCAATAAAGTTATCTCTGAGGTTCATTGTTCGGTGTTGGCTGGTCATCCTGGAATCTTTGGTACCAGAGGGTTAGTGGCTAGATCCTTTTGGTGGCCGTCTCTGTCGCGGGATGTGCGTACTTTTGTGCAGTCCTGTGGGATTTGTGCTCGGGCTAAGCCCTGCTGTTCTCGTGCCAGTGGGTTGCTTTTGCCCTTGCCGGTCCCGAAGAGGCCTTGGACACATATCTCTATGGATTTTATTTCTGATCTTCCCGTTTCTCAAAAGATGTCAGTCATTTGGGTGATCTGTGATCGCTTTTCTAAGATGGTCCATTTGGTACCCTTGTCTAAATTGCCTTCCTCCTCTGATTTGGTGCCATTGTTCTTCCAGCATGTGGTTCGTTTACATGGCATTCCAGAGAATATCGTTTCTGACAGAGGTTCCCAGTTTGTTTCAAGGTCTTGGCGAGCCTTTTGTTGTAGGATGGGCATTGACTTGTCTTTTTCCTCGGCTTTCCATCCTCAGACTAATGGCCAGACCGAACGAACCAATCAGACCTTGGAAACATATCTGAGATGCTTTGTTTCTGCCGATCAGGATGACTGGGTGTCCTTTTTGCCTTTGGCTGAGTTCGCCCTTAATAATCGGGCCAGCTCGGCTACCTTGGTTTCGCCATTTTTCTGCAATTCTGGGTTCCATCCTCGTTTCTCTTCAGGACAGGTTGAGTCTTCGGACTGTCCTGGTGTGGATACTGTGGTGGACAGGTTGCAGCAGATTTGGACTCATGTAGTGGACAATTTGACCTTGTCCCAAGAGAAGGCTCAACGTTTCGCTAATCGCAGACGCCGTGTGGGTCCCCGACTTCGTGTTGGGGATCTGGTTTGGTTATCTTCTCGTCATATTCCTATGAAGGTTTCCTCTCCTAAGTTTAAACCTCGTTTCATTGGTCCGTATAGGATTTCTGAGGTTCTTAATCCTGTGTCTTTTCGTCTGACCCTTCCAGATTCTTTTTCCATACATAACGTATTCCATAGGTCATTGTTGCGGAGATACATCTGTTGATCCTCCTGCCCCGGTTTTGGTGGAGGGGGAATTGGAGTATATTGTGGAGAAGATTTTGGATTCTCATGTTTCTAGACGGAAACTCCAGTATCTGGTTAAATGGAAGGGTTATGCTCAGGAAGATAATTCCTGGGTTTTTGCCTCTGATGTCCATGCTCCCGATCTTGTTTGTGCCTTTCATGTGGCTCATCCTGGTCGGCCTGGGGGCTCTGGTGAGGGTTCGGTGACCCCTCCTCAATGGGGGGGTACTGTTGTGAATTCTGTGGCAAAGCTCCCTCCTGTGGTCACAAGTGGTACTTCGGCTGATTCTCTCTGTGAGCTTCGGTTGTTGGAGGGAAGTGGTACTGCGGCTTCTGAGTTTCCTCCCTCAGGTGATCTGGTGAGGTCGTTAGGTGCTTCTCTACTTAACTCCACCTAATGCTTTGATCCTGGCTTCCTGTCAATGTTCCAGTGTTGGACTTGCTTTTCCCTGGATCATTCCTGTGGCCTGCTGCTCTGCATAGCTAAGTTCTTCTTTGCTATTTGTTTGCTATTTTTTCTGTCCAGCTTGTCTAATTTTTTGCTGGAAGCTCTGGGACGCAAAGGGTGTACCTCCGTGCCGTTAGTTCGGTACAGAGGGTCTTTTTGCCCCCTTTGCGTGGTTTTCTTTAGGGTTTTGTGTAGACCGCAAAGTTACCTTTTCTATCCTCGATCTGTTAAGAAAGTCGGGCCTCACTTTGCTGAATCTATTTCATCTCTACCTTTGTCTTTTCATCTTAACTCACAGTCATTATATGTGGGGGGCTGCCTTTTCCTTTGGGGTATTTCTCTGAGGCAAGGTAGGCTTATTTTCTATCTTCAGGCTAGTTAGTTTCTCAGGCTGTGCCGAGTTGCATAGGCAGAGTTAGGCGCAATCCACGGCTGCCTCTAGTGTTGTTTGGAGAGGATTAGGGATTGCGGTCTGCAGAGTTCCCACGTCTCAGAGCTCATTCTATGATTTTGGGTTATTGTCAGATCACTGTATGTGCTCTGACCGCTATGTCCATTGTGGTACTGAATTGCCTTTCATAACAGCTACTCCTACACACGCAGCTGCGCTCCGTACACTTTGCACACATGGCTCCGCTCCGTACACACGTGCTCCACTCCATATACCTCGTACACACACGGCTCCGCTCCATACACCTCGTACACACACGGCTCCGCTCCATACACCTCGTACACACACGGCACCGCTCCATACACCTCGTACACACACGGCTCCGCTCCATACACCTCGTACACACACTGCTCCGCTCCATACACCTCGTACACACACTGCTCCGCTCCATAAACCTCGTACACACACGGCACCGCTCCATACACCTCATACACACACGGCTCCGCTCCATACACCTCATACACACACAGCTCCGCTCCATACACCTCGTACACACACGGCTCCACTCCATACACCTCGTACACACATGGCTCCACTCCATACATCTCATACACACACGGCTCTGCTACATCCACACTGTGAACACCTCCTAACCCCACACATAACAGGCAGCACATCACCAGGGCATGTGCTTCTCTCCAGAGAAGGGGGTGTGTGATCCCTGTGCCAGTGCTGCATGGCGCTCACCTGCGGGTGCCCTCACCAGGGCATGTGTTGCTTCCCTGGCAGTGATGGAGGGGCAGCAACAGCACAAAGCCTCGTTAGGTGCAGATCAGTAAATCTGGACACATTTCTCTGCATGGTGAAAACTAGTTTCCTTTGTTACAAGCAGAGAAACAAGCAGCCTGCTGCAGCACATGGCTACTGAGCACACCCACTCCAGCTCATTATCCTGCTGGCACCTACCTGGCACCGCACACACCGGGGGCATGAGGGTCGGTGTGCCTGCTCGTCCTGCACAACATCCAGCTCCTCGTCCTCCTCCTCCTCGCCACCTCTGTGTCCTGTGGATGACCCTGTGCTCAGCGCTGGCAGCGCCTCCTTCATGCCACAGGAAACCCTAAGAGTAAGACTCAGGAACATGGGGAAGGGGCGTGGCCTAACCCAAGGGGGTGTGTGACGGCTATTCTCCTGCTGTCTGCGGGAGCAGAGTGTCCTGTGCAGGACAGCAGGGACAAGCATCAAATGCGGGACAATCCAACACAATGAGGGACGGTTGGGACCTATGGGTACGTGATGAAGTGACATCATTGTGCACCCACTGTGTCAGAGGCAGAGGGGAATAATGGGAGAGAAAGCATCATCTGATGCTCTCTTCTTCATTATTGCTTTCAGCTGTATTGGCATCTATGATGCCGATACAGTTGAATGTGGCGCACACTGGGGGTGGTGCAGGCACCAGGCTCCCATGACTTACAGGCCCCATAGTGGCAGCATGGGCTGAGGGCCCCTGGGAAAGTGGGGGCCCTGGTCTGCCAGCCCAGATAGAGGTCAGTGCTAGCCTGTGCCTGTGGCTAACACTGCCCGCTATTAAGCCCTGGAGCAGCGGTTGCCCTAGGCAGCTGCTGACCTTGTATGCCAGCAGGTATCAATGCCTGGGTCCATCAGACAATCCTCCGGTTCTCTGGTGGGCCAGTCTGACCCTGAACACAGCCCAGTAAGCGACACCTCATTGTAATCAGAATTTATGCTCCTACTGTATGTGTAGGATTCAAGCCCTCTTACTCTCTGAAGAGGCAATTTGCATATACAGTATGTAATAAAGACATTTATTCTGATACTAACTCCCCTTAGACTTTGATACAGAGTGTTGATTTATTTTTGTTAAAATATTAGTATATTTTAAAGTTTTTACATTGGCTAACTATTATCTACCTAATAGGAGCAGGTATCATGTACGAGGGCTGAAGGAATTGCAGATAAGCTCATAGTAATTGGAGAAGACTTCAATTTGGTGTTTGATCCTTCCATTCATATGTCTTTGGGTAGGTCTTTCTCATAAATAAGGTGTCTTTCGTTTGTTCGGAGGTAATGGTCATTTTTTTTGGAATTTTTGTAGTATACAATTGGAGGTTTTTACTGCCTTCTTTTCTGACTGGGATATCATTCCATCACCTTAAGGCTTAAGGCCCTTTTCAATTAGTGCTGGTGTAAGTCAAGTACCGGGGTGTGTTCCTCACGATACAGGGAAGACACGGGCAAGGAAACAGACTCCCACACTGTAAATATTTTACTTAGTTATGTGAATGACTCAGTCACAAAGTAGAAAATATTCAAAAATATTATACACAAATTGAACCGGAAGGCTGAAACCCTTGTGCTATACAGCATGGCGCCCACACAATTTGCATCTACTAATACCGTGTATACTTGAGTATAAGCCAAGAATTTCAGCCCAGTTTTTTAGGCTGAAATTGCCCCTCTCTGCTTATCCTCGAGTCATACCCAGGGGTCGGCAAGGGAGAGGGAGCGGCAGCTGTCTAATCATACTCACCTGCTCCTGGCGCAGTCCCTGCACGTCCTTGGTTCCCTGGCACCGGCAGCTTCTTCCTATAGTGAGCGATCACATGGTACCGCTCATTGCAGCAATGAATATGGACCCAACTCCACTCCCATAGGGGTGGATTAGCATATTCATTACTGTAATGAGTGGTACCATGTGACTGCTCACTACAGGAAGAAGCTGCCAGTGCTAGGGAAAAGAAGTGAAGGGACAGCACCAGGAGCAGGTGAGTATGACGGGGGCAGTGCGCGATATTCACCTGCTCCCCATTCCACCATCGGCGCCGCTCTATCTTCTCCATCCTCTGCAGTGACGCTCAGGCAGAAGGCGCGATGATGTGATTAGTGCGTGCTGCTCTCTGCCTGAACAGTCAATGCAGAGGACAGGGAAGACACAGCGGCGGTCAGCGCTGGAACGGGGAGCAGGTGAGTATAGCAAGTGCCGGTGGCCTGAGAAGTGAGTATGTGATTTTTTATTTTTTTACTTGGCAGCAACAGCATATGGGTCAAATATCTGTATGGAACATTTTATGGGGCCATGTGCAGCATTATATGGGGCACATATCTGTATGGAGCATCTTATGGGGCCATGTGCAGCATCATATGGGTCAAATATCTGTATGGAGCATCTTATGGGGCCATGTGCAGCATTATTTGGGGCAAATATCTGTATGGAGCATCTTATGGGACCATGTGCAGCATTATATGGGGCAAATATCTGTATGGCGCATCTTATGGGGCCGTGTGCAGCATTATATGGGGCAAATATCTGTATGGAGCATCTTATGGGGCCTTGTGCAGCATTATATGGGGGAAATATCTGTATGAGGCCATGTGCAGCATTATATGGGGAAAATATCTGTATGGAGCATCTTATGGGGCCATGTGCAGCATTATATGGGGCAAATATGTCTATGGAGCATCTTATGGGGTCATAATCAACATTTGTGGAGCATTGTGTGGGGAAAATGTCTGTATGGAGCATCTTATGGGGCCTTGTGCAGCATTATATGGGGGAAATATTTGTATGGGGCCATGTGCAGCATTATATGGGGAAAATATCTGTATGGAGCATCTTATGGGGCCATGTGCAGCATTATATGGGGCAAATATGTCTATGGAGCATCTTATGGGGTCATAATCAACATTTGTGGAGCATTGTGTGGGGCAAATGTCTGTATGGAGCATCTTATGGGGTCATAATCAACATTTGTGCAGCATTATATGGGGCATATTTTAATATGGAGCATCTTATGGAGCCCATCATAAACTGTTTGGAGCATTATATGGGTTTTATTTTGTATAGAGCATCTTATGGGGCCATCATGAACTGTATGGAGCATTATATGGGGCTCCTGATTCAATATGAATATTCAAAAACACTTAAACTACTGATGTCTCAATTAATTTTACTTTTATTGGTATCTATTTTTATTTTTTAAATTTACCAGTGGCTGCTGCATTTTCCACCCTAGGCTGATACTCGAGTCGTTAAGTTTTCCCAGTTTTTTGTGGCAAAATTAGGGGGATCGGCTTATACTTGAGTATTTACGGTACTTTCCAATAAATCTACCTACTGGTGTGCCTGTCTAAACTGGCTGCCAGTTAACTGTTAACACCCTGGGAACTGGGACAATTTTATAAGTGTAAAGTATGGGCTCACCTGCAGTACAGCACAACAGTTTACAATCTTACAATAAATTATCTCTACTCTCCAAACAAGTATCCCTCTCCCATCCAAATGTGACTTCAATGAACTTTGAGGAATAGTCCATCCTGAACTATACCGAGAATATCCTATCAATTAATCAACTGCTACAGTATTTAGCCGGAAACAAAGTCCACCAAAGTTGAGCAATTATTACCTCCTATAATGTTCCTCAGATACTCTCTACTGAAACAAAAAGAAGTTTGGTCTGAAGTCCATTGCGTGCCATGTCTGCACCTTGGGGTGAATTACAATTCTTAATTATGGAAGAAATAGGAAACGTAGCAGAGAATCTGGAAGTTCCAGATACTACTTTTAGTAAAAACCGTTGCCTGGAATAGTCAATATTAGTGTTGAGCATTCCGATACCGCAAGTATCGGGTATCGGCCGATATTTGCGGTATCTGAATTCCGATACCGAGTTCCGATATTTTTGTGATATCGGTAATCGGTATCGGGATTTAGATTAATGTGTAAAATAAAGAATAAAAATAAAAAATATTAATATACTTACCCTCGGACGGGCCCTGGTTGTCACCGCTGCAATCGCCATGTTTTCCTTCCTATGAATGAGCTTGTTAAGTTCCTTCGATGACGTCGCGGCTTGTGATTGGTCGCTGAGCGGTCATGTGACCGCTCACGCGACCAATCACAAGCCGCGACGTCATCGAAGGTTATTAACGCGCTCATTCCTAAGAATGAGCGCGTTAAGGACCTTCGATGATGTCACGGCTTGTGATTGGTCGCGTGAGCGGTCACATGACCGCTCAGCGACCAATCACAAGCCGCGACGTCATCGAACATAGCAACATAGTAACATAGTTAGTAAGGCCGAAAAAAGACTTTTGTCCATCCAGTTCAGCCTATATTCCATCATAATAAATCCCCAGATCTACGTCCTTCTACAGAACCTAATTGTATGATACAATATTGTTCTGCTCCAGGAAGACATCCAGGCCTCTCTTGAACCCCTCGACTGAGTTCACCATCACCACCTCCTCAGGCAAGCAATTCCAGATTCTCACTGCCCTAACAGTAAAGAATCCTCTTCTATGTTGGTGGAAAAACCTTCTCTCCTCCAGACGCAAAGAATGCCCCCTTGTGCCCGTCACCTTCCTTGGTATAAACAGATCCTCAGCGAGATATTTGTATTGTCCCCTTATATACTTATACATGGTTTTTAGATCGCCCCTCAGTCGTCTTTTTTCTAGACTAAATAATCCTAATTTCGCTAATCTATCTGGGTATTGTAGTTCTCCCATCCCTTTATTAATTTTGTTGCCCTCCTTTGTACTCTCTCTAGTTCCATTATATCCTTCCTGAGCACCGGTGCCCAAAACTGGACACAGTACTCCATGTGCGGTCTAACTAGGGATTTGTACAGAGGCAGTATAATGCTCTCATCATGTGTATCCAGACCTCTTTTAATGCACCCCATGATCCTGTTTGCCTTGGCAGCTGCTGCCTGGCACTGGCTGCTCCAGGTAAGTTTATCATTAACTAGGATCCCCAAGTCCTTCTCCCTGTCAGATTTACCCAGTGGTTTCCCGTTCATTGTGTAATGGTGATATTGATTCCTTCTTCCCATGTGTATAACCTTACATTTATCATTGTTAAACCTCATCTGCCACCTTTCAGCCCAAGTTTCCAACTTATCCAGATCCATCTGTAGCAGAATACTATCTTCTCTTGTATTAACTGCTTTACATAACATAGTAACATAGTAACATAGTTAGTAAGGCCGAAAAAAGACATTTGTCCATCCAGTTCAGCCTATATTCCATCATAATAAATACCCAGATCTACGTCCTTCTACAGAACCTAATAATTGTATGATACAATATTGTTCTGCTCCAGGAAGACATCCAGGCCTCTCTTGAACCCCTCGACTGAGTTCGCCATCACCACCTCCTCAGGCAAGCAATTCCAGATTCTCACTGCCCTAACAGTAAAGAATCCTCTTCTATGTTGGTGGAAAAACCTTCTCTCCTCCAGACGCAAAGAATGCCCCCTTGTGCCCGTCACCTTCCTTGGTATAAACAGATCCTCAGCGAGATATTTGTATTGTCCCCTTATATACTTATACATGGTTATTAGATCGCCCCTCAGTCGTCTTTTTTCTAGACTAAATAATCCTAATTTCGCTAATCTATCTGGGTATTGTAGTTCTCCCATCCCCTTTATTAATTTTGTTGCCCTCCTTTGTACTCTCTCTAGTTCCATTATATCCTTCCTGAGCACCGGTGCCCAAAACTGGACTCAGTACTCCATGTGCGGTCTAACTAGGGATTTGTACAGAGGCAGTATAATGCTCTCATCATGTGTATCCAGACCTCTTTTAATGCACCCCATGATCCTGTTTGCCTTGGCAGCTGCTGCCTGGCACTGGCTGCTCCAGGTAAGTTTATCATTAACTAGGATCCCCAAGTCCTTCTCCCTGTCAGATTTACCCAGTGGTTTCCCGTTCAGTGTGTAATGGTGATATTGATTCCCTCTTCCCATGTGTATAACCTTACATTTATCATTGTTAAACCTCATCTGCCACCTTTCAGCCCAAGTTTCCAACTTATCCAGATCCATCTGTAGCAGAATACTATCTTCTCTTGTATTAACTGCTTTACATAGTTTTGTATCATCTGCAAATATCGATATTTTACTGTGTAAACCTTCTACCAGATCATTAATGAATATGTTGAAGAGAACAGGTCCCAATACTGACCCCTGCGGTACCCCACTGGTCACAGCGACCCAGTTAGAGACTATACCATTTATAACCACCCTCTGCTTTCTATCACTAAGCCAGTTACTAACCCATTTACACACATTTTCCCCCAGACCAAGCATTCTCATTTTGTGTACCAACCTCTTGTGCGGCACGGTATCAAACGCTTTGGAAAAATCGAGATATACCACATCCAATGACTCACCGTGGTCCAGTCTATAGCTTACCTCTTCATAAAAACTGATTAGATTGGTTTGACAGGAGCGATTTCTCATAAACCCATGCTGATATGGAGTTAAACAGTTATTCTCATTGAGATAATCCAGAATAACATCCCTCAGAAACCCTTCAAATATTTTACCAACAATAGAGGTTAGACTTACTGGCCTATAATTTCCAGGTTCACTTTTAGAGCCCTTTTTGAATATTGGCACCACATTTGCTATGCGCCAGTCCTGCGGAACAGACCCTGTCGCTATAGAATCACTAAAAATAAGAAATAATGGTTTATCTATTACATTACTTAGTTCTCTTAGTACTCGTGGGTGTATGCCATCCGGACCCGGAGATTTATCTATTTTAATCTTATTTAGCCGGTTTCGCACCTCTTCTTGGGTTAGATTGGTGACCCTTAATATAGGGTTTTCATTGTTTCTTGGGATTTCACCTAGCATTTCATTTTCCACCGTGAATACCGTGGAGAAGAAGGTGTTTAATATGTTAGCTTTTTCCTCGTCATCTACAACCATTCTTTCCTCACTATTTTTTAAGGGGCCTACATTTTCAGTTTTTATTCTTTTACTATTGATATAGTTGAAGAACAGTTTGGGATTAGTTTTACTCTCCTTAGCAATGTGCTTCTCTGTTTCCTTTTTGGCAGCTTTAATTAGTTTTTTAGATAAAGTATTTTTCTCCCTATAGTTTTTTAGAGCTTCAATGGTGCCATCCTGCTTTAGTAGTGCAAATGCTTTCTTTTTACTGTTAATTGCCTGTCTTACTTCTTTGTTTAGCCACATTGGGTTTTTCCTATTTCTAGTCCTTTTATTCCCACAAGGTATAAACCGCTTACACTGCCTATTTAGGATGTTCTTAAACATTTCCCATTTATTATCTGTATTCTCATTTCTGAGGATATTGTCCCAGTCTACCAGATTAAGGGCATCTCTAAGCTGTTCAAACTTTGCCTTCCTAAAGTTCAGTGTTTTTGTGACTCCCTGACAAGTCCCCCTAGTGAAAGACAGGTGAAACTGCACAATATTGTGGTCGCTATTTCCTAAATGCCCAACCACCTGCAGATTTGTTATTCTGTCAGGTCTATTAGATAGTATTAGGTCTAAAAGTGCTGCTCCTCTGGTTGGATTCTGCACCAATTGTGAAAGATAATTTTTCTTGGTTATTAGCAGAAACCTGTTGCCTTTATGGGTTTCACAGGTTTCTGTTTCCCAGTTAATATCCGGGTAGTTAAAGTCCCCCATAACCAGGACCTCATTATGGGTTGCAGCTTCATCTATCTGCTTTAGAAGTAGACTTTCCATGCTTTCTGTTATATTTGGGGGTTTGTAACAGACCCCAATGAGAATTTTGTTACCATTTTTCCCTCCATGAATTTCAACCCATATGGACTCGACATCCTCATTCCCTTCGCTAATATCCTCCCTTAAAGTGGACTTTAGACAAGACTTTACATAGAGACAAACCCCTCCTCCTCTCCGATTTTTACGATCCTTTCTAAACAGACTGTAACCCTGTAAGTTAACTGCCCAGTCATAGCTTTCATCTAACCATGTCTCGGTTATTCCCACTATGTCAAAGTTACCTGTAGATATTTTGTAACATAGTTTTGTGTCATCTGCAAATATCAATATTTTACTGTGTAAACCTTCTACCAGATCATTAATGAATATGTTGAAGAGAACAGGTCCCAATACCGACCCCTGCGGTACCCCACTGGTCACAGCGACCCAGTTAGAGACTATACCATTTATAACCACCCTCTGCTTTCTATCACTAAGCCAGTTAGTAACCCATTTACACACATTTTCCCCCAGACCAAGCATTCTCATTTTGTGTACCAACCTCTTGTGCGGCACGGTATCAAACGCTTTGGAAAAATCGAGATATACCACGTCCAATGACTCACCGTGGTCCAGCTTATAGCTTACCTCTTCATAAAAACTGATTAGATTGGTTTGACAGGAGCGATTTCTCATAAACCCATGCTGATATGGAGTTAAACAGTTATTCTTATTGAGATAATCCAGCATAACATCCTTCAGAAACCCTTCAAATATTTTACCAACAATAGACGTTAGACTTACTGGCCTATAATTTCCAGGTTCACTTTTAGAGCCCTTTTTGAATATTGGCACCACCTTTGCTATGCGCCAATCCTGCGGAACAGACCCTGTCGCTATAGAGTCCCTAAAAATAAGAAATAATGGTTTATCTATTACATTACTTAGTTCTCTTAGTATGTATGCCATCCGGACCCGGAGATTTAACTATTTTAATCTTATTTAGCCGATTTCGCACCTCTTGTTGGGTTAGATTGGTGACCCTTAATATAGGGTTTTCATTGTTTCTTGGGATTTCACCTAGCATTTCATTTTCCACCGTGAATACCGTGGAGAAGAAGGTGTTTAATATGTTAGCTTTTTCCTCGTCATCTACAACCATTCTTTCCTCACTATTTTTTAAGGAGCCTACATTTTCAGTTTTTATTCTTTTACTATTGATATAGTTGAAGAACAGTTTGGGATTAATTTTACTCTCCTTAGCAATGTGCTTCTCTGTTTCCTTTTTGGCAGCTTTAATTAGTTTTTTAGATAAAGTATTTTTCTCACTATAGTTTTTTAGAGCTTCAATGGTGCCATCCTGCTTTAGTAGTTCAAATGCTTTCTTTTTACTGTTAATTGCCTGTCTTACTTCTTTGTTTAGCCACATTGGGTTTTTGCTATTTCTAGTCCTTTTATTCCCACAAGGTATAAACCACTTACACTGCCTAATAAACCGCTTACACTGCCTCGAAGGTCATTAAAGTGCTCATTCTTAGGAAAAAAAGCATGGCGATTGCAGCGGTGACAACCAGGGCCCGTCCGAGGGTAAGTATATCAATATTTTTTATTTTTATTCTTTATTTTACACATAAATATGGATCCCAGGGCCTGAAGGAGAGTTTCCTCTCCTTCAGACCCTGGGAACCATTACGGATACCTTCCGATATTTGTGTCCCATTGACTTGTATTGGTATCGGACATCGGTATTGGCGATATCCGATATTTTTCGGATATCGGCCGATACCATCCGATACCGATACTTTCAAATATCGGACGGTATCGCTCAACACTAGTCAATATGCCTATCTAACTAACTACAGGTCCTACTCATTGTGGAAGTGCAGTGGGCCTTAGTTTTTTTACCGACTCAGGTCTTCTCTGGACAAACAATCGTGGTTATGGATGGAAGCAGGGTCCCTCCAGCAGGTGAACGGTACCGATGATAACTGACTTGACGCAACAGTGACATCCAACATCTCTCACGCTAGGTCCTTGGCTTTTCTGGCTCTCAGCAGCATTGCTGGCAGAAATCTTCTCCCATCTGGACATGATCTGGTCATGGACACGATTAGTTCCGCTCTACCACTGCTCTGGTCCATGTTGGCTGCTTACATGAGTGTATGTTGCTGAATTCCTCTTTGGCACATCCTCATCCTCTTAATAACTGTAAACTGCTTCCATGATGGCTGCACTTCCCTTTCTTGTGATTCATATCCTCCCCACCTTATAGCTCCACCCCTGGGCTAGCAGGGCATTGCAACATCAAATCAGTTTATTGACATCACCAGAAATCGCTTTTAATATGGAACCAATTAATTCAAAACAACATTGATTTATTTTCTAAACTCCTCTGTGTTTTACACAGCATACATATCTATTGAAGTCTTTCAGTTGTACCTAGCAAACAGTGGACCCTGATGGGCGAATAACAACATTACTGCAGATAATTAAACTTATTTACAACAGATACAGTATTATACTGATGTGGACCCACGTATACACATTTATACCACACTGGTGAACCTACACACATCTCACAATGGATCAAACCTGCCCTTTAAATTTGTGGGCTTTTAGTCAGGGAGAAGAATAATGTTAGGTTTAGGGTCCCATCAGAGAAAGCCAGACCTTGTCACGGCTGGTGGGCTCCCATAAATTGGCCAATTTATATACTTAGCGCCTTCACCTTTATAAGTATAATCTATAAAGCAGTAATACAGTTCAAATTTCATGTATTCAATGTTTGCATAAATCTTAGTGCTTAAAGTGTGCTGCGGTATTCTTTTGTTTGTATATTTTGCAGTCATATCAGTTTGCACCTGATCGCTCTTGCTTTATTCTGTTCGGAGGTTCTGGTCACATTTTGGTTTTTATAATCTACAACTGATAGATGTTTGGTGGGTGTTATAGCCAAAGGTAAAGGATTCTACTTTCTTTTCCCAATTATACTGTGCTTATAGCAGACTTGATCTCTTTTTCCTAAGTCATCATTTATTGACCTGACTCAAATGATCATCAATAGAGCCAATGGTATAGTCAGACCATGCACCATGATATTGTATATTTAGAATCCCTAACTCTTCTCAAGCTTTAGGCAATGGAACTTAAACAATAATTTACTGAAAGACAGGACGAGTTGCTCAGCATTACAAGAAGCATTAAGAAATTTCCTTACTAGACACTAACAGGATGATACTGTTGAACCCCTACAATGGTAAGCTTTAAAATGTATGTTAAGTGTGATTCTGATCCAGCATTGTGTGAGATTGAAAAAAGAAAAAGCTACTTCCATGCCTTGCTTTCTAGGGCAAATCAAAATTTGGGAGACTCAACTCAAGTCTTCCTCTTCTGCCCAGACTATCTCAGATCTATTTTTGCCTATATAGAATGGATATGATCTTATTGACCAGTCTCAAACTAGATTTAGGGACCACACTGTATGTATAATTATAACTATGAAAATGTGGATAGATGTGACTTGGAGTGATTGTTACATCGACGAATAACGAGAACATACAGCTCTGGAAAAAATTAAGAGATCACCTCATCAAATCCCTGTCATGGGCAGTCCAATCTCCAGACCTGAACCCCATTGAAAACCTCTGGAATGTAATCAAGAGGATGATGGATAGTCAAAAATCATCAAAGAAGAACTGCTTAAATGTTTGGGCCAGAAGCATTGTGCAAGACTGGTGGAAAGCATGCCCAGAAGCATGAAAGCTGTGATTAATATTCAAGGTTATTCCACAAAACATTTATTTTAGTATTGTTGTTTCTAAATTATTATGACCTTGCTTTCTTTGCATTATTTGAGGTCTGAAAGCGCTGTTTTGGTTTTTTCTTCTAATTTTGACCATTTCTCTTTTTCAGAAAAAAATACAAAATTTATTGCTTGGACATTCGGAGACAAGGTGTCAGAAGTTTATAGACTAAAAGAACAATTTACATTTTACTCAAAAATATACCTATAAAAGAAAAGTCAGACAAACTGAACATTTTACAGTGGTCTCTTAATTTTTGCCAGAGCTATATATTCCTAAGGTAACCGACTCAATTTAGGGGAGAAATTCATGAGCCTAATGAAGTAATTCTTCTTTTCATTAATGTTATGAATCCCCCTATTACCAACTTTGGTTGAAGTTATTAAAGAGCAGGAAGCAGTGAACATAATTAAATCTCTTCCTCTGGGGAAAAGTCTTGGTTCTGATAGGTTTCGTTATTATATTTACACTCTTTTTGCATCACAGCTGGCTTCCATTAAGGTGAAAGTTTTTAAAACTATATCCCCAGAATAACAGTTTGCATCCCAAATACAAGAGACACACATTACAACATTTCTGAAACCAGGAAAGGAACCCTATGTAAGCCTTAACTTTCATCCTGTATAACCAATAAATGTCAATATTTTTTGAAAGATTCTCTTCGTTTCCTACACTCAATGATCGAAAACCATCAAGTTGATTTTGCTGAGGGCAGGGAAGCATAAGATACTACTACTAAAACTATATTACTGATGTCATGTGCCCAAATAAAGAAAATCCCTGCATGTATGATATTAGTGGATGTCCAAAAATCATTTGACAGTGTCCACTGGAATTTCTTGGAGAGTATCCTGGAACAAATTGGCTTATCCATCAATATGTTACATAATATAATATCTCTTTACAATGGCCCTACTGCTAGAGTTAGGGCCAATTGCCTTCTATCTGATCCCTATTCATAATGGAACACAGAAGGTTTGTCTATTATTTATCACGATTACTTTATACTTTGCTAAAGGAACATTTAGCAATAAAATTGAGAAACAATTCAGATATTGAAGGTATTCAGCTGGGATCTAATCATTAGAAACTTGCTTTGTATGTGGCTCGCCCCCAGACACAGGGCCACAGGTTACTCGGTACCGGTCCTTTCTGTCTCAGTTCTGGGGATGTCACGGTGGCTGGACCCAGTCCGTGACCCTGCTAAGGGGCGTCCAATAAAAGGTGATAGGAGTCTGTCAAGGTTTTGTGACGCCACCTGTGGTGTTCGGTCAGGGTGACCGATGCTGCTTGGGGTCCGCTGGGGTGATGGAATGGCAGCTAGATGGTATACCTTCCCACAGGTGAAGTATGTCCCCAGGGCTTCCCAGTGATGTAGATGGCGATGGTGTGAGGTGCAGACAATAACGAGGACACAAGATTGCAGTCTCTTTACCTCTTTACTAAAAGAGGTCTGGATGCACATGATGAGAGCATTATACTGCCTCTGTACAAATCCCTAGTTAGACCGCACATGGAGTACTGTGTCCAGTTTTGGGCACCGGTGCTCAGGAAGGATATAATGGAACTAGAGAGAGTACAAAGGAGGGCAACAAAATTAATAAAGGGGATGGGAGAACTACAATACCCAGATAGATTAGCGAAATTAGGATTATTTAGTCTAGAAAAAAGACGACTGAGGGGCGATCTAATAACCATGTATAAGTATATAAGGGGACAATACAAATATCTCGCTGAGGATCTGTTTATACCAAGGAAGGTGACGGGCACAAGGGGGCATTCTTTGCGTCTGGAGGAGAGAAGGTTTTTCCACCAACATAGAAGAGGATTCTTTACTGTTAGGGCAGTGAGAATCTGGAATTGCCTGCCTGAGGAGGTGGTGATGGCGAACTCAGTCGAGGGGTTCAAGAGAGGCCTGGATGTCTTCCTGGAGCAGAACAATATTGTATCATACAATTAGGTTCTGTAGAAGGACGTAGATCTGGGGATTTATTATGATGGAATATAGGCTGAACTGGATGGACAAATGTCTTTTTTCGGCCTTACTAACTATGTTACTATGTTACTATGTTACTGAAGACTTCAGGATCCTCAATCCAGAGCACGGTTAACAGGGCTTTCTGAGACTGGCCGGTCCAATGGGCACATCCAGAGTTCCTTTGCAGGTGGAAATCGTTGCCTACCACTAGCACCTGTGTGTTGTAGTCCTACCCTGCTGAGCATTCGGAATAGTCCTCACAACTTCTGTTCTCGTTCGTTCGTTTTTTCTAGTTCTTTCTAATTCTTTCTCTCTCTCTTGTTCCAGATGTTACTAGTTTCTCGTCCCCCAGATATGTTATGGCTAGGACGCACCCGTATGACGGGAACGCTCGGAGCTCTTCCAGGACCCTAGAGATGCCCCTCTCCACGCGTTGCCCCCTATGTCTTCATAGGAAATTTAAGGTAGACAGCCAACCTATAATTAACTGTCCTGCGGAGTTCGAAGTAAGGCATAGAGTCAGTTACTTCCGCGGTGTTGCGGCCACCGGCTACGCGCCTCAGTAGGATGTTGCTACGGTCTCACGGCACGACTCCTACTGGCTCTCCTTTGTGCTTGATCTCGTTTCTCAGTGTTCCACAATACCCTTCGCTTTGTGTCTCTTTCTTAGGATACTGCCGCAAGGTAGTGCAGGCGCGGTTCCGTATCGTTCTGCTCTGTTCGCTAAGTACCTGCCAGGTTCCCACCCCCGACAAGGACCCCCCGGTGTCTTCTCCCTGCAACACCCCCTGCCACGGGATGTTGCCTGAATCCAACCCAGTCAGCTTCTCCCAACTTCCTACCCAACCCCTAGATTTACCAGTGTGAGGAGTGGCCAAATAAATAAAGCCTTTTTCTCCCCCTAGTGGCCGGAGTGTGAAGTATAATGTGTGCTGGTGATACCTGGTCAGTAGAACTCCTTTAGTGCCATCAGACGTACCATCACTCCCCTTAGCGGCAGAGTGTCATACTGCAACAACCAGATCTCTGGGGCGCTGCATATGCAGATGACTTATTACTGTATGTGACTAATAATCTTGCATCTATTCCATATATAATAAAAAAAAATTCAAACAGTTTGAAAGGATTAGTAACTTAAAGTCAACTTCACTAAAACCAAAACGCTCAATATGTCTTGTGATTCTGATTTGGTCAATCAATTATTGTCCACTTTCACATTTATAACGCAACCAACATCCATCAGATACTTAAGTATCCATATCTTAATTAATCTAAAAGACCTGTTCCATTTAAATTACATGCCTGCTTTGCAATGCATGCTCAAAGATTTAACGGATTACAGTACGAGTCAACGATCTGGGTTTGGTTATATTAACACAATTAAAATGTATGCTTTAATGAGATTTTTATACTTGTTCCAAACTGTTCCTATTGATGTCTCAGTTACCTTTTTCTGTCGCATCACCAGAGGAATAAAAAAATTTCTCTGACAGATAACTTTTCCTTGGATTAAGCTATAATGCTGTTTTGTGCAAAGTCACAGCAAGGTGTTATATTACCATCAGGCTTCAGTTCCATTATTGCATCAATTAAATCTCTACACAGCAATTTCGGGGGTTAACTATACTTATTATACAGTATAATAATAATATATACAATATTTTCTATTTACCTGGCAAAAGATGTGTTCACTGTGTGGGCTTTCATCTAATTCAGATCCCATGACTCCTTTATTTGATATATACATACATGATGCATCAGCACACTGCGAATAATGAATACATATACTCCAATATTGCTGAAAACATTAAAAGCATAAGGTACTTAGTAAGCGTTTTTTGATCAAAGAGCACAAAAGCCATCCACCCACGTCAACGTGATCTTTTAACCCCTTAGCGACCGCCAATACGCCTTTTAACGGCGGTAGTTAAGGGTACTTATACCACAGAGCCGTTAATTAACGGCGCTGTGGAAAAAATGTATAGCGCCCCCCAGAGTCAAAATTTATTTGGGGTCTCAGTTGCCGGGGGTAGCCGAGACTCCAGAGAACATGATTCGGGTCGGTTTTCTACCAACTCCTGGGGTGCGATCGCCGGTAAATAGCCATTTACCGGTGGCCGCAAAAAAACCCCCAAAACGCGATTTCCCATTTAATTTCTCTGTCCTCCGATGTGATCGCACATCAGAGGACAGAGAAATGGGGTCCCTGATAGCCCCCCGATACTCACCCGTCTCCCCCGATGCTCCTCGTGGCTCCCGATGGGTGCCGCCATCTTTTTCGGGGCAAAAAATGGCATCCGGTAGATCTTTGGGGTCTCAGCTGCCGGGGCCCCCGGCCCCTGTTTTGTAATCGCCAGTAAATAACCATTTACTTACCAGTGTCCTCGGGTCCTCCTTCATCCCCTCCTGGCCGCCG
This sequence comes from Ranitomeya imitator, assembly GCF_032444005.1. NCBI lineage: Eukaryota > Metazoa > Chordata > Amphibia > Anura > Dendrobatidae > Ranitomeya > Ranitomeya imitator. Next base: position 422,279,808 of record NC_091286.1, on the reverse strand, counting down.
GCTTCTTCCTCTGGGAAGAAAAAGGTGGGCGCATGCATAATGCGCCCGCCTTGATGTGCCGGCCGGCAGAGTAAGATTCTTCCTCTTGTTTTATTTTGGTCACTGTGAGATCCTATCACAGAAATAAAAAAAAAAAAAAATAGTAAATATCCCCCCCTTTATCACCCCCTTAGTTGAGAAAAAATGATAAAATAAAAAAAAATCTATGTATTTCTATTTTCCAATTAGGGCAAGGGTTAGGGTTAGGGCTAGGGTTAGGGCTAGGGTTGGGGCTAAAGTTAGGGTTAGGGCTAGGGTTGGTACTAAAGTTAGGGTTAGGGCTGGGGCTAAAGTTAGGGTTATGGTTGGGATTAGGGTAAGGGTTGGGATTAGGGTTTGGGTTAGGGTTGGTATTAGGGTTAAGGTTGGCATTAGGGTTAATTTTTTGGATTAGGGTTAGGTTTGGAATTGGGGTTAAAGATAGGGTTGGGGTTAGGTTTGAGGTTAGGGTTGAGATTATGATTAGGGGTGTGTTGGGCTTAGGGATTTGATTAGGGCTAGGGCTGGGATTATGGTTAGGGGTGTTTTGGTGTTAGGGTTGTGATTAGGGTTATGGTTAGGGTTGGAATTAGGGTTAGGGGTGTTTTGGGGTTAGGGTTTTTATTAGGGTTATGGATTGGGTTGGGATTAGTATTAGGGGTGTGTTGGAGTTACGGTTGGAGTGAGAATTGGGGGGCTTCCACTGTTTAGGTACATCAGGGGGTCTCCAAACACGACAGCCAATTTTGCGTTCAAAAAGTCAATTGGTGCTCCCTCCCTTATGAGCTCTGCCATGCGCCCAAACAGTTGTTTTCCCCACACATATTGGGTATCAGCATACTCAGGACTGATTGGACAACAACTTTTGGGGTCCAGTTTCTCCTGTTACCCTTGCAAAAATAAAAAAAATTTGGGGCGGAAAAATCATTTTTGTGGGGAAAAAATGATTTTTTATTTTCATGGCTCTGCGTCAAAATTCTGTGATGCACTTGGGCATTCAAAATGCTCACCACATATCTAGATAAGTTCCTTGGGATTATGGATTGGGTTGCAATTAGGGTTAGGGGTGTGTTGGGGTTAGAGTTGGAGCTAGAATTGGGGGGTTTCCACTGTTAAAGTACATCAGGGGGTCTCCAGATGCGACAGCCAATTTTGCGCTCAAAAAGTCAAATGGTGCTCCTTCCCTTCTGAGCGCCCTCCCACATGCGCCCAAACAGTGGTTTACACCCACATATGTGGCATCAGAAGCGTACTCAGGAATAATTGGACAACAACTTTTGGGGTCCAGTTTCTCCTGTTACCCTTAAAAAAAATTGGGGGCTAAAAAATCATTTTTGTTTGAAAAAAAATTATTTTTTTATTTTCACGGCTCTGCGTCAAACTTTTGTGAAGCACTTGGGCATTAAATGTGCTCACTACACATCTAGATAAGTTCCTTGGGGGGTATAGTTTCCAAAATGGGTTCACTTGTGGGGGGTTTCTACTGTTTAGGTACATCAGGGGCTCTGAAAATGCAACATGACACCCGCAGACCATTCCATCAAAGTCTGCATTTTAAAATGTCACTACTTCCCGTCCGAATCCTGATGTGTGCCCAAACAGTGGTCCCCCCCCCCCCCACATATGGGGTATCAGCGTACTCGGAACAAATTGGACAACAAAATTTGGGGTTCAATTTCTTCTGTTACCCTTGGGAAAATAAAAAATTGGGGGCTGAAAAAATCATTTTTGTGGAAAAAAAATATATATTTTCACGACTACATTATAAACTTCTGTGAAGCATTTGGGCATTTAAAGTGCTCACCACACATCTATATAAGTTCATTGGGGGGGTCTAGTTTCCAAAACGGGGTCACATGTGGGGGGTTTCTACTGTTTAGGTACATTAGGGGCTCTGCAAATGCAACATAACCCACGCAGACCATTCTATCAAAGTCTGCATTCCAAAACGCCTCGCCTTCCCTTCCGAGCTCTGCCATGCGCCCAAACAGTGATCCCTCCCCACATATGGGGTATCAGCATACTCAGCATAAATTGCGGGGTCCAATTTCTCCTGTTACCCTTGTGAAAGTAAAAATCTGGGGGTGAAAATATCATTTTTGTGGAAAAAATATGATTTTTTATTTCATGGCTCTACATTATAAACTTCTGTGAAGCAGTTGGGGGGTTCATAGTGCTCACCACACATCTAGATAAGGTCCTTGGGGGGTCTAGTTTCCAGAATGGGGTCACTTGTCGGGGGTTTCTACTGTTCAGGTACATCAGGAGATCTGCAAATGCAACATGATGCCCACAGACCATTTCATCAAAGTCTGCTGTTATGATCTGGTGGTTAGGACAAATAGTGGACCTGGTAGTTAGAGCACCAGAAAAGACCTGATAGCACATTAGAACAGGACAAGGTCTGGGAAGTGGAACCTCTGCTGACCGCAATCCCTAATCCTATCACGCACACTAGAAATAGCCGTGGAGCGCTCCTATCATGACCTAGGCGCCTCGTCACAGCCTCAGAACTAGCTAGCCCTAGAGATAGGAAAAATAAGCCTATCTTGCCTCAGAGAAAATTCCCCAAAGGAAAAGGCAGCCCCCCACATATATTGACTGTGAGTAAGATGAAATCACAAACACAGAGATGAAATAGATTTAGCAAAGAGAGGCCCGACTTACTAAAGATTATTATTATTATTACTAAGCAGACAGAAGATAGGAAAGGTCACTTTGCAGTCAGCAAAAAACCCTACAAAAAGCCACACAGAGAGTGCAGGGAAAAATACCTTCCGCACCGACTAACGGAGCGGAGGCGCCCCTCTGCGTCCCAGAGCTTCCAGCAAGCAAGGCAAAATTCACATAAGCATGCTGGACAGAAAAAATAGCAAACAAGAAAAAAGCAAAACGAAACTTAGCTTTTGCTGGAGGAAACAGGTAACCAGGAAGATCCAGGAGCGAACTAGACCAATGCTACAACATTGACAGCTGGCATCGGACAAGGATCCAAGTGGAGTTAAATAGAGCAGCCCACTAACGAATTAGCCTCGTCACCTGTAGAAGGAAACTCAGAAACACCCACAGGCATCAGAGAAAGTCCACGGACAGAACCAGCCGAAGTACCATTCATGACCACAGGAGGGAGCCCGAAAACAGAATTCACAACAGTACCCCCCTCTTGAGGAGGCGTAACCGAACCCTCACGAGAGCCCCCAGGCCGACCAGGATGAGCCAAATGAAAGGCACGAACCAGATCGGCCGCATGAACATCAGAGGCAAAAACCCAGGAATTATCCTCCTGAGCAGAACCCTTCCACTTGACCAAGTACTGGAGTTTCCGCCTCGAAATACGAGAATCCAAAATCTTCTCCACCACATACTCCAACTCCCCCTCAACCAACACCGGAGCAGGAGGGTCAACGGATGGAACCACAGGCGCCACATATCTCCGCAACAACGACCTATGGAACACATTATGGATGGCAAAAGAATCTGGAAGGGCCAAACGAAATGACACAGGATTGATAACCTCAGAAATTTTATACGGACCAATGCTACAACATTGACAGCTGGCATCGGACAAGGATCCAAGTGGAGTTAAATAGAGCAGCCCACTAACGAATTAGCCTAGTCGTCACTAGTGTTGAGCGATACCTTCCGATATCGGAAAGTATCGGTATCGGATAGGATCGGCCGATATTCAAAAAATATCGGATATCGCCGATACCGATACCCGATCCCAATGCAAGTCAATGGGACCAAAATATCGGAATTAAAATAAACCCTTTCTTGCCTTGTAGGTTCATTCTACATGAAGGAAAACAACTAAGAATAATGTAGGATGTATTGTGGGAGGTGGCGGAGACATTAAAGGCAATGAGGTTTAGCCCAATCAAATAGAATAGCATGTTTTTTCTTTTTTTTAAGACGTTCGGAGTGAAAAAGATATTGAGTATGTAAATTTTTTTTTATTTTGTCAGATATTGATGTTTCACTATTCCACGCCCTTCCCCTTCTTTTTTTTTCTTTTTTTTTTTACTTTTCCCTCACTTTCATCTTCATCATCATCAGCATCTTTGACATCAACTTCTTCTTCACCTTATTCATCTTCTTCTTCATCTTCTACCTATTTTTTTTTTTATTACATTCTTCATATTCATTTTATTCAACTATTATTATTCTTCCTATTCTACATATTCTTTTTATTCCACTGTTATTATTCTTCCTATTCTACTTCTTCATCATATTCTCATTTGTGACAGGCATTCCCGTAGTTGTTATCTATAAAAGTTGGAAGATTACTCCTTCCGTTCTGCCAGTCACAAAAGTTACATTTGTCCGCGTTCAGTTTGGCCTGCAGCATCAGGCTTTATCCAGGGGCACCACGAGGAGGAACGGACTCACCCCCATACACTGCTTAGTCTTCTTCTGCATATAATTTAGATAATATCTTTTGCTCTGATATTAAGTCTTATGCTTAATGTTCTTCTGCTCTTTGTTCTGCAGCCTCTTGTTCTTCTGCTTCTCGGTCTTCCATGTCGTCGTCTCCAGGGTCGTCGTCTCCAGTGTCGTCATCTCCGCCATTGTCGTCTCAGCCGTAGTCGTCTCCGCCGTCGTCGTCGTCGTCATCGGGGTGGTCTTCCGGGTCGTCGTCGTCGTCGTCATCGGGGTGGTCTTCCGGGTCGTCGACTTTAGGGTCTTCAACTTGGAAATGTAGCAGAAGGTACAAGAAGGCTGAGAAAATGCCAAGAACCAGCTGATGGAACTGGAACTCGGATGGCTACCCGAAGGTTCAAGAGCCTATGGAACTACCGAGGACCAGCTGACGTTACTGGAACCCGGTTACTAAGCAGGAGGTACCCGTGCTAAAAAGCACTACCAAGGACCGCCTGACGTTGGCGGAACTCGGATACCCAGAAGGAGGCACCTAAGCCAAAGGCTCTGCCCGGAACCAGCTGACGGTACTGGAACCAGGATGGGGAGCAGAAGGTACAAGAGCAAAAGACACTGCCGAGAACCAGCTGACGGTACTGGAACCCGGATGGGTAGCCGAAGGTCCAAGAGCCAATGGAACTACCGAGGACCAGCTGACGTTACTGGAACCCGGTTACTAAGCAGGAGGTACCCGTGCCCGAAAGCACTACCAAGGACCACCTGACGTTGGTGGAACTTGGATACCCAGAAGGAGGCACCTAAGCCAAAGGCTCTGCCCGGAACCAGCTGACGGTACTGGAACCAGGATGGGGAGCAGAAGGTACAAGAGCAAAAGACACTGCCGAGAACCAGCTGACGGTGCTGGAACCAGGTGGTGGACCTGAAGGTCCACAGGAGAGGAGAGAACAGCTAGGCCGCGAGGCAGCCGCAGTTACCGAACCCCAACAGTCCTACAGGGGGAGCTGGGCCTACTGGCACTACAGAACCAGCCTTGACTACCAGTTCACGCAGCCCACATAGGAAGCTCCTAAACTGGAGGCACCCTGGAGTTGGCTAACCCGACCGCACCACGACGGGGCAAGCATAGGCGTCTCAGTGAGCTTGACACAACCCGGAGACAGCTGGCGGTGCTGAAACCAGGCTTGGCACGAGGGAGTACCTGTGTCAAAAACACTGCCGAGAATCAGCAGGCGGTGCTGGAACCCAGATGCGTTGCCCCAGTGTGCAAGAGCCAATGGCACGACCGAGGACCAGCTGGCGGTGCTGGAACCCGGTTACTAAGCTGTATGTGCCCGCGCTTAAAAGCACTACCAAGGACCGCCTGACGTTGGCGGAACTCGGATACCCAGGAGGAGGCACCTAAGCCAAAGGCTCGCCCTGGAACCAGCTGACGGTGCTGGAACCAGGTGGTGGACCTGAAGGTCCACAGGAGAGGAGAGAACAGCTAGGCCGCGAGGCAGCCGCAGTTACCGAACCCCAACAGTCCTACAGGGGGAGCTGGGCCTACTGGCACTACAGAACCAGCCTTGACTGCCAGTTCACGCAGCCCACATAGGAAGCTCCTAAACTGGAGGCACCCTGGAGTTGGCTAACCCGACCGCACCACGACGGGGCAAGCATAGGCGTCTCAGTGAGCTTGACACAACCCGGAAACAGCTGGCGGTGCTGAAACCAGGCTTGGCACGAGGGAGTACCTGTGTCAAGAACACTGCCGAGAACCAGCTGGCGGTGCTGGAACCCAGATGCGTTGCCCCAGTGTGCAAGAGCCAATGGCACGACCGAGGACCAGCTGGCGGTGCTGGAACCCGGTTACTAAGCTGTAGGTGCCCGCGCTTAAAAGCACTACCAAGGAACGCCTGACGTTGGCGGAACTCGGATACCCAGGAGGAGGCACCTAAGCCAAAGGCTCGCCCTGGAACCAGCTGACGGTGCTGGAACCAGGTGGTGGACCTGAAGGTCCACAGGAGAGGGAAGAACAGCTAGGCCGCGAGGCAGCCGCAGTTACCGAACCCCAACAGTCCTACAGGGGGAGCTGGGCCTACTGGCACTACAGAACCAGCCTTGACTGCCAGTTCACGCAGCCCACATAGGAAGCTCCTAAACTGGAGGCACCCTGGAGTTGGCTAACCCGACCGCACCACGACGGGGCAAGCATAGGCGTCTCAGCGAGCTTGACACAACCCGGAAACAGCTGACGGTGCTGAAACCAGGCTTGGCACGAGGGAGTACCTGTGACAAGAACACTGCCGAGAACCAGCTGGCGGTGCTGGAACCCAGATTCGTTGCCTATTAAAGATTGTCTTCCTAGAGCCCCAACTAGCGGTGTTGGAGCTAAGGGTAAGCAGGGGGAGCAGAGTGTAGGCCGAAGCCTGCACTGGAGGCAGCTTTGTGTCTGCGTTGCGTTTGCAGGACACTTTGCCGGCTACACAGTGGGGGAACAGCTGGCGTTGCTGAACCCCACTAACACAATGGCGTGTGTTTTTCTCTGTGCAGCTAGCACTTGCGGTCAAAAACTAGCGATGTTAGAGCCCGTGTTGAAGCAGGAGGAGGAGGAGAGGAGCAGAGTGTAGGCCGAAGCCTATTTGAACCAATTTCAAAGGAAACCTTTAACCCCCCCTCAGGTGTTACAAAGTACAAGAGACACACCTTGTGCAGTATTAATGCTGCACAAGTGAAAGGTTGCTCTATTAATTTGTCTACTTGCACACGCTGAATGAAAGACGTACACAATTTAGCCCATTCTACAGTCAAACTGTAGTGGATGCGTGACTTGGCTTTTTAAGGAGACGCAGCACAGGTGTCCCAAATAACGCCTTGGTGCTTGGCGCAGCTTCCTGAGCGTTGTTATTTGCTGTACAGGAGTCTGCGCTCTTGTGTTATCCCTTGGCAATGCCCTGTTAGAGCTGCCCGTCTTATGACCTCATTTCATGTTGGCCGGTGCGGTTAACGATGGCCATAAATCCCAGACCCACAGTGCCTTTTCATAAAGTCACACTGCGGTGCTGTGATTCGTGGCCTTGAGCAGTAAATATTTTGGCCGCTCACACACGTCCTTACACCTGCTTCAGACTGGGCGGCCTCTGCTGATCCCTTCTCGCATGCCGCGGCCATGAGGCTGCACAGTCTGAAGAAGGCGGAAGGAGATGAGTTAAGACAGGTGAAGATATGCACTGCTCGTGCCCATCAATCACACCCTCGCAGTCAAAATAAGACAACGAGGAGCATTGTTTCAGGCAGGGCGGACGCACAGGCGCAACAAGCCAACCAATGATGTCAGAAGACGGGAAGCGCTACCAAGGGGGGTGCTGCGTATCATTAGAAAGGAAAGTCACACCTCAGGGACAGTGGAATGGTCTCAATGAGACACATTTTGTACGTTTTGAGTTCCACGTGGGCAAGGACAAAAAGTCAGCCACCTTGTACAAATGCAGCAGTACTGCTGTACAAGGTGGCTGTTATACATAGAAACACCTGGGGGTGGGGGGCAGGCTCCCTTCAATTTCAGTTCATGTGCCTGCGTGGCGTTTGCAGGACACGTTGCCAGCTACACAGCAGGGGAACAGCTGGCGGTGCTGAACCCCACTAACACATTGGCTGGTGTTTTTCTCTATGCAGCTAGCATGTCCGGGCAGAAACTGGCGTTGTTTGAGCCCAGGGTCAGCAGGAGGAGGAGAGGAGCAAAGTGTAGGCCGAAGCCTGCACTGGTGGCAGCTTTTGTTCAGTTGTGCCAGCGTGGCTTGTGCTGGACACGATGCCGACTACACAGCAGGGGAAAAGCTGGCGGTGCTGAACCCCACTAACACATTGGCTGGTGTTTTTCTCTGTGCAGCTAGCATGTCCGGGCAGAAACTGGCGTTGTTTGAGCCCAGGGTCAGCAGGAGGAGGAGAGGAGCAAAGTGTAGGCCGAAGCCTGCACTGGTGGCAGCTTTTGTTCAGTTGTGCCAGCGTGGCTTGTGCTGGACACGATGCCGACTACACAGCAGGGGAACAGCTGGCGGTGCTGAACCCCACTAACACATTGGCTGGTGTTTTTCTCTGTGCAGCTAGCATGTCCGGGCAGAAACTGGCGTTGTTTGAGCCCAGGGTCAGCAGGAGGAGGAGAGGAGCAAAGTGTAGGCCGAAGCCTGCACTGGTGGCAGCTTTTGTTCTGTTGTGCCAGCGTGGCTTGTGCTGGACACGTTGCCGACTACACAGCAAGGGAACAGCTGGCGTTGCTGAACCCCACTAACACATTGACTGGTGTTTTTCTCTGTGCAGCTAGCAGTTCCGGGCAAAAACTAGCGGTGTTTGAGCCCAGGGTCAGCAGGAGGAGTAGAGGAGCAGAGTGTAGGCCGAAGCCTAGTTGAACCAATTTCAAAGGTTACCTTTAACCCCCCCTCAGGTGTTGCAAGGTACAAGAGCCACACCTTGAACAGCATTAATGATGCACAAGTCAAAGGTTGCTCTATTTAATTTTGCTCCTTGCACACGCTGAATTAAACACGTACACTATTTAGCCCATTATACTGTCAAACAGTAGTGGAGGCGTGACTAGTCTACTAGTCTTTTTAAGGAGACGCAGCACAGGTGTACAAATTTACACCTAGGTGCTGTGCACAGATTCCTTACCGTTGTTATTTGCAGTACAGGAAGCTGCGCTCTTGTGTTATCCCTTGGCAATACCCTGTTAGTGCAGGCCGTCTCATGACCTCATTTCATGTTGGCCGGTGCGGTTAACGATGGCCATAAATCCCAGACCCACAGTGGCTTTTCCTAAAGTCACACTGCGGTGCTGGGATTCGTGGCCTTGTGCAGTAAATATGTTCGCCGCTCACACATGTCCTTACACCTGCTTCAGACTGGGCGGCCTCAGCTGATCCCTTATCGCATGCCGCGGCCATGAGGCCGCACAGTCAGAAGAAGGCGGAAGGAGGGGAGTGAAGACAGGGGAACATATGCATTGCTCGTGCCCATCAATCACACCCTCGCAGTCAAAATATATGAGACAACGGGGGGCGTGGTGTCGGGCAGGGGGGACGCACAGGCACAGCCAGCCAACCAATGATGTCAGGAGACGGGCAGCGCTAACAATGGGGGTGCTGCGTGTCATTAAAAAGGAAAGTCACACCTCAGGGACATTGTAATGGTCTGTAATGAGACACATTTTGTACTTGTTGAGTTCCACGTGTGCAAGGAGAAAAAGTCAGCCACCTTGTACAAATGCAGCAGTACTGCTGTACAAGGTGGCTGTTATACATAGAAACACCTGGGGGGGTGGGGGGCAGGCTCCCTTCAATTTCAGTTCATGTGCCTGCGTGGCGTTTGCAGGACACGTTGCCAGCTACACAGCAGGGGAACAGCTGGCGGTGCTGAACCCCACTAACACATTGGCTGGTGTTTTTCTCTGTGCAGCCAGCATGTCCGGGCAGAAACTGGCGTTGTTTGAGCCCAGGGTCAGCAGGAGGAGGAGAGGAGCAAAGTGTAGGCCGAAGCCTGCACTGGTGGCAGCTTTTGGTCAGTTGTGCCAGCGTGGCTTGTGCTGGACACGATGCCAACTACACAGCAGGGGAACAGCTGGCGGTGCTGAACCCCACGAACACATTGACTGGTGTTTTTCTCTGTGCAGCTAGCAGTTCCGGGCAGAAACTAGCGGTGTTTGAGCCCAGGGTCAGCAGGAGGAGTAGAGGAGCAGAGTGTAGGCCGAAGCCTAGTTGAACCAATTTCAAAGGTTACCTTTAACCCCCCCCCCTCAGGTGTTGCAAGGTACAAGAGCCACACCTTGAACAGCATTAATGATGCACAAGTCAAAGGTTGCTCTATTTAATTTTGCTCCTTGCACACGCTGAATTAAACACGTACACTATTTAGCCCATTATACTGTCAAACAGTAGTGGAGGCGTGACTACTAGTCTTTTTAAGGAGACGCAGCATAGGTGTACAAATTTACACCTAGGTGCTGTGCGCAGATTCCTTACCATTGTTATTTGCAGTACAGGAAACTGCGCTCTTGTGTTATCCCTTGGCAATACCCTGTTAGTGCAGGCCTTCTCATGACCTCATTTCATGTTGGCCGTTGCGGTTAATGATGGCCATAAATCCCAGACCCACAGTGGCTTTTCCTAAAGTCACACTGCGGTGCTGGGATTCGTGGCCTTGTGCAGTAAATATGTTCGCCGCTCACACATGTCCTTACACCTGCTTCAGACTGGGCGGCCTCAGCTGATCCCACATCGCATGCCGCGGCCATGAGGCCACACAGTCAGAAGAAGGCGGAAGGAGGGGAGTGAAGACAGGGGAACATATGCACTGCTCGTGCCCATCAATCACACCCTCGCAGTCAAAAAATATGAGACAACGGGGGGCGTTGTGTCGGGCAGGGGGGACGCACAGGCACAGCCAGCCAACCAATGATGTCAGGAGACGGGCAGCGCTAACAATGGGGGTGCTGCGTGTCATTAAAAAGGAAAGTCACACCTCAGGGACATTGTAATGGTCTGTAATGAGACACATTTTGTACTTGTTGAGTTCCACGTGTGCAAGGAGAAAAAGTCAGCCACCTTGTACAAATGCAGCAGTACTGCTGTACAAGGTGGCTGTTATACATAGAAACACCTGGGGGGGTGGGGGGCAGGCTCCCTTCAATTTCAGTTCATGTGCCTGCGTGGCGTTTGCAGGACACGTTGCCAGCTACACAGCAGGGGAACAGCTGGCGGTGCTGAACCCCACTAACACATTGGCTGGTGTTTTTCTCTGTGCAGCCAGCATGTCCGGGCAGAAACTGGCGTTGTTTGAGCCCAGGGTCAGCAGGAGGAGGAGAGGAGCAAAGTGTAGGCCGAAGCCTGCACTGGTGGCAGCTTTTGGTCAGTTGTGCCAGCGTGGCTTGTGCTGGACACGATGCCGACTACACAGCAGGGGAACAGCTGGCGGTGCTGAACCCCACTAACACATTGGCTGGTGTTTTTCTCTGTGCAGCCAGCATGTCCGGGCAGAAACTGGCGTTGTTTGAGCCCAGGGTCAGCAGGAGGAGGAGAGGAGCAAAGTGTAGGCCGAAGCCTGCACTGGTGGCAGCTTTTGGTCAGTTGTGCCAGCGTGGCTTGTGCTGGACACGATGCCGACTACACAGCAGGGGAACAGCTGGCGGTGCTGAACCCCACTAACACATTGGCTGGTGTTTTTCTCTGTGCAGCTAGCATGTCCAGGCAGAAACTGGCGTTGTTTGAGCCCAGGGTCAGCAGCAGGAGGAGAGGAGCAGAGTGTAGGCCGAAGCCTAGTTGAACCAATTTCAAAGGTTACCTTTAACCCCCCCCTCAGGTGTTGCAAGGTACAAGAGCCACACCTTGAACAGCATTAATGATGCACAAGTCAAAGGTTGCTCTATTTAATTTTGCTCCTTGCACACGCTGAATAAAACACGTACACTATTTAGCCCATTATACTGTCAAACAGTAGTGGAGGCGTGACTACTAGTCTTTTTAAGCAGATGCAGCACAGGTGTCAAAATTTACACCTAGCTGCTGTGCGCAGATTCCTGAGCGTTGTTATTTGCTGTACAGGAGTCTGCACTATTGGGATCCCTTGGCCATGCGCTGTGAGCGCTTCCTGTCTTCTGACCTCATTTAATGTCGGCCGTTACGGTTAGCGATGGACATGAATCCCAGACCCACAGTGTGTTTTCAAAAAATCACACTGCGTGGCTGGGATTCGTGGCCTTGTTCAGTAAATATGTTTGACGCTCACACATGTCCTTACACCTGCTTCAGACTGGGCGGCCTCATCTGATCCCTTATCGCCTGCCGCGGCCATGAGGACACCCAGTCTGAAGAAGGCGGAAGGAGATGAGTGAACACAGGCAAACATATGCACTGCACATGCCCATCAATCACACCCTCGCTGTTCAAAAAAATAAGACACCGAGGGGCGTTGTTTCGAGCAGGGCAGACGCACAGGCGCAGCCAGCTAACCAATGATGTCAAAAGACGGGCAGCGCTAACAAGGGTGGTGCTGCGTATCATTAGAAAGGAAAGTCACACCTCAGGGACAGTGGAATGGTCTCAATGAGACACATTTTGTACGTGTTGAGTTCCACGTGGGCAAGGAGAAAAAGTCAGCCACCTTGTACAAATGCAGCAGTACTGCTGTACAAGGTGGCTGTTTTACATAGAAACACCTGGGGGTGGGGGGCAGGCTCCCTTCAATTTCAGTTCATGTGCCTGCGTGGCGTTTGCAGGTCACGTTGCAAGCTACACAGCAGGGGAACAGCTGGCGGTGCTGAACCCCACTGACACATTGACTGGTGTTTTTCTCTGTGCAGCTCGCATGTCCGGGCAAAAACTGGCGGTGTTAGAGCCCAGGGTCAGCAGGAGGAGGAGAGGAGCAATGTGTAGGCCGAAGCCTGCACTGGTGGCAGCTTTTGGTCAGTTGTGCCAGCGTGGCTTGTGCTGGACACGATGCCGACTACACAGCAGGGAAACAGCTGGCGGTGCTGAACCCCACTAACACATTGGCTGGTGTTTTTCTCTGTGCAGCTAGCACTTCCGGGCAGAAACTGGCGGTGTTTGAGCCCAGGGTCAGCAGGAGGAGGAGAGGAGCAGAGTGTAGGCCGAACCCTGCACTGGTGGCAGCTTTTGGTCAGTTGTGCCAGCGTGGCTTGTGCTGGACACGATGCCGACTACACAGCAGGGGAACAGCTGGCGGTGCTGAACCTCACTAACACATTGACTGGTGTTTTTCTCTGTGCAGCTAGCAGTTCCGGGCAAAAACTAGCGGTGTTTGAGCCCAGGGTCAGCAGGAGAGGAGCAGAGTGTAGGCCGAAGCCTAGTTGAACCAATTTCAAAGGTTACCTTTAACCCCCCTCAGGTGTTGCAAGGTACAAGAGCCACACCTTGTGCAGCATTAATGCTGCACAAGTAAAAGGTTGCTCTATTTGTTTTGCTCCTTGCACACGCTGACTAAAACACGTACACTATTTAGCCCATTATACTGTCAAACAGTTGTGGAGGCGTGACTTGTCTTTTTAAGGAGACGCAGCACAGGTGTCAAAATTTGCACCTAGGTACTGGGCGTAGATTCCTGAGCGTTGTTATTTGCTGTACAGGAGTCTGCGCTATTGTGATCCCTTGGCCATGCGCTGTGAGCGCTTCCTGTCTTCTGACCTTATTTCATTTCGGCCGTTGCGGTTAGCGATGGACATGAATCCCAGACCCACAGTGTGTTTTCAAAAAATCACACTGCGTGGCTGGGATTCGTGGCCTTGTGCAGTAAATAGGTTTGCCGCTTACACATGTCCTTACACCTGCTCCAGACTGGGCGGCCTCAGCTGATCCCTTATCGCCTACCACGGCCAGGAGGCCGCACAGTCTGAAGAAGGCGGAAGGAGATGAGTTAAGACAGGCGAACATATGCACTGCTCGTGCCCATAAACCACACCCTCGCTGACAAAATAAATATGACAACGAGGGGCGTTGTTTCTAGCAGGGCGGATGCACAGGCGCAGCCAGCTAACCATGATGACAAAAGACGGGAAACGCTACCAAGGGAGGTGCTGCGTATCATTAGAAAGGAAAGTCACCCCTCAGGGACAGTGGAATGGTCTCAATGAGACACATTTTGTACGTGTTGAGTTCCACGTGGGCAAGGAGAAAAAGTCAGCCACCTTGTACAAATGCAGCAGTACTGCTGTACTAGGTGGCTGTTATACATAGAAACACCTGGGGGGGTGGGGCCAGGTTCCCTTTAATTTCAGTTTATGTGCCTGCGTGGCGTTTGCAGGTCACGTTGCCGGCTACACAGCAGGGGAACAGCTGGCGTTGCTGAACCCCACTAACACATTGGCTGGTGTTTTTCTCTGTGCAGCTAGCACTTCCGGGCAAAAACTAGCGGTGTTTGAGCCCAGGGTCAGCAGGAGGAGGAGAGGAGCAGAGTGTAGGCCGAAGCCTGCACTGGTGGCAGCTTTTGTTCTGTTGTGCCAGCGTGGCTTGTGCTGGACACGTTGCCGACTACACAGCAGGGGAACAGCTGGCGGTGCTGAACCCCACTGACACATCACCTAGTGTTTTTTCTGTGTAGACAACACTTCCAGGTGGCAACTGACAGTGTTGAAACCCAGGGAATCAAAGAGGAGCAGAGTGTAGGCCGAAGCCTGCAGTGGAGCAAGTTGAAAGGGAACCTTTAACCCCCCCCCCCCCCCGGCATTTGTTGCTGAAAGAGCCATCTTGTACAGCAGTAATACTGCACATGGAAAATGGTGGCTCCGAAAATTATGCTCCTTGCAAACGCTGAAGTACACACTCATATAATGTGTCCCCTCACACCGTCAAACCATCCCGGAAGTGGGACTTTCCTTTGTAATGTGACACAGCACAGCCGTCATTCCAACCCCCTTGGTGCCGGGCGCCACCTCCTCAACGTTGTTTGGTTCTGTCACGGAGCCCGCGCTGTAATGTTATCCCTTGGCCATGCACAGTTAGCGGTGCCCGTCTTCTGACATCATGTAGGTGTCAGGCTGGCAGTGCCTGTGCGTCCAAGCTGCCCGAGATCCAACCTTGCAGTGTCATCTAATGTAGTCCCACTGCGGGCCAGGGATCCATGGGCATGCGCAGTGCATATCATCGCCTCTCACTCACCTCCTTCCTGCTTCTTCAGACTGTGCGGCGTCACGGCCGTGGCATGCTATTAGGGATCAGCTGACGCCGCCTAGTCTGAAGAAGCGTGAAGAAGGGGAGTGAGAGGCTAGTATATGCACTGCGCATGGCCATGGATACCAGGCCCACTGTGGGATCACATTAGACGACACTGCGAGGTGTGATTTCGGGCAGCGTGGACGCACAGGCGCAGCCAGGACGACAACAAATGATGTCAGAGGACGGGCAGCGCAAACTGTGCATGGCCAAGGGATAACATAACAGCGCAGGGTCCATGACGGAATCAAACAACGCTAAGGAGGCAGCGCACGGTGCCAAGGGGGTAGCAATGACGGCTGTGCTGCGTCACATTACAAAGGAAAGTCCCACCTCCGGGACGGTTGGACGGTGTGAGGGGACACATTACATGAGTGTGTAGTTCAGCGTTTGCAAGGAGCATAATTTCAAGAGCGACCTTTCCCTTGTGCAGTATTAGTGCTGCACATGGTGGCTCTTTCAGTAACAAACGCCTGGGGGGGGGGGACAGGTCCCCTTACATTTTAGTTGTGCCAGCGTGGCGGTCGCATGACACGTTGCCGGATACACAGCTGGGGATCAGCTGACGTTACTGAACCCCAATAACAGAGGAGCGACTGTTGACTGTGCACACAGCACTTCCAGGCACCAACTGGCGGTGTTAGAGCCCAGGGACAGCAGGAGGAGCAGATTGGAGGTATTGCCGCACACACAGCTGGGGATCAGCTGACGTTACTGAACCACAATAACAGAGGAGCGACTGTTGACTGTGCACACAGCACTTCCAGGCACCAACTGGCGGTGTTAGAGCCCAGGGACAGCAGGAGGAGCAGATTGGAGGTATTGCCGCACACACAGCTGGGGATCAGCTGACGTTACTGAACCCCAATAACAGAGGAGCGACTGTTGACTGTGCACACAGCACTTCCAGGCACCAACTGGCGGTGTTAGAGCCCAGGGACAGCAGGAGGAGCAGATTGGAGGTATTGCCGCACACACAGCTGGGGATCAGCTGACGTTACTGAACCCCAATAACAGAGGAGCGACTGTTGACTGTGCACACAGCACTTCCAGGCACCAACTGGTGGTGTTAGAGCCCAGGGACAGCAGGAGGAGCAGATTGGAGGTATTGCCGCACACACAGCTGGGGATCAGCTGACGTTACTGAACCCCAATAACAGAGGAGCGACTGTTGACTGTGCACACAGCACTTCCAGGCACCAACTGGCGGTGTTAGAGCCCAGGGACAGCAGGAGGAGCAGATTGGAGGTATTGCCGCACACACAGCTGGGGATCAGCTGACGTTACTGAACCCCAATAACAGAGGAGCGACTGTTGACTGTGCACACAGCACTTCCAGGCACCAACTGGCGGTGTTAGAGCCCAGGGACAGCAGGAGGAGCAGAGGAACAGAGTGTAGGCCGAAGCCTGATTGGAGCAAGTTGAAAGGAAACCTTTAACCCCCCCCCAAGACGTTTGTAGCTGAAAGAGCCATCTTGTGCAGCACTAAGGATGCAAAAGGAAAAGGTTGCTCTTTTAATTATGCTCCTTGCAAACACCGAAGTAAACACTAAAAATGTGTCCCTTTATACCGTTAAACCGTTCCGGAGGTGCGAATTTCCTTCGTAATGGGACACAGCACAGCTGTCATTCCTATCCCCTTGATGCCGTGCGCTGCCTCATCAGCGTTGTTTTAAGCTGTCACGGAGCCTGCGCTGTTCTGTTAGCCCTTGGCCATGCCCAATTAGCGCTGCCTGTCTTCTGACATAATTTGGTGTCAGGCTGTCAGTGCCTGTGCGTCCACGCTGCTCCAGATCCCACCTCGCAGTCTCGTCTAACGTAATCCCACTGCGGGCCTTGGAACCATGGGCATGCACAGTGCATAACCTCGACTCTCACTCCCCTCCTTCCCTCTTCTTCAGACTGTGCGGTGTCACGGCCATGGCATGCTAGGGATCAGCTGACGGCGCACAGTCTAAAGAAGGCGGAGGGAAATGAGCGAGAGCCCGAGGGGAAGATATGCACTGCGCATGCCCATGGATCCCAGGCCCGCAGTGTGACTCAATCAGAAGACACTGCGAGGCGGGATGTCGGGCAGCGCGGCCACACAGGCGCAGCCAGCCTGACACCAAATTATGTCAGAAGACAGGCAGCGCAAATAGGGCATGCCCAAGGGATAACAGAACAGCGCAGGCTCCGTGACAGCTTAAAACAACGCTGAGGAGGCAGCGCATGGCACCAAGGGGGTAGGAATGACGGCTGTGCTGCGTCACATTACGAAGGAAAGTCCCAGCTCCGGGACGGTATAACGGTATCAGTGAACACATTTTATAAGTGTTATGTTCTGCGTGTGCAAAGAGCTAAAAAAAAAGAGCTACCTTTTCCTTGTGCAGCATTACTGCTGCACAAGATGGCTCTTTCAGTAACAAACGACGGGGGGGGGGGGACAGGTTCCCTTACATTTAGGTTGTTGTGCCAGCGTGGCGGTCGCAGGACACATTGCCGGCTACACAGCTGGGGATCAGCTGACGTTACTGAAACCCAATAACACTGGGTCGTATGTTTTTACTGTGCAGCCTGCACTTCTGAGCCGCAACTGGCGGTGTTGGAGCCCAGGAATAGCAGTTCAGGTGGTAGAAAGATGAACACAGCAGGAGACCTGGATGACACCCAATTACTTAATCAGGCAGAGGAGTGGCAAATTCCTGCGAGATCCAGGCCTGGTTCATTTTCAGGAAAGTAAGCCGGTCAACGTTATCGGAGGATAGTCGCATGCGACGGTCTGTTAGTACACCACCTGCGGCACTAAAGACACGTTCCGATAAGACACTAGCCGCAGGGCAAGCCAGCACCTCCAATGCATACTGGCTTAGCTCTGGCCATGTATCCAGCTTAGAGACCCAAAACTTGAACGGGGAAGAGCCGTCTGGGAGTACAGTAAGAGGGCAAGCCATGTAGCCTGTCACCATCTGACGGAACCGTTGCCTCCTGCTGACTGGAGCCGCCGGTGATGGTGTAGACATTTGGGGCGGGCACACAAAAGTGTGCCAGAGTTGTGCGATACTGGGCTTGCCTTGGGCAGAGGCACTGCTTCTGCTCCCTCTTTGGGCAGAGCCTCCCCCACTGCCTCGACGCACTGAGCTGCTTTGTAAAGCACTAGCAGCACTCCTCTCAGTTGGACAGGAGAAGATGATGGAATTCACCAGTGTGTCGTGGTACTCCCGCAATTTACGCTCCCGGGTCAACGCAGGGATGAGGTTTTGGACGTTGTCCCGGTAGCGAGGATCGAGGAGGGTGAACACCCAATAATCAGGCATGTTGAGAATGTGGTCGATGCGGCGGTCGTTTCTCAGGTACTGCAGCATGAAATCCACCATGTGCTGCAGAGTGCCAACTGGCCCAGAAACGCTGTCCCCTGCTTGAGACATGATCTCTGCCCGCTCGTCATCACCCTACCCTCGCTGTACACACTGACCACTGGACAATTGTGTCGCTCCCTCCTCTGGACGGAGCTCTTCCTCCTCCATTGACTCCTCCTCATCCTCCTCACAAATTGGCCCCTGCGTACCCCTTTGTGAGGAACCACGTGGCGCTGACTCTCCAGAAGCTGATGGAAAAGGTGACTCCTCATCCTCCACCTCTTCCACCACATCATCCCTTAACCCTTGCAAAGTTTGCTGAAGCAGGCAGATAATGGGGACAGTCATGCTGACTAGTGCATCATCTGCACTTGCCATCCGCATGGAATAATCAAAAGGATGCAAAACCTGGCAGACGTCCTTCATAGTGGCCCACTCTGTGGTTGTGAAGTCTGATCGGCGCTGACTGCGACTTCTTTGCGCCTGATGCAGCTGGTACTCAATAACTGCTTGCTGCTGCTCACACAACCGCTCCAACATATGTAACGTGGAATTCCACCGGGTAGGTAGGTCACATATGATGCGGTGTTCCGGAAGGCGGAATCGGCGCTGCAGAGCAGCAATGCGGGATCTGGCCAAGCTGGAACGCCGCAAGTGAGCACACTCTAGGCGGACCTTGTGCAGCAGGGCATCAAGATCCGGATAGTCCCTCAGAAAACTCTGCACAACCAAATTGAGCACATGTGCCAGACATGGGATGTGAGTGAGGTTGCCAAGGGCCAAAGCTGCCACCAGATTTCGGCCATTGTCACACACTACCATGCCTGGCTGGAGATTCGCTGGCAGTAACCACACATCGCTCTCCTGCTTGATGGCATTCCAGAGCTCCTGCGCTGTGTGGCTTCGATGCCCCAATGAAACTAGTTTCAAGACGGCCTGCTGACGTTTGGCCACGGCTGTGCTCATGTCGGTCATAGGTAAACGTTCACGGGTCCATGTGGAGGTGGACTGTGACGGATCCTGCAGAGAGGAATCAGAGGAACTGGTGTAAGAGGAGGAGTCAATGCGTACAGACTGGATTTCTGCAATCCTTGGAGTGGGCAGGACACGTCCTGCGCCACTCGCACGATCTGTACCTGGCTCAACAACATTAACCCAATGGGCAGTGAGGGAAACATATCGCCCCTGTCCATGCTGACTGGTCCACGCATCGGTGGTGAGGTGGACCTTGCTACTGACGGCGTTCAGTAGCGCATGTTTTATGTTTGCCTCAACATGCCTGTGCAGGGCAGGGACAGCCTGCCTGCTGAAGTAAAAGCGGCTGGGCACCTTGTACTGTGGGACTGCCAATGCCA
The DNA here is from genome assembly GCF_032444005.1 of Ranitomeya imitator. Classification (NCBI taxonomy): domain Eukaryota; kingdom Metazoa; phylum Chordata; class Amphibia; order Anura; family Dendrobatidae; genus Ranitomeya; species Ranitomeya imitator. The sequence continues at coordinate 422,260,023 of NC_091286.1, read as the reverse complement.
TCAAGTCACGGAAGCTGTCAGTCTCCACCAGCCTGAACGAGAGCATTTCCAGGGACAACAGTTTGGCAATGCCTGCATTCAGAGCCTGTGCTCGGGGGTGGTTGGCCGAGAATGCCCGCCTTTTCTCCCATGCCTGGACTACCGATGGCTGTAGAGTAGACTGGGAGTGTGAGGATGACTGGGAAGGTGGTGCTGTGGGTGGAATTACACTAGGTCTCTGGACAACAGTGGAGGAAGAGGCAACACGAGATGAAGAGGTGGTAGCTGCCGCTGTTGGTTGGCCTACGTCTTCACTGTGTTTCTGTAACTCCACCGCGTGCCTGTTCCGCACATGTTTCCACATATTTGTGGTATTGAGGTTGCTGACACTTTTACCTCTTTTTACTTTCTGATGACACAGCTTGCATTTGACAAACAAATGTCATCTGCAACTGTGTCAAAAAAGAACCAGGCACTGCAAGTCTTGGGAGCGCCCTTTTTGGCTTTGGAAAGAGACAGGCTCCTAACGGGTGCCAAAGTGGAGGCTACAGGCTCCGCAGTCTTCCCCCTCCCTCTCCCTCTTTGGCCCGTAAGGGGAAGCTCTTCCTCAGAGCTGCTCCCACCACCTTCCTGTTCCTCACGCCACGATGGGTCAAGGACCTCATCATCTCCACTACCCTCTGCCACCAACTGCTCCTCCTGGGTAGTCTCGGCAGCACAGTACGCATCAGAAAGCGGCACCTGAGTTTCATCATCAGATGCGTACTGTGCTGTGGTCACCGGAGGCACTGGCCCACCTGCCTCTTCAGAGTCAGAGAGATAAAGCTTTTGGGCATCACTGCACACTGCCTCTTCTTCCATTTCTCCAATGCTGCTTGGCTGGCCCCCTGTTTCCAAGCCAAGAGATTCAGAGAACAGAAGTAGAGACGGCTCCTGTCCTGGGCTCTCTGACTGCCTGGCCAATTTGGCAGGTGGTGAAGAGACAGATGGCTGCTCTCCAGTGCTCTGTGCCTGAGAGGATGTGGCACTAACTGAAGTCGATGCCGAGGCGTTAGCTGCCATCCACCCGACAACGGCTTCAATTTGGTCTTCACGTAGCAGCGGTGCACGGCGCTCTCCGACAAAGCTGCGCATGAAGGACTGTTCCCTGCTGAAACTGAGTGACGACGAGTCACCGGCGCCCGCAGCAGGCACAGAATCACCACGTCCTCTCCCTGCTCCTCTCCCTGCTCCGCGCCCACGCCCACGTGCCTTACTCCCTGCCCTCTTCATCTTGGTTGACAGATAAAGATAAGCAGAAAAGTACTAAGGCCTTAGTGTGCTTATTCCTGAAATGCTCCTCCTAACAGGTGTAAGAAACACTAATGTTGTAAATTGTGGACTAAACTTTATTATTTTTCAAATGTGGCCTACACAAGTGTTAAGTTGTGTTTGGTGAACTTAACTTTTTTTTTGGTGTAGATCGGGCTACAGAGCTAGTTTAAATCACACGGAGACCGTGTAGACAGCCGTAAACGGCGCTGCAAGGCCAAAAAACCCTCCTCTCGGTTATCCTATATAGTGTTTTTCCACTATTTAGCTGGATACGAGTGGAAAGACACTAATAGGAATTTTTTTTTTCAAATTTTAAACTGGCTGCACTATTTGAAAAAAAGGAAATTGTTTTTCAAGGTATGAGGCAGTAACGCACCCTGAGCTGAATCCAACCGGCTATGGCTGCACACAGACTACAGGGCGAGCTGCGCTCACACAGAGACCGTGCAGACAGCCGTAAACGGCGCTGCAAGGCCAACAAACCCTCCTCTAGGTTATCCTATATAGTGTTTTTCCACTATTTAGCTGGATACGAGTGGAAAGACACTAATAGGAATTTTTTTTTTCAAATTTTAAACAGGCTGCACTATTTGAAAAAAAGTAAAATTTTTCTCAAGGTATGAGGCAGTAACGAACCCTGAGCTGAATCCAACCGGCTATGGCTGCACACAGACTACAGGGCGAGCTGGGCTCACACGGAGACCGTGCAGACAGCCGTAAACGGCGCTGCAAGGCCAAAAAAACCTCCTCTAGGTTATCCTATATAGTGTTTTTCCACTATTTAGCTGGATACGAGTGGAAAGACACTAATAAGAATTTTTTTTTTCAAATTTTAAACTGGCTGCACTATTTGAAAAAAAGGAAATTGTTTTTCAAGGTATGAGGCAGTAACGCACCCTGAGCTGAATCCAACCGGCTATGGCTGCACACAGACTACAGGGCGAGCTGCGCTCACACAGAGACCGTGCAGACAGCCGTAAATGGCGCTGCAAGGCCAAAAAACCCTCCTCTAGGTTATCCTATATAGTGTTTTTCCACTATTTAGCTGGATACGAGTGGAAAGACACTAATAGGAATTTTTGTTTTTCAAATTTTAAACAGGCTGCACTATTTGAAAAAAAGTAAAATTTTTCTCTAGGTATGAGCCAGTAACGAACCCTGAGCTGAATCCAACCGGCTATGGCTGCACACAGACTACAGGGCGAGCTGGGCTCACACGGAGACCGTGCAGACAGCCGTAAACGGCGCTGCAAGGCCAAAAAACCCTCCTCTAGGTTATCCTATATAGTGTTTTTCCACTATTTAGCTGGATACGAGTGGAAAGACACTAATAGGAATTTTTTTTTTCAAATTTTAAACAGGCTGCACTATTTGAAAAAAAGTAAAATTTTTCTCAAGGTATGAGCCAGTAACGAACCCTGAGCTGAATCCAACCGGCTATGGCTGCACACAGACTACAGGGCGAGCTGGGCTCACACGGAGACCGTGCAGACAGCCGTAAACGGCGCTGCAAGGCCCAAAAACCCCCCTCTAGGTTATCCTATGTAGTGTTTTTCCACAATAGAGCTGGAGACTGGTGGAAAAACACTAATAGGAAATTTGAGAAAAAATGTGCAGCAGGCTGCACTAAGAGCAAAAAAGGACAACTGTGTGAGGCAGTGTGAACCCCCCCTGAGCTGAATACAACCGGGTATATGGCTGCACACAGACTACAGAGTGAGCTGCACACACACACACACACAGAGACCTTGCAGAACGCTGTTAAAACAGCGCTGCAAGGCAAGAGCAAGGTGAACAGTGAAGAACACACAGCGTTTTGCTAAATTAGCCTTTGGAAAGGAAAATAAAGCAATTAGCTAGCTCGACTGACCCTCAGTTAGAACACAGCGTCCTGTCCCTAACTGAAATCACAGCAGAGTGAGTGCAAAATGGCGGCAGCGTTTTTTATAGTGCAGAGTGACATCATTTCAGCAGCCAATCCAAGCCTTGCCAGTACTTACATGCCCACCATGCTAAACAGGATGTGCCCACACTTCCAATCATTCCTCATTGGCTGCTGCGTTCAGTTTGAATTCTGGGAACTTCCGATTCCGGTATCCGATACGCGGGAAGTATCGGAATTCGGTATCGGAATTCCGATACCGCAAATATCGGCCGATACCCGATACTTGCGGTATCGGAATGCTCAACACTACTCGTCACCTGTAGAAGAAAACTCAGAAACACCCACAGGCACCAGAGAAAGTCCACGGACAGAACCAGCCGAAGTACCATTCATGATCACAGGAGGGAGCCCGAAAACAGAATTCACAACAGTCTGCATTTTAAAACGTCACTACTTCCCGTCCGAGCCCCGATGTGTGCCCAAACAGTGGTCCCCCCACATATGGGGTATCAGTGTACTCAGGGCAAACAAATTTTGTGGTCCAATTTCTCCTGTTACCCTTGAGAAAATAAAAAATTGTGAGCTAAAAAATCATTTTTGAGGAAAAAAAAAGGATTTTTTATTTTCACGTCTCTACATTATAAATTTCTGTGAAGCACTTGGGGGTTCAAAGTGCTCACCACACAACTAGATAAGTTCCTTAATGGGTTTAGTTTCCAAAATGGGGTCACTTGTGGGGGGTTTCCACTGTTTAGGCACATCAGGGGCTCTCCAAACGCGACATGGCATCCGATCTTAATTCCAGCCAATTCTGCATTGAAAAAGTCAAACGGTGCTACTTCTCTTCCAAGCTCTGCCGTGCGCCCAAACAGCAGTTTACCCCCACATATGGGGTATTGACATACTCAGGAGAAATTGCCCAGCAGCGATCATAGTCTAATTTGTCCTGTTACCCTTGTGCAAATAAGAATTTGTGGGCAAAAAATCATTTATGTGTAAAAAATGCGATTTTTTATTTTCACGGCTCTACGTTATAAACTTCTGTGAAGCACTTGCGGCCTGGGTTCAAAGTGCTCACCACACATCTAGATAAGTTCCTTAAGGGGTTTATTTTCCAAAATGGTGTCACTTGTGGGGGTTTCCACTGTTTAGGCACATCAGGGGCTCTCCAAACGCGACATGGCGTTCGATCTCAATTCCAGCCAATTCTGCATTGAAAAATTCAAACGGCGCTCCTTCACTTCAAAGCCCTGCCGTGTGCCCAAACAGTGGTTTACTCCCACATAAGGGCTATCTGCGTATTCAAGAGAAATTGCACAACACATTTCGTGGTTCGTTTTCTCTTTTTACACTTGTAAAAATAAAAAAAATTGGTTCTGAAGTAACAATATTAAACAGATCACACTGGCGCTCACCCTAGGAAACAGCAACACACCTTGCCTGCTGGGATGCGGACAGAGTAGTGCCAACTGTGTCAAGAGTCCTAAACCACGTAATACAATATTGATCCCGCGCTTAAGGGTAAACCAGACAGAAAAAAAAAATGCTTCACATAGGTCCAGCTGCACAATACAACAAAACCTCCACTTGTACTATGGTAGGTGCCTGTGTGAATATCACCCAATCCCTCTGATGGCCAGAACCCTGACACCTCCATATGAAATTTTGTTCCACTGCTTCCGGCAGTAGGACCGCGTGTAGCTGCTGGCTTACCTGTGACTCATTGGTGCTGCAGCGTACGATGCACTTCTGTGTCTGCAAGGTGGCGGTTCGTTGTTGGAAACAAGTGTGCAAGGGCTCAAAACTGGGGAACAGAGCTAACCAACGCATTTCAAAGAAAGAGAGTGGCTCTTTGAAACGCGTTGGTTACCTCTGTTTTGAGAGCTTCTGCTCTCCATTCTGAACGTGACATCACAAGTAGGTGGAGCCTATCAACCACTTTCTTTTTTCCCACGCGATACCTAGGGACGCTAACGGCTGGATCTTCCCTAGCTGCATATCGCGCCTCACCATTCGGTCAGATTTCGCGATGACGTAGTTAGTGCCTGAACGTCAATGCAGAAGACGCCGGAACAAAGTCAGGTGAATATTGAAAGTGCCGGGGGCCTGAGCGACAGAGAGGTGAGTATGTGATTTTTTTTTTTTATCGCAGCAATAGCAAATGAGGCAAGTGTCTGTATGGAGCATCTTATGGGGCCATAATCAATGTTTGTGCAGGATTATATGGGCAAATATCTTTATGGATCATCTTATGGGGCCATAATCAACGTTTGTGCAGCACTATATGGCGCAAATATTTTTATGGAGCATCTTATGGGGCCATAATTAACGTTTGTGCAGGATTAAATGGGGCAAATATCTTTATGGAGCATCTTATAGGGCTATAATCAACGTTTGTGCAGCACCATATGGCTCAAATATCTTTATGGAGCATCCTATGGGGCCATAATCAACGATTGTGCAGCACTATATGGCGCAAATATCTTTATGGAGCATCTTATGGGGCCATAATTGGAGCACCCCCAGACGCAGGGCCACGAGTTCTCAGTGCCGGGCCTCTCTGGTTTGGTTCTGAGGCTGTCACGGTGGCTAGACCCGGCCCGTGACCCTGCTAAAGGGCGTCCAGTAAAGGGGTTTGTACAGTCTGTCAGAGGTTCGTGACGCCACCTGTGGTGTTCGGTCAGGGTGACCGACGCTGCTGTGGGGTCCGCTGGGGTGATGGAGTGGCAGCTGGATGGTATACCTTCCCACAGGTGAAGTAAATCCCCAGGGCTTCCCAGTAAGGTGGATGGTGATGGTGTAAGGTGCAATCAATAACGAGGACACAAGGTTGCAGTCTCCTTACCTTTTACTGAAGGCTTCAATACACTCAGTCCAGAGCACGTTCAACCAGGCTATCAGAGACCGGCCGGTCCAATGGGCACATCCAGAGTTTCCCTCGCAGATGGAAATCGTTGCCTACCAATAGCGCCTGTGTGTTGTAGTCCTACCCTGCTGAGCATTCGGAATAGTCCTCACAACTGCTGTTTCTCTTCGTTCGTTCTCTACAGCTCTCTCTCTCTCTCTCTCGTTCTTGGGTTCCAGATGTTGCTAGTTTCTAACGTCCCCCAGATATGTTATGGCTAGGACGCCACCCGTTTGACTGGAAGGCTTGGAGGTCTCCCGGGACCCTAGAGACGCCCCTCTCCCAATGTTGCCCCCTATGTCTTCATAGGTGTAGAAGGTAGACAGCCAACCTATAATCAACTGTCCAGCGGAATTTGAAGTAAGGCCTGAAGTCAGTTACTCCTACGGTGATCCGGCCACCGACTACGCACCTCAGTAAGATGTTGCCTTCCTCTCTCGGCACGACTCTTACTGGCTCTCCTTTGTGCTGATCTCGTTTACACTGTTCCACAATATTCTTCCCCTCTTGTCTCTTTCTTGGGACACCGCCGCAAGGTGTGCAGGTGCGGTTCCGTTACGTTCTGTTCTGTTCGCTAGGCACCTGCCAGGTTCCCATGCCTGACAGGGACCCCCCTGTGCCTTCTCCCTGCAACACCCCCTGCCACGGGATTTTGCCTGGTTCCAACCCAGTCAGCTTCTGACTAACTTCCTCCCCAGTCCCTAGTTTTACCAGTGTGAGGAGTGGCCCAATAAATAAAGCTTTTTGCTTCCCCTAGTGGCCGGAGTGTGAAGTGTAATGTGTTCTGGTGATACCTGGTCAGGAGAACTCCTTAGTGCCATCGGACGTACCGCTACTCGCCTTGGGGCCATACTGCAACGACCAGGTCTCTGGGGCGCTGCACTCCCCCCTGGTTAAATCCAGTACTCCTGGACTGGTAAGAAGAACAACAATATAATGCAGTGAAAGACATACAAAATTTTTGAATGCTAGGAACAAGTAAATAGAAAAAGGTGCTTCCCTTTATGGGAGGTAAGGACACTTGAACGTTACAAACAAAATAACAGTTAAATATTTTTAAATAACATTATGACTATAAATAACTCTCAGTACCCAGCCGGGTATACTACTAAGTGCAAATTTTTGGAACAAATAACTAACTCTTCCTTTAAGGGCGTATAAGCTGAACCCACTAAAGGCCTACTATCAAGTACTACAACAACTCAACTTTCTTTTCCGTTCTCATTTCACCAATGCAGGACCGCCTAGCTCCTTGGCTGAGCCTACTGCCATTGTGCCGACCATCTTTCTACATCTCTCAGGAGGACTCTCTCTCTAACCCCTACGGGTTCACTTCAAACTTTCCTGTATTCAATCTTTATTAACATTATTAAACTATCTAAGTTCTTCAACATTATTAACGGTTCAACCTTTATAAAAGTTATCATCAAACATTCCCTTTAAGAGGGATCCAAGTCTCTGGTGCAGATTCTCTTTCAGCAGCAAGTTCACAATCAGCTAGTTCTTCTGCATCATGTCTTCACAAAGTCTTCTTTGACTTATAAAACCAGTAGGGAGCACCTTTAAAAAGGTGCAAACTATATACAAGGAGTTCTGAATCATTCACCGTCCATGATCCGGCAGTCTTTGAACAATGATGAACTTGTACAAAAATAGAAAAAGGAATGAAAGACAATAGGGATCCCGGGTAAACAAAGGGATCCCTAGGAGTTAACCCTGGACAGGTTTAAGGTAGCAGCAACAGCAGGAAACAGTTAACTATTTACATTGTTCAGGTTTTCGAGGTTTAGTGCTATAACTCAGGGGGTAGCCCAGCTGGATACTGGCGGCTACCAGGTGCCAAACAAGGGGCTCCCTCACTCCAGATGGGGGCCTTATGGCTTTGCATATCCCTTTTCTCATCCGATGCGGTATCAATGTCACTAATCGGTTTTTCCGGTATAATCTGGGTTCGAGTGTCAATTTTGGTAGTAGATTCAATAGCGGCAATAATGCCCACTGTGGTAGTAGTATTAGGATTTGTCAGTTCAGAGTTATTCTTAGTCATGGCAGCAGGTGGCGCTGTTACATAGCTTATCGGTAGGTCTTCTATCACTGGGGCAGGGTCGTTCTTCATACCTGTTTCAGATGTGGTCCCTCCGTTGCCGGCCTGCTCCGTCTCCGCTGGGATCTGGAACGCTGACTGCGGGGCCTTGCTTTCTGGCTTCGGAGCGCAACTTCTTTCTCGCTCCGGACCACACGAGGCTGCCGACAGACGTCTGGTGAGGCCAGCGGTGACGATCTCCTTCCACCCGGCCTCAGTGCTCAGCTGCGTCCGCCGGAGTTGGTCGCTGAGCTCGTCCACTCCAGCCTGCAGGAATTCGGGGCTCACAAGTGACGCTTGGCCGCGGTATCTCTCTGGGCAGCTGGGGGAGTCCTCGGCTCCGACCCACGCTCCGATCCTGATCCCGGTCGGCTGGCCATGGCGCCTCCCACGTGGTTCAGTTCTTCTCCCTCCTTGTCTTTTTCCCGCTCTCTCCTTCATGGGCAGTTTCGTTTTCTTTGTCTCCACCCTCCACTGAGGATCAGGAGGCGGATTTCGGCTGCTGACAGACACGTCCTCAAAGTACAGAAATATTTAGACTGGGCGGCCATTACTTTTCGCGCTCTTCAGCTTGCTCACGCCCACTTCCACGCCCTTCTTCTTCTCCTGCGCTCCTCGTGGCGCGGCAATGGCGGCGGTTTTAGCGGGAATCTTGCGGCAATAGCAATACACAGTCTTTGCAATAAATCACAGTCCAACACGTTTCAATCACCGTTCCAAGGCACACATAACCCATTTCTTCAGGCTTAAGTACGATCCTGTTCGTGACGCCAAGTTGGAGCACCCCCAGACGCAGGGCCACGAGTTCTCAGTACCGGGCCTCTCTGGTTCGGTTCTGAGGCTGTCACGGTGGCTAGACCCCACCCGTGACCCTGCTAAGGGGCGTCCAGTAAAGGGGTTTGTACAGTCTGTCAGAGGTTCGTGACGCCACCTGTGGTGTTCGGTCAGGGTGACCGACGCTGCTGTGGGGTCTGCTGGGGTGATGGAATGGCAGCCGGATGGTATACCTTCCCACAGGTGAAGTAAATCCCCAGGGCTTCCCAGTAAGGTGGATGGTGATGGTGTAAGGCGCAATCAATAACGAGGACACAAGGTTGCAGTCTCTTTACCCTTTACTGAAGGCTTCAATACACTCAGTCCAGAGCACGTTCAACCAGGCTATCAGAGACTGGCCGGTCCGATGGGCACATCCAGAGTTTCCCTCGGAGATGGAAATCGTTGCCTACCAATAGCGCCTGTGTGTTGTAGTCCTACCCTGCTGAGCATTCGGAATAGCCCTCACAACTGCTGTTTCTCTTCGTTCGTTCTCTACAGCTCTCTTTCTCTCGTTCTTTGGTTCCAGATGTTGCTAGTTTCTAACGTCCCCCAGATATGTTATGGCTAGGACGCCACCCGTTTGACGGGAAGGCTTGTAGGTCTTCTGGGACCCTAAAGACGCCCCTCTCCCAATGTTGCCCCTTATGTCTTCATAGGTGTAGAAGGTAGACAGCCAACCTATAATCAACTGTCCAGCGGAATTTGAAGTAAGGCCTGAAGTCAGTTACTCCTACGGTGATCCGGCCACTGACTACGCGCCTCAGTAAGATGTTGCCTTCCTCTCTCGGCACGACTCTTACTAGCTCTCCTTTGTGCTGATCTCGTTTACACTGTTCCACAATATTCTTCCCCTCTTGTCTCTTTCTTGGGACACCGCCACAAGGTGTGCAGGCGCGGTTCCGTTACGTTCTGTTCTGTTCGCTAGGCACCTGCCAGGTTCCCACGCCTGACAGGGACCCCCCTGTGCCTTCTCCCTGCAACACCCCCTGCCACGGGATGTTGCCTGGGTCCAACCCAGTCAGCTTCTGACTAACTTCCTCCCCAGCCCCTAGTTTTACCAGTGTGAGGAGTGGCCCAATAAATTTAGCCTTTTGCTCCCCCTAGTGGCCGGAGTGTGAAGTGTAATGTGTTCTGGTGATACCTGGTCAGGAGAACTCCTTAGTGCCATCGGACGTACCGCTACTCGCCTTGGGGCCATACTGCAACGACCAGGTCTCTGGGGCGCTGCAATAATCAACTTTTGTGCAGCCTTATATGGGGCAAATATTTTTTATGGAGCATCTTATGGAGCCATAATTAACGTTTGTGCAGGATTATATGGGGCAAATATCTTTATGGAGCATCTTATAGGGCCATAATCAACGTTTGTGCAGCACCATATGGCTCAAATATCTTTCAAATATCTTTATGGAGCATCTTATGGGGCCATAATCAACGATTGTGCAGCACTATATGGCGCAAATATCTTTATGGAGCATCTTATGGGGCCATAATTAACATATGTGCAGGATTATATTGGGCAAATATCTTTATGGAGCATCTTATGGGGCCATAATCAACGTTTGTGCAGCACTATATGGCGCAAATATCTTTATGGAGCATCTTATGGGGCCATAATCAACGTTTGTGCAGCACTATATGGTGCAAATATCTTTACGGAGCATCTTATGGGGCCATAATTAAAATTTGTGGCGCATTATATGGGGCAAGTGTCTGTATGGAGCATCTTATGGGGCCATAATCAATTTTTGTGCAGCACTATATGGGCAAATATCTTTATGCAGCATCTTATGGGGCCATAATCAACGTTTGTGCAGCATTATATTGGGCAAATGTGTCTATAGAGCACCTTATGGGGCCAATATTAACCTTTATGCAGGATTATATGGGGCATATTTTAATATGGAGCATCTTATGGGGCCATCATAAACTTTATGGAGCATTATATGGGGCTCTTGATTCAATATGGATGTTCAAAAACACTTAACCTACTGATGTCTTAATTAATTTTACTTTTATTGGTATCTATTTTTACTTTTAACATTTACTGGTAGCTGCTGCATTTTCTACCCTAGGCTTATACTCGAGTCATTAAGTTTTCCCAGTTTTTTGTGGCTAAATTAGGGGGCTCGGCTTATACTCGAGTCGGCTTATACTCGAGTATATACGGTACATTCTTTTGCTCAGGTTTATGTTTGTCACAAGGACTAAACCAACATTGTCTTACCTTACATGTTATGCTATTACTCTCATAGGCTCAGTTCACACTATCTCTGTTCATATTGATGAGTGCATATTATTATTATTTATTTATTTATATAGCACCATTGATTCCATGGTGCTTTACATGAGAAGGGGTTACATACAAGTTACAGATATCACTTACAGTAAACAAACTAACAATGATAGACTGATACAGAGGGGCGAGGATCCTGCCCTTGCGGGCTTACATTCTACAGGATTATGGGGAAGGAGACAGTAGGTTGAGGGTTGCAGGAGCTCCGGTGTTGGTGAGGCGGTAGCTTCGGTAGTGATGAGGCGGCAGCAGGGTTGATAGTCGGATGTGTTGGGGCAAAGAATTCCAGAGGATGGGGAATATTCGGGAGAAGTCTTGGAGGCGGTTGGATGAGGAGCGAATAAGTGTGGAGGAGAGACGAAGTTCTTGGGAGGACCGGAGATCACGTGAGGGAAGATATCGGGAGATTAGTTCAGAGATATATGGAGGAGACAGGTTGTGGATGGCTTTGTAGGTCAGTATTAGTAATTTGAACTGGATACGCTGAGGGAATGGGAGCCAGTGAAGAGATTTGCAGAGGGGGGAAGCAGAGGAGTAGCGAGGAGAGAGATGAATTAGTCGGGCTGCAGAGTTAAGAATGGACTGAAGAGGTGCAAGGGTGTTAGCAGGGAGGCCACAGAAAAGGATGTTGCAGTAGTCAAGGCGGGAGATGATGAGGGCGTGCACAAGCATTTTAGTAGATTGATGGTTGAGGAAAGGACAGAATCTGGAGATATTTTTGAGCTGGAGGTGACAGGAGGTGGAAAGAGCTTGGATGTGCGGTTTGAAGGACAGGGCAGAGTCGAAGGTTACTCCGAGGCAGCAGACTTCCGGTACGGGGGAAAACATGATGTCATTGATTGAGATAGATAGGTCAGGTAAGGAAGATTTGTGGGATGGAGGAAAGATGATGAGTTCAGATTTGTCCACATTGAGTTTGAGGAAGCGAGAGGAGAAGAAGGAGGATATGGCTGATAGGCACTCTGGGATTCTAGACAGCTGAACGGAGTCATCTGGGCCAGAGAGGTAGATCTGAGTGTCATCAGCATAGAGGTGGTACTGGAATCCATGGGACTTTATGAGTTGCCCCAAGCCAAGTGTATAGATGGAGAAGAGTAGGGGTCCTAGAACAGAGTCTTTGGGGGACTCCAACAGAGAGAGGGTGGGATGAGGAGGTAGTGTGGGAGTGAGAGACGAGGAATGTGCAGTTGGAAAGGTACGAGGAGATCAAGGATAGGGCGAGGACTTTGATGCCAAAGGAGGAGAGGATCTGTAGTAAGAGGCAGTGGTCAACCGTGTCGAAAGAAGAGGACAGGTCTAGAAGGAGGAGTACAGAGTATTGTCCATTAGCTTTTGCGGTAAGTAGGTCGTTAGTGATTTTGGTCAGGGCTGTCTCAGTTGAGTGATGGGGCGGAAACCAGATTGTAGATTGTCAAAGAGCAAGTTAGATGAGAGGTGGGAGGAAAGTTCAGAGTGGACGTGCTGCTCCAGTAGTTTGGAAGCGAATGGAGCAGTGATATTGGGCGATAGCTGGACATAGCAGTTGGATCGAGGGTGGCTTTTTAAGGATAGGCGTGATTGTGGCATGTTTGAAAGCAGAAGGGAAGGTGCCAGAAGATAGTGATAGGTTGAAGAGGTGGGTTAGGGATGGGATAAGTGTGGTGGTGAGGTTGGGGAGGAGGTGGGATGGGATGGGGTCGAGTGCACAGGTGGTGAGGTGCGATTTGGAGAGGAGACAATTAAGCCCCCCTTCAGTGATGTTGGATAGGGAGGTTATGGGGTTTGGGCATTGGTCTGGTATACAAAGGGGTAGCGGTGGTTGAACAATGAAGACTTGCCTTGTCTGGTTGATCTTATTTTTAAAGTGTGTGGCTAAGTCCTCAGCTGAGATGAGGGAGGCTGGAGGGGTCAGTGGGGGGCGGAGGAGGGAGTTAAAGGTTTTGAATAACTGTTTGGGGTTGTAGGATAGGGAAGATACGAGGGTTGTGAAGTAGACCTGTTTAGCAGAGGTGAGAGCAGATTTAAAAGTGAGTGTTGCCTGTTTGAATGCAGTGAAGTCTTCTTGCAGGTGTGTTTTCTATCAACGCTGCTCCGCATCCCTGGACACTTGCCGGAGCTTTTTAGTGGTGCTATTGTGCCAAGGTTGTCTATTGATACGTTGCACTTTGCCATGGACGAGAGGGGCAACTGTGTCAATAGCTGATGCGAGAGTGGCATTGTAAAAAGCAGTGGCACTGTCTGTGTCGTGGAGTGAGGATATGGATGCTAGTGGTAGGATAGAGTCAGAGAGTGTGCACATATGCTCAGGCAATATTCGCCAGACAGTGTGCACTGTCAGGATAGGATGCTGAATCATCCATCCATTATGGGGAATCACTGGAAAAAACATTTTTCACATGATACACGTTCATTTACAGTGACCCTCAGAATAAGGAAGGGCAGTGTGCTGCACTTTCCTATACAGTGTAGAAATACATCTGACAAGGTTCTGGAAGGGAGGTTTGGGTCACCGAGGTGGATAGCCTCTGTGATGTGAGACCCAGAAAAAGTGCCCTGATTGGATGGGACTGGTCAATCTCATATCTCAACCAGGAATTTTAAAAATCTATTTTATTTAAGAAAGCTGTGCTGCCTCAGTGGTGTCTCTGTGTGAGAGGTGGGAAGACCTGTGTCTGCTGTTCAGTCTCTGCCTAAAGCTGACTGCAAGTGAACATTACTACCGGTGAGCACATTCTACAATATGGACTGTTTTTTTTCCTTGCTAGTTCTTTTTTGTTTGTCGGAAAGCAGCAGCATACCATTTGATTAACTTCTTGACTGATGATTCCTTAACCTGAAGTCACACAGCATATAAACTGTTATTCAAGCAGGAAGAGGCAGCACTGGGCATGGAATAGAGCTGGAGTGACAGAGACTATAGCTCTTCAGCCTCATTTGCATCAGTAACAGAGACCAGTGTAACCTGGCCAAATGAAGGCATAACCAGACTTGTCGATGAAAGTACTAAATGCGCATAAAAATAGTTTGAGGGGTACAATCCTATTGAAAGATTAATTTTATCACGCTTCATATAAATGAAACATGCTGTTCATAGGCTGCTAATAAATGGGAATCAAACATCCTTATTACAAGCTTATCTATGTTCAAATAGTTAAGAAATGTTAAGTTTATTCACTTCATAGACATAATTTTTGTCATGACTTGAGCCTCATAGTCAAAAGTAGGAAGTAAAACTTGAAAAGTTTCTGTATACTTTTGAATGGTCAAATCTTAGCTATCTCTTCTGTGACTTTTTATAAATGTTACCTTCCTACACAGAGACACTGTAAAATCAATGCTGGTTGAAGCATAAGTAATTTGACTATGCTTCAAGGGATCTTTTAGATGTGTTTGTTAAACTGACTCAGAGTTGTAGTGTGGCACTATGCATTTTACAGAAGGCCTTTATACATACTTTAAAAAAAAATCTACATGATTTTACTTTTTGTATTGCTTTAAGCTACCATAAAACTGATAAATCTATCAACAGCAAATCAATAGTAACAAAGTTTGAAAAGACTTTGTTATTGCAGTGCACAGTGTATACATATAATTAATTTAGTTGTTGCAACCATATTGTTGAGTTTCATTGGTATGGAAATGGATAATGTGACATGGTCTACAGAACTTCCTGTGATGTTCTTTTTTATATTAAATAGCTACATACAGTGACATATAAATCCTCTAATCTTGTGCCAATTCACAGCAGCCATGGGTTCTTCTAAGCAGCTGCCTAGCACTCTGAATATGAAAATGGTGGAGATCCACAAAGCAAAAGAAGGCTATAAGAACATAGCAAAGTGTTTTAAAGTTGCCCTTTCCTCAATTTGAAATATAACTAAGAAATGGAAGTTAATATGAACAGTGGAGGTCGAGATTAGTTCTGGAAGACCAAGTACATTTTCAGTAAGAGCTGCTAGTAGGATTGCTAGAGAGGCAAATCAGAACCCCCGCTTGACTGCAAAAGACCTTCAGAACTATTTAGCAAACTCTGGAGTTGTGGTACATTGTTTCACTATTCAGAGACACCTGCACAAATACAGTTAGGTCCATATATATTTGGACAGAGACAACATTTTTCTAATTTTGGTTATAGACATTACCACAATGAATTTTAAACAAAACAATTCAGATGCAGTTGAAGTTCAGACTTTCAGCTTTCATTTGAGGGTATCCACATTAAAATTGGATGAAGGGTTTAGGAGTTTCAGCTCCTTAACATAGTAACATAGTAACATAGTAACATAGTTAGTAAGGCCGAAAAAAGACATTTGTCCATCCAGTTCAGCCTATATTCCATCATAATAAGTACCCAGATCTACGTCCTTCTACAGAACCTAATAATTGTATGATACAATATTGTTCTGCTCCAGGAAGACATCCAGGCCTCTCTTGAACCCCTCGACTGAGTTCGCCATCACCACCTCCTCAGGCAAGCAATTCCAGATTCTCACTGCCCTAACAGTAAAGAATCCTCTTCTATGTTGGTGGAAAAACCTTCTCTCCTCCAGACGCAAAGAATGCCCCCTTGTGCCCGTCACCTTCCTTGGTATAAACAGATCCTCAGCGAGATATTTGTATTGTCCCCTTATATACTTATACATGGTTATTAGATCGCCCCTCAGTCGTCTTTTTTCTAGACTAAATAATCCTAATTTCGCTAATCTATCTGGGTATTGTAGTTCTCCCATCCCCTTTATTAATTTTGTTGCCCTCCTTTGTACTCTCTCTAGTTCCATTATATCCTTCCTGAGCACCGGTGCCCAAAACTGGACACAGTACTCCATGTGCGGTCTAACTAGGGATTTGTACAGAGGCAGTATAATGCTCTCATCATGTGTATCCAGACCTCTTTTAATGCACCCCATGATCCTGTTTGCCTTGGCAGCTGCTGCCTGGCACTGGCTGCTCCAGGTAAGTTTATCATTAACTAGGATCCCCAAGTCCTTCTCCCTGTCAGATTTACCCAGTGGTTTCCCGTTCAGTGTGTAATGGTGATATTGATTCCCTCTTCCCATGTGTATAACCTTACATTTATCATTGTTAAACCTCATCTGCCACCTTTCAGCCCAAGTTTCCAACTTATCCAGATCCATCTGTAGCAGAATACTATCTTCTCTTGTATTAACTGCTTTACATAGTTTTGTATCATCTGCAAATATCGATATTTTACTGTGTAAACCTTCTACCAGATCATTAATGAATATGTTGAAGAGAACAGGTCCCAATACTGACCCCTGCGGTACCCCACTGGTCACAGCGACCCAGTTAGAGACTATACCATTTATAACCACCCTCTGCTTTCTATCACTAAGCCAGTTACTAACCCATTTACACACATTTTCCCCCAGACCAAGCATTCTCATTTTGTGTACCAACCTCTTGTGCGGCACGGTATCAAACGCTTTGGAAAAATCGAGATATACCACGTCCAATGACTCACCGTGGTCCAGTCTATAGCTTACCTCTTCATAAAAACTGATTAGATTGGTTTGACAGGAGCGATTTCTCATAAACCCATGCTGATATGGAGTTAAACAGTTATTCTCATTGAGATAATCCAGAATAACATCCCTCAGAAACCCTTCAAATATTTTACCAACAATAGAGGTTAGACTTACTGGCCTATAATTTCCAGGTTCACTTTTAGAGCCCTTTTTGAATATTGGCACCACATTTGCTATGCGCCAGTCCTGCGGAACAGACCCTGTCGCTATAGAGTCACTAAAAATAAGAAATAATGGTTTATCTATTACATTACTTAGTTCTCTTAGTACTCGTGGGTGTATGCCATCCGGACCAGGAGATTTATCTATTTTAATCTTATTTAGCCGGTTTCGCACCTCTTCTTGGGTTAGATTGGTGACCCTTAATATAGGGTTTTCATTGTTTCTTGGGATTTCACCTAGCATTTCATTTTCCACCGTGAATACCGTGGAGAAGAAGGTGTTTAATATGTTAGCTTTTTCCTCGTCATCTACAACCATTCTTTCCTCACTATTTTTTAAGGGGCCTACATTTTCAGTTTTTATTCTTTTACTATTGATATAGTTGAAGAACAGTTTGGGATTAGTTTTACTCTCCTTAGCAATGTGCTTCTCTGTTTCCTTTTTGGCAGCTTTAATTAGTTTTTTAGATAAAGTATTTTTCTCCCTATAGTTTTTTAGAGCTTCAATGGTGCCATCCTGCTTTAGTAGTGCAAATGCTTTCTTTTTACTGTTAATTGCCTGTCTTACTTCTTTGTTTAGCCACATTGGGTTTTTCCTATTTCTAGTCCTTTTATTCCCACAAGGTATAAACCGCTTACACTGCCTATTTAGGATGTTCTTAAACATTTCCCATTTATTATCTGTATTCTCATTTCTGAGGATATTGTCCCAGTCTACCAGATTAAGGGCATCTCTAAGCTGTTCAAACTTTGCCTTCCTAAAGTTCAATGTTTTTGTGACTCCCTGACAAGTCCCCCTAGTGAAAGACAGGTGAAACTGCACAATATTGTGGTCGCTATTTCCTAAATGCCCAACCACCTGCAGATTTGTTATTCTGTCAGGTCTATTAGATAGTATTAGGTCTAAAAGTGCTGCTCCTCTGGTTGGATTCTGCACCAATTGTGAAAGATAATTTTTCTTGGTTATTAGCAGAAACCTGTTGCCTTTATGGGTTTCACAGGTTTCTGTTTCCCAGTTAATATCCGGGTAGTTAAAGTCCCCCATAACCAGGACCTCATTATGGGTTGCAGCTTCATCTATCTGCTTTAGAAGTAGACTTTCCATGCTTTCTGTTATATTTGGGGGTTTGTAACAGACCCCAATGAGAATTTTGTTACCATTTTTCCCTCCATGAATTTCAACCCATATGGACTCGACATCCTCATTCCCTTCGCTAATATCCTCCCTTAAAGTGGACTTTAGACAAGACTTTACATAGAGACAAACCCCTCCTCCTCTCCGATTTTTACGATCCTTTCTAAACAGACTGTAACCCTGTAAGTTAACTGCCCAGTCATAGCTTTCATCTAACCATGTCTCGGTTATTCCCACTATGTCAAAGTTACCTGTAGATATTTCTGCTTCTAGTTCTTCCATCTTGTTTGTCAGGCTTCTGGCGTTTGCGAGCATGCAGTTTAGAGGATTTTGTTTTGTTCCAATCTCCTCACTGTGGATTGTTTTAGAAATGTTCTTACCTCCCTTCTGAGTATGTTTTTCTGGGTCGTCTTTGTTCGAGTCTAATGTTTTTCTTCCCGTCCCCTCTTCTTCTAGTTTAACGCCCTTTTTGCAGCTTAAGGATGGCTTGTTTCACCTGCATGGAGAGCTCCTTTGGCCACATGTTTACTTCACAGCAAAACCTTCCAAATGCATGCACCACACCTCAAATCAACTCCAGGCATTTTATCTGCTTAATTGAGAATGACATAACAAAGGGATTGCCCACACCTGTCCATTAAATAGCCTCGGAGACAATTGTCCAATAACTTTTGGCTCCTTTAAAAACAGGGTGGCACATGTTAAGGAGCTGAAACTCCTAAACCTTTCATCTAATTTTAATGTGGATACCCTCAAATGAAAGCTGAAAGTCTGAACTTCAACTGCATCTGAATTGTTTTGTTTAAAATTCATTGTGGTAATGTCTATAACCAAAATTAGAAAAATGTTGTCTCTGTCCAAATATATATGGACCTAACTGTATGGTCTTCATGGAAGAGTCTTCTAAAGAAAACCTCTTCTGCATCCTCACCATAAAATTCAATTTTAGAAGTATGCAAAAGAACATGTAAACAAGCCTTATGCAGTTTGGATATAAGCCTGTGAACCAGTAAGTTTAAAATAGAACTCTTTGGCCACATAATCAAAGGTATGTTTGGAGAAAAAATGGGACCGAATTTAAGGAAAAGAATATCTCACCAACCATTAGGCATGGGGGTTGATGAATCATGCTTTGGGGTTGTGTTGCAGCCAATGGCATGGGGAACATTTCATTTGTAGAGGGAAGAATGGATTCAATGAAATTTCAACAAATTCTTGATGCAAACATCAAACACATATCAAAATCCACAATTAGCTACCTCAAAAGGTGCAAGCTGAAGGTTTTACAATGACCCTCACAGTCCCCTGATCTAAACATCGTTGAAAATCTATGTCTAGACTTTAAAATAGCAATGCATGCCAGAGGACTGACAAATCTTTCAGAACTGGAAGAATTTTCCAAGGAAGAATGTATGAAAATTCCTCAAACAAAAAGCGTTTACAAGCTGTGATACTTTCAAAAGGGGGTGCTACTAGGTTCTAACCATGTAGTGTGCCCAAACTTGTGCATCAGCCTATTTTACTGATAGTCATTTTTTAAATTTAAAAGATAACAATACTTTTTTTCTAAAATACAAATTAAATGTCATCTTTAACTTTAGCCCATTTCGAGATCATTTAATCTTCAACTTGCTTAACTGTTCACAATAACATGCCACTGTAGGGTGAAAAAACCACACTGTAGGTCCTTCAAGTTTACCCTTTCTTGATCAATTGTATATTATCTAACACTAGATTATTTAGAACCTACAGTGCCATTGGTTAATTGGAAAGCATTTAGAACTTTTGAAAATGCTGATATATGCTGTCACTTCCTCTAGTGGTTAAGCATGTAACAGTTTGGCTACTCTCATTGTAAAGAACCCTTCCCTATTTTGAAATTGAAATTTGCCTTTCCTCCACATGTAAAAAATGTTCCCTACTCCTCTGTAAGGTACCAGAAAGGCAACTTTTTACCCTATACTTCCAACCAACACTGGGATTGGCACATCATAGATGACATGCTCTGTTCTTTTCCAGGGAGATCAATGACGTTGAGATCAACTGTTCCTACATTACTTGTTACAGCTGGCATAGCTGGGTGAGAAGACAAGCAGGTAAGAGTGATGACTGAGAAGTATACTTTACAATAATTCCTGGAAAATATAGTTTTTTGCTCAGAAATGCCATAACTGAACATGCTAGTAATGTCACGGGGAGCCTAGGGAGGCTAAGGCTGGTTACCCGGGCCCCTGCGATATCCCTCAGACTAGGGGGTACTCTGTCTGTCTGTCCCTCTCCCAGAATTTACACTAATGGTGTGCTTGTCTGGGCCTCCAGGCCTGGCCCTGACTCCTGTTTCTGCCCCATGCTGAAACCACCACCCACCACCCAGTGAAGAGACCTCACACCAACCCCCACAGAAAGCACAGACACGGAAAACTTAAACCGCACCACGCCGCAGACACACAGGAAAATACAATAATGTGCACAGGGCAAAACAAATACAAATATAGGAAGGAGAAATATAACAAAGGATAATACACCACCAGATACGATATTTCTTCTCCAAGACCACCACTCTAGACCAGAATCACTAGGCACGAGGCACAAGCTATAATCGGCAACGCCCAAAGTCCAGCACGACTATTTAAAGGCCATGGGCGTGACCCAGCCTCCAATCAGATTACCAGCTAGATTAATCCCAGGCAACCTGGATAAAGTCTAGCCGGCGCCACTGAGCGTATAGTGGACATATGTGGAATTACCGCTGTCTGTTGGATGCCTTAGTGTGAATAGCATCCAACATGACAAGTAATCAACAAATCCAGCTTATGCATTAAAAGGATCTAACGAGACCTGAAAAATTGTAAACAGATGAATCTGGGGGCTTTGTTGAGCCAGCTGTTAATCAGTGCCAAGACACGGTTACAGCCGCTCACTACCTACTAAGCAATGACCTAAACTTTTCCAGCCGCATCCCTGTGACTGAAAACCAGAGGCTGATTTGAGTAATAAAGTTAACTTCCTCCCAGCAGTGGAGCACTTAATATGTGCACACGTTATGTAGTTGCAGCAGGAATTATTACGCCATTTCTGTATCTCTTTGCAGGAAACAAAACTGAAAACATTTTTTTTACATGGCAGATTTCCTTTAAAATGTGGATCCTTTTTGGGGGGATCTCCGCATTTCAAAATGTTGACCCTTAAAGTAAAATGAAATACATGGATCTACTGTAACTTACACATGCCGCAGAATGCCATAAATGATGTCCTTGTACATGTAGAACTATAACATTTTTGCAGGTGTCTGAAAGGTCAAGTTCATGGAATAAAAGAATCCTAAAGATTCATAACTTATTATATAATGTATTTTAATCTATATAGTTTAAATACTAGAGAAATTAAGGTAATATTGCTTTATTTACAGTGGGCAAATGTTTCCTGAAAGCAGGTGTAACAATTTGGCATTTATAATGAGATGCAAACTGCAGAACGGACCCAGTAGACTTACAATGCGTTGTCCTTCTCTCAATTGCAATATGAAGACCACATTAATACTGCAGCCCCCATCATACATGGTCCCTTCCCATTGTTGGCAAACAGAACACTTGAAAATGCCATAGTTCTACTGATCTCTCACTTGATAATCTCTTTACATAAAAGCTAACTTTTAGTTTGACAAAGTCTTACTGATATATTGTTTTGGGTCCCCCATTCTGTTATTGTTGAGCATGAACAGAATAAGGAATTAAAACATGAAATATTACACTCAGAAGGAGGGCAACAACCCACCGGGACGAAATTATGCTATAGTCAGTCTAGTGTGATGCCGCAAAGAATTTGTGTATTATGTTATCATTTTAATTAAGTGGTTGACACAGGCTTAAAAACAAAGGCAGGGATCAGCGCGATAATAATGGAGTAAAAGGAAATTTCAGCAGGGAATGCTAGAATAACAAGTAAGTAAACAGAATATGAAATAAATTGGTTTAACAGAGTGTGCTTTACTTGATGCAGAAAATAATTAATGTTATTCACATGGACAATAAACCTCCTTACATTTGCCTGCTTTAAACAATTTGTTCCGTGCCAGCATGAACAAGACTATTCTATTTCATTGTATACCAATGAGGAGGGCTGAAGAAACACCAAAGCAGCCAAGATAACCCCATTCCTAAAAAAAATGTATATATGTAGCTAGACTGTATTTCTCAAGGACCCTCGCGTGTTGGCTGCCACTGGCTGGTCCAAGTCCTAAATCAACATTATGCAAGAAGTAAGGATCTCTAGTTATGATGGCAAATTGTTTTGTTACTCCATCAGCTTTTTGCAATTCAGGAATGACAGGTTTCAATAGACCAACCTTTCGAGCCAACGTGACATTGGTACCACCTCCTTGCTAAAGTTACAATGTGTGGAAGTTAGGTTGATGTGAGTAGACTGAGTGGCGGATAGGATGTCACAGTCTTGCTGGTACTACAACCAAACACCATTATTAAAGCCTAGCAGTTCTATTACTTCAACTCTTAACTCCTGCAATCAAAAAATACTAATACTTTACGTTTTTAATGTTTACAACAACATTGGAGTTCGTGCATTCATTAGTCGCAGTGTGTGGTGAACAGTCTATATATATTTTTATATTGGCCACATAGTGTTTTATGCATATGTAAAATAATTTAATATTAAAGATGTGTGGGGGCTATTTTTTTTCTTTTTTTTTGCAGTATACATTGCTTTAAATATTATGTTCAATGCCAGCATGAATGAAACTATTCCGCTTCATTGTATACCTGTACATCAATTTAATAGTAAAGGTGAAGGAGCCCTTTTTTTGCTGCTGTTGTTTTTTTTTGCAATTCTTAACTCCTGCAGCTTCAGTTGCAAAAAAAAGGGTTAAGCAGTATTTATGGACAAGTTATTATCTACATACAAGAGATAACACAGATTTATACAGATCAACTCCGGTAATACAGACTTCTATTCCTTATATACTTCTATGTAAAATTTTCTGCTAAACAATATACTAAGGCCACAATTCATCAAGGTGTTTACCGTTTATGCCAGAATTCTGGGGTAAGACACCTACAAATGTCTCGAAATTTTGTGCAATGCAAAGTTGCACAGAAAGGCTGTGAATTTTGGCACTTTCATACTAGTTTTGACCAGGTCCACCAAAATGGGTGGATTTGGGGAGGAGCTGGGGTAGGACGGTGTGTTAAGAATGCCTGCTGGACAAATTCATTTCTGGCATAACTTACACTAAAAATATTACTATAGTCATTGATTTGTTTAACATTTCTGGTTAATTATACAAAAGCCAGTGAAAAGATGCACCGAAACAAATTCACTAATTAGGGTGTGCTTCTTAAGGCATTAGGCAGATCTTATTCCTGCATGCCCATCAATAAGACTGGTGTAGAAAATGACAGTCTTAACGAATTGGGCCTAAAAGTCACTGTCATGAGAATCTATTTTGCTGTAACAGTATACTGTGAATCTATTATTGTGTTAAACTGCCGGCTTACCGCAACATGTTCTGGAACTCTTGAGGGACCTCTATTACCCTTTTATCTACTATTTTTGTAATTCAGTATTTACATACATTTTTTTTTCTGTCATAAAATTGCAAAAAAAAGTTGGAGATGTTTACAGTAATCTTGTACATGCCAGGGGCACAATTTTCAATACTTTTGTCTTACTTTTGCATTACTGGTTTTCATACTTTTCCTCCTTATTTATTTTGTATACATTTTTTCATACAGTTGCAGACAAGGTCTCACTTTATAATGTTTCCACTTTACAACTGATGCCTTGGCTCATTATCAAATGAGGGATTGCAGCAATTTAGGAAATGGCAGTTGGGGAAAAAAAAGGTTGAGGAAGATATTTTTAAAGCGCCATATTAATAAGGGCGTAAAACATGTACATTACCTCATTTGCCACACAAAAGTAGACTTATTCTAAAATATCCAATATGAAATGCAAATCTTACAGATTTGGTTAGAAATAGAGAAGTTTACTGCAGACTCCATTTTTTTTACATTGCACACATTTTACTATGACCCATTTAGATCCTTTTAGTGATCTACTTGTCGTGGCCTTAAAGTCTCCAATCTACAAATGGCTTTTTTATGTAGATAGGTGTTTTAATGAAATGACATTCATTTTGTCACTAATGCTACTCTCATCTCAGACTCCATTTGGTGGCAATTTGCTGCAGTTCCATGTGATAATTGCATTCATGAGTGCTGAAGGTCTACTGGGCATTGACTTTTAACTGTCTGCTGCTTTTATCCTCTCACTATCTGGATGGCAATTAGTCTTATGTTAACATGGCTCAGTCAGGACTTTCCGATTTGCAACAAATATACCATCCCCCATTTGTTACATTTGGAAACCATGGTTACAAGCCATATATATCAAGCAAAACGTAAAGCTAACAATGTCTATTCGTACGGCAGAGAGGAGACGCGGCATAGTTTTATAGCCAGCTATGTGGGAAGTAAAATTGCTGTGAGAGTCACATAAAATACATTGCAACCAGTTTATTTACCAGGTAATTATGTGGAAGTAGTTCTCATTTGTACGCTCCTCAACTTCTGTATTACATACTATATGACAAGTCTGAAAGAAAAATTAACTTTCATTTTTTCTATTTAATTTTTGTAGCTAGGTAGGAAAGGAATAGGGTTAATCTGTACAGAACTATAAATTTATTTTTGCTACTTATGTTTAGAATGTTATTTGAATAAGACTAAGCGCGTACTTGCATTTTTTTTAGTTATTTTGTTCAAAAATTGAATTTTGTTTTCCATCTGTTGACTTTAAAGGGATTGTCTGGTCCAAATTGATAAGCCTTCCCTCACTCTTTGTGACTGCAGACTTATGAATCCCCCAGCGCATGCAGTGTGCGCACAGAGTATTAATTTCTGAGCCACGACCAGAGGGTATGTATGAGTTATACATACTCCAGGCCAGAGCTCAACCAGTGGATGTGACCACGCTCCATACTCTTGTAATGACTGAGGCTGCACCCCAATTAGTGATACAGCCATCCAGTGGGTGTGGCCTACTACATACACTTGACTGCCGCATCTCTAGTTGGGGCATGGTCTCGCTCATTTCAGGTGTATGGAGCAAGGCCATGCCCACTGGACAGGCTCTGGACAGGAGTATGTAAAACGCATACATACACTCCAGCCCTGGCTTAAAAACCAGCGAATCCCCCCCAGCGGGCAGTACGTGCGCTGGGGGGATTCATAATACTGCAGTCACAAAGAATAACTGCACAACTTAACACTCAACTACTTCTGTATGAAAATTAACTTCTTATAAACCATCATTAAGTTATAGAACAATGAAATAGCGACATCCCTATACCAGAAGCCAATGGACCATCCAACATATCATAAAAGGGACAAATTCCATCCAAAACACATAAAAAAACTCTATTGTCAGCAGCCAAGCCATCAGATATAATCAGATTTGTTCCAACTCTCATGAACAAATGTCCTACTGTACTTCCCTTAAATGTTGTGCTTTTTACTTATTAATCTATTTGTAATCTTGCCTGAAGAAGGAGCCGCTGTGCTCTGACAGCTTACATATTATTTTCTGGTTAGCCAATAAAGGTATCACTCCGAGAATACTTTTGTCATCATTGGACAGAAAAGTATTACATTTTTCTGGCTAACACGGTACCACAATATAATTTGTTATTGTACAACCCTAAGGACAGACCCATACACCTTGGTGGCCTCAGAAAGACCTTTTCGAACCAGTGCTACCATCCAAAAACAATTTAAAACCAGACTGCAAGAGCCACCAGAATATCAAGGAATCATGTTTTACATTACAAAACTAAACAAGAAAGAAACCGGGTGTCTCTAATAGTCATCTACAATAAAAATCTGGAGGTGCTAAGGAGAGCTGCACAAAAACTACAACCTTTGTTGCAAAAACATGCCAGATGACAATCTATGTTTCCAGATCCCTTACATCTGTGTTTTAGGCAGCCTCCAGATCTAAGAAGCATCATTGTCAGAAGCTCCCTGTCCTCTCAGACAATTATGGGCACTTTTCCTTGCAACCAGAAAAAATGTAAAACCTGTCCATTTATAATGACCAGGTCACAAAATAAAAGTCCCCAACTTACATCAGGACTACAAGATACCAAGTACTATCAGCTTCATCCAATCTAATGTAGTGTACTTAATTATATGTAAAAGCTGGGGGTCTGTATGTAGGGCAGACAGGGCAAAAACGTAGAACAAGGATGAATTCTCATTGCCATACACACACACAAAAAAAAATTATAGATCTACCTGTGACCAAACATTTTTGTGTCCCTGATCACAGCATCATGGATATAAAATTACTTGCATTAAAAGGTAACTTCAAATCTCAGAGAGACAGAAAGATTTCTAAATACAAACTTATGACAATCTTAGACACACACAGCGCAGGAATGAATGTGTCTCATGGATTTATGCATTTCTATATCAACTAAGGAATGTGCTCCTCAGACCATTTGGGGACATCACAATCATGGACCAGAACTCAATCACAGAAAAATAAGACTTTCTCACTCCTTATCTATGAAATGTTCCAATTATTACGACCACAACTGCTTCTTTGCTGGAATAATTAGGACACCTTGGAGAGCCTCTGATGTGCCTAAACAGTGGAAAACCCCTACAATTGACACCATTTTAGAAACTAAATCCATCAGGGAATTTTGCATTTTCATAAGGGTAAGAAGAGAAAATGAACCCTAAGTGGAAATTTAAAAAAAATCAAATTTTTCCCACAAAAACGTTTTTAACTCCAAATTTTGTATTTTCACAAGGGTAACAAGAGAATATGAACCCCAAAATTTGTTGTTTCAATTTCTCCTGAGCACACGGATACCCCATATGTGGTTAAAAACTACTTTTGAGGAACAGTGCAAAGCTCAGAAGGGAAGAAGCGCCGTATTACAGTTCAGATTTTGCTGCACTGATTTGAGGGTGCCATATCACTGCCATATCTCTGGCAGAGCCTCTGAGGTGCCAGAACATCAGAACCCCACATAAGTGATCCCATTTTACAAACTAAACCTCTCAGTGTATTCATTTATGGGTGCAGTCATGATATTGACATCATAGGTGTTTCACAGAATTTTATTGGGCAATGAAGAAAAAATAATTTTACATTTTCATACGGGGAAATGAGTAAAAATGGCACCAAAATTTGTCCCACAATTTCTGCTGAATGTTGCTATATCCCATATATGGCTGCACAGTACTGCTTAGCCACATAGTGAGACTCGAGGTCGCCGAAGCATTATTTGCCTCCAGGAGCGAAGATTTTCCTAAAATAGTTTGTGGACTCCATATACAGTTATGCTCAAAAGTTTACATACCCTGGCAGAATTTTTGCTTTCTTGGCCTTTTTTCAGGGAATATGCATGATAATAGCACCAAAACTTTCGCCACTCCTGGTTAGTGGTTGGGTGAAGCAATTTATTGTCAAACTACTGTTTTTTCTCTTTTTAAATCATAATGACAACCCAAAGCATCCAAATTCCCCTGATCAAAAGTTCACATACCCTGGTGATTTTGGCCTGATAACATGCACAGAAATTTACACAAATGGGTTTGAATGGCTACTAAAGATAACATCTTCACCTGTGACCTGTTTGTAAACAGTGTGTGTGCACAGAAACTGAGAGAGTTTCTGGGATCCAGACAAACTCTTGTATCTTTCATCCAGCCACTAACGTTTCTGGATTGTGAGTCATGGGGAAAGCAAAAGAATTGTCAGCGGATGTACGGGATAAGGTAGTTGAACTGTATAAAACAGGAAAGGGATACAAAAAGATATCCAAGGATTTGATAATGCCAGTCAGCAGCGTTCAAACTGTAATTAACAAATGGAAAATCAGGGGCTCTGTAAAAAAAAAACACTGTCAGGTAGACCAACAAAAATTTTGTCCACAACTGCAAGGCAAATTGTTCGGGATGCAAAGAAAAACCCACAAATAACATCAGCTGAAATACTGGACTCTCTGAAAACTAGTGGTGTGGCTGCTTCAAGATGCTCAATAAGGAGGCACTTGAAGTAAAATGGGCTGCTTGGTCGAATCGCCGGAAGAAAGCCATTACTGCGCAAATGACACAAAGTATCTGGCCTAAAATATGCACAGCACAGAGACAAACCTAAAAACTTCTGGAACAAGGTAATTTGGAGTGATGAGAACAAAATTGAACTTTTGGGGCACAACCATATACGTTACATTTGGAGAGAGATCAACAAGGCCTATGGTGAAAGGAACACCATTCCTACTGTAAAGCACAGAGGTAGATCACTGATGTTTTGTAGATGTGTGAGCTACAAAGGCACAGGAAACTTGGTCAAAGTGGAAGGAAAGATGAATTCAGCATGCTATCAGCAAATACTGAAGGCAAATTTGTAATCATCTGCCTGGAAGCTGCGCATGGGACATACTTGGATGTTCCAACATGACAATGATCCAAAACACAAGGCCAAGTCAACCTGTAATTAGCTACAGCAGAACAAAGTGAAGTTTCTTTAGTGGCCATCTCAGTCTCCTGACCTCAATATCATTGAGCCACTCTGGGGAGATCTCAAGCAGGCAGTTCATGCTAGACAGCCCAGGAATTTACAGGGACTGGAGGCTTTTTGCCAAAAAGAGTGGGCAGCTTAATAAAAATATAGCTGCCCACTCTAAATATCTTAATAAAAAATAAAGAACCTCATCCACAACTACCACAAAAGACTTCAAGCTGTCATTGATGTTAGAGGGGGCAATACACGGTATTAAGAAATTGGGTATGTAAACTTTTTATCAGAGTCATTTGGATGTTTTGGGTTCTCATTATGATTTAAAAAGACAAAACACAGTAGTTTGACAATAAATGGCTTCACCCAACCACTAACCATGAGCGGAGAAAAAGTTTTGGTGTTATCATTCATATTCTCTGAAAAAAGGTCAAGAAAGCAAATATTCTGCCAGGGTA
The DNA here is from genome assembly GCF_032444005.1 of Ranitomeya imitator. Lineage (NCBI taxonomy): Eukaryota > Metazoa > Chordata > Amphibia > Anura > Dendrobatidae > Ranitomeya > Ranitomeya imitator. The sequence continues at coordinate 422,230,918 of NC_091286.1, read as the reverse complement.
TGTAAACTTTTGAGCACCACTATATAGAGCCCCTAAGTGCTAGAAAAGCAGAATTCCTCTTAAGTGACCCCATTTTGGAAAATATACCCCTTTAGGAATTTATCTACAGGTACAGTGATGATTTTCACTCCATGGGTGTTTTCCAAAAACAAGTTCCATAGGATGAGTTGACATTGTTATTGATACTATTTTCGGGCTCATTACATTTTTAGATCGCATTCTACTCCAATTTTGGGAGGTAGAATGAATAAAAATCAGCAATTCAGGAATTGTTTTTTGGAGTTTTTTTTATACCATTCCACATGTGGTAAAATTGATAAAGCAACTTTATTTTTCAGGTCAGTACTATTAAATCATCCATATCACATTTATATAGTTTTTATGTTTGGGGGCTTTTACACAATAAAAACTATTTTATAGAAAAGATAATTTTTTTGCATCGCTTTATTCTGAGAGCTATAACTTTTTTATATTTCCACTGACGGAGATTTATGGCACTTTTTTTGTGTGACAAGATGATGTTTTTAGCTGTACCATTTTTATTTACAAATGAATATTTTACCACGCTACAGAGTTCATATGAGTTCATGCCGCCAGGGAACGGAACTTCGGTGACGGCACCGCTAGTTACCGAAGCTCCGTTCCATGCATTTCATTCATTCCCCAGTCATTTACAACCGGGAATGGCCTCATTAGCAGCGCTCCTGGAAGTAAATGTAAATTCCGCCAGACATGGATTACAGCGTGGTACTTGACTGTACGACGGACAGGTATGGGATATTGTTGCTTTTTTATTTTGGATTTTATTTTACAGAAGAATGAACGCTTTGCTTGGATTGAGCATGCAATAAAGATGTTAAAACCTGTGTGTTTGTTTCTTTCATTAAAATACTTTATTCTTATTGTGTGTGTGTATTTTTAGCCCTTTCCTGCTATTGGATTAATAATGGATAGATATCTTATTGACACCTCTCCACTATTAACCAGGCTTAATGTCACCTTACAATATCAAGGTGACCTTAACCCCTTATTACCCCATATGCCAATGCCACAGGGCAGTGGGAAGAGAGGCTAAGTGCTGGAATAGGCTTACAGATGTCCCTTTGCTGGGGTGGCTGGGGGCGGATGTTTTTAGTCAGGGGGGGCAATACCATGGTCCCTTTCTAGGCTATTGATATCTGTCCTCAGTCACTGGCTTTCGCTATTAGGAGTTGAGTTCCCGCCGCTGCACAAGGGGAATCTCGAACCATGTCTGCTGCGGTCTCTCATTCTGCATCAGCCGCAGTGGAGCCTGCTCATCGGAGACGTCGGTCCCAGCATCTTGCTCAGTCTCACTGCAAAGGCTTACTGCTGCTTTTCCAGCTTCTGCCTTTGAAGCCAGTGCTGGGCAGCGGCGAGCAGACACTTTTGGGACTAAGTCCTGTATTTCCCCTTCTGAGCATGCCCAGGGCAAGATCTCCCATTGGAGATCGAGGGTCACATGCTCATATACTGCAGCAGATCCCATTGGTCCTCCAGGAAGGTCATGAAGGTTCTCAACTTCTGTGGCATCCTCCCATTGGTCCTTCTGGGAAGGTCCTGTACATGCTGCAGCTATAAAAGGTTCGCATGGCCGCACGGCCATGTGCTAGTATACACTTGTTTATGCATGTGTGTTGTGAGTGAAAGTCGCTCTTTAAACATTCCCTCCCTTGTGTTTGAATGCTCACGTAAGGAGGATGATTGTAATCTAGCGCCCGACTTGTAACCAACACTTGTACACAAACAGCGTCTATTGCTGTGACCGCCAGTGCGGCGCCGTGAGCTATCACTGCACTTTCCAAACCCAAGTCTTGGTGGTTAGTGACGTCTGCCAGTGCGGCATCGCATGCACTCTCATGCTATTTAATTATTATTTTTGTTACGTGCGGTATTGCGGCCCTGTGATGCAACAGGGTTTGCTTCTTTCACACAGGGTGAAGCTAACCCATGTGTATCCTCAATGTACCGCTATATAGTCTGTCATTGCTTAGCAGCAGGTTCCATCTCTGCACGATGGACCCTGGGCTGCGAATGCACCTTATTCCTTTTTTCTAATTATTTGGTGCGTTCCGCTAGCCCAAACATTATACTAGTGCCAGGGTCTGGCTAAGTAATGACTGACGAACAGCGATTTGCAGGGTTACATCCAGCTGCTGGAGGGCAGGTTGGCGGCTCTCGAGTGTGCAACCTCAGCAGTGGATGTTACCGCAATAGCTGTTCAGGCTGCTAGGGTGGCTGCGGCAACTTTACCCACTGCCATCTCTGTTCCGATCTTATCTCACCTCCCCCTGCAAGAGAAATACTCTGGTGACAGTAAATCCTGTAGGGGTTTCGTGAGCCAGTGTGGTATACACCTCGAGCTCCTGGCTGCACTTTTTCCCACAGATCGGGCAAAGGTGGGATTCATCATTTATCTGCTGTCGGACAGGGCATTGGAGAGAGCTACGCCGCTGTGGGAGCGCGACAATCATGTGGTGCAGAGTGCTCCTTGGTTTCTGAGCACTCTGAAACAGGTCTTTTTAGGACTCTAAGTCACCCATGATATGGCTCTCCAACTGCTGGCATTGACTCCGGGTTCGTCCATGGTCAGCCATTTTGCCGTCCACTTCCGGACATTAGCGTCTGAACTGGAATGGTCAGATAAGGCCCTTATCCCGGTATTTTGGAGAGGGCTGACTGACCATGTGAAGGACACTTTGGCCACTAGGGAGATTCTCGCCACACTGGAGGAGCTCATAGCTATATCAACCCGCATCGACCTTCGTTTTCACGAGCGAAGGTTGGAGCGAGCCCAGTGTAGGCAGAGGTTTCGGCTGGCTCCCACCTTCGCCAAACCTCAGGAATCTCTGGTCCAGGCGTCCGAGTCACATGAGGCCATAGAGGCGTTGCGTGCGGGATCTAAGTCCCGCTCCGCTCGTGCACCTATGGTCTGTCATGTTTTCCGGCAGCCATGACATCTTGCCTAAAAGTGTTCTCAGCGGTCGGGGGAACATCGGCGTCTAGTGGTAGTTGGAGGAGGTACACTAGACACGGAGACGTTTTCCTCTAAATTGTCCATCAAGGGGACAATAACCATAGGCCCATCCACTCTTATGGTAGAGCTTTGCCTGGACTTCAGGACAGAAGGCAATTTCATGTCATCTGCTTTCGCCCAGCGTCACGCAATACCCCTGGTGATGCTCGCCAAACGTGACTGTACGAGTGGTAAATGGGTCGACACTACCCTCACAGATTACACATCAGATCATTCCATTCACTCTTTCTATGTCTCCATCACATCAGGAGATTATCTCCTTATTAGTCATTCCTGAGGGATTTGATGAGGTCCTGTTGGGGATACCATGGCTTCTCTATAATTCTCCTCATATAGAGTGGTTCTTAGGGAAAATTTTGGGATGCAGTAAATCATGTGAGGGTAGATGTCAGAGGGAGTGCATTCAGGTTACTTCTACAGAGGTACCCGCAGATCTTTCCTCTCTCCCCAAGCACTATTGGTCCTATGCGGACGTGTTCTCCAAAAGGGCTGCGCAGACTCTTCCTCCTCACCGCCCCTATGACAATCCTATTGACCGCTTGCCTGGTGCAGAGCCTCCCCGAGGTCGAGTCTATCCATTATCTCTCCCGGAGATGGAGGCAATGTCCCAGTACATTCAAGAGAATCTGGCAAGAGGATTTATTAGGAAGTCAGTGTGACCTGCAGGGGCTGGGTTCTTCTTCGTGCAGAAGAAGAATGGAGAACTACATCCATGCATAGACTACAGGGGTCTTAACGCCATCACAGTTAAGAATAAATACCCACTACCCCGATATCTGAGCTTTTTGATAGTAAATACCCTTGCTCCCCGTAGCCTAAGTTAGATCAGCAGGGTGCTTACAACCTGATTCGCATCCGTGAGGGGGACAAATGGAAGATGGCTTTTAACACCAGAGATGTGCACTATGAATATCTTGTGATGGCCTTCGGGCTCTGTAATGCCCCAGCCGTTTTCCAAGACTTTGTGAATGACATCTTCCGTGAGATGCTCACCACTTCGGTTGTAGTCTATCTGGATGATATTCTCATCTACTCTCCAGATATTGACTCCCATCGTTGAGATGTTCGTAAAGTTTTTGACCTCTTACGGACAAACTCCCTCTACGCCAAGTTGGAGAAGTGTGTGTGTTTGAGCAGGAGTCCTTGCCTTTCCTTGGCTATATCATCTCTGCCCAGGGATTGGCTATAGATCCTGCCAAGCTACAGGCTGTGATGGACTGGCAAGAACCTCATTCTCTTAAAGCGGTGCAGCGCTTTATGGGGTTCATTAATTACTATCGCCAGTTCATCCCACACTTCTCAACTTTGGTAGCTCCCTTGATTGCCCTCACCAAAAAGGGAGCAAATCCCAAGTTGTGGTCGGAGGAGGTCTCCAAGGCCTTTCTCTTGATTAAGTCACACTTCGCTAGCGCTCCCATCCTACATCGCCCTGATTTATTATGGAGTTGGATGCCTTATCCGTTGGTGCTGGAGCAGTCCTCTTCCAAAAGGATGCTCAAGGTCGGAAGTATCCTTGCTTCTTCTTCTCCAAGACCTTTTCACCAGCGGAGAGGAATTATTCCATCGGGGACAGGGAGTTGCTAGCCATGAAGTTGGCTTTGTCAGAGTGGAGACACCTCTTGGAGGGAGCTCGCTTTCCCTTCCAAGTGTTCACAGACCAAAAGAACTTGTACTTACAGATGGCCCAGCGGCTGAATTCTCGCCAGGCTAGATGGTCCCTGTTCTCCTCCCAGTTCCATTTTACTCTCCATTTTCTCTCCGGGGGAAGAACATTCATGCCGACGCTCTCTCTCGCTCCGTAGCGTCATCTGAGGAGAAGGAGGAGGAAACTCGGCTTATTGTCCCTTCTGAGAGGCTGAGAATTGTGGCTCTGGGTTTGCTAGAGTCTGTGCCCCCAGGCAAGACGTTCGATCCATCTAATTTGTGACCGGAAGTTCTCTCTTGGGCTCACTCGTCCAGGGTGGCTGGACATTTTGGGACCAAGAGGACATCTGAGCTTTTGGCAAGGATGTACTGGTGGCCACATATGGCCCGTGACGTCGGGGACTATATTCGGTCGTGTGTCTCCTGCGGTAAGAATCGATCTCCTCGGCAATGGCCTGCTGGGCAACTCTACCCCCTGCCGGTGGCAGACAGGCCCTGGGAGATGGTCGGGATGGACTTCGTGGTGGGCTTACCCAAGTCTCGTAACTGCACCATTATCTGGGTTGTCACCGATCATTTCTCTAAGATGGTGCACTTGGTGCCGCTTCCACGGTTACCTTCTACACGGGCCTCAGCATAGAACTAAATCTCTCCTCTGCATATGATCCCGAGATGAATGGATTGGTAGAGAGGGCCAACCAGACTCTGGTGACATATTTGCGACATTTTGTCTCTGCTAGGCAGGATGACAGGGCATCTTTGCTACCTTGGGCAGAATTTGCTCTGAACAATGCCGTAGCCGATACCACTGGGCAGACTCCTTTTCTCCTTAATTACGGCCAGCATCCGCGTGTCCCTGTGCCCATGCCCATCTCATCCACTGATTCCAGGGTGGTAGACTGGGCAGTGGAGGCATGTGACATTTGGGACCGCACACAGGATGCCATTCGGGCTTCCAAGGAGAAAATGAGGGTTTCTGCCAATGCTCACCGGCGCCCCGCTCCGACCTTCGCTCCTGGTGACTTAGTGTGGCTCTCCGCTCGTAACATCAGGCTGCAAGTTGAGTCCACTAAGCTTGCGCCTCGCTACATTGGTCCTTTCAAGGTTCTGGAACAGGTTAACCCTGTGGTCTACCATTTGGCTATTCCTCCACGCCTTGGTATCACCGACACCTTCCACGTTTCCCTTTTAAAGCCCGTCTATATGTCCCAGTTTTCTGAGTCATGTGCCAGGACATCGGGTTTGTCCACCGATGAGTACAAGGTGAATGCTATCGTGGGGTGCAAGGTAGTATGTGGCAAAAAATACTATCTGGTGGGCTGGAAGGGCCACGGCCCTGAGGACAGAACCTGGGAACCTGTAGAGCACATTCAGGCTCCGCTGCTCATTGCAGCCTTTGAGCGTAGTGAGGCCCAAGGAGGGGGGCACTAGGAGGGGGGTAATGTAATGAGTAGAGTTGAGCGACTTTTACTTTTTTCGGATCGAGTCGGGTATCGCGAAAGTTGGGTCGGGTGAAATCAGCTGATTATTGCGAAAAGTCGGGGGCTGACTGAAACACGAAACCCAAAGCAAGTCAATCGGGAATCAAAGTCGACAGTGAGTGGAGGACAGGAAAACACCTACAGTGCCCATTTTAATGCCAAAAACATAAATTCTTATTATTTAAGCTTCTCAATCTTAATTTACTTTATAATAATAGTTAGGCATTCAAAACTGGCTCAAGATTTTCGTGGGCCCAGGAATTGCAGAATACGTCACAGCGGTGGAGCAGGGAGAGGTAAGTATTTCAACTTTGCAAGTGCTGTGATCCTGAGAAAGCAGGGGGGGCACTCATTGGCACTGGCACAGGGCCCCTCATAGTACGACGGTGTGTTTGATGGCGGGTGGCGCCTTCCACTGGCAGAGACACTTTTGTGTACTATGAGTGGCCCTGTGCCAGTTACATCGCCAACGAGTATGCCCCCCCACCTGATGAAGGAACCTGCACTTTCATCTGCACCTTCCTCTTTGCCCCCGTGTAAGGTGGTATAGTATGCGGGAAGGGGAACCTGACTTTCAGCAGGGTCACATTCTGGCTGGGTAGAGTGCAAGGGGAATGTAGTGGTCTGGGTCAATGTACCAGCAGACTCATCTAGCAGTGGCTGGGCAATGGGCAGGATGAGGAGGAAACACAGGTAAAGGCCCAAATAATAAAGTAGGCTAAATGCAGTTCAAAATTGGTAACAGACTAAACAGGCGGCATAGCTTTGTTCAGTGGAGGACAACTGTAATGAGTGGCGCAGACACAGTTAGTAGGCCCAAAATAAAAAAGTAGGCTTAATGCAGTTCAAAATTGGTAACAGGACTAAACAGGCGGCCTAGCTTTGTTCAGTGGAGAACAACTGTAATGAGTGGCGCAGACACAGTTAGTAGGCCCAGATACAAAAGTAGGCTAAATGCAGTTCAAAATTGGTAACAGGACTAAACAGGCGGCCTAGCTTTGTTCAGTGGAGGACAACTGTAATGAGTGGCGCAGACACAGTTAGTAGGCCCAAAATAAAAAAGTAGGCTAAATGCAGTTCAAAATTGTTAACAGGACTAAACAGGCGGCCTAGCTTTGTTCAGTGGAGGACAACTGTAATGAGTGGCGCAGACAAGGTTAGTAGGCCCAAATAATAGAGTAGGCTAAAAGCAGTTCAAAATTGGTAACAGAACTAAACAGGCGGCATAGCTAGGTACTGGGGTGGGCTCCTCTGCTGAGTAGCAGACAGTGGTAGTAGGCGCAAAGTATTAACTGGTCTAAATGGATGCCAGGGCCCCTGTATATTTTAACTATCATCTATCATTTCAACAAATTTGTATTGGCAGTGCCATTGAAGGATTTAACAGCACAGACTACACAGTGGTGGAGCAGGGAGAGGTAAGTATTGCAAGTGGTAGAGCACTGTTCGAGCTTGGGGGGAACACTCTCTCATGGGCGGCGGTACTGGCACAGGGCCCCTCATATTACGACGGTGTGTCTGACGTTAGTTGTGCACCTCCACCATTAGAGACACTTCATTGTACTATGAGGGACCCTGTGCCAGTGCCGTCACCCAAGAGTGGGTACACCCACCTGTCCAGGCAAACGGCACTCGAATGGGTGCTTGCGTCAGGTGGTGACCACAGCCCTGTGTGGGGAGTCAGCCCATTTAGGGAGGTATAAAAATGACCTATGGTGGACATTCAGCAGCTGCAAATTGCAGAATTGGAGAAGTCAGTAAGGGGAGGCCAAAAGCAAGACATTTTTCAGGCAAGCTACGTGTCAGCAGGAGAAGGTGGGGCAAAATATTTTGAAATCCATAATTGGTTCATTTTAATGAAGGTTAGATCATCAACTTTCTGGTAGCCAGACGTGTCCTTTTTTCGGTCAGTATTGAACCAGCAGCACTGAAGACTCTTTCTGATAGCACACTAGAAGCAGGGCAAGCAAGCTCCTGTAATGCATATTCTGCCAATTGAGGTCAGGCGTCTATTTTAGATGCCCAGTAATCAAAGGGGAATGACGTGTGAGGGAGAACATCGATAAGGGAGGAAAAGTAGTTTGTAATTATACTGGACAAATGCTGTCTCCTGTCACTTTGAATCGATGCAGTGGCAGAAAGTGACTGGAAGATATATGAAAAAATACAAGGACTGTAGTACAATTTCAATCTCCCTACAATGATCTCAGGAAAAGTATGGCAGCAATAAAAAGGACTGCTGCACACAAAAGTTTGGACAAATAAACAAGATAACTGTGCAGAAAGGAGCAACAGGATTTTTGCTTTTAAAAAAGCAGTTGGTTTGCACAGCGGCGTGCAAACAGCAATGCAGCTATCTGGGAGCCTTATAAGGCAGCCTAATAAGCTACAGAGCTGATGCACAAAAATATAGCCTCCACTGTCCCTGCAAAAAAATGGTGGTATTGGACAGTGGAAATCGCTACAGCACAAGCAGTTTCGAGGCTTAATCTTCCCTCCCTAACTATATCCCTTCTTCTGATGAAGCTGCGGCAACCTCTCCCTATGCTACGATCGGCACAAGTAACATGGCGGTTTAGCGTGCATGCCCCTTTATAGCCCCTGTGACACTGCAGAAAGCAAGCCAATCACTGGCATGCCCTTCTCTAAGATGGTGGGGACCGAGACCTATGTCATCACGCTGCCCACACTCTACATCCTCCTTCATTGGCTGAAACATGGCGCTGAAAGCGTCATACGAAACGCAACTTTGGCGCTAAGATCGCCGACCTCATGGTCGATCCCACACTAGGATCGGGTCGGGTTTCATGAAACCCAACTTTGCCGAAAGTCAGCGATTTTTTAATTTGTCCAATCCGTTTTGCTCAACCCTAGTTGTCTCCACTCAACCTGCAGCCAGGGAAGGCTGTATGTGACAATGCTGCAAACCTGGGTGCGGCCCTTCACCGGGGCAATGTCACACACATGCCTTGCATGGCTCATCTTTTGAACCTGGTTGTCCAGCAATTTTTATCCCACTATCCCGGACTAGATGGGCTTCTGCCGAGGGCACGGTCGCAGTGTGCTCACTTCCGCCGTTCGCATCCTGCAGCTCGATGACTTGCATTTCTACAGAAGTCGTTGGGCCTGCCAGTTCACTGGCTGAAATGCGATGTGCCCACACGGTGGAATTCAACTCTGCACATGTTGCAGCGACTGTGGCAGCACCGACGAGCCCTGGTGCAATATGTTATGACGTATAGCCTGGGCCAACAAGATCAAGAGGTGGTGGCAAATCATGCTGCAGGAGTGGTCTCAGATCAGGGACCTATGCACCTTTCTGCACAGTTTTGAAATAGCGATGAAGATGTTTAGTTCTGACGATGCCATTATCAGCATGACCATTCTGGTGATTTACATGCTGGAGCACACCTTACACAGTGTTCAGAGTCAGGTGGTGGAACAAGAGGAGGAGGAACAGGAGGAGTCGTATGTGGAAGGGATCATATCTCCAAGGTCAAGAAGGTTGACAGTACCAAGGCGGCTGGCATTGGAGGCTGGGGGAGAGGGATTACAAAGGGCGCATGGTAGCAGCCAAACTGTTGAGGAATGTGCTGAAGGCGAGGAAGAAGTGGAGGACCAACTAGCGCTGGGCATGGAAGACTCATCAGATGAGGGAGACCTTGATCAAATTTCTGTTGTGCGAGGTTGGGGGGAGAGGGCTCACGAAGGAAGCATGATTCTCACCTCACCACCACCAAGACAACAATGACTTGGTCCTCCTGGATGCGCAAGACACATGAGTGCCTTCTTGCTGCACTACCTGCAACATGACCCTTGGATTGTCAGAATCCGAAGTAATGCCGACTACTGGGTTGCCACACTCTTAGATCCCCGGTACAAAAGCAAATTTGGCGAAATAAATCCTGCCATAGAAAGGGATTCACGCATGCAGGAGTATCAGCAGAGACTGTTGCAGTATCTAACATCTGCTTTTCCACACAACACCAGTGGTGCACGTAGTGAATCTCTGAGTTCTAACTTGCCAACCGTGGGACTTTCGAGTCATCACGCAAACCGTAACAGTAACATCGTGTCTGGGGTAACAGCAATTTTTTCCAATCGTTTCAAGATTTTTTTAGACCATCCTTTGCAAGGCCACAGGAGACAAGAAGTCTGACACAAAGCCAACGCCTAGAGAGGATGGTACAAGAGTATATCCAAGCTAACATCAATGCCATGACTGTGGAACTGGACCCTCGCTCATTTTGGGTTTCCAATCTTGAAAAATGGCCTGAGCTCGCTCGCCACTCACGCCTTGGAGATCTTGTCGTGCCCCGCAGCCAGCGTTCTCTCTGAGCGTGTGTTCAGTGCTGCTGGTGGTGTGCTGACAGATAAGCGCACGCGGCTGTCCAGTGACAATGTTGACAGACTAAAGTTCATCAAGATGAACAAATCCTGGATCCTCAAGGACTTTTCTACCCGTATGTCATCTTGGGGAGACTAAAAGCTTGATGATTTTTGAAAATCACCTCACCAACCGTTTTAAAAACTCTGGCAAAATTGATACCACTTAAGTGGTGTCTGTGGCCAAATTTTTGGAAAAAATGGAGACTCTTTTATTTAGTCCCCTTGCTGAGTTTTACATGACGTTGCCATCGTCAATTCCGGGTGGGTGGGGTCGTCTGCAGAGTTGTTTCCTCATACTATGGCCTGGGATTCAGAGGTCTGCTCCAAAGCTTCAGTGTCTGCTAGTCAGCAGAGTAGCCCAGCCACCCACCACCTGTTTACCTAAGTACTATTTTTAACGGCATCTGACCCAGGAAATCCTTTTGGGCCTAGTAGAATTTGGTGCTACTTAGCAGCGTACTTCACCCATGAAGCAAGCTACACCGCCTGTTTACCTAAGTACTATTTTTTAATGGCATCTGGCCCAGGAAATCCTTTTGGGCCTAGTAGAATTTGGTGCAACTGAGCAGCATACCCCACCCATGAAGCAAGCTACACTGCCTGTTTACCTAACTACTATTTTGTAACGGCGTCTAGCCCAGGAAATCCTTTTGGGCCTAGTAGAATTTTGTGCAACTCAGCAACGTACTTCACCCATGAAGCAAGATGCACCGCCTGTTGATGTAATTACTAATTTTTAACTGCATCTAGCCCAGGAAATCGTTTTGTACCTAATAGCATTTTGTGCTACTCAGCACAGTACCCCACCCATGAAGCAAGCTACACCGAGTGTTTATCTAACTACTATTTTGTAACAGCATCTAGCCCAGGAAATCATTTTGGGCCTAGTAGAATTTGGTGCTACTCAGCAGCGTACTTCACACATGAAGCAAGCTACACCGCCTGTTTACCTAACTACTATTTTGTAATGGCATCTAGCCCAGGAAATCCTTTTGGGCCTAGTAGAATTTGGTGCAACTCAGCAGCGTACCCCACCTATGAAGCAAGCTACACTGCCTGTTTACCTAAGTGCTATTTTTTGACGGCATTTGGCCCAGGAAATCCTTTTGGGCCTAGTAGCAATTTCTGCTACTCAGCAGAGTACCCCACCCATGAGCCAAGCTACACCACCTTCTTTCTTTCTCAATCTAACCCCTCGGCTCTGAGGTGTCCACTCTCCCTCCAGCTCTCTCCTTCTCACAGGTGGACTACCGCGTGTTTTCACACTGTGGCGAATCTTTTGGGCCCAGGCATAAGAAGTCGTCGAGGTAATGGATAATATGTGCCGCCTTACAAATGTCCATGACGACACATTCGAGGAAGCAACTAAACGCCTCAAATAGTGAGCAGGATATGGAGCACCCATAGTAACACAGGTAGTAACCGGAACGCCCCTCAATGTCTGTTTTGGCCATTAGGGTGTCCCTTACAAAACTTCTTGACCAGCCTGATTGCCTTATCAAAGGAGGTATAGTACATAGTACTGTACTTGGTTCCGCATCGATGTTGTCGTTTACTGACCTGCCCCTTGGATATGACAAATGGTGGATTAGTCTGAACGTATTGGGTTCATTTTTTGGCACAACTCCCAACGGGGGTACCACGACGTCTTCTAAGGAAAGTGTTCTGAATGGACCCGCAGCTATGCTACCTAAAGATATTTCTTTTTTTTTCTTTTTTTTGTCAAGACGTCTGGGTGTTGGTAGAGTGAGTTTAGATTTTTACTCCAGCCTTTCTTGATTTTAGAAGGGCATGACATGCCTATATCTGTGTCTCCTCCTCCTTTTACTCCTCCACCTCTTTTCTTTTTGCATGACTATATATAGTTGTGACTTTTCCATGTGTTTGTTGTGTCTTCTGAGCAGTTTGTCAGCTTTTGGACACCTTTTAAGGTGTTTTCTATGTGTTTTGCATGTGTTTGTATGTGTTTGTGTTTGCCTGCCATTGGTTTCAATGGGGTTCGACGGTGTTCGTCGAACGTTCGACAAACATTTTGTCGAACACGTCCCTGTTCGATGAATTGAACCGATCCTGAACACTAGGGAGGTGGCTCAACACTAGTTCTTATTTGATTTGTACTCTATGTTCAGAGACCAAGACCAAAAGAGCATACTTTAGAGCCCTTTGTCTGGTGTGCCTTGGCATATGGCACCTTTTTTGTTGTATAAAAATAATGCATAGAAACACTGTAGAAAATAAAAAATAGTAAGATATTGAAAATCATAGGGCACTTCAAAAAAGCTTCAAAGCTATCCTATTGTGACAAGATCTGTCCTATCACTAAAATCTCACCTCAGTATGTGCGAGCAGGCCTCAAAATGGAAGGAGACAGAGCAGGACCTTGACCTGAATGTGTCTAACACCTGATGGTGGAAAATTGAGTAGATAAGGTGAACAGTCTAAAGAGGAGAAGGACCACATCCCAAACTGTACTAAGTAGAAGTAACTTAAAACAAAAAAATGGTGAGCACACCTGTTAGAATTAGGCTATGTGCACACGTTTCGGATTTACATGTGGATCCGCAGTGTTTTTGGACGCGTAGAATTGCATCATATCCGCAGTGTAGTGCACAAGCAATGTTAGTCAGTGGGAAATTGAGAATGTTTGTGCACATGCTGTGGAAAAAAATGCAAGAAAATCCGCATAAAAAATGCATCAAATCCGCGCTGATTTTTTACCTGCGTTCTTTGCCAAGAGATGCAGAATCTGCGCCTAAAATTCCACAGGAAAATCTGCAACGTGTGCACATAACTTAAGCGTATTATGTTGCATTTTTTATGTGGATTTGTATGCGTTTTTGTAGGCTAAATAAAGATCTATAATTTACCAAAAAAAGAATTTTGAAGTCGTTTCCTTCTCCAACCTCTTCTTTTACATACTCCATTGAAGAATAATGTTTACACACACAGATAGATAGCTAGATAGATTAGATATATCTATAGATAGATAGATTAGATATATCTATAGATAGATGGATAGATATAGAGGTGTCAATAAGACACCTGTCCATTACTAATCCTATAGAAGTTAAAGGATTAAATAAACACACAGCCAGAATAAAGTATTTTAATGAAATAAAAGACTAAACACATTTTCCCATCTTTATTGCATGCCTAATTCCTGCTTCGCCTTCGATCTCCTGCAAAAATATAAATAAACCAATAATGTTCAGACGTAATCCATTTAATAATGAGTGTCCCATGACAATCTCCCATCTAGAGCTGTCACATCGGGAGATGTGAGCGCTCTACAGGGCCTCCAGTGACACTGACAAGAGATAATGGCTCCTGCAGTGTTATCATTGAGGGTTCAATGATGTTCATGTTTTCACTTTACGGCACTGCTGCATGAGAATTTTCTCGCAGAGCGATGCCAGTGACAGCATAAACTCCAAATCGAATGAACAGCGCTCCATGGCTTTACCAAGGCTGAATAAATACTTTTTCTATGATATTACTACACCCGGCTGGAGCGCTGTTCATTCGATTTGTATTACCTAGAATATCCAGGAGGGTTCTCTGCACATGGAACGGGCGCCCCAGTAAGTGAGTGCTGTCAGCCACCTTTCTACTCTTTATAAGCATAAACTCCAGTGACCTCTGAATGCAGCGTCACACACTGCAGGAGGATACCTGCCATCAGTGTATCACCGGAGCCCCTGGAGTGCGGTCACATCTGCCGATGTGAAAGCTCTCCATGGGAAAGCATCGTGGGACACTTGTTATTAAATGTATTACATTCGGAACAAGGAGTATACTGTTGGGTTATTTATTTATTTTTTTTTACAGGTGATGGAGGACTTCGGGGACTAGCTGTGTGGTGAGTATGTACTGTGTGTGTGTGTGTGTCCCTTCATCAGCTAGCTGTCTCTATAGCAGCATCACACACAGCCCCGCGCACATCGGCAGACACCCGCACACACACCGGCACAGAGACAAGCACATCTTCTCCGCATACACACAGTCTCCTCACCGCCTCCTCTCACCGCCGCCAGAGCTGCCGCCAAAGCCGCCGCCTCACCCCTACCTTCTGTCTCTTCCCCACTATCCCATAGAATGTAAGTCTGCAAGGACAGGGTCCTCTCCCCTCTTTACCAGTCTGTCACTGTAAACCTGTTTACTGTAAATGATATCTATACCTCTGTATGTAACCCTTTCTCATGTATAGCACCATGGAAATAATGGTGCCATATAAATAATAATAATAATAATAGTCTCCGCCCATACACACATAGTCTCCACCCACAATCCGCGCACACACTCTTCCTCCTCCCTATCTGCAGCGTGTCTCGCAGTCAACTCCGCAGCAAAACCCACAGATCTTTTTAAACCTGCGATTTTGCTGTGGATTTACCTGTCTCAATGGTAGTCAATGGGTGCAGAAACGCTGCAGATCC
Organism: Ranitomeya imitator; assembly: GCF_032444005.1. Taxonomy (NCBI): domain Eukaryota; kingdom Metazoa; phylum Chordata; class Amphibia; order Anura; family Dendrobatidae; genus Ranitomeya; species Ranitomeya imitator. The sequence goes on along the minus strand of NC_091286.1, from coordinate 422,215,913 downwards.
GCAAAAAGAAATTACATGCTGCGGAAAATAAAACGCTGCAAATCCACACGTATTTTTCTGCAGCATGTGCACAACAATTCTCAATTTCCCATTCACTAACATTGGTGGTGCACTGCCTTGTGGATTTGATGCAATTCCGCGCATCCAAAAACGCTGCGGAAACGCATCAAAATCCGCAACGTGTGCACATAGCCTAAGTGTAATGTTTTGGTGCACATTCACACTGTGGCCATTAAAAGATTAAAATAACCTAAAATAAACACAATAAGTAGAAAATCTGCAGTAAGTAAATAAGTACACTACAACACTACAAGTGTTACTATTTACCTGTAGGGTTTCTATGCATTGTTTGTAATATAAATTATTTTTGCCTGCTAGTGGCCAAAGTGGAATGTGCACCTTAGGCCGGGATACGGCCAAGTCTCGCAGGTTAAAAACAAGCTCTGGCACCGGCACTCCGGAGCAGAGCGTGCGGCCGCATAGTAATACTTGGAGCCACACGCTCAGCTCTGGAGTGCCGGTGCCAGAGCTTGTTTTTAACCTGCAATATTCAGCCGTATCTCACTGTAGTGTGACTCCGGCCTAAAGATGACACTGAGGGTATGTGCAGAGGATCCGGAAGTAGCAGTGCGTTTGACACAGTGCATGTTTACTGTGTCCAAAGTGCTGCCGTCTATTGAATTGCGGGTGTATTCACATTTGTTCACTAAACTGTGCAGATTCACCGAGTTCAATACATGGGTGAAATTTCTCTTTGGGAAATCTGGAAAGACGTGCTGCATGTCCTTTTTTACTGGTGAGCCACGGGCGTCTGTGGATGCATAGTGGGCATGAAATTTCTTTAATTCACATCCGCTGTGCTGTAACAGCTGGCCACTGCGGGTTGAATGCTGCACAAGTGTGCAGCATTCAACCCACAGTGATTACTGATCATGTGCACATACCGATAGAATGACAGGAGTGCTATTTTTTTATTTTGCTTCAGTTTCTTCTACTCAGCACATTTGAGGGTGTGGTGCTCCCTTCTTTGGGCTATGAACTTTATCTACACAGCTTTCCATTGGCAGATGCTAAATATGGTCATGCCAAGGTCTTGCTCTGCCCCACTAATTTTCAGGCCTGCTGTTACATAGCGAGGTGAGTTACTATAGATAAAGACCATCCTGATTAAGTAAAACTTGTCACTGTTGGACGGCTATCCTATGATATCTACATGTGTTACTATTTATTTACTTACTGTTTCTACGCATTGTTTTTATGCTTTATATTCATTATATTTGTCTGTTATTGGCCACAGTGTAAATGTATAAATATATAAGAGAGCACAGTGAGGTCAAAAATACTCTGTTGTAAAAAAAAATCACAGTAATAAGCAAGTGCTAGTCAAAAGATGGAAAAAACAGGGTATTTAGTTGACACTTTTTTTAGCAAAAAAATGTATACTAAGCTGCTCCACCAATTGTCAAGGTATACCCATATAGAGCAGTCCTACCTAATGTATTTAATCCCAATCTGATGTACTGTATTTAAAAACCTGAACATTGTCCACCACTCCTTATGGGTCATTTGCATCAAAGCTGTTCCATCTAGCATGTCCACATGGATATTCCGTCTCTGAACCCTGCTTATACAGGTACTATACAGATGATCAGGTTTTTAAATACATCAGATAGGGATTATATACTTTAGGTAGGACTGCTATATATGGGTATACCTTGATGATTGGTGGAGCAGCTTAGTATAAATTTTTTTTGGAAAAAAAATCAACTTAGTATCAACTAAATACCCTGTTTTTTCCATCTTTTGACTAGCACTTGTTTATTACTGTGATTTTTTTTACAACAGTGTATTTTTGACCTCACTGTGCTCTTTTGTGTTTTCAAGTTTCTTGGTGGTGTGTGAACGGGTTCCTACAGACTTGTTCATTGTGCAAGTAGCCCATGTGTTTCTGGTTCTGTAATTGTTCTCTTGTTTCTACAAGACTAGGGAGTCCACCACTCCTTATGGGACATTTGCATCAAAGCTGTTCCATCCAGCATGTCCACATGAAAATTCCCTCTCTGAACCCTGCTTATACAGGTACTATACAGATGATCAGGTTTAAATACATCAGATAGGGATTATATACATTTGGTAGGACTGCTCTATACGGGTATACCTTGACGATTAGTGGAGCAGCTTAGTATACAATTTTTTGCAAAAAAAAGTATCAACTAAATACCCTGTTTTTCCATATTTTGACTAGCACTTGCTTATTACTGTGATTTTTGTTTTTACAACAGAGTATTTTTGACCTCACTGTGCTCTCTTGTGTCTTCAAGTTTCTTGGTGGTGTGTGAACAGGTTCCTTCAGACTTGTTCAATGTGCAAGTAGCCCATGTGTTTCTGGTTCTATGTATAAATATATGTTTACGAGCAAAATTCTCCAAAAATGTAAGAATTTTTAATTGATATTTATTTAGATTTTTTGATAAATATGATATAAAATAGAACTTGGCCTTTCACCTTGCCAGTTCTTTTAGTATTCTATTCTTCACATTTGTATTTCCTGACATAATATATGTTTATGTAAATACAGCTCTGGTAAAAACTAAGAGACCACGGCATCAAAACCCTGTCATGGGCAGCCCAATCTCCAGACCAGAACCCCATTGAAAACCTCTGGAATATAATCAAGAGGATGATGGATAGTCACAAGCCATCAAACAAAGAACTGCTTAAATTTTTGCGCCAGGAGCAGCGTGAAAGACTGGTGGAAAGCATGCCAAGACGCATGAAAGCTGTGATTAAAAATCATGGTTATTCCACAAAATATTGATTTCTGGACTCTTCCTGAGTTAAAACATAAGTATTGTTGTTTCTAAGTGATTATGAACTTGTTTTCTTTGCATTATTTGAGGTCTGAAAGTGCTGTTTTTTTTTTTTTTTAATTTTGACCATTTCTCCTTTTCGGAAAAAAAATAAAAAATGTATTGCTTGGAAATTCAGAGACATGTTGTCAGAAGTTTATAGAATGAAAGAACAATATACATTTTACTCAAAAATATACCTATGAAGAGAAAAATCAGACAAACTGAACACTGTGCAGTGGTCTCTTAATTTTTGCAAGAGCTGTATATGTATCTGTGTACTGTATACATTTGAGCTATATCCCATAGGGTAAATATAACTACCACCCTCCTCCAAATAATCTTTGATTTATAGAGGTTGTACTACATATTTCTATGCTAATTTTTCAATTAATTTATGTTGATAGGAAAAACGTATTTTCTTGAAAAAATTGCATAACATGCAGTCATTCATTTGCTATGTTAAATCAGTGAAGTTTAACAGAATTGTTGTCTGCCTGAAGGGGAGAAGGGAAGTGTGAAATGAATTAAGAACAAAACAGGGCTTCCCCTGAAAAATTGAATGCAGTATAGATTGATCAAGCTTGCGTTACATAGAGAGAACATTATATAGTTTGTAACATGCAATCATTATACAAGTGATTGTTTTTCTTTAGAAAACCTCATTGCAAACTCATAATCTGCACTTAAAGCACATCATATTATTAACTCCTTTATATCTAATTTTCAGCTCACAATGCAATGGCATTAATGTAATGGACGTTCTGAAGACCTAATATAGTAGAAATCTCATTTCCGGACAAGATGAGTTCATACAAATTGTTAGGTCAATAAAATAAATGTTTTAATGACATGTACAATGCATAATATAATAATAATTGTATCACTATTGCAACCTGAATAGATGGAACCCCATCCTTTCTGCAAAGCAGATGACTGGAAATGGCATTACAGTGTAGAGTGGCATATAAATGTTTGGGCACCCCAGGTCCAAATTACTGTTAGGGCCCATACTCATCCGCGTATAAATCAGACAAGTTCAATCCGCTAAAAAAATCGAATTGCACTCTGACTAATGTTATTCATCGATTCAGTGTTTATCTGCAATTTTTTTTCTCAGCTTGGATAGGACTGAGAAAGAAATCGCAGCATGCTGCGAGTGGCCATGCATATCGGACGAAACTCACCAACGCAAGTCAATGGGTGGAGGACCATGCGCGAGCCATCCAAATTTTACTCACCGATCTCATAGGAAACCCAACATTTAATCAGCCGAGGACAGTAAATTAACAGCGTAAACAGTCAGAATGGAATAGATATACAGATAGAATAGGTAAACAGAAAGAAGTCAGTGAGATATGTAATTAGGGCGGTGCATGTGTAGTTTACTGTAAATGTATTAAGTAGGGTTTAGCGACCTTGACCTTTTTAGAGTCGAGTCGGGTTTCGCGAAACCCGACTATCTTAGAAGTCGAGTCGAGTGGAATCGGCCGATTATGGCGAAAAGTCGGGTATCGCCCGAAACACGAAACCCAATGCAAGTCAATGGGGGAGCATAGTCGGCAGTGAGTGGAGGCCAGGAAAACACCTACACTGCCCATTTTAATGGCAAAAACATCCATTCTTGTTACAGAAGCTTGTCAATCGTAATTTAGCTTATAATAATTGGAAGGCATTTGAAATTGGGGGTCATTTGGCTAAAGTTGTGGGGGGTAGGGCTGGTTCAAGTAATTAGTGGGCCCAGTAAATCTGGACCACGTCACGCCAGTGGAGCAGGGAGAGGTAAGTATTTCAACTTTGCAAGTGCTGTGATCCTGAGCAAGCAGGGGGGGCCCACTCGTTGGCATTGGCACTGGCACAGGGCCCCTCAAAGTACAGCGGTGTGTTTGCACGGCGGGGGCGCCTCCCACCGGCAGCAACACTTTTGCGTACTACGAGAGGCCCTGTGCCAGTGACGTCGCCAACTAGTATTCCTCCCCCCACCTGATGAAGGAACCTGCACTTTCATCTGCACCTTCCTCTTTGTCCCCGTGTAAGGTGGTATGGTATGCGGGAAGAGGAACCTGACTTTCAGCAGGGTCACAATCTTGCTGTGTAGCGTGCACGGGGAATTTTGCGTTATGGGTCAATGTACCAGCAGACTCATCTATCACTGGCTGGGCAACGGGCAGGATGAGGAGGAAACACAGATATAGGCCCAAAGCATAAAGTTGGCTAAATGCAGTTCAAAATTGGTAACACAGGACTAACCAGGGGGCATTGCAGTGGAGGACAACTGGAATGAGAGGCTGACACAGAGAGTAGGCCCAAATCAGTAAGTAGTCGAAATGCAGTTCAAAATTGGCAACCGTAGTAAACAGGCGGCACAGCTTTGTTCAGTGGAGGAGAACAGCAATGAGTGGCAGACACCGATAGTAGGCCCCAACCCAACTAGTAGGCCAAATGCAGTCTAACATTAACAACTACTTAACGAGAGCCTGAAAATGGAATTTCAGGACAGGAAACCAGGAGAACAGCAAGGAGTGGCAGACACCGATAGTAGGCCCCAAACCAACTAGTACGCCAAATGCAGTTGTTCCATTTAACCACAATTTAATGAGAGCCTGAAGATAGAAGTTCAGGAAAGGCAACCTGGAGAACACCTTGGAGTGTAACACACCATCTCTCTACACCCCATACCCAATTTGTAGGCCTAATGCAGTGTAGTTTCCAACAACTACTAAACGAGAGCCGGAAGATCGAAGCTCAGGAAAGGCAACCTGGAGAACACCTTGGAGTGTAACACACCATCTCTCTACACCCCATACCCAATTTGTAGGCCTAATGCAGTGTAGTTTCCAACAACTACTAAACGAGAGCCGGAAGATCGAAGCTCAGGAAAGGCAACCTGGAGAACACCTTGGAGTGGAGCACACCATCTCTCTACACCCCATACCCAATTTGTAGGCCTAATGCAGTATAGTTTCCAAGAACTACTAAACGAGAGCCGGAAGATCGAAGCTCAGGAAAGGCAACCTGGAGAACACCTTGGAGTGGAACACACCATCTCTCTACACCCCATACCCAATTTGTAGACCTAATGCAGCGTAGTTTCCAACAACTACTAAACGAGAGCATGAAGATCGAAGCAATGGAGAGGAAACCTGGGGAACACCTTGGAGTGGAACACACCATCTCTCTACACCCCATACCCAATTTGTAGGCCTAATGCAGCGTAGTTTCCAACAACTACTAAACGAGAGCATGAAGATCGAAGCAATGGAGAGGAAACCTGGGGAACACCTTGGAGTGGAACACACCATCTCTCTACACCCCATACCCAATTTGTAGACCTAATGCAGTGTAGTTTCCAACAACTACTAAACGTGAGCATGAAGATCGAAGCATTGGCGAGGAAACCTGGGGAACACCTTGGAGTGGAACACACCATCTCTCTACACCCCATACCCAATTTGTAGGCCTAATGCAGCGTAGTTTCCAACAACTACTAAACGAGAGCATGAAGATCGAAGCAATGGAGAGGAAACCTGGGGAACACCTTGGAGTGGAACACACCATCTCTCTACACCCCATACCCAATTTGTAGGCCTAATGCAGTGTAGTTTCCAACAACTACTAAATGTGAGCATGAAGATCGAAGCATTGGCGAGGAAACCTGGGGAACACTTTGGAGTGGAATACACCATCTCTCTACACCCCATACCCAATTTGTAGGCCTAATGCAGCGTAGTTTCCAACAACTACTAAACGAGAGCATGAAGATCGAAGCAATGGAGAGGAAACCTGGGGAACACTTTGGAGTGGAACACACCATCTCTCTACACCCCATACCCAATTTGTAGGCCTAATGCAGCGTAGTTTCCAACAACTACTAAACGAGAGCATGAAGATCGAAGCAATGGAGAGGAAACCTGGGGAACACCTTGGAGTGGAACACACCATCTCTCTACACCCCATACCCAATTTGTAGGCCTAACGCAGTGTAGTTTCCAACAACTACTAAACGAGAGCATGAAGATCGAAGCAATGGAGAGGAAACCTGGGAACACCTTGGAGTGGAACACATGATCTCTCTACACCCCATACCCAATTTGTAGGCCTAATGCAGTGTAGTTTCCAAGAACTACTAAACGAGAGCCGGAAGATCGAAGCTCAGGAAAGGCAACCTGGAGAACACCTTGGAGTGGAACACACCATCTCTCTACACCCCATAACCAATTTGTAGGTCTAATGCAGCGTAGTTTCCAACAACTACTAAACGAGAGCATGAAGATCGAAGCAATGGAGAGGAAACCTGGGGAACACCTTGGAGTGGAACACTTCATCTCTCTACACCCCATACCCAATTTGTAGGCCTAATGCAGTGTAATTTCCAAGAACTACTAAACGAGAGCCGGAAGATCGAAGCTCAGGAAAGGCAACCTGGGGAACACCTTGGAGTAGAACACACCATGTCTCTACACCCCATACCCAATTTGTAGGCCTAATGCAGTGTAGTTTCCAACAACTACTAAACGAGAGCATGAAGATCGAAGCAATGGAGAGGAAACCTGGGGAACACCTTGGAGTGGAACACTTCATCTCTCTACACCCCATACCCAATTTGTAGGCCTAATGCAGCGTAGTTTCCAACAACTACTAAACGAGAGCCGGAAGATCGAAGCTCAGGAAAGGCAACCTGGAGAACACCTTGGAGTGGAACACACCATCTCTCTACACCCCATACCCAATTTGTAGGCCTAATGCAGTGTACTTTCCAAGAACTACTAAATGAGAGCCTGAAGATCAAAGCTCAGGAAAGGCAACCTGGAGAACACCTTGGAGTGGAACACACCATCTCTCTCCACCCCATACCCAATTTGTAGGCCTAATGCAGTGTAGTTTCCAACAACTACTAAACGAGAGCATGAAGATCGGTGCATTGGTGAGGAAACCTGGGGAACACCTTGGAGTGGAACACACCATCTCTCTACACCCCATACCCAATTTGTAGGCCTAATGCAGCGTAGTTTCCAACAACTACTAAACGAGAGCCGGAAGATCGAAGCTCAGGAAAGGCAACCTGGAGAACACCTTGGAGTGGAACACACCATCTCTCTACACCCCATACCCAATTTGTAGGCCTAATGCAGTGTAGTTTCCAACAACTACTAAACGAGAGCATGAAGATCGAAGCAATGGAGAGGAAACCTGGGAACACCTTGGAGTGGAACACATGATCTCTCTACACCCCATACCCAATTTGTAGGCCTAATGCAGTGTAGTTTCCAAGAACTACTAAACGAGAGCCGGAAGATCGAAGCTCAGGAAAGGCAACCTGGAGAACACCTTGGAGTGGAACACACCATCTCTCTACACCCCATACCCAATTTGTAGGCCTAATGCAGTGTAGTTTCCAACAACTACTAAATGAGAGCAGGAAGATCGAAGCTCAGAAAAGGCAACCTGGAGAACACCTTGGAGTGGAACACACCATCTCTCTACACCCCATACCCAATTTGTAGGCCTAATGCAGTGTAGTTTCCAACAACTGCTAAACGAGAGCATGAAGATCCAAGCAATGGAGAGGAAACCTGGGGAACACCTTGGAGTGGAACACACCATCTCTCTACACCCCATACCCAATTTGTAGGCCTAATGCAGTGTAGTTTCCAACAACTACTAAACGAGAGCATTAAGATCGAAGCAATGGCGACGAAACCTGGGGCACACCTTGGGGAGGCAGACACCGTTAGTAGGCCCTACCAAAGTTGTACCCCCAATGCAGTTTTAAAATTCCTAGAGGCTGAAAACAAGACTATTGACGCTCAGCTTTTTTCAAAGGAACACAGCTGAATTGAGTGGCGCAGACAGACACAGGTAGTAGGACTTAAACCAAAAATGTGGCTCACTGCAGCTTAAAAAAGTTACAGGGGTACACAAGCAGCAGTGCTCTGGGCAGTGGAGGACAATTTCAATAGTGGACCGCAGACAGACTTTGTACGCCTACTATTAAAAAAAGGATGCTCTATGCAATTAAAAATAGGTTCCAGGGGTCCACGGGCAGCAGTGTTGTGGTCAGTGGACGAGTATTGGAAGGAGGGACCGCAGACAGGCGTAGTAGGCCTAACATAACAAAATTAGGCTGTAGACACTGTAAAATTGGTTCCAGGGGTACACGGGCAGCAGTGGTGTGGTCAGCGGAGGAAAATTGGAATTAGGGACTGCAGACAGACTTTGTAGGCTGTCCCCTGTGGACCATGCATCCAACACATTAACCCAGTGCGCCGTAATGGACACGTAACTTTTTGTGGACATGCCTACTGGTCCATGCGTCTCTTGTCAGGTGCACCTTTCTACTGTTTGATTGCCTGAGTGCTATGACAATGCAGACTTTTTCATGCCGGTGGAGGGCTGGGATGGCTTTTCTCGCAAAAGAAATGTCGACTGGGTAGCTTGAACCGTTGCACAGCGCAGTTCATCTGGGCTTTCTAAATATAAAACAAAGAAAAAAAGGAGGCTACATGCACTTTCAGCTGGGTTCCAGGGGTACACTGTAGGCAATTTTAAATTGGTTCCGTGGGTACACGGCCAGCATTGGTCTGGTCAGTGGAGAACTATTGGAAGGAAGGACCGCAGACACGCTTCGAAGGCCTAACATAATAACAGATGGCTGTAGGCAATTTTAAATTGGTTCCAGGGGTACACGGGCAGCAGTGGTGTGGTCAGTGGAGGCCTAGTGGAAGGAGGGACCGCAGACAGGCATCGAAGGCCTAACATAATAACACATTGCTGTTGGCAATTTTAAATTGGTTCCAGGGGAACACGGGCAGCAGTGGCCTGGTCAGTGTAGTAGTAGTAGAAAGAACGGACCGCAGACAGGCATCGAAGGCCTAAAATAAAAAAATTGGGCTGGCTGTAGGCAATTTTAAATTGGTTCCAGGGGTACACGGGCAGCAGTGGTGTGGTCAGTGGAGGCCTAGTGGAAGGAGTGACCGCAGACAGGCATCGAAGGCCTAACATAATAACACATGGCTGTAGGCAATTTAAAATTGGTTCTGTGGGTACATGGGCAGCAGTGGTGTGGTCAGTGGAGGCCTAGTGGAAGGAGTGACCGCAAACAGGCATCGAAGGCCTAACATAATAACACATTGCTGTTGGCAATTTTAAATTGGTTCCAGGGGAACACGGGCAGCAGTGGCCTGGTCAGTGCAGTAGTAGTAGAAAGAACGGACCGCAGACAGGCATCGAAGGCCTAAAATAAAAAAATTGGGCTGGCTGTAGGCAATTTTAAATTGGTTCCAGGGGTACACGGGCAGCAGTGGTGTGGTCAGTGGAGGCCTAGTGGAAGGAGTGACCGCAGACAGGCATCGAAGGCCTAACATAATAACACATGGCTGTAGGCAATTTAAAATTGGTTCTGTGGGTACATGGGCAGCAGTGTTGTGGTCAGTGGAGGCCTAGTGGAAGGAGTGACCGCAAACAGGCATCGAAGGCCTAACATAATAACACATTGCTGTTGGCAATTTTAAATTGGTTCCAGGGGAACACGGGCAGCAGTGGCCTGGTCAGTGCAGTAGTAGTAGAAAGAACGGACCGCAGACAGGCATCGAAGGCCTAAAATAAAAAAATTGGGCTGGCTGTAGGCAATTTTAAATTGGTTCCAGGGGTACACGGGCAGCAGTGGTGTGGTCAGTGGAGGCCTAGTGGAAGGAGTGACCGCAGACAGGCATCGAAGGCCTAACATAATAACACATGGCTGTAGGCAATTTAAAATTGGTTCTGTGGGTACATGGGCAGCAGTGGTGTGGTCAGTGGAGGCCTAGTGGAAGGAGTGACCGCAAACAGGCATCGAAGGCCTAACATAATAACACATTGCTGTTGGCAATTTTAAATTGGTTCCAGGGGAACCCGGGCAGCAGTGGCCTGGTCAGTGCAGTAGTAGTAGAAAGAACGGACCGCAGACAGGCATTGAAGGCCTAAAATAAAAAAATTGGGCTGGCTGTAGGCAATTTTAAATTGGTTCCAGGGGTACACGGGCAGCAGTGGTGTGGTCAGTGGAGGCCTAGTGGAAGGAGTGACCGCAGACAGGCTTCGAAGGTCTAACATAAAAAAATAGGGCTGTTGGCAATTTAAAATTGGTTCCAGTGGTACAATGGTCAGTGGAGGCCTAGTGGAAGGAGGGACCGCAGACAGGCATCGAAGGCCTAACATAATAACACATGGCTGTAGGCAATTTTAAATTGGTTCCGTGGGTACACGGGCAGCAGTGGTGTGGTCAGTGGAGGCCTAGTGGAAGGAGGGATCGCAGACAGGCTTTGAAGGCCTAACATAACAAAAATAGGGGTGCAGGCAATTTAACATTGGTTCCAGGGGTACACGGGCAGCAGTGGTCTGGTCAGTGTAGTAGTAGTAGAAAGAAGGGACTGCAGACAGGCTTCGAAGGCCTAACATAACAAAATTGGGCTGTTGGCAATTTAAAATTGGTTCCAGGGGTACACGGGCAGCAGTACAATGGTCAGTGGAGGCCTAGTGGAAGGAGGGACCGCAGACAGGCTTCGAAGGCCTAACATAACAAAAATGTCAATACAATGGTATTGTCAGTGCCAGGCATTGAAGGATGTCAGCGCATAGACTAAACATTGGTGGAGCTGTGAGAGATAATTTTGCAAGTGGCTGTTTGAGCTGGGGGGGGGACTGTCTTGTGGCCGGCGGTACAGGCCCAGGGGCCCTCATATTACAACGGTGTGTCTGACGTTGGGTGCGCACCACCACCGCCAGAGACACTTTATTGTACTATGAGGGACCCAGTGGCAGTGCCGTCGACCAAAAGCGGGCACACCCACCTCTTCAGAAAAAAAACAGCACTCTCACGGGTGCTGGCGCCAAGTGGCGATACCACGGCCCCGTGTGGGGAGTTTGGCCATTTAGGGAGGTGTAAACATGTCGTATGCTGGACAATCAGGTGCAGCAAATTATGATATTGGAAAAGTCATTCATAATAGTCCACAGGCAAGACCTTTTCATAGGAAAGCTAGGTGTCAGCCGGGCAAGGTGGGGCAAAAGATTTCGAAATCCAGTTGTGGTTCATTTTAATGAAGGTTAGATCATCTACATTTTGGGTAGCCAGACGAGTCCTTTTTTCTGTTAGTATTGAACCTGCAGCACTGAATACTCTTTCTGATAGGACACTAGCTGCCGGGCAAGCAAGCTCCTGCAATGCATATTCTGCCAATTCTGGCCAGGTGTCTAATTTGGATGCCCAGTAATCAAATGGGAATGACGGTTGAGGGAGAACGTCAATAAGGGATGAAAAATAGTTTGTAACCATACTGGACAAATGTTGTCTCCTGTCACTTTGAATTGATGCTGCAGTACCTGTCCTGTCTGCGGTCACAGCAAAATCACTCCACAACCTGGTCAGAAAACCCCTCTGGCCAACGCCACTTCTGATTTCTGCCCCTCTAACACCTCTGGTCTGCTGGCCCCTGCAGCTCGTGTGAGAACGATCACGGGCGCTGTGTGCAGGGAATGCCAGAAGCAAACGGTCAACAAGAGTTGATTGTTTGGTTGCTAATATTATTTCCAAGTTCTCATGTGGCATTATATTTTGCAATTTGCCTTTATAGCGAGGATCAAGGAGGCAGGCCAACCAGTAATCGTCATCGTTCATCATTTTAGTAATGCGTGTGTCCCTTTTGAGGATACGTAAGGCATAATCCGCCATGTGGGCCAAAGTTCCAGTTCTCAAATCTGCAGTTGTGCTTGGTTGAGGGGCAGTTTCAGGCAAATCCACGTCACTTGTGTCCCTCCAAAAACCAGAACCCGGCCTTGCCGCGCCAACAATTTCCAGTGGCCCCGGAAAAGCTTCCTTATTAAAAATATAATCATCCCCATCATCCTCCTCGTCCTCCTACTCCTCTTCGCCCGCTACCTCGTCCTGTACACTGCCCTGGCCAGACAATGGCTGACTGTCATCAAGGCTTTCCTCTTCCTCTGCTGCAGACGCCTGATCCTTTATGTGCGTCAAACTTTGCATCAGCAGACGCATTAGGGGGATGCTCATGCTTATTATGGCGTTGTCTGCACTAACCAGCCGTGTGCATTCCTCAAAACACTGAAAGACTTGACACATGTCTTGAATCTTCGACCACTGCACACCTGACAACTCCATGTCTGCCATCCTACTGCCTGCCCGTGTATGTGTATCCTCCCACAAAAACATAACAGCCCGCCTCTGTTCGCACAGTCTCTGAAGCATGTGCAGTGTTGAGTTCCACCTTGTTGCAACGTCTATGATTAGGCGATGCTGGGGAAGGTTCAAAGAACGCTGATAGGTCTGCATACGGCTGGAGTGTACGGGCGAACGGCGGATATGTGAGCAAAGTCCACGCACTTTGAGGAGCAGGTCGGATAACCCCGGATAACTTTTCAGGAAGCACTGCACCACCAGGTTTAAGGTGTGAGCCAGGCAAGGAATGTGTTTCAGTTGGGAAAGGGAGATGGCAGCCATGAAATTCCTTCCGTTATCACTCACTACCTTGCCTGCCTCAAGATCTACAGTGGTGTGTCTGTTGTCGCCCAAACACTTCATAGCCAATACAGCCTGCTGACGTTTGCCAGTAGCTGCCCCATAATGGGAGACCTGGTGTGCAACAGTGGCAGCTGCGGATGGAGTGGTTGTGCGACTGCGGTCTGTGGACGAGCTCTCGCTTCTGCAGGAGGAGGAGGAGGGGGTGCGAACGGCTACAGCCAACTGTTTCCTAGACCGTGGGCTAGGCAGAACTGTCCCAAATTTGCTGTCCCCTGTGGACCCTGCATCCACAACATTCACCCAGTCTGCCGTGATGACACGTAACGTCCCTGGCCATGCCTACTGGTCCATGCATCTGTTGTCAGGTGCACCTTTGTGCTCACAGATTGCCTGAGTGCATGGACGATGCGCTCTTTAACATGCTAGTGGAGGGCTGGGATGGCTTTTCTGGAAAAAAAGGGTTGACTGGGTAGCTCGTAGCGTGGTACAGCGTAGTCCATCAGGGCTTTGAAAGCTTCGCTTTCAACTAACCGGTAGGGCATCATCTCTAACGAGATTAGTCTAGCTATGTGGGCGTTCAAACCCTGTGTATGCGGATGCGAGGCTAAGTACTTCCTTTTTCTAACCATAGTCTCATGTAGGGTGAGCTGGACTGGAGAGCTGGAGATCGTGGAACTAGCGGGGGTGCCGGTGGACATGGCAGACTGAGAGACGGTGGGAGATGGTATTGTTGCCGCCGGTGCCCTAGATGCAATGTTTCCTACTACGAAACTGGTGATTCCCTGACCCTGACTGCTTTGGCCTGGCAAAGAAACCTGCACAGATACTGCAGGTGGTGCGGAAAATGGTGGCCCTACACTGCCGGAAGGGATGTTGCGTTGCTGACTAGCTTCATTGGCCGAGGGTGCTACAACCTTAAGGGACGTTTGGTAGTAACCGCATCCAAGACTTCTCCCGTGCTTCCCCCATACTCTGGAACTCTCTACCCCAACACATCAGACTTGCGCCTACCATAGAAACATTCAAAAAGAACCTGAAGACTCATCTCTTCCGACAAGCCTACAGCCTGCAGTGATCCTCAACCTACTGAACAGCCGTACAGCCAGCTCTTCCCTCTCCTAGTGTATCCTCACCCACCCCCTGCAGATTGTGAGCCCTCGCGGGCAGGGTCCTCCCTCCTTATGTACTCGTGTGCCTTGTTATCTGCTCATGTTTAATGTATTTGTCTATATTTGCCCCGTATTCACATGTAAAGCGCCATGGAATAAATGGCGCTATAAAAATGTATAATAATAATATAATAATAATAATAATAGTTAGTCCAAGCTTGCAAATGCATGGTGGTTAAATGTCTATGCATGCAACTTGTATTGAGACTTTTCAGATTCTGCCCTCTGCTTAAGGTAGTTGAACATTTTTGACAGATGACTTTGCGCTGATCAATTGGATGTTGTTTAAAAAAATGCCAGACTGCACTCTTTTTAGCATCGGATACCTTTTCAGGCATTGCAGACTGAGCTTTAACCGGATGGCCACGCTGTCCTCCAACAGGTTTTGGCTTTGCCACGCGTTTTGGGCAAGATACGGGCCCGGCTGATGGAACCTGTTGCGATGTTGATGCCTGCTGCGACCCCTCCTCCTCCGCTTCAGAACTGCTGCCGCCTGCACCCTGTTCCCCCAATGGCTGCCAATCGGGGTCAAGAACTGGGTCATCTATTACCTCTTCTTGTAGCTCGTGTGCAACTTCGTCTGTGTCACCATGTCGGTCGGTGGTATAGCGTTCGTGATGGGGCAACATAGTCTCATCAGGGTCTGATTCTTGATCATTACCCTGCGAGGGCAATGTTGTGGTCTGAGTCAAAGGACCAGCATAGTAGTCTGGCTGTGGCTGTGCATCAGTGCACTCCATGTCAGATTCAACTTGTAATGGGCATGGACTGTTAACTGCTTCACTTTCTAAGCCAGGGACGGTATGTGTAAAGAGCTCCATGGAGTAACCCGTTGTGTCGCCTGCTGCATTCTTCTCTGTTGTTGTTTTTGCTGAAGAGGACAAGGAAGCGACTTGTCCCTGACCGTGAACATCCACTAACGACGCGCTGCTTTGACATTTACCAGTTTCACGAGAGGAGGCAAAAGAGCTAGAGGCTGAGTCAGCAAGATAAGCCAAAACTTGCTCTTGCTGCTCCAGCTTTAAAAGCGGTTTTCCTACTCCCAGAAAAGGGAGCGTTCGAGGCCTTGTGTAGCCAGACGACAAACCTGGCTCCACAGCTCCAGACTTAGGTGCAATATTTTTTTTCCCATGACCACCTGATGCTCCACCACTACCACTACCCTCATTACCAGCTGACAATGAACGCCCCCGGCCACGACCTCTTCCACCAGACTTCCTCATTGTTTTAAAAACTTAACCAAACTAACGGTATTTGTTGCTGTCACACAACTTACACGGTGAGCTATAACTTCAGTATGATTTAGCTACCCCTTTACAGGTGGGTGAGACCGCAAGGAAAATCAGGCACAATGTTACACACTCTGTTTTTGGTGGCAACAAATGAGAGAGATGCCACACACGCAGGACTGTCACTGAAGCACAAATGTAAATATTAATCTCCCACTGATTTGTTTTTTTTTGTTTTTTTTCAGGTTGACTTTAGAAAAAAAAAATAATAAAAAAAAATGATTTTTTCAGGAAGAATTTAGAAACCAAATAAAATAAAATGATTTTTTCAGGGAGAATTTAGAAAACAAATAAAACAAAAAATAGGCTTTCTATAGCCCACTGAGTGAGAGATGACGCACACAGGAGTCAGGAGTGGCACACAAGCCCAGAGGCCAATATTGTTCTCCCAATGATTGACGTAGTGATTTTTTCAGGTAGATTTTGGAACCCAAATCAAGCTAAAAAAATAATAGGCTTTCTATGGCCCACAATTTGAGAGAGAGAGATGGCACACCCAGGAGTCAAGACTGGCACACAAGCAGAAAGGGCAATATTAATCTCCCACTGATTTGATTTTTTTTTTTTTCAGGGAGACTTTAGAAAAAAAAAATAATAAAAAAAAAAGATTTTTTCAGGAAGAATTTAGAAACCAAATAAAATAAAATGATTTTTTCAGGGAGAATTTAGAAAACAAATAAAACAAAAAATAGGCTTTCTATGGCCCACTGAGTGAGAGATGATGCACACAGGAGTCAGGAGTGGCACACAAGCCCAGAGGCCAATATTGTTCTCCCAATGATTGTTTTATTGATTTTTTCAGGTAGAATTTAGAACCCAAATCAACCAAAAAAATAAATAGGCTTTCTATGGCCCACTATTTGTGAGAGAGATGGCACGCTCAGGACTGGCACACAAGCCCAGAGGCCAATATTAATCTCCCACTTTTTTTTTTTTTTTTCAGGGAAAATTTATAAACCCAATAAAAAAAATAATAAATAGGCTTTCTATGGCCCACTATCTGAGAGAGAGAGATGGCACGCTTAGGACTGGCACACAAGCCCAAAGGCCAATATTAATCTCCCTTTTTTTTTTCAGGGAGAATTTATAAAACCAAAAAAAAAAAAATAAATAGGCTTTCTATGGCCCACTATTTGTGAGAGAGATGGCACGCTCAGGACTGGCACACAAGCCCAGAGGCCAATATTAATCTCCCACTTTTTTTTTTTTTTTTCAGGGAAAATTTATAAACCCAATAAAACAAATAAATAGGCTTTCTATGGCACACTATCTGAGAGAGAGAGATGGCACGCTAAGGACTGGCACACAAGCCCAAAGGCCAATATTAATCTCCCACTGATTGATTTATTGATTTTTTCAGGTAGAATTTAGAACCCAAATAAAGCAAAAAAAAAAATAGGCTTTCTATGGCCCACTGAGTGAGTGATGATGCACACAGGAGTCAGGAGTGGCACACAAGCCCTGAGGCCAATATTTTTCTCCCACTGATTGATAGTATCCAAATGGTGGTACTGAAGAGCAACATCACGTGAGTAAACTTGTAGTAAACACTCACTGCTGCTCACTTGACGGACTATAAACTGTACCAGTCGTAGCTGTATAATACAGAGAGGATGTGGAAACCACAAGAGAGACGACCAACAAGGGTAACTATAATTGAAGTAAAAAACTCTTTATTAAATACATATCTATAAAACATATTAGGACATAGATAGAACATGGATGGGGAGATGAAACATGTTACAATACAGATACTCCCCTATAAAGGACTAAATGTGCGGGCTAAGCTCTGACTCCCTAATTGAAAAAGATCTTAGTAGTGGGAGGAGACACCAACGAGATGGAATGGCTAAATAGTAATTGAAGTACTTAATATCTATTACATTACTATGCCCTGAATACAGTGGGTCAAAACTTATATATATGTGGATCTCTACAATGCCCGTATATATTAACAGTGAAACCTAATATAGAGTAATGGGGCAGAGAACCAAAGACCCCTGGGACACCCCAAGTGACCACTAATGTCAGGCATATGAGGTATACGATAAACCAGGTAACTCAACAATAAATGCCATAACCAGATACGTAAAGCATGCCCCAAGGAATAGACCAGGGAGGTGCCAGTGCACCTATGTGGAACATAAACACTGCGGTAAACCGATCATTATTACCTGGTCCTGGACTGTGAGCTGGTGTGCAACAGGAGCGTAGCCGGCACATCTACCCGACGCGCGTTTCGGAGCCGAGGCTCCTTCGTCAGGGGTATGTGTCTGGATGCCTGCGTGCCGGGGTTTAAATGCGTGTCCGTCAGCCTCTGCAGCGGCGTCGACCGGAAATGACGCAGGCGTTGCCGGGGCAACACTACCCACAGCGGCGGCGACGTCATGCGAGGGCGCCGCCACAACCATGGCAACCGCCCGAGCATAGAGACGCCGCAGACCGCGGGGAGCAGCGATTCCCAGCCCGTATGCGTACAGGGGACGTCGCTGCAGATGCGCTGCGGGGCGCTAACCGGACTGGAGACAATCACCTTGCAAACAGGGTGAACGGATCATGTCTGTCTATAACCTAAAATCCCTATAGGCATAGTTAACTCCGCCAGCCCTCCCCATAGACCACATTAGGGTATAAAGACCCAACCTCCAACATCACCATGGTCACAAGCACTGCACTTAAACGGCACTAAGGCAACAATATGGAACAAGAACCCATAGATGGAATACACCCATTACACTATCACAAAGCACAGACAGAAGGAACATAATATAAACCCTACCACAAGAACATAAAATAGAAAAAAGCATATAGATAAAAAACAAAAGAAAATTTAAGACGAAATCCGTGTCCCCCGACAGGCTGGAAACTCGGAGGGTAAGGTTGGGTGCTGTTTCTTCCAAATGCGATATATCTAGGACATCATCCGATGTACAAATGGTGACTAGGGTCCAAACGACACATCTGACATGTCCAACAATCAATAGAAATGGATGTAAAACATAAAAACAATGTTAAAAACAAAATAGAGGTGCACCCGATCATGCACATGACCAAATCCGCTATATGCCGGTCACGATCACAGAAAAGACGCAAAACTTATGTTCTCATTAAGTCCGTGGGGATGGACACTATTAAGTGTCCATATCCACCGCGTCTCAAGCTGTGCCAAGCGTTGTGAGATATTCCCGCCTCTGATATTAGTTTCAATCAAATCGATGCCTTTAACCAGTAAACCACTGCTGTCACAATTGTGATGTTGCTTAAAATGACGCGGTATCGTTTTTAGTAATTGCGCATCCGTTTCCAAAGCAGCTGCCTCAATCCCACGAACGTGTTCTCTTACTCTGATTTTTGATTGCCTCGTGGTTAGGCCTACGTAAATAAGAGGACACGGGCAAGATGCATAATATATGACATTCTTGGACGTGCATGTTATATATTTCTTGATATCAAATGTCTTGTGTCCTGTCGAATCCACAAATGAATCTGCCCTCAGAATGTTCTTACACGCTACACATTTACCGCAGGTGCGACAGCCACCTCTCTGTCTATTACTAGGGTCATTTAAAAATGTCCTGGGAGGCTCACTTGTATAGTGGCTGCGCACCAAATGGTCCCGTAAGTTCTTGGCTCTACGGAATGCCATACAGGGTCGATTAGGTACCAGTTTAGCTAGCGTGGGGTCGGTCTTAAGAATAGGCCAGGCACGTTCGAGGGCAGTGCGTATAGCACCTGCCCGCGAGTTAAAATTCGTGACAAACCTGATGGTATCAGATGTATCACCCCTGTTTTGGCTTTTATACAAAAGTACATCTCTACTGCTGTGTTTGGCGCGTAAATAAGCTCTCTTTATCGCACGATTACTGTAACCCCGTTCCTTAAAACGGGATTTCAGGACTTCTGCCTGGGTTTCGAATTCAGCATTAGTAGAACAGATGCGGCGTATCCGCAGGAATTGCCCAACCGGGACTGCACGAACCATGTATGCCGGGTGGGAGGAGGAGGCGTGAAGAAGCATATTAGTGGCCATTGGTTTTCTATACACTGTTGTTTGGACAGTGTCTGTCTTGTCCTTCATAAGCCTAACGTCAAGGAACTCAACACTAGAGTTATTAGATGTAAATGTCAATTTGATATTCTTATCATTTAGATTCAAGGCACCAACGAATTCGGAAAAAGACTCCTGGTCGCCCTGCCAGACCACAAGGATGTCATCTATGTAGCGCGTCCATAAAAGGACGCGCTCCATAGATAACAGGCTGTCTGACCGTAGGAGGTCCCTTTCCCACAGCCCCAGGAACAGGTTAGCATAGGAGGGCGCAAAGGCCGCTCCCATGGCTGTTCCCTTGAGCTGCAGGAAAAAGGACCCCCTAAACGTGAAAAAGTTGTGGGTTAATGTAAATCTTAGGATGTCCAGGAGAAAGTTCTGGAAATCAGGGGAACAATTTGACGCGGATAAAAAGAAATCAGCTGCTGCTAATCCATCATTGTGCCTAATGCTCGTCTACAATGATTCCACGTCCATTGTGCCCATAATTGTGTCCACCCCCAGTTTCAGGTCATCTACCCTCCGTAGGAGCAGTATGTTGAGGAAGGAGGTAGGATCCCCCAATCTATCCGTTTGAAATCTAAAAGATTTCCTCCATTGTCTAGCTGCGGAACAATTGATATGTTTGTGAAGGTAGTTAGCGATGAACTTACACGGATTCCTAAATATATTCTTAAGGACAATCTTACGGGTAGTGAGAGGGCTAGATTGAAAACTCTGAGGGATCTCCCTGGGGTGGTGATTAAGCCGGCGGACAAGGGGGGTAATATCGTCATATGGCCTACTGTAATGTACGAAAAGGAGGCCATGCGTCAATTGTCCAACACAATATGCTATAAGAAATTGACGTATTACCCCTTGTCCGCCTTTGTTGCTGAGCTCGGGGAGATCCTTCAGAGTGCTACAGATAGGGGTACCATCACGAAAGAACTTAGTACGGCTCTTATCATTACGGAGCCTATTATTCCAACGTTTTATCTCCTCCCTAAGACGCACAAAAATGCCTCGGTGCCGCCCGGTCGTCCGATAGTATCTGGGCGAGGAAATTATCTTGAGTCAATTAATAAATGGATAGACTCGGTATTACAGCCATTAGTAGAGGAGCTTCCGTCCTACCTCAAGGATACGAACCAGCTCCTACGGAGGGTAGATGACCTGAAACTGGGGGTGGACACAATTATGGGCACAATGTACGTGGAATCATTGTACACGAGCATTAGGCACAATGATGGATTAGCAGCAGCTGATTTCTTTTTATCCGCGTCAAATTGTTCCCCTGATTTCCGGAACTTTCTCCTGGACATCCTAAGATTTACATTAACCCACAACTTTTCCACGTTTAGGGGGTCCTTTTTCCTGCAGCTTCAGGGAACAGCCATGGGAGCGGCCTTTGCGCCCTCCTATGCTAACCTGTTCCTGGGGCTGTGGGAAAGGGACCTCCTATGGTCAGACAGCCTGTTATCTATGGAGCGCGTCCTTTTATGGACGCGCTACATAGATGACATCCTTGTGGTCTGGCAGGGCGACCAGGAGTCTTTTTCCGAATTCGTTGGTGCCTTGAATCTAAATGATAAGAATATCAAATTGACATTTACATCTAATAACTCTAGTGTTGAGTTCCTTGACGTTAGGCTTATGAAGGACAAGACAGACACTGTCCAAACAACAGTGTATAGAAAACCAATGGCCACTAATATGCTTCTTCACGCCTCCTCCTCCCACCCGGCATACATGGTTCGTGCAGTCCCGGTTGGGCAATTCCTGCGGATACGCCGCATCTGTTCTACTAATGCTGAATTCGAAATCCGGGCAGAAGTCCTGAAATCCCGTTTTAAGGAACGGGGTTACAGTAATCGTGCGATAAAGAGAGCTTATTTACGCGCCAAACACAGCAGTAGAGATGTACTTTTGTATAAAAGCCAAAACAGGGGTGATACATCTGATACCATCAGGTTTGTCACGAATTTTAACTCGCGGGCAGGTGCTATACGCACTGCCCTCGAACGTGCCTGGCCTATTCTTAAGACCGACCCCACGCTAGCTAATCTGGTACCTAATCGACCCTGTATGGCATTCCGTAGAGCCAAGAACTTACGGGACCATTTGGTGCGCAGCCACTATACAAGTGAGCCTCCCAGGACATTTTTAAATGACCCTAGTAATAGACAGAGAGGTGGCTGTCGCACCTGCGGTAAATGTGTAGCGTGTAAGAACATTCTGAGGGCAGATTCATTTGTGGATTCGACAGGACACAAGACATTTGATATCAAGAAATATATAACATGCACGTCCAAGAATGTCATATATTATGCATCTTGCCCGTGTCCTCTTATTTACGTAGGCCTAACCACGAGGCAATTAAAAATCAGAGTAAGAGAACACGTTCGTGGGATTGAGGCAGCTGCTTTGGAAACGGATGCGCAATTACTAAAAACGATACCGCGTCATTTTAAGCAACATCACAATTGTGACAGCAGTGGTTTACTGGTTAAAGGCATCGATTTGATTGAAACTAATATCAGAGGCGGGAATATCTCACAACGCTTGGCACAGCTTGAGACGCGGTGGATATGGACACTTAATAGTGTCCATCCCCACGGACTTAATGAGAACATAAGTTTTGCGTCTTTTCTGTGATCGTGACCGGCATATAGCGGATTTGGTCATGTGCATGATCGGGTGCACCTCTATTTTGTTTTTAACATTGTTTTTATGTTTTACATCCATTTCTATTGATTGTTGGACATGTCAGATGTGTCGTTTGGACCCTAGTCACCATTTGTACATCGGATGATGTCCTAGATATATCGCATTTGGAAGAAACAGCACCCAACCTTACCCTCCGAGTTTCCAGCCTGTCGGGGGACACGGATTTCGTCTTAAATTTTCTTTTGTTTTTTATCTATATGCTTTTTTCTATTTTATGTTCTTGTGGTAGGGTTTATATTATGTTCCTTCTGTCTGTGCTTTGTGATAGTGTAATGGGTGTATTCCATCTATGGGTTCTTGTTCCATATTGTTGTCTTAGTGCCGTTTAAGTGCAGTGCTTGTGACCATGGTGATGTTGGAGGTTGGGTCTTTATACCCTAATGTGGTCTATGGGGAGGGCTGGCGGAGTTAACTATGCCTATAGGGATTTTAGGTTATAGACAGACATGATCCGTTCACCCTGTTTGCAAGGTGATTGTCTCCAGTCCGGTTAGCGCCCCGCAGCGCATCTGCAGCGACGTCCCCTGTACGCATACGGGCTGGGAATCGCTGCTCCCCGCGGTCTGCGGCGTCTCTATGCTCGGGCGGTTGCCATGGTTGTGGCGGCGCCCTCGCATGACGTCGCCGCCGCTGTGGGTAGTGTTGCCCCGGCAACGCCTGCGTCATTTCCGGTCGACGCCGCTGCAGAGGCTGACGGACACGCATTTAAACCCCGGCACACGCAGGCATCCAGACACATACCCCTGACAAAGGAGCCTCGGCTCCGAAACGCGCGTTGGGTAGACGTGCCGGCTACGCTCCTGTTGCACACCAGCTCACAGTCCAGGACCAGGTAATAATGATCGGTTTACCGCAGTGTTTATGTTCCACATAGGTGCACTGGCACCTCCCTGGTCTATTCCTTGGGGCATGCTTTACGTATCTGGTTATGGCATTTATTGTTGAGTTACCTGGTTTATCGTATACCTCATATGCCTGACATTAGTGGTCACTTGGGGTGTCCCAGGGGTCTTTGGTTCTCTGCCCCATTACTCTATATTAGGTTTCACTGTTAATATATATGGGCATTGTAGAGATCCACATATATATAAGTTTTGACCCACTGTATTCAGGGCATAGTGATGTAATAGATATTAAGTACTTCAATTACTATTTAGCCATTCCATCTCGTTGGTGTCTCCTCCCACTACTAAGATCTTTTTCAATTAGGGAGTCAGAGCTTAGCCCGCACATTTAGTCCTTTATAGGGGAGTATCTGTATTGTAACATGTTTCATCTCCCCATCCATGTTCTATCTATGTCCTAATATGTTTTATAGATATGTATTTAATAAAGAGTTTTTTACTTCAATTATAGTTACCCTTGTTGGTCGTCTCTCTTGTGGTTTCCATATCCTCTCTGTATCCCACTGATTGATGTAGTGATTTTTTCAGGTAGATTTTGGAACCCAAATCAAGCAAAAAAATAAATAGGCTTTCTATGGCCCACTGAGTGAGAGATGGCACACACAGGAGTCAGGAGTGGCACACAAGCCCTGAGGCCAATATTTTTCTCCCACTGATTGATGTTGTGATTTTTTCAGGTAGATTTTAGAACCCAAATCAAGCAAAAAAATAAATAGGCTTTCTATGGCCCACTGAGTGAGAGATGGCACACACAGGGATGGCACTCTAGCAGAAATGTCAATCTTAATCTCCCACAAAAAAAAAAGGCAGGCAGCAATAAGGAGTGGACTGATGCACAAATTAAATAAAAAGTGTGGACAAACAAACAAGATAGCTGTGCAGAAAGGAAGGAACAAGAGGATTTGTGCTTTGAAAAAAGCAGTTGGTTTGCACAGCGGCGTACACACAGCAATGCAGCTATCAGGGAGCCTTCTACGGCAGCGCAATGAGCTACAGCGCTGAGGGAAAAAAAAAATGTAGCTTCCACTGTCCCTGCACACTATCTCTAAGATAGTGGGGACCAGGACCTATGTCATCACGCTGCCCACACTCTGCGTTTACCTTCATTGGCTGAGAAATGGCGCTTTTCGCGTCATTGAAACGCGACTTTGGCGCGAAAGTCGCGTACCGCATGGCCGACCCCGCACAGGGGTCGGATCGGGTTTCATGAAACCCGACTTTGCCAAAAGTCGGCGACTTTTGAAAATGAATGACCTGTTTCGCTCAACCCTAGTATTAAGCTAATAAGTCTAAAATTAAATTAAAAAATTACGTGAAGTCCTCCTTACTTTTATTAACCAGTAGATGGAAAGTAGACAGCTGGTGCTGGTGTTATTGTGGGAAGGTGCCAATATCCATAAAGGTTCCAAGGTTACTATTATCAAATCACAGCTGTCTGCATAGCCTTTATCATTTATTTAAAATGGGTTACCCCCCAAAAAATATGGGTTCTCCACTATTTTTAATAACAAGCAAAGGCTAAGCAGCTGTGGGCTAAAATTTAAAGGCTAAGGAAGGGCCTTTGATATTGGCCCCTTCCAGACTAATAACATTAGTCTTGAGCTGCCCCAGAAATGATGCATTCATTAGATGCACCAATTCTGATTCTTAGCCGCGGATCTTCCCACTTGCCCTGGTGCTGGATAATGGTACTGGGGTCTGATGTCTGATGTCAGCTGTGTAATGTCCACTGACATTAAGCCCATGGGTTAGTAATGGAGAGGTGTCTATAAGACACCCCTATTACTAACCCCAGAGACAAAAGTTATAAACATACATGGAGAAAAGTCCTTTACTTGTACAAAACAGTCCCTAACTTTCTTTTACCCATTTATTACCTTTAAATAAAATAGTTGAAAGTGGTCTGCCGTAAATCCATCCCACGACGGTAGCTAACTCTGCTGCATCCAAAGGCTGTGCAGAGCAGAGATTAGAGAAATGTTCCAGTACACTATGGTCACCAGAATACAGTGAGAGTGTTGTGAGAACCTAGCTGCCTTGACCAATGGTGACATGATTAATGATACCGCAGGTCAAAGCCAGCAGTTCTCACCGAAACCTCTGTGTGAGCTGGCCAGCGCTGAACTCTTTGTTAACCTTATTGAGATCACTGATTGCAGAAAATTGTCATCTTTTACAATTTAAAAATTACAAAAAGGAAAATAGGCAGATGCAAAAGTTTGGGGCACCCTGAATGGTTAGTACCTAGTAGCTCCCCCTTATGAAAGTATCACAGCTTGCAAATGCTTTTTACAGCCAGCCAAAAGTCTTTCAATTCTTGTTTCAGTGATTTTTATCCTTTTTTCCTTGGAAATATCTTCCAGTTCTGTGAGATTCCTGGGTTGTCTTGCATGCACTGCTATTTTGAAGTCTAGCCACAGATTTTCAATGATGTTCAGATTAGAGGACCGTGAGAGCCATTGTAAAACTTTTAGCTTTCACCTCTTGACCAGACTATTGCAGATTTTTACATGTGTTTAAAACCATTATCCATTTGTAGAATCCATCCTCTTTTCAACTTCAGCTTTTTTACAGATGGTGTTATGTCTGCATCCAGAATTTGTTGACATTTTATTGAATCCATTCTTCCCTCTACCCATGAAATGTTCCCCGTGCCTTTGGGTGCAAAACACCAAAGCACGATTAACCCCTTCATGACCGGGGGATTTTTCATTTTTCCGTGTTCGTTTTTCACTCCCCTCCTTCCCAGAGCCATAACTTTTTTATTTTTCCGTCAATTTGGCCATGTGAGGGCTTATTTTTTGCAGGACGAGTTGTACTTTTGAAAGACATCATTGGTTTTAGCATGTCGTGTACTAGAAAACGGGAAAAAAATTCCAAGTGCGGTGAAATTGCAAAAAAGTGCAATCCCACATTGGTTTTTTGTTTGGCTTTTTTGCTAGGTTCACTAAATGCTAAAACTGACCTGCTATTATTATTCTCCAGGTCAGTACAAGTTCATAGACACCAAATATGACTAGGTTATTTTTTATCTAAGTGGTGAAAAAAAATTCCAAACTTTGCTAAAAAAAAAAAAAAAAAAAAAAAAATTGCGCAATTTTCCGATACTCGTAGCGTCTCCATTTTTCGTGCTCTGGGGTCGGTTGAGGGCTTATTTTTTGCGTGCCGAGATGACGTTTTTAATGATAGCATTTCGGTGCAGATACGTTCTTTTGATCGCCCGTTATTGCATTTTAATGCAATGTCGCGGCGACCAAAAAAACGTAATTCTGGCGTTTCGAGTTTTTTTCCCGCTACGCTGTTTAGCGCTCAGGTTAATACTTTTTTTATTTGATAGATCGGGCGATTCTGAGCGCGACGATACCAAATATGCGTAGATTTGATATTTTTTTTATTGATTTATTTTGATTGGGGCGAAAGGGGGGTGATTTAAACTTTTATGTTTTTTTTATTTTTTTCACATTTTTTTAAACTTTTTTTTTTAACTTTTGCCATGCTTCAATAGCCTCCATGAGAGGCTAGAAGCAGGCACAACCCGATCGGCTCTGCTACATAGCAGCGATCTGCTGATCGCTGCTATGTAGCAGAATTGCACGTGTGCTCTGAGCGCCGTCCACAGGGTGGCGCTCACAGCGACGGGCAATCAGTAACCATAGAGGTCTCAAGGACCTCTATGGTTACAATATACAAGCATCGCCGACCCCCGATCATGTGACGGGGGTCGGCGATGACGTCATTTCCGGCCGCCCGGCCGGAAGCGGTAGTTAAATGCCGCTGTCTGCGTTTGACAGCGGCATTTAACTAGTTAATAGGTGCGGGCAGATCGCGATTCTGCCCGCGCCTATTACGGGCACATGTCAGCTGTTCAAAACAGCTGACATGTCCCGGCTTTGGTGCGGGCTCACCGCGGAGCCCTGCATCAAAGCAGGGGAGCCAGCATCGGACGGTATAGTACGTCCGATGCCGGTAAGGGGTTAATGGTTGGCATGATGTTCTTTTCCTGAAATTCTGTGCCTTTTTTTCTCCACACATGCCTTTGATGATTGTGGCAAAAGAGTTCAATTTTAGCCTCATTGGTCCATAGGACTTGTTTCCAAAATGCATCAGGCTTGTTCAGATGTTCTTTTGCATATTTCTGATGCTGAATTTTAGGATGAAGACGCAATAGAGGTTTTCTTCTGATGACTCTTCCATGAAGGCTAAATATATGCAAATGTCTCTGTACAGTAGAGCAATGTAGAGCTATTTTGTATGCTGTACATTCTGCATTTAGCTTAGACACAACTGTTGAAGCAGGGCGTAGGGCTGTGCAGTCTGTTGCTAAATATATAGCTGATGCAGGTGACCACATTTCTTTTGTGAAAAAATTGACTGTGTTCACACAGTTTAACCTGAATTGTGTAAAACTACAGAGGTATGAAATAAAAAAAAAATGCTTTACCTGCTACTGGTGACCAAATGTTTTTGTTCTAAATATTGACGATTGTCATCCATACAGTTTAACCTGCTTTGTGTGAAATTACAGTGGTTTGAAATTTTAAAAAAAAGCTTGGATTTTTACAGGTGACCAAATTATAATTTTTTTATTACATTTTCAATTACTGAAGGAAACTTTTTAGAGACCTAGCAATTAGAAAATGCGTAAGCCGTGCAGTAAGGAATGGGAAAGTGGAAGTGCTGATGATGGAACGCGCAGATACCGAGGACGCAGGGCAAGTGCAACTGTGTCTGTTGCTAGAGCACAAGCAACACGCCCATCCATAAAACATAGATTTATGTCCAACTTTGCAGGTAGCCATGGGACACCACTTCTGAAGCCACACCAGTGCGAACATGTGGTCGGTTGAATAGCAGATAATTAGTGATAAGAGAATAGTGAAATATTCAGATTTAGAAACATTGGCATAAATAATTTCTAACATCCGAGTATAATTATTATTATTTATTTATATAGCACCATTGATTCCATGATGCTGTACATGAGAAGGGGTTACATACAAATAACAGATATCACTTACAGTAAGCAAACTAACAACTACAGACTGATACAGAGGGGCGCGAGGACCCTGCCCTTGTGGGCTTACATTCTACAGGATGGTGGGGATGGAGACAATAGGTTGAAGGTTGCAGGTGCTCCAGTGTTGGTGAGGCGGTAGCTTCTGTAGTGGTGAGGAGGCAGCAGGGTCAGTGCAGGCTGTAGGCTTTCCTGAAGAGGTGGTTTTTCAGGTTCCGTCTGAAGTATCAGAATATGGTTGATAGTCGGATGTGTTGGGGCAAAGAATTCCAGAGGATGGAGGATATTCAGGAGAAGTCTTGGAGGTGATTGGATGAGGAGCGGTTAAGTGTGGAGGAGAGAAGGAGGTCTTGGGAGGACCTGAGATTACGTGAGGGAAGATATCGGGAGATTAGTTCAGAGATATATGGTGGAGACAGGTTATGGATGGCTTTGTATATCGGTATTAGTAATTTGAACTGGAGACGCTGAGGGAATGGGAGCCAGTGAAGAGATTTGCAGAGGGGGGAGTGGAGAAGTAGCGAGGAGAGAGCTGAATTAGTCGGGCAGCAGAGTTAAGGATGGACTGGAAAGGTGCAAGGGTGTTAGCAGGGAGGCCACAGAAAAGGATGTTGCAGTAGTCAAGGCGGGAGATGATGAGGGCATGCACAAGCATTTTAGTAGATTGACGGTTGAGGAAAGGACGGATCCTGGAG
Source organism: Ranitomeya imitator (assembly GCF_032444005.1). Classification (NCBI taxonomy): domain Eukaryota; kingdom Metazoa; phylum Chordata; class Amphibia; order Anura; family Dendrobatidae; genus Ranitomeya; species Ranitomeya imitator. Next base: position 422,186,722 of record NC_091286.1, on the reverse strand, counting down.
ATATTTTTGAGCTGGAGGTGACAGGAGGTGGAAAGAGCTTGGATGTGTGGTTTGAAGGACAGGGCAGACTCAAGGGTTACTCCAAGGCAGCAGACTTCCGGTTTGGGGGAAAGCGTGATGTCATTAATTGCGATAGGTAGGTCAGGTAAGGAAGATCTATGAGATGGAGGAAAGATGATGAGTTCAGATTTTTCCACATTGAGTTTGAGGAAGCGAGAGAAGAAGGAGGATATGGCTGATAGACACTCCGGAATTCTGGACAGCAGGGAGCTGACGTCTGGGCCAGAAAGATAGATCTGAGTGTCATCAGTATAAAGGTGGTACTGGAATCCATGAGACTTTATGAGTTGTTCCAGGCCAAGTGTATAGATTGAGAAACGTAGGGGTCCTAGAACAGAGCCTTGGGGGACTCCAACAAAGAGAGGGTGGGATGAGGAGGTAGTGTGGGAGTGGTAGATGCTGAATGTGTGGTTGGAAAGGTATGAGGAGATCCAGGGTAGGGCGAGGTTTTTGATGCCAAAGGAGGAGAGGATCAGTAGTAGGAGGCAGTGGTCAACTGTGTCGAAAGCAGAAGACAGGTCTTCATGCCGAATAATGAATCCAAATGCAAGTCAATGGAAAAGCTGAATATTTTTCTGCTGGATCCAACAAATAGGTCTGGGGGCCTGGAAAAAATGTTGAAATGGATGAGAAAGAGTTAAAGCTAAATGGGAACAGCATGGAGAAGCCCCATGCCTTTCTTACTCAAATATGGTATCTGGGAATAATGTTGTCAGACTATTATGCCGGTTTTACAGATTTATAAAAAGACCTACCAAAGAAAACCTATTTTTTTTTAAAGTAAAAATGCTAATACATTTTTTTCTTCATATAACATGTATATAATACAAAAAATAATAATAATTTAAAAACATATTTCCCCTTTAGCACATGTTCACACAGAGGATTTTGGCTTATTTTTTTGCTTTAATATTTGTGAGGGCTCTCACTCCTATATTTGGGAAGTCCCTCTCTCATTCCAAATTGTTAGCTATTACATATTCCCCATCAATTTGCAACGCCAGCTATAGCACACCCATTTTAATTTTGGGCTTCACCTGCCACCACCACGTCCATCGCCATGTCATTATGCGGCCCCTCGCTTGACATTTTCAGAAGGCCAGCAAGTGCCATGAAACCTGAGTTTGGGAAGGTCCCTCATGTGGCCCTGTATTGTACATTTGGGAGAGCTCTCACTCCTACATTTGGGAGTTCCTTCCCTCACTCCAAATTGCTAGCTAGATAGCGGAATACATATTGCACATCACTTTACAAGGCCAGCTAAAACATGTCCAATTTAATTTGGGTTTTCGACCGAAACCACCACCACATCCACTGCCATGTCATTATGCGGCCCTGGGGCAGGGACAACTGAACAATGCGCTGGGACAACGAACTGGACATGGCTGCTGACTGTTGTGTCTTTGCAACTGCAGGTTTTGGCCAGAAGGCATCAGCATCTGTTTCCTGGACAGCAGATTGGGAAGGCAGTAACACAGGGGAAGGGTCAGTGGTTTCACTCTCAGACACAGATTTTGTAACCATGCATTCCGCCCACTTACTGGGGTGCTGCGTATATGAGCAGTATATGGCGTATGCTAATACAGATATTATGTAGAATTTCCCTTTATAAAGGGATATGTGGGTAAGATTTCAGGCTACCAGATACACGCTTAAAGAGATTGTGAGAAGGGCAAAACAATAAAACGAATTATAATAATAGAATATATAGAGATTGAGAGTATAAATTTGTCCATTGCACAATGTACAAAGGTTTCCAAAAATTACACCAAGGGGTCTATACATACTGAAAGAGACCGTGATGGGGACCTCACAATAAAATGTGCCATTATTATCATTGCTAGAGACAGGGAGTACAAGTTTCACCATTGCACAATGTGTAAAGTTTTGAAAAAATTACCCCAGGGATTTGTATAATACAAGCTGAAAGAGGGCATGATGGGGACGTCACAATACAATTTTCTGCAGTTATTACAAGAGGTAGAGATAGGGAGTACAAGTTTCACGATTGCACAATGTGTAAATTTTTCAATAAATTATCCAAGGGGTCTGTATCATACACGCTGAAAAAGTGCGTGATGGGGACATCACAATACATTTTGCAGTTATTACAAGAGGTGAAGATAGCGAGTACAATTTTCACTATTGCACAATGTACAAAGCTTTCCAAAAATTACCCAAGGTGTCTGTATTATACAAGATGAAAGACACTGTGATGGGGACCTCATAATTAGTGTGTTGAGCATTCCGATACTGCAAATATCGGGTATCGGCCGATATTCGCTGTATCGGAATTCCGATACCGAGTTCCGATATTTTTGCGATATCGGAAATCGGAATAGGAAGTTCTTATAGTGCAATTATGCAGTATAAGGAAGTGTGGGCGGTGCGTGGGCGGTGCATGGGTGGAGACTGGGTGTGTGTGTGTGCAGGCGGTGTCTGTGCGTGACCGTGGGACTCACTGCATGTGTGTCGGGGCTCTATGCGGCGCGCGGGGTCTCTGTGCATCACGCGGGGTCTCTCTGTGGCAGGAGGGGTGTCTCTGTGGCGGGTGTTGTCTCTGTGCGGCAGGCGGGGTCTCTGCGGGGCGTGCGGGGGTCTCTGCAGGGCGTGCGGGGGTCTCTGCGGGGAGTTTGGGGTGTCTCTGTGGCGGGCAGAGTCTCTGTGCGGCAGGTATGGTCTCTGCGGGTCGTGCGGGGGTCTCTGCATGGCGTGTGGGGGTGTGTGCGGGGTGTGCGGGGGTTTCTGTGCGGGGTGTCTCAGTGCAGGCATCGTCAGATGGGATTACAAGTCCCATCGGACGATGCCTACTACATTTACAGTGATTGACACATTAGCCAATGATGGGACAGTAGTAGTCCCATTATCCGGCTAATGTGTTGAATGTGAAAAAAAAATAGTCCATATATACTCCATACATACATTCATACATTGCATACATGACATACAGTACATTAAACATAGAGTTCATACTCACCATTACTTGTCATTTTGATCCCCAAAGCCAGTGTCATCTGTAAAAAAGGTGAAAAAAACAAACAACCGATATACTCCCTGTCTGCAGATATCCACGAGTGTCCCACGACGATCTCCTGTGGAGAACGGCGGCAACAGCTGTTGCAACCGCTCTCCAGGGGCCCCAGAAACACACTGACGGGAGGAAGTGATTCCTCCGCCGCTGTAAAAAAAAATAGTACCTAGCCTCACTTATGGCATTGCTGCATGAGAAATTTTCCCATGCAGTAATTGCCATAAAGTAAGACTTTTAACTTTAGTAACCTCAGTGATGCACTGCAGGAGCCATTGTCTCCTGTCAGTGTGTCACTGAGGGTCCTATAGAGCAGTGACATCACCCGATGTCACTGTTCTATAGGGAAGATTGTCGTGGGACACTCATTATTAATTGGAATATTATGATCTGGTGGTTTAGGAGCAACATGGGATGAGCTCTGAAGGAAGTGGTACCTGTACTGACCGCAGTCCTTAAGCTCAACACAACACTAGAAGTAGCCGTGGGATGCTCCTGACACTCCCTAGGCACCTCCTCACAGCCTGAGAACTAACTACCCCTAAAGATAGAAACAGGAAAACTATCTTGCCTCAGAGAAAATCCCCAAAGGATAGATAGCACCCCACAAGTAATGACTGTGAGTGGAGAGGGAAAATACATACACAGAATGAAACCAGGATGAGCACAGGAGGCCAGTCTAGCTAGATAGATAGGACAGGATGGAATACTGTGCGGTCAGTATAAAACACTACAAAAAATCCACACAGAGTTTACAAAAATCTCCACACCTGACTAAAGGCGTGGAGGGTAAATCTGCTTCCCAGAGCTTCCAGCTACACAGAATTAATTCATACTGACAAGCTGGACAAACATAGAAAGCACAGAACGGATAAGTCCACAACCTGTGGACAGAAAAGAGCAAGCAAGGACTTAGCTTTGCTGAACTGGTCAGGATAACAGGGAAATCCAAAGATATGTGAATCCAACCAGGAACCATTGACAAGTGGCACAAGCTGAAGGAAAGAGCCAGGCTAAATAGCCGAGCAGAATAGACAATCAGTGGAAGCAGCTGCTGACAGCTAAATCCAAGGAGCAGCCATTCCACTTAAAACCACCGGAGGGAGCGTAAGAGCAGAACTCACAAAAGTGCCACTTACAACCACCGGAGGGAGCCCAAGAGCGGAATTCACAACATTGGACTACGGCGGACAGGTACTATACGGTTTATTATTTTACGTTTTTTTGCAGGTGCTGAAGTATGGTAAGTATGGTTAAATGAAGAATATTAAAATACTTTTTTCCGAATATGTGCGTGTTTTATTAACCCTTTCTTACTATTGGATTAATAATGGCTAGGTGTCTTATTGACGCCTCTCCTTTATTAACCCGGCTTAATGTCACCTTACAACAGTAAGGTGACATTAACTCCTTATTACCTCATATCCCACCGCTACACGGGAGTGGGAAGAGAGGGGCTAAGTGCCGGAATTGGCACATCTGCCATTTCTGGGGCGGCTGCGGACTGGTATTTGTAGCCGGGGGGGGGGGAGGCAATATCCATGGCCCCTCTCTAGGCTATGAATATCAGCCCACAGCTGTCTGCGTAGCCTTTCTGGCTATAAAATATAGGGGTACCTCACGTCAATTTTATTTGGGGTCCCCCTATTTTAATAGCCAGTAAAAGCTACACAGACATCTGCGGGCTGATATTCATAGCAGGCTAATAATATTGGCCCCTGGCCATCAGCTTTCCCCCTCTGGCGCAGAAAATTGCACGGGAGCCCACGCTGTTTTTTTCCGCCTTTTTTTTTAAATTCAATGATCATTAAGGCCTCTTTCACTCTTGCATTGGTACGGGTCCATCGTTATGCGTCGGGCCGACGTACCGATGCACGTTGTGAAATTTGTGCACGATGTGGGCAGCGGATGCAGTTTTTCAATGCATCCACTGCCCATTCTGAAGTCTGGGGAGGAGAGGGCGGAGTTTCTGCCGCGCATGTGTGGTAGAAAATGGCGGGCGCGATGGCCAAAAAAAGTTCACTTGAAGGATTTTTCGAGCCGACGGTCGGCCAAAACACGACAGATCCGTTGCACGACGGACACGACGTGTGCCCATCCATTGCGATCCGTCGCTAATATAAGTCTATGGGTACAAAACACATCCTGCGAGCACATTTGCAGTATCCGTTTTTTTCCGCCGGATCTTTTTTTTTCTGCTGGATCCGTTTTTTTTCCACCGGATCAATTGTTTCCGCCATGGTATTGCTTTCTCATGCAGCAATGCCATAAGTGAGGCTAGGGACTATTTTTACAGCAGCGGAGGAATCCCTTCCTCCTGTCATTGTGTTTCTGGGGCCCCTGAAGAGCGGTTGCAACAGCTGTTCCGCCGTTCTCCACGGGAGATCGTCGTGGGACACTCGTGGATATCTGTGGACAGGGAGTATATTGGTTGTTTGTTTTTTTCACCTTTTTTACAGATGACACTGGCTTTGGGGATCAAAATGACAAGTAATGGTGAGTATGAACTCTATGTTTAATGTACTGTATGTCATGTATGTAATGTATGAATGTACTGTATGGAGTATGTATGGAGTATGTATGGAGTATGTATGGAGTATGTATGTAGTATTTTTTTTTTCATTCAACACATTAGCCGGATGATGGGACTACTACTGTCCCATCATTGGCTAATGTGTCAATCACTGTCAGTGTAGTAGGCATCGTCCGATGGGACTTGTAGTCCCATTGGACGATGCCCGAACTGAGACACCCTGCACAGAAACACGCCGCACGCCGCAGAGACCCCGCACAGACACCCCGCATGCCCCTCAGAGACCCCCCGCATGCCCCGCAGAGACCCACGCACGCCCCACAGAGACCCCACCCGCTGCAGAGACACCCCGCCTGCCGAAGAGACACCCCACCCGCCTCAGAGACCCCGCACGCCACACAGAAACGCCCCGCACACCGCACAGACCCCAGAGAGTCCCGGTAGGCAGGTACACATCCCTGGCAGGCCTGCACAGACCCCGCCTGCACAGACACTCACAGTGTCCGCCCACGCACCGCCCACACTCTTCCCCCCTCCGGAACAAGATGTTTAAGGACAGAAAGGGCTTATTTACATTCCGATATTTGCATCCCATTGACTCACTTTGGTATCGGTGATATCCTATATTTTTTGTATATCGGCCGATCCAATCCGATACCGATTCTGGGTATCGGAAGGTATCGCTCAACACTACTCATAATACATTTTGCATTTATTTCAAGAGGTAGCGATAGGGAATACAACTTTCACCATTGCACAATGTGCAAAGTTTTCAAAAAATTGCCCGATAGATCTGTATCATACAAGTTGAAAGACACCATGATGGGTACCTCACAATATATTTCGCAGTTATTAACATAGATAGAAATAGGGAGTACAAGTTTCAAGATTACACAATGTGCAAAGTTTTCAAAAAGTAAAAAACATCACTCACATGGGATAAACATAGATGACCACTAAGTGCTTGTTGCAGAAGCAGGATGAGGAGGATGTGATTTCCTATCGCCCCACATCACTGCTCCCGTTTGCTTCAAAACTCCTTGAGCAGCCTGTCCATGCTCAACTTTCCTTCCAACTCTCATCTAACTCTCTACTTGACAACCTCCAATTGGCTTATGCCCCACCACTCCACCGAAATTGCCCTGACCAAAATTACTAATGAATAACTCACAGTCAAAACTAACACACAGTTCTCAATCCTCCTTCTCAACCTGTCCTCTGCATTCAACACAGTGGACCACTGCCTACTGCTACAAATTCTTTCTTCCCCTGGCATCAAAGACCTTGCCCTGTCCTGGATTGACTCATATATTTCCGACCACACATTTAGAGTTTCCCGCTCTCACACTACCTCCTCATTCCGCCATCTCTCTGTTGGAGTCCCTCAAGGCTCTGTCCTAGGCCCCCTACTTTTTTCCCATCTATACCCTTGGCCTAAAGTCCCTTGGCTTCCAGTACCACCTTTATGCGGACGACACTCAGATCTATCTCTCTGGCCCAGATGTCACCTCTCTGCTGTCCAGAATCCTGTCTATCAGCCACATCCTCTTTCTTCACCTCTCACTTCCTAAAACTCAATGTAGACAAAACCAAACTAATCATCTTCCCCCCATCTTTCATATCCCCCTGCCTGATTTGTCTCTTATGGTAAACAGCACAATGCTCTATCCCGCACCTGAATTCCGCTGCCTTTTGGTGACTCTCGACTCTGCCCTGTCCTTCAAACCGCACGACCAAACTCTAGCCACCTCAAACTCAAAAATATTGCCAGAATTTATCCCTTCCTCAGCCCACAATCTACTAAAACTCATCATCTCCCGCATCGATTACTGCAACACCCTCCTCCGTGGCCTCCCCACTAACTCTCTTGCATCACTCCAGTCTGTCCTCAACTCTGCTGCCTGGCTAATTGACCTCTCTCCTCGCTACTCCCCTGTTTTTCCCCTCTGCAAATCCCTCCACTGGCTCCCATTTCCCAAGAGAATCCAGTTCAAACTGCTAACACTGATCTACAAAGCAATCCACAACCTGTCCCCTCCCTATATCTCTGAACGAATCTCCCAATATCTTCCCTCACGTAATCTTCGACCCTCAAAAGACCTCCTACTCTCCTCCACGCTTTTTCGTTCCTCACACAACCACCTCCAAGATTTCTCCCGAATATCCCCCATCTTCTGGAATTCCACGTCTCAACACATCGATTTTCCACCTCCCTCAGATCCTTCAGACGGAACCTGAAAACCGATCTCTTCAGGAAAGCCTACAGCCTGCAATAACCATTCTGCCACCTCACCACCATCTGAGCTGCCGCCTCACCACTACTAGAGCTGCAGCCTCACCCCCACCCGAGCTGCCGCCTCACCACCGACAGAGCTGCCAGACCCTCGACCTCCTGTCTCTTCCACATTATCCCTTAGAATGTAAGTCAGGAAGGACAGGGTCCTCTCCCCTCTGTACCAGTCTGTCATTGTAAATTTGTTTACTGTAAACGATATCTATAACTCTGTATGTAACCCATTTCCCATGTACAGCACCATGGAAATAATGGTGCTATATGAATAAATAATAGTAATAAATAATAATGCATGGACGTTAAGACAACTTTAAAAAAAAAACATTTGGGCTGTATTTAGGTTACGTTGCTGTCATCCATAGGGCTTCCAAAGTTGGAGAAAATCCAGCTCTTGTTCAGTTTTAGTCAGCCTGTCTGCTTATCTGTTATGATTGTACCAGACAAACTAAAAACCCGCTCCAATAACACACTCTTGGCAGGGTATGACAAGGCACATAAAGAGAGGTCTGGCCAAGTGTTCAGCTTGGGCAGCCAATAGTTAAAGGGCACTGAAGAATGGACCCTGGTATGGTCCCTTAAGTAGTCATTCACCATGTTGGTCATCTTGGTCAACTTCTCCATCCTCATCATAGTTACACTCACAGATAGCCCTTGCTGATGTAATGGTTTCTTGAAAATGGCCCAGTTGGTGGACATCCCCCCTGTGTTGCACCTGTGTGCGTGACTCTCCCCTGTAATCCTTGTGGGTGAAAAGAGCCAGTACCTCTGCCAGCAGTGTTTTCTGAGGGTAATCTGTTTAGCAAGTCTCCCACAACTGCCCTCTGGCATACATGCACTGAAAATGGCACGTCTGCCTCCGACATGAGAGAAGGAAATTTCTTCTTGTGCGGCGGGTCTGGAAAGGTGCACAGCCAATATTTCATGTTGGAAAAAATGTATTTCATGCAAGGGTCTAGGAAAAGGCATCTGGATATGAACTGTGTCATGTGTGGTAGACTGCAAAGAGTCAAATGTTCAGTGTCATCACCATTAAGAACACTAAGCATCCTTTCCTTCTTATGATGCATTGCCTCCTCCTCCACATCTTCATGGCATCCATGCTGGACAGGCATGAAGCTGGGATTGGGAGTCCCCTCTGTAGCGCAGACCAAAAACTCCTATTCCTCCTCATCCTTCTCCTCCTCTTGTTCCTCATCATCACCCAATGTGGCCTGAGAAAATTGTGTGAGGCTGGGCTGTGTAGTATCAGCCACGGTAAAATCTTGCTCCATAGCCACCTGCTCGACATTCAAAGCTTCCTCTATGAGATTCTACAGTGAACGTTTTAATAGACAGAGAAGTGGAATGGTTATGCTGATAATAGCGTCATCAGCACTCAACATCTTTGTGCAGTATTCAAAGTTTTGAAGAAACTCACATATGTCAACGGTCCACACACTCACCAGTTGTTATATGTGGGGGCTGAGTGTTACTCTGATGGGCATTGAGAAGCTTGAATTTAGACACTGCCCTTTGCTGCTCACTAAGCCTTGATAACATATGAAAGGTCCAATTCCAGCGTGTGGGCAGGTCACAAATCAGTCAGTGATGAGGCAAATTAAAGCGCTACTGCAGCAAAAGCCTGAGATGACTTTCAGAAATGTGCGCTGACACAGCATACCTTGACATGTAGGTCCGGCAAGTCAGGATAAGTACAACCAAGTTCAGCACGTGGGCCATGCATGGAATGTGTACCACCATGCCGAGCTCTAACGACGCCACCAAGTTACGCCCATTATCGCACACAACCAGACCTGGTTGGAGGTTCAGCGGGGAGAGACACTGATTGGTTTGCTCTTTTATCCCTTTCAACAGCTTCGCTGCGTTGTGAGCTTTATCAAATATACAGATGAGCTTCAGCAGAGCATCCTGCTGCTTCGCCAAGGCAGTGCTGCAGACTTCCCAGCTGCGGAATGATGGGCTAGTTCTGCTGAGGATGAGGAGGAGAAGTAGGAGGAGAGACAGGAGCTGGAATATGAGGAGACCAAAATCCTGATGGAAGTTGGACCCGCTATTCTTGAAGTGGATAAGATATGTGATGTCCCAGCATCTGACTCTGCCCCAGACTCCACCAGGTTAACCCAGTGTGCTGTAAAGGAAATATAGTTCCTTCCCACAAGAACTTCTCCATGTGTCTGTGGTTGGGTGGACCTTCCCTGTGATTGCATTGGCTAGAGCATGGCTGATATTGTGTAACACGTGCTTCAATAATGTGGAGACGGCACACTGGGAAAAGTAGTGGTGGCTGAGAATCGAGTACCGCGGGCTGCCACCATCAATAGGCTGCAGAAAGACTCAGTTCTCACAAGTCGAATTGTCAACATTTCAAGGGCTAGCAATCTGGAAATGTGTACATTTAGTGTTTGGGTCTGTGGGTGGATGTTTCTGCTTTCCATTAAACGTCTGGGGCAGGGACAACTGAATGCTGCACTGCAACAAGGAACTGGTTGTGGTTACTGACTGTTGTATCTGTGCAACTGCAGATTGTGGGCAGGAGGCATCAGCGCCTGCTACATGGACAGCAGATTGGGAAGGCCGTAACAGGGGAAGGGGCAGTGGTTTACCCTCAGACACAGATTTTGTATCCAGGCTTTCCACCCAGCTACTGAGATGCTTGGCTGCCATGTGCTTTTCCATGCTTGTGTCGCTTAGGTTGGCAGTGTTCTTGCCTCTTTTTTGCTTGGTTTGGCAGATGCTGCAAATTACAGTTGTTTTGTCTGAAGGAAATTCAGAAAAAACTGCCATACAGGTGAACATTGCACCCTTGGCCTATTATCTAACTGAGTGGGGTGGCTCTCTGGAACTGTTTCCCTCTGGTCAAACCACTACCTCTTCTTGCTTATTTGTGCGTGCTATGGATCCATCCCTCTCTGCATTGCTGTGCTCACTAGGTGTCCCACTGTGCCTGGTTGGATCAGTGGCCTCATCATCGACCACGTCATCTTTCAAATCATCAATTTGATCTTCCTTCTAAGTTGCGATTTTAGGCTGACCTGATGGCAACTGTGCATCTTGACTAACCCGTTTCTGCCATCCGACGTACTATTCCGCCCATGTGACCTGGGCCTTACTTCCCATGGATGGAAAAGTACGTCATACGCGATCAGCTGTACTCATAGGGGGAAAGTGGCCGATTGCGGTTGATTATCACAGCTGACACCTAGTACTAAGCGCTAGGAGCGGTCACGGACCACTCCCGGCACTTTAACCCCCGACGCACTGCGATCAAACAAGATTGCAGTGTTCCGGTGGCATAGAGAAGCATCGCGCAGGGAGGGGGGCTCCATGCTTGCTTCCCTAAGACCCTCAGAACAATGTGATGTGATAGTATGGTTCTGAGGTTCTCCCTGCCTGCAGACCTCTGGATCCAAAATGGACACGGGATCCTTCCGGGTCCTGCAAGGAGGTTTCTTGTCAGTGCCTGCAAAGGGCAGGACCTGAGAAGCCTCCTGCACTGCCTGTCAGATCACTGATTTGCCACAGTGCTGTTCGAAGTGTCTGATCAGCGATCTGACTTTATACACTGATGTCCCACCCAGGGATATGTATAAATTAAAGAAATATATATTATACTGTGTAAAAAAAATTTTAATTCCTAAAAAAAGAAAAATAAATAAATATTGTTCCAATAAATACATTTCTTTATGTAAATAAAAAAACAATAAAAGTGCACATATTTAGTATTGCTGCATCCGTAACGACCCGACCTATAAAACTGTGACACTAGTTAACCCCTTCAGTGAACACCGTAAAAAAAAGAGGCAAAAAACAATGCTTTATCATCATACCACCGAACAAAAAATGGAATAACACGCGATCAAAAAGACGGATATAAATAACCATGGTACCGCTGAAAACATCATCTTGTCTCTCCAAAAATGAGCCACAATACAGCATCATCAGCAAAAAATAAAAAAGTTATAGCCCTCAGAATAAAGCAATGCAAAAATAATTATTTTTTATATAAAATATTTTTTATTGTATAAAAGCGCCAAAACATAAAAAATGATATAAATGAGGTATTGCTGTAATTGTATTAATCCAAAGAATAAAACTGCTTTATCAATTTTACCACACGCGGAATGTTATGAACGCCCCATTCAAAAGAAATTCATGAATTGCTGTTTTTTGTTAATTCTGCCTCCCAAGACTCGTAATAAAAAGCGATCAAAAAATTTCATCGCCGAAAAATGGTACCAATAAAAACATCAACTCGTCCGGCAAAAAACAAGACCTCACATGACTCTGTGGGCCAAAATATGGAAAAATCATAGCTCTCAAAATGTGGTGATGCAAAAACTAAAGCGTCTTTTAGTGTGTGACAGCTGCCAAACATAAAAACCAGCTATAAAAAGTAAATCAAACCCCTTTTATCACCCCCTTAGTTGGAGAAAAAAAATAAAATTCAAAAATGTATTTATTTGCATTTTCCCACTTGGATTAGGGTTAGGGCTAAAGTTAGGGTTAGGGTTGGGGCTAAAGTTAGGGTTAGGGTTGGGGCTAGAGTTGGGGTTAGGGTTTGGATTACGTTTACGGTTGGGGTTAGGGTTGAGATTAGGGTTAGGGGCATGTCAGGGTTAGGGTTATGGTTAGGGTTGGGATCAGGTTTAGAGGTGTGTTGGGGTTAGGCATGTGTTTGGGCTGGGATTAGGGTAAGGGGCATGTTCGGGATAGGGGTGTGGTTAGGGTTATGGTTAGGGTTGGGATTAGGGTTAGGGGTGTGTTTGGGTTAGGGCTGGAGTTAGAATTGGGCGGTTTCCACTGTTTAGGCACATCAGGAGCTCTCCAAATGCGACATCGCATCCGATCTCAATTCCAGCCAATTCGATGTTGAAAAAGTAAAATGGTGCTCCTTCCCTTCCGAGCTTAGCCGTGCGCCCAAACAGTGGTTTACCCCCACATATGGGGTATCAGCATACTCAGAACAAATTGCACAACATCTTTTGTAGTCTAATTTCTCCTGTTACACTTGGGAATATAAAAAAATTGGGGGTGAAAAGATAATTTTTGTTAAAAAAATATGATTTTTTATTTTTATGGCTCTACATTATAAAGTTCTGTGAAAAACTTGGGGGTTTATAGTGCTCACAAACATCTAGATAAGTTCCTTAGGGGGTACTTTCCAAAATGGTGTCAATTGTGGGGGGTTCCGCTGTTTAGGCACATCAGGGGCTCTCCAAATGCAACATGGCATCTTATCTCAATTCCAGCCAATTTTAGATTGAAAAGTCAAATGGCTCTCCTTCCCTTCTGAGCTCTACCATACCAACAGACAGTGGTTTGCCCCCATATATGGAGTATCAGCGTACTCAGGACAAATTGTACAACAATTGTTTGAGTCCAATTTCTCCTGTTACGCTTGGTAAAATAAAACAAACTGGATCTGAAATAATTTTTTTGTGAAAAAAAGTTAAATGTTCCTTTTTTTAAACAATCCAAAAATTCCTGTGAAGCACCAGAAGAGTTTATAAACTTCTTGAATGTGGTTTTGAGCACTTTGAGGGGTGCAGTTTTTAGAATGGTGTCACTTTTGAGTATGTTTTATCAAATAGACCCCTCAAAGTGACTTCAAATGTGATGTGGTCCCTAAAAAAGAGTAAAAATGAGAAATCGTTGGTCAACTTTTAACCCTTATAACTTCCTAACAAAAAAAATGTAGTTCCAAAATTGTGCTCATGTAAAGTAGACATGTGGGAGATGTTACTTATTAAGCATTTTGTGACATATCTCTGTGATTTAAGGGCATGGAAATTCAAATTTGTAAAATTGCAAAAATTTCAAAATGTTCGCCAAATTTCCATTTTCTTCACAAATAAACGCAAGTCATATCAAATAAACTTTACTACTAATGTGAAGTAAAATATGTCACGAGAAAATAATGTCAGAATCACTGGGATCCATGGAAGGGTTCCAGTGTTATTACCTCATAAAAGGACAGTGGTGAGAATTGTAAAAATTGACCCGGTCATTGACATGCAAACCACCCTTTGGGGCTAAGGGGTTAACCATCTCTTCAGACATGAATTGACCTTCCAAAATGTGCCTTTCTTCTGGCAGTGGGTGCTCAAATGTTTGGGCCTCACTGCACTCCACCTCCTCATGACCTTCTTTAATTGAGCACATTGAGAGTCCTGGAAAATTACAAAGGAACGTAAACAGTGGACAGCATTGGGGTCATATGTCTCCTGTCACTTTTGATGGTGGGGCAAAGGAAGACCAGATTGAGGATTCAGAGGCCCAGCCTTGGCTACTGAGACTAGACCATGTGGAAGACTTCATGGTGCTGCTTGTCAACACACAACCCACAACATCCAACCCATTTGTCTGGGTTTGTCAGTGGTGTAGTATACTGACCAAATTTTGATAGGAAGCTAGAATGAGATACAGTCACCTTCTGATCTGTCATACGGCCTTGGCGGCACCACTACATCCACGTCCCTTAACATTACCCTTTCTCATATTGAATGTGTTATGCTTAGGAAAAAAAAATCCAGGCTTTATTTTTCACAACTACCCTCACAGAGGTGTTATGTCAAATTCCTTGTAACTAGCAATGTGTGGCTATTTTTTTTAGATGTCAGCCTTATTTCACATGGCAACAGCAGCCTCACGAAAATAACAGGTAAATAGTGACATTTGCATATCTCAGCAGGATTGGCGCTGGTCGCACAACTGCTGGATAGTGATGAGCGAGTATAATCATTGCACGGGTTTTCCCGAGCACGCTCGGGTGGTCTCCGAGTATTTGTGACTGCTCAGAGATTTAGTTTTTCTTGTCACAGCTGCATGATTTACAGCTATTAGCCAGCCTGAGTACATGTGGGGGTTACCCAGTTACTAGGAAATCCCCACATGTAATCAAGCTGTCTAGTAGCCGCAACTCATGCAGCTGCGGCAAGGAAAACTAAATCTCCAAGCAGTTACAAATACTCGGAGACCACACGAGCAACGAGTATACTCGCTCATCACTACTGCTGGATAAAAATATGCTATTTTTTAAACCAATAGAATTTTTTTTTTTATATCGCCTTGCTGACACACTGCAACAGCGGAATAATGAATTATTGCCACTGGTAAATTGTGACGTTTGATTATCTCTGTACGGATTGCGGCAGTCACACAACTTTTTATTTAAGCAATAGAAATTTTGGGGGATTTTTTAATAACTTTTATGAGACACATCAACAGCAGACTCATGGAAATTACTTGTAAATAATGACATTTCCGTAGCTCAGTATGTTTTGTGCCAGCCGCACAACTGCTAAATAAATATTACCTAGATAAGCAATAGGCGACAAATATTATTTAGCAATTAGCTTTTAAAAATAATTTTACTTTATGCTGGCACTGAGAAACATTATTTAGCTGTAATAAAATGTTATATGTTGCTACGAATGAATATCATGTAGCTCCAAAAAATGTGGTTTTGTATATGCTGGTACTACCCAGGGCCGAATTTGCCACTAGGCACTTGAGGGCAGGTGCCTAGGGCGGCAGGATGTGGGGGGTGCGCACTTGAGCAAGGATTTTTCTTTTTTTTCATAAAAGTCCGGGGTCTAGTGCCCACCCTCCTCCTCCCTCCCTCCCTCCTCCTCCCTCCCTCCTCTTCCTCCCTCCCTCCTCCCCCCCTCCCTGACGACGTCATACTCACCTTCCTCCAGCGGTGGCTGCAACTCTGTCTCAGTGCCGGCAGCGTGTCCTGTCTTCACGGTCAGGTGGTACCGCTCATTAAGGTGATGAATATGCGCATATTCATCACCTTAATGAACGGTACCACCTGACCGCTCATACAGGAAGGAAGACGCTGCAGAGATGCCGGGAAGTTGTGCGCCATGCGGTGAGAGGTGAATATGACAGGGGAGGAGGATGGAGGAGCCATGCATACAGGGGAGAAGGATATGGGAGCCATGCACGCAGGGGAGAAGGATATGGGAGCCATGCATGCAGGGGAGAAGGATATGGGAGCCATGCATGCAGGGGAGGAGGATAGAGGAGCCATGCACTCAGGGGAGAAGGATATGGGAGCCATGCACGCAGGGAAGAAGGATATGGGAGCCATGCACGCAGGGGAGGAGGATAGAGGAGCCATGCATGCAGGGGAGGAGGATAGAGGAGCCATGCACGCAGGGTGGGAGTATAGAGGAGCATGCATGCAGGGGAGAAGGATATGGGAGCCATGCACTCAGGGGAGAAGGATATGGGAGCCATGCACGCAGGGGAGAAGGATATGGGAGCCATGCACGCAGGGGAGAAGGATATGGGAGCCATGCATGCAGGGAGGAGGATAGAGGAGCCATGCACGCAGGTTGGGAGGATGGGGGAGCCATGCACGCAGGGTGAGAGAATGGAGGAGCCATGCACACAGGGTGGGAGGATAGGGGAGCCATGCACGCAGGGTGGGAGGATGGAGAAGCCATGCACGCAGGGTGAGAGGATGGAGGATCCATGCACGCAGGGTGGGAGGATGGGGGAGCCATGTACGCAGGGTGGGAGGATTGGGGAGCCATGCACGCAGTGTGGGAGGATGGAGGAGCCATGCACACAGGGTGAGAGGATGGAGGAGCCATGCACGCAGGGTGGGAGGATGGGGGAGCCATGCACGCAGGGTGAGAGGATGGAGGAGCCATGCACACAGGGTGAGAGGATGGAGGAGCCATGCACGCAGGGTGGGAGGATGGAGTATAAATACTGGGCCCTATAGGGGGGACACAGTGTGAGAGGACAGTGTGAAGATGGGGCCGGTATAGAAAGGAGAGGTCAGTTTGAAGAGCATGTACCATAAGAGGGACATTGTGGGGGTCATATTTTGTGCAGACAATATAGTGAGGGGCAATTTTTTATTCAGGAGCATTATAATGACACTTTTATCTTTAAGGGCGTCATGTGGAGATTTTCTGCAATAGAGCGGAGAAGATGGAAGTCTGCAGAGACGGCTGTGGCTGAGAAAACTCATCATGGGATCTGAACAAGATGAAGAAAAGGAGAACGGCTCCAGAGACGACGCCATCTATAAGGTACCTGGATGTAAATGTTATTTGTGATACTAACTAACACTCATGTTTTTATTTGTTAGGAGCATTAAAGGGGATGTCCAGGTTTGTGATGAGTCTGCAGTCATTCTTTGTGACTGCAGACTTCTGACTTCTCACAGTGCGCATTGCATGCTGTCAGGATTCTCTTGTGCTGGCGATTTACATTAATGTGGTCACATGCTGACTAGACATATGTGGCCTCCGTCATTAGCTGTGAGAATTCAGAAGCTGCGGTGTCAGGATTCAGCTCTGCAGGTTCCAGGAGTAATCACATGGACACTTCACTCATATGCGACTTTCATACTCATAGTCCTGTGACATCGAGCTTCTCTTCTGCTTCTCTGTTTTTCACTGAACATTGAGAGCATTAGGGAGAGGAGCTCGTCGGTACATGACGGAGTGTGCAGGACATATGTCCTTGAGGGGGCGGTTGGCGCCAAAATGAATTCTTGCCCCTGGTGCCAGAAAACCTAGATACACCTCTGCCGGTATGCTACTGCGAGCGGTGATTACCGGGTCCGGTGGAGGGAGGTCTGTGCACAGGCAGTGAGGCAGGGACTGAGGGTGTGCACAGAGAGAATGGAGGCCTGGAGACTTGCCCATCCCAGTCTACGCCGTAGCCTGGAGCCCTCATTATCACAGGAATATGTCAGTTAATTGTTTTTCTAAAGCTGTATAGCCTAGTTTTAGGTCAGAGAGGGATGGTTAGGGATGAGCTAGGAAGGTACATGGACAGGTAGTGATGGCTACTTGCGGACATGTGCGGCAATTGCGGTTTTGCACTTGCGATGATACAAAAAACACTGCTAGCAGTGTTTTTTTTCCATTGCTACAAGTACCGCATTTGCCGGATCGTGGCAAAACTGCAAGTGCCGCACATGAAAATGCATTTGCTATCCACTCGAGCACATGCTCTTTCTGGGCCTCATCATCAAGGCGTACCGCTGTGAGTGGCGTGTTGTATCACAAAAGTCACAGAAGAAAGAATTGTTTCAGTGTGGGTGAGGTGTGTATGTCAAAGAAGATATGCTCCAAACATTTATAAAAATGAGACTTCCCTTACTGTTTGACGTTAGTAAAAGAAGAAAGATTTGTTTTAGTGTGGATGATGCCTACGTGATAAAAAATATGCTCCAAGCAACTTCAAACTGAGATCTCCCCTGCTGTATCACCTTAGTAACAGAAGAATGAATTTTTTTAGTGTGGATAAGGCCTGTATAACCTAGAAGATATGCTCCAAACAATTTCAAAATCTGATCTAGCCTGCTGCATCACGTTTGTCACTTAAAAAAGTATTTTTGTTACTGTGCAACAGCTCTGCACAGAGAACTATTTCACCGCTACTAAATGATAAGGTGGGATTTGGTGGGCTGTATTACATTTAGCTTCAGATTTTTTTTTACTGTGCAACAGCTGAACAGAAAGATGAATTTCATAGCCACTAAATGACAGGGTGAGATATGGCGCATTAAATCACGTTAGCAACTACTCCAAACTTCTTTTGTTACAGTGCAACAGTTGTACAAAAAGATGAATTTCACTGTCACTAAAGGACAAGGAGGGATATGGTGTGCTGTATCACATTTGTAAAAGAATTTTTTTAATTTGCAAAAGCTCTGCAGACAGCTGAATTTCATCACCACTAAATGACAAGGTGAGATATGGTGTGCCGTTAGCAACTGCCCTTCCCCTAACAATTTTTTTACTGTGCAGTAGCTCTGCACACAGAACAATTTCAACACCACAAAATGACAAGGTGGAATATGGCAGGCTGCATCAAGTTTAGCAACAGATTTTTTTTTGTTTCACTGTGCAACAGCTGTGCAGAAAGATGAATTTCACCACCACTAAGGATGGGACATGGCGAGCTGAATCACATTTAGCTACAGATTTTTTTTAACTTTGCAACAGCTGTACAGATAGATGAATTTGAACAAAGAACAATTTCACTGCCACTATATGACAAGGTGAGATATGGTGTGCTGAATCAAGTTAGCAACTGCCACCCCAAAAAATAAGATTTAGAAAGGTCTACATGAAGGGAAACTATCAGGAGAAACCGCCAATTGGGTACTTCCCAGCGGTTTATGCCACCCTTAGAGTGAGAGCCCGGAGCCTTAGATGGCCTGTGGCAGCTGTACTCACAGTGCCCGAAAGCTGGGCAAGAAAACACCAAAACCACAGAGCTGGAGAGAGCAGAACACCAGGTGGTGAGTGTACTGACAGGACCTGTGATCACGTGACCACAGGGGGTGGGGGTTAGCATCCTGTTGCTGGAGAATGCAGGATACAACAGGGACACTGAACAGAGGAGAAGGGAAAGGGAGTAACCGGACACCAGGGAGAGACACAATCTGAGACAAGCTGAGGTCATTAAATGAGAGAAGTAACGCGGTACACAAGGAGCAGGCTAATAAAGAATAGTCAAAGATGTAGCAGGAGTCAGAAAACCGGAGAAGCAGATATACAGTACAGAATCAAAAGGCAAAACCACACCGTGGAACAGAAACAAGTCAGAACCATACAAGCAAGCCAAAATACAGGCACAAGGCACAGGCACACAGGGGTCAACACACTCAACAAATAGCAAAAGTACTGTATATACTCGAGTATAAGCCGAGATTTTCAGCCCAAAAAAATGGGCTGAAAATGCCCCTCTCGGCTTATACTCGAGTCATGGAAGGCGAGGGGGTCGGTGGGTGAGGGGGAGCGACGCCTGTCAAATACTCACCTGCTCCCAGCTCTCCTGACGCGGTCTCTGCATGTCCCACGGTCTTCGGGCGCCTGCAGCTTCTTTCCCTATTTAGCTGCCACTGGTACCGCTCATTAAAGTTATGAATATGGACTCCACTCCCATAGGGCAGCACGGTGGCGCAGTGGTTAGCACTACAGCCTTGCAGCGCTGGGGTCCTGGGTTCTAATCCCACCCAGGACAACATCTGCAAAGAGTTTGTATGTTCTCTCCGTGTTTGCATGGGTTTCCTCCGCGCACTCCGGTTTCCTCCCACATTTCAAAGACATACTGATAGGAATTCTAGATTGTGAGCCCAACCGGGGACAGTGGTGATAATGTGTGCAAACTGTAAAGCGCTGCGGAATATGTTAGCGCTATATAAAAATAAAGATTATTATTACTGTAATGAGCGGTACCATGTGACCGCTCACTACAGGAAGAAGCTGCCACTTCCGGAGACGTGGGACATGCAGGGACCGCGTCAGGAGCGCCGGGAGCAGGTAAGTATGTCATATTTACCTGTCCGCATTCCACCCGCTGGGCGCAGCTCCGTCTTCCCGTCCTCTTGCTGTGACTGTTCAAGTCAGAGGGCGTGATGACGTGTTAGTGTGCGCGCTGCCCTCTGCCTGAACAGTCATTGTGGAGAGACGGGACGAGAGGTGAGTATGTCATTTTTTTTTTTAGTGCAGCAGCAGCAGCATTACACGTGGCACAATGCATGGCAAGAACTGCATGGAGCATTATATGGGGCATCTATGGGGCCATAACTGCATGGAGCATTATATGGGGCATCTATGGGGCCATAACTGCATGGAACATTATATGGGGCATCTATGGGGCCATAAAGAACTGCATGGAGCATTATATGGGGCATCTTATGGGGCAATAAAGAACTGCATGGAGCATTATATGGGACATATTTTGTATGGAGCATCTTATGGGTCATAAAGAGCTGCATGGAGTATTATATGGGGCTTATTTGTATATGGATCATCTTATGGGGCCATAATGAACTGTATGGAGCATTATATGGGGCTCTTGATTCAATATGGATATTCAAAAACACTTAACCTACTGATGTCTCAATTAATTTTACTTTTATTGGTATCTATTTTTATTTTTAACATTTACCCGTAGCTGCTGCATTTTCCACCCTAGGCTTATACTCGAGTCAATTAGGTTTCCCAGTTTTTTGTTGCAAAATTAGGGGGTCGGCTTATACTCGGGTCGGCTTATACTCAAGTATATACGGTATAACTGAGATTAGAGCTTCCCAGGGCTATAAGAAGCTCTCAACAAACCAAGGAGAGGCCACAATAATAAACCACAGGTGTGCAGGTCAGAGCCTGCACTGTGTTCAAAACATTAACCCCTGGCGTGCAGGTCAAAACCTGCACTGGGATCATGACAGTCTACTCATGCATGGAGCACAATAGAAACAGTGCACAGCACACTTCTGTGCAATATAACTTGCTGTCTTTTTCTGTGGACCTCAGTAATGGCAGAAAAAAAGCCAAAAAACTGCTGGACAGTTAATTTCACAGCCACACAGGACACTGCTATCTAGAGTATCTGACTTAGAAACAACTGCTAAGCTAACTAGATAAAATCTATCAGCACCCAGGCCCAGCATCAGGTGTAGCCTCTCTGTGCTGCTATATTTACAAAAAGGCATACACAACCACTGTCCTAGCCAAAGTGCTCAAAATACTGTGGTAATGCAGATATTTTCCCACACTTTTTTACCGAATGTTAACAATTTTTCCCGACTTTATAACTATTTGCCCGTGCTTCTGAACACAACTCCGAATGTGCCATATTCATGCCGAATTTATGTTTGGCGAATGTTTTTTGAACATATTCACTTATCTCTGGTGGGAAACATCTGATGTTCAGGGTGCCGAATTCAAACAGTAACAAGGACTTCCTGGAGAAGTCAGTGTTCGGGGTCCGAGCCTGAACATTAGGTGTTCTGTATGGACCCCGAACTTTACTTTTCAGGTTCGCCCATCTCTAGTCATAACAGACAGGTGCTTTTGCCTGTCAACAGAAAATGCTGACGTGCTCTCTAATAAAAATGAACAAGCCTGGAATAGCCTCGACTTTTCCAAACCACCAGATGATATCAGCACATAAAGTGCTTATAACTTTTGATATTTGAATAAGCCCTTCCAGTTATTGCCTCCAACAGTTTATGAATTAGTCTTCTTATAATTTTTTTTCTGGCTTTGCACTGTGTGCAGAGTGTTTGTGAGTGTAGAAGTACCACAACTACACTTTCTTTAATTTGAATGAGGCCCTCCAATTGTTGTCTTCAAGGGAGTTTTTCTGGCTTTTCACAGTGTGACACGAGGCTGGATGATACGAGCGAGTATTGTGGCCCCACTGTGGCACAAAGCAGATATACCCTGGAAGGGCGTGACCAGGGCCGGCGTCAGCACCCGGCGTACCAGGGCAAATGCCGGGGCCCGGAACAAATTGGGGGGCCCACTCGTGGCCGGGATACCAGGGGGCCCGGGCAGCTCCCCCAGCAGCTTCGGCACTACTTGAGCTCAGCCGTCACTTAAATAAACATGGCCGCGCACAGTGCACTCTGCAGCGATGTCTCTGCAAGTAATGACGCGGCCGGGCGGACACACAAGTAAAGTTAAAGGCACAGTGTCTGCCTGACCGCATCATTAGCAGCAGACACAGCTGCAGCGTGCACTGTGGGTGGCCATGTCTGTTTAAGTGAGGGCCATCGATCAAGCAGCGCTCCCTCCACAGCCACATGCCAGAGGAGCCTGATGGGTGACAAGCCTGGGGAAGGTGAGTGAGGCTTGTCTGTATGTCTGGGTATGCTGTATGATGTGCATATCTGTGTGTATATCAGTGTGTTTGACTGTACATATTTAAGTATGTTTGTGAATTTGTCTTCAAATATATGTATGTAAATATCTGCGTATTGTATGCGTGCATGTCTGCGTACTGTATGTGTATGTCTGCGTATCGTGTGTGTGCATGTCTGCGTATTGTGTGTGCGCATGTCTGCGTACTGTATGTGCATGTCTGCGTATCGTGTGTGTGCATGTCTGCGTATTGTGTGTGCGCATATCTGCGTACTGTATGTGCATGTCTGCGTACTGTATGTGTGCATGTCTGTGTATTGTGTGTGTGCATGTCTGCGTATTGTGTGTGTGCATGTCTGCGTACTGTGTGTGCATGTCTGCGTACTGTGTGTGCATGTCTGCGTATTGTGTGCATGTGCATGTCTGCGTACTGTATGTGTATGTCTGCGTATTGTGTGTGTGTGCATGCCTGCGTATTGTGTGTGCATGTCTGCGTACTGTATGTGTATGTCTGCGTATTGTGTGTGTGTGTGTGCATGTCTGCGTATTGTGTGTGTACATATCTGCCTATGTGAAGGATGAGGGGGAAGGCTAGGCCCTATGTAGTATATCAATATTTCTCCGCCGTATCTGTGCATCATGATTCGTGGTATGTAGGCCCATTGAGACTCTTTTGCCAGGGGCCCACAAAATCCTGGAGCCGGCCCTGGGCGTGACTAAGCAGTTACCTTGGTGTTCACTGGAGGCGCTAATGGTGAGGTCAGGCTTCTGTGGCAGTTAGCTGCCAGTTACCACTCCAAGGCTGCATCTGGCAGTAGTAGCTGACCCCACAGGGGAACAGGACACTAACGACTGATGCAGGTGAATAGTGTAGATAGCTGATGTATAAACTGGCAGGCACAGGTGATGTACAGGCAGGCACAGCTGACACTCTGGTAGGCAGATGGGAAAAGTTTTGGGAAGGACGGACACAGACAGATGTGGAATGGGAGCATAGGCAGAACCACAACTGCAGAGCGGGAGCAGAGGCAAAGCTGCAGATGTAGAATGGGAGCAAAGCAGGACCAGATTCACACAAGGAATTACAATGAAGTAATAAGTGTGCAGCGCCCCAGAGTCCTGGTCGTTGCAGTAATGTTATTCTTCCACCAGGGGGAGTGATGTTATGTCTGAAGGCAATGAAGGAGATCTTCTGTCCAGGTATCACAACCACAAAACACACTTCACACTCCAGTCTGCCAGGGGGAGCCATGCTTCTATCTATTAGGGCACTCCTCACACTTAGGTAAAACTGGTGGGTTGGTTAGGAAGTTAGACAGAAGCTGACTGGAGGGAGTAGGAGATAGTCAGTGAGTCCTGACCGAGTTTGGCAGAGGCTGGTTGGAGTGGGTTCCAGCCAGCTCCAGACCGCGGCCTGCGGAAGACGAGGGTACACGGAGCTGCGCCTACATCCCATGTGGCAGCATCCCACGAAAGAGACATTGAAAGGAATTGTGTTGCAGTGAGTGAGCAACGAAGTCATAGCAACAGGAGAGGAACATCAGCAGGAGACCAGCTAGAAGCAGGCTGCCTCCTTCTGAAGTGCAGTACCGGTAGCCAGAACACCGAGGGAGTAAGGATCTCTATGCCGTTACTTCAGAGACTGGCAGGACAGTTGATTCCATGTTGACTGTCCAACCATATACCCAGGAGGCAGGATGGCAACTTGTCAGGCCGGGGCATCTCTAGGGTCCCTATAAAAAGCTTCAGGCCACCAGTCTTACAGGTTTGTCCTATCCGTCAGGGGGACAAAGAGAGAAAGAGACTTAACATCTACAATAGTTGTGAGGACCTTACTGAGTTGCTCAGCAGGGAGGGACTACAATGCCCAGGCGCTAGAGGAAGGCTATTGAACTCCACCTGGATATGGGGACTCTGGATTTGCCTTCAGACCGGCCAGACTCTGCCTACCCTGTGGTCCCTACCCTGGACTGTGGATGCTGAAGCCTTCAGTAAAGGTAAAGAGACTGCAACCTTGTGTCCTCGTTATTCACGGCACCTTACATGATCCACCATCAACCATCTACACTCTGGGAAGCCTTGGGGACATACTTCACCTGTGGGAAGGTATACCATCTAGCTGCCATAACATCACCCGAGCGGACCCCTAAGCAGCGTCGGTCACCCTGACCGAATACCACAGGTGGCATCACGAATATTATGCTATAAACTTTTGTCCTTTTATTGGATGCCCCTCAAAGGGCCACGGACCGGGTCTAGCCACCGTGACATCCCCACTGAGAACCGAAGGACCCGGTGCCGAGTACCCCATTGCCCTGATGTGGTGGCACTCCAAGTGTACACCAAGGGCACTAAGGATAGAGATAGGTGCTTTTTCAGATAAGGTGAGTTTAAGGAGTAGGAACAAGGGTAGACACAGCAGGGTAGGAAAGACTCCAGACAACAGTAGGACACAAACAGGTTCAGTGATCTTTTGTTCGTTGTAAGCCAATCTTCATCAACATTAACAGATATAAACACTTGACCCTGAGGGAGGTGGAGCCGCATATTCATGACTGTAATCGGCGGCTGCACGTGACCGCTTATACAGTAGAAGGTGCGGCCAGGACAGGAAGTAGAGCCAGCGAGGGAGCGAGCCGGGTGAGTATTTTAAGAACAGCGGGCGGGCGCACAGGGGGTGGGAGTGGGGTGGGGACATGAAGCTTTATTTTAAACACGAGAAACAAAAAAAAAAAAAAAAAAAGGAATATTCATATCTTCTCTACAGCAAACGCTG
The DNA here is from genome assembly GCF_032444005.1 of Ranitomeya imitator. Classification (NCBI taxonomy): domain Eukaryota; kingdom Metazoa; phylum Chordata; class Amphibia; order Anura; family Dendrobatidae; genus Ranitomeya; species Ranitomeya imitator. Next base: position 422,161,399 of record NC_091286.1, on the reverse strand, counting down.
CTGCAGGGAAGATATGAATGGCAGTGGGCGGGGGGAACAGCGCTTACTGTAGCGTTGTCTCCTGCACAACGTCCGTGTGCGGTACGTGTTTCATACGGACCCATTGACTTTAATGGGTCCATGTAATGAAATTCACTGGGAGCTGTGGAAGGAGATTAGCTGCAGTTTTCTCTCCCATATGTTGAGCAGCATTCAGAAATTAATTCCTGCTCCTCATTTATTTTTCAGCCCACTGAGACAAGCAACAGAAACATGAAGGATACTAAGCAGCAGTACTGGGCTGTCTGGATGTGAAGCATCTTGAGAGTGAAAAAATAAACTTGTTAAAAAGCTCAAGTTGATCATTCTATTTCCCTGCTTGTTTCCTCCTCCTGCTCCTCAGTCTGCCTCCCACCTCCCAACGCATAGAGTATAATTTAATATGTCACATCACAGTGAGCTGGTAGACAATTTTATGAGCAAGAAGGATTTAAGCAGTTTTCTTTTCAGTGTGGATGACAGAAGACAGTGGTGAGATAAAGAGACTGGTAAGTGCATAAGGATGCTGATTTATTTGGTAAAATATACTGCAAATTTTCTTATATATGCCTGTACTATTTATTTATGAAAAGTTTGTTGAAGGTACAATTCCATTTTCAGCATTATACCGTCGCAGTTCATATCATTTTAATGGTGTCGGACAAGACAGAACCTCAAGACAGACACTATTGCTGACCTCCACTATAGTCAAGAGATGAGGATCCGGAACAGATGAACTGTTTTTATTAACCCCTTTCTGACCTTGGACGGGATAGTATGTCCGAGGTCAGATCCCCTGCTTTGATGCAGGGCTCCGCGGTGAGCCCGCATCAAAGCCAGGACATGTCAGCTGTTTTGAACAGCTGACATGTGCCCGTAATAGGCGCGGGCAGAATCGCGATCTGCCTGCACCTATTAACTAGTTAAATGCCGCTGTCAAACGCAGACAGCGGCATTTAACTACCGCTTCCGGCCGGGCGGCCGGAAATGACGTCATCGCCGACCCCGTCACATGATCGGGGGTCGTCGATGCATCAGGATGGTAACCATAGAGGTCCTAGAGACCTCTATGGTTACTGATCACCGGTGGCTGTGAGCGCCACCCTGTGGTCGGCGCTCACAGCACACCTCCATTTCTGCTACATAGCAGCGATCAGCAGATCGCTGCTATGTAGCAGAGGCAATCGAGTTGTGCCTGCTTCTAGCCTCCCATGGAGGCTATTGAAGCATGGCAAAAGTAAAAAAAAAAGCTAAAAAAAATGTGAAAAAAATAAAAAAATATAAAAGTTTAAATCACCCCCCTTTCGCTCCAATCAAAATAAATCAATAAAAAAAAAATCTACACATATTTGGTATCGCCGCGCTAAGAATCGCCCGATCTATCAATTAAAAAAAAGCATTAACCTGATCGCTAAATGGCGTAGCGAGAAAAAAATTCGAAACGCCAGAATTACGTTTTTTAGGTCGCCGCGACATTGCATTAAAATGCAATAACGGGCGATCAAAAGAACGTATCTGCACCAAAATGCTATAATTAAAAACGTCATCTCGGCATGCAAAAAATAAGCCCTCAACCGACCCCAGATCATGAAAAATAGAGATGCTACGATTATCGGAAAATGGCGCAATTATTTTTTTTTTTAGCAAAGTTTGGAATTTTTTTTCACCACTTAGATAAAAAATAACCTAGTCATGTTAGGTGTCTATGAACTCATACTGACCTGGAGAATCATAATGGCAGGTCAGTTTTAGCATTTAGTGAACCTAGCAAAAAAGCCAAACAAAATACAAGTGTGGGATTGCACTTTTTTTGCAAATTCACCGCACTTGGAATTTTTTTCCCGTTTTCTAGTACACGACATGCTAAAACCAATGATGTCGTTCAAAAGTACAACTCGTCCCGCAAAAAATAAGCCCTGACGTGGCCAAATTGACGGAAAAATAAAAAAGTTATGGCTCTGGGAATGAGGGGAGTGAAAAACGAACACGGAAAAACGAAAAATCCCAAGGTCATGAAGGGGTTAAAGAGTTATGCCCCTTTTCACTGATGGGTATTGTGTGAGAGTGCTTATGAGTTACCAGTATTTTTGTAATATACTATTATATTTCTCGCCATCCACTGAAATTACTAGTCTTGTTTTATATTGCTTCCAGCCAATTTCCATAACGGAGCCAGCCGTAGTTGCACTCTATCAGTGGTGGCAAAACATTTGCAGTGGTTACAAGTTTTTTTCTATTGAAATTGTAAGCACTGCACTTAAGCTGACCCAATAGCTAAAACACATTGTCATGTCTCAATCCTAGAAAATGCATTGAGTCTAAATACTATACAGACAAAGTTGCGTCATATAGTAGCATTTGGAGTGCACAATTTGACCAGAGTCCATGCAGCACTGCTGGTCTGAATCTTCAAACAAGCAGGATCATTCATCTCTGATTCTGCAAACCAGAAAGTTTCATGGCTGGAGAATTTGCCAACACTTTAAGTCATAATTCCGTTACAGAATTTATGAACGTATTTTTTTAAAAGTAGGCAACGCTTTTCAGTTAGAATTTACTATTAAGGTTGTAACATCCATGGCCACCACCACAGTATGATTCCCTCCTTCCTTCATATGGGGATGCTAGTATACTCATCACCGCAGCAGTATCTTCGTGCTCCTCCTTTCCTCTTTGTGCATGCTGCATTGTCTTCCGGCGGTGTGCCTCATTTGCATACACTCCCCTGCTCTTAAAGGAGCAGCACGCACTAATTAAAATACCCAAAGCCAACAGCTGGGAGGCTTTTTAGTAAAATAGTACACTTTCAAGATGTCTCCCAGCTAATAGCTGGGAGGCATCTTGTATAAACGCACCCTCCCCAATAGGGAGGTACCTGAGCAACCCCTATAGTTAGTTTGTTAGTTGTGTTGGTGTGCAACTATATATTGCCATGTCTGCTGTCCTCAGTCTGTTATACTTATCCCCTTTTTCCTGTGTCGTCCCAACAGTATAGTATAGTGTGTATGTGATCCTTTGACCCATTTGGGTGTATCCTTATCCTGTATCCAGAAGCTGAACCACTGGTGCCTGTGTGGCCAGTGCCTGAACCTCACCCCACCCGGTCCATGTGCAGCTAGTGCCAGTAACATTATCCAAGACCCATGTGTCTATACCTGTGCCTATCCAAGTACCCCATTTATACAGATTGCTAAAACCAGTATCCAAATGAGCCCAGACTGAACATAGCCCAAGTCCATGTCAGTGAACTCGACCTCTAGGATCAGCAGCTGCAGTACTGGTGACTACATAGGAGTGGAACCTACAAGCCCAGTCTGTCTCCACAATAAGGAGCTGCAGTGAACACCAGGTAGCTGCTTAAAGGGACACTGTCACCTGAATTTGGAGGGAACAATCTTCAGCCATGGAGGCGGGGTTTTGGGGTTTTTTGATTCACCCTTTCCTTACCCGCTGGCTGCATGCTGGCTGCAGTATTGGATTGAAGTTCATTCTCTGTCCTCCGTAGTACACTCCTGCACAAGGCAATCTTGCCTTGCGCAGGCATGTACTATGGAGGACAGAGACTGAACTTCAATCCAATATTGCAGCCAGCATGCAGCCAACGGGTAAGGAAAGGGTGAATCAAATACCCCAAAACCCCGCCTCCATGGCTGAAGATTGTTCCCTCCAAATTCAGGTGACAGTGTCCCTTTAAATACACCTCTTACTAGGCAGGCCTGGCCAGTGACACAGTGGTTCCACGAACCATGTGCTCCACCTGCTGGCGTAACAGTTTGTTAAGTCCATGGATCCCACTGATCCCAAGTCCCCTCAAGCATCATAACATATCCATGTCCTGTAGAGGTATTTGGTTCTATGAAACAGCCTTTTTGGTCTCTGGTTAGGTGATAAATTTCTTACATCACACTGTGGTGATTCAGTATCAAATCCCGATTCAATGCCTCCAGAATCTGTTGAGATTATTATCCGTTGAAGGGAAGCACCTACCCAAAGTCATTCAAGTCATCACTGAACCTGTAAAACTCTAAATAGGAGCACCACATTCGGAGAAAATTGCTTTCTATGAGCTGGCTGATATTTTACTCCACCTTTTCCTAGGTCTTCAGTGGCTGAGAACTCATGAGCCAGTGTTAGATTGAAGGTCTGGTAAGGTGCTTCGATGGGTACAGTCGAGTCACAAGGGGTGTCTGGTTTCTGTACTTTCAGCTGGGCAGCTAATATTGGTTTCTTCTCCACTGGGCAATTGTTTCAATGACTTATTTCCTGAAAATCCCCCTCCTCAGGGACGTATCCTGGGTCAGACCAATTTCAAGATCTACCAAAAGAAGGTATCTTCTAGTTCCAAGTGGTAGCAGAATGACAATGTAAAGACAGAGGCATTTTCTGAGTCTCTACTGTCTACCGACCAGAAGGAAGGGTCATAGTTCATATTAATTTCTTCCAAGGGAAGCGCTGGTCTTGCCAGACTAAAAGAGACTAGGCAAATGAAAGTTTCTGTTTCCAAACCCGCTCCATTGTTCTCCGAGGATGTCCAGTCTGTGAGAGCCATTTGACCAAGAAGACGGTGGGAGATGCAACATTTCTTCCAGTGGCTTGGAGAAAACTTAGTCCTGATGAGAGGTTGAGGGAGTTCAGGAGTAAGAATCTGGCTCCATCTTCTCTGCAGAGAGTCTTTACAGGCTTGAAGAAGAGGGAATGTAAGGCCGGAGTCACAAATGCGAGAAACACGTCCGTGTCTCGCATGTGAACAGCAAGCTCTGGCGCCGGCACTGTGGAGCGGAGAGTGCGGCCGCATAGGAACACATGGAGCTGCACTCTCCGCTCCACAGTGCCGGCGCCAGAGCTTGCTGTTCACATGCGAGACACGGACGTGTTTCTCGCATGTGTGACTCCGGCCTAAGGGGGGTAAAGTAACATTCATGGCTAGTGCCCCCAAGTGGTTCCCGCTCTCCCTCCATGCGGGGATACAGGCATACTCATCGCCAGGGGTGGATTATCAGAGAGTCATTATGGGCGGTAGCCCAGGGCCCTCTGCTAATCCGCCAGAGTGTGACTGCCTGCCGGCATATATGTGCCCCCCGACCCGGTGGTCAGAGAGAGGGGGCCCGCATCGGGCCCCTTCTCATCTGCTCACCAGGCCCCTCCCGGCGCTGCGGCGGTTTCCTATTGACGTGCGGGTGCGCGTCCGCACGTCAATAGTTAATAACAGCCGCCAGCCAATTGGAGGCTGGCAGCTGAAGTCGGCCGCAGCGCACACGTCGCCGGCGTCTGACGTAATTGTCAGTCGCCAGCGAATGTGCGCTGCTGGAGGAAGCTAGCCGCTGGAGCGCACAGGTCAGGTGAGGACACTCAGTGGACACACTGGGGGCAATACTGGAGGACACACTGGGGCAGATGATTGCTGGAGACACTGGGCAAGGCTGGAGACACTGGGGCAGATTGATGGACACACTGGGGCAGATTGCTGGAGACACTGGGGCAATGATGGAGACACTGGGGCAGATTGCTGGAGACACTGGGGCAGATTGCTGGAGACACTGGGGCAATGCTGGAGACACTGGGGCAATGCTGGAGACACTGGGGCAGATTGCTGGACACACTGGGGGCAATGCTGGAGGACACACTGGGGTACATGATTGCTGGAGACACTGGGGCAAGGCTGGAGACACTGAGGCAATGCTGGAGACACTGGGGCAATGCTGGAGACACTGGGGCAGATTGCTGGAGACACTGGGGCAGATTGCTGGAGACACTGGGGCAATGCTGGAGACACTGGGGCAGATTGCTGGACACACTGGGGGCAATGCTGGAGGACACACTGGGGCAGATGATTGCTGGAGACACTGGGGCAATGCTGGAGACTCTGGGGCAATGCTGGAGACACTGGGGCAATGCTGGAGACACTGGGGCCGATTGCTGGAGACACTGGGGCAATGCTGGAGACACTAGGGCAGATTGCTGGAGACACTGGGGCAGATTGCTGGAGACACTGGGGCAATGCTGAAGACACTGGGGCAGATTGCTGGACACACTGGGGGCAATACTGGAGGACACACTGGGGCAGATGATTGCTGGAGACACTGGGCAATGCTGGAGACACTGGGGCAGATTGATGGACACACTGGGGCAATGCTGGGGGACACACTGGGGCAGATTGCTGGAGACACTGGCGCAGATTGCTGGAGACACTGGGGCAATGCTGGAGACACTGGGGCAATGCTGGAGACACTGGGGCAGATTGCTGGACACACTAGGGGCAATGCTGGAGGACACACTGGGGCAGATGATTGCTGGAGACACTGGGGCAATGCTGGAGACACTGGGGCAATGCTGGAGACACTGGGGCAGATTGCTGGAGACACTGGGGCAGATTTCTGGAGGCACTGGGGCAGATTGCTGTAGACACTGGGGCAGATTGCTGGAGACACTGGGGCAGATTTCTGGAGGCACTGGGGCAATGCTGGAGACACTGGGGTAGATTGCTGGAGACACTGGGGCAGATTGCTGGAGACACTGAGGCAATGCTGGAGACACTGGGTCAATGCTAGAGACACTGGGGCAGATTGCTGGACACACTGGGGGCAATGCTGGAGGACACACTGGGGCAGATGATTGCTGGAGACACTGGGGCAATGCTGGAGACACTGGGGCAATGCTGGAGACACTGGGGCAGATTACTGGAGACACTGGGGCAGATTACTCGAGACATTGGGGCAGATTGTTGGAGACACTGGGACAGATTGCTGGACACACTGTGGGCAATGCTGGACAATTGGTCTTACTGGGGAAGATTGCTGGACACACTGGGGGCAATGCTGGACATACTGGGGCAGATTGCTGGACACACTGGTGGTAATATGCTGGACACACTGGGGCAGATTGCTGTACACACGGTCTGGGGGCAATGCTGGACACACTGGGGCAGATTGCTGGACACACTGTCTGGGGCAATGCTGGACACACTGAGGCAATATGCTGGACATACTGGGGCAGATTGCTGGACACACTGGGGGTAATATGCTGGACACACTGGGGCAGATTGCTGGACACACTGGGGCAGATTGCTGGACACACTGGGGGCAATATGCTGAAGACACTGTCTGGGGGCAATGCTGGACACACTGGGGCAGATTGCTGGACACTGGGGTAATATGCTGGACATACTGGGGCAGATTGCTGGACACACTGGGGGTAATATGCTGGACACACTGGTGCAGATTGCTGGACACACTGGGGGCAGGACTGGAGGCATGGCCAGAACGTAGACACGGGGCATTATTGGAGACACGGGGCAGAATGAAAGACATGGGGCAGGATTGGATCATGGGGCAGGATTGGATCATGGGGCAGGATGGATATGATGGAGACAGATGGGGCAGGATGTGGAGATCATATGGGGTAGAATGGATACTCATGAGGGCAGGATGCGAGAACATATGGCTGGAGCCAGGAATGAGACACACGGGACCAGGGTGGTGAATATTATTACCATAGGGGCTAATTAAGGGATATCATTACTGCAGTGATGTATTTATTTTATTTTTTGAGTATACTGTTTTAAATGGGGGGCGGTCCTGTTACTGTGCAGAGTGACACTATATCGCCTTTTTTTCTTCATGTGGTGTAATGTAGAAGTTGTGAAAAATTAAGTAATGTGTTCTGCAAGCGGAGCTTGAGATAGCTGTGTTATTTCCTGCAGAAACGAGTTCTGGCTGGAAGAAATGATGGCGGTGTGTGCTGGATGAAAGATGAAGGACTTCACCTAGAGACGTCACTGGTGAGTCAGTGTTGCCTATACACTGACACTATACACTGTATACTATATACAGAGGTCCTGTGTACAATGTCCCCAGTGATCACTGTATTACCTATACATTATATACAGAGCTCCTGTGTATAATACCACCAGTGATCTCTGTATTACCTCTACACAGACACTGCATACTAAGTACAGATCTCCTGTGAATACTGGCACTTATGGTGATAGTATTGTGTTTTGTTGTTTTTTTTTTATTACTGATCAGTATTGTAGTATTCAGTCACTATGTGGTGGTAATATGTGGTCTGGAAATGGTGTTGTGGTATTTGTCCCTTGTATGTGCTATTTGGTCACCAAGTGGCACCAGCAGGGCCTCGTGCTCTTCCTTACCTCTCTGTACACTCCAGACTGTCTTCCTGCAGCGCCTTGTGCATGCGCACGTGAGCTCCCCTGTTTTTAAAGGGGCAGAGCCGCACATAGTAAAATACCCCCATCTAACAGCTGGGAGAAATGTAATTAAAAGTGGAGTATCCTGAATGGTGCCAGTACCAGTATCCGAGACTCTTGTGTCTGCACCTGTGCCTATCTGAATATTGTAAGTATCCTGTTGCTAAAGCCATTCTCTGAATCAGCCCAGTCTGAACTTTGCCATAGTCCATGTCAGTGAATCCAACCGCTGAAATTGGCAGCTGAACTACCGGCCACTCCCTAGGAGTAGTACTTGGCTGCTACTTGCAGCACAGCCTGCGTCTACCATCAGAAGCTCCAGTGAACACCAGGTAGCTGCTTAGCTGCACCCCATATTAGGCACAGTGGGTCCCCCACCTGCAGGTGTGACAAAGGTATTTAATAATGAGCTGTATAAATATAGCAGGTTTTACCAAGAAGATCACAAATAGAAACACTTATCTGTTAAGTCATATATGGGTTATTTAAAAATTCATTTTCATATATGATTCAATCAGGGCAAGCACAGGGCACATATAATCTGATTAATCTTTACAAGATAGAGTCATTGGCAACTATTTTCTTTTTGCAGCAAAAAGCAAGATATATTAACTTAATGGTATTTCTAAGTATCAATAAACTTTTGATTCCATTCTTTGAAGTGTAGAATTAAGCAGACATCTTGACCCCAGAGCAGGTCTAGTTAAGAGCCAATTAATAAATAGCTATGGAACCATGATTCCTCATTTGAATATTATTTGCATGTAATATCATTTTCTTGTCACTTTGTGATCTCAGGTACTGACTGTTCCTCTCTGAAGACTGTCAAAATGTCAAGTCAATTTTATGAGACGATGTAACAGATCTATCTTTATCAAGCTGATGTCACCACTAACACATTAGAATGACAGGGATTTGTCACTGACTGTCATGGGTTACTTCTCTATTGCATCACTTAGTCTGACCATCATACTGTAGCTGTAAACCTCAAAACACAAAATAGACACTCAATATTTTAAGTAAATAACATATGTTTACTGTCTATGGAACAGATTACACACATAGAGCAAATTTTTAGACATCAAACAACATCACTTTCTTTTTAAAGTCCAGTAGCGTAGCTACCGGGGGGATGAGGGGTAGAGGGTGCAGGTGCCCCGGCCCTGCGCTCTGAGGGGGCCCACCCGGAGCTACGCTACTGTAACTGTATCGGCACGTACAGGGAACAGTGCAGAAACCCGGAAGAAGAGAGGTGAGTATTTATTTATTGTTTTACGGGGGGCTGCCTTATACTTCAGAGTCTGCCTGTGTGTGGGGGGTGCTGCTTTATACTGCAGAGTCTGCCTGGGAGGTGCTGCCTTATACTACAGAGTCTGCCTGTGGGGTGTGTGTTGCCTTATAATACAGAGTCTGCCTGTGGAGGGGTGCTGCCTTATACTACAGAGTCTGCCTGTGGGGGGTGCTGCCTTATACTACAGAGTCTGCCTGTGGTGTGTGTGTGCTGCCTTATACTACAGAGTCTGCCTGTGGAGGGGTGCTGCCTTATACTACAGAGCCTGCCTGTGGGGGGTGCTGCCTTATACTACAGAGTCTGCCTGTGGGGGGTGTTGCCTTATACTACAGAGTCTGCCTGTGGGGGGTGCTGCCTTATATACTACAGAGTCTGCCTGTGGTGTGTGTGTGCTGCCTTATACTACAGAGTCTGCCTGTGGAGGGGTGCTGCCTTATACTACAGAGCCTGCCTGTGGGGGGTGCTGCCTTATACTACAGAGTCTGCCTGTGGGGGGAGTGCTGCCTTATACTACAGAGTCTGCCTGTGGGGGGAGTGCTGCCTTATACTACAGGGTCTGCATGTGGGGGGAGTGCTGCCTTATACTACAGGGTCTGCCTGTGGGGTGCTGCCTTATACTAGTGGGTCTGCCTATGGGGTGCTACCTTATACTAGAGGGTCTGCCTATGGGGTGCTGCCTTATACTACAGGGTCTGCCTATGGGAGCTGCCTTATGCTATAGAGTCTGCCTATGGGGGTGCATTATACCATATAGAGTAGGCCTATTGGGAGTGCATTATACTATATGGAGTCCTATGGGGACTGCATTATACTATATTGAGGATTATCTGGTGCAGTATACTATATGGAGGCTATCTAGGGGGCCATCATACAGTGTGGAGATTACAGTGAGTGGGTCATCTTACCGTGTTGGAGTCATCAAACAGTTTGGGGGCTACTAAGGGTATGTGTGGGTGGTACTATACAGTGAGGGGGAATTATACTCTGTATAAAAGAGCATCATACTGTGTGTAGGGGAGTTATAAGGAGGGACACTCATGACATTATTCAATATTAAGTGGGCACTAATTGATATAGGGGAACTCAGGTTACTGTGACTGCCAAAGTGGCACACAGGGCATTATTACTTTTTAGGAGACAAAATATGGGCACTGTTTTCAAGGGCACTTGCACCCAGCATTACTATATTATAGAGTGGTTGCTTTAGAATTTAGAGTGCACAGAGAACCACACAGCAGGTGCAGTAATAGGGACACATATGGCAGCAGCGGCTCAGTATTGGGGTATCAGTTGCAGTAATAGGGTCACATACGGCAGCAGCGGCTCAGTATTGGGGTATCAGCAGGATGAGGAGTTTGTGCAGGTTGGAGATAGATGGTGATAGCTGGAATATGAGAAGTGAAATGTGTCTTTGTTGTATTCTCTGCAGACAAGTACTGGCTGGAAGAAGTTGTCGTGTCGGTCTGGGCCAGATGGAAAAGATGTGAAACATAAACCATTCCATCAGAAAGAATGTTAGCTGTAAGTCATTATCTGTAACTGTGCTGTGATCACTTATATGTTCTGTAGGACTGGTATTTAACACTGACCATATGGCGGTAATATTAATATTGGTTTTTATATAGAAATTATTTTCAGCAACATAGCTGTCATCTTCTGAGGTTCTCCTCCACTATTAAGGTGCATCATCGAGTTGTAATCAAGGTTACCTGGTTAGGGGCCCACTCAGAAGCTTCGGCCCCCCTGAACCAAAACCCTAGCTACGCCTCTGCTTTAAACCCTTCCAGATAAAGCCAGTATTGTCCTTTATGATGAACCATTATTTCACTTATTTATTGTAATGTTCAAGGAGCCATAAGTTTTTATTTTTTGTCAACATAATAGTTTTATGGCTTATTGTTCCCTTGAATTAGTATTTACTGTATCAGTTACACAGTTTTGAGGCACATATAGCTTATTGACCAACTTTTAAGAACTATGGGGAGAAATATCACTAAAAACAGCAATACTGTCACAGTTTTTTTGCATATTAAAGGGTACCTGTCAGCAGATTTTGCTGCAACAAATCAAGCACACCTATGTTAGGTCAGAGTTGTTCAAAATTAAAGCGAACATTTCGCTCGGTTTTGTTCTCCCATCTGACAGCAGCATATTGTAGTGGTAGAGATCCTGACTCCATTACTGTATCACTTACTAGGCAGCTTGCTTTCATTTTGATGCAATTAATGTTTTATCTGCTGCAGATCTACGAGTTTTCTGAGCTATGCTCTGTATAACTCCACCCACACCACTAATTGGTAGTTTTCTGCCTATGCACAGTGTACACAGAAAGCTGCCAAACAGTGGTGGGGGTGGGGTTATATAGAACTCATGAATATGGAGGAAATTTACTTGTCCTCCAATGATAATCTCCTGTTGATAAAACAGTGATTTTATCAAAATTACACTAAGGAGACCAGTAAATGATACATTTGTGGAATCATGGTGTCTATCTCAACATTATGCTGTTGTCAGAAGGGGTAGCAAAAATCTAATGATCGAATCCCTTTAATCCATACCTTTACTTTTGTAATCCTTTGCTGTACAATGCATAATCACCAAGCTCTGTGTCTTAATTTTTTGTGAAACTGCTAAGCTGTGGGTCTGAATACTATAAACGTACAGATTGTGTCTTAATTGATAGACTAAAACTAAAACTAAAACTATTACACTTGTTACAGATGTAAGCAGGCTCCTTGCATCTTCTCGCCCGACCACTTGCACCGGTGACCCCATTCCGTCACATCTCCTCCAGTCCCTTTCCCCGGCTGTCACCTCTTACGTAACAAAAATATTCAACCTTTCCCTCACTTCCGGTATTTTTCCCTCCTCATTTAAGCATGCCATCATACATCCATTACTTAAAAAACCATCCCTCGATCAAAACTGTGCCGCTAATTATAGACCTGTCTCTAATCTTCCCTTCATCTCTAAACTCCTCGAACGCCTGGTCCACTCCCGTCTTACCCGCTATCTCTCAGATAACTCTCTTCTCGACCCTCTTCAATCTGGCTTCAGCTCTTTACACTCTACTGAAACTGCCCTCACTAAAGTCTCTAATGACCTACTAACAGCTAAATCTAATGGTCACTACTCCATGCTAATTCTCTTGGATCTCTCTGCAGCATTCGATACTGTGGATCATCAGCTCCTCCTCACTATGCTCCGCTCCATCGGCCTCAAGGACACCGTTCTCTCCTGGTTCTCCTCCTATCTCTCTGACCGATCCTTCACTGTATGTTTTGCTGGTTCCTCCTCCTCTCACCTTCCCCTTACTGTTGGGGTTCCTCAAGGATCAGTCCTAGGCCCCCTCCTCTTCTCGTTGTATACTGCCCCTATTGGACAAACAATCAGTAGATTTGGTTTCCAGTACCATCTCTATGCTGACGACACCCAATTATACACCTCTTCTCCTGTTGTCACGCCGACCTTTTTAGAAAACACCAGTGATTGTCTTACGGCTGTCTCTAACATCATGTCCTCCCTCTATCTGAAACTAAACCTGTCAAAAACTGAACTCCTCGTGTTCTCTCACTCTACTAACCTACCTTTGCCTGACATTGCCATCTCCGTGTGCGGTTCCACCATTACTCCAAAGCAACATGCCCGCTGCCTTGGGGTCATCCTTGATTCTGACCTTTCATTCACCCCCCACATCCGATCACTGGCTCGCTCTTCTTACCTGCATCTCAAAAACATTTCTAGAATTCGCCCTTTTCTTACTTTTGACTCTGCAAAAACTCTTACTGTTTCACTTATTCATTCTCGTCTGGACTATTGTAACTCTCTACTAATCGGCCTCCCTCTTACCAAACTTTCCCTGCTCCAATCTGTCCTGAATGCTGCTGCCAGGATCATATTCCTCACCAACCGTTACACCGATGCCTCTACCTTGTGCCAGTCATTACACTGGCTACCCATCCACTCCAGAATCCAGTACAAAACTACTACCCTCATCCACAATGCACTCAATGGCTCTGCACCACCCTACATCTCCTCTCTGGTCTCAGTCTACCACCCTACTCGTGCCCTCCACTCCGCTAATGACCTCAGGTTAGCATCCTCATTAATCAGAACATCCCACTCCCGTCTCCAAGACTTTGGCTGATTCTTTGGAATGCACTACCTAGGTTAATACGATTAATCCCCAATCCCCACAGTTTTAAGCGTACCCTAAAAACTCATTTGTTCAGACTGGCCTACCGCCTCAATGCATTAACCTAACGATCCCTGTGTGGCCTATGTATATATAAAAAAAAAAAAATCAGGTTCCTCGCATCATGTTCTCATTCACTTTATGCAGTTAATAGCCCTCTGTGTCTGTACTGCTACTTACTTAGGCAGTTAACTGGTTCATGCAGCTTTACATGAACACCCGAGCCTTACACTACGGTCGGTCCGAATAACTAAAGCAATTGTTACCATCCACCTCTCGTGTCTCCCCTTTTCCCCATAGTTTGTAAGCTTGCGAGCAGGGCCCTCACTCCTCCTGGTATCTGTTTTGAACTGTATTTCTGTTATGCTGTAATGTCTATTGTCTGTACAAGTCCCCTCTATAATTTGTAAAGCGCTGCGGAATATGTTGGCGCTATATAAATAAAAAATTATTATTATTATTATTCCCTCATACTTAACAAACATTTGTTGCAGGTAAACTCTTAGGAACAAAGCCATTCTTTACCTTATTGACAAAGCCTCATTTTTCAAATCTAACCGGTGTCACTTTATGAAGTAATACTGTAGCTCTGGAATGCTTCTATATATTCCAGTGATTTTGTGACCACTTTTTCGTGACATATTGTACTTTATGTAAATTTATTTATTTAGTAAATTTAGGTCCAAATTTTCATAAAAATACAAAATATCTGAAATTTTAGAAAAGTTCCATATTTTTACATTTTAAAGAGAATCTGTCACCTAATTTTGGCCCTATAAACTGTAGCCACCGCCATCTGGGGCTTATCTACAGCCTTCTGTAATGCTGTAGATAAGCCCCCGATGTAACCTGAAAGATAGGAAAAACAAGTTAGATTATACTCACCTGGGGGGGCGGTCCGGTGTCGTCCGGTCCGATGGGTGGCGCAGGTCCGAGTTCGGCGCCTCCCATCTTCATACAATGTCATCCTCTTCCTTGCTGCTGTTGCAGCTCCTGGGCAGGCGTAATTTTCTGCCCTGTTGAGGGCAGAGCAAAGTACTGTAGTGCGCAGGCGCCGGGAAAGGTTAAAGAGGCCCGGCACCTGCACATTGCAGTACTTTATGATGCCCTCAACAGGGCAGACAAAGTACGCCTGCGCAGGAGCCAAAACAGAAGCAAGGAGGATGACAACATCGTATGAAGATGGGAGGCGCCGGACCCGGATCATGATGCCCATCGGACCCGAACCAAACCGGGACCGCCCCTGGGTGAATATAATCTAACTTATTTTTCTTATCTTTCAGGTTACATCGGGGGCTTATTTATAGCATTACAGAATGCTGTAGATAAGCCCCTGATGGCGGTGGCCACAGTTTAAAGGGCCAAAATTAGGTTTAACCACTCTAGCGAGATAATAAACATTTCCCATGTTTACTTTTTGTCAGCATCATTTTTCAAACATTTTTAGATTTTAAGATATTAGAAAGGTTAACATCTAGTAGCAATTTTTATTTTTTTTTCAACTAAATTTACAAATCCAATTTTTTTATGAACATAGTAAGTTTTAAAGTGACCTTTAGGGACCTATATATTGGACCCCTCCACTTCTTTTAAAATCTGTACCCTTCAAATTATTTAAAACTGCTGTCACAAAATGTGTTCACAAAACTGAGCTAAAAATGAAGTGAAAAAAAAAAATGAAAAATTGCATGCTTTCCACATAGGGTGGAACATATAGAAAAAAGAAAAAATGGACCCCACACTTTGTTGTGCAACTAATCCTGAATGTGGCAGTATATGGCAAAGAGTTGCTCTTTGTGCACATGACAGGCCTCAGAAGGAATTTTTCTAGGGATGTGGTGAATATTTTAACACCATTAGCCCCCAAGCCTGATTTCACATCCATTAACAGACCAAATTTTACAATTCTGACCTGTGTCAACTTATGAGGTAATAGATGTGCTTCTCACAAAATTAGAATGTCATCAAAAAGTAAATTTATTTCAGTTCTTCAATACAAAAAGTGAAGCTCATATAATATATAGAGTGATCTATTTCTAGTGTTTATTTCTGTTAATGTTGATGATTATGGCTTGCAGCCAATGAAAACCCAAAAGTAATTATCACAGTAAATTAAAATACTTTATCACACCAGCTTGAAAAATGATTTTAACCTCTTCATGACTGGAGGTATTTTGGTTTTGTCGTTTTCATTTTTTGCTCCCATTTCTCCCAGAGACAGAACTTTTTTTAATTTTTCGGTCAAAATAGCCGGGTGGAGGCTTGTACAACACCAACGGTTTTAACATGTCATGTACTGGAAAAAGGGAAAAAATTCCAAATGCGATGAAATTGCAAACAAAGTACAGTTCCACAGCTGTTGTTTTTTTTACCATGTTTGGTAAAAGCTAAAACTGACCTGACATTATGATTTTCTGGGTCATTACGAGTTCATAGACATCAAACATGTCTAAATTCTTTACTTTTTAAGCGGTGAAAAAAAATCCAAACTTTGGTAAAAAAATGGCGGCATTTTCCGAGACCTCTATAGCATCTCCACTTTTCATGATCTGGGACGGGGTGTGGGCTTATTTTTTGCGTGCCGAGATGATGTTTTAATGATACTATTTTGGCATCAATATGATCTCAATATGCAATGCACCAAAAAAATGTAATTCTAGCATATTGAATTTGTTTCTCGTTACGCCAGGTTAATTTTTTTATATTGAAAGATCGGGTGATTCTGAACATGGTGATACCAAATATGTGTATATTTGATATTTTTTTACTATTTTAATTTGAATGGTGCGAAAGGGTGATTATTTGAACTTTTATATTTTTTTAAATTTCTAAATATTTAAAAAAACTTTTTTTTTACTTTTTGCATACTTCAATAGTCTCCATGGGAAACTAGAAGCTGCAGTTGTCTGATCTCCTCTACTACACACAGGCGATGATCAGATCGCTGGTGTATAGCAGAAATACTCACTTGCTATGAGCACAGACCACTGGGGGGTGGTAATAGCAATCCGTCAATGACAACCATAGAGGTCTGCTTCAGACCTCTAGTTGTCATGTCAACCCATAGCTGACCCCGTGATCATATGACAGGGTCACCGATGGGTGGAATTTCCAACGTACTTCTGGTAAAAGCAAGTTACAGTAAATGCAACTGTCAGACATTGACAGTGGCATTTAAGAGGTTAACAGCCGTGGGTGGATCATGATTCCACCAGCGGCTGTTAGAAGCACATCTCAGCTGTTTAACCCCTTACCGGCATCGGACGTACTATACCGTCCGATGCCGGCTCCCCTGCTTTGATGCAGAGTTCCGCGGTGAGCCCGCACCAAAGCCGGGACATGTCAGCTGTTTTGAACAGCTGACATGTGCCCGTAATAGGCGCGGGTAGAATCGCGATCTGCCCGCACCTATTAACTAGTTAAATGCCGCTGTCAAACGCAGACAGCGGCATTTAACCACCGCTTCCGGCCGGGCGGCCGGAAATGACATCATCGCCGACCCCCGTCACATGTCCGGGGGTCGGCGATGCATCTCCATTGTAGCCATAGAGGTCCTTGAGACCTCTATGGTTACTGATTGCCCGTCGCTGTGAGCGCCACCCTGTGGTCGGCGCTCACAGCACACGTGCAATTCTGCTACATAGCAGCGATCAGCAGATCGCTGCTATGTAGCAGAGCCGATCGTGCTGTGCCTGCTTCTAGCCTCCCATGGAGGCTATTGAAGCATGGCAAAAGTAAAAAAAAAAAGTTTAAAAAAATGTGAAAAAAATATAAAAAACATAAAAGTTTAAATCACCCCCTTTCGCCCCAATCAAAATAAATCAATAAAAAAAATATCAAATCTACGCATATTTGGTATCGCCGCGCTCAGAATTGCCCGATCTATCAAATAAAAAAAAGTATTAACCTGATCGCTAAACAGCGTAGCGGGAAAAAAACTCGAAACGCCAGAATTACGTTTTTTTGGTCGCCGCGACATTTCATTAAAATGCAATAACGGGCGATCAAAAGAATGTATCTGCACCGAAATGCTATCATTAAAAACGTCATCTCGGCACGCAAAAAATAAGCCCTCAACCGACCCTAGATCACAAAAAATGGAGACGCTACGAGTATCGGAAAATGGCGCAATTTGTTTTTTTTTTTTTTTAGCAAAGTTTGGAATTTTTTTTCACCACTTAGATAAAAAATAACCTAGTCATGTTTGGTGTCTATGAACTCGTAATGACCTGGAGAATCATAATGGCAGGTCATTTTTAGCATTTAGTGAACCTAGCAAAAAAGCCAAACAAAAAACCAATGTGGGATTGCACTTTTTTTGCAATTTCACCGCACTTGGAATTTTTTTCCCGTTTTCTAGTACACGACATGCTAAAACCAATGATGTCGTTCAAAAGTACAACTCGTCCCGCAAAAAATAAGCCCTCACATGGCCAAATTGACGGAAAAATAAAAAAGTTATGGCTCTGGGAAGGAGGGGAGCGAAAAACGAACACGGAAAAACGAAAAATCCCCTGGTCATGAAGGGGTTAAAGCAGCGGATATAGTAACATAGTAGCATAGTTATTAAGGTTGAAGGAAGACTTTGTCCATCTAGTTCAACCCATAGGCTAACCTAACATACCCTAACATGTTGATCCAGAGGAAGGCAAAAAAAAACCATGTGGCAAAGAGTAAGCTCCACATTGGGGAAAAAATTCCTTCCTGACTCCACATACGGCAATCAGACTAGTTCCCTGGATCAACACCCTATCAAGGAATCTAATGTATCTAGCCTGTCCCCTCTAAATTTAAGTAATGAATCATTCATTACATCATCATACGGCAGAGAGTTCCATAGTCTCACTGCTCTTACAGTAATGAATCCGCGTCTGTTATTATGCTTAAACCTTCTTTCCTCCAGACGTAGAGGATGCCCCCTTGTCCCTGTCTCAGGTCTATGATTAAAAAGATCATCAGAAAGGTCTTTGTACTGTCCCCTCATATATTTATACATTAAAATAAGATCACCCCCTTAGCCTTCGTTTTCCCAAACTAAATAGCCCCAAGTGTAATAATCTATCTTGGTATTGCAGACCCCCCAGTCCTCTAATAACCTTAGTCGCTCTTCTCTGCACTCGCTCTAGTTCAGCTATGCCTTTCTTATACACCGGAGACCAGAACTGTGCACAGTACTCTAAGTGTGGTCGAACTAGTGACTTGTTTGGAGGTAAAATTATGTTCTCCTCATGAGCATCTATTCAATATTGGCACCACATTTGCTATAAGCCAGTCCTGTAGTACAGACCCTGTTATTATGGAGTCTTTAAAGATTAAAAATAATGGTCTGTCAATGACTGTACTTAATTCCTGCAGTACTCGGGGGTGTATCCCATCTGGGCCTGGAGATTTGTCAATTTTAGTGATTTTTAGATGCCGTCATACTTCCTGCTGGGTTAAGAAGGTGACATTTAATGGGTAGTTTTTGTTATCACTGATCGTGTAAATACTGATGAAAAAGTCATTTAGCATATTGGCTTTTTCCTCATCCTCATCCACCATTTCATCCAGACTATTTTTAAGGGGGCCAACACTATCATTTTTTAGTTTAGATGCTATCATTTAGTTTAGTTTAGATGCTAATAAACGTCTCCCATTTTCTTTGTGTATTTTTATGTCTCAGAATATCGTCCCCATTAATTGCACCAAGATCATCTCTCATCCGTTGGAAATTTGTCCTCCTGAAGTTTAGTGTCCTTGTAACCCCTCTACTACACATCTTATTAAAGGATACATGAAAACTTATTATTTTGTGATCACTATTCCCCAAGTGACCCCCAACCCTTATATTTGCTATGAGGTCTGGCCTGTTGGTTAATATTAGGTCTAGCAGTGCCCCCCTTCTTGTTGGATCCTGAACCAGTTGTGAAAGGTAATTGTCTCTCATAGCTGTCAAAAACCGATTACCTTTGCTGGAACTGCAGGCTTCCATTCCCCAATCTATTTCAGGGTAGTTGAAGTCCCCCATAATAATGACTTCTCCTTGAGTCGCAGCTTCATCTATTTGCTTTATGAGGATATTCTCTGTTGCTTCCATTATTTTTGGGGACTTATAACAAACCCCTATCATGGATGCATTCAGCTTGTGGCACTGCTGACGTGTTATGGAAGACCAAGGATGCTTTGATAACAGCCTTCAGCTCGTCTGCATTATTGGGTCTGTGTCTCTGATTTTCCTCTTGACAATACACCACAGATTCGCTATGCAGTTAAGGTCAGGTGAGTATGCTGGCCAATCAAGCAGAGTGATACTGTTGTTTTTAAAACAGGTATTGGTACTTTTGAGAGTGTTGACAATTCCTGCTAAAAAATGAAATTTCTTTCTCCAAAAAGCTTGTTGACTGAGGTGCTCTAAAATTTACTGGCAGATGGCTGCACTGACTTTAGTCTTGGTAAAACACAGTGGACATACACCTGCAGATAACATGGCTCCCCAAACCATCACTGATTGTGGAAACTTCACACTAGACCTTAAGCAGCTTGGATTGTGTGCCTCTCCACTCTTCCTCCAGATTCTGGGACCTTGGTTTCAAAATGAAATGGAAAATTTACTTTCATCTGAAAACAACACCTTGGACCACTGACCAACAGTTCAGTTCTTTTTATCCTTGGCCAAGGTTAGACGCTTCTGGCATTGCGTATTGGTCATGAGTGAATATGACACAAGGACACAAGGAATGTGACACTTGTAGACCATGTCCTGGATATGTCTGTGTGTGGTTAGTCTTTGTGGCTGATCCTCCTTGTGGAGTGTGACAAAGACTGCCTTTTGGACATCTGTCAAGTCAGCAGTAGTGTTGAGCATTCCGATACCGCAAGTATCGGGTATCGGCCGATACTTGCGGTATCGGAATTCCGATACCGAGATCCGATATTTTTGTGATATCGGGTATCGGTATCGGAAGTGTAAAATAAAGAATTAAAATAAAAAATATTGTTATATTCACCTCTCCGGCGGCCCCTGGACATCAGCGCGAGGAACCGGCGTCTGGCACGGCTTCTTTCTTCAAAATGCGCGCCTTTAGGACCTGTGGTATGACGTCCCGGCTTCTGATTGGTCGCGTGCCGCCCATGTGACCGCCACGCGACCAATCAGAAGCCGCGACGTCATTCCTCAGCTAAAGTCCTAGAATGAGCGCCTTTTAGGACCTGAGGAATGACGTCGCGGCTTCTGATTGGTCGCGTGGCGGTCACATGGGCGGCACGCGACCAATCAGAAGCCGGGACGTCATTCCACAGGTCCTAAAGGCGCGCATTTTGAAGAAAGAAGCCGTGCCGGACGCCGGTTCCTCCCGCTGATGTCCAGGGGCCGCCGGAGAGGTGAATATAACAATATTTTTTATTTTAATTCTTTATTTTACACTTTAATATGGATCCCAGGGCCTGAAGGAGAGTTTCCTCTCCTTCAGACCCTGGGATCCATGAGGATACATTCCGATACTTGATGTCCCATTGACTTGTATTGGTATCGGATATCGGTATCGGCGATATCCGATATTTTTCGGGTATCGGCCGATACTATCCGATACCGATACTTTCAAGTATCGGACGGTATCGCTCAACACTAGTCAGCAGTCTTCCCCATGATTGTGCAGCCTACTGAAGCATACTAAGGGACCTTTTTAAATGCTTAGGTAGCCTTTGCAGGTGATTTTTGTTCATTATTCTAATTTAATGAAATAATGACTTTTGAGTTTTCATTAGCTGTAAGCCATAATCATCAACATCAACAGAAATAAACATTTGAAATAGATCCCTCTGTTTGATATGACTTGAGTTTATTTTTGAAAAAAAAAAATAGAAATCTGGTGAAAATTTTGAACATTTTGCAATTGTCAAGCTGAATTTTTTATGCCCTTAAATCAGAGAGTTATAACACTCAAAATAGTTAATAATTTACATTTCCCACATGTCTACTTTACATCAGCACCATTTTTGAAACATAATATTTTTTTATTATTACTTTATAAGGGTTAAAACTTGACAAGTGATTTCTAATTTTTTCAACAAAATTTACAAAACCTTTATTTTTAGGGACCACATTACATTTAAAGTGACTTTGATGGGTCTACATGATAGAAAATACCCAAAAGTGATACAATTCTGAAAACTGCACCCCTACAGATGCTCAAAATCACATTCTAGAAGTTTATTAACTCTTCAGGTGTTTCACAAGTATCTTTAGAATGTGGAAGGAAAAAAATTAACATTTATCTTTTTTCACAAAAAATATACTTTGGACCCAAATTTTTTTATGAGTAGCAAGAAAAAATGGGCCATAAAATGTGTTGAGAAATTTCTCCTGAGCTTGCTGATACCTCATATATGTGGGGAAAACCACTGTTTGGGTGCATGGCAGGGCTCAAAAGGGAAGGAGCGCCATTTGACTTTTGGAGAGCCCTTGATGTGCCAAAGCACAGAAGGTCCCCAGCAAGTAACAATATTTTGGAAACTAAACCCTTCAGAAATTTATAAAATAGACCCGGGGAAATAAAAAAAATCATATTTTTCCCACAAATATGTTTTTTAGCCCCACATTTTTTATTTCTTAAGGGTAACAGGAGAAAATAGAACACAAAATGTATTGTGCAATTTTTTCTGAGTATGCAGATACCCCATATAAGGTTGAAAAGTACTTTTGAGGCACAGTGCAAAGCTGAGAAGGGAAGAAACGCCATATTGGAGTTAAGATTTTGCTGCACTGGTTTAAGGGCGCCATGTCACATTGGCAGAGCCCCTGATGTGTCAGAACAGCAGAACCTTCCATGAGAGACATAATTTTACAAACTACATCTCTCCATGAATTTATATAGGGGTGCAGTGATCATATTGACACCAAAGGTGGAAGGCTGCCGGAAAGAAGCAGGGCGCGTCCGAGGGTGAGTATATTCCTATTAGGTATATACTCACCCTCGGACGTGCCCTGCTTCTTTCCGACAGCCTTCCTTCCTAAGAATTAGCCCTTCCAGGACCTTCGGTGACATCGCGGTGACGTTGCGGCTTGTGATTGGTCACACGAGCGGTCACATGGGCGGTCGCGCGGCCAATCACAAGCCGCGACGTCACCGCGACGTCACCGCAAAGTGCTGGAAGGCTGATTCTAAGGAAGGAAGGTTCCCGGTTAGTACCAGGGCGCGTCAGAGGGTAGGTATTGCGATATTTTTTATTTTAATTCTTTATTTTACACTAAAATATGGATCGCAGGGCCTGAAGGAGAGTTTCCGCTCCTTCAGACCCTGGGAACCATGGAAACCCAATGCACTGCATTGGGTTTCAGGTTTCGGCCGACCCCGACCCCGACTTTTTTATGGGATCAGCCGATTTCACTCGACCCGACTTTTTCAAAAGTCGGGTTTCGTGAAACCCGACCCAATCCTATAAAAGTAAAGGTCGCTCAACCCTAGTAATGACCAGTACGTTGCAGTGACCATTACATTATAGTGACCAGTACATTATGCCCAGCTCATGCTTCTGAAGACATGCACCTGTAAATTAGGTGGGCTATTAATGTTAAAGAAATGCCAAATATGTGAACACTAAATGTGGTTTAGGCACATTGTGGGGCTCAGAAGGGAGGAGGTATTTGGACTTGGGAGTGCAGAATTTACTGAATTTCTTTTTGGGGGGCGCAAAGCCATTTTGCTTTTCCAGATCTTTTGTGCTACCAGTGACGTGGAAACCCTCTATATTTCCATTGACTGATAACGAACCTGAATGAAGACTTTTTTGTGGACTGAGTTGAAGCTTTTATTGGAAACATTTTACATAACATGGATCACCTGTGCTCTACACTGAGCACTTACTCTGGAGTTTCCATCTAAATATTCAAGTGACATGATTCAGATGTAACCCCATGGGATCCATTTACTATAAGGAGTCAGCAGAGTTACTATTTACTCCATTTTTTCAGAAGTGCACAAAACTGTGGCAGACCACATTTTTATGCGTGCCTAAAAGGCAAACACCTCTGGATCAAAGGCCAAACAGCATTCACAGTGCCTCCATCTGCCTCATTATTGGAATCTCTTGCTGGGGTTCTGTCTGTATCATGTAGAGAGTGGGCCATTTATATGGATACACCGAAATAAAATGGGAATGGTTGGTGATTAGTGTTGAGCGATACCTTCCGATATCCAGAAGTATCGGTATCGGATTGGATCGGCCGATATCCAAAAAATATCGGATATCGCCGATACTGATACCGATACCCGATACCAATGCAAGTCAATGGGACACAAATATTGGAATATAAATAAGCCCTTTCTGTCCTTCTACATCTTGTTCCGGAGGGGGGAAGAGTGTGGGCAGTGCATTGGCAGACACTGTGTGTGTCTGTGTGGGAGGGGTCTGTGAGGGCCTGCCAGGGGGTCTGAATCTGAACGGGCCTGCCGGGACTCTGTGCAGGCTGCCGGGGCTCTGTGCGGGCTGCTGGGGCTCTGTGCGGGCCTGCCGGGGCTCTGTGTGGCATGCCGGGGCTCTGTGCGGTCTGTTGGGGCTCTGTGCAGGCTGCTGGGGCTCTGTGCGGCGTGCTGCTGGGGCTCTGTGTGGGCTGCCGGGGCTCTGTGTGGCATGCTGGGGCTCTGTGCGGGCTGCCGTGGCTCTGTGTGGCGTGCCGGGGCTCTGTGCGGCGTGCTGGGGCTCTGTGAGGGCTGCCAGGACTCTGTGTGGGCCAGCCGGGGCTCTGTGCAGCGTGCCGGGGCTCTATGCGGCATGCCGGGACTCTGTGCGGCGTGTTGGGGCTCTGTGCGGCGTGCTGGGGCTCTGTGTGGCGTGCCGGGACTCTGTGCATGTGTGCAGGCATCGTCCGATGGGACTACAGGTCCCATCGGACGATGCCTACTACAGTGACAGTGATTGACACATTAGCCAATGATGGGACAGTAGTAGTCCCATCATCTGGCTAATGTGTTGAATGAAAATAAAACATACATACTACATACATACTACATACAGTACATTCATACATTACATACAATACACACATACAGACATAGAGTACATTAAACACAGAGTTCATACTCACCATTACTTGTCACTTTGTTCCCCGAAGCCAGTGTCATCTGCAAAAAAAAAAATAATAACAAACAACCAATATACTCCCTGTCCGCAGAAATCCATAAGTGTCCCATGACGATCTCCCGTGGAGAATGGCAGCATCAATTGATGCGACCACTCTCGAGGGGCTCCACGAACACAATGACGCAAGGAAGATATCCTTCCGCACTGTATTCCTCCGCCGCTGTAAAAAAAAATAGTCCTAGTCTCACTTTTGGCATTGCTGTTTGAGAAATTTTCCCATGCAGCAATTGCCATAGAGTGATACTTTGAACTATAATAACCTCAGTGATGCACTGCAGGAGCCATTGTCTCCTGTCAGTGTGTCACTGAGGGTCCTATAGAGCAGTGACCTCACCCGATGTCACTGTTCTATAAGGGAGATCGTTGTGGGACACTCGTTATTAATTGGACTACGGCAGACAGGTAGTATACGGTTTATTATTTTACATTTTTTGCAGGTGCTGAAGTATGGTTAGGATGGTTAAATGAAGAATATTAAAATACATTTTTCCTAATGTGGGAAAATATTCTGAAAAGTTCCCAGGCTCGAGTTCATATCAGGACATCCTGCAGAGGGCGCATCACCACAACTGAAGGTAACTACAGGTCATTGACCTACATTCCATTCATTCCCCGGGGTTTTACAGGCAGGAGCACAGCTGCATTAGCAGAGCTTCTGCTTGTAAAATTAGTTAACCCCTTCAGATGGATTTACAGCGTGGGACGAGACTGATCATCGGAAGGTATGGGATATTGTTGTTTTTTTATTTTACCTTTTTTAGAGAACGAGGGTCTTCAGGTGGATTACCAGTATAATAAAATAGTACAACAACCTGTGTATTTATTTCATTAAAATACTTT
The DNA here is from genome assembly GCF_032444005.1 of Ranitomeya imitator. Classification (NCBI taxonomy): domain Eukaryota; kingdom Metazoa; phylum Chordata; class Amphibia; order Anura; family Dendrobatidae; genus Ranitomeya; species Ranitomeya imitator. Next base: position 422,135,731 of record NC_091286.1, on the reverse strand, counting down.
GTAATAATGTGTGTGTGTATTTTAACCATTTCATACTATTGGATTAATAATGGATAGGTGTCATAATTGACGCGTCTCCATTATTAATCTGGCTTAATGTGACCTTACAATAGCAAGGTGAAATTAACCCTTCATTACTCCATATCCCACCACTACAGGGGAGTGGGAAGAGAGTGGCCAAGTGCCTGAATAGGCGCATCTTCCAGATGTGCCTTTTCTGGGGTGGCTGGGGGCAGATGTTTTTAGCTAGGGGGGCCAATAACCATGGACCCTCTCCAGGCTATTAATATCTGCCCTCAGTCACTGGCTTTACCATTCTGGCGGAGAAAATTGTGCTGGAGCCCACGGCAATTTTTTCCGCGATTTAACCCTGTAATTTAATAGCTAGAGTGCCCAAATTTTTCACATACACACTACTAACATTAGTAGTGTGGAATATGCAAAAAAAAAGGGATATGAGATGGTTTACTGTATGTAAACCATGTCTCATATCATGTCGGGTTTGGGAAGGAGATAACAAAAGCCGGCAATTGAATTACCGGCTTTTAAGCTATCTAGCTCTGTATGAAATATTAATATATATACATATATGTGTCTCACTGACATATATATATATATATATATATATATACTAGCTGAAGAGCCCGGCGTTGCCTGGGCATAGTAAATATCTGTGGTTAGTTATAGCACCTCACTTCTCTTATTTTCCCATCACGCCTCTCATTTTCCCCCTCACATCTCTCATTTTCTCCCTCACACCTTTCATTTTCTCCCTCACTCCTCTCATTCCCCCCAACACTTGTCATTTCAACCTCACATCTGTCATTTTCTGATCACTCCACTATTTTTCCTCACTCCTCTCATTTTGCACTCACACCTTTTCATTTTCACCTCACACCTCTCATTTTCACCTCATCACCTCAGTATATGCATGTTTGTCATCTCCCTTATATATAGTATACATCTGTATGTCATCTCCTGTATATAGTATATACCTGTATGTCATCTCCCCTGTATATAGTATTTACCTGCTGTGTGTCATCTCCCCTACATATAGTATATACCTGAATGTCATCTCCTTCTATATATAGTATATACCTGTATGTCATCTCCTCCACTATATAGTATATACCTGTGTGTCATCTCTCCTGTATATAGTATATATCTGTGTGTCATCTCCTCCTGTATATAGTATATACCTGCATGTCATCTTCTATATATAGCATATACCTGTATGTCATCTCCTCCTGTATATAGTATATACCTGTATGTCATCTCCTCCTGTATATATATGTACCTGTATGTCATCTCCTCCACTATATAGTATATACCTGTGTGTCATCTCTCCTGTATATAGTATATATCTGTGTGTCATCTCCCCTGTATATAGTATATACCTGTGTGTCATCTCCTCCTGTATTAGACCTCGTTCACACGTTATTTGCTCAGTATTTTTACCTCAGTATTTGTAAGCTAAATTGGCAGCCTGATATATCCCCAGCCAACAGGAAGCCCTCCCCCTGGCAGTATATATTAGCTCACACATACACATAATAGACAGGTCATGTGACTGACAGCTGCCGTATTTCCTATATGGTACATTTGTTGTAGTTTGTCTACTTATTAATCAGATTTTTATTTTTGAAGGATAATACCAGACTTGTGTGTGTTTTAGGGCGAGTTTCGTTTGTCAAGTTGTGTGTGTTGAGTTGCGTGTGACGACATGCATGTAGCGATTTTTGTGAGATGAGTTTTGTGTGGCAACATGCGTGTAGCAACTTTTTGTGTGTCGAGTTGCATGTGACAGGTTAGTGTAGCAAGTTGTGTGCAGCAAGTTTTGCGCATGGCGAGTTTTGAGCGTGGCGAGTTTTATGTGTGGTGCCTTTTGAGTATGTGCAAGTTTTGTGTAAGGCAACTTTTGCATGTGTTGCAACTTTTGTGCATGTGGCAATTTTTCCACGTGTGCAAGTTTTTCGTGTGGCGAGTTTTCCATGAGGTGAGTTTTGCACTTGTGGCGAGTTTTGCAATTGCCTAGTTTTTGCATGTGTCGAGTTCTGCGCGTGGCGAGTTTTGAGTGGCGACTTTTGTGTTTCGACTTTTATGTGGCGAGGTTGGTGTATTTGTGGTGAAATGTGTGCTGCGGGTAATATGTGTTCAAGCATGTGGTAGTGTGTGGCGCATTTTGTGTGTGTTCATATCCCCGTGTGTGGTGAGTATCCCATGTCGGGGCCCCACCTTAGCAACTGTACGGTATATACTCTTTGGCGCCATCGCTCTCATTCTTTAAGTCCCCCTTGTTCACATCTGGCAGCTGTCAATTTGCCTCCTACACTTTTCCTTTCATTTTTCCCCATTATGTAGATAGGGGCAAAATTGTTTGGTGAATTGGAACGAGCGGGGTTAAAATTTCACCTCACAACATAGCCTATGACGCTCTCGGGGTCCAGATGTGTGACTGTGCAAAATTTTGTGGCCGTAGCTGCGACGGTGCAGATGCCAATCCCGGACATACACACATACACACACACACACACACACACACACACACATTCAGCTTTATATATTAGATATATATACCCCTATACTATGTGTAGACATTTATCTTAGCTATTCTATTCTAGCCTGTCAGTGTGATTTTACTGTACACCGCACTGAAATGCCGGCTTTTCTATAGAACACCGCTGTGTATTTCTCGCAAGTCACACTGTTGGTCCGTGTGTAATCCGTATCTTTCTGGCCCCCATAGACTTTCATTGGCATATTTTTTGCGCAATACGGTGACAAATGCAGCATGCTGCGTTTTTCTACGGCCGTAGAAGACCGTATAATACGGATAAGTAAAATACGGCTAATAGGAGCTGGGGCATAGAGAAGCATTGTACCGTATGCAATCCGTATTTTCAGCACCTCTCTTACGTTCGTAAAACATGCTAGTATGAGGCTGGTCTAAGGCCGGTTTCACACGTCAGTGGCTCCGGTACGTGAGGTGACAGTTTCCTCACGTACCGGAGCCACTGACACACGTAGACACATTAAAATCAATGCATCTTTTCAGATGTAATTGATTTTTTGCGGACCGTGTCTCCGTGTGCCAAACACGGAGACATGTCAGTGTTCGTGGGAGCGCATGTATTACACGGACCCATTAAAGTCAATGGGTCCATGTAAAACACGTACCGCACACGGACATTGTCCGTGTGCAGTCCGTGTGCTGTGCAGGAGACAGCGCTACATTAAGCACTGTCCCCCCCACTGGTGCTGAAGCCGCGATTCATATCTTCCCTGCAGCAGCGTTTGCTGTAGAGAAGATATGAATGTTAGTGTGTAAAATCAATATCCAGGTCCCCTAGCCTCACCTAGCTTCCGGATCCCTCGCAGCGTCCTGTCCTGGCCGCACCTTGTGCTGTATGAGCGGTCACGTGGGGCCGCCGATTACAATCATGAATATGCGGCTCCACCTCCCAAAGGGATGGAGCCGCATATTCATTACTGTAAATGAGCAGCCCCACGTGACCGCTCATATGGACCCCAAAAGTTGTTGTGCAATTTGTTCTGAGTACGCTGATACCCCATATGTGGGAGTAAACCACTGTTTGGGTGCATGGCAGAGCTCAGAAGGGAAGGAGTGCCGTTTCACTTTTCAATGCAAAAGTTGGCTGGAATTGAGATCGGACTCCATGTCGTGTTTGGAGATCCCCTGATATGCCTAAACAGTGGAAACACCCAATTCTAACTGAAACACTAACTCAAACACACCCCTAACCCTAATCCCAACCATACCCCTAACCCCAACACACCCATAACCCTAATCCCAACTCTAACCACACCCCTAACTCCAACACACCCCTAACCCTAATCCTAACCATAACCTTAACCATACCCCTAACCCTGACACACCCCTTACCCTAATCCCAAACGTATATGTAATCCAAACCCTATCCCTAACTTTAGCCCCATCCCTAACTTTAGCTGCATCCTTAACTTTAGCCCCAACCCCAACCCTAGCTTTATCCCCAACCCTAACCCTAGCTTTAGCCCTAACCCCAACTTTAGCCCCAACCCTAATCCTAACTTTAGTCCCAACCCAAACCCTAACCCTAATGGGAAAATGGAAATAAATACTTTTTTATTTTATTATTTTTCCCTTAACTAAGGGGGTGATGAAGGGGGGTTTGATTTATTATTTATAGGGATTTTTTTAGTTGATTTTTAAGATTGGCAGCTGTAACACACTAAAAGACGCTTTTTATTGCAAAAAATAGTTTTTGCGTCCCCACATTTTGAGAGCTATAATTTTTCCATATTTTGGTCCACAGCGTCATGTGAGGTTTTGTTTTTTGCGGGACAAGTTGACGTTTTTATTGGTACCATTTTCGGGCATGTGACATTTTTTGATTGCTTTTTATTCCAATTTTTGAGAGGCAGAATGACTAATTAAAACCAGCAATTCATGAATTTCTTTTGGGGGGTTTGTACCGTTCCACATTTGGTAAAATTGATAAAGCAGTTTTATTTTTTGGGTCAGTACGATTACAGCAATACCTCATTTATATCATTTTTTAATGTTTTGGCGCTTTTATACGATAAAAACTATTTTATATAAAAATAATTTTTGCATCGCTTTGTTCTGAGGACTATAACTTTTTTATTTTTTTGCTGTTGATGCTGTATGGCAGCTCTTTTTTTGCAGGACAAGATGACGTTTTCATATGTACCATTTTTTTATATCCTTCTTTTGATCGCGTGTTATTCCACATTTTGTTTGACAGTATGATAATAAAGCTTTGTTTTTTGCCTCGTTTTTTTACGGTGTTCACTGAAGGGGTTAACTAGTGGGACAGTTTTAACGGTCGGGTCGTTACGGACGTGGTGATACTAAATATGTGTACTTTTATTTTTTTTATTTAGATAAAGAAATGTATTTATTGGAACAATATAATTTTTTTCTTTATTTAGGATTTTTTTTTTTTACACATGTAAATATTTTTTTTTTTACTTGTTTACTTTGTCCCGGGGGAACATGACTATATAGTGTCAGATCGCCGATCTGACACTTTCCAGTGCACTGTGTCAGATCAGCTATCTGAAAGGCACTGCAGGGAGGCTTGCTGGCACTTGCTCTGAGCAGGTGCTTGCATGCCACCTCCTTGCAGGACCCGGAAGGAGCCCGTGGCCATTTTGGATCCGAGGCCTGCAGGGAGGAGGAGGAAGGAGACCCTCGGAGCAATGTGATCACATCGCGTTGCTCCGAGGGTCTCAGGGAAGCACGCAGGGAGCCCCCTCCCTGCGCAATGCTTTCCTATGCCGCCGTAATGCTGCGATCATGTTTGATCGCAGTGTTCCGGGGGTTAATGTGCCAGGAGCGGTCCGTTATCACTCCTAGCACATAGTGCGGGATGTCAGCTGCGATAGTCAGCTGACACCTGGCTCCGATTTACTGCACTCCCCGTTAGCGCAGGGTGATGACATACTATACCTTTGGTGGTAATCCGGGTCCATACCACCTCGATGGGATAGAATGTCATATATCAGAAATGGGTTAATTAGCCCGCCATACCTGTAGTCTGTCCGGGGATCATATCTTTTTCCCCGGACACAAATGCCTCCCAGTCATCCTTCAGCCCCTCCGTGTGCCGGGCACCGCCTCCTCTGTCTTCATCAACATCCCCGGTGCCTGCGCTGTAAGTTCTCATCATGTGATGGGAATTGAAGGGCAGCGCAAACTGCGCATGCCCATAAAAGGAAATTACAGCGCAGGCGTCGGGGACATTGATGAAGGCAGAGGGATTGCTGGGAGCTGCTTGTATCCGGGGAAAAATATATGCCTCTCAGACAGACTACAAGTATGGTGGGCTAATTAAGAAAATGAATATTGCAGCATTGGAAGGGACTCCAAATAGAAGAGCCACCTTGGCAGAATGCAGCATTAGTGCTGCAAAAGATGTTTTTTTTAGTTAAAAATGCCAGGGGGGGGGGTGACAGGTCCCCTTTAACCCTTTCAGCATTGATGGAAAGGAAATACATTAAAAATAAGACACAAATTACACTGTCTCTTAAGAGGACCTGGGATTCATGACCCGTTGTGACCTTCTAATTCATGGCCTCCCAGTGAAACGTGACACCCTTGTGACACATAGAAGATGTCACCTGTGACTAACTGGATGTAACTGTTGTATATTCTGCTGAATTAAATCTTTTGTATAGTCTGTCGCTAGATAAGTTGCTGCAAACTTTCTTTGTGGAGCAGAAAAAAATAGATTTAAAATGTTAAAACAAAAATATTTACTTTACCAAAATGCAGTTTTATCTGCAAAATGTATTTAGCACTAATTTGTTAAATAAAATGTACACAGTTAATATTTTTTTTAATCAAAAAATGCAAAAGTCATGCAACCACATAAAAGTGTATCTATCACTAATGTCCTTCCTCTCTATGTGCCAAACCAGGCATTGTCTGAACTGGGAAGAGAAAGAAAACCAGGCACAGCTGGTAATTAAAACCTAGCTTGGAAAGATGTGTGAATAAGGATGCTGAGCCCTTCATACTTTTTGATCAAAAATGTTCACTAAGATGGTCTCGTAAAAGGCTACACATACTTTACCCCTGCACATCAATCCTATTCACGAATAGACCTACACTTAGCTACAGCAAATACGCTCCCCTCGACTCTGTTTTCTCATCACATCCCATCATCGTGGTCTGATCACGATGTGGCTCCATCGACATTTAAATTCAATATCACCACGTCTAAATTATTCAAATGGAGACTGAATGAATCTCTACTCACTGATCCTTCTGTCCTTTCTAAAATTTAAGAGGAATTGGGATTGTATTTCCAGACTAACGCTACTAACGACACTTCCCCTGGACTTGTTTGAATGTCACACAAAAAATGTATTACCGGCTCAATAATCAAAATTGCATCCAATAAAAAGAAACAAAGTTCCGAACTCCAAACACTCCTGGAAAACAAACTTATGAAGCTTGAGCTTGCTAACCAGACTTCCACTTCTCTCTATTTAGTCAAACAGACTAGAGACACTAAACTACAATTAAATGTTCTTCTTACAAATAAAACAGAGAGAGAGCTAAAATGGACTAAATCAACCTTCTATAGGTATGCTAATAAGCCGACTGGTATGCTGGCATGTAAGCTCAGATGTAAAGAACTCCTACATATTGTTACCTCTATTAAAGATTCCAGGGGTCGAATCTCAGCCCACCCGGATGTTGTCTACGACACGTGCCGAGATTATTATCAGAAACTATATTCTGCCCCGCAACCCTCCTCACCGTAACTCCTATCTTCCTTCCTGGATGAACTGAAAATGCCTAAAATTCCCAACTCTGCTATAGACCAACTCCAATCACCTATTTCTAAATACAAACTATCCACAATAATTAAAAATCTCAAAAAAAATAAAGCCCCTGGACCCGATGGCCTCAAGGCGCTTTACTACAAGAAGTTTGTAGACATCCTCACACCACATATTAAAAATTAATGCAATGCTCTACTAAATGGCTCCCAGATGCCCCCTGAATTCTATGTTGCCCATGTGACAGTGATCCCAAAACCAAAGAGAGACCACCTGCTTCCAAAAATTATAGACCTATATCATTACTAAATGCTGACCTAAAATTTTTTACGTCTATCATTACTGCCAGACTCAACAAACTCTTACCCACTCTCATCCACCACGATCAAGTCGGGTTCTTACCTAAAAGGCAGGGCCTGACAATATCAGAAGGAACTTAAACATCATACATTCAGCAAATTATCATAAACAACCTCTGTTACTATTAGCTTTAGATATAGAGAAGGCCTTTGATTCGGTCTCGTGGTCCTCTCTATTCGAAGTTTTATCTAGATTTGGTATCCCCATAACCTTATCTCGTGCCTACAATTATTATATGACAGACCTGCAGCCTACCTGAAGCTTCCGTCTACTCGACCTACCCCCATCGTCATACAAAGAGAGACAAGGCAGGGCTGTCCACTTTCACCAGCTCTATTCGCCATGGCCATTGAGCCACTGGCCGAAGCCATACGACTTAACCCAAACATACTCGGACCTGCGGGGCCTGAGACGCAATATAAGGCTAGCCTATTTGCTGATGATTTGCTGCTGACTCTATCCAGCCCACTTACTACTCTCCCAAACTTGTTCTCGGTCCTCCATAGGTTTGAGTCGGTCTCCGGTCTCAAAATTAATGTCGACAAATCGGAAGCTTTATTCCTTAATACCCCAAAGGACATGCAAACAAATATAGTCTCCCAGTTTAAATTTACTCGAAACGAACATTTCTTAACCTATCTTGGAGTCAACCTCACTTCCCATAGATCGACTCTATTTAAATAGAACTACCTCCCATTAATAAGAAGTCTTCAAGCTGACTTAACTAGATGGTCCTCCATGACGTTATCTTGGTTGGGCAGACTACACACAATTAAGATGGTATCCCTGCCCAGATTCCTATACTTGTTCCGCTCCCTCCCAATCCTGTTACCCTATAAAACTTTCCATGAAATCCACTCTATGATTTCAAAGTTTATTTGGCAGGGGAAAAAAAAACTGAATTCGACAAAAAACTATGTTCATACACAGAAAACTAGGGGGGCTCTCCTTACCCAACTTTACACTATATTATAAATCTGCTCAATTAGCCCAATTGACTAGCGCTTGTGCTACTAACCACAAACCTAGATGGGTTGGCCTGGAATCATCCCTCCTGAATCCATTCTCCTTACCCAGTCACATGTGGTCCACACAAAAACTTCCGAAAGGCCTACATATTACAGCACCATTCACAGCACACTCCCTAATCCTCTGGAGGAAGGAGAGGTTCAAATTTGGCCTCCAGTCCAAATCCTCTCCACTAACCCCCCTCTTCTATAACCCTATGTTCACACCTGGACTTGATCCTCGCCCATATGCCTGGTGGATAGCTAATGGAATAACCACCCTAAAAAAGCTTGCACGCCCTTCAATATAATCTAAACCAGACAGGAATTCTTCCAAAAATATGGTCCACCCGCTAGGGAGTCTCTACGTATTTGCCAGGTATTCCATTTTGCAGAACAGATTCTACAACATAAGATCCCATTCCATGCGACCAGTTTCGAACAGAGATGCTTAGATGATTCCCTGGGTAGGGGAACTATCTCCCTGTTGTACTTGTCTCTAAACATTGCACACGGAGTCGACAAATTAAAATACATGAAACAGTGGGAAGAGCATCTGGGTGTTGATCTGTCTTTAGAGAATTGGTGGCGATGTTGCGACACAATTTCCAGGGGCAGCCATCAGACCTCCCTGGTGGAGACATCGATTAAAATTCTCCATAGAACGTACCAAGTCCCAAGTAGACTTCACGCCATATACCCAAACATAACAGATAAATGCTTTAGAGGATGCAGCTCTGTAGGAGACATGAAGCATATTTGGTGGGAGTGTCCAGTTGTTTCGGCTTTATGGCGAGAGGTTAAGCTTGCAACTGAACAAATGTATGGCAAAACAATACAGCTTGAGCCAGCTGCCTTCCTCCTGGGAGCCAAATACCCAGGTTTCTCTAACAGGTTCCACAAATTGATAAGCCAACTGTGCATGGCCGCTAAACTTCATATAGCTACCAACTGGAAGTCGCCTTCCCTTGCTATGCAATCAGTAAGAGATAAGATGAATACAATTCTTTTATATGAACGTATACATGCAACAAGAGATGACTTGTGGGATACATTTTACCAAGTCTGGAAACTATTGATGGATCTAAACACGAAGCTAAACCTCGGTCAGACTTTGGCCTTATCTATTTAGAGCCTCCAGTAAATAGCAACTTGGGAAAAACTCGGATAATTAAAGAAGTGGGATTGTGTCTGTTGGGGCGTGAGGGTGGGGTGGGGTCCTATAAAACAGAACAAAACATCGCCTCGTCCTGCGGCTATATTGCTGATTGTTATAGAGCATAGTATAGAATCTCTTTTCCCACCCCACTTTTCCTCATGTATGTTTCCCTCTGTACTTGTCTTGTCATATTTGGACTTCTGAAGTTGTGTATATATATGTAAGTTCCTTTTTTTTGTTTATATGTAAGTCTATTGCACTCCCATGTGCGGGAGCCTGTTGTAAATTGCTATGTTAATGAAAATAAAATTCATTGAAACTAAAAATGTTCACTAAGCAACTACTATTTTTAACGTATATAGTGATTTTGGAATTCATGGGTTCATTTATATCAGTGTACTGAAACATCGTACATGCATATGTTTGTACAGGGTGGGCCATTTATATGGATACACCTAAATAAAATGGGAATGGTTGGTGATATCAACTTCCTGTTTGTGGTACATTAGTATATAGGAGGGAGAAAAGTATTCAAGATGGGTGGTGACCATGGCAGCCATTTTGAAGTCATTTTGGATCCAACTTTATTTTTTCAATGTGAAGAGGGTGATGTGACACATCAAACTTACTGAGAATTTCACAAGAAAAACAATGGCGTGCTTGGTTTTAATGTAACTTTATTCTTTCATGAGTTAATTACAAGTTTCTCTTTGTTTAAAGCCATTGACATGTCGTAGAGGTTAACATGTAAGGAGCTCATAGAAGTTGTGTTGATGTCTGGTGAACGCAGTAACCAGGTCATTGCACCAGATTTCAATGCAAGACCCCCTACTCAAGAAAACTGTTTTTTTAGGTGTATCCAAATAAATGGCACATCCAAAAAAGTTTGCCTCATCACTGAACATAATGTCCTGTGTAAACTGAGGGCCCTGTTCCAATTTTTGTTTTGCCCATTCTGCAAATTCAGCTCGCCGATCTGGGTCACCAACCATTCCCATTACTTTTAGGTGTATCCATATAAATGGCCTACCCTGTATATTACCAAAATAGTATATTGGTGCACAGGTACATTAATTTTATACTACAGGTGTGTGGGCATTTTTGTAGTATACATTAGGGTGAATGGCCCACCTGAAGGGCTTACCATTCCGTATCCATCTATATTTTTAAGCAAGGCATTTAGAGGGAACCTGTCAGCAGGATTGTGCACAGTAACCTACACACAGTGTCAGGCTGGCGCCGTTATACTGATTAAAATGATATTTTGGTTGATTAAATCTTTATTTTCACTTTTTAGCTAATGATATGCTTGTGCTCCGAAGTGAGGCTGTGCAGGGTCTTCATGTGGTGCTCTGACTAGGTGTTAATACCGTATGTATGGCATCTGACAGGTCACTGATCCCTCACTGACCTGCCCCATAGTTTACATAATGTATATATGTACATACTGAAAAAAACAACCTTCTGCAGGCGGGCCAGCCGTGACACCTGCACTGCAGCATAATCGCTTGTGTAATGTGTATTTAATAAATGTGCTTTTAAACTGGATTTTTTTTATACTATCAGAATAACCTCAGCCACATTTATTATTAACACAGTAAACGTGTGATTATGTTGCAGCACCTACAGAAGGTTTTTTTTCAGTATGTACATACTATATATTTATTATATAAGCTAGGTGGCAGGTCAGTGAAGGATCAGTGACCTGTCAGCAGGTCATTATGAATAACTAAACAGAGCACCACATGCAGACCCCCAGAGGCTGCCCTGGAGCACGAGCATATCAGTAACTCAAAACTGAAAATATAGATTAAACAACAACCACAAGACAGATTTCTTCAACCAAGGTATCATTGTAATCAGTATAACGGCGTCCAGGGCCGCCATCACGGCATTACTGCCCTGACTGGCATATGAGGCCTGGTGGGCAGAGGGGGCCCACATCGGACCCCATCTTAACTGCTCACCGGGCCCCTACCGGCAGGCTAAACCGGGCCATTAGCGGTGCAGTGGCAGCAAAGCTATTGATGTATGGGCCCATGCCCGGACTTCAATAGATAACAGCCGCCAGCCAATCGGAGGCTGGCAGCTGACATCAGCCGCAGTGCGCACATTGCCAGCATCTGACATCATTGTCAGTCACCGGCGAGTGCGCGCTTCAGCTAAGTGGAGGGAGCTTTGCCTTCTCCGCAGGAGCATGGCCAGGTAAGAACTTATTTTTATTATTGATAGCGGCGATCTGGGGCCCCAGGGCAGAATGCTGGAGACACGGGGTGGGGGGTAGAATGCTGGAGACACTGGGGCGGAATGCTGGACATACTGGGGGCAAAATGCTGGACACACTGAGGCAGAGTGCTGGACACTGGGGCAAAAGGCTGGACACACTGGGGGCAGAATTCTGGAGACACTGGGGCAGAATGCTGGAGACACTGGGGGCACAATGCTGGACACACTGGGGCAGAATGCTGGACATACTTGGGGCAGAATGCTGGACACACTGGGGGCAGAATGCTGGACACACTGGGGCAGAATGCTGGAGACACTGGGGGCAGAATGCTGGAGACACTGGGGGAATAATGCTGGATACACTGGGGCAGCATGCTGGTGACACTGGGGCAGAATACTGGAGACAGTGGGGCAGAATGCTGGAGACACTGGGGCAGAATGCTGGAGACACTGGGGGCATAATGCTGGACACACTGGGGCAGAATGCTGGAGGCACTGGGGGCACAATGCTGGACACATTGGGGCAGAATGCTGGAGACACTGGGGCAGAATGCTGGAGACACTGGGGCAGAATGCTGGAAACACTGGGGGCAGAATGCTGGCCACACTGAGGGAAGAATACTGGAGATACTGGGGGCAGAATACTGGAGACACTGGGGGCAGAATGCTGGAGATATTGGGGCAGAATGCTGGAGACACTGGGGCAGAATGCTGGAGACACTGAGGGCAGAATGCTGGAGACACTGAGGGCAGAATGCTGGACACACTGGGGTAGAATGCTGGAGGCACTGGGGGCACAATTCTGGACACATTGGGGCAAAATGCTGGAGACACTTGGGCAGAATGCTGGAGACACTGGGGCAGAATACTGGAGACACTGGGGCAGAATATTGGAGACACTGTGGCAGAATGCTGGTGACACTGGGGGCAGAGTGCTGGACACACTGAAGGAAGAATACTGGAGACACTGGGGGCAGAATGCTGGAGACACTGGGGGCATAATGCTGGAGACACTGGGGCAGAATGCTGGAGACACTGGGGCAGAATACTGGAGACACTGGGGGCAGAATGCTGGAGACACTGGGTGCAGAATGCTGGAGACACTGGGGGCAGAATGCTGGAGACATTGGGGCATAATGCTGGAGACATTGCGGCAGAATGCTGGAGACACTGGGGCAGAATGCTGGAGACATTGGGGCATAATGCTGGAGACACTGGGGCAGAATGCTGGAGACACTGGGGCAGATTGCTGGAGACACTGGGGCAGAGTACTGGAGACACTGGGGGCAGAATGCTGGAGACATTGGGGACAGAATGCTGGAGACACTGGGGGCAGAATGCTGGACACACGGACAGAATGCTGGAGGCACTGGGGGCACAATGCTGGACACATTGGGGGCACAATGCTGGACACATTGGTGCCACAATGCTGGAGACACTGGGGCAGATTGCTGGAGACACTGGGGCAGAGTACTGGAGACACTGGGGGCAGAATGCTGGATACACTGGGGGCAGAATGCTGGACACACTAGGGGCAGAATGCTGGACACACTGGGGGCAGAATGCTGGAGACACTGGGGGGCAGAATGCTGGAGACACTGGGGCAGAATACTGGACACATTATGGGCAGAATACAGGACACATTGGGGGCAGAATGCTGCAGACACTGGGGACAGAATGCTGGAGACACTGGGGGCAGAATGCTCGATACACTGGGGGCAGAATGCTGGAGGAACTGGGGCAGAATGCTGGAGACACTGGGGCAGAATGCTGGACATATTGGGGGCAGAATACTGGACACATTGGGGGCAGAATACAGGAGACATAGGGGACATAATGGAGATACGGGGCATGATTGGGTCATGGGGCAGGATGGATACGATGGAGACAGATGGGATAGGATGGGGAGATCATATGGTGCAGAATGGATACTCATGAGGGCAGGATGGGAGAACATATGGCTGATGACAGGAATGAGACACGGAGGCCAGGATGGCGAATATTATTACCATAAGGGTTAATTAAGGGATATTATTACTGCAGTGATGTATTTATTTTATTTTTGAGTATACTGATGTAAATGGATGGGCGGTCTTTTTCTTCATGTGGTGTAATGTAGAAGTTGGGAAAAATTAATTAATGTGTTCAGCAAGCGGAGCTCGAGATAACTGTGTTATTTCCTGCAGAGATGAGCCCTGGCTGGAATAAGTGATGGCGATCTGTGCTGGATGAAAAACAAAGATGAAGGACTTCACCTAGAGATGTCACTGGTGAGTCAGTGTGTTACCTATACGCTGACACTATACACTGTACTATATACAGAGTTCCTGTGTATAATGTCACCAGTGATCACTGTATTACCTATACATTATATATAGAGCTCCTGTGTATAATGTCACCAGTGATCACTATTACCTGTGCACAGAAAATGCATACTAAGTACAGATCTCCTGTGTATAATGGCACTTATGGTGATAGTATTGTGTTTTTTTTATTACTGATCAGTATTGTAGTATTCAGTCACTATGTGGTGGTAATATGTGGTCTGACATGGTGTTGCGGTATTTGTCCCTTGTATGTGCTATTTGGTCACTTTGTGGTGGTAATATGGTGTCTGGTCATGGTGTGGTTGCATTCCTTGTATGTGATATTATTTTGTTACTGGTGGCAATATGTGGTCTGGTCATGGTGTTGTGGTATTTGTTCCCTGTATTTGATATTTTTCGATCAATGTGGTGGTAATATGTGGTCTGGTCATGGTATAGCGGTATTTGTTCTTTGAATGTGATATTAATAGTCTTAATAGTTGTAATTTTAAAAATTGAAAAATAAATAAAAATATACCTAAATTGTATTGCATATTTTAACAAATATTTAATAGATTACAGTAGAGTGGGGCCCAGCCAAAAGTGTCTACCGTGTTATGGTGGCGGCTTAAAAAATCTTTTGGCCAAAACAAAAGCTGCCGGCTATATGTGTGATCTGGTGATGGGAACTGTTAATGTGTGATAGGTGAGAAGTGGAGTTTTTCCAAAAGAGAGAAAGCAGAGACCGTGGACAGTTCGAGGGGTGGAGCGTGGAGGCGGGGCTGGGGAGGAGACCAGGTGGAGTCTCAAGGGGGCCCCGAAAATTTTGTCAGAATGGCGCCCCGAAATTTCTAGTGGCAGCCAAGACGGCGTCGACATAACGCGTGTTGGTTACTGTGAACAATCCTGCAGAGAGGTTCACTTTATGTCTGAGCTGTCTGATTTTCCATTCACTTCTCCAGTTCAGATGAAGTCTGGCTTGACACATATAGAGGTGAGACACAAGTGAAAGGAGCCATCCATGTTTAGTTACACCTTGACATCGTTAGATGAGTTTTGCACTTTTTATCAAAAAATGAGTACTAAGAACCTTGTTTTTAGCGAGTACAGCAATATTGGAGCTTAAAAAAAGAACATGAAAAACAAGCTTAAATGTGAAACCATTTTTCAAACTCAGGCACAAAAACAATTGGACACTGTTTGAAAGTGACAAGTAGGATTGAGCGAAACGGATCGTTCATTTTTAAAAGTCGCCGACTTTTGGCAAAGTCGGGTTTCATGAAACCCGACCCGATCCCTGTGTGGGGTCGGCCATGCGGTACGCGACTTTCGCGCCAAAGTCACGTTTCAATGACGCGAAAAGCGCCATTTCTCAGCCAATGAAGGTGGACGCAGAGTGTGGGCAGCGTGATGACATAGGTCCTGGTCCCCACCATCTTAGAGAAGGGCATTGCAGTGATTGGCTTGCTGTCTGCGGCGTCACAGGGGCTATAAAGGGGCGGTCACGCCGACCGCCATCTTACTGCTGCTGATTTGAGCCTAGGGAGAGGTTGCTGCCGCTTCGTCAGAAGCAGGGATAGCGTTAGGCAGGGTCCATTAACCACCAAACCGCTTGTGCTGTAGCGATTTCCACTGTCCAACACCACCATTTGTTTGCAGGGACAGTGGAAGCTACATTTTTTTTCCCTCTGCGCTGTAGCTCATTGGGCTGCCTTATAAGGCTCCCTGATAGCTGCATTGCTGTGTGTACGCCGCTGTGCAAACCAACTGCTTTTTTCAAAGCACAAATCCTGCTGTTCCTTCCTTTCTGCACAGCTATCCTGTTTGTTTGTCCACACTTTTTATTTAATTTGTGCATCAGTCCACTCCTTATTGCTGCCTGCCATACCTGGCTGAGATTACTGCAGGGAGATAGTAATTGTAGGACAGTCCCTGTTTTTTTTTTTTTTTTTTAATTCTCCCTAAAAAAATAAGTTGTGGGAGATTAAGATTGGCATTTCTGCTAGAGTGCCATCCCTGTGTGTGCCATCTCTCTCACATAGTGGGCCATAGAAAGCCTTTTCATTTTTCTGTTTTTTTTGTGGGGTTTATAAATTCTCCCTGATAAAAAAAAAACAGTGGGAGATTAATATTGGCCTTTGGGCTTCTGTGCCAGTCCTGAGTGTGCCATCTCTCTCTCAAATAGTGGGCCATAGAAAGCCTATTAATTTTTTTTTTATTGGGTTTCTAAATTCTCCCTGAAAAAATAAAAAAAAATCAGTGGGAGATTAATATTGCCCTTTCTGCTTGTGTGCCACTCCTGACTCCTGGGTGTGCCATCTCTCTCTCTCAACTAGTGGGCCATAGAAAGCCTATTTTTATATTTTTTATTGGGCTTCTAAATTCTCCCTGAAAAAATAAAAAAAAAATCAGTGGGAGATTAATATTGCCCTTTCTGCTTGTGTGCCACTCCTGACTCCTGGGTGTGCCATCTCTCTCTCTCTCAAATAGTGGGCCATAGAAAGCCTATTTTTTTTTTATTTGGTTTCTAAATTCTCCCTGAAAAAATCATTTCTTTTTTATTTGGTTTCTAAATTCTTCCTGAAAAAATCATTTTTTTTAATTTTGTTTCTAAAGTCTCCCTGAAAAAATAAAAAAAAAAAGCAGTGGGAGATTAATATTGCCCTTTCTGCTTGTGTGACAGTCTTGACTCCTGGGTGTGCCATCTCTCTCTCTCAAATAATGGGCACTGGGCCATAGAAAACATATTTTTTTTGTTGTGTTTCTAAATTCTCCCTGAAAAAATCAAAAAGAAATCAGTGGGAGATTAATATTGCCCTTTCTGCTTGTGTGCCACTCCTGACTCCTGGGTGTGCCATCTCTCTCTCTCAAATAGTGGGCCATAGAAAGCCTATTTTTTTTATTGGGTTTCTAAAGTCTCCCTGGAAAAATAAAAAAAATCAGTGGGAGATTAATATTGCCCTTTCTGCTTGTGTGCCACTCCTGACTCCTGGGTGTGCCATCTCTCTCTCTCAAATAGTGGGCCATAGAAAGCCTATTTTTTTTTTGGGGGGGGTTTCTAAATTCTCCCTGAAAAAATCATTTTATTTTATATGGTTTCTAAATTCTTCCTGAAAAAATCATTTTATTTTATTTTGTTTCTAAAGTCTCCCTGAAAAAATTAAAAAAAAATCAGTGGGAGATTAATATTGCCCTTTCTGCTTGTGTGCCAGTCTTGACTTCTGGGTGTGCCATCTCTCTCTCTCAAATAGTGGGCACTGGGCCATAGAAAGCCTATTCTTTTTTATTGTGTTTCTAAATTCTCCCTGAAAAAATCAAAAAGAAATCAGTGGGAGATTAATATTGCCCTTTCTGCTTGTGTGCCACTCCTGACTTCTGGGTGTGCCATCTCTCTCTCTCAAATAGTGGGCCATAGAAAGCCTATTTTTTTTTTGTTTCTAAATTCTCCCTGAAAAAATCATTTTATTTTATTTGGTTTCTAAATTCTTCCTGAAAAAATCATTTTATTTTATTTTGTTTCTAAAGTCTCCCTGAAAAAATAAAAAAAAACAGTGGGAGATTAATATTGCCCTTTCTGCTTGTGTGCCAGTCTTGACTCCTGGGTGTGCCATCTCTCTCTCTCAAATAGTGGGCCATAGAAAGCCTATTTTGTTTTTTATTGGGTTTCTAAAGTCTCCCTGAAAAAATAAAAAAAAATCAGTGGGAGATTAATATTGCCCTTTCTGCTTGTGTGCCACTCCTGACTCCTGGGTGTGCCATCTCTCTCTCTCAAATAGTGGGCCATAGAAAGCCTATTTTTTTTTTATTGGGTTTCTAAAGTCTCCCTGAAAAAATCAAAAAGAAATCAGTGGGAGATTAATATTGCCCTTTCTGCTTGTGTGTCACTCCTGACTCCTGGGTGTGCCATCTCTCTATCAAATAGTGGGCCATAGAAAGCCTATGTTTTTTTTTATTGGGTTTCTAAAGTCTCCCTGAAAAAAATAAAAAAAAACAGTGGGAGATTAATATTGCCCTTTCTACTTGTGTGCCAGTCTTGACTCCTGGGTGTGCCATCTCTCTCTCTCAAATAGTGGGCCATAGAAAGCCTATTTTTTTTTTATTTGGTTTCTAAATTCTCCCTGAAAAAATCATTTTATTTTATATGGTTTCTAAATTCTTCCTGAAAAAATCATTTTATTTTATTTTGTTTCTAAAGTCTCCCTGAAAAAATTAAAAAAAAATCAGTGGGAGATTAATATTGCCCTTTCCGCTTGTGTGACAGTCTTGACTCCTGGGTGTGCCATCTCTCTCTCTCAAATAGTGGGCCATAGAAAGCCTATTTTTTTTTTGTTATTTGGTTTCTAAATTCTCCCTGAACAAATAAAAAAAAAAGCGGGAGATCAATATTGACATTTCTGCTTGAGTGACAGTCCTGCGTGTGTGGCATCTCTCTCATTTGGTGCCACCGAAAACAGAGTGTGTAACATTGTGCCTGATTTTCCTTGCGGTCTCACCCACCTGTAAAGGGATATCTAAATCATACTGAAGTTATAGCTCACCGTGTAAGTTGTTTGACAGCAACAAATACCGTTACTTTGGTTACGTTTTTAAAACAATGAGGAAGTCTGGTGGAAGAGGTCGTGGCCGTGGGCGTTCATTGTCAGCTGGTAATGATGGTAGTGCAAAAAGCAATAGTGCAGACTAATCTACACTGTACATACCAACGTATTGAAGTGAAGGACAGCATCCAATCCAGGTGAAGAGAAGAAACACTTTATTGTGCCATAGGTGCAACGTTTCAACCTCAGAGGGTCTTTGTCAAGCAAGACCTGGATTGGATGCTGTCCTTCACTTCAATACGTTGGTATGTACCTCTCCACTTGGGTCCTGTGGAGTTAGGACGAGCAACCATTTTATGCTGCAGTAGTGCTGTCGGCCGCCATTACATTATTTAATCTACACTGTACAACACCCTCTGGGGAAACAGATACCATCAGCTATGGAGGATTACCATTATTAAAACTTAACCTTTAATGGATATAGCTTAAAATATAAGAACCCAACAAACAAACACAAAAATATATACAAAAGTGCCCAAAATAACCAGTGCTCAAAAAATAAAAGAATGGAACGATCTCACCATTCAGGACGGACACATGGATCTTTCTCAGCCGATGGGGCTATGAAGAATAGCGTTCATTGTCAGCTGATAATGATGGTAGTGGTAGTGGAGCACCAGGTGGTCGTGGGAAAAAAAATATTGCACCTAAGTCTGGAGCTGTGGAGCCAGGTTCGTCGTCTGGCTACAGAAGGCCTCGAACACTCCCTTTTCTGGGAGTAGGAAAACCACTTATAAAGCCGGAGCAGCAAGAGCAAGTTTTGGCTTACCTTGCTGACTCAGCCTCTAGCTCTTTTGCTTCCTCTTTTGAAACTGGTAAATGTAAAAGCAGCGCGTCGTTAGTGGATGTTCACGGTCAGGGACAAGTCTCTTCCTTGTCCTCTTCAGCAAAAACAACAACAGAGAAGGATGCAGCAGGCGACACAACGGGTTACTCCATGGAGCTCTTTACACATACCGTCCCTTGCTTAGAAAGTGAAGCAGTTAACAGGCCATGCCCATTACAAGTTGAATCTGACATGGAGTGCACTGATGCACAGCCACAGCCAGACTACTATGCTGGTCCTTTGACTCAGACCACAACATTGCCCTCGCAGGGTACTGATCCAGAATCAGACCCTGATGAGACTATGTTGCCCCGTCACTAACGCTCTACCACCGACTTACACGGTGACACAGACGAAGTTGCGCATGAGCTAGAAGAGGAGGTTATAGATGACCCAGTTGTTGACCCCGATTGGCAGCCATTGGGGGAACAGGGTGCAGGCGGCAGTAGTTCTGAAGCAGAGGAGGAGGGGCCGCAGCAGGCATCAACATCGCAACAGGTTACATCTGCCGGGCCCGTAGATGGGACAAAACGTGTGGCAAAGCCAAAAACTGTTGGAGGACAGCGTGGCCATCCGGTTAAAGCTCAGTCTGCAATGCCTGAAAAGGGATCCGAGGCTCGAAAGAGTGCAGTCTGGCATTTTTTTAAACAACATCCAATTGATCCGCACAAAGTCATCTGTCAAAAATGTTCAACTACCTTAAGCAGAGGTCAGAATCTGAAAAGTCTGAATACAAGTTGCATGCATAGACATTTAACCACCATGCATTTGCAAGCCTGGACTAACTACCAAACGTCCCTTAAGGTTGTAGCACCCTCGGCCAATGAAGCTACTCACCAACGCTACATCCCTGCCGTCACTGTAAGGTCACCATTTTCCGCACCACCTGCAGTATCTGTGCAGGTTTCTTTGCCAGGCCAAAGCAGTCAGGGTCAGGGAATCACCAGTTTCGTAGTAGGAAACACTGCATCTAGGGCACAGGCGGAAACAATACCGTCTCCAACCATCTCTCAGTCTGCTATGTCCACCGGCACACCCGCTAGTTCCACGATCTCCAGCTCTCCAGTCCAGCTCACCCTACATGAGACTCTGGTTAGAAAAAGGAAGTACTTATCCTCACATCCGCGTACACAGGGTTTGAATGCCCACATAGCTAGACTAATCTCGTTAGAGATGATGCCCTACCGGTTAGTTGAAAGTGAAGCTTTCAAAGCCCTGATGGACTACGCTGTACCACGCTACGAGCTACCCAGTCGACACTTCTTTTCGAGAAAAGCCATCCCAGACCTCCACCAGCATGTTAAAGAGCGCATCGTCCATGCACTCAGGCAATCTGTGAGTACAAAGGTGCACCTGACAACAGATGCATGGACCAGTAGGCATGGCCAGGGACGTTACGTGTCCATCATGGCACACTGGGTGAATGTGGTGGATGCAGGGTCCACAGGGGACAGCAATTTCGGGACAGTGCTGCCTAGCCCACGGTCTAGGAAACAGTTGGCTGTAGGCGTTCGCACCCCCTCCTCCTCCTCTTCCTCGTCCTCCTGCAGAAGCGAGAGCTCGTCCACAGATCGCAATCGCCCAATCACTCCATCCGCAGCTGCCACTGTTGCACACAAGTTGTCCCATTATGGGGCAGCTACTGGCAAGCGTCAGCAGGCTGTATTGGCTATGAAGTGTTTGGGCAAAAACAGACACACCGCGGAAGTTCTGTCCGAGTTCTTGCAGAAAGAAACGCAGTCGTGGCTGGGCACAGTAGATCTTGAGGCAGGCAAGGTAGTGAGTGATAATGGAAGGAATTTCATGGCTGCCATCTCCCTTTCCCAACTGAAACACATTCCTTGCCTGGCTCACACCTTAAACCTGGTGGTGCAGTGCTTCCTGAAAACTTATCCGGGGTTATCCGACCTGCTCCTCAAAGTGCGCGGACTTTGCTCACCTATCCGCCGTTCACCCGTACACTCCAGCCGTATGCAGACCTATCAGCGGTCTTTGAAACTTCCCCAGCATCGCCTAATCATAGACGTTGCAACAAGGTGGAACTCAACACTGCACATGCTTCAGAGACTGTGCGAACAGAGGCGGGCTGTTATGTTTTTGTGGGAGGATACGCATACACGGGCAGGCAGTAGGATGGCAGACATTGAGTTGTCAGGTGTGCAGTGGTCGAAGATACAAGACATGTGTCAAGTCCTTCAGTGTTTTGAGGAATGCACACGGCTGGTTAGTGCAGACAACGCCATAATAAGCATGAGCATCCCCCTAATGCATCTGCTGATGCAAAGTTTGACGCACATAAAAAATCAGGCGTCTGCAGCAGAGGAAGAGGAAAGCCTTGATGACAGTCAGCCATTGTCTGGTCAGGGCAGTGTACAGGACGAGGTAGCGGGCGAAGAGGAGGAGGACGAGGAGGATGATGGGGATGAGTATATTTTTAATGAGGAAGCTTTTCCAGAGCCACTGGAAATTGGTGGCGTGGCAAGGCCGGGTTCTGGTTTTTTGAGGGACACAAGTGACGTAGATTTGCCTGAAACTGCCCCTCAACCAAGCACAACCGCTGATTTGACAACTGGAAGTTTGGCCCACATGGCGGATTATGCCTTACGTATCCTCAGAAGGGACACACGCATTACTAAAATGATGAACGATGACGATTACTGGATGGCCTGCCTCCTTGATCCTCGCAATAAAGGCAAATTGCAAAATATTATGCCACATGAGAACTTGGAACTAATATTAGCAACCAAACAATCAACTCTTGTTGACCGTTTGCTTCAGGCATTCCCAGCACACAGCGCCCGTGATCGTTCTCACACGAGCAGCAGGGGGCAGCAGAACAGAAGTGTTAGAGGTGCAGAAATCCGAAGTGGCGTTGGACAGAGGGGTTTTCTGACCAGGTTGTGGAGTGATTTTGCTATGACCGCAGACAGAACAGGTACTGCTGCATCAATTCAAAGTGACAGGAGACAACATTTGTCCAGTATGGTTACTAACTATTTTTCATCACTTATCGATGTTCTACCTCAACCGTCATTCCCATTTGATTACTGGGCATCCAAATTAGACACCTGGCCAGAATTGGCAGAATATGCATTGCAGGAGCTTGCTTGCCCGGCAGCTAGTGTCCTATCAGAAAGAGTATTCAGTGCTGCAGGTTCAATATTAACCAAAAAAAGGACTCGTCTGGCCACCCAAAATGTTGATGATCTAACCTTCATTAAAATGAACCACAACTGGATTTCAAATTCTTTTGCCCCACCTTGCCCGGCCGACACCTAGCTTTCCTATGAAAAGGTATTGCCTGTGGACTACTCTGAATGGCTTTACCAATCTCGTAATTTGCAGCAGCTGATTGTCCAGCATACGACATGTTTACACCTCCCTAAATGGCCAAACTCCCCACACGGGGCCGTGGTATCCCCACTTGGCGCAAGCACCCGTGAGACTGCTGTTTGTCTGAAGAGGTGGGTGTGCCCGCTTTTGGTCTACGGCACTGCCACTGGGTCCCTCATAGTACAATAAAGTGTCTCTGGCGGTGGTGGTGCGCAACCAACATCAGACACACTGTTGTAACATGAGGGGCCCTGGGCATGTACCGCCGGCCACAAGAGAGTTCACCCACCCCCAGCTCAAACATTGCTCTACCACTTGCACAATTATCTCTCACAGTTACACCTATGTTTAGTCTATGCGCTGACATCCGTAAATTACTGCCACTGACAATACCATTGTGTTGACATGTATGATGGTACTTAACATAGTCAGGGGCAGTGTCCTATATTTACCCAAGTAAATACTTTGTGCCAAATTACTAGGTCTGAAACTACGCAGAGGAGCCCAACCCTGTACCTAATGATTGCACCCTTTTGGTTTTTCTTTTTGTTGTAATGCGAGACATTAACATGTATTGATTTTTTGGGACTACTAACTGGCAGACACTCATTACAATCGGCCGCCGCTGACAACACCAATGGTGCCCACTGCCTGTGTACCCCTGCAAGAGAATTCAAAGTGCCCACAGCCCAATTTTATTATGTTAGGCCTTTGAAGCCTGTCTGCGGTCCCTTCTTCCACTAGGCCTCCACTGACCAGTCTACTGCTGCCCGTGTACCCGTGGAACCAATGTTAAAGTGCCTACAGCCCTAATTTATTATGTTAGGCCTTCGAAGCCTGTCTGCGGTCCCTCCTTCCACTAGGCCTCCACTGACCAGTCTACTGCTGCCCGTGTACCCCTGGAACCAATGTTAAAGTGCCTACAGCCCTAAATTATTATGTTAGGTGTTGTGAATTCTGTGGCCAAGCTCCCTCCTGTGGTCGTGAGTGGTACTTCGGCTGGTTCTGTCTATGAGCTTCCTTTGGTGGATGAGAGTGGTACTGCGGCTTCTGAGTTTCCTTCCTCAGGTGATGAGGTTAAGACGTTAGGTGCTGCTCTATTTAACTCCACCTAGTGCTTTGATCCTGGCCTCCAGTCAATGTTCTAGTATTGGTCTTGCTTTCTCCTGGATCGTTCCTGTGGCCTGTCTATCCTGCATAAGCTAAGTTTTGCTTGTGTTATTTTTGTTTGCTATTTTTTCTGTCCAGCTTGCTATATTGGTTTTTCTTGCTTGCTGGAAGCTCTGAGACGCAGAGGGAGCACCTCCGTACCGTTAGTCGGTGCGGAGGGTCTTTTTGCCCCCTCTGCGTGGTTGTTTGTAGGGTTTTGTGTTGACCGCAAAGCTATCTTTCCTATCCTCGGTCTATTCAGTAAGTCGGGCCTCACTTTGCTAAATCTATTTCATCTCTGCGTTTGTATTTTCTTCTCAACTCACAGTCATTATATGTGGGGGGCTGCCTTTTCCTTTGGGGTATTTCTCTGAGGCAAGGTAGGCTTATTTTTCTTTCTTAGGGCTAGCTAGTTTCTCAGGCTGTGCTCGAGGCGCATCGGACTGGTCAGGAGCGCTCCACGGCTACCTTTAGTGTGGTTGGATAGGATTAGGGATTGCGGTCTGCAGAGTTCCCATGTCTCAGAGCTTGTCCTATGTTTTTGGTAATTGTCAGGTCACTTTGTGTGCTCTGAACTTCAATGTCCATTGTGGTTCTGAATTACCTGTTCATAACAGTTAGGCCTTCGAAGCCTGTCTGCGGTCCCTCCTTCCACTAGGCCTCCACTGACCAGTCTACTGCTGCCCGTGTACCCCTGGAACCAATGTTAAAGTGCCTACAGCCCTAATTTATTATGTTTGGCCTTCGAAGCCTGTCTGCGGTCCCTCCTTCCACTAGGCCTCCACTGACCAGTCTACTGCTGCCCGTGTATCCCTGGAACCAATGTTAAAGTGCCCACAGCCCTAATTTATTATGTTAGGCCTTCGAAGCCTGTCTGCGGTCCCTCCTTCCACTAGGCCTCCACTGACCAGTCTACTGCTGCCCGTGTACCCCTGGAACCAATGTTAAAGTGCCTACAGCCCTAATTTATTAAGTTAGGCCTTCGAAGCCTGTCTGCAGTCCCTCCTTCCACTAGGCCTCCACTGACCAGTCTACTGCTGCCCGTGTACCCCTGGAACCAATGTTAAAGTGCCTACAGCCCTAATTTATTATGTTAGGCCTTCGAAGCCTGTCTGCGGTCCCTCCTTCCACTAGGCCTCCACTGACCAGTCTACTGCTACCCGTGTATCCCTGGAACCAATGTTAAAGTGCCCACAGCCCTAATTTATTATGTAAGGCCTTCGAAGCCTGTCTGCGGTCCCTCCTTCCACTAGGCCTCCACTGACCAGTCTACTGCTGCCCGTGTACCCCTGGAACCAATGTTAAAGTGCCTACAGCCCTAATTTATTATGTTAGGCCTTCGAAGCCTGTCTGCGGTCCCTCCTTCCACTAGGCCTCCACTGACCAGTCTACTGCTGCCCGTGTACCCCTGGAACCAATGTTAAAGTGCCTACAGCCCTAATTTATTATGTTAGGCCTTCGAAGCCTGTCTGCGGTCCCTCCTTCCACTAGGCCTCCACTGACCAGACCAATGCTGGCCGTGTACCCCTGGAACCCAGCTGAAAGTGCATGGAGCCTCCTTTTTTTCTTTGTTTTATATTTAGAAAGCCCAGATGAACTACGATGTACCACGGTTCAAGCTACCCAGTCGACATTTCTTTTGCGAGAAAAGCCATCCCAGCCCTCCACCGGCATGAAAAAGTTTGCATTGTCATAGCACTCAGGCAATCAAACAGTAGAAAGGTGCACCTGATAAGAGACGCATGGACCAGTAGGCATGTCCACAAAAAGTTACGTGTCCATTACGGCGCAGTGGGTTAATGTGTTGGATGCATGGTCCACAGGGGACAGCCTACAAAGTCTGTCTGCAGTCCTTAATTCAAATTGTCCTCCGCTGACCACACCACTGCTGCCCGTGTACCCCTGGAACCAATTTTAAAGTGCCTACAACCTAATTTTGTTATGTTAGGCCTACTACGCCTGTCTGCAGTCCCTCCTTCCAATACTCGTCCACTGACCACACCACTGCTGCCCGTGGACCCCTGGAACCTATTTTTAATTGCATAGAGCATCCTTTTTTTAATAGTAGGTGTACAAAGTCTGTGTGCGGTCCACTATTGAAATTGTCCTCCACTGACCAGAGCAATGCTGCCTGTGTACCCCTGTAACCTTTTTTAAACTGCAGTGAGCCACATTTTTGGTTTAAGGCCTACTACCTGTGTCTGTCTGCGCCACTCAATACAGCTGTCCTCCTTTGAAAAAAGCAGACCGTCAATAGTCTTGTTTTCAGCCTCTAGGAATTTTAAAACTGCATTGGGGCTACTACTTTAGTAGGGCCTACTAACGGTGTCTGCCGCCCTAAGGTGTGCCCCAGGTTTCCTCTCCATTGCTTCGATCTTCCTACTCTCGTTTAGTAGTTTTTCAAAACTACACTGCATTAGGCCTACAAATTGGGTATGGGGTGTAGAGAGACGGTGTGTTACACTCCAAGGTGTTCCCCAGGTTTCCTCTCCATTGCTTGGGTCTTCCGACTCTCGTTTAGTAGTTGTTGAAAACTACACTGCATTAGGCCTACAAATTTGGTATGGGGTGTAGAGAGACGGTGTGTTACACTCCAAGGTGTTCCCCAGGTTTCGTCCACATTGCTTCGATCTTCCTACTCTCTTTTAGTAGTTGTTGAAAACTACACTGCATTAGGCCTACAAATTGGGTATGGGGTGTAGAGAGACGGTGTGTTACACTCCAAGGTGTTCCCCAGGTTTCCTCTCCATTGCTTGGGTCTTCTGACTCTCGTTTAGTAGTTGTTGAAAACTACACTGCATTAGGCCTACAAATTGGGTATGGGGTGTAGAGAGACGGTGTGTTACACTCCAAGGTGTTCCCCAGGTTTCGTCCACATTGCTTCGATCTTCCTATTCTCGTTTAGTAGTTGTTGAAAACTACACGGCATTAGGCCTACAAATTGGGTATGGGGTGTAGAGAGACGGTGTGTTACACTCCAAGGTGTTCCCCAGGTTTCCTCTCCATTGCTTCGATCTTCCTACTCTCGTTTAGTAGTTGTTGAAAACTACACTGCATTAGGCCTACAAGTTGGGTCTGGGTTGTAGAGACGGTGTCCTCCGCTCCAAGGTGTTCTCCAGGTTGCCTCTCCATTGCTTCAATCTTCATGCTCGTGTTAAGTAGTTGTTGAAACAACACTACATTATGCCTACAAGTTGGGTCTGGGTCATAGAGACGGTGTCTTCCGCTCCAAGGTGTTCTCCAGGTTGCCTTTCCTGAGCTTCTCTCTTCAGGCTCTTGTTAAATAGTTGTTAAATGGAACAACTGCATTTGGCCTACTAGTTGGTTTGGGGCCTACTAACAGTGTCTGCCGCTCCTTGCCGTTCTCCTGGTTTCCTGTCCTGAAATTCCATTTTCAGGCTCTCGTTAAGTAGTTGTTAATGTTAGACTGCATTTGGCCTACTAGTTGGGTTGGGGCCTACTATCGGTGTCTGCCACTCCTTGCTGTTCTCCTCCACTGAACAAAGCTGTGCCGCCTGTTTACTACTGTTGCCAATTTTGAACTGCATTTCGACTACTTACTGATTTGGGCCTACTCTCTGTGTCAGCCTCTCATTCCAGTTGTCCTCCACTGCAATGCCCCCTGGTTAGTCCTGTTACCAATTTTGAACTGCATTTAGCCCACTTTATTCTTTGGGCCTATATCTGTGTTTCCTCCTCATCCTGCCCATTGCCCAGCCAGTGATAGATGAGTCTGCTGGTACATTGACCCATAACGCAACTTTCCCCGTGCACGCTACACAGCAAGATTGTGACCCTGCTGAAAGTCAGGTTCCTCTTCCCGCATATCATACCACCTTACACGGGGACAAAGAGGAAGGTGCAGATGAAAGTGCAGGTTCCTTCATCAGGTGGGGGGAGGAATACTCGTTGGCGACGTCACTGGCACAGGGCCTCTCATAGTACGCAAAAGTGTTGCTGCCGGTGGGAGGCTTCCCCGCCGTGCAAACACACCGCTGTACTTTGAGGGGCCCTGTGCCAGTGCCAATGCCAACGAGTGCCCCCCCCCTGCTTGCTCAGGATCACAGCACTTGCAAAGTTGAAATACTTACCTCTCCCTGCTCCACTGCCGTGACGTGGTCCAGATTTACTGGGCCCACTAATTACTTGAACCAGCCCTACCCCCCACAACTTTAGCCAAATGACCCCCAATTTCAAATGCCTTCCAATTATTATAAGCTAAATTACGATTGACAAGCTTCTGTAACAAGAATGGATGTTTTTGCCATTAAAATGGGCAGTGTAGGTGCTTTCCTGGCCTCAACTCACTGCCGACTATGCTCCCCCATTGACTTGCATTGGGTTTCGTGTTTCGGTCGATCCCCGACTTTTCACGATAATCGGCCGATTCCACTCGACTCGACTTTTAAGATAGTCGGGTTTCGCGAAACACGGCTCGACTCTAAAAAGGTCAAGGTCGCTCAACCCTAGTGACAAGTTCTATTAACTTTTAGTAAACGCCTGAGTAAAAAACAGCCAAAGCTAGTGAAAAGTAAAATATGTAAAGTTGACAGACTATGGGGTCTTTTATTTGGTGACATTATCATGTTGCTATAGAATAATAATAATAAAAAATTTCCTTCATTCCAACACCACATTTGAACAAAATTTAGCAGGTAAATGCATGTCACTTTCAATGCATTTTTAAAGGTGCTAAAAAGACTTAGACAGCGAGAAAATCTCACTCACTCAATCAGATAATTAGGCTCCTTTCACATTCTTAATGAAGTGTAGACAGAGTTTGAAGACACACCAAACATATCAGATCTCTAAGAATTCAAAATATCATAGATCTTTATGGACAAAAAGGAAAATCAATAACCTATTATTATCTCATACAATGCATCACTGTTGGTGAGGCGTATATTTATTTTCAAAAAGATTGATAAAAAGGCAGCAGTCTGATTAGATTTAAATGCAGCACGTGGGAGAGGGCTAATGGGTTAGAAGTGGGACTGTCATTTATCTCCTTTGCTAATGCGATGTGGGCTGCAGAAAAATGCTTGGGAACAAATTGCCTGCATACTTAGTAATTTGTGTCACAAAGTCATTAAAGGTCTATAGATTATGGAATGGTTATGGAGTTATAATTTATGTAACATATAAGGTAGCTTGATTGTCTGGAAATAACATTGGACATTGGTCTATATGGAACATACAGCATATCAGAAACTAAAAATAAATGATAGACTAGGTCACTTATTTAAAACGTTAGTGAGGCAAGGCAACCAAATGGAGCCCCCTTAGCTATTCTTTAGAATCATTTATCTAAACAGTTGTAACAAATATTAAATTATTACAATTTATAGTTTATTAAAAGTATGATTATTTTGTCTAGTTATCTAAAATATTAGCTAATAGCTTTCACATTTATCTTTTATAATCAATAGGTATGAGAGAGATTTGATGAAACAGTAGTTTGATAGATATAGAAATAATAGATATAGTGGATTTTACACATAAAGCAGTAAGAAAATGCAATGTTTGTAGGAAGAACATATTGTGTATTATAGTACTATTAAATGGGTTGTCTTACACTTTTTAAAAAAATTAAGTAGGGAGTCATTCGAGGAGGAAAAAGAGGTGATCCAGCTTCCAAACTTGTAAAAATGTATTAAATTAAAAAATAGATTCCATCATGAGTGTAGACATCTACGCTTTTCGAAAATCCATTGCATGCTTTAACAAAGCTGATATTCGGTATTATAGTACTATTAAAATGGGTTGTCTTACACTTTTTTTTATAATTAAGTAGGGAGTTACCCGAGGACTTTACACACTGTGTGGACTCCACTGTTTCTACCAACTCAGTTGTGAATTCTGCTCTTGGGTTCCCTCCAGTGGTTGTAGGTGGGAATGCAGTTGTCTCTGAGTCGCAGTCCTGGCCAGGTGTATCTGCTGATTGCAGTTCTGACTGGGATATTTAGGTGTGTAGGATTCATTAGTCCTTCCCATTTGTCAATGTTCCTTGTGAAGTGTTGGATCACTTTCTGGCTTCTCCTGCTTAGCTGCCAATTCAGCAAAGATAAGTGTCTGTTTCTTTTTCTGTGGCACACATGCAGTGTGCTTATATTCTGTGCTATTCATTTGTTTTTCTCTTGTCCAGCTTA
This sequence comes from Ranitomeya imitator, assembly GCF_032444005.1. Taxonomy (NCBI): domain Eukaryota; kingdom Metazoa; phylum Chordata; class Amphibia; order Anura; family Dendrobatidae; genus Ranitomeya; species Ranitomeya imitator. Next base: position 422,105,301 of record NC_091286.1, on the reverse strand, counting down.
GACTGTGTCAGTGTTTTCTCAGTCTTGTTGGATTCTCTGGAGTTGCAGATATACGCTCCACATCTTTAGTTAGATGGTGGAGTTTTTGTATTTTCTGCTGTGGATATTTTTGGAAGGATATTTAATACTGACCGCTTGGTATCCTGTCCTATCCTTTCCTATTTAGCTAGTGTGTGCCTCATTTGCTAAATCCTGTTTCCTGCCTGCGTGTGTCTTTTCCTCTACTACTCACAGTCAATATTTGTGGGGGGCTGCCTATCCTTTGGGGTTCTGCTCTGAGGCAAGGTAGAAATTCTTATTTCCATCTATAGGGGTATTTAGTCCTCTGGCTGTGTCGAGGTGTCTAGGTTTTGTTAGGCACACCCCACGGCTACTTCTAGGTGCGGTGTTAAGATCAGGGTTTGCGGTCAGTATAGTTACCACTTACTCCAGTGAAAGTTTTCATGCTGCTCCAAGGTCACCTGATCATAACATCTGAGTGAGGTGGAATGCACACACTTGCGCCATTGACCTCATTCAGTCCTCAATTCCATTTGTAGCTACACAGGCTGTTGTCGTTTACCAGATCATGATGTAAGCTAACACACTATTTATACCCCTGATTAAACAGCTGTCAGGCTACTCCTGAAGCTTTGATGCAGTAGTGATACTCTCTGGGATTCATAATATCAGGCATACCTTGTTCTTCTGGTTATCTTAGATAATATACCATCTATTGCTGTATATATGTGTTTTATTTTGTATTCTGCTTATTATTTAGCTAATCTGTGTTGGGCTTATGTATCCTTTTTTAACATCTCAATATTTATATGCATAGGTGATTGATTTATTGGACCATTTGCTGTGTTTAACCATACTTGATCTAACCGGGGGAACTAATATCTGTATTTATCATTCCATGATATTGGTGTTATATTTTTTTAATTATTACTAGGGATGAGTGAATGTAATCGATGATACTCGGCTGCCACTCAAGTATCATGGTGCTTGGATGTGCTCGTTACTCAGAAAGTAATGGGCAGTGATCGATGTAAAACTAGAATCCCTGCCCTGCATGTTTGGAGCCTGTATCGTAGCAAATAATCATGCAGGGATTTACCTGTGAGTCACTGTAATGCCATAGCCATCTTGGTTGTGGCATTACTGTGATTAGCTGGAGGTCTGACATCATCAGGGAATATAAAAGGGCAAGCGCCACCCAGCTTTGCACACTGACGCTATTGGACAGCTGTATGACACTTCGTATTGCAGGGAGACAGTGCTTGTCTAGGCCTGTGTGCACACTAAAGCAAATCAGAGGCCTCTTGTCTTGATATGGGTGTTGAAGCTGAGCCATCATTCTTACAGCCCTCCAATGAGCTTATTTGCTTTGCTGTTTGTATTACATACAATCTGCATTTAGCACGGGGAGGGAGAGAGAGAGTCTCAGGAGCAGGGAGAGTGGCAGAATGTAGTCTGTTAACAGAGGTTAGGCCTGTACAGTCCATTGTCAAATATATAGCTTCAGTATTTTTTGTGTGGGCTGAAAAAATTACTGTATTTTGATCCATCAAGTATTATGTGCTTTGAGGTATTTTATTATATAACATACCCAAAAATCATTGATTCATTTTCCTGTGCTACATTTCTCATCTCTACACTATTCTGTTGTGTGGAGTACATTTCTGTGATCTCTAAAGCTTAGAAAAAGCTTTTAAATAGATCATAGGTTTCCATTTCTCTGAAATATAGTGTTACGTGTCCTGTGAACATTTTTGTGACCTCTAAATCTGAAAAAAAAGCTTTTAAATATTTTGTAGGATTCTATTTATAAGACATAGAGTGTTTCGTGGTCTGTGTACATTTCTTTGATCTATAAAATTGAAAATATGCATTGAAACATTTTTCTGGATTGCATTTGATTGTCATCCATACGCTTGTGCGTTCTTTCTGTTACATTACGATGAGTAAACTCCTCAAAAAATGCTTTGATTGCAGCAGGTGACCAATTTTTTTCTTTTATTAAAAGTAAACTTATTTGAAAGAGACCTAGCATTTACAAAATGTGTAAGGCGTGCATTAAGTGGTGAGAAAGTGGAAGTGCTGATGATGGTGCAAACAGCAGGATTGGCAGCACAGCACAATAAGATACTCTTTACAACATAATTTCATGATTGTGGCTTCTCAACCTGCATGCTCCAAGAGGGAAAGGAGGACATGCTGTTTAGTGATGCACAAAACTTAAAGCAGCCACGGCTACAAGAACATGACAGTGGTGAATGGAAAATCTGGGATAAGGATGAATATGATGATGAGACACAATTTGCCTTAAGTCTTGTTGTTGTTAAGTCACAAAGTCAGGAGGATCAGGGTGTGGTGGTGGATGGCAAGATGGTGGATGATGAAGTCACATAACTAACCTGGGAAGCTGGCATGCAGAGCGACGCCAGAAGCGCTGAGGGGTGAGAGATCAGTAGCACCAAAACAGACATGAAGAGGCAGTGGGGTGACCAGAGGGACAAGGCGGGAAACTGATCGGCAGAGCAAACCACTAATAACTTAACCACCGCTGGCATGATCAGGCACATGTCATCTAAGCACTCGATTCGGTGGTCCAAACGCATGAGTCTTTGATTGGTGCCATTGAATGACACCACTGCCTCTTCCCCTGTGCTAGATGCTTTGTAATCACCTGTTCACTTAACTGGCGCAGATGTCTCCTGCCCTGCACTTATCCTTGGACATTCTGACTTACCAGCATCAGGCACTTCCAAATTTTGTTACAGCCCAGCGTTCAGTTGTCCGTACCCCAGGACTTGGAATGAGAAAGACAATTCCAGCCACCCACCAACAGTCCCAGATGCTATACGGTCACATTTACAGGCTACTGGGCATAGAAATGATGCATTTAGGCAAGTAAACATGGAGGATTTATGCTGACTCATCTTAGCAGCCGTGCCTGTACATTTGGTCCTCAGCCACTACTTTTTCTCCTGGTGTGGTGTCGCCACTTTTTACCAGCACGTGTCCAGGAACATCACCTGTGCCTTTACCAAGGCACTTACTGGTAGTGTCCACTTAACGTCCAGCATGTGGGCAAGGCCAGGATGCTATATTTCTCTGATGGCACACTGGGTGAACATTGTGGAGGCTGAGGCCAAGTCACAAAGCCCATGTGCTCCTGATGCTCAAGATTGCTGGCCCTACTTCTATCAGGGTTTCCTCCACCTCCCACAGTAGTTCCTGAACCCCCTTCTGCTCCTCCTTATACTCCATCTCTGATGTAGTACATAGGAGCATGTTGTCCATATCAGCTGAAAGCTGCAAGCTCGGTAATACTGCCTCAGTGAAGAGGCATCAGGTTCCGCTGAAGCTAATTTATCTGGAATTAAAGACCAGACAGATCTATGGTTTTTGCAGCTGAAACTCCAACCAGACATGGTCATGCATGGAAATGGGCATAACCTGGTGGTGGCTGTGAAACTTGGCAAGCTCACACACGTACTATGATAAGAAACATGTGCTCAATTTATTAGTTCAGTGGTTTCTGAAAACATACCCAGATTTGCCAGAGCTGCCGGTCAAGGTACGTCGCATCAGCTCCATTTCAGCAAGATGGCTACAGCTGTTGCATTTCAGGCAGTCCTGCAGCAGAGCATGCAAGTGCCAGCTCACTGAGTGGTCTGTGATGCCACCACCCACTGAAAATCCACGCTGCACATGCTGGCAAAGCTTTAAAAGCAGAAGAGGCCAGTGGTTGAGTACCAGCTCCAACACGCCCGTCGGCATTCTGGTCTGTCTCTGCATATAACAACTAAAGAGTGGTCTGACATTTGTGTGGTTCTCCGAGACTTTGAGGACTCCACAAAGATGGTGAACAACAATGATACCATTATCAGTGCAACTCTCTCGCTTCTATGTCCACTTAAACAGTCACTGCTCACAATTTAACGTGAAGCTTTGCATGTGGAGCAAGTGGGGATGGAGGAAGACATAACACAGAGAGACTGTAACCAGTCCATCTTCATCTAGCCTGTGTGTTGTGTATCACAGCTGAGCATCTGCTACAATAATATCCAGTACAGCCTGTATATGATGTGTCACAGCTGAGCATCTGTTACAATGACATCCATTGCAGTCTATTTGTGCTGTTTGTCACAGCTGAGCATCTGCCACAATAACATCCAGCACAACCTGTGTATGATATGTGTCACAGCTGAGCATCTGTTACAATAACATCTATTGCAGCCTGTGTATACTGTGTGTCGCAGCTGAGCATCTGCTACAATAACATCCAGTACAAACTGTGTATACTGTGTGTCACAGCTGAGCATCTGCAACAATAGCATCCAATGCAGCCTATGTATGCTGTATATCACAGCTGAACATCTGCTACAATAACATCCAATGTAGCCCATGTATGCTGTATATCACAGCTGAACATCTGCTACAATACCATCTAATGTTGCCCATGTATGCTGCGTGTCACAGCTGATCATCTGCTACAATAACATCCAGCACAGCCTGTGTATGATATGTTTGTATGTGATGTGTGTCACAGCTGAGCATCTGCTGCAATAACATCCAATGCAAAAAAACAACAAAAAAAAGAAAATAACAACATATACACTCAAACTGCTAACCGCTATTGATAAAAATAGCTAATGTAGCTGTGATAATTTAGCCCTACAGGGAGGAAATCATGTGTAGGCGTCATGATTTCTGGTAGGCTGTCTCACATTTGATTTTGTAATGAATGTAAGCCAATCATGTCAAGCAACAGGTGTACATGGTTTTACTTAATGGAATCGGTATATAAGGATGTTTTTATGTATTATTCAAATGCCTATGACTAAGAACTTTGTTCGAAACGCATCAGGCGTTTAGGGGCGTTTTGTTTCTTGACATGAACATAAAATACTGAAGATTTTATGAAGAGACGCCTGGTGCTGGAACTTTTTTTCCTTTTTGCTATTGCTGAGGGGTATCCAGCCACTTGTTCCGGGCACCTTTGTTTATTTGGATTCCGGTGAGGCACCAATAATCCCCTTCCCTGCTCCTTGTATGATGTTGGCCTGACATGCTGAAACAGCTGAAAACCCCCAGAAGTGACCCACTTTTGGAAACTAGAACCCTCATGGAATTCTTCTACTGGTGTACTGAGAATTTTTATCCTACAGGTGATTCACAAAACTTTATATCAAATGTGATAACAAAATAATTACTTTTTTTTCAACTAAAATACTGTTTTACCATCACATTTATAATTTCCACAAGGGGTGGGAGGAGAAAATGGACATGACAATTTGTTATGCAATTTTTACAGAATGTGTCAGTACCCCATATGTGGTTGTACACTGCTGTTTGAGCACACGGCATGGGTCAGATAGGAAGGAGCGCTACTTGACATAGATTCTGTTTGAATGGATTGTGGGCTCTATTAGCGCAGCCCCTGAGGTGCCAGATCAGCAGAAATCCAATTCTAACATGTACAGTTATATGAAAAAGTTTGGGCACCCCTCTTAATCTTAAGCTTAATGTTTTATAAAAATTGTTTTTTTGCAACAGCTATTTCAGTTTCATATATCTAATAACTGTTAGACACAGTAATATTTCTGCCTTGAAATGAGGTTTATTGTACTAACAGAAAATGTGCAATCTGCATTCAAACAAAATTTGACAGGTGCATAAGTATGGGTACCCTTATCATTTTCTTGTTTTAAATACCCCTACCTACTTTTTACTGATTTACTAAAGCACTTTTTTTGGGTTTTCTAACCTCATTGAGCTTTGAACTTCATAGCCAGGTGTATGCAATCAGTGGAAAAGCTACTTAAAGTGGCCACTTGCAAGTTGTTCTCCTGTTTGAATCTCCTCTGAAGAGTGGCACCATGGGCTCCTCAAAACAACTGTCTAATGATCTGAAAACAAAGATTATTCAACATAGTTGTTCAAGGGAAGGATATAAAAAGCTGTTTCAGAGATTTAACCTGTCAATTTCCACTGTGAGGAACATAGTAAGGAAATGGAAGAACACAGGTACAGTTCTTGTTAAGGCCAGAAGTGGCAGGCCAAGGAAAATATCAGAAAGGCAGAGAAGAAGAATGGTGAGATCAGTCAAGGACAATCCTCAGACCACCTCCAGAGAGCTGCAGCATCAACTTGCTGCAGATGGTGTCACTGTGCATCGGTCAACTATACAACGCACTTTGCACAAGGAGAAGCTGTATGGGAGAGTGATGCGAAAGAAGCCGTTTCTGCAGATGCAGCGCCCCAGAGATCTGGTCGTTGCAGTATGACACTCTGCCACTAAGGGGAGTGATGGTACGTCTGATGGCACTGAAGGAATTCTCCTGATCAGGTATCACCAGCACACATTACACTTCACACTCCGGCCACTAGGGGGAGCAAAAGGCTTTATTTATTGGGCCCCTCCTCACACTGGTAAAACTAGGGGTTGGATAGAAAGTTAGTCAGAAGCTGACTGGGTTAGATTCAGGCAACATCCCGTGGCAGGGGGTGTTGCAGGGAGAAGACACAGGGGGGTCCCTGTCAGGCGTGGGAACCTGGCAGGTGCCTAGCGAACAGAGCAGAGCATAACAGAGCCGCGCCTGCACCTCCTTGCGGCGGTATCCTAAGAAAGAGACAAGAAGGGAAAGATATTGTGGAACAGTGTAAACGAGATCAAGCACAATGGAGAACCAGTAGGAGTCGTACCGTGAGACTGATGCAACATCCTACTGAGGCGCGTAGCCGGTGGCCGGAACACCGCGGGAGTAACTGACTTTAGGCCTTACTTCAAACTCCGCAGGACAGTTAATTATAGGTTGGCTGTCTACCTTAAATTTCCTAAGAAGACATAGGGGGCAACAGTGGGAGAGGGGCGTCTCTAGGGTCCCGGAAGACCTCCAGGCCTTCCCGTCATACGGGTGCGTCCTAGCCAAAACATACTGGGGGACGAGAAACTAGCAACATCTGGAACTAAAGAGAGAGAGAGCTGTAGAGAACGATGAATGAGAACAGCAGTTGTGAGGACTATTCCGAATGCTCAGCAGGGTAGGACTACAACACACAGGCGCTAGTGGTGGGCAACGATTTCCATCTGCGAAGGAAACTCTGGAAGTGCCCATCGGACCGGCCGGTCTCTGATAGCCCTGTTAAACCTGCTCTAGATTGAGGATCCTGAAGTCTTCAGTAAAGAGGTAAAGAGACTGCAACCTTGTGTCCTTGTTATTGCCTGCACCTCACACCATCACCATCTACCTTACTGGGAAGCCCTGGGGACATACTTCACCTGTGGGAAGGTATACCATCCAGCTGCTATTCCAAAACCCCAGCGGACCCCACAGCAGCGTCGGTCACCCTGACCGAACACCACAGGTGGCGTCACGAACCCCTGACAGACTGCACCACCTTTATTGGACGCCCCTTAGCAGGGTCGCGGACCGGGTCTAGCCACCGTGACAACCCCAGCACCGCACCAGAGAGGCCCGGTACCGAGAACGCGTGGCCCTGTGTCTGGGGGCGCTCCACAAGCACGCCACAAACAGAGTCGGCTGAGGTATACAAAAGCATATTTATTGAAGCCAATTTCTTTTTGGAAGAAGGTCCTGTGTACTGATGAAACCAAGATTGAGTTGTTTGGTCATACAAAAAGGCGTTATGCATGGCGGCCAAAAAACACAGCATTCCAAGAAAAACACTTGCTACCCACAGTAAAATTTGGTGGAGGTTCCATCATGCTTTGGGGCTGTGTGGCCAATGCCGGCACTGGGAATCTTGTTAAAATTGAGGGATGCATGGATTCCTCTCAGTTTCAGCAGATTTTTGACAATAATGTTCATGAATCAGTGACAAAGTTGAAGTTACACAGGGGATGGATCTTTCAGCAAGACAATGATCCAAAACACTGCTCCAAATCTACTCAGGCATTCATGCAGAGGAACAATTACACTGTTCTGGAATGGCCATCCAAGTCCCCAGACCTGAATATCATTGAACATCTGTGGGGCCATTTGAAGAGGGCTGTCCATGCTCAGCGACCATCAAACTTAACTGAACTGGAATTGTTTTGTAAAGAGGAATGGTCAAAAATACCTTCATGCAGGATCCAGGAACTCATTAAAAGCTACAGGAAGCGACTAGAGGCTGTTATTTTTGCAAAAGGAGGATCTGCTAAATATTAATGTCACTTTTCTGGTGGGCTGCCCATACTTATGCACCTGCCAAATTTAGTTTGAATGCAGATTGCACATTTTCTGTTAGTACAATAAACCTCATTTCAAGGCAGAAACATTACTGTGTCCAACAGTTATTAGATATATGAAACTAAAATAGCTGTTGCAAAAAAAAAAAATTTTTTTATAAAACATTAAGCTTAAGATTAACAGGGGTGCCCAAACTTTTTCATATAACTGTATAAAGTCCTATAATCAGATACAAAAGTCAACATATGCTTTCCGCTACGCATCAAAAAGACCCCAGATTTTGTCAATGTAGAATGCGGAATATGATAGAATAATAGAAAATATATAGTCCTGCATGTGTTGTGTGAGAAGAGATGACAAGTCTCACCTTGCAATTAGTGTCTCTGGCTCCCCCCCATACTAATCCTGTGCTAATGGTTTCATTACTGTGTTTATCCCTAAATTCTATAATTGATGAGGGTGCGATGATTGTGTTTTTCTGTGAGTCATAGCTCAATCTTTTTATTTTAGATTTATAATGACTGATAATACAGGCAGATGAAATGTGTAGGATTTAATTGCCAAATCATGATGTGTGAAATAATAGCACAGGGAAAATTATTTGTGTGTGATTCTTCTTATCTAAATGAAGGTTTACAAAACTGAGCATTGTGAGACACAATAAGATGTCCCCCTTGGACAAATATTTAATATGAGCCTTGGTGACCTTGTCAAAAAAAGTGCATGTCAGATTTGTAATATTAAATAAAAGGTGAAAACAGTGTAACCAAATTGTTGCAAATATTGCTCACTATGTAGAGCATACAATAGAAATTTGACTAGCACAGAAGTAATTCTCTGCTAACTGAATGTCCATTTTTTCTCCATCTTATGTTTATTATGCTCGGGGGGTCTGGAGAGAATACAGACCATAACAAACATGTATAAAATTAAACAATCCTTTTTCTCACCTTACTGCTCACCTCCCAGGACCCTTTGGTCCTCACAATCATTAGTGCGGACCGACATAGGCGCACAGGATGACATCGTAACCTTTCATACACGTGCGCAGATCCCTACCAGGGGTCATCAGAGCCTGAAGTCTTGGCCTAGTGTCAGAGGCTCAGAAGGGTTCTGCACAAGCACATGAAAGGTCACAATGAGAATCAGGGGACCCAGAGAAGGGAGTATTGAGGTAAGTATCGGTATTATGTTGTTTTTTTTTTCATTTTTACATTTTACATGTATTATGCTCTGAAGTCTGGAGAAACCTTCGAGCATAGTAAGGTTCATTCGATTTCCCAAGGAATAACTTCTCTGTGAATTGAATTACCAGGGGAAAACCGCACAAACGTGAATTTGAAATTTGGCTGATCCGCTCATCTCTACTCATATTATTATCATTATTATGGATACAGTATCAATAGTGGGGACAGTAATATAAATCAGTGTATTTATATTTACAGGGTGGGCAATTTATATGGATACACCTAACTAAAATGGGAATTTTTGGTGATATCAACTTCCTGTTTGTAGCACATTAGTATATGGGAGGGGGAAAACTTTTCAAGATGGGTGGTGACCATGGCAGCCATGACAATCACAACACTTATAGAAGCATGTAAATGGAGCGCCCCGAAGGGCTAGGGGTACTCGGTACCGGGTCCTCAAGGGGGATGTCACGGTGGCTGACCCGGTCCGTGGACCTCGGGAGGTCCGTTGTAAAAAGGGACAGGTCTTTAAAGGGATAATGTTCATGATGCCACCTGTGGTATTTGGTCAGGGTGACCGACGCTGCTTAGGGGTCCGCTGGGGTGATGTTATGGCAGCTAGATGGTTTACCTTCCCACAGGTGAAGTGTGTCCCCAGGGCTTCCCAGAGTGTAGATGGTGGATGGTGTGAGGGGCAGTGAAGAACGAGGACACAAGGTTGCAGTCTCTTTACCTTTTTACTGAAGGCTTCAGCATCCACAGTCCAGGGCACAGATCACGGGGCAGGCAGAGTCCGGCCGGTCTGACGGCAAATCCAGAGTCCACTTATCCAGGAAAAATTCAGTAGCCTTCCTCTAGCGCCTAAGTGTTGTAGCACCTTACTGCTGAGCCTCTCATAAGGTCCTCACAACTGTTGTAGATGTTATAGATGTTATGTCTTTCTCTGTCTCCCGATGGATAGGACAAACCCATATGACTGGTGGCTTGAGGCTTTTTATAGTGACTCTAGCATGCCCCGGCCTCCGAGGGGTGCCACCGTGTCTCCTGGGTGTAGGGTGGACCAGTAACCTGAAATTAGCTGTCCTGCCGGTCTCTGGAGCAAGGCATAAAGGACTGTTGCTAACTCGGTGTTCCGGCTACCGGATCATGCACCTCAGAAGGAGGCAGCCTGTGCAGGGCAGGACTCCATCTGGTTTCCACTCCTTTTGCTAAGACTTCATCTCACTCTCTACAATACAGTTCTCTGTTCGTGTCTCTTTCTTAGGATGCTGCCGCACGTGGGGCAGGCGCAGCTCTGTGGCATTCCATCTAGGCCTCTGACAGGATCCCACCACTGTCAGGGACCAACTCCTAATAAATAGGAGCATAGCTCCCCCCTGGTGGACTGAAGTGTGAAATGTGTTGTGTGTTGGTGTTACCTGGTAAAGAGATCTCCTTTATTGCCTCCAAACGCAACATCACTCCCCCTAGAGGGAAATTACATTACAGCAACGACCAGGACCCTGGGGCGCTGCACTAAGGCTGCAGCAGGACCACCAAAGAGATATGATGCAATGAATGAGGAATACAGTGGTTCAAAATCCGCACTGCCCAATTTTCCAAAAATGCAATCCCACATGGAAGTGAAGCATGAGTGCGGTTTGTCAACGCATTTCAAGATTTACAAACCTCTTCATCAGGACGAAACCACAATGATAAGATACAACTCAAAAAGTGCGGGAATATATGGACAATGCATTCAAATTAATGCGCGCATCAACGAATCTTTGTGGTTATATGTTACCCCGTTATTGTAGCAGATGCAAAGATTGAAAACATAATTAAACAAAATATATAACTGTAATAATAATAATAGTAATAAAGAATGTACTTGTGACAAATGTATAAGGATAAAAAATGGAATATGTATGTAGCATTATTATACATAAAATGTTGTCACGTACAATAAGAGGGTGATAGAACTTGTTCTTGAAAAGTTGGATACCAAAATACCACATTTCATGTTAATCAGCCCGTCGGCATGCCCCCAACCAGGAACATTATTTTCGTCAGCTCTTTCCCCGACCTGGAACAGCTCTGTGAGCTGCTGCTATGATAATCAGCCTGCTCCGAACTCACGGTGACCTCATTTAATATGTTTTTTTCCCCCAGTTCCTTCAGCTCAGTTTTTACACACACTGACTTTTTTGCCATTTCACTACTATGAATATATATATATATATATATATATATATATATTGTGATGCAGTGACCCCTGTAACAGGTAGGGGGCGCTGCATGGTCTCACCAGTATACTCACTGAGGCGTATTGAGGCTGTGAGAGTGAATGGCAGTTGCATGCATGGATGTGATGATGTGACAAAGTCCGGCATTGTGGTGAAGGGCCGATATATGTGTCGCAGAGGAGGGGACTCTGCGCTGCCAGCCTGAAGCGATGTGGAAGCGATGTGGTGTTCTGGGACCTGTAGTCCTATAAGTGTAAGTGTTGTATAATAGTCATGGGAGGTTGGCAGGTCTAGTTAAGTGAGATGGGTGGGACAAACTAGCCACACACCCACACTCCCACCCAGGGGAGTGGTTTAAGGTATGTAATGTGACCAGGGTGTGGGTCACAGGCTATGAGTGAGGGGACCTGAATGGTCCACGTGAAAGATCCTGGCAGATACCCGGTGTGGAGTTTGCTAAGCCCTGAAGAGCACCTGGTGGGACTTTGCTACTGGTGACCTGGGTATTGGACGGTCCCAGCTGGGGATGGACGACCTGAATTGTACCCGGACAGGCTACCTGTGTGATCCCAAGTAAGCTGGGTGTTGGGAGGTCCTGGGAGGAGGACTGGATCCCTGAACAGCACGAGGTGAGGACAGGGATCTGCAGAGCCAGAAACAGGTCCCGAAAGGTACTGCCAGTGGAAAGCCTGCAGCACTGACAAGCCGGTAATACCAGACTGTGTGTTTGGCTCCAGAGGGAGCTTGAATATTGGACTCGACCAAGAGTGTATGGTCACAGTCCTGATGGAACAGAGTCACACTGTGAACATTGTTGCTTTGTTTTGCCATGCTATGAAGACTGTTGTTTTTTGTTTTCTGCCACCAGGGTTTATGGAGTAATTAACCCAGTTGAACTTTTAGAAGAAAAACATCTTGCTGAGTGTTATATCGCTGCCAAGCGAGTATTCCCCAACCCGTAAGTAAGTGCAATCTTCCAATATATATACAGTACAGACCAAAAGTTTGGACACACCTTCTCATTTAAAGATTTTTCTGTATTTTCATGACCATAAAAATTGTACATTCACACTGAAGGCATCAAAACTATGAATTAACACGTGTGGAATTATATACTTAACAAAAAAGTGTGAAACAACTGAAATTATGTCTTAAATTCTAGGTTCTTCAAAGTAGCCACCTTTTGCTTTGATGACTGCTTTGCACACTCTTGGCATTCTCTAGATGAGCTTCAAGAGGTAGTCACCGGGAATGGTCTTCTAACAATCTTGAAGGAGTTCTCAGAGATGCTTAGCACTTTTTGGCCCTTTTGCCTTCACTCTGCGGTCCAACTCACCCCAAACCATCTCAACTGGGTTCAGGTCTGGTGACTCTGGAGGCCAGGTCAACTGGTGTAGCACCCCATCACTCTCCTTCTTGATCAAATAGCCCTTACATAGCCTGGAGGTGTGTTTGGGGTCATTGTCCTGTTGAAAAATAAATGATGGTCCAACTAAACGCAAACCGGATGGAATAGCATGCCGCTGCAAGATGCTGTGGTAGCCATGCTGGTTCAGTATGCCTTCAATTTTGAATAAATCCCCAACACTATCATCAGTAAAGCACCCCCACACCATCACACCTCCTCCTCCATGCTTCACGGTGGGAACCAGGCATGTTGAGTCCATGCATTCATCTTTTCTGTGTCGCACAAATACACGGTGGTTGGAACCAAAGATCTCAAATTTGGACTCATCAGACCAAAGCACAGATTTCCACTGGTCTAATGTCTATTCCTTGTGTTCTTTAGTCCAAACAAGTCTCTTCTGCTTGTTGCCTGTCCTTAGCAGTGGTTTCCTAGCAGTTATTTTACCATGAAGGCCTGCTGCACAAAGTCTCCTCTTAACAGTTGTTGTAGAGATGTGTCTGCTGCTAAAACTCTGTGTGGCATTGACCTGGTCTCTAATCTGAACTGCTTTTATCCTCTGATTTCTGAGGCTGGTGACTCGGATAAACTTATCCTCAGAAGCAGAGGTGACTCTTGGTCTTCCTTTCCTGGGGCGGTCCTCATGTGAGCCAGGTTCTTAGTAGCACTTGATGGTTTTTGCTACTGCACTTGGGGACATTTTCAAAGTTTTACCAATTTTTCGGACTGACTGACCTTCATTTCTTAAAGTAATGCTGGCCACTCGTTTCTTAAGTAAAGCTGCTTTTTTCTTGCCATAATACAAATTCTAACAGTCTATTCAGTACGACTATCAGCTGTGTATCAACCAGACTTCTGCACAACACAACTGATGGTCCCAACCCCATTTATAAGGCAAGAAATCCTACTTATTAAACCTGACAGGGCACACCTGTGAAGTGAAGACCATTCCCGGTGACTACCTCTTGATGCTCATCAAGAGAATCTCAAGAGTGTGCAAAGCAGTCATCAAAGCAAAAGGTGGCTACTTTGAAGAACCTAGAATATAAGACAAAATTTCAGTTGTTTCACACTTTTTTGTTAAGTATATAATTCCACATGTGTTAATTCATAGTTTTGATGCCTTCAGTGTGAATTCACAATTTTCATAGTCATGAAAATACAGAAAAATCTTTAAATGAGAAGGTGTGTCCAAACTTTTGGTCTGTACTGTATATATATCTATATATACATATATATATATATATATATATATTGCTAAAAAAATAAAGGGAACACTAAAATACCACATCCTAGATATCTCTGAATGAAATATTTCAGTTGCAGATTTTTATTCATTGCATAGTGGAATGTGTTCAGAACAATAAAACATAACAATTATACAATTATCAATGCAAATCAAAACTAATATCCCATGGAGGTCTAGATTTGGAATGATACTCAAAATCAAAGTGGAAAATCAAATTACAGGCTGATCCAACTTCAGTGGAAATACCTCATGACAAGGTAAAGACGCTGAGTATTGTGTGTAGCCTCCATGTGTCTGTATGACCCCCCCTACTGTACAACAACTAGGCATGCTCCTGATGAGACGGCAGATGGTCTCCTGAGGGATCTCCTCCCAGACCTGGACTAAAGCATATACCAACTCCTGGACAGTCTGTGGTGCAACGTGACGTTGGTGGATGGAGCGAGACATGATGTCCCAGATGTGCTCAATCGGATTCAGGTCTGGGGAATTGGCGGCCCAGTCCATAGCTTCAATTCCTTCATCTTGCAGGAACTGCTGACACATTCCAGCCACACGAGGTGTGGCATTGTCCTGCATTAGGAAAAACCCAGGGCCAATCGCACCAGCATATGGTCTTACAAGGGGTCTGAGGATTTCATCTCTGTACCTAATAGCTGTCAGTCTACCTCTAGCGAGCACATGGAGGGCTGTGCCACCCCACACCATTACTGACCTATTGCCAAACTGATCATGCTGAAGGATCTTGCAGGCCGCAGATCGCTCCCCACGGCATCTCCAGACTCTGTCTCGTCTGTCACATGTGCTCACTGTGAACCTGCTTTCATCTGTGAAGAGCATAGGATGCCAGGGGCAAATTTGACAATCCTGGTGTTCTGTTGCAAATGCTAATCGTCCTGCCCGGTGTTGGACTGTGAGCATAACCCCCATCTGTGGACATCGGGCACTCAGACCATCCTTATGGAGTCGGTTTATAATTGTTTGCGCAGACACATGCACATTTGTGGCCTGTCTCCTGGTAGCGCCTCCAGCCTCTGGACACGAGGCTGACAGACACAGCAAACCTTCTTGTCACAGCTCGCATTGATGTGCCATCCTGGATGAGCTTCAGTACTTGAGCCACTTGTGTGGGTTGTAGAGTCCGTCTCATGCTACCACGAGTGTGAAAGCACAACCAACATTCAAAAGTGACCAATACATCAGACAGAAAGCATTTGTAGTGAGATGTGGTCTGTGGTCCCCACCTGCAGAACCGCTCCTTTATTGAGAGTGTCTTAATATTTGCCAATAATTTCCATCTGTTGTCTATACCATTTGCATAACAGCATGTGAAATTGATTGTCAATCAGTGTTGCTTCCTAAGTGGACAGTTTGATTTCACAGAAGTTTGATTTACTTGGACTTACATTATATTCTGTTGTTTAAGTGTTCCCTTTATTTTTTTGAGCAGTGTATATATATATATATATATATATATATACATATTTATATATATATATGTATATATATATATATATATATATTATTGCATTATATGCATATATCATTTTCTTCATTTATTTTTCTTTCTTTCCCCTTCTCTGTTCTAAACTTTTTTCTGCTCCAAACTTCCTAATCCCTATTCTTCTCATCCTTTTTTTTCTCCTTTTTTGCTCTTTTATTCTTGTCTTTTCTTTTCACTCTTGTATTCATTTGTTTTGTCCCCTTCCCTATCCCCCCTATCACTTGGTATTCACACATACCATTTCAAATTTTCAAGAATAAGTTCGATCCCCCTCTTTTTACCCATGACAACATTTATGTATGCTATACATACATATTCAATTTTTTATCCTTATACATTTGTCACAAGTACAATCTTTATTATTATTATTATTATTATTATTATTATTATTATTATTATTATTTTTGGAGTTATACATTTTGCTTTATTCTGTTTCAAATTTTTATATAAACCATCTCCAAGAATGTTCAAGTTATTTTTACACACTATAATATAGTTTCCACTAGGTACTTATGTTACCTGATCTTTTATTTAAGTTTTGACAGTTTCTAGATCACAAACTTTATTAAAGAAAGAAAAACAATAGTAATCTTCCAAATTTTCACATTGGCCAGTTGATCTTTTTTATGCTCCTACTTCCTGACCTTTCAGGAACAGTTTTCAGCTGTCTCTTTATTATCCAAGACAGGATTACAATGACAAGTAACACCTCTATATCTCTACATACAACTCATAACATTTGATCCCCACTCACTATAGATGATGCTGTCACAGCTGACCCTGATCTTTCCTCCTTCACAATGACCTTTGCAGAGGCTCCTTATATGATTCACTAAAGGTAGGGTCAGGGTATGACCAATATGGCTATATACATCTGTTGTTTCCTGATACAACAGGAAGTTAGATAATAAAAAAAGCTTCAGTTGCCAGTATGAAAATTGCAAGATTTCTGTTTTTTAATACAAATTATGATATGAAAACAATTGACAAAAATGGTTTAAAATACATTTAATACAAACACCTCATTTAAACAATACATATTTTTTTTTATTATAGCTTTCCTTTAAGTCACTTTTTTGAGATTCAGGAGTATGTAAGAAGCATGGTAAGATGGAAATCTGCAGAATTTATTTGTGTGGCTATAAACAGTTAAGTATTCTGAGCAGGTATGGAAAGTGGGTTTCAATAAGCTTGAAAACAGCCTCATAATGCAAGTTCCTGAACTCAAGACTGCAAAGTACACATAGAAATATCTGTGTGGGAGGACTCCATTGTGACAATTTACTAATCAGCTCCGGCTCTATCTTCCTCCTGTCATTTGTAATGTATTAGTTCAGCCATTATCCAAAAGGTCTGTCTGATCATTGCCGCCTGTCATTGACATTAAAGGGAAGTCCCTCACCTTTTGAGATAATTCAGCCGACAGTTATTGTTATTGTATGCTGAGCGACAAATGATTTAAAACATTTTATGAAAAATTATATATTCCTCGTGACTATGATACCAGGCTACAAACTGGGAGGATTATGTTTCACTCTAAAATAAATATGCATTTGTTTACCTGCTATTTGTTATACTGTAAATATCCAGATGTGAAAATAGAAAAATAAGTAAATTAAAAAGAATAAATAACTAAAGAGACAATTGAGAGTTCATCAACCCTATGAATTCATTCCAGTTATGTGTGTATTTACCCACTAAGCTGAACACAAATTTTATGAAACATGCAACTGTCACAGGTGTGTCAGATGCAGCAGACCGTCGCTCTGCATCTGGCTGCAGAAGGTCTCTGCGTTTGGCATTACAGATGCCTCCTAATCCTTCTGACTCTTGGACCCAGCGGCAACTTCCCTCCAGCCCTAGTTGAAACGCCTGGACCTGGGTGTTTATAAATCCCCAGTTTGCTGCAGAGTGTCACCAGTGATTTTCAAATTTTCCCTTGTGAAGGATTGGAGCTATAACAGTCGGCTAACTTCCTTTCTGGTGCTGTTTGAGGTCATTTGGTGTTACCCCTTTGTGTCTGGTCAAGCTAAGTTAATTCCTCTTGTCTGTCTACATTTTTGTCTTTAGTTTACAGTGGGGATTGACTGATCCTCATCCTCTCCCCCTCCTTAACCAGGGCCTAGCTCTAGGGAGATACAGGGATTAAGTTTCCTGCTTGTCGATTGGTGAGGAACCAATTCAGGGATGGTAGGGGAGGTAGGGTGTAATCAGATCTGCCTAGGGGTCTCCACTCTCCCTTTCCCTAGTGTCTGGGCTTCCTTCCCCTCATCCCTTTGTGTTGCACTTAGTCTTCCCACACTGTGCATTACATTATCACCGGCCTTGCATATTTAGGAAAAAAAAACTGGCACGTGTTTTTTTTGTGTATGTTTTTTCTCCTGAGCATGTTTTTTTTCCCTTTCTCCATTGGTCATGGATCCAGTTGTTGGGCTGGCAGAGCAGCTACGCTGTCTGTCTCTGTCATGCGGTTCTGCAGCAGAACAGTGGCTCCAGGTTGCTAATGTTAGGGTCTCTGCAGGTAGGCTGGTCCGGCAGGAACCCAAGCTTGCCCTCCCGGACAAGCTTTCCAGAGGTAGAGACAAGTTTTTTTATTTCAAGGAAGTTTGCAAACTGTACTTTAAACTTCGTCCTCACTCCTTCAGAAATGAGGAGCAACGAGTTGGTATTGTCAGCACTCAGTTACAAGGAGATATCCTCAATCCTGGGATTTCTCCTTGCTGTAGTCTTGCTTGTCTCCAATCTTTGGAGGGATCTTTAGGGGCTCTAGCCCTTATCTATGATGACCTTGACCGAGTTACCTTGGCTGAGTCCAGGATGTGTCACCTTCAGCAAGGGAATCGGCCAGTGGAGATTATAGCTGCGAATTACGCAGATGAGCAGATGATACTAAATGGAATGACCAGGCTCTCAGAAGCCAATTTCTTCAGGACCTTACTGAAAGGTTGAGGGATGCTTTGGCAGCGTATGAAACCCCTGAGTCCTTGGAGGCTGCTATGTCGTTGGCTATTTGTGTTGATAGACACCTTCGGGATCGTGTGGGCAAACTTGGTCTGAAGCTACAGGAAATGTCTGACTTCTGTAATTGCAGACAATTGGTATCTGTACCAAATATTAAGGTCTGTTTTTCTATTGTATCAAATACTTTTTCATGCACTAAAATGCAAATTAATTATGTAAAAATCAAGCAATGTGATTTTCTGGATTTTTTAAAGATTCTATCTCTCACAGTTGAAGTCTACCTAAGATAAAAATTACAGACCTCTCCATTCTTTGTAGGTGGGAAAACTTGCAAAATTGCCAGTGTATCAAACAGTTATTTTTCCTACTGAAGATATATGATAGGAAGATATTAGATATATAACAGATCATAAATTGATAAATATCCTAATTTAACAAGCCTCTTGGATATTATAAAGTTGCACCCTTTAGTGCTTTTCATGTGGAGTTTATTCTACATCTTTGTAGACTTGCTAAACCAAATAAATAAATAGATGAAAAAAATATCGTGGGTCTCCCCTAATTTATAAAACCAGCAAAGGTAAAGCAGACAGCTGAGAGCTGATATTATCAGGCTGGGAAGGTCCAAGGATATTCTTATCAGCCTAAAAATATGAACCTGCAGCTGTCCCAGAAGTGGCGAATCACATTTGATGTGCTGACTCTGGTGCTTTGCCTTGGTCCTACCCGATTACCCTGGTCTTTTGGCAATCGGGGTAATGGGACTTGGGGTTGATGTCAGCTGTGTTTTGTCAAAAACTAAACATGGCATAAAGCCCTGGTTTTGGTAATGGAGAGGTGGCAATTAGACTCTCTCATAACTAACCCAGAAATAAAAAAAAAAACACACAGAAAAAAAAGTTTGTTTGAATAAACACTTTCCCTAGTTCACCAATTTATTAAAAAAACAAACAAAAAAATGCAGAACCAACATCGTCCAAGGAATCCAACATAGTCCACCAATGGAAACCTGAAAAATATGGAAAGAGAGAAAATAAAAAGACACAATCCCTTTTTCACCAATTTATCAGAAAAAGTGGTCCCACACAGGGTCTGACCTAGTCCAGCGCTTCCCCCGAAGTTCCCCGAATCCATCTATAAATGACTTTTTCTGAATCTCTCTGTAGGCTTTTAGCAGTAGCCATCCCGGCTCCCGCTGTGCTCCACGAGACCAAGCAGATCTGAACAGCAGTGAGGTCACATACCTATACCGCTCAAAAGAGTCACTGGGTTACGTTGCCCTTTGTGATACTTCATTACTATGATGAGCAGTAGAATTACTGGCATCACCGCTATTCAGATCCATGGATCACAGAGGGAATCAGCGACTTTGATGAGCAGTCACATCAGTACCCGGCAACTGTGAATAGCAGTAACAGTACTGCTTTTCACAGTTGCCAAGGCCAGATTCGGGGGAACACCAGATGTTGGACCTGCATAGGAACAGTTTCTCTAAGAAATAGGTGAAAGAGGGACAGTGTCTTGCTTATTTTCTCTCTTTTCATGTTTTTAGGTATCCATTTGTGGACTATGTCGCTTTCCCAAGATTATGTCACAACTGCATATGTTTCTTTTCTTTTTCAATAAATTAGCGTCCAGGGAAAGTGTCGGAGAGTGTGTTTTAAAATAAAGTATTTTTTGTGTGTGATATATTTTTGATTACTGGGTTAGTAATTTGGATGTCTGTTAGACACGTCTCCATTGCTAACACCAGGGCATGATTCCAGCTATGATTTTTGACAAATCACAGCTGACTTCAACCCTATTACCTCGATTACCACCTCACCAGGCTTATCTATCTATCTATCTATCTATCTATCTATTTATCAAAATAAAACACCACAGCACTCTGTAAGGGTCAAGATACATGAAAACACTAGAAGTATTAAACCTAAGCTGTATGTTTACTCAATATACAGTACAAACCAAAAGTTTGGACACACCTTCTCATTTAAAGATTTTTCTGTATTTTCATGACTATGAAAATTGTACATTCACACTGAAGGCATCAAAACTATGAATTAACACATATGGAATTATACACTTAAAGGGAACCTGTCACCCCGAAAATCGCGGGTGAGGTAAGCCCACCGGCATCAGGGGCTTATCTACAGCATTCTGTAATGCTGTAGATAAGCCCCCGATGTTACCTGAAAGAGGAGAAAAAGACGTTATATTATACTCACCCAGGGGCGGTCCCGCTGCTGGTCAGGTCGGATGGGTGTCTCCGGTCCGCTGCGGCGCCTCCCATCTTCATTACAAGACGTCCTCTTCTGATCTTCAGCCACAGCTCCGGCGCAGGTGTACTTTGCTCTGCCCTGTTGAGGGCAGACAAAGTACTGCAGTGCACAGGCGCCGGAAAGGTCAGAGGCCCGGCACCTGCGCACTGCAGTAATTTGTCTGCCCTCAACAGGGCAGAGCAAAGTACGCCTGCGCCGGAGCCGCGGTGTGAAGACCAGAAGAGGACGTCTTGTAATGAAGATGGGAGGCGCCGCAGCGGACCGGAGACACCCATCCGACCTGACCAGCAGCGGGACCGCCCCTGGGTGAGTATAATATAACGTCTTTTTCTCCTCTTTCAGGTAACATCGGGGGCTTATCTGCAGCATTACAGTATGCTGTAGATAAGCCCCTGATGCCGGTGGGCTTACCTCACCCGCGATTTTTGGGGTGACAGGTTCCCTTTAACAAAAAAGTGTGAAACAACTGAAATTATGTCTTATATTCTTGGTTCTTCATAGTAGCCACCTTTTGCTTTGATGATCGATTTGCACACTCTTGGCATTCTCTTGATGAGCTTCAAGAGGTAGTCACCGGGAAAGGTTTTCAATTCACAGGTGTGCCCTGTCAGGTTTAATAAGTGGGATTTCTTGCCTTATAAATGGGGTTGGGGCCATCAGTTGTGTTGTGCAGAAGTCTGGTGGATACACAGCTGATAGTTCTACTGAAGAGACTGTTAGAATTTGTATTATGGCAAGTAAAAAGCAGATAGGTACAGAAAAACAAGTGGCCATCATTACTTTCAGAAATGAAGGTCAGTCCGAAAAATTGGGCAAACTTTGAACGTGTCCCCAAGTGCAGTGGCAAAAATCATCAAGCGCTACAAAGAAACTGGCTCAAATAAGGATGGCCCCAAGACATGAAGACCAAGAGTCACCTCTGCTTCTGAGGATAAGTTTATCCGAGTCACCAGCCTCGGAAATCGCAGTTTAACAGCAGCTCAGATTACAGACCAGGTCAATGCCACACAGAGTTCTAGCAGCAGACACATCTCTACATCAACTGATAAGAGGAGACTTTGTGCAGCAGGCCTTCATGGTAAAATAGCTGCTAGGAAACCACTGCTAAGGACAGGCAACAAGCAGAAGAGACGTGTCTGGGCCAGAGGCGTAGCTAGGGTTTTGGTCCAGGGGGCGAAGCTTCTGAGTGGGCCCCTAACCAGGTAACCTTGATTACAACTCGATGACGCCCCCTAATAGTGGAGGAGAACCTCAGAAGATGACCGCGCTGTTACTGAAGATAATCTATATATATAATTGTCTAAGGGTTTTTCCGTCTGTCTGTCTGTCTGTCTTTCTGTCTGTCTGTCTGTCTGTCCTGGAAATCCCGCGTCTCTGATTGGTCGAGGCCGCCAGGCCTCGACCAATCAGCGACGGGCACAGTATCGACGTAGAAATCCCGCGTCTCTCATTGGTCGAGGCTGCCAGGCCTCGACCAATCAGCGACGGGCACAGCGACGATGATGTAATAAAGGACGTAGACATCCTGTGTCTCTGATTGGTCGAGCCGCCAGGCCTCGACCAATCAGCGACGGGCACAGCAACGATGATGTAATAAAGGACGTAGATATCCCACGTTTCTGATTCAGCGACGGGCACAGTATCGACGTAGATGTCATAATGGTTGCCATGGCGAAGATGATGTCATAAAGGTTGCCTCGACCAATCAGCAACGGGCACAGTCTGCCGCGAATTCTGGAATCATCATTGTCCATATACTACGGGGACATGCATATCCTAGAATACCCGATGCCTTAGAATCAGGCCACAATCTAGTCTCTATATAACGACCAACATGGATATTACCGCCATATGGTCAGTGGTAGATACCAGCCCTACAGAGCATATAAGAGATCACAGCACAGTTATAGATAATGACTTACCAGTGACGTTTTTTTATGATGGAATTGTTCACTTTTCCCATCTTTTACATCTGGCCCAGACCGACATGATAACTTCTTCAACTCGTCTGCAGAGAAAACAACAAAGACACGTTTCACTTCTCACATTCCAGCCATCACCATCTATTCCCAACCTGCACAAACCCCTCATCCTGCTGATACCCCAATACTGAGCCCCTGCTGCCGTATGTGTCCCTATTAATACACGTGATACCCCAAGACTGAGCCGCTGCTACCGTATGTGTCCCTATTACTGCACCTGATACCCCAATACTGAGCAGTTGCTGCCGTATGTGTCCCTATTAATGCACCTGATACCCCAACACTGAGACGTTGCTGCCGTATGTGACCCTATTACTCCATCTGATACCCCAATACTGAGCCGCTGCTGTCGTATGTGACCCTATTACTCCACCTGATACCCCAATACTGAGCCGCTGCTGCCATATGTGTCCCTATTACTGCACCTGATACCCCAATATTGAGCCGCTGCTGCCGTATGTGTCCCTCTTAATTCCCCTGATACCCCAATACTGAGCCGCTGCTGCTGTATGTGACCCTATTACTGCACCTACTCTGTGGTTCTCTGTACCCTATAAATTCTAAAGCACCCCTCTGTAATATAGTAATGCCGGGTGCAAGTGCCCTAGAAAACAGAACACATTTTGCCCCCTAGAAATTAAAAATGCTCTCTGTGTGCCCCTTTGATAGTCACAGTAACCTGAGTTCTCCTATTACAATAAGTGTCCACTTTACATTTAATAATGTCCTGAATCTCCCCCCGTACAGCTCCCCTATATACAGTATAGAGCCCCCTAACTGTATAGCACCACCCACACAGTATACTGACCCCTTAGTAGCCTTCAAACTGTTTGATGGCTCCAACACTGTAATCCCCACACTGTATGATGGCCCCATAAATAACCGCCATATAGTATAATGTGCCAGATAGTCCTCAATATAGCACAAGGCAGCACCCCTATAGGCAGACCCTGTAGTTTAAAGCACCCCCCATAGGCAGACCCTGTAGTATAAGGCAGCACGCTCCCATAGGCAAATCCTGTAGAATAAGGCAGCACCCCCCCATAGGCAGATCCTGCAGAATAAGGCAGCACTCCCCCTATGGGCAGATCCTGTATATAAGGCAGCACTCGCCCCCATAGGCAGATCCTGTAGAATAAGGCAGCACTCCCCCATATAGGCAGATCCTGTATATAAGGCAGCACTCCCCCCTATAGGCAGATCCTGTATATAAGGCAGCACTCCCTCCCCTATAGGCAGTTGCTGTATATAAGGCAGCACTCCCTCCCCTATAGGCAGATCCTGTATATAAGGCAGCACTCCCCCTATAGGCTGATCCGGTATATAAGGCAGCACTCCCCCCTATAGGCTGATCCTGTATATAAGGCAGCACTCCCCCTTATAGGCTGATCCTGTATATAAGGCAGCACTCCCCCCTATAGCCAGATCCTGTATATAAGGCAGCACTCCCCCTATAGCCAGATCCTGTATATAAGGCAGCACTCCCCCTTATAGGCAGATCCTGAATATAAGGCAGCACTCCCCCTATAGGCAGATCCTGTATATAAGGCAGCACTCCCCCCTATAGCCAGATCCTGAATATAAGGCAGCACTCCCTCCCCTATTGGCAGATCCTGTATATAAGGGAGCACTCCCTCCCCTATAGGCTGATCCTGTATATAAGTCAGCACTCCCTCCCGTATAGGCAGATCCTGTATATAAGGCAGCACTCCCCCTTTATGATGATCCTGTATATAAGGCAGCACTCCCCCTAGAGGCAGATCCTGTATATAAGGCAGCACTCCTCCCTACAGGCAGATCTGTATATAAGGCAGCATTCCCCCTATAGGCAGATCCTGTATATAAGGCAGCACTCCCCCCTATAGTCAGATCCTGTATATAAGACAGCACTCCCTCCCCTATAGGCAGATCCTGTATATAAGGCAGCACTCCCTCCCCTATAGGCAGATCCTGTATATAAAGCAGCACTCCCCCCCTATAGCCAGATCCTGTATACAAGGCAGCACTCCCTCCCCTATAGGCAGATCCTGTATATAAGGCAGCACTCCCCCCTACAGCCAGATCCTGTATATAAGGCAGCACTCCCCCTAGAGGCAGATCCTGTATATAAGGCAGCACTCCCTCCCCTATAGGCAGATCCTGTATATAAGGCAGCACTCCCTCCCCTATAGGCTGATCCTGTATATAAGGCAGCACTCCCCTCCTATAGGCAGATATACTGTAGAATAAGGCAGCCCCCATAAAAACACAGTAAATAAATACTCACCTCTCTAACCCCTTGTTCCAGCGGTGCTTCCTGCTCCTGCTCCCGCTCATCTGACAGCGGGCTCTGGGTGGTGACGTCATCGTGCCCGCTGTCAGACGGTGTGGGGGATGATGGGGAAGGAGCGCAGCGCTCCTTCCTTCATCACTGCAGTGAGCTGTATCGGCTAGATACCTCTGCCCCCCCCCCGGTAGCTACGCTACTGGTTTGGACTAAAGAACTCCAGGAATGGACATTAGACGAAATCTGTGCTTTGGTCTGATGAGTCCAAATTTGAGATCTTTGCTTCCAGCCACCGTCTCTTTGTGCGACACCCAAAAGATGAACGGATGGACTCTACATGCCTGGTTCCCACCGTGAAGCATGGAGGAGGAGGTGTGATGGTGTGGGGGTGCTTTGCTGGTGACACTGCTTGGGATTTATTCAAAATTGAAGGCATACTGAACCAGCATGGCAACCACAGCATCTTGCAGCAGCATACTATTCCATCCGGTTTGCGTTTAGTTGGACCATCATTTATTTTTCAACAGGACAATGACCCCAAACACACCTCCAGGCTGTGTAAGGGCTATTTGACCAAGAAGGAGAGTGATGGGGTGCTGCGCCAGATGACCTGGCCTCCACAGTCACCAGACCTGAACCCAATTGAGATGGCTTGGGGTGAGCTGGACCACAGAGTGAAGGCAAAAGGGCCAACAAGTGCTAAGCATCTCTGGGAACTCCTTCAAGATTGTGATTGTTGAAAGAGCATTCCTGTTGACTACTTCTTGAAGCTCATCAAAAGAATGCCAAGAGTATGCAAAGCAGTCATCAAAGCAGAAAGGTGGCTACTTTGAAGAACCTAGAATATAAGACATAATTTCAGTTGTTTCACACTTATTTGTTAAGTATATCATTCCACATGTGTTAATTCATAATTTTGATGCCTTCAGTGTGAATGTACAATTTTCATAGTCATGAAAATACTGAAAAATCTTTAATCTTTGTCCGGCTGAGTAGGTACAATTGTAACTTCCGTTTTAAAATTGCAATAATTTTTTTTCTAAAAGCCGTAGAGGGCTGAAATTTCGTGACATCTCTGCAGTTTTGGTCCAGAAGATATTGGCCAAATTTCAATAAAATATATATGAAGGTACAATTGTACCTCTGCAGCCTGTTAACGTTGTAAAATTATGCAGCCTGACGAAGGTTAAATAAGAAGGTTTGTCCAAACTTTTGGTCTGTATGGTATGTACTTACAAAAAATGAAGGTTATTAGCGCAAAACTTGGCCAATTCATGTGTTTATTATTGGAGGTTTTGACTACCTCATGTCTGACTCTGCACTCTTCCCATTAACCTATAGTTCTATTTGCCCATTTAAATTGTAGGCTTATAGCCTGAGAGAGACATGTTTGTCCATGTAATTGTAGGAGTTTTAGCTTGAGAGTTGCATGTTCAGTAGGATGTGAAAGTGGCATGTCCAGTAGGAAGGACTAGACCAATTAGAGAAGTGTTACCTTACAGTGGTTGACGGGCACACATGAATTGGCCAATTTATGCGCTAAGAACCTTTCATTTTTTGTAAGTACATCTTATTGAGTGCCAATACAGCTTATTTTTTAATACTTCCAGTGTTTTCATATATCTTGGTCACTAATTCATCTATGCATATATGCAGGTTCAAGTTCCCTAAGGAGGTTAAAACATGAAGTAAAAAAATGTAAATATAAAAATAGCTGCATCTGTGAGAGTCTGCATTGCAATAAGAAGCAATCAATACATTATATGTATGCCAATATGGTATTAATAGAAATGTCAGCTCTAGGGATGAGCAAGCACTGAAATGCTCGGGTGTTCGTTGCTGGAACCGAGCATTTCCTAATACTCGCATGCTCATTTTCGAGTAACGAATATAATGGGAGTCAATGGGAAAGCCGACCCTACAAAGAGGTTTTGGGGCAGTGAAAATGTTCAAATGGATGGGAAAGAGGGCTGTAACTACAACCGGGACAGCTGGGGCACTGCCCGGGGCCCCAACCACCCAAAGGGTCCCAAACTGATGGTAAAAAATTGTATTCTAATACTTTAATTTCTCATAAAATACCCAGCGCCTATATTCCTGTCAGACAATGTCAACCGGAGGACAGGAGAGACTATAATTTCAATAATTTCCAGGAACTCTGCCACCTCTCAATGAATGGAAAACTACACTGGCCTGGAGAGTCTCATAGCACAAGATTTGTAACAATATGTTAGTCTGGATATGACAGAGAGTTGGCAAGGCAGGCACAGTGCACACTGACTGTAACAAACTCTCAGCATCAGTGAGAGGAGACAGTCTCAGCAGACCCAAATATCTCTGTGACAAAGTGTGAGAAGCCGGTGCATCATATATTTCACTGTTCCTGTGACTGTGTCTAAGGCTGAACGATCCTTCTCTAAGCTTAAACTCATAAAAAACTACTTGAGAAGTACTATGGCTCAAGAAAGACTCAGCAGCTTAGCTTTACTTTCAATTGAGAATGATCGTGCTCTACAGATCAACTTTGACAAAGTAATTAATAAATTTGCTTCTCTGAAAGTTAGGAAACAAATGTTTAAGTAGCTGTTTAAAACTGAACAAATTGGTAATGTTTAAGTAATGTTATGTTTAAGTGAACAAAGTTTAAATGTATACTATTTAAAACTACTTAATATTTAATAAACATATACAGTTATTTAAAAATTGTGCAATATTTGGAATTATTCACCTTATTAATTTTCCAAACATATTCACTGAACATTTAACTTCTAAAACTTGCATCATAAACAAAATCTATTAAAGGTCTTAGTGACAGAGCCAATTTGGTACTTAATGACCGAGCCAATTTTTACAATTCTGACCACTGTCACTTTATGAGGTTATAACTCTGGAACGCTTTAACGGATCCCGCAGATTGAGATTGTTTTTTCATGACATATTGTACTTCATGTTAGTGGTGACATTTCTTCGATATTATTTGCGATTATTTATGAAAAAAACGGAAATATGGCGAAAATTTTTACAATTTTGCAATTTTCAAATTTGTATTTTTATGCCCTTAAATCAGAGAGATATGTCACAAAACATAGTTAATAAATAACATTTCCCACATGTCTACTTTACATCAGCACAATTTTGGAAACAATTTTTTTTTGTTAGGGAGTTGTAAGGGTTAAAAGTTGACCAGCAATTTCTCATTTTTACAACACCATTTTTTTTAGGGACCACATCACATTTGAAGTCGTTTTGAGGAGTCTATATGATAGAAAATAACCAAGTGTGACACCATTCTAAAAACTGCACCCCTCAAGGTGCTCAAAACCACATTCAATAAGTTTATTAACCCTTTACGTGCTTCACAGGAACTGAAACAATGTGGAAGGAAAAAATGAACATTTAACTTTTTTTGCAAACATTTTACTTCAGAACCATTTTTTTCATTTTCACAAGTGTAAAAACAGAAATGTAACCATAAATGTTATTGTGCAATTTCTCCAGAATACGCCGATATCCCATATGGGGGGGTAAACCACTGTTTGGGCGCACCACAGAGCTTGGAAGAGAAGGAGCGTCGTTTGACTTTTTCAATGCAGAATTGGCTGGAATTGAGATCGGATGCCATGTCACGTTTAGGGAGCCCCTGATGTGCCTAAACAGTGGAAACTCCCCACAAGTGACACCATTTTGGAAACTAGACCCCTTAAGGAACTTGTCTAAATGTGTGGTGAGCACTTTGATTCCCCAAGTGTTTCAAAGAAGTTTATAACGTAGAGCCGTGAAAATAAAAAATCGCATTTGTTTACACAAAAATGATCTTTTTGCCCACAAATTCTTATTTTCACAAGGGTAACAGGAGAAATTAGACCACAAAAGTTGTTGTGCAATTTCTCCTGAGTACGTCGATACCCCATATGTGGGGGTAAATCACTGTTTGTGCGCACCGCAGAGCTTGGAAGACAAGGAGTGCCATTTCACTTTTTCAATGTAGAATTGGCTGGAATTGAGATCGGACGCCATGTCGTATTTGGAGAGCCTCTGATGTGCCTAAACAGTGGAAACCCCCCACAAGTGACCCTATTTTGGAAACTAGACCCCTTAAGGAACTTATCTAGATGTGTGTTGAGCACTTTAAACGCCCAGGTGCTTCACGGAAGTTTATAACGTAGAGCCGTGAAAGTAAAAAATCGCATTTATTCCACAAAAATGATTTTTTGCCCCCCAATTTTTTTTTCACAAAGGTAACAGGAGAAATTAGACCACAAAAGTTGTTGTGCAATTTCTCCTGAGTACGTCGATACCCCATATGTGGGGGTAAACCACTGTTTGTGCGCACCGCAGAGCTTGGAAGACAAGGAGTGCCATTTCACTTTTTCAATGTAGAATTGGCTGGAATTGAGATCGGACGCCATGTCGCGTTTGGAGAGCCCCTGATGTGCCTAAAGAGTGGAAACGCTCCACAAGTGACACCATTTTGTAAACTAGACCCCTTAAGGAACTTATCTAGATGTGTGGTGAGCACTTTAAACTCCCAGGTGCTTCACGGAAGTTTATAACATAGAGCCGTGAAAATAAAAAAATCGAATTTTTTCTACAAAAATGAACTTTTGCCCCCAAATTTTTATTTTCACAAGGGTAACAGGAGAAATTAGACCACAAAAGTTGTTGAACAATTTCTCCTGAGTACGTCGATATCTCATTTTTTGGGGTAAACCACTGTTTGGGCGCACTGCAGAGCTTGGAAGAGAAGGAGTGCTGTTTTACTTTTTCAATGTAGAATTAGATGGAATTGAGATCGGACGCCATGTCGTGTTTGGAGAGCCCCTGATGTGCCTGAACAGTAGAAACCCCCCCACAAGTGACCCCATTTTGGAAACTAGACCCCTTAAGGAATTTATCTAGATGTGTGTTGAGCACTTTAAACCCATACGTGCTTTACAGAAATTTATAAAGTAGAGCCGTGAAAATAAAAAATCCTTTTATTTTCCTCAAAAATGATTTTTTTTAGCCTGCAATTTTTTTTTATTTTCTCAAGGGTAACAGGAGACATTGGACCCCGAAATCTGTTGACCAGTTTGTCCTGAGTATGCTGATATTCCATATGTGGGGGGGGCACTGTTTGGGCACCCATCGGGGCTCGGAAGGGAAGGAGCACCGCTTGGAATGCTACCCCCGGCAACCGAGACCCCAGAGAAAATCTGACTCTGGGGGGCGCTATTCACTTTTTCCACAGCGCCGTTAATTAATGGCGCTGTGGTTTAAGTACCCTTAACTGCTGCCATTAAAAGGTGTATGGACGATCGATAAGGGGTTAAAGGTCTTGCAGAACATGGTGAGGCCTGTGTGTTGTAAACAACAATGCGTAGCAGGCTTCACCATGTTCCGCACAACCTCTAGTGATTGAAATGTTGAGTGGCCCCACTATGAAGTTTTGCCCCGGGGCCCCGAAGTTTATAGTTACGGCACTGATGGGAAAAGTGCTGAATGTAAGGAGAACAGCTTGGGGAAGACCCTTGGAAGCATGTCTGACTCCAGATCGCTGCTGAGAACAATGGTGTGACACTTTTACTCCACTGGAGTGAATATAAAGTATGACAAACCAACAAGAAATTACATTTTACAGAAAGAAAAATGTTAAGAAACATTTTCTCCTGTATAATGACTTAAGGCAAAATTTTAAAGGATTTAAAAAATATATATAATTTAACTAAACCAAAATGTTTTTTTATTAAAAAATAGGACATTTCAGTTTACTTTATGAAGGAAGCAAAAACTGCCAAAAATTAGGGACTCACAGGAACAGCATACATCCTGAATTAGACATAAAGAAGGGCCTCATACACATTCTGTTTCAATTGTCATGTATTGGTACTCCTAAACTCATAAAGGTTATGCACATTTAAGGGTTATATACAAAGCAAATGTACTCCAGACCATGCAATATGAGCAATATAATACCGATATAGATATGTGCACACAATGAGTAAAATTTCAACACCATTTCTGCATCTCTTGGCAGAAAAAACGCAGCTGCAAAATGTGTTTTTGTATGTGTTTCTGATTGACTGGAGTGAAGTTAATGGTGAAAAAACAAAGGGCAAAAACGTACAGAGAATTGGCATGCAGCAGATTATTTTCTGCACCTAATCTGCAAGTCAAAAATACTCAACATGTGCATGCCACCTCAGGTTTCTCATTCACTTTGCTGTCATCGGGTTTTGATTCAGGTTTTGTCACAAATCTGGTGAGAGAAAATGTGACAAAAGCGCACCAAATCTACAATGTGTGCAAACAGACTAAATTTTTAAAGACTTTTTTGAGAATTATATACCATGAAATGTACTCCAAACCACTAAATAGTCTATGGATGAGCAATATAATACCGATAAAATTTTGAACAAGTTTTTTAAAACTTTTATAGCAACGAAATGTACCCAAGAAGATGTAAACCCTATGGGCGAGCATTATAGCACCAATAAATTTTGAATCCAGTTTTTGGAGGGTTATATACCAACAAAATGTACCCAAGAACAAGAAATACTAGTTGGCTGAAAAATGAAACTCATAAAAATGTTTAAACTTTTTTTGAGTCTTATATATTACAAAATTTACCACACAACACAAGTGTATGTATAAGAAATGTGAAGAAACAAGGAAAATTTTCAAACTCTTTTTTTCTACTGTTATATGCCACAAAAATGCGACATAAAGAATGCAATATTGTATGGATGAGTAATATAATCCTGAACTATTTTTCTACACTTTTGTTATGTTTGACATACCACAGTAATGCAACAATAGCTGTGTTAAACTGTATAGATGAGTCATTAAATCCATAACAACATTTTGAACTAAAACATTTTGAAAGTGTGGTTGATGCACTTATAGTCCTAAAGGCTTTGCAGGAAGTGAAAAGCCAGACAGAAAATATGATACGGATAATCCATAGACCCCTGAAAGACAACAACTGGCAGATTTCAATAAAATGTTGACTATTACAAACACTTTATGTGCTGCTGTCATCTGGTGGTGTAGAAAAGTGTGGGCTTATCCATGCTTTGGAAATGGGTGATGATGCAGTGTACCTTGACCAGAAGCTCTGGCAAATCTGGGTACGTTTTCAGAAATTGCTGAACTACCAAGTTGAGCACATGAGCAAAGCTTCACAGCCACCACCAGGTTACGCCAATTATTACACAAGACAATGCCAGAGCTTCCAGATTCTGGCTGATGTTGTTGACGTGCTCTGAGATATTACATCGGAGATAGAGAAAGAAGAGGTGCAGGAGAGGCTGCAGGAACTGCTGTAGGAGATGGAAGAAACCCTGATAGAAGTAGGTTAAGCAATCCTCGGAATCAGGAGCACATGCACCTTGAAAGGGTGTGACTCGGCTGCAGCCTCCACAATGTTCACCCAGTGCAACGTCAGGGAAATGTATCATCCTTGGTCACAAGCACTTGTCCACATGTCTGTCGTTATGTGGACACTGTCAGTAAGTGAGTTGGTAAGGGCATGGGTGATGTTCCTGGGCATGTGCTGCAAGAAGGTGGGGATGCCACAGCAGGAGAGAAAATGACAGTTGGGGACAGAGTACCGAGGGATGGCTGCCACCATGAGTTGGCAGAAATCCTCCATGTCTACCAGCCTAAATGGAAACATTTGCACCACATGCAGCCTGGAAATGTGCTTTTTTAGCATTTGGGCCTGGGGGTGGGTGGCTGGGAACTTTCTTTGTCATTACAAGGCTTGGGGTAGGGACGGTTGAACGCTTGGCTGAGACAAGGATTTGGAAGCCACAGATAATGATAAGTCAGAATGTGAAGGGCAGGAGGCATCACCCGATAGCACCAATCGTGTGCTCAGGCATTATTCCCACCGAGTCGGGTGCTTAGATGACATGTGCCTAATCCTGCTGGAGATGGTTAGGTTCTAAGTGGTCAGGCCCCTGCTAATCTTTGCATGGTACAGTTGCAAATGGCCATTTTGTTTGTCTCAGAACTCTCTTTAATAAAGTTCCAGACTGGGGAACATCTAACTCTTTGACAGAGAAATTCAGGACTGTCAGTGCTCTGTGTAACTGCCTTATCCCTCTGGTCACCCCAGTGCCTCTTCCTGTCTGTTTCCGTGTTGCCGATTTCTCCCTCTTAGCGCTTGCTCTGTATGCCAGCTTCCCAGGTTGGGTGGGTGACTACAACATCCACCACCTCGTCTTCCACCACCACACCCTGGTCCTCTTGACTTGATGACATAACAACAACAAGACTTACCGGCACCTGTGTCTCACCATTATTTTCCCCCTCCTTATCAAAATTTGCCATTCCCCACTGTCATTTTGTTGTGGCCATGGCTGCTCTAAGTTTTGTGCATCACTAAATAGCATGTCACTCTGTACCTCTTGGAGCATGCAGGTTGAGAGGCCACAAACAAGAAATGTTGTAATTAACAGCTCCTCGGAGTGTCTTAGTGTAGGATCACTAGTTTCCTGATACTCAACATGGTGGGAGGAAGGAGGATCAGGGTGTAGATTAAGTGATCCAGACAGGGCTGCCACTAGAAATTTCGTGGGCCCCATACTGGCAAAATTTTTAGGGCCCCCTTGAGACTCCGCCCAGGCTCCACCCCAGCCCCGCCTCCATGATCCACCCCTCAAACTGTCCACAGTCCCACCGCTCTCTCTTGAAAAAACTCCACTTCTCACCTATCACACATTAACAGTTCCCATCACCAGATCACACATATTGCCGACAGCTTTTGTTTTTATTTATGATGATGTGTGCAAAACTGTAAAGCGCTGCGTAATATGTTAGGGCTATATAAAAATAAAGATTTATTTATTTATTTTTCAATTTTTAAAATGACCAATAATATCACATACAAGGAACAAATACCACCGCACCATGACCAGACCACATATTACCACCACATAGTGACTGAATACTACAATTCTGATCAGTAATAAAAAAAAGCACCATACTATCACCATAAGTGCCAGTATTCACAGGAGATCTGTACTTAGTATGCAGTGTCTGTGTACAGATAATACAGTGATCACTGGTGACATTATATACAGGAGCTCTGTATATATTATACAGTGTATAGTGTCAGTGTTTAGGTAACACTGACTCACCAGTGACGTCTCTAGGTGAAGTCCTTCATCTTTCATCCAGCACAGACCGCCATCACTTCATCCAGCCAGTACTCGTCTCTGCAGG
Organism: Ranitomeya imitator; assembly: GCF_032444005.1. Classification (NCBI taxonomy): domain Eukaryota; kingdom Metazoa; phylum Chordata; class Amphibia; order Anura; family Dendrobatidae; genus Ranitomeya; species Ranitomeya imitator. Next base: position 422,070,844 of record NC_091286.1, on the reverse strand, counting down.
AAATAACACAGTTATCTCGAGCTCCGCTTGTAGAACATATCACTTAATTTTTCCCAACTTCTACATTACACATGAAGAAAAAGAGGCGACATAGTATCACTCTGCACAGTAACAGGACCGCCCCCTCATTTAAAACAGTATCCTCAAAAAATAAAATAAATACATCACTGCAGTAATAATATCCCTAAATTAGTCCCTATGGTAATATTCCCCATCCTGGCCAACGTGTGTCTCATTCCTGGAGTCAACCATATGTTCTCCCATCCTGCCCTCATGAGTATCCATTCTGCCACATATGATCTCCCCATCCTGACCCATTTGTCTCCATCATATCCATCCTGCCCCATGATCCTGCACGATCTGTCTCCAATTCTGCCCCCAGTGTCTCCATTCATGCCCCCATGTCTGCAATCATGCCACTTGTCTCCAATCACGCCTCCTGTGTCTCCATTCTGCCCCATCTGTCTCCAATCCTTCCCCCATGTCTTTCATCATACCCTGTATCTCCATTCTGCTCATGTCCAGCATTCTGCCCCTTTGTCCAGCATTCTGCCCGTGTCCAGCATAGTGCCCCTGTGTCCAACATTCTGCCCGTGTCCAGCATCTCTGCCCCTGTGTCCAGCATTCTGCCCCTGTGTCCAGCATTCTGCCCCTGTATCCAGCCTACTGCCTCTGTGTCCAGCATACTGCCTCTTTGTCCAGCATAATGCCTGTGTCCAGCATAATGCCCCTATGTCCAGCATCTCTACCCCAGCGTGTCCAGCATTCTGCCCCTGTGTAGCATTCTGCCCTTGTGTCCAGCATACTGCCCCTTTGTCCAGCATTATGCCCCTGTGTCCAGCATAATGCCCCTGTGTCCAGCTTTCTGCCCCTGTGTCCAGCATCTCTGCCCCAGCGTGTCCAGCATTCTGCCCCTGTGTAGCATTCTGCCCTTGTGTCCAGCCTACTGCCCCTTTGTCCAGCATAATGCCCCTGTGTCCAGCATAATGCCCCTGTGTCCAGCTTTCTGTCCCTTTGTCCAGCATCTCTGTCCCAGCGTGTCCAGCATTCTGCCCCTGTGTAGCATTCTGCCCCTGTGTCCAGCATACTGCCCCTTTGTCCAGCATAATGCCCCTGTGTCCAGCATAATGCCCGTGTCCAGCTTTCTGCCCCTGTGTTCAGCATCTCTGCCCCAGTGTGTCCAGCATTCTGCCCCTGTGTATCATTCTGCCCCTGTGTCCAGCATACTGCCCCTTTGTCCAGCATAATGCCCCTGTGTCCAGCATAATGCCCCTGTGTCCAGCTTTCTGCCCCTTTGTCCAGCATCTCTGCCCCAGCGTGTCCAGCATTCTGACCCGGGCGCCCCCACAACCCCCCCCCCCCCGATCGCCGCTCTCAAGAAAAAAAGAGTCCTTACCTTGCCATGCTCCCACGGCGGGCGAAGCTCACTTCCTCCATGCAGTGACGCAGGTGAAGGGGGCACTCGCCGGCAGCTGACAATGACGTCAGACGCCGGCGAAGTGCAACTGCGCACTGCGGTCGCTCAAGTCAGCTGCCAGCCTCCGACTGGCTGGCGGCGGCTGTTAACTATTGATGTGCGGGCACGGGCCCGCACGTCAATAGTGTGCCGCAGCACCTGCAGGGGGGGGGCCCGGTGAACAGATGAGACGGGGCCCGATGCGGGCCCCCTCTGCCCACCGGGCCCCATACGCCAGTCATGGCTGTCATGCCCTGATGGCGGCCCTGGATCCAGACTTTCAGCTGGTGAGACTGGACCATGTAGAGGACCGTGTTGTGCTGCCAAGCCTGCTATAAGCATTATCTGCTATCCAACTAACCACCTGTTTTCACTGCTCTGGCTTTAGAAGTGGTATACCGTGCCTCCCTGCAAAGTGAGACAAAGACCTATGTGTTGTGGATAGGCATGTTTCTTGTGCTCCAGCAACAGGTGTACTTGTATCTGCCCTATGACCTTGGCATTTATGTGCACCATCAGCACTTCCACTTCCCAGTCCCTTAATGTATGCATTATGTATTTTGCAATTGCTAGGTCTCTTGAAAACAGTTTACCTAATATATAAAGCTGAATGTGTGTGTGTGTGTGTGTGTGTGTGTGTGTGTGTGTGTGTGTGTGTGTGTGTGTGTATGTCCGGGATTGGCATCTGCACTGTCGCAGCTACAGCCACAAAATTTTGCACAGTCACACATCTGAACCCTAAGAGCATCATAGGCTATGTTGTGAGGCGAAATTTTAACCCCACACATTCCAATTCACCAATTTTGCCCCTATCTACGTAATGGGGACAAAGTGAAAGGAAAGGTGTTGGAGGCAAATTGACAGCTGCAAGATGTGAACAAGGGGGACTTAAAGAATGAGAGTGATGGCGCCAAAGAGTATGTACCGTACAGTTGCTAAGCTGGGGCCCCGACATGGGATACTCACCACACACGATGATATGAACACACACACAAAATGCGCCACACACTACCACGTGCTTGAACACATATACAACCCTCAGCACACATTTCACCACACATACAGCAACCTCGCCACATAAAAGTCGAAACACAAAAGTCGCTGCTCAAAACTTGCCACGTGCAAAACACGCCACGTATAAAACTAGGCTCATGCAAATGTCGCCACACGTGCAAAACTCACCTCATGGATAACTCATCATATGCATAACTTGCACACGTAGAAAAATTGCTACATGCACAAAAGTTGAAACACATGCAAAAGTTGCCTCACACAAAACTTGAACATACTCAAAACACACAACACATAAAACTCGCCACATGCAAAACTCGCCATGCGCAAAACTTGCTGCACATAACTTGCTACACTAACCTGTCACATGCAACTCGACATACAAAAAGTTGCTACACGCATGTCGCCACACAAAACTCATCTCACAAAAGTCGCTACATGCATGTTGCCACACGCAACTCAACACACACAAGTTGACACATGAAACTCACCCTAAAACACACACAAGTCTGGTGTTATCCTTCAAAAATAAAAATCTGATTAATAAGCAGACAAACTACAAGAGCAACAAATGTATCATATTGGAAATATGGCAGCTGTCAGTCACATGACCTGTCTATTATGTGTATGTGTGAGCTAATATATACAGCCAGGGGGAGGGCTTCCTGTTGGCTGGGGATTTATCAGGCTGCCAATAGCAACCAATCACAGCTCAGATTCTATTTTGCTACAGTTAATTAATCTGAGCTCTGATTGGTTAATATAGGCAACAAACGACATTCTCAGTATAACAAAGCTTGTGTGAGGTAATGGCATGTCAGTTAGGGTGTGTTGGTGGAAAGGCTGATGTCAGTCACATTACCTCTATGTGAGAGGATATAGAAACTGCGAGTTACAGATTATTTTTACCACAATAATGCCTCGTAAGAAAAGGAATTCTATGGTGCGAATATCAGCTGATGCGAAAAGAAAAGCTGCATTATGGGCACAAGAAAACTGTGAAGACCAAGAAACAAGGCTGAAACACATGAGAATAGCAGCTGCTTCCTCAAGAGCCAATGAACTTTCTGAGCAGAGGGAAGCGAGGCTTGCAGACAAGAGAACAATAGCTGCTTCAGACAAAAAGAAAAAGACCTCCGCACTGCTGCTGTCAGTTAGACTCAAATACCTCTGCCTTGCTGAACTGTGCGGCCGCAATGTCACCCTTCAATGATTAACCGGGTGCTGCATCCACAGAAACAGTCATCATAAATCAGTCCAAAGATAAAAACTGGAGCGCACTCACCGGTATCCAGGTGTCAAACTGTCACGCCTGTTGTGAATTCTGTTGTCGAGCTCCCTCCTGTGGTCGTGAATGGTACTTCGGCGAGTTCTGTCTATGGACTCCCTCTGGTGGCTGTGAGTGGAGCTGCTGCTTCTGAGGTTCCTTACAAAGGTGACGTGGTTTATCCTGTGGTTGGCTGCTCTATTTAACTCCACTCAGATCGTTACTCCATGCCAGCTGTCAATGTTCCTGCATTGGTTCAGTTCGCTCTTGGATCTTTCTGGTGACCTGTCTATTCCAGCAGAAGCTAAGTTCCTGATAGTTATTATTTGTTCATTGTTTCCTTGTCCAGCTGGTTATCATGATTTTATCTTGCTAGCTGGAAGCTCTGGGATGCAGAGTGGCATCTCCGCACCGTTAGTCGGTGCGGAGGTCTTTTTGCACACTCTGCGTGGTCTTTTGTAGTTTTTTGTGCTGACCGCAAAGATACCTTTCCTATCCTCTGTCTGTTTAGTAAGTCTAGCCTCCCTTTGCTGAAATCTGTTTCATTTCTATGTTTGTGACTTCATCTTAACTCACAGTCAATATATGTGGTGGGCTTCCTTTACCTTTGGGGAATTTCTCTGAGGCAAGGTAGGCTTTATTTTCTATCTCTAGGGCTAGCTAGCTCTTAGGCTGTGAAGAGGCGTCTAGGGAGAGTCAGGAACGCTCCACGGCTATTTCTAGTGTGTGTGATAGGATTAGGGGTTGCGGTGAGCAGAGCTCCCACATCCCAGAGCTTGTCTTGTGTCAGTTTAACTATCAGGTCGTGCCGGGTGCTCCTAACCACCAGGTCATAACAGTACAGCTGGCCCAAAGTATTAATGCATCTCAATAGAGGGATAAGAGAAGTTCTGAAACCATTTTTTTTTTCTTTGCACTGTGTTTTGTCTTTCTTTTCCCCTAGACCTTTGGGTGGTTCAGGACACAGGTGTAGATATGGACATTCAAGGTCTGTCCTCTTGTGTGGATCATCTCACTGCAAGGGTACAAAACATTCAAGATTTTGTGGTTCAGAATCCGATGTTAGAGCCTAGAATTCCTATTCCTGATTTATTTTCTGGAGATAGATCTAAGTTCTTGAATTTCAAAAATAATTGTAAACTGTTTCTAGCTTTGAAACCCCGCTCCTCTGGTGACCCCGTCCAACAAGTAAAAATCATTATTTCTTTGTTACGTGGTGACCCTCAAGACTGGGCATTTTCCCTTGCGCCAGGAGATCCTGCATTGCGTGATGTTGATGCGTTTTTTTCTGGTGCTTGGATTGCTTTATGATGAACCAAATTCAGTGGATCAGGCAGAGAAAATCTTGCTGGCTTTGTGTCAGGGTCAGGATGAAGCGGAGGTGTACTGTCAGAAGTTTAGAAAGTGGTCTGTGCTTACTCAGTGGAATGACTGTGCCCTGGTGGCAATTTTCAGAAAGGGTCTTTCTGAAGCCCTTAAGGATGTCATGGTGGGATTTCCCACGTCTGCTGGTCTGAATGAGTCTATGTCCTTGGCCATTCAGATCGGTCGGCGCTTGCGTGAGTACAAAGCTGTGCACCATTTGGCGGTATTCTCTGATACTCTGATTTGCTCTCTGTCGTCCTATTCTGTTATGGAATTTGTGGATTCAGGCGCTGCCCTGAATTTGATGGACTTGGAGTTTGCCAGGCGCTGTGGTTTTTTCTTGGAGCCCTTGCAGTATCCTATTCCATTGAGAGGAATTGATGCTATGCCTTTGGCCAAGAATAAGCCTCAGTACTGGACTCAATTGACCATGTGCATGGCTCCTGCACATCAGGAGGATATTCGCATTTTGGTGTTGCATAATCTGCATGATGTGGTCGTTTTGGGGTTGCCATGGCTGCAGGTCCATAATCCAGTGTTGGATTGGAAATCTATGTCTGTGTCTGGCTGGGGTTGTCAGGGGGTACATGGTGATGTTCCATTGTTGTCGATTTCGCCTTCCACTCTTCTGAAGTCCCTGAGTTTTTGTCAAATTACCGGGATGTATTTGAAGAGCCCAAATCCGGTGCCCTACCTCCTCATAGGGATTGCGATTGTGCTATTAATTTGATTCCTGGTAGTAAGTTTCCTAAGGGCCGACTGTTTAATTTATCTGTGCCAGAGCACGCCGCTATGCGGAGTTATATAAAGGAATCCTTGGAGAAGGGTCATATTCGCCCGTCGTCGTCACCATTGGGAGCAGGGTTCTTTTTTGTGGCCAAGAAGGATGGCTCTTTGAGACCTTGTATTGATTACCGCCTTCTTAATAAGATCACAGTCGAATTTCAGTATCCTTTGCCACTGCTGTCTGATTTATTTGCTCGGATTAAGGGGGCTAGTTGGTTCACCAAGATAGATCTACGAGGGGCGTATAATCTTGTGCGAATTAAGCAGGGCGATGAATGGAAAACAGCATTTAATACGCCCGAGGGCCATTTTGAGTACCTGGTTATGCCATTCGGGCTTTCTAATGCTCCATCTGTGTTTCAGTCCTTTATGCATGACATCTTCCGAGAGTACCTGGATAGATTCATGATTGTTTATTTGGATGACATTTTGGTCTTTTCGGATGATTGGGAGTCTCATGTAAAGCAGGTCAGAATGGTGTTCCAGGTCCTTCGTGCGAATTCCTTGTTTGTGAAGGGGTCAAAGTGTCTCTTTGGAGTTCAGAAGGTTTCATTTTTGGGTTTCATTTTTTCCCCTTCTACTATCGAGATGGACCCTGTTAAAGTTCAGGCCATTTATGATTGGACTCAGCCGACATCTGTGAAGAGCCTGCAGAAGTTCCTGGGCTTTGCTAATTTTTACCGTCGCTTCATCGCTAATTTTTCTAGTATTGCTAAACCATTGACTGATTTGACCAAGAAAGGTGCTGATGTGGTCAATTGGTCCTCTGCGGCTGTAGAGGCTTTTCAGGAGTTGAAGCGTCATTTTTCTTCTGCCCCTGTGTTGTGCCAGCCAGATGTTTCGCTCCCGCTTCAGGTCGAGGTTGATGCTTCTGAGATTGGAGCAGGGGCTGTTTTGTCGCAAAGATGTTCTGATGGTTCGGTGATGAAACCATGTGCCTTCTTTTCTAGAAAATTCTCGCTTGCTGAGCGCAATTATGATGTTGGTAATCGAGAACTGTTGGCCATGAAGTGGGCATTCGAGGAGTGGCGACATTGGCTTGAAGGAGCTAAACATCGCATGGTGGTCTTGACGGATCACAAGAATTTGACTTATCTCGAGTCTGCCAAACGGTTGAATCCTAGACAGGCTCGATGGTCGCTCTTTTTCTCCCGTTTTGATTTTGTGGTTTCATACCTTCCGGGATCTAAGAATGTGACGGCTGATGCCCTGTCAAGGAGTTTTGTGCCTGACTCTCCGGGTGTTCCGGAGCCGGCGGATATTCTTAAAGAGGGGGTAATTTTGTCTGCCATCTCCCCTGATTTGCGGCGCGTGCTGCAGAAGTTTCAGGCTGATAGACCTGACCGTTGTCCAACGGAGAATCTGTTTGTTCCTGATAGATGGACTAGTAGAGTTATCTCTGAGGTCCATTGTTCGGTGTTGGCTGGTCATCCTGGAATCTTTGGTACCAGAGATTTGGTGGCTAGATCCTTTTGGTGGCCTTCTTTGTCACGGGATGTGCGTTCTTTTGTGCAGTCCTGTGGGACTTGTGCTCGGGCTAAGCCCTGCTGTTCTCGTGCCAGTGGGTTGCTTTTGCCCTTGCCGGTCCCGGAGAGGCCCTCGACGCATATTTCCATGGATTTTATTTCTGATCTCCCTGTTTCTCAAAGGATGTCGGTCATTTGGGTGGTTTGTGATCGCTTCTCTAAGATGGTCCATTTGGTACCCTTGTCTAAATTGCCTTCCTCCTCTGATTTGGTGCTATTGATTTTCCAGCATGTGGTTCGTTTGCATGGCATTCCGGAGAACATCGTCTCGGACAGAGGTTCCCAGTTTGTTTCGAGGTTTTGGCGGTCCTTTTGTGCTAAGATGGGCATTGATTTGTCTTTTTCTTCGGCTTTCCATCCTCAGACTAATGGCCAAACCGAACGAACTAATCAGATTTTGGAAACATATCTGAGATGCTTTGTTTCTGATGATCAGGATGATTGGGTGTCCTTCTTGCCTTTGGCTGAGTTCGCCCTTAATAATCGGGCCAGCTCGGCTACTTTGGTTTCTCCTTTTTTCTGTAATTCTGGTTTCCATCCTCATTTCTCTTCAGGGCAGGTTGAGCCTTCGGACTGTCCTGGTGTGGATACTGTGGTGGACAGGTTGCAGCAAATTTGGACTCATGTGGTGGACAATTTGACATTGTCCCAGGAGAAGGCTCAACGTTTCGCTAACCGCAGGTGCTGTGTTGGTCCCCGACTTTGTGTTGGGGATTTGGTTTGGTTGTCATCTCGTCATGTTCCTATGAAGGTTTCCTCTCCTAAGTTTAAGCCTCGTGTCATTGGGCCATATAAGATTTCTGAAGTTCTTAATCCTGTGTCATTTCGTTTGGACCTTCCAGCTTCTTTTGCCATCCATAATGTGTTCCATAGGTCGTTGTTGCGGAGATACATGGCGCCTTTGGTTCCCTCCGTTGATCCTCCTGCCCCGGTGTTGGTGGAGGGGGAGTTGGAGTATGTGGTGGAAAAGATTTTGGATTCTTGTGTTTCGAGACGGAAACTCCAGTACCTGGTCAAGTGGAAGGGTTATGGTCAGGAAGATAATTCCTGGGTTTTTGCCTCTGATGTTCATGCTGCCGCTCTGGTTCGTGCATTTCATTTGGCTCATCCTGATCGGCCTGGGGGCTCTGGAGAGGGTTCGGTGACCCCTCCTCAAGGGGGGGTACTGTTGTGAATTCTGTTGTCGAGCTCCCTCCTGTGGTCGTGAATGTACTTTGGCGAGTTCTGTCTATGGACTTCTTCTGGTGGCTGTGAGTGGAGCTGCTGCTTCTGAGGTTCCTTACACAGGTGACGTGGTTTATCCTGTGGTTGGCTGCTCTATTTAACTCCACTCAGATCGTTACTCCATGCCAGCTGTCAATGTTCCTGCATTGGTTCAGTTCGCTCTTGGATCTTTCTGGTGACCTGTCTATTCCAGCAGAAGCTAAGTTCCTGATAGTTATTATTTGTTCATTGTTTCCTTGTCCAGCTGGTTATCATGATTTTATCTTGCTAGCTGGAAGCTCTGGGATGCAGAGTGGCATCTCCGCACCGTTAGTCGTTGCGGAGGTCTTTTTGCACACTCTGCGTGGTCTTTTGTTGTTTTTTGTGCTGACCGCAAAGATACCTTTCCTATCCTCTGTCTGTTTAGTAAGTCTGGCCTCCCTTTGCTGAAATCTGTTTCATTTCTATGTTTTTTACTTCATCTTAACTCACAGTCAATATATGTGGTGGTCTTCCTTTACCTTTGGGGAATTTCTCTGAGGCAAGGTAGGCTTTATTTTCTATCTCTAGGGCTAGCTAGCTCTTAGGCTGTGAAGAGGCGTCTAGGGAGAGTCAGGAACGCTCCACAGCTATTTCTAGTGTGTGTGATAGGATTAGGGGTTGCGGTCAGCAGAGCTCCCACATCCCAGAGCTTGTCTTGTGTCAGTTTAACTATCAGGTCGTGCCGGGTGCTCCTAACCACCAGGTCATAACACACACCATGCTGTCTGTATTTGGTTTTCGGCGTGACAATGCATGTTTGCTTTAACCCTTTAATCTTTTCCCCCTAATTTGAGCTGGGATACTGTTGGCTGTTACCTGATTGGAGCCTTCCCAGTTTCCTGCTCTGCTGCGCAGTCGTACATGGGTGTTTAGGTATTTGCCCTGCTGCATACCTTCCTCATGTGCGGTCCCTGGTTGCTGCTGTGAAGCTGTCCGCGGGTTGTGAGGTCATTTGCAGCTGGTGGATGACTTTCCACGTGGGTCAGTGCATGCAGTTTCAGTCAGGTGCCCTGAGCCTCAGATCCTGCACTATGTGTGCTGTAATGGTTTCTGTTTGTGCTTAGGCCATGCGCGGCCACACCTCCCCTGCTTTTATCAGGGTTAGGGTGTGTACTTCAATTGCTGTCCCCAGCCAATTGCTTAGGGGCAGCTCATATATAAAGTTCCCCCGCCCTATGGGCGGGGCCTGAGCTACTCTCACAAGAGTCTTGAACTTTGCTATGTGTGTTTGTGTTCCTGTTCCTCTCCCATCTATGTTTTGGCACCAACGTCCTTGCCTTGATTCCTGTTTTGTCCTGCTCTGGCGCCTGTCTTGGAGGCGGTATATTCAGGCCCGAATCCTTGATCATGTACCTGAACCTGTCTGAACTGTGTCTGCTGTGAATATGTTCCTGGAATCCCTCTGCATCTGGAGCCTCACTCCCAGTGACTTTGAGTCTCTTGAAATCTGTGTTTCTGCTGAGCATCTACTACTCTGTGCTATGACTACCATGCGGTGTTAACCCTGTCTGGCTCATGTCCAGTACGGCGGTGTTTGCACCATCACACTTGAGTTCCTTCCTAAGTCTGATGCCCGGAGCCTGACGACCGCAGTCTGGAACCTGATGACCGCTGTCTGGAGCTTGGAGCCAGATGACTCTGGTGGTGCCTGTAGGTCGTGTTGGATGTCCGGAACCGAACGACTCCTGTCTGATGTCTGCCGGTGACCCTGGGTCCAGATGTCCTGATGTCCTGTCTGTACCCTGATGTCCTGCCTGTGTCTTCATGACCTCATGGACCCTGCTGTCCTGATATCCTGTCTGTTCCCTGATGTCCTGATGTCTTCCCTGTGTCTGATATCCTGATATAACTGATGCTTTGGGCTGCAACGCCAGTGTCCCAGCCGACGACCTGGGCTGCCACGTCAGTGTCCCAGATGTCTATCCGTGCTCTATGTCCTGATGTAACTGATGACCTGGGCTGCCACGCCAGTTCTGATGTCCTGCCTGGGCCCTGATATCCCGCCTATGTGGGCCTCGGTGATCCGTTGGTGCCTTGGGGTCCACTGGGTTGTACCCTTCTGAGGTGTGGAATCGGGAGCCTAGCATCGTCATGTTTTGTTTATGTACTGTGTTACTTTACTTTAGTAAACTTTTCTTTCTCTATACCTGAAGTATCGGTGTAATCAAGTCCTACGTGTTTCTTTCTTTGTCCACATGCTCAGCTTCCACAGAACCCTGCTCTCTGCCCTTCCCCTAGTTCGGGTAATCCCGGGTCTCCCTCTGCGGTCCGTATTGCATGCCCAGGGGACGCATGCCCCACACCTTCTGAGGTTGGTCGGCTTGGCGGCGTCTATGGGCTGGGCCGCATTGTCGGCCGCAGTGGATCGTGACACAAACTTTATTTGGACATAACGTAGTACAGCAGGGAGGGATGTAGATGCAGATGGACGACAGCCGTTTCGTGCACAAGGCACTTTTACAGGTCCTGTTGAATAATGTTTGACACCTGAATACCGGTGAGTGCGCTCCAGTTTTTAATCTTTAAGAGAACAAGAGCTGCTTCCTCAAGGGCCAATGAACTTTCTGAGGAGAGGGAAGCGAGGCTTGCAGACATGAAAACAAGAGCTGCTTCCTCATTACTTGGCCAATTTAGTTAAATCTGTGTGGAATATCTCTGGTGTTGAAATATATGTTGTGAACTTCTTCTATTAGCTTAGTTTTTGACTTTTAATTATTACATTTCTATCTGTTTTCTGTTTTTTGTGTGCAGAATAAAATTTTTGTTACCACATTCATTTTTGCTAACAGCAGCAATGTTTTCTCTCAGTGTTAGAGATGACAGAAATGTTTACAGACCACAGAATGCTACATGTCTGAGAAATGGAGGCCTACAACATTTTTAAAAGCTTTTTTGCAATTTTACAGATCACAGAAATGTTCACAGACCATGTGACATTGTATGTTTGAGAAATAGAGGCCTACAACATTTTTAACAGCTTTTGTTCACTTTTAGAGATCACAGAAAATTACTCCACACTAGTGAATATGGTATGTCTGAGAAGTGTAGCCCAGGGAATTATTTCATTGATTTTTGAGTGTGTTAAATAACATAAAAAGACCTCAAAGCACATAATAGTTGATAGATCAAAATACAATCAATTTTTCCAGCACCCACAAAAATAAAAACAGGCTGCACAGACCTAATCTTTGGAAATAGTATAATCAAAACAGAATACATAATGACATAACAACAAGTCAAATAAGGTCTATGCCCCTATTCCAGGACCAGCGAAAATCCTATGCGGACACAGGCCTCATCTTTGTTTACAGATTGGATTCTGTCACTCTTCCTGCTCCTGTGATTTTCTCTTAAGGTACCGTCACACTCAGCGACGCTGCAGCGATATAGACAATGAGCCGATCGCTGGAGCGTCGCTGTTTAGGTCGCTGTAGAGACGTCAAACACAGCAACTCTAGTACGATGCAGGAGCGATCCAGTGACGTAACGGCGACTCACTTATCGTTCTCGCCGGTTGTTAGCTCCATGTAAAACATTGCTGGCATCGTTGCTTTTGATGACAAACATTACGATAAACGCTGACCTGACGACGAAATAAAGTTCTGGACTTCTAGATCCGACCAGCGATGTCACAGCGGGATCCAGATCGCTGCTGCATGTCAAACACAACAAGATCACTATCCAGGACGCTGCAACGTCACGGATCGTTGTCGTTCTCATTGCAAAGTTGCTGAGTGTGACGGTACCTTAACTCCCTAGGCTAAATGCAGATTGTATGTGCTGCAAATGATTACCCCTTAGAGTATGTGTCCACGTTCAGGATTGCATCAGGATTTGGTCAGGATTTTATGCAGGTAAAATCCTGACCAAATCTGCACCTGAGGTCACTGGCAGGTCGCCTGCGCTGTCCTTGCGTTTTTTCTGCAATGTAAGGACATGCTGCGTTCTTAAAAGACGCGCCACATGTCAGTTTCCGTGCGTCTGCTGCATGCGTCATTTAATGCATAGTGGAGACGGGATTTCATGAAATCCCCTCCACTATGCTGTAACATCTGGACGCTGCGTTTTTGACGCTGCGGCTCAACGCAGCATCAAAAACGCAGCGTTTCCCAAATGTGGAAGCATACCCTTAGAAGGGCTGTTAGTATGATGGCTCATCTTCAGCACCAGTATCAACAGTGCAGGCCTCTGATTCATTATACTGTGCACACACAGGCCTAGACAAGCACTCTCTTACTCTAATACGAAGTGTCAGAGAGCTGTAAAGTGGCGCTTGAGTACCGAGCCCTTTTATAACCTCTGATGATGTCACATGGCCAGCCAATGACAGTGCCACATCCCAGATGGCTACAGCATTACAGTGACTCACAGGCAATCCCCATATGTTTATTGGCCGCATAAGTGGTGCCAAAGATGCGGGGCGGGGATTTCAGTTTTATATCGAGCACCGCCCATTACTCGTTGAGTAACGAGCACATCCGAGCACCGTGATACTCGAGTGATAAGCAAGTATCACTGAGCACATTCACTCATCCCTAGTAAGCTCACATGCAGAAAAGAAGGTCTCACACACTTCCATTAATGTATAAATCAAAATGCTACAGTTCCTGAAAAATGGTAACACAGACAAAATGGTTTTATATTCTTTTCTTTTTTTTTCTTTTTTTTTTTTTTTTACAAATTCCCAGATATTTTTTACACCACTTAAATAAAAACAAAACTTTGCAATTATATGGATCTGGAGACTGGGTTTATAGCACAATGAGGAAGCCATGGGAGCAAAACTCAAAAAAACAATTGCGTGAGTGTTGCAATTTTACGACACTTACAATTTTTTCCTGTTTTCCAGTGAATTCAATGGTGAAATGAATGATGTCTTTCAAAACTACAGCTCGTCCTGCAAAAAAAAACATGCTCTCATACGGCTGAGTTGGGTAGAGAGAAAAATACTAATTTCTAGCTTTTTGGAAAAAATGGAAGAAAAAACGAAAATGCAACGATCTGGGAAAGTTCACCAGTCAGAAAGAGGTTAATATTAAAGTGTACCAGTAATACAACAGAAAGTGGATTTGGGTCTTTTGTCTTTCTGCTCATGCTCTTCTGTCTGCCAAGCTGCATACAGGCAAGACAAGTAAACAGAGGAGGCAAGTCATTGGGCGAGGGCAGAAGCAATGTAAATTGGGAAGTTATGAAGTTCCAGTGCTTATATTGAGGGCAGAAAGCTGACAAAGACAAGTCATACTCTTGGGGCACACACTAACGTATAAAAACACGGGTCCCAATTATTTTCTCACTTGTCATCCATGTGCTGTCCATATGTCATCCCTTTTTTTCAATAAATAACATTGTTCCATGTGCAATCCGATTTTTTAATCAGATTATACTTGTCCGATTTATATGCAAGTCTGAGCGAGCCCTTAAAAGGAGTGAATGGCAAGATACAGGCCATGAGAATTAAGAAAATTCCTAGACACATTTGACTAGTATTTGTACCAAAACAATTGTAAGATTTTTTTGCAGATGGGCAGGTAACTTGCTAAATACTGAGTTGAGTAATTATTGTAGGCAACTGCTCTACTTTTGCATATGTAGCAAAGCTGTAATATATTCTAAATGTTTTTGTTCAGTAAATGTTTTTTCCCTTTTTCTTTTCTTTAAAAGTTTAACAGCATTTTTTGCAGCATAGTTTATAAGACCTACCAGCTTTGTTGTATGCACTCCTGTCAAAACTGGACATTATTATAGATGGTGACTAGAGGTCAGTAGTCAGCAAATTATACCGGATTTATCAGCCTTTGGCAGCTGTCAATACCTATAATGTCAACTTGTTTAAGGTTTAGTGTTGAAAACACAAACGTAATATATTCATCCTTGTCAACCAAGAAGTATGATTCATTTAAAGTGGATAGAATAATATTTGGAATTGAGAGTCCTCAGTGGTTGATACCTTTTAATGGCTAACTGAATAGATGGTCTAAAGATGGTTTAAAGTGGATATGCATACAATTGCATGATATACTATAAATTAATATTTAAATGCTGGAATGTCTTTTAACATTTGTAAACCTCAACTTGTTTGCTTTACAACCCTCCCAAGAGCTGTCCTCGCTCCATGTGCATCGGGTGTCATCTGCTATCCACTCTAATCCAGTTAGTTTAGCCCTAAAATATTTAGCTCAGGAATGCCTTGTGAAAGCCTATGGAAATCATGCAATATAGCCCAGATGAGAATATTGCAGTGGCATGTAAAACTTCTGGAACCCCCAGTCAAAATTACTGTTATTGTGAACAGTTAAGCTAGTTGAAGATGAAATGATCTCTAAAAGAACTAAAGTTATAGATGACACATTTCCTTTGTTTTTTAGGCAATATATATATATATATATATATATATATATATATACACACACACATATATATATATATATATATATATTTTTTTTTTTTTTTTTCCATCTTTTATATTTTAAAAATGATAGAAAGGAAAATGGGCCAATGCAAAAGATTGGGCACCGTGCATGGTTGGTACCTAGTAGCACTTCTTTTTGCAAGTTATCACAGTTTGTAAACATTTTTTGTAGCCAGCCAAGAGTCTTTTAATTCTTGTTTGAGGGATTGCCATCTATTCATCCTTGGAAAATTCTTCCAGTTCTGAGAGATTCCTAGGTCGTCTTGCATGCACTGCTATTTTGAGGTCTAGCCACAGATTTTCAATGATCCAATTATCCATTTGTAGAAGCCATGCTTTTTACGACTTCAGCATTTTTACATATGCTATTATGTTTGCATCAAGAATTTGTTGAAATTTCATTTAATCCATTCTTCCCTCTCCCTATGAAATGTTTTCCGTGTCATTGGCTGATTGATCCACCCCCATGCTTAATGGTTAGCGAGATGTTCATTTCTTGAAATTCTGTGCCCTTTTTTCTCCACGCATACCATATTTTTCGGACTATAAGACACGCTGG
Source organism: Ranitomeya imitator (assembly GCF_032444005.1). Lineage (NCBI taxonomy): Eukaryota > Metazoa > Chordata > Amphibia > Anura > Dendrobatidae > Ranitomeya > Ranitomeya imitator. The sequence goes on along the minus strand of NC_091286.1, from coordinate 422,055,220 downwards.
ACCATAAGACACACCTAGGTTTTAGAGGAGGAAATTAGGAAGAAAAAAACTGAAGCAAAAAATTTGGTCAATTCTGTAGTTAATTACAAGATGAATAAAGGGTGCACTGCTATCACAAATATATCATCATATAAATTGCAAAAATGGGGTGCAAAACCTAGTCTGTATTGGATATGTACGAGAGAAGAGAAAAAATACTAGACTAATAATGGTGTGCACATCCACATAGTAAAATATAAGAAAAAAAAACTTTATTGCACCTCAAGACAAAACAACATTTAAAAACATGTAAAATACACATAACATGACCAATAAACCATCACCCCCCAAAGAACTAGGCCAATTAGGCATAGAGTGAAACAAATGAAATAATTAATGTTATATTTATAAAAAGCTAATAATGGCCCATGTACACATAATATGGGTCTAGTCAGTAAGCCCAAGCAAATATTAGTGGCAAGCCATACAACATCCCAAAAATAATGTGACCACAAAAGTATGTATAGTGAATACAATACACCTTACATAGAATATATGCACACGATTGCTGTCATAAGTGTGCTGCATTGGGAAAACATATAATAATGCATCCCAACCCCAAGATCACTGGTGTGTTATCCTAAAAGGTATGGGAATAAATTCCCACAATATGAAACACCATAGTGGGAAAGAGGAAAGGACAAGGAAAGTCCAATAATGGAATGTACAGCAACACTGGGAAAAGGTAAATGGATGGTCACTCCTGGTGGAATTAAGATCAACAGAGTGCTACAATAGCCTATGGGATGTGAGTGGGTAAAACCACATTACCAACTGAGGACTGAGGAGAAGGCTGTAAGATGGAGCCATGTGAGCATGGAATCCTAAAAAAAGGATAAGAGGGGTGAGGTAAAGGCCTCACGCATATCGCTGCAGCAGCAGCTTTGTCAGGGGAGGTGACAATGAGGCGAACAGATCCGGTTTATATACACATATTAATGAAACCTAGAGACTATACAGGTGTGAAGTCAGGCTGTTAGGATTGACAATCAGGATGTGAGTGAGTCTCTAACCGCGTCCGGAAGTGTGTACCGTTGCTATGGTACATGCGGGCGCCTGCGCAAAAGCGAACCTGCCAGAAATGCTGAAATAAAAAGAGCGCATGCGCTGGTACCAGCGATAAAAAAAAGGAAGTGTAGCGAAAACTGCGCTTGCACTAGTGCTGCAGAGATCACACAGCCTGCATAAAAGGAACATGATATGTGGAACATATTCTATGTTGAAAAGTGCTAAAATAAAAGCACCATGGAGCAATCCAAAGGCACCTAAAAAGGAAGGAATGGAAAATAAGCACCCTACATACATATTGTTAGCATGGCTCCTGACAGGTAGCCATGCAGAACTAATAAACCAAAAAGCACGTATATTAAGTAAGTATTTTATTACATATAACATTATGTTGGATTAACTTCACCAATAAACACCCATCAGGGGGCCCAGTGTATAACGTATGCTGAATAGATGTATCACAAAATAAGTATAAAAGCACACTTGAAATGGACATGTATATTCATGAGAAAAAAAAACACTCAAAGGGTGCTAAGGCACACCAAGCCAAATGAGTAATTCAAGAAGTTCCCCATATTCATAAAGGTCACAGATTGCTACTGAAGCATATCAGTACCTGAAAATTGTCCATGAAACTCGGCCGGGTATTAAAACCGCAGCAGGGCTGCACAAAGACCCAATAATTGGGAATATTATATCCACAAAAATGCCAAGAGGTATTGCCAAAAGCAAGAGGGGCTGTATATCCCAAACAACTTACAATGCAAGTCTCAAACAGTACTGATGAGACCGCAAGTAAAGTATCGTGCCTAAGGAGGTGTTAGTGTACCACACATACAAGGGCACAAGCTGTTTTCCCTAGTCTACTGCACAGGGCATATGTCGTAGGACACAGTGTAGCAGGTATTAGTATTGCAATCTATAAACGCAACCACATATATTTTGCGTGAGAAAGAATCCAGTAGGGCCAGGGCCGTATTTAGAGTTTATGCTGCCCTAGGCACTTTTCGTGCTGCCTCTCCCATTGGTGAGTATGACTAAGTCTACGTTCACATTAGCGTCTTTTGGCGCAGCGTCGTTGACGCAACACAAAACGCTTGTCAAACCGCATGCCCAACGCAGTGTTTTTTGATGCATGCAGTCAACGCATGCGTCGAAAAATGCTGCATTTTGTGACAACGCTTACGTTTTTTGACGCATGCATTGCCCTAAAATGTTATTATTCTTGACACAATTGAAGAAAAATAATGCCCCAAAAAGTGTCTAGACACTAAATAAAGACCACCAATGGATAGAAGAGGGTGGGTGTAATGGAATTTGTGTATATATACCCTTGCAGAGATGAATTCCTCCCATTTTGTTTGTGTTTCCAGCATCAAGATGGAGCGTCCCATGGAGAGTATCTACATGAATATGGAGTTGGATTTTGCCTTGGCTAATGCTTATGCTATTGCTTATTACGAACAAAGGAAAAGAGAAAGACGGAGAAGGAGTCATCGGCACTTTTGGCTACACCCTATAGTTGAAGTCCAGGAGAGCCGTGGAGCCTACCATTGCTTGTTTGGTGAGCTGAATGACAATCTTGAAAAATATTTTGAATTTACCAGGATGTCTCAAGACAGCTTCCTCTATCTGCTGCGTCTTGTGGAAGGAGCCATTGCCAGGCAGGACACACAGCTCCGGAGATCAATTTCTGCAGAGGAGCGGCTGCTGGTGACTCTACGGTACGTTATATTGCAATGTAGATGCCTGTCATATGTTTAGCAATGTAATTTTTTTTTTTTTTTACTTCTGTGTTTCTTCTTCAATGTACTTAATTTAATTTTTTTATTTATCTGTTTGGCTGATCAGCTGTCTGCCGCCGCAGCTGCATGTGCCGCGGCTGTGTGACAGGCAAAACACATGCATGGAGAGCCTATTTGTTGGGCTCTCCATGCATGTGTAGTGCCTGTCACACAGCCGCGGCACATGCAGCTGCAGCGGCGGAAAACAGCTGATCAGCCGGCGCGCTCCAGGAAGCCGGGTTCCATATGCAACTAGTTGGCAAGCGTTATAGCTTGCCAAGAAGGGAGCCGATGATGTTTGCTCAACTCTAGTGAGTTCAAACTATTGAACTCAGGATGCTGAAATCCATCCTGAGTCTAATAGTGGCGACACTTGGCCACGTGACCATTGTTACCACCTCACCTGACCCATGACCTTATTGTATTTTAAAAAATATAACATTTTTTTAATGCTCTTTGTGTTTTTAACACCTCATAGCTCCATGAAAGACACAGAAAAGCTGCTGAATAAACAATTGATAAAACAGTGTCTGACATTGGAGATATGAGGTGTTAAAAAAAAAACGATTTGTGTACACAGCGCACGGTGTGTGTTGCTGGCGACGAATTTTGAACAATAGAAATAAAAATGATTTTAAACATAACATTTTTTATTCTTAACATTGGAAAAAAAGGGGAAAGATTAGGATACTGGAGGGGATTTCATACCACACAGTTCCCGATGGTGGGGACATTGCCACCTCGGTAGGGGAGGGAGGAGGCACCAACAGTCTTCGTGTACTAGACTGGCTCTGGCTACTCCTGCTCCGGGTGGACCCCGACCTTGTGCTTTGGTTTGGATTTGGAGCAGCCGGAGCCGCCGCTGATGTACACTTTTTCTTCTTGGTCCTCTCTCCCTCTTGGTGTTCTTGTTGGTGGCGTCGTCTGGTGCTGGAGGTCCTGGCAGGAGAAGGACTCGGCGGCTCGGTGCAATGGTGTTGGTGGCGGTGTCCCTCAGCACCTGGACCTTTGTAGTGTTGCTGTGCAGCAGGACTCGGTGTCATGCTAGCCAGCGTTGGTACTACAGGCATTGTAGTCGCTGACTGCATGATCCTAGCCTGCTGCAGAGCACTCACATAAGCATTGTTGCAGGCCTGCATCACCGAAATCTGGAATTCCGGTGTAAGGTGTTCCACCATGCCCTTTGCAATGGCGCTAAAAAAATGTTTTGCTGGCTTCATGAGCTCGGATTCCATTGATTCAAGGCGCCGGTCGAAAGTGGCCAGAGCAGTGTCCATCCTATCACCCAGCACCTTGAAACAGTTTTGGAAAACCGTGCCCAAATGGAAATATTCGGGCATTAGCGGCCTGTCCGAGGCCCGCTGCCGCTGGCGGGAATAGCCAAAAGAAGGAGTGCCAGAGGCCTCGTACAGGGGAACACCAGGTGGATTGGCTGCCGGTTCTCCAGAGTGTGGTGCATGCCTGCTCTCGCTGTGGTATGGCTGTGATGGGTCCGATGGCGCTTCATGAAGGACGGCTCCAGAAGCCCAACCAGGTTCGAGGGTGCTGCTGTGTGTTCTGTGAAAATAAAAGGAAAACATTAGTATACAAAAAAATAACATTTCACATTTGCCAACTGTGGAATATAAAATTAAAACTACATAACACAACACAATGTAATTATCTACTATATAATTGTCTAAGGGTCACTTTCGTCTGTCAGTCCTTCTGTCACGGTTATTCATTCGTTGATTGGTCTCACCAGCTGCCTGTCATGGCTGCCGCGACCAATTAGCGACGGGCACAGTCCAAAAGAAAATGGCCGCTCATTACTCCCCGCAGTCAGTGCCTGTCGCCCGCATACTCCCCTCGGTCACCGCTAAACACAGGGTTAATGCCGCTGGTAATGCACTCCGTTACCGCCGCTATTAACCCTGTGTGTCCCCAACTTTTTACTATTGATGCTGCCTATGCGGCATCAATATTAAAAAATGTAATGTTAAAAATAATAATAAAAAAAAACCGGCTATACTCACCCTCCGTAGCCGCTCGCGCCGGCCGCCATCTTCCGTTGCAGGTTCCGGTGGCAGAAAAAATTCAATTGCAATACAACAGCCTACTTGAAAAAATCATAAGCACATATACTTTAAAAAAAAAAGTGCACAGAAAAGGAAATCCAGTATAAACCGCCATACATTACAATATAAAACAACAAGGCCAGAGCCACCAAACGCCATACGGTAAAATCTAACAACAGAAATACATCAGACCCAGAGAAAAAAACACAAATTTCAATAAGAAAACCACAATGGCACAGCCGCATTAAAGTACAGAACAACCCAATAAAAATTAAATAAACCACCATAAATTGCAATAAAAAAAATGTCACACACATAAAAAAAAAGAAAAAAAACAAACATTGCAAAGAATAAAAAAATAATGGGCAGAGAAATTATATACTTACATCTCTTGAAGGCAGAGCTGTGTCTCGTTCAGACGTGCAGGCAAGTGAAATACAATGCAATAACCGTTTTTTATATCTATGGGGTTATCTTGTCACTGTCTAGACACAGTCTAGACACTTCACTTGTTTTTTAATCAAAAGACGCATGCGTCAAACAACGCGGGTCGATGCAGGCACCTGCGCCCTATGCGTTTTACATAGACACTAATGTGTTTTTTTGGCGCATTAACGATGTAAGTGCATTGCATGCGTTTTTCACAAAAAATTTGACGCTGGAAAAATGAAACATGTAGCATCGGCCGCGCCCTGTCTGGTGCGCCCAAACGATGCATGCGTTGTACAACGCTTGAAAACGCGTAAAGGCGAATGTCCATGCGCCCCCCATGTTAAAGATAGGGACGCATGACGCATGCGTCGACGATGCTGCGCCCAAAAACGCTAATGTGAAGGTAGCCTAACACAACTGTGACAGTACCCAACCTTTTACGAGTGGCCTCCATACACTCAGGACCAGGCTTCTCTGGACCACAGGTGTGAAATTAATGAACTAGCCTGGGGTCATTCATCTCTGATGCCGAGACCCACATTCTTTCATCTGGGCCATAACCTTTCCAGTGCACTAAGTATTGTAGGGAACAACGTTGGAGGTGAGAATCTACAATCTTTGAAATCTGAAACTCTAGGTTTCCATCAATCACTATTGGGGTGCAGCGGTAAGGGTGAAAGCTCAAGAGGTTCCACATGTTTCTTGAGCAAAGACCTGTGAAGGACATTGTGGATTTTCAGAGGCTGAGGTAGCTCAAGATGAAACGCTGCTGGATTAATGATAATGGTTCCCAAAAGCAGCCAGGAAGTCTATAAACACTCAAGTCCAAGTGTGTCAATTAGAGCCAAAGGGAGGTTGCCCCTGGGTCCTAGAGTCAAAAGAAGTAGGAAGGCGTCTGCAAAGCGAACCGCAGAGACTTTCTGCAGCCAGATGCTGTGCGACTGTCTGCAGCCTCTGTCACACCCATGAAAGAGAGTGGGAGAGTGCTGTTTTTGCTTCTGATGGGGTTATGACAGGTACAACTCCTATGTAGACATTGAAAAAAATATCTGCTGCTGCCTCCTTGGCTGGTGGATTAATCATCCAAGAGATATTGGATGAATATTGATGGGTGAAAAAAACGCCTTTTCTTCAACATCATTTCTGAAGAATTTAATTACGCCAGCAGTGCAGTCCACCTACGTGTTCATCCAACTGGATCCATTGTAGTAGGAAGAGGCTTAGGATTTGGCTGGAGTCATACATAACGTATAAAAAACTGATCCGTTTTTCACGGACGAGAATCGCACAAATTTTTCATGAACAGTGATCCATATGTCATTCATGTGCAATGCGAGGATGCGATTTCCTCGCATCACAGAAACCGTGTGACATCTGTTTGTCATCTGTACGGCATCCGTATGGTGAGATTCTCTCGCCGGCTTGCAAAATGGACATATATCATTCTTAGGAATGAGCGCGTTAATGATCTTTGATGACGTCGCGGCTTGTGATTGGTCGCGTGAGCGGTCACATGACCGCTCAGCGACCAATCACAAGCCGCGATGTCATCGTAGGCCCTTTACGCGCTCATTTTTCGGAACGAAGGCAAGGCGGTTGCAGCGGTGACGACCAGGGCGTGTCAGAGGGTAAGTATATCAATATTTTTTATTTTTATTCTTTATTTTACACATTAATCTTAATCCCGATACCGATTCCCGATATCACAAAAATATCGGAACTCGGTATCGGAATTTATCGGCCGATACCCGATACTTGCGGTATCGGAATGCTCAACACTAGTAACATAGTAACATAGTTAGTAAGGCCGAAAAAAGACATTTGTCCATCCAGTTCAGCCTATATTCCATCATAATAAATCCCCAGATCTACGTCCTTCTACAGAACCTAATTGTATGATACAATATTGTTCTGCTCCAGGAAGACATCCAGGCCTCTCTTGAACCCCTCGACTGAGTTCGCCATCACCACCTCCTCACGCAAGCAATTCCAGATTCTCACTGCCCTAACAGTAAAGAATCCTCTTCTATGTTGGTGGAAAAACCTTCTCTCCTCCAGACGCAAAGAATGCCCCCTTGTGCCCGTCACCTTCCTTGGTATAAACAGATCCTCAGCGAGATATTTGTATTGTCCCCTTATATACTTATACATGGTTATTAGATCGCCCCTCAGTCGTCTTTTTTCTAGACTAAATAATCCTAATTTCGCTAATCTATCTGGGTATTGTAGTTCTCCCATCCCCTTTATTAATTTTGTTGCCCTCCTTTGTACTCTCTCTAGTTCCATTATATCCTTCCTGAGCACCGGTGCCCAAAACTGGACACAGTACTCCATGTGCGGTCTAACTAGGGATTTGTACAGAGGCAGTATAATGCTCTCATCATGTGTATCCAGACCTCTTTTAATGCACCCCATGATCCTGTTTGCCTTGGCAGCTGCTGCCTGGCACTGGCTGCTCCAGGTAAGTTTATCATTAACTAGGATCCCCAAGTCCTTCTCCCTGTCAGATTTACCCAGTGGTTTCCCATTCAGTGTGTAATGGTGACATTGATTCCTTCTTCCCATGTGTATAACCTTACATTTATCATTGTTAAACCTCATCTGCCACCTTTCAGCCCAAGTTTCCAACTTATCCAGATCCATCTGTAGCAGAATACTATCTTCTCTTGTATTAACTGCTTTTCATAGTTTTGTATCATCTGCAAATATCGATATTTTACTGTGTAAACCTTCTACCAGATCATTAATGAATATGTTGAAGAGAACAGGTCCCAATACTGACCCCTGCGGTACCCCACTGGTCACAGCGACCCAGTTAGAGACTATACCATTTATAACCACCCTCTGCTTTCTATCACTAAGCCAGTTACTAACCCATTTACACACAATTTCCCCCAGACCTAGCATTCTCATTTTGTGTACCAACCTCTTGTGCGGCACGGTATCAAACGCTTTGGAAAAATCGAGATATACCACGTCCAATGACTCACCGTGGTCCAGCCTATAGCTTACCTCTTCATAAAAACTGATTAGATTGGTTTGACAGGAGCGATTTCTCATAAACCCATGCTGATATGGAGTTAAACAGTTATTCTCATTGAGATAATCCAGAATAACATCCCTCAGAAACCCTTCAAATATTTTACCAACAATAGAGGTTAGACTTACTGGCCTATAATTTCCAGGTTCACTTTTAGAGCCCTTTTTGAATATTGGCACCACATTTGCTATGCGCCAATCCTGCGGAACAGACCCTGTCGCTATAGAGTCCCTAAAAATAAGAAATAATGGTTTATCTATTACATTACTTAGTTCTCTTAGTACTCGTGGGTGTATGCCATCCGGACCCGGAGATTTATCTATTTTAATCTTATTTAGCCGGTTTCGCACCTCTTCTTGGGTTAGATTGGTGACCCTTAATATAGGGTTTTCATTGTTTCTTGGGATTTCACCTAGCATTTCATTTTCCACCGTGAATACCGTGGAGAAGAAGGTGTTTAATATGTTAGCTTTTTCCTCATCATCTACAACCATTCTTTCCTCACTGTTTTTTAAGGGGCCTACATTTTCACTTTTTATTCTTTTACTATTGATATAGTTGAAGAACAGTTTGGGATTAGTTTTACTCTCCTTAGCAATGTGCTTCTCTGTTTCCTTTTTGGCAGCTTTAATTAGTTTTTTAGATAAAGTATTTTTCTCCCTATAGTTTTTTGGAGCTTCAATGGTGCCATCCTGCTTTAGTAGTGCAAATGCTTTCTTTTTACTGTTAATTGCCTGTCTTACTTCTTTGTTTAGCCACATTGGGTTTTTCCTATTTCTAGTCCTTTTATTCCCACAAGGTATAAACCGCTTACACTGCCTATTTAGGATGTTCTTAAACATTTCCCATTTATTATCTGTATTCTTATTTCTGAGGATATTGTCCCACTCTACCAGATTAAGGGCATCTCTAAGCTGGTCAAACTTTGCCTTCCTAAAGTTCAGTGTTTTTGTGACTCCCTGACAAGTCCCCCTAGTGAAAGACAGGTGAAACTGTACAATATTGTGGTCGCTATTTCCTAGATGCCCGACCACCTGCAGATTTGTTATTCTGTCAGGTCTATTAGATAGTATTAGGTCTAAAAGTGCTGCTCCTCTGGTTGGATTCTGCACCAATTGTGAAAGATAGTTTTTCTTGGTTATTAGCAGAAACCTGTTGCCTTTATGGGTTTCACAGGTTTCTGTTTCCCAGTTAATATCCGGGTAGTTAAAGTCCCCCATAACCAGGACCTCATTATGGGTTGCAGCTTCATCTATCTGCTTTAGAAGTAGACTTTCCATGGTTTCTGTTATATTTGGGGGTTTGTAACAGACCCCAATGAGAATTTTGTTACCATTTTTCCCTCCATGAATTTCGACCCATATGGACTCGACATCCTCATTTCCTTCGCTAATATCCTCCCTTAAAGTGGACTTTAGACAAGACTTTACATAGAGACAAACCCTTTCTCCTCTCCGATTTTTACGATCCTTTCTAAACAGACTGTAACCCTGTAAGTTAACTGCCCAGTCATAGCTTTCATCTAACCATGTCTCGGTTATTCCCACTATGTCAAAGTTACCTGTAGATATTTCTGCTTCTAGTTCTTCCATCTTGTTTGTCAGGCTTCTGGCGTTTGCGAGCATGCAGTTTAGAGAATTTTGTTTTGTTCCAATCTCCTCGCTGTGGATTGTTTTAGAAATGTTCTTACCTCCCTTCTGAGTATGTTTTCCTGGATCTTCTTTGTTCGAGTCTAATGTTTTTCTTCCCGTCCCCTCTTCTTCTAGTTTAACGCCCTCCTGATGAGTGTAGCGAGTCTTCTGGCGAATGTGTGTTTCCCAGGTTTGTTGAGGTGTAGTCCGTCTCTGGCGAGGAGTCCATCGTACAAGTAATTCACACCGTGGTCCAGGAATCCGAATCCTTGTTGTCTGCACCATCGTCTTAGCCAGTTGTTTGCATCAAGGATCCTGTTCCATCTCCTGGTGCCATGCCCGTCTACTGGAAGGATAGAAGAAAAAACTACCTGTGCATCCAGTTCCTTTACTTTCTTCCCCAACTCTTCAAAGTCTTTGCAGATTGTCGGTAGGTCCTTCCTTGCCGTGTCATTGGTGCCAACATGTATCAGAAGAAATGGGTGGACGTCCTTGGAGTTGAAGAGCTTTGGTATCCTATCGGTCACATCCTTGATCATCGCACCTGGAAGGCAGCATACTTCTCTTGCAGTTATGTCCGGTCTGCAGATGGCTGCTTCTGTGCCTCTCAGTAGTGAGTCTCCCACCACCACCACTCTTCGTTGCTTCTTGGCTGTACTTTTTGCTGTCACTTGTTGCTGTGTGCCCTTTTCTTTTTTGCTTGCTGGTATTGCTTCATCCTTAGGTGTGCCATCTTCATCCTCTACAAAGATTTGATATCGGTTCTTCAGTTGTGAAGCTAGTCACTAGCGGTAACATATAGGGTAATAAGGGGTTAATGTCACCTTGCTATTGTAAGGTGGCATTAAGCCTGGTTAATAATGGATAGTTGTCAATAAGACACCTATCCATTATTAATCCAATAGTATGAATGGGTTAAAAAATACACACATATTAAGAATAAAGTCTTTCAAAGAAATAATTAAACACACTGGTTTACCATCTTTATTACACTCTCAATCCAAGCAAAGCCCTTGTTCTTATGTAAAGAAACAAAAGTAAAAAAGCAACAACATCCCATACCTGTCCGCTGTACAGTCAAGTCCTACACTGCAATCCATCTCAAGGGGTTAAATAGTTTTCAACCAGGAGCGGTGCTAATGCTACCTCCCCTATTGTAAACCATGGAGAAATGAATGAAAAGCTGCCTGCGTAGCCTGGGGCCTGACCAGAGAGGAACTCATTAGCGTGGGAAAGTTTCTGAACATTTTCCCACTCTCTCAAGTTTGCCTCAAGTCAGGCTATGAGTCTGCACATGCTCAGTGAAGTCAGCAGTAGTCGGCCTGCCTGACCTGAGGTGAACTTGACAGCGTGGCAAAATGTTCAGAAACTTTTCCACACTAATGAGTTCATGTCCGGTCAGGCGAGGAGGCTGCGCAGGCATCTTTTCATTCATTCCTCCGTGGTTTACAATCGGGACGGTAGCCTTAGCTTACAGATGCACCTTTTTTGGGGTGGCTGGGTGCATATTATTTTAGCCCGGGGGGGGGACAATAACCAAGGTCCTTCTCTACGCTATTAATATCTGCCCTCAATCACTGGCTCTCCCTCTCTGGCGGAGAAAATTGCGTGGGAGCCAACACCAGTTTTTTCTGTGAATTAATCCTTTAATTTAACGCCTACAGCTCAAAAATTTTACACACTCACACTACTAACATTATTAGTGAGGGACATATAAAAAACTAATGGATATGCAATGATTTATTGTATGTAAACCATGTGTCATATCCTGCCGGGTTCTGTAATGATTTTACAGAACCCGCCAACTGAATTATAGGCTATTCTGCTACTTAACTCTCTATGAAATTTAAATATATACAGTATATATGTGTGTCAGTGATCTATATATATATATATATATATATATATATATGTATATATATATATATATATATATATATATATATATATACTATGTGTAGACATTTATTCTATCTATTCTGTTTTAACATGTCAGTGTGATTTTACATTACACCTTACTGAATTGCCGGCTTTTCTAAAGGACTCCGGTGCGTATTTCTGACAAGTCACACTGATGGTCCATGTGGTGTGTGAGTTTTTCTTGCACCCATAGACTTTCATTGGCGAGTCTCGGCCACTATACGGTGCAAATCGCAGCATGCTGCGATTTCTCTAGCACGTATAATACGGCTGAGAAAAAAATGATGATGGGAGCTGCCCCATAGATTAACATTGGTCCGAGTGCTATGCGATTTTTTCTCGCATAGCACTCCTCCGTGTTCCTCTTTAGTGTGACTCCGGCCTTAGAGACATTATTACAGTATGGGAGCCACATTAAGGGGACAATTATTACAGTTAAGTGTCAGAATGGAGGACCTTATTATTACAGGAAGGTGCCCGGACGGGGGACATTATAGCAAGGTTACATGATGGACGACACTATTACATGTATGTCTTAATAGGATCTAGAATCCTACAAAGGCATCTGACCAACATGGAGGTAGGGGTCCAGGTCCAAATTTTTCACCGGGGCCCATGGGAAACCTTAGTTGTGTAGGTTTTTCTCTGTAGGGAGCCCTAAATTATAAGCAGATACTTATAAGTAACTAGCAGCACAGAGTTTATTTCAACAGAGTACCAAAAGTCAAAAATTGTAAAAGAAGCACTATATTCCTAGTCAATAATAAGCATTACATTTCTCACAAGATAAGTGTATCATCTAAGCCAAAATAGGTTAAGCACTTGTTACAGTAGGGCTTGAACTCTAAGAATCCTATTACTCCCAGTCCTTTACCCTTAACTCTTGCCACTTTTTAAGGTTATGTTCTCTAAGACACTGATGCATGAACAGTCAATTATTCGTGCTGAGAGCACAGTAGCAAAGAACTTGTTACAGTATGGAAGATAACCAGAGGTTATAAGTAGAGTAGTGAGTAGAATGAGACAAGCCAAGGGCTTAGATTCTTAGATTGAGCCAGAGTCAGAAGGGAGATTTGCAGAAGATAATAGGAGTGGAATCACTGAAAGAAAGCAACAAAGCCAAAACATGACACATAATTTCTATAAATGAGTCCGGGTCAGGATAACAGTCTTGCCATCACAGTTACAATCTTAGTAAAATATTTTTATGTGCATTTGGAGTTTTCAATCTTCAGTGAAGTGCAATAATGCATATATAATAAAAATGAAGCATATCTTCTATTTAATGAGCAACCCCAATACAGATTATAAGTGAAAATGTAGTATAATCCTATAAATTTAACATTCATAAAGAAAAAGGACAATAAAAATTGGAACATTTATTGCAGGCCATACTATAGGATTAACAAGAAGAGCTGAGAGTACGACACCTCTGTCCCCCCCCCCCCCCCCAAGAAAAACATATATAATATTAATATTTTTCAGGGTCATAAAAAGATCAAATCTCACAGCTTTGCAGTCCTTACAAAGTAATGTTCCTCCTATTGAAGCCCTTAGATTGCTCCCATAATGTATGATGACAACAATAGTGTCCTCTAAACAACAGTATGATACCCCCACAATGAGTTTTTCCACAGTAGCCTCTACAAACCCTTTGTGCTGACCCTACTGTGCCAAACTCCTCTCAATCCTCCCCATCAGAGTATGGTGACACAACACATTATGGTGTACCCAACTGTGATATTCACACAGCCTTCCATACAGTATAATGGATCTCCATACAGTATAATGCCTCCCGCAACACTGCACTCAGTATAATGGCCCCAACATAATCATCCACACTATATAATGGCCCCCACAAGCCCTCCAAACAGTATAATAACCACTACCCAGCCCTCCAAACAGCATATTGGCCCGTATACAGATCTCTACATAACATGACGGACCCCACAAAAACCTTCACACTGTATAATTGTTTGCATACAGTATACTGGCCCCCACATAGCCCTCCAAACAGTATAATGGTCCTCACATAGCCCTCCAAATAGTATAATATCCCCCATGTAGCCCTGAAACAGTATAATGGCACCCCCACATAGCCCTCCAAGTACTATAATAGCCCCTCATGTAGCCCTGAAAGCAGTATAATGGCCCCCACATAGCACTGCAAACAGTATACTGTCCCCTCACGTAGTCCTGCAAACATTATAATGGCCCCCACATAGCCCTCCAAATAGTTTCGTGGCCACCACATAGTATAATGGCCCCCACAAAGCTCTCCAAATAGTATAATGACCCTACATAGTCCTCCATAAAGTATAATGGGCCTCAAAACATTCCTCTATACAGTATTATAGGCTCCACATATTCCTCCATACAACATAATGGCCCCCACACATTCTTCCACACAGTACAATGGGCCCCATATAATAATAATAATCTTTATTTTTATATAGCACTAACATATTCCGCAGTGCTTTACAGTTTGCACACATTATCATCGCTGTCCCCATTGGGGCTCAAAATCTAAATTCCCTATCAGTATGTCTTTGGAATGTGGGAGGAAACCCACGCAAACACGGAGAGAACATACAAACTCTTTGCAGATGTTATCCTTATTGGGGCTTGAATCCAGGACTCCAGCGCTGCAAGGCTGCAGTGCTAACCACTGAGCCACCGTGCTGCCCAATAAATTCCCACATAAAGAATAATGGGCCCCAAGTAGTTCTTTATGCAGTGTTATGAGCCCCATATTGCTCCCATACAGTTTTATGGGCTCCATACAGTCCTCCACACAGTTTAGTAGGTCCCATATAGTCCTCCATACATTATTATGGGTCCCATTTAGTCCTCCATATAGAACTGTGGGTCCCATATAGTCCTCAATACATTATTATGGAGCCTATATAGTCCTCAATGCATTATTATGGGCCCCATTTAGACTTATATACATTATTATAGGCTCCATATAGTCCTCCCTACAGCATTATTGGGCCACACAGTCTTCGATACATTATTATAGGTCCCATATAGTCCTCCATATTACAGGCTCCAAATTAAAAAATAAATACTCGTCTCTCCCCATTTCCCGCTGCTACGGTCTCTGCAGTGTGTCTTATGACATTCTGCATTGCTCAGCACAGAGGGCGCGCTGCAGTGACATTCTGTGCAAAGATGTCACAGAGCTCAGACACAGAGGGGAATGATAGGAGAGGGAAAAAGCCATAGAAAGCAATGCAGAAAAACAGAAAGTGCAAAACCAAAAATTTTCTAGGTCCTTAAAGAGTTAACAATATATAGAACATGAATATAGAACAGATTCCTGAACATTATGAAATATTTTATATGTATGATAAACCTATCGTTATACGTAAGAGTCATCTCTTTATAAAGTAAACTGCCAAATTATAAGAGCTATTCTTCATGAAAGTTAATGGTCAAACTTAATTAGTCACAGATCTTAAAACGGAACAATGCCCTAATCATGGAGACCACGGGCCCCATACAGCTACATAACAGTAATTTCGTGCATCTGCGAACAGGACCACAAACTTCTTTGCTAATTAGTGAAGAAGTCTATAATAGCTGGGAAGAACACAAGATGATTAGCAGATTCAAAGGCTAATGAGCAGATTGTGTTCAGCTGAGGATGTTCCCTCCAAAAAAGACTGTGAAAAAATAAAGAGGCAGTTTGTTGCAAAGAACTCAGCGGATGATTAGTATATGACTATTTCAATCTACGTTATCAATGTTACTAATGAAGAAATGATTTAACACTGCCATACCAAAAGTAGGTCACTAAAAGGTTAAGCACACTTCACAGGATTACCTGAAATTTTCCAGATGTGATTATCTGGTATGCAAAGTATGACTAGGTGGATAACAGGACTACGGTGTTCATTTTAGGACATGGTCACAAATCAAAGTCAAACATCAGAAAAACTCTGTCTGATACCTGATTCTGATACTTGACTCTGATACTTGACTCTGATACCTGAGTCTGATACCTGAGTCTGATACCTGAGTCTGATACCTGACTCTGATACCTGACTCTGATACCTGACTCTGATACCTGACTCTGATACCTGACTCTGATACCTGAAATTAGTAAAATTAGCTAAAATTAGTACCTGGGATCACTTGAGCTTGTGGTGCAATGGTAAGGCTGACGGCTGTAGTCTCTAGACGCCGGATCCGTTTTTTTTCCACCGGATCCATTTTTCTTCTGCCGGATCCATTTTTTTTTACGCCGTCTCCGTTTTTCTTTTGCTGAATCCATTTTTTTTTACGTCGGATCTGTTTTTTTCTGCCGGATCCATTTTTTTTACGCCGGATCCGGTTTTTTTTTACGCCGGATCAGTTTTTTCTGCCGGATCCGTTTTTTTCGCCATATCCGTTTTTTTCTGCCGGATCCGTTTATTTTACGCCGGATCCGTTTTTTTTTTTTTTACGCCGGATCCATTTTTCTTCACCGGATCCGTTTTTTTCCGGCAGATCCATTTTTCTTCTGTGGAAAAAAAAATGGATCTGGCGTAAAAAAACGGAATTGGCGTAAAAAACGGATCTGGCGTAAAAAAAACGGATCCGGCAGAAAAAAAATGGATATGGCGGGAAAAAAAACGGATCCGGCGAAAAAAAAACGGATCCAGCGTTAAAAAATGGTTCCGGCGTAAAAAACGGATATGGCGAAAAAAAATGGATCTGGCAGAAAAAAACGGATATGGCGAAAAAAAACCCGGAATCAGCGTAAAAAAACCCGGATCTGGCGTAAAAAAACGGATCCGGCAGAAAAAAACGGATATGGCGAAAAAAACGGATCCGGCGTAAAAAAAAACGGATACGGTGAAAAAAAATGGATCCGGCAGAAAAAAACGGATATGGCGAAAAAAAAACGGAATCGGCGTAAAAAAAAATGGATCCGGCGTAAAAAAACAGATCCGGCAGAAAAAAAACGGATATGGTGAAAAAAGCCGGATCCGGCAGAAAAAAAAACGGATCCGGCGAAAAAAAACGGATCCGGCGTAAAAAACCCCGGATCCGGCGTAAAATAAATGGATCCGGCAGAAAAAAACGGATATGGCGAAAAAAACGGATCCGGCAGAAAAAAACGGATCCAGCATAAAAAAAACCGGATCCGGCGTAAAATAAATGGATCCGGCAGAAAAAAACGGATCTGGCAGAAAAAAACGGATCCGGCGTAAAAAAATGGATTCGGCAGAAGAAAAACTGAGACGGCGTAAAAAAATGGATTCGGCAGAAGAAAAACGGAGACGGCGTAAAAAAATGGATCCGGCAGAAGAAAAACGGAGACGGTGTAAAAAAATGGATCCGGCAGAAGAAAATCGGATCCGGAGGAAAAAAAACGGATCCGGCGTCTAGAGACTACAGCCGTCGGCCTTACCATTGCACCACAAGCTCAAGTGATCCCAGGTACTAATTTTAGCTAATTTTACAAATTTTACTAATCTCAGGTATCAGACTCAGGTATCAGACTCAGGTATCAGACTCCGGTATCAGACTCCGGTATCAGACTCCGGTATCAGACTCCGGTATCAGACTCCGGTATCAGACTCCGGTATCAGACTCAGGTATCAGACTCAGGTATCAGACAGAGTATTTCTGATGTTTGACTTTGATTTGTGACCATGTCCTAAAATGAACACCGTACAGGACACTGTTTCTCAGTTGTATTATTCAACTTTACGTGGATCAGTTTGACAGTTTACAAAGATATATTTATTATTAACCAGCTCTCGACAAGGTTTTTTACTTTGCGGTCCTGACCAGGCATATTTTCAGTTTTTTTTCGGGCATGCAATTTAATGAGTTTGTAAAAAATGTTCTCATTCACATATTCAAATAATTTGTACAACTTTTTTTTCTGGATACTTGGGTTTAATTTTTATCTTTCATTTTTTTTGGCTATATCAAGTGATAGCGAGGAAATATAAAAAATACATGTCTGTTTTTCACATAGGAGCTTACACTTTACCAGCGAGAGAGAGAAGAACCTGATGACCATAAATGTTTACACTCAACGGGAGATAGAGACTAAAGGTACCTTCACACTGAACAATTTAACAACGATATTGCTAGCGATCCGTGACATTGCAGCGTCCTGGATAGCGATATCGTTTTGTTTGACACGCAGCAGCAGGGCCGCGCTTAGTAACCCGATGTTTACCCTGGTTACCAGTGTAAATGTAAAAAAAAACCAAACACTACATACTTACATTCCGCTGTCTGTCCTCCAGGGCTCTGCTTCCCTGCACTGTCAGCGCCGGCCGGCCGTAAAGCACAGCGGTGACGTCACCGCTTTGCTTTATGGCCAGCCGGCGCTCACAGTCAGTGCAGGAAGCAGAGCGCCGGGGGACAGACACCGGAATGTAAGTATGTAGTGTTTGTTTTTTTTACATTTACACTGGTCATTCCGGGTGCTCCTAACCACCAGGTCCATAACAGTATAGGACGACAAAGAGCAAATCAGAGTAATGGACTTTGACCAGAGCTGAACGGCAAGAACACAGACGTCAGAATGGGTTGTGCTTTTACTGTGGTGACTCCACTCATGCCATCTCCGATTGTCCTAAGCGCACTAAGCGGTTCGCTAAGTCCGCCACCATTGGTACGGTACAACCTAAATTTCTTTTGTCCATTACTCTGATTTGCTCTTTGTCGTCCTATACTGTTATGGACCTGGGGGTTAGGAGCACCCGGAATGACCTGATGGTTAAACTCACAGGACAAGCTCTGGGAAGTGGGAACTTTGCTGACTGCAATCCCTAATCCTATCACACACACTACAAATAGCCGTGGAGCGTACCTAACAGGCCTAGACGCCTCGGCACAGCTTAAGAACTAGCTACCCCTAGAGATAGAAAGTAAAGCCTACCTTGCCTCAGAGAAATTCCCCAAAGGAAAAGGCAGCCCCCCACAAATATTAACTGTGAGTTAAGATGAAATACACAAACACAGGAATGAAAGAGGTTTCAGCAAAGGGAGGCCAGACTACCTAAACAGACAGAGGATAGAAAAGGTCACTTTGCGGTCAGCACAAAAAACTACAAAAGACCACGCAGAGTGTGCAAAAAGACCCCCGCACCGACTCACGGTGCGGAGGTGCCTCTCTGCATTCCAGAGCTTCCAGCTAGCCAGACAGAATCATATTAGCAAGCTGGACAAGAAAACAAGAACAACAAAATAAACTAGCAGGGACTTAGCTTCTGCTGGCATAGACAGGTCACCAGAAAGATCCAAGAGCGAACTGAACCAGTACTGGAACATTGACAGGTGGCATGGAGTAACGATCTGGGTGCAGTTAAATAGAGCAGCCAGCCTAAGAATTAACCAGGTCACCTGTGTAAGGAACCTCAGAAACAGCAGCTCCACTCACAGCCACCAGAGGGAGTCCATGGACAGAACTCGCCGAAGTACCATTCATGACCACAGGAGGGAGTTCCAAAACAGAATTCACAACACCAATCCGACCTGTGACGCATATGCTGTGTCACAGAAAGATCGCGTCCCTGCAGATCGGATGAAAGGGTTAACTCCAATTTCACCCGATCTGCAGGGACAGGAGGAGTTGTACTTTAGCCCAGGGGGGGTGCTCCAATCCCACCCCCCTGCACTCCAATCCAACCCCCCGCACTCCGATCCACCCCCCGCACAGCGATCCCCCCCCGTGCTCCGATCCACCCTCCCGCACAGCGATCCCCCACCCCGTGCTCCAATCCACCCCCCGTGTTCCGATCCACCCACCCATGCTCCGATCCACCCCCCCGTGCTCCGACGCCCCCCCGTGCCCTGATCTCCCCCCCCCTTATACTTACCTAGCCTCCCGGGGTCCGCCCGTCTTCTTTCCTGGGCGCCGCCATCTTCCAAAATGGCGGGCGCATCCGCAGTGCGCCCGCCGAATCTGCCGGCCGGCAGATTCGTTCCAAAGTGAATTTTGATCACTGTGATAAAACCTATCAAAGTGATCAAAATAAAAAATAACAGTAAATGACCCCCCCTCCTTTGTCACCCCCATAGGTAGGGACAATAATAAAATAAAGAATTTTTTTTTTCCACTAAGGTTGGGGTAAGAACTAGGGTTAGGGTTAGGGTTAGGGTTAGGGTTTCGGTATGTGCACACGTATTCTGGTCCTCTGCGGATATTTCCGCAGCGGATTTGATAAATTCGCAGTGCTAAACCGCTGTGGATTTATCGCGAATTTACCGCGGTTTTTCTGCGCATTTCACTGCAGTTTTACAACTGCGATTTTCTATTGGAGCAGTTGTAAAACCGCTGCGGAATCTGCAGAAAGAAGTGACATGCTGCGGAATGTAAACCGCTGCGTTTCCGTGCAGTTTTTCTGCAGCATGTGTACAGCGATTTTTGTTTCCCATAGGTTCACATTGAACTGTAAACTCAAGGGAAACTGCTGCGGATTCGCAGCGTTTTCCGCAGCGTGTGCACATACCTTTAGAATTAGGCTATGTGCACACGGTGCGGATTTGGCTGCGGATTCGCAGCAGTGTTCCATCAGGTTTACAGTACCATGTAAACATATGGAAAACCAAATCCGCTGTGTTCATGGTGTGGAAAATACCACGTGGAAACGCTGCGTTGTATTTTCCGCAGCATGTCAATTCTTTGTGCGGATTCCGCAGCGTTTTACACCTGTTCCTCAATAGGAATCCACAGGTGATATCCGCACAAAAAACACTGGCAATCCGCGGTAAATCCGCAGGTAAAACGCAGTGCCTTTTACCCGCGGATTTTTCAAAAATGGTGGTGAAAAATCTCGTACGAATCCGCAACGTTGGCACATAGCCTTAGGGTTAGTGTTGGGTTGGAATTAGAGTTGTGGTTAGGGTTAGGGGTGTGTTGGGGTTAAGGTTGTGGTTAGGGGTGTGTTGGGGTTAGGGTTGTGATTAGGGTTACGGCTACAGTTGGGATAAGGGTTAGGGGTGTGTTGGAGTTAGAATTGAAGGGTTTCCACTGTTTAGGCACATCAGGGGGTCTCCAAACGCAACATGGCGCCACCATTGATTCCAGCCAATCTTGTATTCAAAAAGTCAAAGGGTGCTCCCTCACTTCCGAGCCCCAACGTGTGCCCAAACAGTGGTTTACCCCCACACATGGGGTATCAGCTTACTCAGGAGAAACTGCACAACAACTTTTGTGGTCCAATTTCTCCTGTAACCCTTGGGAAAATAAAAAATTCTGGGCTAAAAAATTATTTTTGAGGAAAGAAAACGTATTTATTATTTTCACGGCTCTGCGTTATAAACTTCTGTGAAGCACTTGGGGGTTGAAAGTGCTCACCACATATCTAGATAAGTTCATTTCGGGGTCTAGTTTCCAAAATGGGGTCACTTGTGGGGGGTTTCTACTGTTTAGCCACATCAGGGGCTCTGCAAACGCAACGTGACGCCCGTAGAGCATTCCATCAAAGTCTGCATTTCAAAACGTCACTACTTCACTTCCGAGCCCCGGCATGTGCCCAAACAGTAGTTTACCCCCACATATGGGGTATCACCGTACTCAGGAGAAACTGGACAACAAATATTGGGGTCAAATTTCCCCTGTTACCCTTGGGAAAATTAAAAAATTCTGGGCTAAAAAATTATTTTTGATGAAAGAAAACATATGTATTATTTTCACTGCTCTGTGTTATAAACTTCTGTGAAGCACTTGGGGGTTCAAAGTGCTCACCTCACATCTAGATAAGTTCCTTTCGGGGTCTAGTTTCCAAAATGGGGTCACTTGTGGGGGGTTTCTACTGTTTAGCCACATCAGGGGCTCTGCAAATGCAACGTGACGCCCGCAGAGCATTCCATCAAAGTCTGCATTTCAAAACGTCACTATTTCACTTCCGAGCCCCAGCATGTGCCCAAACAGTGGTTTACCCTCACATATGGGGTATCAGCGTACTCAGGAGAAACTGGACAACAACTTTTGGGGTCAAATTGCTCCTGTTACCCTTGGGAAAATAAAAATTTGTGGGTTAAAAAATCATTTTTGAGAAAATAATTATTTTTTTTTTCATGGCTCTGCGTTATAAACTTGAATATGTGAAGCACTTGAGGGTTCAAAGTGCTCACCACACATCTAGATTAGTTCCTTTGGGGGTCTAGTTTCCAAAATGGGGTCATTTGTGGGGGATCTCCAATGTTTAGGCACACAGGGGCTCTCCAAACGCGACATGGTGTCCGCTAATGATTGGAGCTAATTTTCCATTTAAAAAGCCAAATGGTGTGCCTTCCCTTCTGAGCCCTGCCGTGCACCCAAACAGTGGTTTACCCCCAAATATGGGGTATCTGCGTACTCAGGACAAACTGGACAACAACATTTGTGGTCCAATTTCTCCTATTACCATTGGCAAAATAGGAAATTCCAGGCTAAAAATCGTTTTTGAGAAAAGAAAAATTATTTTTTATTTTCATGGCTTTGCGTTATAAACTTCTGTGAAGCACATGGGGGTTTAAAGTGCTCAGTATGCATCTAGACTAGTTCCTTTGGGGGTCTAGTTTCCAAAATGGGGTCACTTGTGAGGGAGCTCCAATGCATAGGCACACAAGGGCTCTCCAAACGCGACATGGTGTTCGCTAACAATTGGAGCTAATTTTCCATTCAAAAGGTCAAATGGCGCGCCTTCCCTTCCGAGCCCTGCCGTGTGCCCAAACAGTGGTTTACCCCCACATATGAGGTATCGGCGTACTCGGGAGAAATTGCCCAACAAATTTTAGGATCCATTTTATCCTATTGCCCATGTGAAAATGAAAAAATTGAGGCGAAAATAAATTTTGTGTGAAAAAAAAGGACTTTTTCATTTTTACGGATCAATTTGTGAAGCACATGAGGGTTTAAAGTGCTCACTAGGCATCTAGATAAGTTCCTTGGGGGGTCCAGTTTCCAAAATGGGGTCAATTGTGGGGGAGCTCCAATGTTTAGGCACACAGGGTCTCTCCAAACGCGACATGGTGTCCGCTAACGATGGAGATAATATTTCATTCAAAAAATCAAATGGCGCTCCTTCCCTTCCGAGCCTTACCATGTGCCCAAACAGTGCTTTACCCCCACATGTGAGGTATTGGCGTACTCAGGAGAAATTGGCCAACAAATTTTAGGATCCATTTTATCCTGTTGCCCATGTGAAAATGAAAAAATTGAGGCTAAAACAATTTTTTTGTGAAAAAAAAGTACTTTTTGATTTTTACGGATCAATTTGTGAAGCACCTGGGGGTTTAAAGGGCTCACTATGCATCTAGATAAGTTCCTTGGGGCGTCTAGTTTCCAAAATGGGGTCACTTGTGGGGGAGCTCCAATTTTTAGGCACGCGGGGGCTCTCCAAATGTGAAATGGTGTCCGCTAAAGAGTGCAGCCAATTTTTCATTCAAAAAGTCAAATGGCGCTCCTTCCCTTCCAAGCCGTGACGTGCGCCCAAACAGTGGTTTACCCCCACATATGAGGTATCAGCGTACTCAGGACAAATTGGACAACAACCTTTTGTGGTTCAGTTTCTCCTTTTACCATTGGGAAAATAAAAAAATTGTTGCTAAAAGATAATTTTTGTGACTAAAAAGTTAAATGTTCATTTTTTCCTTCCATGTTGCTTCTGCTGCTGTGAAGCACCTGAAGAGTTAATAAACTTATTGAATGTGGTTTTGTGTACCTTGAGGGATGCAGTTTTTAGAATGGTGTCACTTTTGGGTATTTTCAGCCATATAGACCCCTCAAACTGACTTCAAATGTGAGGTGGTCCCTAAAAAAAATGGTTTTGTAAATTTCGTTGTAAAAATGAGAAATCGCTGGTCAAATTTTTACCCTTATAACTTCCTAGCAAAAAAAAATTTTGTTTCCAAAATTGTGCTGATGTAAAGTAGACATGTGGAAAATGTTATTTATTAACTATTTTGTGTCACATAACTCTCTGGTTTACCAGAATAAAAATTCAAAATGTCAAAATTGCGAAATTTTCAAAATTTTCGCCAAATTTCCGTTTTTATCACAAATAAACACAGAATTTATTGACCTAAATTTACGACTAACATGAAGCTCAATATGTCACGAAAAAGCAATCTCAGAACCGCTAGGATCCATTGAAGCGTTGCTGAGTTATTACCTCATAAAGGGACACTGGTCAGAATTGCAAAAAACGGCAAGGTCTTTAAGGTCAAAATAGGCTGGGTCATGAAGGGGTTAACAAAACACCAAGCCCTTCCATGTATTTGATGTGTTTTTTTCTATAGTACACCTAATGGAACTTATGAAGCCCTTAATTAGTTATATCAGATAATCTTAACTTTAAGACAACTCATGATGCGTAAATGTGTGCTGTTATGAGAGATTCTCTTCAGGTGATTGAACAGTGAGTAGAGAAAGTATTCAGACCTTTTTACATTTTTTTACTCTTTGTTTCATTGCAGCCATTTAGTAAATTCAAAAAAAGTTAATTTATTTCTTATTAGTGTACACTCTGAATCCTGTTGTGGATTCTGTTTTTGGGCTCCCTCTGGTGGTTACAGATGGTACTGGGTGACTTGTGTTCTCTGTGGTTTCTGGTGTCCACCTGTTCTATCAGGATATGGGAGTTTCCTATTTAACCTGGCTTTCTTGTCATTTCCTCGCCGGCGATCAATGTAATCAGTGTGTCTTGTTACCTCTGCTTTCCGCTTCAGTAATCTTCAGGACTAGCTAAGTTTTTGATTTTCCTGTTCCACGTTTTGCTTTATTTTTGTTTTAGTCCAGCTTGCAGTTATGTGATTCCTTGTTGCTGGTTACTCTAGTGGGCTGATATTACTCCTCATGTTCCATGAGTTGGCACATGAGTTCAGGTAATTTCAGGATGGTTTTTTTGTAGGGTTTTTCGCTGACCGCGCAGTTCACTTTTGTATCCTCTGCTATCTAGTTTTAGCGGGCCTCAGTTTGCTGAATCTGTTTTCATTACTACGTATGTGCTTTCCTCTCATTTCACCGTCATTACATGTGGGGGGCTGCTATTTCTGTGGGGTGTTTCTCTGGAGGCAAGAGAGGTCTTTGTTTCTTCTAATAGGGGAAGCTAGTCCTTCGGCTGGCGCGAGACGTCTAGAATCATCGTAGGCACGTTCCCCGGCTACTGCTAGTGTTGTGAATTAGGTTCAGGATCGCGGTCAGCTCAGTTTCCATCACCCTAGAGCTTGTTCTGTTTTTTGTGTGCTTGTCCTTTTGTGATCCCCTGCCATTGGGATCATGACAGAATCCCATCTTAACTGAAAAAAACAGAAATGTAGAAATTTTTGCATATTTATTAACCCCTTCCCGACCCATGACGCCACGTAGGCGTCATGAAAGTCGGTGCCAATCCGACCCATGACGCCTATGTGGCGTCATGGAAAGATCGCGTCCCTGCAGATCGGGTGAAAGGGTTAACTCCCATTTCACCCGATCTGCAGGGACAGGGGGAGTGGTAGTTTAGCCCAGGGGGGGTGGCTTCACCCCCTCGTGGCTACGATCGCTCTGATTGGCAGTTTCACTTTCAACAGCCAATCAGAGCGATTTGTAATATTTCACCTATTATAACTGGTGAAATATTACAATCCAGCCATGGCCGATGCTGAAATAGCATCGGCCATGGCTGGAAATACTAATGTGCCCCCACCCCACCCCACCGATCGCCCCCCCAGCCCCCCGATCAGGCCGGTACACTGCTCCGGCTCCCCTCCGTCCAGTGCTCCGCTCCCCCCGTGCTCTTGTCCGCTCCCCCCGTGCTCCAATCACCCCCCCGTGCTCCAATCACCCCCCCTGCACTCCGATCCACCCCCCCGGTGCTCCGTTCCACCCCCCCGTGCTCCATTCCAGCCCCCCCGTGCTCCGTTCCACGCCCCCCGTGCTCCGTTCCACCCCTCCCGCGCTCCGATTCCCCCCCCGTGCTCCGATCCCCCCCCGTGGTCCCACCCCATCATACTTACCGATCCAGCCGGGTTCCCGTCCGTCTTCTCCCTGGGCGCCGCCATCTTCCAAAATGGCGGGCGCATGCGCAGTGCGCCTGCCGAATCTGCCGGCCAGCAGATTCGTTCCAAAGTGCATTTTGATCATTGAGATATAATCTATCTCAGTGATCAAAATAAAAAAAAATAATAAATGACCCCCCCCCCCTTTGTCACCCCTATAGGTAGGCACAATAAAAAAATAAAATTTATTTTTTTTCCACTAATGTTAGAATAGGGTTAGGGGTAGGGTTAGGGTTAGGGGTAGGGTTAGGGTTAGGGGTAGGGGTAGGATTAGGGGTAGTGTTAGGGCTAGGGTTAGGGCTAGGGTTAGGGCTAGGGTTAGGGCTAGGGGTAGGGTTAGGGGTAGGGTTAGGGTTAGGGCTAGGTTTAGGGTTTCGGTATGTGCACACGTATTCTGGTCCTCTGCGGATTTTTCCGCTGCGGATTTGATAAATCCGCAGTGCTAAACCGCTGCGGATTTATGGCGGATTTACCGGGTTTTTTTCTGCGCATTTCACTGCGGTTTTACAACTGCGATTTTCTATTGGAGCAGTTGTAAAACCGCTGCGGAATCCGCACAAAGAAGTGACATGCTGCGGAATGTAAACCGCTGCGTTTCCGTGCAGTTTTTCCGCAGCATGTGTACAGCGATTTTTGTTTCCCGTAGGTTTACATTGAACTGTAAACTCATGGGAAACTGCTGTGGATCCGCAGCGTTTTCCGCAGCGTGTGCACATACCTTTAGAATTAGGCTATGTGCACACTGTGCGGATTTGGCTGCGGATTGGCCGCTGCGGATTCGCAGCAGTGTTCCATCAGGTTTACAGTACCATGTAAACATATGAAAAACCAAATCCGCTGTGCCCATGGTGCGGAAAATACCGCGCGGAAACGCTGCGTTGTACTTTCCGCAGCATGTCAATTCTTTGTGCGGATTCCGCAGCGTTTGACACCTGTTCCTCAATAGGAATCCACAGGTGATATCCGCACAAAAAACACTGGCAATCCGCGGTAAATCCGCAGGTAAAATGCAGTGCCTTTTACCCGCGGATTTTTCAAAAATGGTGCGGAAATATCTCACACGAATCCACAACGTGGGCACATAGCCTTAGGGTTAGGGTTGGAATTAGGGTTGTGGTTAGGGTTGTGATTAGGGTTATGGCTACAGTTGGGATTAGGGTTAGGGGTGTGTTGGGGTTAGTGTTGGAGGTAGAATTGAGGGGTTACCACTGTTTAGGCACATCAGGGGTCTCCAAACGCAACATGGCGCCACCATTGATTCCAGCCAATCTCGTATTCAAAAAGTCAAATGGTGCTCCCTCACTTCCGAGCCCTGACATGTGACCAAACAGTGGTTTACCCCCACATATGGGGTAGCAGCATACTCAGGACAAACTGCGCAACAATTACTGGGGTCCAATTTCTCCTGTTACCCTTGTGAATCTAAAAAAATGCTTGC
The DNA here is from genome assembly GCF_032444005.1 of Ranitomeya imitator. Taxonomy (NCBI): domain Eukaryota; kingdom Metazoa; phylum Chordata; class Amphibia; order Anura; family Dendrobatidae; genus Ranitomeya; species Ranitomeya imitator. The sequence goes on along the minus strand of NC_091286.1, from coordinate 422,027,891 downwards.
TAAAACATAATTTTTGAGGAAAGAAAAATGATTTTTTATTTTCACGGCTCTGCGTTGTAAACGTCTGTGAAGCACTTGGGGGTTCAAAGTGCTCACCACATATCTAGATAAGTTCCTTGGGGGGTCTAGTTTCTAAAATGGGGGCACTTGTGGGGGTTTCTACTGTTTAGACACACCAGGGGCTCTGCAAACGCAACGTGACACCCGCAGACCATTCCATCAAAGTCTGCATTTCAAAACGTCACTACTTCAATTCCAAGCCCCGGCATGTGCCCAAACAGTAGTTTACCCCCACATATGGGGTATCAGCGTACTCAGGACAAACTGGACAACAATATTTGGGGTCCAATTTCTCCTATTATCCTTGGCAAAATAGGAAATTCCAGGCTAAAAAATCATTTTTGAGGAAAGAAAAATTATTTTTTGTTTTCATGGCTCTGTGTTATAAACTTCTGTGAAGCACCTGGGGGTTTAAAGTGCTCAATATGCATCTAGATAAGTTCCTTGGGGGGTCTAGTTTCCAAAATGGGGTCACTTGTGGGGGAGCTCCAATGTTTAGGCACACAGGGGCTCTCCAAACGCGACATGGTGTCCGCTAACAATTGGAGCTAATTTTCCATTCAAAAAGTCAAATGGCGCGCCTTCCCTTCCGAGCCCTGCCGAGTGCCTAAACAGTGGTTTACCCCCACATATGAGGTATCGACGTACTCGGGAGAAATTGCCCAACAAATTTTATGATCCATTTTATCCTACTGCCCATGTGAAAATGAAAAAATTGAGGCGAAAAGAATTTTTTTGTGAAAAAAAAGTACTTTTTCATTTTTACAGATCAATTTGTGAAGCACCTGAGGGTTTAAAATGCTCACTAGGCATCTAAATAAGTTCCTTGGGGGGTCTAGTTTCCAAAATGGGGTCACTTGTGGGGGAGCGCCAATGTTTAGGCACACAGGAGCTATCCAAACGCGACATGGTGTCCGCTAACGATGGAAATAATTTTTCATTCAAAAAGTCAAATGGCGCTCCTTCCCTTCCGAGCCTTACCATGTGCCCAAACAGTGGTTTACCCCCAGATGTGAGGTATTGGTGTACTCAGGAGAAATTGCCCAACACATTTTAGGATCCATTTTATCCTGTTGCCCATGTGAAAATGAAAAAATTGAGGCTAAAAGAATTTTTTTGTGAAAAAAAGTACTTTTTCATTTTTACGGATCAATTTGTGAAGCACCTGGGGGTTCAAAGTGCTCACTATGCATCTAGATAAGTTCCTTGGGGCGTCTAGTGTCCAAAATGGGGTCACTTGTGGGGGAGCTCAAATTTTTAGGCACACGGGGGCTCTCAAAACGTGACATGGTGTCCGCTAAAGAGTGGAGCCAATTTTTTATTCAAAAAGTCAAATGGCGCTCCTTCCCTTCCAAGCCCTGCCGTGCGCCCAAACAGTGGTTTACCCCCACAAATGAGGTATCAGCGTACTCAGGACAAATTGGACAACAAATTTCGTGGTTCAGTTTCTCCTTTTACCATTATGAAAATAAAAAAATTGTTGCTAAAAATAATTTTTGTGACTAAAAAGTTAAATGTTCATTTTTTCCTTCCATGTTGCTTCTGCTGCTGTGAAGCACCTGAAGGGTTAATAAACTTCTTGAATGTGGTTTTGAGTACCTTGAGGGGTGCAGTTTTTAGAATGGTGTCACTTTTGGGTATTTTCAGCCATATAGACCCCTCAAACTGACTTCAAATGTGAGGTGGTCCCTAAAAAAGATGGTTTTGTAAATTTCGTTGTAAAAATGACAAATCGCTGGTCAAATTTTAACCCTTATAACTTCCTAACAAAAAAAAATTTTGTTTCCAAAATTGTGCTGATGTAAAGTAAACATGTGGGAAATGTTATTTATTAACTATTTTGTGTCACATATCTCTCTGGTTTAACAGAATAAAAATTCAAAATGTGAAAATTGCGAAATTTTCAAAATTTTCGCCAAATTTCCGTTTTTATCACAAATAAACGCAGAATTTATTGACCTAAATTTACGACTAACATGAAGCCCAATATGTCACGAAAAAACAATCTCAGAACCGCTAGGATCCGTTGAAGCGTTCCTGAGTTATTACCTCATAAAGGGACACTGGTCAGAATTGCAAAAAACGGCAAGGTCTTTAAGGTCAAAATAGGCTGGGTCATGAAGGGGTTAAAAAAGGAAAACTGAAGTATCACATGGTCATAAGTATTCAGACCCTTTGCTCAGACACTCATATTTAAGTCACATGCTGTCCATTTCCTTGTGATCCTCCTTGGGATGGTTCTACTCCTTCATTGGAGTCCAGCTGTGTTTAATAGAGATGAGCGGTGTTCGAGTCGAACTGTTCGCCAATTTCAAATTCGAGCTGTTTTGGGCAATGTTCGAGTCGTTCGACGAACCCAAAGAATTTGCTTAAAATTCGGCTGTTTGAGTTTCTGTTCGATAACTGTTCGTTCACCAAAAGCCTAGCTTGATTTGCACATTAAAACTGTTTATCATTGTTAATAGACTGTTTCAGTGTATAGTGGGCAAGGGGGGTGGGCGGATGGGGGGATAGATCTGTGCTGAAAAAACGCAGATCTCCATTTTTTTTCCCGCATTTACAGTTGGGCGGTGCAGTCTGTCAGCCTATCAGCAGTGCACACACACACAGCAAAGTGTATGTGATGCACAGAAGCAAGGGCATGTGTCATTGGCTGTGTATCTCACATGTCCTCCTTGCCCTATAAGAACCAGCCATTTGCCCCGTCGCCACCATTTACTCACTGCTGCAGCTTAGTGTTAGATGGCACCGCTGCTGCTGTGGGCGCTATACAGACTAAGAGTGTTTTTTGGAGCGAATTGTCAGAGAGATAGGTTTAGGGAGTCGGGAGGAGTCGGGACTAGTTGTACTATCAGCCTTTTCCAGGGTAGGTTACAGCAGTTTATAGCACTGTTTGCCAGGCAGGTCTGTGCCAGTGCTGGGCAAGTGTTTGTCACAGCATTTGGTGTAATCTAGCTCAGCCAACCCTTTTGGGCTAGTAGCATTGTCTGATAGTCATCTGAGTAGTCCACCTGTGAAACAAACTATACCGCCTGTGTATCTCAATTTTCACTGCATCTAATCCAGTTATTAGTTTTGGGCCTAGGAGCAGTGTCCACACATCAGCAGAGTAGCCCGCCTGTGAAACTAACTACACCGCCTGTGTATCTCTATTTTTACTGCATCTAATCCAGTGAATAGTTTAGGGCTTAGGAGCAGTGTCTGCACGGCAGCAGAGTAGCCCACCTGTGAAACAAACTATACCGCCTGCGTAGCGCCGCAGAGTCCTGGTAATTGCAGTAATGTTATTCTTCCACCAGGGGGAGTGATATTACGTCAGATGGCACTAAAGGAGTTGACCTTGCCAGGTATCACAAACTATACACTACACTTCACACTCCAGTTCACCAGGGGGAGCCTTGCTCCTATCTACTAGGGCACTCCTCACATTAGGGTAAAACTGGTGGGTTGGATAGAAAGTTAGTGAGATGCTGCCTGGGCTTCACCCAGTCAGTTCCTGTCAGGCAGACAGTGGGAAAGGAGGAACACCACAAAGCTGCAGACAGAGGGCCCCAGGTAGGGGTGGGATCCTGTTAGAGGCCTAGGCAGAAAGACACAGAGCTGCGACTGCCCCACGTGCGGCAGCATCCTAAGAAAGGATACGAAGAGAATTGTATTGTAGAGAGTGAGAAACAAAGTCATAGCACAAGGAGAAGAAAACCAGAAGGAGTTCTGCCCTGAGAGAGACTGCCTCCTTCTGAGGCACGTAGCCGGTGGCCAGAACACCAAGGGAGTAATAGACTCTACGCTTTACTTCAGAGATCGGCAGGACAGTCAATTCCAAGTTGGCTGCCCTACCTTAATACCTAAGAAGACACGGTGGCAAATTGTGGGGATCGGGGCATCTCTAGGGTCCCTATAAACAAGCCTCAGGCCATCAGTCATACGGGTTTGTCCTATCCACACCATCTGGGGGACAGAGAGGAAGAAATAATATCTAGAACATCTACAACAGTTGTGAGGACCTTACCGAGTTGCTCAGCTGGGAGGTACTACAACACCCAGGCGCTAGTAGGAAGGCTACTGATTTCCACCTGGATAAGGGGACTCTGGATGTGTCTTCAGACCGGCCAGACTCTGCCCACCCTGTGGTCTGGTGCCCTGGACTGTGGATGTTGAAGCCTTCAGTAAAGATAAAGAGACTGCAGCCTTGTGTCCTCATTATTCTCTGCACCTTACAACATCCACCATCTACCAACTACACTCTGGGAAGCCCTGGGGACACACTTCACCTGTGGGAAGGTATACCATCTAGCTGCCATAACATCACCCCAGCGGACCCCTAAGCAGCGTCGGTCACCCTGGCCGAATACCACAGGTGGCATCACGAACACTATACCTTTAAAGACCTTTCCCCCATTTCATCAATGGACCTCCCGAGGGCCACGGACCGGGTCAGCCATCGTGACATCCCCACTGAATACAGAAGTAGGGCCCGGATCCGAGTACCCAACGGCCCTTGGGGGCACTTCACCTGTGTATCTCAATTTTCACTGCATCTAATCCAGTTATTAGTTTTGAGCCCAAGAGCAGTATCTGCACATCAGCAGAGTAGCCCGTCTGTGAAACTAACTACACTGCCTGTGTATCTCAATTTTCACTGCATCTAATCCAGTTAATAGTTTTGGGCCTAGTACCACAGTTTGGCCACTCAGTTCTGCTCGGTTTTCATCCATCGGTTGTTGTGCCAACAACTACAGATACAGAGTTGCCAATTAGTTAAGCACTAAAATGAGTGGCAAAAGGCCTGCTGCTGGTGGAAAGGGGAATAGGCGTGTTGGAAAGGGAAAAAAAGGTTGTGTCCGTGGGGTAGGTGGTAAAGCAACAGTAATATCTGCAGAAGAAAGACCATCTTCCAGCCAAAGTAAGATGTCTACTTCTTTTCATGGACAATCTGATCCATTTCTTACGATCATCGCTGCAAGCATCGCCAAAAATTCCAGATGAGGCACAAAAACAGCAGGTGCTTGAATGGATATCAAGTGCTTGTTCAAGTGGGCTCTCCTCCATGTCAACTTCAACATCACAACTACTCCAGTCCTCAGAGTTGTCACCCCCAATCGCACTTGCTTCCTCACAGCTCCCAAGTCTCCAGCTGCCCGTCTGAGCATGGAGTAACACACATGGTTGAGTCTGTAGAGCTGTTTACGCATATTATAGCCTGGGAATCAGAGGTCTGCTCCAGAGCTTCTGTGAATCTAGATGAGGAAATGATCTGCACTGATGCCCAGTATCTTTGTGAGTCAGATCCAGGCCCAGATAAAGAATCTTCTGAGCATAATGTAGACCCTCATTCCAAAACTGTAACTCCTGTTGGTGGAGACAATGAGGAAGATGATGATGAGACTGAGATACCTGATTGGAACGAAAACTTGACTTTTCGGTCGGGGCAGGGAGAGGTTGGCTCTGAGGACGACGGGTGTGAGAACACACAGGATGATGATGACGAGGTTGTAGGCACCACTTACTGTCAACCCCCAGTCCGCTAGTCCATGAGGTCAGCAGAGGAGGTGGAGGAGGATGTTAGTGACGAGTCTGACAACAAGGTAACGGTCCACCTTCCTGGACAGAGATGGAGTACTGGAAGCACATCAACAACTGCATCCTCAACCCCAACTGTGCCTCAGACCAGAAGTCGTGGTGGCTCTTCAGGTCGCACGGGCTCTAAGTCTTGCATAGCCTGGGCATTTTTGACATTGCAAAGGATGACCCAACTCATGTTGTCTGTAAGATTTGTCAACAAAATCTCAGTAGAGGCCAAAAAATCACTAGCTTGAGTACTTCATGCACGAACTGTCACATGGATATGAGGTATAAGTTGCAGTGGGAAGCTCACTGTGCTACAATGCTGCCTAGTGGACCGGGTCAACCACCCTCTGCCCCATCAAGTGCATCCGCGTCCTCTTCATCCTCTGTGACTGTGGGGACAGCAGTCGCACATGGCTTTGGATGCAGGTCTCTTTACCCGCAACAGCCAGTGTGATTGGCAGGTCGTTAGGACATTTGCAAGTAGAAACACCTGCTGGTGTTGAGCGCTCTCCGACATCGACACCACATTTTGATCAAGGCAACATAACATCTCCGCCTGCACCTTCCTCACAGACCAGCAGTTTGATGGGGACACCCTACTCAACTCCGTCTAACAGGAACACATGGGCTACTTGCACAGTGAACAAGTCTGTATGATCATGTTCACACACCACCAAGAAACCTGAAGACACAAAAGAGAATAGTAAAACCAAAAACACTCAGTTTGAAAAAATGTTGCAGTAATCCGCAAGTGCTAGTAAAAGATGTAAAAAACAGGGTATTTGGTTGATACGTTTTTTGCAAAAAATGTATACTAAGCTGCTCTACCAATCTTCACGGTATACCCTTATCAGAGCAGTCCTAACTAATGTATGCAATCCCTATCTGATGTATTTAAAAACCTGATCATCTGTATATAACCTGTGTGAACAGGGTTCAGAGAGGAAAAATCCATGTGTGCATACAGGGTAGAACAGCTATTGTGCAGATAGCCCAAGAGGAGTGGTGGAACTCCCCAGTCTTGTAGACACAAGAGAACAATTATGGAAACAGGAACACATGGGCTACTTGCACAGTGAACAAGTCTGTATGATCATGTTCACACACCACCAAGAAACCTGAAGACACAAAAGAGAATAGTAAAACCAAAAACACTCAGTTTGAAAAAATGTTGCAGTAATCCGCAAGTGCTAGTAAAAGATGTAAAAAACAGGGTATTTGGTTGATACGTTTTTTGCAAAAAATGTATACTAAGCTGCTCTACCAATCTTCACGGTATACCCTTATCAGAGCAGTCCTAACTAATGTATGCAATCCCTATCTGATGTATTTAAAAACCTGATCATCTGTATATAACCTGTGTGAACAGGGTTCAGAGAGGAAAAATCCATGTGTGCATACAGGGTAGAACAGCTATTGTGCAGATAGCCCAAGAGGAGTGGTGGAACTCCCCAGTCTTGTAGACACAAGAGAACAATTATGGAAACAGGAACACATGGGCTACTTGCACAGTGAACAAGTCTGTATGATCATGTTCACACACCACCAAGAAACCTGAAGACACAAAAGAGAATAGTAAAACCAAAAACACTCAGTTTGAAAAAATGTTGCAGTAATCCGCAAGTGCTAGTAAAAGATGTAAAAAACAGGGTATTTGGTTGATACGTTTTTTGCAAAAAATGTATACTAAGCTGCTCTACCAATCTTCACGGTATACCCTTATCAGAGCAGTCCTAACTAATGTATGCAATCCCTATCTGATGTATTTAAAAACCTGATCATCTGTATATAACCTGTGTGAACAGGGTTCAGAGAGAAAAAATCCATGTGTGCATACAGGGTAGAACAGCTATTGTGCAGATAGCCCAAGAGGAGTGGTGGAACTCCCCAGTCTTGTAGACACAAGAGAACAATTATGGAAACAGGAACACATGGGCTACTTGCACAGTGAACAAGTCTGTATGATCATGTTCACACACCACCAAGAAACCTGAAGACACAAAAGAGAATAGTAAAACCAAAAACACTCAGTTTGAAAAAATGTTGCAGTAATCCGCAAGTGCTAGTAAAAGATGTAAAAAACAGGGTATTTGGTTGATACGTTTTTTGCAAAAAATGTATACTAAGCTGCTCTACCAATCTTCACGGTATACCCTTATCAGAGCAGTCCTAACTAATGTATGCAATCCCTATCTGATGTATTTAAAAACCTGATCATCTGTATATAACCTGTGTGAACAGGGTTCAGAGAGGAAAAATCCATGTGTGCATACAGGGTAGAACAGCTATTGTGCAGATAGCCCAAGAGGAGTGGTGGAACTCCCCAGTCTTGTAGACACAAGAGAACAATTATGGAAACAGGAACACATGGGCTACTTGCACAGTGAACAAGTCTGTATGATCATGTTCACACACCACCAAGAAACCTGAAGACACAAAAGAGAATAGTAAAACCAAAAACACTCAGTTTGAAAAAATGTTGCAGTAATCCGCAAGTGCTAGTAAAAGATGTAAAAAACAGGGTATTTGGTTGATACGTTTTTTGCAAAAAATGTATACTAAGCTGCTCTACCAATCTTCACGGTATACCCTTATCAGAGCAGTCCTAACTAATGTATGCAATCCCTATCTGATGTATTTAAAAACCTGATCATCTGTATATAACCTGTGTGAACAGGGTTCAGAGAGGAAAAATCCATGTGTGCATACAGGGTAGAACAGCTATTGTGCAGATAGCCCAAGAGGAGTGGTGGAACTCCCCAGTCTTGTAGACACAAGAGAACAATTATGGAAACAGGAACACATGGGCTACTTGCACAGTGAACAAGTCTGTATGATCATGTTCACACACCACCAAGAAACCTGAAGACACAAAAGAGAATAGTAAAACCAAAAACACTCAGTTTGAAAAAATGTTGCAGTAATCCGCAAGTGCTAGTAAAAGATGTAAAAAACAGGGTATTTGGTTGATACGTTTTTTGCAAAAAATGTATACTAAGCTGCTCTACCAATCTTCACGGTATACCCTTATCAGAGCAGTCCTAACTAATGTATGCAATCCCTATCTGATGTATTTAAAAACCTGATCATCTGTATATAACCTGTGTGAACAGGGTTCAGAGAGGAAAAATCCATGTGTGCATACAGGGTAGAACAGCTATTGTGCAGATAGCCCAAGAGGAGTGGTGGAACTCCCCAGTCTTGTAGACACAAGAGAACAATTATGGAAACAGGAACACATGGGCTACTTGCACAGTGAACAAGTCTGTATGATCATGTTCACACACCACCAAGAAACCTGAAGACACAAAAGAGAATAGTAAAACCAAAAACACTCAGTTTGAAAAAATGTTGCAGTAATCCGCAAGTGCTAGTAAAAGATGTAAAAAACAGGGTATTTGGTTGATACGTTTTTTGCAAAAAATGTATACTAAGCTGCTCTACCAATCTTCACGGTATACCCTTATCAGAGCAGTCCTAACTAATGTATGCAATCCCTATCTGATGTATTTAAAAACCTGATCATCTGTATATAACCTGTGTGAACAGGGTTCAGAGAGGAAAAATCCATGTGTGCATACAGGGTAGAACAGCTATTGTGCAGATAGCCCAAGAGGAGTGGTGGAACTCCCCAGTCTTGTAGACACAAGAGAACAATTATGGAAACAGGAACACATGGGCTACTTGCACAGTGAACAAGTCTGTATGATCATGTTCACACACCACCAAGAAACCTGAAGACACAAAAGAGAATAGTAAAACCAAAAACACTCAGTTTGAAAAAATGTTGCAGTAATCCGCAAGTGCTAGTAAAAGATGTAAAAAACAGGGTATTTGGTTGATACGTTTTTTGCAAAAAATGTATACTAAGCTGCTCTACCAATCTTCACGGTATACCCTTATCAGAGCAGTCCTAACTAATGTATGCAATCCCTATCTGATGTATTTAAAAACCTGATCATCTGTATATAACCTGTGTGAACAGGGTTCAGAGAGGAAAAATCCATGTGTGCATACAGGGTAGAACAGCTATTGTGCAGATAGCCCAAGAGGAGTGGTGGAACTCCCCAGTCTTGTAGACACAAGAGAACAATTATGGAAACAGGAACACATGGGCTACTTGCACAGTGAACAAGTCTGTATGATCATGTTCACACACCACCAAGAAACCTGAAGACACAAAAGAGAATAGTAAAACCAAAAACACTCAGTTTGAAAAAATGTTGCAGTAATCCGCAAGTGCTAGTAAAAGATGTAAAAAACAGGGTATTTGGTTGATACGTTTTTTGCAAAAAATGTATACTAAGCTGCTCTACCAATCTTCACGGTATACCCTTATCAGAGCAGTCCTAACTAATGTATGCAATCCCTATCTGATGTATTTAAAAACCTGATCATCTGTATATAACCTGTGTGAACAGGGTTCAGAGAGGAAAAATCCATGTGTGCATACAGGGTAGAACAGCTATTGTGCAGATAGCCCAAGAGGAGTGGTGGAACTCCCCAGTCTTGTAGACACAAGAGAACAATTATGGAAACAGGAACACATGGGCTACTTGCACAGTGAACAAGTCTGTATGATCATGTTCACACACCACCAAGAAACCTGAAGACACAAAAGAGAATAGTAAAACCAAAAACACTCAGTTTGAAAAAATGTTGCAGTAATCCGCAAGTGCTAGTAAAAGATGTAAAAAACAGGGTATTTGGTTGATACGTTTTTTGCAAAAAATGTATACTAAGCTGCTCTACCAATCTTCACGGTATACCCTTATCAGAGCAGTCCTAACTAATGTATGCAATCCCTATCTGATGTATTTAAAAACCTGATCATCTGTATATAACCTGTGTGAACAGGGTTCAGAGAGGAAAAATCCATGTGTGCATACAGGGTAGAACAGCTATTGTGCAGATAGCCCAAGAGGAGTGGTGGAACTCCCCAGTCTTGTAGACACAAGAGAACAATTATGGAAACAGGAACACATGGGCTACTTGCACAGTGAACAAGTCTGTATGATCATGTTCACACACCACCAAGAAACCTGAAGACACAAAAGAGAATAGTAAAACCAAAAACACTCAGTTTGAAAAAATGTTGCAGTAATCCGCAAGTGCTAGTAAAAGATGTAAAAAACAGGGTATTTGGTTGATACGTTTTTTGCAAAAAATGTATACTAAGCTGCTCTACCAATCTTCACGGTATACCCTTATCAGAGCAGTCCTAACTAATGTATGCAATCCCTATCTGATGTATTTAAAAACCTGATCATCTGTATATAACCTGTGTGAACAGGGTTCAGAGAGGAAAAATCCATGTGTGCATACAGGGTAGAACAGCTATTGTGCAGATAGCCCAAGAGGAGTGGTGGAACTCCCCAGTCTTGTAGACACAAGAGAACAATTATGGAAACAGGAACACATGGGCTACTTGCACAGTGAACAAGTCTGTATGATCATGTTCACACACCACCAAGAAACCTGAAGACACAAAAGAGAATAGTAAAACCAAAAACACTCAGTTTGAAAAAATGTTGCAGTAATCCGCAAGTGCTAGTAAAAGATGTAAAAAACAGGGTATTTGGTTGATACGTTTTTTGCAAAAAATGTATACTAAGCTGCTCTACCAATCTTCACGGTATACCCTTATCAGAGCAGTCCTAACTAATGTATGCAATCCCTATCTGATGTATTTAAAAACCTGATCATCTGTATATAACCTGTGTGAACAGGGTTCAGAGAGGAAAAATCCATGTGTGCATACAGGGTAGAACAGCTATTGTGCAGATAGCCCAAGAGGAGTGGTGGAACTCCCCAGTCTTGTAGACACAAGAGAACAATTATGGAAACAGGAACACATGGGCTACTTGCACAGTGAACAAGTCTGTATGATCATGTTCACACACCACCAAGAAACCTGAAGACACAAAAGAGAATAGTAAAACCAAAAACACTCAGTTTGAAAAAATGTTGCAGTAATCCGCAAGTGCTAGTAAAAGATGTAAAAAACAGGGTATTTGGTTGATACGTTTTTTGCAAAAAATGTATACTAAGCTGCTCTACCAATCTTCACGGTATACCCTTATCAGAGCAGTTTTGTCTTTTGTCTTTTGTGTCTTCTCTTTTGTGTCTTCAGGTTTCTTGGTGGTGTGTGAACATGATCATACAGACTTGTTCACTGTGCAAGTAGCCCATGTGTTCCTGTTTCCATAATTGTTCTCTTGTGTCTACAAGACTGGGGAGTTCCACCACTCCTCTTGGGCTATCTGCACAATAGCTGTTCTACCCTGTATGCACACATGGATTTTTCCTCTCTGAACCCTGTTCACACAGGTTATATACAGATGATCAGGTTTTTAAATACATCAGATAGGGATTGCATACATTAGTTAGGACTGCTCTGATAAGGGTATACCGTGAAGATTGGTAGAGCAGCTTAGTATACATTTTTTGCAAAAAACGTATCAACCAAATACCCTGTTTTTTACATCTTTTACTAGCACTTGCGGATTACTGCAACATTTTTTCAAACTGAGTGTTTTTGGTTTTACTATTCTCTTTTGTGTCTTCAGGTTTCTTGGTGGTGTGTGAACATGATCATACAGACTTGTTCACTGTGCAAGTAGCCCATGTGTTCCTGTTTCCATAATTGTTCTCTTGTGTCTACAAGACTGGGGAGTTCCACCACTCCTCTTGGGCTATCTGCACAATAGCTGTTCTACCCTGTATGCACACATGGATTTTTCCTCTCTGAACCCTGTTCACACAGGTTATATACAGATGATCAGGTTTTTAAATACATCAGATAGGGATTGCATACATTAGTTAGGACTGCTCTGATAAGGGTATACCGTGAAGATTGGTAGAGCAGCTTAGTATACATTTTTTGCAAAAAACGTATCAACCAAATACCCTGTTTTTTACATCTTTTACTAGCACTTGCGGATTACTGCAACATTTTTTCAAACTGAGTGTTTTTGGTTTTACTATTCTCTTTTGTGTCTTCAGGTTTCTTGGTGGTGTGTGAACATGATCATACAGACTTGTTCACTGTGCAAGTAGCCCATGTGTTCCTGTTTCCATAATTGTTCTCTTGTGTCTACAAGACTGGGGAGTTCCACCACTCCTCTTGGGCTATCTGCACAATAGCTGTTCTACCCTGTATGCACACATGGATTTTTCCTCTCTGAACCCTGTTCACACAGGTTATATACAGATGATCAGGTTTTTAAATACATCAGATAGGGATTGCATACATTAGTTAGGACTGCTCTGATAAGGGTATACCGTGAAGATTGGTAGAGCAGCTTAGTATACATTTTTTGCAAAAAACGTATCAACCAAATACCCTGTTTTTTACATCTTTTACTAGCACTTGCGGATTACTGCAACATTTTTTCAAACTGAGTGTTTTTGGTTTTACTATTCTCTTTTGTGTCTTCAGGTTTCTTGGTGGTGTGTGAACATGATCATACAGACTTGTTCACTGTGCAAGTAGCCCATGTGTTCCTGTTTCCATAATTGTTCTCTTGTGTCTACAAGACTGGGGAGTTCCACCACTCCTCTTGGGCTATCTGCACAATAGCTGTTCTACCCTGTATGCACACATGGATTTTTCCTCTCTGAACCCTGTTCACACAGGTTATATACAGATGATCAGGTTTTTAAATACATCAGATAGGGATTGCATACATTAGTTAGGACTGCTCTGATAAGGGTATACCGTGAAGATTGGTAGAGCAGCTTAGTATACATTTTTTGCAAAAAACGTATCAACCAAATACCCTGTTTTTTACATCTTTTACTAGCACTTGCGGATTACTGCAACATTTTTTCAAACTGAGTGTTTTTGGTTTTACTATTCTCTTTTGTGTCTTCAGGTTTCTTGGTGGTGTGTGAACATGATCATACAGACTTGTTCACTGTGCAAGTAGCCCATGTGTTCCTGTTTCCATAATTGTTCTCTTGTGTCTACAAGACTGGGGAGTTCCACCACTCCTCTTGGGCTATCTGCACAATAGCTGTTCTACCCTGTATGCACACATGGATTTTTCCTCTCTGAACCCTGTTCACACAGGTTATATACAGATGATCAGGTTTTTAAATACATCAGATAGGGATTGCATACATTAGTTAGGACTGCTCTGATAAGGGTATACCGTGAAGATTGGTAGAGCAGCTTAGTATACATTTTTTGCAAAAAACGTATCAACCAAATACCCTGTTTTTTACATCTTTTACTAGCACTTGCGGATTACTGCAACATTTTTTCAAACTGAGTGTTTTTGGTTTTACTATTCTCTTTTGTGTCTTCAGGTTTCTTGGTGGTGTGTGAACATGATCATACAGACTTGTTCACTGTGCAAGTAGCCCATGTGTTCCTGTTTCCATAATTGTTCTCTTGTGTCTACAAGACTGGGGAGTTCCACCACTCCTCTTGGGCTATCTGCACAATAGCTGTTCTACCCTGTATGCACACATGGATTTTTCCTCTCTGAACCCTGTTCACACAGGTTATATACAGATGATCAGGTTTTTAAATACATCAGATAGGGATTGCATACATTAGTTAGGACTGCTCTGATAAGGGTATACCGTGAAGATTGGTAGAGCAGCTTAGTATACATTTTTTGCAAAAAACGTATCAACCAAATACCCTGTTTTTTACATCTTTTACTAGCACTTGCGGATTACTGCAACATTTTTTCAAACTGAGTGTTTTTGGTTTTACTATTCTCTTTTGTGTCTTCAGGTTTCTTGGTGGTGTGTGAACATGATCATACAGACTTGTTCACTGTGCAAGTAGCCCATGTGTTCCTGTTTCCATAATTGTTCTCTTGTGTCTACAAGACTGGGGAGTTCCACCACTCCTCTTGGGCTATCTGCACAATAGCTGTTCTACCCTGTATGCACACATGGATTTTTCCTCTCTGAACCCTGTTCACACAGGTTATATACAGATGATCAGGTTTTTAAATACATCAGATAGGGATTGCATACATTAGTTAGGACTGCTCTGATAAGGGTATACCGTGAAGATTGGTAGAGCAGCTTAGTATACATTTTTTGCAAAAAACGTATCAACCAAATACCCTGTTTTTTACATCTTTTACTAGCACTTGCGGATTACTGCAACATTTTTTCAAACTGAGTGTTTTTGGTTTTACTATTCTCTTTTGTGTCTTCAGGTTTCTTGGTGGTGTGTGAACATGATCATACAGACTTGTTCACTGTGCAAGTAGCCCATGTGTTCCTGTTTCCATAATTGTTCTCTTGTGTCTACAAGACTGGGGAGTTCCACCACTCCTCTTGGGCTATCTGCACAATAGCTGTTCTACCCTGTATGCACACATGGATTTTTCCTCTCTGAACCCTGTTCACACAGGTTATATACAGATGATCAGGTTTTTAAATACATCAGATAGGGATTGCATACATTAGTTAGGACTGCTCTGATAAGGGTATACCGTGAAGATTGGTAGAGCAGCTTAGTATACATTTTTTGCAAAAAACGTATCAACCAAATACCCTGTTTTTTACATCTTTTACTAGCACTTGCGGATTACTGCAACATTTTTTCAAACTGAGTGTTTTTGGTTTTACTATTCTCTTTTGTGTCTTCAGGTTTCTTGGTGGTGTGTGAACATGATCATACAGACTTGTTCACTGTGCAAGTAGCCCATGTGTTCCTGTTTCCATAATTGTTCTCTTGTGTCTACAAGACTGGGGAGTTCCACCACTCCTCTTGGGCTATCTGCACAATAGCTGTTCTACCCTGTATGCACACATGGATTTTTCCTCTCTGAACCCTGTTCACACAGGTTATATACAGATGATCAGGTTTTTAAATACATCAGATAGGGATTGCATACATTAGTTAGGACTGCTCTGATAAGGGTATACCGTGAAGATTGGTAGAGCAGCTTAGTATACATTTTTTGCAAAAAACGTATCAACCAAATACCCTGTTTTTTACATCTTTTACTAGCACTTGCGGATTACTGCAACATTTTTTCAAACTGAGTGTTTTTGGTTTTACTATTCTCTTTTGTGTCTTCAGGTTTCTTGGTGGTGTGTGAACATGATCATACAGACTTGTTCACTGTGCAAGTAGCCCATGTGTTCCTGTTTCCATAATTGTTCTCTTGTGTCTACAAGACTGGGGAGTTCCACCACTCCTCTTGGGCTATCTGCACAATAGCTGTTCTACCCTGTATGCACACATGGATTTTTCCTCTCTGAACCCTGTTCACACAGGTTATATACAGATGATCAGGTTTTTAAATACATCAGATAGGGATTGCATACATTAGTTAGGACTGCTCTGATAAGGGTATACCGTGAAGATTGGTAGAGCAGCTTAGTATACATTTTTTGCAAAAAACGTATCAACCAAATACCCTGTTTTTTACATCTTTTACTAGCACTTGCGGATTACTGCAACATTTTTTCAAACTGAGTGTTTTTGGTTTTACTATTCTCTTTTGTGTCTTCAGGTTTCTTGGTGGTGTGTGAACATGATCATACAGACTTGTTCACTGTGCAAGTAGCCCATGTGTTCCTGTTTCCATAATTGTTCTCTTGTGTCTACAAGACTGGGGAGTTCCACCACTCCTCTTGGGCTATCTGCACAATAGCTGTTCTACCCTGTATGCACACATGGATTTTTCCTCTCTGAACCCTGTTCACACAGGTTATATACAGATGATCAGGTTTTTAAATACATCAGATAGGGATTGCATACATTAGTTAGGACTGCTCTGATAAGGGTATACCGTGAAGATTGGTAGAGCAGCTTAGTATACATTTTTTGCAAAAAACGTATCAACCAAATACCCTGTTTTTTACATCTTTTACTAGCACTTGCGGATTACTGCAACATTTTTTCAAACTGAGTGTTTTTGGTTTTACTATTCTCTTTTGTGTCTTCAACTCCGTCTAAGCACGGCAGCCAGCCCTCAGTCCCTCAGATGTGGACAAGTAAAAGACCATTTCCTCCTAGCCATGACAAAGCTAAGAGGTTGAATTTCTCCATCTGCAAGCTGTTGGCTACAGAAATGCTGCCTTTCTGCCTGGTGGACACTGAGGATTTTCGAGACCTTTTGTCCATTGCAGTGCCCCAGTACCAGATGCCCAGTCGCCACTACTTCTCAAAGAAAGCTGTGCCTGCGCTACACCAGCATGTTGCACACAACATCACCGCTTCCTTGAGAAACTCTGTGTGTGACATTGTGCATTTCACCACAGACACTTGGACGAGTAGACATGGACAGGGGCGTTACATGTCGGTGACTGGGCACTGGGCAACTACGGCAACATCAGGAGAAGGGGCTGCTGTCCAAGTCTTGCCGTCCCCACGAGTTGCTCGTCAATACTCTGTATCTAGAAGTTCCTCCACTGCTTCTGCCTCCTCAACCTCCTCTTGGTCCTCCACCTGCACCCAAAGCCTGTCTGGTAATGCCACCAGCATTGTTACTGCGCAGAAGGAATCCTGCATACCTCCTCACTATGCTGTCACCAGGGCTCAATGGCATCAGTCAGTGTTTACACTGAAATGTCTGGGAAATGTGAGTCACACAGCAGAGGAGTTGTGGTCAGCTCTGGAGACCAAGTTCCAACAATGCTGCAAACCTGGGTGCGGCCCTTCGCCGAGGCAATGTCACACACTTGCCTTGTATGGCTCACGTTTTGAACCTGGTTGTCCAGCAAATTTTATCCCACTATCCCGGACTAGATTGGCTTCTGCAGAGGGCATGGTCGCTGTGTGCTCACCTTCGCCGTTTGCATCTGGCAGCTCGACGACTTGCATCTCTACAGAAGTCGCTGGGCCTGCCAGCTGAAATGTGATGTGCCCACATGGTGGAATTCAACTCTGCACATGTTGCAGCGACTGTGGATGCACCGACGAGCCCTGTTGCAATGCGTTATGACGTATAGCCTGGGCCAATGAGATCAAGAGGTGGGGCAGTTATTTTTTAACGGCATCTGGCCCAGGAAATTTTTTTTGGGCCAAGTAGAATTTGATGCTACTCAGCAGCGTACCCCACCCATGAAGCAAGCTACATTGCCTGTTTACCTAAGTACTATTTTTTAACGGCATCTAGCCCAGGAAATCCTTTTGGGCCTAGTAGAATTTAGTGCTACTCAGCAACGTACCCCACCCATGAAGCAAGCTACACCGCCTGTTTACTTAAGTACTATTTTTTAACGGCATTTGGCCCAGGAAATCTTTTTTGGCCTAGTAGAAATTTCTGCTACTCAGCAGAGTACCACACCCATGAAGCAAGCTACACCGCCTTCCTTCTTTCTCAATCTAACCCCTCGGCTCTGGGGTGTCCACTCTCCCTTCAGCTCTCTCCTTCTTACAGGTGGACTACCGCGTGTTTTCACACTGTGGCGAATGTTTTGGGCCCAGGCATAAGAAGTCGTCGAGGTAATGGATAATATTTGCCGCCTTACAAACGTCCATGACAACACATTCGAGGAAGCAACTAAATGCCTCAAATAGTGAGCAGAATATGGAGCACCCCATGGGCAAACAGCGATCTATGTAGTATGCTCCTTCACAGAAGCAGCCCAATAGGAGGACACTATTCGGAGGCACAGGTAGTAACCGAAACGCCCCCTCAATGTCTGTTTTGGCCATTAGGGTGCCCTTTACCAACTTCTTGACCCGCCTGATTGCCTCGTCAAAGGAGGTACAGTACATAGTACTGTACTTGGTTCCGCGTCGATGTTGTCGTTTACTGACCTGCCCCTTGGATATGACAAATGGTGGATTAGTCTGACTCTGAATGTATTGGGTTCATCTTTTGGCACAATTCCCAATGGGGATACCACTACGTCTTCTAAGGAAAGTGTTCTTAATGGACGTGCCACCATTCTACCTAAAGATATGTCTTTTTTTATTTCTTTTGTCAAGATGTCTGGGTGTTGGTAGAGTGAGTTTACACTTTTACTCCAGCCTTTCTTGATTTTAGAAGGGCATGACATGCCTATATCTTTGTCACCTCCTCCTTTTACTCCTCCACCTCTTTTCTTTTTGCATGACTATATGTAGTTGTGACTTTTCCATGTGTTTGTTGAGTCTTCTGAGCAGTTTGTCAGCTTTTGGACACCTTTTAAGGTGTTTTCTATGTATTTTCCATGTGTTTGTGTGTGTTTGTGTTTACCTGCCATTGGTTTCAATGGGGTTCGATGGTGTTCATCGAACATTTCGTCGAACACGTCCCTTTTCGACGAACCGAACCAAACCCAAACACTAGGGAGGTGGCTCAACACTAGTGTTTAATTAAACTGATAGGACTTGATTTGGAGAGGCACACACCTGTCAATATAAGACCTCACAGTGCATGTCAGACCAAATGAGAATGATGAGGTCAAAGGAACTGGCCAAGGAGCTCAGAGACAGAATTGCAGCAAGGCACAGATCTGGCCAAGGCTGCTAAAGAATTTCTGGAATATTCAAGGTTCCTAAATGGAAGAAGTTTGGGACCACCAGACCTGGCCTTCCAGCCAAACTGAGCAATCATGGGAGAAGAGCATTGGTGAGAAAGATAAAGAAAAACCCCAAGATCACTGTGGCTGAGCTGTAGACATGCAGTAGGAAGATGAGAGAAAGCTCCACAAAGTCAACTATCACTGCAGCCCTCCACCAGTTGGGCCTTCATGGCAGAGTGGCATGGCGGAAGCCTCTCCTCACTGCAATACATATGAAAGCCTACATAGTTTGCTAAAAGCACATGAAGGACTCCCAGACTATGAGAAATAAGATTCTCTGGTCTGATGAGACAAAGATAGACCTTTTGGTGATAATTCTAAGCAGTATGTGTAGAGAAAACCATGCACAGCTCATCACCTGCCCAATACAATCCCAAAAGTGAAACATGGTGGTGGCAGTGTCATGCTATACGGGTGTTTTTCAGCTGCAGGGACAGGATGACTGATTGACATTGAAGGAAACATGAAACATGAATGCGGTCAAGTACAGAGATATCCTGGATGAAAACCTCTTACAGAGTGTTCTGGACCTCAGACTTGGCCGAATGTTCACCTTCCAACAAGACAATGACCCTAAGCACACAGCTAAAATAACAAAGGGGTGGCTTCAGAACAACTTTCTGACTATTCTTGACTGGCTTTGCCAGAGCCCTGACCTAAACCCAATTGAGTATCTGTGGAGAGACCTGAAAATGGCTGTCCACCATCATTCACCATCCAATCTGACAGAACTGGAGAGGATCTGCATTGATCATGACCATGTGATATTTCAGTTTTTTTCTTTTTTATTAAATTTGCAAAATGTTCTACATTTCTGGGTTTTTTTCAGTCAAGATGAGGTGCAGAGTGTACAATAGTGTGAAAAAAATTAACTTTTTTGAATTTATTAAATGGATGCAATGAAACAAAGAGTGAAAAATGTAAAGGGGTCTGAATACTTTCCGTACCCACTGTATAATGATAAGGCTGATGTATTCTTTAACAGTGACATTACTGTATGTGTTGCGTTTGGAGAAACCACTTGTATTAGTTGTTTTGAGCTACTGAAATTGTTTTTGCTTTATTGTTTTATTGCAAACAGAAGTTTGTACAATTTGCTAATAAATCTAATTTGCATTATGAGTTGAAAAGTGTGGGCAACATCTGTATATACTCTCCTCAACAATGAAATTGCAAAATTAAAAGTGAAAGGTTGTGTAGTTATCGAAATCCAGGTATGCATTTTATTTTTATTTATCTGGTGGCTATATAGAATATTTTCTTAGCATTAAGATTGCAACAACAAGAAGAAAAAGTAATGCAGAGATCAGTTAATGCAGGTAAAATTTTTACACAGGATTTTCTGTACTCTGAAACGTTTATGTAAAAATGGTAGGTTAGGATCAGCGGCGTGCGTGGGGTGGACAGTGCTATAGTAGTATAATAGTGCTACCATGTATTGGGATTGTAGCATATTTCAAGATTGCTGGTGAGAAGGTTTGAAGTTCATGGAGACCCATGTGATGCTCCAATAATAATGCACCCTAAGGCTACTTTCACACATCAGTTTTTTGCCGTTAGGCACTATCCGGCGAGTTTTAAAAAAACGGATCTTTTTTTTTAGCCGGATCCGTTTTTTTCTCATAGAGTTGTATTAGCGCCGAATTGCACCTGATGGCCACATGTTTCATCCGATTTTTGCCGGATCTGTTAAAAAAGCTGTTTCCGGCAGACGGACAAAACGTTCAGAGGAACGTTTTTTATGTCCAGCGAAAAATGCCTAGCAACTGATCCGGCAAAAAACATATGAAACTGACATGTGAAATGACGAATCTGGCCTCCGAATCCGTTTTTCCATGCATCCTCCATTCAAGTCATGCACATTTTCTCTCTCTCTCTCTCTCCTTTCCCCGGAACAGGAAGTCCATCCCTGGGTTCATTTAAAAAAAAAAACGGATCCGGCTAAAAAGCGATCCGTTGCATCAGGTTTTCCACTATTTGCAATGGATCCGTTTTTTAAACAATTTGCCAGATCCTGCCTGACGGCTAAAAACTGATGTGTGTAAGTAGCCTAAGGCTGGAGTCACACACAACGTCTAAAAATACTTTCTGTTTTTTACAGACCAAATAGGCAGAAATGTTCCCTGAACAGTGATCCGTATGGCATATGTTGGCAAGGTGTGGCTGCGTATTTTATGCATGTAAACCTCCTTATGGCATCCGTTCGGCGAGATTTTCTCTCCGTCTTGCAAAATGGACATAGAATGGATCCATGGACTCAAATATTCGTGAAAACATATATACACTATATATATATATATATATACATATATGTCAGTGACACACACACATATATATATACTGTATATACTCTATATTGAACCCGTTTTACGCCCAGGAGGCGAACATTTATATTGGTATATGGTCTCCATCCTGTCATGTGCTGCTCCATCCTGCGCCCCCATCCTGTCATGTGCTGCTCCATCCTGCATCCCCATCCTGTCATGTGCTGCTCCATCCTGCGTCCCCATCCTGTCATGTGCTGCTCCATCCTGCGTCCCCATCCTGTCATGTGCTGCTCCATCCTGCGTCCCCATCCTGTCATGTGCTGCTCCATCCTGCGCCCCATCCTGTCATGAGCTGCTCCATCCTGCGCCCCCATCCTGTCATGTGCTGCTCCATCCTGCGCCCTCATTCTGTCATGTGCTGCTCCCATTCTGCGCCCCCATTCTGACATGCGCTGCTCCCATCCTGCGCCCCATCCTGTCATGTGCTGCTCCCATCCTGCACCCCCGTTCTGTCATGTGCTGCTGCCATCCTGCATTCCCATTCTGTCATGTGCTGCCCTATTCTGTCATGTGCTGCTCGCATTCTGTGCCCCCGTTCTGTCATGTGCTGCTCCCATCCTGCGCCCCCATTCTGTCATGTGCTGCTCCCATCCTGCACCCCTGTTCTGTCATGTGCTGCTCCCATCCTGCGCCACCATTCTGTAATTTGCTGCTCCCATCCATATGCCCCGTACACTGATCCATAAAAGGTTTATGGCCCCCATAAGATGCTCCATAGTATATGCTCCGTACACTGCTCCATAAAGGTTGATGGCCCTTATAAGATGCTCCATAGTATATGCCCCGAACACTGCTCCATAAAGGTTTATGGCCCCCATAACATGCTCCATAGTATTATATGCCCTGTATGCTGCTGCGATATATAAAAAAAAAATAACATACTCATCTATTGTCGCTGGGCACCAAGTGCTGGGGGGCCTGAGCAGGCGGGGACAGCGGCGCGCTGTGGGGGTCAGGTGCCGGAGTCGCTGCTAGCTCAGGCCCCGACACTTGCTACATTCACCTGTCTGTCCCGCTCCAGCGCTGCATGCCGCTTCTTCCGGGTCCTCTGGCTGTGACTGTTCAGTCAGAGGGCGGCGCGCATTAAGCGCGTCATCGCACCCTCTGAACTGTGAACGTCACAGGCAGAAGACCCGGAACACGGAGCCGCACGCAGCACTGGAACGGGACAGGTGAATATAGCTTATACTTATCCTCCTGGCGCGTCCCTGCCTCTCCATTGGAGATCGCGGTGTGCGTTCAGTGTTTACGCATACTGCGATCTCCTGGGAGCGTCACTCTGTGGGGTCCAGACTGCGCCGGCGCTTGCGCTTGCGCAGTCTGTAAAGGCTTTGGACAGAGTGACGCTCCCAGCCTTATATTATATATATATATATATATATATATATATATATATATATATATATATATATATATATATATATTTAATATACAGAGCTAGATAGCAGAAAGGTTGGTAATTCAATTGCCGGATTTTGCCATCGCCTTATCAAACCCGACAGGATATGAGACATGGTTTACATGGAGTAAACCATTTCATATCCCTTATTTTTTTAACATATTCCTCACTAATAATGTAAAAAGTGTCTGTGTGCAAAATTTGGGACCTCTAGGTGTTAAATTAAAGGGATAAATCACGGAAAAAACTGGCGTGGGCTCCCACGTTATTTTCTCCACCAGAGTGGGAAAGCCAGTGACTGAGGGCAGATATTAATAGCCTAGAGAGGGACCATGGTTTTGCCCCCCCCCCCCCCTGGCTAAAAACATCTGCCCCCAGCTACCCCAGAAAAGGCACATCTGTAATATGCGCCTATTCTGGCACCTATTCTGTTCTCAGCTCATGTGTTCATTCATGTGTATGTTGAGGGAGATCACAGGGAAAACATTTAGCCCAATGGTATTGATTTTTTTGCCAATCTACATTACAGAGTAAACTCCGGACTATTTAAATTTCTTAATTGCTGCATTAATGGTTACTATTGCAAAGTGCTTGTAACAATAAGCAGTGTTTCAATTTTACTTCTTATTTATAATCCTTTCCATTCTCAAGAACAGAGCAATCTGGAATTTTCAATTCTATAGTTCACTGCTCATTGCCAATCTTACTGGCCACTCTGAGGTTTCCTAACAAGGAGAAGCTTGCAAGCTCTTAGCTATATAGCATTCAAGTGCCGCTCTAAAGTTGGTTGGATGGGGTGACCATGTTGCTGGTCTGAACAATCAATCTTCAGAAGGACACTGCTTCGGCAACAGGCAGAGGAGCAGTTCTCTCGTAAGGATAGAATATTATCACATGCCTTTAAAAGAAAGCCCTAA
The DNA here is from genome assembly GCF_032444005.1 of Ranitomeya imitator. Taxonomy (NCBI): domain Eukaryota; kingdom Metazoa; phylum Chordata; class Amphibia; order Anura; family Dendrobatidae; genus Ranitomeya; species Ranitomeya imitator. The sequence goes on along the minus strand of NC_091286.1, from coordinate 422,004,123 downwards.
CTTTTAAGAGTTTTTCCACACCTTTGTTGTACTTTTCATGCATTCTTAGTATGCTTTAAATAAAACCCACATACCCACTTATCCATTTCCTGCCATTTATCAGTGTTTCTGGCCATTTTTTCCCTAGGATTGTCGGCCCATGACTGCAGTGGTGCCTGACAAATAACTATTGAAAAGTAGGGGAGAAGACCAGCAGGGGACCTAGTGCTATGGAGGAGCAGCAGGGAATCGATAGGTGAGTATATGCTTTTTATTATTTTTATATAACACTCAGGCTATACATAGAATAAAAGTAATATAGAAAACTTTGCCCTACTTTTGTATCATGCAAATATTGAGCTTTATTATGAAAGCAACTCACAAATACAGTGGGTACGGAAAGTATTCAGACCCCTTTAACCCCTTCCCGACCTTTGACGCCACGTAGGCGTCATGAAAGTCGGTGCCAATCCGACCCATGACGCCTATGTGGCGTCATGGAAAGATCGCGTCCCTGCAGATCGGGTGAAAGGGTTAACTCCCATTTCACCCGATCTGCAGGGACAGGGGGAGTGGTAGTTTAGCCCAGGGGGGGTGGCTTCACCCCCCCCGTGGCTACGATCGCTCTGATTGGCTGTTGAAAGTGAAACTGCCAATCAGAGCAATTTGTAATATTTCACCTATTATAACTGGTGAAATATTACAATCCAGCCATGGCTGATGCTGCAATATCATCGGCCATGGCTGGAAACACTAATGTGCCCCCACCCCACCCCACCGAACGCCCCCCAAGCCCCCCGATCTGTCCGGTACACTGTACCGGCTCCCCGCCGTCCTGTGTTCCGCTCCCCCCGTGCTCTTGTCCGCTCCCCCCGTGCTCCAATCACCCTCCCCGTGCTCCAATCACCCCCCCTGCACGCCGATCCACCCCCCCATGCTCCGTTCCACCCCCCCGTGCTCCGTTCCACCGCCCCCGTGCTCCGTTCCACCCCCCCGTGCTCCGTTCCACCCCTCCCGTGCTCCGTTCCACCCCTCCCGTGCTCCGATTCACCCCCCCATACTCCGATCCCCCCCCCCATCATACTTACCGATCCTGCCGGGGTCCGTCCGTCTTCTCCCCAGGCGCCGCCATCTTCCAAAATGGCGGGCGAATGCGCAGTGCGCCCGCCGAATCTGCCGGCCGGCAGATTCGTTCCAAAGTGCATTTTGATCACTGAGATAGATTATATCTCAGTGATCAAAATAAAAAAAATAATAAATGACCCCCCCCCTTTGTCACCCCCATAGGTAGGGACAATAAAAAAATAAAGAATTTTTTTTCCCCCACTAATGTTAGAATAGGGTTAGGGGTAGGGTTAGGGCTAGGGGTAGGGGTAGGGTTAGGGTTAGGGGTAGGGTTAGGGCTAGGGTTAGGGTTAGGGTTAGGGCTAGGGTTAGGGTTAGGGCTAGGGTTAGGGCTAGGGTTAGGGCTAGGGTTAGGGCTAGGGTTAGGGCTAGGGTTTGGGGTAGGGCTAGGGTTAGGGTTAGGGTTAGGGGTAGGGTTAGGGCTAGGGTTAGGGTTTCGGTATGTGCACACGTATTCTGGTCCTCTGCGGATTTTTCCGCTGCGGATTTGATAAATCCGCAGTGCTAATCCGCTGCAGATTTATGGCAGATTTACCGCGTTTTTTCTGCGCGTTTCACTGCGGTTTTACAATTGCGATTTTCTATTTGAGCAGTTGTAAAACCGCTGCGGAATCCGCACAAAGAAGTGACATGCTGCGGAATGTAAACCGCTGCGTTTCCGTGCAGTTTTTCCGCAGCATGTGTACAGCGATTTTTGTTTCCCATATGTTTACATTGAACTGTAAACTCATGGGAAACTGCTGCGGATCCGCAGCGTTTTCCGCAGCGTGTGCACATACCTTTAGAATTAGGCTATGTGCACACGGTGCGGATTTGGCTGCGGATCCGCATCAGTGTTCCATCAGGTTTACAGTACCATGTAAACATATGGAAACCAAATCCGCTGTGCCCATGGTGCGGAAAATACCGCGCGGAAACGCTGCGTTGTATTTTCCGCAGCATGTCAATTCTTTGTGCGGATTCCGCAGCATTTTACACCTGTTCCTCAATAGGAATCCACAGGTGAAATCCGCACAAAAAACACTGGAAATCCGCGGAAAATCCGCAGGTAAAACGCAGTGCCTTTTACCCGCGGATTTTTCAAAAATGATGCTGAAAAATCTCACACGAATCCGCAACGTGGGCACATAGCCTTAGGGTTAGGGTTGGAATTAGGGTTGTGGTTAGGGTTAGGGGTGTGTTGGGGTTAGGGTTGGAATTAGGGTTATGGCTACAGTTGGGATTAGAGTTAGGGGTGTGTTGGGGTTAGTGTTGGAGGTAGAATTGAGGGGTTACCACTGTTTAGGCACATCAGGGGTCTCCAAACGCAACATGGCGCCACCATTGATTCCAGCCAATCTTGTATTCAAAAGTCAAATGGTGCTCCCTCACTTCCGAGCCCCGACGTGTGCCCAAACAGTGGTTTACCCCCACATATGGGGTACCCGCATACTCAGGACAAACTGTGCAACAATTACTGGGGTCCAATTTCTCCTGTTACCCTTGTGAAAATAAAAAAATGCTTGCTAAAACATCATTTTTGAGGAAAGAAAAATGATTTTTTATTTTCACGGCTCTGCGTTGTAAACGTCTGTGAAGCATTTGGGGGTTCAAAGTACTCACCACATATCCAGATAAGTTCCTTTGGGGGTCTAGTTTACAAAATGGGGTCACTTGTGGGGGTTTTTTACTGTTTAGGCACACCAGGGGCTCTGCAAACGCAACGTGATGTCCGCAGACCATTCCATCAAAGTCTGCATTTCAAAAGTCACTACTTCCCTTCTGAGCCCCGACGTGTGCCAAAACAGTGGTTTACCCCCACACATGGGGTATCAGCGTACTCAGGAGAAACTGGACAACAACTTTTGGGGTCCAATTTCTCCTGTAACCCTTGGGAAAATAAAAAATTCTGGGCTAAATAATTATTTTTGAGGAAAGAAAACGTATTTATTATTTTCACGGCTCTGCATTATAAACTTCTATGAAGCACTTGGGGGTTCAAAGTGCTCACCACACATCTAGATAAGTTCCTTTGGTGGACTAGTTTCCAAAATGGGGTCATTTCTGGGGGATCTCCAATGTTTAGGCACACAGGGGCTCTCCAAACGCGACATGGTGTCCGCTAACAATTGGAGCTAATTTTCCATTCAAAAAGTCAAATGGCGCGCCTTCCCTTCCGAGCCTTACCATGTGCCCAAAAAGTGGTTTACCCCCACATATGAGGTATCAGTGTACTCAGGAGAAATTGCCCAACAAATGTTAGGATCCATTTTATCCTGTTGTCCATGTGAAAATGAAAAAATTGAGGCTAAAAGAATTTTTTTGTGAAAAAAAAGTACTTTTTCATTTTTACGGATCAATTTGTGAAGCACCTGGGGGTTCAAAGTGCTCACTATGCATCTAGATTAGTTCCTTGGGGTGTCTAGTTTCCAAAATGGGGTCACTTGTGGGGGAGCTCCAATTTTTAGGCACACGGGGGCTCTCCAAACGTGACATGGTGTCCGCTAAAGAGTGGAGCCAATTTTTGATTCAAAAAGTCAAATGGCGCTCCTTCCCTTCCAAGCCCTGCCGTGCGCCCAAACAGTGGTTTACCCCCACATATGAGGTATCAGCGTACTCAGGATAAATTGAAAAACAACTTTCGTGGTTCAGTTTCTCCTTTTACCATTGGGAAAATAAAAAAATTGTTGCCAAAAGATAATTTTTGTGACTAAAAAGTTAAATGTTCATTTTTTCCTTCCATGTTGCTTCTGCTGCTGTGAAGCACCTGAAGGGTTAATAAGCTTCTTGAATGTGGTTTTGAGTACCTTGAGGGGTTCAGTTTTTAGAATGGTGTAACTTTTGGGTATTTTCAGCCATATAGACCCCTCAAACTGACTTCAAATGTGAGGTGGTCCCTAAAAAAGATGGTTTTGTAAATTTCGTTGTAAAAATGAGAAATCGCTGGTCAAATTTTAACCCTTATAACTTCCTAGCAAAAAAAATATTGTTTCCAAAATTGTGCTGATGTAAAGTAAACATGTGGGAAATTTTATTTATTAACTATTTTGTGTCACATAACTCTCTGGTTTAACAGAATAAAAATTCAAAATGTGAAAATTGCGAAATTTTCAAAATTTTCGCCAAATTTCCGTTTTTATCACAAATAAATGCAGAATTTATTGACCTAAATTTACCACTAACATGAAGCCCAATATGTCACAAAAAACAATCTCAGAACCGCTAGGATCCGTTGAAGCGTTCCTGAGTTATTACCTCATAAAGGGACACTGGTCAGAATTGCAAAAAACGGCAAGGTCTTTAAGGTCAAAATAGGCTGGGTCATGAAGGGGTTAAATTTTTCACTCTTTGCTTCATTGCAGCCATTTGGTAAATTCAAAATATTTCATTTTTTTTCTCATTAATGTACACTCTGCACCCCATCTTGACTGAAAAAACAGGAATGTAGAAATTTTTGCAAATTTATTAAAAAAGAAAAACTGAATTATCACATAGTTATAAGTATTCAGACCCTTTACTCAGTATTGCGTAGAAACACCCTTTTGACCTAGTACAGCCATGATTCTTCTTGGGAATGATGCAACAAGTTTTTAACACTTGGATTTGGGGATCCTCTGCCATTCTTCCTTGCAGAACCTCTACAGTTCCGTCAGTTTGGATGGTGAACGTTGGTGGACAGCCATTTTCCGGTCTCTCCAGAGATGCTCAATTGGGATTAGGTCAGGGTACTGGCTGGACCAGTCAAGAATGGTCAGAGAGTTGTTCTGAAGCCACCCCTTTGTTATTTTAGCTGTGTGCTTAGGGTCATTGTCTTGTTGGAAGGTGAACCTTCGCTCAAGTGTGAGGTCCAGATCACTCTGGAAGAGGTTTTCATCCAGGATATCTCTGTACTTGGCCGCATTCATGTTTCCTTCAATGACAACGAGTCGTCCTGTCGCTGCAGCTGAAAAACACCCCATAGCATGATGCTGCCACCACCATGTTTCACTGTTGGGATTGTATTGGGCAGGTGATGAGCAGTGCCCGGTTTACTCCACACATGCCATTTAGAATTATCACCAAAAAGGTCTATTTTCATCTCATCAGACCAGAGAATCTTTTTGATCGTAGTCTGGGAGTCCTCCATGTGTTTTTTATCAAACTCTATGCGGCTTCTCATATATCCTGCACTGAGGAGAGGCTTCTGTCGGGCTAGTCTTCCATAAAGACCTGACTGGTGGAGGGTTGCAGTGAGAGTTAACTTTGTGGAACTTTCTCCCATCTCCCTAGCACATCTCTGGAGCTCAGCCACAGTGATTTTGGGGTTCTCCTTTACCTCTCAACCAGGCCTAGGAAGACTTCTGGTGGTTCGAAACTTCTTCCACTTAAGGGTTATGGAGGCTACTGTGCTCTTAGGAACCTTGAGTACTGCAGAAATTCTGTTGTAACCTTGGCCAGATCTGTGCCTTGCCACAATTCTGTCTCTGAGCTGCTTGGCCAGTTCCTTTGACCTCATGATTCTCATTTGGTCTGACATGCACTGTGAACTGTGAGGTCTTATATAGACAGGTGTGTGCCTTTCCAAATCAAGTTCTATCAGTTTAATTAAACACAGCTGGACTCCAATGAAGGAGTAGAACCATCTCAAGGAGGATCACAAGATCTGTCCAGAAGGCACCACCGACCCCATTCCCTCACATCTCCTCCAGTCTCTCTCTCCAGTCGTCACAACTCACCTAACTACAATCTACCTCTCCACTCACTCCCTCCTAGACCCTTCACAGTCCGGTTTCCGCCCCCTACATTCGACAGAAACTGCACTCATCAAAGTGACCAATGACATTCTGACAGCAAAACGTAACTGTGACCACTCTCTGCTCATTCTTCTCGACCTTTCTGCAGCTTTCGTCACTGTTGACCACCCTCTCCTACTCTCTAGGCTCCAGTCACTTGGCATTAAGGACACTGCTCTCTCCTGGTTCTCCTCCTATCTTTCTGACCACTCCTTCAGTGTTCTGTTCTCTGGCTCCACTTCATCTCCTCTTCCTCTCACTGTCAGGGTACCTCAGGGCTCAGTCCTTGGCCCCCTTCTCTTCTCTCTCTACACGGCCCCAATTGGACAGACCATCAGCAGATTTGGCAGATTTGGCTTTCAGTACCATCTTTATGCTGATGACACACAACTATACACATCATGCCCTGACCTTACCCCCGCTGTACTACAGAACGCCACTGACTGTCTGTCTGCAGTCTCCAACATCATGTCTGCTCTCTATCTGAAACTCAACCTCTCCAAAACTGAACTTCTTTTGCTCCTGCCATCTACTAACCTCCCTAAATCTGACATTTCCCTCTCTGTTGGTGGCACCATAATAACACCCCGGCAGCAGGCGTGCTGTCTGGGTGTTATGTTTGACTCCGATCTCTCCTTCACCTCCCATATACAATCTCTTGCCCGCTCGTGCCGCTTACACCTAAAGAACATCTCTAGAATCCGCCCTTTTTTCACCATGGAAACAACAAAAACCCTCACTGTCGCCCTGATCCACTCCCGCCTGATCTACTAATTGGCCTCCCCCTTACTCGACTTTCCCCTCTCCAGTCCTTCCTTAATGCAGCAGCCAGGGTTGTCCATCTGACTAATTATTACTCAGATGCATCCGCTCTTTCCCAGTCATTACACTGGCTGCCCATTAATTACAGGATACAATTCAAAGTACTTGTTCTCACCCACAAAGCTCTCCACAGTGTGGCACCCCCATACATCTCCTCCCTCATTTCGGTCTATAGGCCTAGCCGACCGCTGCGTTCTGCAAGTGACTTTTGACTAACCTTTGCACTAATCCGTACCTCCCACTCCCGATTCCAAGACTTCTCCCGCGCTGTGCCAATCCTCTGGAATGCTCTACCCCAAGATATTAGGACCATCCACAATTTGCATAGTTTTAGGCACTCGCTCAAAACACATTTGCTCAGAGCGGCCTATCACATTCAGTAATCAAAGTCATGTTATGTTTGTGTGTGTAGCTCATTCACTATCTCCATCTATCCCCCACCCCCTAAAGATGGCTGGACCATCATTGTAAATACACACCTGTGCTTTGTATCTCCCCACCTCATTGTAGATTGTAAGCTCTCACGAGCAGGGTCGTCTTATTTCGCTTTAATTATTGTATTGTTAACATTGTTACTTATGACTGTTGTGTTTGAAACTGTTAAACTGTAAAGCGCTGTGGAATATGTTTGCGCTATATAAATAAAGATTATTATTATTATTATTATTATTAAATGGACAGCATGTTACTTAAATGTGATTGAGCAAAGGGTCTGAATTCTTATGACCATGTGATATTTCAGTTTTTCTTTTTTATTAAATTTGCAAAAAATTCTACATGTCTGTTTTTTTCAGTCAAAATAGGGCGCAGAGTGTATATTTATGTGAAAAAAAATGATCTTTTTTGAATTTACCAAATGGCTGCAGTGGAACAAAGAGTGAAAAATTTAAAGGGGTCTGAATACTTTCCGTACCCACTGTATTTGATAAATTTAATAGTTAACCCATCTGGATCATCACTCTGGTTGCCCTCTTTCAATTTATTACTTTTTTTTAGTAAATTGTCCTTATCAGTTCCAGAGAAATTGAAATCAGTGCTACTCATCTTCCTTGTTGGCTACTGAAAAAGAGCTGCTCTCATTTTCACAACCGCTGCTGAGCCCTTTTCAGAAATGTTAAAGTTCGGGCCGGCAGAATGACTATGCTGAAGTCTAAATTGTCACTCAGTGAAGAAGCTGCACCTTCACAGCAACCAGGAAGAGTTGGGAAAATCTGTAAATCAATGCATGAAAAACGGAAACATGAGAATAAGCTTTGTGAATTCTCATATGGTGCAAAACAGAAAACTCGCAATAAATTTATGAGCAATCCGTCAAGCTAAAAATGCCAATTTAATAACTGAGGAGCTCGATTGAGTACTTAAACCTTGAGTAGTGATCTGTTCATCAATAATTTTTATGGTTTTGTCTTTTGTCTGATAGATAACCCCGTTAGTCGTTTACTATAAATTTACACTGTAAAATATATGCTCCGTACTTAATAGATTAAGCTGGTCTTGTGAAAGGCACATATTACCTTCTGATGGACTCTATATGCTTAGTCTAAAATCATTGATAAAATACAAAAAATCTTTAAAATTAATATAATTAAGACCATGATTGGAAATTATGAATGGTGAGTAGAGTTCTTTTTTCATGAAGAATGAATGATACATCATTAAATAATACATAATTGGCCTTTTGCTCTATTAACTTATCCATAGATTATCTGGTTTATTTGGTCCCAATGGATTAGGTTATAAAAAATGAATGTTCAGTGAGGATATACCTAATCACCTAATCACCAATGCTTGATTATTACTCTACAGCATATACAGGCTGATACATTAATTTATATTCAATTATTTTAGGCTTAGGAGAGCTAGAAAGAATTGAAGGATGTACTGGGATCACCAAAATAGTAAACTCTTTACATCTGTGGCTGCTGTATCTTGTCTTTGCCTCTATCAGCCTTATTGCACAGCACTTTATGCTTGATCTAGTACTCTAGCAGATCTACAATGATAATCGCCTAAATAGTTAAGCATATTCTTTTGACAAATCCACTAAAATTGCCAATTAAATACTTTTAAAAAGTTTAAAACTTTTTGGCAAGTTGAAAAAGTGTATAATAAATGTACTCACAAACTTCATACAAAAGCAGGCATTGGAAAAATTATACAGCTATCAACTTGTTGCTAACTAACTAGGACATGCATTAGATTTGTTAAGGTTACAGTTGCATTTTTAGTCTTCATTGCTTTTATAAACTAATGACTTCAAGGTCCAAGAAGTTCAGAAAGGCTTTACTAAGCCAGATTTGTTAAACACTAAATGAAAAAAGGCTATAAAAATTACATTTCTCACTAGACACCTTGCTTAAAAGCCTTTAATGTCTGCTATAAAATTAAACCGATGCAACCCATTTATTGCATATTTTCAATTTAAAGGCACACTCACAGAAAACTGTACCTTGTAGACTTTCATTGTCTCCATTTTGATGGAGTAAAAATGAGGTAAATGAGCACAGTACAATAAAGAAAGTACGTGCCCTCACCTGATTTCTTCATTTTTGCTAAAATGTCACATTTAAGTATTTTAGATCATCCAACTATTTTTATTATATGATAAATTCAGCATAAAATTAACACAATATTCAGCTTTCAAATGATGATATAACTTATTGAAAATATAGATTTATTCAAAACCTATATCACCCAAGTGGACATCTTGCCACAAACTTAAATGAGATTTAGGTCAGGAGTTTGGCATATATATTAAAAACATAAATTTTGTTTCTTTTGAGCCAATCAAGGGTGTACTTTTTTGTGTGCTTCAGAACTTTGTTTTCTTGCATAACCCAATTGCACTTGAGTTTTAGGTTGTAAACTGATAGGCAGACATTCTCTTTCCGGATTGAGAACATAGAAATCATGGTTCCATCAGTCATGGCAAGTCTACAGGTCCTGCGGAAGCATGTTAGCCACACCCATCACATTTCGTCAGGTAGACACAGAAACGCGCGTCGGAATGGACGCTTCGTCGTCACGCTCACAATTCACCTAGCCTTATACAAGTATATATCAATCATTTTATTTGGTCTCACTATATTATTTTACTGCCTGATGGCAACTTCTAATTACCCTTATATTCATTACTATATAGTGACCATCTTGTTCCTTCAGGGCTGGTATGCACATGCACTTTAGCCAAACCATATATGCTGCTAACACAAATATGTCCTGTTTATTATACCACCTGTTTGTATTGATATATCTCTGTGTTTAATTTATCCTGGATGTGTGGATACTACTTCATTGAATCTAAACTGTTTTGTATTTCATTTATTGATTATTTAGTCCTCATTATTTTTTGATCCACATTGATAGTGTACACACATCTTTTACATCTTTTGATGGTTACTCATTTTATATGCAACATATACACTACCGTTCAAAAGTTTAGGGTCACTTAGAAATTTCCTTATTTTTTAAAGATACAAACAGTTTTTTCCAATGAAGCCAACATTAAGTGATTCAGAAATACACTCTAAACATCGTTAATGTGGTAAATGGCTACTCTAGCTGCAAACATCTGGTTTCTAATGCAGTATCTTCATAGGTGTATAGAGGCCCATTTCCAACAACCATCACTCGTGTTCTTATGGTACTTTGTGTTTGCTAACTGTGGAAGAAGGCTGATGGTTAGAATACCCTTCAAAACCCTTGTGCAAGTATGTTAGCACAGCTGAAAACAGTTTGGCTGATTAGCGAACCTATAACCCTGACGTTCCTTTGAGCTAGTAGAGAATCTGGAGCATTACATTTGTTGGTTCCATTAAACTCTCAAAATGGCCAGAGAAAAAGAACTTTCACGTGAAACTCAACAGTCTATTCTTGTTCTTAGAAATGAAGGCTATTACATGTGAGAAATTGCCAAGAAACTGAAGATGTCCTACAACGGTGTTTACTACTCCCTTCAATGGAGAGCACAAACAGGCTCTAACCAAAGTAGAAAGAGAAGTGGGAGGCCCCGCTGCACAACCGAGCAACAAGGCAAGTACATAAGAGTCTGTAGTTTGAGAAATCAATGCCTCACATGTCCTCAACTGGCAGCTTCATTAAATTGTACACGCAAAATGCCAGTGTCAACGTCTACAGTGAAGAAGCGACTCCTGGATGCTGGCCTTATTGGCACAGTGGCAAAAAATATGCCATATCTGAGACTGGCTAATAAAAGGAAAAGATTAATATGGCCAAAACACAGACATTGGACAGAGGAAGATTGGAAAAAAAGTGTTATAGACAGATGAATTCAAGTTTGAGGTGTTTGGGTGACACAGAAAAACATTTGTGAGATGCAGAACAACTGAAAAGATGCTGGAAGAGTGCCTGACACCATCTGTCAAGCATGGTGGAGTTAATGTGATGGTCTGGGGTGGCTTTAGTGCTGGAAAAGTGGGAGATTTGTACAAGGTAAAAGGGATTTTGAATAAGGAAGGCTATCACTCCATTTTGCAATGCCATGCCATACCCTTTGGACAGCGCTTGATTGGAGCCAATTTCATCCTACAACAGGACAATGACCCAAAGCACACCTCCAAATTATGCAAGAAATATTTAGGGAAGAAGCAGGCAGCTGGTATTCTATCTGTAATGAAGTGGCAGCGCAGTCACCAGATCTCAACACTATTGAGCTGTTGTGGGAGCAGCTTGACCGTATGGTATGCAAAAAGTGCCCATCAACCCAAACCAACTTGTGGGAGGGGGCTTCTGGAAGCATGGGGTGAAATTTCTCCAGATTACCTCAGCAAAGTAACTGCTAGAATGCCAAAGGTCTGCATTGTTGTAATTGCTGCAAAGGGAGCATTATTTGACGAAATCAAAGTTTGAAGTAGAAAATTATTATTTCAAATAAAAATCTCTTTTTCGAACCTTGTCAATGTCTGGACTAGATTTTTAATTCATTTGGCAACTCATTTGATTAATAAAAGTATGAGTTTTAACACTAACATATATATGGTTTTTTTTTCTGTCATGTGTCACGTGGTTTTGCGTCCTTTGTCCTACTTGTTATTTCTCCTACTCTGCACTTTTTATTGCATTGACTAACCAAGCTATATATTTAATCACTTTAGACTTGTATTTTCGTTTTTTCTCCTTTCTCTTTTGCATGCATGTTTACCAATTAGTGAATATTGGTCCAATAATACACATGTGGTGATAGTAAGGGACTCTCTCTTTTATCTTGACTCTTGTTACATTTATATACTACCTACATGTGTATTTCCATGTTCTGCTCTTTATTGAGTTTTTGTTATTAACTTTAAGGGAATAGCATAGTTTATTGGGCTAGATATTATATCCTCTTCATTGCATGCATATGCATTTATTCAATCTAACTGGTTCCAACTGAAAAGGGGTCATTGGTGGATTGTCATCTATTCTGTTATCTGCATATTTGAACTTGGTCAGTATAATTGTTATATGCTTGGTCTGAGCCATAGCATTCCATGCACCGGAGGCATCTGTTTTTATAATAATGTTGCTGTCAATCTCTACAATAAAATATATATTTTGCATAATTATCTCTGTGTTCACCACTGGCTACTTGGCTTCTTTAGGAATGCATTTAGTGGTACAGTTTGATTTATAAAGTGCAGTTGTGGTACTCCTAAACAGTGCAAAGCCTGCCAAAAATTATAAGCAGGGTAATCCATACACATTTAATGGCACCAACTGGAGGGCCCTAAAACATTTAAGAAAGTGTAGGTGAGGTACTTCTACATTCATAAAGGCTTTGCACAAAGTGAAAAGCCAGAAAAATATTATAAGAAGAGGCATAATCCATAGATTCAAGAAGGCAACAACTGATGTGCCTCATTCAAATATTGACCATCAAATACACTTTATGTGCTGCTATCGTTTAATGGAAAGGTCTGGTCTAATCCAATCTTTGTTCATTTTTATCAGAGTGAGCCTGTTAGCACTTTCTGTTGACAGGCAAAAGCATCAGTCTGCTATGACCCTCCTGTTAGCACTAAAAACCTGCTCAGACAAGACGCTAGCAGCAGGGCAGCACAACACCTCCAAGGCGTAAAGGTACCGCTCATGTCAGGTGTCCATCTTTGAGAGCCAGTAGTTGAAAGTAGCAGAGGAATTTGAAATTCTTTATTTAAGTTTTCACATACCAAAAAACAGTAAACAAATGCTCAAGACATTGAGTCTGCATTCAAATGCAAACATGTAAAATAGAGATGCAAGTTAGCAAATAGCAGTTAGCAAAGTTTGAAGAATCTACTAGTAAGAAGAAAAACCAATGAGCATAATAAACTTAGAACATTGGGAAACAATAAAACAGGTTCAGGTAAAAAGTAAACCCTTGTTCCAGCTCTACTGTAGAAAGAGGAAGAAAGGTTGGTTAGAATGATTAATGGGATGTGACTTTAGAAAACAGCAAAAGGTTGAAACCAACCACAATTTTTATAAAAGCCAACGGTACCCAAAAATATGAATGTAAATAGCACAATAAAGGGACCTAAAACATAACATTTAATATACTAGTTAAAAATGACATAACCCAATACACACAGACAAACATGTATCATACCAACAGTTGGTCAAACAGTTATCCAAGAAAATCGCAGAGAAACGGTACTTAAAGCAGAAAAATACTCAAATTTACAACTGCTTCTCCTGCTAGCATGTCCTTACCCAAAGCTCCAAAAAAACGGCTGAAGGAGGGTATATAATAATGCTGCTATTTGTACCTGTGTGCTTTTGCTCAGAAATGTGACATCAAAACAGTATCATCAATTCTCACTGCATCTACAAAAGTCACTAACACAAAAAATGCACCATAAAATATGGAACAATCTCACCCGTTCCTGAAGAAGCCATACAAAGGATGCACTCTACCACTCAGTCATTTAGGAGATTCAGAAATTCGGTATAACACTCCATAGACCATTTCTTATTCAGGACCACCTCCCTACGTGTTACATTCCGGGAAAAGGAACTCATCAGGTGATATGAAGGTCAGGTAGCAGTCTTGTATGATGGAATACCCAGCCATCAATACTTTCTATCCTGGGTGGAAACTACTACCACCTGCCGACTCCTTGTCAGTCCTCACTCTTCCGGGAAAGCTGCCAAATGGGGATCACCAACTTGCCTGGTCGGCACACATTAGTCAGTCCAGATCCACCGAAGGACTGTAGCTTCCCCACACATTAGCTGACACTGGCTCTGCAGATCCTGGTCCTAACCTCGTGCTATTCAGGGATCCGGTCCTACTCCCAGGACCTCCCAACACCCAGGTTACTCAGGATCACGCAGGTGGCCAGTCCGGGTTCTATTCAGGACGTCCATCCCCAGCCGGGACCGTCCAATACCCAGGCCACCAGGTCTGAAGCCCCACCATGTGCTATTCAGGAAGCCTCCTCCCAGGTCTTCCAACACAGGCTCACACAGGTCACTCACAGCGAACATACACAGGCACTCCATGTGACCCACACCCTGGTCACATTATATACCTTGAACAACTCCCCTGGGTGGGAGTGTGGGTGTGTGGCTAGTTTGTCCTGCCCATCTCACATAACTAGCCCTGCCAAACCTCCCATGACTATTATACAACACTATTGAGGGACTACAGGTTCAGGCTGGCAGCGCAGTCTTCTGCTCTGCGACACACATATCGGCCATTCACAATACTGCCGAATAGTGTTGAGCGATACCGTCCGATATTTGAAAGTATCGGTATCGGATGGTATCGGCCGACATCCGAAAAATATCGGATATCGCCGATACCGATATCCGATACCAATACAAGTCAATGGGACACAAATATCGGAAGGTATAACTCTATGGTTCCCAGGGTCTGAAGGAGAGGTAACTCTCCTTCAGGCCCTGGGATCCATATTCATGTGTAAAATAAAGAATAAAAATAAAAAAATATTGATATACTTACCCTCGGACGCGCCCTGGTTGTCACCTGGTTGCAACCGCCATGATTACCTTCCTAAGAATGAGCGCGTTAAGGACCTTCGATGATGTCGCGGCTTGTGATTGGTCGCGGTAGCGTCATGTGACCGCTCACGCGACCAATCACAAGCCGCGACGTCATCGAAGGTCATTAACGCGCTCATTCTTAGGAAGGGATGCATGCGGTTGCAGCGGTGACAACCAGGGCGCGTCCGAGGGTAAGTATATCAATATTTTTTATTTTTATTCTTTATTTTACACATGAATCTTAATCCCGATACCGATTCCCGATATCACAAAAATATCGGAACTCGGTATCGGAATTCCGATACCGCAAATATCGGCCGATACCCGATACTTGCGGTATCGGAATGCTCAACACTACTGCCGAATTTTATCACATAATCACATCCATGCATGCAACTGCTATGCACTCTCACAGCCTCAATACGCCTCTGTGCATATACTGGGGAGACCATGCAGCACCCCCTACCTGTTACAGGGGTCACTGCTTCACAGGGAGGATACACATACACGGGCAGGCAGTTGGATGGCAGACATGGAGTTGTCAGGTGTGCAGTGGTCGAAGCTACAAGACCTCTGTCAAGTCCTTCAGTGTTTTGAGGAATGCACATGGCTGGTTAGTGCAGACAACGCCATAATAAGCATGAGCTTCCCCCTAATGCGTCTGCTGATGCAAAGTTTGATGCACATAAAGGAGCAGGCGTCTGCAGCCGGGGATGAGGGAAGCCATGATGACAGTCAGCTATTGTCTGGTCAGGGAAGTCTACTGGACGAGGTGGCGGGCGAAGAGGAGGAGGCCGAGGAGGATGATGGGGATGAGTATTTTTTGGATGAGGAAGCTTCTCAGGGGCAATAGAAACTGGTGGCGTTGCAAGGCCAGGTTCAGGGTTTTTGAGGGAGACAAGTGACGTTGATTTGCCCAAAAGTGCTCCTCAACCCAGCACAAGCAGTGAGTTGACAACTGGAACATTGGCCCACATGGCGGATTATGCCTTGCGTATCCTAAAAAGGGACCCCTGCATTATAAAAATGATGACCGATGACGATTACTGGTTGGCCTGCCTCCTAGATCCACGCTATAAGGGGAAACTGCAAAACATCATGCCACATGAGAACCTTGAACAAATATTGGCAACCAAACAAGCAACTCTTGTTGACCATTTGATTCAGGCATTCCCAGCACACAGCGCCGGTGATGGTTCTCACACGAGCTGCAGGGGGAACAGGGCAGAGATGTTAGAGGTGCACAAATCAGAAGTGGCGTTGGACAGAGGGGTTTTCTGACCAGGTTGTGGAGTGATTTCGCAATGACCGCAGACAGGACAGGTGCATCAATTCAAAGTGACAGGAGACAACTTTTGTCCAGTATGGTTACTAACTATTTTTCCTCCCCTATCGATGTTCTCCCTCACCCGTCATTACCATTTGATTACTGGGCATCCAAAATAGACACCTGGCCTGAATTGTCCGAGTATGCATTGCAGGAGCTCGCTTGCTCAGCAGCTAGTGTGCTATCAGAAAGAATATTCTGTGCTGCTGGTTCAATACTGACCGAAAAAAGGACTTGTCTGGCTACCCAAAATGTTGATGATCTAACCTTCGTTAAAATGAACCACTCATGGATTTCTGATAATTTTGCCCCACCTTTCCCGGCTTACACCTAGCTTTCCTTTAGAAAGGTCTCGCTTTTGGACTGGTCTTACTGAGTGTTCCAATTTCTCCATTTGCAGCTGCTATATGTCCAGCATATGACAAGTTTACACCTCCCTAATTGGGCTGGCTCCCCCCACGGGGCCGTGGTCTCACCACTTGGCAAAAGCACCCGTGAGAGTGCCTTTTTTTTCTGAAGAGGTGGGTGTGCCCACTTTTGGTCGACAGCACTGGCAACGGGTCCCTCATAGTACAATGAAGTGTCTCTGGCGGTGGTGGCGCGCACCCAACGTCAGACACACCGTTGTAACATGAGGGGCCTTTGGCCAGTACCGTCGGGCACAAGAGAGTGCCCCCCACCCCCCAGCTCAAACCGTGCTCTACCACTTACAAAATTATCTGTCGCTGCTCCACCGCTGTTTAGTCTATGCGGTGAAATCCTTCAATGCCAAGCACTGACAATACTAATTTGTTGACATGTATGATGCTACTTAAAATATTCAGTGGCCCTGTCCTACATTTACTCCAGTAAATACTTTGCGCCAAATAACAATGTCTGAAAGTCAGTAGAGGAGCCCACCCCTGCACCTAAGTATGCCACCCTTTTTGGGGGGTTTTTGATTTTTTGTGAGACATTAAAATCTATGTATTCTTTTGGAGTACTAATTGTGTCAGACACTCCTTCCAATAGTCCTCCACTGACCACACCAATGCTGCCTGTGTACCCCTGCAAGATAATTGAAACTGTATTGAGCCACCATTTTTTTATGTTAGGCCTACTAAGTCTGCCTGCAGTCCCTCCTTCCAATAGTCCTCCACTGACCACACCAATGCTGCCTGTGTACCCCTTGATCCTATTTAAAATTGCATAGATCCACCTTTTTTTATTTTATGCCTTCTAAGTCTGTCTGCGGTCCCTCCTTCCAATAGTCCTCCACTGACCACACCAATGCTGCCTCTGTACCCCTGCAAGATAATTGAAACTGTATTGATTCACCTTTTTTTATGTTAGGCCTACTAAGTCTGTTTGCGGTCCATCCTTCCAATAGACCTCCACTGACCACACCAATGCTGCATGTGTACCCCTGGATGCTATTTAAAAGTGCATAGAGCCACCTTTTTTGATTTTAGGCCTACTAAGTCTGTCTGTGGTCCCTCCTTACAATAGTCTTCCACTGACCACACCAATGCTGCCTGTGTACCTCTGGATGCTATTTAAAAGTGCATAGAGCAACCTTTTTTGTTATTTAAGGCCTACTAAGTCTGTCTGCGGTCCCTCCTTCCAATAGTCCTCCACTGACCACACCAATGCTGCCTGTGTACCTTTAGATGCTATTTAAAAGTGCATAGAGCAACCTTTTTTGTTATTTTAGGCCTACTAAGTCTGTCTGCGGTCCCTCCTTCCAATAGTCCTCCACTGACCACACCAATGCTGCCTGTGTACCCCTGCAAGATAATTGAAACTGCATTGAGCCACCTTTTTTTGTTAGGCCTACTAAGTCTGCATGCGGTCCCTTCTTCCAATAGTCCTCCACTGACCACACCAATGCTGCCTGTGTACCCCTGGATCCTATTTAAAAGTGCATAGAGCCACTTTTTTTATTTTAGGCCTACTAAGTCTGTCTGCGGTCCCTCCTTCCAATAGTCCTCCATTGACCACACCAAAGCTGCCTGTGTACCCCTGCAAGATAATTGAAACTGCATTGAGCCACCTTTTTTATGTTAGGCCTTCTAAGTCTGTCTGCGGTCCCTCCCAATAGTCCTCCACTGACCACACCAATGCTGCCTGTGTACCCCTTGATCCTATTTAAAAGTGCATAGAGCCACCTTTTTTTTATTTTATGCCTACTAAGTCTGTCTGCGGTCCCTCCTTCCAATAGTCCTCCACTGACCACACCAATGCTGCCTCTGTACCCCTGCAAGATAATTGAAACTGTATTGATTCACCTTTTTTTTATGTTAGGCCTACTAAGTCTGTTTGCGGTCCATCCTTCCAATAGACCTCCACTGACCACACCAATGCTGCATGTGTACCCCTGGATGCTATTTAAAAGTGCATAGAGCCACCTTTTTTGATTTTAGGCCTACTAAGTCTGTCTGCGGACCCTCCTTCCAATAGTCCTCCACTGACCACACCAATGCTGCCTGTGTACCTCTAGATGCTATTTAAAAGTGCATAGAGCAACCTTTTTTGTTATTTTAGGCCTACTAAGTCTGTCTGCGGTCCCTCCTTCCAATAGTCCTCCACTGACCACACCAATGCTGCCTGTGTACCCCTGCAAGATAATTGAAACTGCATTGAGCCACCTTTTTTTGTTAGGCCTACTAAGTCTGTATGCGGTCCCTTCTTCCAATAGTCCTCCACTGACCACACCAATCCTGCCTGTTTACCCCTGGATCCTATTTAAAGTGCATAGAGCCACCTTTTTTTATTTTAGGCCTACTAAGTCTGTCTGCGGTCCCTCCTTCCAATATTCCTCCATTGACCACACCAAAGCTGCCTGTGTACCCCTGCAAGATAATTGAAACTGCATTGAGCCACCTTTTTTATGTTAGGCCTTCTAAGTCTGTCTGCGGTCCCTCCCAATAGTCCTCCACTGACCACACCAATGCTGCCTGTGTACCCCTTGATCATATTTAAAAGTGCATAGAGCCACCTTTTTTTATTTTGTGCCTACTAAGTCTGTCTGCGGTCCCTCCTTCCAATAGTCCTCCACTGACCACACCAATGATGCCTGTGTACCCCTGGATCCTATTTAAAAGTGCATAGAGCCACCTTTTTTATTTTAGGCCTACTAAGTCTGTCTGCGGTCCCTCCTACCAATAGTCCTCAACTGACCACACCAATGCTGCCTGTGTACCCCTGCAAGATAATTGAAACTGCATATAGCCACCTTTTTTGTTATTTTAGGCCTACTAAGTCTGTCTGCAGTCCCTCCTTCCAATAGTCCTCCACTGACCACACCACTGCTGCCTGTGTACCCCTTGATCCTATTTAAAAGTGCATAGAGCCATTTTTTTTATTTTATGTCTACTAAGTCTGTCTGTGGTCAATCCTTCCAATAGTCCTCCACTGACCACACCAATGCTGCCTGTGTAGCCCTGCAAGATAATTGAAACTGCATAGAGCAACCTTTTTTATTATTTTAGGCCTACTAAGTCTGTCTGTGGTCCCTCCTTCCAATAGTCCTCCACTGACCACACCAATGCTGCCTGTGTACCCCTTGATCTTATTTAAAAGTGCATAGAGCCACCTTTTTTATTTTATGCCTACTAAGTCTGTCTGCGGTCCCTCCTTCCAATAGTCCTCCACTGACCACACCAATGCTGCCTGTTTACCACTGCAAGATAATTGAAACTGCATTGAGCCACCTTTTTTATGTTAAGCCTACTAAGTCTGTCTGCGGTCTCTTCTTCCAATAGTCCTCCACTGACCACACCAATGCTGCCTGTGTACCCCTTGATCCTATTTAAAAGTGCATAGAGCTATCTTTTTTTTATTTTATGCCTACTAAGTCTGTCTGCGGTCCCTCCTTCCAATAGTCCTCCACTGACCACACCAATGCTGCCTGTGTACCCCTGCAAGATAATTGAAACTGCATAGAGCCACCTTTTTTGTATTTTATGCCTACTAAGTCTGTCTGCGGTCCCTCCTTCCAATAGTCCTCTACTGACCACACCAATGCCTCCCGTGTACCCCTGCAGGATAATTGAAACTGCACTGAGCCACCTTTTCTTTATGTTAAGCCTACTAAGTCTGTCTGTGGTCTCTTCTTCCAATTGTCCAACACTGACCACACCAATGCTGCCTGTCTACTAGAGTTGAGCGACCTTGACCTTTTTAGAGTCGAGCCGGGTTTTGCGAAACCCGACTATGTCCAAAGTCGGGTCGAGTGAAATCGGCCGATTATGACGTAAAGTCGGGATCGACCGAAACACGAAACCCAATGCAAGTCAATGGGGCAGCATAGTCGGCAGTGAGTGGGGGCCAGGAAAACACCTAGAGTGGCCATTTTAATGTCAAAACCATCCATTCTTCTTAATGAAGCTTGTCAAGCGTAATTTACCTTATAATAATTGGAAGGCATTTGAAATTGGGGGTCATTTGGCTAAAGTTGTGGGGGGTAGGGCTGGTTCAAGTAATTAGTGGGCCCAGGAAATCTGGACCACGTCACGGCAGTGGAGCAGGGAGAGGTAAGTATTTCAACTTTGCAAGTGCTGTGAACCTGAGCAAGCAGGGGGGGCCCACTCGTTGGCATTGGCACTGGCACAGGGCCCCTCAAAGTACAGCGGTGTGTTTGCACGGCGGGGGCGCCTCCCACCGGCAGCAACACTTTTGCGTACTATGAGAGGCCCTGTGCCAGTGACGTCGCCAACTAGTATTCCTCCCCCCACCTGATGAAGGAACCTGCACTTTCATCTGCACCTTCCTCTTTGTCCCCGTGTAAGGTGGTATGGTATGCGGGAAGAGCAACCTGACTTTCAGCAGGGTCACAATGTTGTTGTGTAGCGTGCACGGGGAATGTTGCGTTATGGGTCAATGTACCAGCAGACTCATCTATCACTGGCTGGGCAATGGGCACGATGAAGTGGAAACACAGATATAGGCCCAAAGAAGAAAGTGGGCTAAATGCAGTTCAAAATTGGTAACACAGGAATAACCAGGGGGCATTGCAGTGGAGGACAACTGGAATGAGAGGCTGACACAGAGAGTAGGGCCAAATCAGTAAGTAGTCGAAATGCAGTTCAAAATTGGCAACCGTAGTAAACAGGCGGCACAGCTTTGTTCAGTGGAGGAGAACAGCAAGGAGTGGCAGACACCGATAGTAGGCCCCAAACCAACTAGTACGCCAAATGCAGTTGTTCCATTTAACCACAATTTAATGAGAGCCTGAAGATAGAAGCTCAGGAAAGGCAACCTGGGGAACACCTTGGAGTGTAACACACCATCTCTCTCCACCCCATACCCATTTTGTATGGCCTAATGCAGTGTACTTTTCTACAACTACTAAACGAGAGTCGGAAGACCGAAGCAATGGCAAGGAAACCTGGGGAACACCTTAGAGTGTAACACACCCTCTCTCTACACCCCATACCCAATTTGAAGGCCTAATGCAGTGTAGTTTCCAAGAACTACTAAACGAGAGCCGGAAGATCGAAGCTCAGGAAAGGCAACCTGGGGAACACCTTGGAGTGTAACACACCCTCTCGCTACACCCCATACCCAATTTGAAGGCCTAATGCAGCGTAGTTTCCAACAACTACTAAACG
The DNA here is from genome assembly GCF_032444005.1 of Ranitomeya imitator. Lineage (NCBI taxonomy): Eukaryota > Metazoa > Chordata > Amphibia > Anura > Dendrobatidae > Ranitomeya > Ranitomeya imitator. The sequence goes on along the minus strand of NC_091286.1, from coordinate 421,982,542 downwards.
AGAGCCGGAAGATCGAAGCTCAGGAAAGGCAACCTGGGGAACACCTTGGAGTGTAACAAACCCTCTCTCTACACCCCATACCCAATTTGTAGGCCTAATGCAGCGTAGTTTCCGACAACTACTAAACGAGAGCATGAAGATCGAAGCTCAGGAAAGGCAACCTGGGGAACACCTTGGAGTGTAACACACCCTCTCTCTACACCCCATACCCAATTTGTAGGCCTAATGCAGCGTAGTTTCCGACAACTACTAAACGAGAGCCGGAATATCGAAGCTCAGGAAAGGCAACCTGGGGAACACCTTGGAGTGTAACACACCCTCTCTCTACGCCCCATACCCAATTTGTAGGCCTAATGCAGCGTAGTTTCCGACAACTACTAAACGAGAGCCGGAATATCGAAGCTCAGGAAAGGCAACCTGGGGAACACCTTGGAGTGTAACACACCCTCTCTCTACACCCCATACCCAATTTGAAGGCCTAATGCAGTGTAGTTTCCAAGAACTACTAAACGAGAGCCGGAAGATCGAAGCTCAGGAAAGGCAACCTGGGGAACACCTTGGAGTGTAACACACTCTCTCGCTACACCCCATACCCAATTTGAAGGCCTAATGCAGCGTAGTTTCCAACAACTACTAAACGAGAGCCGGAAGATCGAAGCTCAGGAAAGGCAACCTGGGGAACACCTTGGAGTGGAACACACCATCTCTCTACACCCCATACCCAATTTGAAGGCCTAATGCAGAGTAGTTTCCAAGAACTACTAAACGAGAGCCGGAAGATCGAAGCTCAGGAAAGGCAACCTGGGGAACACCTTGGAGTGTAACACAACGTCTCTCTACACGACGGAAGGGCTGATTCTTAGGAAGGAAGGCTGTTGGAAATAAGCATTGCGCGTCCGAGGGTGATTATATTCTTATTAGGTATATACTCACCCTCGGACGCGCCCTGCTTCTTTATTTGGAATGAATGTTTATTTGCAATGTGGTGTTGACTTTCTCTATTATTTTGGTAATTAATGATTTTATTATTTTCATTATTTTGCATCTTCTCGGCAATAATATAAAGAAGACGCGACAGGACAACACTCGGTGGATGCCATATGTGTGTTTTCAATTTAAAAAAACTTTCAGTTAACTACTTGCAGGAGAAAGTAATTGTAGCTGGTGGCCATTTTTAGTACTGTACCAGATTAGAGTTGTGTGTTTGTTTTTAATGTTAAAATGTCTGCATTTGATATCTCACCAGTATTTTCTTTTTTATAAGCAAAATACTTATTTTTATATTTTCTGATGTTGGTTCCAGGGGTACACGGCCAGCAGTGCCCTGGTCAGTGTAGTAGTAGTTGAAAGAATGGACCGCAGACAGGCATCGAAGGCCTAAAATAATAACACATGGCTGTAGGCAATTTTAAATTGGTTCCAGGGGTACACGGACAGCAGTGGTGTGGTCAGTGGAGGCCTAGTGGAAGGAGTGACCGCAGACAGGCATCGAAGGCCTAAAATAATAACACATGGCTGTAGGCAATTTTAAATTGGTTCCAGGGGTACACGGGCAGCAGTGACCTGGTCAGTGTAGTAGTAGTTGAAAGAATGGACCGCAGACAGGCATCGAAGGCCTAAAATAAAAAAATTGGGCTGGCTGTAGGCAATTTTAAATTGGTTCCAGGGGTACACGGGCAGCAGTGGTGTGGTCAGTGGAGGCCTAGTGGAAGGAGTGACCGCAGACAGGCATCGAAGGCCTAAAATAATAACACATGGCTGTAGGCAATTTTAAATTGGTTCCAGGGGTACACGGGCAGCAGTGACCTGGTCAGTGTAGTAGTAGTTGAAAAAATGGACCGCAGACAGGCATCGAATGCCTAAAATAATAACACATGGCTGTAGGCAATTTTAAATTGGTTACAGGGGTACACGGACAGCAGTGACCTGGTCAGTGTAGTAGTAGTTGAAAGAATGGACCGCAGACAGGCATCGAAGGCCTAAAATAAAAAAATTGGGCTGGCTGTAGGCAATTTTAAATTGGTTCCAGGGGTACACGGACAGCAGTGGTGTGGTCAGTGGAGGCCTAGTGGAAGGAGTGACCGCAGACAGGCATCGAAGGCCTAAAATAATAACACATGGCTGTAGGCAATTTTAAATTGGTTCCAGGGGTACACGGACAGCAGTGGTGTGGTCAGTGGAGGCCTAGTGGAAGGAGTGACCGCAGACAGGCATCGAAGGCCTAAAATAATAACACATGGCTGTAGGCAATTTTAAATTGGTTCCAGGGGTACACGGACAGCAGTGACCTGGTCAGTGTAGTAGTAGTTGAAAGAATGGACCGCAGACAGGCATCGAAGGCCTAAAATAAAAAAATTGGGCTGGCTGTAGGCAATTTTAAATTGGTTCCAGGGGTACACGGGCAGCAGTGGTGTGGTCAGTGGAGGCCTAGTGGAAGGAGTGACCGCAGACAGGCATCGAAGGCCTAAAATAATAACACATGGCTGTAGGCAATTTTAAATTGGTTCCAGGGGTACACGGACAGCAGTGGTGTGGTCAGTGGAGGCCTAGTGGAAGGAGTGACCGCAGACAGGCATCGAAGGCCTAAAATAATAACACATGGCTGTAGGCAATTTTAAATTGGTTCCAGGGGTACACGGACAGCAGTGACCTGGTCAGTGTAGTAGTAGTTGAAAGAATGGACCGCAGACAGGCATCGAAGGCCTAAAATAAAAAAATTGGGCTGGCTGTAGGCAATTTTAAATTGGTTCCAGGGGTACACGGACAGCAGTGGTGTGGTCAGTGGAGGCCTAGTGGAAGGAGTGACCGCAGACAGGCATCGAAGGCCTAAAATAATAACACATGGCTGTAGGCAATTTTAAATTGGTTCCAGGGGTACACGGACAGCAGTGGTGTGGTCAGTGGAGGCCTAGTGGAAGGAGTGACCGCAGACAGGCATCGAAGGCCTAAAATAATAACACATGGCTGTAGGCAATTTTAAATTGGTTCCAGGGGTACACGGACAGCAGTGACCTGGTCAGTGTAGTAGTAGTTGAAAGAATGGACCGCAGACAGGCATCGAAGGCTTAAAATAAAAAAATTGGGCTGGCTGTAGGCAATTTTAAATTGGTTCCAGGGGTACACGGGCAGCAGTGACCTGGTCAGTGTAGTAGTAGTTGAAAGAATGGACCGCAGACAGGCTTAGAAGGCCTAACATAACAAACTTGGGCTGGCTGTAGGCACTTTTAAATTGGTTCCAGGGGTACACGGGCAGCAGTGGTCTGGTCAGTGGAAGTCTAGTGGAAGGAGTGACCGCAGACAGGCTTCGAAGGCCTAACATAACAAAATTGGGCTGGCTGTAGGCACTTTAAATTGGTTCCAGGGGTACATGGGCAGCAGTGTATGGTCAGTGGAAGTCTAGTGGAAGGAGTGACGGCAGACAGTCTTCGAAGGCCTAACATAACAAAATTGGGCTGACTGTAGGCACTTTTAAATTGGTTCCAGGGTAACACGGCCAGCAGTGGCCTGGTCAGTGTAGTAGTTGTAGAAAGAAGGGACCGCAGACAGGCTTCGAAGGCCTAACATAACAAAAATGTCAAAACAATGGTATTGTCAGTGCCAGGCATTGAAGGATGTCAGCGGCTAGACTACACATTGGTGAAGCTGTGAGAGATAATTTTGCTAGTGGTAGAGCACTGTTTGAGCTGGGGGGGGGAACTGTCTTGTGGCCGGCGGTACAGGCACAGGGCCCCTCATATTACAACGGTGTGTCTGACGTTGGGTGCGCACCACCACCGCCAGAGACACTTTATTGTACTATGAGGGACCCAGTGGCAGTGCCGTCGACCAAAAGCGGCCACACCCACCTCTTCAGACAAACAGCACTCTCAAGGGTCCAAGCGCAAAGTGGCGATAGCACGGCCCCGTGTGGGGAGTTTGGCCATTTCGTGAGGTGGAAACATGTCGTATGCTGGACAATCAGGTGAAGAAAATTACGAGATTGGAAAAGTCATTCAGAATAGTCCACAGGCAAGACCTTTTCATAGGAAAGCTAGGTGTCAGCCGGGCAGGGTGGGGCAAAAGATTTTGAAATCCAGTTGTGGTTCATTTTAATGAAGGTTAGATCATCTACATTTTGGGTAGCCAGACGAGTCCTTTTTTCTGTTAGTATTGAACCTGCAGCACTGAATACTCTTTCTGATAGGACACTAGCTGCCGGGCAAGCAAGCTCCTGCAATGCATATTCTGCCAATTCTGGCCAGGTGTCTAATTTGGATGCCCAGTAATCAAATGGGAATGACGGTTGAGGGAGAACGTCGATAAGGGATGAAAAATAGTTTGTAACCATACTGGACAAATGTTGTCTCCTGTCACTTTGAATTGATGCTGCAGTACCTGTCCTGTCTGCGGTCATAGAAAAATCACTCCACAACCTGGTCAGAAAACCCCTCTGTCCAACGCCACTTCTGATTTCTGCCCCTCTAACACCTCTGGTCTGCTGGCCCCTGGAGCTCGTGTGAGAACGATCACGGGCGCTGTGTGCAGGGAATGCCAGAAGCAAACGGTCAACAAGAGTTGATTGTTTTGTTGCTAATATTAGTTCCAAGTTCTCATGTGGCATAATATTTTGCAATTTGCCTTTATAGCGAGGATCAAGGAGGCAGGCCAACCAGTAATCGTCATCGTTCATCATTTTTGTAATGCGTGTGTCCCTTTTGAGGATACGCAAGGCATAATCCGCCATGTGGGCCAAAGTTCCCGTTGTCAAATCTGCGGTTGTGCTTGGTTGAGGGGCAGTTGCAGGCAAATCTACGTCACTTGTGTCCCTCAAAAAACCAGAACCCGGCCTTGCCACGCCACCAATTTCCCGTGCCCCCGGGAAAGCTTCCTCATTAAAAATATACTCATCCCCATCATCCTCCTCATCCTCCACCTCCTCTTCGCCCGGTACCTCGTCATGTACACTGCCCTGACCAGACAATCGCTGACTGTCATCAAGGCTTTCCTCTTCCTCTGGTGCAGACGCCTGATCCTTTATGTGCGTCAAACTTTGCATCAGCAGACGCATTAGGGGGATGCTCATGCTTATTATGGCGTTGTCTGCACTAACCAGCCGTGTGCATTCCTCAAAACACTGAAGGACTTGACACATGTCTTGAATCTTCGACCACTGCACACCTGACAACTCCATGTCTGCCATCCTACTGCCTGCCCGTGTATGTGTATCCTCCCACAAAAACATAACAGCCCGCCTCTGTTCGCACAGTCTCTGAAGCATGTGCAGTGTTGAGTTCCACCTTGTTGCAACGTCTATGATTAGGCGATGCTGGGGAAGGTTCAAAGAACGCTGATAGGTCTGCATACGGCTGGAGTGTACAGGCGAACGGCGGATATGTGCGCAAAGTCCACGCACTTTGAGGAGCAGGTCGGATAACCCCGGATAACTTTTCAGGAAGCACTGCACCACCAGGTTTAAGGTGTGAGCCAGGCAAGGAATGTGTTTCAGTTGGGAAAGGGAGATGGCAGCCATGAAATTCCTTCCGTTATCACTCACTACCTTGCCTGCCTCAAGATCTACAGTGCCCAGCCACGACTGCGTTTCTTGCTGCAAGAACTCGGACAGAACTTCCGCGGTGTGTCTATTGTCGCCCAAACACTTCATAGCCAATACAGCCTGCTGACGTATGCCAGTAGCTGCCCCATAATGGGAGACCTGGTGTGCAACAGTGGCAGGTGCGGATGGAGTGTTTGTGCGACTGCGGTCTGTGGACGAGCTCTTGCTTCTGCAGGAGGACGAGGAGGAGGAGGAGGAGGGGGTGCGAACGGCTACAGACAACTGTTTACTAGACCGTGGGCTAGGCAGAACTGTCCCAAACTTGCTGTCCCCTGTGGACCCTGAATCCACCACATTTACCCAGTGTGCCGTGATGGACACGTAACGTCCCTGGCCATGCCTACTGGTCCATGCATCTGTTGTCAGGTGCACCTTTGTGCTCACAGATTGCCTGAGTGCATGGACGATGCGCTCTTTAACATGCTGGTGGAGGGCTGGGATGGCTTTTCTGGAAAAAAAGTGTCGACTGGGTAGCTCGTAGCGTGGTACAGCGTAGTCCATCAGGTCTTTGAAAGCTTCGCTTTCAACTAACCGGTAGGGCATCATCTCTAACGAGATTAGTCTAGCTATGTGGGCGTTCAAACCCTGTGTACGCGGATGCGAGGCTAAGTATTTCCTTTTTCTAACCATAGTCTCATGTAGGGTGAGCTGGACTGGAGAGCTGGAGATCGTGGAACTAGCGGGGGTGCCGGTGGACATGGCAGACTGAGAGACGGTGGGAGATGGTATTGTTGCCGCCGGTGCCCTAGATGCAGTGTTTCCTACTACGAAACTGGTGATTCCCTGACCCTGACTGCTTTGGCCTGGCAAAGATACCTGCACAGATACAGCAGGTGGTGCGCTAAATGGTGGTCCTACACTGCCGGAAGGGATGTTGCGTTGATGACTAGCTTCATTGGCCGAGGGTGCAACAACCTTAAGGGACGTTTGGTAGTTAGTCCAAGCTTTCAAATGCATGGTGGTTAAATGTCTATGCATGCAACTAGTATTGAGACTTTTCAGATTCTGACCTCTGCTTAAGGAAGTAGAACATTTTTGACAGATGACTTTGCGCTGATCAATTGGATGTTGTTTAAAAAAATGCCAGACTGCACTCTTTCTAGCATCGGATACCTTTTCAGGCATTGCAGACTGAGCTTTAACCGGATGGCCACGCTGTCCTCCACCAGGTTTTGGCTTTGCCACGCGTTTTGGGCAAGATACGGGCCCGGCAGATGGAACCTGTGGCGATGTTGATGCCTGCTGCGGCCCCTCCTCCTCCTCTGCTTCAGAACTGCTGCCGCCTGCACCCTGTTCCCCCAATGGCTGCCAATCGGGGTCAAGAACTGGGTCATCTAATAACTCTTCTTGTACCTCCTGCGCAACTTCGTCTGTGTCACCGTGTCGTTCGGTGGTATAGCGTTCGTGATGGGGCAACATAGTCTCATCAGGGTCTGATTCTTGATCAGCACCCTGCGAGGGCAATGTTGTGGTCTGAGTCAAAGGACCAGCATAGTAGTCTGGCTGTGGCTGTGCGTCAGTGCACTCCATGTCAGATTCAATTTGTAATGGGCATGGACTGTTAACTGCTTCACTTTCTAAGCCAGGGACGGTATGTGTAAAGAGCTCCATGGAGTAACCCGTTGTGTCGCCTGCTGCATTCTTCTCTGTTGTTGTTTTTGCTGAAGAGGACAAGGAAGTGACTTGTCCCTGACCGTGAACATCCACTAACGACGCGCTGCTTTTACTTTTACCAGTTTCACGAGATGAGGCAAAAGAGCTAGAGGCTGAGTCAGCAAGATAAGCCAAAACTTGCTCTTGCTGCTCCGGCTTTAAAAGCGGTTTTCCTAATCCCAGAAAAGGGAGCGTTCGAGGCCTTGTGTAGCCGGACGACGAACCTGGCTCCACAGCTCCAGACTTAGGTGCAATATTTTTTCCCCCACGACCACCTGATGCTCCACCACTACCACTACCCTCATTACCAGCTGACAATGAACGCCCCCGGCCACGACCTCTTCCACTAGACTTCCTCATTGTTTTAAAAACGTAACCAAACTAACGTTATTTGTTGCAGTCACACAACTTACACGGTGAGCTATAACTTCAGTATGATTTAGCTACCCCTTTACAGGTTAGTGAGACCACAGCGAAAATCAGGCCCAATGTTACACACTCTTTTTTTGGTGGCTGCAAATTAGAGAGATGCCCCACACGCAGGACTGTCACTGAAGCACAAATGTTAATATTAATGTCACACTATTATTTTTTTTTTATTTTTATTTTTTTCAGGAACACTTTAGAAACCCCCCAAAAAAAAAAAAATAGATTTTTGCAGGGAGAATTTAGAAAACAAATGTAACAAACTATATGCTTTCTATGGGCCACTGAGTGAGAGATGACGCACACAGGAATCAGGAGTGGCACACAAGCCCAGAGGCCAATATTTTTCTACCAATGATTGATGGAGTTATTTTCTCTGGTAGATTTTGGAACCCAAATCAAGGAAAAAAAATGTAGGCTTTCTATGGACCACAATTGGAGAGAGAGAGAGAGAGAGATGGCACACCCAGGAGTCAAGACTGGCACACAAGCAGAAAGGCCAATATTAATCTCCCACTGTTTTTTTTTTGTTTTTTTTTTTTTTTGTTTTTTTCAGGGAGACTTTAGAAAAAAAAATAATAAAAAAAATATGATTTTATCAGGAAGAATTTAGAAACCAAATAAAATAAAATGATTTTTTCAGGGAGAATTTATAAAACAAATAAAAACAAAAATAGGCGTTCTATGGCCCACTGACTGAGAGATGACGCACACAGGAGTCAGGAGTGGCACACAAACCCAGAGGCCAATATTTTTCTACCAATGATTGATGTAGTTATTTTCTCTGGTAGATTTTAGAACCCAAATCAAGGAAAAAAAATATAGGCTTTCTATGGACCACAATTGGAGAGAGAGAGAGAGAGAGAGAGAGAGAGAGATGGCACACCCAGGAGTCAAGACTGGCACACAAGCAGAAAGGCCAATATTAATCTCCCACTGTTTTTTTGGTTGTTTTTTTTTTTTTTTTTTCAGGGAGACTTTAGAAATAAAAATAATAAAAAAAATATGATTTTATCAGGAAGAATTTAGAAACCAAATAAAATAAAATGATTTTTTCAGGGAGAATTTAGAAAACAAATAAAACCAAAAATATGCGTTCTATGGCCCACTGACTGAGAGAGAGAGAGAGATGGAACGCTTAGTACTGGCACACAAGCCCAAAGGGCAATATTAATCTCCCTTTTTTTTTCCAGGGAGAATTTCTGAAACCCAAAAAAAAAATAAAATAGGCTTTCTATGGCCCACTATTTGTGAGAGAGATGGGACGCTCAGGACTGGCACAGATGGCACGCTCAGGACTGGCACAGAAGCCCAGAGGCCAATATTAATCTCCCTTTTTTTCTGGGAGAATTTATAAAACCAAAAAAATATTTAAATAGGCTTTCTATGGCCCACTATTTGTGAGAGAGATGGCACGCTCAGGACTGGCACAGATGGCACGCTCACAACTGGCACACAAGCCCAGAGGCCAATATTAATCTCCCTTTTTTCAGGGAGAATTTCTAAAACCCAAAAAAAAAATAAAATAGGCTTTCTATGGCCCACTATTTGTGAGAGAGATGGGACGCTCAGGACTGGCACAGATGGCACGCTCAGGACTGGCACAGAAGCCCAGAGGCCAATATTAATCTCCCTTTTTTTCTGGGAGAATTTATAAAACCAAAAAAATATTTAAATAGGCTTTCTATGGCCCACTATTTGTGAGAGAGATGGCACGCTCAGGACTGGCACAGATGGCACGCTCACAACTGGCACACAAGCCCAGAGGCCAATATTAATCTCCCTTTTTTCAGGGAAAATTGATAAAACAAAAAAAAAAATTAAATAGGCTTTCTATGGCCCACTATTTGTGAGAGAGATGGCACGCTCAGGGCTGGCTGGCACAGATGGCACGCTCAGGACTGGCACACAAGCCCAGAGGCCAATATTAATCTCCCTTTTTTTCTGGGAGAATTTATAAAACCAAAAAAATATTTAAATAGGCTTTCTATGGCCCACTATTTGTGAGAGAGATGGCACGCTCAGGACTGGCACAGATGGCACGCTCACAACTGGCACACAAGCCCAGAGGCCAATATTAATCTCCCTTTTTTCAGGGAAAATTGATAAAACAAAAAAAAAAATTAAATAGGCTTTCTATGGCCCACTATTTGTGAGAGAGATGGCACGCTCAGGGCTGGCTGGCACAGATGGCACGCTCAGGACTGGCACACAAGCCCAGAGGCCAATATTAATCTCCCTTTTTTTCTGGGAGAATTTATAAAACCAAAAAAATATTTAAATAGGCTTTCTATGGCCCACTATTTGTGAGAGAGATGGCACGCTCAGGACTGGCACAGATGGCACGCTCACAACTGGCACACAAGCCCAGAGGCCAATATTAATCTCCCTTTTTTCAGGGAAAATTTATAAAACAAAAAAAAAAATTAAATAGGCTTTCTATGGCCCACTATTTGTGAGAGAGATGGCACGCTCAGGGCTGGCACAGATGGCACGCTCAGGACTGGCACACAAGCCCAGAGGCCAATATTAATCTCCCTTTTTTTCAGGGAGAATTTATAAAACCAAAAAAAAAAATAAATAGGCTTTCTATGGCCCACTATTTGTGAGAGAGATGGCACACTCAGGACTGGCACACAAGCCCAAAGGCCAATATTAATCTCCCACTGTATTTTTATCAGGGAGAATTTATACACCCCACAAAAAAAAATACAGAAAAATGAAAAGGCTTTCTATGGCCCACTATGTGAGAGAGATGGCACACACAGGGATGGCACTCTAGCAGAAATGCCAAATTGCCAATCTTAATCTCCCACCAAAAAAAAAAAAAAAAAAAAAACAGGGAATGTCCTACAATTACTATCTCCCTGCCTGCAGTAATCTCAGCCAGGTATGGCAGGCAGCTACTATCTCCCTGCCTGCAGTAATCTCAGCCAGGTATGGCAGGCAGCAATAAGGAGTGGACTGATGCACAAATGAAATAAAAAGTGTGGACAAACAAAAAAGATAGCTGTGCAGAAAGGAAGGAACAAGAGGATTTGTGCTTTGAAAAAAGCAGTTGGTTTGCACAGCGGCGTACACACAGCAATGCAGCTATCAGGGAGCCTTCTAGGGCAGCCCAATGAGCTACAGCGCTGAGGGGAAAAAAAAAAAAAAAAAAACTTCCACTGTCCCTGCACACCGAGGGTGGTGTTGGACAGTGCAAATCGCTGCAGCACAAGCGGTTTTGTGGTTAATGGACCCTGCCTAACGCTATCCCTGCTTCTGACAAAGCGGCAGCAACCTCTCCCTAAGCTCAGATCAGCAGCAGTAAGATGGCGGTCGGCGGGAACGCCTCTTTATAGCCCCTGTGACGTCGCAGACAGCAAGCCAATCACTGCAATGCCCTTCTCTAAGATGGTGGGGACCAGGACCTATGTCATCACGCTGCCCACACTCTGCGTTTACCTTCATTGGCTGAGAAATGGCGCTTTTCGCGTCATTGAAACGCGACTTTGGCGCGAAAGTCGCGTACCGCATGGCCGACCCCGCACAGGGGTCGGATCGGGTTTCATGAAACCCCGACTTAGCCAAAAGTCGGCGACTTTTGAAAATGTTCGACCCGTTTCGCTCAACCCTACTGTCTACCCCTGGATCCTATTTAAAAGTGCATAGAGACCCCGTTTTTATTTTAGGCCTACTAAGACTGTCTGCGGTCCCTCCTTCCAATAGTCCTCCACTGACCACACCATTGCTGACTGTGTACCCCTGCATGATAATTGAAACTGCATTGAGCCACCTTTTTATGTTAGGCCTACTAAGTCTGTCTGCGGTCCGTCCTTCCAATAGTCCTCCACTGACCATACCAATGCTGCCTGTGTACCCCTGGATCCTATTTAAAAGTGCATAGAGCCACTTTTTTTATTTTATGCCTACTAAGTCTGTCTGCGGTCCCTGCTACCAATAGTCCTCAACTGACCACAGCAATGCTGCCTGTGTACCCCTGCAAGATAATTGAAACTGCATATAGCCACCTTTTTTGTTATTTTAGGCCTACTAAGTCTGTCTGCAGTCCCTTCTTCCAATAGTCCTCCACTGACCACACCACTGCTGCCTGTGTACCCCTTGATCCTATTTAAAAGTGCATAGAGCCATTTTTTTTATTTTATGTCTACTAAGTCTGTCTGCGGTCAATCCTTCCAATAGTCCTCCACTGACCACACCAATGCTGCCTGTGTAGCCCTGCAAGATAATTGAAACTGCATAGAGCCACCTTTTTTATTATTTTAGGCCTACTAAGTCTGTCTGCGGTCCCTCCTTCCAATAGTCCTCCACTGACCACACCAATGCTGCCTGTGTACCCCTTGATCCTATTTAAAAGTGCATAGAGCCACCTTTTTTATTTTATGCCTACTAAGTCTGTCTGCGGTCCCTCCTTCCAATAGTCCTCCACTGACCACACCAATGCTGCCTGTTTACCACTGCAAGATAATTGAAACTGCATTGAGCCACCTTTTTTATGTTAAGCCTACTAAGTCTGTCTGCGGTCTCTTCTTCCAATAGTCCTCCACTGACCACACCAATGCTGCCTGTGTACCCCTTGATCCTATTTAAAAGTGCATAGAGCCATCTTTTTTTTATTTTATGCCTACTAAGTCTGTCTGCGGTCCCTCCTTCCAATAGTCCTCCACTGACCACACCAATGCTGCCTGTGTACCCCTGCAAGATAATTGAAACTGCATAGAGCCACCTTTTTTGTATTTTATGCCTACTAAGTCTGTCTGCGGTCCCTCCTTCGAATAGTCCTCTACTGACCACACCAATGCCTCCTGTGTACCCCTGCAGGATAATTGAAACTGCATTGAGCCACCTTTTCTTTATGTTAAGCCTACTAAGTCTGTCTGCGGTCTCTTCTTCCAATTGTCCTCCACTGACCACACCAATGCTGCCTGTCTACCCCTGGATCCTATTTAAAAGTGCATAGAGCCCCCGTTTTTATTTTAGGCCTACTAAGACTGTCTGCGGTCCCTCCTTCCAATAGTCCTCCACTGACCACACCATTGCTGCCTGTGTACCCCTGCATGATAATTGAAACTGCATTGAGCCACCTTTTTATGTTAGGCCTACTAAGTCTGTCTGCGGTCCGTCCTTCCAATAGTCCTCCACTGACCACACCAATGCTGCCTGTGTACCCCTGGATCCTATTTAAAAGTGCATAGAGCCACCTTTTTTTATTTTATGCCTACTAAGTCTGTCTGCGGTCCCTCCTTCCAATAGTCCTCCACTGACCACACCAATGCTGCCTGTGTACCCCTGCAAGATAATTGAAACTGCATTGAGCCACCGTTTTTATGTTAGGTCTACTAAGTCTGTCTGCCGTCCCTTCTTCCAATAGTCCTCCACTGACCACACCAATGCTGCCTGTGTACCTCTGAATCCTATTTAAAAGTACATAGAGCCACATTTTTTTAATTTTAGGCCTACTAAGTCTGTCTGTGGTCCCTCCTTCCAATAGTCCTCCACTGACCACACCAATGCTGCCTGTGTACCCCTGGATCCTATTTAAAAGTGCATAGAGCCACCTTTTTTTATTTTATGCCTACTAAGTCTGTCTGCGGTCCCTCCTTCCAATAGTCCTCCACTGACCACACCAACGCTGCCTGTGTACCCCTGCAAGATAATTGAAACTGCATTGAGCCACCTTTTATATGTTAGGTCTACTAGGTCTGTCTGCCGTCCCTTCTTCCATTAGTCCTCCACTGACCACACCAATGCTGCCTGTGTACCCCTGAATCCTATTTAAAAGTACATAGAGCCACATTTTTTTATTTTAGGCCTACTAAGTCTGTCTGCAGTCCCTCCTTCCAATAGTCCTCCACTGACCACACCAATGCTGCCTGTGTCCCCTGCAAGATAATTGAAACTGCATTGAGCCACCTTTTTTTGTTAGGCCTTCTAAGTCTGTCTGCGGTCCCTTCTTCCAATAGTCCTCCACTGACCACACCAATGCTGCCTGTGTACCCCTGGATCCTATTTAAAAGTGCATAGAGCCACTTTTTTATTTTAGGCCTACTAAGTCTATCTGCGGTCCCTCCTTCCAATAGTCCTCCACTGACCACACCAAAGCTGCCTGTGTACCCCTGCAAGATAATTGAAACTGCATTGAGCCACCTTTTTTATGTTAGGCCTTCTAAGTCTGTCTGCGGTCCCTCCCAATAGTCCTCCAGTGACCACACCAATGCTGTCTGTGTACCCCTTGATCCTATTTAAAATGCATAGAGCCACCTTTTTTTTATTTTGTGCCTACAAAGTCTGTCTGCGGTTTCTTCTTCCAATAACCCTCCACTGACCACACCAATGCTGCCTGTGTACCCCTGCAAGATAATTGAAACTGCATTGAGCCACCTTTTTTTTTTAGGCCTACTAAGTCTGTCTGCGGTCCCTTCTTCCAATAGTCCTCCACTGACCCCACCAATGCTGCCTGTGTACCCCTGGATCCTATTTAAAAGTGCATACAGCCATTTTTTTTATATTATGTCTACTAAGTCTGTCTGTGGTCCCTCCTTCCAATAGTCCTCCACTGACCACACCAATGCTGCCTGTGTACCCCTTGATCCTATTTAAAAGTGCATAGAGCCACCTTTTTTATTTTATGCCTACTAAGTCTGTCTGCAGTCCCTCCTCCCAATAGTCCTCCACTGACCACACCAATGCTGCCTGTGTACCACTGCAAGATAATTGAAACTGCATTGAGCCACCATTTTTATGTTAAGCCTACTAAGTCTGTCTGCGGTCTCTTCTTCCAATAGTCCTCCACTGACCACACCAATGCTGCCTGTGTACCCCTTGATCCTATTTAAAAGTGCATAGAGCCATCTTTTTTTTATTTTATGCCTACTAAGTCTGTCTGCGGTCCCTCCTTCCAATAGTCCTTCACTGACCACACCAATGCTGCCTGTGTACCCCTGCAAGATAATTGAAACTGCATAGAGCCACCTTTTATGTATTTTATGCCTACTAAGTCTGTCTGCGGTCCCTCCTTCCAATAGTCCTCTACTGACCACACCAATGCCTCCTGTGTACCCCTGCAAGATAATTGAAACTGCATTGAGCCACCTTTTCTTTATGTTAAGCCTACTAAGTCTGTCTGCGGTCTCTTCTTCCAATAGTCCTCCACTGACCACACCAATGCTGCCTGTCTACCCCTGGATCCTATTTAAAAGTGCATAGAGCCCCCGTTTTTATTTTAGGCCTACTAAGTCTGTCTGCGGTCCCTCCTTCCAATAGTCCTCCACTGACCACACCATTGCTGCCTGTGTACCCCTGCATGATAATTGAAACTGCATTGAGCCACCTTTTTATGTTAGGCCTACTAAGTCTGTCTGCAGTCCCTCCTTCCAATAGTCCTCCACTGACCACACCAATGCTGCCTGTGTTCCCCTGGATCCTATTTAAATGTGCATAGAGCCACGTTTTTTTATTTTATGCCTACTAAGTCTGTCTGCGGTCCCTCCTTCCAATAGTCCTCCACTGACCACACCAATGCTGCCTGTGTACCCCTGCAAGATAATTGAAACTGCATTGAGCCACCTTTTTTATGTTAGGTCTGCTAAGTCTGTCTGCCGTCCCTTCTTCCAATAGTCCTCCACTGACCACACCAATGCTGCCTGTGTACCCCTGAATCCTATTTAAAAGTACATAGAGCCACATTTTTTTTATTTTAGGCCTACTAAGTCTGTCTGCGGTCCCTCCTTCCAATAGTCCTCCACTGACCACACCAATGCTGCCTGTGTACCCCTGCAAGATAATTGAAACTGCATTGAGCCACCTTTTTTTATGTTAGGCCTACTAAGTCTGTCTGCCGTCTCTTCTTCCAATAGTCCGTCACTGACCACACCAATGCTGCCTGTGTACCTCTGAATCCTATTTAAAAGTACATAAAGCCACATTTTTTTATTTTAGGCCTACTAAGTCTGTCTGCGGTCCCTCCTTCCAATAGTCCTCCACTGACCACACCAATGCTGCCTGTGTACCCCTGGATCCTATTTCAAAGTGCATAGAGCCACCTTTTTTTATTTTATGCCTACTAAGTCTGTCTGCGGTCCCTCGTTCCAATAGTCCTCCACTGACCACACCAATGCTGCCTGTGTACCCCTGCAAGATAATTGAAACTGCATTGAGCCACCTTTTATATGTTAGGTCTACTATGTCTGTCTGCCGTCCCTTCTTCCATTAGTCCTCCACTGACCACACCAATGCTGCCTGTGTACCCCTGAATCCTATTTAAAAGTACATAGAGCCACATTTTTTTATTTTAGGCCTACTAAGTCTGACTGCAGTCCCTCCATCCAATAGTCTTCCACTGACCACACCAATGCTGCCTGTGTACCCCTGGATGCTATTTAAAAGTGCATAGAGCCACCATTTTTGTTATGTTAGGCCTACTAAGTCTGTCTGCGATCCCTCCTTCCAATAGTCCTCCACTGACCACACCAATGCTGCCTGTGTCCCCTGCAAGATAATTGAAACTGCATTGAGCCACCTTTTTGTGTTAGGCCTTCTAAGTCTGTCTGCGGTCCCTTCTTCCAATAGTCCTCCACTGACCACACCAATGCTGCCTGTGTACCCCTGGATCCTATTTAAAAGTGCATAGAGCCACCTTTTTTTATTTTAGGCCTACTAAGTCTATCTGCGGTCCCTCCTTCCAATAGTCCTCCACTGACCACACCAAAGCTGCCTGTGTACCCCTGCAAGATAATTGAAACTGCATTGAGCCACCTTTTTTATGTTAGGCCTTCTAAGTCTGTATGCGGTCCCTCCCAATAGTCCTCCAGTGACCACACCAATGCTGTCTGTGTACCCCTTGATCCTATTTAAAAGTGCATAGAGCCACCTTTTTTTTATTTTGTGCCTACAAAGTCTGTCTGCGGTTTCTTCTTCCAATAATCCTCCACTGACCACACCAATGCTGCCTGTGAACCCCTGGATCCTATTTAAAAGTGCATAGAGCCACCTTTTTTATTTTAGGCCTACTAAGTCTGTCTGCGGTCCCTCCTTCCAATAGTCCTCCACTGACCACACCAATGCTGCCTGTGTACCCCTGCAAGATAATTGAAACTGCATTGAGCCACCTTTTTTGTTATTTTAGGCCTACTAAGTCTGTCTGCAGTCCCTCCTTCCAATAGTCCTCCACTGACCACACCACTGCTGCCTGTGTACCCCTTGATCCTATTTAAAAGTGCATAGAGCCATCTTTTTTATTTTATGCCTACTAAGTCTGTCTGCGGTCCCTCCTTCCAATAGTCCTCCACTGACCACACCAATGCTGCCTGTGTAGCCCTGCAAGATAATTAAAACTGCTTAGAGCCACCTTTTTTGTTATTTTAGGCCAACTAAGTCTGTCTGCGGTCCCTCCTTCCAATAGTCCTCCACTGACCACACCAATGCTGCCTGTGTACCCCTTGATTCTATTTAAAAGTGCATAGAGCCACCTTTTTTTTGTTTTATGCCTACTAAGTCTGTCTGCGGTCCCTCCTTCCAATAGTCCTCCACTGACCACACCAATGCTGCCTGTGTACCCCTTGATTCTATTTAAAAGTGCATAGAGCCACCTTTTTTTTTGTTTTATGCCTACTAAGTCTGTCTGCGGTCTCTTCTTCCAATAGTCCTCCACTGACCACACCAATGCTGCCTGTGTACCCCTGGATCCTATTTAAAAGTGCATAGAGCCACTTTTTTTATTTTAGGCCTCCTAAGTCTGTCTGCAGTCCCTCCTTCCAATAGTCCTTCACTGACCACACCAATGCTGCCTGTGTACCCCTGCAAGATAATTAAAACTGCATTGAGCCACCTTTTTTATGTTAAGCCTACTAAGTCTGTCTGCGGTCCGTCCCAATAGTCCTCCACTGTCCACACCAATGCTGCCTGTGTACCCCTTGATCCTATTTAAAAGTGCATAGAGCCAGCTTTTTTTTATTTTATACCTACTAAGTCTGTCTGCGGTCCCTCCTTCCAATAGTCCTCCACTGACCACACCAATGCTGCCTGTGTACCCCTGCAAGATAATTGAAACTGCATTGAGCCACCTTTTTTTGTTAGGCCTACTAAGTCTGTCTGCGGTCCCTTCTTCCAATAGTCCTCCACTGACCCCACCAATGCTGCCTGTGTACCCCTGGATCCTATTTAAAAGTGCATAGATCCACCTTTTTTATTTTAGGCCTACTAAGTCTGTCTGCGGTCCCTCCTTCCAATAGTCCTCCACTTACCACACCAATGCTGCCTGTGTACCCCTGCAAGATAATTGAAACTGCATAGAGCCACCTTTTTTGTTATTTTAGGCCTACTAAGACTGTCTGTGGTCCCTCCTTCCAATAGTCCTCCACTGACCACACCAATGCTGCCTGTGTACCCCTTGATCCTATTTAAAAGTGCATAGAGCCATCTTTTTTTATTTTATGCCTACTAAGCCTGTCTGCGGTCCCTCCTTCCATTAGTCCTCCACTGACCACACCAATGCTGCCTGTGTACCCCTGCAAGATAATTGAAACTGCATAGAGCCACCTTTTTTGTATTTTATGCCTACTAAGTCTGCCTGCGGTCCCTCCTTCCAATAGTCCTCCACTGACCACACCAATGCTGACTGTGTACCCCTGCAGGATAACTGAAACTGCATTGAGCCACTTTTTTTATGTTAAGCCTAATAAGTCTGTCTGCGGTCTCTTCTTCCAATAGAAGAAAACCAAAAAAACAATGGACACAAGAGCTCAAAATAACAATACTAACAGCTTTATTGAGACAAATAGAAAATTACAATAAGTACATAAACACCATGTACGTAAGATACAAGAGATAAAAAGAGAGGTGAGCCTAGTGCCATGCACAAATACATAAATACACCAACGAGCAAATCAGGTAGTAGCTATAAGGTCAGGAGGCCATATACGGGAGCATATAAATGTAATAAAGATAATGAGAGAAGTATTATCCCAATATTCACTATGATTCCTAATACCAGAAAATTGGCAGCTACATAAGAGATAAAGCTCCAAAATACCGAGCGGACAACAGGAAGATAACGTAAATATGTAGCCAAATGTATGGGTGTCACATTAGAGCATAGTACACAAAGATAGACCCCAAATGGCGTATTACATCGATCAGTACAGAGAGATTAACGTTATGGTCTGATCACCCCTAGTGGCTCAATAAGCCATATATTGCACATAGTCCCGGGAAGTCCCATGCAAAAGGGGGAAGACTAAACCGATATAAAAGTGTTACGTTACCGACCTGCTGCTGTCGTGCGTGGAAGAGGAGGCCCCTATTATCTTCTTCCAATAGTCCTCCACTGACCACACCAATGCTGCCTGTGTACCTCTGGATCCTATTTAAAAGTGCATAGAGCCCCCTTTTTTATTTTAGGCCTACTAAGTCTGTCTGCGGTCCCTCCTTCCAATAGTCCTCCACTGACCACACCAATGCTGCCTGTGTACCCCTGCAAGATAATTGAAACTGCATTGAGCCACCTTTTTTATGTTAGGCCTACTAAGTCTGTCTGCGGTCCCTCCTTCCAATAGTCCTCCACTGACCACACTAATGCTGCCTGTGCACCCCTGGATCCTATTTAAAAGTGCATAGAGCCACCTTTTTTTATTTTATGCCTACTAAGTCTGTCTGCGGTCCCTCCTTCCAATAGTCCTCCACTAACCACACCAATGCTGCCTGTGTACACCTGCAAGATAATTGAAACTGCATAGAGCCACCGTTTTTGTTATTTTGGGCCTACTAAGACTGTCTGCAGTCCCACCTTCCAATAGTCCTCCACTGACCACACCAATGCTGCTTGTGTACCCCTTGATTCTATTTAAAAGTGCATAGAGCCATCTTTTTTTTATTTTATGCCTACTACGTCTGTCTGCGGTCCCTCCTTCCAATAGTCCTCCACTGACCACACCAATGCTGCCTGTGTACCCCTGCAAGATAATTGAAACTGCATAGAGCCACCTTTTTTGTATTTTAAGCCTACTAAGTCTGTCTGCGGTCCCTCCTTCCAATAGTCCTCCACTGACCACACCACTGCTGCCTGTGTACCCCTGCAAGATAATTGAAACTGCATTTAGCCACCTTTTTTTATGTTAAGCCTACTAAGTCTGTCTGCGGTCTCTTCTTCCAATAGTCCTCCACTGACCACACCAATGCTGCCTATGTACCCTTAGATCCTATTTAAAAGTGCATAGAGCCCCCTTTTTTATTTTAGGCCTACTAAGTCTGTCTGCGGTCCCTCCTTCCAATAGTCCTCCACTGACCACACCAATGCTGCCTGTGTACCCCTGCAAGATAATTGAAACTGCATTGAGCCACCTTTTTTATGTTAGGCCTACTAAGTCTGTCTGCGGTCCCTCCTTCCAATAGTCCTCCACTGACCACACCAATGCTGCTTGTGTACCACTGGATGCTATTTAAAAGTGCATAGAGCCACCTTTTTTATTTTATGCCTACTAAGTCTGTCTGCGGTCCCTCCTTCCAATAGTCCTGCACTCACCACACCAATGCTGCCTGTGTACCCCTGCAAGATAATTGAAACTGCATTGAGCCACCATTTTTTATGTTAGGTCTACTAAGTATGTCTGCGGTCCCTTCTTCCAATAGTCCTCCACTGACCACACCAATGCTGCCTGTGTACCCCTGAATCATATTTAAAAGTACATAGAGCCACATTTTTTTATTTTAGGCCTACTAAGTCTGTCTGCGGTCCCTCATTCCAATAGTCCTCCACTGACCACACCAGTGCTGCCTGTGTACCCCTGCAAGATAATTGAAACTGCATTGAGCCACCTTTTTTATGTTAGGCCTACTAAGTCTGTCTGCGGTCCCTACTTCCAATAGTCCTCCACTGACCACACCAATGCTGCCTGTGTACCCCTGGATGCTATTTAAAAGTGCATAGAGACACTTTTTTTTATTTTAGGCCTACTAAGTCTGTCTGTGGTCCCTCCTTCCAATAGTCCTCCACTGACCACACCAATGCTGCCTGTATACCCCTGGATGCTATTTAAAAGTGCATAGAGCCACCTTTTTTTATTTTAGGCCTACTAAGTCTGTCTGCGATCCCATTTTCCAGTAGTCCTCCACTGACCACAGCAATGCTGCCTGTGTACCCCTGGATCCTATTTAAAAGTGCATAGAGCCATCTTTTTTATTTTAGACCTACTAAGTCTGTCTGTGGTCCCTCCTTCCAATAGTCCTCCACTGACTACACCAATGCTGCCTGTGTACCCTTGGATGCTATTTAAAAGTGCATAGAGCCACCTTTTTTTATTTTAGGCCTACTAAGTCTATCTGCGTTCCCTCCTTCCAATAGTTCACCACTGACCACACCAATGCTGCCTGTGTACCCCTGCAAGATAATTGAAACTGCATTGAGCCACCTTTTTTGTTAGGCCTACTAAGTCTGTCTGCGGTCCCTTCTTTCAATAGTCCTCCACTAACCAAACCAATGCTGCCTGTGTACCCCTGGATCCTATTTAAAAGTGCATAGATCCACCTTTTTTATGTTAGGCCCACTAAGTCTGTCTGCGGTCCCTCCTTCCAATAGTCCTCCACTGACCACACCAATGCTGCCTGCGAACCCCTGCAAGATAATTGAAACTGCATAGAGCCACCTTTTTTGTATTTTAAGCCTACTAAGTCTGTCTGCGGTCCCTCCTTCCAATAGTCCTCCACTGACCACACCACTGCTGCCTGTGTACCCCTGCAAGATAATTGAAACTGCATTTAGCCACCTTTTTTTATGTTAAGCCTACTAAGTCTGTCTGCGGTCTCTTCTTCCAATAGTCCTCCACTGACCACACCAATGCTGCCTATGTACCCTTAGATCCTATTTAAAAGTGCATAGAGCCCCCTTTTTTATTTTAGGCCTACTAAGTCTGTCTGCGGTCCCTCCTTCCAATAGTCCTCCACTGACCACACCAATGCTGCCTGTGTACCCCTGCAAGATAATTGAAACTGCATTGAGCCACCTTTTTTATGTTAGGCCTACTAAGTCTGTCTGCGGTCCCTCCTTCCAATAGTCCTCCACTGACCACACCAATGCTGCTTGTGTACCACTGGATGCTATTTAAAAGTGCATAGAGCCACCTTTTTTATTTTATGCCTACTAAGTCTGTCTGCGGTCCCTCCTTCCAATAGTCCTGCACTCACCACACCAATGCTGCCTGTGTACCCCTGCAAGATAATTGAAACTGCATTGAGCCACCATTTTTTATGTTAGGTCTACTAAGTATGTCTGCGGTCCCTTCTTCCAATAGTCCTCCACTGACCACACCAATGCTGCCTGTGTACCCCTGAATCATATTTAAAAGTACATAGAGCCACATTTTTTTATTTTAGGCCTACTAAGTCTGTCTGCGGTCCCTCATTCCAATAGTCCTCCACTGACCACACCAGTGCTGCCTGTGTACCCCTGCAAGATAATTGAAACTGCATTGAGCCACCTTTTTTATGTTAGGCCTACTAAGTCTGTCTGCGGTCCCTACTTCCAATAGTCCTCCACTGACCACACCAATGCTGCCTGTGTACCCCTGGATGCTATTTAAAAGTGCATAGAGACACTTTTTTTTATTTTAGGCCTACTAAGTCTGTCTGTGGTCCCTCCTTCCAATAGTCCTCCACTGACCACACCAATGCTGCCTGTATACCCCTGGATGCTATTTAAAAGTGCATAGAGCCACCTTTTTTTATTTTAGGCCTACTAAGTCTGTCTGCGATCCCATTTTCCAGTAGTCCTCCACTGACCACAGCAATGCTGCCTGTGTACCCCTGGATCCTATTTAAAAGTGCATAGAGCCATCTTTTTTATTTTAGACCTACTAAGTCTGTCTGTGGTCCCTCCTTCCAATAGTCCTCCACTGACTACACCAATGCTGCCTGTGTACCCTTGGATGCTATTTAAAAGTGCATAGAGCCACCTTTTTTTATTTTAGGCCTACTAAGTCTATCTGCGTTCCCTCCTTCCAATAGTTCACCACTGACCACACCAATGCTGCCTGTGTACCCCTGCAAGATAATTGAAACTGCATTGAGCCACCTTTTTTGTTAGGCCTACTAAGTCTGTCTGCGGTCCCTTCTTTCAATAGTCCTCCACTAACCAAACCAATGCTGCCTGTGTACCCCTGGATCCTATTTAAAAGTGCATAGATCCACCTTTTTTATGTTAGGCCCACTAAGTCTGTCTGCGGTCCCTCCTTCCAATAGTCCTCCACTGACCACACCAATGCTGCCTGCGAACCCCTGCAAGATAATTGAAACTGCATAGAGCCACCTTTTTTGTTATTTTAGGCCTACTAATACTGTCTGCGGTCCCACCTTCCAATAGTCCTCCACTGACCACACCAATGCTGCCTGTGTACCCCTTGATTCTATTTAAAAGTGCATAGAGCCATTTTTTTTTATTTTATGCCTACTAAGTCTGTCTGCGGTCCCTCCTTCCAATAGTCCTCCACTGACCACACCAATGCTGCCTGTGTACCCCTGCAAGATAATTGAAACTGCATAGAGCCACCTTTTTGTATTTTATGCCTACTAAGTCTGTCTGCGGTCCCTCCTTCCAATAGTCCTCCACTGACCACACCACTGCTGCCTGTGTACCCCTGCAAGATAATTGAAACTGCATAGAGCCACCTTTTTTGTATTTTATGCCTACTAAGTCTGTCTGCGGTCCCTCCTTCCAATAGTCCTCCACTGACCACACCAATGCTGCCTGTGAACCCCTGCAAGATAATTGAAACTGCATAGAGCCACCTTTTTTGTTATTTTATGCCTACTAATACTGTCTGCGGTCCCACCTTCCAATAGTCCTCCACTGACCACACCAATGCTGCCTGTGTACCACTTGATTCTATTTAAAAGTGCATAGAGCCATTTTTTTTTATTTTATGCCTACTAAGTCTGTCTGCGGTCCCTCCTTCCAATAGTCCTCCACTGACCACACCAATGCTGCCTGTGTACCCCTGCAAGATAATTGAAACTGCATAGAGCCACCTTTTTTGTATTTTATGCCTACTAAGTCTGTCTGCGGTCCCTCCTTCCAATAGTCCTCCACTGACCACACCACTGCTGCCTGTGTACCCCTGCAAGATAATTGAAACTGCATTGAGCCACCTTTTTTTATGTTAAGCCTGCTAAGTCTGTCTGCGGTCTCTTCTTCCAATAGTCCTCCACTGACCACACCAATGCTGCCTATGTACCCCTGGATCCTATTTAAAAGTGCATAGAGCCACCTTTTTTATTTTAGACCTACTAAGTCTGTCTGTGGTCCCTCCTTCCAATAGTCCTCCACTGACCACACCAATGCTGCCTGTGTACCCTTGGATGCTATTTAAAAGTGCATAGAGCCACCTTTTTTTATTTTAGGCCTACTAAGTCTGTCTGCGTTCCCTCCTTCCAATAGTTCTCCACTGACCACACCAATGCTGCCTGTGTACCCCTGCAAGATAATTGAAACTGCATTGAGCCACCTTTTTTGTTAGGCCTACTAAGTCTGTCTGCGGTCCCTTCTTCCAATAGTCCTCCACTGACCCCACCAATGCTGTCTGTGTACCCCTGGATCCTATTTAAAAGTGCATAGATCCACCTTTTTTATTTTAGGCCTACTAAGTCTGTCTGCGGTCCCTCCTTCCAATAGTCCTCCACTTACCACACCAATGCTGCCTGTGTACCCCTGCAAGATAATTGAAACTGCATAGAGCCACCTTTTTTGTTATTTTAGGCCTACTAAGACTGTCTGTGGTCCCTCCTTCCAATAGTCCTCCACTGACCACACCAATGCTGACTGTGTACCCCTGCAGGATAATTGAAACTGCATTGAGCCACTTTTTTTATGTTAAGCCTAATAAGTCTGTCTGCGGTCTCTTCTTCCAATAGAAGAAAACCAAAAAACAATGGACACAAGAGCTCAAAATAACAATACTAACAGCTTTGAGACAAATAGAAAATTACAATAAGTACATAAAAAACACCATGTACGTAAGATACAAGAGATAAAAAGAGAGGCGAGCCTAGTGCCACGCACAAATACATAAATACACCAACGAGCAAATCAGGTAGTAGCTATAAGGTCAGGAGGCCATATACGGGAGCATATAAATGTAATAAAGATAATGAGAGAAGTATTATCCCAATATTCACTATGATTCCTAATACCAGAAAATTGGCAGCTACATAAGAGATAAAGCTCCAAAATACCGAGCGGACAACAGGAAGATAACGTAAATATGTAGCCAAATGTATGGGTGTCACATTAGAGCATAGTAGACAAAGATAGACCCCAAATGGCGTATTACATCGATCAGTACAGAGAGATTAACGTTATGGTCTGATCACCCCTAGTGGCTCAATAAGCCATATATTGCACATAGTCCCGGGAAGTCCCATGCAAAAGGGGAAAGACTAAACCGATATAAAAGTGATACGTTACCGACCTGCTGCTGTCGTGCGTGGAAGAGAAGGCCCCTATTATCTTCTTCCAATAGTCCTCCACTGACCACACCAATGCTGCCTGTGTACCTCTGGATCCTATTTAAAAGTGCATAGAGCCCCCTTTTTTATTTTAGGCCTACTAAGTCTGTCTGCGGTCCCTCCTTCCAATAGTCCTCCACTGACCACACCAATGCTGCCTGTGTACCCCTGCAAGATAATTGAAACTGCATTGAGCCACCTTTTTTATGTTAGGTCTACTAAGTCTGTCTACGGTCCCTCCTTCCAATAGTCCTCCACTGACCACACTAATGCTGCCTGTGTACCCCTGGATCCTATTTAAAAGTGCATAGAGCCACCTTTTTTTATTTTATGCCTACTAAGTCTGTCTGCGGTCCCTCCTTCCAATAGTCCTCCATTGACCACACCAATGCTGCTTGTGTACCCCTGCAAGATAATTGAAACTGCATTGAGCCACCTTTTTTATGTTAGGTCTACTAAGTCTGTCTACGGTCCCTCCTTCCAATAGTCCTCCACTGACCACACCAATGCTGCCTGTGTACCCCTGGATGCTATTTAAAAGTGCATAGAGCCACATTTTTTATTTTAGGCCTACTAAGTCTGTCTGTGGTCCCTCCTTCCAATAGTCCTCCACTGACCACACCAATGCTGCCTGTATACCCCTGGATGCTATTTAAAAGTGCATAGAGCCACCTTTTTTATTTTAGGCCTACTAAGTCTGTCTGCGATCCCTTTTTCCAGTAGTCCTCCACTGACCACAGCAATGCTGCCTGTGTACCCCTGGATCCTATTTAAAAGTGCATAAAGCCACCTTTTTTTATTTTAGACCTACTAAGTCTGTCTGTGGTCCCTCCTTCCAATAGTCCTCCACTAACCACACCAATGCTGCCTGTGTACCCCTGCAAGATAATTGAAACTGCATAGAGCCACCGTTTTTGTTATTTTGGGCCTACTAAGACTGTCTGCAGTCCCACCTTCCAATAGTCCTCCACTGACCACACCAATGCTGCTTGTGTACCCCTTGATTCTATTTAAAAGTGCATAGAGCCATCTTTTTTTATTTTATGCCTACTACGTCTGTCTGCGGTCCCTCCTTCCAACAGTCCTCCACTGACCACACCAATGCTGCCTGTGTACCCCTGCAAGATAACTGAAACTGCATAGAGCCACCTTTTTTGTATTTTATGCCTACTAAGTCTGTCTGCGGTCCCTCCTTCCAATAGTCCTCCACTGACCACACCACTGCTGCCTGTGTACCCCTGCAAGATAATTGAAATTGCATTGAGCCACCTTTTTTATGTTAAGCCTACTAAGTCTGTCTGCGGTCTCTTCTTCCAATAGTCCTCCACTGACCACACCAATGCTGCCTATGTACCCTTAGATCCTATTTAAAAGTGCATAGAGCCCCCTTTTTTATTTTAGGCCTACTAAGTCTGTCTGCAGTCCCTCCTTCCAATAGTCCTCCACTGACCACACCAGTGCTGCCTGTGTACCCCTGCAAGATAATTGAAACTGCATTGAGCCACCTTTTTTATGTTAGGCATACTATGTCTGTCTGCGGTCCCTCCTTCCAATAGTCCTCCACT
The DNA here is from genome assembly GCF_032444005.1 of Ranitomeya imitator. NCBI lineage: Eukaryota > Metazoa > Chordata > Amphibia > Anura > Dendrobatidae > Ranitomeya > Ranitomeya imitator. Next base: position 421,955,812 of record NC_091286.1, on the reverse strand, counting down.
GACCACACCAATGATGCCTGTGTACCCCTGGATGCTATTTAAAAGTGCATAGAGACACTTTTTTTTATTTTAGGCCTACTAAGTCTGTCTGTGGTCCCTCCTTCCAATAGTCCTCCACTGACCACACCAATGCTGCCTGTATACCCCTGGATGCTATTTAACAGTGCATAGAGCCACCTTTTTTATTTTAGGCCTACTAAGTCTGTCTGCGATCCCTTTTTCCAGTAGTCCTCCACTGACCACAGCAATGCTGCCTGTGTACCCCTGGATCCTATTTAAAAGTGCATAGAGCCACCTTTTTTATTTTAGACCTACTAAGTCTGTCCTTGGTCCCTCCTTCCAATAGTCCTCCACTGACCACACCAATGCTGCCTGTGTACCCTTGGATGCTATTTAAAAGTGCATAGAGCCACCTTTTTTTATTTTAGGCCTACTAAGTCTGTCTGCGTTCCCTCCTTCCAATAGTTCTCCACTGACCACACCAATGCTGCCTGTGTACCCCTGCAAGATAATTGAAACTGCATTGAGCCACCTTTTTTGTTAGGCCTACTAAGTCTGTCTGCGGTCCCTTCTTTCAATAGTCCTCCACTAACCACACCAATGCTGCCTGTGTACCCCTGGATCCTATTTAAAAGTGCATAGATCCACCGTTTTTATGTTAGGCCCACTAAGTCTGTCTGCGGTCCCTCCTTCCAATAGTCCTCCACTGACAACACCAATGCTGCCTGTGAACCCCTGCAAGATAATTGAAACTGCATAGAGCCACCTTTTTTGTTATTTTAGGCCTACTAATACTGTCTGCGGTCCCACCTTCCAATAGTCCTCCATTGACCACACCAATGCTGCCTGTGTACCCCTTGATTCTATTTAAAAGTGCATAGAGCCATTTTTTTTATTTTATGCCTACTAAGTCTGTCTGCGGTCCCTCCTTCCAATAGTCCTCCACTGACCACACCAATGCTGCCTGTGTACCCCTGCAAGATAATTGAAACTGCATAGAGCCACCTTTTTTGTATTTTATGCCTACTAAGTCTGTCTGCGGTCCCTCCTTCCAATAGTCCTCCACTGACCACACCACTGCTGCCTGTGTACCCCTGCAAGATAATTGAAACTGCATTGAGCCACCTTTTTTTATGTTAAGCCTGCTAAGTCTGTCTGCGGTCTCTTCTTCCAATAGTCCTCCACTGACCACACCAATGCTGCCTATGTACCCTTGGATCCTATTTAAAAGTGCATAGAGCCCCCTTTTTCATTTTAGGCCTACTAAGTATGTCTGCGGTCCCTCCTTCCAATAGTCTTCCACTGACCACACCAATGCTGCCTGTGTACCCCTGCAAGATAATTGAACCTGCATTGAGCCACCTTTTTTATGTTAGGCCTACTAAGACTGTCTGCGGTCCCTCCTTCCAATAGTCCTCCACTGACCACACCAATGCTGCTTGTGTACCCCTGGATCCTATTTAAAAGTGCATACAGCCACCTTTTTTATTTTATGCCTACTAAGTCTGTCTGCGGTCCCTCCTTCCAATAGTCCTGCACTGACCACACCAATGCTGCCTGTGTACCCATGCAAGATAATTGAAACTGCATTGAGCCACCATTTTTTATGTTAGGTCTACTAAGTCTGTCTGCGGTCCCTTCTTCCAATAGTCCTCCACTGACCACACCAATGCTGCCTGTGTACCACTGAATCCTATTTAAAAGTACATAGAGCCACATTTTTTTATTTTAGGCCTACTAAGTCTGTCTGCGGTCCCTCATTCCAATAGTCCTCCACTGACCACACCAATGCTGCCTGTGTACCCCTGGATGCTATTTAAAAGTGCATAGAGACACTTTTTTTATTTAGGCCTACTAAGTCTGTCTGTGGTCCCTCCTTCCAATAGTCCTCCACTGACCACACCAATGCTGCCTGTGTACCCCTGGATGCTATTTAAATGTGCATAGAGCCACCTTTTTTTATTTTAGGCCTACTAAGTCTGTCTGCGATCCCTTTTTCCAGTAGTCCTCCACTGACCACAACAATGCTGCCTGTGTACCCCTGGATCCTATTTAAAAGTGCATAGAGCCACTTTTTTTATTTTAGACCTACTTAGTCTGTCTGTGGTCCCTCCTTCCAATAGTCCTCCACTGACCACACCAATGCTGCCTGTGTACCCTTGGATGCTATTTAAAAGTGCATAGAGCCACCTTTTTTATTTTAGGCCTACTAAGTCTGTCTGCGTTCCCTCCTTCCAATAGTCCTCCACTGACCACACCAATGCTGCCTGTGTACCCCTGGATGCTATTTAAAAGTGCAGAGAGCCACCTTTTTTATTTTAGGCCTACTAAGTCTGTCTGCGGTCCCTCCTTCCAATTGTCCTCCACTGACCACACCAATGCTGACCGTGTACTCATGTAACCTTTTTTAAACCTGCATCGGGCCAACTTTGTGGTGTAAGGCCTACTAGCAGTGTCTGGCTGCGCCACTCAATACAGCTGTCCTCTTAAAAAAAGACCTGCAATTATCAGGTTTTCAGTGGGGCTACTTGCTTGGTTGGGGCCTACTAACAGTGTCTGCCGCTCCAAGGTGTTCTCCTGGTTGCCTTTCCTGAGCTTCTATCTTCAGGCTCTTGTTAAATAGTTGTTAAATGGAACAACTGCAGTGGGGCTACTAGTTTGGTTGGGGCCTACTAACGATGTCTGCCGCTCCTTGCTGTTCTCCTGGTTTCCTGTCCTGAACTTCCATTTTCAGGCTCTCGTTAAGTAGTCGTTAATATTACACTGCATTTGGCCTACTAGTTGGGTTGGGGCCTACTAACAGTGTCTGCTGCTCCTTGCTGTTCTCCTCCACTGAACAAAGCAGTGCCGCCTGTTTACTACTGTTACCAATTTTGAACTGCATTTAGACTACTTACTGATTTGGGCCTACTCACTGTGTCAGCCTCTCATTACAGTTGTCCTCCACTGAACAAAGCAATGCCGCCTGGTTAGTCCTGTCACCAATTTTGAAATGCATTTAGCCCACTTTATTATTTGGGCCTATATCTGTGTTTCCTCATCCTGCCCAGCCAGTGCTAGATGACTCTGCTGGTGCATTGACCCAGACCGCTACCTTCCCCTTGCATGCTACACAGCCAGATTCTGACCCTGCTGAAAGTGAGGTTCCCCTTCCTGCATAATATACCACCTTACACGGGGACAAAAAGGAAGGTGTAGATGAAAGTGCAGGTTCCTTCATCAGGTGGGGGGGATACTCGTTGGCGACGTCACTGGCACAGGGCCCCTCAAAGTACACAAAAGTGTCGCTGCCGGTGGGAAGTGCCCCCGCCGTGCAAACACACCGCCGTACTTTGAGGGGCCCTGTGCCAGTGCCAATGCGAACGAGTGCCCCTCCTGCTTGCTCAGGATCACAGCACTTGCAAAGTTGAAATACTTACATCTCCCTGCTCCACTGCCGTGACGTGGTCCACGTTTCCTGGGCCCACTAAATACTTGAACCAGCCATACCCCCAACCACTTTAGCCAAATGACCCCCAATTTCCAATGCCTAACTATTATTATAAGGTAAAATAAGATTGACAAGCTTCAGTACCAAGAATGGATGTTTTTGCCATGAAAATGGGCACTGCAGGTGTTTTCCTGGCCTCCACTCACTGCCGACTATGCTCCCCCATTGACTTGCATTGGGTTTCATGTTTCGGTCGATCCCGACCCCGACTTTACGCGATAATCGGCCAATTTCACTCGACTCGACATTTGAGATAGTCGGGTTTCGCAAAACCCGATTCGACCCTAAAAAAGTAAAAGTCATTCAACCCTACTCGTGACATATTGTACTTCATGACAGTGGTAACATTTCTTTGATATTACCTGCGTTTATTTGTGAAAAACGGAAATTTGGCGAAAATTTTTAAAATTTTGCTATTTTCCAACTTTAAATTTTTATGCAATTAAATCACAGAGATATGTCACACAAAATACTTAATAAGTAATATTTCCCACATGTCTACTTTACATCAGCACAATTTTGGAAGCAACATTTTTTTTGTTAGGGAGTTATAAGGGTTAAAATTTGACCAGCAATTTCTCATTTTTACAACACCATTTTTTTTTAGGGACCACATCTCATTTGAAGTCATTTTGAGGGGTCTATATGATAGAAATTACCCAAGTGTGACACCATTCTAAAAACTGCACCCCTCAAGGTACTCAAAACCACATTCAAGAAGTTTATTAACCCCTTCATGACCCAGCCTATTTTTACCTTAACCCCTTTACCCCCAAGGGTGGTTTGCACGTTAATGACCGGGCCAATTTTTACAATTCTGACCACTGTCCCTTTATGAGGTTATAACTCTGGAACGCTTCAATGGATCCTGGTGATTCTGACATTGTTTTCTCGTGACATATTGTACTTCATGACAATGGTAAAAATTATTTGATAGTACCTGTGTTTATTTGTGAAAAAAACGGAAATTTGGCGAAAATTATGAAAATTTCGCAATTTTCCAACTTTGAATTTTTATGCAATTAAATCACAGAGATATGTCACACAAAATACTTAATAAATAACATTTCCCACATGTCTTCTTTACATCAGCACAATTTTGGAAACAAAATTTTTTTTTGTTAGGGAGTTATAAGGGTTAAAAGTTGACCAGCAATTTCTCATTTCTACAACACCATTTTATTTTAGGGACCACATCTCATTTGAAGTCATTTTGAGGGGTCTATATGATAGAAAATACCCAAGTGTGACACCATTCTAAAAACTACACCCCTCAAGGTGCTCAAAACCATATTCAAGAAGTTTATTAACCCTTCTGGTGCTTCACAGGAATTTTTTGAATGTTTAAATAAAAATGAACATTTAAATTTTTTTCACAAAAAATTTAATTCAGCTCCAATTTGTTTTATTTTACCAAGGGTAACAGGAGAAAATGGACCCCAAACATTGTTGTACAATTTGTCCTGAGTATGCCAATACCCCACATGTGGGGGTAAACCACTGTTTGGGCGCATGGCAGAGCTCGGAAGCGAAGGAGTGCCATTTGACTTTCAATGCAAAATTGACTGGAATTGAGATGGGACGCCATGTTTCGTTTGGAGAGCCCCTGATGTGGCTAAACATTGAAACCCCCCACAAGTGACACCATTTTGGAAAGTAGACCCCCTAAGGAACTTATCTAGAGGTGTGGTGAGCACTTTGACCCAACAAGTGCTTCACAGAAGTTTATAATGTAGAACCGTAAAAATAAAAAATCATATTTTTTCACAAAAATTATCTTTACGCCCCCAATTTTTTATTTTCCCAAGGGTAAGAGAAGAAATTGGACCCCAAAAGTTGTTGTACAATTTGTCCTGAGTACGCTGATAGCCCATATGTGGGGGTAAACCACTGTTTGGGCGGATGGGAGAGCTCGGAAGGGAAGGAGCGCCGTTTGACTTTTCAATGCAAAATTGACAGGAATTGAGATGGGACCTCATGTTGCGTTTGAAGAGCCACTGATGTGCCTAAACATTGAAACCCCCCACAAGTGACACCATTTTGGAAAGTAGACCCCCTAAGGAACTTATCTAGAGGTGTGGTGAGCACTTTGACCCACCAAGTGCTTCACAGAAGTTTATAATGTAGAACCGTAAAAATAAAAAATCATATTTTTTCACAAAAATTATCTTTTTGCCCCCAATTTTTTATTTTACCAAGGGTAAGAGAAGAAATTGGACCCCAAAAGTTGTTGTACAATTTGTCCTGAGTACGCTGATACCCCATATGTGGGGGTAAACCACTGTTTGGGTGGATGGGAGAGCTCGGAAGGGAAGGAGCGCCGTTTGACTTTTCAAAGCAAAATTGACAGGAATTGAGATGGGACGCCATGTTGCGTTTGAAGAGCCACTGATGTGCCTAAACATTGAAACCCCCCACAAATGACACCATTTTGGAAAGTAGACCCCCTAAGGAACTTATCTAGAGGTGTGGTGAGCACTTTGACCCACCAAGTGCTTCACAGAAGTTTATAATGCAGAGCCGTAAAAATAAAACAAAATTTTTTTCCCACAAAAATTATTTTTTTAGCCTCCAGTTTTGTATTTTCCTGAGGGTAACAGGAGAAATTGGACCCCAAAATTTGTTGCCCAATTTGTCCTGAGTGCGATGATACACCATATGTGGGGGGAACCACTGTTTGGGCACATGGGAGGGCTCAGAAGGGAAGGAGTGCCATTTGAATTCAGACTTAGATGGAATGGTCTGCAGGTGTCACATTGCGTTTGCAGAGCCCCTAATGTACCTAAACAGTAGAAACCCCCCACAAGTGACACCATTTTGGAAAGTAGACCCCCTTAGGAACTTATCTAGATGTGTGCTGAGCGCTTTGACCCACCAAGGGCTTCACAGAAGTTTATAATGGAGAGCCGTAAAAATAAAACAAAAATTTTTTCCCACAAAAATTATTTTTTAGCCCCCAGTTTTGTATTTTCCCGAGGGTAACAGGAGAAATTCGACCCCACAATTTGTTGTCCAATTTGTCCTGAGTGCGCTGATACCCCATTTGTGGGGGGGAACCACTGTTTGGGCGCATGGGAGGGCTCGGAAGGGAAGGAGCTCCATTTGGAATGAGGACTTAGATGGAATGGTCTGCAGGTGTCACATTGCATTTGCAGAGCCCCTAATGTACCTAAACAGTAGAAACCTCCCACAAGTGACACCATTTTGGAAACTAGACCCCCTAAGGAACTCATCTAGATGTGTTGTGATAGCTTTGAACCCCCAAGTGTTTCACTACAGTTTGTAACGCAGAGCCGTGAAAATTAAAAAAAAAAATCTTTCCTCCCAAAATTATTTTTTAGCCCCGAGTTTTGTATTTTCCCGAGGGTAAGAGGAGAAATTCGACCCCAAAAGTTGTTGTCCAATTTGTCCTGAGTACGCTGATACCCCGTATGTTGGGGGAAACCACCGTTTGAGCGCATGGCAGAGCTCGGAAGGGAAGGAGCGCCATTTGGAATGCAGACTTAGATGGAATGGTCTGCAGACGTCACATTGCGTTTGCAGAACCCCTAATGTACCTAAACAGTAGAAACCCCCCACAAGTGACCCCATATTGGAAACTAGACCCCCCAGGGAACTAATCTAGATGTGTTGTGAGAACTTTGAACCCCCAAGTGTTTCACTACAGTTTATAACGCAGAGCCGTGAAAATAAAAAATCTTTTTTTTTTCCCACAAAAAATATGTTTTAGCCCCGAGTTTTGTATTTTCCCAAGGGTAACAGGAGAAATTGGACCCCAAAAGTTGTTGTCCTATTTGTCCTGAGTACGCTGATACCCCATATGTTGGGGTAAACCCCTGTTTGGGCACACGGGAGAGCTCGGAAGGGAAGAAGCACTGTTTTACTTTTTCAACGCAGAATTGGCTGGAATTGAGATCGGACGCCATGTCGCGTTTGGAGAGCCCCTGATGTGCCTAAACAGTGGAAACCCCCCAATTATAACTGAAACCCTAATCCAAACACATCCCTAACCCTAATCCCAACAGTAACCCTAACCACACCTCTAACCCTGATACACCCCTAACCCTAATCCCAACCCTATTCCCAACCGTAAATGTAATCTAAACCCTAACTGTAACTTTAGCCCCAACCCAAACTGTAGCCCTAGCCCTAACCCTAGCCCTAACCCTAACCCTAGCCCTAGCCCTAACCCTAGCCCTAACCCTAGCCCTAACCCTAGCCCTAACCCTAACCCTAGCCCTAACCCTAACCCTAGCCCTAACCCTAACCCTAGCCCTAGCCCTAACCCTAACCCTAGCCCTAACCCTAGCCCTAACCCTAGCCCTAGCCCTAACCCTAGCCCTAACCCTAGCCCTAACCCTAGCCCTAACCCTAACCCTAGCCCTAACCCTAACCCTAGCCCTAACCCTAACCCTAGCCCTAGCCCTAGCCCTAACCCTAACCCTAGCCCTAACCCTAGCCCTAACCCTAGCCCTAGCCCTAACCCTAGCCCTAACTCTAACCCTAGCCCTAATGGGAAAATGGAAATAAATACATTTTTTTTATTTTTCCCTAACTAAGGGGGTGATGAAGGGGGGTTTGATTTACTTTTATAGCGGGTTTTTTAGCGGATTTTTATGATTGGCAGCCGTCACACACTGAAAGACGCTTTTTATTGCAAAAAATATTTTTTGCGTTACCACATTTTGAGAGCTATAATTTTTCTATATTTTGGTCCACAGAGTCATGTGAGGTCTTGTTTTTTGCGGGACGAGTTGATGTTTTTATTGGTAACATTTTCCGGCACGTGACATTTTTTAATCGCTTTTTGTTCCGATTTTTGTGAGGCAGAATGACCAAAAACCAGCTATTCATGAATTTCTTTTGGGGGAGGCGTTTATACCGTTCCGCGTTTGGTAAAATTGATGAAGCAGTTTTATTCTTCGGGTCAGTACGATTACAGCGATACCTCATTTATATCATTTTTTTTATGTTTTGGCGCTTTTATACGATAAAAACTATTTTATAGAAAAAATAATCATTTTTGCATCACTTTATTCTCAGGACTATAACTTTTTTATTTTTTTGCTGATGATGCTGTATGGCGGCTCGTTTTTTGCGGGACAAGATGACGCTTTCAGTGGTACCATGGTTAGTTATATCTGTCTTTTTGATCGCGTGTTATTCCACTTTTTGTTCGGCGGTATGATAATAAAGCGTTGTTTTTTGCCTCGTTTTTTTTTTTTTTTCTTACGGTGTTTACTGAAGGGGTTAACTCGTGGGCCAGTTTTATAGGTCGGGCCGTTACGGACGCGGCGATACTAAATATGTGTACTTTTATTGTTTTTTTTTTTATTTAGATAAAGAAATGTATTTATGGGAATAATATTTTTTTTTTTTTTCATTATTTTGGAATATTTTTTTTTATTTTTTTTACACATTTGAAATTTTTTTTTTTTACTTTTTTACTTTGTCCCGGGGGGGACATCACAGATCAGTGATCTGACAGTTTGCACAGCACTCTGTCAGATCACTGATCTGATAGGAGTGCAGGCTGCTTCACAGTGCCTGCTCTGAGCAGGCTCTGTGAAGCCACCTCCCTCCCTGCAGGACCCGGATCCGCGGCCATCTTGGATCCGGGGCTGGAGGGAGCAGGGAGGGAGGTGAGACCCTCGCAGCAACGCGATCACATCGCGTTGCTGCGGGGGGCTCAGGGAAGCCCGCAGGGAGCCCCCTCCCTGCGCGGTGCTTCCCTGTACCGCCGGCACATCGCGATCATCTTTGATCGCGGTGTGCCGGGGGTTAATGTGCCGGGGGCGGTCCGTGACCGCTCCTGGCACATAGTGCCGGATGTCAGCTGCGATAAACAGCTGACACCCGGCCGCGATCGGCGGCGCTCCCCCCGTGAGCGCTGCCGATCGCATATGACGTACTATTGCGTCCTTGGGAAGTAAAGCCCACCCCACATGGACGCAATAGTACGTCTAATGGCAGAAAGGGGTTAAAGACCTTGCCGTTTTTTGCAATTCTGACCAGTGTCCCTTTACGAGGTAATAACTCAGGAACGCTTCAATGGATCCTAGCGGTTCTGAGATTGTTTTTTTGTGACATATTGGGCTTCATGTTAGTGGTAAATTTAGGTCAATAAATTCTGCGTTTATTTGTGATAAAAAATTTTTATTCTGTTAAACCAGAGAGATATGTGACACAAAATAGTTAATAAATAACATTTCCCACATGTTTACTTTACATCAGCACAATTTTGGAAACAAAATTTTTTTTGTTAGGAAGTTATAAGGGTTAAAATTTGACCAGCGATTTGTCATTTTTACAATGAAATTTACAAAACCATTTTTTTTAGGGACCACCTCACATTTGAAGTCAGTTTGAGGGGTCTATATGGCTGAAAATACCCAAAAGTGACAACATTCTAAAAACTGCACCCCTCAAGGTACTCAAAAGCACATTCAAGAAGTTTATTAACCCTTCAGGTGCTTCACAGCAGCAGAAGCAACATGGAAGGAAAAAATTAACATTTAACTTTTTAGTCACAAAAATTATTTTTTAGCAACAATTTTTTTATTTTCCCAATGGTAAAAGGAGAAACTGAACCACGAAAGTTGTTGTCCAATTTGTCCTGAGTACGCTGATACCTCATATGTGGGGGTAAACCACTGTTTGGGCGCACGGCAGGGCTTGGAAGGGAAGGAGCGCCATTTGACTTTTTGAATCAAAAATTGGCTCCACTCTTTAGCGGACACCATGTCACGTTTGGAGAGCCCCCGTGTGCCTAAAAATTGGAGCTCCCTCACAAGTGACCCCATTTTGGAAACAAGACGCCCCAAGGAACTTATATAGATGCATAGTGAGCACTTTGAACCCCCAGGTGCTTCACAAATTGATCCGTAAAAATGAAAAAGTACTTTTTTTTCACAAAAAAAATCTTTTAGCCTCAATTTTTTCATTTTCACATGGGCAACAGGATAAAATGGATCATAAAATTTGTTGGGCGATTTCTCCTGAGTACACCAATACCTCACATGTGGGGGTAAACCACTGTTTGGGCACATGGTAAGGCTCGGAAGGGATGGAGCGCCATTTGACTTTTTGAATGAAGAATTATTTCCATCGTTAGCGGACACCATGTCGCGTTTGGATAGCTCCTGTGTGCCTAAACATTGGCGCTCCCCCACAAGTGACCCCATTTTGGAAACTAGACCCCCCAAGGAACTTATTTAGATGTCTAGTGAGCACTTTAAACCCTCAGGTGCTTCACAAATTGATCTGTAAAAATGAAAAAGTACTTTTTTTTCACAAAAAAAATTTTTTCGCCTCAATTTTTTCATTTTCACATGGGCAGTAGGATAAAATGGATCCTAAAATGTGTTGGGCAATTTCTCCCGAGTACGCCGATACCTCATATGTGGGGGTAAACCACTGTTTGGGCACTCGGCAGGGCTCGGAAGGGAAGGCGCGCCATTTGACTTTTTGAATGGAAAATTAGCTCCAATTGTTAGCGGACACCATGTCGCGTTTGGAGAGCCCCTGTGTGCCTAAACATTGGAGCTACCCCACAAGTGACCCCATTTTAGAAACTAGACCCCCCAAGGAACTTATCTAGATGCATATTGAGCACTTTAAACCCCCAGGTGCTTCACAGAAGTTTATAACGCAGAGCCATGAAAATAAAAAATATTTTTTCTTTCCTCAAAAATGATTTTTTAGCCTGGAATTTCCTATTTTGCCAAGGATAATAGGAGAAATTGGACCCCAAATATTGTTGTCCAGTTTGTCCTGAGTACGCTGATACCCCATATGTGGGGGTAAACCACTGTTTGGGCGCACGGCAGGGCTCGGAAGGGATGGCACGCCATTTGGCTTTTTAAATGGAAAATTAGCTCCAATCATTAGCGGACACCATGTCACGTTTGGAGAGCCCCTGTGTGCCTAAACATTGGAGATCCCCCAGAAATGACCCCATTTTTGAAACTAGACCCCCAAAGGAACTAATCTAGATGTGTGGTGAGGACTTTGAACCCCCAAGTGCTTCACAGAAGTTTATAACGCAGAGCCATGAAAATTTAAAAAAAAATTATTTTCTCAAAAATGATCTTTTAGCCTGCAATTTTTTATTTTCCCAAGGGTAACAGGAGAAATTTGACCCCAAAAGTTGTTGTCCAGTTTCTCCTGAGTACGCTGATACCCCATGTGTGGGGGTAAACCACTGTTTGGGCACACGTCGGGGCTCAGAAGGGAAGTAGTGACGTTTTGAAATGCAGACTTTGATGGAATGCTCTGTGGGCGTCACGTTGCGTTTGCAGAGCCCCTGATGTGGCTTAACAGTAGAAACCCCCCACAAGTGACCCCATTTTGGAAACTAGACCCCGAAAGGAACTTATCTAGATGTGTGGTGAGCACTTTGAACCCCCAAGTGCTTCATAGAAGTTTATAATGCAGAGCCGTGAAAATAATAAATACGTTTTCTTTCCTCAAAAATAATTATTTAGCCCAGAATTTTTTAATTTTCCCAAGGGTAACAGGAGAAATTTGACCCCAATATTTGTTGTCCAGTTTCTCCTGAGTACGGTGATACCCCATATGTGGGGGTAAACTACTGTTTGGGCACATGCCGGGGCTCGGAATTGAAGTAGTGACGTTTTGAAATGCAGACTTTGATGGAATGCTCTGCGGGCGTCACGTTGCGTTTGCAGAGCCCCTGAGGTGCCTAAACAGTAGAAACCCCACACAAGTGACCCCATTTTGGAAACTAGACCCCGAAAGGAACTTATCTAGATGTGTGGTGAGCACTTTGAACCCCCAAGTGCTTCATAGAAGTTTATAATGCAGAGCCGCGAAAATAATAAATACGTTTTCTTTCCTCAAAAATAATTATTTAGCCCAGAATTTTTTATTTTCCCAAGGGTTACAGGAGAAATTGGACCCCAAAAGTTGTTGTCCAGTTTCTCCTGAGTACGCTGATACCCCATGTGTGTAAACCACTGTTTGGGCACACGTCGGACCAAGGAACTTATCTAGATATGTGGTGAGCACTTTGAACCCCCAAGTGCTTCACAGACGTTTACAACGCAGAGCCGTGACAAAATAAAAAATCATTTTTCTTTCCTCAAAAATTATGTTTTAGCAAGCATTTTTTTAGATTCACAAGGGTAACAGGAGAAATTGGACCCCAGTAATTGTTGCGCAGTTTATCCTGAGTATGCTGGTACCCCATATGTGGGGGTAAACCACTGTTTGGGCACACGTCAGGGCTCGGAAGTGAGGGAGCACCATTTGACTTTTTGAATACGAGATTGGCTGGAATCAATGGTGGTGCCATGTTGCGTTTGGAGACCCCTGATGTGCCTAAACAGTGGTAACCCCTCAATTCTAACCCCAACACACCCCTAACCCTAATCCCAACTGTAGCCATAACCCTAATCACAACCCTAACCGCAACACACCCCTAACCACAACCCTAACCCCAACACACCCCTAACCCTAACCACAACCCTAATTCCAACCCAACCCTAAGGCTATGTGCCCACGTTGCGGATTCGTGTGAGATATTTCCGCACCATTTTTGAAAAATTTGCGGGTAAAAGGCACTGCGTTTTACCTGCGGATTTTCCGCGGATTTCCAGTGTTTTTTGTGCGGATTTCACCTGCGGATTCCTATTGAGGAACAGGTGTATAACGCTGCGGAATCCGCACAAAGAATTGACATGCTGCGGAAAATACAACGCAGCGTTTCCGCGCTGTATTTTCCGCACCATGGGCACAGCGGATTTGGTTTTTCATATGTTTACATGGTACTGTAAACCTGATGGAACACTGCTGCGAATCCGCAGTGGCCAATCCGCAGCCAAATCCGCACCGTGTGCACATAGCCTAATTCTAAAGGTATGTGCACATGCTGCGGAAAACGCTGCGGATCCGCAGCAGTTTCCCATGAGCTTACAGTTCAATGTAAACCTACGGGAAACAAAAATCGCTGTACACATGCTGCGGAAAAACTGCACGGAAGCGCAGCGGTTTACATTCCGCAGCATGTCACTTCTTTGTGCGGATTCCGCAGCGGTTTTACAACTGCTCCAATAGAAAATCGCAGAAATGCGCAGAAAAAAACGCGGTAAATCCGCCATAAATCCGCAGCGGTTTAGCACTGCGGATTTATCAAATCCGCAGCGGAAAAATCCGCAGAGGACCAGAATACGTGTGCACATACCGAAACCCTAACCCTAACCCTACCCCTAACCCTACCCCTAACCCTACCCCTAACCCTAGCCCTACCCCTAACCCTACCCCTAACCCTAACCCTAGCCCTAACCCTAACCCTAACCCAAACCCTAACCCTATTCTAAAATTAGTGGAAAAAAAAAAATTTCTTTATTTTTTTATTGTCCCTACCTATGGGGGTGACAAAGGGGGGGGTCATTTATTATTTTTTTTATTTTGATCACTGAGATATAATCTATCTCAGTGATCAAAATGCACTGTGGAACGAATCTGCCGGCTGGCAGATTCGGCGGGCGCACTGCGCATGCGCTCGCCATTTTGGAAGATGGCGGCGCCCAGGGAGAAGACGGACGGGACCCCGGCAGGATCGGTAAGTATGATGGGGTGGGGGGGGACCACGGGGGGGGGATCGGAGCACGGGGGGGGAATCGGAGCGCGGCAGGAGTGGAACGGAGCACGGAGGGGTGGAACGGAGCATGGGGGGGTGGATCGGAGTGCAGGGGGGTGATTGGAGCACGGGGGGGTGATTGGAGCACGGGGGGAGCGGACAAGAGCACGGGGGGAGCGGAGCACTGGACGGAGGGGAGCCGGAGCAGTGTACCGGCCAGATCGGGGGGCTGGGGGGCGATCGGTGGGGTGGGGTGGGGGCACACTAGTATTTCCAGCCATGGCCGATGATATTTCAGCATCGGCCATGGCTGGATTGTAATATTTCACCCGTTATAATAGGTGAAATATTACAAATCGCTCTGATTGGCAGTTTCACTTTCAACAGCCAATCAGAGCGATCGTAGCCACGAGGGGGTGAAGCCACCCCCCCTGGGCTAAACTACCACTCCCCCTGTCCCTGCAGATCAGGTGAAATGGGAGTTAACCCTTTCACCCGATCTGCAGGGACGCGATCTTTCCATGACGCCACATAGGCGTCATGGGTCGGATTGGCACCGACTTTCATGACGCCTACGTGGCGTCATGGGTCGGGAAGGGGTTAAACTTCAGGTGTTTCACAGGAATTTTTGAAATGTTTAAATAAAAATGAACATTTTACTTTTTTTCCCAAAAATTTATTTCAGCTCCAATTTGTTTTATTTTACCAAGGGTAACAGGAGAAAATGGACCTCAAAATTTTTTGTACAATTTGTCCTGAGTATGCCGATACCCCATATGTGGGGGTAAACCATTGTTTGGGTGCATGACAGAGCTTGGAAGCGAAGGAGCGCCATTTGACTTTTCAATGCAAAATTGACAGGAATTGAGATGGGACGCCATTTGCGTTTGGAGAGCCACTGATGTGCCTAAACATTGAAACCCCCCACAAGTGACACCATTTTGGAAAGTAGACTCCCTAAGGAACTTATCTGGATGTGTGGTGAGTAGTGTTGAGCGATACCGTCCGATACTTGAAAGTATCGGTATCGGATAGTATCGGCCGATACCCGAAAAATATCGGATATCGCCGATACCGATATCCGATACCAATACAAGTCAATGGGACATCAAGTATCGGAAGGTATTCTCATGGTTCCCAGGGTCTGAAGGAGAGGAAACTCTCCTTCAGGCCCTGGGATCCATAGGGATGTGTAAAATAAAGACTTAAAATAAAAAATATTGATATATTTACCTCTCCGGCGGCCCCTGAACTCAGCGCGGGTAACCGGCAGGCTTCTTTGTTCAAAATCAGCGCTTTTAGGACCTGAGAATCACGTCCCGGCTTCTGATTGGTCGCGGGCCGCCCATGTGACCGCCACGCGACCAATCACAAGCCGTGACGTCATTCGCAGGTCCTTAACGCGCTCATTTTTTAAAAATGAGCGCGGTAATGACTTTCAAAGACGTAGCGGCTTATGATTGGTCGCGGCCACGCGACCAATCACAAGCCGCGACGTCACCGCAAGCTATTAACGTGCTCATTTTTAAATGAGTGGCCGCGACCAATGACAAGCCGCTACGTCTTTGAAAGTCATTAACGCGCTCATTTTTAAAAATGAGCGCGTTAATAGCTTGCGGTGACGTCGCGGCTTGTGATTGGTCGCGTGGCCGCGACCAATCACAAGCCGCTACGTCTTTGAAAGTCATTAACGCGCTCATTTTTAAAAATGAGAGCGTTAATAGCTTGCGGTGACGTCGCGGCTTGTGATTGGTCGCGTGGCCGCGACCAATCACAAGCCGCTACGTCTTTGAAAGTCATTAACGCGCTCATTTTTAAAAATGAGCGCGTTAATAGCTTGCGGTGACGTCGCGGCTTGTGATTGGTCGCGTGGCGGTCACATGGGCGGCCCGCGACCAATCAGAAGCCGGGACGTGATTCTCAGGTCCTAAAAGCGCTGATTTTGAACAACGAAGCCTGCCGGTTACCCGCGCTGAGTCCAGGGGCCGCCGGAGAGGTAAATATATCAATATTTTTTATTTTAATTCTTTATTTTACACATCTCTATGTATCCGATACCGATACCCGATACCACAAAAGTATCGGATCTCGGTATCGGAATTCCGATACCGCAAGTATCGGCCGATACCCGATACTTGCGGTATCGGAATGCTCAACACTAGTGGTGAGCACTTTGACCCACAGAAGTTTATAATGCAGAACAGTAAAAATAATAAATCATATTTTTTCACAAAAATTATCTTTTCGCCTCCAATTTTTAATTTTCCTAAGGGTAAGAGAAGAAATTGGACACCAAAAGTTGTTGTCCAATTTGTCCCGAGTACGCTGATACCCCATATGTTGGGTTAAACCCCTGTTTGGGCACACGGGAGAGCTCGGAAGGGAAGGAGCACTGTTTTACTTTTTCAATGCAGAATTGCCTGGAATTGAGATCGGACGCCATGTCGCGTTTGGAGAGCCCCTGTTGTGCCTAAACAGTGGAAACCCCCAATTATAACTGAAACCCTAATCCAAACACACCCCTAACCCTAATCCCAATGGTAACCCTAACCACACCTCTAATCCAGACACACCCCTAACCCTAATCCCAACCCTATTCCCAACCGTAAATGTAATCCAAACCCTAACCCTAACTTTAGCCCCAACCCTAACTGTAGCCTTAACCCTAGCCCCAACCCTAACCCTAGCCCTAACCCTAGCCCTAACCCTAACTCTAGCCCTAACCTTAGCCCTAACTCTTACCCTAGCCCTAACCCTAACCCTGGCCCTAACCCTAACCCTAGCCCTAACCCTAACCCTAGCCCTAACCCTAGCCCTAGCCCTAACCCTTGCCATAACCCTAACCCTAGCCCTAGCCCTAACCCTAGCCCTAACCCTATTCCTAACGGGAAAATGTAAATAAATAACTAAGGGGGTGATGAAGGGGGGTTTGATTTACTTTTATAGCGGGTTATTTAGTGGATTTTTATGATTGGCAGCCGTCACACACTGAAAGACGCTTTTTATTGCAAATAATATTTTTTGCGTTACCACATTTTGAGAGCTATAATTTTTCCATATTTGAGTCCACAGAGTCATGTGAGGTCTTGTTTTTTGTGGGACGAGTTGACGTGTTTATTGGTAACATTTTCGGGCATGTGACATTTTTTGATCGCTTTTTATTCCGATTTTTGTGAGGCAGAATGACCAAAAACCAGCTATTCATGAATTTCTTTTGGGGGAGGCGTTTATACCGTTCCGCGTTTGGTAAAATTGATGAAGCAGTTTTATTCTTCGGGTTAGTACGATTACACCTCATTTATATCATTTTTTTATGTTTTGGCGCTTTTATACGATAAAAACTATTTTATAGAAAAAAATTATTTTGCATCGCTTTATTCTCAGGACTAGGGTTGAGCGAAAAACGGATCGGACAATTTCAAAAGTCGCCGACTTTTGGCAAAGTTGGGTTTCATGAAACCGACCCGATCCTAGTGTGGGATCGGCCATGCGGTCGGCGATCTTCGCACCAAAGTCGGGTTTCGTTTTTATATATATATATGTCATTGAGACACATATATATATATATATGTATATATATATATATATATATATATATACGTATATATATATATATATATATTTTTTTTTTTTTTATTTTTTTTTTTACTTCAGCGCGATATAGCAGAAAAGCCGGTAATTCAATTGCAGGCTTTTCATTTCTCCTTCCTAAACCTGACATGATATGAGACATGGTTTACATAAAGTAAACCATTTCATATTCCCATTTTTTTTGCATATTCCACACTACTAATGTTAGTAGTCTGTATGTGCAAAATTTGGGCGCTCTAGCTATTATATTTAAGGTTTAAATCACGGAAAAAATTGGCGTGGGCTCCCGTGCAATTTTCTCTGCCAGAATGGTAAAGCCAGTGACTGAGGGCAGATATTAATAGCCTGGAGAGGGTCCACGGATATTGGCCCCCTCCTGGCTGAAAACATCTGCCCCCAGCCACCCCAGAAAAGGCACATCTGGAAGATGCGCCTATTCTGGCACTTGGCCACTCTCTTCCTATTCCCGTGTAGCGGTGGGATATGGGGTAATGAAGGGTTAGTGTCACCTTGCTATTGTAAGTTGACATTAAGCCAGATTAATAATGGAAAGGTGTCAATTATGACATATTGCGCTGAAGTAAATATAAATATATGGAGAGAGAGAGAGATTTCCCATTGACTTGCATTGGGTTTCGTGTTTCGGTCTATCCCCGACCCCGATTTCACTCGACTCGACTTTTGAGACTTTGAGACTTTTGACCTTAAAAAAGTAAAAGTCGCTCAACCCTACTCAGGACTATAACTTTTTTATTTTTTTGCTGATGATGCTGTATCGTGGCTCGTTTTTTGCGGGACAAGATGACGTTTTCAGAGGTACCATGGTTATTTATATATGTCTTGTTGATCGCGTGTTATTCCACTTTTTGTTCGGCGGTATGATAAAAAAGCGTTGTTTTTAGCCTCATTTTTATATTTTTTTTCTTACGGTGTTTACTGAAGGGGTTAAGTAGTGGGACAGTTTTATAGGTTGGGTCGTTACGGATGCGGCGATACTAAATATGTGTACTTTTATTGTTTTGTTTTTTATTTAGATAAAGAAATTTATGGGAATAATATATATATTTTTTTCTTTACTTAGGAATTTTTTTTTTTTTTACACATGTGGAAATTTTTTTAAAACTTTTTTACTTTGCCCCACAAGGGGACATCACAGCTCGCTGATCTGACAGTTTGCACAGCACTCTGTCAGATCAGCGATCTGACTTACAGTGCTGCAGGCTTACCAAGCGCCTGCTCTGAGCAGGCACTTGGTAAGCCACCTCCCTCCCTGCAGGACCCGGATGTCGCGGCCATCTTGAATCCGGGCCTTGCTGCAGGGAGGAAGGTGAGAGACCCTCGCAGCAATGCGATCACGTGATCGCGTTGCTGTGGGGGTCTCAGGGAAGCCCGCAGGGAGCCCCCTCCCTGCGCGATGCTTCCCTGTACCGCCGGCACACCGTTAACATGTTTGATCGCGGTGTGCCAGGGGTTAATGTGCCGGGAGCGGTCCGTGACCACTCCTGGCACATAGTGCCGGATGTCAGCTGCGATAGGCAGCTGACACCCAGCCGCGATCGTCCGTGCTCCTCCCATGAGCGCGGCTGATCGCGTATGACGTACTATCCCGTCGGTGGGCATACGGGCCCACCCCACCTCGACGGGATAGTACGTCATATGTCAGAAAGAGGTTAATACTGTATGGATGACTATTTGAATCTAGTCTAATTTTTCAATGCTTTTTTAGAAAATAAGTGTATGACACTACTGAATTTGCAAGTTTTCCCATCTACAAAGAATGGGGAGGTCTGTAATTTTTATCTTAGGTATACTTCTACTGTGAAAGGCAGAATCTACAAATACATTCTAGAAAATCACATTGTATGATTTTTACTTAGTTAATTTGCATTTTATTGCATTAAATAAGCATTTGATACAATAGTAAAACAGAACTTAATATTTGGTACAGAAACCTTTGTTTGCAATTGCAGAGATCAGATGTTTCCAGTAGTTCTTGACCAAGTTTTAAAAATTTTGGCCAATCCTCCATACAGATCTTCTCCAGAAGTTTCAGGTTTTGGGGCTGTCACTGAACTAAACTGAGTTTCAGCTCCCTCCAAAGATTTTCTATTGGGTTCAGGTCTGGAGACTGGCTAAGCCACTCCAGGTCCTTGAAATGCTTTCTACAGAGCCACTCCTTAGTAACCCTGGCTGTGTGTTTCGATTCATTGTCATGCTGGAAGACTGCTGATGGCATGGTCTAAAAAAGCCATTGTAGCTGACCGATCCAGAGATTACCTTGGGTTGCCATAGCAACAATCGGCAGCCAGCGATGGCATTTTGCTGGGGGTGCCTTCTAAATGTTGTGATCACTTTTGATCCCGGCACTGATGGGGTTAAACGGCCTGGCCTCTTGGCTGTGACAGATGGATCTCAGGTTTCACTTAAAGGGACACTGTCACCTGAATTTGGAGGGAACAATCTTCAGCCATGGAGGCGGGGTTTTCGGGTGTTTGATTCACCCTTTCCTTACCCGCTGGCTGCATGCTGGCCGCAATATTGGATTGAAGTTCATTCTATGTCCTCCATAGTACACGCCTGCGCAAGGCAAGATTGCCTTGTGCAGGCATGTACTACGGAGGACAGAGAATGAACTTCAATCCAATATTGCAGCCAGCATGCAGCTAGCGGGTAAGGAAAGGGTGAATCAAACACCCCAAAACCCCGCCTCCATGGTTGAAGATTGTTCCCTCCAAATTCAGGTGACAGTGTCCCTTTAAGCTGAGATCCCAGTGGTGATCGTGCAGGCACTGCTCCTGTACCTGCATGATCGCCATTACCTAAGTATACTTCATTTTGCGGGAACTCTTTCTCAACCAAGATGTAAACTTGCCTCAATTGTCATGAAGGTGTTAGAGACAGATGGAAAAAAAAATTAAGGTAATGTTACTATTCTTCTTTTTGTAAACTGAGTTGTGTGAAAAACCGAACTTAAATCCATAAAATATAGTGAGCCAGTCAAGAAAATTTGAGAAAAATTTGCTGAACCTGCCGAATTCTAATTTATAAAAATTCAATCATCTCTAACATTCTTCCTTAATATTATTGGGAACTCAAAATTCAAAACATTTTTTGTGGCAGGTGATCAAAAACATCAAATCTGCTCAATTTAAATAACTTGTCAGTAACCTTATTTAGACACATAGAGCATAAACAATCTCCAACAGAGCAATGAAAAATTTTTATTATTTTTTTCAATGATGGAAATTTCAGAAAGACATCTGATTTTTTTTTACATAGCGCTATCATATTCCTCAGTGCTTTACATACATTATCATCGCTGTCCCTAAGGGTACCGTCACACAGTGGCATTTTGATCGCTACGACGGCACGATCCGTGACGCTCCAGCATCGTAACAATATCGCTCCAGCGTCGTAGACTGCTGTCACACTTTGCAATGTACGACGCTGGAGCGATAATTTCATGACGTATGTGCGATGTAGAAGACGTTGGTTACTATGCGCACATCGTATACAATATCGTGCACACCTTTGTTACACCATGCAATCATGCCGCCACAGCGGGACACTAGACGATGAAAGAAAGTTTCAAACGATCTGCTACGACGTACGATTCTCAGCGGGGTCCCTGATCGCAGGAGCGTGTCAGACACTGCGAGATCGTAACTATATCGCTCGAACGTCACGAATCGTGCCGTCGTAGCGATCAAAATTGCATTGTGTGACGGTACCCTAAGGGGGGTCACAATCTAAATTCCCTATCAGTATATCATTGAAATGCATGACAACCCCAGTGCTGCAAGGCTGCAGTGTGTTGGGGCTAGCGTAATGCACCAAATAATTAGAAAGATAGAGTAAGGTGCGTTCGCAGCCCGGGGTCCACCGTGCAGAGATGGAACCTGCTGCTAAGTAATGACGGACTATATGGTGGTACAATGTGGATACACACACGGGTTAACTTCACTCTGTGTGAAGGAAAAAACCCTGTTGCGTTACAGGGCTGCGGTATCGCACCAAGAGCGCAAGCAAGGAGTCTCAGAACTCAATCCCAAGACATAGGATAAGAGATTGTCTAGACCTCTTGCGCTCGACACCGCAACTGGGGTGTCAGAATAACTGCAAAAAATAACTTACATGCACAAGAGAGCATGCAGTGCCGCTCTTGCGGACGCCACTAACCACCCAGACTTGGGATAGGAAAGCGCTCTAATAGCGCACGGACGAGCGGCCATGCAAATTTTTTATAGCAGCAGTGCTACAAGACCTTCCAGATGGACTAATAGGAGCCGCAACAGGATCTGTGACCCCCGACCTCCAATGGGAGGTTGTCCCGTGGGCATGCTAAGTAAGGGAAAAGCAGGACTTAGCCCCAGAAAGACCTGCTCGCTGCTGAACATTGCTGGCTACAAGGACAGAGCCTGGAAGGTCAGTAGTAACCAGACGTTCAGTATCAGCCTGAGCTAGACGCTGGGACCGACGTCTCCTCTGAGCAGACTCCACTATGGCTGGAGAAGAATGGGAGATGGCAGCAGAGATGGTTTGAGATTCCCCCTGTGCAGTGGCAGGAACTCGACACCTAACATTACCCCCCTCCTATGGCCCCCCTCCTTGGACCTCGCTATGCTCGAAGGCAGCAATGAGCTGTGGAGCTCGAATGTTCTCAGCAGGCTCCCAGAACCTGTTCTCTGGGCCATAACCCTTCCAATCCACCAAATACAATTTTTTGCCACGTACCACCTTGCACCCCAAAATAGCATCCACCTCATAATCATCTGTATTTGAACCCAATGGCCCGGCAGATGACTCGGAAAACTGGGACATGTATACGACCTTCAAGAGGGACACATGAAAGGTGTCAGTGATACCTAGGCATGGAGAAAGGGCCAGACGGTAGATCACAGAGTTAACCTGTTCAAGGACTTTGAAGGGACCAAAGTAGTGAGATGCAAACTTAATGGACTCAACTCTCAGCCTGATGTTACGGGCGGAGAGCCACACCAAGTCACCAAAAGCAAAAGTCAGAGGGGCGCCGATGTGCATCGGTGGAGGTCTTCATTCTCTCCTTGGAGGCCTGAATAGCATCCTGAGGGAGGTCCCAAATGTCCCGTGCCTCCACAGCCCAGTCTGCCACCCTGGAGTTGGCGGAAGACACCGGCATGGGCACAGGGACACGCGGATGCTGGTTGTAATTTAGGAGGAATAGAGTTTGACCGGTGGAGTCAGCTACAGCGTTGTTAAGTGCAAACTCCGCCCACGGTAGCAAGGATGCCCAGTCATCCTGCCTGGCAGAAACAAAATGTCGTAAATATGTGACCAGGGTCTGGTTAGCCCTCTCAACCAACCCATTCGTCTCGGGATGATATGCCGAGGAGAGATTCAACTCAATACTGAGTGGACGACAAAGCTCTCTCCAGAATCGAGACGCATACTGGGGACCCCGGTCACTGACAATTTTGTCTGGCATACCACATAGGTGAAAGATATGCTTGACGAACAACGCTGCCAGAGCCTGTGCAGATGGTAGCCATGGAAGAGGCACCAATCACCCAGATAATGGTGCAGCAATGAGACTTGGGTAAGCCCACCACAAAATCCATCCCGACCATCTCCCAGGGCCTGTCCGCCACCGGCAAGGAGTAAAGCAACCCAGCTGGCCATTGCCGAGGAGACTTGTTCTTTTCACAAAAGACACACGCCCGAACGTAGAGTGCGATGTCACGAGCCATATGCGGCTACCAGTATGTCCTCGCCAGTAGCTCAGAAGGCAAAAATGTCCACCCACCCTGGATGAGTGAGCCCAAGAGAGAACCTCCGGACGCAGGCTGGATGGTACAAAAGTCTTGCCTGGAGGCACAGACTCTAGCGAAACTGGGGCCACAGTTCTCAGGCTCTCAGTGGGGACAATAAGCCGAGGCTCCTCTTCCTCCTCCTCAGATGATACAATGAAGCGAGAGCGAACTTCGGCACGAATGTTCTTCTCCCCGGAAAGAAAATGGAGGGTGAAATGAAATCGGGAGAAGAACAAGGACCATCTGGCCTGGTGAGAATTTACCGCTGGGTTGTCTGCAAGTACACCAAATTCTTGTGGTCTGTGAAGACTTGGAAGGGAAAATGGCCCCCTCCAAGAGATGTTTCCACTCTGAGAAGGCCAACTTCAAGGCTAGCAACTCCCTGTCCCCGATGGAATAATTCCTCTCCGCTGGTGAGAAGGTCTTAGAAAAGAAGAAGCAAGGACGCTTCCGACCTTGAGCATCCTTTTGGAAAAGGACTGCTCCAGCACAAACGGATGAGGCATCCACCTCCATTATAAATGGCTTATCTACATCGGGGCGATGTAGGATTGGAGCGCTGGCAAAGTGTGACTTAATGGGGGTGAAAGGCCTTTGAGACCTCCTCAGACCACAAATTGGGATTTGCTCCCTTCTTAGTGAGGGCAACCAAGGGAGCTACCAAAGTTGAGAAGTGTGGAATGAACAGGCGATAGTAATTAATGAACCCCATAAAGCACTGCTCCGCTTTAAGTGAATGGTGGTCCTGCCAGTCCATCACACCCTGTAGTTTGGCAGGATCCATAGCCAATCCCTGGGCGGAGATAATATAGCCCAGACTCCTGCTCAAACACACATTTCTCCAACTTTGCGTAGAGGTAATTTGCTCGTAAGAGGTCGAAGACTCTGCAAACATCTCTTCAGTGGGAGTCAATATCTGGAGAGTAGATGACAATATCATCCAGATAGACTACGACCGAGGTGGAGAACATATCCCGGAAGATGTCGTTCACAAAGTCTTGGAAAACAGCTGGGGCATTACAGAGCCTGAAGGGCATCACCAGATATTCATAGTGCCCATCCCTGATGTTAAAAGCCGTCTTCCATTCGTCCCCCTCACGGATGTGAATCAGGTTGTAAGCACCCTGCAGATCTAATTTTGTAAATACCCTTGCTCCCCGAAGCCTATCGAAGAGCTCAGATATCAGGGGCAGAAGATACTTATTATTAACGGTGATGGCGTTAAGACTAGGGTTGAGCGAAACGGGTCGAACATTTTCAAAAGTTGCCGACTTTTGACAAAGTCGGGTTTCATGAAACCCGATCCGACCCCTGTGCGGGGTCGGCCATGCGGTACGCGACTTTCGCGCCAAAGTCGCGTTTCAATGATGCGAAAAGCGCCATTTCTCAGCCAATGAAGGTAAACGCAGAGTGTGGGCAGCGTGATGACATAGGTCCTGGTCCCCACCATCTTAGAGAAGGGCATTGCAGTGATTGGCTTGCTGTCCGCGGCGTCACAGGGGCTATAAAGGGGCGTTCCCGCCGACCGCCATGTTACTGCTGCTGATCTGAGCCTAGGGAGAGGTTGCTGCCGCTTCGTCAGAAGCAGGGATAGCGTTAGGCAGGGTCCATTAACCACCAAACCGCTTGTGCTGTAGCGATTTCCACTGCCCAACACCACCTTCGGTGTGCAGGGACAGTGGAAGCTACATTTTTTATTTTTTTTTCCCCTCAGCGCTGTAGCTCATTGGGCTGCCCTAGAAGGCTCACTGATAGCTGCATTGCTGTGTGTACGCCACTGTGCAAACCAACTGCTTTTTTCAAAGCACAAATCCTGTTGTTCCTTCCTTTCTGCACAGCTATCTTGTTTGTTTGTCCACACTTTTTATTTAATTTGTGCATCAGTCCACTCCTTATTGCTGCCTGCCATACCTGGCTGAGATTACTGCAGGGAGATAGTAATTGAAGGACAGTTCCTTTTTTTTTTTTTGTGGGAGATTAAGATTGGCATTTCTGCTAGAGTGCCATCCCTGTCTGTGTCATCTCTCACTCAGTGGGCCATAGAAAGCCTATTTATTTTTTTGCTTGATTTGGGTTCTAAAATCTA
Organism: Ranitomeya imitator; assembly: GCF_032444005.1. NCBI lineage: Eukaryota > Metazoa > Chordata > Amphibia > Anura > Dendrobatidae > Ranitomeya > Ranitomeya imitator. The sequence continues at coordinate 421,930,253 of NC_091286.1, read as the reverse complement.
CCTGAAAAAATCACTACATCAATCAATGGGAGAAAAATATTGGCCTCAGGGCTTTTGTGCCACTCCTTACTCCTGTGTGTGCCATCTCTCAGTGGGCCATAGAAAGCCTATTTATTTTTTTGCTTGATTTGGGTTCCAAAATCTACCTAAAAAAATCAATAAATCAATCAGTGGGAGATTAATATTGGCCTTTGGGCTTGTGTGCCAGTCCTAAGCGTGCCATCTCTCTCTCTCAGATAGTGGGCCATAGAAAGCCTATTTATTATTTTTTTTATTGGGTTTATAAATTTTCCCTGGAAAAAAAAAAAAAAAGTGGGAGATTAATATTGGCCTCTGGGCTTGTGTGCCAGTCCTGAGCGTGCCATCTCTCTCACAAATAGTGGGCCATAGAAAGCCTATTTATTTTTTTGGTTGATTTGGGTTCTAAATTCTACCTGAAAAAATCAATAAATCAATCAGTGGGAGATAAATATTGGCCTGAAAAGGTATCCGATGCTAGAAAGAGTGCAGTCTGGCATTTTTTTAAACAACATCCAATTGCTCAGCGCAAAGTCATCTGTCAAAAATGTTCAACTACCTTAAGCAGAGGGCAGAATCTGAAAAGTCTCAATACAAGTTGCATGCATAGACATTTAACCACCATGCATTTGCAAGCTTGGACTAACTACCAAACGTCCCTTAAGGTTGTAGCACCCTCGGCCAATGAAGCTAGTCATCAACGCAACATCCCTTCCGGCAGTGTAGGGCCACCATTTTCTGCACCACCTGCAGTATCTGTGCAGGTTTCTTTGCCAGGCCAAAGAAGTCAGGGTCAGGGAATCACCAGTTTCGTAGTAGGAAACACTGCATCTAGGGCACCGGCGGCAACAATACCATCTCCCACCGTCTCTCAGTCTGCCATGTCCACCGGCACCCCCGCTAGTTCCACGATCTCCAGCTCTCCAGTCCAGCTCACCCTACATGAGACTATGGTTAGAAAAAGGAAGTACTTAGCCTCGCATCCGCGTACACAGGGTTTGAACGCCCACATAGCTAGACTAATCTCGTTAGAGATGATGCCCTACCGGTTAGTTGAAAGCGAAGCTTTCAAAGCCCTGATGGACTACGCTGTACCACGCTACGAGCTACCCAGTCGACACTTTTTTTCCAGAAAAGCCATCCCAGCCCTCCACCAGCATGTTAAAGAACGCATCGTCCATGCACTCAGGCAATCTGTGAGCACAAAGGTGCACCTGACAACAGATGCATGGACCAGTAGGCATGGCCAGGGACGTTACGTGTCCATCACAGCACACTGGGTAAATGTGGTGGATGCAGGGTCCACAGGGGACAGCAAGTTTGGGACAGTTCTGCCTAGCCCACGGTCTAGGAAACAGTTGGCTGTAGCCATTCGCACCCCCTCCTCCTCCTCCTCCTCCTCCTGCAGAAGCGAGACCTCGTCCACAGACCGCAGTCGCACAACCACTCCATCCACAGCTGCCACTGTTGCATACCAGGTCTCCCATTATGGGGCAGCTACTGGCAAACGTCAGCAGGCTGTATTGGCTATGAAGTGTTTGGGCGACAACAGACACACCGCTGAAGTTCTGTCCGAGTTCTTGCAGAAAGAAACGCAGTCGTGGCTGGGCACTGTAGATCTTGAGGCAGGCAAGGTAGTGAGTGATAACGGAAGGAATTTCATGGCTGCCATCTCCATTTCCCAACTGAAACACATTCCTTGCCTGGCTCACACCTTAAACCTGGTGGTGCAGTGCTTCCTGAAAAGTTATCCGGGGTTATCCGACCTGCTCCTCAAAGTGCGTGGACTTTGCTCACATATCCGCCGTTCGCCCGTACACTCCAGCCGTATGCAGACCTATCAGCGTTCTTTGAACCTTCCGCAGCATCGCCTAATCATAGACGTTGCAACAAGGTGGAACTCAACACTGCACATGCTTCAGAGACTGTGTGAACAGAGGCGGGCTGTTATGTTTTTGTGGGAGGATACACATACACGGGCAGGCAGTAGGATGGCAGACATGGAGTTGTCAGGTGTGCAGTGGTCGAAGATTCAAGACATGTGTCAAGTCCTTCAGTGTTTTGAGGAATGCACACGGCTGGTTAGTGCAGACAACGCCATAATAAGCATGAGCATCCCCCTAATGCGTCTGCTGATGCAAAGTTTGACGCACATAAAGGATCAGGCGTCTGCAGCTGAGGAAGAGGAAAGCCTTGATGACAGTCAGCCATTGTCTGGCCAGGGCAGTGTACAGGACGAGGTAGCGGGCGAAGAGGAGGAGGAGGACGAGGAGGATGATGGGGATGATTATATTTTTAATGAGGAAGCTTTTCCGGGGCCAGTGGAAATTGTTGGCGCGGCAAGGCCGGGTTCTGGTTTTTGGAGGGACACAAGTGACGTGGATTTGCCTGAAACTGCCCCTCAACCAAGCACAACCACAGATTTGAGAACTGGAACTTTGGCCCACATGGCGGATTATGCCTTACGTATCCTCAAAAGGGACACACGCATAACAAAAATGATGAACGATGACGATTACTGGTTGGCCTGCCTCCTTGATCCTCGCTATAAAGGCAAATTGCAAAATATAATGCCACATGAGAACTTGGAACTAATATTAGCAACCAAACAATCAACTCTTGTTGACCGTTTGCTTCTGGCATTCCCTGCACACAGCGCCCGTGATCGTTCTAACACGAGCTGCAGGGGCCAGCAGACCAGAGGTGTTAGAGGGGCAGAAATCAGAAGTGTCGTTGGCCAGAGGGGTTTTCTGACCAGGTTGTGGAGTGATTTTGCTATGACCGCAGACAGGACAGGTACTGCAGCATCAATTCAAAGTGACAGGAGACAACATTTGTCCAGTATGGTTACTAACTATTTTTCATCCCTTATCGACGTTCTCCCTCAACCGTCATTCCCATTTGATTACTGGGCATCAAAATTAGACACCTGGCCAGAATTGGCAGAATATGCATTGCAGGAGCTTGCTTGCCCGGCAGCTAGTGTCCTATCAGAAAGAGTATTCAGTGCTGCAGGTTCAATACTAACAGAAAAAAGGACTCGTCTGGCTACCCAAAATGTAGATGATCTAACCTTCATTAAAATGAACCACAACTGGATTTCGAAATCTTTTGCCCCACCTTGCCCGGCTGACACCTAGCTTTCCTATGTAAAGGTCTTGCCTGTGGACTATTCTGAATGACTTTTCCAATCTCGTAATTTGCAGCACCTGATTGTCCAGCATCCGACATGTTAACACCTCCCTAAATGGCCAAAGTCCCCACACGGGGCCGTGGTATCGCCACTTGGCGCCAGCACCCGTGAGAGTACTGTTTGTCTGAAGAGGTGGGTGTGCCCGCCTTTGGTCGACGGCACTGCCACTAGGTCCCTCATAGTACAATAAAGTGTCTGGCGGTGGTGGTGCGCACCCAACATCAGACACACCGTTGTAATATGAGGGGCCCTGGGCCTGTACCGCCGGCCACAAGACAGTCCCCCCCCCCAGGTCAAACAGTGCTCTACCACTTGCAAAATTTTCTCTCACAGCTCCACCAATGTTTAGTCTATGCGCTGACATCCTTCAATGCCTGGCACTGTCAATACCATTGTATTGACATTTTTCTTATGTTAGGCCTTCGAAGCCTGTCTGCGGTCACTCCTTCCACTAGGCCTCCACTGACCTGTCTACTGCTGCCCGGGTTCCCCTGGAACCAATTTTAAATTGCCTACAGCCAGCCCAATTTATTATGTTAGGGCTTCGAAGCCTGTCTGCGGTCCCTCCTTCCACTAGGCCTCCACTGACCTGTCTACTGCTGCCCGGGTTCCCCTGGAACCAATTGTAAATTGCCTACATCCCAATTTTTGTTATGTTAGGCCTTCGAAGCCTGTCTGCGGCCCGTTTTTCCACTACTACTACACTGACCAGGCCACTGCTGCCCGTGTTCCCCTGGAACCAATTTTAAATTGCCTACAGCCAGCCCAATTTATTATGTTAGGGCTTCGAAGCCTGTCTGCGGTCCCTCCTTCCACTAGGCCTCCACTGACCTGTCTACTGCTGCCCGGGTTCCCCTGGAACCAATTTTAAATTGCCTACAGCCAGCCCAATTTATTATGTTAGGGCTTCGAAGCCTGTCTGCGGTCCCTCCTTCCACTAGGCCTCCACTGACCTGTCTACTGCTGCCCGGGTTCCCCTGGAACCAATTTTAAATTGCCTACAGCCAGCCCAATTTATTATGTTAGGGCTTCGAAGCCTGTCTGCGGTCCCTCCTTCCACTAGGCCTCCACTGACCTGTCTACTGCTGCCCGGGTTCCCCTGGAACCAATTTTAAATTGCCTACAGCCAGCCCAATTTATTATGTTAGGGCTTCGAAGCCTGTCTGCGGTCCCTCCTTCCACTAGGCCTCCACTGACCTGTCTACTGCTGCCCGGGTTCCCCTGGAACCAATTTTAAATTGCCTACAGCCAGCCCAATTTATTATGTTAGGGCTTCGAAGCCTGTCTGCGGTCCCTCCTTCCACTAGGCCTCCACTGACCTGTCTACTGCTGCCCGGGTTCCCCTGGAACCAATTTTAAATTGCCTACAGCCAGCCCAATTTATTATGTTAGGGCTTCGAAGCCTGTCTGCGGTCCCTCCTTCCACTAGGCCTCCACTGACCTGTCTACTGCTGCCCGGGTTCCCCTGGAACCAATTTTAAATTGCCTACAGCCAGCCCAATTTATTATGTTAGGGCTTCGAAGCCTGTCTGCGGTCCCTCCTTCCACTAGGCCTCCACTGACCTGTCTACTGCTGCCCGGGTTCCCCTGGAACCAATTTTAAATTGCCTACAGGCAGCCCAATTTATTATGTTAGGGCTTCGAAGCCTGTCTGCGGTCCCTCCTTCCACTAGGCCTCCACTGACCTGTCTACTGCCGCCCGTGTTCCCCTGGAACCAATTGTAAATTGCCTACAGCCAGGCCAATTTATTATGTTAGGGCTTCGAAGCCTGTCTGCGGTCCCTCCTTCCACTAGGCCTCCACTGACCTGTCTACTGCTGCCCGTGTTCCCCTGGAACCAATTGTAAATTGCCTACATCCCAATTTTTGTTATGTTATGCCTTCGAAGCCTGTCTGCGGCCCGTTTTTCCACTACTACTACACTGACCAGGCCACTGCTGCCCGTGTTCCCCTGGAACCAATTTTAAATTGCCTACAGCCAGCCCAATTTATTATGTTAGGGCTTCGAAGCCTGTCTGCGGTCCCTCCTTCCACTAGGCCTCCACTGACCTGTCTACTGCTGCCCGGGTTCCCCTGGAACCAATTTTAAATTGCCTACAGCCAGCCCAATTTATTATGTTAGGGCTTCGAAGCCTGTCTGCGGTCCCTCCTTCCACTAGGCCTCCACTGACCTGTCTACTGCCGCCCGTGTTCCCCTGGAACCAATTGTAAATTGCCTTCAGCCAGCCCAATTTATTATGTTAGGGCTTCGAAGCCTGTCTGCGGTCCCTCCTTCCACTAGGCCTCCACTGAAATGTCTACTGCTGCCCGGGTTCCCCTGGAACCAATTTTAAATTGCCTACAGCCAGCCCAATTTATTATGTTAGGGCTTCGAAGCCTGTCTGCGGTCCCTCCTTCCACTAGGCCTCCACTGACCTGTCTACTGCTGCCCGGGTTCCCCTGGAACCAATTTTAAATTGCCTACAGCCAGCCCAATTTATTATGTTAGGGCTTCGAAGCCTGTCTGCGGTCCCTCCTTCCACTAGGCCTCCACTGACCTGTCTACTGCTGCCCGGGTTCCCCTGGAACCAATTTTAAATTGCCTACAGCCAGCCCAATTTATTATGTTAGGGCTTCGAAGCCTGTCTGCGGTCCATCCTTCCACTAGGCCTCCACTGACCTGTCTACTGCTGCCCGTGTACCCCTTGAACCAACATCAGAAAATATAAAAATAAGTATTTTGCTTATAAAAAAGAAAATACTGGAGAGATATCAAATGCAGACATTTTAACATTAAAAACAAACACATACAACAAAAATCTGGTACAGTACTAAAAATGGCCACCAGCTACAATAACTTTCTCCTGCAAGTAGTTAACTGAAAGTTTTTTTCAATTTAAAACACAGATATGGCATCCACCGAGTGTTGTCCTGTCGCGTCTTCTTTATATTATTGCCAAGAAGATGCAAAACAATGAAAATAATAAAATCATTATTTACCAAAAAAATAGAGTAAGTCAAAACCACATTGCAAATAAACATTCATTACAAATAAAGAAGCAGGGCGCGTCCGAGGGTGAGTATATACCTAATAAGAATATAATCACCTTCGGACGCGCCCTGCTTCTTTCCGACAGCCTTCCTTCCTAAGAATCAGCCCTTCCGTGGTGTAGAGAGAGGGTGTGTTACACTCCAAGGTGTTCCCCAGGTTGCCTTTCCTGAGCTTCGATCTTCATGCTCTCGTTTAGTAGTTGTTGGAAACTACGCTGCATTAGGCCTACAAATTGGGTATGGGGTGTAGAGAGATGGTGTGTTCCACTCCAAGGTGTTCTCCAGGTTGCCTTTCCTGAGCTTCGATCTTCCGGCTCTCGTTTAGTAGTTCTTGGAAACTACACTGCATTAGGCCTACAAATTGGGTATGGGGTGTAGAGAGATGGTGTGTTCCACTCCAAGGTGTTCTCCAGGTTGCCTTTCCTGAGCTTCGATCTTCCGGCTCTCGTTTAGTAGTTGTTGGAAACTACACTGCATTAGGCCTCCAAATTGGCTATGGGGTGGAGAGAGATGGTGTGTTACACTCCAAGGTGTTCTCCAGGTTTCCTCGCCATTGCTTCGATCTTCCGGCTCTCGTTTAGTAGTTGTTGGAAACTACGCTGCATTAGGCCTACAAATTGGGTATGGGGTGTAGAGAGATGGTGTGTTCCACTCCAAGGTGTTCCCCAGGTTTCCTCGCCAATGCTTCGATCTTCATGCTCTCGTTTAGTAGTTGTTGGAAACTACGCTGCATTAGGCCTACAAATTGGGTATGGGGTGTAGAGAGATGATGTGTTCCACTCCAAGGTGTTCTCCAGGTTGCCTTTCCTGAGCTTCGATCTTCCGGCTCTCGTTTAGTAGTTCTTGGAAACTACACTGCATTAGGCCTACAAATTGGGTATGGGGTGTAGAGAGATGGTGTGTTCCACTCCAAGGTGTTCTCCAGGTTGCCTTTCCTGAACTTCTATCTTCAGGCTCTCATTAAATTGTGGTTAAACGGAACAACTGCATTTGGCGTACCAGTTGGTTTGGGGCCTACTATCGGTGTCTGCCACTCCTTGCTGTTCTCCTGGTTTCCTGTCCTGAAATTCCGTTTTCAGGCGCTCGTTAAGTAGTTGTTAATGTTAGACTGCATTTGGCCTACTAGTTGGGTTGGGGCCTACTATCGGTGTCTGCCACTCCTTGCTGTTCTCCTCCACTGAACAAAGCTGTGCCGCCTGTTTACTACGGTTGCCAATTTTGAACTGCATTTCGACTACTTACTGATTTGGGCCTACTCTCTGTGTCAGCCTCTCATTCCAGTTGTCCTCCACTGCAATGCCCCCTGGTTATTCCTGTGTTACCAATTTTGAACTGCATTTAGCCAACTTTATTCTTTGGGCCTATATCTGTGTTTCCTCCTCATCCTGCCCATTGCCCAGCCAGTGATAGATGAGTCTGCTGGTACATTGACCCATAACGCAACATTCCCCGTGCACGCTACACAACAACATTGTGACCCTGCTGAAAGTCAGGTTGTTCTTCCCGCATACCATACCACCTTACACGGGGACAAAGAGGAAGGTGCAGATGAAAGTGCAGGTTCCTTCATCAGGTGGGGGGAGGAATACTAGTTGGCGACGTCACTCTCACAGGGCCTCTCATAGTACGCAAAAGTGTTGCTGCCGGTGGGAGGCGCCCCCGCCGTGCAAACACACCGCTGTACTTTGAGGGGCCCTGTGCCAGTGCCAATGCCAACGAGTGGGCCCCCCCTGCTTGCTCAGGTTCACAGCACTTGCAAAGTTGAAATACTTACCTCTCCCTGCTCCACTGCCGTGACGTGGTCCAGATTTCCTGGGCCCACTAATTACTTGAACCAGCCCTACCCACCACAACTTTAGCCAAATGACCCCCAATTTCAAATGCCTTCCAATTATTATATGGTAAATTACGCTTGACAAGCTTCATTAAGAAGAATGGATGGTTTTGACATTAAAATGGGCACTCTAGGTGTTTTCCTGGCCCCCACTCACTGCCGACTATGCTGCCCCATTGACTTGCATTGGGTTTCGTGTTTCGGTCGATCCCGACTTTACGTCATAATCGGCCGATTTCACTCGACCCGACTTTTGAGATAGTCGGGTTTCGCGAAACCCGGCTCGACTCTAAAAAGGTCAAGGTCGCTCAACTCTAGTTAAGACCCCTGTAATCTATGCATGGACATAGTTCCCCGTTCTTCTGCACGAAGAAGAACCCAGCGCCTGCAGGTGACACTGACTTCCTAATAAATCCTCTTGCCAAATATTCCTGGATGTACTGTGACATTGCCTCGGTTTCAGGGAGAGATAACGGATAGACTCGACTCCGGGGAGGCTCATCATCAGGCAAGAAGTCAATAGGACAGTCATAGGGGAGGTGAGGCAGAAGGGTCTCTGCAGCTCTTTTGGAGAACATGTCCGCATAGGGCCAATATTGCTTGGGGAGAGAGGATTGATCTGCGGGTACCTCAGTAGTAGCAACCTGAACACATTCCCTCCGACATCTAGCCCCACGAGATTCACCCCATCCCAAAATTCTGCCTGTGGACCACTCAATATGGAGAGTGGTACAGTAGCCAAGGTATCCCTAACAGGACCTCATCATTTCCCTCAGGAATGTCGAGCAGAGATATAATTATCTGATGAGATGGTGACATGGACAGAGAAAAAGGGATGGTCTGGTGTGTTATCTGTGAGGGCAGTATCGACCCATTTACCACTCGTACGGTTACTGGTTGAGTTAACATTACCAGGGGAATTGCATGACGTTGGGCAAAGGCAGAAGACATAAAATTGCCCTCCGCCCCAGAATCCACGCAGAGCTCTACCGAGTGGGTAAATGAGCCTATAGTGATTGTCCCCTTAAAGGACAATCTGGATGCAAACGTCGCCATGTCTAGTGTACCTTCACCTACTACCGCTAGACGCTGACATTTCCTCGACCGCTGGGGACATCTGGTGGCAAGATGTCCTGACTGCTGGCAAACATGACAAACCTGGAGTGCACGATTGGTCTGTGACTTAGATCCCACTCATGACACTACCATAGCCTCATGTGACTCAGGGGCCTGGACTGGAGATTCCAAAGGTTTGGCAAAGGTGGGAGCCAGCCAAAACCTCTGCCTACACTGGGCTCGCTGTAACCTCCCAAAATGGAGGTCAATACGAGTGGACACAGCTATTAACTATTCCAGTGTGGTGGGAATCTCCCTAGTGGCCAGAGCGTCCTTCACGTGGTCAGCCAGCCCCCTCCAAAATATCGAATAAGGGCTTTATCCGACCACTCCAGCTCAGTTGCTAGGGTGCGAAAGTGGACGGCAAAATGGCTGACCAAGGACGAGCCCTGAGTCAATGCCAACAGTTGGAGCACCATATCATGGGTGACACGAGATCCTAAAAAACCTGCTTCAGAGTGCTCAGGAACAACGGAGCACTCTGCACCACATGATCGCCACGATCTCACAGCGGTGTAGCCCACTCCAATGCCCTGTCTGACAGGAGTGACACAATAAATCCCACCATAGCCCACTTTGTGGGGAAACGTGCGGCCAGAAGCTAAAAGATAAAAGTTCGTCTAGACCTCTTGCGCTCGACACCGCAACTGGGGTGTCAGAGTAATAATAAGAGTAACTGCAAAAATAACTTAAATGCACAAGTGCATGCAGTGCCGCTCTGGCAGACGCCACTAACCACCCAGACTTGGGATAGGAAAGCGCTCTAATAGCGCACGGACGAGCGGCCATGCAAATTTTTTATAGCAGCAGTGCTACAAGACCTTCCAGATGGACTAATAGGAGCCGCAACAGGATCTGTGACCCCCGACCTCCAATGGGAGGTTGTCCCGTGGGCATGCTCAGTAAAGGGAAAGCAGGACTTAGTCCCAGAAAGACCTGCTCGCTGCTAAACATTGCTGGCTATAAGGACAGAGCCTGGAAGGCCAGTAGTAACCAGTTGTCCAGTATCAGCCTGAGCTAGACGCTGGGACCAACATCTCTGCTGAGCAGACTCTACTGCGCCTAGAGAATAATGGGAGACTGCAGCGGAGATGGTTTGAGACTCCCCCTGTGCAAAGGTGGGAACTTAACACTGTGCTAACCATTGTGCCACCATGCTGTTCAGTTAGCAGGAAGACTGCAATGTACCTTATGTGAATAGTTATGTGTTTTGCCAAATCAGACAAATCAGTTCTCATGCTTCGCTCTGACGAGGGCCAACAGCCCGAGACACCGTGTCTGTGAATTGAGATATTGATTTGGCTTTTACCCTAAGTCATATTGCACGACTCGTTAAAGGGTTGATTGTGACTTGTAGGATCGCTACTTCCAACAGGTGGCGCTATAGAGTTTAAGTCCTCTTTTTCTCAGAAGAGGCAATTTGCATATTATATTTCCAAGAGGAGCATTGTACAGCGAATAAGCCTCCTTACCTTGACAAGCCAGAGATGGTATGTCACTCTCCATAAGGAGAAACGATACCCCTTACACCCCAGTCCAGAGCCTCTCACCTAGCCAAATCAGTTCTCATGCTTCGCACTGATGAGGGCCAACAGCCCGAAACACCGTGTCTGCAAATTGAGATATTGATTTGGCTTTTATCCTAAGTCATATTGCACGACTCGTTAAAGGGTTGATTGTGACTTGTAGGATCGCTACTTCCAACAGGTGGCACTATAGACTTTAAGTCCTCTTTTTCTCAAAAGAGGCAATTTGCGTGTTTTGTATTGACTTTATTATTCATAATGCCTGACTGAGTGGAGGCCCCATGTTATTTTTGACTAACAGCCCACTTATCCTTATTAGCCGAGGATTAGTATTACTGTAATCACACAGGTTGTACCACTTCACAAATCATAAATGCTGCATATATGTTAATTAATACATTGCATTATTGCAGGTGCCTGGTTATAGTTGTTATTTAATAGACATTGTTTCTTCACCAATAAGTGCTTTTATTTACTACAGAGTAAGCAATCATTGGACCCCAGTACCTCTGGCATTTTCAGTTATGTAAAAACTGAGTCGTCAACCTTTTGTAAAAAGAAAGTGGAAGGCACAAGTTTTTTTGTTTTGTTTTGTTTTTTTAAGAAACTGAAATCCCACTTACCTAAGAATTGAATCCTTGTTCTGGCCCTGAATCTAATAAGTGTGATCATGAGAATATACAGTAAAAGGATCCCATGCTTAAAGGCTTACCAAGTTATTACTAGGGATGAGCGGATCAGTCGAAGTTTGGATTCTTTTACCCAAACTTGAACCAGAACTTGAACGCCATTGAAAAAAATGAGGACCTGAACTTTTGAGCAGGAAATCTCCCTCTTTGCCCTCTCTATTGCATCTTCCTGGAGCCCCCTGGAAATGTAAACATTGCAATTGAAGTCTGTGTTTGGCTTTTACCACCAGACACAGCACTAACTGTCCAGTACAAACCCCAAACTTTAAAGTTGGATTCACTCATCTCTAGTTATTACCTATCCATGGGACAGGTAATCACAGGGCAGGTGGTCACTAGAGACATCAACACACAGTCCCCAAACAATTCTAAGATCAGAGTCATGAAATCCTGATGGACCCAGTAGCGTAGCTAGCGGGGGGCAGAGGGTGCGGGCGTCCCAGGCCTGGTGCTCAGGGGGGGCCCACCCGGAGCTACGCTACTGTAACTGTATCGGTGTGCACAGCGTGCCGATACAGTTAACTTCTGCAGTAGAGCAGGGAGAATTGATCTCCCTGCTTTGCCGCCGGTCGCTATGGGGCCCCTGATCAGGTGGGGGGTCCCAGGGCCAGCAGTGGGCCTCCCAGCTGTCATTGCAGGGTCAGCTGTACCTGCATTTAGCCAATACAGCTGACCACAGCTCCTTCCCCCATCATCCCCGTCAGCATCTGACATCGGAGACGCTGACAGTGGGCGCGATGATGTCACTGCCTGACACCTGCTGTAAGGAGATGAGATGGCGCTCAGAGAAGCGCAAGAACCAGGAAAAAGAGAGGTGAGTATTTATTTATTTTTTATGGGTTGCTGCCTAATACTACAAGGTCTGCCTATGGGGGGGTTTGCCTAATACTACAGGGTCTGCCTATGGAGGGTCTGCCTAATACTACAGGGTCTGCCTATGGGGGTCTGCCTTATACTACAAGATCTGCCTATGGGGGTCTGCCTAATACTACATGGTCTGTCTATGGGGGTCTGCCTAATAATACAGGGTCTGCCTATGTTGGTCTGCCTAATACTACAGGGTCTGCCTAAGGGGGGCTGCCTAATACTACAGGGTCTGCCTAAGGGGGTCTGCCTAATAATACAGGGTCTGCCTATGGTGGTTTGCCTAATACTACAGGGTCTGCCTAAGGGGGGTCTGCCTAATACTACAGGGTCTGCCTAAGGGGGTCTGCCTTATACTACAAGATATGCCTATGGGGGTCTGCCTAATAATACAGAGTCTGCCTATAGTGGACTGCCTAATACTACAGGGTCTGCCTAAGAGGGGTCTGTCTTATATTACAGGGTCTGCCTATGGGGGCTCTGCCTAATACTACAGGGTCTGCCTAAGAGGGGTCTGCCTAATACTACAGGGTCTGCCTAAGATGGGTCTGTCTTATATTACAGGGACTGCCTATGGGGGGTTTGCCTAATACTACAGGGTCAGCCAATGGGGGGTCTGCCTAATTCTACAGGGTCTGCCTATGGGGGTCTGCCATATACTACAAGATCAACCGATGGGGGTCTGCCTATTAATACAGGGTCTGCCTATGGTGGTCTGCCTAATACTACAGGTCTGCCTAAGAGGGGTCTGTCTTATATTACAGGGTCTGCCTATGGGGGCTCTGCCTAACAATACAGGGTCTGCCTATATGGGGTCTGTCTTATACTACAGGGTCTGCCTATGATGGGGTCTGCCTTATACTACAGGGTCTGCCTAAGAGGGGTATGTCTTATATTACAGGGTCTGCCTATGGGGGCTCTGCCTAATAATACAGGGTCTGCCTATATGGGGTCTGTCATATACTACAGGGTCTGCCTATGGGGGTCTGCCTAACAAGACAGGGTCTGCCTATGGGGGGTATGCCTTATACTACAGGGTCTGCCTATAGGGGGTGCTGTCTTATACTACAGGATCTGCCTATGGGGTGCTGTCTTATACTACAGGGTCTGCCTATTGGGTGCTGCCTTAGGCTGCCATCACACTAGTAGTATTTGGTCAGTATTTTACATCAGTATTTGTAAGCCAAAACCAGGAGTGGGTGATAAATGCAGAAATGGTGCATATGTTTCTATTATACTTTTCCTCTATTTGTTCCACTCCTGGTTTTGGCTTACACATACTGATGTAAAATACTGACCAAATACTGCTAGTGTGACGGCAGCCTTATACTACAGAGTCTGCCTATGGGTGCTGCCTTGTGCTATAGAGTCTGCCTGGGGTGCATTATACAATATAGAGTAGGTCTATTTGAGTGCATTATGCTATATTGAGGACTATCTGGTGCATTTTACTATATTGAGGACTATCTAGTGTATTATACAATATTGAGGATGATCTGGTGCATTATACTATATGGAGGCTATCTAGAGGGACATCATACAGTGTGGAGATTACAGTGAGGGGGCCATCATACAGTGTGGGGATTACAGTGAAAGGGCCATCATACAGTGTTGGAGCCATCAAACAGTTTGGAGGCTACGAAGGAGTCAGTATACTGTATACTGTGTATAAGAGAGCATCATACTGTGTATAAGGGAGCTGTACAGGGGGTATTATTAAATGTAAAGTGGGCACTTATTGTTATAGGGGAACTCCGGTTATTGTGGCTATCAAATGGGCACACAGGGCATTATTACTTTCTGGGGGCAAAATATGGGCACTGTTTCCTAGGGCTCTTGCACTTGGCATTACTATATTATAAAGTTGCTTTAGAATTTAGAGGGCACAGTGAACCACAGGTTCAGTAATAGGAACGCATACTGAGGCAGCAGCTCAGAATTGGGGTATCAGGTGCAGTAATAGGGCCACATATGGCAGCAGCTCAGTATTGGGGTATCAGGTGCAGTGATAGGGACACATACGGCAGCAGCGGCTCAGTATTGGGGTATCAGGTGCAGTAATAGGGACACATACAGCGGTAGCGGCTCAGTCTTGGGGTATCAGCAGGATGATTTACTTTGTGCAGGTTGGGAATAGATGGTGATGGCTGGAATATGAGAAGTGAAACTTGTCTTTGGCTGGAAGAAGTTGTCATGTCGGTCTGGGCCTGATGGAAAAGACGGGAAAAATGGACGATTTCATCATAAAGAACGTCAGCGGTAAGTCACCATCTGTAACTGTGCTGTGATCTCTATATGTTCTGTAGGACTGGTATCTACCACCGACCATATGGCAGTAATATCCATGTTGATCTTTGTATAGAGATCATCTTCAGTAACAGCTCTGTCACCTGCTGAGGTTCTCCTCCACTATTAGGGTGCGTCATTGAGTTGTAAGCAAGGTTACCAGGGTAGGGGCCCACTCAGAAGCTTCACCCCCCCCCCCCCTTCCACCAACAAAAACCCTAGCTACGCCTCTGGGTGGACCCCAATTAAAAGGGGAGAACTTGTTAAGATAAATATGCATATTGCAGTCTTGAGCAAATTTCCTGCAAGTCAAGGTAGAAGAGTTTGTTAAAAAAAAACTACCACTGTTGCCCTTGTTACTGTTTGTAAATGGCACTTCATAAATAAATCATAATCTGAGTAATCTTGCATTTCATTTTTTACCTTATTTTAAACTCTGATCAGCATGGTCTAGAATGGTTTCAGACGTGTTAAGGAATTCATCCTGAATCATGCTATATAAATCCAGTTCTGTAGGCACAATGAGGTACGAGTATGTGTCAAAAGAAGCAAACTTGGCACTGGTGGTGTGCAATTTTACATCTCAAGTATTGTTATACGTTTTAATAAAATGATGGCCGAAGCTCGAGGCAATACAGTCACTTTAAAGCTAAAGTGAAACACAGTCTGCTATGATAAATTGGCAACATGGTAGACGGGCTGCCAAGCAGCAGTGGCCTGGATGTTATTATGTTAATTACAACTTTGGATGTACGCTAATTCTGATGAAAAGCATCAGAATGTTTATACACTAGAGGACGCTTAATTTAATCTGTGTTTTCAAACTGTGAAGGAGCCTGAGGTATATAGTTATGGAGTGGATTGTACTAAAAAGGTTTTAAGCCCTTTAATGTAACAAACATTATGCAAATATAACAGCAAAAGTATTAACTCCAGATAATATATGCACTCGTAATGTATCAATTCATGAACAGGTTGGATAGATCGCTTTCGTTTTTGAAATTGACGTATATCATCTCTAGAATAATACTGTCAAGTAAAATGTGCATGTCTCTTTTATTCTACTTCTTACTGTGTGTGAATATGTCAAACATTCATATATTGCCTACATATTGTCTATATATTAGCTTTTTATTTGCTGAAACCTTTATATTTCCCTTCCTGAAAAGTGCGGTTAATTTTTCAGAATTCAGTTGGATGAACATGTGCTTTCAAAATATAGAAAGATTTTTTGATCTGTGTTCACACCAATTCATATTCTGTTTTGTACATCACTATATATATATATATATATATACACTAGATTGTGGCCCGATTCTAACGCATCGGGTATTCTAGAATATGCATGTCCCCGTAGTATATGGACAATGATGATTCCAGAATTCGCGGCAGACTGTGCCAGTCGCTGATTGGTCGACACAACCTTTATGACATCATCATCGCCATGGCAACCATTATGACATCTACGTCGATACTGTGCCCGTCGCTGAATCAGAAACGTGGGATTTCTATGTCCTTTATGACATCATCGTCGCTGTGCCCGTCGCTGATTGGTCGAGGCCTGGCGGCCTCGACCAATCAGAGACGCGGGATTTCCAGGACAGACAGATGGACAGACAGACAGACGGAAAAACCCTTAGACAATTATATATATAGATATATGCTGTATATATATATACTAGATTGTGGCCCGATTCTAACGCATCGGGTATTCTAGAATATGCATGTCCCCGTAGTATATGGACAATGATGATTCCAGAATTTGCGGCAGACTGATTGGTCGAGGCAACCTTTATGACATCATCGTCGCCATGGCAACCATTATGATATCTACGTCGATACTGTGCCAGTTGCTGAATCAGAAACGTGGGATTTCTACGTCCTTTATGACATCATCGTCGCTGTGCCCGTTGCCTGGCGGCTTCGACCAATCAGACGCGGGATGTCTACGTCCTTTATGACATCATCGTTGCTGTGCCCGTTGCTGATTGGTCGAGGCCGCCAGAGACGTGGGATTTCCAGGACAGACAGACAGACAGACGGAAAAACCCTTAGACAATTATATATATAGATACTAGATGGTGGCCTGATTCTAACGCATTGGGTATTCTAGAATATGCATGTCCACGTAGTATATTGCACAGCCCACGTAATATATTGCCCAGCCACATAGTATATTGCCCAATCACGTACTATATTGCCCATCTACGTAGTATATTGCCCAGTCACGTAGTATATTGCCCAGTCACGTAGTATATTGCCCAGCCACATAGTATGTTGCCCAGCCACGTGTATATTGCCCAGCCACATAGTATATTGCACAGCGACATAGTATACAGTACAGAGCCACGTAGTATACAGCACAGACACGTAGTATACTGCCCAGTCACATAGTATATTGCCCAGCCACATAGTATATTGCACAGCGACATAGTATACAGTACAGAGCCACGTAGTATACAGCACAGACACGTAGTATACTGCCCAGTCACATAGTATATTGGCCAGTCACATAGTATATTGCCCAGCCACGTAGTATATTGCCCAGCCACGTATGTAACAGGTTAAAAAAGACTTAAAATAAAAAAAAAACATATACTCACCTTCCGAAGGCCCCTTATAGTCCTGGCGCCTGTGTGCGGAGCACGCGGCAGCTTCCAGGAATGGTATGAGCGCAGGACCTGTGATGACGTCATGGTCACATGACCGTGACGTCATGGCAGGTCCTTCTCGCATAGCATCCTTGGCACCGGAACCTGCCGCTTGCACTTCCGAGGACAGCGCGACGTCAGAGGGTGAGAATAACCTTTTTTTTTATTATTATTATTTGTAAAATTAGATCTTTTTTACTATTGATGCTGCATACGCAGCATCAATAGTAAAAAGTTGGTCACACAGGGTTAATAGCTGCGTTAAAGGAGTACGTTACACCGCGGTCCATTAACCCTGTGTGAGGGCTGACTGGAGGGGAGTATGGAGCAGGCACTGACTGTGGGGAGGAAGGAGCGGCAATTTTGCTGGCGGACTGTGCCCATCGCTGGCTGGTCGTGGCAATGGTCGTGGGCATTTTGCCACGACCAATCAGCAACTTGGATTTCCATGACAGACAGAGGTCGCTACCAGTGAATATCCGTGACAGACAGACAGACAGAAGGACAGACAGAAAGACGGAAGTGACCCTTAGACAATTATATAGTAGTTATACAGTGGGGCAAAAAAGTATTTAGTCAGTCAGCAATAGTGCAAGTTCCACCACTTAAAAAGATGAGAGGCGTCTGTAATTTACATCATAGGTAGACCTCAACTATGGGAGACAAACTGAGAAAAAAAATCCAGAAAATCACATTGTCTGTTTTTTTTAACATTTTATTTGCATATTATGGTGGAAAATAAGTATTTGGTCAGAAACAAACAATCAAGATTTCTGGCTCTCACAGACCTGTAACTTCTTCTTTAAGAGTCTCCTCTTTCCTCCACTCATTACCTGTAGTAATGGCACCTGTTTAAACTTGTTATCAGTATAAAAAGACACCTGTGCACACCCTCAAACAGTCTGACTCCAAACTCCACTATGGTGAAGACCAAAGAGCTGTCAAAGGACACCAGAAACAAAATTGTAGCCCTGCACCAGGCTGGGAAGACTGAATCTGCAATAGCCAACCAGCTTGGAGTGAAGAAATCAACAGTGGGAGCAATAATTAGAAAATGGAAGACACACAAGACCACTGATAATCTCCCTTGATCTGGGGCTCCACGCAAAATCCCACCCCGTAGGGTCAGAATGATCACAAGAACGGTGAGCAAAAATCCCAGAACCACGCGGAGGGACCTAGTGAATGAACTGCAGAGAGCTTGGACCAATGTAACAAGGCCTACCATAAGTAACACTCTACGCCACCATGGACTCAGATCCTGCAGTGCCAGACATGTCCCACTGCTTAAGCCAGTACATGTCCGGGCCCGTCTGAAGTTTGCTAGAGAGCATTTGGATGATCCAGAGGAGTTTTGGGAGAATGTCCTATGGTCTGATGAAACCAAACTGGAACTGTTTGGTAGAAACACAACTTGTCGTGTTTGGAGGAAAAAGAATACTGAGTTGCATCCATCAAACACCATACCTACTGTAAAGCATGGTGGTGGAAACATCATGCTTTGGGGCTGTTTCTCTGCAAAGGGGCCAGGACGACTGATCCGGGTACATGAAAGAATGAATGGGGCCATGTATCGTGAGATTTTGAGTGCAAACCTCCTTCCATCAGCAAGGGCATTGAAGATGAAACGTGGCTGGGTCTTTCAAGATGACAATGATCCAAAGCACACCGCCAGGGCAACGAAGGAGTGGCTTCGTAAGAAGCATTTCAAGGTCCTGGAGTGGCCTAGCCAGTCTCCAGATCTCAACCCTATAGAAAACCTTTGGAGGGAGTTGAAAGTCCGTGTTTCCAAGCGAAAAGCCAAAAACATCACTGCTCTAGAGGAGATCTGCATGGAGGAATGGGCCAACATACCAACAACAGTGTGTGGCAACCTTGTGAAGACTTACAGAAAACGTTTGACCTCTGTCATTGCCAACAAAGGATGTATTACAAAGTATTGAGATGAAATTTTGTTTCTGACCAAATACTTATTTTCCACCATAATATGCAAATAAAATGTTAAAAAAACAGACAATGTGATTTTCTGGATTTTTTTTTCTCAGTTTGTCTCCCAAAGTTGAGGTCTACCTATGATGTAAATTACAGACGCCTCTCATCTTTTTAAGTGGTGGAACTTGCACTATTGCTGACTGACTAAATACTTTTTTGCCCCACTGTATATATATATACATACACTGTATATATGTGTATATATATATATATATATATATATATATATATATATATATATATATATATATATAAAGAGAGAGAAAGAGACACTTACAAATTTTTTGGCACAAACACTTTCATGTTCATTTCAAATGTCTAAAACACAAAACAAAAACTTACCTATGTCTTGCCGTTAACGTGTCATTGTCACTTTATCCTCTCCTGCAATATCAATGATATATTGGAGTTGATTTTCTTTTGTTTTCTTTTTTTTTATAATAGTTAAAAATTGCTTTTGTCTCTTTCTTACGCACTTATTCCACATTTCACAAAATGATGGTTCTCAAGGGACAAGGGGCAGGCCTTTCTGGCTTTGTCTTGTGAAATGATGGGGGAAATTGAGGCTCGTGTTGCACAGATAAGGGGCGTCAGCTGCTGTGACTTGGGAAAGGAATAAAAGACAGATTATACAGCAGTACAAAAGAGCTGGTGCTCGGTTATCATTAGCTGCTGTATAGCTGTGATAACAATGCTCATATCCAGTCTCAGTCTCCAATGAGATCTGGGAATTTATTCACATTTTAACACATTTAAGTCTGTATGACATATTAACATTTGCGCTGACAGTTAAGAGGTTAAAACCTGTAAGTGGTGGATGGATAATTTGGTATTGCATGGATAACATTGTTGGTTCTGGTCATTCATCTTTACTTGCACCATTTACATAACGCTATGCAGCTTTATGTTCTGTCACTTGATATTTTGCCAATTTAGGACTGACCCTGCAAAATGCTCACTGACACATGAAAAGCTAGAAGATTGTTCTTACAGATATTACAGCCAATTTTTGGAGTATTAGGCTACGTTCACATTAGCGTTGCGCGCCGGTGCGTCGGCGGCGCAACGGCGACGCAATGCACGACGCACCAAAAACGCGCGCAAAAACGCTGCGTTTTGCGACGCGTGCGTCGTTTTTTGACGAAAATCGGACGCACGAAAAATGCAACTTGTTGCATTTTCGTGCATCCGACGCTAGCGTCGAAAACGACGCACATGTCGAAAAACGCTAACAAAAAAACGCACGCGTCCCCTATGTTAAACATAGGGGCGCGTCGCCGCTGCGTCGCCGACGCAACAGCGACGCACATTAGCGTAACGCTAATGTGAACGTAGCCTTAATGACACTCCAGTAAAAGTGAATGTGCTTTATCTTGTACAAGGTCTAAAGTGTCAATGTATGACACAGACATTCTCTCTTTGGTGTCGTATATATCATACACTGCGACATTAGTCACTTGTATGAGACAAATCTCACAGTTGTCTAGAATATTTTATTGACTAGATGTCGTCTTGTGAAAAAATATGGTAAAATCTGTCGCTCAACGTCCATACCAATTTATTATATTGGACGTCAATCAAGCCCATATAATATGCCTCAGTAATAATAAAAAGAAGAGTGAATGATGACACTAGATTTTTTTTCACCTCACTTATAGAGCAGACAAACATATACAGTGGGGCAAAAAAGTATTTAGTCAGTCAGCAATAGTGCAAGTTCCACCACTTAAAAAGATGAGAGGCGTCTGTAATTTACATCATAGGTAGACCTCAACTATGGGAGACAAACTGAGAAAAAAAAATCCAGAAAATCACATTGTCTGTTTTTTTAACATTTTATTTGCATATTATGGTGGAAAATAAGTATTTGGTCAGAAACAAACAATCAAGATTTCTGGCTCTCACAGACCTGTAACTTCTTCTTTAAGAGTCTCCTCTTTCCTCCACTCATTACCTGTAGTAATGGCACCTGTTTAAACTTGTTATCAGTATAAAAAGACACCTGTGCACACCCTCAAACAGTCTGACTCCAAACTCCACTATGGTGAAGACCAAAGAGCTGTCAAAGGACACCAGAAACAAAATTGTAGCCCTGCACCAGGCTGGGAAGACTGAATCTGCAATAGCCAACCAGCTTGGAGTGAAGAAATCAACAGTGGGAGCAATAATTAGAAAATGGAAGACATACAAGGCCACTGATAATCTCCCTCGATCTGGGGCTCCACGCAAAATCCCACCCCGTAGGGTCAGAATGATCACAAGAACGGTGAGCAAAAATCCCAGAACCACGCGGGGGGACCTAGTGAATGAACTGCAGAGAGCTGGGACCAATGTAACAAGGCCTACCATAAGTAACACACTACGCCACCATGGACTCAGATCCTGCAGTGCCAGATGTGTCCCACTGCTTAAGCCAGTACATGTCCGGGCCCGTCTGAAGTTTGCTAGAGAGCATTTGGATGATCCAGAGGAGTTTTGGGAGAATGTCCTATGGTCTGATGAAACCAAACTGGAACTGTTTGGTAGAAACACAACTTGTCGTGTTTGGAGGAAAAAGAATACTGAGTTGCATCCATCAAACACCATACCTACTGTAAAGCATGGTGGTGGAAACATCATGCTTTGGGGCTGTTTCTCTGCAAAGGGGCCAGGACGACTGATCCGGGTACATGAAAGAATGAATGGGGCCATGAATCGTGAGATTTTGAGTGCAAACCTCCTTCCATCAGCAAGGGCATTGAAGATGAAACGTGGCTGGGTCTTTCAACATGACAATGATCCAAAGCACAACGCCAGGGCAACGAAGGAGTGGCTTCGTAAGTAGCATTTCAAGGTCCTGGAGTGGCCTAGCCAGTCTCCAGATCTCAACCCTATAGAAAACCTTTGGAGGGAGTTGAAAGTCCGTGTTGCCAAGCGAAAAGCCAAAAACATCACTGCTCTAGAGGAGATCTGCATGGAGGAATGGGCCAACATACCAACAACAGTGTGTGGCAACCTTGTGAAGACTTACAGAAAACGTTTGACCTCTGTCATTGCCAACAACGGATATATTACAAAGTATTGAGATGAAATTTTGTTTCTGACTAAATACTTATTTTCCACCATAATATGCAAATAAAATGTTAAAAAAACAGACAATGTGATTTTCTGGATTTTTTTTTCTCAGTTTGTCTCCCATAGTTGAGGTCTACCTATGATGTAAATTACAGACGCCTCTCATCTTTTTAAGTGGTGGAACTTGCACTATTGCTGACTGACTAAATACTTTTTTGCCCCACTGTAACCAACAGTTTGGAAGTGAAGCAAAATAAAAGACTATTCTGCCATCATTTTGTTTTGCTTTAAGCTTTCTTATGCCTCCATTTTCTGTTGTTACAATATGCTTCATTAGGCTACTTTTAACTAATGCCAAGAACCCTAACCAATGACATCCAGAATTAAAGGAATTCAATAAAATTTATTGAACACAATGGAAGATATAGATGACACTGGATTTGAAATGGATGGCTGGGACTAATATATTGATAACCTATCCTTGGCATACATCAACGATATCAGATCAGTGGGGGTCCGACAACCAGCATCTCCCACCCTTCAGCTGTTATTTGCTCTGGCAGCTCAATGTAAACAATGTACAGGACTGAATTAGCAAGACTCCATATGATGTTTAGTGATTCTACACCATGGTATCTGAATGTAAACAATCTATAGTTCTCGATCGGTAAGGCTTCTTTAGATGTTAAGTGGTTCTGCACCTTATCTGCTTTTCAAATAAATGGAAGATACAGTACAGAGCAAAAGTTTGGACACACCTTCTCATTTAAAGATTTTTCTGTATTTTCATGACTATGAAAATTGTACATTCACACTGAAGGCATCAAAAATATGAATTAACACATGTGGAATTATATACTTAACAAAAAAGTGTGAAACAACTGAAAATATGTCTTATATTCTAGGTTCTTCAAAGTAGCCACCTTTTGGTTTAATGACTGCTTTGCACACTCTTGGCATTCTCTTGATGAGCTTCAAGAGGTAGTCACCGGGAATGGTTTTCACTTCACAGGTGTGCCCTGTCAGGTTTAATAAGTGGGATTTCTTGCCTTATAAATGGAGTTGGGACCATCAGTTGTGTTGTACGGAATTCTGGTGGATACACAGCTGATAATCCTACAGAATAGATTGTTAGAATTTGTATTATGGCAAGGAAAAAGCAGCTAAGTAAAGATCTAAGTACTGTAGATGCTACAATTGTATTGCACAATGCAATTGAATATCCGAAAATCCACTACAGTTGCTCTATATGTTGTATAAGCTTAGTCTAAAGATATGTTTTCACTAGGTGACCGGTGACACTAAGCAACCACCCTGGGACGGATATACCGCATGTGCAGCTGGTGTGACTGCACCGGGGCTCGGAGGTGGAGAGGGGCCCCTGCAGGACCACTAACACTGAGGGCAATCTGGCCTGTTTGTCTGACCCCGAGGCTCTGGGTGCCCCTGGCCAGTTTGCCCTCATGTGCATCAGGAGTGATTCCTGCAGCTCCGCAGCCTACAGGAGAAAATGGCAGTGGAGCGGAGATGTAGGGATCCATCTTGCTTCCTGGTGCGCTTCCAGTCTGACAAAGCAGCATGGCTGGATGACATCAGCATTCAGCACATGGCTGTTTCAGAAAGAAAGATGATGATGATGTGGCTACGGGGAATGTGCAGAGAGGTGAGTGGTGCTGTGTGTGTGTGTAGGTGATGGAGAGGGTAATGATGGGGTGATTGAGACAGCAGTGATGGGGTGTTGGGGGAGAAAGCAATGATGGAGTTGGTGAAAAGAGCAATGATGGGGTGGTGGTGGAAAGGACAATGATGGGGGTGGTGGGAGAGAAGGCAATGATGGAGGTAGCGGAATGGGTAATGATGGGGTTGGTGGGGGGAAAAGCAATTATACAGGTGGTGGAAAGGGCAAAGATTGGAGTGGTGGGGAGAAAGCATTGATAGAGGTGGTGGAAAGGGCAATGATGGGGTGGTGGGGAGAAGGCAAAGATGGAGGTGGTAGAAATGGCAGTGATGGGGTGGTGGGGGAGAAGGCAATGATGGAGGTGGTGGAAAGGGCAATAATGGGGGTGGTGGGGGAGGAGGCAATGATGGAGGTGGTGAAAAGGGCAAAGATGGGTTGGTGGGTGAGAAGGCAATGGTGGAGGTGGTGGAGAGGACAATGATGGGGTGGAGGGGAGAACACTGATGGAGGTGGTGGAGAGGGTAATGATGGAGGTGGTGGAGAGGTCAATGATGGAGGTGATGGGAGAGGGCAATGATTGGGGTGGTAGAGAAGGCAATGATGGAGGTTATGGAGAGGGCAATGATACAGGTGATGGAGAGGGCAATGATGGAGGTAGGAGAGAGGTCAATGATTGGATGCAGGGGTATGTGGACAATGAGGGATGTGGCGGATTGGGATGGGAGGAAGGGGTACTTATAATGGACTTACAAACAGGGGGAGGTGGAGGAAGACGTTAGATATGAATGCAAAATGAATTGGATGGTGGAGGAGGGTGCAAAGCCCCTGATACCACCCTCCCCTTGTCACAATTCATTGTGATGCTATCGGGGACATAAAATTTATTGGGGTTTGGGAGAGGAGGTGAAAAGGTGCATAAGACACTTTTTAGTGAACTGAAAGGTGGAAGAAGACGCTGTCAGGGACTTGGAATGAATTTGGAGGTGGCAGATGATCCTCAGTACCTGATGGCGTCTTCTCCCACCCCAAATTCATTATGATGCTTTCAAGGGCTTACAATGAATGGGGGGACGCAGTACAGGACAAAGGCTATGTGCACACATTCAGGATTTGCAGCAGAAAATTCTGCTGCATGTCTTAATGTGTTGGCAGGAAGAAAGTTGGGTATAATACATTTTGTTTTCCACGTTTTAACCATGTTTTTGTTACGTATTATTCCCCATTAGTACAGGTGAAATACGCTGCAAGAATTGACATTATGCAGATTTTAATTTGCTGCAAATCTGCAAGTAAAAAATAATTAGTGTGTGAATGCAACTTCATGGATCTCATTATCTTTTCCTCTACTGTAAAACCTTGCATATATTCCATGTGCACATAACCTTACAGTTAATTAGAGAGAGTCACAGATTTAATAATTTGTATTATTGGGCGGCAAAGATTATAGTTAATAGGGGCCACAGTGCTGCTTATGACTTTACATATTTAACTAGATGGTGGCCCGATTCTAACGCATCGGGTATTCTAGAATATGTATGTAGTTTATTTATGAAGTTTTCAGAATAATGCAATTTATACACAGGATTCGGCCAGCCGCAACCAATTAGCGAAGCGTGGTTCAAATTCCACGCCAATTCGCGGGCGGACTGCACCTGTCACTGATTGGTCATGCCCGGCCGCGAACAATCAGTGAAGCCAGGGCCTGCTCCAGGTTTTTGAGGGCCCCGGGCAAAAGAGTCTCAGTGGGCCCCCCTCTTTAACACATACAACGATTCATGATGCACAGATACAGCAGAGAAATATAGCACAGCCAAGTAGCATATAACACAGCCCACGTAGCATATAGCACAGCCCACGCAGTATATAACACAGCCCACATAGTATATAGCACAACCACGTAGTATATTGCCCAGCCACGTATTAGCCATAGAATGTAAGCCCGCAAGGACAGGGTCCTCTCCCCTCTGTACCAGTCTGTCACTGTAAACCTGTTTACTGTAAACGATATCTATAACCCTTTATGTAACCCCTTTCTCATGTACAGCACCATGGAATTAATGGTGCTATATAAATAAATAATAATAATATTGCCGAGCCCACGTAGTATATTGCCAAGCCACGTAGTATATTGCCCAGCCACATAATATATTGCCCAGCCATATAGTGTATTGCCCAGCCACGTGATATATTGCACAGCCACATAGTATATAGCACAGCCACATAGTATATAGCACAGAGATGGAGTATAAGGCGCAGACACGTAGTATATTGCCCAGCCACGTAATATATTGCCCAGCCAGGTAGTATATTGCCCTGCCACATAATATATTGCACAGCCACGTAGTATATAGCACAGCCACATAGTATATAGCACAGAGACGTAGTATATAACACAGCCCACATAGTATATAACACTGCCCATGCAGTATATAACACAGGCCACATAGTATAGAGCACAGCAATGTAGTATATTGCCCAGCCACGTAATATATACCACAGCCACGTAGTATATAGCACAGGCCATATAGTAAACAGCACAGAGATGTAGTATATAACACAGCCCACGCAGTATCTAACACAGCCCATGTAGTATATAGCAATGTGGGCACCATATCCCTGTTAATAAAAGAATTAAAACAAAAAATAGTTATACACTCACCATCCGTCGGCCCCCTCGGATCCAGCCCAGGCATTTACCGATGCTCCTCATGATGCTCTGGTCCCAAGAGTGCATTGCAGTCTCGCGAGATGATGACGTACCGGACGGTCATCATCTCGCTAGACCGCATTGCATGGACCGGTCACCGGAGCGTTGTGAGGAGTGGGAAAGGCCTGGGCTGCATCCGGGTTGCCGACAGAGGGTGAGTATATATTGATTTTTTTATTTTTTTTATTATTTTTAACATTAGATATTTTTACTATTGATGCTGCATGGGCAGCATCAATAGTAAAAAGTTGGTCACACAGGGTTAATAGCAGCATTAACGGAGTGCCGTTTTGCCGCGACCAATCAGCGACTTGGGATTTCCGTGAAAGACAGACAAACAGACAGAAAGACAGACAAACAGACGGAAGTACCCCTTAGACGATTATATATATACATGGTGGGGTACATATCTGTGTTCGGGGGAAAAAAAATTATGTATGCAATGTATGCGACCTTGTTATTTTCAGGGTTGCGAAGATCATTGTGGCAAGATGAGTGGTGGCTTGGGGAAGTCAACATGATGGTCTGACCAGATGGTGAACAAACAGGAGAAAGTGGCTCTAATCATTAGAGATGTCAGCGGTAAGTGCCTGGATGTAGATATTATTCTGTACCTGCACTGTGTGATCTGGAGTGATAATGATATTTGTAAATTCCCTTAGTCTACATTCTCACATTTGTGTGAAATGTCCGTGTGCTTCCTGAGATGTTTTATCGGGTGGCACACAGAATCATAGAGTTTCATAGATCCATTCACACTTACATGAAAATTACGTATAAGAGAATGAGATCCGTGAGGGTCAGAGAATGTCCTGTTCTGATTCGATTTTGAGGATCAGAATAGGACATGCTTAATGCATCTGTAAAAGCGAGCAGCACACCAACACTGCACAAGGATTTAGGAATGTAGCCTTATTATGTATATCACAGTCCGTTATTATATAGTGTACTCACTAGTGTTGAGCATTCCGATACCGCAAGTATCGGGTATCGGCCGATACTTGCGGTATCGGAATTCCGATACCGAGATCCGATACTTTTGTGGTATCGGGTATCGGTATCGGATACATAGAGATGTGTAAAATAAAGAATTAAAATAAAAAATATTGATATATTTACCTCTCCGGCGGCCCCTGGACTCAGCGCGGGTAACCGGCAGGCTTCGTTGTTCAAAATCAGCGCTTTTAGGACCTGAGAATCACGTCCCGGCTTCTGATTGGTCGCGGGCCGCCCATGTGACCGCCACGCGACCAATCACAAGCCGCGACGTCACCGCAAGCTATTAACGCGCTCATTTTTAAAAATGAGCGCGTTAATGGCTTTCAAAGACGTAGCGGCTTGTGATTGGTCGCGGCCACGCGACCAATCACAAGCCGCGACGTCACCGCAAGCTATTAACGCGCTCATTTTTAAAAATGAGCGCGTTAATGACTTTCAAAGACGTAGCGGCTTGTGATTGGTCGCGGCCACGCGACCAATCACAAGCCGCGACGTCACCGCAAGCTATTAACGCGCTCATTTTTAAAAATGAGCGCGTTAATGGCTTTCAAAGACGTAGCGGCTTGTGATTGGTCGCGTGGCCGCGACCAATCACAAGCCGCGACGTCACCGCAAGCTATTAACGCGCTCATTTTTAAAAATGAGCGCGTTAATGGCTTTCAAAGACGTAGCGGCTTGTGATTGGTCGCGTGGCCGCGACCAATCACAAGCCGCGACGTCACCGCAAGCTATTAACGCGCTCATTTTTAAAAATGAGCGCGTTAATGACTTTCAAAGACGTAGCGGCTTGTGATTGGTCGCGTGGCCAATCACAAGCCGCTACGTCTTTGAAAGTCATTAACGCGCTCATTTTTAAAAATGAGCGCGTTAATAGCTTGCGGTGACGTCGCGACTTGTGATTGGTCACGTGGCGGTCACATGGGCGGCCCGCGACCAATCAGAAGCCGGGACGTGATTCTCAGGTCCTAAAAGCGCTGATTTTGAACAAAGAAGCCTGCCGGTTACCCGCGCTGAGTTCAGGGGCCGCCGGAGAGGTAAATATATAAATATTTTTTATTTTAATTCTTTATTTTACACATCCCTATGGATCCCAGGGCCTGAAGGAGAGTTTCCTCTCCTTCAGACCCTGGGAACCATGAGAATACCTTCCGATACTTGATGTCCCATTGACTTGTATTGGTATCGGATATCGGTATCGGCGATATCCGATATTTTTCGGGTATCGGCCGATACTATCCGATACCGATACTTTCAAGTATCGGACGGTATCGCTCAACACTAGTACTCACTTATCATGTCTAACACAGTCCCCGAGTATATAGTATACTCATTTATTATGTATAGCACAGCTCCTTACTATATAGTGTCCTCTCTTATCTTGTATAGCACAGTATATTATTACAGTCATGGCCAAAAGTATTGACACCCCTGCAATTCTGTCAGATAATATTCAGTTTCTTCCTGAAAATGATTGCAAACACAAATTCTTTGTTATTATTATCTTCATTTATTTTGTCTTAAATGAAAAAACACAAAAATAATTGTCCTTAAGCCAAATTGGATATAATTCCACACCAAACATAAAAAAGGGGGTGGACAAAAGTATTGGCACTGTTCGAAAAATCATGTGATGCATCTCTAATTTGTGTAATTAACAGCACCTGTAACTTACCTGTGGCACCTAACAGGTGTTGGGCAATAACTAAATCACACTTGCAGCCAGTTGACATGGATTAAAGTTGACTCAACCTCTGTCCTGTGTCCTTGTGTGTACCACATTGAGCATAGAGAATAGAAAGAAGACCAAAGAACTGTCTGAGGACTTTCAGAAACCAAATTGTGAGGAAGCATGAGCAATCTCAAGGCTACAAGTCCATCTCCAAAGACCTGAATGTTCCTGTGTCTACCGTGCGCAGTGTCATCACGAAGTTTAAAGCCCATTGCACTGTGGCTGACCTCCGTAGATGTGGACGGAAAAGAAAAATTGACAAGAGATTTCAACGCAAGATTGTGCGGATGCTGGATAAAGAACCTCGACTAACATCCAAACAAGTTCAAGCTGCCCTGCAGTCCGAGGGTACAACAGTGTCAACCTGTACTATCCATCGGCGTCTGAATGAAAAGGGACTGTATGGTAGGAAACCCAGGAAGACCCCACTTCTTACCCCAGGACATAAAAAGCCAGGCTGGAGTTTGCCAAAACGCACCTGAAAAAGCCTAAAACGTTTTGGAAGAATGTTCTCTGGTCAGATGAGACAAAAGTAGAGCTTTTTGGGCAAAGGCATCAGCATAGAATTTACAGGAGAAAAAAAGAGGCATTCAAAGAAAAGAACACGGTCCCTATAGTCAAACATAGAGGCGGTTCCCTGATGTTTTGGGGTTGCTTTGCTGCCTCTGGCACTGGACTGCTTGGCCCTGTGCATGGCTTTATGAAGTCTGAAGACTACAAACAAATTTTGCAGCATAATGTAGGGCCCAGTGTGAGAAAGCTGAATTCCATAGAACACCTGTGGAGAGATCTAAAAATGGCAGTTTGGAGAAGGCACCCTTCAAATATCAGGGACCTGGAGCAGTTTGCCAAAGAAGAATGGTCTAAAATTCCTGCAGAGCATTGTAAGAAATTCATTGATGGTTACCGGAAGCGGTTGGTCAAAGTTATTTTGGCTAAAGGTTGTGCAAGCAAGTATTAGGCTGAGGGTGCCAATACTTTTGTCTGGCCTATTTTTGGAGTTTTGTGTGAAATTATCAATGTTTTGCTTTTTGCTTCATTCTCTTTTGTGTTTTTTTTTCATTTAAGACAAATTAAATGAAGATAATGATACCAAAGAATTTGTGTTTGCAATCATTTTCAGGAAGAAACTGAGTATTGTCTGACAGAATTGCAGGGTTGTCAATACTTTTGGCCATGACTGTATATTGTATACTTACTTATTATGTATTACACCATCCTTAGTTACATAGTTTCCTCTTTTATGTATAACACTGTCCCTTATTACATACCATCTTGTCTAGTTACATATTATTATTAAATAGCTTCTTACACTGTTATGTACAGTGCTGTTTCTTACATAGCTTATTTTGTTATTTTTGCTATTCACAGCACCCTCTTTTATTACATAGTCCCTTGTTAGATGTAAAATGACTGCTAATGGTGCAGCCAGTGACCAGATGACCAGTCCATCAGCTCCTCAATTAGAAAAAAGCTTTCCCATGCTCCATCAGCCATCATTGCATTAAACATCTAACAAGGGAGGATGGTATGTAATAAAGACAGGGCTCTATATAATCCGATATGTAAGGGATGGTGCTGTACCTAACAATAGAGGGCACTGTGTAATAAGGGATGGTAATGTACATAATAAAGGAGACTATGCAATATATATACATGTATGTGTGTGTGGCTATATATATATATACATATATATATATATATATATATATACACTACCGTTCAAAAATTTAGGGTCACCCAGACAATTTTGTGTTTTCCATGAAAACTCATACTTTTATTAATCAAATGAGTTGCCAAATGAATTGAAAATCTAGTCCAGACATTCACAAGGTTTGAAAAAAAGATTTTTATTTGAAATAATAATTTTCTCTTTCAAACTTTGCGTTCGTCAAAGAATGCTCCCTTAGCAGCAATTACAGCATTGCAGACCTTTGGCATTCTAGCAGTTAATTTGCTGTGGTAATCTGGAGAAATTTCACCCCATGCTTCAAGAAGCCCCTCCCACAAGTTGGTTTGGGTTGATGGGCACTGAGCATACCATACTATCAGCTGCTCCAACAACAGCTCAATGGGGTTAAGATCTGGTGACTGCACTGGCCACTCCATTACAGATAGAATACCAGATGCCTGCTTCTTCCCTTAATATTTCTTGCATAATTTGGAGGTGTGCTTTAAGTCATTGTCCTGTTGTAGGATGAAATTGGCCCCAATCAAGCGCTGTCCACAGGGTATGGCATGGCATTGCAAAATAGAGTGATAGCCTTCCTTATTCAAAATCTCTTTTACCTTGCACAAATCTCCCACTTTACCAGAACCAAAGCAACCCCAGACCATCACATTACCTCCACCATGCTTGACAGATGCCGTCAGGCACTCTTCCAGCATCTTTTCAGTTGTTCTGCATCTCACAAATGTTATTCTGTGTGATCCAAACACCTCTAACTTGGATTCGTCTCTCCATAACACTTTTTTCCAATCTTCATCTGTCCAATGTTTGCGTTGTTTTGCCAATATTAATCTTTTCATTTTATTATCCACTCTTAGATATGGCTTTTCCTTTGCCACTCTGCCCTGAAGGCCAGGGAATTGCCTCTTCACTGTAGACAATGACATGGGCGTTTTGTGTATACTATTTAACGAAGCTGCCAATTGAGGACCTGTGAGGCGTCTATTTCTCAAACTACAGACTCTAATGTACTTGCCTTGTTACTCAGTTGTGCAGCATGGCCTCTCACTTCTCATTTTACTCTGGTTACAGCCTGTTAGTGCTCTCCTCTGAAGGGAGAGGTACACACCATTGTAGGAAATATTTAGTTTCTTGACAACTTCTTTCTTGGAATAGCCTTCATTTCTAAGATCAAGAATAGACTGTTAAGTTTCACATGAAAGTTCTTTTTTCTGGCCATTTTGAGAGTTTCATGTAACCAACAAATGTAATGCTCCAGATTCTCAACTAGCTCAAAGGAAGGTGAAGTTTATAGGTTCTCTAATCAGCCAAACTGTTTTCAGCTGTGCTAACATATTGCACAAGGGTTTTCAAGGGTATTCTAACCATCCATTAGCCTTCTTACACAGTTAACAAACACAAAGTACCATAAGAACCCTGGAGTGATGGTTGTTGGAAATGGGCCTCTATACACCTATGAAGATATTGCATTAGAAACCAGACGTTTGCAGCTAGAATAGCCATTTATCACATTAACGATGTATAGAGTGTATTTCTGAATAATTTAATGTTAACTTCATTGGAAAAAAAACTGTTCTCATCTTTAAAAACAAGGAAGTTTCTAAGTGACCCTAAACTTTTGAACGGCAGTATATATATATATATCGTTGTCACCATAAAAGGAGGAAGGCCGAGACACATTTCTTGCACAGGGGCCCCAAACTGTCTTTGTCCGCCCCTGTAACCACCTATCAGATACTTGTTTGCTGATTGACAGTCACTTAACAGCCTGTTTAAAAAGCAAATAGTGCATTAGAAGCACACTCACCAATTTCTAATAGATCAATCCGTGTGCATAGATTGCCACTGTTCTGGGCATCACAGTCCCTGTTTATACAGAACTATGCACTGCCTAGAGCAATGATCTTTAGTGCAAACCAAAAGATTTTTTTGCCCAATGAATTACCATTTTGCCTATTCATCGGATGTTCGTCAGACTGTTTAGACTGCATGGTTATTGTGAAATGAGTGTTCCCAATAATAGTCTTTTATAGTAATTGTGTCAGGTAACTAGACCTTAAGAAAGCAGTATGTCATATGACAAACTGTGTAATATACTAAAAGAAAATGGTCCTAAATTGCTCAGCTCGCTAGCTACATAAGCTTAGAGAGAACATTGCTTGAACTATTTTATTATACAAAAAAAGGCTTCTGTGTTCCCAGTCAACTGAACTGATGCGCAACAGGTCGGCATAAAAGATTGTTCAAGAGTTATACAAATTGAACTGGCAGCAACAAATGTACTAAATAAAAACATAACACTACTCAACTTTTAAAGCCCATCTGCTTAGCAACAATGCCCTTGTGGTTTTATCCCTTTTTAACCAGCCAGGAGTGTTGTGACTGGTAAGGATAATCATTTGTAAATCATTTAAAATATACTGTGCTCTCTCAACATATAAAAGTATTTCTTTTTAATTTAAGATGGATTTGTGCTACAAGTCTTCTTATATAATTTCTGTAAGAAATAGTAACCAATATAAAAATTATAGACAATTTAAACCACAAAATACGTGTTATATTCTCAGGTTAAATACTGTAAAATTAATAAAGAGAAACTCCATGTATTGTCACATGAGAACTAGCTTCAGTCCTAAGTAATGTATTGTCTCACCAGAGATTCCTGACCTGATGTTGAACTGTTCCTGTCATTTGAGCAGTGAAAAGAATAGGTCAATAGTCCTTAGTGTCACCTTCAACTTATAATTATGTAGTTTTCAAGCAGATGTGTTCACTGGGTATTAAATTCCATCACTATACCATAAAATAAGACTTAAGAAGAATATTTTATCATAGTTTCAAAATAACAATAAAATAACTCCTATAAATACCAATTACCATGAAAATCTATAAACATATAATTTTACCTAGAGTCACAAATTAATGCAATGCTATTACAAAATTGCTTGGAAATACATAATGTCACTATTGACAACATATAATTTACCAATACTAGAACCTGTGCTACATTTTTATAGGATTACATTTCTAAATTATATTTGTAAATTACTATAAAGATAAGACTCTATTGTAAATTTTAAGCATGTCTAGAAAACCCCTTACTTACCACTACTACCCACTGGCTGAACAACACAATAAAGGAGCTTGTTTATACAGTGTCAGGGACTAGGACTTAACAGCAGTATGCATAGAGTTGTCATCTGGCAGTATTATAGTTATTCCTAATATTAATGCTTTGGAAGAGTGGTGGGATGAGATAACCAGATCAATCCATGGAGGACCAACTTTGAGTTGGATTTGAACAGGTCGCCACAAATTTGAACAGCCTGTGTATCGATTCAAGAGGATCGTCTACCAAAAATGCCAGCCACTGAAGACTCACAGAGTGAGTTAATGGCATCAGTTGCGCTTCACAATAATGCTCTACAGCTATCACATGACATGGTCTCGCGCTGCCCATCAGTGGGGCTATCAAAGGCAGTATAAACAATGGTGATTGGCCAAAGAGAGCCATTTTATGCTTGTACAGCATAATGTGGAGATAGGAGGTCAGAGCGCATAGTTCATTTCACGTAGGGATAGTAAAAGACCTAATGTGATTGTGGTGTACTATTTCCGTGCTGATGTACCAGATAAAAAATAGGAGTGATAGTCTCAGTCTGTGATATGTAGTGAAGTCTTGTACCTGTATAGTCACTCAGTGTAGAAAAACGCAATATGGTAGGCACTCCATGTTACGCTATGATGCTCGTGAAGGAGATATTAGCAGAAAGACAGAGTTCCGGCACTCACATGTTGAAAAATAGTTGTTTTAATGTAATCAATGCAAATCCAAATTGACGTTTCAGGCCATCCCAGGTTTTTTTTTAATAACTGAAATAAGCCTAGGATGGGCTAAAACATCTATTTGGATTTGCATTAATTTCACTAAATCAGCTACTTTACAACATGTGAGTGCCGGAACTCTTTGTCTATCTACTAGTCACTCAGTACGACTGAATTAATTGATATGAGATATGCTTAATAGCAGTCTTCTTTGAATGAAAATTCTATGAATGGAATTTTGAGGGAAATTTTGGTGAATCTAGCCAGTTTAAATTTTAAAATATGTGCTGCCCTTTTTGTGGTAGGTAATTGTTTAAGTATAATATATTTTATTATAGCATTGTACTATATGTGTGTTTAAGGATAGATAATTTTCATTTTTACATTTTCATTTGTTCCTCACTTCAATGTAGCTTGTAACAGCTTGTTTATTTTCAAGGTGAGTTGTAGCTTCAAATGACACCATTCATTTTACTATATAATATACTGTAATGGTAAAAAAAAAACAAAATTGACAAGCCATAAGTAGAGATGGGCGAGTCCGAACAATAAAGTTCGGCGTCTGTACCGAACACCTACTTTTTGGGGCACAGACACTGAACACAGACTTCACCAGGAAGTCTGTGTTACTGTTTGGGTTTGGCTGCCCGAACACCGGGTGTTTGTCACGCTGTCATGTGCATGACAGCGTAGCAAACACCGCTTCTGATTGGTAGTGAAATCATCCCCGCCAGTCAGAGAGCCACGGTTCCAATGCTTTCAAAATACAGCGTGAGCCCGCAGCTGTGAACTGAGGTATAAAGTTTACCTCTGGTCACTGGTGTCAGCTGATGGGACAACAGCTTCCATCATCCGACACCTGCTTCCGCTAATAACAGCGAGAGCAGGAGCGGCTGATGAGAGTATTCATTAGCCGACTCCTGCGCTGTAAATAAATAACTTAAAAAAAATGTCATAGGTTCCCCTGTATTTTTGTTAACCAGCCAGGCAAAACTCACAGCTGGGGGCTGCAACCTTCAGCTGTCAGCTTCAGCAAGGCTAGTTATCAAGAATAGATGGGTGCCAAATAGTAAAAAAAAAAAAAGATGTGGGTCCCACCATTTTTGACAACCAGCCTTGTTAAAGCAGACAGCTGGGGGCTAGTATTCTCAGGCTGGTAAGGAGCCATGGATATTGTCCTCCCCAGCCTAAAAATAGCAGCCCGCAGCTGCCCAGAATAGGGGCATCTACTAGATGCTCCAATTCTGGCGCTTTGCTCGGTTCTTCCCACTTGTCCTGTAGCAGTGGCAAGTGGGGTTCATATTTATGGGGTTGATGTCACAATTGTATTGTCAGGTGACATCAAGCCCACTGGTTAGTAATGGAGAGGCATCTGTAAGACACATATCCATTACTAACCTTACAGTTGTATGGTAAATAAAGACACAGCCAGAATAAAGACCTTTATTTGAAATAAAACAAAACACAGTTTTCCTTTTTTATTTAAAAATAACAAACACAGTTATACTCACCAAACACCTACTGAAGCACTCGTTCTCCTATAAAAAAAATTAAAATAAAAAAAACAATATCCCTCACCTCTCCGTCATAATACATGTCTGGGGGAAAAACAATTTTCAACCTGGACGGTGCCAAAATGTGACCATCTAGACTAAGAACTACTGGTGACTGAACTGCTGTGAGTGCTCCGTTCTCAGCCGGGCTGAACTGCAATGACCTTGGTGACATCCCCGCTAGCACCATGAGAGTTTTTGACAGCGTGGCTCTCTGACTGGCGGGGATGGTTTCACCACCAATCAGAACTGGTGTTTAACGTGCTGTCATGCACATGAAAGCGCAGCAAACACTGCATGTTTGGACCCCTCATTCAAGTGAACGGGGTCCGGGTTCGGGTCCAGGTACTGTTCTGGTACCCGAACCCAAACTTTTTGTAACTGTTCGGCCAAACCCGCCAGACCTGAACATCCAGGTGTCCACCCATCTCTAGCTATAAGGTTATGGAAATTAACCCCCTAACCCCCGGATCTTTTTTTGTTTTAGTTTTTCACTCCTCTTCTTTCCACAGCCATAACTTTTTTATTTTACCGTCAACATGGCCATGTGAGAGCTTATTTTTTGCGGAACAAGTTGAACATTTGAATGATACCATTGGTTTTACCATGTATTGTAAGAGAAAATGGGAAAATAATTACAAGTGCGATGAAATTGCAAAAAAACTGCAATCCCACACTTGTTTTTTGTTTGGCTTTTTTGCTACGTTCACTAAATGCCAAAACTCACCTGCCATTATGATTCTTCAGGTCGTCATGAGTTCATAGTCACCAAACATGCCTAGGTTCTCTTTTATCTAAGTGGTAAAAAATAACCAAAATCTGCAGAAAAAAAAAATTTGCGCAATTTTCCGATACCCATACCGTCTCCATTTTTTCGTGATCTGGGGTTGGGTGAGGACTTATTTTTTGCATGCTGAGCTGATGTTTTTAATAATGCCACATTTGTGCAGATATGTTCTTTTGATCGCCTGATTCTGAATGCGGCGATACCAAATATGTATAGGTTTGATTTTTATTGTTTTATTTTGATCGGGGCGAAAGAGGGGTGATTTGAACATTTATTTTTTTTTTATATATATTTTTAAACACATTTTTAAAAATTTTTGCATGCTTCAATAGCCTCCATGGGATGCTAGAAGCATGCACTACTTCATCACATCTGCTACATAGAGGTGAAGCACAGATCACCTCTATGCAGCAGAATTGCAAGCTTGCTATGAGCGCCGACCACAGGGTGGCGCTCATAGCAATCTGCCATCAACAAGCATAGAGGTCTCAGGGAGACCTCAGGTTGTTATGACAATGCACCGATGACCCCCAATCATGTGACGGGGTCAGTGGTGTGAGCACCTCCGGCCATGCGGCTGGGAGCGCTTGTTAAATGCCGCTGTCAGAGTTTAGTTAACTAGTTAATGGGCACGGGCGGATCGCGATTCCACTGATGCCCATTGCGCGCACATGTCAGCTGTTGATATCAGCTGAAATGTCACGGCTTTGAGATGGGCTCACTGTCGAGCCCTCCTCAAAGCTGGGGATACTGCCAGATGACGAACTATCCCGTCAGCTGGCAGAAAAGGGTTAAGAAAGTAGCAAGTGTTGCTAAGATCTGGAAATCAAATTTTGAAGGACCTAGCTCAAAACTGTAGCATGTGGCAATTGGGGATTAAAAAAAAGATTGACAGCAAATGTGTTTAGCCAGATGAAACCTCAAAATGGATCAAATTTTGTGGGATAATTGTGGGCTGCCCCTGTTCATCGATGTGCCATTTATCATTTTTGTAAACTGAGAGGGATGGAATCCTTGAACTTAGATACTTTCTTTCTGGCAGATCATAGCGCATGTAGGTCAAGACTCAAGATGTCAGCACTGTGCCATGAAGAGGCATTCACAAGAGAATCTTATGCCAATACAACTCCTGGGATTAATGTGTGGGGTGGCAAAATGTAGGATAGCTGGACCCCTTTAGTCTTCATTCCAGCAACACTAACAGCTCAGTGTTACATTAAGTTGGACTCGGAATCAGTTATATGGCCATTTCTCTAAAGTGTCCAAGAAGCCATGTTTCAAAACAACAATGCCAAACTGCATGTTGCTGGTACTGCTCGAAGCAGCCTCTCTGGACTAAATATGCTACCTTTGCCTCAGTGTCTCCAGACTTTTCTACAGTGGATACGGAAAGTATTCAGACATTTTCCACTCTTTGTTTCATTGCAGCCATTTGGTAAATTCAAAAAGTTCATTTTTTCTCATTAATGTACACTTTGCACCCCATCCGGACCGTAAAAAAACAGAAATGCAGTAATTTTTGCAAATTTATTAAAAAAGCGTACATTAATATTAAAAAAATGAACTTTTTTGAATTTACCAAATGGCTGCAATGAAACAGAGTGAAAAATTTAAAGGGGTCTAAACACTTTCCATACCCACTGTATGTTAACACTTGCTATAAATTACATATTTTGAGGAATGTGGACTTCAGCAGGTCCTAGCTATCAAGGCAACCCGTTGACATCCCGTGATCATGTTGCATGTTGTCAACAAGGATGAGAAGACTTAAATGTTACTGTAAGACAATGACTGTGGCATATAAGAGGTTAAATAGCAGTGAATGGCAGTTTCAGAAAATAAAATGTCTTGCTTGCAACTCAATTTTGAAGTAAGTCTTTGTTCACACATTGCACTTTTTTGGCATTTTTTCAGCATTTTTAATGCAAATTTTCAGCTGCATTTTACAGTACCATCAAAGTGTAGGGGATTTCAAATCTCTCATGCACACAGCTTTTTTTTGTCCTCAGTATTTTGTGCAAAACCTTGGTTTTTGCAGAATGTGGCATGTCACTTATTTTCTCATTTTTTCTGTGTTTTTCATAGAATGTTAGAGTTAGAAGAGACCTCAAAGGTCATTGTTTCCCACCCCCTGCTCAATGCAGCACAGGATTCACTGAACCATCTCAGACAGATGTATGTCCAGCCTCTGTTTGAAGACTTCCATTGAACAAGATCTCTTCACCTCTCATGGCAGTCTGTTCCACTCATCATCTAACCTCACTGTCAATAAGTTTTTTTCTAATATCTAATCTGTGTCTTCTCCCTTTTAAGTTTCATTCCATTGCTTCTCGTCTTTCCATGTGCAAATGAGAATAAGGATGATCCCTCTGCACTGTGACATCCTTTCAGACATTTGTATACTATTAAGTCTCCTCTTAGCCTTCTTTTTTTGCAAGCTAAACATTCCCAGATCCTTTAATCACTCCTTGTAGGACATAACCTGCAGTCCACTCACCATCCTGTTAGCTCTTCTCTAGACTTGCTATAGTATTTTAATGTCTTTTTTAAAATGTGGTGCCCAGAACTGGACACAATATTTCAGTTGAGGCATGACCAAGGAGGTGTAGAGGAGGATAATTACTTCACGTGATCTAGACTCTATGCTTCTATTAATACATCCTAGAACTGTGTTTGCTTTTTTGCTGCTGCATCACCCTGTTGACTCATGTGCAGCCTGTGATCTCTAAGTATACCCAAGTCTTTTTCACATGTGCTGTTGTTTAGTTCTACTCCTCCCCTTCTGCAGATGTAATTTTCGCTTTTCTTGCCAAGATATAGAATCTTGCATTTCTCCCTGGTAAATACCATTCTTTAGGTCCTGTCACATTTAGCTATGCTCCAGCGATATAGACAACAATCTGACTGAAACTAGATCGTTGGAGCGTTGCTGTTAGGTCGCTGTAGTGATGTCAAACACAGCAACTCCAGAACGATGCAGGAGCGATCCAGTGACGTACTTATCGCTCTCGCTGGTTCTTAGCTCCATGAAAAAACATTGCAGGCATCGTTGCTTTTGCTGTCAAACATGAGGATACACGCCGACCTGACGACCAAATAAAGTTCTGGACTTTTAGCTCCGACCAGCGATGTCACAGCAGGATCCTGATCGCTGCTGTGTGTCAAACACAAAGAGATCGCTATCCAGGACGCTGCAACGTCACGGATCGTTGTCGTTCTCGTTGTAAAGTTGCTAAGTGTGAAGGTACCTTATTAGTCGCTGCCCATTGTTCACGCTTATCTAGATCCTTCATCCTTCCATTCTCTGTCTTTTCTAGTGTAAAGGTACCGTCACACTAAGTGACGCTGCAGCGATACCGACAACGATCCGGATCGCTGCAGCATCGCTGTTTGGTCGCTGGAGAGCTGTCACACAGACAGCTCTCCAGCGACCAACTATGCTGGTAACCAGGGTAAACATCGGGTTACTAAGCGCAGGGCCGCGCTTAGTAACCCGATGTTTACCCTGGTTACCAGCGTAAAAGTAAAAAAAAAAAATACTACATACTTACCTTCCGCTGTCTGTCCCTCGGCGCTCTGCTTCTCTGCCCTGTGTAAGCACAGCGGCCGGAAAGCACAGCGGTGACATCACCTCTCTGTTTTCCGGCCGCTGTGCTTACACAGGGCAGAGAAGCAGAGCGCCGAGGGACAGATAGCGGAAGGTAAGTATGTAGTGGTTTTTTTTTTTTTTTTACTTTTACGCTGGTAACCAGGGTAAACATCGGGTTACTAAGCGCGGCCCTGCGCTTAGTAACCCGATGTTTACCCTGGTTACCAGCGAAGACATCGCTGAATCGGCGTCACACACGCCGATTCAGCGATGTCAGCAGGAAGTCCATCGATGAAATAAAGTGCTGGACTTTCTGCAGCGACCAACGACATCACAGCAGGATTCTGATCGCTTCTGTGTGTCAAACTGAACGATATCGCTATCCAGGACGCTGCAACATCACGGATCGCTAACGATATTGTTCAGTGTGACGGTACCTTTAGCTTTCTCTACTAGCTTTGCATCCTCTGCAAATTTGATTAGTTTACCTTCAGTTCCCTTATCTAGGTCACTTTAAAAAATGTTGAACAACACTGGGACCAGGACAGAGCCTTGTGGTTCCCCACTTGAAACACTCTTCAATTGGATGTGCAAACATTTATTACCACTCTTTGAGTACTATCACTGAGCCAGTTATGAATCCACATAATTGTAGCCTTGTCAATCACATACTTGGTCATTTTTTCAATAAGGATAGTATAAGATAATTTGTCAAATGCTTTACTGAAGTTGAGATATAATATGACTACTGCATTTCCCTGATCTACCTAGTCAGTGATTATATCATAGAAGGAAATTAGATTAATCTGGCATGATTTGTTTGCTAGACACCCATGCTGGCTCTCGTTAATTACTGTATTCTTATCCAATTACATACATACATGCTGTTTAACAATTTTTTCAAAGCTCTTTACTGGTATAGAAGTGAAGCTCACTGGCCTGCAATTTCCTGAAAGCAATGGGTTGTGCATAAAAATGCTGAAAAAACGCTGCAAGAAAGTATGTATCAATATTCGCTGCAATTTTTGGGCCAAAACCTGATGAAGTAGAATCAGATTTTTTTTTGCGCTAAACTTTATCAGCATGTACAAGAGAAAGAATGTACCCTGACAAAAACGATTTAAGAAAATGCAACAAAACACAACAAAAACTAAGCAAAACCTGCATTTTTGAGACAAGTTCTTTACTGCCAAGAGAGCACGTTTTGATTTAGGAAAAAAAATGCATGAAAGATACAATGTGTGAACATAGCATGAGAGTAGAAAATGCATCATTAACTTGTACAGTGGCAAGAACAGTTTTAAAGGGCCTTTGTAATACAGTTGTTTGGTCTTTAACAAAAGTTGCTTGTTGCATTGGAGTTGGAAGTGGGCCCGCTTATCTCTCTGACCCCTGTGCAGCTGCACAGGAGGCATCAATGATATTTCCATCCCTGAACTTGTAAACATTTGCTATCCAAAATATAGGCGTTATTTATTGCTCAGTTGTATAGTTCTAAAGCTGAAGGAAATACATTAGTACACAATAAATTCCACTGTACTACTATTGGTCACTCTCTAAAACCTTGTGGTCTTGACATGGTACCACACATGTCTCTGGGAAATTGGCAATAGAGTATTGAGAATACATGGACAATAAAAATTATAATTTCACTGGTTTAAATTACTGTTAATTTCACAGAAACATCTATTAAATCTAACTTAAATGGTTGATTACAAGAATAATTCCTGGATATCAGTAGCAGCATCTAGGAATTGATTTATAGGATATAGCGAAACGTCCATGCAACCTCAATTTTTAACTTTGTAATCTCCCAAAGCATTAATGACAATGCATGTAACATTATTATACAAGGTTTTCTTATATAGTACATTTTTATGGCTTTTTAGTACAGATTTTTTTTCATCGCATGTGACTTTAAAATGTTATCACTAATTTCCTAATAGATCATCATAAAAATTTTACGTTATGTTCTTGTGTCAAGTAATCGTTCTTGAGAGCATTGCTGACATTTTAGAATGTAAAGGCATAGAGCAAATAGCAATGATAATAAAACGTATAGCAAATACTTCCACCAAAAATATCTATTATTAAATAAAATAATTTCTTTTATAGCTCTTAAAGGAAATGGTGACTTTTCAGTGGCATCTATGATTCCTAATTAAATGGTTTCTGAGAAAGAGAAACATTGTACTATAATAAATATGAAAATCTTACAATGAGGAATATTGCCCTCCTGACTTAATTGTTTAGTAACGTGCAGTGTAATCCCCACAGAAAAATGAGAATAGGATTATTCTCTTTTTAATGTTTATTCTTTATTCATCACATTGGCTTGATCACTAAGGAAGCTAGAAAGCTTTAAAGTTAATTGGATTAGTCATCTTAAAATATTCATTAGGAACGCCTCAGAGGTTTTGTATTATGAAGGCTGACCATTTAAAAAACAGCATAGAAATCGAGATATAACTCCCAGGCTGATTTGGAAGGTCATGAAAACATCGTAAAAGCCTAGCTGTAAAACTGTTATTTCATTGTAGAATAATGAAACTGCAAGGAGAATTGTTAATCCAGCAAAATAACACAATGGTTCAGATGTAACTTAT
The DNA here is from genome assembly GCF_032444005.1 of Ranitomeya imitator. NCBI lineage: Eukaryota > Metazoa > Chordata > Amphibia > Anura > Dendrobatidae > Ranitomeya > Ranitomeya imitator. The sequence goes on along the minus strand of NC_091286.1, from coordinate 421,886,837 downwards.
GCAGAAAACTCAAGTTGAGTATATGGATGTTCAAAGAAAGCTATGATGCAATGTCATTAGGGGCGTTGGGCTAGATGGCACTCTTGATTTTCATAATTCTGGATCTATATCATGTTTAAGGGAAGTTTTATCAGAAAATGATCTATTGTTTAAATGGAATCTGTCAGTAAAATCAACCCTCCCCACCACCACTTAACTACATATATGGCCAAGCAGCCACTGAAATGGACAGCGAAAATACGTATTTGATACACTGCCTGTGTTATAAGTTTTTCACACCTACAAAGAATGGAGAGCTCTGTCCTTTTTATCATAGATACACTTCAACTGTGAGAGACAGAATCTAAAAATAAAAAATAAAAAAACACAAAAAATCACATTGCACGATTTTTACATAATTAATTTGCATTTTGTTGCATGAAAAAAAGTATTTAATACACTAGAAAAACAGAACTTAATATTTGGTACAGAAACCTTTGTTTGCAATTACAGAGGTCAGATGTTCCCTGTAGTTCTTGACTAAGTTTGCACATACTGCAGCAGGGATTTTGGCCCACTCCTCCATACAGATCTTCTCTAGATCTTTCAGGTTTTAAGGCTGTCTCTAGGAAACATTGAGTTTCAGCTCCCTCTAAAAATTTTGAGTTCAGGTCTGGAGACTAGCAAGGCCACTTCAAGACCTTTAAATTCTTCTTACGCAGCCACTCCTTAGTTGCGCTGATTGTGTGTTTGGGGTCATTGCCATGCTAGAAGGCCCAGCCACTACCCATCTTCAATGCTCTTACTGAGGGAAGGAGGATGTTGACCAAAATCTCAAATTAATTGATGTTCAGTGTGAATGTTGCCCTTCAGTTTTTTATTACCTCTTTGATGGTCATAAGAAGTAAACAAAAAATATTTAGACACATAAATAAATTGTAGTGATGAGTAGGGTTGAGCGAAACGGGTCGGTCATTTTCATAAGTCGCCCCCCTGTGTGGGGTCGGCCATGCGGTACGCGACTTTCGCACCAAAGTCGCATTTCAATGACGCGAAAAGCGCCATTTCTCAGCCAATGAAGGTGGACGCAGAGTGTGGGCAGTGTGATGACATAGGTCTCAGTCCTCACCATCTTAGAGAAGGGCATTGCAGTGATTGGCTTGCTTTCTGCAGCATCACAGGGGCTATAAAGGGGCAGAAAACATACAGTCTAACAGTGGGCCTGATTTCTTGCCAATTCTCCCATATATAAAAAAAAAATAGTGAGAGATTAAGATTGGCAATGTTGCCTCAGTGCCAGTGCTGTGTGTGGCATCTGTCTCTAATTTTGTGTCACATTAAACCTAGTGTGTAATACTGGGCCAGATTTCTTTTAACCCTTTTCTGACCTCGGACGCTTCCCCTCGGCGACCTAGCACGCCACCAGTGCTGCTGCTTCACCACGTGCTGACCTCCGGATCTCTGTAGCACCGCTGTGCACTACACACCCCAGATGTACACATTGCATTTAGTGTGGTGATAGCCAGTACATTGTCAAAGGGATCCCCCTACTGGCCATACGCATTATCCTTCCATTCCAGATAAATTGAACTGTTCTGAAGAAGGTCCATCTGGGACCGAAAACGTTCAACATACTGGTTCTATGTCTGGATAATAATAAACCATAGAGGTCCTTGAGACCTCTATGGTTACTGATCGCCGGCAGCTGTGAGCGCCACCCTGTGGTTGGCGCTCACAGCACATCTGATTTTCAGCTACATAGCAGTGAACAGCAGATCGCTGCTATGTAGCAGAGGCGATCGTGCTGTGTCTGTTTCTAGCCTCCCATGGAGGCTATTGAAGCATTGCAAAAATAAAAAAAAGTAAAAAAAAATGTGAAAAAAATAAAAAAAATATAAAAGTTTAAATCACCCCCCTTTCGCCCCAATCAAAATAAATCAATAAAAAAATATCAAATCTACGCATATTTGGTATCGCCGTGCTCAGAATTGCCCGATCTATCAAATAAAAAAAGCATTAACCTGATCGCTAAACAGCGTAGCGAGAAAAAAATTTGAAACGCCAGAATTACGTTTTTTTGGTCGCCGTGACATTGCATTAAAATGCAATAACGGGCGATCAAAAGAACGTATCTGCACCAAAATGCTATCATTAAAAACATCATCTCGGCACGCAAAAAATAAGCCCTCAACCGACCCCAGATCATGAAAAATGGAGACGCTACGGGTATCGGAAAATGGCACAATTTTTTTTCTTTTTTTAGCAAAGTTTGGAATTTTTTTCACCACTTAGGTAAAAAATAGCCTAGATATGTTAGGTGTCCATGAACTCGTACTGACCTGGAGAATCATAATGGCAGGTCAGTTTTAGCATTTAGTGAACCTAGCAAAAAAGCCAAACAAAAAACAAGTGTGGGATTGCACTTTTTTTGCAATTTCACAGCACTTGGATTTTTTTTCCTATTTCTAGTACACAACATGCTAAAACCAATGATGTCGTTCAAAAGTACAACTTGTCCCACAAAAAATAAGCCCTCACATGGCCAAACTGACAGAAAAATAAAAAAGTTATGGCTCTGGGAAGGAGAGGAGTGAAAAACGAACACGGAAAAACGAAAAATCCCAAGGTCATGAAGGGGTTAAATTCTCCCTGAAAAAAAACAGTGGGAGATTAAGATTGGCATTTCTGCTTCAGTGCCAGTCCTGTGTGTGCCACCTGTCTTAAATTTTGTGCCACATTAAACCTAGTGTGTAATACTGGGCCAGATTTCTTTTAAATTTTCCCTGAAAAAAAAAATAGTGGGAGATTAAGATTGGCATTTCTGCTTCAGTGCCACTCCTGTGTGTGCCACCTGTCTCAAATTTTGTGCCACATTAAACCTAGTGTGTAATACTGGGCCAGATTTCTTTTAAATTCTCCCTGAAAAAATAAAAATAGTGGGAGATTAAGATGGGCATTTCTGCTTCAGTGCCAGTCCTGTGTGTGCCACCAGTCTCAAATTTTGTGCCACATTAAACCTAGTGTGTAATGCTGGGCCAGATTTCTTTTAAATACTCCCTGAAAAAAAAAATAGTGGGAGATTAAGATTGGCATTTCTGCTTCAGTGCCACTCCTGTGTGTGCCACCTGTCTCAAATTTTGTGCCACATTAAACATACTGTGTAATACTGGGCCAGATTTCTTTTAAATTCTCCCTGAAAAAATAAAATTAGTGGGAGATTAAGATTGGCATTTCTGCTTCAGTGCCAGTCCTGTGTGTGCCACCTGTCTCAAATTTTGTGCCACATTAAACCTAGTGTGTAATACTAGGCCAGATTTCTTTTAAATTCTCCCTGAAAAAATAAAAATAGTGGGAGATTAAGATTGGCAATTTTGCCTCATTTCCAGTGCTGTGTGTGCCGCCTGTCTCAAATTTTGTGCCACATTAAACCTAGTGTGTAATACTGGGCCAGATTTCTTTTCAATTCTCCCTGAAAAAAAAATAGTGAGAGATTAAGATTGGCATTTCTGCTTCAGTGCCACTCGTGTGTGTGCCACCTGTCTCAAATTTTGTGCCACATTAAACCTGGTGTGTAATACTGGGCCAGATTTCTTTTCAATTCTCCCTGAAAAAAAAAATTGTAGGAGATTAAGATTGGCAATTCTGCCTCATTGCCAGTGCTGTGTGTGGCATCTGTCTCTAATTTTGTGCCACAGAACATATACTGTATAAGAGTGGGCCACATTTCTTCAATATTCTCCCAGAAAAAATAAAAAGGGGGAGATTTTTGTTGGTAGTGTCTGCATCATCGTCAGTCCTGTTAGTGGCATATCTGTCTGCCACTGAAGCTGTGTACTGTTATGCATTGGGCCTTATTTTCCCTGCAGTCTCACCCACCTATAAAGGGATATATAAATCCAACAGAAGTTTGAGTTCACCTTGTAGCTGGTTTTACAGTAACAAATACCGTTAGTTTGGTTACGTTTTTCAAACAATGAGGAAGTCTGGTGGAAGAGGTCGTGGCCGTGGGCTGTCATTGCCAGCTGGTAATGATGGTAGTGGTGGTGGAGCATCAGGTGGTCGTGGGAAAAGCAATATAGCACCTAAGTCTCGAGTTGTTGAGCCAGCTTCTGGCTACACAAGGCCTCGAACGCTCCCTTTTCGTAGAGTAGGAAAACCGCTTTTAAAGCCGGAGCAGCAAGAACAAGTTTTGGCTTTCCTTGCTGACTCAGCCTCTAGCTCTTTCGCCTCCTTTTCTGAAACTGCTAAATGTAAAAGCAGCGCATCGTTAGTGGATGTTCACGGTCAGGGACAAGTCGCTTCCTTGTCTTCTTCACCAAGAACAACAGAGAAGGATGCGTCAGGCGACACAACGGGTTACTCCATGGAGCCCTTTACACATACCGTTCCTGGGTTAGAAAGTGAAACAGTTAACAGGCCATGCCCATTACAAGTTGAATCGGACATGGAGTGCACAGATGCACAGCCACAGCCAGATTACTATGCTGTTCCTTTGACTCAGACCAGAACATTGCCCTCGCAGTATACTGATCCAGAATCAGACCCTGATGAGACTATGGTGCCCCGTCACGAATGCTATACCACCGGCTTACACGGTGACACAGACGAAGTTGCACACGAGATAGAAGAGGAGGTCATAGATGACCCAGTTGTTGACCCCGATTGGCAGCCATTGGGAGAACAGGGTGCAGGCGGCAGTAGCTCTGAAGCGGAGGAGGAGGAGCTGCAGCAAGCATCAACATCGCAACAGGTTCCATCTGCCAGGCCCGTATCTGGCCAAAAAAGTGTGGCAAAACCAAAACCAGTTGTAGGACAGCGTGGACATCCGGTTAAAGAAGCTCAGTCTGTAATGCCTGAAAAGGTATCCAATAGTAGAAAGAGTGCAGTCTGGCATTTTTTTAAACAACATCCAAATGATCAGCGCAAAGTCATCTGTCAAAAATGTTCAACTACCTTAAGCAGAGGTCAGAATCTTAAAAGTCTAAATACAAGTTGCATGCGTAGACATTTAACCACCATGCATTTGCAAGCCTGGACTAACTACCAAACGTCCCTTAAGGTTGTAGCACCCTCAGCCAATGAAGCTAGTCAGCAACGCTACATCCCTTCCATCACTGTAAGCCTACCATTTCCCGCACCACCTGCAGTAAATGTGCAGGTTTCGTTGCCAAGCCAAAGCAGTCAGGGAATCACCAGTTTCGTAGTAGGAAACACTGCATGTAGGGCACCAGCAAGAATACCATCTCCAACCCTCTCTCAGACTGCCATGTCCACCGGCACCCCCGCTAGTTCCACGATCTGCAGCTCTCCAGTCCAGCTCACCCTACATGAGACTCTCATTAGGAAAAGGCAGGGCCGCCATCAGGGCATGACAGCCATGACTGGCGTATGGGGCCCGGTGGGTAGAGGGGGCCCGCATCGGGCCCCGTCTCATCTGTTCACCGGGCCCCCCCTGCAGGTGCTGCGGCACACTATTGACGTGCGGGCCCGTGCCCGCACATCAATAGTTAACAGCCGCCGCCAGCCAGTCGGAGGCTGGCAGCTGACTTGAGCGGCCGCAGTGCGCAGTCGCACTTCGCCGGCGTCTGACGTCATTGTCAGCTGCCGGCGAGTTCCCCCTTCACCTGCGTCACTGCATGGAGGAAGTGAGCTTCGCCCGCCGTGTGAGCATGGCAAGGTAAGGACTCTTTTTTTTTTCTTGAGAGCGGCGATCGGCGGGGGGGGGGGGGGCCCGGGTCAGAATGCTGGGCACGCTGGGGCAGAGATGCTGGACAAAGGGGCAGAAAGCTGGACACAGGGGCATTATGCTGGACAAAGGGGCAGTATGCTGGACACAGGAGCAGAATGCTACACAGGGGCAGAATGCTGGACACGCTGGGGCAGATATGCTGGACAAAGGGGCAGAAAGATGGACACAGGGGCATTATGCTGGACACAGGGGCATTATGCTGGACAAAGGGGCAGAAAGCTGGACACAGGGGCATTATGCTGGACAAATGGGCAGTATGCTGGACACAGGGGCAGAATGCTGGACACGCTGGGGCAGAGATGCTGGACACAGGGGCATTATGCTGGACACAGGGGCATTATGCTGGACAAAGGGGCAGTATGCTGGACACAGGAGCAGAATGCTACACAGGGGCAGAATGCTGGACACGCTGGGGCAGATATGCTGGACAAAGGGGCAGAAAGATGGACACAGGGGCATTATGCTGGACACAGGGGCATTATGCTGGACAAAGGGGCAGTATGCTGGACACAGGAGCAGAATGCTACACGGGCAGAATGCTGGACATGCTGGGGCAGAGATGCTGGACACAGGGGTAGAAAACTGGACACAGGGGCATTATGCTGGACACAGGGGCATTATGCTGGACAAAGGGGCAGTTTGCTGGACACAGGGGCAGAATGATACACAGGGGCAAAATGCTGGACACGCTGGGGCAGAGATGCTGAACACAGGGGCAGAAAGCTGGACACGGGCATTATGCTGGACACAGGGGCATTATGCTGGACAAAGGGGCAGTATGCTGGACACAGGGGCAGAATGTTACACAGGGGCAGAATGCTGGACATGCTGGGACAGAGATGCTGGACAAAGGGACAGAAAGCTGGACACAGGGGCATTATGCTGGACACAGGGGCATTATGCTGGACAAAGGGGCAGTATGCTGGACACAAGGGCAGAATGCTACACAGGGGCAGAATGCTGGACACGCTGGGGTAGAGATGCTGGACATAGGGGCATTATGCTGGACACAGGCATTATGCTGGACAAAGGGGCAGTATGCTGGACACAGAGGCAGTAGGCTGGATACAGGGGCAGAATGCTGGACACAGGGGCAGAATGCTGGACACAGGGGCAGAATGCTGGACACAGGGGCAGAGATGCTGGACACGGGCAGAATGCTGGACACAGGGGCAGTATGCTGGACACGGGCAGAATGCTGGACAAAGGGGCAGAATGCTGGACATGAGCAGAATGGAGATACGGGGTATGATGAAAGACATGGGGGAAGGATTGGAGACAGATGGGGCAGATTGGAGACACAGGAGGCATGATTGTAGACAAGTGGCAGGATTGCAGACATGGGGGCATGAATGGAGACACTGGGGGCAGAATTGGAGACAGATCGTGCAGGATCATGGGGCAGGATGGATATGATGGAGACAAATGGGTCAGGATGGGGAGATCATATGTGGCAGAATGGATACTGATGAGGGCAGGATGGGAGAACATATGGTTGACTCCAGGAATGAGACACACGTTGGCCAGGATGGGGAATATTATTACCATAGGGACTAATTTAGGGATATTATTACTGCAGTGATGTATTTATTTTATTTTTTGAGGATACTGTTTTATATGAGGGGGCGGTCCTGTTACTGTGCAGAGTGATACTATGTCGCCTCTTTTTCTTCATGTGTAATGTAGAAGTTGGGAAAAATTAAGTAATATGTTCTATAAGCAGAGCTCGAGATAACTGTGTTATTTCCTGCAGAGTCGAGTCCTGGCTGGATGAAGTGATGGCGGTCTGTGCTGGATGAAAGATGAAGGACTTCACCTAGAGACGTCACTGGTGAGTCAGTGTTACCTAAACACTGACACTATACACTGTATACTATATACAGAGCTCCTGTATATAATGTCACCAGTGATCACTGTATTATCTGTACACAGACACTGCATACTAAGTACAGATCTCCTGTGAATACTGGCACTTATGGTGATAGTATGGTGCTTTTTTTTATTACTGATCAGAATTGTAGTATTCAGTCACTATGTGGTGGTAATATGTGGTCTGGTCATGGTGCGGTGGTATTTGTTCCTTGTATGTGATATTATTGGTCATTTTAAAAATTTAAAAATAAATAAATAAATCTTTATTTTTATATAGCCCTAACATATTCCGCAGCGCTTTACAGTTTTGCACACATCATCATAAATAAAAATATACCTAAATTGTATTGCATATGTTAACAAATATTTAATAGGTTACAGTAGAGTAGGGCCCAGCCAAAAGTGTCTACCGTGTTATGGTGGCGGCTTAAAAAATCTTTTGGCCAAAACAAAAGCTGTCGGCAATATGTGTGATCTGGTGATGGGAACTGTTAATGTGTGATAGGTGAGAAGTGGAGTTTTTCCAAGAGAGAGCGGTGGGACTGTGGACAGTTTGAGGGGTGGAGCATGGAGGCGGGGCTGGGGTGGAGCCTGGGCGGAGTCTCAAGGGGGCCCTAAAAATTTTGCCAGTATGGGGCCCACGAAATTTCTAGTGGCAGCCCTGGGAAAAGGAAGTACTCATCCTCGCATCCGCGTACACAGGGTTTGAATGCCGACATTGCTAGACTAATCTCATTAGAGATGATGCCCTACCGGTTTCAAAGCCCTGATGGACTACGCTGAACCACGCTACGAGCTACCCAGTTGACACTTCTTTTCGAGAAAAGCCATCCCAGCCCTCCACCAGCATGTAAAAGACCGCATCGTCCATGCACTCAGGCAATCTGTGAGTACAAAGGTGCACCTGACAACAGATGCATGGACCAGTAGGCATGGCCAGGGACGTTACGTGTCCATCATGGCACACTGGGTTAATGTGGTGGATGCAGGGTCCACAGGGGACAGCAATATTGGGACAGTTCTGCCTAGCCCACGGTCTAGGAAACAGTTGGCTGTAGGCGTTCGCCCCCCCTCCTCCTCCTCGTCCTCCTGCAGAAGCGAGAGCTCGTCCACAGACGGCAGTCGCACAACCACTCCATCCGCAGCTGCCACTGTTGCACACGAGGTGTCCCATTATGGGACAGCTAGTGGCAAGCGTCAGCAGGCTGTATTGGCAATGAAGTGTTTGGGCGACAACGGACACACCGCGGAAGTTCTGTCTGTGTTCTTGCAGAAAGAAACTCAGTCATGACTGGGCAGTGTACATCTTGAGGCAGGCAGGGTCGTGAGTGATAACGGAAGGAATTTTATGGCTGCCATAGCGCTTTCCCAACTGAAACACATTCCTTGCCTGGCTCACACCTTAAACCTGGTGGAGCAGTGCTTCCTGAAAAGTTATCCGGGGTTACCCGACCTGCTCCTCAAAGTGCGCAGACTTTGCATGCATATCCGCCATTCGCCCGTACACTCCAGCCGTATGCAGAACCATCAGCGGTCTTTGAACCTTCCCCAGCATCGCCTAATCATCGACGTTGCAACAAGGTGGAACTCCACACTGCAGATGCTTCAGAGGCTGTGCGAACAGAGGTGTGCTGTTATGTATTTGTGGGAGGATACACATACACGGGCAGGCAGATGGATGGCAGACATGGGGTTTTAAGGTGTGCAGTGGTCGAAGGTACAAGACCTGTGTCAAGTCCTTCAGTGTTTTGAGGAATGCACATGGCTGGTTAGTGCAGACAACGCCATAATAAGCATGAGCATCCCCCTAATGCGTCTGCTGATGCAAAGTTTGACGCACATAAAGGAGCAGGCGTCTGCAGCCGAGGAAGAGGAAAACCTTGATGACAGTCAGTCATTGTCTGGTCAGGGCAATCTTCAGGATGAGGTAGCGGCCGAAGAGGAGGAGGACGAGGAGGATGATGGGGATGAGTATTCTTTGAATGAGGAAGCTTCTCCGGGGCCAATAGAAACTGGTGGCATTGCAAGGCCGGGTTCAGGTTTTTTGAGGGAGACAAGTGACGTAGATTTGCCTGAAACTGCCCCTCAACCCAGCACAACCACAGATTTGACATCTGGAACTTTGGCCCACATGGCGGATTATGCCTTACGTATCCTCAAAAGGGATTCACGCATTATTAAAACGATGACCGATGACGATTACTGGTTGGCCTGCCTCCTTGATCCTCGCTATAAAGGCAAATTGCAAAATATCATGCCACATGAGAACCTCGAACAAATATTAGCAACCAAACAAGCAACTCTTGTAGACCATTTGATTCAGGCATTCCCAGCACACAGCGCCGGTGATGGTTCTCACACGAGCTGCAGGGGGCAACAGGGCAAAGGTGTTAGAGGTGCACAAATCAGAAGTGGCGTTGTACAGAGGGGTTTTCTGACCAGGTTGTGGAGTGATTTTGCAATGACCGCAGACAGGACAGGTACTGCAGCATCAATTCAAAGTGACAGGAGACAACATTTGTCCAGTATGGTTACTAACTATTTTTCATCCCTTATCGATGTTCTCCCTCAACCATCATTCCCATTTGATTACTGGGCATCCAAAATAGACACCTGGCCTGAATTGGCAGAATATGCATTGCAGGAGCTTGCTTGCCCAGCAGCTAGTGTGCTATCAGAAAGAGTATTCAGTGCTGCTGGTTCAATATTGACCGAAAAAAGGACTTGTCTGGCTACCCAAAATGTTGATGATCTAACCTTCATTAAAATGAACCACTCATGGATTTCGAATTATTTTGCCCCACCTTTCCCGGCTGACACCTAGCTTTCCTATAAAAAGGTCTCGCTTGTGGACTGGTCTTACTGACTGTTCCAATCTCTTAATTTGCAGCAGCTGTTTGTCCAGCATACGACATGTTTACACCTCCCTAAATGGGCTAACTCCCCCCACGGGGCCATGGTCTCCCCACTTGGCGCAAGCACCCGTGAGAGTGCCGTTTGTCTGAAGAGGTGGGTGTGCCCGTTTTTGGTCGACGGCACTGCCACTGGGTCCCTCATAGTACAATAAAGTGTCTCTGGTGGTGGTGGCGCGCAACCAACGTCAGTCACATCATTGTAACATGAGGGGCCCTGGGCCTGTACCGCCGGCCACAAGAGAGTTCCCCCCCAGCTCAAACACTGTTCTACCACTTGCAAAATTATCTCTCACAGCTCCACCAATGTTTAGTCTATGTGCTGACATCCTTCAATGCCTGGCACTGACAATACCAATTTGTTGACATGTATGATGCTAGTTAAAATTGTCAGGGTCTGTGTCCTATATTGACACCAGTAAAGACTTAGCGCCAAATTACTATGTCTGAAACTCAGCAGAGGAGCCCACCCCTGTATCTAAGTATGCCACCCTTTTGTTTTTTGGTTTTATTGTTTTGCGAGACATTAACATCTATTTATTTTTTGGGAGTACTAATTGTGTCAGACACTCCTTCCAATCGTCCTCCGCTGACCACACCAATGCTGCCTGTGTACCCCTGCAAGATAATTTAAACTGCATTGAGCCTATTTTTTTTTATTTTAGGCCTACTAAGTCTGTCTGCAGTCCCTCCTTCCAACTGTCCTCCGCTGACCACACCAATGCTGCCTGTGTACCCCTGCAAGATAATTCAAACTGCTTTGAGCCTATTTTTTAAAATTTTAGGCCTACTAAGTCTGTTTGCGGTCCCTCCTTCCATTTGTCCTCCGCTGAGAACACCAATGCCGACCGTGTAACCATGTAACTTTTTTTCATCCTGCAGTGAGCCTACTTTGTGGTGTAAGGCCTGCTAGCAGTGTCTGTCTGCGCCACTTAATACAGCTGTCCTCCTCTAAAAAAAAAAAAAAGGCTGATTTTCAGCTTGTCAGAATTATAAAACTGCATTGGGGTCACAAGTTTCGTTGTGGTCTACAAACTGAGTCTTCTGCTCCAAAATGTTCTCTCTGTTGCCTCTCCCTCACTTCTATCTTGAAGCTCTTGTTAAGTAGTTGTTGAAACAACACTGCATTAGGCCTACAAGTTGGGTCTGGGTTGTAGAGACGGTGTCTGCCGCTCCAAGGTGTTCTCCTGGTTGCCTTTCCTGAGCTTCAATCTTCAGGCTCTTGTTAAATAGTTTTTTAATCAAACAACTGCAGTGGGGCTACTAGTTTGGTTGGGGCCTACTAACAGTGTCTGCCACTCCAAGGTGTTCTCCTGGTTGCCTTTCCTGAGCTTCAATCTTCAGGCTCTTGTTAAATAGTTTTTTAATCGAACAACTGCAGTGGGGCTACTAGTTTGGTTGGGGCCTACTAACGGTGTATGCCGCTCCGTGCTGTTCTCCAGGTTTCCGGTCCTGAAATTCCATTTTCAGGCTCTCGTTAAGTAGTTGTTGAAACAACACTGCATTAGGCCTACAAGCTGGGTCTGGGTTGTAGAGACGGTGTCTGCCGCTCCAAGGTGTTCTCCTTGTTGCCTTTCCTGAGCTTCAATCTTCAGGCTCTTGTTAAATAGTTTTTTAATCGAGCAACTGCAGTGGGGTTACTAGTTTGGTTGGGGCCTACTAACAGTGTCTGCCTCTCCAAAGTGTTCTCCTGGTTGCCTTTCCTGAGCTTCAATCATCGGGCTCTTGTGCCCTGGGTGCCTTGAAATGTGAAGATTACCAAAGGATTTTGGGTCGCAAAGTAGTGAGTAGTAAGTAATGGGTCTTCCAGCAGATCAACAACCCCAAACATACTTCAAGATCCACCCATAAATAAATGGAACCAAAGCACTGGAGAGTTCAGAAGTGGTAACTCCAGTTCCAGTAGAGTAAAGTCTCCCACTACTACCTTTTACATACAGATGCTAGAGAGAAACTGTAAATGGACACATTAACCCCTTCATGACCCAGCCTATTTTGACCTTAAAGACCTTGCCGTTTTTTGCAATTCTGACCAGTGTCCCTTTATGAGGTAATAACTCAGGAACGCTTCAATGGATCCTAGATTGTTCTGAGATTGTTTTTTCGTGACATATTGGGCTTCATGTTAGTGGTAAATTTAGGTCAATAAATTCTGTGTTTATTTGTGATAAAAACGGAAATTTGGCGAAAATTTTGAAAATTTCGCAATTTTCACATTTTGAATTTTTATTCTGTTAAACCAGAGAGTTATGTGACACAAAATAGTCAATAAATAACATTTCCCACACGTCTACTTTACATCAGCACAATTTTGGAAACAAAATTTTTTTTTGCTAGGAAGTTATAAGGGTTAAAATTTGACCAGCGATTTCTCATTTTTACAACGAAATTTACAAAACCATTTTTTTTAGGGACCACCTCACATTTGAAGTCAGTTTGAGGGGTCTATATGGCTGAAAATACCCAAAAGTGACACCATTCTAAAAACTGCACCCCACAAGGTGCACAAAACCACATTCAAGAAGTTTATTAACCCTTCAGGTGCTTCACAGCAGCAGAAGCAACATGGAAAGAAAAAATGAACATTTAACTTTTTAGTCACAAATATGATTTTTCAGCAACAATTTTTTCATTTTTCCAATGGTAAAAGGAGAAACTGAACCACGAAAGTTGTTGTCCAATTTGTCCTGAGTACGATGATACCTCATATGTGGGGGTAAACCACTGTTTGGGCACACGGCATGGCTTGGAAGGGAAGGAGCACCATTTGACTTTTTGAATGAAAAATTGGCTGCACTCTTTAGCGGACACCATGTCACGTTTGGAGAGCCCCCGTGTGCCTAAAAATTGGAGCTCCCCCACAAGTGACCCCATTTTGGAAACTAGACCCCCCAAGGAACTTATTTAGATGCCTAGTGAGCACTTTAAACCCTCAGGTGCTTCACAAATAGATCTGTAAAAATGAAAAAGTACTTTTTTTTCACAAAAAAATTCTTTTAGCCTCAATTTTTTCATTTTCACATGGACAACAGGATAAAATGGATCCTAAAATTTGTTGGGCAATTTCTCCTGAGTACACTGATACCTCACATGTGGAGGTAAACCACTGTTTGGGCACATGGTAAGGCTCGGAAGGGAAGGAGCGCCATTTGACTTTTTGAATGAAAAATTATCTCCATCGTTAGCGGACACCATGTTGCGTTTGGAGAGACCCTGTGTGCCTAAACATTGGAGCTCCCCCACAAGTGACCCCATTTTGGAAACTGGACCCCCCAAGGAACTTATCTAGATGCCTAGTGAGCACTTTAAACCCTCAGGTGCTTCACAAATTGATCCGTAAAAATGAAAAAGTACTTTTTTTTCACAAAAAATTTATTTTCGCCTCAATTTTTTCATTTTCACATGGGCAATAGGATAAAATGGATCCTAAAATTTGTTGAGCAATTTCTCCCGAGTACGCCGATACCTCATATGCGAGGGTAAACCACTGTTTGGGCACACGGCAGGGCTCGGAAGGGAAGGCGCGCCTTTTGACTTTTTGAATGGAAAATTAGCTCCAATTGTTAGCGGACACCATGTCGCGTTTGGAGAGCCCCTGTGTGCCTATGCATTGGAGCTCCCCCACAAGTGACCCCATTTTGGAAACTAGATCCCCCAAGGAACTTATCCAGATGCAAACTGAGCACTTTAAACCCCCAGGTGCTTCACAGAAGTTTATAATGCAGAGCCATGAAAATAAAAAATAATTTTTCTTTTCTCAAAAATGATTTTTAGCCTGGAATTTCCTATTTTGCCAATGGTAATAGGAGAAATTGGACCACAGATGTTGTTGTAGTTTGTCCTGAGTACGCAGATACCCCATATGTGGGGGTAAACCACTGTTTGGGCGCACGGCAGGGCTCAGAAGGGAAGGCACGCCATTTGGCTTTTTAAATGGAAAATTAGCTCCAATCATTAGCGGACACCATGTCGCGTTTGGAGAGCCCCTGTGTGCCTAAACATTGGAGATCCCCCACAAATGACCCCATTTTGGAAACTAGACCCCCAAAGGAACTAATCTAGATGTGTGGTGAGCACTTTGAACCCTCAAGTGCTTCACAGAAGTTTATAACGCAGAGCCATGAAAATTTTAAAAAATTTTTTTCTCAAAAATGATTTTTTAGCCCGCAATTTTTTATTTTCCCAAGGGTTACAGGAGAAATTGGACCCCACATGTTGTTGTCCAGTTTCTCCTGAGTACGCCGATACCCCATGTGTGGGGGTAAACCACTGTTTGGGCACACGTCGGGGCTCAGAAGGGAAGTAGTGACTTTTGAAATGCAGACTTTGATGGAATGGTCTGCGGACGTCACGTTGCGTTTGCAGAGCCCCTGGTGTGCCTAAACAGTAGAAACCCCCCACAAGTGACCCCATTTTAGAAACTAGACCCCCCAAGGAACTTATCTAGATATGTGGTGAGCACTTTGAACCCCCAAGTGCTTCACAGACGTTTACAACGCAGAGCCGTGAAAATAAAAAATCATTTTTCTTTCCTCAAAAATGATGTTTTAGCAAGCATTTTTTTATTTTCACAAGGGTAACAGGAGAAATTGGACCCCAGTAATTGTTGCGCAGTTTGTCCTGAGTATGCTGGTACCCCATATGTGGGGGTAAACCACTGTTTGGGCACATGTCGGGGCTCGGAAGTGAGGGAGCACCATTTGACTTTATGAATACAAGATTGGTTGGAATCAATGGTGGCGCCATGTTGCGTTTGGAGACCCCTGATGTGCCTAAACAGTGGTAACCCCTCAATTCTACCTCCAACACACCCCTAACCCTTATCCTAACTGTAGCCGTAACCCTAACCACAACCCTAACCACAACCCTAATTCCAACCCTAACCCTAAGGCTATGTGCCCACTTTGTGGATTTTTCAGCATCATTTTTGAAAAATCCGCGGGTAAAAGGCACTGCGTTTTACCTGCGGATTTACCGTGGATTTCCAGTGTTTTTTGTGCGGATTTCACCTGTGGATTCCTATTGAGGAACAGGTGTAAAAACGCTGCGGAATCCACTCAAAGAATTGTCATGCTGCGGAAAATACAATGCAGCGTTTCCGCACCATGGGCACAGCGGATTTGGTTTTCCATAGGTTTACATGGTGCTGTAAACCTGATGGAACACTGCTGCGAATCCGCAGCGGCCAATCCGCTGCGGATCCGCAGCCAAATCCGCACCGTGTGCACATAGCCTAATTCTAAAGGTATGTGCACACACTGCGGAAAACGCTGCGGATCCGCAGCAGTTTCCCATGAGTTTACAGTTCAATGTAAACCTATGGGAAACAAAAATCGCTGTACACATGTCACTTCTTAGTGCGGATTCCGCAGCGGTTTTACAACTGCTCAAATAGAAAATCGCAGTTGTAAAACCGCAGTGAAATGCGCAGAAAATCCGCGGTAAATCCGCGATAAATCCACAGCAGTTTAGCACTGCGGATTTATCAAATCCGCAGCGGAAAAATCCACAGAGGAACAGAATACGTGTGCACATACCGAAACCCTAACCCTAACCCTACCCCTAACCCTACCCCTAACCCTACCCCTAACCCTACCCCTAGCCCTAACCCTATGCCTAACCCTACCCCTAACCCTACCCCTAACCCTAACCCTAACCCTAGTTCTTACCCCAACCTTAGTGGAAATTTTTTTTTTTTTTTATTGTCCCTACCTATGGGGGTGACAAAGGGGGGGGGGGTCATTTACTTTTTTTTTATTTTGATCACTGAGATAGGTTATATCTCAGTGATCAAAACTCACTTTGGAACGAATCTGACGGCCGGCAGATTCGGCGGGCGCACTGCACATGCGCCCGCCATTTTGGAAGATGGCGGCGCCCAGGAAAGAAGACGGACGGATCCCGGGAGGCTAGGTAAGTATGGAGGGGGGGAAAATCAGGGCACGGGGGGGCGTCGGAGTACGGGGGGATGGATCGGAGCATGGGGGGGTGGATCGGAAAATGGGGGGGTGGATTGGAGCACGGGGTGGGGGATCGCTGTGCAGGGGGGTGGATCGGAGCACGGGGGGGATCGCTGTGCGGGGGGGTGATCGGAATGCGGGGGGGTTTGATCAGAGCATGACACAGATGCTGCTGCCACTTTTTATAACACCACAATAACAGCAACACTCAATTTGGTCGCCCCGCTCATGCATAGCAAGCAAAACTCATACACTCACCAGGCAGCCCTGGCTGACCAGCCTGACTATAGAATTGAGACGGGCTTCCAGGATCGCTGAGCGGAGAAGGAAGCAATCCCACTCTGCCGACCACTTCACTGCATACAAGCAGTCCCTCGCCAGCTTCAAGTCTGCGCTCACTGCCGCAAAACAAACTTACTTTTCATCTCTCATATCCTCCCTGTCTCACAACCCTAAACAGCTTTTCAACACTTTCAATTCTCTACTCCGTCCCCCAGCACCTCCTCCCTCCCCCCTCATTTCTGTTGAAGACTTTGCCTCTTTCTTTAAACAGAAGATCAATACGATCAGAGAAAGCTTTGGCCCACAGCGCCCACTGCCCCTCTTGTCTGCTCAACCCTGCTCCTCCAAAACCAGCTTCTCCACCATGACAGAAGATCAGCTCTCCACCCTCCTGTCAAGATCACACCTCACCACCTGCACGCTCGACCTGCTCCCGTCCCACCTCATTCCTAACCTTTCCACGGTCTTCATCCCATCCCTAATGCACCTCTTCAACCTCTCACTCACAACAGGTGTCTTCCCTGTTATGATCTGGTGGCCTAGGAGCAGCATGTGACTTACTCTGGAGAAGGTGGTATCTGTACTGACCGCAGACCCTGAACTTAGCACCGCAACTAGAAGTAGCCGTGGGATGTACCTAACACTCCCTAGACACCTCGACACAGCCAAAGGACTAACTTCCCCTAAAGATAGAAACGGGAAAACTATCTTGCCTCAGAGAAAATCCCCAAAGGATAGACAGCCCCCACAAATATTGACTGTGAGAGGAGAGGGAAATGACATACGCAGACTGAAATCAGGATATAGCAAAGGAGGCCTTTCTAGCTAAAAAGAAAGAATAGGACAGAGAACTATGCGGTCAGTATTAAAACAGTAGAAAATATCCACCACAGAAAATACAAAACTCCACATCTGACTAAAGACATGGAGGGTATATCTGCATCTCCAGAGATACAGTTTGGCTGCAAAAAATCCTAACACAGACAAAGCTGGACAAGACAAAACATGAAAATGCACAGAACTATAAGGTCCACAGCATGTGGACAGCAAAAACAAAGCCAGAACTTATCTTTGTTGAAAAGAACAGCAAACAGGAGAGACCAGTCAGGGATGTGAATCCTCCAAAAACAATGGACAACAGGCACTGACTAAAGGATCAAGCAAGACTAAATAGCCCAGTCCAAATTGCAATAAGTGGACACACCTGATAAACGCTGGGATCCAAATACAGCAGCACTACCACTCATAACCACCGGAGGGAGCCCAAGAGCAGAATTCACAACAGTACCCCCCCCTTGAGGAGGGGTCACCGAACCCTCACCAGAGCCCCCAGGCCGATCAGGACAAGCCAAATGAAAGGCACGAACCAAATCGTCAGCATGAACATCGGAGGCAACAACCCAAGAATTATCCTCCTGGCCATAACCCTTCCATTTGACAAGAAACTGAAGCTACCGCCTTGAAAAACGAGAATCCAAAATCTTCTCAACCACATACTCCAACTCCCCATCAATCAACAACGGAGCCGGAGGATCAACAGAGGGAACAACGGGCACCACATACTTCCGCAACAAAGATCTATGGAAAACATTATGGATGGAAAAAGAGGCTGGAAGGGCCAAACGAAAAGACACTGGATTGATAATCTCAGAAATCCTATAAGGACCAATAAACCGAGGCTTGAACTTAGGGGAAGAAACTGTCATAGGAACATGACGGGAAGACAACCAGACCAAATCCCCAACCCGAAGCCGGGAACCAACACACCGACGACGGTTAGCCAAACGCTGAGCCTCCTCCTGAGACAACACCAAATTGTCCACCACAAGAACTCAAATTTGCTGCAGCCTGTCAACCACAGAATCCACACCAGGACAATCAGAAGGCTCAACCTGCCCTGAAGAAAAACGAGGATGAAAACCAAAATTACAAAAAAAGGCGAAACCAAGGTAGCAGAACTAGCCCGATTATTAAGAGCAAACTCGGCCAATGGCAAGAAAGTCACCCAATCATCCTGATCAGCAGACACAAAGCATCTCAAATAAGTTTCCAAAGTCTGATTAGTTCGCTTGGTTTGGCCATTTGTCTGAGGATGAAATGCGGAAGAAAAAGACAAATCAATGCTCAGCCTTGTACAAAAGGCCCGCCAAAACCTAGAAACAAACTGGGAACCTCTATCAGACACAATATTCTCCAGAATGCCATGCAAACGAACCACATGCTGAAAAAACAACGGAACCAAATCAGAAGAGGAAGGCAATTTAGGCAAAGGTACCAAATGAACCATCTTAGAAAACCGGTCACAAACCACCCAGATAACCGACATCCTCTGGGAAACCGGAAGATCTGAAATAAAATCCATAGAAATATGCGTCCAAGGCCTCTCAGGGACCGGCAAAGGCAGAAGCAACCCACTAGCACGGGAACAACAAGGCTTGGCCCGCGCACAAGTCCCACAGGACTGCACAAAAGAACGCACATCCCGCGACAAAGAAGGCCACCAAAAGGACCTACCAACCAAATCTCTGGTACCAAAAATCCCAGGATGGCCAGCCAACACAGAACAATGAACCTTAGAAATCGCTTTACTAGTCCATCTATCAGGAACAAACAGTTTCCCCACTGGACAGCGGTCAGGATTATCAGCCTGAAATTCCTGAAGAACCCGTCGTAAATCAGGGGAGATGGCAGAAAGAATCACCCCTTCCTTCAGAATGCCGACCGGCTCAAGGACCCCAGGAGAATCAGGCAAAAAACTCCTAGAGAGGGCATCAGCCTTAACATTCTTAGAACCCGGAAGATACGAGACCACAAAATCAAAACGGGAGAAAAACAGGGACCATCGAGCCTGTCTAGGGTTCAGTCGTTTGGCAGACTCGAGGTAAATCAGATTTTTATGATCGGTCAGGACCACAATATGGTGCTTGGCCCCCTCAAGCCAATGTCGCCACTCCTCAAATGCCCACTTCATAGCCAACAACTCCCGATTGCTGACATCATAATTGTGTTCTGCAGGCGAAAACTTCCGAGAAAAGAAGGCACACGGTTTCATCAAGGAACCATCAGAATTCCTCTGAGACCAAACGGCCCCTGCCCCAATCTCAGACGCGTCAACCTCAACCTGAAATGGAAGAGAAACATCCAGCTGATGCAACACAGGGGAAGAAGTAAATCGGCGTTTAAGCTCCTGAAAGGCAGAAACAGCCACGGAGGACCAATTCATCACATCAGCGCCTTTCTTCGTTAAATCAGTCAGAGGTTTAACCACACTGGAGAAGTTGGCAATGAAACGACGATAAAAATTAGCAAAGCCCAAGAATTTCTGAAGGTTCTTCACAGATGTGGGCTGAATCCAATCATGAATGGCCTGAACCTTAACCGGATCCATTTCTATAGATGAGGGAGAAAAAATGAAGCCCAAAAAAGAAACCTTCTGCACTCCAAAGAGGCACTTAGACCCCTTCACAAATAAACCATTCTCACGGAGGATCTGAAATACCATCCTGACCTGTTTCACATGAGACTCCCAATCATTGGAAAAAATCAAAATATCATCCAAATATACAATCATGAATTTATCAAGATAAGTCCAAAAGATATCATGCATGAAGGACTGGAACACAGATGGGGCATTAGAGAGTCCGAATGGCATCACAAGGTATTCAAAATGGCCTTTGGGTGTATTAAATCCCCAATCCCCACAGTTTTAAGCGTACCCTAAAAACTCATTTATTCAGACTGGCCTACCGCCTCAATGTATTAACCTAATGATCCCTGTGTGGCCTATTTAAAAAAAAAAAAAACTATTGTTTTTATTTTTTTTTTTTAAATAGGCAATCAGGTTCCTCGCATCATGTTCTCATTCACTTTATGCAGTTAATAGCCCTCTGTGTCTGTGCTGCTACATACTTAGGAAGTCAACTGGTTCATGCAGCTTTACATGAACACCCGAGCCTTACACTATGGCCGGTCCGAATAACTAAAGCAATTGTTACCATCCACCTCTCGTGTCTCCCCTTTTCCTCATAGTTTGTAAGCTTGCGAGCAGGGCCCTCATTCCTCCTGGTATCTGTTTTGAACTGTATTTCTGTTATGCTGTAATGTCTATTGTCTGTACAAGTCCCCTCTATAATTTGTAAAGCGCTGCGGAATATGTTGGCGCTATATAAATAAAAATTATTATTATTATTATTATTAAATGCAGTTTTCCATTCGTCACCCTGCTTAATACGAACAAGATTATATGCCCCTCGAAGGTCAATCTTAGTAAACCAACTAGCCCCCTTAATCCTAGCAAACAAATCAGTAAGCAAAGGCAAATGATATTGAAATTTGACCGTGATCTTATTCAAGAGGCGATAATCAATACAGGGTCTCAAGGAGCCATCCTTCTTGGCAACAAAAAAAAACCTGCTCCCAATGGTGAAGAAGATGGCCGAATATGCCCCTTCTCCAAAGACTCCTTAATATAGCTCCACATGGCGGCATGTTCTGGCACAGACAGGTTGAAAAGTCGGCCCTTAGGGAATTTACAACCTGGAATCAAGTCAATAGCACAATCACAGTCCCTATGCGGTGGAAGAGAACTGGATTTGGGCTCAACGAATACATCCTGGAAATCTGACAAAAACTCAGGAATTTCAGAAGAGGGGGAAGAGGAAATTGACATTAAAGGAACGTGACTATGAACCCCCTGACAACCCCAACTAGTGACAGACATAGATTTCCAATCTAACATCGGATTATGTACCTGTAACCATGGAAAACCTAGCACAATAGCATCATGCAAATTATGCAACACCAGAAAACGACAATCTTCCTGATGGGCTGGCGCCATGCACATGGTCAGCTGTGTCCAAAACTGAGGTTTATTTTTAGCCAACGGTGTAGCATCAATGCCCCTTAAAGGAATAGGGTTCTGCAAAGGCTGCAAGTGGAAACCACAACGTCTGGCAAATTCTAAGTCCATTAAGTTCAGAGCGGCGCCTGAATGCACAAATGCCATGGCAGAAAATGATGATAATGAGCAGATCAAGGTCACAGATAACAGAAATTTAGGTTGTACAGTACTGATGGTAACAGAACTAGCGATTCTCTTTGTACGCTATGGGCAATCAGAAATAACATGAGCATAATCGCCGCAGTAAAAACACAACCTATTCTGACGCCTGAATCTTTGTTGTTCAGCTCTAGACAAAATCCTATCACACTGCATAGGCTCAGGGCTCCGTTCGGAGGACAACGCCACAGTGTGCACAACTCTGCGCTCGCGCAAGCGCCGATCAATCTGAATGGCCAGAGACATAGAATCACTCAGACCAGCAGGCGTGGGGAACCCTACCATAACATCTTTAACGGATTCAGAAAGACCCTTTCTGAAAATTGCCGCCAAGGCATCCTCATTCCATTTAGTCAATACAGACCATTTTCTAAATTTCTGGCAATACGATTCTGCCGCTTCTTGACCCTGACACAGGGCCAACAAGGTCTTCTCTGCATGATCCACTGAATTGGGTTCATCATACAATAACCTTAGCGCCTGAAAAAAGGTGTCACTGTCTACATTAAGCAAAGCAGGATTCCCAGATTCCTGGGAAAATGCCCAATCCTGAGGATCACCACGCAGCAGGGAAATAACTATTTTAACCTGCTGAATGGGATCACCGGAAGAACGGGTTTCAGAGCAAAAAACAGTTTACAGTTATTTTTAAAGCTCAAAAATTTGGACCTGTCCCCAAAAAACAAATCAGGAGTAGGAATTCTAGGCTCTAAAACCGGAGTCTGAACGATATAATCGGAAAAACCCTGTACTCTAGCAGCAAGTTGGTCCACACGAGAAACCAATTCCTGAACCTCCATGCCAGCGCCTAACTTCTGAGCCACCCAGAGGAAAAGAGGAAAGGAAAGACACAACAGACTACAGAAAACAAAATGGCTCAGCACTTTCCTTCCCTTCTTCTGAGATGCATTTAACTCATTGTTGGCCAGTTGTACTGTTATGATCTGGTGGCCTAGGAGCAGCATGTGACGTACTCTGGAGAAGGTGGTATCTGTACTGACCGCAGACCCTGAACTTAGCACCACAACTAGAAGTAGCCGTGGGATGTACCTAACACTCCCTAGACACCTCGAAACAGCCAAAGGACTAACTTCCCCTAAAGATAGAAACGGGAAAACTATCTTGCCTCAGAGAAAATCCCCAAAGGTTAGACAGCCCCCCACAAATATTGACTGTGAGAGGAGAGGGAAATGACATATGCAGACTGAAATCAGGATATAGCAAAGGAGGCCTTTCTAGCTAAAAAGAAAGAATAGGACAGAGAACTATGCGGTCAGTATTAAAACACTAGAAAGTATCCACCACAGAAAATACAAAACTCCACATCTGACTAAAGACATGGAGGGTATATCTGCATCTCCAGAGATACAGCTTGGCTGCAAAAAATCCTAACACAGACAAAGCTGGACAAGATAAAACATGAAAATGCACAGAACTATAAGGTCCACAGCATGTGGACAGCAAAAACAAAGCCAGAACTTATCTTTGTTGAAAAGAACAGCAAACAGGAGAGACCAGTCAGGGATGTGAATCCTCCAAAAACAATGGACAACTGGCACTGACTAAAGGATCAAGCAAGACTAAATAGCCCCGTCCAAATTGCAATTAGTCCAAGTGGACACACCTGATAAACGCTGCGATCCAAAGACAGCAGCACTACCACTCATAACCACCGGAGGGAGCCCAAGAGCAGAATTCACAACACTTCCCCTCATCCTTCAAACATGCCAAGATCACACCCTTCCTCAAAAAGCCCTCCCTCGACCCATCCTCTGTGTCTAGCTATCGTACAGGATCTCTTCTCCCTTATGCCTCCAAATTGCTGGAGCAACACGTCCATCTTGAACTGTCCTCCCACCTCTCCTCCTGCTCCCACTTTGATTGGTTACAATCTGGCTTCCGTTACCATCACTCAACTGAAACTGCCCTAACTAAAGTCACCAATGACCTACTAACTGCCAGAAGCAAGCGACACTACTCTGTCCTCCTTCTCCTGGACCTGTCTTCTGCCTTCGACACTGTGGACCACTCCCTTCTGCCACAAATCCTCTCATCTCTTGGCATCACAGACTTGGCCCTTTCCTGGATCTCGTCATATCTGACAGACTGAACATTCAGTGTCTCCCTCCCCCACACCACCTCCTCACTTCGCCCCTTGTCAGTCGGTGTTCCTCAAGGCTCTGTTCTAGGACCCCTACTCTTCTCCATCTACACTTTCGGCCTGGGACAGCTCATAGAATCCCATGGTATTCAGTACCATCTCTACGCTGATGACACACAGATCTACCTATCCGGACCTGACCTCACCTCCTTACTTTCCAAAATCCCACACTGTCTGTCTGCTATTTCAGCCTTCTTTTCCGCTCGCTTTCTCCAACTGAACATGGTTAAAACAGAATTCATCATCTTTCCCCCATCTCACTCTACCCCTCCACCAGATCTATCCATAAATGTCAATTGCTGCTCACTTTCCCCAGTCCCACAAGCCCGCTGCCTCGGGGTGATCCTCGACTCTGCCCTTTCTTTCAAGCCACATATGCAAGCCCTTGCCTCTTCCTGCTGTCTCAAACTCAAAAATATTTCCCGGATCCGTGCTTTCCTTGACCGCCACACGACAAAAACGCTAGTGCATGCCCTTATCATCTCCCGCCTCGACTACTGCAACCTCCTACTCTCTGGACTCCCCTCCAGCACTCTGGCACCATTCCAATCCATCCTACCCTCTGCTGCCTGACTAATCTAGCTGTCTCCCCGGTATTCCCCAGCCTCTCCCCTATGTCAAGCCCTTCACTGGCTTTCTATTGCCCAGAGACTCCAGTTCAAAACCCTCACAATGACATACAAAGCCATCCACAACCTGTTTCCTCCATACATCTGTGACATGGTCTCCCGGTACCTACCTACACGCAACCTCCGATCCTCTCAAAACCTCCTTCTCAACTCCCCTCTCATCTCTTCTTCCCACAACCGCATCCAAGACTTCTCCCGTGCTTCCCCCATACTCTGGAACTCTCTACCCCAACACATCAGACTCTCACCTACCATAGAAACCTTCAAAAAGAACCTGAAGACTCACCTCTTCTGACAAGCCTACAGCCTGCAGAGATCCTGAAGTTACTGAACTGCTGCACAACCTGCCCTACCCTCTCCTAGTGTTTCATCACCCATCCCCTGCAGACTGTGACCCTTGTGGACAGGGTCCTCCCTCCTTATGTACCCGTGTGCCTTGTTTTTTGCTCATGTTTCATGTATTTGTCTATATTTGCCCCGTATTCACATGTAAGCGCCATGGAATAAGTGACGCTATAAAAATGTATAATAATAATGTGACGACCATCTCACAATCCACAACGAGGCACTGGATTATCTACTAATAGAACCCAATGGCTCTTTTGGTTTCAACATTTTTTCCATAAATTAGAAAGAGGATACACAGAAACACATTTTTCCCCTTTTCTAAGGAATGGGTCTCCTACACTGGTAAAGTGTATGCACTAAGTGCAAAGGATGCCGAAAATTACAAGGATTGCAAAACAATGGGGAGACAAAGAGCGCAATAGGGTCTTATCCACGGTACACAGAGGAGAATATACACCAAATTTGCTCACCTGGTTAGGATGAGATTAGAGCATATAGACAGCGGCTGCTGCAGATCCACAGGTCTTCACCGACCAGAGAAAATAATGTCTTCAAAGGGAGATTTGTAGTTAAAGTTCTGCGCTGCCGCTAAGATGAATTTCAGGAGAGTATAGTTGATTCACAGGGGTTTTATTCTACGCGTTTCAGGGGTCTCATGCCCCCTTCATCAGGAAATACCAGCTGGTATTTCCTGATGAAGGGGGCATGAGACCCCTGAAACGCGTAGAATAAAACCCCTGTGAATCAACTATACTCTCCTGAAATTCATCTTAGCGGCAGCGCAGAACTTTAACTACAAATCTCCCTTTGAAGACAAAAATTACAAGGAGGCACTCCAATACCCCTTTGAAGAGACATAGTTGGGGGCCTCAGAAAATATTTTTTTCCCATTATTAAGGAGAGGGTATCCTAGAGTGGTAATGTCCATGCACTAATTGCATGGGAAGAAAAATAGTGATGAGCGAGCACTAAAATGCTTGGGTGCTTGTTGCTCGGGTCAAACAATTTGTAATACTCGGGTACTCGGATAGAACAGTGAGCCCAATGTAAGTCTATGGGAGACTCGAGCATTTTTACCGCGATCCTCCCCGGGTGTCCTTTAAGGGTCTAAACATTTCTGAAAATGATGGAAACAGTGCTCAAATGACACAGGAACATCATGGCAAATGTCCCTGGAAGCATTTCTGACTCCTAAGTCACAGCTGTAAACAATGTTGTCAGAGATTCACGCTATTTTAACAGGCACACCAAAAAGCATACAAAAACTAAACCAAAATGGATTTTGCTGAGAAATATGTTAAGGAACATTCTTTACAGGGTAATGACTTGTATATAAGGCAACATAACTAACCTCAAACAAAAAATGTTCCTCCACCACTTGGGCTATGTTCACACGCAGCATTTTTTATGTGTTTTTCAACTTTAGTATTGCTTTCAACCAATACAAATGCATTCACTGGGTAATGTCTTTGCAATATTTAACAGCCCTAGCTGGCCATGTGTTGTGTGACACATAAGCAGACACCGATACCCGATACCAATACAAGTCAATGGGACACCAAGTATCGGAAGGTATCCTGATGGTTCCCAGGGTCTGAAGAAGAGGAAACTCTCCTTCAGGCCCTGGGATCCATATTAATATGTAAAATAAAGAATTAAAATAAAAAATATTGATATAATTACCTCTCCGGAGGCCCCTGGACATCACCGCTGGTAACCGGCAGCCTTCTTTGCTTAAAATGAACGCATTTAGGACCTGAGAATGACGTCGCGGCTTCTGATTGATCGCGTGCCGCTCATGTGACCGCCACACGACCAATCAGAAGCCGCGACGTCATTCTCAGGTCCTAAATTCCTAGAATGAGGAGTTTAGGACCTGAGAATGACGTCGCGGCTTCTGATTGGTCGCGTGGCGCTCACATGAGCAGCACGTGACCAATCAGAAGCCGTGACGTCATGGAAGTCCCTAAACGCGCTCATTTTAAACAAAGAAGGCTGCCGGTTACCAGCGGTGATGTCCAGGGGCCTCCGGAGAGGTGAGCATATCAATATTTTTTATTTTAATTCTTTATTTTACACATTAATATGGATCCGATACTGATTCCCGATACCACAAAAGTATCGGAACTCGGTATCGGAATTCCGATACCGCAAGTATCGGCCGATACCCGATACTTGCGGTATCGGAATGCTCAACACTAATCTTGATTCATTTATGAAGGAGAGACTCTTAGAGTCACAGAGCCTATTTTTAGAGGGTCATCAGGCGGCATTAATCTTCTTCAAGAGCCATTAAACAGTGGATCTCCTAAACTGTTATTGCCTATGCAGTGAGTGGCTGGGCTGCCAAAAATTAGGATGCATCCCAAAACCCCTTTCACAAGACATACAGGAGGGCCTCCAGACAAAATGTTGCATTGAATGCAAGGCCTGGCCTGCCCCAAAGTTACATGCACCCCAATAACAGTTTCAGCAGACGTAATTGAGGGCCTCATGACAAAATTGTTCCTGTTAGAAGAAAGTGTGTCTCCCATACTGTTTACTTATGCTCTGAATGCAAGACCTGCCCTGCACAAATGTTACATGCACCCCAATAACCCTTTCAGCAGACGTACTTGAGGGTGTCATGACAAAATTGTTCCCATTAGAAGAAAGTGTGTCTCCCATACTGTTTGCTTATGCATTTAATGCGAGGCCTGCCCTGCACCAAAGTTACATGCACCCCAATAACCCTTTCAGCAGATATACTTGAGGGCATCATGGCAAAATTGTTCCCATTAGAAGAAAGTGTGTCTCCCATACCGTTTGCTAATGCACTGAATGAAAGACCTGGCCTGCCCCAAAATTACATGCACCACAATAATCCATTCATCAGATGTACTTGAGGGCATCATGACATGACAAAATTGTTCTCATTAGAAGAGAGTGGGTCTCCCATACTGTTTGCTTATGCATTGAATGCAAGGCCTGGTCTGCACCAATGTTACATGCACCCCAATAACTATTTCAGCAATTGTATTTGAGGGCCTCAGGACAAAATTTTTCCCATTAGAAAAAAGTTACACGCACTCCAATAACCCTTTGAAACCATTTACTGGATGGCCATATGAAACAAAAGTTCCCATTATTATTATTTTTTTTATTACCATAAATGTTGTCCATGAAGTGAATGTAAGGCCTGGCCATAATTTGTGTGCACCACAATCCCTCTTGGAAGAAAAGTGGACGAGGGTCTCATAAAAATTTCTTTACATTACAAAGGAGCGCTTCACCTACACTTGGAATGCCCAAACGCTAAGTGCATGGGCGGACAAACAATTCCCCATGGGGGGTAAAAAAATGTAAATTTTTTTTATTTACGGCCATCATACGCCCTTGCAAAAAACTAGAGTGGCTGTAGCATCACGGAATACGTTCACCCTTGTGTTCTGGTGGTAGTGTCTGAAGAGACATGGAGGATGTCCTTCTATGAATGTTTTCCCAATTTAAAGGAGCGGGTCTCCTATACTTGGAATATCCATACACTAAGTGCATGGGCTGACTAACATTTCCCCATGGGGGGTACATTTTTTACATACACCCTTGAAAAAAAATAGACTGACTGTAGCATCACAGAACACGTTCACCCTGGTGTTCTAGTGGTTTTGGATGATGAGGATGAGGAGAAGGAGGAGGACACGAAATAGCCAAAATCAGGAAGCATATACCCATGTGTGGGTGTGAAGAGGTGCATGGGAATACATCTCCCAAAAAGACACTGTATTGGAGGTTATGTTACGCTGTCATTTGATGGTGTACAGAAGTCTTGCCCAATCCAGCCCTTGTTCTATTTTATAATCGAACTCCCTCTTACCAAAATTTCCCCTCTCAAATCTGTCCTGAATGTTGCAGCCAGGATCATAATCCAGACCAACCGTTATTCTGATGCCTCTACCTTGTGTCAGTCATTACACTGGTTGCCCATCCACTCCAGAATCCAGTACAAAATTATTACTCTCACCCACAAAGCACTCCATGGCTCAGCTCCACCTTACATCTCCTCCCTGGTCTCAGCCTACCACCCTACGAGTGCCCTTCATTCTGCTAATGACCTGAGGTTAACATCCTCAATAATCAGAACCTCCCACTCCCATCTCCAAGACTTTTCACGTGTTGTGTCAATTCTGTGGAATGCACTACCCAGGGTAATAAGATTAATCCCCAATCCCCACAGTTTTAAGCGTGCCCTAAAAAGGCATTTCTTCAGACTGGCCTACCGCCTCAATGCATTAACCTAACTATCCCTGTGTTGCCCATTCAAAAAACTTACACCATAATCAAGTTCCTCGCATCATGCTTCTCATACGCTTTATGTACTTAATAGCCCTCTGTTTCTGTACTGTTACATATTTAGGCTGTTAACTTGTTCATGCAGCTTTACATGAACATTCGATCTTTACACTATGGCTGGTCCGAACAACAAAAGCAATTGTTACCATCCACCTTTGTTTCTCCCCTTTTCCCCATAGTTTGTAAGCTTGCGAGCAGGGCCCTCACTCCTTTTGGAATCTGTTATGATCTGTATTCATTGTTATGCTATAATGTCTATTGTCTGTACAAATCCCCTCTATGATGTAAAGTGCTGCGGAATATGTTGGCGCTATATATAAAAAAAATATTATTATTATAAGAGTCAGCCTGTCTGCATTTTGATTTGACAACCGAATGCGCTTATCTATTATAATTCCACCAGCGCCACTAAAAACCGACTCTGACAAAATGCTAGTGGCATGGCAGGCCAGGACCTCCAAAGCATAGAGAGCCAGTTCATGCCACATGTCCAGCTTGGATACCTAATAATTAAAAGGCACAGAGGAATCACGGAGTACGTTGGTACAGTCAGCATGGTACTCCCTCACCATCTTCCCAAACATTCCATTCCTTGTGATATTACCCCATGCCTCAGGGCCTGGGCGATGGGAGTTTTTGAAAAATCTGTCCCAGAACTTTGCCAGTGCTGCCCTGGCACTGCTGGATTGGAGTTGTGTCTCTCTCATCTGTACTCCTTGGTTGTCCAACACACTGTGACGTCTACCGCCATTGTTTTAAGATGGGAATTTTTTTTAAATAATTCTGCAACAATGGCCCTCTGGCGTCATTTCAGTAGACCTGTCTGCCTCTGGAACAAGAGATTGAAAATAGCTCCTGTTCTTCCTTCTCCTCCTCTTCCTCATTGTCAACCAATCCCCATTGGGATGACATGAGGCTGGGCTATGTGTAATCACCCTGCATGGTTCCTTGTTCCATGTCCTCGTGCTCCACCTGCAATGCATCCTTTTTCATTGTGAGCAGAGTGCTTTCCAGAATGCAGAGATGCAGGATGGTGATGCTAATTATGGCATCATCGCTGCTCACCATCTTGGTATACTCCTCAAAGTTTTGGAGGATGGTACAGATGTCTGACATCCATGTCCACTCCTGAGGTCTTATGTGTGGAGTCAGAACTGAATAACGAAGACCTTATTGATGTTGGTAGTGAACAACTGCCCTCTTCTGCTCACAAATCCATGCAAATATCTGCAGTGTAGAGTTCCAACACGTGGAGACATCACACACCAGTCGGTGAGCTGGAAGCTGCAAACACAGCTGAAGCACGGCAAGGGTGGCTGAAGCTATAGCTGACTTGCTAAAATGGGCACACATTCGGCGTACTTTCATAAGCAGATCCGGCAGCTCCAGGTAGGTTTTGAGAAAATGCTGAACCACGAGGTTAAGTACATGGGCCAGTCAAGGCATGTGTGTGAGCTTGCCTCGCCTCAGAGCCGCCACCAGATTCCGGCCATTGTCACACATGACCATGCCTTGCTGTAGGTTCAGCGGTGTCAGCCACAGATCTCAGTGCTCTTTCAGAACTGCCCACAACTCTTCAGCATTGTGCGGTTTGTCACCTAAGCAGAATAGCATCAGCACAGCCTGTTGGCGCTTGGCTGAGGCAGTGCTGCAGTATTTCCAGCTTGTGACTGATGGGCTACTTTTGGAGATGGAGGCTGAAGAGGAGGCAGAAGAAGAGCAGGATCTGTAGACTGGGGGGGCAACCTAGATTGACGTAGGGTTGGCAATCCTCGGGGTTGGTAGGACGTGCACCATACCAAGGTCAGACTGGGTTCTGGCTTCCACTATGTTAACCCAGTGTGCCCTCAGTGAGATGTACCATCCCTGCCCAAAGGCACTTGTCTATGTGTCCCTGGTTAGGTGGTCTTTCCCAGTAACAGCATTGCTGAGGGTACGGCTAATGTTGTGAGACATTTGCTTGTGTAATGCCGGGACAGCACACTGGGAGAAATAGTGGCGGCTGGAGACCGAATACCTTGGGACCGCTGCCACCATCAGGTTGCGGAAAGCTGTTGTCTGAAAGGCAACATTTTGAGCACAAGCAGATGAGAAATTTGTGAATTTAGTACTGTTACCTGTGGTGCGTTGGAGGTGTACTTCTGATTGCGATCCAATGACTGTGGTATGGACAACTGAAGGCTGCACTGGGACAAGGAAATGGACGTGCTCGATGATGGTGTAGTTGAGTCTGGGTAACGGCAGGTGCAGGGCAGGAGGCATCTTTACACACCATGGACAGGAGATTGGCTTTCACGCACAAAAATGGAAGGAGTGGTGTTAGCAGCAGACACTGTTCCTGGTGTCTGTGGTTCGGCCTACAAAGTCGGGTGCTTTGCTGCGATGTGCCTGATCATGCTGGTGGTGATAAGGCTGGTAGTTTATCTACCCCTGATGATGCGGGCATGGCAGGTTTTGCAAATGGCCTATTTAGGGTTATCGGAAAAGTCTTTTAAAAAAAACAGACTCGGGAAGACCTTATAGTTGGACTGGCAACTTCCGTCATGTTGATGTTGCGTGGAACGGTTGCCCGCTTTCTGTTTGCGGACAACACACTGCGTCTTCCTGCCTGTTTGGGTGCTATGCCTTCATCCCCCTGTGTGCTGCTGAACTCAGTCTGCATGTCCTCCTGCCAGGTTGGGTCATTTACTATATCACCCACCACCTCTTCTTCCACTTCCGCACCCTGGTCCTCCTCCTGAGTTTCTGACAATTGTGTCTCATTATCGTCCACGTCTTGTGACACGTTAACACCGTCGCATTCGTGCGACCATGGCTGCTCAAATATTTGGGCATCGCTACATGGAATCTCATCTTACCTCACTTCAAGTGGACCGGGAGAGAGGCACGCATTGATAAATGGAAAAGTGAACAACTCTTCGGAGTGTCCAAGTGTTGGATCAGTTGTCTCAGGGCACTCAGCATGGTGGGAGGAAGGAAGATCAGGGTGAGGAATATGTGGTGCAGAGTCACGGCTACTCAGACTTGACCATGTGGAAAACAGGGTGCTTGTGTTGGTGGTGGTGGCAAAGTGACTTGAGAGCATCATCTGCCATCCAACCAACTACCTTTTCACGCGCTCTTTTGTCAAGAGTGCTGTTCTGCCATGCCCTATGAATTCGGACAGGAATCTGTTGCGAGAAAATGTGGGTGTTTGTTGGGGCCCACTTTCAGCTTCCCCATGGCCTCAACCTCTGCATGCATCATCACGTCCACTTCCCCGTCCCTTGCCACGCGCCTTGCCCATTTTAATAAAAAGGTGAATGCAAGCCTTGACTCTAATCTAATGACACAATTTGTAGGCCACAAGTAGATGAGGCATGTCACAGAGATACCGTATTTAGCAACTGGATAAAAATTTACCTTTATTAGGTATATTAAAAGCCAATAGTTGGCACACTTGTTTAGACCAAAATAATAAACAAACAGATAGGAACCCTAATGTGATATGCCCTATTACCTTCACAGAATGGGGAAACAAAACAAGACAAATGACAAATAACAAATACCAAACAACACTGCCAGTGTTTAAAATTGCTTCCAATCCACAGCTGTTTCTATAGGCTCACCGAATGTGGGCCAACAATTGTACAGCTCAAAAAAGCACGGGTATATGGGCACAAGATACACCCCTATAATTAGGTCTCTCACTGTAACTGTGTCTGCCCAACCAAGAAATGCAGTTTTTGCCCTTGATCCTGTACTCAGGATGGCTTCTGAACAACCAAATGCGTATGCTGTGTGTCCCATACAGTTTCCAAGACACCACATGCAGCCGCTCCACTTAGATAGTTATAAAAGTACATGCTATATACTGGATTGGAGCACTGTCAGTGCAGAGTAGCAGCACATATATTAAGCGTTTCAAGATGCCCCACAAACATAGTTACCCATCCATATACCTATGGGATACATTATTGCTCATTTCACATTTCATGAGTGTTCCCTAATGGGTTCAATTGTGGCACCTTCAAGGGTTAATGATGGTGGAATATTATCTTAGGAACGCTGCGATGCATGAGATCATGTATACAGAAAGAACCCATGTGCCTGGGTAGATCTCACTGCATGTTCATCTCCAGCTGTTCCTCTATCACCGTTCACCTCATGTTCGACCCTGGTATAAAAGTGTAGTGCTGCAAGAAGCATCTCCCGACGCGTTTCTTCCTCATGGATTCATCAGGTGAGAATGCTGCTGCCATTGCGGGTCTACCCTTTCTGTGACCTTTATAGATTCAGCTTGGTGCCGTGCTGAATAAACTCCACCCCCTTGCGTGTGACGCGCACCCTGGGCTTACCTCTGTACTTCCGGACAGCATGAGATGCTCTCCTGCTTCATTGAACGCTGGGAATCCCCGTTCAGCGACGCATGCGCACCGCTGTGGCAGGGCCAAACGTAACCCAGGATGTGTGAGCAGACTCCTGCCGGACATTAATAAAAAAGGGGAATATGGGACTTAGATGCATGTGTTCATGCTATTTTGTCCCCTAAAGTGCCTATTCATGCTGCGGCACACGCTATGTTCTTTATTCATTGTGCTGCATATGTGATTGACACTCTAGAAACAGGAAAATTAGTGTAATCAATAATCCTGTTCACCAATTGGCATAACTCAAAGATTTCTCAGCATATTTTCATGATCCCCATTACAGAGAACAAAGGTAAGCTACCTCCCTATCCAGATAAAAATACCCCATTTATTAATGAGACGAGGGGAGCAAGCAAGCAGGGATGAGAGGACTGGAAAAATGCTATAGTAAACACCAGATGCTATACCAAAATAAAATAAAGCCGTCTTCAGAGGCAGAAGTTTCTTCTTCTGGATGCTTTTTTGGGAGGTTGAGTCGCAAGTAGTGTTGAGCATTCCGATCCCGCAAGTATCGGCCGATACTTGCGGTATCGGAATTCCGATACCGAGTTCCGATACTTTTGTGGTATCGGGAATCGGAATCGGATCCATAGTGATGTGTAAAATAAAGAATTAAAATAAAAAATATTGATATATTCACCTCTCCGGCGGCCCCTGGACATCACCGCTGGTAACCGGCAGGCTTCTTTGTTTAAAATCAGCGCGTTTAGGACCTGAGAATGACGTCGCGGCTTCTGTTTGGTCGCGTGCCGCGCATGTGACCGCCACGCGACCAATCACAAGCCGCGACGTCATTCTCAGGCACTAAACTCCTCATTCTAGGAATTTAGGACCTGAGAATAACGTCGCGGCTTCTGATTGGTCGCATGGCGGTCACATGAGCGGCACGCGACCAATCAGAAGCCGCGACGTCATTCTCAGGTCCTAAACGCGCTCATTTTAAACAAAGAAGCCTGCCGGTTACCCGCGGTGATGTCCAGGGGCCGCCGGAGAGGTGAATATATCAATATTTTTTATTTTAATTCTTTATTTTACACATTAATATGGATCCCAGGGCCTGAAGGAGAGTTTCCTCTCCTTCAGACCCTGGGAACCATCAGGATACCTTCCGATACTTGGTGTCCCATTGACTTGTATTGGTATCGGATATCGGTATCGGCGATATCCGATACTTTTCGAGTATCGGCCGATACTATCCAATACCGATACTTTCAAGTATCGGACGGTATCGCTCAACACTAGTCGCAAGCTCTACCACCCCATAGAGATTATGACTGTGCTCTTGAGTTTGTCCCAGGTGCCACACTTCCTAAGAGTCGTTTATTTAATCTGACAATTCCCGAGAGGGAGGCCTTAAAGGAATACCTACAGACTAGTTTAGCTGCAGGTCATATAAGACCCTCTAAGTCCCCTGTGGCTGTAGGATTCTTTTTTGTCAAAAAGAAGGATGGGGTCCTTAGGCCGTGTCTGGATTTTCGGGAGATTAAAAAGAGCACTGTGTGCAATCCTTACCCATTGCAGCTGATTCCGGATTTGTTTAACCAACTAACCGGAGCAAAGTTGTTCTCTAAGATTGACCATCATGGGGCATATAATTTGCTGCGAGTGAAGGAGGGTGATGAATGGAAGACAGCCTTTAATAGCCCGGAAGGTCATTTTGAGTGTCTGATGATGCCTTTTGGCCTTACTAATGCGCTTGCATTTTTTCAAAATTTCATTAATGACATTCTGAGGTTGTTGATTGGTAGGAGTGTCATTGTTTATTTGGATGATATTTTGATCTATTCACCTGATCTGGAGACGCATTGGCAGAGAGTCCGCGAAGTTCTACTGATTTTGAGCGAAAACTCACTCTTTGCTAAATTGGAGAAGTGCGATTTTGCGGTATTGAAAATGAGTTTTTTGTGGTACCTTGTCTCCAGTGATGGCTTTGAAATGGACCTGGTGAAGGTTCAGGCAGTGCTGGAGTGGCCTAGGCCTGAATGTTTGAAGTCGGTTCAGGGATTTTTAGGGTTTGCTAATTATTACAGAAAATTCATTAAAAAGAATTTCTGTAATCGCTAAACCTATAACTGATCTCTCCAAGAAGGGTTCCAATACTGTCCAAAGGTCCTCTGAGGCTGTTAAGGCTTTGTCATGGAGATGTTTAGCTCTGCTTCTGTTTTGATCCAGACAGATGAGACCAAGCCATTTCTGGTAGAGGTTGATGCCTCTTCAGTAGGTGGGGGGCAGTTCTGTCCCAAGAGGGAGAGGATGGGGTGCATCCCTGTGCTTTCTTTTCTAAAAAAATTTGTGGAGACTGAGCTCAACTATGATGTTGAGTTGCTGGCTATTAAACTCGTGTTTGAGCATTGGTGAGATTTTTTGGAGGGGGCTAGACATCCAATACAGGTTTTTACTGATCATAAGAATCTGATATACAGTATCTGGATGCTGCTAAACGTTTGAATGCCCGTCAAGCTAGGTGGGCACTGTTTTTTGCCCAGTTTCATTTCTCCGTAACATATATCCCTGGGACGAAGAATGTTAAAGCGGATGCTTTGTCTCGTAGTTTCTCTCAGCAG
The DNA here is from genome assembly GCF_032444005.1 of Ranitomeya imitator. Lineage (NCBI taxonomy): Eukaryota > Metazoa > Chordata > Amphibia > Anura > Dendrobatidae > Ranitomeya > Ranitomeya imitator. The sequence continues at coordinate 421,850,584 of NC_091286.1, read as the reverse complement.
TTAATACTGAGAAGGAGGAATGTATTTTGCAGAGAGGGGGTGGTGGTGGCAGCATTGGGTTCTGAGTTGGAGAGTAGCATCCTAGAGGCCCAGAATGTTGCACCAACTAACACTCCGTATGGTAAATTATTTGTGCCCAGAGCCTTGCAGGGAGCTTTGTTTGCTGAATGTCATGAGTCTCGGTTGGCGGGTCATCTAGGGATTTTGGAAACTAGAAAGTCAATCGGTCGAAGTTTCTGGTGGTCAGGGTGGCAAAGAGAAATCATGAAGTGGGTGCGTCAGTTTACTGTGTGCGGCAGGTCGAAGGCCTCTCATGCCCCGGCTGCAGGGTTGCTGTGCCCTTTGGAGGTTCCTAGTTCACCATGGTCACATCTTGCTATGGATTTTATCACCGATCTGCCAGTTTCTTAGGGTTTTTCTGTCATCTGGGTTGTTGTGGACCGGTTTAGTAAGATGTGTCATCTGGTCCCGCTCAATAAACTACCCTGCATCAAGACTCTAGCTAAGGCATTTGTGAAAGAGATTGTCAGGCTCCATGGGGTTCCCACGGACATTGTTTCCGATAGAGGACCACAGTTTGTGGCTCGCTTTTGGCATGCTTTATGTGACAGATTAAAGGTTCTTTTGTCATTTTCGTCAGGATATCATCCTGAGTCCAATGGACAGATTGAACGGAAGAACCAGGATGTCGAGCAGTTTTTGAGATGTTTTGTAGCAGACAATCAGGAGATGTGTCGGAATATCTACCACTAGCTGAGTTTGCTCTTAATAATCATACGTTTTCCTCGGCTACGTGTTCTCCTTTTTTGCTGTACAGAGAGGCATCCATGTTTCAGTCCATTTTCAAAGATTGGGGCAACGGTGCCTGAGGAGGAGAGTTTTTCTGGAAATTTGGACAGGGTTTGGACCAATGTACGTCATAATCTAAAAGCGGCAAATAGGAGGTCAAATAAATATTTTGACAAGAAGGGAGGCGTTGTTTGCAGTTGGGGACATGGTCAAGTTGTCCTCTAGGAATCTGCGTTTGAAGATCCCTTCTAAAAAACTGGGGCCTAAGTTTGTAGGACCCTTCAAAGTGGTTCAGGTTTTCAACTCGGCAGCGGTGAGATTAGCCATCCCCTCGTCCTGGAGAATTAAATCAATTTTTCATGTATCTTTACTGAAGAAAGTTGACACACCAGATAAGGAGGTGATGCTGACTGTCCCTCCAGTTGATGAGGACGGCGAGTTTGAGATTTCATGCATTTTAGATTCCAGGTGGCACAGAGGAAGGCTGCAGTATCTCGTGTCCTGGAAGGGTTTCGGTCCCGAGGATAATTCCTGGGTGAAAGCTGAAGACATCTCGGCCTCAAGGCTAATTAAGTCTTTTCACAGGAGATTTCAGAATAAGGCTCGGCCAAGAGGATCCGGAGGATCCTCGTAAAATGGGAGGTACTGTTATAATCTGTTTTGTTTTTGACCATCCGCCATCTTGTTTTGGTTTTCTGGCTGCTGCTCTTTTTCCCCTGATGCTGGGTTGTCTTAAGTCAGGTGATTGTATCACCTTTTATTACCCAGCATCTGCCTCCCATTCCTTGCTGGACAACAGTGTTCATCCACTGGAGTTCTGGCTAGGTGCTTTGATAGCTTTCTGTGTTTGATATTGTGCAGTTCTGGGATCTCTGATTCTGCTATCTTTAGTTTCTATTTTCAATTGGTTTCTGCAGCTGTATTTATGTTTTCTGTTAGGAAATGACCTGCTTTTATACCCAGTCCTTAGATCTTTCAGGGACCTCCTTCCCCCTATCTATAGGTCTTCGCTGAGATTAACCTAGGATCGTCGGTGGGTTTATTCGCAAGGAGTGGGACACCAACTCCATCGTAGGGTATCAGCCTAGTCTCAGTGCAGGGTCAGTTTCCCCCCTTCTATCCTAGTTCTGTGTTGCAGTTCTGTAACAATTTGCTGCTCACAAAACCTTGACAACATATGTAATGTTGAGTTCCAATGTGTGGTGACATCGCACACCCATTGGTGAGCTGGAACTTGCAAACGCTGCTGCAGCACTGTCAGGGTGGCGGCAGCTCTAGCCATCTTCCGGAAATGGGCACACAAGTGTTGTACTTTCACAAGTAGAAGATCCGGGTAGGTTTTGAGAAACCACTGAACCACTAAGTAGGGCACATAGGCCAGGCATGGGTAGGTTAGAAAGCTTCATAGCTGCCACAAGGTTACGACCATTGTCACACACACAACCATGCCTGGTTGCAGGTTCAGGGGCTAGAGCCAGAGACAGTCTGAACTATAAGATATTTCAGCAACTACGTAGCTATGTGCAGTTTGTCACCTAAGCAGATCAGCTACAGCAGAGTCTGTTGCTGCTTGGCTGAGGCAGTGCTGCACTGCTTCCAGCTTGCAACTGATGTTGATGTTTGTGAGATGGAGGGTGAGGAGAGGGAGGAGGAGGTGAAGGAACTGCTGTAGAAGGTGAGGGAAATCATGATTGAACCAGGGCCCCCAATCCTTGGTGTTGGTGGCACGTATTCTATCCCAGGATCCGACTGGGTCCTGGTTTCCCAATGTTCACCCAGTCGTCGTAAGGAAAATGTAGCATCCCTGTCCACAAGCACTTGTCCAGGTGTTGATGGTTAAGTGGACCTTCTCAGTTACAGCTTTGTTCAGGGCATCACTGATGTTATAGGACACATGCTTGTGTAAGGTGGGGGTGGCGCACCGTTAGAAATAGTTATAGCTGGGGACTGAGTAACAAGGAATGTCCACTGCCATGAAGATGCAGAAAGCTTCCGTTTCCACAAGCCTAAACAGCAGCAATCTGTAAATGTGGCCATTTATTATGGTTGGGTGGGTGGCTGCATATTTATGCTTGTGTTCCAAGAACTGGGGGAGGAACAACTGAACATTGCACTGGGACTAGGGCATGGTTGCTGACGGTGGGTGCAAGTGTGCAACGATATGTACAGGGTTGGAAGCATCATCGGCTACATCATGGACACGGGATTCGCATGCCCATAGGAAAGGGGAAGAGGCAGTGCTGTCACATGCAGACAATGTTACTGAAACCTTGCATTCGGCACAACTAGTTGGGTACTTTGGTTGCATGTACCTGAGAATGCATGTGGTGGTGAGGCTGATAGTTGGGCTGCCTTGGCAGATCTTGCAAATGGCATTAATTGGGTAAAAGTGTCTGTCTTTAAAAAAAAAAGGCCAAACTAGGAAAAACCTAACCCTTGGCTTCACAAGTTCACCCTTGTTGGTGCTATGGGGATTAGTTGCCCGGCTTGTGTCTCTGGCCACCTCACTGCCTCTCCCTGCCTGTTGTGGTGCTGTGGATCCCTCCCACTACTGTCCTTGCTTTGCATGTCACTTTCCCAGGTTGGGTCAGTGACTTCATTGTCCTCCATCTCGTCTTCTACTTCCACACCTAGGTCTTGCTCCTGACTTGCTGATGTAACAACACCACTTGCTGGCAATTGCATTTTCCCAGCGTCGCCTTCTTGTGAGCGTGGCTTCTCAAATATTTGCGCATCACTACATGCTATGTTTTCATTCCCAAGTTGAAATAGGCAGAAAGAGGCCAGAATCTATAAATAGAAATGTGAACAGCTCTTTGGAATGTCCAAGTGTGGGATTACTTGTCTCTGGGCACTCAGCATGGGGCATGGTAGGAAGAAGTAGGATCAGGATGAGGATTATGTGGTACAGAATCACGGCTACTGAGACTGGACCGTGAGGTAGACAGGGTGGTGCTGGCAAAGTGACTGAAAGTATTATCTGCTATCCATCCAACAATCTTTTCAAACTGCTCTGGCTTCAGCAATGGTGCTCCACGCCCCCTATAAAGTGGGATAGGAAGCTAAATTGACATGATGTGTGTGTATGTTGTGCTCCTGCTGCAGGCACAGTTTCAACTTGTCCACGGCCTAGGCCTCTGTGCTCACCATCAGCATCATGTCCACTTCCTCGTCCCTTACCACGCACCTTGCCCATTTTTAATTATGCATGATTTATCCCTGTGAAGAAAGAAATTGAGAAATTGTTGCAGACAGTGTAACAATGCCAGAAAAATATGCCCACTACAGATGGACGTATGAGACTACAGTATCAATAAAGCAATGCTATTTGCAACCAAAGAATTTTTGGGGGCGTGGGTTTGAGGATCAACTTTATCACGATAAATGTTGTATAAAATGTAACTGCAGAAAAGAATTGCATTCTTACAATGCCAGCATATCGTGCCCACTTTAGATGGACGTATAAAACTGCAGTATCAATAAAGAAATGTGTTTTCTTTTAACAAACAATCTTTTTTTGGTGAGGTGGGTTTGAGGCCCAACTCCAGCATGATAAATGCCATATAAAATGTCAGTGCTGGAAAAATTTGCATTATTACAATGCCACCAAAATTTGCCCAATTGAGATGATGTGTGAGACTGCAGTATAAATATAGCAATGTGATTTATTTAACAAACAATTTTTTTTGGGGGGGTTGTTTGAGGCACAACTGTAGCACGCTAAATTCCTTATAAAATTTCACAGCTCAACATAAGGCTGTATTGCAATGCCAGCCAAATTTGCACATCTCAGATGGACATATGAGACTGCAGTATTATTATAGCATTGCCATTTTTTTAACAAACAATTTCTTCTTGGGGGAATTTTGAGGCTGAAATGTAGCACAATAAATGCTGTATATAATTTCATTGCTCAAAAAAATTGCAGTGTTACAATGATAGGCACATTTGCACACCTCAGACAGATGCATGAGACTGCAGTATCAATATATCAATGCAACTTTTTTCGCAAACAATTATTTCTAGTTTGGGAGTTTTGTGGTCCAACTGTAGCATGATAAAAGCCGTGTAAAATTTCTCAGCTCAAACAAAGTGCAGCATTACAATGCCAGGCAAATTTGCCGAATTCAAATGGACATAAGAGATAACAGTATCAATATAGCAATGTTACTGAGATCCAACCAAGTCTAGCTGTATGCTTTTGACGCACAACTGCCACTGTAAAAATAGTGTATAATAATTTCCTTCTCAGAACAATTTGCAAGATTAAGATAAAAAAGAATATTATTAGCCCTGAGAAGAGGTTTTGGTATCCGTTGCAGTCTGCAGCATTAAGGAAATCCAATTTATCCTGTCCTACACTATCCCTTCAGCACAATCTCTCCCTAAATCAGGGGTGTCAAACTGCATTCCTCGAGGGCCGCAAACCATGCGTGTTTTCAAGATTTCCTTAGCTTTGCACAAGGTGCTGCAATCATTATGTGTGTAGATGATTAAATTATCACCTGTGCAGTACAAGGAAATCCTGAAAACATGACCTGCTTGCAGCCCTCGAGGAATGCAGTTTGACACCCCTGCCCTAAATGCTGCTAACAGCAGTATTACTATTTATTATCATTATCCCTAAGAAGGGATGCTGTTGTACTTAACAGAAATATAAATGTGATTGAATCTCTGCCTGATACACAGCTACAATTCGGTCTCTCTCTCATCAGCATCTCTCCCTATGCTACCTGTGTCCGGGGTACAGTAGGCCGAGCATAGTGTCATGCGTCTTCTACAGATCTGATGACTCTATGCGGCCAGCCAATCACAGTAATGCCACAACCAAGATGACTACAGCATTACAGTGACAAGCATGCAACCCCCACATGTTCATTGCCTAGCTAAAATGCACCAAACATGCGGGGTGGGGACTCAAGCTCCCGCTCGAGCATTCAAAAAATGCTCGCCAAGTAACGAGCATCCTGAGAACACTGGTGCTCGAGTGAGTGACAAGTAGTGATGAGCACGCTCGCTCATTGCTAGGAAATTGCTCATTCCAATAGCAGGTAGGCGAAATTTGAAAAAGAGATATGTGGCCACTAAGTAACGTATGCAGTTTGTGCTGGGAAATCTGGTGCTAGATACTCTTTAAACTACAAGTGCAAATTTTTAAATAAGCGTCAGGTTATTTAAGATCAAAACATTCCGGTTTTGTAGGAGTTAACTATTACTGTTTTATAACAATAAATGGGATAAAAGACTGAGCAGACAGTGGAATTTGGGTGATCATAAAGAACTTTGTTGTGGTATAAATAGCTATAATGTGTCCTGCATGATACCAGCTGTTATATTCACAGCTGTGCTTCCCAGCAAGTCAAGGCCCATAATGACAGAGCATTTTTGTCATGATGCTGCCAGCCATCTGTCTTTTTTTCTAAAAAGGTCTCAATGGATACACAGGGAATACAGAATGACAGATTACTGGGAAAAGATTTACATTTATCCCTATTACAGAAGGTAATACTCAAATTTCAGAATAGCAAAGAAACAGCTCTGTGGCTTTTCAGAGAAATAATACAAAATATACAGTAATACAAAGAAAAAAACTGGCCTTAAAAAGGTTGTCCCAAAAGTTAATTTTATTCAATTGAGATCCTGAAATAATAAGTTCCACATTTGGACGTGTTAAAAAATGCTCCTGAGATAATCTTATAAATGTGTACTGTGTAATGGCTGTGTCTGACCTTACAGGAACATGCGTGTTGTGAATTCTGTGGCTGAATTCACTCCTGTGGTCACAAGTGGTACTGCAGCTTCTGAGCTTCCTCCCTCAGGTGTTCTGGTGAGCTCGTTAACTGCTTCATTACTTAACTCCGCCTGATGCTGCTATCCTTGCTCCTTGTCAATGTTTCAGTGTTGGATCTGAGCTTCTCCTGATTGTTCCTGTGACCTGCTGCTCTGTATAGCTAAGTGCTTTTTGGTTTTTTTTTGTTGCTTTTTTTCTGTCCAGCTTGTCTTTTGTTTTGCTGGAAGCTCTGAGACGCAAAGGGTGTACCGCCGTGCCGTTAGTTCGGCACGGTGGTTTTTTTTGCCCCCTTTGCGTGGTTTTGCTTTAGGGTTTTTTGTAGACTGCAAAGTTCGCTTTACTATCCTCGCTCTGTCCTAGAATATCGGGCCCCACTTTGCTGAATCTATTTCATCCCTACGTTTTGTCTTTTCATCTTACTCACAGTCATTATATGTGGGGGGCTGCCTTTTCCTTTGGGGAATTTCTCTGGGGCAAGTCAGGCCTATTTTTCTATCTTCAGGCTAGCTAGTTTCTTAGGCTGTGCCGAGTTGCCTAGGTAGTTGTTAGGCGCAATCCACAGCCGCTTTTAGTTGTGTTTAGGATAGGATCAGGTGTGCAGTCTACAGAGTTTCCACGTCTCAGAGCTCGTTCTTGTATTTTTGGGTATTTGTCAGATCACTGTGTGCGCTCTGATCGCTAAGCACACTGTGTTTCTGGATTGCCTTCATAACACCTGTCATTAGCAAACATAACAGTACAAGGAGCCCAAACTAATGATTCTCAATAGAGGGAAAGAAAAAGTTCTGACATCATTTTTTTTTTTTCTGCTCTGTGTTCACTTTTTTTTTTTCCCCTAGACATTTGGGTGATTCTGGACACAGGTGTGGACATGGATATTCAGGGTCTGTGCTCTTCAATGGATAATCTCGTTATAAATGTACAAAAAATTCAAGATACTATTGATCAGAAATCTATGTTAGAACCAAGAATTCCTATTCCTGATTTGTTTTTTGGAGATAGAACTAAGTTTCTAAGTTTCAAAAATAATTGTAAGCTATTTCTGGCCTTGAAACCTCATTCTTCTGGTAATCCTATTCAACAGGTTTTGATTATTATTTCTTTTTTGCGCGGCGACCCTCAAGACTGGGCATTTTCTCTTGCGCCAGGAGACCCTGCATTGAGTAGTGTCGATGCGTTTTTCCTGGCGCTCGGATTGCTGTACGATGAGCCTAATTCAGTGGATCAGGCTGAGAAAAATTTGCTGGCTTTGTGCCAGGGTCAGGATGATATAGAAGTATATTGTCAGAAATTTAGGAAATGGTCAGTACTCACTCAGTGGAATCAATCTGCGCTGGCAGCTTTGTTCAGAAAGGGTCTCTCTGAGGCTCTTAAGGATGTCATGGTGGGATTTCCTATGCCTGCTGGTTTGAATGAGTCTTTGTCTTTGGCCATTCAGATCGGTCGACGCTTGCGCGAGCGTAAATCTGTGCACCATTTGGCGGTACTGCCTGAGGTTAAACCTGAGCCTATGCAGTGCGATAGGACTATGACTAGAGTTGAACGGCAGGAATACAGACGTCTGAATGGTCTGTGTTTCTACTGTGGTGATTCCACTCATGCTATTTCTGATTGTCCTAAGCGCACTAAGCGGTCCGCTAGGTCTGCCGTCATTGGTACTGTACAGTCCAAATTCCTTCTGTCCATTACCTTGATATGCTCTTTGTCGTCGTTTTCTGTCATGGCGTTTGTGGATTCGGGCGCTGCCCTGAATCTGATGGATTTGGATTATGCTAAACGTTGTGGGTTTTTCTTGGAGCCTTTGCGGTGTCCTATTCCATTGAGAGGAATTGATGCTACACCTTTGGCCAAGAATAAACCTCAATACTGGGCCCAGCTGACCATGTGCATGGCTCCTGCACATCAGGAAGTTATTCGCTTTCTGGTGTTGCATAATCTGCATGATGTGGTCGTGTTGGGGTTGCCATGGCTACAAACCCATAATCCAGTATTGGATTGGAATTCCATGTCGGTATCCAGCTGGGGTTGTCAGGGGGTACATGGTGATGTTCCATTTTTGTCGATTTCGTCATCCACCCCTTCTGAGGTCCCAGAGTTCTTGTCTGATTATCAGGATGTATTTGAAGAGCCCAAGTCCGATGCTCTACCTCCGCATAGGGATTGTGATTGTGCTATCAATTTGATTCCTGGTAGTAAATTCCCTAAAGGTCGATTATTTAATTTATCCGTGCCCGAACACGCCGCTATGCGCAGTTATGTGAAGGAATCCCTGGAGAAGGGACATATTCGCCCATCGTCATCACCACTGGGAGCAGGGTTCTTCTTTGTAGCCAAGAAGGATGGTTCGCTGAGACCGTGTATTGATTACCGCCTTCTTAATAAGATCACTGTTAAATTTCAGTATCCCTTGCCATTGTTATCTGACTTGTTTGCTCGGATTAAGGGGGCTAGTTGGTTCACTAAGATAGATCTTCGTGGTGCGTATAATCTGGTGAGAATCAGGCAAGGAGATGAATGGAAAACTGCATTCAATACGCCCGAGGGTCATTTTGAGTGTCTAGTGATGCCGTTCGGACTTGCCAATGCTCCATCTGTGTTTCAGTCTTTTATGCATGACATCTTCCGTGAGTATCTGGATAAATTCCTGATTGTTTACTTGGATGACATTTTGATCTTCTCAGATGATTGGGAGTCTCATGTGAAGCAGGTCAGAATGGTTTTTTAGGTCCTGCGTGCTAACTCTTTGTTTGTGAAGGGATCAAAGTGTCTCTTCGGTGTGCAGAAAGTTTCATTTTTGGGGTTCATCTTTACCCCTTCTACTATCGAGATGGATCCAGTTAAGGTCCAAGCCATCCAGGATTGGATTCAGCCGACATCTCTGAAAAGTCTGCAAAAGTTCCTGGGCTTTGCTAATTTTTATCGTCGCTTCATCTGTAATTTTTCTAGCATTGCCAAACCATTGACCGATTTGACCAAGAAGGGTGCTGATTTGGTTAATTGGTCTTCTGCTGCTGTGGAAGCTTTTCAGGAGTTGAAGCGTCGTTTTTGTTCTGCCCCTGTGTTGTGTCAGCCAGATGTTTCTCTTCCGTTCCAGGTCGAGGTTGATGCTTCTGAGATTGGAGCAGGGGCGGTTTTGTCACAGAGAGGTTCTGATTGCTCAGTGATGAAACCATGTGCTTTCTTTTCCAGGAAGTTTTCGCCCGCTGAGCGTAATTATGATGTGGGCAATCGAGAGTTGCTGGCCATGAAGTGGGCATTCGAGGAGTGGCGTCATTGGCTTGAAGGAGCTAAGCATCGCGTGGTGGTATTGACTGATCATAAGAACTTGACTTATCTCGAGTCTGCCAAGCGCTTGAATCCTAGACAGGCCCGTTGGTCGTTATTTTTTGCCCGCTTCGACTTTGTGATTTCGTACCTTCCGGGCTCTAAAAATGTGAAGGCGGATGCTCTGTCTAGGAGTTTTGTGCCCGACTCTCCGGGTTTATCTGAGCCAGCGGGTATCCTCAAGGAAGGAATCATTGTGTCTGCCATCTCCCCTGATTTGCGGCGGGTGCTGCAAAAATTTCAGGCGAATAAACCTGATCGTTGTCCAGCAGAGAAACTGTTCGTCCCTGATAGGTGGACTAATAAACTTATCTCTGAACTTCTTTGTTCGGTGTTGGCTGGTCATCCTGGAATCTTTGGTACCAGAGAGTTAGTGGCTAGATCCTTCTGGTGGCCATCTCTGTCACGGGATGTACGTACTTTTGTGCAGTCCTGTGGGATTTGTGCTAGGGCTAAGCCCTCCTGTTCTCGTGCCAGTGGGTTGCTTTTGCCCTTGCCGGTCCCAAAGAGGCCTTGGACACATATTTCGATGGATTTCATTTCTGACCTTCCCGTTTCTCAAAAGATGTCAGTCATTTGGGTGGTCTGTGATCGCTTTTCTAAAATGGTCCATCTGGTGCCCTTGGCTAAATTGCCTTCCTCCTCTGATTTGGTACCTTTGTTCTTTCAGCATGTGGTTCGGTTGCATGGCATTCCTGAGAATATTGTTTCTGACAGAGGTTCCCAGTTTGTTTCAAGGTTCTGGTGAGCCTTTTGTGGTAGGATGGGCATTGACCTATCCTTTTCCTCGGCTTTCCATCCTCAGACTAATGGCCAGACCGAACGAACCAATCAGACCTTGGAAACATATCTGAGATGTTTTGTTTCTGCAGACCAGGATGATTGGGTGTCCTTTTTGCCGTTGGCTGAGTTCGCCCTTAATAATCGGGCCAGCTCGGCTACCTTGGTTTCTCCATTTTTTTGCAATTCTGGGTTCCATCCTCGTTTCTCTTCAGGACAGGTTGAGTCTTCGGACTGTCCTGGTGTGGATTCTGTGGTGGATAGGTTGCAGCAGATCTGTACTCAGGTAGTGGACAATTTGATCTTGTCCCAGGAGAAAGCTCAACTTTTCGCTAATCGCAGACGCCGTGTGGGTCCCCGACTTCGTGTTGGGGATCTGGTTTGGTTATCTTCTCGTCATATTCCTATGAAGGTTTCCTCTCCTAAATTGAAGCCTCGTTTTATTGGTCCGTATAGGATTTCTGAGGTTCTCAATCCTGTGTCTTTTCGTTTGACCCTCCCAGACTCCTTTTCCATACATAATGTATTCCATAGGTCGTTGTTGCGGAGATACGTGGCACCTATGGTTCCATCTGTTGAGCCTCCTGCCCCGGTTTTGGTGGAGGGGGAATTGGAGTATATTGTGGAGAAGATTTTGGATTCTCGTGTTTCTAGACGGAAACTCCAGTATCTGGTTAAATGGAAGGGTTATGCTCAGGAAGATAATTCCTGGGTTTTTGCCTCTGATGTTCATGCTTCCGATCTTGTTCGTGCCTTTCATGCGGCTCATCCTGGTCGGCCTGGGGGCTCTGGTGAGGGTTCGGTGACCTCTCCTCAAGGGGGGGGTACTGTTGTGAATTCTGTGGCTGAATTCACTCCTGTGGTCACAAGTGGTACTGCAGCTTCTGAGCTTCCTCCCTCAGGTGTTCTGGTGAGCTCGTTAACTGCTTCATTACTTAACTCCGCCTGATGCTGCTATCCTTGCTCCTTGTCAATGTTTCAGTGTTGGATCTGAGCTTCTCCTGATTGTTCCTGTGACCTGCTGCTCTGTATAGCTAAGTGCTTTTTGTTTTTTTTTTGTTGCTTTTTTTCTGTCCAGCTTGTCTTTTGTTTTGCTGGAAGCTCTGAGACGCAAAGGGTGTACCGCCGTGCCGTTAGTTCGGCACGGTGGGTTTTTTTTGCCCCCTTTGCGTGGTTTTGCTTTAGGGTTTTTTGTAGACTGCAAAGTTCGCTTTACTATCCTCGCTCTGTCCTAGAATATCGGGCCCCACTTTGCTGAATCTATTTCATCCCTACGTTTTGTCTTTTCATCTTACTCAGTCATTATATGTGGGGGGCTGCCTTTTCCTTTGGGGAATTTCTCTGGGGCAAGTCAGGCCTATTTTTCTATCTTCAGGCTAGCTAGTTTCTTAGGCTGTGCCGAGTTGCCTAGGTAGTTGTTAGGCGCAATCCACAGCCGCTTTTAGTTGTGTTTAGGATAGGATCAGGTGTGCAGTCTACAGAGTTTCCACGTCTCAGAGCTCGTTCTTGTATTTTTGGGTATTTGTCAGATCACTGTGTGCGCTCTGATCGCTAAGCACACTGTGTTTCTGGATTGCCTTCATAACACCTGTCATTAGCAAACATAACACATGCGCCTGGGTAGGGGAGGAAGCAAAAGAGAGTATACAGACAGAACAGCATTTCAATGAGGTAAGGCTACTTTCACACATCAGGTTTTCGCTGTCAGGCTCAATCTGCCTAAATTTAAAAAAACCTGATCCGGCAAATGTTGCCGCCGGAGCCGTTTTTTTTCCCATAGACTTGTATTAGTGCCGGATTGCAGCGGATAACATTGATTTGGCTAGGTGAGAGGCTCTGCACGGCAAATAAGCCTCCTTACCTTGATATGCCAGCTTGTATGTCACTCTCCATAAGGAGAAATGTTACCCCTTAGACCCCAGTCCAGAGCCTCTCACCTAGCCAAATCAGTTTTCATGCTTCGCACTGATGAGGGCCAACAGCCCGAAACACCGTGTCTGCGAATTGAGATATTGATTTGGCTTTTATCCTAAGTCATATTGCATGACTCGTTAAAGGGTTGATTGTGACTTGTAGGATCGTTGTAAATCAAAATGAATATCCCATGGAGATCTGGATTTGGAATGATACTCAAAATAAAATGGGAAAATCAAATTGCAGGCTGATCCAACTTCAGTGGAAATGCCTCATGACAAGGAAAAGATGCTCAGTATTGTGTGTGGCCTCCACGTGCCTCCCTACTGTACAATGCCTGGGCATGCTCCTAATGAGGTGGCGGATGGTCTCCTGAGGGATCTTCTCCCATACCTGGACTAAAGCATCTGCCAACTCCTGGACATTCTGTGGTGCAACGTTACGTTGGTGGATGGAGCGAGACATGATGACCCAGATGTGCTCAATCGGATTCAGGTCTGGGGAATGGATGGGCCAGTCCAAAACTTCAATGCCTTGATCTTGCAGGAGCTGCTGACACTCCAGCCACATGAGGTCTGGCATTGTCTTGCATTAGGAGGAACCCAGGGCCAACCGCACCAGCATATGGTCTCACAAGGGGTCTGAGGATCTCATCTTGGTACCTAATGGCACTCAGGCTACCTCTCACGAGCACATGGAGGGCTGTGCAGCCCTCAAAGAAATACCACCCCACACTATTACTGACCCACTGCCATACCGGTCATGCTGAAGGGTGTTGCAGGCAGCAGATCACTTTCCACGGCGTCTCCAGACTTTGTCACGTCTGTCACAAGTGCTCAGTGTGAGCATGCTTTCATCTGTGAAGACCACAGGGCGCTAGTGGCGAATTTGCCAATTCTGGTGTTCTGTGGCAAATACCAAGCTTCCTGCATGGTGTTGGGCTGTGAGCACAACCCCCATCTGTGGACGTCGGACCCTCAGACCATCATCATGGAGTCGGTTTCTAACCGTTTGTGCAGACACATGCACATTTGTGGGGAGCTGGAGGTCATTTTGCAGGGCTCTTGCAGTGCTCCTCCTATTCCTCCTTGCACAAAGGCGGAGGTAGTGGTCCTGCTGCTGGGTTGTTGCCCTCCTACGGCCCCCTCCACATATCCTGATGTACTGGCCTATCTACTGGTAGTGCCTCCAGCCTCTGTATACTACGCTGACAGACACAGCAAACCTTCTTGCCACAGCTCGCATTGATGTGCCATTCTGGATGAGCTGCACTACCTGAGCCACTTGTGTGTGCTGTAGAGTCCGTCTCATGCTACCACGAGTGTGGAAGCACAACCGACCTTCAAAAGTGAGCAAAACATCAGCCAGAAAGCATTGGTACTGAGATGCGGTCTGTGGTCCAAACCTGCAGAACTACTCCTTTATTGAGGGTGTCTTGATAATTTCCAATAATATCCATCTGTTGTCTATTCCATTTGCACAACAGCATGTGAAATTGATTGTCAATCAGTGTTGCTTCCTAAGTGGACAGTTTAATTTCACAGAAGTTTGATTTACTTGGAGTTATATTCTGTTGTTTGTGTTTTGAGCAGTGTATATACTGTATATATACTGTATATATATATATATATATTCCAAAGGCGGAAGCCGAAAAGCTCATCGGTGTAGACACCACTCGGATGAAGGAGCTCCTCTGCTAGTGTAAGTCCACTGTTCCTACTACCTAACTACCTTATGACTTACAATGCTAAGTGATTAACTACAATATGTCCATACTACACTATGAGCACTGTCTTGCATATCTCTCTACCTTTGTGTTTAGAGTGCATGGACCTCTTTTCAGTTGTTTCATTTATAATGATTTACACTATCAATGATTGCACTTGAACCTTATCTATAATTTACATATAATTATTCTTATCTGGCTGTGCACTTTACTTTGCTTATTTTTATGTACCCCAAATGATTATGATTAGGGATGGGCAAACCCGAACTGTAAAGTTCAGGATCGTACCAAACACATAGTGTTCGGTCACATGGTCCCGAACACTGGTTTCCATGGGAAACCCGTGTTACAGTTCTAGTCCAGTTTGGACTGTAAAACAAAGCAGAAAATTAATAATAAATATTATAATTATACTTACCTGTCCAGCGATGCATCCTCCTGTCCCGCTGTCTCCCGGCTGCATCTGCTTCCGGGGCCGCTAATTACCTTCTGCCGGTATTCACTGCACTCGGCAGTCTTCGGCTTTTTCCAGCAGTGTTCGTGCGGTGACGTCACCGAACAAACACTGCTGGAAAAAGCCAAAGACTGCTGAGTACAGTGAATACTGCCGGCAGTTAATGAGCGGCCCTGGAAGCAGATGCGGCCGGGAGACAGTGGGACGGGAGGACGCGTCGCTGGACAGGTAAGTATAATATTAATGTTTATTATTAATGTTCTGCTTTTTTTACAGCCCCCTTTGCCCCATCCGAGTTTGGGGTCACACACAAGTTCATGCCATGTCCGGCCCCGAACTCAAACTGTACAAAAAACTTGGGCGAACCTGCCGATCCCGAACATCGGGAGGTTCACCCATCACTAATTATGATTGCATTGTGCTAGCCCTGCTGGTTCTTCTTTCAGGACAACTTTATAATCCTGGGTGTGCGTCCCTGTTTTTATATACAATTTTAACATTCCTTTTTATCATTGTTCTGTGACCCCTGTTATCACCTGGTTTCAATAAAACATTGTTTGCAATCACCATTTTTTGTACTGGGACTTTTTTGGCTGGTTCTTTTCCCTTTTTTTCCTAAAGTACTAACTTTATGGGGGTGAATAGTTATGCATACTGAGGTTTTCAGTTATTTTGCCATATTTGTTGTTTGCTTCTCAATAAAATTAAAATCAAATATTCACAGGTGTAGGCATGTTCTTTACATTAACTGTTGCAAACCCTCAAAAAAAGGAGACATTTCAGATTGTGAAGTTGCAAAACCCGAAAAATGTCAAGGGGGTGAATGCTTTCACAAGCCATTGTATTACTTGAAACAGCTCATTAGTCTGCCTGTGCCACGACCTTCATACAGTGAGCAAACAGACATTGAACAACTGTGTAGTGGGTGTGCATAGACCTTTTCAGGCATCAGCACCCATTCCATGGTCCTTCTACTTTTTTGTCCTATAGAACCAGTTATTGCATTAGCCACTCAGACTACTCAAAGTTGCACAAGCAACAAGCAGCTTAGCAATGTCATGCTGATGTGAGACAACGATGAGTTTTCTTTCCATAAAACATGTTTTTGTAGTGCAAAAATGCTAAAACAAAAATATGCAAGCTTTATTTAGTATTGCCAAATTGCCACTGAGTCTGAACTTTAGAATGAGTTTTCCAGTATAGAAAAGAGCACAAAAAAAATCACAACACACCCCTCTCTTCAATGTCACAGGGTCAATGGAGGTTTTAAATAGATAGGACACTACTTTACCATTCCCTCTCACGTGAACTAAATGCCATAGATAAGCTCTTTACCAAATACCTTGCTTTTCAATTAATTATTCCCTTCTGAAATCTCCCTGACTTCCTGACTTTGAAAACTGAAGTTGGACTGACTTGCTTTGTGGGTGGGCAGGGCTCTTTAACCGGGGCGCACACTGCTCTTGTGCATGCTGCTGAAAACATAGCTCTCCCCTGTATATGTACAGGAAATTATATAAATATGGACACACTGCTCTATAACCTGAATAATCTATATACACCCTGCTGTGTAGCCTCTATAGTTTAAATATATTCATATATCACTCTTTCCCTGTCCATCCTTTTACCATAGGACATGATTAGTCAGTGAGTGGGAATAAGGGGAAATATTTATTGCCAGGGTTGCTGTTCTGGTGCTTTGTGCATTTCTTCTATTTCCTGTCAGAGTGTGCTGGACAGGAACTTATGCTGGCGCGATGTGTGAAGCAAGGTGAGGAGTGGGATGTGTTTAGTAAGTCTAAGTTCACATTAGCGCTTATGTGCACAGCGTATCATCTGCATGCACAAACGCATGCCAAAATGCATGCAAATGCATGTTTACACTGCGCTTTTTATCCGCAGGGTCTTACGCATGACTGTAAAAAACGCTGCTTGTGCATGCATTTGTATGTGTTTTTGCATGCATTTGCATTGTTTATGCGCATGCGTATGGTATTTCCCAAAGGGCGTTGCTTATGGGATTTCTATCTTGTGCGTTTGATACCGTGCCGCACAAGAGGTTGGTACACAAAATGAGAATGCTTGGTCTGGGGGATAATGTGTGTAAATGGGTTAGTAACTGGCTTAGTGATAGAAAGCAGAGGGTGGTTATAAATGGTATAGTCTCTAACTGGGTCGCTGTGACCAGTGGGGTACCGCAGGGGTCGGTATTGGGACCTGTTCTCTTCAACATATTCATTAAAGATCTGGTAGAAGGTTTACACAGTAAAATATCGATATTTGCAGATGATACAAAACTATGTAAAGCAGTTAATACAAGAGAAGATAGTATTCTGCTACAGATGGATCTGGATAAGTTGGAAACTTGGGCTGAAGGGTGGCAGATGAGGTTTAACAATGATAAATGTAAGGTTATACACATGGGAAGAAGGAATCAATATCACCATTACACACTGAATGGGAAACCACTGGGTAAATCTGACAGGGAGATGGACTTGGGGATCCTAGTTAATGATAAACTTACCTGGAGCAGCCAGTGCCAGGCAGCAGCTGCCAAGGCAAACAGGATCATGGGGTGCATTAAAAGAGGTCTGGATACACATGATGAGAGCATTATACTGCCTCTGTACAAATCCCTAGTTAGACCGCACATGGAGTACTGTGTCCAGTTTTGGGCACCGGTGCTCAGGAAGGATATAATGGAACTAGAGAGAGTACAAAGGAGGGCAACAAAATTAATAAAGGGGATGGGAGAACTACAATACCCAGATAGATTAGCGAAATTAGGATTATTTAGTCTAGAAAAAAGACGACTGAGGGGCGATCTAATAACCATGTATAAGTATATAAGGGGACAATACAAATATCTCGCTGAGGATCTGTTTATACCAAGGAAGGTGACGGGCACAAGGGGGCATTCTTTGCGTCTGGAGGAGAGAAGGTTTTTCCACCAACATAGAAGAGGATTCTTTACTGTTAGGGCAGTGAGAATCTGGAATTGCTTGCCTGAGGAGGTGGTGTTGGCGAACTCAGTCGAGGGGTTCAAGAGAGGCCTGGATGTCTTCCTGGAGCAGAACAATATTGTATCATACACTTATTAGGTTCTGTAGAAGGACGTAGATCTGGGGATTTATTATGATGGAATATAGGCTGAACTGGATGGACAAATGTCTTTTTTCGGCCTTACTAACTATGTTACTATGTTATATAGACCCTGCACAGATGAAATCCTGTTCTTTTGATGCTGTGTCCTGCTGCAAGATGGATCTTAGTGTGGAGAGCTTCAATCTGAATCTGGATTTATCATTGAAATTGGCTTTTGCTGTGGCTTGTGAGGAAGAAAGGAGAAAAGAAAGATGGAGAAGACGTCGTCGTTGCTATTGGCAACACCTCATTGTTGAAGTCCGAGAGAGCCATGGAGCCTACCACTCATTGTACACCGAGCTTCGTGAAAACCCGCAAAAGTTTTTTTAATACATGAGGATGTCTGAACGCAGCTTCAATTAATTGCTGCATCGTGTGCGAGGATCCATCACCAGGTAGGACACGCAACTATGTAGAGCAATTCCTGCTGGGGAACATCTGTTAGTGACCCTAAGGTACGTCATTTTGAAAAAGAAGCACCTGTAATTAATATTCTTGTTATAAACGCCATGTACTGATTTTTTTGCCATTTTCTTTTCCACAGATTCCTGGCTACCGGAGAGACCTTAAAGGTAACCTGTCACCCTTAAAATCGAATGTGAGCTAAGCCCACCAGCATCAGGGGCTTATTTACAGCATCCTGTAATGCTGTAGATAAGCCCCCAATGTATCCTGAAAGATGAGAAAAAGAGGTTAGATTATACTCACCCAAGGGTGGTCCTGTTGCGGTCAGGTCCGATGGGCGTTGCGGTCCGGTCCGGGGCCTACCATCTTCTTATGATGACGTCCTCTTCTTGTAGCTTCTTGTAGACATGCTGCAGCTCCGGCACAGGCATACTTTGTCTGCCCTGTTTAGGGCAGAGCAAAGTACTGCAGTGCGCTGGTGCCAGGAAAGGTCAGAGAGGCCTTTCAGGATACATCGGGGGCTTATCTACCTCATTACAGAATGCTGTAGATTAGCCCCTGATGCTGGTGGGCTTAGCTCACCTTCGAGTTTGGGAGTAACATAGTAACATAGTAACATAGTTAGTAAGGCCGAAAAAAGACATTTGTCCATCCAGTTCAGCCTGTATTCCATCATAATAAATACCCAGATCTACGTCCTTCTACAGAACCTAATAATTGTATGATACAATATTGTTCTGCTCCAGGAAGACATCCAGGCCTCTCTTGAACCCCTCGACTGAGTTCGCCATCACCACCTCCTCAGGCAAGCAATTCCAGATTCTCACTGCCCTAACAGTAAAGAATCCTCTTCTATGTTGGTGGAAAAACCTTCTCTCCTCCAGACGCAAAGAATGCCCCCTTGTGCCCGTCACCTTCCTTGGTATAAACAGATCCTCAGCGAGATATTTGTATTGTCCCCTTATATACTTATACATGGTTATTAGATCGCCCCTCAGTCGTCTTTTTTCTAGACTAAATAATCCTAATTTCGCTAATCTATCTGGGTATTGTAGTTCTCCCATCCCCTTTATTAATTTTGTTGCCCTCCTTTGTACTCTCTCTAGTTCCATTATATCCTTCCTGAGCACCGGTGCCCAAAACTGGACACAGTACTCCATGTGCGGTCTAACTAGGGATTTGTACAGAGGCAGTATAATGCTCTCATCATGTGTATCCAGACCTCTTTTAATGCACCCCATGATCCTGTTTGCCTTGGCAGCTGCTGCCTGGCACTGGCTGCTCCAGGTAAGTTTATCATTAACTAGGATCCCCAAGTCCTTCTCCCTGTCAGATTTACCCAGTGGTTTCCCGTTCAGTGTGTAATGGTGATATTGATTCCCTCTTCCCATGTGTATAACCTTACATTTATCATTGTTAAACCTCATCTGCCACCTTTCAGCCCAAGTTTCCAACTTATCCAGATCCATCTGTAGCAGAATACTATCTTCTCTTGTATTAACTGCTTTACATAGTTTTGTATCATCTGCAAATATCGATATTTTACTGTGTAAACCTTCTACCTGATCATTAATGAATATGTTGAAGAGAACAGGTCCCAATACTGACCCCTGTGGTACCCCACTGGTCACAGCGACCCAGTTAGAGACTATACCATTTATAACCACCCTCTGCTTTCTATCACTAAGCCAGTTACTAACCCATTTACACACATTTTCCCCCAGACCAAGCATTCTCATTTTGTGTACCAACCTCTTGTGCGGCACGGTATCAAACGCTTTGGAAAAATCGAGATATACCACGTCCAATGACTCACCGTGGTCCAGTCTATAGCTTACCTCTTCATAAAAACTGATTAGATTGGTTTGACAGGAGCGATTTCTCATAAACCCATGCTGATATGGAGTTAAACAGTTATTCTCATTGAGATAATCCAGAATAACATCCCTCAGAAACCCTTCAAATATTTTACCAACAATAGAGGTTAGACTTACTGGCCTATAATTTCCAGGTTCACTTTTAGAGCCCTTTTTGAATATTGGCACCACATTTGCTATGCGCCAGTCCTGCGGAACAGACCCTGTCGCTATAGAGTCACTAAAAATAAGAAATAATGGTTTATCTATTACATTACTTAGTTCTCTTAGTACTCGTGGGTGTATGCCATCCGGACCCGGAGATTTATCTATTTTAATCTTATTTAGCCGGTTTCGCACCTCTTCTTGGGTTAGATTGGTGACCCTTAATATAGGGTTTTCATTGTTTCTTGGGATTTCACCTAGCATTTCATTTTCCACCGTGAATACCGTGGAGAAGAAGGTGTTTAATATGTTAGCTTTTTCCTCGTCATCTACAACCATTCTTTCCTCACTATTTTTTAAGGGGCCTACATTTTCAGTTTTTATTCTTTTACTATTGATATAGTTGAAGAACAGTTTGGGATTAGTTTTACTCTCCTTAGCAATGTGCTTCTCTGTTTCCTTTTTGGCAGCTTTAATTAGTTTTTTAGATAAAGTATTTTTCTCCCTATAGTTTTTTAGAGCTTCAATGGTGCCATCCTGCTTTAGTAGTGCAAATGCTTTCTTTTTACTGTTAATTGCCTGTCTTACTTCTTTGTTTAGCCACATTGGGTTTTTCCTATTTCTAGTCCTTTTATTCCCACAAGGTATAAACCGTTACACTGCCTATTTAGGATGTTCTTAAACATTTCCCATTTATTATCTGTATTCTCATTTCTGAGGATATTGTCCCAGTCTACCAGATTAAGGGCATCTCTAAGCTGGTCAAACTTTGCCTTCCTAAAGTTCAATGTTTTTGTGACTCCCTGACAAGTCCCCCTAGTGAAAGACAGGTGAAACTGCACAATATTGTGGTCGCTATTTCCTAAATGCCCGACCACCTGCAGATTTGTTATTCTGTCAGGTCTATTAGATAGTATTAGGTCTAAAAGTGCTGCTCCTCTGGTTGGATTCTGCACCAATTGTGAAAGATAATTTTTCTTGGTTATTAGCAGAAACCTGTTGCCTTTATGGGTTTCACAGGTTTCTGTTTCCCAGTTAATATCCGGGTAGTTAAAGTCCCCCATAACCAGGACCTCATTATGGGTTGCAGCTTCATCTATCTGCTTTAGAAGTAGACTTTCCATGCTTTCTGTTATATTTGGGGGTTTGTAACAGACCCCAATGAGAATTTTGTTACCATTTTTCCCTCCATGAATTTCAACCCATATGGACTCGACATCCTCATTCCCTTCGCTAATATCCTCCCTTAAAGTGGATTTTAGACAAGACTTTACATAGAGACAAACCCCTCCTCCTCTCCGATTTTTACGATCCTTTCTAAACAGACTGTAACCCTGTAAGTTAACTGCCCAGTCATAGCTTTCATCTAACCATGTCTCGGTTATTCCCACTATGTCAAAGTTACCTGTAGATATTTCTGCTTCTAGTTCTTCCATCTTGTTTGTCAGGCTTCTGGCGTTTGCGAGCATGCATGGGAGTGACAGGTTCCCTTTAAGATCTTTACATTTTCAATTTCAGATTGGACTGCCCACCCTTTCTGGGATTGTTGGAGACCCCTGCCTTGCATGGTTTGACGTTCTGCATGCAGAATTCCTCCCCCAACCCACAACTGAACTCTAGCTGAAAAATGAAGAAAAATTCAAGGAAATTTTATAATTTTTCCACCTGTGTGGGGGCTGTGGATGGCAAACACATTCGGATTCTTAAACCTGCTGGAAGTGGATCTGAGTACTTCAATTATAAAAAATACTTTTCCATTGTTCTTATGGCGATTGCGGATGCTGAGTGTAGATTTGTCGCCATTGATGTTAGCTCATTTGGTCAAGGAAATGACTCACAGACTTTCAAAAACTCTGACATGGGACAACGTTTGTATGCTAATAATTTCAATTTTCCACCACCACAACCTTTTCCAAACACTGAAGGACTGCCAATGCCATTTGTTGTTGGGGATAAGGCATTTCAAATGTGTGCCAACCTCATAAAACCATACTCAAGTCGAGACTTGAATCACAGCAAAAGGATTTTCAACTATGGACTGACAAGGGCATGAAGAACTGTGGAGTGTGCCTTTGATTTGCTGGCAGCTAAATGGCACATTTTGGGAACATCAATCAATCTTAAAATAGAGACAATTGATGAGGTTGTAAAAGTGTGTGTTGTTCTGCATGATTACATCCTGGCAAAAGAGCAACCCCACTTTGAACTGGAGGAACCTGAAAATACCACCTTGCCGGATTATCATGCTCAGCCTCTGAGGACTACAGTGGAAGTTGCCCAAATGATGGATAAATTGGCTGTCTACTTTGTCTCTGATATTGGACGTGTGTCATGGCAAGTTGAAATGGTTTAAGCTGTAAATAAGTCAAATGTACCTGTAATGTTATGTACCTGTACTTTTTTCTTACTGTAATATTAACACCTTGAATGTAACTATTATAATAAACACCTTAACTGTAACACCCGTTAATAATTCACTCAACAATACACTCAACAATACACACATGTTTAAATAAAGAACTAAAAGAAAACACAGGGAGACAGTTATTGTGAATCAAAACAATTTTTATTAACAAAACTTAAAACTATTTTAAATTAAAAAAATGAAAATGTCATTACTTTCGGGTTTTGTGGGAGAGAGTAACATTGTGGACCTGGGAGGTGTTGGGCTGTGATGGTGGGCTTGGAGTAGTTGGGGAAGTAGGGGAAGTGGAAGTGGCAGACAATTGGAGGATTGGGTCAGAAACATTGGTGGATGACACATTGGGGGAAGAGGGCACATTAGGAAAAGAAAACAAGTTGGAAGGGATTGACACATTGGATGAGAAAGAACCAAGGGAAGGTGTGGAAAGACTTGAAAACAAAGACACATTCTGAGGTGAGGGTGAAGGGGGTGAATAATGTTTTTTGACATTTTTACATTTCCTGGATTTGGTTTTGCTGCTTCCGTGGTCTTTTCCTTCCTGTTGATGTGTGGCGGGAGTGGAAGTCTGGGCTGCTGCACTCAGCTGCATGGTAGAACTGTAAGGCTGGGCTGCTGCACTTAGCTGAATGGTAAAAGTGAAAGGCTGGGCTGCTGCACTCGACTGCCTGATGTAGCTGGGTAGTGTTGGAACAGTCCTAATGTCCTAATGTCCAGCTGTGGTTGTGGTGGATAGTGCCACTGATGCTGTCCTGGAGCTTGTTGCCCTGTAGGGAAAGAACTTGGTGCTTGCTGCTGATATCGGGACCACTGCATGGCCTCGGTGTAAGCATCCTTACAGGCCTTCATCACATAGAGCTGGAGATAAGGACTAAGGTTTTTCATCACGCCCCATTCTATAGCGGAAAGATAATGTTGCGCCGGTCTATTAAGGTCAGCTTCCAGTTGGTCACAGCATTTGTGGACATCCTTGAAAAGTGTGTTCACGTGAGTGAACCCACTTTCCAGTCTTTCTACTACTGCCTTCATCCCAGCCTGGAAGACCGAGCTTAAGTGAATAAATTCGGGCATGAATGTCCTCTCCCAGGCCCTCTGCCGCTGGCGACCAGACCCAAGTAAAGTAGTGGCAGAGGGCTAGGAGAGGGGAAATCCTGATGGACCGGCTTCCTGTTCCCCAGCCTGTGAAGCCTGCCTGTGTGCTCCATCGCTGGTGGATGATTGGGCCTGTTCGTTGGCTGGTCAATGAGGGGCAGCTCTAACAGAGGACGATCCAGGTTCTGTGGTGCTGCACCAGGTCCTATGTGGAAAATAAATGAAAAACATTAGTAATAAAATGTAAAGTGTAAATAAGAGTAAGACAACACAAAAGGTACTCACGTTAGCTGAGCAAGCGCAGGCCTAAAAAAGCCGCTGAAGGTACTTATATTTTCTGACTTTTTGAGCAGCACAACTTTGAACCTTAATCTCCTCTCTCATGTCCTTATTGAAGTGATCCTTTTTAGAGCGCCAACAAACTTTTATTCTCTTCACTGTGAAGGGGAAGAAAAAAAATATTGTAAAATTGTGGTAAAAATGTGGTAAAAGACCACATTGCAATACTTACGAAAATTCTTTCTGACGTGGCCTTGCATGGTTCCAATCATCCAACAGCGATCTGGCCACTTCTTCACAGAGTCATCGGATCAAGGCTGAGTCGGAATGATTCCGATCACGGGGATTCCACAACGCTGCTCGCTCTTGCACAGCTTAAATAAGGACTTTGTTATCGATATCCGGTTGTCCTTCCTCACGTTGTGAAACCTATAGATGAAATTTAAAAAAAAAAATATTGAAGTAAAACTGAAAACAAATTCAATTACAACTTTGATAAAGGCTACTTACACCCCATCTTTGCTCCTCAGCAACTTGAGGCTGACGACCCTGGGAAGAATCATTTCCACTAGACTGCTCCTGCTCTTCTGCACTGTCAGGTACCTGTAAAGAAAATACATGATTTAACATATGTCTAGTATTGACAGTCAAAACATACCAATCAGTAAATCAAATGTGATTACACAATCTGTGTCATGTCCACTTTCGGAACATAGAGTGAAGGACATGTTGGAAGAGCAGGCAGCAGTCACGTGAAACACTAGAGAAAAAAAAAAAGAAAAATGTAACTTGGTAAAAGCCAAACACAATATAGCACAAAAAATGGCCACCAAAACTTACATTACAGGCAGTAGTCGAACAACACAGCAGTCAGGCAGCACCAGGATGGCAGCAGCACCAGGATGGCAGCAGCACCAGGACCGGAGCAGCAAACAGTCTACAAGGAAAAGAAAAAGATAAGCACAGAGTACACAGGACGGCAGCAACAGGACCGGAGCAGCAAGCAGTCTACAGGGGACCGGAAAAAAATAGTACAGAGTACAGACTGTAAAGAGTAACAGTCAAATAAATAAGGCAGCACACTGCGGCGCTAAAACATGCAAACATGAAACATGAAAATTGAACTGCATTACTGCAGTAGAAATAAGAAAAAATTAGAGCGTTTAGCGCATAAATTGGCCAATTAATGTGTACCTGGTAGCCACATTAAGGCATCCCTCATATACCAGGTCCTAAACTTTCCTTTCCTCGCTGAGAATAAACGTCTTCCTCTGAATGGGAACCTGTGATTCCTCTTCTTAGATTGAATTTCTCTCTCTCTCTGTGAAGGGGTAATGGACCTGCTGCGATTAAAACACCAGTGGCTAAGAGGTGGAGGAGTGCTCAGTCAGAAGGCTAATGAATACAGTTTTCAAGAAACTGACCATGACATCCAAACATAGACTAAGTGTGAACAGGTGCTGAACCTAGAGTCACCAACTTGTATACAGTCAAATAAATAAGGCAGCACACTGCGGCGTCAAAACATGCAAACATGAAACATGAAAATTAAACTGCATTTACATTACATGCAAACAGAAACAGACATTTTTAACCCCTTCCCGACCCATGACGCCACGTAGGCGTCATGAAAGTCGGTGCCAATCCGACCCATGACGCCTATGCGGCGTCATGGAAAGATCGCGTCCCTGCAGATCGGGTGAAAGGGTTAACTCCCATTTCACCCGATCTGCAGGGACAGGGGGAGTGGTAGTTTAGCCCAGGGGGGGTGGCTTCACCCCCTCGTGGCTACGATCGCTCTGATTGGCTGTTGAAAGTGAAACTGCCAATCAGAGCGATTTGTAATATTTCACCTATTATAACGGGTGAAATATTACAATCCAGCCGTGGCCGATGCTGAAATATCATCGGCCATGGCTGGAAATACTAATGTGCCCCCACCCCACCCCACCGATCGCCCCCCCAGCCCCCCGATCTGGCCGGTACACTGCTCCGGCTCCCCTCCGTCCTGTGCTCCGCTCCCCCCCGTGCTCTTGTCCGCTCCCCCCGTGCTCCAATCACCCCCCCGTGCTCCAATCGCCCCCCCTGCACTCCGATCCACCCCCCCCCGGTGCTCCGTTCCACCCCCCCGTGCTCCGTTCCAGCCCCCCCCGTGCTCCGTTCCACCCCTCCCGCGCTCCGATTCCCCCCCCGTGCTCCGATCCCCCCCCCCGTGGTCCCCCCCAACCCCATCATACTTACCGATCCAGCCGGGGTCCCGTCCGTCTTCTCCCTGGGCGCCGCCATCTTCCAAAATGGCGGGCGCATGCGCAGTGCGCCCGCCGAATCTGCCGGCTGGCAGATTCGTTCCAAAGTGCATTTTGATCACTGAGATAGATTATATCTCAGTGATCAAAATAAAAAAAATAATAAATAACCCCCCCCCCCTTTGTCACCCCCATGGGTAGGGACAATAAAAAAATAAAGAAATTTTTTTTCCACTAATGTTAGAATAGGGTTAGGGTTAGGGTTAGGGGTAGGGTTAGGGTTAGGGCTAGGGGTAGGGTTAGGGGTAGGGGTAGGGTTAGGGGTAGGGGTAGGGTTAGGGGTAGGGTTAGGGGTAGGGTTAGGGTTAGGGGTAGGGCTAGGGTTAGGGGTAGGGATAGGGTTAGGGGTAGGGGTAGGGTTAGGGGTAGGGTTAGGGGTAGGGTTAGGGTTAGGGGTAGGGTTAGGGGTAGGGTTAGGGGTAGGGTTAGGGTTAGGGCTAGGGTTAGGGTTAGGGTTTCGGTATGTGCACACGTATTCTGGTCCTCTGCGGATTTTTCCGCTGCAGATTTGATAAATCCGCAGTGCTAAACCGCTGCGGATTTATGGTGGATTTACCGCGTTTTTTTCTGCGCATTTCACTGGTTTTACAACTGCGATTTTCTATTGGAGCAGTTGTAAAACCGCTGCGGAATCCGCACAAAGAAGTGACATGCTGCGGAATGTAAACCGCTGCGTTTCCGTGCAGTTTTTCCGCAGCATAGCGATTTTTGTTTCCCGTAGGTTTACATTGAACTGTAAACTCATGGGAAACTGCTGCGGATCCGCAGCGTTTTCCGCAGCGTGTGCACATACCTTTAGAATTAGGCTATGTGCACACGGTGCGGATTTGGCTGCGGATTCGCAGCAGTGTTCCATCAGGTTTACAGTACCATGTAAACATATGAAAAACCAAATCCGCTGTGCCCATGGTGCGGAAAATACCGCGCGGAAACGCTGCGTTGTATTTTCCGCAGCATGTCAATTCTTTGTGCGGATTCCGCAGCGTTTTACACCTGTTCCTCAATAGGAATCCGCAGGTGAAATCTGCACAAAAAACACTGGAAATCCGCGGAAAATCCGCAGGTAAAACGCAGTGCCTTTTACCCGCGGATTTTTCAAAAATGGTGCGGAAATATCTCACACGAATCCGCAACGTGGGCACATAGCCTTAGGGTTGGAATTAGGGTTGTGGTTAGGGTTGTGATTAGGGTTATGGCTACAGTTGGGATTAGGGTTAGGGGTGTGTTGGGGTTAGTGTTGGAGTTAGAATTGAGGGGTTACCACTTTTTAGGCACATCAGGGGTCTCCAAACGCAACATGGCGCCACCATTGATTCCAGCCAATCTCGTATTCAAAAAGTCAAATGGTGCTCCCTCACTTCCGAGCCCTGACGTGTGCCCAAACAGTGGTTTACCCCCACATATGGGGTACCAGCATACTCAGGACAAACTGCGCAACAATTACTGGGGTCCAATTTCTCCTGTTACCCTTGTGAATCTAAAAAAATGCTTGCTAAAACATAATTTTTGAGGAAAGAAAAATGATTTTTTATTTTCACGGCTCTGCGTTGTAAACCCCCACTTTACCCCCACTCATGGGGTATCAGCGTACTCAGGAGAAACTGGACAACAACTTTTGGGGTCCAATTTCTCCTGTAACCCTTGGGAAAATAAAAAATTCTGGGCTAAATAATTATTTTTGAGGAAAGAAAACGTATTTATTATTTTCACGGCTCTGCATTATAAACTTCTATGAAGCACTTGGGGGTTCAAAGTGCTCACCACACATCTAGATAAGTTCCTTTCAGGGTCTAGTTTCCAAAATGGGGTCACTTGTGGGGGGTTTCTACTGTTTAGGCACATCAGGGGCTCTGCAAACGCAACGTGACGCCCGCAGAGCATTCCATCAAAGTCTGCATTTCAAAACGTCACTACTTCAATTCCAAGCCCCGGCATGTGCCCAAACAGTAGTTTACCCCCACATATGGGGTATCACCGTACTCAGGAGAAACTGGACAACAAATATTGGGGTAAAATTTCTCCTGTTACCCTTGGGAAAATTAAAAAATTCTGGGCTAAATAATTATTTTTGAGGAAAGAAAACGTATTTATTATTTTCACGGCTCTGCATTATAAACTTCTATGAAGCGCTTGGGGGTTCAAAGTGCTCACCACACATCTAGATAAGTTCCTTTCGGGGTCTAGTTTCCAAAATGGGGTCACTTGTGGGGGGTTTCTACTGTTAAGCCACATCAGGGGCTCTGCAAACGCAACGTGACGCCCACAGAGCATTCCATCAAAGTCTGCATTTCAAAACGTCACTACTTCACTTCCGAGCTTCGGCATGTGCCCAAACAGTGGTTTACCCCCACATATGGGGTATCAGCGTACTCAGGAGAAACTGGACAACAACTTTTGGGGTCCAATTTCTTCTGTAACCCTTGGGAAAATTAAAAAATTCTGGGCTAAATAATTATTTTTGAGGAAAGAAAACGTATTTATTATTTTCACGGTTCTGCATTATAAACTTCTATGAAGCACTTGGGGGTTCAAAGTGCTCACCACACATCTAGATAAGTTCCTTTGGGGGTCTAGTTTCCAAAATGGGGTCACTTGTGGGGGGTTTCTACTGTTAAGCCACATCAGGGGCTCTGCAAACGCAACGTGACGCCCACAGAGCATTCCATCAAAGTCTGCATTTCAAAACGTCACTACTTCACTTCCGAGCCCCGGCATGTGCCCAAACAGTGATTTACCCCCACATATGGGGTATCAGCGTACTCAGGAGAAACTGGACAACAACTTTTGGGGTCAAATTTCTCCTGTTACCCTTGGTAAAATAAAAAATTGCAGGCTAAAAGATCATTTTTGAGAAAATAATTTTTTTTTTAATTTTCATGGCTCTGCGTTATAAACTTCTGTGAAGC
Organism: Ranitomeya imitator; assembly: GCF_032444005.1. Classification (NCBI taxonomy): domain Eukaryota; kingdom Metazoa; phylum Chordata; class Amphibia; order Anura; family Dendrobatidae; genus Ranitomeya; species Ranitomeya imitator. The sequence continues at coordinate 421,821,231 of NC_091286.1, read as the reverse complement.
ACTTGGGGGTTCAAAGTCCTCACCACACATCTAGATTAGTTCCTTTGGGGGTCTAGTTTCCAAAATGGTGTCATTTCTGGGGGATCTCCAATGTTTAGCCACACAGGGGCTCTCCAAACGTGACATGGTGTCAGCTAATGATTGGAGCTAATTTTCCATTTAAAAAGCCAAATGGCGTGCCATCCCTTCCGAGCCCTGCCGTGCGCCCAAACAGTGGTTTACCCCCACATATGGGGTATCAGCGTACTCAGGACAAACTGGACAACAATATTTGGGGTCCAATTTCTCCTATTATCCTTGGCAAAATAGGAAATTCCAGGCTAAAAAATCATTTTTGAGGAAAGAAAAATTATTTTTTATTTTCATGGCTCTGCGTTATAAACTTCTGTGAAGCACCTGGGGGTTTAAAGTGCTCAATATGCATCTAGATAAGTTCCTTGGGGGGTCTAGTTTCCAAAATGGGGTCACTTGTGGGGGAGCTCCAATGTTTAGGCACACAGGGGCTCTCCAAACGCGACATGGTGTCCGCTAACAATTGGAGCTAATTTTCCATTCAAAAAGTCAAATGGCGCGCCTTCCCTTCCGAGCCCTGCCGAGTGCCCAAACAGTGGTTTACCCCCACATATGAGGTATCGACGTACTCGGGAGAAATTGCCCAACAAATTTTATGATCCATTTTATCCTACTGCCCATGTGAAAATGAAAAAATTGAGGCGAAAAGAATTTTTTTGTGAAAAAAAAGTACTTTTTCATTTTTACAGATCAATTTGTGAAGCACCTGAGGGTTTAAAGTGCTCACTAGGCATCTAAATAAGTTCCTTGGGGTATCTAGTTTCCAAAATGGGGTCACTTGTGGGGGAGCGCCAATGTTTAGGCACACAGGAGCTATCCAAACGCGACATGGTGTCCGCTAACGATGGAAATAATTTTTCATTCAAAAAGTCAAATGGCGCTCCTTCCCTTCCGAGCCTTACCATGTGCCCAAACAGTGGTTTACCCCCACATGTGAGGTATTGGTGTACTCAGGAGAAATTGCCCAACACATTTTAGGATCCATTTTATCCTGTTGCCCATGTGAAAATGAAAAAATTGAGGCTAAAAGAATTTTTTTGTGAAAAAAAAGTACTTTTTCATTTTTACGGATCAATTTGTGAAGCACCTGGGGGTTTAAAGTGCTCACTATGCATCTAGATAAGTTCCTTGGGGCGTCTAGTTTCCAAAATGGGGTCACTTGTGGGGGAGCTCCAATTTTTAGGCACACGGGGGCTCTCCAAACGTGACATGGTGTCCGCTAAAGAGTGGAGCCAATTTTTGATTCAAAAAGTCAAATGGCGCTCCTTCCCTTCCAAGCCCTGCCGTGCGCCCAAACAGTGGTTTACCCCCACATATGAGGTATCAGCGTACTCAGGACAAATTGGACAACAACTTTCGTGGTTCAGTTTCTCCTTTTACCATTGGGAAAATAAAAAAATTGTTGCTAAAAGATCATTTTTGTGACTAAAAAGTTAAATGTTCATTTTTTCCTTCCATGTTGCTTCTGCTGCTGTGAAGCACCTGAAGGGTTAATAAACTTCTTGAATGTGGTTTTGAGTACCTTGAGGGGTGCAGTTTTTAGAATGGTGTCACTTTTGGGTATTTTCAGCCATATAGACCCCTCAAACTGACTTCAAATGTGAGGTGGTCCCTAAAAAAAATGGTTTTGTAAATTTCGTTGTAAAAATGACAAATCGCTGGTCAAATTTTAACCCTTATAACTTCCTAACAAAAAAAATTTTTGTTTCCAAAATTGTGCTGATGTAAAGTAAACATGTTGGAAATGTTATTTATTAACTATTTTGTGTCACATATCTCTCTGGTTTAACAGAATAAAAATTCAAAATGTGAAAATTTGCGAAATTTTCAAAATTTTCGCCAAATTTCCGTTTTTATCACAAATAAACGCAGAATTTATTGACCTAAATTTACCACTAACATGAAGCCCAATATGTCACGAAAAAACAATCTCAGAACCGCTAGGATCCGTTGAAGCGTTCCTGAGTTATTACCTCATAAAGGGACACTGGTCAGAATTGCAAAAAACGGCAAGGTCTTTAAGGTCAAAATAGGCTGGGTCATGAAGGGGTTAAAGCTTCTATACTTACATCCAGCAGCACCAGGATGGCAGCACCACAAAGATGTCAGCAACAGGACGGCAGCAGCACCAGGACAGCGGCAGCACTAGGACGGCAGCAACAGGACCGGAGCAGCAAACAGTCTGCAAGTAACAGAAAAAATTAGTACAAAGTACAGACTTCTATACTTACATCCAGAGTCTTGTCCTGAGACTTGTGCATCCATCCAGAGTCTGGAGAGTAATGGACTAACAGTCTCCAGACCCCCTTTTATACATCAGTGATTTTGCAGGTGGTAACATACAGTAGTTTCCTGGACAAGATTAGTGTGAAGTACGCATGGGTATGCATTTCCTTGTGTACCACTGCGTTCCCATTGACAGTAATGCATTTTTTTAATGCAATTATCCGCAATCATCCGCATGTGCTCATTTGTGTCTTGTAGCCTGAAAGGGATGATGGGAAAAGTAGTGAGAATGGAGCTGATGACTTTGAAGAGGACATGATTTCTGTGACAGTAGAGCTGGAGCCAGGGCACATGAAGGGGAGTATAAAATAAAAAAAGAGCATAAAACTGATAGAAAACATAAACACAAGGTTTTTTAGTGTGATTATGCTTAACCCCTTTCTACCATTGGACGTACTATTCTGTCCATGTAACCCAAGCCCTAATTCCCTTGGACGGAACAGTATGTCCAAAGCGATCAGCCGCACTCACGGGGGGAGCGCGGAAAATCGCAGTCGGGTGTCAGCTGATTATCACAGCTGACATCTGGCATGGACCGCTCCCAGTATTTTAACCCCCGGAACACTGTGATCAAACAAGATAGCAGTACTCTGGCGGCATAGGGAAGCATCGCGCAGGAAGGGGGCTCCCTGCGTACTTCCCTGAGACCCTCAGAACGCGATATGATCGCGTTGTTATGAGCGTCTCCTCCGTCCTCCTGCCTGGATCCAAGATGGCGGCGGGGGTCCTTCCGGGGTCCTGCAGGGAGGTGGCTTGTCAGCGCCTGCTCAGCGCCGGCAAGCCTCCTGCACTGCCTGTCAGATCGCTGATCTGACACAGTGCTATGCAAAGTGTCAGATCAGCGATCTGACACTATATAGTGATGTCTCACCCTGGGACAATGTAAAAAAGTTTAAAAAAAATTACACTGTGTATAAATATTTTTTTTTTAATTCCTAAATAAAGAAAAAAATACAGATTGTTCCAATAAATATATTTCTTTATGTAAATAAACAAAAAAACAATAAAAATACACATATTTAGTATCGCCACATCTGTAACGACCCGACCTAAAAAACTTTCCCACTAGTTATCCCCTTCAGTGAACACAGTAAAAAAATAAATAAAAAACAAAAAGTGGAATAACAAGCGATCAAAAAGATGAATGTAAACAAAAATGGTATAGCTGAAAACGTCATCTTGTCCCGCAAAAAATGAGCCACCATACAGCATCATCAAAAAAAGTAAAAAGGTTATAGCCCTCAGAATAAAGTGATGCAAAAATAATTATTTTTTATACAAAATAGTTTTTATTGTATAGAAGCAGCAAAACATAAAAAATGATAAAAATGAGGCATCGCTGTACTGACCTGAAGAATAAAACTGCTTTATCAATTTTACCATATGCAGAACAGTATAAATGCCCCCCCCAAAAGAAATTCATAAATAGCTGGTTTTTGTTCATTCTTCCTAACAAAAATCGGAATAAAAAGCGATCAAAAAATGTCATGTGCCCGAAAATGGTACCAATAAAAACTATAACTCGTCCCGCAAAAAACAAAACCTCACAAGTTTCTGTGGACCGAAATATGGAAAAAATTATAGCTCTCAAAATGTGGTGGCGCAAAAACTATGTTTTGCTATAAAAAGCATCTTTTAGTGTGTGACAGCTGACAAACAAAAAACCCGTTATAAAAATAATAAAATTTAAAAAAGTACCGTATATACTCGAGTATAAGCCGAGATTTTCAGCCCAAATTTTTGGGCTGAAAGTGCCCCTCTCGGCTTATACTCGAGTCAAGGTGGGTGGCAGGGTCGGCGGGTGAGGGGGTGAGGGCGCTGAGGCATACTTACCTGCTTCCAGCGATCCTGACGCTCCCCCTGCCGTCCCATGGTTTTCTGTGCTGCAGTTCTTCCTCTCTTCAGCGGTCACGTGGGACCGCTCATTAGAGAAATGAATAAGCGGCTCCAACCTCCCATAGGGGTGGAGCCGCCTATTCATTTCTCTAATCAGCAGTGCCGGTGACCGCTGATAGAGGAAGAGGCTGCGGCACCGAAGACAGCTGTGACAGGCAGAGGGAGCCGGACGCTGGGACCAGGTGAGTATGTAATATTCATCTGTCCGCGTTCCAGCCGCCGGGCGCCGCTCCATCTTCCCGGTGCCGCTCTGTCTTCGCGTCCTCTTGCACTGACTGTTCATGTCAAAGGGCGCGATGACGCATATAGTGTGCGCGGCGCCCTCTGCCTGATCAGTCAGAACAGAGAGACGCCGGGACCGGACGCTGGGAGCTGCAAGCAAGAAATGTGAGTATGTGTTTTTTTTTTTATTGCAGCAGCAGCAGCAGCAGCAGCAATGGCACAGATATATGTGGAGCTCTATGGGGAAATATGAACGGTGCAGAGCACTATTTGGGGCACAGCTATGGGGCAATATGAACGGTGCAGAGCACTATATGGCACAGCTATGGGGAAATATGAACAGTGCAGAGCACTATATGGGGCACAGATATGGGACAATATGAACAGTGCAGGGCACTATATGGGGCACAGATATGGGACAATATGAACGGTGCAGAGCACTATATGGGGCACAGCTATGGGGAAATATGAACGGTGCAGAGCACTATATGGGGCACAGATATGGGACAATATGAACAGTGCAGAGCACTATATGGGGCACAGATATGGGGCAATATGAACGGTGCAGATGGCACAGCTATGGAGAAATATGAACGGTGCAGAGCACTATATGGGGCACAGATATGGGACAATATGAACAGTGCAGAGCACTATATGGGGCACAGATATGGGACAATATGAACAGTGCAGAGCACTATATGGGGCACAGATATGGGACAATATGAAAGGTGCAGAGCACTATATGGCACAGATATATGTGGAGCTCTATGGGGAAATATGAATGGTGCAGAGCACTATATGGGGCAGAGCTACAGGGAAATATGAACGGTACAGAGCACTATATGGCAGAGCTATGGGGAAATATGAACGGTGCAGAGCACTATGTGGCAGAGCTATGGGGCAATAATGAATGGTGCAGAGCACTATATGGCACAGCTATGGGGCAGTATGAACGGTGCAGAGCACTATGTGGCAGAGCTATGGGGAAATATGAACGGTGCAGAGCACTATATGGCACAGCTATGGGGCAGTATGAACGGTGCAGAGCACTATATGGCACAGCTATGGGGCAATAATGAACGGTGCAGAGCACTATATGGCACAGCTATGGGGAAATCTGAACGGTGCAGAGCACTATATGGCACAGCTATGGGGCAATCTGAACGGTGCAGAGCACTATATGGCACAGCTATGGGGCAATAATGAACGGTGCAGAGCACTATATGGCACAGCTATGGGGAAATATGAACGGTGCAGAGCACTATATGGCACAGCTATGGGGCAAGAATGATCTATTTTTATTTTTGAAATTCACCGGTAAATGCTGCATTTCCACCCTAGGCTTATACTCGAGTCAATAAGTTTTCCCAGTTTTTTGTGGCAAAATTAGGGTGGTCGGCTTATACTCGGGTCGGCTTATACTCGAGTATATACGGTATATGGGGCACAGCTTTATAAGGAGCATCTATTGGGCCATAATCAACGGTGCAGAGCATTCTATATAGCACAGTTGTATATGGAGCATCTATGGGGCAATAATGAACGGTATGGAGCATCTATTTTTATTTTTGAAATTTACCAGTAGCTGCTGCATTTCCTATCCTAGGCTTATACTCGAGTCAATAAGTTTTCCCAGTTTTTTGTGGCAAAATTAGGGGGGTCGGCTTATACTCGGGTCGGCTTATACTCGAGTATATACGGTTTATTTTAATTTTCCCATTAGGGTTAGGCTTAGGGTTGGGGCTAAAGTTAGGGTTAGGTTTGTGGCTAAAGTTAGGGTTGTAGCTAAAGTTAGGGTTGGGGCTAAAGTTAGAGTTAGGGTTGGGGCTAAAATTAGGGTTAGGGTTGGGGCTAAAGTTAGGATTAGGGCTGAGGCTAAAATTAGGGTTAGGGTTGAGGCTAAAGTTAGGGTTAGAGTTGGGGATTGAATTGGGGTTAGGGTTTGGATTACGTTTACAGTTGGGTTAGGGTGTGTCAGGATTAGGGTTATGATTATGGTTGGGATTAGGGTTAGGGGTGTGTTTGGATTATGATTAGGGTTAGGGGTGTGTTTGGGTTACGGGTATGGTTAGGGTTATGGTTGGGATTAGGGTTAGAGGTGTGTTGGGGATAGGGGTGTGTTGGGGTTAGGGGTGTGGTTAGGGTTGTGATTAGGGGTGTGTTGGGGTTAGGGTTGGAGTTAGATTTGGGGGCTTTCCATTGTTTAAGCACATCAGGGGCTCTGCAAACGCAACATGACATCTACAATAAAACAAACACACTGGCGCTAAGATAAACACCCCGAAGTAAAGCTGCAGGCACCTGGGTGGACTGTGTGCAAAACCCTGCCAGACAAGAACTAAATCTGTAAAACAAACAAACCAGAGGTGCCGCGCTGCACAAAGGCTATAGCTGTATGGTGAGTGAGTTCCAATGTCCTACCTCACAGACGGAGGCTGACAAATGTCCTGGGTTAGAAGGTGGCTGCCACAGAATTGTATCCTCCGAAGTGTGAGAGGGCTGCAGCGTCAGCAGTACATAACTGAAAAGGGAGCGTCCTCCCGTAGTGCAATAGTCCCCTATACGCTCGCCGCTGGAGATCCCGGCTGGCCGCCTCGGCCGATGGCGCCGCCGAACAGTAGCGAAACGAAAAGGGGGCGTGGCTAAACGGTGACGTCACCAGTCCATAAGACGGACACAAACAAGGGCCAATCCCGACGCGTTTCGAGGGTAACGACCCTCTTCCTCAAGGTATGGCTGCCCTGCATGTGCTAGTTGTTTATATAGCCACAAACACCCAGTGTCGTGCACAGCATAACGCCCACCTCCAACAGAGGCCACCCACATATACAAGAATACAAGGATCCAAGCCTGCCCGCTGGACCCTCCCGGATATATAGAAAGCTACTAAACCCTATGGTGATACCCAAATAAAAAACATATAAATGAATGAGAATGCTAATGCTGTGTTGCCAGTTAAGAACAAGGTATACCCCCAACCCCACTAAAATTAAAAACTGCAACCTTTAATAATATCTTTAAAACTGATAACTACATGGAAAAATACCCAACCCTGTTTAAAAAACAACATACTTTAGATCCTTACTTATTTAAAAAAAAAAAAAGAAAGAAAGGGGTGCTGTGATGTTTAATCGTTACTACCAGTGTTCACAGTAAATGTGGACTCCTCAAATAAAAGATGCCCTGTCCCCTCCCCCTCTAAGTAAAATAGACGCTAGTGTGAACAGCACAAGAGCTAATTAAAAAACCCCTGCTCCTGTTTACAGTAACACTGCACATAACAGTACTCCTAATTTACAGAAATCCTTCTCCTTATAGGGCATACAATTCAATCTCAAAATTTAATCCCTAAGGGGCCAAACTATCCAACGTGAAAATCCACTTCGATTCCACTCTTGACATACTTTTCAAATAGTCCCCGCCCCTAGGGTTTTCTTTAACAATTTGAATCCCACAAAAGGAGGTGCGGTGCCATGACCGATTATGTTGATCAGCAAAATGACGCGATAGCGGGTGCCCAATAAAACCCTTGCCAATGTTGTTCAAATGTTCTTTTATTCTATCTTTGAGCCGCCTCTTAGTGCGGCCCACATAGAGCTTATCACATGGGCATCTTACCGTATAAATAACCCCTTTGGAATGACAGGAGATGTTGTCTCTAATCAAAAATGATTCAGTTCTATCTGCATTCCAAAACAGCATCTGAGCCGATCGTTTACTTTCTGTACGTGCACAGCAAATACAACTTCCACAATTGAAAAATCCTTTATCCATAGAATGTTGGTGTCCTGATGGTCCGCGCCCCATAATACTCATTCCCATTTTAATAGTGGGGGCCAGAATGTTTCCCACGTTCCGGACCCTCCTATAGATAAACCTCGGATTCTCTGGAAGTAATTCACCCACACTTTTATCCCCTTTTAAGATGGACCAGTGTTTCTGAATGATATTGGTAAATTTCTTCCTATTAACATGAAATTGGGTAATGAAAGGTAACTTACTGATTGCTTGTGCCGTACCGCAGCTCTCATTCGCTTGTCTTCCCCCATAAATTAAATCTGTTCTTACCAGGGTTTTTGCCTTCTCACTTGCTTACTTAAGGAGTGGCAGATGGTATCCCTTTTCAGTGAACTGCTCCATCAAATATTTGGATTCTAAATCGTAATCAAGGTCTCTAGTACAATTTCTCCTCACGCGTGTAAACTGACTCTTTGGGATGTTGAGTAGCCATACTGGTAGATGACAACTGTCTACATGTATATAACTATTACAATCCACCTCCTTGCGGTAACACCTGGTAGAAAGCCTGTTGTCATCCACAAAAATGTTCAAGTCCAAAAAATTGATGTTGGTGCTACTAACTGTAGGGGTAAACTCCAGGCCAAATGCATTGTCATTTAGTCTTGCTAGAAACCCTTGTAGGTCAGCTTGTGACCCATCCCAAATAAAAATCACATCGTCGATAAAGCGACGCCAGATAATTAGACCTTTACATAGTTGGCCATCCCCATGAACATGTGACTCCTCCCACAGTCCAACATACAAGTTAGCATAACTAGGGGCAAATTTTGTACCCATGGCTGTTCCCCAGGTTTGCAAATAAAATTGTTTACCGTAAACAAAATAATTATGAGTTAAAATAAATTTAATACTCTCCACGATAAAAGAAATCTGAGTAGCATTATAAATGGACAACCGTTTCAGGAAATATTCTGCTGCTATACACCCCTTTTCGTGATCAATGATTGTGTACAGGGATTTGACATCTAGGGTGCCGAGTATATAACTATCCGACCACCGTACAGTTTCTAGTGCTCTAATGGTATCCCCTGTGTCCTTCAAGTATGCTGGAAGGAGTGTGGTACATTTCTGTAAATGGATATCCACATACTCCGACAGGTTTGCCGTTAGGCAATTGATCCCTGACACAATAGGTCTCCCCGGTGGATGTACCGGATCTTTATGAATTTTCGGTATGTGATAAAATATTGCCACACTAGGTGTTTTATTATACACAAACTGAAACTCCTTTCTGTTCAATACTCCTGAAGATTTACCCTGACAGGCCAATACATACAGCTGTTTGATGAATCGGCTGGTGGGGTCCCCCAGCAATTTCTTATAAGTACTTTCATCATCAAGAAGCCTCATTGATTCATCCTGATACATGGACCGGTCCATGATGACGATCCCCCCTTTTTTGTCCGCTGTGCGGACAATGATGTCCTGGTTATCCTGCATGTTGACCAGGGCATTTTTTTCCTCCCGAGTGAGGTTACACGGTGCATATTTAGGGTTCCTTCTTTTAATTTTTCTGATATCCCTAGTAACCAATGTCTCAAATGTAATAAAAGCATTCGAATACTCATTGATAGGATTAAATGCCGATGGTTTGGCCAATGACGTGTGTATAAACTCGTCATTGACCATATTCTGTGAGCTGGCACCCACTAACTCCTTTTTCAAGAAATGCTTTCTAACCGCTAGGTTACGGAGGAACTTTTTCAAACAAACATATAGGTTGAACGGGTTAGTTTCCGTAGTGGGGGCAAACTTCAACCCTTTACGCAGAAGGGATTCTTCGTTCTCAGTCAGCACATACGAGCTTAAATTAAAAAATTTTTGTTGTTGTTTTGCTTGTGGTGCCTCATCCCTTACTTTTGTTTTTGTTTTGGTGAGTTTCCTCCCACCTCTCTTCCCCCGTTTTTTGTATTTCTTAATTTAAAAAAATTATGATAACCTTTGGAAATCCCTCCTTTATTATTATTCCCTCCTCCCCCTTTTGTGGTGGATTTTTGTTGTAATTTTTTATTGTTAAAAGTCTCAATCCTACTGGGCCCATTCTTCCTTTGGACCTGTGCCTGTAATGGCACTCTAGATTTATCTACTGGGTTACTGGATCCCTTCCTAGTAGTTATACTTTTCTTAGCAGCCAAAGAGACCCCTTGCATACCCGATGTACCAGGGTCCCCTGAGGTTGATGCCAATTGGGAATATCTATTCCCAATAGGAATACCATTGATAATAGGGGTGCAGGGATCCACTAACGGTGACTCCATCTGCGTAGTATCTAGGTGTTCCAAAATATCCATATTTTCTAATGTTCGCACAACGGGAGTTTCCTCCTGTACAATATAATGTCTATTGTTAATTGACATTGGGGTATACTGAGTGGAATTAGTATTCGTGTAGGTTGAAAAAACTATTGAGGCATTGGATGGTGTTTGTGGTGGAGTGACTTCATACTCATCTACTACAATGAATTCTGTCTCCGTTTGTTGGTGGTTGGACAAAGTTGCATCCGTAACCAGTCTATTAGAAAGAATGGAACTCTGTACCGGACTCCTACATGCCTCCACTGAAACTTTATCCCTAATGAATTTCTTCATTTTTTTATTTCTGATTTCTTTTTCCCTTTCCTTTAATCTGAGAATAATATTAGATACTAGATCCTGGATTTCCCCCAGATCATCATAAACTTTAAGTTGTTCAAATGCATCCTGTCATGATTCCAATGGCAAGGAATCACAAAAGGACAAGCACCAACGAGCTCTGGGGTGATGGAACCTGAGCTGACCGCGACTCTAAACCTGAACACACAAATAACAATAGCCGGGGAACGTGCCTACGTTGATCCTAGACGTCTCGCACCAGCCGAAGATCTAACTTCCCCTATTAGAAGAAACACAGACCTCTCTTGCCTCCAGAGAAATACCCCACAGAAATAGCAGCCCCCCACATATAATGACGGTGAAATGAGAGGAAGGCACATACACAGTATGAAAACAGATTCAGCAAAATGAGGCCCACTAAAACTAGATAGCAGAGGATACAAAAGTAAACTGCGCGGTCAGCAAAAAACCCTTCAAAAAACCATCCTGTAATTACTTGAACTCATGTTCCAACTCATGGAACATGAGGAGCAATTACAGCCCACTAAAGCAACCAGCAGCAAAGAGACAATTATATGCAAGCTGGACAAGACAAAAATAAAGCAAAACGTGGAACAAGAAAATCAAAACTTAGCTTGTCCTGAAGATTACTGAAGCCAGAAGCTGAGGTAACAAAACACTCTGATAACCTTGATAGCCGGCAGGGAAATGACAAGAAAGCCCGGTTAAATAGGAAACTCCCAAATCCTAATAGAACAGGTGGACACCAGAGACAGCAGAACACAAATCACCCAGTACCATCAGTAACCACCAGAGGGAGCCCAAAAACAGAACTCACAACAGTACCCCCCCCTTGAGGAGGGGTCACCGAACCCTCACGAGAACCACCAGGGCGACCAGGATGAGCCCTATGAAAAGCGCGGACCAAATCATCAGCATGAACATCAGAGGCAACCACCCAAGAATTATCCTCCTGACCATAACCCTTCCACTTGACCAAATATTGGAGTTTCCGTCTGGAAACACGAGAATCCAAGATCTTCTCCACAACATACTCCAATTCTCCCTCCACCAGCACCGGAGCAGGAGGCTCAAGCGAAGGAACAACAGATACCTCATACCTCCGCAACAACGACCGATGGAACACATTATGAATAGCAAACGATGCCGGGAGATCCAAACGAAACGACACAGGGTTAAGAATTTCCAAGATCCTATAAGGACCGATGAACCGAGGCTTGAACTTAGGAGAAGAGACCTTCATAGGAACAAAACGAGACGACAACTACACCAAGTCCCCAACACGAAGTCGAGGACCCACGCGGCGACGGCGATTAGCAAACTGCTGAGCCTTCTCCTGGGACAACTTCAAATTGTCCACCACATGACTCCAAATCCGATGCAACCCATCCACCACCATGTCCACTCCAGGATAATCAGAAGGCTCCACCTGACCAGAGGAAAAACGAGGATGAAACCCCGAATTACAAAAGAAAGGAGAAACCAAGATAGCAGAACTAGCCCGATTATTAAGGGCAAACTCGGCCAGCGGCAAAAAGGTAACCCAGTCATCCTGATCTGCAGAAACAAAACACCTCAAATAAGTTTCCAAGGTCTGATTAGTTCGCTCCGTCTGGCCATTCGTCTGAGGATGGAATGCAGACGAAAAGGACAAATCAATGCCCATCTTAGCACAGAACGTCTGCCAAAATCTAGACACAAACTGGGATCCCCTGTCAGAAACGATGTTCTCCGGAATCCCATGCAAACGAACCACGTTCTGGAAAAACAGAGGGACTAACTCAGAGGAGGAAGGCAACTTAGGCAAGGGTACAAGATGAACCATTTTAGAAAAGCGGTCACACACAACCCAGATGACAGACATTTTTTGAGAGACAGGGAGATTCGAAATAAAGTCCATGGAAATGTGCGTCCAAGGCCTCTTCGGGATAGGCAAAGGTGACAACAATCCACTGGCTCGAGAACAGCAAGGCTTAGCCCGAGCACAAACCTCACAAGACTGCACAAAAGAACGCACATCCCTCGACAAGGAAGGCCACCAAAAAGACCTGGCCACCAAGTCTCTAGTACCAAATATTCCAGGATGACCTGCCAACGCAGAAGAATGGGCCTCGGAGATGACTCTACTGGTCCAACTATCTGGAACAAACAGTCTCTCAGGCGGACAACGATCAGGTTTACCCGCCTGAAACTCCTGCAAAGCACGTCGCAAGTCTGGGAAGACGGCCGACAAAATCACCCCATCCCTAAGGATACCAGTGGGCTCAGAATTTCCAGGGGAGTCAGGCACAAAACTCCTAGAAAGAGCATCCGCCTTCACATTCTTTGAACCTGGCAGGTATGAAACCACAAAATTGAAACGAGAGAAAAACAGTGACCAACGAGCCTGTCTAGGATTCAGACGCCTGGCAGACTCAAGGTAAATCAGATTTTTGTGATCAGTCAAGACCACCACACGATGTCTAGCACCCTCCAGCCAATGACGCCGCTCCTCAAATGCCCACTTCATGGCCAAAAGTTCCCGATTACCCACATCATAATTCCGCTCAGCGGGCGAAAATTTTCTAGAAAAGAACGCACATGGCTTCATCACCGAGCAATCGGAGCTTCTCTGTGACAAAACCGCCCCCGCTCCAATCTCGGAAGCATCAACCTCAACTTGGAAAGGAAGCGAAACATCAGGCTGACGCAACACAGGAGCAGAAGAAAACCGGCGTTTAAGTTCCCGAAAGGCCTCCACAGCCGCAGGAGACCAATCAGCAACATCAGCACCCTTCTTAGTCAAATCCGTCAAAGGCTTAACAACACTAGAAAAATTAGTTATAAAACGACGATAGAAATTAGCAAAGCCTAAGAACTTCTGCAGACTCTTAAGAGATGCAGGCTGCGTCCAGTCACAAATAGCCCGAACCTTGACGGGATCCATCTCAATAGTAGAAGGGGAAAAAATATACCCCAAGAAAGAAATCTTCTGGACTCCAAAGAGACACTTTGAGCCCTTTACAAACAAGGAATTAGCCCGCAAGACCTGAAACACCTTCCTGACCTGCTGAACATGAGACTCCCAGTCATCAGAAAAAACCAAAATATCATCCAAATACACAATCATAAATTTATCCAGAAATTCACGGAAAATATCGTGCATAAAGGGCTGGAAGACTGAAGGAGCATTAGAAAGTCCGAAAGGCATTATCAAATACTCAAAATGGCCCTCAGGCGTATTAAATGCGGTTTTCCACTCATCACCATGCTTTATTCGTATAAGATTATACGCACCCCGAAGATCAATCTTAGTGAACCATTTAGCCCCCTTAATGCGAGCAAACAAATCAGTCAACAAAGGCAAAGGATACTGATATTTTACGGTAATCTTATTCAAAAGACGATAATCTATACAAGGCCTCAAGGACCCATCTTTTTTGGCCACGAAAAAAAAACCTGCTCCCAAAGGGGACGAAGATGGACGGATATGTCCCTTTTCCAAGGACTCCTTAACATAATCCCGCATAGCAGTATGCTCTGGCACTGACAGATTGAACAAACGACCTTTAGGAAATTTACTACCAGGAATTAAATCTATAGCACAATCGCAATCCCTGTGAGGAGGAAGCGAACTGAGCTTAGGCTCCTCAAAAACATCCCGATAATCAGACAAAAATACAGGAACCTCAGAAGGAGTAGATGAAGCGATAGAAATCGGAGGTGCATCATCATGAACCCCCTGACATCCCCAGCTTAACACAGACATTGTTTTCCAGTCAAGGACTGGATTATGAGTTTGTAACCATGGCAGACCAAGTACTAGAACATCATGTAAATTATACAATAGCAGGAAGCGAATCACCTCCTGATGAACGGGAGTCATACGCATGGTCACTTGTGTCCAGTACTGAGGTTTATTCATAGCTAAAGATGTAGAGTCAATTCCCTTCAAAGGAATAGGGACTTCCAGAGGCTCAAGACTAAACCCACATCGCTTGGCAAATGACCAATCCATAAGACTCAGGGCAGCGCCTGAATCTACATAGGCATCGATGGAAATGGATGATAATGAGCAAATCAGAGTCACAGACAGAATGAACTTAGACTGTAACGTACTAATGGCAACAGACTTATCAACCTTTTTTGTGCGTTTAGAGCATGCTGATATAACATGAGCTGAATCACCACAATAAAAGCACAACCCATTTTTCCGCCTATAGTTTTGCCGTTCACTTCTAGACTGAACTCTATCACATTGCATTGTCTCAAGTGCCTGTTCAGAAGACACCGCCAAATGGTGCACAGGTTTGCGCTCCCGTAAACGCCGATCAATCTGAATAGCCATAGTCATAGACTCATTCAGACCCGTAGGCGCAGGGAACCCCACCATAACATCTTTAATGGCCTCAGAAAGGCCATCTCTGAACTTTGCAGCCAGGGCGCACTCATTCCACTGAGTAAGCACTGACCATTTCCGAAATTTTTGACAATATATTTCTGCTTCATCTTGCCCCTGAGAGAGAGCTAATAAAGCTTTTTCAGCCTGAATCTCCTGGTTAGGTTCCTCATAGAGCAAACCCAATGCCAGAAAAAACGCATCCACATTAAGCAACGCAGGATCCCCTGGTGCCAATGCAAATGCCCAATTTTGAGGGTCACCCCGCAGGAAAGATATAATAATCTTAACCTGCTGAGCAGGGTCTCCAGAAGAGCGAGATTTCAAAGAAAGGAACAGCTTGCAATTGTTCCTAAAATTCAAAAAACTAGATCTATCTCCAGCAAAGAACTCTGGAATAGAAATTCTAGGTTCAGACATAGGAGCATGTACAACAAAATCTTGTATATTTTGAACCTTAGCAGCAAGATTATTCAAGCTGGAAGCTAAACTCTGGACGTCCATGATAAACAGCTAAGGTCAGAGCCATTCAAGGATTAAGAGGAGGAAAAAAAAAAAAAAATCAGCCTGGCTGCAATTAAGGCTAGGCAGCAACCTCAGAGGAGAGAAAAAAAAAAAAAAACTTCCTCAGACTACTTTTCCTCCTACTTCAGCCCAAACATTTTGGCCGGCTATACTGTCATGATTCCAATGGCAAGGAATCACAAAAGGACAAGCACCAATGAGCTCTAGGGTGATGGAACCTGAGCTGACCACGACCCTAAACCTGAACACACAAATAACAATAGCCGGGGAACGTGCCTACGTTGATCCTAGACGTCTCGCACCAGCCGAAGATCTAACTTCCCCAGAGAAATACCCCACAGAAATAGCAGCCCCCCACATATAATGACGGTGAAATGAGAGGAAGGCACATACACAGTATGAAAACAGATTCAGCAAAATGAGGCCCGCTAAAACTAGATAGCAGAGGATACAAAAGTAAACTGCGCGGTCAGCAAAAAACCCTTCAAAAAACCATCCTGTAATTACTTGAACTCATGTTCCAACTCATGGAACATGAGGAGCAATTACAGCCCACTAAAGCAACCAGCAGCAAAGAGACAATTATATGCAAGCTGGACAAGACAAAAATAAAGCAAAACGTGGAACAAGAAAATCAAAACTTAGCTTGTCCTGTAGATTACTGAAGCCAGAAGCTGAGGTAACAAAACACTCTGATAACCTTGATAGCCGGCGGGGAAATGACAAGAAAGCCCGGTTAAATAGGAAACTCCCAAATCCTAATAGAACAGGTGGACACCAGAGACAGCAGAACACAAATCACCCAGTACCATCAGTAACCACCAGAGGGAGCCCAAAAACAGAACTCACAACAGTACCCCCCCCTTGAGGAGGGGTCACCGAACCCTCACGAGAACCACCAGGGCGACCAGGATGAGCCCTATGAAAAGCGCGGACCAAATCATCAGCATGAACATCAGAGGCAACCACCCAAGAATTATCCTCCTGACCATAACCCTTCCACTTGACCAAATATTGGAGTTTCCGTCTGGAAACACGAGAATCCAAGATCTTCTCCACAACATACTCCAATTCTCCCTCCACCAGCACCGGAGCAGGAGGCTCAAGCGATGGATGCCCGGAAATCCAAACGAAACGACACAGGGTTAAGAATTTCCAAGATCCTATAAGGACCGATGAACCGAGGCTTGAACTTAGGAGAAGAGACCTTCATAGGAACAAAACGATAAGACAACCACACCAAGTCCCCAACACGAAGTCGAGGACCCACGCGGCGACGGCGATTAGCAAACTGCTGAGCCTTCTCCTGGGACAACTTCAAATTGTCCACCACATGACTCCAAATCCGATGCAACCCATCCACCACCATGTCCACTCCAGGATAATCAGAAGGCTCCACCTGACCAGAGGAAAAACGAGGATGAAACCCCGAATTACAAAAGAAAGGAGAAACCAAGGTAGCAGAACTAGCCCGATTATTAAGGGCAAACTCGGCCAGCGGCAAAAAGGTAACCCAGTCATCCTGATCTGCAGAAACAAAACACCTCAAATAAGTTTCCAAGGTCTGATTAGTTCGCTCCGTCTGGCCATTCGTCTGAGGATGGAATGCAGACGAAAAGGACAAATCAATGCCCATCTTAGCACAGAACGTCCGCCAAAATCTAGACACAAACTGGGATCCCCTGTCAGAAACGATGTTCTCCGGAATCCCATGCAAACGAACCACGTTCTGGAAAAACAGAGGGACTAACTCAGAGGAGGAAGGCAACTTAGGCAAGGGTACAAGATGAACCATTTTAGAAAAGCGGTCACACACAACCCAGATGACAGACATTTTTTGAGAGACAGGGAGATCCGAAATAAAGTCCATGGAAATGTGCGTCCAAGGCCTCTTCGGGATAGGCAAAGGTGACAACAATCCACTGGCTCGAGAACAGCAAGGCTTAGCCCGAGCACAAACCTCACAAGACTGCACAAAAGAACGCACATCCCTCGACAAGGAAGGCCACCAAAAAGACCTGGCCACCAAGTCTCCAGTACCAAATATTCCAGGATGACCTGCCAACGCAGAAGAATGGGCTTCGGAGATGACTCTACTGGTCCAACTATCTGGAACAAACAGTCTCTCAGGCGGACAACGATCAGGTTTACCCGCCTGAAACTCCTGCAAAGCACGTCGCAAGTCTGGGAAGACGGCCGACAAAATCACCCCATCCCTAAGGATACCAGTGGGCTCAGAATTTCCAGGGGAGTCAGGCACAAAACTCCTAGAAAGAGCATCCGCCTTCACATTCTTTGAACCTGGCAGGTATGAAACCACAAAATTGAAACGAGAGAAAAACAGTGACCAACGAGCCTGTCTAGGATTCAGACGCCTGGCAGACTCAAGGTAAATCAGATTTTTGTGATCAGTCAAGACCACCACACGATGTCTAGCACCCTCCAGCCAATGACGCCACTCCTCAAATGCCCACTTCATGGCCAAAAGTTCCCGATTACCCACATCATAATTCCGCTCAGCGGGCGAAAATTTTCTAGAAAAGAACGCACATGGCTTCATCACCGAGCAATCGGAGCTTCTCTGTGACAAAACCGCCCCCGCTCCAATCTCGGAAGCATCA
Organism: Ranitomeya imitator; assembly: GCF_032444005.1. NCBI lineage: Eukaryota > Metazoa > Chordata > Amphibia > Anura > Dendrobatidae > Ranitomeya > Ranitomeya imitator. The sequence continues at coordinate 421,802,818 of NC_091286.1, read as the reverse complement.
ACCTCAACTTGGAAAGAAAGCGAAACATCAGGCTGACGCAACACAGGAGCAGAAGAAAACCGGCGTTTAAGTTCCCGAAAGGCCTCCACAGCCGCAGGAGACCAATCAGCAACATCAGCACCCTTCTTAGTCAAATCCGTCAAAGGCTTAACAACACTAGAAAAATTAGTTATAAAACGACGATAGAAATTAGCAAAGCCTAAGAACTTCTGCAGACTCTTAAGAGATGCAGGCTGCGTCCAGTCACAAATAGCCCGAACCTTGACGGGATCCATCTCAATAGTAGAAGGGGAAAAAATATACCCCAAGAAAGAAATCTTCTGGACTCCAAAGAGACACTTTGAGCCCTTTACAAACAAGGAATTAGCCCGCAGGACCTGAAACACCTTCCTGACCTGCTGAACATGAGACTCCCAGTCATCAGAAAAAAACAAAATATCATCCAAATACACAATCATAAATTTATCCAGATATTCACGGAAAATATCGTGCATAAAGGACTGGAAGACTGAAGGAGCATTAGAAAGTCCGAAAGGCATTACCAAATACTCAAAATGACCCTCAGGCGTATTAAATGCGGTTTTCCACTCATCACCTTGCTTTATTCGTATAAGATTATACGCACCCCGAAGATCAATCTTAGTGAACCATTTAGCCCCCTTAATGCGAGCAAACAAATCAGTCAACAAAGGCAAAGGATACTGATATTTTACGGTAATCTTATTCAAAAGACGATAATCTATACAAGGCCTCAAGGACCCATCTTTTTTGGCCACGAAAAAAAAACCTGCTCCCAAAGGGGACGAAGATGGACGGATATGTCCCTTTTCCAAGGACTCCTTAACATAATCCCGCATAGCAGTATGCTCTGGCACTGACAGATTGAACAAACGACCTTTAGGAAATTTACTACCAGGAATTAAATCTATAGCACAATCGCAATCCCTGTGAGGAGGAAGCGAACTGAGCTTAGGCTCCTCAAAAACATCCCGATAATCAGACAAAAATACAGGAACCTCAGAAGGAGTAGATGAAGCGATAGAAATCGGAGGTGCATCATCATGAACCCCCTGACATCCCCAGCTTAACACAGACATTGTTTTCCAGTCAAGGACTGGATTATGAGTTTGTAACCATGGCAGACCAAGTACTAGAACATCATGTAAATTATACAATACCAGGAAGCGAATCACCTCCGGATGAACGGGAGTCATACGCATGGTCACTTGTGTCCAGTACTGAGGTTTATTCATAGCTAAAGGTGTAGAGTCAATTCCCTTCAAAGGAATGGGGACTTCCAGAGGCTCAAGACTAAACCCACATCGCTTGGCAAATGACCAATCCATAAGACTCAGGGCAGCGCCTGAATCTACATAGGCATCGACGGAAATGGATGATAATGAGCAAATCAGAGTCACAGACAGAATGAACTTAGACTGTAACGTACTAATGGCAACAGACTTATCAACCTTTTTTGTGCGTTTAGAGCATGCTGATATAACATGAGCTGAATCACCACAATAAAAGCACAACCCATTTTTCCGCCTATAGTTTTGCCGTTCACTTCTAGACTGAACTCTATCACATTGCATTGTCTCAAGTGCCTGTTCAGAAGACACCGCCAAATGGTGCACAGGTTTGCGCTCCCGTAAACGCCGATCAATCTGAATAGCCATAGTCATAGACTCATTCAGACCCGTAGGCGCAGGGAACCCCACCATAACATCTTTAATGGCCTCAGAAAGGCCATCTCTGAACTTTGCAGCCAGGGCGCACTCATTCCACTGAGTAAGCACTGACCATTTCCGAAATTTTTGACAATATATTTCTGCTTCATCTTGCCCCTGAGAGAGAGCTAATAAAGCTTTTTCAGCCTGAATCTCCTGGTTAGGTTCCTCATAGAGCAAACCCAATGCCAGAAAAAACGCATCCACATTAAGCAACGCAGGATCCCCTGGTGCCAATGCAAATGCCCAATTTTGAGGGTCACCCCGCAGGAAAGATATAATAATCTTAACCTGCTGAGCAGGGTCTCCAGAAGAGCGAGATTTCAAAGAAAGGAACAGCTTGCAATTGTTCCTAAAATTCAGAAAACTAGATCTATCTCCAGCAAAGAACTCTGGAATAGGAATTCTAGGTTCAGACATAGGAGCATGTACAACAAAATCTTGTATATTTTGAACCTTAGCAGCAAGATTATTCAAGCTGGAAGCTAAACTCTGGACGTCCATGATAAACAGCTAAGGTCAGAGCCATTCAAGGATTAAGAGGAGGAAAAAAAAAAATCAGCCTGGCTGCAATTAAGGCTAGGCAGCAACCTCAGAGGAGAGAAAAAAAAAAAAAACTTCCTCAGACTACTTTTCCTCCTACTTCAGCCCAAACATTTTGGCCGGCTATACTGTCATGATTCCAATGGCAAGGAATCACAAAAGGACAAGCACCAACGAGCTCTAGGGTGATGGAACCTGAGCTGACCACGACCCTAAACCTGAACACACAAATAACAATAGCCGGGGAACGTGCCTACGTTGATCCTAGACGTCTCGCACCAGCCGAAGATCTAACTTCCCCAGAGAAATACCCCACAGAAATAGCAGCCCCCCACATATAATGACGGTGAAATGAGAGGAAGGCACATACACAGTATGAAAACAGATTCAGCAAAATGAGGCCCGCTAAAACTAGATAGCAGAGGATACAAAAGTAAACTGCGCGGTCAGCAAAAAACCCTTCAAAAAACCATCCTGTAATTACTTGAACTCATGTTCCAACTCATGGAACATGAGGAGCAATTACAGCTCACTAAAGCAACCAGCAGCAAAGAGACAATTATATGCAAGCTGGACAAGACAAAAATAAAGCAAAACGTGGAACAAGAAAATCAAAACTTAGCTTGTCATGAAGATTACTGAAGCCAGAAGCTGAGGTAACAAAACACTCTGATAACCTTGATAGCCGGCGGGGAAATGACAAGAAAGCCCGGTTAAATAGGAAACTCCCAAATCCTAATAGAACAGGTGGACACCAGAGACAGCAGAACACAAATCACCCAGTACCATCAGTAACCACCAGAGGGAGCCCAAAAACAGAACTCACAACAGCATCCCCAATTTCAATGCCAATTCTATGAAGATATATTTTACGTTTCTCAATAATGAATCCCATTGCCCTCCTAGAAAAATTAAAAAATATATCATCCCATTCCTTTTGTATAGTGGGATCCCCGAAGTCTCCTGCAAGGGTCTTGTATACTTCAAGGCCTTTTGGAACCTTATATGCTTGAACGTACTTCTCTAATGAGGCAACCTCCCAAAGGTCCCTCATTTCAATAAAAAGGAGCTTCTCTAATCCCCTCAGAATATCCCTAGCCCTATCTAAATCAGTGGCCACACTGTGTGGTTGCCCCACCTGCTCCCTGACCAGGTTAAGGCGATATTCTCTGTCCTGTTGCAAACAGGAAATGGCCATGGTGTAGCTGCCTGCGTGTGAAGCACACAAAAAAAGTAAACAAACAATAAAACAAACACACTGGCGCTAAGATAAACACCCCGAAGTAAAGCTGCAGTCACCTGGGCGGACTGTGTGCAAAACCCTGCCAGACAAGAACTAAATCTGTAAAACAAACAAACAAGAGGTGCCGCGCTGCACAAAGGCTATAGCTGTATGGTGAGTGAGTTCCAATGTCCTACCTCACAGACGGAGGCTGACAAATGTCCTGGGTTAGAAGGTGGCTGCCACAGAACTGTATCCTCCGAAGTGTGAGAGGGCTGCAGCGTCAGCAGTACATAACTGAAAAGGGAGCGTCCTCCCGTAGTGCAATAGTCCCCTATACGCTCGCCGCTGGAGATCCCGGCTGGCCGCCTTGGCCGATGGCGCCGCCGAACAGTAGCGAAACGAAAAGGGGGCGTGGCTAAACGGTGACATCACCAGTCCATAAGACGGACACAAACAAGGACCAATAAAAAAATGAAGAAATTCATTAGGGATAAAGTTTCAGTGGAGGCATGTAGGAGTCCGGTACAGAGTTCCATTCTTTCTAATAGACTGGTTACGGATGCAACTTTGTCCAACCACCAACAAATGGAGACAGAATTTATTGTAGTAGATGAGTATGAAGTCACTCCACCACAAACACCATCCAATGCCTCAATAGTTTTTTCAACCTACACGAATACTAATTCCACTCAGTATACCCCAATGTCAATTAACAATAGACATTATATTGTACAGGAGGAAACTCCCGTTGTGCGAACATTAGAAAATATGGATATTTTGGAACACCTAGATACTACGCAGATGGAGTCACCGTTAGTGGATCCCTGCACCCCTATTATCAATGGTATTCCTATTGGGAATAGATATTCCCAATTGGCATCAACCTCAGGGGACCCTGGTACATCGGGTATGCAAGGGGTCTCTTTGGCTGCTAAGAAAAGTATAACTACTAGGAAGGGATCCAGTAACCCAGTAGATAAATCTAGAGTGCCATTACAGGCACAGGTCCAAAGGAAGAATGGGCCCAGTAGGATTGAGACTTTTAACAATAAAAAATTACAACAAAAATCCACCACAAAAGGGGGAGGAGGGAATAATAATAAAGGAGGGATTTCCAAAGGTTATCATAATTTTTTAAATTAAGAAATACAAAAAATGGGGGAAGAGAGGTGGGAGGAAACTCACCAAAACAAAAACAAAAGTAAGGGATGAGGCACCACAAGCAAAACAACAACAAAAATTTTTTAATTTAAGCTCGTATGTGCTGACTGAGAACGAAGAATCCCTTCTGCGTAAAGGGTTGAAGTTTGCCCCCACTACGGAAACTAACCCGTTCAACCTATATGTTTGTTTGAAAAAGTTCCTCCGTAACCTAGCGGTTAAAAAACATTTCTTGAAAAAGGAGTTAGTGGGTGCCAGCTCACAGAATATGGTCAATGACGAGTTTATACACACGTCATTGGCCAAACCATCGGCATTTAATCCTATCAATGAGTATTCGAATGCTTTTATTACATTTGAGACATTGGTTACTAGGGATATCAGAAAAATTAAAAGAAGGAACCCTAAATATGCAGGATAACCAGGACATCATTGTCCGCACAGCGGACAAAGAAGGGGGGATCGTCATCATGGACCGGTCCATGTATCAGGATGAATCAATGAGGCTTCTTGATGATGAAAGTACTTATAAGAAATTGCTGGGGGACCCCACCAGCCGATTCATCAAACAGCTGTATGTATTGGCCTGTCAGGGTAAATCTTCAGGAGTATTGAACAGAAAGGAGTTTCAGTTTGTGTATAATAAAACACCTAGTGTGGCAATATTTTATCACATACCGAAAATTCATAAAGATCCGGTACATCCACCGGGGAGACCTATTGTGTCAGGGATCAATTGCCTAACGGCAAACCTATCGGAGTATGTGGATATCCATTTACAGAAATGTACCACACTCCTTCCAGCATACTTGAAGGACACAGGGGATACCATTAGAGCACTAGAAACTGTACGGTGGTCGGATAGTTATATACTCGGCACCCTAGATGTCAAATCCCTGTACACAATCATTGATCACGAAAAGGGGTGTATAGCAGCAGAATATTTCCTGAAATGGTTGTCCATTTATAATGCTACTCAGATTTCTTTTATCGTGGAGAGTATTAAATTTATTTTAACTCATAATTATTTTGTTTACGGTAAACAATTTTATTTGCAAACCTGGGGAACAGCCATGGGTACAAAATTTGCCCCTAGTTATGCTAACTTGTATGTTGGACTGTGGGAGGAGTCACATGTTCATGGGGATGGCCAACTATGTAAAGGTCTAATTATCTGGCGTCGCTTTATCGACGATGTGATTTTTATTTGGGATGGGTCACAAGCTGACCTACAAGGGTTTCTAGCAGGACTAAATGACAATGCATTTGGCCTGGAGTTTACCCCTACAGTTAGTAGCACCAACATCAATTTTTTGGACTTGAACATTTTTGTGGATGACAACAGGCTTTCTACCAGGTGTTACCGCAAGGAGGTGGATTGTAATAGTTATATACATGTAGACAGTTGTCATCTACCAGTATGGCTACTCAACATCCCAAAGAGTCAGTTTACACGCGTGAGGAGAAATTGTACTAGAGACCTTGATTACGATTTAGAATCCAAATATTTGATGGAGCAGTTCACTGAAAAGGGATACCATCTGCCACTCCTTAAGGAAGCAAGTGAGAAGGCAAAAACCCTGGTAAGAACAGATTTAATTTATGGGGGAAGACAAGCGAATGAGAGCTGCGGTACGGCACAAGCAATCAGTAAGTTACCTTTCATTACCCAATTTCATGTTAATAGGAAGAAATTTACCAATATCATTCAGAAACACTGGTCCATCTTAAAAGGGGATAAAAGTGTGGGTGAATTACTTCCAGAGAATCCGAGGTTTATCTATAGGAGGGTCCGGAACGTGGGAAACATTCTGGCCCCCACTATTAAAATGGGAATGAGTATTATGGGGCGCGGACCATCAGGACACCAACATTCTATGGATAAAGGATTTTTCAATTGTGGAAGTTGTATTTGCTGTGTACGTACAGAAAGTAAACGATCGGCTCAGACGCTGTTTTGGAATGCAGATAGAACTGAATCATTTTTGATTAGAGACAACATCTCCTGTCATTCCAAAGGGGTTATTTATACGGTAAGATGCCCATGTGATAAGCTCTATGTGGGCCGCACTAAGAGGCGGCTCAAAGATAGAATAAAAGAACATTTGAACAACATTGGCAAGGGTTTTATGGGGCACCCGCTATCGCGCCATTTTGCTGATCAACATAATCGGTCATGGCACCGCACCTCCTTTTGTGGGATTCAAATTGTTAAAGAAAACCCTAGGGGCGGGGACTATTTGAAAAGTATGTCAAGAGTGGAATCGAAGTGGATTTTCACGTTGGATAGTTTGGCCCCTAAGGGATTAAATTTTGAGATTGAATTGTATGCCCTATAAGGAGAAGGATTTCTGTAAATTAGGAGTACTGTTATGTGCAGTGTTACTGTAAACAGGAGCAGGGGTTTTTTAATTAGCTCTTGTGCTGTTCACACTAGCGTCTATTTTACTTAGAGGGGGAGGGGACAGGGCATCTTTTATTCGAGGAGTCCACATTTACTGTGAACACTGGTAGTAACGATTAAACATCACAGCCCCCCTTTCTTTTTTTTTTTTTTTTTTTTTTAAATAAGTAAGCATCTAAAGTATGTTGTTTTTTAAACAGGGTTGGGTATTTTTCCATGTAGTTATCAGTTTTAAAGATATTATTAAAGGTTGCAGTTTTTAATTTTAGTGGGGTTGGGGGTATACCTTGTTCTTAACTGGCAACACAGCATTAGCATTCTCATTCATTTATATGTTTTTTATTTGGGTATCACCATAGGGTTTAGTAGCTTTCTATATATCCGGGAGGGTCCAGCGGGCAGGCTTGGATCCTTGTATTCTTGTATATGTGGGTGGGCTCTGTTGGAGGTGGGCGTTATGCTGTGCACGACACTGGGTGTTTGTGGCTATATAAACAACTAGCACATGCAGGGCAGCCATACCTTGAGGAAGAGGGTCGTTACCCTCGAAACGCGTCGGGATTGGCCCTTGTTTGTGTCCGTCTTATGGACTGGTGACGTCACCATTTAGCCACGCCCCCTTTTCGTTTCGCTACTGTTCGGCGGCGCCATCGGCCGAGGCGGCCAGCTGGGATCTCCAGCGGCGACCGTATAGGGGACTATTGCACTACGGGAGGACGCTCCCTTTTCAGTTATGTACTGCTGACGCTGCAGCCCTCTAACACTTCGGAGGATACAGTTCTGTGGCAGCCACCTTCTAACCCAGGACATTTGTCAGCCTCCGTCTGTGAGGTAGGACATTGGAACTCACTCACCATACAGCTATAGCCTTTGTGCAGCGCGGCACCTCTTGTTTGTTTGTGCAACATGACATCTGATCTCAATTCCATCCAATTCTGCGTTGAAAAAGTAAAATGGTGTTCCCTTTCGAGCTCTGCCGTGCACCCAAACCGAGGTTTACCCCCACATATGTAGTATTGGCGTACTCAGGACAAATTGGCAACAACTTTTGTGGTCCAATTTCTCCTGTTACCCATGGGAAAATAAAAATTGGGGGCTAAAAATTATGAGAAAAAATGATTTTTTATTTTCACAGCTCTGAGTTATAAACTTTAGTGAAACACTTGGGGGTTTAAAGTTCTCACAACATATCTATGTAAGTTCCTTTGGTGGTCTAGTTTCCTATATGGGGTCAACTTGTGGGGGGTGTCTACTGTTTAGGTACATCAGGGGCTCTGCAAATGCAAGGTGACGCCTGCAGACCATTCCATCAATGTCTGCATTCCATAATGACACTTCTTCCCTTCCGAGCCATGACATGTACCCAAACAGTAGTTTTCTCCAACAAATGGGGTATCAGCATACTCAGTCCAAATTGGACAACAACTTTTGTGGTCCAATTTCTCTGGATACCTTTTGTAAAATACAAAATTGGGGGCGAAAAGATCATTTTTGTGAAAAAAAATGATTTTTTAATTTTCACGGCTCTACATTATAAACTTAGTGAAACAATTGGGGGTTCAAAGTGCACACCACACATCTAGATAAGTTCCTTAGGTGGTCTAGTTTCCAAAATGGGGTCACTTATGGGGGGTTTCCACTGTTTAGGCACATCAGGGGCTCTCCAAACGTGACATGGTGTCTGATCTCAATTCCAGCCAATTCTGCGTTGAAAAAGTCAAACGGTGCTCCGTCCCTTCTGAGCTCAGCCCTGTGCCCAAACAGTGGTTTACCCCCACATATGGGGTATCAGCATACTCAGGACAAACTGCACAACAACTTCAGCGGTCCAATTTCTCCTGTTACCCTTAAGAAAATAAAAAATGGGGGGTGAAAATATCATTTTTGTGAAAAAAATATGTTTTTTTATTTTTACGGCTCTATATTATAAACTTCTGTGAAGCACTTGGAGGTTCAAAGTGCTCACCAAACATCTTGATAAGTTCCTTATGTGGTCTACTTTCCAAAATGGCATCACTTGTTGGGGGTTTCCACTGTTTAGGCACATCAGGGGCTCTCCAAACATGACATGGCGTCTGATCTCAATTCCAGCCAATTCTGCGTTGGAAAAGTCAAATGGTGCTCCTTCCCTTCCGAGCTCTGCAATGCGCCCAAACCGTGGTTTACCTACAAATATGGGGTATCAGCATACTCAGGACAAATTGCACGACAACTTTTAGGGTCCAATTTCTCCTGTTACCCTTGGGAAAATAAAAATGTGGCATTTTAGTGGAACAAATAGTAATTTTCCATTTAATCAGCCCAGTGTTATACAATTCTGTTAAATGCCTGAGGGAAACAAATGCTCACTACACCACTAGTTAAAATTCCACAAGAGGTGTAGTTTCAAAAATGAGGAAACTTGTGGGGTTTTCTGCTTTTTTCATGTGTCAGGAGCTCTTCAAATGTGACATTGCATCCACAATTTATTCCAGCCAATTTTGTGTTCCAAAAGTCAAATGGTGCTCCTTTACTTCCAAGCCCTGCCATGCAACCAAACAGTTTTCAACCACACACGGTGCACCAGTGTACATAGGAGAATTTGCACAACAAATATTTGGGTCCATTTTCTCCTGTTACCTTTGTGAAAGTGCCAAATTGTGGTTAAAGCAACATTTGTGTGAAAAAGTAACATTTTTTTCTTTTTCTGTTGTCCATGTGGTCTCCAGATGGAGACCAAAGGTTGGAATGGATGCAATGCATGCTTAAATGGAGGTCTATACACTTCATTGATGAGTCCTAGTTTTGTTTTGAAATGTATTAATAGCCAGAGATTGATCAGGGGACCACGAAGTATTGTCTCATCTGTCCTTCTCCTGGGACTATGGTGTGGGATGTCATAATGTAAGGTAGCTGGACCACTTCTAATTAGGTACTATAACAATTGCTGTTGTGAAACCAGCACTATGACCATTTCTCCAAAATGTCTCTGGAGCCATTATACAACATGACAATTCCATGCCTCATGTTGCTTATGCAACTTTGAGTAGCCTGCATGGTCAAGACATGCTACCATAGCCTGCAACTTCTCCGTTATTGTTTCCGATTGATCACCTCATTGGTAGCCAAATGGGAAGACAGCTGCCAGCAGCAGATCTTTATGATTTGTGTGTCCAATTGCTGTTAGCCTGGCAGAAGTAAATAACCTAATTGATTGTAAACAAAGGTAAGTGCATGTGTTTCAGCGTGTGACACTCCTACTCTATATAGAATAAATTAAGATGTTTTTCATACTTTGTTTTCATTTTCTAACATTTGCATATAATTATCATGTCTATTGATCCTGTGATTTCCATAATTCCACATGTTTTTCTTTTTGGTATTGCACTTTTAATGTTGATGATTGTAATTGATGCTTTTGTATAAACCCACAAAACTCACAAAAAATGTGAACCACATAATGGTAGCAATAAATTCTTCAAAAGATTTTAGGAAAACAACTGAAGCACATGATATCACATAGCTACATAATTTAGAAACAAAGTTATGATTCTAAATCTAGGAATATTTTTTACTTGCTAAATCCCTACAACAAATATATCCTGGTCCTTCTAGGGTTAACAATCTTTTTGTGTTGAAAAGTAATTACTGACTTATTCCAGGCCAAGGAGAAAAAAATAGATGGCACTCCGTGATGCAGTAAAACAATCCTTTCTGGACCTGGACCCATTTAAGTGTCTGATCGACGTAAAACAGCTGTTGTCTTCCACTGCACCTACTCCCATGCATCTATGTACTACTTGCATTGAATAAACAAAGGATTGTTTTACCACATCACGGAGTGCCACCTATTTTTTCTTCCTTGGCCTGGACTTTGTACGACGCTAATCGTTTCAGGTGTTGCACCCGGGAATTTGCAAGCCGTCCACCGAGTAAGTTTGAAAAGGTATGTTTTAAGTTGTTTTGTGCTGGTTTTTCTCATTTTCCACAATTACTCACAAATACTGACTCATTAATCATCTACATAAATATCCATATTCTGTTTATAATGTATTGCCAAAATGATGTTCATATTGGTTAAAATAATATTACATTCCATTACAGTGTGAATGTATTTATTTGTCATGAATGCCATTAGCAACCTCTGCTTTGAGGATATACAGTATGAATCACATTATACTTCACTGTTGGCATCATTTTATTCAACAAACAAGACATCTTTCTGAGCCATGAGCAACTAACAGCACAGAGACCCATAGAGTCTAAAATAATTACTTCTGACCCCAATGCAACCTTGCAGCTGGAGACCATCAGAATAAATGTTTTTACATTTTGCTAAGAAGATATTCTGTATGTGTGACCTGAAGATTGAACTAGGTTTTATATTGTCTCTTCTCTGATTCTTACTTCTTAATTATTCAATGTTGAATTAAACTTGTGCGTAATATAATATCTCAACTATTAAAAATATTTACTTAACTGCAAAAAATCTGTGCCTCCATTAGTTATACGTTGTAGTCAATTTTATATTACAATTTATTCTTTAACTATCATTTTCAAAAGCACCTAGGATCAAAAATGACCTTTAATTTCTATTGTTTTAATGTAGTACAAATAAAAATATAAAAACTTTTCTAAAAAAATAATCAATGGAGACGAACAGATCTTTTGAAACTCGAATTCTCTGGCTTCGACAAATATTCTCCCAAATTTGATTTGCTGAGACTTAATTTGAGCGAATCACATACAGCTCTGGCAAAAATTAGGAGACCGCCACATCAAAACCCTGTCATGGGCAGCCCAATCTACAGACCTGAACCCCATTGAAAAGCTCTTTAAAGGAAATCAAGAGGATGATGGACAGTCAGAAGCCATCAAACAAATATGAACTGCTTAGATTTTTGTGCCAAAAGCAGTGTAAAAGACTGGTGGAAAGCATGCCAAGATGCATGAAAGCTGTGATTAAAAATCATGGTTATTCCACAAATTATTGATTTCTGAACTCTTCCTGAGTTAAAACATTAGTATTGTTGGTTTAAAATGATTATGAACTTGTTTTCTTTACATTATTTGAGGTCTGGAAGCACTGGTTATTATTTAAAAATTTTGACCAATTCTCCTTTTCAGAAAAAGAAAATGCATTCCTTGGAAATTCGGAGACATGTTATCAGAAGTTTATAGACTAAAAGAACAATTTACATTTTACTCAAAAATATACCTATAAAGAGAAAAATCAGACAAACTGAACATTGTGCAGTGGTCTCTTAATTTTTGCCAGAGCTGTATATTGTAATTGATGTTCCTAATGCCATGTCTGTCGATTTTATTATTTTGTGAAACAAAATTGCACTTATGGAGTTAAAAGAATATTGGTTTTAACACTGTAAACAATTTATCCATTAATGATATTTTTTCTTTCTGACCTGTCCTTTGCAGGGGAAGTTTTGACCCTGCTAGAAATGCATAGTGGTCATTTAGTCATACACATGGTTGGTAACTGTCCACTGTGCAAAAGTTTCAACAATTAAGAAACTCATTTTTCCCTGTTAATACTCTAATTCCCCAGCCCAAAAAATTTCTTAAAGTGTACCTGTCAGTGGTTTTGGTCGATATAAGATGCGGCCACTGCCTTTCAGAGCTTATCTACAGCATTCTATAATGCTGCATATAAGCCCCCGATTTGACCTGTAAGAGAAGAAAAATAACTTTTATTATACTCACCCAGGGGTATAGGGTGTATAGGGAGGATTTTCCATCAATATCCCTATCAAGCATGTGTTTTTCCATATAAAGGATAAAGAGAGAGAGGGAGCGGATCACGACAGATCACCAATCATTAGAGGGTGATTATGAACATTGTTGTGATGACATCATGGATAATCTTAGTTGGGGGCTAGATGGTAGGCATCAGAGTTTTGGAAATCCATTTTATTATCCTTCAAAATTAGAAAAAAAGTAAGATTGTTGTATTGAAAACTTGATGCATGTAACACTATACATTTTGTGCCCAAATTTGGCACGGATAGCTTGAACACATACAACTATTTTGCAGAAAGCAATACAATCTATGTGATTTGGTATTACTTGGAGTGACCGTGCACATATGGGCATTCAATTTCAATTCAATTCTTGGACACAGTGAATGAAAACTGCCGAAGCAATCGAGTTAGAGGAAGAAGTGTATGGAAAGTAGTAGGTGAGAATGAAGGGCTGGTGACAAATACAAGGAACTACAAGTGAGTGGAGATGAGTGAATATGTTCAGGAAACGATCGCCAAATATAAATTCGTCACAAATATGGTACATTCGGATTCGTGATCGGTAACACGAGCATTTTTCTTAAAATTGGTAACATTCGGTAAAAGTGCAGGAAAATAACTGCGTTGCTAGTGTTGAGCGATACCTTCTGATATTTGAAAGTATCGGTATCGGATGATATCCAAAAAATATCAGATATCGCCTATACCGATACCCGATACCAATGCAAGTCAATGGGACACAAATATCGGTCACCTGACCGTTCACCTGACCATGACGTCATCGAAGGTCCTTCACTCTCTGATTTCTCAGGAACGGAGCAGAGGCTTGCAGCGGTGACAGCCAGGGTTCGCCGGAGGGGTAAGTATATCCATATTTTTTATTTTTATTCTTTATTTTTTACATGAATATGGATCCCAGGGCCTGAAGGAGAGTTTCCTCTCCTCCAGACCCTGGGAACCATACGCACCGCACACGCCGAAGATGACTGGGAACTTATAGGAACTTCCGATTCCGATTTCCGATATCACAAAAATATCGGAACTTGGTATCGGAATTCCGATACAGCAAATATCGGCCGATACCCGATACTTGCAGTATCGGAATGCTCAACACTATGCGTTGCTACTAAAGCATTTTAAAGTAGATGATAGATAGATAGATAGATAGATAGATAGATAGATAGAATAAAAGCCGTCAATTGAGGTGCCACATTCAGTATAATCACAGCGTGACAGGTTAGAATAGAATAGACAGAATAGATATACACACATATATGTGCACCATATAAGTGCAGCGCTTGTCAGAAAGAGGTTAATATTTTTCTTTCTACTGGCTAACAAAGTACAAAAATGTATATTTTTCCTGTAGAATTTTTGGCACACTCCCAAATATGTTATATACTTTAGTAAGATATATTTCAAGTTTCTCTGTAACTTCATCTTTGCTCTTAAGCAGATCGACAACTGTATACAGTGGGTATGGAATGTATTCAGACCCCTTTAAATTTTTCACTCTTTGTTTCATTGCAGCCATTTGGTAAATCCAAAAAAGTTCATTTTTTCTTATTAAGGTACACTTTGCACCCCATCTTGACTGAAAAAAAACAGAAATGTAGTAATTTTTGCAAATGTAATAAAAAGAAAAACTGAAATATCACATGGTCATAAGTATTCAGACCCTTTGCTCAGACACTCATATTTAGGTCACATGCTGTCCATTTCCTTGTGATCCTCCTTGAGATGGTTCTACTCCTTTATTGGAGTCCAGCTGTGTTTAATTAAATCGATAGGACTTGATTTGGAAAGGCACACACCTGTATTTATAAGACCTCACAGCTCACAGTGCATGTCAGACCAAATGAGAATCATGAGGTCAAAGGAACTGGCAAAGGAGCTCAGAGACAGAATAGTGGCAAGGCACAGATCTGGCCAATGTTACAAAAGAATTTCTGCAGTACTCAAGATTCTAAAGAGCACAGTGGCCTCCATAATCCTTAAATAGAAGAAGTTTGGGACCACCTGAAGTCTTCCTAGACCTGGCCATCCAGCCAAACTGAGCAATTGTGGGAGAAGAGCCTTGGTGAAAGAGGTAAAGAAGAGCCCCAAGATCACTGTGGCTGAGCTCCATAGATGCAGCAGGGAGATAGGAGAAAGTTCCACAAAGTCAACTATCACTGCAGCGCTCTACTAGTCAGGCTTTTATGGCAGAGTGCCCCAACGGAAGCCTCGCATCAGGGCAAGACATATGAAAGCCCACATAGAGTTTGCTAAAAAAAACACATGAAGGACTCCCAGACTGTGAGAAATAAGATTATCTTGTCTGATGAAATGAAAATAGACCTTTTTGGTGATAATTCTAAACAGTATGTGTGGAGAAAAGCATTCGCTGCTCATCACCTGCCAAATACAATCCCAACAGTGAAACATGGTGGTGTCAGTATTATGGTATGGGGTGTATTTCAGCTGCAGGGCGAGGACAACTGGCTGTCATTGAAGGAAACATGAATGCGGCTATTTACAGAGATATCCTGGATGAAACCCTTTCCAGAGTCTTCTGAACCTCAGACTTGGCCGAAGGTTTACCTTCCAACAAGACAATGACCATAAGCACACACCTAAAATAACAAAGGAATGGCTTCAGAACAACTCTGTGACCATTCTTGAATGCCCAGCTGGAGCCCTGACCTAAACCTAAACCCTGGAGAGACCTGAAAATGGCTGTCCACCAACATTCAATATCCAACCTGATGGAACTGGAGAGGATCTGCAAGGAAGAATGGCAGAGGATCCCCAAATCCAGGTGTGAAAAGCTTGTTGCATCATTCTCAAGAAGACTCATGTCTGTACTAGCTCAAAAGGGTGCTTCTACTCAATACTGAGCAAAGGGTCTGAATACTTATGACCATGTTGTATTTCTGTTTTCCTTTTAAATAAATTTGCAAAAATGTCTGCATTTCTGTTTTCTTTCAGTCAAGATTGGGTGCAGAGTGTACATTAATGAGAAAAAGATGAAGTTTTTGAATTTACCAAATGGCTGCAATGAAACAGAGAGTGAAAAATTTAAAGGGGTATGAATACTTTCTGTACCCACTGTATTTTCTGTCTGTTCTTGGGCACCACATGCAATTAAGGTATAATTGACTCAGGATTAGTGTTGAGCATTCCGATACCGCAAGTATCGGGTATCGGCCGATACTTGCGGTATCGGAATTCCGATACCGAGATCCGATACTTTTGTGGTATCGGGTATCGGTATCTGATCCATAGGGATGTGTAAAATAAAGAATTAAAATAAAAAATATTGATATATTCACCTCTCCGGCGGCCCCTGGACATCACGCTGGTAACCAGCAGGCTTCTTTGTTTAAAATGAACGCCTTTAGGACCTGCGAATGACATTGCGGCTTCTGATTGGTCGCGTGCCGCTCATGTGACCGCCACGCGACCAATCAGAAGCCGCGACGTCATTCTCATTCACTAAACTCCTAATTCTAGGAATTAAGGACCTGCGAATGACGTCGCGGCTTCTGATTGGTCGCGTGGAGGTCACATGAGCGGCACGCGACCAATCAGAAGCCGCAACGTCATTCGCAGGTCCTAAAGGCGTTCATTTTAAACAAAGAAGCCTGCTGGCTACCAGCGTGATGTCCAGGGGCCGCCGGAGAGGTGAATATATCAATATTTTTTATTTTAATTCTTTATTTTACACATCCCTATGGATCCCAGGGCCTGAAGGAGAGTTTCCTCTCCTTCAGACCCTGGGAACCATCAGGATACCTACCGATACTTGGTGTCCCATTGACTTGTATTGGTATCGGATATCGGTATTGGCGATATCCGATATTTTTCGGGTATCGGCCGATACTATCCGATACCGATACTTTCAAGTATCGGACGGTATCGCTCAACACTACTCAGGACTTAAACAATAATGTTTAGCTCCATTAATTTGATTGTAATTATTAGTAATGCTGACATATCCTCTTTTCATTTGTTAATCTTCTGCAATGTGTAAAAAGGTGTTAATTATTTTTTGGTTAAAAGCAAACCTTATATTTTTTAATTTCATCTTGGTCTGCAAATTAGAAAAAACAAAGCGACCCAGATTAACTGACTGACTGATAGAAAGGTGTTAAAGCACAGCACCTTCCAGCTTGGTCACATTGGATTGAGTAGTCAGAAACTGATCAGATTGTATATGTTGACCCCATGAGTATCCAAACCCAATGATCACATATAAAAAGGTTGCTTGATTTGATGAATCACATATTGTTTTATATCTTATAGATATCCAGGTGCCTATGTGCTGCTTAAAGTGAAAAAGATATTATATCAACATGCATTATGTGCCTATGCAAGTAGGTGGAGGCAATGCCATGCAATAAGAAAGATTATGCTGGTTCCTCGAATTAATGTGGATATAAACATTTGAGCTTCTTGGAACCTGGTTGGTATTTCTGTTCCAGTACTTGAATTCATAGGTATGCTAGAGAATATTTTGCTGAATGAAAGTCAGAAGGAAGGTGTAGTATGAGCTTTGATTTGAATGATATTCGGTCATGGATGCTGTATGTTGCATTGTTTCACTTACATACTGTAGCCGAGCTATGAGCTGAGACCACAGGGAATATCAAATATGAGGAGGAGAAATAGTAAAAAATGTAATAAAAGTGAAGGTGGCTTACAAATAACAACATGCATCTTGTGTTTACTATACTTACAATTTAGGGAAATGTTAATAGTTTTCCTATGCTATCTGTTATGCACTGTTCATACACATCAGTATATAGGCCTGAAGTCAATAACAATTTTATCTCTTTATGTAGTAGTAGTCATTTTTCAATGTATAAAATTTTAGAACGCGTTTTTTCATCAAAAAACATACTTTAAGGCTCTGTACAAAAATGCAATACAATGATAAGTTGCACTGCTTAGCATGACTTCAAAGCAGTCAAATGTTAAAAATTAAGATATTTAATGAGATTAAAATCTGAAAGAGCTAAGAAAGCAGATGGAAGAGCTTTCAAGATCTTACACTAAGTACTTCAGCTCTAAAAACATCTCTTACTGCAGTATTCCAGAGCTACTCGAAAAGATAAATGCGTACAATGGTCATCATTTAATTGTAGAAAGGAAATCTATTAATACATTACTTTTCTATTACCTTTAAAGCACAAGATGCAGGATTACTGTTTTATATTGTCAAACATTTTAAATCCATTTCACTTTTAGATAAATAATTTAAAGATGTGGAACTTAATATATATTACTTACTGGCGTCATGAAGCTATCAGCCACTACTTCCTATACTGTAAAAGTATCATATTAGACCACACTGAAATAGCAAATATAGTAGATAAAAATGTTTTTACAATTTCAGGATTACGATTGGGCAAAAAAAGAGATGGATAAGAAAAAGATATAAATGGTGAAAAAAATGCGCAAGCAACAGCCACCCTCAGTTGCTGCACTATCCCTAGAACTCTCTCTCATAGATTGTGAGCTCTCATGAACAGTGCCATCCTTCTCTTTGAAATTGGAACATTAGGATGGAAAAGTCATAGAATTATGAAAATCAAAGTATCAATACAGATGTTAATGATATACAAAAGACAAAATAATGGAAACAAAATTTATCACTTATATAGCTCCATTGATTTCCATTGTGCTTTGCAGGCATCAAAATCACTGTCCCCAATAAGACTCACAATGTAAATTCCCTATCAGTGAGTGTTCAGACTGTTGGAGAAAACTAGAGCACCCAGAGGATACCCACACAAAAACTACTTGAAGACAGTTTTCTTGGTGAGATTTGAACCCAGGGCCCTAGCAGTACAAGGCTACAGTGCTAACCGCTGAACCACAATGCTCAACATCAAGTGTTAGTACTACATGCGGAAATACATGAATTTTCATGCCTTGGCATGTTATCAATGAGGTTACTAACAGTTGTCTGAAAAATGTTCAGACATGCTAAATGCACCCAAAAATTATTGAAACATTTTCCCGGTCTGCATTTCTCAGTCATACACTATTCCGTAGGGTGTAGTAAATTTCTGTAATCTCTAAAACTGAAAAAGCTTTTAAAACTTTTGTAGGCCTCCATTTCTCAGACATACAGTGTTACATGGTCTGTGAACATTTCTGTGATCTGTAAAACTGCTTTAAAGGGACTCTGTCACCTGAAATTGGCGGGCTCTGTTTACGGTCCGATGGGCGGTGTTTTCTCTCCTTTCATGTACCCCTTCCTTTCCCGCTGGCCGCAATATGGTGTTGAATTTGATTCGGTTTCCTCCATAGTACACGCGTGCGCAATGCAATCTTGCCTTGTGCACACAGTATGCTTTGCCCAACTGCGGGCAAAGCCGAAAAGCATTAGTGCGCATGCGCCGGCGCACTATGTCCCGGAAAAAAAAGTATTTAGCTGTGTTCCGGGACATAGTGCAGCGGCGCATGCGCAAGGCAAGATTGCATTGCGCACGTGTGTACTACGGAGGAAACCGAATCAAATTCAACACCACATTGCGGCCAGCGGGAAAGGAAGGGGTGCATGAAAGGAGAGAAAACACTGCCCATCTGACTGTAGACAAAGCCTGTCAAATTCAGGTGACAGGTTCCCTTTAAAGCTTTTTAAAATATAATATATAATGCTCTAAATAACATTTCCAAAGTTTTACATTTCTCAGCCATAGAGTATTACGTGTTTTTGGGTACATTTCGTAGGTATATTACTCTCAAAAAACTTTTTTCAAAATTTATCGTTATCATATAGCTCACATATTGGATATTACATCTTCTTTGGTACATTTCATTGCTCTAAAGCCTTAAAACTTGTTAAAAAAATGTATTGGTATTATATTGATCATTTATAGACTATTCCATGGCCTGGAGTCTAGAAATATCTGTCAAAGCAGCAGCAGCAGACAGACTTGCATTGTTTAAGATTATTGTACTTGTTTTTTTTTTGTATAAAGAAAAAAGTGAACATATATTTCCTTTAAAAAATCTTTAATAATTAGATATAAAAAAATACCTACCCAGAGAATAATGATTAAATACCAAAAATAGAAAATGACCTGACAAGCAACCTAAAAATTATTATTATTGAGATACCTGCCTTGCTGTAGAGGTTGGCACCCTAATAGTACTATTTTTGGCGCCCCCATTCAACGTAGGCTATCCCTATCTCCCCTATTCAACCATTTCATGCAGGTGGGAAAACAATATAAACAATAGAAAAGAGATGAAGAAAGGCAGGTAAAAACGCCTAAAAATCCTTACATGTGCTTTGTAGACACAAGATAGTAGCAAATATCATGCTAATGATTGTAATATACATCCCATACAATAATAAGCATCTAGATAACCACCCAGAATAAATACATGCCCAGGCAAAATATAGATTAGTCAATGCAATCAAATAATGCCTGAGTATAACAGAGGGTGCATTTATCGTGTATGGGGTACATTCCGACACGTTTCCCCACTGTACAGTTCATCAGGAGGCCAAGAGAATGGTAAAGATGTTAGCAAATGCCCGATGTCATGATGACACACCAGTTGCTCGCTATATGAATGCTATACATAGTGGACGCCTGAGTGCCATCACCTTCTTTATGATCGAATTAGTCAGATCAATAATTAGAGGGCGAGATTTAGCCAAGATTATACAGAGACGAGAGGCAGAGTGGATTTTCAGACTTCAGTCCCTTTCCCACAAGGGATTGAATGAATGTCTCTCCCACACTAGTTTTATTTAATTAGTAGCCATATATTTGGGTATTCCTGCTTGTGGATGATTTGAGTCTCTTTCACATTTTTTGGGGGGGTTTAACTGACCTTACTACATGTTACCTACATGTTTCTACATGGTTAACATTCTAGGATGAGAATGGTTTATTTTCTTTCTCTATTTGTTTTCTGATTTATTTATTTTTTGTCTATTCTCGTTTTTCGTCCCATTTTACTGTTAATTAAATATAACATCCCTTTATTTTGTGGTGAATCTTACCACTTTGTGGCTTATGATTCCAAAGCAACGTTTTATTGGGTATTTCCTTTCATGTTCTTGGCTAGTGGAGGGTACTATAGCAGCAGTGAAGCGTACTATCACAACATATTGTCAAGTTTTGAAGCACCACCGGAGGTGTCTTATTCCAGACCGTGCATTCCACATCGTGGAGTGCATTCTGTATTGTCACATCCGTACATACGCAATGGTGTGAACTCATGCAGGTGGAACGCATAGTATTAAACAGATCCGTACATGCGCAGTGGTTTTGAGCATAAGCTGGTGGAAAGCATATTGTCATGTGCCCAATATGGAGTTGTCAGTGTGTCTAGACATGAGCATTATCGTGGAAGGCATGCCGGATGTAATTTTACATGTTGCAGTGGACTTTTTTTACCTAGTTGTTATACCACCGATGACTTAGTGGGTGGAGCTCATTGAGGCAGTACTATACAGTGGGGGTTATTTAAGTCCACCCGTTTATGGCCTCCAGTTGTGTCAACCATTCATCATGACATTTGCTAACATCTATACCATCCTCTTGGCCTCTTGATGAACTGTAACAGCAGGAAAACGCATTGGGGCATACCCCATACATGATAAGTGCACCCTCTGTTATACTCAGTTGTTATTTGATTGCATTGACTAATCTATATTTTGCCTGATCCATCTAACAGGGGCATGTATTTATTCTGTGTAGTTATCTAGATGCTTATTATTGGCCCGATTCTAATGCATCGGGTATTCTAGAATATGTATGTAGTTTATTTATGAAGATTTAAGAATAATGCAATGAGTACACAGGATTTTCCGGGTAAAATATATACATTATCATTAAATTTTATTGCTCATAGAACTTAATACAATTGAACGAAATTATTACAGATCATCAAAATATATAAACAATTACATGAATATCTAACTGTATTTCAATACATCATCGGACAAAAGAAGTACATCGACACTATAATATATTTGTTAACAATATCAACCCAAAATATTTTTGTACACCACATTTCTTGTGAATACCTTTTGACTACCTATAAGCAACTTTCCTTGTAAAGGGGTAGGAAGAACTTGATGTTGGATCTCATTTCAACTCTTTAAAATACAACGTAGAGTTGTCCATGACCAAAAAAGGGCTCCGGTAGATATATGCCAACACGGTGTAGAGTTTGACCTTGTGACTTGTTTATTGTCATGGCAAAAGCTGGTTTTACTGGAAACTGTCGACGCCGAAGCCTAAATGGAAGACCGGTGTCCAAAGGACATAAATCAATGCATGGAATGAACACTTTGTCTCCTTTTGCTGATCTAGCAATCACTCTTGCTTGAATTATGTGAGAATGGAGTCAAGTAACAATAAGGCGAGTGTTAGGACTGGCGGAACGCACCAAGAGAGATGATATAGATGCGTTCGCAGTCCGGGGTCCACCGTGCAGGTGAAACCTGCTGCTAGGAAATGACAGACAATATGGCGGTATTCAAAAGTATACACGCGTGGGTTAAACCTCACCCAGCGTGAAGAAAGCGATCCTGTTGCGTCACAGGACCGCGGTACCGCACATAGAGCGCGAGCAAGTGGTCAGCGAACTAAACCCCAACAGGGATTGTAGTCCGATTAGACCCTTGCTGGCACTACACCGCTACTGGGTGTGAAAGGAATTATATAATTAAGGCACCGAAGTGCGAACTGTGCCGTGCTGGCAGGCACCACTAAGCACCCAGACGTGGGTCAGGAAGCGCACACTGGCGCGTGGCACCGCACTGGCGGTCACAGCAGTAGACGCTGACACGTGTGTGACACGTTGAGTGATAAGTCGGGCGCTAGATAGCAGCCATACTCCATACACGAACAATCATACAATAGGGTAGGGGTATTTAAAGAACGACTTGCACTCACAACAAACACACGTATTAAATTGTACACTAGCGCATGGCCGTGCGGTCATGCGCAGTTTATATAGTTGCAGGACAGGAAGTGGCCACAGAAACTTTGCCCTTCCAAGACCTGCCAAGAGGACCAATAGAATGCGCTGCAGAGTCTGAGCACATGACCCTCGATCTCCAACGGGAGATCTTGCCCTGGGCATGCTCAGTGTGCGCAGACAAGGACTTAGTCCCAGAGAAGTCCACTCGCTGCTGACCAGTATAGGCAGAAGCTGGAGAAGCAGCAGTAACTCTTCTCACAGAGTCAGACTGAGCGAGACGCTGGGATCGACGTCCCTGCTGAGCAGGCTCCACTGCGGCTGGAGGAGAATGGGAGACCGCAGCGGAGACGGATCGAGATTCCCCCTGTGCAGCAGAGGAAACTCGACTCCTAACATTACCCCCCCTCCTAGGGCCCCCCTCCTTGGGCCTCGCTACGTTCAAAGGCAGCAATGAGCTGTGGGGCCCGAATGTTTTCAGCAGGCTCCCATGACCTGTTCTCTGGACCATAACCCTTCCAATCCACCAGATAGAACTTTTTGCAGCGTACCACCTTACACCCCAAAATAGCGTTCACCTCGTAATCGTCCGTAGACGAACCCGATGTCCTGGCAGATGACTCGGAAAACCGGGACATGTATACGGGTTTCAAGAGGGACACATGAAAGGTGTCGTTGATACCCAAGCGTGGAGGAAGAACCAGGCGGTAGACCACAGGATTAACCTGTTCGAGAACCTTGAAGGGACCCAAGTAGCGAGGCGCAAACTTAGTGGACTCAACTCGCAGCCTGATGTTATGGGCGGAGAGCCACACCAAGTCGCCAGGAGCAAAGGTCGGAGCGGGGCGCCGATGAACATCGGCGGAGGACCTCATTCTCTCCTTGGAAGCCCGAATGGCATCCTGAGTGTGATCCCAAATGTCCCTTGCCTCCACAGCCCAGTCTGCCACCCTGGAATCGGCGGAAGACACGGGCATGGGCACAGGTACCCGCGGATGCTGACCATAGTTAAGGAGGAATGGGGTCTGTCCAGTGGAGTCAGCTACAGCATT
This sequence comes from Ranitomeya imitator, assembly GCF_032444005.1. NCBI lineage: Eukaryota > Metazoa > Chordata > Amphibia > Anura > Dendrobatidae > Ranitomeya > Ranitomeya imitator. Next base: position 421,779,029 of record NC_091286.1, on the reverse strand, counting down.
GTTAAGAGCAAACTCCGCCCACGGTAGCAAAGATGCCCAGTCATCTTGTTTAGCAGAGACAAAATGTCGCAGATATGTGACCAAGGTCTGGTTGGCTCTCTCCACCAACCCATTCGTCTCGGGATGATATGCCGAAGAGAGATTCAACTCGATACTGAGAAGGCGACAAAGCTCTCTCAAGAACCGAGATGCAAACTGGGGACCCCGGTCACTGACAATTTTGTCTGGCATACCCTGAAGACGGAAGATGTGTTTAACAAACAATGCTGCCAAGGCCCGTGCAGAAGGTAGCCGGGGAAGCGGCACCAAATGCACCATTTTAGAAAAATGGTCGGTGATAACCCAAATGACAGTACAGCCACGTGACTTGGGCAAACCCACCACAAAGTCCATCCCGACCATCTCCCAGGGCCTGTCTGCCACCGGCAGAGGGTATAACAACCCAGCTGGCCGTTGACGGAGAGACTTATTTTTGGCACAAGAGACACATGCCCGAACGTAGTCTCCAACGTCACGAACCATATGTGGCCACCAATACATTCTCGCCAACAACTCAGATGTCCTCTTTGCCCCAAAGTGTCCACCCACTCTGGACGAATGAGCCCACGAGAGAACCTCCGGACGCAAATTGATGGGGACAAAAGTCTTGCCCGGAGGCACAGACTCAAGCGAAACCGGAGCTACGGTTCTCAGACTCTCTGAAGGGACAATGAGCCGAGGCACGTCCTCCTCCTCCACAGTTGACACCAGGGAGCGAGAGAGAGCGTCAGCACGAATGTTCTTCTCCCCGGCGAGATAATGTAGAGTGAAGTGGAACCGGGAGAAAAACAAGGACCATCTGGCCTGACGAGAATTCAGCCGCTTGGCTGTCTGTAAATAGACCAAATTCTTGTGGTCCGTGAAGACTTGGAATGGGAACCGAGCACCCTCCAAGAGATGTCTCCATTCCGAAAAGGCCAACTTCATTGCCAGCAACTCCCTATCCCCGATGGAGTAATTTCTCTCCGCTGGTGAGAAGGTTTTAGAGAAGAAGAAGCATGGATGCTTCCGACCTTGAGCATCCTTTTGATAGAGGACTGCTCCTGCACCAACGGAAGAGGCATCCACCTCCATTAGGAATGGCTTATCCACATCGGGACGATGTAAGATGGGAGCGCTAGCAAAGTGGGACTTAATAGAAGTGAAGGCCTTGGAGACCTCTTCGGACCACGATTTAGGATTCGCTCCCTTCTTGGAGAGGGATACCAAGGGAGCTACCAGGGTTGAGAAGTGGGGGATGAACTGACGATAGTAATTTATGAACCCCATAAAGCGCTGCACCGCTTTCAGAGAATGGGGTTCCTGCCAGTCCATCACTGCCTGTAGTTTGGCAGGATCCATAGCCAATCCCTGGGCCGAGATGATGTAGCCCAGGAAAGGTAAAGACTCCTGCTCAAACATACACTTCTCCAATTTGGCATAGAGGAAGTTTGCCCGTAGGAGGTCGAAGACTTTGCGAACATCTCTCCGGTGGGAGTCAATATCTGGAGAGTAGATAAGAATATCATCCAGATAGACTACGACCGAGGTGGAAAGCATATCCCGGAAGATATCGGTCACAAAGTCTTGGAAAACGGCTGGGGCATTACAGAGCCCGAAGGGCATCACCAGATATTCATAGTGCCCATCCCTGGTGTTAAAGGCCATCTTCCATTCATCCCCCTCACGGATGCGAATCAGGTTGTAAGCACCCCGCAAATCTAATTTAGTAAATACCCTTGCTCCCCGAAGTCTATCGAATAACTCAGATATCAAGGGCAAAGGATACTTATTCTTAACGGTGATGGCGTTAAGACACCTGTAGTCTATGCATGGGCGCAATTCCCCATTCTTCTTCTGCACGAAGAAGAACCCTGCCCCAGCAGGTGACACTGACTTCCTAATGAATCCTCTTGCCAGATTTTCCTGGATGTACTGTGACATTGCCTCCGTCTCCGGGAGAGATAGCGGATAAACTCGACCCCGGGGAGGCTCAGCACCAGGCAAGAGATCAATAGGACAGTCATAGGGGCGATGAGGCGGAAGGACCTCCGCCGCCTTTTTGGAGAACACGTCTGCATAAGACCAATACTGCTTGGGGAGAGAGGATAGATCTGCGGGTACCTCAGTAGTAGCAACCTGAACGCACTCCCTCTGACACCTACCCCCACAAGATTCACCCCAACCCAGAATTCTGCCTGAGGACCACTCGATATGAGGAGAGTGGTACCGTAGCCAAGGTATTCCCAACAGGACCTCATCAATTCCTTCCGGAATGACGAGCAGAGAAATTATCTCCTGATGAGATGGCGACATGGACAGAGTAAAAGGGATGGTCTGGTGTGTTATCTGTGAGGGCAATGTCGACCCATTCACCACTCGCACCGTTACTGGTTGAGCAAGCATAACCAGGGGTATTGCGTGACGTTGGGCAAAGGCAATAGACATAAAATTGCCCTCCGCCCCAGAATCCACGCAGAGCTCTACCGAGTGGGAGAATGAGCCAATAGTAATTGTCCCCTTAAAGGACAACTTAGAGGCAAACGTCGCCGTGTCTAGTGTACCTCCACCTACTACCACTAGACGCTGACGTTTCCTCGACCGCTGAGGACATCTGGTGGCTAGATGTCCTGACTGCTGGCAAACATGACAGACCCTGAGTGCACAAGCGGTCCGGGACTTAGATCCTGCTTGTGACACTTCCCTGGCCTCATGTGACTCAGGAACCAGGACCGGAAATTCCAGAGGTTTGGCGAAAGTAGGAGCCAGCCGAAACCTCTGCCTACACTGGGCTTGCTCTAACCTCCGCTCGTTAAAACGGAGGTCAATTCGAGTGTAGACAGTTATTAACTACTCCAGAGTGGCAGGAATCTCCCTAGTGGCCAGAGCGTCCTTTACGTGGTCAGCCAAGCCCCTCCAAAATATGGGGATAAGAGCTTTATCCGACCAATCCAGCTCAGAAGCTAAAGTGCGGAATTGGACGGCAAAATGACTGACCAAGGACTCACCCTGAGTTAATGCCAGCAGTTGGAGCGCAGTGTCATGGGTGACTTGAGGTCCTAAAAAGACCTGTTTCAGAGCGCTCAGAAACAGAGGAGCACTCTGCACCACATGATCGCCATGCTCCCACAGCGGCGTAGCCCATTCCAACGCCCTGTCCGACAATAGAGACAGAATAAATCCCACCTTAGCCCGCTCTGTGGGAAAACGTGTAGCCAGGAGCTCGAGGTGAATAGAGCACTGACTCACAAATCCCCTACAAAACTTGCTATCACCAGAAAATTTTTCTGGCAGCGGGAGGCGAGATAATGTCAGAACAGGGGTGGCAATGGACATAGTAGCTGCAGCCACGCTGGCAGCCTGTACAGCTACTGCAGTAACATCCACAGCTGAGGTCGCACTCTCGAGAGCCGCCAACCTACCCTCCAGCTGCTGGATATGCCGCAGAGATTGCTGTTTGTCTGTCATCACTAGCCAGACCCTGGCGCTAGTGTAATGTTAGGACTGGCGGAATGCTCCAAGAGAGATGATATAGATGCGTTCGCAGTCCGGGGTCCACCGTGCAGGTGAAACCTGCTGCTAGGAAATGACAGACAATATGGCGGTATTCAAAAGTATACACGCGTGGGTTAAACCTCACCCAGCGTGAAGAAAGCGATCCTGTTGCGTCACAGGACCGCGGTACCGCACATAGAGCGCGAGCATGTGGTCAGCGAACTAAACCCCGACAGGGATTGTAGTCCGATTAGACCCTTGCTGGCACTACACCGCTACTGGGTGTGAAAGGAATTATATAATTAAGGCACCGAAGTGCGAACTGTGCCGTGCTGGCAGGCACCACTAAGCACCCAGACGTGGGTCAGGAAGCGCACACTGGCGCGTGGCACCGCACTGGCGGTCACAGCAGTAGACGCTGACACGTGTGTGACACGTTGAGTGATAAGTCGGGCGCTAGATAGCAGCCATACTCCATACGCGAACAATCATACAATAGGGTAGGGGTATTTAAAGAACGACTTGCACTCACAACAAACACACGTATTAAATTGTACACTAGCGCATGGCCGTGCGGTCATGCGCAGTTTATATAGTTGCAGGACAGGAAGCGGCCACAGAAACTTTGCCCTTCCAAGACCTGCCAAGAGGACCAATAGAATGCGCTGCAGAGTCTGAGCACATGACCCTCGATCTCCAACGGGAGATCTTGCCCTGGGCATGCTCAGTGTGCGCAGACAAGGACTTAGTCCCAGAGAAGTCCACTCGCTGCTGACCAGTATAGGCTTTACAGGCAGAAGCTGGAGAAGCAGCAGTAACTCTTCTCACAGAGTCAGACTGAGCGAGACGCTGGGATCGACGTCCCTGCTGAGCAGGCTCCACTGCGGCTGGAGGAGAATGGGAGACCGCAGCGGAGACGGATCGAGATTCCCCCTGTGCAGCAGAGGAAACTCGACTCCTAACAGCGAGTTCCATTACATAGACCATTTTTGCATTTACATTCCGCTGCAACATTGCGATTGTTCCAACTTTGAGTTGTAGTCTGTGGGATGGCATTCCTGATGGCGTAAGACTATTTACAAATTCAACTGGATAATGCTCTCGTTCATCTTCATTGTCTGCATCCACTGAATCATCACTTTTGTACAACTTATACTCTCCAGGCATTCTATCCATCACATGGGAATTTAGCAGAGCCACGTCATCGTTCTTGGGACAGAGAATTGCATTGGAAGAGGCCCTCTCAACACTGCTTTGGTCGTTCACATCAATTTATAATAATAATAATAATAATAATAATAATTTTATTTATATAGCGCCAACATATTCCGCAGCGCTTTACAAATTATAGAGGGGACTTGTACAGACAATAGACATTACAGCATTACAATAGACATTAACAGTATACATGCGTCCAATTATTCTGCTAACTCCTCGTTGTCTTGGATTCCAAGTATTATTGCAAATGTAATGCTCTGGAATCTCTCTATAACAAACACTGCCTTGTGTTTTCGTCACGTTGGTTCAGCAAAAACTATTTCATTAATGTTGACTTCATGCTTAAAGTTTTGCAACATCTTTGACTTGAGCATCTTCAAAGAAATAAAGCTGCTGTTCATTTGGTAAATGAATAGGTAAACATATAATGGCATGGGACTGTGAATGCATTGGAAACGCAAATATCCTCCAAGCAGCTTCTGGAGAACTCGCATATCTTGAGTCAACAAAAGTTGATGATTTATCGTGATTGACTGTTTTCTGTTGTATTTTGACGTTAGAGTTGTCATGCCCCTTGTAGATGTGCTTGAAAAGATATTTTACACTTTTTATTGAAGCACAGAGTTATTTATACTTTTTTTGTTGCGAACAATGTTATCAATGTGTTGTCGCCGGTAGGATGGGCAGCCATCCAAGTCTTTAACAGTGTGCTGTTTCAACTCCTTTGGAAACCCTTTTGTACACTTTCCGTTTTCCATGCATGGACTCTTTGGATTTGCTACACCACAAGGGCCATGAACCATATGAGAGACTACAATATTATACAGTTCAGGATACTTTTCTTGGTTAGGAATTTCAGCCCACACTATGTTGTCGATTTCTTCCTTCATACAAAACTTGGAATCCACGTCTAAGATAATTAGTATATATGTGCATGTTGGAGACCTCGTTTCTGAAACTCTATGACGTGAACCATTGCTACGACTGTTCCAAAAAGCCCATTTTTGATGTCTTTCAAAAGGCTGCTGAGTTTCAGTCAAATTCGTGTGCGACTAAGTCCGGCCTGTGTTCAACTTGTTGCCAGGGTTCTAGATTTTCGGTAATTTCTGGCCATTTAGGATTACAGGTCATTGTCACAAAAATATCAGGTCTTCCATAGTTTGTTACTATTGCCATTGCATCTTGATAACGCTGTTGCATGTTGAGGGGGCTACCTTCAAACGATGACGGGAAAATTATTGTTTTTCCAATTGGAATTCCCTTTTGAATTGATTGTTTTTGCAAATGTTCTTGAAGAACGTAGTAGTCTTCAACTTTAAGTTGTTTTTCGTTCATTCGTATGAAATTTAGACGATTAGCTACAATTTTAATGTATGCGTCGACTAAGTACTGTTGTGTCAGTTTCCCACCATTTAAAATAGGAGTAATTTTGGACAGACAGAAGAAAACTGTAGTACTGCAGTTGTGTAATTCTTCTTGAAGTTCCTTGCTGGTTTAGGTTTTCATGCCACCCTTGATCACCTCTTGGAAAGAATAGTGGATACAGAAGAGCATCAAGGTTGCTGTGCAAAATGCTAATTTGTTGTGTCTTAGGAACCAAAGGGTTGTTTTGGTCTGGGCTAAGATGGACAAATACTGTATATCCCCTTGAAAAGGAGGCTCTCCATCATCGTTTTGAAAAACAACTGCGACCTCACTTACACGTGGTTTATTGTAAAGTTGGAGATCCTATTTACGTTCTTGTTTAATGGCCATGACAATAGAAGGCATTTCAGTCCCATTTTGTATAGCGATTTATTCCTGCTCAGCTTCGACGTCTTTTAGCATGCAATATGCGGCAGCAAATGGGCTGATTTCTTGTAAATGTACGGCAATTTGGTTCATCAGTTCAGCATCACACTTTTCATTTTCTTTCACGTTCATCCTTTGTTCTGTAGCCTCATTTGTATCAATGATGTATAATTGTGCAAATTTTGGTGGTTGTCCTATTTCTGGGTGAAGTGTTCCAGCGTGGTGGTGGATCTGGCCATGAATTTTAAAACAAAACATCTGAATCCAGCTGGCGTTGAACTGTTGGCACCAAATGAAGCAAACGCATGAGAACTGTTGATGCTTCAGATATTTTCCATAAAATTTCTACAGTGTGGATGCGTTCCTTTCATCAACTGCTCAAACAGATCTGAGTAGTGAGGTCTCGGTAGCATAACTTTTCCTTTTTTGCAGCATAGAGTAAACTGATTGTCAGATGATTTTTCATCAGTGAAATTCAGAGAGTCGCATTTAGAGCAAACTGCATTCATATTCCCACAGTAGTGTTCAATAATTGTAGTTTCATTGTCTGTTACGTAACGTGCAAGTTGAAGTGTCTGTTGCTCTCGACAATGTCGTTGCCTTGCTGCTGCTGCTTTTCTGTCACCCTCATTGGTGTATTTTCACTTACGACCCATTGGAAGATAGAAAGCGTAAATCGTAATAGGGTACAGTAAAGAAGTATCTGTTCAGAGCGCAGTGACTGACAGAACGTGTTCAGTGAAAGTGACTGAACTGTGTTGCACTGTGACTGACTGATCGTGTTCAGTAAATGTGAGTGAACTATGTCGCACTGTGACTGACAGAAAGTGTTCATTAAACGTGACTGAACTATGTGGCACTGTGACTGACAGAACTTATTCAATAAACGTGAGTGAACTACATCCCGCTGTGAGTGGGTGTTAAATTACATGCCAATACCACTGATTGGTCGCAGCCGGCCGGCCACGACCAATCAGCGAAGCATGGTTCAAATCCCGCGCCAATTAGCGGCGGACTGCGCCTGTCCCGTGCCTGGCCGCAAATTGGCGTGGAAATTGAACCACGCTTCGCTGATTGGTCACGCCCGGCATGCCTGAAGCGTGGTTCAAATCCCATGCCAATTCACGGCCGGACTGCGGCTGTCGCTGATTGGTTGCGGTCGGCCGGGAGCGACCAATCAGCGAAGCGTGGTTCAAATGCCACACTAATTCGTGGTCGGACTGCGCCTGTCGCTGATTGGTCACGGCCGGCCGGGAGCGACCAATCAGTGAAGCGGTGTTTAAATCCTGTGCCAATCTCGCTGATTTGTCATGGCTGGCCGCGACCAATCAGCGAAGTGGTGGGTTAGGGTTAGAGCAGCCCCTTTTGTCCCAGAGCGCTGCCACCTACATTCTTGTGAGTGGCACCGGTGTCGTCGCTGCCGTTGACCGCCATGTTGGGGCAGTGGGGGGGGCGCTTGTCCAGCACAGCAACCGCTCATCTACTCGGTCTCTGTTTTAGGCCGATCTCTGCCATGATGAGAAGGTTAGTATTGCGGCGCTGTTGCTGGGCCTCGTACACAGCAGGAGCAGCCCCTGTCCTGCAGCAGCGCTGCCGACCTACATCCCACTGTGATTGCGCTTGTCGCTGATTGGTCACGGGTGGCTGGAGCTACGCGGCATATTCGTAACAGACAAACAGACGGAAATGGACCTTAGACGATTATATATATACAGATGTGATGTATATTACAATCATTAGCATGATATTTGCTACTATATTGTGTCTAGAAAACACATGCAAGGATTTTTAGGTGTTTTTACCTGCCTTTCTTCATCTCTTTTTTATTGTTTATATTGTTTTAACACCTGCATGATAGGGTTGAATAAGGGAGATAGGGACAGCCTTCGTTGAGTGGGGGCATCAAAAATTGTACTATTATGGAACCAACCTCCACAGCAAGGCAGGTATTTCAGTAAGGCCTATTGCAGGTCGCTTGTCAGATCATTTTCTATTTTTTTGTATTAAAGTATTAAACCATTATTCATTGGGTAGGTGTTTTTTATATCTAATTATTAAACATTGTTTTTAACCCCTTAACCCCCAAAGGTGGTTTGCATGTTAATTACCGGGCCAATTTTTACAATTCTGACCACTGTCCCTTTATTTTTATTTCTTATATGATCTTTTTACCCCCAATTTCTTATTTTCCCAAGTGGAGCAGGAAAACTTAGACTGCAAACGATGTTGTGTAATTTAGTATAAATATGAAAAAAGAAGAACTGCGGCAGCACTCACCAGATTGCGTAGATCAAACCTTTATTGAAGGTAAAAAATCCATCATGACGTGTTCTCGGCTCGGGGGAGTGCGGACATAGTGGAAGTGAGCAGGGGAAGACGACTCTCAGTAAGTCTTACCAGTACGTTACATTCAGGCTGTGCAGCAATACTTTTTTCTCTTCATTGATTGGATTTTCATGCTGTTTTTGGGCTAGCACGCCTGGTTTTGAACTGAGTGGGTTGTGTGTCCATTGATATACAGTGATTGCTGTGTCATGGACCCTGAGGTTTCTTCAGTGTATGTGGGTCTACTAGCCGGCCGGCAGGATGTAGCCAGTTATTTTAAGGAATGTGAGCAGGCGGATCAGGTACAGATGCTAAGTACCAAGGTCATGGAATACAAATTAATTAATTAATCTGAAAGAGAAATTCGGCTTTTTTGGACCAACAATTCCCTGCAGTCTTATGTGGACAATGACCGGGTCCCTAGAGGACTTCGGGTGTGGAAGGAGATATCCCACTTCAATCACGATGCCACTTTCAAGTCTGAATGGGAGCAGATAATGTTAAAGAGCTCTCAGGAGTTACTGGCGTTAGTCTTGAAATCTAACATCCAGAACTATGAGGTTTTGAATACAGAGATTGTGAAAACTCAGTCTGAATTGAAAAGCAGACTTACTGAGAGTCGTCTTCCCCTGCTCACTTCCACTATGTCCGCACTCCCCCAAGCCGTGAACACGTCATGATGGATTTTTTACCTTCAATAAAGGTTTGATCTACGCAATCTGGTGAGTGGTGCCGCAGTTCTTCTTTTTTCTTATTTATACTGGATTGTTTGTTTTTTCGTATGCGAGCACCTCCAGTTACTGAAGCCCTACACCCACAAGTGACTGTGTTCTTACCAGTACGTTACATTCAGGCTGTGCAGCAATACTTTTTTCTCTTCATTGATTGGATGTTGTGTAATTTGTCCTGAGTACGCTGATACCCCATATGTGGGGGTAAACCACTGTTTGGGCGCATGGCAGAGCTCGGAAGGGAAGGAGCGCCGTTTCACTTTTCAATGCTAAATTGGCCCCCACTTTTTTATTTTCCCAAGGGTAACAGGAGAAATTGGACCCCAACGGTTGTGCAATTTGTCCTGAGTACATTGACACCCCAAATGTGGGAGTTAACCACTGCTTGGGTGCATGGCAGAGTTAGGAAGGGAAGGAGCACCGTTTTGGAATGCAGACTTAGATGAAATGTTCTTCGTGCATCACATTGCATTTGCAGAGCGCCTGATGTACCTAAACAGTAGAAACCCCCCACATGTGACCCAATATTTGAAACTAAACCCCCCAAGGAACTTATCTAGATGTTTTCAGAGAACTTTGAACCCCCAAGTGTTTCAATAAAGTTTATAATACAGAGGCGTGAAAATAAAACATACATTTTTTTCCACAAAAAATGATTTTTTGGCCCCCAGTTTTGTATTTTTTCCAAGGGTATCAGGAGAAATTGGACCGCAAAAGATGTTGTCCAATTTGTCCTGAGTACACTGATACCCCACATGTGGGAGAAAACTACTGTTTGGGGACACTTCAGGGCTTGGAAGGCAAGTAGTGGTGTTTTGGAATGCAAACTTTGAGGTAATGGTCTGTGAGTGTCATGTTGCGCTTGCAGAGCCACTGATGTGCCTAAACAGTAAAAAGCCCCCACACGTGACCCCATTTTGGAAACTAGACCCCAAGGAACTTATCTAGATGTGTTGTGAGAACTTTGAACCCCCAAGTGTTTCATGAAAGTTTATAACGCAGAGCCGTGAAAATAAAAAATCATTTTTTTATCACAAAAATTATTTTATAGCTCCCAAATTTAAATTTTCCCAAGAAAAACAGGAGAATTTGGATTACAAAAGTTGTTATCCAAATTTTCCTGAGTACGCTGATACCTCATATGTGTGCATTAACCACTGTTTGGGCGCATACCAGAGTTCAGAAAGGAAGGAGCACCATTTTACTTTTTCAACCCAGAATTGTCTGGAATTTAAATCGGACACCATGTTGCGTTTGGAGAGCCCCTGATGTGCCTAAACAGTGGAAACCCCCCAATTCTAACTCCAACCCTAACCCGGACTCACCCCTAACCATAACCCTAACCCCACCCCTAACCTGAATATGCCCTAATCCCAACCTTAACCACACCCCCAACCCACCCCTAACCCCAACACACCCCTAACCCTATTCCCAACCCTAATCCCAACTGGAAACGTAATCCAAACCCTAACCCCATCCTTAGCCCCAACCCTAACCCTAATTTTAGCACAAACCCTAACCCTAACTTTAGCCCAAACCCTAACCATAACTTTAACCCTAACTCTAGCTTTAACCCCAACCCTAACTTTAGGCATAACCTTAACGCTAACCCTAATGGGAAAACAAAAATAAAGGCATTTTTTTATTTTTCCCAAACTAAAGGGTGATAAAGGGGGGTCTGATTTACTATTATAGCAGGTTTTTATATTGGGTTTTTGTTTGGCAGCTGTCACTCACAAAAGATGTTTTTTATTGCAAAAATAGTTTTTGCATTACCACATTTTGAGACCTATAATGTTTCTATAATTTGGCCCACAGAGTCATGTGAGGTCTTGTTTTGTGTGGGACGAGTTGTCTTTTTTATTTGTAACATTTTTGGCGCATGACATTTTTTGAACGCTTTTTATTACGATTTTTGGGAGGCAAAATGAACAAAAAACAGCAATTCATGAATTTCTTTTGGGTGTATCGTTTATACCGTTCTGCATGAGGTAAAATTGATAAAGCAGTTTTATTCTTCGGGTTAGTACGATTACAGTGACACCTCATTTATATCTTTTTTTATGTTTTGTCACTTTTATACAATAAAACTATTTTATATAAAAAATAATTATTTTTGCGTCACTTTATTTTAAGGGCTATAACATTTTTATTTTTTTTGCTGATGGCGCTGTATTGTGGCTCGTTTTTTGCGGGACCGGATGACATTTTCAACGGTACCATGTTTATTTATATCCATTTTTTGGGTTGCGTGTTATTCCACTTTTTCTTCAGCGGTATGATAAAGCATTGTTTTTTGCCTCTTTTTTTTTGTACGGTGCTCACTGAAGGGGTTAACTATTGGGGCAGTTTTATAGGTTGGTTCGTTACAGATGCGGCAGTACTAAATATGTGTACTTTTATTTTTGTTTTTCATTTACATAAAGAAATTAGGGAAAAATATATATGTTAAGGACTGGCGGAACGCACCAAGTATAGATGATATGAAACTAGGTGCGTTCGCAGTCCGAGGTCCACCGTGCAGGTAAAAACCCTGCTGCTAGTAAGACGGACTATATGGCGGTACTATAAGTATACACGCATGGGTTAACTTCACCTTGAATGAAGGAAGCGATCCTGTTGTGTCACAGGACCGCGGTACCGCACATAGAGCGCGAGCAAGAAGTCAGCGAACACAACCCCAACACAGGATTGAAGTCCGATTAGACCACTTGCTGGCACAACACCGCAACTGGGTGTGTAAGGAAACTATTAAAATAGTATATAAAGGCACGAGAGTGCATGCAGTGCCGCACTGATGGACGCCACTAACCACCCAGGCTTGGGTAAGGAAAGCACAGAGCAAGCGCACGGCGCCGTACAGGCGGTCACAGTCGGGCGCTAGATAGCAAACATACATCTTCCGCGAACAGTCATCCAATAGGGAGGGTATTTTAAAGAGCGACTTTCACTCACAACACACACACATATCAAGACAATACTAGCGCATGGCCGTGCGGTCATGCGCAGTTTATATACCTGTAGTTGCAGCACAGGAAGCTGCTACTGAAGTTTTGCCCTTTCAGGACCTTCCTGGAGGACCAATGGAATGTGCTGCAGTACCTGAGCATGTGACCCTCGATCTCCAACGGGAGATCTTGCCCTGGGCATGCTCAGTGTGTGCAAATAAGGACTTAGTCCCAGAGAAGCCCGCTCGCCGTAGATCAGTGCAGGGTACAACAGGAGAGCCAGAAAAGGCAACAGTAACCCTTTGCACAGAATCAGTCCCAGCAAGACGCTGGGAGCGACGCCTCCGCTGAGCAGGCCCCACTGCCCCCATGCCTACAGAATGGGAGACCGCAGCAGACAGGGATCGTGATTCCCCCTGTGCAGCAGAGGAAACTCGACTCCTAACATATATATACATATTTTTTTCTTTATTTAGTTTTTAAAAAAATATTTTTACAAATGTTAATTTTCTTTTTTACTTTTTTACATTGCCCCAGGGTGGGACATCACTGTATAAAGTCAGATCACTGATCTGACACTCTGCAGAGCATTGTGTCAGATCAGCGATCTGACAGACAGTGTAAGAGTCTTCTCAGTTCCTGCTCTCAGCAGGGAGGAGACGCTTGGAACAACACGATCACATTGCGTTGTTCTGAGGGTCTCAGGGAAGGACGCAGGGAGCCACCTCCCTGCGCGATGCTTCCATATGCCACCGGAACGCTGCAATCTTTTTTGACCACAGTGCTCTGGGGGTTAAAGTGCCAGGAGCAGTCCTCCATGACCACTCCTGGCACATATTGCCGGGCTTCAGCTGTGATAATCAGCTGACACCTGGCCACGATTGGCCATGCTCCCCCTACGCTGATCGCGTATGACATACTATCCCGTCCATGGAAATTAAGTCCCAGGTCACATGGATGGGATAGTACGTCCGATGGCAGAAATGGGTTAAGGGAAAATATGTTCACTTTTTTCTTTGAAAAATTCCTTAGTCTCCTATATGACATTGGTACAAATTTGATTATTCTTATGTATACCCTTTTCACATGAATGGAGCTTTAACAATCTATATATATAATTGTCTAAGGGTTTTTCCGTCTGTCTGTCTGTCTGTCTGTCCTGGAAATCCCGCATCTCTGATTGGTCGAGGCCGCCAGGCCTCGACCAATCAGCGACGGGCACAGCATGGCGACGATGATGTCATAAAGGTTGCCTCGACCAATCAGCGACGAGCACAGTCTTCCGCGAATTCGCCTCGACCAATCAGCGACGGGCACAGTATCGACGTAGATGTCATAATGGTTGCCATGGCGACGATGATGTCATAAAGGTTGCCTCGACCAATCAGCGACGGGCACAGTCTGCCGCGAATTCTGGAATCATCATTGTCCATATACTACGGGGACATGCATATTCTAGAATACCCGATGCGTTAGAATCGGGCCACAATCTAGTGACATTATATATGTCTGTCTGTCTTTCTGTCTGTCTTTCTGTCTGTCTGTCTGTCCTGGAAATCCCGCGTCTCTGATTGGTCGACGCCGCCAGGCCTCGACCAATCAGAGACCGGCACAGCATCGACGTAGAAATCCCGCGTCTCTGATTGGTCGAGGCCACCAGGCCTCGACCAATCAGCAACGGGCACAGCGACGATGTCATAAAGGACGTAGACATCTCACGTTTCTGATTCAGCAACGGGCACAGTATCGACGTAGATGTCATAATGGTTGCCATGGCGATGATGATGTCATAAAGGTTGCCTCGACCAATCAGCGACGGGCACAGTCTGCCGCGAATTCTGGAATCATCATTGTCCATATACTACGGGGACATGCATATTCTAGAATACCCGATGCGTTAGAATCGGGCCACAGTCTAGTAAATAATAATACCGCTGTGCTGCTGCCAAAGAAATGGAGTCGAGTAGACTATACATTAACTGAAGTGTTCAAATTATAATATTTCTATTCTGGGAAACTGATGACTCTTTAGTGGTGTGTGTCAGTAATTTTGGGACATATTTACACTCCAAGTTGTTTTGTGTTGCCTGTAGAAGTAGGGTTGCAATTACTTTCAGTCAACTACCTATGTTACTATCCTTGAAGTTTTATAACATTTGTGGTATACCAAGCTGATATTTGTGCCACCTGAGTGTGTCTGATCAAAAATCATGTTTAAGATGTTGCATGAGGTATCAGGGCTCCCAGCACAGCAAGCATACACTGGTCCCTCACACATGTTGTCTTAATTGAAACTTCAATTCAAAGCAGTAAATGCTGGGCCAGACTCTGATACCTCATGTATGGCCTATTGCTGACTGCTGCTGTGCCATTTGTAAATTTCTAATGTTGGCCAATTATTGCTAGTTTTCTTTGTGTCTAACCCTAATTTCAGCTGTTTGGGAAGCTTTTTACCACCCTTTAAGATATTGTGTGTACTTTTGGTTTGGCCATCCATTGAATCTAATGGCATTCGGGTACATTCGTTGAACTGTTCGTCAAACATCTAATCGTTTGGCAAGTCGAACCTTAAAAGGTTCGCTCATCTCTAGTGGTGAGTTCTACTTCAAGATGGCTACCGCATTACAGTGACTGGCAGGAAATCTCCACATGTTTATTAGCTGTCTTCAAAGCGTCAATCAAGTGGGGCGGGGACTAAAGCTCCCACTCGAGAATTCAAAAAATTCTCACCTGAGCACACTGATGCTCAAGCGAGTAAAGAGTAGTGACGAGTACACTTGCTCATAACTAGTGTCCATGTCAGCCCTTGGAGGAGATGTTGCATCTGAAATAAACACTTCTTCAGCCTCTACATAATTTCTGAACATTGTAAAAGTTCCATCTTTCTTCCTCACCTTCAGCAGAGCTGGGTACAGCAGCTGGAATTTAATATTTTTACGCTATTGGGCTGTGCATACCCTGCTAAAGGCTTTTATTTTGCGTGTCTACTCGGTTGAGTAATCTCCAAATAATAAGATTTTGTGACCGTGTAATAGTAAGGCTTGTCGTCTTCCTCTGAATGCTTGAAGGACATCCTCAAGGTATTTTATAATCACTTGGCATGCTTCTGTGGTAGTTATAATTTAATTTTCCTCATGTGATTTCTGAGTTGACATATTTTCCCTTATTGGGTCCACTTTGTGTGCCCTTTCCACTTTTTATCTGCCTTTCAAACCCAATGCTTTCGGTAGAACTGTCTGACATAACTCTTTCAGGTGGCGTGCAGCAACAGATTCTGGTATGGCTACTAGTCTTTGATTGTTCCCTCTGGAATGGTTTTCTAGATCCTCTATTTTGTCCCCCCATCATTTATGATATCTCAGTCGGCTCAGTTATTTGTTCCTCCATAGCTACTTCAGTGTCCTCTGTGTCTGATGTACGCTGCTCAAAATCTAGCAGCCTGTTGCCATGTTTGACTGTGTCCTGCAGCTTAGCAAGTGCAGATTGCACTGTTGTGGTCAGCATGTCTTTACCATTAGTGATCAAATGTGCTGCAACTTCACTAGGCAATCGCTTATAATCAATAGTCTGTATGTCAGATTTAAGTGTTCCTCCTCACCTCCTGAGACTAACCTCCCCTCCTCTGACTGTTGATGGTCTTCCCGCCATGCGTCTGGTGCCGTTTTTGGTGCTGATAATAGGGGCATGCTTAATTATACCTCAACTGTTCAAAGAGTAGCATGATTAATATATATTACCAGTTGCATGAGGCAAATACAACCTAACTAAAGATTCTATAATGGGTATTAAAATATAGATTTTATTCATAAACTTAATAAAATTGTGTGTAATTAAATTTAAAATCACAATGTTGTATGAGTCACTATGTATGATTTACTGCCCTGGGCTCAAGGAATTAAACTGATATTGCTTTTACAATGTCAATAAATTTGTATTCAACAGAGGAAGTCTCTTCCTGGTTTGATAATATTTTAGCTGTATATAAATATATGTAGAGCCACTTAAATTAGGAGCCATCATATGATGTGGGACTAGTTATTTGTTAGTATGTAATGGCTGATTTTGCACTCATGTTATTCTATAGAGCTTCATTATATTATTAGAATTATTGCCAATCCAATTGACTTATCTGTTATTTTTACTGCAATCTGATATTATGGGGTATAGCACAATCTAAATGCTCCAATAACCTACATCTGTGAATAACAAAAATAACAAGAATATGCTATGTAAGAGATAGCACTGTACATAACAGCAGAGAAACCTATAGAATAAGGGACGGGACTATATAGAACTAGAGAGGATGGTACGTAATAAGGGACAAAGTTATAAATAATAAAAGCGGAAACTATGTATCTAAGGATGGTGTTATAATAAGTGAGTACACTATATACTACGGGACTGTGCTATACATAATAAGTGAGTACACTATATACTAAGGGACTGTGCTATACATAAGTGAGTACACTATATACTAAGGGACTGTGATATACATTATAAGTGAATACACTGCATACTAAGAGACTGTGTGACACATAATAAGGTTACATTCCTGTATCCATGTGCCGTGTCGGTGTGCTGAAAGCTTTTACAGACGCACTGAGCTTGTCCTATTCTGATCATCAAAATCGGATCAGAACAGGACATTCTCTGACCCTCACGGATCTCATTCTCAGATCCATGATTTTCATGCATATGTGAATGGACTTATAAAACTCTAAGTCCGTATGCCATCCGATAAAGAAACCTGGAAGCACACGAACATTTCACACAAATGTGAGAATGTAGAAAAAGGGATTTTACAAAAAAAACGATCACTCCACGTCACAGTGCATATATAGAATAATATCTACATCCAGGAACTTACCACTGACATCTTGTCTCATTAGAACCGCTTTCTCCTGTTTCTTCTCCATCTGGTCAGACCTTCATGTTAACATCTCCAGTCACAACTTGTCTTGTCACAATGATCTTCGCAGCACTGAAAATAAGAAGGTCACATATATTGTATACATACATGTGTCTCCCCCCTGAAACAGATATGTACCCCACCATTAATATACTATTAGCCATGTACCATTAAAAATATAAAATGTAAAGCAGCACTGTGTCCCCCATTAACTATAATATCCGACTCCCAATAATACAAATTATTCAGTCTGTGACTCTCCGCAATTACCTGTAACGTTATTTGTACATGGAAAGTAAGCAAGGTTTTACAGTACAAGCTAAATGAATGAGATCCCTGAAGTCTCATGGACACGTTGCATATTTTTTACTTGCAGATTTGCAGCAGATTAAAATCTGCATAATGTCAATTCTTGCAGTGTATTTTACTCGTACTAATGGGGAAAATACGTAACAAAAGCATGACAAAAATGTGGAAAAAAATAAATGTATTGTACGTAACTTTCTTCCTGTCAACAAATTAGAAAATGCAGCAGAATTTTCTCCTGCAAATCCTGAAAGTGTGTACAAGATAGGACACAAGTCCTATCTTGTGTCCTCATCATTCACTATAAGTACTTGATAGCATCATAATGAATTTGGGGGTGGGAGAAGACGCCATCAGGTACTGAGCATCGTCTACTACCTCCCAATTCATTATAAGTCCCTCACAGCGTCTTCTCTGAACTTTCAATTTATTATAAAGGGTCCTGTGCACCTTACCACCTTGTCTCCCACTCCCCAATAAATTTTAAGTCCCAAATAGCATCACAATAAATTGTGAGCTGGAGGAGGACGCTATAAGCGACTTAGCACCCTCCTCCGCCACCCAATTCACTTTACATTCATATCCAATGTCCTCCTCCCCTCCTTCTTTTCATAAGTCCATTATAAGTCCCTCTTCCTCCCTTTCCAATCCCCCACATCTCTCATTGTCCTCCTCCCCCGCATGCCATCATTGTCCTCTCCCCCACCTCATTCATTGCCCTCTGCACCACCTACATCATTGCCCTCTCCACCATCTGAATCATTGCCCTCCCCATCACCTCCATCATTGCCCTCTCCACCACCTCCATCATTGCCCTCTACACCACCCCAATCATTGCTGCCCCATCACCTTCATCATTACCCTCTCCACCACCTCCATCATTGCTCTTTCCACCCTCTCCATAATGGCCTTCTCCCCCATCATTGCCCTTTCCATCACCTCTACCGTTGCTTTCTCTCGCACCACCACCATCATTGCCCATTCCACCACCTCCTGTTAGGGCTAGCGGAATGCACCAAGTAAATATAGATGTTTATTATAATTGGTGCGTTCGCAGCCAGGGGTCCACCGTGCAGGAGGAACCTGCTGCTAGTGAATGGTGGCACTGTTTGGCGGTATAGACTAGCTCTGTTACTTCACAGAGTACCCGTGAAAGGAAAGCACTGTGCCCTGTTAGCCTCACAGGAGCACAAGCTTACTGCCAAACTGATAGCAGTTAGTGGTTATGCTAACACTCAATCTCCTCAACGGAGGTGCCATTATTCTAGGGGCTTATTTCAGCTGGGTCCCTGAATACATTCATGCAATCTCCTCACCGGAGGTGCTGGTATTCTGGGGGCTTATTTCAGCCGGGTCCCTGAATACATTCACACATAACCACACTGGCGCAAAGCACATACTTGGATTGAGACTAGCGCATGGCCGTGCGGTCATGCAAAACTTTTATAGCTGCAGCAAGTACAGGACCTTCCCAGAAGGACCAATGGGAGGCTGCCACAGAAGTTGAGCACCTTCAGGACCTTCCTAAAGGACCAATGGGATTAGCTGCAGTATCTAAGCATGTGACCCTTGATCTCCAACGAGAGATCTTACCCTGGGCATGCTCAGAAGAGGAAAAGCAGGACTTAGTCCCAAAAATGTTTGCTCACCGCTGCCCAGTACTGGCTACAATGGCAGAAGCTGGAAAGGCAGCAGTAACCCTTTTCACAGAGTCAGACTGAGCGAGACGCTGGGACTGATGTCTCCGCTGAGCAGAC
The DNA here is from genome assembly GCF_032444005.1 of Ranitomeya imitator. NCBI lineage: Eukaryota > Metazoa > Chordata > Amphibia > Anura > Dendrobatidae > Ranitomeya > Ranitomeya imitator. The sequence goes on along the minus strand of NC_091286.1, from coordinate 421,759,531 downwards.
TCCACTGTGGCAGGAGAAGAATGGGAGACCGCAGTGGAGATGGCTCAAGAATCCCCCTATGCAGAGGTGGGAACTCGACCCCTAATACCTCCATCATTGCCTACTCCTCCACCACTCTATCATTACCCTTTCCACCACCAACACCATCATTGTCTTTTCCACCACCATCATTGCCTTCTCCCCTCCACCCACATCATTGCCCTTTCCACCACCTCCATCATTGCTTTCTCCCCCGCCACCCCCATTATTGCCCTTTCCATCAATCCCATCATTGCGCTCTCCACCACCTACACACAAACACACAAACAACTCACCTCTCTTTACATTACACACACACACACACACCGCTCACCAGTTTGCACGTTCCCCGGCAGCCGCAGCTTTGTCATTACCGGCAAAATTTCTGTCTGACACAGAAGTGCACTAAATGCTGATGTCATACAGATGTGCTGCAGTGTCAGACAGGAAGTGCAGGCAGGAAGCAGGACGGATCCCTGCAGCTCCGCTGTAGGCAGTGCAGATGCAGGGATCGCTCCCTGCCCGCTGCAGAAGTGGGCAATCTGATAAGTGCCCCCCTGTAGCCTCAAGGCTACATGGCCCTCAGTTTTAGCTGCCCTGCAAGGGCCACCTCCGGTGGTTGGTGCAGCTGCATCGGCTGTATATATATATATATATATATATATATATATATATATATACAGCTGAAATATTGTCAAACCAGGAGGAGACGTCCTTTGGTGAATACAAATTTATTGACACTGTAAAAGCAATATCAGTTTAATTCCTTAAGCCGAGGACTGTAAATCATAGATAGTGACTCATAATAATTTGTGATTTTAAATTTAAGTGCACACAATTATATTACGTTTATGGATAAAAGCTATATTTAATAGAATTTTTAGTTAGGATTTGTTTTCTAAGGCAGTTGGTAATAAATAACGTCACGCTGTAACGGACGCTCAAAGATTAATTGCTCTTCCCCACTCTCCTAAACAGGTAGTGCTCCATAAACTGGCACCTAGCAGTTTCCTCTGTTCCCTCCGGCCTTTTCACTATGATGTGCCCCATCTGTGCAGCTCATACGTTGCTTTTTTGATGGGGGTATCTGGAAGCTCCTACACTCTCGTCCTCACATACCAGTGCTGGAACAGGAAGTTGGTTTAGTTTTTTTAACCTTTTGTTGGCTGTGGTTTAAAAAAAATGGTGGTTTTTCGAAAATATTGCATTTTGGATAATGCAGATTTTAAAAAAATTCAAGTAGACTACTTAATAATCTACACTGATTAGTACTAGTAATTTCATTTTTTTACCATTTTCCATTCTTGAACAATTTTAGTAATAAGCTGAAGTGACACTTAAAATCTCATGGAGAGCCATGTTGTTAATGACAATTTACTCTTGGCCAGATTTCTAGTAGAGATGAGCAAATATGTTTGGCTCCCTCCTTATTCAGTAAGCTACAGTGATTACCGAATAAGCTGCAGAGGGGACCCGGATACCTGGAGCGCTCCTGCTTATCAGCTGTCGGTTGCCACAGCTGCATGTGTCGCGGCTTTTTCACAGTCACAACACACGCATGGAGATCCTGTTTGTTTAGTTCTCCATGTATGTGTTGTGATTGTGAAACAAGCCTACAGCCTGCAGTGATCCTCAACCTACTGAACAGCCGCACAGCCAGCTCTTCCCTCTCCTAGTGTATCCTCACCCACCCCCTGCAGACTGTGAGCCCTCGCGGGCAGGGTCTTCCCTCCTTATGTACTCGTGTGCCTTGTTGTCTGCTCATGTTTAATGTATTTGTCTATATTTGCCCCGTATTCACATGTAAAGCGCCATGGAATAAATGGCGCTATAAAAATGTATAATAATAATAATAAAATAATAATAATAACACATGAAGCTGCGGCACCGAACAGCTGATCAGCAGGAGCGCTCCAGGTATCCGGGTTTCCTCTGCAGCTTATTCGGTAACCGCTATAGCTTGCCGAATAAGGAGAGAGCCGAACATATTCGCTCATCTCTAATTACTAAAAGACTATGTGAAATAAACGTTTGTAAATATCGTGCGCTCATATATTCATTTTTAAATTTTGTGCCCCTTACATTTACATTTGCCTTTTGCATTCATATTTTAAGACAATTATCAGGCAGAAATAGATGTATGCAAAAAAGACAGATCTGAGTTTTACAGTAAACAAAAGAACTACTTTACTGGTGTTATCTATACAATTTGGCAAACGGGAGAACTGCACATTAGAGAGCAATTACACTTTGATAAGAAAATTATAATCTTATATGAACGCCCGAGAGACAAATGTTCTCATTTTCAGTGTCAAGTGTTGAAATAAAAGTAAAAGTAACACACACCTGAGGGGAAAGAAAGAATAAATTAATAGTGTAAGTTGCATAGAGTTTCAAACTTGTTTTTATCCCTTCAGGCAGTGTAGAAAAAGTCAAAGAAACCAATTGTTTCCTCCAGCAAAATCCAGTGCTAGCATGAAATTTTACGTCTCAATATTGATCTCAAAAGGGATTCTCTAAAGTATTGCCCTTAATGCAATAGGCATCGATTTCCTATTTGTTGCCCAACTTACACTAATGTAACTAATTATAGTTTTAGATTCTTGTATTTTCTACAGCTTACTTAGAAAATGGCCCAATATTGTAAACATGTATCTATTTAATTCACTTAAGTTCTAATTATAGAAATTCATATAAAAACTGTAAGAGAAACCCTATAAAATGTTTTGAAATGCTTTTCAAATTTGGTGTCATGTTTGAGAGGGATACCATGAGTACTGATGAGCAAATTTGTTCTGAAAACGATCGTCAAACATAAATTCGGCACAATTATGTCCCATTCGGATTCTTGATCAGAAACATGAGCAAAAATTTATAAAATCTGTAAAAAATTGGTAACATTCGGCAATAAGTGCGGGAAAATCTTTGTGTTGCCACAATAGTATTTGCAGCACAATTGCAACCATAATGGTGGTCTATCATGAGTGTTTTGCATGTGTTTGATGAGGGGAGGGGGTTTACAGATCTCAGAGGCGCGGCGTTCTTGTAAAAAAAAAGAAGCCTAACTTTATCTGTGCACATTGCGGCTAGCGAATCAGGGCGCAGGAAACATCCACAAAGTCCTGACACACCAGCTTCATTGGCTGGTGAAAACACATGCCCCTCTAAATGTAAAGAGTTTTATTGTTTTAGTGCCATTTTGACACAGTAGCAATGTAGAGAGGCTGCTCCTGATGCTGGCACTGTTAGTAGAAAGAGTTTAGCTAGTTAGGCGGTTGTATACCTGTCAAATAGTGTAGCTAGCTAGTGTCCATTGTGGCTGTTAAATTTACCTTCCAGCATTTTTTTTCTTTCCTGGCCATTACTGAGGTCCAAAGACAAAGCAAGCAGGGCACATGTCCTACAAGTGTGCTGTGCACTGCTTCTATTGTGCTTCATGCACGAGTATAGCATTCTAAATAATATTTTGTTCACTAGCTTAATGTGAAACAGCCTGCTGCATCCCACCTTGTCATTTAATGCGTAGTGATATAAAACGGTCTGCAGATCAAACGCACATTAAATGAAAATTATAATTTTTCAGTTGCACAAAGTTAGACAGCTTGCCGTATCTGCCCATGTCTCTGAACAAATGCACTACAGGATGCAGCCAATGCATGCAGCAAAGATGTCGGCAACACAGATGCAAAAAAATAAATAGGCAGCCACTCACAGCGTACCAATTAATGGATGACCTCTGCTTAGTATATGTTTGCACAATAAAAGCCTGTATATGGCGCTGATCACATGTAGGTAATGCATAGTGTCTGGTTCACAGCCTATTAGCCATGCCCATACTATTCCATCAGGCCATCACTCCCTGAATCCCATCCCATGTGATCACACATGTATACAAGACACAACGTGCTGGGTTGGATGCACCCTGAAAAATAAAGTGCACAAAATACAGTACATATAAATAAAACATTTTGTAGCTTGGATCTGGGGCAGAACGAAGTTGGGTCCGAACAACATCATGACCCTCATCATCAGACCTCTGAGGGGGAAGGTGATCCTGATGAGACTCAGATATCTTAGGCTCAAACTTTGTGCTCTCAGGGCAGGAAGAAGAAGATGGTGACTCCAAGGGTGAGAAATGTGATGACATAGAGGATGATGATGATGAGGTGCTAGATGCCAGTCGGCGTGAACATAGAGGCACACAGCTGAGTAGGTCATCTGAGGAAGAAGACAAGGAGATTACATTGCAGCGTACATTGCAGACATGTAGCGATGCAGAGCCACGACAAGCAATGCATCCTCAGCCACAACTGTGGCTGTGACCAGCAGCGACCATGGGTCTGCAGCTTGCAAGGATGGCAAGGGTGCCTAGCCTGAGCCTTTTTTGACACTGTAAATGATTAGCCAACTCATTTAATCTACCAACTTTGCCAAGAAAATCTGAGTAAAGGTAAAAAGTGCAATAATTTGACTACTACATGTACAGTCATGGCCAAAACTATTGACACCCCTTCTATTCTGTCAAATAATACTCAGTTTCTTCCTGAAAATGATTGCAATCACAAATTCTTTGGTATTATTATCTTCATTTAATTTGTCTTCAATGAAAAAACACAAAAGAGAATGAAGCAAAAAGCAAAACATTGATCATTTCACACAAAACTCCAAAAATGGGCCAGACAAAAGTATTGGCACCCTCAGCCTAATACTTGGTTGCACAACCTTTAGCCAAAATAACTGCGACCAACCACTTCCAGTAACCATCAATGAGTTTCTTACAATGCTCTGCTGGAATTTTAGACCATTCTTCTTTGGAAAACTGCTCCAGGTCCCTGATATTTGAAGGGTGCCTTCTCCAAACTGCCATTTTTAGATCTCTCCACAGGTGTTCTATGGTCTGAACTCATTGCTGGCCACCTTAGAAGTCTCCAGTGCTTTCTCTCAAACCATTTTCTAGTGCTTTTTGAAGTGTGTTTTGGGTCATTGTCCTGCTGGAGGACCCATCACCTCTGAGGGAGACCCAGCTTTCTCACACTTGGCCCTACATTATGCTGCAAAATTTGTTGGTAGCCTTCAGACTTCATAATGCCATGCACACGGTCAAGCAGTCCAGTGCCAGAGGCAGCAAAGCAACCCCAAAACATCAGGGAACCTCTGCCATGTTTGACTGTAGGGACCGTGTTCTTTTCTTTGAATGCCTCTTTTTTTCTCCTGTAAACTCTATGTTGATGCCTTTGCCCAAAAAGCTCTACTTTTGTCTCATCTGACCAGAGAACATTCTTCCAAAATGTTTTAGGCTTTTTCAGGTAAGCTTTGGCAAACTCCAGCCTGGCTTTTTTATGTCTCGGGGTAAGAAGTGTGGTCTTCCTGGGTCTCCTACCATACAGTCCCTTTTCATTCAGATGCCAACGGATAGTACGGGTTGACACTGTTGTACCCTCGGACTGCAGGGCAGCTTGAACTTGTTTGGATCTTAGTCTAAGTTCTTTATCCAACATCCGCACAATCTTGCGTTGAAATCTCTTGTCAATTTTTCTTTTCCATCCACATCTAGGGAGGTTAGCCACAGTGCCATGGGCTTTAAATTTCTTGATGACACTGCGCACGGTAGACACAGGAACATTCAGGTCTTTGGAGTTGGACTTGTAGCCTTGAGATTGCTCGTGCTTCCTCACTATTTGGTTTCTCAAGTCCTCAGACAGTTCTTTGGTCTTCTTTCTTTCTCCATGCTCAATGTGGTACACACAAGTACACAGGACAGAGGTTGAGTCAACTTTAATCCATGTCAACTGGCTGCAAGTTTGATTTAGTTATTGCCAACACCTGTTAGGTGCCACAGGTAAGTTACAGGTGCTGTTAATTACACAAATAAGGGAAGCATCACATGATTTTTCGAACAGTGCCAATACTTTTGTCCACTCCGTTTTTTATGTTTGGTGTGGAATTATATCCAATTTGGCTTTAGGACAATTCTTTTTGTATTTTTTCATTTAAGACAAATTAAATGAAGATAATTATACCCAAGAATTTGTGATTGCAATCATTTTCAGGAAGAAACTGAGTATTATCTGACAGAATTGCAGGGTGTCAATACTTTTGGCCGTGACTGTATGAACCTTCACATGTGCCATCAACATGAGGTACTGTGGGAATCCCACTGTACAAAAAATGCGGACCAGCGGACCTCAACAAACTATCAGCCGCCTACCAATCGCATCTGCTGCTTCTTCTTCCTCCTCTGTTACTGTGCCAACTATTGTGACACAGGTCTTTACCTGCTCCAGTCACCCTGACTGAGAGCCTGCCGTCAGCTGTAATGGAAGTGGATATGCCTGCTAGTTTTGACTAATCTCAGAGAACAAGCACACTACAACTTTCTCAATCCACTGTACCATCTCTGCCTGCACCTCTCTCATGGTCTAGCAGTTTGTCTGGTTCACCGTACTCCGCCCTATCTCAGCACTTCATCCAGCCCATGGTTCCGCAGTTGAGGTCATGTAAAAGATTGTTACCTCCTACGCATGACAAAGCCTTGAGGTTGAACTCCCCCCACCTCTAATCTGTTGTCCATGAATTTGCTAACTTTCCGCCTGGTAGATACAGATAGTTTCTAAAAGCTGATGGTCGAAGTCCCTTACTTTTGTAAGAAAGCTGTGCCTGCGCTACTCCAGCATGTCACAGACAACATCACCCGTTCCTTGACAAAATCTCTGCCAGGGTGCATTTCACCACAGACACTTGGATGAGTAAGCATGGCCAAGGGCATTATATCTTGCTAACTGGGCACTGGGTGGCTATAGTGGCTGTGGGGGCAGACGCTGCTCCACTTGGAAGTCCAAAGGCTTGCAGGACAAACCTCTACATTTAACACTTCCTCCATTGCTTCTTCCGCCTCCTCTATCCCCTCCAGGGCACCCACCTGCACCCTCAACCTCTGCCTTAATGAGACATGCATTCCAACAGTGCAGAGTGAATCCCCAACACCTCCATATGGCGCAGCCAGGGCTCACTGCAATCAGGCAGTGTTAAAATTTATATGTCTTAGAGATCACAGTCATACAGCTGAAAATTTGTGTACAGCTCTCCAGGCTGAGTTTAATCAATGGCTGTCTCCACTGAACCTGCATCCAGGGAAGGCCGTGTCTTATAACAGTGCGATCCTGGTGGCGGCCGTAAACCAAGGCAAGCTGACACACATGCCTTGCATGGCTCATGTCCTCATCCTGGTGGTACAGAGTTTTCTCTGCCACTATCCTCACCTGGGTGAGCTGCTCCAGAAAGCACAGAAGCTCTGTGCTCATTTCTGCCGTTTGCACCCCTCAGGTCATCAACTTGCATAAATACAGAGTTCTTTGTCCATGCCAGTTAACATGTTGATCTGGGATGTGCCGACATAGTGGAATTCCACTCTGCACATGTTGCAGCGACTGTGGCAGCAGCAATGAGCCCTTACGCAGTATGTCATGTCATATAGTCTGGGAAAATGCAGTACGGATGCACATCATGTTTACCCAGTGGGCACAGATTAATTACCTCTGCACCCTTCTGCACAGTTTTGAAATGGCTACTAAGATGGCTAGCCCTTGGACCTCATGGCACAGCCCAACATATGAGTCCCTTCTTTCTACACTATCTGCAACATGATCCCCGTATACTTATGATTAGGAATACTGCTGACTACTGGTTTGCCACTCTGTTAGATCCATGTTATAAAACCAAATTTTGCCAGACGCTTCAAGCTCTGGAAAGGGACCCGCAAATGCTGGTGTATCGAAACATGCATTTACATTACCTTAAAGGGCCACTGTCACCCCCCTGCAGCCGTTATAAACTAAAAGAGCCACCTTGTGCAGCAGTAATGCCGCATTCTTACAAGGTGGCTCTTTTAGTTTTGTGTTCAGGTATTACTAAAATAAAGCGCTTTGAAACTTTGCAAAAATACCTATCTTTGTCCACGGAGGCGGGTCCTCAATCCCCAGCTTGAACGGTACTCTGCCGTCACTCACATCTTCAGGGGCTTTCGGCGCCGCCCCCTCCGCGCTGTTTTCGCTTCAAATCCGGTGCCTGCGCTGTGTAAATCTTTGTGGGGCAGGCGCAGTAAGCTCTGGCAGTCTGACGTCCCAGCCAGGTTTGCAGACTGCGCCTGTGCTGGCAGTGCGGCCACCCACCTCGGGAATCCCTGCCCCGCACTGTGTTATGCATTATGCACTGTGCGGGGCTAGGATTCCTGGGCATGCGCACTGCGTGTGTCAGCCTGTCACCCACGTCCCCCGCCTTACAGGCTCTGTCTATTCAGCTGATCGTCCCTGCGATTGCTATGAGGAGGAGGCACGATCAGCTGAATAGACAGAGGCTGTAAGGCGGGGGACGTGGGTGACAGGCTGACACATGCAGTGCGCATGCCCAGGAATCCTAGCCCCGCACTGTGCATAATGCATAACACAGTGCGGGGCAGGGATTCCCGAGGTGGGTGGCCGCACTGCCAGCACAGGCGCAGTCTGCAAGCCTGGCTGGGACGTCAGACCGCCAGAGATAACTGCGCCTGCCCCACAAAGTTTTGCACAGCGCAGGCGCCGGATTTGAAGAGAAAACAGCGTGGAGGGGGCGGCGCCGAAAGCCCCTGAAGATGTGAGTGATGGCAGAGTACCGTTCAAGCTGGGGATTGAGGACCCGCCTCCGTGGACAAAGATAGATATTTTTGCAAAGTTTCAAAGCGCTTTATTTTAGTAATACCTGAACACAAAACTAAAAGAGCCACCTTGTTAGAATGCGGCATTACTGCTGCACAAGGTGGCTCTTTTAGTTTATAACGGCTGCAGAGGGGTGACAGTGGCCCTTTAAGAGAGCTTTTCCCTAAGACAGCAGTGAAGCACACAGTTCGCATCACAGCTCTAGACTTCCAACCTCTGGCACTTCAATCTTCAATGCCAAAGCATTAGCAGCGGTAGCAGTGATGTTAGTGGAAGAAGCAATTTCTGTGAGTCCTTTGACATTTTTTTAGACCAGCTCATGCACCATGACAACAGAGTCCTTACACTTGGTGAACGAATAGAGAGGATGGTGCAGGAGGTCTTACAACTGAATATCAATACCATCAGGGTGAGTTTGGACCCTTTCACATTTTGGTCTTTCAAAATAGATGAGTGGCCTGACCTCGTCTCACATGCCATGGAGGTTTTATTGTGCCTGGCAGCCAGCATTCTCTTAGAACTTATCTACAGTGTTGCTGGTGGTGTCCTGCCTAATAAGTGCAGCCACCTGTCCGCTGAAAGTGTAGGCCACCTAACTTTCATCAAGATGAACTAGTCATGGATCTCCAAGCACTTTTGCACCCCAATTGTAGGCTGTAAAGACTACTTGATGTGAGGATATGGCCACATAATAAAGACTATAGGAAAAATGGACGTAGAGCGGAGTCCACCGCTTTAAGAGATACAGGCTTTTTCCAGCATGGAGTACCGGCTACATTGATGTTGTTGTGTTTTATTAGTTTTTTTCTGGATGTGTTTTATTAGTGATTTGCTTGCTTGTCAGTTCATCCTCAGAAATCAATGTTTACATTCAGTGACAGTAAGCAGAGGAAGATGAGCAGGCTAGATCTTATGTAAACCTAAAGCCAGACAGTAGTTGCTAAAGGTAAATGTAAAGCAATCATCCTATCAATTCATTGCTCTTCCAGCCTAGACCCATTGTGTGGATGGAGATAGTAGACCCAGATGAGCCGTCACCACAGGGGTCTCATGTGCAGTTCCAGGTGATGGAATATGCTTCATTCTGTGAGCTAAAGGAAAATGTTTATGGATGAGGGACAAAAAGAAACATGGGTTGAATCAGGCAGTTGGAGTGATTTTCGAAGGGAGAGGATCAAAGCTGGGATGGATGGATGGTCTATGGAGTTTTGGAGATTGATTGTTGGCTGGAGGGGTATCCATGAGCTACGGTCATGATATACATCGCCTGGAAGAGCATAGGCTGTGACTGCACATTATACACGCTGGAGATGCCAAAAGCTGTAGGCCAACTAAACGATGGAAGACAGTGGGTATCGACTGGTATGAGGACATTGGAACTACTGATCTCGGATTGAGAACTTGTGGACTGAGGACATTATATGTTGGCCATCTACCTGGATTTGTTGTAAAACCATGGATTAGGGTTGAACGACCTTTACTTTTATAGGATCGGGTCGGGTTTCACGAAACCCGACTTTTTCAAAAGTCGGGTCGAGTGAAATCGGCCGATCCTATAAAAAAGTCGGGGTCGGGGTCGGCCGAAACTCGAAACCCAATGCAGTGCATTGGGTTTCCAATGGTTCCCAGGGTCTGAAGGAGAGGAAACTCTCCTTCAGGCCCTGCGATCCATATTTAAGTGTAAAATAAAGAATAAAAATAAAAAATATCGCTATACTTACCCTCTGACGCGCCCTGGTACTAACCGGGAACCTTCCTTCCTTCGAATCAGCGCTTTCAGGACCTTGCGGTGACGTCGCGGTGACGTCGCGGCTTGTGATTGGTCGCGCGACCGCCCATGTGACCGCCGTGCGACCAATCAGAAGCCGTGACGTCACCGCGACGTCACCGAAGGTCCTGGAAGCGCTGATTCTTAAGAAGGAAGGCTGCCGGAAAGAAGCAGGGCGCGTCCGAGGGTGAGTATATTCCTATTAGGTATATACTCACCCTCGGACGCGCCCTACTTCTTTCCGGCAGCCTTCATTCCTAAGAATCAGCGCTTCCAGGACCTTCGGTGACGTCGCGGTGACGTCACGGCTTCTGATTGGTCGCGCGGCGGTCACATGGGCGGTCGCGCGACCAATCACAAGCCGCGACTTCACCGCAAGGTCCTGAAAGCGCTGATTCGAAGGAAGGAAGGTTCCCGGTTAGTACCAGGGCGCGTCAGAGGGTAAGTATAGCGATATTTTTTATTTTTATTCTTTATTTTACACTTAAATCTGAATTCCGATACCAATTCCCGATATCTTAAACATATCGGGAATCGGTATCGGAATTCCGATTCCAGATTCAGAAGATCGCCGACTTCATGGCCGACCCCACACAGGGGTCGGGTTTCATGAAACCCGACTTTGCCAAAAGTCGGCGACTTCTGAAAGTGGCCGACCCGTTTCGCTCAACCCTACCATGGATGTATGTAATAAAAATAGCTGCATCGTTAACCTGCCTAGGTAATTTTTATAACCCACAACCTCAGATCTTCACAAGTGGTGGCAGCTGGTGGGATCACCTATCTCTGAACAGCATAATAGGGAAAGCTACTGATCGGTGACTTGGTCTGAAGAGATGGCAGACTCCATCTACAAGGCTCAAGGAGGAGTCGAGCATCATTTGTTTTGAGAGAGAGCATGAGAGGTTGCCGGAGGACAGCTGAGTAACCCTAATACAATGCTTGAATGACTGGGACCATGAATTTGAACAACCACATGAGGAGGGACCACAGCCCAGGGCTGTCAGTCAGATAGTGGAGGATCGACCGACTGAGCTGAGGCAGATGCTGGAGTTGCTAGGACAGCTGACCATGGAGATAGAGTGGGAGGCAGTGTTAAGCAAATATCTGGGCATGTAAAAGTACCCCCACCAGCCACCATGCAGAGGACAGTGGATAACTGGAGACATGGGTCTCCATCTTTAAAGTACCGGGATATACCACAGTTCATTGAGGACACCTCACATATTGATGAGCATCTTCGGTTATTTGAGAACTTCTGCCTGCTGCATGAGGTGTCAGTCAGTGACTGGCCCAGATTTTTGAGAGTTGGTCTGACCGGAAAATCAAGAGAAGCTTTTAATAACTTGTCTTCTGGGGATCATAGATGTTACTCTACTGTTCGCAGCGCATTAAAAGAGAGGTATGCCGTCACGCCTGAAACCTGCTGAAGGAAGTTTCAGTAGACTGACAAGCCCAGTGCACACATGCATTGGTAGTTTGCTAACACACTGCACACGTCATGCATTCAGTGGATAGATGGACTGGGGGCTCAGGAAGCAGAACATGTCTTGGATATATTCATGCTGGAACAATTTATGTCCAAGCTCCCAGGCAACTTAAAAGAATGAGTGGCAGATAGAACACCATTCAGCCTGGATGAGGCTGCAAAATAGGCTGATGATTTGTCTGCTAATCGACCTGGGCTACGTGGAAGTAGAGCTCTAGCGAGTAGCGAGCAGAAGCTTACATGGAGGCCAGTGAGACCCATGGACTGGCAAAAGGAGGTACTGAGGGGATTCCAGACTTAACTAAGAGAGGGAGGTTTTCCATGCCCCCCAGTGCAGCCCATGTGAGGGCGAGGAGGGTTAAACTGCCATAACTGGGACACATGGGACACTTTGCCAGGGTATGCTGTGAATATTCTAGCCCACATCATCCACATACCCAACTGATGAACACTGTGCTACAATGGGGTTGGAATGCTGAAGAAGAGAGGATCCCACTACCCTGAAAAGAAGAGGAAGAGTCATATGTGGTACATGGACAAGTGTACCGGAATAGATAGAACACTTCAGTGACCATGAACCAGCATCTGCAGCCGGTCTGGATAGAGGGATGTGGAGGCTGCGGGGCTCCATGTCTCCCTAGCCTTTGTTACATTGATCAAAGAACATCTAGTAACGGACCAGTGTATTGTTCCTGGCAGCCGGATGTTAGTCAACGTAGCCGGAGAAGAATTTCTGAACATTCAGAGGGCCTGACTACATTTAGGCTGGGTATAAAGGCACAGATGATTGTCCTCGGGGAGACCAAAACATCCAACACCGCGGAGACACCATCACGTGTTTTTCAACGCAGTGATTCCAGAACACTGCCCTCATCCCTTATGGGAAATATGTAGATGCATGTAAAGAAGCTGCGGAGACACCATCACGTGTTTCTCGACGCAAGCAATGAATAGCCAGGCCTTTCCCCGGGAAGGAACAACCACGGGAAGGGCAGCATCCTATGAAGGAAAGCCACCTATGCCAAGCATGGTATCCATCCACAGACAGCTGTTTCGGGGTTTTTGCCCCTCATCAGTGTGGAGTAGGAATCTGGCTATTAGGAGCAGTGCCTAGTAAAAAGGCTATAAAGGCACAGATGATTGGCCTCGGGGAGACCAAAACATCCAACACCGCGGAGACACCATCACGTGTTTCTCAACGCAGTGATTCCAGAACACTGCCCCCATCCCTTATGGGAAATATGTAGATGCATGTAAAGAAGCTGCGGAGACACCATCACGTGTTTCTCGACGCAAGCAATGAATAGCCAGGCCTTTCCCCGGGAAGGAACAACCACGGGAAGGGCAGCATCCTATGAAGGAAAGCCACCTATGCCAAGCATGGTATCCATCCACAGACAGCTGTTTCGGGGTTTTTGCCCCTCATCAGTGTGGAGTAGGAATCTGGCTATTAGGAGCAGTGCCTAGTAAAAAGGCTATAAAGGCACAGATGATTGGCCTCGGGGAGACCAAAACATCCAACACCGCGGAGACACCATCACGTGTTTCTCAACGCAGTGATTCCAGAACACTGCCCCCATCCCTTATGGGAAATATGTAGATGCATGTAAAGAAGCTGCGGAGACACCATCACGTGTTTCTCGACGCAAGCAATGAATAGCCAGGCCTTTCCCCGGGAAGGAACAACCACGGGAAGGGCAGCATCCTATGAAGGAAAGCCACCTATGCCAAGCATGGTATCCATCCACAGACAGCTGTTTCGGGGTTTTTGCCCCTCATCAGTGTGGAGTAGGAATCTGGCTATTAGGAGCAGTGCCTAGTAAAAAGGCTATAAAGGCACAGATGATTGGCCTCGGGAAGACCAAAACATCCAACACCGCGGAGACACCATCACGTGTTTCTCAACGCAGTGATTCCAGAACACTGCCCCCATCCCTTATGGGAAATATGTAGATGCATGTAAAGAAGCTGCGGAGACACCATCACGTGTTTCTCGACGCAAGCAATGAATAGCCAGGCCTTTCCCCGGGAAGGAACAACCACGGGAAGGGCAGCATCCTATGAAGGAAAGCCACCTATGCCAAGCATGGTATCCATCCACAGACAGCTGTTTCGGGGTTTTTGCCCCTCATCAGTGTGGAGTAGGAATCTGGCTATTAGGAGCAGTGCCTAGTAAAAAGGCTATAAAGGCACAGATGATTGGCCTCGGGGAGACCAAAACATCCAACACCGCGGAGACTCCATCACGTGTTTCTCGACGCAAGCAATGAATAGCCAGGCCTTTCCCCGGGAAGGAACAACCACGGGAAGGGCAGCATCCTATGGCATCATGCTGCCCTTCCCGTGGTTGTTCCTTCCCGGGGAAAGGCCTGGCTATTCATTGCTTGCGTCGAGAAACACGTGATGGTGTCTCCGCAGCTTCTTTACATGCATCTACATATTTCCCATAAGGGATGGGGGCAGTGTTCTGGAATCACTGCGTTGAGAAACACGTGATGGTGTCTCCGCGGTGTTGGATGTTTTGGTCTCCCCGAGGCCAATCATCTGTGCCTTTATAGCCTTTTTACTAGGCACTGCTCCTAATAGCCAGATTCCTACTTCACACTGATGAGGGGCAAAAACCCCGAAACAGCTGTCTGTGGATGGATACCATGCTTGGCATAGGTGGCTTTCCTTCATAGGATGCTGCCCTTCCCGTGGTTGTTCCTTCCCGGGGAAAGGCCTGGCTATTCATTGCTTGCGTCGAGAAACACGTGATGGTGTCTCCGCAGCTTCTTTACATGCATCTACATATTTCCCATAAGGGATGGGGGCAGTGTTCTGGAATCACTGCGTTGAGAAACACGTGATGGTGTCTCCGCGGTGTTGGATGTTTTGGTCTCCCCGAGGCCAATCATCTGTGCCTTTGTAGCCTTTTTAGTAGGCACTGCTCCTAATAGCCAGATTCCTACTCCACACTGATGAGGGGCAAAAACCCCGAAACAGCTGTCTGTGGATGGATACCATGCTTGGCATAGGTGGCTTTCCTTCATAGGATGCTGCCCTTCCCGTGGTTGTTCCTTCCCGGGGAAAGGCCTGGCTATTCATTGCTTGCGTCGAGAAACACGTGATGGTGTCTCTGCAGCTTCCTTACATTTAGGCTGGGGTCACAGTCATGGAATGGTGAATGTAAAAGTAGTGCAGCACCTACCAGTAGATGTGCTGCTGGGAAACAACCTAGGAGCAGGATTGGTGTCACTGGACCAAAGTCGTACCCCAAAGCCAAGGATTTTTTCACACTGTGTCAGCCCAGAGGGAACAGAGCAATCTCAACATGCCGTTTACTCCCTTGCCAGTGGTGAGTAATGCACACAATGTAATGACTGTTACCATGAAGGAATGTCACCTGAAGGAGGTAAATTACAATAAGGAGGAGGCCCAGGGACTTCGGGACACTGAGTCTACCATCATCCGGGTCAGTCCAAATACTGTCCCCCAGAACATTATTTACCAAGCCACCAAGTGACCATCCCCATAGCTGGGGGTCAGCACTCTGCTCTCTGTGATATTTTTAGTGTGGCTTTTGTGCCTTTTGTGGCTGCTGCTTGTGATGCTAACACAAATTTGTGGAAATGTGAACAGTCATGGTTGGTCTACATCTGTTTGTTTAGCTGTAGTGGAAGATGTGTCGGTCTCAAATATACTATTCCTATTCTTGTGAAATTTAATCCACTTCGGTGGTGTCAGACTCATTTTTTAAAATGTGGAAACTCCAGGTTGGGTGTCCATCTGCTGGAATGGGTGTATTGGAAGAACTGTTGGTCCCTATTATACTATTTCTACTCTCGTGAAATGTATACACTTCTGTGGTGCAAGGACCTCATTTGTTTAAATGTGAACACTCCTGGTTGGGTGTTCTTTTGCTGGATTGGGCGTAGCGGAAGACATGTCAGTATCTATTATATTAGTTCTACTTTGGTGAAATTGATGCCACTTTGGCATTGTCTGCCAATAATTTTTGGAAATGGGAACACTCCTGGTTGGGTGTCCAACTGCTGGATCAGGTGTAGTGGAAAATCTGTCTGTCCTTATTATATTATTTCTACTCTCGTGAAGTTTATGCCACTTCTGTGGTGTAAGGCCCTCATTTGTTTAAATGTGAACACTCCTGGTTGGGTGTTATGTTTGCTAATGACAGGTGTTATGAAGGCAATCCAGAAACACAGTGTGCTTAGCGATCAGAGCGCACACAGTGATCTGACAAATACCCAAAAATACAAGAACGAGCTCTGAGACGTGGAAACTCTGTAGACTGCACACCTGATCCTATCCTAAACACAACTAAAAGCGGCTGTGGATTGCGCCTAACAACTACCTAGGCAACTCGGCACAGCCTAAGAAACTAGCTAGCCTGAAGATAGAAAAATAGGCCTGACTTGCCCCAGAGAAATTCCCCAAAGGAAAAGGCAGCCCCCCACATATAATGACTGTGAGTAAGATGAAAAGACAAAACGTAGGGATGAAATAGATTCAGCAAAGTGGGGCCCGATATTCTAGGACAGAGCGAGGACAGTAAAGCGAACTTTGCAGTCTACAAAAAACCCTAAAGCAAAACCACGCAAAGGGGGCAAAAAAAACCCACCGTGCCGAACTAACGGCACGGCGGTACACCCTTTGCGTCTCAGAGCTTCCAGCAAAACAAAAGACAAGCTGGACAGAAAAAAAGCAACAAAAAAGCAAAAAGCACTTAGCTATACAGAGCAGCAGGTCACAGGAACAATCAGGAGAAGCTCAGATCCAACACTGAAACATTGACAAGGAGCAAGGATAGCAGCATCAGGCGGAGTTAAGTAATGAAGCAGTTAACGAGCTCACCAGAACACCTGAGGGAGGAAGCTCAGAAGCTGCAGTACCACTTGTGACCACAGGAGTGAATTCAGCCACAGAATTCACAACAGTACCCCCCCCTTGAGGAGGGGTCACCGAACCCTCACCAGAGCCCCCAGGCCGACCAGGATGAGCCAAATGAAAGGCACGAACAAGATCGGAAGCATGAACATCAGAGGCAAAAACCCAGGAATTATCTTCCTGAGCATAACCCTTCCATTTAACCAGATACTGGAGTTTCCGTCTAGAAACACGAGAATCCAAAATCTTCTCCACAATATACTCCAATTCCCCCTCCACCAAAACCGGGGCAGGAGGCTCAACAGATGGAACCATAGGTGCCACGTATCTCCGCAACAACGACCTATGGAATACATTATGTATGGAAAAGGAGTCTGGGAGGGTCAATCGAAAAGACACAGGATTGAGAACCTCAGAAATCCTATACGGACCAATAAAACGAGGTTTAAATTTAGGAGAGGAAACCTTCATAGGAATATGACGAGAAGATAACCAAACCAGATCCCCAACACGAAGTCGGGGACCCACACGGCGTCTGCGATTAGCGAAAAGTTGAGCTTTCTCCTGGGACAAGATCAAATTGTCCACTACCTGAGTCCAGATCTGCTGCAACCTATCCACCACAGAATCCATACCAGGACAGTCCGAAGACTCAACCTGTCCTGAAGAGAAACGAGGATGGAACCCAGAATTGCAAAAAAATGGAGAAACCAAGGTAGCCGAGCTGGCCCGATTATTAAGGGCGAACTCAGCCAACGGCAAAAAGGACACCCAATCATCCTGGTCTGCAGAAACAAAACATCTCAGATATGTTTCCAAGGTCTGATTGGTTCGTTCGGTCTGGCCATTAGTCTGAGGATGGAAAGCCGAGGAAAAGGATAGGTCAATGCCCATCCTACCACAAAAGGCTCGCCAAAACCTTGAAACAAACTGGGAACCTCTGTCAGAAACAATATTCTCAGGAATGCCATGCAACCGAACCACATGCTGAAAGAACAAAGGTACCAAATCAGAGGAGGAAGGCAATTTAGCCAAGGGCACCAGATGGACCATTTTAGAAAAGCGATCACAGACCACCCAAATGACTGACATCTTTTGAGAAACGGGAAGGTCAGAAATGAAATCCATCGAAATATGTGTCCAAGGCCTCTTTGGGACCGGCAAGGGCAAAAGCAACCCACTGGCACGAGAACAGCAGGGCTTAGCCCTAGCACAAATCCCACAGGACTGCACAAAAGTACGTACATCCCGTGACAGAGATGGCCACCAGAAGGATCTAGCCACTAACTCTCTGATACCAAAGATTCCAGGATGACCAGCCAACACCGAACAATGAAGTTCAGAGATAAGTTTATTAGTCCACCTATCAGGGACGAACAGTTTCTCTGCTGGACAACGATCAGGTTTATTCGCCTGAAACTTTTGCAGCACCCGCCGCAAATCAGGGGAGATGGCAGACACAATGACTCCTTCCTTGAGGATACCCGCTGGCTCAGATAAACTCGGAGAGTCGGGCACAAAACTCCTAGACAGAGCATCCGCCTTCACATTTTTAGAGCCCGGAAGGTACGAAATCACAAAGTCGAAGCGGGCAAAAAATAACGACCAACGGGCCTGTCTAGGATTCAAGCGCTTGGCAGACTCGAGATAAGTCAAGTTCTTATGATCAGTCAATACCACCACGCGATGCTTAGCTCCTTCAAGCCAATGACGCCACTCCTCGAATGCCCACTTCATGGCCAGCAACTCTCGATTGCCCACATCATAATTACGCTCAGCGGGCGAAAACTTCCTGGAAAAGAAAGCACATGGTTTCATCACTGAGCAATCAGAACCTCTCTGTGACAAAACCGCCCCTGCTCCAATCTCAGAAGCATCAACCTCAACCTGGAACGGAAGAGAAAAATCTGGCTGACACAACACAGGGGCAGAACAAAAACGACGCTTCAACTCCTGAAAAGCTTCCACAGCAGCAGAAGACCAATTAACCAAATCAGCACCCTTCTTGGTCAAATCGGTCAATGGTTTGGCAATGCTAGAAAAATTACAGATGAAGCGACGATAAAAATTAGCAAAGCCCAGGAACTTTTGCAGACTTTTCAGAGATGTCGGCTGAATCCAATCCTGGATGGCTTGGACCTTAACTGGATCCATCTCGATAGTAGAAGGGGTAAAGATGAACCCCAAAAATGAAACTTTCTGCACACCGAAGAGACACTTTGATCCCTTCACAAACAAAGAGTTAGCACGCAGGACCTGAAAAACCATTCTGACCTGCTTCACATGAGACTCCCAATCATCTGAGAAGATCAAAATGTCATCCAAGTAAACAATCAGGAATTTATCCAGATACTCACGGAAGATGTCATGCATAAAAGACTGAAACACAGATGGAGCATTGGCAAGTCCGAACGGCATCACTAGATACTCAAAATGACCCTCGGGCGTATTGAATGCAGTTTTCCATTCATCTCCTTGCCTGATTCTCACCAGATTATACGCACCACGAAGATCTATCTTAGTGAACCAACTAGCCCCCTTAATCCGAGCAAACAAGTCAGATAACAATGGCAAGGGATACTGAAATTTAACAGTGATCTTATTAAGAAGGCGGTAATCAATACACGGTCTCAGCGAACCATCCTTCTTGGCTACAAAGAAGAACCCTGCTCCCAGTGGTGATGACGATGGGCGAATATGTCCCTTCTCCAGGGATTCCTTCACATAACTGCGCATAGCGGCGTGTTCGGGCACGGATAAATTAAATAATCGACCTTTAGGGAATTTACTACCAGGAATCAAATTGATAGCACAATCACAATCCCTATGCGGAGGTAGAGCATCGGACTTGGGCTCTTCAAATACATCCTGATAATCAGACAAGAACTCTGGGACCTCAGAAGGGGTGGATGACGAAATCGACAAAAATGGAACATCACCATGTACCCCCTGACAACCCCAGCTGGATACCGACATGGAATTCCAATCCAATACTGGATTATGGGTTTGTAGCCATGGCAACCCCAACACGACCACATCATGCAGATTATGCAACACCAGAAAGCGAATAACTTCCTGATGTGCAGGAGCCATGCACATGGTCAGCTGGGCCCAGTATTGAGGTTTATTCTTGGCCAAAGGTGTAGCATCAATTCCTCTCAATGGAATAGGACACCGCAAAGGCTCCAAGAAAAACCCACAACGTTTAGCATAATCCAAATCCATCAGATTCAGGGCAGCGCCCGAATCCACAAACGCCATGACAGAAAACGACGACAAAGAGCATATCAAGGTAATGGACAGAAGGAATTTGGACTGTACAGTACCAATGACGGCAGACCTAGCGGACCGCTTAGTGCGCTTAGAACAATCAGAAATAGCATGAGTGGAATCACCACAGTAGAAACACAGACCATTCAGACGTCTGTATTCCTGCCGTTCAACTCTAGTCATAGTCCTATCGCACTGCATAGGCTCAGGTTTAACCTCAGGCAGTACCGCCAAATGGTGCACAGATTTACGCTCGCGCAAGCGTCGACCGATCTGAATGGCCAAAGACAAAGACTCATTCAAACCAGCAGGCATAGGAAATCCCACCATGACATCCTTAAGAGCCTCAGAGAGACCCTTTCTGAACAAAGCTGCCAGCGCAGATTCATTCCACTGAGTGAGTACTGACCATTTCCTAAATTTCTGACAATATACTTCTATATCATCCTGACCCTGGCACAAAGCCAGCAAATTTTTCTCAGCCTGATCCACTGAATTAGGCTCATCGTACAGCAATCCGAGCGCCAGGAAAAACGCATCGACACTACTCAATGCAGGGTCTCCTGGCGCAAGAGAAAATGCCCAGTCTTGAGGGTCGCCGTGCAAAAAAGAAATAATAATCAAAACCTGTTGAATAGGATTACCAGAAGAATGAGGTTTCAAGGCCAGAAATAGCTTACAATTATTTTTGAAACTTAGAAACTTAGTTCTATCTCCAAAAAACAAATCAGGAATAGGAATTCTTGGTTCTAACATAGATTTCTGATCAATAGTATCTTGAATTTTTTGTACATTTATAACGAGATTATCCATTGAAGAGCACAGACCCTGAATATCCATGTCCACACCTGTGTCCAGAATCACCCAAATGTCTAGGGGAAAAAAAAAAAGTGAACACAGAGCAGAAAAAAAAAAAATGATGTCAGAACTTTTTCTTTCCCTCTATTGAGAATCATTAGTTTTGGCTCCTTGTACTGTTATGTTTGCTAATGACAGGTGTTATGAAGGCAATCCAGAAACACAGTGTGCTTAGCGATCAGAGCGCACACAGTGATCTGACAAATACCCAAAAATACAAGAACGAGCTCTGAGACGTGGAAACTCTGTAGACTGCACACCTGATCCTATCCTAAACACAACTAAAAGCGGCTGTGGATTGCGCCTAACAACTACCTAGGCAACTCGGCACAGCCTAAGAAACTAGCTAGCCTGAAGATAGAAAAATAGGCCTGACTTGCCCCAGAGAAATTCCCCAAAGGAAAAGGCAGCCCCCCACATATAATGACTGTGAGTAAGATGAAAAGACAAAACGTAGGGATGAAATAGATTCAGCAAAGTGGGGCCCGATATTCTAGGACAGAGCGAGGACAGTAAAGCGAACTTTGCAGTCTACAAAAAACCCTGAAGCAAAACCACGCAAAGGGGGCAAAAAAAACCCACCGTGCCGAACTAACGGCACGGCGGTACACCCTTTGCATCTCAGAGCTTCCAGCAAAACAAAAGACAAGCTGGACAGAAAAAAAGCAACAAAAAAGCAAAAAGCACTTAGCTATACAGAGCAGCAGGTCACAGGAACAATCAGGAGAAGCTCAGATCCAACACTGAAACATTGACAAGGAGCAAGGATAGCAGCATCAGGCGGAGTTAAGTAATGAAGCAGTTAATGAGCTCACCAGAACACCTGAGGGAGGAAGCTCAGAAGCTGCAGTACCACTTGTGACCACAGGAGTGAATTCAGCCACAGAATTCACAACAGTTGGGTGTCCATCTGCTGGATTGGGTGCAGTGGAAGACCTGTTGGTCTATTATACTATTTCTACTGTGGTGAAATGGATGCCACTTTGGTATTGTCTGGCCCTCATTTTTTAATATGTGAAAACTCCGGGGTGGGTGTCCATCTGCTGGACTGGGTGTGGTGGAAGACCTGTCGCTCTCTATTATAGTATTTCTACTCTCGTGAAATGTATGCCTCTTCTGTGGTGTAATGTTGTGAATTCGGTTGTCGGGCTCCCTCCTGTGGTCATGAATGGTACTTCGGCTGGTTCTGTCCATGGACTTCCTCTGGTGGGTGTTTCTGAGTTTCACAGGTGACGAGGTTAATTCGTTAGCTGCTGCTCTATTTAACTCCACTTAGATCTTTGCTCCATGCCACCTGTCAATGTTCCAGTATTGGTCTAGTTCACTCCTGGATCGTTCTTGTGACCTGTCTTCCCATCAGAAGCTAAGTTCCAGCTTGTATTTCTTTGGTTTGCTATTTTTCTGTCCAGCTTGCTATTTAATTTGTTGTCTTGCTTGCTGGAAGCTCTGGGACGCAGAGGGAGCGCCTCCACACCGTGAGTCGGTGCGGAGGGTCTTTTTGCGCCCTCTGCGTGGTCTTTTTGTAGGTTTTTGTGCTGACCGCAAAGTAACCTTTCCTATCCTCGGTCTGTTCAGTAAGTCGGGCCTCACTTTGCTAAATCTATTTAATCTCTGTGTTTGTATTTTCATCTTTACTCACAGTCATTATATGTGGGGGGCTGCCTTTTCCTTTGGGGAATTTCTCTGAGGCAAGGTAGGCTTTATTTTTCTATTTTCAGGGCTAGCTAGTTTCTTAGGCTGTGCCGAGTTGCATAGGGAGCGTTAGGCGCAATCCACGGCTATTTCTAGTGTGTTTGATAGGTTTAGGGATTGCGGTCAGCAGAGTTCCCACGTCCCAGAGCTCGTCCTTATTATCAGTAACTATCAGGTCATTCCGTGTGCTCTTAACCACCAGGTCCATTATTGTCCTGAACACCAGGTCATAACAGTACAGGTGGCCCAAAGTACTAATGCATCTCAATAGAGGGATAAGACAAGTTCTGAGACCATTTTTTTTTCTTTGCAGTGTGTTTTGTCTCTATTTTCCCCTTTACCTCTGGGTGGTTCAGGACACTGGTGTAAACATGGACATTCAAGGTCTGTCCTCTTGGATGGATAATCTCACTACAAGGATACAAAACATTCAAGATTTTGTGGTTCAGAATCCGATGTCAGAGCCTAGGATTCCAATTCATGATTTGTTTTTTGGTGATAGATCTAAGTTCTTGAATTTCAAAAATAATTGTAAATTGTTTCTTGCCTTGAAACCTCGCTCTTCAGGTGACCCTGTTCAACAAGTAAAGATCATTATTTCTTTGTTACGTGGTGACCCTCAAGACTGGGCATTTTCCCTTGCGCCAGGAGATTCGGCATTGCGTGATGTTGATGCGTTTTTCCTGGCGCTTGGATTGCTTTATGACAAACCTAATTCAGTGGATCAGGCAGAGAAAATCTTGCTGGCTCTGTGTCAGGGTCAGGATGAAGCGGAGATATATTGTCAGAAGTTTAGAAAGTGGTCTGTGCTCACTCAGTGGAATGAATGTGCCCTGGCAGCAATCTTCAGAAAGGGTCTCTTTGAAGCCCTTAAGGATGTCATGGTGGGGTTTCCCATGCCTGCTGGTCTGAATGAGTCTATGTCCTTGGCCATTCAGATCGATCGACGCTTGCGTGAGCGTAAAGCTGTGCACCATTTGGCGGTACTATCTGAGCATGGGCCTGAGCCTATGCAATGTGATAGGACTTTGACCAGAGCTGAACGGCAAGAACACAGACATCGGAATGGGCTATGTTTTTACTATGGTGATTCCACTCATGTTATCTCCGATTGTCCTAAGCGCACTAAGCGGTTCGCTAGGTCTGCCACCATTGGTACGGTACAGTCTAAATTTCTATTGTCTGTTACTCTGATTTGCTCTTTGTCATCCTATTCTGTTATGGCATTTGTGGATTCAGGTGCTGCCCTGAATTTGATGGACTTGGAGTATGCTAGGCGCTGTGGTTTTTTCTTGGAGCCCTTGCAGTATCCTATTCCATTGAGAGGAATTGATGCTACGCCTTTGGCCAAGAATAAGCCTCAGTATTGGACCCAATTGACCATGTGCATGGCTCCTGCACATCAGGAGGATATCCGCTTTCTGGTGTTGCATAATCTGCATGATGTGGTCGTTTTGGGGTTGCCATGGCTACAGGTTCATAATCCAGTACTGGACTGGAAATCTATGTCTGTGTCCAGCTGGGGTTGCCAGGGGGTACATAGTGATGTTCCATTTTTGTCTATTTCGTCTTCCACTCCTTCTGAAGTTCCAGAGTTTTTGTCGGATTATCGGGATGTATTTGATGAGCCCAAAGCCAGTGCCCTACCTCCTCATAGGGATTGCGATTGTGCAATTAATTTGATTCCTGGTAGTAAGTTTCCTAAGGGCCGATTGTTCAATTTATCTGTGCCAGAACACGCCGCTATGCGGAGTTATATAAAGGAATCCTTGGAGAAAGGCTATATTCGCCCGTCGTCATCACCGTTAGGAGCAGGGTTCTTTTTTGTGGCCAAGAAGGATGGTTCTTTGAGACCTTGTATTGATTACCGCCTTCTTAATAAAATTACAGTCAAATTTCAGTATCCTTTGCCGTTGCTGTCTGATTTGTTTGCTCGTATTAAAGGGGCTAGTTGGTTCACCAAGATAGATCTTCGAGGGGCGTATAATCTTGTGCGTATTAAACAAGGCGATGAATGGAAAACAGCATTTAATACACCCGAGGGCCATTTTGAGTACCTGTTTATGCCATTCGGGCTTTCCAATGCTCCATCAGTATTTCAGTCCTTTATGCATGACATCTTCCGAGACTACCTGGATAAATTCCTGATTGTGTATTTGGATGATATTTTGGTCTTTTCGGATGATTGGGAGTCTCATGTGAAGCAGGTCAGAATGGTGTTCCAGGTCCTTCGTGCGAATTCCTTGTTTGTGAAGGGGTCAAAGTGTCTCTTTGGAGTTCAGAAGGTTTCATTTTTGGGGTTCGTTTTTTCCCCTTCTACTATCGAGATGGACCCTGTTAAAGTCCAGGCCATTTACGATTGGACTCAGCCGACATCTGTGAAGAGCCTGCAAAAGTTCCTGGGCTTTGCTAATTTTTATCGGCGCTTCATCGCTAATTTTTCTACTGTTGCTAAACCGTTGACTGATTTGACCAAGAAGGGTGCTGATGTGGTCAATTGGTCTTCTGCAGCTGTAGAGGCTTTTCAGGATTTGAAGCATCGTTTTTCTTCTGCCCCAGTGTTGTGCCAGCCAGATGTTTCGCTTCCGTTTCAGGTTGAGGTTGATGCTTCTGAGATTGGAGCAGGGGCTGTTTTGTCGCAGAGAAGTTCTGATGGCTCGGTGATGAAGCCATGTGCTTTCTTTTCTAGAAAGTTTTCGCCTGCTGAGCGTAACTATGATGTTGGTAATCGTGAATTGTTGGCCATGAAGTGGGCATTCGAGGAGTGGCGTCATTGGCTGGAAGGAGCCAAGCATCGCGTGGTGGTCTTGACAGATCACAAGAATTTGACTTATCTTGAGTCTGCCAAACGGTTGAATCCGAGACAGGCTCGATGGTCGTTATTTTTTTCCCGTTTTGATTTTGTGGTTTCGTACCTTCCGGGCTCTAAGAATGTGAAGGCTGATGCCCTGTCAAGGAGTTTTGTGCCTGACTCTCCGGGTGTTCCTGAGCCGGCGGGTATTCTCAAAGAGGGGGTAATTTTGTCTGCCATCTCCCCTGATTTGCGGCGGGTGCTGCAAAAATTTCAGGCTGATAGACCTGACCGTTGCCCAGCGGAAAAACTGTTTGTCCCTGATAGATGGACTAGTAGAGTTATCTCTGAGATTCATTGTTCAGTGTTGGCTGGGCATCCTGGAATCTTTGGTACCAGAGATTTGGTGGCTAGATCCTTCTGGTGGCCGTCTTTGTCGCGGGATGTGCGTTCTTTTGTGCAGTCCTGTGGGACTTGTGCTCGGGCTAAGCCCTGCTGTTATCATGCCAGTGGGTTGCTTTTGCCCTTGCCGGTCCCGAAGAGGCCCTGGACGCATATTTCTATGGATTTTATTTCGGATCTCCCCGTCTCTCAAAAGATGTCGGTCATTTGGGTGGTTTGTGATCGCTTTTCTAAGATGGTCCATTTGGTACCTTTGTCTAAATTGCCTTCCTCCTCTGATTTGGTGCCATTATTTTTCCAGCATGTGGTTCGTTTACATGGTATCGCGGAGAACATCGTTTCTGACAGAGGTTCCCAGTTTGTTTCAAGGTTTTGGCGATCCTTTTGTGCTAGGATGGGCATTGATTTGTCTTTTTCCTCGGCTTTCCATCCTCAGACAAATGGCCAAACCGAACGAACTAATCAAACTTTGGAAACATATCTGAGATGCTTTGTTTCTGCTGATCAGGATGATTGGGTGTCCTTTTTGCCGTTGGCTGAGTTCGCCCTTAATAATCGGGCCAGCTCGGCTACTTTGGTTTCGCCGTTTTTCTGCAATTATGGTTTCCATCCTCGTTTCTCTTCAGGGCAGGTTGAGTCTTCAGACTGTCCTGGTGTAGATACTGTGGTGGATAGGTTGCAGCAGATTTGGACTCATGTGGTGGACAATTTGACATTGTCCCAGGAGAAGGCTCAACGTTTCACTAACTGCCGGCGCTGTGTGGGTCCCCGACTTCGTGTTGGGGATTTGGTTTGGTTGTCGTCTCGTTATGTTCCTATGAAGGTTTCCTCTCCTAAGTTTAAGCCTCGTTTCATTGGTCCGTATAAGATTTCTGAGGTTATCAATCCTGTGTCATTTTGTTTGGCCCTTCCTGCTTCTTTTGCCATCCATAATGTGTTCCATAGGTCGTTATTGTGGAGATACGTGGCGCCTGTGGTTCCATCCGTTGATCCTCCTGCCCCAGTGTTAGTTGAGGGGGAGTTGGAGTATGTGGTGGAGAAGATTTTGGATTCTCATGTTTCGAGACGGAAACTCCAGTACCTGGTCAAGTGGAAGGGTTATGGTCAGGAAGATAATTCCTGGGTTTTTGCCTCTTATGTTCATGCTGCCGATCTGGTTCGTGCCTTTCATTTGGCTCATCCTGGTCGGTCTGGGGGCTCTGGTGAGGGTTCGGTGACCCCTCCTCAAAGGGGGGGTACTGTTGTGAATTCGGTTGTCGGGCTCCCTCCTGTGGTCATGAATGGTACTTCGGCTGGTTCTGTCCATGGACTTCCTCTGGTGGGTGTTTCTGAGTTTCACAGGTGACGAGGTTAATTCGTTAGCTGCTGCTCTATTTAACTCCACTTAGATCTTTGCTCCATGCCACCTGTCAATGTTCCAGTATTGGTCTAGTTCACTCCTGGATCGTTCTTGTGACCTGTCTTCCCATCAGAAGCTAAGTTCCAGCTTGTATTTCTTTGGTTTGCTATTTTTCTGTCCAGCTTGCTATTTAATTTGTTGTCTTGCTTGCTGGAAGCTCTGGGACGCAGAGGGAGCGCCTCCGCACCGTGAGTCGGTGCGGAGGGTCTTTTTGCGCCCTCTGCGTGGTCTTTTTGTAGGTTTTTGTGCTGACCGCAAAGTAACCTTTCCTATCCTCGGTCTGTTCAGTAAGTCGGGCCTCACTTTGCTAAATCTATTTCATCTCTGTGTTTGTATTTTCATCTTTACTCACAGTCATTATATGTGGGGGGCTGCCTTTTCCTTTGGGGAATTTCTCTGAGGCAAGGTAGGCTTTATTTTTCTATCTTCAGGGCTAGCTAGTTTCTTAGGCTGTGCCGAGTTGCATAGGGAGCGTTAGGCGCAATCCACGGCTATTTCTAGTGTGTTTGATAGGTTTAGGGATTGCGGTCAGCAGAGTTCCCACGTCCCAGAGCTCGTCCTTATTATCAGTAATTATCAGGTCATTCCGTGTGCTCTTAACCACTAGGTCCATTATTGTCCTGACCACCAGGTCATAACAGTGTAAGCCTTTCATTTGTTTAAATGTGAACATTCCTTGTTGCGTGTCCTTCTGCTGATTTGGGCCTAGTGGAAGACCTGTCATCCCTATTATACTATTTCTACTGTGGTGAAATTTATGCCACTTAGGTATTGTATGCCAATAATTTCTGGAAATGTGAACACTCCTAATTGGGTGTCCATCTGCTGGATCAGGTGTAGTGGAAGTCCTGTCAGTCCCTATTGTACTATTTCTACTGTGGTGAAATTGATGCCAATTAGCTGGTGTCTGCCACTAATTTTTGAAAATATGTAGATTCCTGGTTGGATCTCCTTCATGCGTGTTGCTTGTAACAGTAGGCCTCCAAAACCGTCAGGCCTACACTTCCTTGGACTCAACTACCCGTGTTACTATCCTTAAATATTTCTGATAATGGTAGTCTACAAAACTGATATTTGTGCCACCTGAGTGTAGCTCAGCATGAAAGCAGGTAGAGGTGTTGCATGTGGTATCTGGGCTCCCAGCAAAGGAGGCTAATACCGATCCCCCACCTATCTCGTCTTACTGTGACATTCAATTGAAAGTTGTAAACTCTGTCCCAGACCCGATACCTCATGTCTGGCTTATTGCTGCAGCGCCATGCTACAAATTGCACTCTGGGTGAATTGAGGCCACTTTCCTGTTGTCTGTCCCTTATTTGATGTGTTTTGGCAGCATTTGGAGCCGTAATAAGGTGTTGTGCATCCATTTATTTTTGCCTCCCATTGACATAAATGGCATTCGGCTATGTTACGTGAATATTCAACAAATTAATCGGTGAATATTGCAAATTTGACGATCGTAATCCAAACTGAACATTGAAATATTCACTGTTCTCTAACCATGAGCTGCTGGACCTTGCCCAGACTGCCTCTTTACCTAGCTCAAGTATGTTAAAGGCTCAAGTCACTTATATATAGCAAAGCGACCCCAAATCTTGTGCACTAGCAACCAAGTTCAACAGCGCTGGCAGGATATTACTATCATGTGAGCGTTGACGCCGATCAGCAGTTGCAGATCGGTTGCTGATCCTCAATATTCCATCAGAGCGAAATTGGCTCTGATGATATGGTAATGGCTGCATTCATGAGTAACTGATTGGCTGAAGCTGTCATGTCACATTATAATGTTACTCGAGAGTTGGGAAAGCAGATGCCAAAATCATTGGGTCGGCCTTGGTGCAGGAGATTAGTATGAACTTTTATTTTACTAGGGGTACTCGAGTATTTAAAGAGCAACTGCCATTTTAATTTCTATGTAATAAATCAATGCGATGCAAACAAATATGATATTTGTATTATATCTTATAAGAGAAATCTGCATCTTTCTCCACCAGGACTGGTCACTCACTATCAAAATTATGAATTCAAATAAAATCTGTATTCAGTGAAAATATATCACTGTTATCTGTTGTGTTACATAGGACTGCAGGTGCCATCTACTGTTTTAACTCTACTCAGAGTGCTATCACTGTGTTTTCTATGGCATTACATAGGACTGCAGTTAATATCTACTATAATATCTGTACTCATAGAGTTAACAATTATAACTTTGGTGTTACATAGGACTACAGGTGACTGACATCTACTATGTATTCTGTGCTGAAGGAGTTACCGCTGAGTGTTATATGTGGTGTTCTTCTATAAGACAGCAGGTTACATCAATTACATTACCTGTAGTAAGAGAGCTATCACTGTGTGTTGTCTATACTGTTACATTAGCCAGCAGGTGACATTAGCAACATTATTTGTGTGTACTCAGAGCTATCACTATGTTTTATCTGTGATGTTACAATGAAATGCAGGTTAAATTTACTACATTATCTGTACTCTAAGGGTTATCACTGTGGTTACGTAAGACTGTAAGTAATACCCATTTGCAGAAAGGGTAAAAATGTCCATTTAATTTTTGCTACTGTTTACTTTTATTTTATATGGGAGGAAGGAATATGTAAATAGTTGGAGTGTGCATAAAAGATTTGGTCTGTAAAAAAGGGGTGTAAATAATCCAAAAAATTATGGAAAGATGTTTAAGTAAAATTACATGATTATAGATTTATACATTTACAGTAGTTTACAGATAACTTGTTTATACTTGTTAACAATATGAGTTAGTTAATTCTAATAGAAAATAAATATATTTTGAACTATTAAACCATCATGTCTATCATTTATGTTATCATTGTAAAATGATGTTTTATGTAAATCATCACAGACTTTTGTCAAGTTCTCTTTTTTAAAGAGAATCTGTCCCCACTTTTTTCGCCTATCATGTAAGTGTTACCTATGCATTACAACAGTACTTTTGATACCCTTTGACTCCCCACCTTTGATCAATAAATACCATTTATAATCCTCCCACGGTGTATGTAAATCTGCTCAGTCCTGTCCGATGGGCGGGGCTTATTGTCCATCTCTCCCCCTATCCTGTATTGCTCTACACATTTCTTTTCGGTTAAATCCTGCGTTCGCGTACTGTAACCGCGTGTGCACATTTATACAGTCTTTTGCGCATGTGCAGTCATTATTGCACATGCACCGGCATGCGCCATTACATTCTTTGGCCCGGAAATTTGCAGCAAAGTGTACTGTGCTCGCACAAAAGCCCAATTGATTGCGCACGCGCTGTAACGCTACGCGATCTGTGATATTCACAGAAACGAATGTGTTCAGCAAGCCAAGGAGGAGGGTGTAGATGGACAATAAGCCCCGCCCATCAGCCAGGACTGAGCAGATTTACATACACCGCGGGAAGAATATAAACAGTATTTATTGATCAAAGATGGGGGAGTCAAGGGGTATCAAAAGTACTGTTATAATGCATAGGTAACACTAAGATATTTTTACATGATATGCCAAAAAAATGGTGACAGATTTCCTTTAAATTTTGAATATATGTGAACCACTGTTCCACAGTCAAATTGGTTCAGAGATGAAAACAGTTGAACTCAATTAATTTTGTGCTGCTGAAAATAAATATGATGCTTGAATTTGCTGACTGGCTCTAATTTTCAAGATCAAGAGGAGTTTATAATTACTTATGACTAGTGTTGAGCATTCCGATACTGCAAATATCGAGTATCGGCCGATATTCACGGTATCGGAGTCCCGATACTTTTACAATATCGGACACCGGAATCGGAAGTTCCCATAATTCAATGAGCCAATTTGATTTAATTTAGCCAATGAGGAATGCTAAGAAGTGTGGGCACATCCTGTTATGCATGTTAGGCATGTAACTAATGGCATGGCTGTTATTGGCTGCTGAAATGATGTCATGATGCACTATAAAAGCCGCCGCCGCCATTTTGGGTTCACTCTGCTGTGAATTCAGTTAGGGACAGGACGCTGCTGTTCTGACTGAGGGACAGTTTGAGATAGCGATTTGCTTAATTGTGCAAGAAGCTTTTTTTGCCTTGTAGTGCTGTTCACGGCTGTCTGCGAGGTAAGTGTGTGTGAGTGCAGCTCACGCGGTAGTGTGTTCTGCAGCCACATCTGGTTGTAGTCCGCTCATCGTGCATCACTGCCTCATACATTGTCCTGTTTTTCATTAGTGCAGCCCCTTTTTTCTGATTTTTCCTATTAGTGTGTTTCCATCTGTATCCAACTAGATTGCGTGCAAACACTATATAGGAGTAGATAGAGGAGCCTTTCTGCAGCATTGTGCCCTACAGCCCCAGCCAGATTAGTGTTAGCATTTTTTTTGGAACCTCATCTATTGCATTGTAGGCTACCTTCCTGCATTGTAATAGCTACAAAACGTTTGTGATACGGAGAAGCAGTTGTTGGAAGAGGGTAGTGTAGATGATGAGGTCCTTGATCCATCATGGCGTGAGCTACAGGAAGGTGGTGAGAGCACCTCTGAGAAAGAGATTCCCCGAACGGCCCAAAAAGGAGGGAGAGGGAGGGGGCAGACGGGGTTGCCTGTAGCCTCCACTTTGGCACCCATTAGGAGAATGCCTCTTTCAAAACCCAAAATGGGAGCTCCCAAAACTTGCAGTGCCTGGTCCTTTTTGACACAGTTGCAGATGACATTTGCTTTGTCAAATGCAAGCTGTGTAATCACAAAGTGAAAAGAGTGAAAAGTGTCAGCAACCTCAATACCACAAATATCTGGAAACATGTGCAGAACAAGCACGTGGTGGAGTTACAAAGACACACTGAAGACCAAGGCCAACCTACAGCGCCACCTACCACCTCTTCAGCTCGTGTTGTAGCCTCTTCTCCAGCTCATACACAGCTGGTTCGGCTTCCTCACAGGATCGCCATGGAAGAACCTCTGGCACTGTTGTGCAGAGACAGTGTAATTCCACCCACAGCACCACGTTGCCTGTCATCCTCATACTCCCAGGCCAGTCTACAGCCATCGGTAGCACAGGCATGGGAGAAAAGGCGGCCATACTCGGCAAAACATCTCCGAGCACAGGCTCTGAATGCTAGCATTGCAAAACTACTGTCCCTTGAAATTCTGTCATTCAGGCTGGTGGAGACTGACACCTTCCGTAACTTCATGGCATTTGCAGTCCCACAATACAACGTGCCCAGCCGCTTTTATTTCAGCAGGTAAGCCATCCCTGCCCTGCAAAAGCATGTGGATGGAAAAATTAAACATGCGCTACTAAACGCCATCAGTAGCAAGGTCCACCTGACCACCGATACGTGGACCAGTAACCATGGATAGGGACAATACCTTTCCCTCACTGCCCATTGGGTAAATGTTGTGGAGCCAGGTACAGATCTTGAGAGTGGCGCTGCATGTGTTCTTCCCACTCCAAGGATTGCAGGAATCCAGTCTGTACACATTGACTCCTCCTCATACTCCAGTTCCTCTAAATCAGCGCTGCAGGAGCCATCACAGTCTACCTCCACATGGACCCATGAACGCTTACTTGTTACAACCGATATGGGCACAGCCATGGCCAAACGTCAACAGGCTATATTGAAATTAATTTCTTTGGAGAATCGAAGCCACACAGCGCAGGAGCTCTGGAATGCCATCAAGCAGGAGAGTGACGTGTGGTTTGTGCCAGCGAATCTCCAGCCAGGCATGGTAGTGTGTGACAATGGCCGAAATCTGGTGGCAGCTCTGGGCCTAGGCAACCTCACTCACATGCCATGTCTGGCACATGTGCTCAACTTGGTCGTGCAGAGTTTTTGAGGGACTATCTGGATCTTGATGCACTGCTGCACAAGGTCCGCCTAGAGTGAGCTCACTTGTGGCGTTCCAGCATGGCAAGATCGTGCATTGCAGCTCTGCAGCACTGATTCAGCCTTCCGGAACATCGCATCATATGTGACCTACCCACCAGGTGGAATTCAACGTTACATATGTTGGAGCGGTTGTGTGAGCAGCAGGCAGCAGTAATGGAGTACCAGCTGCATCAGGTGCAAAAAAGTCGCACTGCGTGCTGTTCAGACTTCACAACCACTGAGTGGGCCTCTATGAAGGACATCTGCCAGGTTTTGCGTGCCTTCTATGTTTCCACGCGGATGGTGAGTGCAGATGATGCACTAGTCAGCATGACTATCCGCCTTATCTGCCTGCTTAAAAAACACTGCAAGCACTAAGGGAAGAGGTTGCGGATGAGGTGGAGGATGAGGAGTCACAAATGACATCTGCTTCTGGACAGTCTGTGCAATGTTGTTAATCACAAAGGCCTAGGCAGGGGACACTTTGTGAAGAGGATGAGGAGGAGTCAATGGAGGAGGAAGACGTCTGTCCAGAGGAGGGAGTTACACAATGTTCTAGTAGTCAGTATGTAGAGCGAGGGTGGAGTGATGCAGAGGGACAGCGTTTCTTGGCCAGTTGGCAGTCTGCAGCACATGGTTGATTTCATGCTGCAGTGCCTGAGAAGCGACCGCCGCATCGCCCACTTTCTCAACACGGCTGATTATTGGATGTACACCCTCCTAGATCCTCGCTACCGGGACAACTTGCAAAGCCTCATAACACCGTTGAACCGGGAGCGTAAAATGCAGGAGTACCAAGACACACTTCCAGGCAGAGCCTTTGGCTTAGGTGCCTCCTACTCGGTATCCGAGTTCCACCAACGTCTGGTGGTCCTTGGTAGTGCTTTATGGCATTGGTACCTCCTGCTTATTAACCGGGTTCCAGTACCATATGCTGGTATTGTTAGAGATTTGGATCTGCAGAAGAGTAAGACTGAGCTGTTGGGTTCTAGGCTATAATAGTGGAATCTCCTACCAAGTGATGTTAGGATTTCTTTGTTCTTTTACCATGATAAAGATCTTTTGCAAAACTTCTTCATAGAGGGCGATCATGTGGTACACAACAATATCAACAGTTTAAGGGAAGCTCTGAAAATAAGTTGAGTCGCCTGTCAGGGCAGTGGGGTACTCGGTACCGGGTCCGGTCACAATTAAAAGAGTGGTCATGGTGGCAGCAACCCATCTTTAAAAGGGTTGTGGAAATAATGAAAGTTTGTGACACCACCTGTGGTTCTCAGTCAGGGATGACCGTTGCTGCTTTAAGGGGTCCTCTGGGGACGATGGTGTTGCAGCAAAGATGGTGTCACTTCCCACAGGTGAAGCGGTGTCCCCAGGGCTCCCCATGTATTTAGCAGGGATGGCGAATGCCGGCAAATAAATGGAGGACACAGAGTTGCAGTCTTTACCTGGTTTACTGGTGTTAAGCAGCCTCAGTCCAGAGTACCGGCAACAGGTGTAGATGGAGTCCAGGCAGCATGAAGACAAGTGGAAATCCCCTTGACAGGTCAGTTTGGGAGCCTTCCACTATGCGCTGCTCTGTAGTCCCTTGCTGCCTGTAGATCCTCTTTCTTCCCTATCCAGGGACAGTACCTGCATGGTAGGCAACTTGAGCCATTTCTTTGGGTCTCTGTCCATGGGGACTTCAGGCCCTGATTGCTGCTGTACCTCAGGTATTATGTGGGCAAGTCCCTTTTAGTTTCCTGCCCTCCGGTTTTGCTGTGGGACCTTTAGATCCTCACAACCTCAGGCTCCCAGTGCCCAGGTTCTGCGCTCAGCTTAGAGAGGCCCAGTCGCAGCCTTTCTCTAGCTCCTAAGTCCTTCTGTGCTCCTTCACTGTCTGCTACCAACTGTCAACTGTGCGCTTGTCTGCACCAGACTAACTGACTCCTCCTCCAGACCAGCATGTTTATAGGGAAGTTCCCCTTGAACCGGGTTTAGAGCTCCCCCTTCTGGCCTGGAGTCAGAATGTTTGCATGTAAGGTCACCTGCCAAAGGGATTCCTCCTGTCTCCAGGCATGGCATTACCCTCCACGATAGGAAGGCAATACCAGTGTGGTACCTGAACTCCTGGGGTGCCACAAAGTCATAATCCAAAGGAATAGAGGCTCTTCATTGATTTGTCCAAAACAAGCTTAAAAGATGTCTTGCTGCATAATGGCAGTTCAATTCCAGTTGGTTATGCAGTCCACATGAAAGAAACCTGTGACAACATGAAACAGCTGTTGAGATGCCTGAACTATCACCAACATTTGTGGCCCCTCTGTAGTAACTTAAAGGTGGTTGCCCTCTTACTTGATCTCCAGCATGGATACATAAATTATTGTGGATTTCTGTGTGAGTGGGTTAGTCGTGCAGAGAATATGACTACAATAAGGACTAGCCTCCTCAACATTCACTTCAGCCAGGGAGTAATATTATCCTGCATCTAACACTTGTTTAGCCATAAGATTTTGTTTTTCCAAACAATTTTTTTAACATTTTCAACCAAAACAAGACAGAAAGAGAGCAAGGTTAACATAAATGCAATGGCATGAAACATTCATGAAGCATAAAAGTAAAAATAGAATAAAATAAAATAATAAAACAATTAATACAGTAAATTCTTATGGAAATATTTCCAGCCAGCGAGACCATTTTTTAAAATGGCCTGATCCCAATCATCTACAGCTACAGAAAGGTTCAAAGTAGATTCCCATTTGCTCATGTATGGGGATTTTTAAATTTTTAAATCGTTATTAAACCACTGGTAGATATATTGAGTAGACCAAATATGTGCTATGACCGGAGTTGCATAAAAAAATTTGCCGGCTCCAATAATGGAGGGCGACCAGTCACCAGTGGCCTAAAAAAATCCTTTAAAATAGTAAACTGCATAAAAGCCTATGAGGGAACACCAAGCCTAACTTTAAAGTGGGTAAATGAAACAAACTTGTTACCATCAAAAAAGTCATGTAGTTTAGAGATTCCCCAGTCAGCACAACTTGAATGCAGATCAAACGAAAAAACAGTAGCCAAAAAAGAGAGGGGAAGTCTCAGCCAAAGATCCAACCTAGCAAACCCACTTTTAATTTTGAGAAATTTCTGCCATGCCACAAGAACAGCAAAGACTTAGAGGTGAATAAATTGATAATAATATTAATAAGTGGAGAATTTCTATTAAAATATGATTCCAATTCCACCCATGAAGGTGTATGATCTGCAGACCACCAATATAGACTCTGTTTAATTAATTAAAGAAATAATAGGCCTGAAACATTATGAAGACCCATACCCCCACGCAATTTATGTTTATACAGTTGACTAGAGGCTATATGAGCTCTCTTGTTGCCGCAAACAAACAGATTGAGGTGTGCCTGCAAACTGGTCAAATAGGAAGTAGAAACAAGTAAAGGAAGGGACCTGAAGATATAGAGGATATTGGGAAGAATTATTGATTTTACAATAAGGCACCTTCCCCACCACGATAATACTTTATCATCATAAAATCTAAGCTCTTTAGAAATGGAAGCAATAAGAGAATCCAAATTGCTGGGAATCAAGGAGCTAAGGTTTCTAGAAAACCTCAGACCCAAATAAACAATATCCGTCTCCGCCCAACCCTGGGGTGAAATATCCTTTATACTCTGGATTTGAGAATCAGTGAGGTTAAATTGAAAAATTTTCGACTTGGACTCGTTTATTTTAAAATACGAAAAAAAAATTTTAAGAAGGGTTTGCAAATGTGGAAGAGAATGACAGGATTGGTAAGGGACAGGAGAATATCATCAGCATATAAACTAATTTTAAATTCCTTACGATCCTAGCGAACTCCCTCAATGGAGGGATTATCTCTAATGAGCTGGGCTAATGGCTCTATGACAAGCGCCATAAGATTTTGTTACCAGCATTTCATGTTAAGTTGGGCCTAATGAAGAACTTTGTAAAGGCAACAGATAAAAATGCAAAATGTTCAAGCATTCAAACATTCAAGTATCTTATTGATACATATAACCTCTTAGTGATTGGGCCAAATTCTTGAAGTCTTACCAATGTCAAATCCCAGTAATTTTGAGACTGTTTTTTATGGCACATTATAGTTTACAATTATGGTAAATTTAGGTCGCTATCTATTGTGTTTATTTATAAGACATATCAGAAATTTGACAAAAATGTTAAAAAAAGTAGCTATTTTCAGATTTTGAATGATTATCCCTTTAATCAAGATAGTCATACCACAGAAAAACATTAATAAGCAATATTTCCCTCATGCCTGCTTTACATCAGCACCATTGTCAAAATGATATTTTATTTTGTTAGCCTTTTAGAAGGTTAAAAAATATAGCAGTATTTTTTTCATTTTTTCAAGGAAATTTACAAAATTTATTTTTTCTGAGGGACCTATCCATGTTTGAAGTGACTTTGGGGGTCAAATATATTGGAAAACCTCCAAAAGTGATACCATTTTGAAAACAGTACCCCTCGACATATTGAAAATGTCTGTCAGGTAGTTTATTTACTCTTCAGGTGATTTTCAGGAAGAAATGCAAAAGTGAAATAACAGGAACGAAAAAGTGTATTTTACCACCTAACTGTCGCTGACTTATGAACAGGCTACAACTGCCGGCAGACTCTAAGGCCACTATTTGGCCATGAATTGCCATTGCAAACATCAGGATCACACAATCATGATCCCAGGGTGCCAATGGTATTAAAGAGGAAGCCCCCATATTCTGTTAACTATTTATATGAGGTAGTCACTATTGACAGCATTATCTAAGGGGTTAAACAGATATGGACGAAGCCAACACTGATCGTGGCTGATACAGCAAGTTGACAGCTATAGAGTACAGCTGACAGCTGCTGGATTGTCGTCTGTATGGGGAGGCTAGTCTCTTATATCTCAGGTGAGTAAAAAGACATATTGGTGGTCACTAAGGGGTTAAAAAGCTGAGTAAAGCAAATAGGAATCTTTATTATATCGCGGATTCATAAGCTTCTTTAAGATGAGGAGTTTCTCCGTTTGTTGCAGGGCAAGGAAAAGACTGCATAGGTAGCATTCGCAGTAAAGGTACATTTCTTATATTCGCATCTACACATTTTTTTCACCAAACTGTGAACCACCAAGATATTGTGTGTTAGGGATGGCGAAACACACCAAATAAATAATAATAATAAGGTGCGTTCGCAGCCCGGAGTCCACTGTGTAGAGATGCTAACTGCTGCCGTGCGGCCGTGCCGTCCTTTTATAGCCGCAGCCTTCCGGGACTTTGCTGATGGCCCAATCCTAGCTGCTTGAGGACCTGAGCATGTGACCTCTGACCACCAATGAGCAGTCGTCTCACAGGCATGCTCAGATGGTGAAAAGCAGGACTTAGTCCCAGGAGCATCTGCTCGCCGCTGACTAATGCTGGTTGCTATAGCTGAACCTGGGACCGCAGCAGCAACCAGATGCACAGCATTACCCTGAGCAAGATGTTGGGACTGATGTCTCTGCTTAGCAGGATCCTCTGTGGCTGAAAAAAAATGGGAGACCACAAAGGACATGGCTCGAGCTTCCCCCTGCGCAGCGGCAGGATCTCAACACTTAACATTGTGGCTATGGAAAGATATCAAGGAATATTGAATCCGTCAATGCTTGCAGAAAACTGTTGGACAATGGTAAGAGATGATTCAATGCAGAAGTACAAGCGAAAAGAGTTATCACTGATTGAGGACCAAATTTTGCAGTGCAATTTCTGTAATTTTATAATTTACAATTGTGTTTAGACATGTTTTAGTTATTTGAATTGCTGCTAAGTTTTCTCTAAATAAATATATTGGTGTAACAAAGTATTCTGCATCTTTATATTTGCAAAAATAATGTTTCAAAGTAGGAGAAAAACTTTTTGATATAGAAACAAGAACCACTTAAAAATTTTCATTGTCAGATTTGAGTTAAGCATTGTCAGATTTGAGTTAAGGAGGCCAAAATTATTAATAAATGGCTAGTTTCTTAACTGGACCTGGCAATTTTTGAAAATATGTAGAACATACAGTTAGGGCCAGAAATATTTGGACAGTGACACAAGTTTTGTTATTTTAGCTGTATACAAAAACATGTTCAGAAATACAATTATATATACAGTGGGGCAAAAAAGTATTTAGTCAGTCAGCAATAGTGCAAGTTCCACCACTTAAAAAGATGAGAGGCGTCTGTAATTTACATCATAGGTAGACCTCAACTATGGGAGACAAACTGAGAAAAAAAAAATCCAGAAAATCACATTGTCTGTTTTTTTAACATTTTATTTGCATATTATGGTGGAAAATAAGTATTTGGTCAGAAACAAAATTTCATCTCAATACTTTGTAATATATCCTTTGTTGGCAATGACAGAGGTCAAACGTTTTCTGTAAGTCTTCACAAAGTTGCCACACACTGTTGTTGGTATGTTGGCCCATTCCTCCATGCAGATCTCCTCTAGAGCAGTGATGTTTTTGGCTTTTCGCTTGGCAACACGGACTTTCAACTCCCTCCAAAGGTTTTCTATAGGGTTGAGATCTGGAGACTGGCTAGGCCACTCCAGGAACTTGAAATTCTTCTTACGAAGCCACTCCTTCGTTGCCCTGGCGGTGTGCTTTGGATCATTGTCATGTTGAAAGACCCAGCCACGTTTCATCTTCAATGCCCTTGCTGATGGAAGGAGGTTTGCACTCAAAATCTCACGATACATGGCCCCATTCATTCTTTCATGTACCCGGATCAGTCGTCCTGGCCCCTTTGCAGAGAAACAGCCCCAAAGCATGATGTTTCCACCACCATGCTTTACAGTAGGTATGGTGTTTGATGGATGCAACTCAGTATTCTTTTTCCTCCAAACACGACAAGTTGTGTTTCTACCAAACAGTTCCAGTTTGGTTTCATCAGACCATAGGACATTCTCCCAAAACTCCTCTGGATCATCCAAATGCTCTCTAGCAAACTTCAGACGGGCCCGAACATGTACTGGCTTAAGCAGTGGAACACGTCTGGCACTGCAGGATCTGAGTCCATGGTGGCGTAGTGTGTTACTTATGGTAGGCCTTGTTACATTGGTCCCAGCTCTCTGCATTTCATTCACTAGGTTCCCCCGCGTGGTTCTGGGATTTTTGCTCACCGTTCTTGTGATCATTCTGACCCCACGGGGTGGCATTTTGCGTGGAGCCCCAGATCGAGGGAGATTATCAGTGGTCTTGTATGTCTTCCATTTTCTAATTATTGCTCCCACTGTTGATTTCTTTACTCCAAGCTGGTTGGCTATTGCAGATTCAGTCTTCCCAGCCTGGTGCAGGGCTACAATTTTGTTTCTGGTGTCCTTTGACAGCTCTTTGGTCTTCACCATAGTGGAGTTTGGAGTCAGACTGTTTGAGGGTGTGCACAGGTGTCTTTTTATACTGATAACAAGTTTAAACAGGTGCCATTACTACAGGTAATGAGTGGAGGAAAGAGGAGACTCTTAAAGAAGAAGTTACAGGTCTGTGAGAGCCAGAAATCTTGATTGTTTGTTTCTGACCAAATACTTATTTTCCACCATATTATGCAAATAAAATGTTAGAAAAACAGACAATGTGATTTTCTGGATTTTTTTTTCTCAGTTTGTCTCCCATAGTTGAGGTCTACCTATGATGTAAATTACAGACGCCTCTCATCTTTTTAAGTGGTGGAACTTGCACTATTGCTGAGTGACTAAATACTTTTTTGCCCCACTGTATAATATGGGCTGAAAGTGCACACTCCCAGCTGCAATATGATAGTTTCCACATCCAAATCGGAGAAAGGGTTTAGGAATCATAGCTCTGTAATGCATAGCGTCCTCTTTTTCAAGGGACCAAAAGTAATTGGACAATGGACTCTAAGGGCTGCAATTAACTCTGAAGGCGTCTCCCTCGTTAACCTGTAATCAATGAAGTAGTTAAAAGGTCAGGGGTGGATTCCAGGTGTGTGGTTTTGCATTTGGAAGCTGTTGCTGTGAGCAGACAACATGCGGTCAAAGGAACTCTCAATTGAGGTGAAGCAGAACATCCTGAGGCTGAAAAAAAAGAAAAAATCCATCAGAGAGATAGCAGACATGCTTGGAGTAGCAAAATCAACAGTTGGGTACATTCTGAGAAAAAAGGAATTGACTGGTGAGCTTGGGAACTCAAAAAGGCCTGGGCGTCCACGGATGACAACAGTGGTGGATGATCGCCGCATACTTAATTTGGTGAAGAAGAACCCGTTCACAACATCAACTGAAGTCCAGAACACTCTCAGTGAAGTAGGTGTATCTGTCTCTAAGTCAACAGTAAAGAGAAGACTCCATGACAGTAAATACAAAGGGTTCACATCTAGATGCAAACCATTCATCAATACCAAAAATAGACAGGCCAGAGTTAAATTTGCAGAAAAACACCTCAAGAAGCCAGCTCAGTTCTGGAAAAGTATTCTATGGACAGATGAGACAAAGATCAACCTGTACCAGAATGATGGGAAGAAAAAAGTTTGGAGAAGAAAGGGAACGGCACATGATCCAAGGCACACCACATCCTCTGTAAAACATGGTGGAGGCAACGTGATGGCATGGGCATGCATGGCTTTCAATGGCACTGGGTCACTTGTGTTTATTGATGACATAAGAGCAGACAAGAGTAGCCGGATGAATTCTGAAGTGTACCGGGATATACTTTCAGCCCAGATTCAGCCAAATGCTGCAAAGTTGATTGGACGGCGCTTCATAGTACAGATGGACAATGACCCCAAGCATACATCCAAAGCTACCCAGGAGTTCATGAGTGCCAAAAAGTGGAACATTCTGCAATGGCCAAGTCAATCTCCAGATCTAATCCCAATTGAGCATGCATTTCACTTGCTCAAATCCAGACTTAAGACGGAAAGACCCACAAACAAGCAAGACCTGAATGCTGCGGCTGTAAAGGCCTGGCAAAGCATTAAGAAGGAGGAAACCCAGTGTTTGGTGATGTCCATGGGTTCCAGACTTAAGGCAGTGATTGCCTCCAAAGGATTTGCAACAAAATATTGAAAATAAAAATATTTTGTTTGGGTTATGTTTATTTGTCCAATTACTTTTGACCTCCTAAAATACGGAGTGTTTGTAAAGAAATGTGTACAATTCCTACATTTTCTATCAGATATTTTTGTTCAACCCTTCAAATTAAACGTTACAATCTGCACTTGAATTCTGTTGTAGAGGTTTCATTTCAAATCCAATGTGGTGGCATGCAGAGCCCAACTCGCGAAAATTGTGTCACTGTCCAAATATTTCTGGCCCTAACTGTACAAGACTAAAACTTCTAATGAATGATTCTGGATAGCTAACTAAATAAAACATTTAGCAACTTAAATAGAATGAATGTTTGCCGCAAACTTCTTCTGACTACTCGTCCAAAGATTATACAATCCTAAATATACAGTGGGGCAAAAAAGTATTTAGTCACTCAGCAATAGTGCAAGTTCCACCACTTAAAAAGATGAGAGGCGTCTGTAATTTACATCATAGGTAGACCTCAACTATGGGAGACAAACTGAGAAAAAAAAATCCAGAAAATCACATTGTCTGTTTTTCTAACATTTTATTTGCATAATATGGTGGAAAATAAGTATTTGGTCAGAAACAAACAATCAAGATTTCTGGCTCTCACAGACCTGTAACTTCTTATTTAAGAGTCTCCTCTTTCCTCCACTCATTACCTGTAGTAATGGCACCTGTTTAAACTTGTTATCAGTATAAAAAGACACCTGTGCACACCCTCAAACAGTCTGACTCCAAACTCCACTATGGTGAAGACCAAAGAGCTGTCAAAGGACACCAGAAACAAAATTGTAGCCCTGCACCAGGCTGGGAAGACTGAATCTGCAATAGCCAACCAGCTTGGAGTAAAGAAATCAACAGTGGGAGCAATAATTAGAAAATGGAAGACATACAAGACCACTGATAATCTCCCTCGATCTGGGGCTCCACGCAAAATGCCAACCCGTGGGGTCAGAATGATCACAAGAACGGTGAGCAAAAATCCCAGAACCACGCGGGGGGACCTAGTGAATGAACTGCAGAGAGCTGGGACCAATGTAACAAGGCCTACCATAAGTAACACACTACGCCACCATGGACTCAGATCCTGCAGTGCCAGACGTGTTCCACTGCTTAAGCCAGTACATGTTCGGGCCCGTCTGAAGTTTGCTAGAGAGCATTTGGATGATCCAGAGGAGTTTTGGGAGAATGTCCTATGGTCTGATGAAACCAAACTGGAACTGTTTGGTAGAAACACAACTTGTCGTGTTTGGAGGAAAAAGAATACTGAGTTGCATCCATCAAACACCATACCTACTGTAAAGCATGGTGGTGGAAACATCATGCTTTGGGGCTGTTTCTCTGCAAAGGGGCCAGGACGACTGATCCGGGTACATGAAAGAATGAATGGGGCCATGTATCGTGAGATTTTGAGTGCAAACCTCCTTCCATCAGCAAGGGCATTGAAGATGAAACGTGGCTGGGTCTTTCAACATGACAATGATCCAAAGCACACCGCCAGGGCAACGAAGGAGTGGCTTCGTAAGAAGAATTTCAAGTTCCTGGAGTGGCCTAGCCAGTCTCCAGATCTCAACCCTATAGAAAACCTTTGGAGGGAGTTGAAAGTCCGTGTTGCCAAGCGAAAAGCCAAAAAATCACTGCTCTAGAGGAGATCTGCATGGAGGAATGGGCCAACATACCAACAACAGTGTGTGGCAACCTTGTGAAGACTTAGGCTACTTTCACACTAGCGTTAACTGCAAACCGTCACAAAAACGTCTTTTTGCCGAAAAAACGGATGCGTCAAAAAAGTGCAAAATGTATGCAACGCATACAGCATTTCGACGGATCCGTCTATTTGGGGATGTCTGGCCAATTAGCTAAAAAAATCCTGTTTCTGAGCATGCTCAGTAGAAAAAAACGTATTGCAGCGCTGCATTGCGTCGTACGACGTGTCTCGACGCATCCGTCGCTCATAGACTTTCATTGTAGCCAAAGACGCATGCCGATGGATGCGCCGAGACACGTTTTTTTGTCGGAGCCAAAAAACGTTGCAATCTACGTTTTTCC
This sequence comes from Ranitomeya imitator, assembly GCF_032444005.1. Lineage (NCBI taxonomy): Eukaryota > Metazoa > Chordata > Amphibia > Anura > Dendrobatidae > Ranitomeya > Ranitomeya imitator. The sequence continues at coordinate 421,715,306 of NC_091286.1, read as the reverse complement.
AGACGACGTGTCGCCTAATTTCGACGCATCCGTCGAAAGACGTATACCGACGTATGCAAATCCGTCGCAATGCGTCGCCAATACAAGTCTATGGGGAAAAAACGCATCCAGCAAAATATTTTGCTGGATGCGTTTTTTCTGCAAAACGACGCATTTTAACGTATTGCAGTTAACGCTAGTGTGAAAGTAGCCTTACAGAAAACGTTTGACCTCTGCCATTGCCAACAAAGGATATATTACAAAGTATTGAGATGAAATTTTGTTTCTGACCAAATACTTATTTTCCACCATAATATGCAAATAAAATGTTAAAAAAACAGACAATGTGATTTTCTGGATTTTTTTTTCTCAGTTTGTCTCCCATAGTTGAAGTCTACCTATGATGTAAATTACAGACGCCTCTCATCTTTTTAAGTGGTGGAACTTGCACTATTGCTGACTGACTAAATACTTTTTTGCCCCACTGTAGCTTTCTAATATGTAAGGAAGATGCATATAAATTGATGTGGTCTGCAAAAAGGGGCATGACTTGTCCCAAAAATGTTACTGTCCTAAATCTCCTTAAAGCAGTTTTGAAAATTAAGTATACAGTAATGACAGCATTAACCCCTTCATCACCAAACCTGTTTTAACATTCCTGACTAGGCCAAATTTTGCTGTTTTCAATAGCAACAAATTATGACATTGTAACTCTGGAATGCTTCAACATTTCCCAGTGATTTTTCATGACATTTTGTACTTCATTATAGTGATCAATTTTGTTTGTTACGATGTGCATTTATTTATGAAAATATTGAAACTTTAACAAAATTTTAAAACTGCACAATTCTCATACTGTAAATTTTTATGATCTTAAATCAGATAGTTACACCACAAAAAATAGTTAATTAAGAGCAGCTACTTCAGCATCATTTTTGAAACATAGTTTTATTTTGTTAGGAAGTTAAAAGTATTAAAAGCTTATCAGAAATGTTTCATTTTTGCAACAAAATGTAGAAAACTAATTTTTGTATGTACCACATTTTAAGTGACTTTCAGTAGCCCGTATGACAGAAAATATACAAAAGTGAAATCGTTTTAAAAACTTGATCCTTCAGAGTGCTCAACACCACATTCAAAACATTTGGTAATCATTGAAGTGCTTCACAGGAATAAAGTACATATGAAAGGAAAAAATTAAAAATTATATTTTTACCACAAAAATGTTGCTTTAGCCCCAAATTTTTAATTTTCAAAAGCGTGACAGGAGAAAATTAACCACAAATTTTGTTGTTCTCCTGAGTATCCTGATACCTCATACACTCTCTGTCAGAAGTTATGTCGCTTATCCATGTTATGTAAATAAAAGCTTATAACCTGACGTTAAATTCATCCATTGGTTGTATAAATTTTTCTTTTGAAAGCTGAAACCCTCCTAAATGTGGTTTGGTTTAAGAAAATAAATTGTCATCAATGCAGAAATATTGATCAGTTAATGTACCCAGAATGATCAGATTTTGGAATGCCAAAACTTCGATAAGCGACATAACTTCTGTCAGAGAGTTTATGTGATGGAAAACTACTATTTGGGCACTCAGCATGGCTTGGTAGGGAAAGAGTGCCATCTGACTTTTCAAGCACAAAATTGGCTGGATTAGAGAGTGGACACCATGTCCTGTTTGCAGAGCCCCTGATGTGCCTTGTGATATAGCAATCACTAGTGGGCTGTGGTATGCTCGCTTGGTAGCGATATTGGAACACAGGAAAAGATTCCTTTTAACCAAGTCCTCAGCTCTGGTTTATTACAGCCTCATAAACCACTTTATAACCCCTGGTAAGCATGTGAACAACACAGAATCCACAAACAGTCTATTCCAGTCAGTTCTGTTCACACTGCTCCAATGCCTGATGTCCGTCAGGACACCATGCCCAGGCTCTGAGTTACCTGGCTAACAGCACCTCAGGGTTCCCAGCCTGGCTTCCTCTGGCTCTTGTCTGTAGTCCAGACCTTCCACAGCACCAGCCAGCTCCAATCTCACACGTGGACTTTTTTTTCCATGTGCTGCACACAGGATACAAATAGGACCTTCCTGTCCTTACAGGAGCACACCCCTTGGGAGGTGTGTGGTTATCAAGTCCCACCCATCACTTCTGGTAAACCCTAACTCCAGCCCTTTACTAAAAATGCAGGTTCGTGGGACTACAAGACCAGTCACCTGTCCTGGATTCAGACCGCAGCAGACTTCTCTCTGTGCGATAAACACCTATTCCTCAGTACACCACTAGTTGGTACATCACAGCCTAAACAGTGGAAACCCTTCACAAGTGACCACATTTTTTAAACTACATCCCTCAAGGAATTTATCTAGAGTTGTGCTGAGCACCTTGAATCCACAGGTGTTTCACACAAATTTGGAAATGGACAGTACAATTTTTGTACAATTTTCCAAACCAATATCCCATATCTGGTGAAAAAACTACTGTTTTGGTGCAACACATGGCTTGGAAGGAAAGGAGCAGCATTTGACCTTGGAGCACAAAATTGGCCGAAATAGATAGCAGATGACATTTTGCATTTGCAGAGCCTCTATGGTGCCAAAACAGCAAAATCCCCGACATTTGACCCCATTTTGGAAAGTACTCCTCTTGAGGAATTCATTCAGGGGTGTGGTGAGCATTTCAAACCCAAAAATGATTCACAAAATCATGTAACATTGGGCTAAATGTTATTACCTAAAACTGTTTAAATATGTTTGTAATATAATCGTGCTAATATACTTACCAATCACAATCTTCGAGCTCCGCTCTGGTCCTCTTCTGACTCATGTGGCTTCTATTCTGAGTTACTAGTTCTCACTTATTTATCAGCCATAAGTTGTTCTTTTTATCCATGCCTTAAGGGGCCTTATTCTGATGTGCCATAGGCTTTCATTATAAAAACAACTGTTGTCTCACACAGAAATAATAGTTGATCTGGTGACTCAGAATAGAAGTCACATGAGTGAGAAGAGGACCAGAGTGGAGCTGGAAACCTGAGAAGAAGGAGATGGGTAAGCATATGAATACCCTTACATTCAATTGCAAACACATTTGGTTCATTTATTGCATGCAACTAATTGTATTGCTCATTTCAACGAGAAGCAACATCTCTGTATATATAGTAGCTGAAGTATGTAAAATATTTTCTTTCAGTTGAATTTGTAATTGAAATTACAGAAAAAGAGCTATGTATGCTTTCATGTGAAGGTCAGCTAAAAGTATGGTTAGGTCCCATGCACGTGCTTGGATGCGATATTATGACCATACAATTTGGAGATTGTACAATGTCATAATATTGGTATCTGCACGAGTTCTTACTCTAAAAAATACTGTGTATCAATATTTATGACTCTATAAATTTTATGCAATTAAATTGTGATATATCTCTTATCTCTTAGAGTCCAAATGACCATTATAAGTGTACCCTTCATGTCTGGCTAACATCATTTCAATTTTGGTAATTTTTTAATGGATCAAAACCTATAATATGAAATGATTGTTAGTGTTGATTTATAGAAGAAGTTCAGGTGTAAACACTAGCTCTTACATGATAAAATAATTCAAGCAACAGAAAATATATATTATCCAAAACACACACAGAACAATAACTCATGGATGAAGCAAGATATTGATTTGGTAAAAACCCTCATCTTCTGAGTCATTTGTCAAGTAAATGACTACATTTTCAGCAGACACACCATCTAGTGAGAAGAAAAGGTTTAGTGTAAACAAATATTGATTTTATAACTGTTAGCTTTTTACATTATATAAATAAAATCAAAAGAAAATTAAATATACTTTAACTGAAATGCATTCGGAAGCATTGGGATGACATCAAGAGACGATCAAAAGTACAAGAGTCACAAACTAGTCCAAGGCCATCAGTGCATTAATAGATATTTTCTTCAGTTTCTTGTTTTATTCTTTTTGACTATTTTTACCATTATAATTGGTGCTCAGATTGACTTTTTTGTGCATACAGGTGTATCACTTTAATGTCACAAAGAGACCCATACATAGCTCTAAGTTGAATTCCTCTTTCCGAAGAGAGTGTCATCTCTTTCAGGGCCTTTCTAGTCTCTGATAGTAAGACTAAATGACCATTATAAGTGTACCCTTCATGTCTGACTAATATTTTAATTTTGGATCTAAATCTATAATATGAAATAATTGTTAACGTTGATTCATTAAGGAATTTCTGGTGTAAACACTAGCTCTTACATGCTACAATAATTCAAGTAACACATAAAATATATATTATCCAAAGCACAAACAATGATAACTCATGGATAAAGCAATGTATCGATTTGGTAAAAACCCTCATCTCCTGAGTCATTTGTCAAATAAATGACTACATTTTCAGGAGCCACACCATCTAGTGAGAAGAAAAGGTTTAGTGTAAACAGATATTGATTTTATAACTGTTAGCTTTTTACAATCTACAGTATAAATAAAATCAAAAAAGAAAATTAAATATACTTTATCTGAAATACAACTCAGAAGCATTGTGATGACATCAAGAGACCATCAAAACCACAACAGTCACAAACTAGTCCAAGACCATTAGTGCAGTAATAGATATTTCATTTTTTTTTTATCTTATGCTTTTTAACTATTGTTGCTGTATATTTGGTGCTCAGGCATTTTTTTGTCCATGCAGGTGTATTACTTTAAAGTCACGAAGAGGCCCATACATAATTCATAGTCAAAGTCGTCTTTTCAAAGATTATGCCATCTCTTTCAGGGCCTTTCTAACTCCTGGCAGTAACGGTAGAACAACAATTCCCCTAGAAATATTTGTGAGAATAGATTTACTTGTACATACTGTTAGGGGTCGAGTTCCCGCCTCTGCACAGGGGGAATCTCGAGCCATCTCCACTGTGGTCTCCCATTCTTCTCCTGCTGCAGTGGAGTCTGCTCAGCGGAAACGTTGGTCCCAATGTCTCGCTCAGTCTGACTCTGTGCAAAGGGTTACTGCTGCCCTTCCTGCTTCTGCCATTGTAGCCAGTACTGGGCAGCGGCAAGCAGATGTTTTTGGGACTAAGTCCTGCTTTTCCCCTTCTCAGCATGCCCAGGGTAAGATCTCTCATTGGAGATCAAGGGTCACATGCTTAGATACTGCAGCTAATCCCATTGGTCCTCTAGGAAGGTCCTGAAGGTGCTCAACTTCTGTGGCAGCCTCCCATTGGTCCTTCTGGGAAGGTCCTGTGCTTGATACAGCTATAAAAGGTTTGCATGACCGCACGGCCATGCGCTAGTATCAATCCAAGTATGTGCTTTGCGCCAGTGTGGTTATGTGTGAATGTATTCAGGGACCCAGCTAAAATAAGCCCCTAGAATACCAGCACCTCCGGTGAGGAGATTGTATTTATGTATTCAGGGACCCGACTGAAATAAGCCCCTAGAATACCGTCACCTCTGGTGAGGAGATTGCGTGTTTGCATAACCACTGACTGCTATCAGTGCGACAGTAAGCTTGTGCTCCTGTGAGGCTAACAGGGCGCAGTGCTTTCCTTTCATGGCTACTCTGTGAAGTAACAGAGCTAGTCTATACCGCCAAACAGTGCCACCATTCACTAGCAGCAAGTTCCTCCTGCACAGTGGACCCTGGGCTGCAAACGCACCAATTATAATAAACATCTATATTTACTCGGTGCATTCCGCTAGCCCTAACAGAATAATAGTGCCAGGGTCTGGCTAGTAAATGGCGGGCGATCAGCGACTACAGTGGTACATCCAGCAGCTGGAGGGTAGGTTGGGGGCTCTAGAACACACAACCTCAGCTGTGGATGTTACCGCAGTCGCTGTTCAGGCTGCGAGTGTAGCTGCAGCCAGTTTGTCCTCTGCCACCCCTGCTCCGACTTTATCCCATGTCCCGCTTCCAGACAAGTTTGCAGGTGACAGTAAGCTATGTCGGGGATTCATGAGTCAGTGCTCCATACATCTAGAGCTTCTGGCTGCACGTTTTCCTATGGAACGGGCAAAAGTGGGATTTATTTCATCCCTTTTGTCGGGCAGGGTGCTGGAGTGGGCAACGCCGCTGTGGGAGCGTGATGATGGTGTGGTGCAGAGTGCTCCTCTCTTCCTGGACGCTCTGAAACAGGTCTTTATAGGACCTCATGTCACCCATGATACCGTGCTCCAATTGTTGGCAATTACACAGGGTTCATCCGTGGTCAGCCAGTTTTCCGTCCAATTCCGGACTCTGGTCTCTGAGCTGGAGTGGCTGGATAAAGTCATTTTTCCGGTGTTCTGGAAAGGACTGGCAGACCATGTGAAGGATGCCTTGGCCACCAGGGAGATTGACGCCACACTGGAGGAGCTAATTTCTATATGTACCCGCATTGACCTTCATTTTAACGAGCGCAGGTTAGAGCGGACCCAGTGTACGCAGAGGTTTCGGCTGGCTCCCACCTTCGCCAGAGCTCTAGAATCTTTCGTTCAGGTGTGCGACTCCCATGAGGCCATGGAGGTTTCTTGATCGGGACCAAAGTATTGGACCGCTCGAGTACCCATGATTTGTAAAAATTGCCAACAGCTAGGACATTATGCCAATAAATGTCCACGGCGGTCGGGAAAACAATCGCGTCTAATAACCATTGGAGGAGGTTCACTAGACACAGCGGCATTTTCCTCCAAGCTGTCCTTTAAAGGGACGCTGGAGCAGAGGGGAATTTCATGTCGTCTGCTTTTGCTCAGCGCCATGCAATACCTCTGGTGATGCTCGCCTGCCGGTGACTGTCAGAGTAGTGAATGGGTTGACACTTCCCTCACAAATCACACACCAGACTGTCCCTTTCATGTTATCTATGTCCCCTTCCCACCAGGAAATTATTTCCCTTCTTGTCCTTCCCGAGGGAATGGACGAGATTCTGCTTGGAATACCCTGGCTCCGTTTCCACTCCCCACATACAGAGTGGACTTCAGGGAGGATATTGGGTTGGAGTGAATCATATAAGGGCAGATGTGTGAGGGAGTGTGTTCAGGTTTCCACTACCAACATACCTGCAGATCTTTCTTCCCTTCCCAAGTGCTATTGGTCCTATGCAGACGTATTCTCCAAAAAGGCTGCGGAGACCCTTCCTCCTCACCGCCCCATGACTGTCCTATTGATCTCATGCCTGGAGCAGAACCTCCTCGGGGATGGGTTTATCCCCTCTCTCTCCCGGAAACGGAGGCTATGTCACAATACATCCAGGAGAATTTGGCAAGTGGGTTCATTAGGAAGTCAGTGTCACCTGCAGGGGCGGGGTTTTTCTTTGTGCAGAAGAAGAATGGAGAATTATGTCCATGCATAGATTACAGGGGTCTTAACGCCATCACCGTTAAGAATATGTACCCGATGCCCATGATTTCTGAGCTCTTTGTTAGGCTACGGGGAGCAAGGGTATTTACCAAATTAGATCTGTGGGATGCTTATAACCTGATTCACATCCGTGAGGGGGACGAATGGAGGACGGCTTTTAATACCAGGGATGGGCACTATGAGTATCTGGTGATGCCCTTTGGGCTCTGTAATGCCCCAGCCATTTTCCAAGACTTTGTTAACGATATCTTCTGGGATATACTCTCCTCCTCGGTTGTAGTCTATCTGGATGATATTCTCATCTTCTCTCCAGATATTGACTCCCACTGGAGAGATGTTGGCAGAGTCTTCGACCTCTTACGGGCAAATTCCCTCTATGCAAAGTTGGAGAAGTGTATGTTTGAGCAGGAGTCTTTACCTTTCCTGGGCTATATCATCTCCGCCCAGGGATTGGCTATGGATCCTGCCAAACTACAGGCTGTGATGGACTGGCAAGAAGCTCATTTTCTTAAAGCGGTGCATCGCTTTATGGGGTTCATCAATTACTACCACCAGTTCATTCCCCCCTTCTCAACTTTGGTAGCTCCCTTGGTAGCCCTCACCAAGAAGGGAGCAAATCCCAAATTGTGGTCTGAGGAGGTCTCCAATGCTTTCTCTTCCATTAAGTCTCATTTTGCTAGTGCTCCTATCCTACATTGTCCCGATGTTGATAAGCCGTTTATAATGGAGGTGGATGCCTCATCCGTTGGTGCTGTAGCAATCCTCTTCCAAAAGGATGCTCAAGGTCGGAAGCATCCTTGCTTCTTCTTCTCCAAGACCTTCACACCAGTGGAGAGGACTTATTCCATCTAGGACAGGGAGTTACTAGAAATGAAATTGGCCTTCTTGGAGTGGAGACATCTTTTGGAAGGGGCTCGTTTTTCCTTCCAAGTCTTCACCGACCACAAAAATTTGGTATATTTACAAACAGCCCAGCGGCTAAATTCTCGTCGGGCCAGATAGTCCTTGTTCTTCTCCCGGTTCCATTTCACCCTCCATTATCTCGCTGGGGAGATGAACATTCGTGCTGACGCCCTCTCTCACTTCGTTGTGTCTTCTGAGGAGGAGGAAGGGGAGCCTCGGCTTATTATTCCTTCTGAGAGCCTGAGAACCGTAGCTCCGGTTTCGCTAGAGTCAGTGCCTCCGGGCAAGACTTTTTTACCTATTAACTTGTGACCGGAGGTTCTCTCTTGGGCTCATTCGTCCAGGGTGGATGGACATTTTGGGACAAAGAGGACATCTGAGCTCCTGGCGAGGACATACTGGTGGCCGCATATGGTCCGTGACATCGGAGGTTATATTCGGGCGTGTGTCTCTTGCGCCAAAAATAAGTCTCCTCGACAATGGTCAGCTGGGTTACTTTATCCCTTGCCGGTAGCAGACAGGCTCTGGGAGATGGTCGGGATGGACTCGGTGATGGGCTTGCCCAAGTCTCGTGGCTGTACCATCATTTGGGTTATCACCGATCATTTTTCTAAAATGGTGCACTTGGTGCCGCTTGCACTGCTACCTTCTGCATGGGCCTTGGCAGCATTGTTTATAAAACACATCTTCTGCCTACACGGTATGCCGGACAAAATTGTTAGTGACCGGGGTCCCCAGTTTGCATCTCGGTTCTGGAGAGAGCTTTGTCGTCTTCTCAGCATTGAGTTGAATCTCTCTTCTGCATATCATCCCGAGACGAATGGGTTGGTAGAGAGGGCCAACCAAACCTTGGTCACATATCTGCGACATTTTGCCTCAACCAGGCAGGATGACTGGGCATCCTTACAATCGTGGGCGGAGTTTGCGCTGAACAACGCCGTAGTCGACTCCACTGGACAGACCCCATTCCTCCTTAACTATGGTCAGCATCCGCGGGTACGTGTGCCTATGCCCGTGTCTTCCGCAGACTCCAGGGTTGCATACTGGGCTGTGGAGGCAGGGGACATTTGGGACCGTACTCAGGATGCCATTTGGGCCTCCAAGGAGAGAATGAGGTCCTCCGCCGATGCACATCGGCACCCTGCTCTCACCTTTGCTCCTTGCGACTTAGTGTGGCTCTCCGCCCGTAACATCAGGCTGCGAGTTGGGTCCAATAAGTTTGCACCTCGCTACTTGAGCCCTTTCAAGGTCCTCGAAGAGGTTAACCCTGTGGTCTACCATTTGGCCCTTCAGTCACGCCTGGGTATCAACGACACCTTTCATGTGTACAAGAAGAAAACAGAAGGCTGACAGCACTCACAAACTGGGGCACCCGTCCAAGTCCAGGGAACCTTCCAGGACCATCAGAGATTCAAGTGATAAAGTAACAGTGCTCCATCCATATGTATAATTCAAAAGGATAAATTTATTTTGCCATATAGTAGCAACGTTTCGACCAAGTAGATCTTTAGCAAGCATACAATAAAGTGCACAGGTCCAGCTTTAAATAGTGTGTGTGCCACACAGGGTACCAATCACCATCAAGCCGCCCACCACCCATTAATGAATACATTCCAATACAAAAAACAGATATCTAACATATCTATAATAAAAATCCCCAACTGCCAATACATCCACTATATATCTCCAATAAATAATCCCCACAAGATGGTTATTCACATAATATATTATCAGCATCTCAAGCAATCGGGTTCCAGCATAGGGGTCGTCATGGAAACATCGACCAATCCGTGTAGATCCATGTGGAGTTTGTAAATATAGCGGAGCCAATGGATTTCCATCTTGAATTATACACCTGGATGGAGCGCTGTTACTTTATCACCTTTCATGTGTACTTCTTGAAGCCCGTATACATGTCCCAGTTTTCCGAGTCATCTGCTGGGACATCAGGTTCGTCTACTGATAATTACAAGGTGAACGCTACTTTGGGGTGCAAGGTGGTATGTGGCAAAAAATTTAATTTGGTGGACTGGAAGGGTTATGGTCCTGAGGACAGGTCCTGGGAGCCTGCTGAGCACATTAAGGCTCCGCAGCTTATTGCCACCTTCAAGCGCGGTGAGGTCCAAGGAGGGGGGCGCTAGGAGGTGGGGTAATGTTAGGGGTCGAGTTACCGCCTCTGCACAGGGGGAATCTCGAGCTATCTCCGCTGCGGTCTCCCATTCTTCTCCTGCTCAGCGGAGACGTCAGTCCCAACATCTCGCTCAGTCTGACTCTGTGCAAAGGGTTACTGCTGCCCTTCCAGCTTCTGCCATTGTAGCCAGTACTGGGCAGCGGCGAGCAGATGTTTTTGGGACTAAGTCCTGCTTTTCCCCTTCTCAGTATGCCCAGGGTAAGATCTCTCGTTGGAGATCAAGGGTCACATGCTTAGATACTGCAGCTAATCCCATTGGTCCTCTAGGACGGTCCTGAAGGTGCTCAACTTCTGTGGCAGCCTCCCATTGGTCCTTCTGGGAAGGTCCTGTGCTTGCTGCAGCTATAAAAGGTTTGCATGACCGCACGGCCATGTGCTAGTATCAATCCAAGTATGTGCTTTGCGCCAGTGTGATTATGTGTGAATGTATTCAGGGACCCAGCTGAAATAAGCTCCTAGAATACTGGCACCTCTGGTGAGGAGATTGTATGAATATTCAGGGACCCGGCTGAAATAAGCCCCTAGAATACCGGCACCTCTGGTGAGGAGATTGCGTGTTTGTATAACCACTGACTGCTATCAGTTCGGCAGTAAGCTTGTGCACCTGTGAGGCTAACAGGGCGCAGTGCTTTCCTTTTACGGCTACTCTATGAAGTAACAGAGCTAGTCTATAGCCAAACAGTTCCACCATTCACTAGCAGCAGGTTCCTCCTGCACGGTGGACCCCAGACTGCGAACGCACCAATTATAAATAAACGTCTATATTTACTCGGTGCGTTCCGCTAGCCCTAACACATACATTTTTTCTCAATTATGCAGCAGGAGGTGCTTTACTCGTAATTGTTACTTCCACAGTGTTATAAATAGACCCAGTCAGGTGATAAGAAGAAAATCCAAACAAATTTAAAATAAAACAATGTATTTTTATGAATTTAAGTAAATATAAAAACAATTAAAAAAGGGGCAAAAAGCCTCCAAAAAGGAGGGGAAACAAAGCAGCCAATTGAAGGAATATGTAGGTAAAAATGGGGAGGCAAATAAAGAAAAAGGATTGGGAGCTTGATATTCATACAATCCTAGTTCAATGCAAATGGAAGCTGGATAAATAAAGATGAAGTTAAAAATAATGGCACTACTAATAGTGTCCCCTTTAAATTATATACCTTATGGATCAATCCTCTTTAATAATATACATCAGTGCAGTCCCATCATGGGTTCTGCAGAATACACAAGGAGCAGGGAACTCATTATAGAACATTTGTCTTAAAATTGCCAGATCCTTAACCAAAACTGTATTAGACTAAATGTCCATTGTTTACCTACCCAAGGATAATCACAAGGCGGAGTGCTGCGTTCCACTCACACCTCATCAATTTTTTATTTTTTTTTATTCCAGCCACACTCAGAAGGCACAAACATCAGTTTCATCCAATACCATTAGTAGATGTAAGGAAAGTAGCACAGGTAGTTGACTGAAAGTGAATGCCAGACTGCCTGTCTGGGGGCCTTACTTACACGGGAAACCCACCAGATGGTCACGAAAACTTGAAGTTTCCACATTTCAAAAATTAAAGTTCACACGCTGCTAAAGTGGCATCAATTTCCACAGGAGAAACAATATAATAGGCATCTGACACACCTTCTACTACATTAGCATATATATTTTAAATTATGTTTATCATGTGACTATTAAGCTTAGAAAACCTATTGTATGAAACACGACCCACAGTTATACCGTATATACTCGAGTATAAGCCGAGATTTTCAGCCCAAATTTTAGGGCTGAAAGTGCCCCCCTCGGCTTATACTCGAGTCACGGTAGCGGTGGGGTCGGCGGGTGAGGGGGTGAGGGCGCTGAGGCATACTTACCTAGTCCCAGCGATCCTCGCGCTGTCCCTGCCGTCCCACGGGCTTCGGCGCTGCAGTTTCTTCCTCTCTTCAGCGGTCACGTGGGACCGCTCATTACAGAAATGAATAAGCGGTTCCACCTCCCATAGGGGCGGAGCCGCTTATTCATTTCTCTAATCAGCGGTGCCGGTGACCGCTGATAGAGAAAGAAGCTGCGGCACCGAAGACAGGAGGGGACAGCGCGAGGATCGCCAGGACTAGGTGAGTATAGCATATTCACCTGTCCTCGTTCCAGCCGCCGGGCGCCGATCCATCTTCCCGGCCGGCGCCTCCATCTTCCCGGCGTCTCTGCTCTCTGACTGTTCAGGCAGAGGGCGCGATGACGCATATAGTGTGCGCGGCGCCCTCTGCCTGATCAGTCAGAGCAGAGACGCCGGGAAGATGGAGGCGCCGGAACGAGACGCCGGGAGCTGCAATCAAGGGAGGTGAGTATGTGTTTTTTTTCTTTATTGCGGCAGCGGCGGCACAAATTTATGTGGAACATCTATGGGGCACAGTGAACGGTGCAGAGCACCGTATAAGGCACAGCTATGGGGCACAGTGAACGGTGCAGAGCACCGTATATGGCACAGCACAGCTATGGGGCACAGTGAACGGTGCAGAGCACCGTATATGGCACAGCACAGCTATGGGGCACAGTGAACGGTGCAGAGCACCGTATATGGCACAGCACAGCTATGGGGCACAGTGAACGGTGCAGAGCACCGTATATGGCACAGCACAGCTATGGGGCACAGTGAACGGTGCAGAGCACCGTATATGGCACAGCACAGCTATGGGGCACAGTGAACGGTGCAGAGCACCGTATATGGCACAGCACAGCTATGGGGCACAGTGAACGGTGCAGAGCACCGTATATGGCACAGCACAGCTATGGGGCACAGTGAACGGTGCAGAGCACCGTATATGGCACAGCACAGCTATGGGGCACAGTGAACGGTGCAGAGCACCGTATATGGCACAGCACAGCTATGGGGCACAGTGAACGGTGCAGAGCACCGTATATGGCACAGCACAGCTATGGGGCACAGTGAACGGTGCAGAGCACCGTATATGGCACAGCACAGCTATGGGGCACAGTGAACGGTGCAGAGCACCGCATATGGCACAGCACAGCTATGGGGCACAGTGAACGGTGCAGAGCACCGCATATGGCACAGCACAGCTATGGGGCACAGTGAACGGTGCAGAGCACCGCATATGGCACAGCACAGCTATGGGGCACAGTGAACGGTGCAGAGCACCGCATATGGCACAGCACAGCTATGGGGCACAGTGAACGGTGCAGAGCACCGCATATGGCACAGCACAGCTATGGGGCACAGTGAACGGTGCAGAGCACCGCATATGGCACAGCACAGCTATGGGGCACAGTGAACGGTGCAGAGCACCGCATATGGCACAGCACAGCTATGGGGCACAGTGAACGGTGCAGAGCACCGCATATGGCACAGCACAGCTATGGGGCACAGTGAACGGTGCAGAGCACCGCATATGGCACAGCACAGCTATGGGGCACAGTGAACGGTGCAGAGCACCGCATATGGCACAGCACAGCTATGGGGCACAGTGAACGGTGCAGAGCACCGTATATGGCACATCTATGGGGCACAGTGAACGGTGCAGAGCACCGTATATGGCACATCTATGGGGCACAGTGAACGGTGCAGAGCACCATATATGGCACAGCTATGGGGCACAGTGAACGGTGCAGAGCACCGTATATGGCACAGCACAGCTATGGGGCACAGTGAACGGTGCAGAGCACCGTATATGGCACAGCTATGGGGCACAGTGAACGGTGCAGAGCACCGTATATGGCACATCTATGGGGCACAGTGAACGGTGCAGAGCACCGTATATGGCACAGCTAGGGGGCACAATGAACGGTGCAGAGCACTATATGGTTCACACCTATGGGGAAATATGAACGGTGCAGAGCACTATATGGTTCACACCTATGGGGAAATATGAACGGTGCAGAGCACTATATGGCACAGCTATGGGGAAATAATGATCTATTTTTATTTTTGAAATTCACCGGTAAATGCTGCATTTCCACCCTAGGCTTATACTCGAGTCAATAAGTTTTCCCAGTTTTTTGTGGCAAAATTAGGGGGGTCGGCTTATACTCGGGTCGGCTTATACTCGAGTATATACGGTAAATTAAATATGTATTAGTGCAACAAAACGTAGAACAGAACAGTAAACAATAAAATTTCTCAACATGAAAAAATTGCGGGAGGTGGGAGGTGACAATATGATGTAAAAAATGTCTGCCTAAAAAGCAAAAAAAAACAAAAACAGGCAGAGATGCTTACCTGTCTAAATGGGCCTCAATACAATTGCACTACCAGGGTGTAGAAGACCCAAGTAAAATGACAACTGCACAGGTGCAATAATACCAAATGAAGCAGCCAGCCTTCAATCAGGGATTGGCCGTGTGGTACACCAATGCAAATACTCTGTATGTGGCAATGTTCACACAAGGAATGCAGAGCATCTGGTTCTCAGCCTATTAATGACGCGCTAAGGCGGGCTGCCCAGTGCTAACTATGATGCATCGTGTGAGAACAGAGGCCACAGTTTACAGAACCATTTGGGCCAAACTGCACCCTGAAAAAAAGCAGCATGATGGAAAAGAATATGTAAAATTGCCTAGTATGAATATAATAGGAATAACATTTCATTACATGATAAAGATTAATACATTAATAATAGAATTCCGTGATTAGAAGGAATATGATTCCAGAGTAAACTCTGACAGTTGAAGACCAGCAAATATGATAACATAAAACAAAAGTTAAATTTAAAAAAACTGACCGTCACATCCAAACAGATCAAGTGTGAACAGGTGCTGAACCTAGAGTCACCAACTCGTACACAGTCAAATAAATAAGGCAGCACACTGTAGTGCTAAAACATGCAAACATGAAACATGAAAGTTGAACTGCATTACTGCATTAGAAATATGAAAAAATGAGAGCGTTTAGCGCATAAATTGGCCAATTCATGTGTACCTGGTAGCCACATTAGGGCATCTCTTTTATACCAGGTCCTACACTTTCCTTTCCTCGCTGGGAATAAACATCTTCATCTGAATGGGTACCTGTGAAACCTCTTCTTAGACTAAGGCTGCCATCACACTAGCAGTATTTGGTCAGTATTTTACATTAGTATTTGTAAGCCAAAACCAGGAGTGGGTGATAAATGCAAAAGTGGTGCATATGTTTCTATTATACTTTTCCTCTAATTGTTCCACTCCTGGTTTTGGCTTACAAATACTGATGTAAAATACTGACCAAATACTGCTAGTGTGATGGCAGCCTAAATTTCTCTCTCTCTCTGTGGAGGGGTAATGGACCTGCTGCGATTAAAACACCTGTGGCTAGAAGGCGGAGTGCTCGGTCAGAAGGCTGGTGAATACAAATTTTAAAAAACTGACCGTCACATCCAAACATAGATCAAGTGTGAACAGGTGCTGAACCTAGAATCACCAACTCGTACACAGTCAAATAAATAAGGCAGCACACTGTAGCGCTAAAACATGCAAACATGAAACATGAAAGTTGAACTGCATTACTGCACTAGAAATATGAAAAAAATAGAGCGTTTAGCGCATAAATTGGCCAATTCAAGTGTACCTGGTAGCCACATTAGGGCATCTCTCTTATACCAGGTCCTACACTTTCCTTTCCTCGCTGAGAATAAACGTCTTCATCTGAATGGGTACCTGTGAAACCTCTTCTTAGACTAAATTTCTCTCTCTCTGTGGAGGGGTAATGGACTTCCTGTGATTAAAACACCTGTGGCTAGGAGGCGGAGTGCCCGGTCAGAAGGCTAGTGAATACAAATTTTTAAAAAAATGAACGTCATATCCAAGCATAGATCAAGTGTGAACAGGTGCTGAACCTAGAGTCACCAACTTGTACACAGTCAAATAAATAAGGCAGCACACTGTAGCGCTAAAACATGCAAACATGAAACATGAAAGTTGAACTGCATTACTGCACTAGAAATATGAAAAAATTAGAGCGTTTAGCGCATAAATTGGCCAATTCAAGTGTACCTGGTAGCCACATTAGGGCATCTCTCATACCAGGTTCTACACTTTCCTTTCCTCGCTGAGAATAAACGTCTTCATCTGAATGGGTACCTGTGAAACCTCTTCTTAGACTAAATTTCTCTCTCTCTGTGGAGGGGTAATGGACCTGCTGCGATTAAAACACCTGTGGCTAGGAGGCGGAGTGCTCAGTCAGAAGGCTAGTGAATACAAATTTTAAAAAAAATGACCATCACATCCAAACATAGATCAAGTGTGAACAGATGGTGAACCTAGAGTCACCAACTCGTACACAGTCAAAGAAATAAGGCAGCACACTGTAGCGCTAAAACATGCAAACATGAAACATGAACTGCATTACTGCACCTGCACTACTGCATTACCTGTGAAACGCTCTCATTTTTTCATATTTCTAGTGCAGTAATGCAGTTCAACTTTCATGTTTCATGTTTGCATGTTTGAGCGCTACAGTGTGCTGCCTTATAAAACAAAAGTTAGTGGTATTCGGATGTAGAATCAGTGTCCGTGTCTACAGTGGGAAAGCATATTACACAAATGAGGACAATATCATATAACACACCAGGCAACATGAGGTAGTAAGTTGCAAGTTATAAGGTGAAATGTGCTAGTAAAATGAAAAAGAGATAAAGTGCCAAGTAGTGCTATGTGCTGCTTACCAGCTCTCAAGATTCACACACACAACTATAGTGACATCAATTTCCATGAAGTAAAAATATTACAACAGGCCTCTGACACACCTTCCACCACAGGCAACCCACCAGATGGAGACTCAACTTGGAGTCTCTACATTTCAAAAAATAATTGTCATGCACCACTAAAGTGACACCAATTTCCACAGGTTAGAAACAGTATAATAGGTCTCTCACACATCTTCCACTACAGACAACCCACCAGATGGAGACTTAACTCAGAGTCTTAGGCTGGGTTCACATTGCGTTAAACCTTTCCATTAGATGGACTAAGTTACACTGCGGCATAACGCGGTGTAACACAGTCCGTTAACGCCGCCATTTAATCCAATGTCGGATGCATCGCTAGCGCACGCCCACAATGGGCGTGCGCTATCGAAGTGCCATCATTGAGTGACGGACCCCGAGACACGGGCTGCAGCATTTCTGGGTCAGTCACCGCTAGCACAGATAGAGCTAGCAGATGCTCTATCTGCGCTAGCGCGCTGTCATACTGGCGCTTGCGTTAACAGCAGCCTGTTAATGTATGTGTTGATCGGGCTGCTGTTAATGCAATGTGAACCGGGCCTTAACATTTCAAAATATAATTGTCACACACCACTAAAGTGACACCAATTTCCACAGAGTAAAAATTTTGTAATAGGCCTCTGACATACCTTCCATCACAGGCAACCCACCAGATGGAGACCAAACTTAGAGTCTCCACATTTTAAAAGATTGCTGTTGTTCCTGCTGCAGATGTTACAAACAGGCACAGAATACACCACAAAGGTGCCACAGACTGAAAAAATGTGAGATCCATGCAAGACACCAAAAACAACACCATCACCCAGTCTGCCAAGTCTGCGAAAGTTAGGCGGTCTACATTTTCAGAGGACAGCCGGATTCACTTATCTGCCAGGACACCACCAGCAGCTCCGAAGACACATTTTGAGAGAACGCTGGCTGCCAGGCGTGATAAAACCTCCAAGGCTTGACATGCGAGCCCAGGCCACTCTTCCATTTTTGAAGAACAAAATGTAAAAGAGTCCAAAGCCCACCTGATGGCATTGCTATTGAGCTTCAGATAATCCTGCACCATCCTCTCCAGGCATTCACAACGTGTCAAATTTGAACTCTGTTCTGCTGGTGCAAGGGCTAGTCTAAAAAATGTGTGAAATGACTAAAAAAATTGCTTCTACCACTTACTACTGTTAAGGTTTTTTTGCATTGACGACTCAACCTTACTGGGGTTGGAAGTTTATAACTGTGATGTACACTGCGTGCTTATATGTTCTCTTGCGTAAAATTACTCTTAAGATTGTATACAAGCATGTTTCAAAGCATCTTGCAAAATTTGTTCTTGTACCCTGGATCTAACAGAGTGGCAACCCAGCAGTCAGCACTATTTCTAAAGCCGGGGTCACACTAGTTAGGAATACGGATGTGTGAGAGGCACAAAAACAACGCAGTGCACACGGACCAATGTTTCTCTATGGGGCAGCTCCTATCTACAGTATATTTCTCGGCTGTATTTTACAGGCTGAGAATATCGCAGCATGCTGCGTTTGTCAGCGTATTGCGCAAAAAATCCGCCAATGAAAGTCTATGGGGTGAGAAAAATACGGATTAGGCTAGTTTCACATTTGCGTTTAAAACGCATCCGCAAGTGGTGAAAAAAACGCATGTAAATGCATTTTTTAGATGCATGCGGTTAAAAAAACACAGCGTTTGTACGCATTTACATGCGTTTTTTCCTGCATTTGCGCTTTTGGTACGCATGATGAGAAATTCCACAAGAGAAAAATCAAGATGAATAGTTGGTTTTTGTTTATTCTGCTTCACAAAAATCGGAATAAAAAGCAATCAAAAATGTCACGTGCCCAAAAATGCTACCAATAAAAATGTCAACTTGTCCCGCAAAAAACAAGACCTCACATGACTCTGTGGACCAAAATATGGAAAAATTGTAGCTCTCAAAATGTGGTAACGCAAAAAATATTTTTTTGAATAAAAAGCGTCTTTCAGTGTGTGACAGCTGCCAATCATAAAAATCCACCAGAAAACCCCCTATAAATAGGCTGGACAACGGTGAGTCATTGGACGTGGTATATCTCGATTTTTCCAAAGCGTTTGATACCGTGCCGCACAAGAGGTTGGTACACAAAATGAGAATGCTTGGCCTGGGGGAAAATGTGTGTAAATGGGTTAGTAACTGGCTTAGTGATAGAAAGCAGAGGGTGGTTATAAATGGTATAGTCTCTAACTGGGTCGCTGTGACCAGTGGGGTACCGCAGGGGTCGGTATTGGGACCTGTTCTCTTCAACATATTCATTAATGATCTGGTAGAAGGTTTACACAGTAAAATATCGATATTTGCAGATGATACAAAACTATGTAAAGCAGTTAATACAAGAGAAGATAGTATTCTGCTACAGATGGATCTGGATAGGTTGAAAACTTGGGCTGAAATGTGGCAGATGAGGTTTAACAATGATAAATGTAAGGTTATACACATGGGAAGAAGGAATCAATATCACCATTACACACTGAATGGGAAACCACTGGGTAAATCTGACAGGGAGAAGGACTTGGGGATCCTAGTTAATGATAAACTTACCTGGAGCAGCCAGTGCCAGGCAGCAGCTGCCAAGGCAAACAGGATCATGGGGTGCATTAAAAGAGGTCTGGATACACATGATGAGAGCATTATACTGCCTCTGTACAAATCCCTAGTTAGACCGCACATGGAGTACTGTGTCCAGTTTTGGGCACCGGTGCTCAGGAAGGATATAATGGAACTAGAGAGAGTACAAAGGAGGGCAATAAAATTAATAAAGGGGATGGGAGAACTACAATACCTAGATAAATTAGCGAAATTAGGATTATTTAGTCTAGAAAAAAGATGACTGAGGGGCGATCTAATAACCATGTATAAGTATATAAGGGGACAATACAAATATCTCGCTGAGGATCTGTTTATACCAAGGAAGGTGATGGGTACAAGGGGGCATTCTTTGCGTCTGGAGGAGAAAAGGTTTTTCCACCAACATAGAAGAGGATTCTTTACTGTTAGGGCAGTGAGAATCTGGAATTGCTTGCCTGAGGAGGTGGTGATGGCGAACTCAGTCGAGGGGTTCAAGAGAGGCCTGGATGTCTTCCTGGAGCAGAACAATATTGTATCATACAATTATTAGGTTCTGTAGAAGGACGTAAATCTGGGGATTTATTATAATGGAATATAGGCTGAACTGGATGGACAAATGTCTTTTTTCGGCCTTACTAACTATGTTACTATGTTACTATGTTACTAAATAGAAATCAAACCCCCTTCATCAACTCCTTAGTATGGGAAAAATTAAAAATTTTTAAAAAAGTATTTATTTCCATTTTCCCATTAGGGTTAGGGATAGGGTTAGGGTTAGGGCTAGGGTTAGGGCTAGGGTTAGGGTTAGGGCTAGGGTTAGGGTTAGGGATAGGGTTAGGGCTAGGGTTAGGTTTTAGATCCCTTTATCACCTTGATGGTGGGTTAGGGTTAGGGCTAGGGTTAGGGTTAGGGTTTGGATCCCTTTACCACCTTGATGGTGGCTTAGGGTTAGGGTTTGGATCCCTTTATCACCTTGATGGTGGGGGGTGGCTTATCAGTGTCTAGACTTGTTTTTCTCTATTGAAACGCAAGCGTTCAACGCATCCAAACGCATGTGCTTAAAAACGCATGCGTTTACATAGACGGCAATGTATTTTTTTGACGCAAACCGTGCGCAATTGAACACATGCGTTTCCTTGCGGCAAATAGACGCCTCTAGAAATTACTACATGTTGCATTTCCGCGCCAAGCCACAGGCGACAAAAAGACGCATGCGTCGTCAAACGCGGCAAAATGCGAACAAAAAAAAAGCATGCATTTAATTAATGTTAAATATAGGAAAACACGACGCATGCGTTTATATGCGGTACAAATGCTGCGGCAAAAAACGTAAATGTGAAACCAGCCTTACATACGGACCATGCTTGTGACTTGTGAGAAATACGCAACGGTGTTCTTTAGAAAAGCCGGTAATTTAGTGCGGTGTACAGTAAAATCACACTAACAGGTTAGAATACAATTGCTAAAATAAATATGTACACAAAGAATATATATATATATATATATTACAGTATATATACATGTCATTGACACACACAGATATATATATATATATATATATATATATATATATATATATTTATATTTAATACAGAGCTAGATAGCAGAAAAGCCGGTAATTCAATTGCCGACTTTTACTATCTCCTTATCAAACCCGACAGGATATGAGACATAGTTTACATACAGTAAGGCTGGAGTCACACACAACGTATAAAAATACGGTCCGTTTTTTACAGACCAAACATGCTGAAATGTTCCCTGAACAGTGATCCGTATGTCATCCGTAGGCAAGGTGTGGCTGCGTATTTTGTGCATGTAAACCTCTGCATGGCATCCGTTCGGCGAGATTTTCTCGCCGGCTTGCAAAATAGACTTAGAATGGATCCTTGGGCTCAAATATTCGTGAAAACATATTTACAATATATATACGGTATATATATACATATATATGTTAGTGAGACACACACATATATATATTTATATTTAATACAGATCTAGACAGCAGAAAAGCCAGGAATTCAATTGTCGGCTTTTGCTGTCTCTTTATCAAACCTGACAGGATATGAGACATGGTTTACAAACAGTAAACCATTTCATATCCCTTATTTTTTTACATATTCCTCACTAGAGTTGAGCGACCTTGACCTTTTTAGAGTCGAGCCGGGTTTCGCGAAACCCGACTATCTCAAAAGTCGGGTCGAGTGAAATCGGCCGATTATGACGTAAAGTCGGGATCGACCGAAACACGAAACCCAATGCAAGTCAATGGGGCAGCATAGTCGGCAGTGAGTGGGGGCCAGGAAAACACCTAGAGTGCCCATTTTAATGTCAAAACCATCCATTCTTCTTAATGAAGCTTGTCAAGCGTAATTTACCTTATAATAATTGGAAGGCATTTGAAATTGGGGGTCATTTGGCTAAAGTTGTGTGGGGTAGGGCTGGTTCAAGTAATTAGTGGGCCCAGGAAATCTGGACCACGTCACGGCAGTGGAGCAGGGAGAGGTAAGTATTTCAACTTTGCAAGTGCTGTGAACCTGAGCAAGCAGGGGGGGGCCACTTGTTGGCATTGGCACTGGCACAGGGCCCCTCAAAGTACAGCGGTGTGTTTGCACGGCGGGGGCGCCTCCCACCGGCAGCAACACTTTTGCGTATTATGAGAGGCCCTGTGCCAGTGACGTCGCCAACTAGTATTCCTCCCCCCACCTGATGAAGGAACCTGCACTTTCATCTGCACCTTCCTCTTTGTCCCCGTGTAAGGTGGTATGGTATGCGGGAAGAGCAACCTGACTTTCAGCAGGGTCACAATGTTGTTGTGTAGCATGCACGGGGAATGTTGCGTTATGGGTCAATGTACCAGCAGACTCATCTATCACTGGCTGGGCAATGGGCACGATGAAGTGGAAACACAGATATAGGCCCAAAGTATAAAGTGGGCTAAATGCAGTTCAAAATTGGTAACACAGGAATAACCAGGGGGCATTGCAGTGGAGGACAACTGGAATGAGAGGCTGACACAGAGAGTAGGGCCAAATCAGTAAGTAGTCGAAATGCAGTTCAAAATTGGCAACCGTAGTAAACAGGCGGCACAGCTTTGTTCAGTGGAGGAGAACAGCAAGGAGTGGCAGACACCGATAGTAGGCCCCAACCCAACTAGTAGGCCAAATGCAGTCTAACATTAACAACTACTTAACGAGAGCCTGAAAATGGAATTTCAGGACAGGAAACCAGGAGAACAGCAAGGAGTGGCAGACACCGATAGTAGGCCCCAAACCAACTAGTACGCCAAATGCAGTTGTTCCATTTAACCACAATTTAATGAGAGCCTGAAGATAGAAGCTCAGGAAAGGCAACCTGGGGAACACCTTGGAGTGTAACACACCATCTCTCTCCACCCCATACCCATTTTGTAGGCCTAATGCAGTGTACTTTTCTACAACTACTAAACGAGAGTCGGAAGACCGAAGCAATGGCAAGGAAACCTGGGGAACACCTTGGAGTGTAACACACCATCTCTCTCCACCCCATACCCAATTTGTAGGCCTAATGAAGTGTAGTTTCCAAGAACTACTAAACGAGAGCCGGAAGATCGAAGCTCAGGAAAGGCAACCTGGGGAACACCTTGGAGTGTAACACACCCTCTCTCTACACCCCATACCCAATTTGAAGGCCTAATGCAGTGTAGTTTCCAAGAACTACTAAACGAGAGCCGGAAGATCGAAGCTCAGGAAAGGCAACCTGGGGAACACCTTGGAGTGTAACACACCCTCTCGCTACACCCCATACCCAATTTGAAGGCCTAATGCAGCGTAGTTTCCAACAACTACTAAACGAGAGCCGGAAGATCGAAGCTCAGGAAAGGCAACCTGGGGAACACCTTGGAGTGTAACAAACCCTCTCTCTACACCCCATACCCAATTTGTAGGCCTAATGCAGCGTAGTTTCCGACAACTACTAAACGAGAGCATGAAGATCGAAGCTCAGGAAAGGCAACCTGGGGAACACCTTGGAGTGTAACACACCCTCTCTCTACACCCCATACCCAATTTGAAGGCCTAATGCAGTGTAGTTTCCAAGAACTACTAAACGAGAGCCGGAAGATCGAAGCTCAGGAAAGGCAACCTGGGGAACACCTTGGAGTGGAACACACCATCTCTCTACACCCCATACCCAATTTGAAGGCCTAATGCAGTGTAGTTTCCAACAACTACTAAACGAGAGCCGGAAGATCGAAGCTCAGGAAAGGCAACCTGGGGAACACCTTGGAGTGTAACACACCCTCTCTCTACACCCCATACCCAATTTGAAGGCCTAATGCAGTGTAGTTTCCAACAACTACTAAACGAGAGCCGGAAGATCGAAGCTCAGGAAAGGCAACCTGGGGAACACCTTGGAGTGTAACAAACCCTCTCTCTACACCCCATACCCAATTTGTAGGCCTAATGCAGCGTAGTTTCCGACAACTACTAAACGAGAGCATGAAGATCGAAGCTCAGGAAAGGCAACCTGGGGAACACCTTGGAGTGTAACACACCCTCTCTCTACACCCCATACCCAATTTGAAGGCCTAATGCAGTGTAGTTTCCAAGAACTACTAAACGAGAGCCGGAAGATCGAAGCTCAGGAAAGGCAACCTGGGGAACACCTTGGAGTGGAACACACCATCTCTCTACACCCCATACCCAATTTGAAGGCCTAATGCAGCGTAGTTTCCAACAACTACTAAACGAGAGCCGGAAGATCGAAGCTCAGGAAAGGCAACCTGGGGAACACCTTGGAGTGTAACACACCCTCTCTCTACACCCCATACCCAATTTGAAGGCCTAATGCAGTGTAGTTTCCAAGAACTACTAAACGAGAGCCGGAAGATCGAAGCTCAGGAAAGGCAACCTGGGGAACACCTTGGAGTGGAACACACCATCTCTCTACACCCCATACCCAATTTGAAGGCCTAATGCAGCGTAGTTTCCAACAACTACTAAACGAGAGCCGGAAGATCGAAGCTCAGGAAAGGCAACCTGGGGAACACCTTGGAGTGTAACACAACGTCTCTCTACACCACGGAAGGGCTGATTCTTAGGAAGGAAGGCTGTTGGAAATAAGCATTGCGCGTCCGAGGGTGATTATATTCTTATTAGGTATATACTCACCCTCGGACGCGCCCTGCTTCTTTATTTGGAATGAATGTTTATTTGCAATGTGGTGTTGACTTTCTCTATTATTTTGGTAATTAATGATTTTATTATTTTCATTGTTTTGCATCTTCTCGGCAATAATATAAAGAAGAAGCGACAGGACAACACTCGGTGGATGCCATATGTGTGTTTTCAATTTAAAAAACCTTTCAGTTAACTACTTGCAGGAGAAAGAAATTGTAGCTGGTGGCCATTTTTAGTACTGTACCAGATTTTAGTTGTGTGTTTGTTTTTAATGTTAAAATGTCTGCATTTGATATCTCACCAGTATTTTCTTTTTTATAAGCAAAATACTTTTTTTTTTATTTTATGATGTTGGTTCAAGGGGTACACGGGCAGCAGTAGACAGGTCAGTGGAGGCCTAGTGGAAGGAGGGACCGCAGACAGGCTTCGAAGCCCTAACATAATAAATTGGGCTGCCTGTAGGCAATTTAAAATTGGTTCCAGGGGAACACGGGCAGCAGTAGACAGGTCAGTGGAGGCCTAGTGGAAGGAGTGACCGCAGACAGGCATCGAAGGCCTAAAATAATAACACATGGCTGTAGGCAATTTTAAATTGGTTCCAGGGGTACACGGGCAGCAGTGGTGTGGTCAGTGGAGGCCTAGTGGAAGGAGTGACCGCAGACAGGCATCGAAGGCCTAAAATAATAACACATGGCTGTAGGCAATTTTAAATTGGTTCCAGGGGTACACGGGCAGCAGTGACCTGGTCAGTGTAGTAGTAGTTGAAAGAATGGACCGCAGACAGGCATCGAAGGCCTAAAATAAAAAAATTGGGCTGGCTGTAGGCAATTTTAAATTGGTTCCAGGGGTACACGGGCAGCAGTGGTGTGGTCAGTGGAGGCCTAGTGGAAGGAGTGACCACAGACAGGCATCGAAGGCCTAAAATAATAACACATGGCTGTAGGCAATTTTAAATTGGTTCCAGGGGTACACGGGCAGCAGTGACCTGGTCAGTGTAGTAGTAGTTGAAAGAATGGACCGCAGACAGGCATCGAAGGCCTAAAATAAAAAAATTGGGCTGGCTGTAGGCAATTTTAAATTGGTTCCAGGGGTACACGGGCAGCAGTGGTGTGGTCAGTGGAGGCCTAGTGGAAGGAGTGACCACAGACAGGCATCGAAGGCCTAAAATAATAACACATGGCTGTAGGCAATTTTAAATTGGTTCCAGGGGTACACGGGCAGCAGTGACCTGGTCAGTGTAGTAGTAGTTGAAAGAATGGACCGCAGACAGGCATCGAAGGCCTAAAATAAAAAAATTGGGCTGGCTGTAGGCAATTTTAAATTGGTTCCAGGGGTACACGGGCAGCAGTGGTGTGGTCAGTGGAGGCCTAGTGGAAGGAGTGACCGCAGACAGGCATCGAAGGCCTAAAATAATAACACATGGCTGTAGGCAATTTTAAATTGGTTCCAGGGGTACACGGGCAGCAGTGACCTGGTCAGTGTAGTAGTAGTTGAAAGAATGGACCGCAGACAGGCATCGAAGGCCTAAAATAAAAAAATTGGGCTGGCTGTAGGCAATTTTAAATTGGTTCCAGGGGTACACGGGCAGCAGTGGTGTGGTCAGTGGAGGCCTAGTGGAAGGAGTGACCGCAGACAGGCATCGAAGGCCTAAAATAATAACACATGGCTGTAGGCAATTTTAAATTGGTTCCAGGGGTACACGGGCAGCAGTGACCTGGTCAGTGTAGTAGTAGTTGAAAGAATGGACCGCAGACAGGCATCGAAGGCCTAAAATAAAAAAATTGGGCTGGCTGTAGGCAATTTTAAATTGGTTCCAGGGGTACACGGGCAGCAGTGGTGTGGTCAGTGGAGGCCTAGTGGAAGGAGTGACCGCAGACAGGCATCGAAGGCCTAAAATAATAACACATGGCTGTAGGCAATTTTAAATTGGTTCCAGGTGTACACGGGCAGCAGTGACCTGGTCAGTGTAGTAGTAGTTGAAAGAATGGACCGCAGACAGGCATCGAAGGCCTAAAATAAAAAAATTGGGCTGGCTGTAGGCAATTTTAAATTGGTTCCAGGGGTACACGGGCAGCAGTGGTGTGGTCAGTGGAGGCCTAGTGGAAGGAGTGATCGCAGACAGGCATCGAAGGCCTAAAATAATAACACATGGCTGTAGGCAATTTTAAATTGGTTCCAGGGGTACACGGGCAGCAGTGACCTGGTCAGTGTAGTAGTAGTTGAAAGAATGGACCGCAGACAGGCATCGAAGGCCTAAAATAAAAAAATTGGGCTGGATGTAGGCAATTTTAAATTGGTTCCAGGGGTACACGGGCAGCAGTGGTGTGGTCAGTGGAGGCCTAGTGGAAGGAGTGACAGCAGACAGGCATCGAAGGCCTAAAATAATAACACATGGCTGTAGGCAATTTTAAATTGGTTCCAGGGGTACACGGGCAGCAGTGACCTGGTCAGTGTAGTAGTAGTTGAAAGAATGGACCGCAGACAGGCATCGAAGGCCTAAAATAAAAAAATTGGGCTGGCTGTAGGCAATTTTAAATTGGTTCCAGGGGTACACGGGCAGCAGTGGTGTGGTCAGTGGAGGCCTAGTGGAAGGAGTGACCGCAGACAGGCATCGAAGGCCTAAAATAATAACACATGGCTGTAGGCAATTTTAAATTGGTTCCAGGGGTACACGGGCAGCAGTGGTGTGGTCAGTGGAGGCCTAGTGGAAGGAGTGACCGCAGACAGGCATCGAAGGCCTAAAATAATAACACATGGCTGTAGGCAATTTTAAATTGGTTCCAGGGGTACACGGACAGCAGTGGTGTGGTCAGTGGAGGCCTAGTGGAAGGAGTGACCGCAGACAGGCATCGAAGGCCTAAAATAATAACACATGGCTGTAGGCAATTTTAAATTGGTTCCAGGGGTACACGGGCAGCAGTGGTGTGGTCAGTGGAGGCCTAGTGGAAGGAGTGACCGCAGACAGGCATCGAAGGCCTAAAATAATAACACATGGCTGTAGGCAATTTTAAATTGGTTCCAGGGGTACACGGGCAGCAGTGGTGTGGTCAGTGGAGGCCTAGTGGAAGGAGTGACCACAGACAGGCATCGAAGGCCTAACATAACAAAAATGTCAATACAATGGTATTGTCAGTGGCAGGCATTGAAGGATGTCAGCGCATAGACTAAACATTGGTGGAGCTTTGAGATAATTTTGCAAGTGGTAGAGCACTGTTTGAGCTGGGGTGGGGGGAAACTGTCTTGTGGCCGGCGGTACAGGCCCAGGGCCCCTCATATTACAACGGTGTGTCTGACGTTGGGTGCGCACCACCACCGCCAGAGACACTTTATTGTACTAGGAGGGACCCAGTGGCAGTGCCGTCGACCAAAAGCGGGCTCACCCACCTCTTCAGACAAACTGCACTCTCACGGGTGCTGTCGCCAAGTGTCGATACCACGGCCCCGTGTGGGGAGTTTGGCCATTTAGTGAGGTGTAAACATGTCGTATGCTGGACAATCAGGTGCTGAAAATTACGAGATTGGAAAAGGCATTCAGAATAGTCCACAGGCAAGACCTTTTCATAGGAAAGCTAGGTGTCAGCCGGGCAAGGTGGGGCAAAAGATTTCGAAATCCAGTTGTGGTTCATTTTAATGAAGGTTAGATCATCTACATTTTGGGTAGCCAGACGAGTCCTTTTTTCTGTTAGTATTGAACCTGCAGCACTGAATACTCTTTCTGATAGGACACTAGCTGCCGGGCAAGCAAGCTCCTGCAATGCATATTCTGCCAATTCTGGCCAGGTGTCTAATTTTGATGCCCAGTAATCAAATGGGAATGACGGTTGAGGGAGAACATCGATAAGGGATGAAAAATAGTTTGTAACCATACTGGACAAATGTTGTCTCCTGTCACTTTGAATTGATGCTGCAGTACCTGTCCTGTCTGCGGTCATAGCAAAATCACTCCACAACCTGGTCAGAAAACCCCTCTGGCCAACGCCACTTCTGATTTCTGCCCCTCTAACTCCTCTGGTCTGCTGGCCCCTGCAGCTCGTGTGAGAACGATCACGGGCGCTGTGTGCAGGGAATGCCAGAAGCAAACGGTCAACAAGAGTTGATTGTTTGGTTGCTAATATTAGTTCCAAGTTCTCATGTGGCATTATATTTTGCAATTTGCCTTTATAGCGAGGATCAAGGAGGCAGGCCAACCAGTAATCGTCATCATTCATCATTTTAGTTATGCGTGTGTCCCTTTTGAGGATACGTAAGGCATAATCCGCCATGTGGGCCAAAGTTCCAGTTCTCAAATCTGCGGTTGTGCTTGGTTGAGGGGCAGTTTCAGGCAAATCCACGTCACTTGTGTCCCTCAAAAAACCAGAACCCGCCCTTGCCGCGCCACCAATTTCCAGTGGCCCCGGAAAAGCTTCCTCATTAAAAATATAATCATCCCCATCATCCTCCTCGTCCTCCTCCTCTTCGCCCGCTACCTCGTCCTGTACACTGCCCTGGCCAGACAATGGCTGACTGTCATCAAGGCTTTCCTCTTCCTCAGCTGCAGACGCTTGATCCTTTATGTGCGTCAAATTTTGCATCAGCAGACGCATTAGGGGGATGCTCATGCTTATTATAGCGTTGTCTGCACTAACCAGCCGTGTGCATTCCTCAAAACACTGAAGGACTTGACACATGTCTTGAATCTTCGACCACTGCACACCTGACAACTCCATGTCTGCCATCCTACTGCCTGCCCGTGTATGTGTATCCTCCCACAAAAACATAACAGCCCGCCTCTGTTCACACAGTCTCTGAAGCATGTGCAGTGTTGAGTTCCACCTTGTTGCAACGTCTATGATTAGGCGATGCTGGGGAAGGTTCAAAGAACGCTGATAGGTCTGCATACGGCTGGAGTGTACGGGCGAACGGCGGATATGTGAGCAAAGTCCACGCACTTTGAGGAGCAGGTCGGATAACCCCGGATAACTTTTCAGGAAGCACTGCACCACCAGGTTTAAGGTGTGAGCCAGGCAAGGAATGTGTTTCAGTTGGGAAAGGGAGATGGCAGCCATGAAATTCCTTCCGTTATCACTCACTACCTTGCCTGCCTCAAGATCTACAGTGCCCAGCCACGACTGCGTTTCTTTCTGCAAGAACTCGGACAGAACTTCCGCGGTGTGTCTGTTGTCGCCCAAACACTTCATAGCCAATACAGCCTGCTGACGTTTGCCAGTAGCTGCCCCATAATGGGAGACCTGGTGTGCAACAGTGGCAGCTGCGGATGGAGTGGTTGTGCGACTGCGGTCTGTGGACGAGCTCTCGCTTCTGCAGGAGGACGAAGAGGAGGAGGAGGGGGTGCGAACGGCTACAGCCAATTGTTTCCTAGACCGTGGGCTAGGCAGAACTGTCCCAAACTTGCTGTCCCCTGTGGACCCTGCATCCACCACATTTAACCAGTGTGCCGTGATGGACACGTAACGTCCCTGGCCATGCCTACTGGTCCATGCATCTGTTGTCAGGTGCACCTTTGTGCTCACAGATTGCCTGAGTGCATGGACGATGCGCTCTTTAACATGCTGGTGGAGGGCTGGGATGGCTTTTCTGGAAAAAAAGTGTCGACTGGGTAGCTCGTAGCGTGGTACAGCGTAGTCCATCAGGGCTTTGAAAGCTTCGCTTTCAACTAACCGGTAGGGCATCATCTCTAACGAGATTAGTCTAGCTATGTGTGCGTTCAAACCCTGTGTACGCGGATGCGAGGCTAAGTACTTCCTTTTTCTAACCATAGTCTCATGTAGGGTGAGCTGGACTGGAGAGCTGGAGATCGTGGAACTAGCGGGGGTGCCGGTGGACATGGCAGACTGAGAGACGGTGGGAGATGGTATTGTTGCCACCGGTGCCCTAGATGCAGTGTTTCCTACTACGAAACTGGTGATTCCCTGACCCTGACGGCTTTGGCCTGGCAAAGAAACCTGCACAGATACTGCAGGTGGTGCGGAAAATGGTGGCCCTACACTGCCGGAAGGGATGTTGCGTTGCTGACTAGCTTCATTGGCCGAGAGTGCTACAACCTTAAGGGACGTTTGGTAGTTAGTCCAGGCTTGCAAATGCATGGTGGTTAAATGTCTATGCATGCAACTTGTATTGAGACTTTTCAGATTCTGTCCTCTGCTTAAGGTAGTTGAACATTTTTGACAGATGACTTTGCGCTGATCAATTGGATGTTGTTTAAAAAAATGCCAGACTGCACTCTTTCTAGCATCGGATACCTTTTCAGGCATTGCAGACTGAGCTTTAACCGGATGGCCACGCTGTCCTCCAACAGGTTTTAGCTTTGCCACGCGTTTTGGGCAAGACACGGGCCCGGCAGATGGAACCTGTTGCGATGTTGATGCCTGCTGCGGCCCCTCCTCCTCCGCTTCAGAACTGCTGCCGCCTGCACCCTGTTCCCCCAATGGCTGCCAATCGGGCACAAGAACTGGGTCATCTATTACCTCTTCTTGTAGCTCGTGTGCAACTTCGTCTGTGTCACCGTGGCGGTCGGTGGTATAGCGTTCGTGATGGGGCAACATAGTCTCATCAGGGTCTGATTCTTGATCAGCACCCTGCGATGGCAATGTTGTGGTCTGAGTCAAAGGACCAGGATAGTAGTCTGGCTGTGGCTGTGCATCAGTGCACTCCATGTCAGATTCAACTTGTAATGGGCATGGACTGTTAACTGCTTCACTTTCTAAGCCAGGGACGGTATGTGTAAAGAGCTCCATGGAGTAACCCGTTGTGTCGCCTGCTGCATTCTTCTCTGTTGTTGTTTTTGCTGAAGAGGACAAGGAAGCGACTTGTCCCTGACCGTGAACATCCACTAACGACGCGCTGCTTTGACATTTACCAGTTTAACGAGAGGAGGCAAAAGAGCTAGAGGCTGAGTCAGCAAGATAAGCCAAAACTTGCTCTTGCTTCTCCGGCTTTAAAAGCGGTTTTCCTACTCCCAGAAAAGGGAGCGTTCGAGGCCTTGTGTAGCCAGACGACGAACCTGGCTCCACAGCTCCAGACTTAGGTGCAATATTTTTTTTCCCACGACCAGCTGATGCTCCACCACTACCACTACCCTCATTACCAGCTGACAATGAACGCCCCCGGCCACGACCTCTTCCACCAGACTTCCTCATTGTTTTAAAAACGTTAACAAACGAACGGTATTTGTTGCTGTCACACAACTTACACGGTGAGCTATAACTTCAGTATGATTTAGCTACCCCTTTACAGGTGGGTGAGACCACAACGAAAATCAGCCACAATGTTACACACTCTGTTGTTGTTGGCAACAAATGAGATGGCACACACGCAAGACTGTCACTGAAGCGCAAATGTAAATATTTATCTCCCACTGATTTGTGTTTGTTTTTTTTAAAAGGGAGACTTCAGAAAAAAAAAAATTTAAAAAAAAATTATTTTTTACAGAAGAATTTATAAAACAAATAAAATGAAATGATTGTTTCAGGGAGAATTTAGGGAAAAAAAAAAAAAAAAAGGCTTTGTAGGGCCCACTGAGTGAGAGAGGACGCACACAAGAGTCAGGAGTGGCACACAAGCCCAGAGGCCAATATTAATCTCCCACCGATTGATTTAGTTATTTTTTTTGGTAGATTTTGGAACCCAAATCAAGCAAAAAAATTAATAGGCTTTCTATGGCCCACAATTGGGGAGAGAGAGAGAGATGGCACACCCAGGAGTCCAGACTGGCACACAAGCAGAAGGGGCAATATGAATCTCCCACAGATTTTTTTTTTTTTTTTTTTTTTCAGGGAGACTTGAGAGAAAAAAAAAATACCAAAATAATGATTTTTTTCAGGAATAATTTAGAAACCAAAGAAAATAAAATGATTGTTTCAGGGAGAATTTAGAAAACAAATAAAACAAAAAATAGGCTTTCTAGGGCCCACTGAGTGACAGATGACGCACACAGGAGTCAGGAGTGGCACACAAGCCCAGAGGCCAATATTAATCTCCCACCGATTGATTTAGTTATTTTTTTTGGTAGATTTTGGAACCCAAATCAAGCAAAAAAATTAATAGGCTTTCTATGGCCCACAATTGGGGAGAGAGAGAGAGATGGCACACCCAGGAGTCAAGACTGGCACACAAGCAGAAGGGGCAATATGAATCTCCCACAGATTTTTTTTTTTTTTTGCAGGGAGACTTGAGAGAAAAAAAAATACAAAAAAAATGATTTTTTTCAGGAATAATTTAGAAACCAAAGAAAATAAAATGATTGTTTCAGGGAGAATTTAGAAAACAAATAAAACAAAAAATAGGCTTTCTAGGGCCCACTGAGTGACAGATGACGCACACAGGAGTCAGGAGTGGCACACAAGCCCAGAGGCCAATATTAATCTCCCACTGATTGATTTAGTGATTTTTTTCAGGTAGATTTTGGAACCCAAATCAAGCAAAAAAATTAATAGGCTTTCTATGGCCCACAATTGGGGAGAGAGAGAGAGATGGCACACCCAGGAGTCAAGACTGGCACACAAGCAGAAGGGGCAATATGAATCTCCCACAGATTTTTTTTTTTTTTTTTCAGGGAGACTTGAGAGAAAAAAAAATACAAAAAAAATGATTTTTTTCAGGAATAATTTAGAAACCAAAGAAAATAAAATGATTGTTTCAGGGAGAATTTAGAAAACAAATAAAACAAAAAATAGGCTTTCTAGGGCCCACTGAGTGACAGATGACGCACACAGGAGTCAGGAGTGGCACACAAGCCCAGAGGCCAATATTAATCTCCCACTGATTGATTTAGTGATTTTTTTCAGGTAGATTTTGGAACCCAAATCAAGCAAAAAAATTAATAGGCTTTCTATGGCCCACAATTGGGGAGAGAGAGAGAGATGGCACACCCAGGAGTCAAGACTGGCACACAAGCAGAAGGGGCAATATGAATCTCCCACAGATTTTTTTTTTTTTTTTTTTTTTCAGGGAGACTTGAGAGAAAAAAAAATACAAAAAAAATGATTTTTTTCAGGAATAATTTAGAAACCAAAGAAAATAAAATGATTGTTTCAGGGAGAATTTAGAAAACAAATAAAACCAAAAATAGGCTTTCTAGGGCCCACTGAGTGACAGATGACGCACACAGGAGTCAGGAGTGGCACACAAGCCCAGAGGCCAATATTAATCTCCCACTGATTGATTTAGTGATTTTTTTCAGGTAGATTTTGGAACCCAAATCAAGCAAAAAAATTAATAGGCTTTCTATGGCCCACAATTGGGGAGAGAGAGAGAGATGGCACACCCAGGAGTCAAGACTGGCACACAAGCAGAAGGGGCAATATGAATCTCCCACAGATTTTTTTTTTTTTTTTTTCAGGGAGACTTGAGAGAAAAAAAAATACAAAAAAAATGATTTTTTTCAGGAATAATTTAGAAACCAAAGAAAATAAAATGATTGTTTCAGGGAGAATTTAGAAAACAAATAAAACAAAAAATAGGCTTTCTAGGGCCCACTGAGTGACAGATGACGCACACAGGAGTCAGGAGTGGCACACAAGCCCAGAGGCCAATATTAATCTCCCACTGATTGATTTAGTGATTTTTTTCAGGTAGATTTTGGAACCCAAATCAAGCAAAAAAATTAATAGGCTTTCTATGGCCCACAATTGGGGAGAGAGAGAGAGATGGCACACCCAGGAGTCAAGACTGGCACACAAGCAGAAGGGGCAATATGAATCTCCCACAGATTTTTTTTTTTTTTTTTTTTTTCAGGGAGACTTGAGAGAAAAAAAAATACAAAAAAAATGATTTTTTTCAGGAATAATTTAGAAACCAAAGAAAATAAAATGATTGTTTCAGGGAGAATTTAGAAAACAAATAAAACCAAAAATAGGCTTTCTAGGGCCCACTGAGTGACAGATGACGCACACAGGAGTCAGGAGTGGCACACAAGCCCAGAGGCCAATATTAATCTCCCACTGATTGATTTAGTGATTTTTTTCAGGTAGATTTTGGATCCCAAATCAAGCCAAAAAATTAATAGGCTTTCTATGGCCCACTGAGTGAGAGATGGCACACACAGGAGTAAGGAGTGGCACACAAGCCCTGAGGCCAATATTTTTCTCCCACTGATTGATTGATTGATTTTTTCAGGTAGAATTAGGAACCCAAATCAACCCAAAAAATAAATAGGCTTTCTATGGCCCACTATTTGTGAGAGAGATGGCACGCTCAGGACTGGCACACAAGCCCAGAGGCCAATATTAATCTCCCACTTTTTTTTTTTTCCAGGGAAAATTTATAAACCCAATAAAAAAAATAATAATAAATAGGCTTTCTATGGCCCACTATCTGAGAGAGAGAGATGGCACGCTTAGGACTGGCACACAAGCCCAAAGGCCAATATTAATCTCCCACTGATTGATTGATTGATTTTTTCAGGTAGAATTATGAACCCAAATCAACCAAAAAAATAAATAGACTTTCTATGGCCCACTATTTGTGAGAGAGATGGCACGCTCAGGACTGGCACACAAGCCCAGAGGCCAATATTAATCTCCCACTTTTTTTTTTTTTCCAGGGAAAATTTATAAACCCAATAAAATAATAAAAAAATAGGCTTTCTATGGCCCACTATCTGAGAGAGAGAGAGATGGCACGCTTAGGACTGGCACACAAGCCCAAAGGCCAATATTAATCTCCCACTGATTGATTTATTGATTTTTTCAGGTAGAATTTAGAACCCAAATCAAGCAAAAAAATTAATAGGCTTTCTATGGCCCACTGAGTGAGAGATGGCACACACAGGAGTAAGGAGTGGCACACAAGCCCTGAGGCCAATATTTTTCTCCCACTGATTGATGTTGTGATTTTTTCTGGTAGATTTTGGAACCCAAATCAAGCAAAAAAATAAATAGGCTTTCTATGGCCCACTGAGTGAGAGATGACACAGACAGAGATGCCACTCTAGCAGAAATGTCAATCTTAATCTCCCACAAAAAAAAAAAAAAAAAAAAAAAGGAACTGTCCTTCAATTACTATCTCCCTGCAGTAATCTCAGCCAGGTATGGCAGGCAGCAATAAGGAGTGGACTGATGCACAAATTAAATAAAAAGTGTGGACAAACAAACAAGATAGCTGTGCAGAAAGGAAGGAACAAGAGGATTTGTGCTTTGAAAAAAGCAGTTGGTTTGCACAGCGGCGTACACACAGCAATGCAGCTATCAGGGAGCCTTCTAGGGCAGCCCAATGAGCTACAGCGCTGAGGAAAAAAACAAAAACAAAAGGAGCTTCCACTGTCCCTGCACACCGAAGGTGGTGTTGGGCAGTGGAAATCGCTACAGCACAAGCGGTTTTGTGGTTAATGGACCCTGCCTAACGCTATCCCTGCTTCTGACGAAGCGGCAGCAACCTCTCCCTAAGCTCAGATCAGCAGCAGTAACATGGCGGTCGGCGGGAACTCCCCTTTATAGCCCCTGTGACGCCGCAGACAGCAAGCCAATCACTGCAATGCCCTTCTCTAAGATGGTGGGGACCAGGACCTATGTCATCACGCTGCCCACACTCTGCGTTTACCTTCATTGGCTGAGAAATGGCGCTTTTCGCGTCATTGAAACGCGACTTTGGCGCGAAAGTCGCGTACCGCATGGCCGACCACGCACAGGGGTCGGATCGGGTTTCATGAAACTCGACTTCGCCAAAAGTCGGCGACTTTTGAAAATGTTCGACCCGTTTCGCTCAACCCTATTCCTCACTACTAATGTTAGAAGTGTCTGTGTGCAAAATGTAGGAGCTCTGGGTGTTAAAATAAAGGGTTAATATAAGGAAAAAATGGCGTGGGCTCTCACGCATTTTTCTCTGCTAGAGTGGGAAAGCCAATGACTGATGGCAGATATTAATAGCCTAGAGAGGGACCATGGTTATTGCTCCCCCTGGCTAAAAACATCTGCCCCCAACCACCCCAGAAAAGGCACATCTGTAAGATGCGCCAATTCTGTTACTTAGCCACTCTCTTCTCACTCCTCTGTAGTGGTGGGATATGGGGTAATAAAGGGCTAATGTCACCTTGCTAATGTAAGGTGACATTATGCCTGGTTAATAATGGAGAGATATCAATAAGATACCTATCCATTATTAATCCAATAGTAATAAAGGGTTAAAAAACACACACACATATGAATAATGTATTTTAATGAAATAAATACACATGGGGTATTAATTTCTTTATTGTACTCTCAATCCAACTGACGACCCTTGTCATCTGAAAAAAAGGGAAAATAAAAAAGCAACAATATCCCATAGCTGTCCACCGTACAGTCATGTCCCACAATGTAAATCCATCTGAATGGGTTAAATAATTTTACAACCAGGAGCCTGCTAATGCAGCTGCCCCTGGCTGTAAAAACTGGCTGCAAAAACGGCGGAAAGAATGGAATGCAGGGGAGCGTAGCTTTGTAGTCTTGCGGTGCTGCGCCCCCTGGTGGCATAAACTCATATGAACTCTAGCGTGGGAATTTTTCTGAATATTTTCCCACGCTAGAGTTCATATGAGTTTATAACACCAGGGGGCGCATCACCGCAAGTCTGTGAAGCTAGATTCCCCTGCTTTCCATTCATTTCCCAGTTTTTACTGCCAGTTTTTACAGCCAGGGTGTTATGACCTGGTGGTCAGGACAATAATGGACCTGGTGGTTAAGAGCACACGGAATGACCTGATAGTTACTGATAATAAGGACGAGCTCTGGGATGTGGGAACTCTGCTGACCGCAATCCCTAAACCTATCAAACACACTAGAAATAGCCGTGGATTGCGCCTAACGCTCCCTATGCAACTCGGCACAGCCTAAGAAACTAGCTAGCCCTGAAGATAGAAAAATAAAGCCTACCTTGCCTCGGAGAAATTCCCCAAAGGAAAAGGCAGCCCCCCACATATAATGACGGTGAGTAAAGATGAAAATACAAACACAGAGATGAAATAGATTTAGCAAAGTGAGGCCCGACTTACTGAACAGACCGAGGATAGGAAAGGTTACTTTGCAGTCAGCACAAAAACCTACAAAAAGACCACGCAGAGGGTGCAAAAAGACCCTCCGCACCGACTCACGGTGCGGAGGCACTCCCTCTGTGTCCCAGAGCTTCCAGCAAGCAAGACAACAAATTAAATAGCAAGCTGGACAGAAAAATAGCAAACCCAAGAAATACAAGCTGGAACTTAGCTTCTGATGGGAAGACAGGTCACAAGAACGAATCAGGAGAGAACTAGACCAATACTGGAACATTGACAGGTGGCATGGAGCAAAGATCTAAGTGGAGTTAAATAGAGCAGCAGCTAACGAATTAACCTCGTCACCTGTGAAACTCATAAACACCCACCAGAGGAAGTCCATGGACAGAACCAGCTGAAGTACCATTCATGACCACAGGAGGGAGCCCGACAACAGAATTCACAACAGTACACCCCCCTTGAGGAGGGGTCACCGAACCCTCACTAGAGCCTCCAGGCCGACCAGGATGAGCCAAATGAAAGGCACGAACCAGATCGGCAGCATGAACATCAGAGGCAAAAACCCAGGAATTATCTTCCTGACCATAACCCTTCCACTTGACCAGGTACTCGAGTTTCCGTCTCGAAACACGAGAATCCAAAATCTTCTCCACTACATACTCCAACTCCCCCTCAACTAACACCGGGGCAGGAGGATCAACGGATGGAACCACAGGCGCCACGTATCTCCGCAATAACGACCTATGGAACACATTGTTACGCTCTCTGAGACGAAAGCGAGAGTGGACCCTCTGGGCCGTAGCAAGGTACTCCCTCCGGGCGAGCGACCAGGTGTTAACCAACCCCTATACAGGGACTGGCTGGGGCAGGCCCGAAGAAGACCCTACCACGGTAGCAGATACCAGAAGGGGCGGCTCAAGTAGAAACAATAAAAAAGACACTAAACGGAACACAGGAGCGGGATACACGGAGGTAGGGAAGCTGGAGCACAATGAAGGATACAAAGACTGGTAGACAAGCTGAACCGGAGGGAAGCAGGAGACGAAGGCGAAACTGCAAAGACAAAAACGGAAGGGATGACGGGAGGACGAGAAGACACACAGGCGGAGGGAACACAAAAAGTACTGGAAGGTACGAGCACAAGAGCAGGAAGAAGCCAGAGACAAAGCAAAAAGCAATTGACACTCAGGCACCTCCTAGCAGGGGAGGTGGCCTGAAATAGTAAGGGTCTCACCGGGATTGGTTGGAGTGCTGAATCCCGGAAGTAGGAGAAGCCAGACAGGAGCGTAGGCGCCCTCCAGAGACCCCCGCGCGCCGGCGCAGACACCGCACATCCCCATCAGGACGAGGAGGAGGCGGGACCAGCAGATGATGAGCACGCCGTCCCCCGGAAGTAATGCGGCGGGGACGAGCAGCGGCGGAAGGAGCCGGCGCCGCAGAAGAAGCAGGAGACACGACGCGCCGAGACCCAAATGAAGCGCGACCAGCGCAAGCAGGAGCAGCGCGCCGGCGGCCAGAAGTGGCGTGACGCGGACGAGCAGCGGTAAGCGTAACAGTACCCCCCTCTTTAAGATCCCCTCTCCCAAAACTAGATAGAAATTTGTTTAGAAGACGAGGTGCATTAATATTCTCCAGCGGCTCCCAAGATCTCTCCTCGGGACCGAAACCCATCCAATCCACCAAAAAGAATTTTCTCCCTCGAACCCTCTTCATAGCCAAAATATCTCTCACTTCAAAAACGTTATCAGCATGAGCGGGCTGAGCAGAGATACAAGAAGATGTATGGAAGCGGTTAAAAATAACAGGTTTGAGCAAAGACACGTGAAAGGTATTGGGAATACGGAGCGAGGCGGGCAGCTTCAGCTTGAAGGCAACATCGTTGACTCGACTCAGAATCTCAAATGGACCGATGTAGCGAGGACCAAGTTTACAAGAAGGAATCTTTAGTCTAATGTACCGTGAAGAAAGCCAGACTTTGTCACCGGGCGAAAACGGGGAAGAATCTAAACGTCTTTTGTCTGCATGTCTTTTCATCCTCAGAGATGCCATCTCAAGTGCTTCTTTAACCTCTCCCCATATAGAAGAAAAGTCCGAAATTACTGCATCAGCAGCTGGTACTGCAGACGCTGAGGAAACTGGGAGAGGCATATTCGGATGTTGACCAAACACAATGAAAAAAGGAGATTTAGCAGAGGATTCTTGAGAGTGATTATTGTATGCAAACTCAGCCCAAGGCAAAAGACTGACCCAATCATTCTGATGGACGTTAGAAAAGTGACGAAGGTAGGCGGCCACAATTTGATTTGTTCGTTCTGCTTGTCCATTAGTCTGAGGATGGTAGGCCGAAGAAAAGTCTAAAGTCACTCTTAAGAGGTTGCATAAAGCCCTCCAAAAATGAGATGTAAATTGTACACCTCTGTCAGACACGATGTTTTGAGGAAAACCGTGGAGTTTGAAGATTTCTGAAACAAAGACCTTCGCCAACTTTGGAGCCGAAGGTAGACCGGACAGAGGAACAAAATGGGCCATCTTGGAAAACCGGTCCACCACTGTAAGGATGACTGTACAACCAGAGTAATTCGGTAGATCGGTGATGAAGTCCATGGCTATATGCTGCCACGGACTAGACGGGACGGGAAGAGGAAGCAAGCCTCCGTGAGGAGATCGTCTAGGCACTTTATTCTTAGCGCAAGAAGAACAAGAGGCGATAAACTCCTCGATATCTTGACGTAATGCTGGCCACCAATAGTAGCGGGTAATAAGAAGGTGGGTCTTCTTTATGCCAGCATGGCCTGCTAACTTTGAGGAATGTCCCCAGTGAAGCACCTTCTCTCTGTCCCCCTCGGCCACAAAGGTCTTACCCGGAGGAGGATGGATCATGCTTACAGGAGCCACCGTGACGACCTTGCAAGGATCCAGAATATAAGCTGGTTCTTCATCGACCTCTTCAGGCTGCGAAAGTCTGGAAAGTGCGTCTGCCTTGATATTTCTGTCACCAGGCCGGAAGCGAAGCTCAAAGTCGAAGCGAGCAAAGAACAAAGACCATCGAGCTTGTCGTGGATTTAGTCTCTGAGCAGTTTGAAGATAGGCCAAATTTTTGTGGTCAGAGAAAATAACGAAAGGATGAACTGCTCCCTCTAGAAGATGTCTCCACTCCTCCAGAGCCAACTTGATAGCCAAAAGTTCACGGTCTCCGATGGTATAATTGCGTTTGGAGGCAGAAAATGTTTTAGAGAAGAATCCGCAAGGAACCAGTCGACCCGTAGAGGATCTTTGAGAGAGCACCGCCCCAGCTCCAGTGGAGGAGGCATCCACCTCTAGAACGAATGGCTTGTTAACCTCAGGATGGTGCAATACTGGGGCGGACGAAAAAGACTGCTTCAGAAGAACAAAGGCATTCTCGGCCTCCGGGGACCAAGTCTTTGGGTTGGAGCCCTTGTGGGTAAGAGCAGAAAGCGGCTGAATCACAGACGAGAAATGGGATATGAACTGCCTGTAGTAATTAGCAAATCCCAGGAACCGTTGGATAGCTTTTATTCCATAGGGCCGTGGCCAATTGAGAATGGCATTCACTTTCTCAGGGTCCATCTTGAGACCGGAATCCGAGATTATGTAACCAAGAAAAGGCAGCGAGGTCTGTTCGAAGAGACACTTCTCATATTTAGCATACAGACGATTCTCTCTCAATCGTTGCAGGACCAAACGAACACTTCTTCTGTGGGATGGCAGATCCACAGAAAAAACCAGGATGTCATCCAAATACACCACAACACAGGAGTAGAGGAGGTCACGGAAAATATCGTTAACGAACTCCTGGAAGACTGCTGGAGCGTTGCAGAGGCCGAACGGCATGACCAGGTATTCATAATGGCCATCTCGGGTGTTAAAAGCGGTCTTCCATTCATCGCCGGCACGAATACGAACAAGGTTGTACGCTCCCCGGAGATCCAACTTAGTAAAAATTCGGGCCCCTCTAAGTCGATCAAAGAGCTCTGGAATGAGGGGTAGAGGGTACTTGTTCTTGACTGTAATGTTGTTCAAGCCTCTGTAGTCGATGCAGGGTCGAAGCGAACCATCCTTTTTCTTGACAAAGAAGAATCCCGCACCTGCAGGGGAAGAGGACTTACGAATGAAACCTTTAGCCAAGTTCTCTTGAATGTATTCAGACATTGCTCTGGTCTCAGTTGAAGAAAGTGGGTAAATTCTTCCTCTAAGTGGGATGGACCCGGGAAGAAGTTCGATCGGGCAATCGTAGGGACGATGTGGCGGAAGAGTCTCAGCCTCTTTTTATCGAAAACATCGGCAAAAGTCCAATAAGGAGAGGGCAAACCGGAGGGAATGGAAACTGTCTGAGGAGGAACTACAGGACTAACGGACAATAGGCATCGCTTATGACAAGTAGATCCCCAACGGAGCACATCACCCGAATGCCAGTCCAGAGTGGGTTCATGAGTTCGAAGCCACGGCAACCCAAGTAACAAAGCATGGGCAAGGTGAGGCAGGACATAAAAGGTGATCTTCTCCCGATGTAGGGCCCCGATCTGTAGTTCGACCTCCTCCGTAATTAGGGTGATGGCGTCTTGTAAGGGTCTCCCATCCACGGAAGCAATCAGACGAGGGGAATCCAAAGAGATAACTGGTATGCGAAGTCTCCGAACTGCCTCAAGACTGATAAAGTTGCCCGCCGCACCCGAATCCACATACGCAACCTCGGAAAATCGTTTAAGATTAAGAATAAGTAAGACAGAGAAAAACAGGG
Organism: Ranitomeya imitator; assembly: GCF_032444005.1. Lineage (NCBI taxonomy): Eukaryota > Metazoa > Chordata > Amphibia > Anura > Dendrobatidae > Ranitomeya > Ranitomeya imitator. The sequence continues at coordinate 421,672,702 of NC_091286.1, read as the reverse complement.
GTAGAGAGGAATCAGAAACACCTAGGGAGGCCTCTCTTACCTGTCCTAGGCGGAGGAGTTTTCCGGACGATCAGGGCAGGATCGCAACAAGTGAGCAGCGCTACCACAATAAAAGCAGAGCCCTTGGGAACGTCTCAATCTACGACGCTGCTCTGCCATCTTGACACGATCTACTTGCATGGGCTCAGGTCCAGAGAGAGCAGAGGACGTCACAGGGCGCGGACTCCCCGGCCTACGGACTGGTGGTAGGGAGCGAACAGGTTTCCTCTCCCTGGCAGTTTCACGGGTTCGCTCTTGGAAGCGTAGATCAATCCGCGTAGCGAGGGCTATGAGGTCCTCCAAAGAGGTGGGAGTATCTCGTCCAGCCAATTCATCTTTTATCCGACTGGACAGGCCCCGCCAAAAAGCCCCGACCAAAGCCTCGTTGTTCAAGCCCAGCTCAGAGGCTAAAGTGCGAAAGCGAATAGCATATTGGCCTACCGTTAGAGAGCCTTGCTGGAGATTAAAAAGAGACTCCGTGGTGGAAGCTAAACGCCCGGGCTCATCGAAAACCTTGTGAAAGGTCTCCAGAAAAAATGCTAACTGAGAGACTATGGGATCGTCCCGCTCCCAGAGGGGATTAATCCAGGCTAAGGCCTCTCCCTCTAAATGGGAAAAAATAAAAGCCACTTTGGCTCGATCAGTCGGGTATTGCTGGGGAAGGAGTTCAAAGTGGAGACGGCACTGGTTAAGGAACCCCCTACAGAGTTTGGGGTCACCGCTATACTTGGGAGGTTTGCCGAGACGAGGCGGCGGGTGAGATAAGGAAGAAGAGTTTGGGTCCTGTGATACCACCTGAATAGGGGGCGTAGGGACAGACTGTAGATTGAACAAACGGTCGTCAATGGAGGCCATATACGTCAGCATGCGTGCCTGCGTATCACGCTGCTGGGAGAGCTCTTGCTGAAGGCTCGCTAGATGTGAAGCACTAACTGGGTCGGCGGCCTGTAATGTGGTCAAACGGGACTCCATATTTTTCAAAAACGACATGATGCGCTGTTGATTGTCGCGCAAATGTCCCAATTCCTTTTGGGCAGAAAATGCGGCACCTGCGGGGTCCATGGCCTGAGTGTTCTGTTACGCTCTCTGGAACGAAAGCGAGAGTGGACCCTCTGGGCCGTAGCAAGGTACTCCCTCCGGGCGAGCGACCAGGTGTTAACCAACCCCTATACAGGGACTGGCTGGGGCAGGCCCGAAGAAGACCCTACCACGGTAGCAGATACCAGAAGGGGCGGCTCAAGTAGAAACAATAAAAAAGACACTAAACGGAACACAGGAGCGGGATACACGGAGGTAGGGAAGCTGGAGCACAATGAAGGACACAAAGACTGGTAGACAAGCTGAACCGGAGGGAAGCAGGAGACGAAGGCGAAACTGCAAAGACAAAAACGGAAGGGATGACGGGAGGACGAGAAGACACACAGGCGGAGGGAACACAAAAAGTACTGGAAGGTACGAGCACAAGAGCAGGAAGAAGCCAGAGACAAAGCAAAAAGCAATTGACACTCAGGCACCTCCTAGCAGGGGAGGTGGCCTGAAATAGTAAGGGTCTCACCGGGATTGGTTGGAGTGCTGAATCCCGGAAGTAGGAGAAGCCAGACAGGAGCGTAGGCGCCCTCCAGAGACCCCCGCGCGCCGGCGCAGACACCGCACATCCCCATCAGGACGAGGAGGAGGCGGGACCAGCAGACGATGAGCGCGCCGTCCCCCGGAAGTAATGCGGCGGGGACGAGCAGCGGCGGAAGGAGCCGGCGCCGCAGAAGAAGCAGGAGACACGACGCGCCGAGACCCAAATGAAGCGCGACCAGCGCAAGCAGGAGCAGCGCGCCGGCGGCCAGAAGCGGCGTGACGCGGACGAGCAGCGGTAAGCGTAACACACATTATGGATGGCAAAAGAAGCAGGAAGGGCCAAACGAAATGACACAGGATTGATAACCTCAGAAATCTTATACGGACCAATGAAACGAGGCTTAAACTTAGGAGAGGAAACCTTCATAGGAACATAACGAGACGACAACCAAACCAAATCCCCAACACGAAGTCGGGGACCCACACAGCGCCGGCGGTTAGCGAAACGTTGAGCCTTCTCCTGGGACAATGTCAAATTGTCCACCACATGAGTCCAAATCTGCTGCAACCTATCCACCACAGTATCTACACCAGGACAGTCTGAAGACTCAACCTGCCCTGAAGAGAAACGAGGATGGAAACCAGAATTGCAGAAAAACGGCGAAACCAAAGTAGCCAAGCTGGCCCGATTATTAAGGGCGAACTCAGCCAACGGCAAAAATGACACCCTATCATCCTGATCAGCAGAAACAAAGCATCTCAGATATGTTTCCAAAGTTTGATTAGTTCATTCGGTTTGGCCATTTGTCTGAGGATGGAAAGCCGAGGAAAAAGACAAATCAATGCCCATCCTAGCACAAAAGGATCGCCAAAACCTTGAAACAAACTGGGAACCTCTGTCAGAAACGATGTTCTCCGGGATACCATGTAAACGAACCACATGCTGGAAAAATAATGGCACCAAATCAGAGGAGGAAGGCAATTTAGACAAAGGTACCAAATGGACCATCTTAGAAAAGCGATCACAAACCACCCAAATGACCGACAGCTTTTGAGAGACGGGGAGATCCGAAATAAAATCCATAGAAATATGCGTCCAGGGCCTCTTCGGGACCGGCAAGGGCAAAAGCAACCCACTGGCACGAGAACAGCAGGGCTTAGCCCGAGCACAAGTCCCACAGCACTGCACAAAAGAACGCACATCCCGCGACAAAGACGGCCACCAGAAGGATCTAGCCACCAAATCTCTGGTACCAAAGATTCCAGGATGCCCAGCCAACACTGAACAATGAATCTCAGAGATAACTCTACTAGTCCATCTATCAGGGACAAACAGTTTCTCCGCTGGGCAACGGTAAGGTCTATCAGCCTGAAATTTTTGCAGCACCCGCCGCAAATCAGGGGAGATGGCAGACAAAATTACCCCCTCTTTGAGAATACCCGCCGGCTCAGGAACACCCGGAGAGTAAAGCACAAAACTCCTTGACAGGGCATCAGCCTTCACATTCTTAGAGCCCGGAAGGTACGAAACCACAAAATCAAAACGGGAGAAAAATAACGACCATCGAGCCTGTCTCGGATTCAACCATTTGGCAGACTCAAGATAAGTCAAATTCCTGTGATCTGTCAAGACCACCACGCGATGCTTGTCTCCTTCCAGCCAATGACGCCACTCCTCGAATGCCCACTTCATGGCCAACAATTCACGATTACCAACATCTTAGTTACGCTCAGCAGGCGAAAAGTTTCTAGAAAAGAAAGCACATGGCTTCATCACCGAGCCATCAGAACTTCTCTGTGACAAAACAGCCCCTGCTCCAATCTCAGAAGCATCAACCTCAACCTGAAACGGAAGCGAAACATCTGGCTGGCACAACACAGGGGCAGAAGAAAAACGACGCTTCAACTCCTGAAAAGCCTCTACAGCCGCAGAAGACCAATTGACCACATCAGCACCCTTCTTGGTCAAATCAGTCAACGGTTTAGCAACAGTAGAAAAATTAGCGATGAAGCGCCGATAAAAATTAGCAAAGCCCAGGAACTTTTGCAGGCTCTTCACAGATGTTGGCTGAGTCCAATCGTAAATGGCCTGGACTTTAACAGGGTCCATCTCGATAGTAGAAGGGGAAAAAATGAACCCCAAAAATGAAACCTTCTGAACTGTAAAGAGACACTTTGACCCCTTCACAAACAAGGAATTCGCACGAAGGACCTGGAACACCATTCTGACCTGCTTCACATGAGACTCCCAATCATCCGAAAAGACCAAAATATCATCCAAATACACAATCAGGAATTTATCCAGGTACTCTCGGAAGATGTCATGCATAAAGGACTGAAATACTGATGGAGCATTGGAAAGCCCGAATGGCATAACCAGGTACTCAAAATGGCCCTCGGGCGTATTAAATGCTGTTTTCAATTCATCACCTTGTTTAATACGCACAAGATTATACGCCCCTCGAAGATCTATCTTGGTGAACAAACTAGCCCCTTTAATACGAGCAAACAAATCAGACAGCAATGGCAAAGATACTGAAATTTGACTGTAATTTTATTAAGAAGGCGGTAATCAATACAAGGTCTCAAAGAACCATCCTTCTTGGCCACAAAAAAGAACCCTGCTCCTAACGGTGATGACGACGGGCGAATATGGCCTTTCTCCAAGGATTCTTTTATATAACTCCGCATAGCGGCGTGTTCTGGCACAGATAAATTGAACAATCGGCCCTTAGGAAACTTACTACCAGGAATCAAATTAATTGCACAATCGCAATCCCTATGAGGAGGTAGGGCACTGGCTTTGGGCTCATTAAATACATCCCGATAATCCGACAAAAACTCAGGGACTTCAGAAGGAGTGGAAGACGAAATAGACAAAAATGGAACATCACCATGTACCCCCTGGCAACCCCAGCTGGACACAGACATAGATTTTCAGTCCAATACTGGATTATGAACCTGTAGCCATGGCAACCCCAAAACGACCACATCATGCAGATTATGCAACACCAGAAAGCGGATATCCTCCTGATGTGCAGGAGCCATGCACATGGTCAATTGGGTCCAATACTGAGGCTTATTCTTGGCCAAAGGCGTAGCATCAATTCCTCTCAATGGAATAGGATACTGCAAGGGCTCCAAGAAAAAACCACAGCGCCTAGCATACTCCAAGTCCATCAAATTCAGGGCAGCACCTGAATCCACAAATGCCATAACAGAATAGGATGACAAAGAGCAAATCAGAGTAACAGACAATAGAAATTTAGACTGTACCGTACCAATGGTGGCAGACCTAGCGAACCGCTTAGTGCGCTTAGGACAATCGGAGATAACATGAGTGGAATCACCATAGTAAAAACATAGCCCATTCCGATGTCTGTGTTCTTGCCGTTCAGCTCTGGTCAAAGTCCTATTACATTGCATAGGCTCAGGCCCATGCTCAGATAGTACCGCCAAATGGTGCACAGCTTTACGCTCACGCAAGCGTCGATTGATCTGAATGGCCAAGGACATAGACTCATTCAGACCAGCAGGCATGGGAAACCCCAACATGACATCCTTAAGGGCTTCAGAGAGACCCTTTCTGAAGATTGCTGCCAGGGCACATTCATTCCACTGAGTGAGCACAGACCACTTTCTAAACTTCTGACAATATATCTCCGCTTCATCCTGACCCTGACACAGAGCCAGCAAGATTTTCTCTGCCTGATCCACTGAATTAGGTTTGTCATAAAGCAATCCAAGCGCCAGGAAAAACGCATCAACATCACGCAATGCCGGATCTCCTGGCGCAAGGGAAAATGCCCAATCTTGAGGGTCACCACGTAACAAAGAAATAATGATCTTTACTTGTTGAACAGGGTCACCTGAGGAGCGAGGTTTCAAGGCAAGAAACAATTTACAATTATTTTTGAAATTCAAGAACTTAGATCTATCACCAAAAAACAAATCAGGAATTGGAATCCTAGGCTCTGACATCGGATTCTGAACCACAAAATCTTGAATGTTTTGTATCCTTGTGGTGAGATTATCCATCCAAGAGGACAGACCTTGAATGTCCATGTTTACACCAGTGTCCTAAACCACCCAGAGGTAAAGGGGAAAAGAGAGACAAAACACACTGCAAAGAAAAAAAATGGTCTCAGAACTTCTCTTATCCCTCTATTGAGATGCATTAGTACTTTGGGCCACCTGTACTGTTATGACCTGGTGGTCAGGACAATAATGGACCTGGTGGTTAAGAGCACACGGAATGACCTGATAGTTACTGATGATAAGGACGAGCTCTGGAATGTGGGAACTCTGCTGACCGCAATCCCTAAACCTATCAAACACACTAGAAATAGCCGTGGATTGCGCCTAACGCTCCCTATGCAACTCGGCACAGCCTAAGAAACTAGCTAGCCCTGAAGATAGAAAAATAAAGCCTACCTTGCCTCAGAGAAATTCCCCAAAGGAAAAGGCAGCCCCCCACATATAATGACGGTGAGTAAAGATGAAAATACAAACACAGAGATGAAATAGATTTAGCAAAGTGAGGCCCGACTTACTGAACAGACCGAGGATAGGAAAGGTTACTTTGCGGTCAGCACAAAAACCTACAAAAAGACCACGCAGAGGGCGCAAAAAGACCCTCCGCACCGACTCACGGTGCGGAGGCGCTCCCTCTGCGTCCCAGAGCTTCCAGCAAGTAAGACAACAAATTAAATAGCAAGCTGGACAGAAAAATAGCAAACCCAAGAAATACAAGCTGGAACTTAGCTTCTGATGGGAAGACAGGTCACAAGAACGATCCAGGAGAGAACTAGACCAATACTGGAACATTGACAGGTGGCATGGAGCAAAGATCTAAGTGGAGTTAAATAGAGCAGCAGCTAACGAATTAACCTCGTCACCTGTGAAACTCATAAACACCCACCAGAGGAAGTCCATGGACAGAACCAGCTGAAGTACCATTCATGACCACAGGAGGGAGCCCGACAACAGAATTCACAACACCAGGGGCAGCTGCATTAGCAGGCTCCTGGTTGTAAAATTATTTAACCCCTTCAGATGGATTTACATCGTGGGATATGACTGTTTTGCGGAAAGGTATGGGGTATTGTTGCTTTTTTATTTTCCTTTTTTTTCAGATGACAAGAGTCGTCAGTTGGATTGAGCGTAAAATAAAGATATTATAACCCACGTGTATTTATTTCATTAAAATACTTTATTCAGAATGTGTGTGTTTTTTTATCCCTTTATTACAATTGGATTAATAATGGATAGGTGACTTGTTGGCATCTCTCCATTATTAACCAGGCTTAATGTCACCTTACATTAGCAAGGTGACATTAACCCTTTATTACCCCATATCCTCACCACTACAGAGGAGTGAGACGAGAGTGGCTAAGTACCTGAATTGGCGCATCTTACAGATGTGCCTTTTCTGGGGTGGCTGGGGGCAGATATTTTTAGCCAGGGGGGCAATAAACATGGTCCCACTCTAGGCTATTAATATCTGCCATCAGTCACTGGCTTTCCCACTCTGGCAGAGAAAATTGCGTGGGAGCCCAGGCCATTTTTTTCCTTATATTAACCCTTTATTTTAACACCTAGAGCTCCTACATTTTGCAAACAGACACTTCTAACATTAGTAGTGAGGATTCGGAACATGTAAAAAGTAAGGGATATGAAATGGTTTACTGTATGTAAACCATGTCTCATATCCTGTCAGGTTTGATAAGGAGATAGCAAAAGCCAACAATTAAATTACTGGCTTTTCTGCTATCTAGCTCTGTATTATATATATATATATATATATATATATATATATATATATACTGTATATATATAATATACTGTATATATACTGTATAAATGTAATGTTTTCTTGAATATTTGAGCCCATGGATCCATTCTATGTCCATTTTGCAAGCCTGCGAGAAAACCTCGCCATACGGATGCCTTATGGATGCCATATGGATGCCATATGGAGGTTTACATGCGCAAAATACTCAGCCACATCTTGCCTACAGATGACATACGGATCACTATTCAGGGAACATTTCTGCGTATTTGGTCTGTAAAAAACAGACCGTATTTTTATGCGTTGTGTGTGACTCCAGCCTATCTCTAATAATACGGGCATCATTTTGCATCTAGTGAACTCATGTGTCGGGCGCTTCCATGGAGTCCAAGTCCACTTACACTGCTGCTGCTGCTGCTTACATTTCAGTGATGACGCCTTGTTGCTCCCAGGGTTGGACGTCTAGAACTGGGATGCACACTGTGTGCCTTACTGCTGTCTTGGGGAAAACCGCTCTTAAGATTGTCTACAAGCATGTTTTCATACTCCAGCATGCGTGCGTCACTTCCAGTGGGGGGGAGCATCCGGCAAAATATACTCTTGTACCATGGGTCTAACAAAGAGGCAACAAAGTAGTCAGCACTATTTCTAACTCAAAGAATACGGGCATAATGTTGAAGAGCAGCAATAAGACATGTGTTTGGTGCTTCCATGAGGTCTAAGCCCATGGTGTCCTGGTTGCGGGGTAACACTCAAGGTAGCTTCCTCAGTCCCCTCCCGAAAACCATAAACAACAGAGAGGGGATCAATATCCCCTTCATCTCCTGACTGTTGAGCAACCATTACCTCGTCCACCTCCATTTGTTCCTCAGCTCCTGCACCTTCACCAACAGATTGTCTGGTATCATAAGCCCTCTCGATTGCTTTAAGTCACTTTCCAAAGGCAACTGCCTGTGCAACGTCAGTCCAGAAATTTGAGATATTGGTATGCCATCCTCCTCTGCTTCCACCTCCTCCCCTGGGACCACCAGCTCCTCACGCAGACTATTCAAAGTGTGCTCCAGCATGTATATGACAGGAATAGTGACAGATATAATCAGTGGTCTATGGATAGGATGAGACCATGTTTGTTCAGTTGAGCCTTCAATAACATTAAAATCTAACCCACTTACTTGTCTAACATCAAAACATAGTAACATAGTAACATAGTAACATAGTTAGTAAGGCCGAAAAAAGACATTTGTCCATCCAGTTCAGCCTATATTCCGTCATAATAAATCCCCAGATCTACGTCCTTTTACAGAACCTAATAATTGTATGATACAATATTGTTCTGCTCCAGGAAGACATCCAGGCCTCTCTTGAACCCCTCGACTGAGTTCGCCATCACCACCTCCTCAGGCAAGCAATTCCAGATTCTCACTGCCCTAACAGTAAAGAATCCTCTTCTATGTTGGTGGAAAAACCTTCTCTCCTCCAGACGCAAAGAATGCCCCCTTGTGCCCGTCACCTTCCTTGGTATAAACAGATCCTCAGCGAGATATTTGTATTGTCCCCTTATATACTTATACATGGTTATTAGATCGCCCCTCAGTCGTCTTTTTTCTAGACTAAATAATCCTAATTTCGCTAATCTATCTGGGTATTGTAGTTCTCCCATCCCCTTTATTAATTTTGTTGCCCTCCTTTGTACTCTCTCTAGTTCCATTATATCCTTCCTGAGCACCGGTGCCCAAAACTGGACACAGTACTCCATGTGCGGTCTAACTAGGGATTTGTACAGAGGCAGTATAATGCTCTCATCATGTGTATCCAGACCTCTTTTAATGCACCCCATGATCCTGTTTGCCTTGGCAGCTGCTGCCTGGCACTGGCTGCTCCAGGTAAGTTTATCATTAACTAGGATCCCCAAGTCCTTCTCCCTGTCAGATTTACCCAGTGGTTTCCCGTTCAGTGTGTAATGGTGATATTGATTCCTTCTTCCCATGTGTATAACCTTACATTTATCATTGTTAAACCTCATCTGCCACCTTTCAGCCCAAGTTTCCAACTTATCCAGATCCATCTGTAGCAGAATACTATCTTCTCTTGTATTAACTGCTTTACATAGTTTTGTATCATCTGCAAATATCGATATTTTACTGTGTAAACCTTCTACCAGATCATTAATGAATATGTTGAAGAGAACAGGTCCCAATACTGACCCCTGCGGTACCCCACTGGTCACAGCGACCCAGTTAGAGACTATACCATTTATAACCACCCTCTGCTTTCTATCACTAAGCCAGTTACTAACCCATTTACACACATTTTCCCCCAGACCAACCATTCTCATTTTGTGTACCAACCTCTTGTGCGGCACGGTATCAAACGCTTTGGAAAAATCGAGATATACCACGTCCAATGACTCACCGTGGTCCAGCCTATAGCTTACCTCTTCATAAAAATTGATTAGATTGGTTTGACAGGAGCGATTTCTCATAAACCCATGCTGATATGGAGTTAAACAGTTATTCTCATTGAGATAATCCAGAATAACATCCCTCAGAAACCCTTCAAATATTTTACCAACAATAGAGGTTAGACTTACCGGCCTATAATTTCCAGGTTCACTTTTAGAGCCCTTTTTGAATATTGGCACCACATTTGCTATGCGCCAGTCCTGCGGAACAGACCCTGTCGCTATAGAGTCCCTAAAAATAAGAAATAATGGTTTATCTATTACATTACTTAGTTCCCTTAGTACTCGTGGGTGTATGCCATCCGGACCCGGAGATTTATCTATTTTAATCTTATTTAGCCGGTTTCGCACCTCTTCTTGGGTTAGATTGGTGACCCTTAATATAGGGTTTTCATTGTTTCTTGGGATTTCACCTAGCATTTCATTTTCCACCGTGAATACCGTGGAGAAGAAGGTGTTTAATATGTTAGCTTTTTCCTCGTCATCTACAACCATTCTTTCCTCACTATTTTTTAAGGGGCCTACATTTTCAGTTTTTATTCTTTTACTATTGATATAGTTGAAGAACAGTTTGGGATTAGTTTTACTCTCCTTAGCAATGTGCTTCTCTGTTTCCTTTTTGGCAGCTTTAATTAGTTTTTTAGATAAAGTATTTTTCTCCCTATAGTTTTTTAGAGCTTCAATGGTGCCATCCTGCTTTAGTAGTGCAAATGCTTTCTTTTTACTGTTAATTGCCTGTCTTACTTCTTTGTTTAGCCACATTGGGTTTTTCCTATTTCTAGTCCTTTTATTCCCACAAGGTATAAACCGCTTACACTGCCTATTTAGGATGTTCTTAAACATTTCCCATTTATTATCTGTATTCTCATTTCTGAGGATATTGTCCCAGTCTACCAGATTAAGGGCATCTCTAAGCTGGTCAAACTTTACCTTCCTAAAGTTCAATGTTTTTGTGACTCCCTGACAAGTCCCCCTAGTGAAAGACAGGTGAAACTGCACAATATTGTGGTCGCTATTTCCTAAATGCCCAACCACCTGCAGATTTGTTATTCTGTCAGGTCTATTAGATAGTATTAGGTCTAAAAGTGCTGCTCCTCTGGTTGGATTCTGCACCAATTGTGAAAGATAATTTTTCTTGGTTATTAGCAGAAACCTGTTGCCTTTATGGGTTTCACAGGTTTCTGTTTCCCAGTTAATATCCGGGTAGTTAAAGTCCCCCATAACCAGGACCTCATTATGGGTTGCAGCTTCATCTATCTGCTTTAGAAGTAGACTTTCCATGCTTTCTGTTATATTTGGGGGTTTGTAACAGACCCCAATGAGAATTTTGTTACCATTTTTCCCTCCATGAATTTCAACCCATATGGACTCGACATCTTCATTCCCTTCGCTAATATCCTCCCTTAAAGTGGACTTTAGACAAGACTTTACATAGAGACAAACCCCTCCTCCTCTCCGATTTTTACGATCCTTTCTAAACAGACTGTAACCCTGTAAGTTAACTGCCCAGTCATAGCTTTCATCTAACCATGTCTCGGTTATTCCCACTATGTCAAAGTTACCTGTAGATATTTCTGCTTCTAGTTCTTCCATCTTGTTTGTCAGGCTTCTGGCGTTTGCGAGCATGCAGTTTAGAGGATTTTGTTTTGTTCCAATCTCCTCACTGTGGATTGTTTTAGAAATGTTCTTACCTCCCTTCTGAGTATGTTTTCCTGGGTCGTCTTTGTACGAGTCTAATGTTTTTCTTCCCGTCCCCTCTTCTTCTAGTTTAATGCCCTCCTGATGAGTGTAGCGAGTCTTCTGGCGAATGTGTGTTTCCCAGGTTTGTTGAGGTGTAGTCCGTCTCTGGCGAGGAGTCCATCATACCAGTAATTCACACCGTGGTCCAGGAATCCAAATCCTTGTTGTCTGCACCATCGTCTTAGCCAGTTGTTTGCATCAAGGATCCTGTTCCATCTCCTGGTGCCATGCCCATCTACTGGAAGGATAGAAGAAAAAACTACCTGTGCATCCAGTTCCTTTACTTTCTTCCCCAACTCTTCAAAGTCCTTGCAGATTGTCGGTAGGTCCTTCCTTGCCGTGTCATTGGTGCCAACATGTATCAGAAGAAATGGGTGGACGTCCTTGGAGCTGAAGAGCTTTGGTATCCTATCGGTCACATCCTTAATCATCAAACCTGGAAGGCAGCATACTTCTCTTGCAGTTATGTCCGGTCTGCAGATGGCCCCTTTCACCATGACCTCGTTTTTCCCCACTCATGTTGTAAGTAGCCTTCCACTTTTGTAACCTGCTGTTTCTCAACCTTAAGGTACCTTAAAGGGACACTGTCACCTGAATTTGGAGGGAACAATCTTCAGTCATGGAGGCGGGGCTTTGGGGTTTTTGATTCACCCTTTCCTTACCCGCTGGCTGCATGCTGGCTGCAATATTGGATTGAAGTTCATTCTCTGTCCTCCATAGTACATGCCTGCACCAGGCAATCTTGCCTTGCGCAGGCGTGTACTATGGAGGACAGAGAATGAACTTCAATCAAATATTGCAGCCAGCATGCAGCCAGCGGGTAAGGAAAGGGTGAATCAAAAACCCCAAAACCCCGCCTCCATGGCTGAAGATTGTTCCCTCCAAATTCAGGTGACAGTGTCCCTTTAACACTGAGCAACTTTACAATGAGAACGACAACGATCCGTGACATTGCAGCATCCTGGATAGCGATCTCATTGTGTTTGACACGCAGCAGCGATCAGGATCCCGCTGTGACATCGCTGGTCGTAGCTAGACATCCAGAACTTTATTTGGTCGTCAGGTCGGCGTGATTCGTCATGTTTGACAGCAAAAGCAATGATGCCAGCAATGTTTTTACATGGAGCTAACAACCAGCGAGAACGATAAGTATGTCACTGGATCGCTCCTGCATCGTTCTGGTGTTGCCGTGTTTGACGTCTCTACAGCGACCTAAACAGCGACGCTACAGCGATCGGCTTGTTGTCTATATCGCTGCAGCATCGCTGTGTGTGACGGTACCTTTAGGCTCACAACTGTCAGTCACCTATCACTAAATGAACAATCACTATTTATTTTCTTAGATAGTGTGCCTGAATAACACTGTTATACCTAATGAATTTTAAGTGGAAATCTGGCCTTTTGATTTGTCACTATAACATAGTTTTATCACAAATTATTTGGATTAGCTAATTGGGCCTTGTGGGTGCACGCCAATATTAGGCCTAACGATTTTTAAGTGGAAACCTGGCCATTTGATTTTACTCTGAAACAGTTTTATCACAAATTATTTGAATTAGCTAATTGGGCCTCGTCGCTGCACTGCACCATTAGACCTAACAATTTTTAGGTGGAAATCTGGCCTTTCATTAGTCTCTGAAACACAGTTTTAATGTGATTTGCACCACATCCATACTGCGTTGGCCCAGGCTATGAAAAGGACATACTGCACCAGGGCTCATCGCTGCTGCCACAGGTACTGCAACATTTGCAGAGTGGAATTCCACCACTTTGGAACATCGCCAATGAAACAGTTTTTTGGGAGGCTGAAAGACCTCTGGAGCGAAGCAAGTCAATGACCTGTGGGGTGCAATCGTCGGAAGCGAGCACACAGCGACCGCGCTTTCTGCAGCAGCGCATCCAGGCCAGGATAGTGGCAGAGAAATTACTGTACCACCACGAGTACCTGAGTCATGCAAGGTACATATGTGAAGTTGCTTGACATAGAGCCTCCACCAGGTTTGCACCTTTATCGAATACGGTCTTACCTGATTCATGGTTCAGTGGAGACAGCCATTGCTCTAACTCGGCCTGATACCTGTCCACAGCTTTTGAGCTGTGTGACTGTGCTGTCCAAGGCATATTAATTTGAATACTGCCTGACTGCAATGAGCAATGACGGTTTAGGATGCTACCAAGTGTGTTGGATGTAGTGACACACAGGAGGCAGAGCAAGGGTTAACAGATTCTTTATGTATAGGAGCAGTAATTGTACAAGCATGGGGGTAAAGGATGTGATTGGACAATGGGGGAAAGTCAAAATGCATAAGAATATAACAGGTTAACTTATCAGTCTCTGTGCGCTGGAGGTAGGTGGCTGAAAGATCCCTCAGCGGCGCTTCAGGTGGCACGAGATGTCTCTGATCCGGTCCTTCAGATGAGCGATGCACTTTCTCCTTGAGATGACAAATCCTACAGGTTCTTCGGCACACGGTCTTCTGAACCGTGTGCACGGTGGGGCAGAGGTGATGGTCAGTGGCACAGAAGAAGAAAAGGCAGAAAGTTCAGTGAGCAAGGCTGCAGTAGGAGCACACAGTTCAGCAGACACAGCCACAGGCCGGTCCTCAGCAAGCACGGCAAGGATTGGACTAAGCGGAGCAAAGGTTCATACTCTATCCTGGTCACTACCCAGTGAGGAAGTCTCTCTGGTCTGAGGATAGGACGCGTCGGCAGTCTGGCTAGCTGGGGGTATAGGCACAGCTAGTTTGCATGGGTTTGTGAAAAGGGAGTTAACCATCTTACTACTCACAAGCTCAGTCCCCACCAAATGTCTCGTCTTCCCGCTCAAACTGCTTTTTATGTCGGAGCCGCCCCCTTTAGTCAGGTGCCCTGTACTGCTCCAGTCCACAATCTCTTCCCCCTGAAACACTGGTGACAGCTCTGATGATTCCGGCCCAGATAGGCAGGAGAGACTGTCATAGCGATTGGAGGGCTTGCCAGCTGTTGTCCGCTCGGAGCGTCTCAGTTCAGATGAAGTAGTGGAGGCCTCTTGTGGGGCCGAATCCAGCTGTGGGGGAAGAGCCATGGGGGAGCTTGCATCCTCTGGTTCTATCTTCTGGGAGCTTAATCCTTCACCCCCTTCTTCGTCCTCTGCTTCTACCGGCAAATGGACCATCTCAGGAGCCTCGGGCTCCTCTTCTATTCTAACAGGGTTCTTATACAAACAGGGTCAAAGCATATTCCGATGAAGAATTCAAGTGGGGGCATCTTCTTTTCCTTCAGGTTGAACTTCATAGACAGTTCCCTCTGGACTAACTCTTCTCTTCACCTACGGGTCTTTCCCCCATCGATTTTCCAGCTTGTCTCAAGGGCGCTTCTCTCGTGCTAGGACACGGTCTCCAGCTCGAAACTCTGTTGCTCCGGACATGGTCCTCTCTGCATGTTCTAACTCCTGTAATGGGGTCTGGACAAATCAGTGTAAGGTTTGCAGGCAGTGTCAATGTTCTTGAACACAGGAGGACACGCACATCCATGGGTAGTCCTCTTCTGGGGCCAACTCGGTGATTCCTTTCCATCTCGGCCGAATAGAAGGGAGTATGGTGTATATCCCGTGGTTCGGTGTATTCGATTATTATACACCCACACCAGTTCAGAAATGTACTCTTGCCACCGGGCCTTCCGATCTTCCTCTAGAGTCCTTAACATCTGAATCAGTGTATGGTTGAATTGTTCACATGCACCATTACCTTGAGTGTGGTCCGGTGTGGTGCAAGATTTGTCAATCCACTTCAGACAGTGCAATTCATCCATTACTTTTCCCAAGAAACAAGCTCCCTGATCGGAGTGAATTCTCTTCGGACAACCATAGGGTTGAATGAAGTTCTTGCATAATGCAAACACAGCAGACTTTGCAGTCCGATCCCCCATTACCAGGCAATGTTTGTAGCCCTGATGGGCCTGGCCCATGGTTAGATAGTCTATTGTCAAGAGTTCCAGAGGAGCGGAGGTTGTAATGGACTGAACGGGAGCATTCTGTTCTGGCGGCTTAGCCAGCTCACAAGTCTGGCACTCATCCACTTTCGCCTTCAACTGAGGATGGAAGATGATTTATTGTAGCCATTGGAAGGTCTTCTCTGAACCAAAGTAGGCTCTTTGCCCGAGTGCAGAGACAGCAATCTCAGATAATGAAGTTGTTGGAACGATGGCTTGCCAGGTCACATTTGGCTCAGTCAGCAGTTGCACTTTTTGATATAGTAAATCGGTCTTCATCTGTAGTTGTTCCCACTGTCGTAGGATCCACAACACCTCCGGGGACAAGGTCCCCCTTTCTGATGTGCTTGTTAGTCTCTGAGAAGCCACACATCATTTTAACAAAGCCAGTTCACCATCTAACTGTTGAAGCTGAACCCACTCATCTCGAGTCCGTCCCAGTATGTCGTCTTGGACTGGGGTATGTATCTGTCCCTGCATTTCCACCACCGTCCTGGAGGACCTCCATAATCTAAGGACCTCTTCTTCCTCTAGCTCTTCGTCTCTGTCCCGCTCGGGTCTGGTATTCCTATCCGGGACAGGGCATCGGCATGGGTATTTTCTGCCCCCCTTCTGTAGGCGATTTTATAACAGAATTTTGCCATTCTGGCTACTTACCGCTGCTCTAAGGCTCCCAGTCTTGCATTCTCCAGGTGCGCAAGTGGGTTGTTATAAGTACGCACCAACACTTCAGAGCCGGACAGATATTCTGCAAATCTCTTCGTCATAGCCCACACCACCGCTGACAGCTCCAACTTGAAAGAACTGTAATTGTCCAGATTGCATTCGGAATTGTGAAGAGACTGACTTGCCTAAGCAATCACCCTCTCTCTTCCGTCCTGCATCTGCGATAACACAGCCCCAAGTCCCAGCAGACTCCCGCAAGTGTGGAGAATGAACAGTTGTGAGAAATCCGCATAGGCCAGGATTGGAGCTTTGGTGAGTGCCCTTTTGAGATCTTGAAAGGCTTCTTCTTGGGGCTCCTGCCAACAGATTTTCCAGTTCTTGGCACCAGAGGGTTCCTTTTCAACAGTTCCTGTAAGGGCTTTTCCCATTGAGCGAAATTATTCACAAACCGCCTTTAATAACCACTCAGTCCCAGGAATACCTGCACATCTTTCATGGTCTCTGGAATCAGCCAGTCTTGAATCACGGTGACCTTCTCTCTGGAGGCTTCCACCCTTTCGGCAGAAATGACATGACCCAGGTATTCAATCAGTGTGTGGACCAAATGGCACTTCTGGGGCTTCACCTTTAGTCCATGCTTCTGAAGGCAGGCCAACACTTGTTCCAGGCATTGCAGATGTTTCTCAAATGAAGCCACAAAGACTATAATGTTGTCCAGATAGATGAATGTCGTCTCAAAGTTCAAGTCCCCTAGACATCACTCCACGAAACGTTGGAAAGTTCCGGGAGCATTGCCTAGGCCAAACAGCATGAGGTTGAATTCGTACAGACCCATGGGGAGAATGAAGGCAGTCATTGCTCGATCTTGTTCAGACATGGGACTATGTTGTGAATTCTGTTGTCGAACTCCCTCCTGTGGTCGTGAATGGTACTTCGGCGAGTTCTGTCTATGGGCTCCCTCTGGTGGCTATGAGTGAAGCTGCTGCTTCTGAGGTTCCTTACACAGGTGACGTGGTTTATCCTTTGGTTGGCTGCTCTATTTAACTCCTCTCAGATCGTTACTCCATGCCAGCTGTCAATGTTTTTGCATTGGTTCAGTTCGCTCCTGGATCTCTCTGGTGACCTGCCTTCTCCTGCAGAAGCTAAGTTCCTGATAGTCATTATTTGTTCATTGTTTTCTTGTCCAGCTGGTTATCATGATTTTGCCTTGCTAGGTGGAAGCTCTGGGATGCAGAGTGGCTCCTCCGCACCGGGAGTCGGTGCGGAGGTCTTTTTTGCACACTCTGCGTGGTCTTTTGTAGGTTTTTGTGCTGATCGCAAAGTTGCCTTTCCTATCCTCTGTCTATTTAGTAAGTCTGGCCTCCCTTTGCTGAAACCTGTTTCATCTCTGCGTTTGTGACTTCCATATTTACTCACAGTCAATATATGTGGGGGGCTTCCTTTACCTTTGGGGAATTTCTCTGAGGCAAGGTAGGCTTTATTTTCTATCTCTAGGGCTAGCTAGATCTTAGGCTGTGACGAGGCGTCTAGGGAGTGTCAAGAGTGCTCCACGGCTATTTTTAGTGTGTGTGATAGGATTAGGGCTTGCGGTCAGCAGAGCTCCCACATCCCAGAGCTCGTCCTGTATGAGGTTTAACTATCAGGTCATTCCGGGTGCTCCTAACCACCAGGTCATAACAGTACAGCTGACCCGAAGTATTAATGCATCTCAATAGAGGGATAAGAGAACTTCTGATACCATATTTTTTTCTTTGCACTGTGTTTTGTCTTTCTTTTCCCCTAGACCTTTGGGTGGTTCAGGACACAGGTGTAGATATGGACATTCAAGGTCTGTCCTCTTGTGTGGATCATCTCACTGAAAGGGTGCAAAACATTCAAGATTTTGTGGTTCAGAATCCGATGTTAGAGCCTAGAATTCCTATTCCTGACTTATTTTCTGGGGATAGATCTAGGTTCTTGAATTTCAAAAATAATTGTAAACTGTTTCTAGCTTTGAAACCCCGCTCCTCTAGGGACCCCGTTCAACAGGTAAAAATCATTATTTCTTTGTTGCGTGGTGACCCTCAAGACTGGGCATTTTCCCTTGCGCCAGGAGATCCTGCATTGCGTGATGTTGATGCATTTTTTCTGGCGCTTGGATTGCTTTATGATGAACCAAATTCAGTGGATCAGGCAGAGAAAATCTTGCTGGCTTTGTGTCAGGGTCAGGATGAAGCGGATGTGTACTGTCAGAAGTTTAGGAAGTGGTCTGTGCTTACTCAGTGGAATGAATGTGCCCTGGCGGCAATTTTTAGAAAGGGTCTTTCTGAAGCCCTTAAGGATGTCATGGTGGGATTTCCCACGCCTGCTGGTCTGAATGAGTCTATGTCTTTGGCCATTCAGATCGATCGGCGCATGCGTGAGCGCAAAGCTGTGCACCATCTGGCGGTATTCTCTGAGCATAGGCCTGAGCCTAGGCAGTGTGATAGGACTTTGACCAGAGCTGAACGGCAAGAACACAGACGTCGGAATGGGCTGTGTTTTTACTGTGGTGAATCCACTCATGCTATCTCCGACTGCCCTAAGCGCACTAAGCGGTTCGCTAGGTCTGCCACCATTGGTACGGTACAATCTAAATTTCTTTTGTCTGTTACTCTGATTTGCTCTCTGTTGTCCTATTCTGTAATGATATTTGTGGATTCAGGCGTAGCCCTGAATTTGATGGACTTGGAGTTTGCCAGTCGCTGTGGTTTTTTTTTGGAGCCCTTGCAGTATCCTATTCCATTGAGAGGAATTGATGCTACGCCATTGGCCAAGAATAAACCTCAGTACTGGACCCAATTGACCATGTGCATGGCTCCTGCACATCAGGAGGATATTCGCTTTTTGGTGATGCATAATCTGCATGATGTGGTCGTTTTGGTATTGCCATGGCTACAGGTCCATAATCCAATGTTGGATTGGAAATCTATGTCTGTGTCCAGCTGGGGTTGTCAGGGGGTACATGGTGATGTTCCATTGCTGTCAATTTCGCCCTCCACTCCTTCTGAAGTCCCTGAGTTTTTATCAGATTACCGGGATGTATTTGAAGAGCCCAAATCTGGTGCCCTACCTCCTCATAGGTATTGCGACTGTGCTATTAATTTGATTCCTGGTAGTAAGTTTCCTAAGGGTCGTCTGTTTAATTTATCTGTACCAGAGCACGCCGCTATGCGGAGTTATATAAAGGAATCCTTAGAGAAGGGTCATATTCGTCTGTCGTCGTCACCATTGGGAGCAGGGTTCTTTTTTGTGGCCAAGAAGGATGGTTCTTTGAGACCTTGTATTGATTACCGCCTTCCTAACAAGATCACAGTCAAATTTCAGTATCCTTTGCCGCTGCTGTCTGATTTATTTGCTCGGATTAAGGGGGCTAGTTGGTTCACCAAGATAGATCTTCGTGGTGCGTATAATCTTGTGCGAATTAAACAGGGTGATGAATGGAAAACGGCATTTAATACGCCCAAGGGCCATTTTGAGTACCTGGTTATGCCATTCGGGCTTTCTAATGCTCCATCTGTGTTTCAGTCCTTTATGCATGACATCTTCCGAGAGTACCTGGATAGATTCATGATTCTATACTTGGATGACATTTTGGTCTTTTCGGATGATTGGGAGTCTCATGTGAAGCAGGTCAGAATGGTGTTCCAGGTCCTTCGTGCGAATTCCTTGTTTGTGAAGGGGTCAAAGTGTCTCTTTGGAGTTCAGAAGGTTTCATTTTTGGGTTTCATTTTTTCCCCTTCTACTATCGAGATGGACCCTGTTAAAGTTCAGGCCATTCACGATTGGACTCAGCCGACATCTGTGAAGAGCTTGCAGAAATTCTTGGGCTTTGCTAATTTTTATCGTCGCTTCATCGCTAATTTTTCCAGTATTGCTAAACCGTTGACTGATTTGACCAAGAAAGGTGCTGATGTGGTCAATTGGTCCTCTGCGGCTGTAGAGGCTTTTCAGGAGTTGAAGCGTCGTTTTTCTTCTGGCCCTGTGTTGTGCCAGCCAGATGTTTCGCTCCCTTTTCAGGTTGAGGTTGATGCTTCTGAAATTGGAGCAGGGGCTGTTTTGTCGCAAAGAAGTTCTGATGGCTCGGTGATGAAACCCTGTGCCTTCTTTTCTAGAAAATTCTCGCCTGCTGAGCACAATTATGATGTTGGCAATCGGGAGTTGTTAGCCATGAAGTGGGCATTCGAGGAGTGGCGACATTGGCTTGAAGGAGCTAAACATCGCGTGGTGGTCTTGACGGATCACAAGAATTTGACTTATCTCGAGTCTGCCAAACGGTTGAATCCTAGACATGCTCGATGGTCGCTCTTTTTCTCCCGTTTTGATTTTGTGGTTTCATACCTTCCGGGATCTAAGAATGTGAAGGCTGATGCCCTGTCAAGGAGTTTTGTGCCTGACTCTCCGGGTGTTCCGGAGCCTGCGGGTATTCTTAAAGAGGGGGTAATTTTGTCTGCCATCTCCCCTGATTTGCGGCGGGTGCTGCAGAAGTTTCAGGCTGATAGACCTGACCGTTGTCCTACGGAGAAACTGTTTGTCCCTGATAGATGGACTAGTAGAGTTATCTCTGAGGTTCATTGTTCGGTGTTGGCTGGTCATCCTGGAATCTTTGGTACCAGAGATTTGGTGGCTAGATCTTTTTGGTGGCCTTCTTTGTCATGGGATGTGCGTTCTTTTGTGCAGTCCTGTGGGACTTGTGCTCGGGCTAAGCCCTGCTGTTCTCGTGCCAGTGGGTTGCTTTTGCCCTTGCCGATCCCGAAGAGGCCCTGGACGCATATTTCCATGGATTTTATTTCTGATCTCCCTGTTTCTCAAAAGATGTCGGTCATTTGGGTGGTTTGTGATCGCTTCTCTAAGATGGTCCATTTGGTACCCTTATCTAAATTGCCTTCCTCCTCTGATTTGGTGCCATTGTTTTTCCAGCATGTGGTTCGTTTGCATGGCATTCCAGAGAACATCGTCTCGGACAGAGGTTCCCAGTTTGTTTCGAGGTTTTGGCGGTCCTTTTGCGCTAAGATGGGCATTGATTTGTCTTTTTCTTCGGCTTTCCATCCTCAGACTAATGGCCAAACCGAACGAACTAATCAGACTTTGGAGACATATCTGAGATGCTTTGTTTCTGCTGATCAGGATAATTGGGTGTCCTTCTTGCCTTTGGCTGAGTTCGCCCTTAATAATCGGGCCAGCTCGGCTACGTTAGTTTCTCCTTTTTTCTGTAATTCTGGTTTCCATCCTAGTTTCTCTTCAGGGCAGGTTGAGCCTTCGGACTGTCCTGGTGTGGATGCGGTGGTGGACAGGTTGCAGCAGATTTGGACTCATGTGGTGGACAATTTGACATTGTCCCAGGAGAAGGCTCAACGTTTCGCTAACTGCCGGCGTTGTGTTGGTCCCCGACTTCGTGTTGGGGATTTGGTTTGGTTGTCATCTCATCACGTTCTTATGAAGGTTTCCTCTCCTAAGTTTAAGCCTCATTTCATTAGGCCATATAAGATTTCTGAAGTTCTTAATCCTGTGTCATTTCGTTTGGACCTTCCAGCTTCTTTTGCCATCCATAATGTGTTCCAAAGGTCGTTGTTGCGGAGATACGTGGCGCCTATGGTTCCCTCCGTTGATCCTGCTGCCCCGGTGTTGGTCGAGGGGGAGTTGGAGTATGTGGTGGAGAAGATTTTGGATTCTCGTGTTTCGAGACGGAAACTCCAGTACCTGGTCAAGTGGAAGGGTTATGGTCAGGAAGATAATTCCTGGGTTTTTGCCTCTGATGTTCATGCTGCCGATCTTGTTCGTGCCTTTTATTTGGCTCATCCTGATCGGCCTGGGGGCTCTGGTGAGGGTTCGGTGACCCCTCCTCAAGGAGGGGTACTGTTGTGAATTCTGTTGTCAAACTCCCTCTGTGGTCGTGAATGGTACTTCGGCGAGTTCTGTCTATGGGCTCCCTCTGGTGGCTATGAGTGAAGCTGCTGCTTCTGAGGTTCCTTACACAGGTGACGTGGGTTATCCTTTGGTTGGCTGCTCTATTTAACTCCTCTCAGATCGTTACTCCATGCCAGCTGTCAATGTTTTTGCATTGGTTCAGTTCGCTCCTGGATCTCTCTGGTGACCTGCCTTCTCCTGCAGAAGCTAAGTTCCTGATAGTCATTATTTGTTCATTGTTTTCTTGTCCAGCTGGTTATCATGATTTTGCCTTGCTAGCTGGAAGCTCTGGGATGCAGAGTGGCCCCTCCGCACCGGGAGTCGGTGCGGAGGTCTTTTTTGCACACTCTGCGTGGTCTTTTGTAGGTTTTTGTGCTGATCGCAAAGTTACCTTTCCTATCCTCTGTCTATTTAGTAAGTCTGGCCTCCCTTTGCTGAAACCTGATTCATCTCTGCGTTTGTGACTTCCATCTTTACTCACAGTCAATATATGTGGGGGGCTTCCTTTACCTTTGGGGAATTTCTCTGAGGCAAGGTAGGCTTTATTTTCTATCTCTAGGGCTAGCTAGATCTTAGGCTATGACGAGGCGCCTAGGGAGCGTCAGGAGCGCTCCACGGCTATTTTTAGTTTGTGTGATAGGATTAGGGCTTGCGGTCAGCAGAGCTCCCACATCCCAGAGCTCGTCCTGTATGAGGTTTAACTATCAGGTCATTCCGGGTGCTCCTAACCACCAGGTCATAACAGGACTAGCTGCTGACGAGGTCCAGTGTTGAGAAGAACCTGGCTTTCCTCAGAGCAGACAGGGACTCCTCAATCCAGGGCAGTGGGCAGTGCGATCACATCGGAGGACAGAGAAATTAAAAAGAGATCGCGTTTTTTTTTTTTTGCGATCGCCGGTAAACGGTTAATTACCGCCGATCGCAAATGCGGGGTGGGTAAAAAAAACCCCGAATCATGTTCTCTGGGGTCTCGGCTACCCCCGGCAGCCGAGACCCCGGAGAAAATCCGACTCTGGGGGGCGCTATTCACTTTTTCCACAGCGCCGTTAATTAACGGCGCTGTGGTTTAAGTACCCTTAGCGGCCGCCGTTAAAAGGCGTATCGGCGGTCGCTAAGGGGTTAATTAACTAGAAATGAAATGCTAGGTAGGGTACACATGACAAACAAAATGGCCACTACAACACCGCAATATTAGTGTGGAGTGTGTATGTGTGGCTCCAATTTGGTAAATATAGCGGTTGTGTCCATGCAGACCTGCTTAGTTAAATGTCATGATTTTGTGTGATAATTTGATACAGATCTATGCTTAAAGGAGTGTTTACTACTTTGACAGACTTTTCCCAATTATGCTTCCACCAAGTAAAATAAAGACGGCTATACTCACCTGCGGGGCCGGTGCCTTTCCAGCGATGTAGGCACTTTCTCTTTCTGAGCGCATGTGACATTATGTCAAAAGATCCTTGCAGCCAATAAGCAGCTGCTTCACTGTGTTCCTTCAAATATATCAGACATCATGAGGAACGGAGAGAGGAGCTGTAGCCACTGGGAAAGCAATTGCCGGAATGCTTGGAATTGCCCTTGCACCAGTGGTGAGTATGTTATTATTTCACTTGGTGAAAAATAGTGATTGAGATGGGGTTGTACCAGTAGTAGACAAAGAATTTTAAGCAGATTTATCCCTCCTCCCCAAAATTTGATCAGATGCCAACAATTGCCAGGAGGTAGGAACATGACATAAAATTAGGGCCACAGACCATAAGTATAGTTGTGGAGAGTATGATGGCCAAATTGAAATACTAATATAGTTATGCAAAGAATAAAGCTTGTGTCTAATGTTTTCAACTTAAAAAGAAAAAAAACAACCTGAAACAGAAAGACATAACCAAGAATGCATGGATGGCAGTTAGGTTCTTGGAGGGCAGCTGCAAGGCATTATGCGGACACCAGCGTGGTGTCATCTAAAGTCTTTATCTAGCTCCCTGCCTGCCGCAATCTTCAGCAGTATGTGAACTAGGGCATTTTTCTTTTTTATCCCCGCAAATCAAATAGCAAATTGTTCTATATTGTAGGTACCAGGGAATATCAGCGCATTCAACTACAAATCGATCTTAAGGGAATCGATCAGCTCATGCAAACTGCACAATGTTGTGTAGAATAGTGTAGAATTTTCTACAGTGAACCAACATTGTAGGTTGCAGAGAGCAGAATATAATGGGGAAATTGTGAGTCAAGTGCTACTTTTCATACCCCAGGAATAAAATCGTAATGCAAAGTGCTAAATTGGTTTTACTTGATAATGTATTGATAAAATAGGGCACATTTGCATAAAAGCCAAGTCATATAATTGGACTCAGTGATGATGTGCCTTTACAGCATGCTATTTAAATGCAATTTGTTGGAAAATGTGACATTTGTAGCCCTGATGTAAAGGAAAATGCACTTTCTATCTGGTGATTAAACTGAACTATTCACTACAGGGTTCGGTTGTGAAAGATAGAAAATTCACCTCTGTACCCAGTGTTCCACCTTTGCTTTCTCAATGCTTCATCTCTGTAATTATGCAAATGAGCTCGAAGCCTATCCAATCACCAGCTAATTATCTGGTCTCATCAGTGATTCCACCTAGAAGAGTTAATTAATGCTTTCGATCAAGTCTATAGTGTATTTAAAATACAGTGCGCATTATCTGGAATATTCTAGTATCATCATGTGTCACTGGTGGCGATAAGTCTGATTTCTGAATCCAAATATTGGAGAGAACTACTCTTTGATGTTGCTCGTAATGTAACTTTTCATATGCATTACTTTTCTGATTTATGACTTTAATCTGCACAGTCAGTTTAGCAAAAGCATTGCAAGAAATTTCACTCTATCTGATAGAGACAGAAAATAGGCTGTTGAAGATTAAATACACCAAATCCAAATTTCATAAAATTGTAAAGGGGCATTTTTTATCTTAATAAGATATTTATACATCTTATTCAGTTTTGAGTTAAAGAATAACATTTCTCTCAGATTTAATTAATCTAATATATAAAGCTGAATGTGTGTGTATGTATTTGTGTGTGTATGTCCGGAATTGGCATCTGCACCGTCGCAGCTACAGCCACAAAATTTTGCACAGTCACACGTCTGAACCCCGAGAGCGTCATAGGCTATGCTGTGAAGCGAAATTTTAACCCCGCGCGTTCCAATTCACAAAACAATTTTGCCCCTATCTACATAATGGGGAAAAAGTGAAAGGAAAAGTGTTGGAGGCAAATTGACAGCTGCCAGATGTGAACAAGGGGAACTTAAAGAGTGAGAGCGATGGAGCCAAAGAGTATATACCGTACAGTTGCTAAGGTGAGGCCCCGACATGGGATACTCACCACACACGGGGATATGAACACACACACAAAATGCGCCACACACTACCACGTGCTTGAACACCTATACCACCCTCAGCACACATTTCACCACACATACGCCAACCTCGCCACATAATAGTCGAAACACAAAAGTCACCGCTCAAAATGCGCCATGCGCAAAACAGGCCACATGCAAAACTAGGCTCATGCAAAACTCGCCACACGTGCAAAACTCACCTCATGGAAAACTCGCCACACGCGGAAAAATTGCCACATGCACAAAAGTTGCAATACATGCAAAAGTTGCCTCACACAAAACTTGCACATACTCAAAACGCACCACACATAAAACTCGCCATGCGCAAAACTTGCTGCACACAACTTGCTACACTAACCTGTCACATGCAACTCGACAAAAAGTGGCTACACGCATGTCGCCACACAAAACTCATCTCACAAAAGTCGCTACATGCATGTCGCCACACGCAACTCAACACACACAACTTGACACATGAAACTCGCCCTAAAACACACACAAGTCTGGTATTATCCTTCAAAAATAAAAATCTGATTAATAAGCAGACAAACTACAAGAGCAACAACTGTACCATATAGGAAATACGGCAGCTGTCAGTCACATGACCTGTCTATTATGTGTATGTGTGAGCTAATATATACTGCCAGGGGGAGGGCTTCCTGTTGGCTGGGGATTTATCAGGCTGCCAATTTAGCTTACAAATACTGAGGTAAAAATACTGACCAAATAACATGTGAACGAGGTCTAATACAGGAGGAGATGACACACAGATATATACTATATGCAGGAGGAGATGACACACAGGTATATACTATATATAGGGGAGATGAAACACACATATATACTATATACAGGGGAGATGACACAGGTATATACTATATACAGGAGGAGATGACATACAGGTATATATTATATACATGAGGAGATGACACACACATATGTACTATATACGGGAGCAGATGACACACAGGTATATACTATATACAGGGGAGATGACACACACAGGTATATATTATATACAGGGGAGATGAAACACACATATATACTATATACAGGGGAGATGACACAGGTATATACTATATACAGGAGGAGATGACATACAGGTATATACTATATACAGGAGGAGATGACACACACATATATACTATATACAGGAGCAGATGACACACAGGTATATACTATATACAGGGGAGATGACACACACAGGTATATACTATATATAGGAGGAGATGACACACAGGTATATGCTATATACAGGAGCAGTTGACACACAGGTATATACTATATACAGGAGGAATGACTTACAGGTATATACTATATACAGGAGGAGATGACACACCTATATACTATATACAGGAGGAGATGACATACAGGTATACACTATATAAAAGAGATGACACATAGGTATATAGAGGAGGAGATGACATACAGCAGGTATATACTATATACAGGGAAGATGACATACAGGTATATACTATATACAGGAGATGACATACAGGTATATACTATACATAGGAGGAGATAACATACAGGTATATAGTATATACAGAAGAGATGACATACAGGTATATACTATATACAGGAGGAGATGACACATAGGTATATACAATATACAGGAGGAGATGACATACAGCAGGTATATACTATTTACAGGGGAGATAACATACAGGTATATACTATATACAGGAGATGACATACAGGTGTATACTATATATAAGGGAGATGACAAACATGTATATACTGAGAGGAAAATGAGAGGTGTGATGTGAAAATGAGGGGTGTGAGGTGAAAATGAAAAGGTGTGAGTGCAAAATGAGAGGAGTGAGGGAAAATAGTGGAGTGATCAGAAAATGACAGCTGTGAGGTCGAAATGACAAGTGTTAGGGGGGAATGAGAAGAGTGAGGGGGAAAATAAGAGGAGTGAGGGGGAAAATGAGAGATGTGAGGGGGAAAATGAGAGGCATGATGGGAAAATAAGAGAAGTGAGGTGCTATAACTAACCACAGATATTTTCTATGCCCAGGCAACGCCGGGCTCTTCAGCTAATTAACTAATATACTCTTAATGAGTTATTCCCATCAAACAATGTTCTGGAATATTAAAAATATGCGCAATCACTCTCTGTTCAGTGTGTAAAGCACAATGGCCTGTAGGCAGGGATTTATGAAGTGAAAAACTTAAAGGTTAAATGGTTAGATACATCGGCGCTCCTGAAAATGATAGGTGTAAGCTGAAGATGCTGGTGCCTAGACTGCTTCTGTGTCTAATTTGCCAATCTATAGAATGAAAAATCAAAAGAAAAAAAGGACGCCACGCAAGAAGGTCCGAGCACCTTTGAAAGGCATTGACCCCTTTCAGCTCCCATTCCTCTGCTTTCAGCTCACAACTCTCGGTGATGTCACCCAGACAGTTTTCTCACACTTTTTTGTTAAGTATATAATTCCACATGTGTTAATTCATAGTTTTGATGCCTTCAGTGTGAATTTACAATTTTCATAGTCATGAAAATACAGAAATATCTTTAAATGAGAAGGTGTGTCAAAACTTTTAGTCTGTACTGTATATATATATATATATATATATATATATATATATATATATATATAACACTACAGTACAGACCAAAAGTTTGGATACACCTTCTTATTTAAAGATTTTTCTGTATTTTTATGACTATGAAAATTGTAAATTCACACTGAAGGCATCAAAACTATGAATTAACACATGTGGAATTATATACTTAAAAAAGTGTGAAACAACTGAAAATATGTGTTATATTCTAGGTTCTTCAAAGCAGCCACCTTTTGCTTTGATGACTGCTTTGCACACTCTTGGCATTCTCTTGATGAGCTTCAAGAGGTAGTCACTGGAAAAGGTTTCCACTTCACAGGTGTGCCCTGACAGGTTTAATAAGTGGGATTTCTTGCCTTATAAATGGGGTTGGGACATCTGTTGTGTTGAGCAGAAGTCTGGTGGATATACAGCTGATAGTCCAACTGAATAGACAGTTAGAATTTGTATTATGGCAAGAAAAAAGCAGCTAAGTAAAGAAAAACGAGTGGCCATCATTACTTTAAGAAACAAAGGTCAGTCAGTCCGAAAAATTGGGAAAACTTTGAAAGTGTCCCCAAGTGCAGTTGCAAAAAACATCAAGTGCTATAAAGAAACTGGCTCACATGAGGACCGCCCCAGGAAAGGAAGACTGTTATGATCCGGTGGTTTGGACAAATAATGGACCTGATAGTTACTGATAATAAGGACGAGCTCTGGGACGTGGGAACTCTGCTGACCGCAATCCCTAAACCTATCAAAACACACTAGAAATAGCCGTGGATTGCGCCTAACGCTCCCTATGCAACTCGGCACAGCCTAAGAAACTAGCTAGCCCTGAAAATAGAAAAATAAAGCCTACCTTGCCTCAGAGAAATTCCCCAAAGGAAAAGGCAGCCCCCCACATTTAATGACTGTGAGTAAAGATGAAAATACAAACACAGAGATTAAATAGATTTAGCAAAGTGAGGCCCGACTTACTGAACAGACCGAGGATAGAAAAGGTTACTTTGCGGTCAGCACAAAAACCTACAAAAGACCACGCAGAGAGTGCAGGGAAAAATACCTTCCGCACCGACTCACGGTGCGGGAGGCGCCCCTCTGCGTCCCAGAGCTTCCAGCAAGCAAGGCAATATTGACAAAAGCAAGCTGGACAGAAAAAATAGCAAACAAGCAAAATAGCACAGAGGAACTTAGCTTCTGCTGGAGCAACAGGAACTCAGAACGATCCAGGAGCGAACTAGAGCAATAGTGCAACATTGACAGCTGGCATGGGGCAAAGATCTAAGTGGAGTTAAATAGAGCAGCCCACTAACGAATTAGCCTTGTCACCTGTGGAAGGAAACTCAGAAACACCCACAGGCACCAGAGTGTTATGAACTGGTGATTCAGAAACACAATGGACCTGGCGGTTAAGAGCACACAAAGTGACCTGATAGTTACTAATAACATAGGACGAGCTCTGAGACGTGGGAACTCTGCTGACCGCAATCCCTAATCCTATCACACCACACTAGAGGTAGCCGTGGAGCGCTCCTGACCAGACCTAGGTGCCTCGGGCACAGCCTGAGAAACTAGCTAGCCCTGAAGATAGAAAAATAAGCCTACCTTGCCTCAGAGAAATTCCCCAAAGGAAAAGGCAGCCCCCCACATATGACTGTGAGTAAAGATGAAAATACAAACACAGAGATGAAATAGGTTTTAGCAAAGTGAGGCCCGACTTACTGAATAGACCGAGGATAGTAAAGATAGCTTTGCGGTCAGCACAAAAACCTACAAACAACCATGCAGAGGGCGCAAAAAGACCCTCCGTACCGACTAACGGCACGAAGGTGCTCCCTCTGCGTCCCAGAGCTTCCAGCAAGCAAGAAAAACCAATATAGCAAGCTGGACAGAAAAAATAGCAAACAAAAGTAACACAAGCAGAACTTAGCTTATGCAGGGCAGACAGGCCACAAGACGATCCAGGAGAGAGCAAGACCAATACTGGAACACTGACTGGAGGCCAGGAACAAAGAACTAGGTGGAGTTAAATAGAGCAGCACCTAACGACTTAACCTCGTCACCTGAGGAAGGAAACTCAGAAGCCGCAGCCCCACTCACATCCACCAGAAGAAGCTTATGGACAGAACCAGCCGAAGTACCACTCATGACCACAGGAGGGAGCTTGACCACAGAATTCACAACAGTACCCCCCCCCCTTGAGGAGGGGTCACTGAACCCTCATCAGAGCCCCCAGGCCGACCAGGATGAGCCAAATGAAAGGCACGAACCAGATCAGCAGCATGAACATCAGAGGCAAAAACCCAGGAATTATCTTCCTGACCATAACCCTTCCACTTAACCAGGTACTGGAGTTTCCGTCTCGAAATACGAGAATCCAAAATTTTCTCCACTATATACTCCAACTCCCCCTCAACCAAAACCGGGGCAGGAGGATCAACGGATGGAACCACAGGTGCCACGTATCTCCTCAACAATGACCTATGGAATACATTATGGATGGAAAAAGAAGCTGGAAGGGTCAAACGAAAAGACACAGGATTAAGAACCTCAGAAATCCTATATGGACCAATGAAATGAGGCTTAAACTTAGGAGAGGAAACTTTCATAGGAATATAACGAGACGACAACCAAACCAAATCCCCAACACGAAGTCGGGGACCCACACAGCGCCTGCGGTTAGCGAAACGTTGAGCCTTCTCCTGGGACAATGTCAAATTGTCCACTACATGAGTCCAAATCTGCTGCAACCTATCCACCACAGTATCCACACCAGGACAGTCCGAAGACTCAACCTGCCCTGAAGAGAAACGAGGATGGAAACCAGAATTGCAGAAAAACGGCGAAACCAAAGTAGCCGAGCTGGCCCGATTATTAAGGGCGAACTCAGCCAAAGGCAAAAAGGACACCCAATCATCCTGATCAGCAGAAACAAAACATCTCAGATATGTTTCCAAGGTCTGATTGGTTCGTTCAGTTTGGCCATTTGTCTGAGGATGGAAAGCCGAGGAAAAAGACAAATCAATGCCCATCCTAGCACAAAAGGATCGCCAAAACCTCGAAACAAACTGGGAACCTCTGTCAGAAACGATGTTCTCTGGAATGCCATGTAAACGAACCACATGTTGGAAAAACAATGGCACCAAATCAGAGGAGGAAGGCAATTTAGACAAGGGTACCAAATGGACCATCTTAGAAAAGCGATCACAAACCACCCAAATGACTGACATCTTTTGAGAGACGGGGAGATCCGAATTAAAATCCATAGAAATATGCGTCCAGGGCCTCTTCAGGACCGGCAAGGGCAAAAGCAACCCACTAGCACGAGAACAGCAGGGCTTAGCCCGAGCACAAGTCCCACAGGACTGCACAAAAGAACGCACATCCCGTGACAAAGACGGCCACCAAAAGGATCTAGCCACCAAATCTCTGGTACCAAAGATTCCAGGATGCCCAGCCAACACCAAACAATGAAGCTCAGAGATAACTCTATTAGTCCATTTATCAGGGACAAACAGTTTCTCTGGTGGGCAACGGTCAGGTCTATCAGCCTGAAATTTTTGCAGCACCCGCCGCAAATCAGGGGAGATGGCAGACAAAATTATCCCCTTTTTGAGAATACCTGCCGGCTCAGAAACATCCGGAGAGTCAGGCACAAAACTCCTTGACAGGGCATCAGCCTTCACATTCTTAGAGCCTGGAAGGTACGAAGCCACAAAATCAAAACGGGAGAAAATCAACGCCCATCGAGCCTGTCTCGGATTCAACCATTTGGCAGACTCAAGATAAGTCAAATTTTTGTGATCTGTCAAGACCACCACGCGATGCTTGGCTCCTTCAAGCCAATGACGCCACTCCTCGAATGCCCACTTCATGGTCAACAATTCTCGATTACCAACATCATAATTGCGCTCAGCAGGCGAAAACTTTCTAGAAAAGAAAACACATGGCTTCATTCCCGAGCCATCAGAACTTTTTAGCGACAAAACAGCCCTTGCCCCAATCTCAGAGGCATCAACCTGAAACGGGAGCGAAACATCTGGCTGGCACAACACAGGGGCAGAAGAAAAACGACGCTTCAATTCCTGAAAAGCATCCACGGCCGCAGAAGACCAATTGACCACATCAGCACCCTTCTTGGTCAAATCAGTCAACGGTTTAGCAACACTAGAAAAATTAGCGATGAAGCGGCGATAAAAATTAGCAAAGCCCAGGAACTTTTGCAGGCTCTTCACAGATGTCGGCTGAGTCCAATCATGAATGGCCTGGACTTTAACAGGGTCCATCTCGACAGTAGAAGGGGAAAAAATGAATACCAAAAATGAAACCTTCTGAACTCCAAAGAGACACTTTGACCCCTTCACAAACAAGGAATTAGCACGAAGGACCTGGAACACCATTCTGACCTGCTTCACATGAGACTCACAATCATCCGAAAAGACCAAAATATCATCCAAATACACAATCAGGAATTTATCCAGGTACTCTCGGAAGATGTCATGCATAAAAGACTGAAATACTGATGGAGCATTGGAAAGCCCGAATGGCATCACCAGGTACTCAAAATGTCCCTCGGGCGTATTAAATGCTGTTTTCCATTCATTGCCCCATTTAATACGCACAAGATTATACGCCCCTCGAAGGTCTATCTTGGTAAACCAACTAGCCCCTTTAATACGAGCAAACAAGTCGGACAGCAACGGCAAAGGATACTGAAATTTTACAGTAATTTTATTAAGAAGGCGGTAATCAATACAAGGTCTCAAAGAACCATCCTTCTTAGCCACAAAAAAGAACCCTGCTCCCAACGGTGATGACGATGGGCGAATATGGCCTTTCTCCAAGGATTCCTTTATATAACTTCGCATAGCGGCGTGTTCTGGCACAAATAAATTGAACAATCGGCCCTTAGGAAACTTACTACTAGGAATCAAATTAATTGCACAATCGCAATCCCTATGAGGAGGTAGGGCACTGGCTTTGGGCTCATCAAATACATCCTGATAATCCGACAAAAACTCCGGAACTTCTGAAGGAGTAGAAGACGAAATTGACAAAAATGGAACATCACCATGTACCCCCTGGCAACCCCAGCTGGACACAGACATAGATTTCCAGTCCAATACTGGATTATGGACCTGTAGCCATGGTAACCCTAAAACGACCACATCATGCAGATTATGTAACACCAAAAAACGGATATCCTCCTGATGTGCAGGAGCCATGCACATGGTCAATTGGGTCCAGTACTGAGGCTTATTCTTGGCCAAAGGCGTAGCATCAATTCCTCTCAATGGAATAGGATGCTGCAAGGGCTCCAAGAAAAAACCACAGCGCCTAGCATACTCCAAGTCCATCAAATTTAGGGCAGCGCCTGAATCCACAAATGCCATAACATAAAGCACAACAAACATCCTCCTGACGAAGGATTAGCGTCCGAAACGCGCGTCGGGGTGCTCTGTATCTTGGAGGGACGGACCCCTATAGGTAACACTAATCTATTTATTATTTTTTTCATGCTACCACTTGCTCATTAGTATTTCCTTTATGCTATACCGGCCTAATACACTGCTCCTGTGATTCTCCTTCCACATACTATGGCATAGTGGGCACTCTTGTGCACTTTGGATCATGTATACTGCCATATAGTGCACGTACACACATTTAGTTATATCATGCAATTTGACCTCATGTAGTTCGATCCAGATGTACTGTGCACTTTTTTCTGGATATATCTATTTTTGGTGCACGTATATCTACTATAGTCTACTTTAGACCATTACATTTTTCACTATATTTTACTTTTTTCTTCATTCACATTAGGTTTAAAATAATTTTTTTACACATTTTTTACATTTATTATTTTTTTGCACGTTTACATTGCTATACACTTAGTATTTTTTCCTACTTTTTGGTTATGTTGGCACTACATTTATATGAGATTTTTATATACATTATTATTTCATCATCTTGATAATTGCTTTGGTCTAATGCATTGTCCTATATGGTTGCACATACCCAAATATTAGTTTTGGTTTAGACTTAGGTGGTTACTTGTATAAGCTGATTGTGCAATGAAACAGTGTATGTCGTATATCCATTAACTTGTTATTTCTGGTGTAGTCCGTCCATATATTATTTATTATTTTTTATATATTTTCCCTCCAAGAACAGGCACATTGTTAGTGCCATTGCCATATATTTAAATAAAGGCATTTTTTATACATATATATATATATATTTTTTTTTTTTTGTCGTTTTATTATTTCCATATTACGGTTTTTATTATTTTCTGGGTTCTGTTTGTTGTGCTTTACCATATGTTCTGAGTGGTTTTCCACTTATTCTCTTTGTATTGACCATTTTCCACTTATATATAAATTTTATATATATCTATCTATCTATCTATCTATTATTATTGTTTCCAGTGGGTATTTGTGGATCAGGTCTATACACCTTGCTCAAATGCCATAACAGAATAGGACGACAAAGAGCAAATTAGAGTAACGGACAAAAGAAATTTAGACTGTACCGTACCAATGGTGGCAGACTTAGCGAACCGCTTAGTGCGCTTAGGACAATCGGAGATAGCATGAGTGGAGTCACCACAGTAAAAACACAGCCCATTCTGACGTCTGTGTTCCTGCCGTTCAGCTCTGGTCAAAGTCCTATCACACTGCATAGGCTCAGGCCCATGCTCAGATAGAACCGCCAAATGGAGCACAGTTTTACGCTCACGCAAGCGCCGATCGATCTGAATAGCCAAACACATAGACTCATTCAGACCAGCAGGCATGGGAAATCCCACCATGACATCTTTAAGGGCTTCAGAGAGACCCTTTCTGAAGATTGCTGCCAGGGCACATTCATTCCACTGAGTGAGCACAGACCACTTTCTAAACTTCTGACAAAATATCTCTGCTTCATCCTGACCCTGACATAGAGCCAGCAAGATTTTCTCTGCCTGATCCACTGAATTAGGTTCGTCATAAAGCAATCCGAGCGCCAGGAAAAACGCATCTTCATCACGGTATGCCGGGTCTCCTGGCGCAAGAGAAAATGCCCAGTCTTGAGGGTCGCCATGTAATAAGGAAATAATGATCCTTACCTGTTGAACAGGATCACCTGAGGAGCGAGGTTTCAAAGCTAGAAGCAATTTACAATTATTTTTAAGATTCAAGAACTTAGAGCTATCACCAAAAAATAAATCAGGAATTGGAATCCTAGGCTCTGACATCGGATTCTGAACCACAAAATCTTGAATGTTTTGTACCCTTGTATTGAGACTATCCATCCAAGAGGACAGACCTTGAATGTCCATGTCTACACCTGTTTTCTGAACCACCCAGAGGTAAAGGGGAAAAGTGAGACAGAACACGCTGCAAAGAAAAAAAAATGGTCTCAGAGCTTCACTTATCCCTCAATTGAGATGCATCAATACTTTTGGCCAGCTGTACTGTTATGATCCGGTGGTTTGCACAAATAATGGACCTGATAGTTACTGATAATAAGGACGAGCTCTGGGACGTGGGAACTCTGCTGACCGCAATCCCTAAACCTATCAAAACACACTAGAAATAGGCGTGGATTGTGCCTAACGCTCCCTATGCAATTCGGCACAGCCTAAGAAACTAGCTAGCCCTGAAAATAGAAATATAAAGCCTACCTTGCCTCAGAGAAATTCCCCAAAGGAAAAGGCAGCCCCCCACATATAATGACTGTGAGTAAAGATGAAAATACAAACACAGAGATGAAATAGATTTAGCAAAGTGAGGCCCAACTTACTGAACAGACCGAGGATAGAAAAGGTTACTTTGCGGTCAGCACAAAAACCTACAAAAGACCACGCAGAGAGTGCAGGGAAAAATACCTTCCGCACCGACTCACGGTGCGGGAGGCGCCCCTCTGCGTCCCAGAGCTTCCAGCAAGCAAGGCAATATCGACAAAAGCAAGCTGAACAGAAAAAATAGCAAACAAGCAAAATAGCACAGAGGAACTTAGCTTCTGCTGGAGCAACAGGAACTCAGAACGATCCAGGAGCGAACTAGAGCAATAGTACAACATTGACAGCTGGCATGGGGCAAAGATCTAAGTGGAGTTAAATAGAGCAGCCCACTAACGAATTAGCCTCGTCACCTGTGGAAGGAAACTCAGAAACACCCACAGGCACCAGAGAAAGTCCATGGACAGAACCAGCTGAAGTACCATTCATGACCACAGGAGGGAGCCTGACAACAGAATTCACAACAGAAGACCAAGAGTCACCTCTGCTTCTGAGGATAAGTTTATCCGAGTCACCAGCCTCAGAAATCGCAGGTCAACAGCAGCTCAGATTAGAGACCAGGTCAATGCCACCCAAAGTTCTAGCAGCAGACAAATCTCTACAACAACTGTTAAGAGGAGACTTTGAGCAGCAGGCCTTCATGGTAAAATAGCTGCTAGGAAACCACTGCTAAGGGCAGTAAACAAGCAGAAGAATCTTGTTTGGACTAAAGAACACAAGAATGGTCATGAGACCAGTGGAAATCTGTGCTTTGGTCTGATGAGTCAAAATTTCAGATCTTTGGTTCCAACCACCGTGTCTTTGTGCGATGCAGAAAAGGTGAACCGATGGACTCTACATGCCTGGTTCCCACCGTGAAGCATGGAGAAGGAGTTGCAATGGTGTGGGGGTGCTTTGCTGGTGACACTGTTGGGGATTTATTCAAAATTGAAGGCATACTGAACCCTCAGACCATGTGGGGTCATCACAACAGAACCAGACCACAATCAGAGGACAATAAAACATTCCTTATCTATGAACCGGTCCAATATTTATGGACATAATTGTTTATCACTCATGGTAATTCTGCTTCATGTCACCTGTCTTATCCATGTTTTTTTTCTGTGATGTGTTGTGTATAAATATGTAATTCTCCAGAATTTCTTTTAGTCTATGCCTGATGAAGATACCTGAGTAGTCTCGAAAGCTTGCAATTTATTACCATCTTTTCAGTTAGCCATTGAAAGGTATCAACCACTGAGGACTCTCAATTCTAAAGATTTTTCTATCTACTGGCTAACACGGTACCAAGATATACATATTTCCTGTATCAAAATGGAGGATACAGAATGTACCGCATCTTTATGGAACTAAAACCACTTCTGAAGAAACGTGCACAAATGGACATCAACATTTTTTCCTATCTAAATGCAAAAAGGAGAATCTAATTCCCAAAGGATTCTGGATTACAAACCCAATTCTTCATACCTACAATACCCATTATGCAAAAAACCTGTGTCACAGGACTTCTGAGAGATTAAGGAAACATCTTTTGCATGTCTGCTACAGCATAAAGAGTAAAGTCCAAGGGCAATTTGAAACTAAGAGGAAGACACTCCCAGAAGACACAGAGCAAAAATTACAACAATATTACAACAAACTACAGACCGTTCTGATTCATAACAAGGAAAATAAACTGCACAGATTGCGCCCCAATTTAGGACTCTATAAAAACAGATACAAAACAAAGCCAAAACCTGACAACTTGGACAACCACTCCATTCCAGACACAAAAACATCTAACTGTGTCATTAATCTCTCAGATTATAAACCCAACAAAGTGGAGCTGGCCGTGCTTTCCAATGGACTCTCATTTTGTCCTACTAAGGCCCTGGATAAAACTGAACTCTGCAGTTATATGGAACATTTTTTCAGGAGACTGTGCCTGAAGGAATATTTCAATGACACAGAAGATTCAGAACCCACTTGGAATGAAGGAAAAGGGATCCTAACAGCAAAGAAGAGGTCAGACTGGACACCCCCACCTGGACGCAACCCTCATTTGAATAAATATGTAGAATCCTTCAGACATTTGATAAAATCCACTATCATAGACATCAACAGGAGACAAGCATCCAACATCAGTGCCCTGGAGAGAAAGGCCATACAGTCTCTGAAAACCAACAAAGAAATCATCATCAAACCTGCTGACAAGGGAGGTGCAATAGTCATGATGAACACATCAGACTATATAAAGGAAGCAGTTAAGTAAATAAGGCAGCACACTGCAGCGCTAAAACATATAAACTTGAAAACACGAAATTTGAACTGCATTAGTGCACTAGAAATATGAAATATGAGAGCTTTTAGCGCATAAAAATGGCCAATTTTATGTGTACCTGGTAGCCCCTTTACGGCATCTCTCTTATACCAGGTGCTAAAACTTGCCTTACCTCGCTGAGAATAAACGTCTCCATCTGAATTGGTATATGTGAAAACCTCTTCCTAGACTAAAATTCTCTCTCTCTGTGGAGGGGTATTGGACCTGCTGTAATTAAAACACCTGAAGCTAGGAGGCGGAGTGCACGATCAGAAGGCTAAAGAATATATTTCAAAAACCTGACCGGCACATCCAAACATAGACTAAGTGTGAACAGGTGCTGAACCTAGAGTCGCCAACTCGTATATAGTTAAGTAAATAAGGCAGCACACTGCAGCGCTAAAACATGCAAACTTGAAAACACGAAATTTGAACTGCATTACTGCACTAGAAATATGAAAAATGAGAGCTTTTAGCGCATAAAAATGGCCAATTTTATGTGTACCTGGTAGCCCCTTTACGGCATCTTTCTTATACCAGGTCCTAAAACTTGCCTTACCTCGCTGAGAATAAACGTCTCCATCTGAATGGGTACATGTGAAAACCTCTTCCTAGACTAAAATTCTCTCTCTCTGTGGAGGGGTATTGGACCTGCTTTAATTAAAACACCTGAAGCTAGGAGGCGGAGTGCACGATCAGAAGGCTCCACAGAGAGAATTTTAGTCTAGGAAGAGGTTTTCACATGTACCCATTCAGATGGAGACGTTTATTCTCAGTGAGGTAAGGCAAGTTTTAGGACCTGGTATAAGAGAGATGCCGTAAAGGGGCTTCCAGGTACACATAAAATTGGCCATTTTTATGCGCTAAAAGCTCTCATTTTTCATATTTCTAGTGCAGTAATGCAGTTCAAATTTCGTGTTTTCAAGTTTACATGTTTTAGCGCTGCAGTGTGCTGCCTTATTTACTTAACTATATACGAGTTGGTGACTCTAGGTTCAGCACCTGTTCACACTTAGTCTATGTTTGGATGTGCCGGTCAGGTTTTTGAAATATATTCTTTAGCCTTCTGATCGTGCACTCCGCCTCCTAGCTTCAGGTGTTTTAATTACAGCAGGTCCAATACCCCTCCACAGAGAGAGAGAATTTTAGTCTAGGAAGAGGTTTTCACATGTACCCATTCAGATGGAGAGGTTTATTCTCAGCGAGGTAAGGCAAGTTTTAGGACCTGGTATAAGAGCGATGCCGTAAAGGGGCTACCAGGTACACATAAAATTGGCCATTTTTATGCGCTAAAAGCTCTCATTTTTCATATTTCTAGTGCAGTAATGCAGTTCAAATTTCGTGTTTTCAAGTTTACATGTTTTAGCGCTGCGGTGTGCTGCCTTATTTACTTAACTATATACGAGTTGGCGACT
Source organism: Ranitomeya imitator (assembly GCF_032444005.1). Lineage (NCBI taxonomy): Eukaryota > Metazoa > Chordata > Amphibia > Anura > Dendrobatidae > Ranitomeya > Ranitomeya imitator. Next base: position 421,633,105 of record NC_091286.1, on the reverse strand, counting down.
CTAGGTTCAGCACCTGTTCACACTTAGTCTATGTTTGGATGTGTCGGTCAGGTTTTTGAAATATGGAAACAGATGGGCTACTTGCACAGTGAACAAGTCTGTATGATCATGTTCACACACCTCCAAGAAACCTGAAGACACAAAAGAGAATAGTGAAACCAAAAACACTCAGTTTGAAAAAATGTTGCAGTAATCCGCAAGTGCTAGTAAAAGATGTAAAAAACAGGGTATTTGGTTGATACGTTTTTTGCAAAAAATGTATACTAAGCTGCTCTACCAATCTTCACGGTATACCCTTATCAGAGCAGTCCTAACTAATGTATGCAATCCCTATCTGATGTATTTAAAAACCTGATCATCTGTATATAACCTGTGTGAACAGGGTTCAGAGAGGAAAAATCCATGTGTGCATACAGGGTAGAACAGCTTTTGTGCAGATAGCCCAAGAGGAGTGGTGGAACTCCCCAGTCTTGTAGACACAAGAGAACAATTATGGAAACAGGAACACATGGGCTACTTGCACAGTGAACAAGTCTGTATGATCATGTTCACACACCACCAAGAAACCTGAAGACACAAAAGAGAATAGTGAAACCAAAAACACTCAGTTTGAAAAAATGTTGCAGTAATCCGCAAGTGCTAGTAAAAGATGTAAAAAACAGGGTATTTGGTTGATACGTTTTTTGCAAAAAATGTATACTAAGCTGCTCTACCAATCTTCACGGTATACCCTTATCAGAGCAGTCCTAACTAATGTATGCAATCCCTATCTGATGTATTTAAAAACCTGATCATCTGTATATAACCTGTGTGAACAGGGTTCAGAGAGGAAAAATCCATGTGTGCATACAGGGTAGAACAGCTTTTGTGTGTGTGTCTTCAGGTTTCTTGGTGGTGTGTGAACATGATCATACAGACTTGTTCACTGTGCAAGTAGCCCATGTGTTCCTGTCTCCATAATTGTTCTCTTGTGTCTACAAGACTGGGGAGTTCCACCACTCCTCTTGGGCTATCTGCACAAAAGCTGTTCTACCCTGTATGCACACATGGATTTTTCCTCTCTGAACCCTGTTCACACAGGTTATATACAGATGATCAGGTTTTTAAATACATCAGATAGGGATTGCATACATTAGTTAGGACTGCTCTGATAAGGGTATACCGTGAAGATTGGTAGAGCAGCTTAGTATACATTTTTTGCAAAAAACGTATCAACCAAATACCCTGTTTTTTACATCTTTTACTAGCACTTGCGGATTACTGCAACATTTTTTCAAACTGAGTGTTTTTGGTTTCACTATTCTCTTTTGTGTCTTCAGGTTTCTTGGTGGTGTGTGAACATGATCATACAGACTTGTTCACTGTGCAAGTAGCCCATGTGTTCCTGTTTCCATAATTGTTCTCTTGTGTCTACAAGACTGGGGAGTTCCACCACTCCTCTTGGGCTATCTGCACAAAAGCTGTTCTACCCTGTATGCACACATGGATTTTTCCTCTCTGAACCCTGTTCACACAGGTTATATACAGATGATCAGGTTTTTAAATACATCAGATAGGGATTGCATACATTAGTTAGGACTGCTCTGATAAGGGTATACCGTGAAGATTGGTAGAGCAGCTTAGTATACATTTTTTGCAAAAAACGTATCAACCAAATACCCTGTTTTTTACATCTTTTACTAGCACTTGCGGATTACTGCAACATTTTTTCAAACTGAGTGTTTTTGGTTTCACTATTCTCTTTTGTGTCTTCAGGTTTCTTGGTGGTGTGTGAACATGATCATACAGACTTGTTCACTGTGCAAGTAGCCCATGTGTTCCTGTTTCCATAATTGTTCTCTTGTGTCTACAAGACTGGGGAGTTCCACCACTCCTCTTGGGCTATCTGCACAAAAGCTGTTCTACCCTGTATGCACACATGGATTTTTCCTCTCTGAACCCTGTTCACACAGGTTATATACAGATGATCAGGTTTTTAAATACATCAGATAGGGATTGCATACATTAGTTAGGACTGCTCTGATAAGGGTATACCGTGAAGATTGGTAGAGCAGCTTAGTATACATTTTTTGCAAAAAACGTATCAACCAAATACCCTGTTTTTTACATCTTTTACTAGCACTTGCGGATTACTGCAACATTTTTTCAAACTGAGTGTTTTTGGTTTCACTATTCTCTTTTGTGTCTTCAGGTTTTTGAAATATATAAAGGAAGCAAACAGACAACTTATGGACACACGCTACTACAAAAAATTGGAGTCAGATACTACACAGGACTATTACAAGGAACTAAACAAGTTTGCATATTGTCTGCCTAACAAATTCACAAGAGCCGATGATCTGATACCAGAAAGTCCAAGAACAGGGATGTTCTACATGCTTCCCAAAATCCACAAGTCTGGAAATCCAGGAAGACCAATTATTTCATGTGTGGGCATCCTTACTGAGCAGGTATCTGGATGGGTAGAGGGTATTCTTAAACCCCTGGTAAAGGATACACCCAGCTTCATTCAGGACACAACTGACCTATTGAATAAACTATCAGCAATAGGTCCTCTACCAGAAGGAACCTCGAAAACACAGGGACTGATGAGGATTCTGTGGTGAAACTTATAAAATTTATCATCACCCACAATTACTTTGAATTTGACAACAAGATCTATCTACAGGAGACTGGCACAGCAATGGGAAGTAAAATGGCTCCACAGTATGCAAATCTTTTCATGACCAAGCTTGAAAGTGACTTTTTTGTTGTGAATTCTGTGGCAGAGCTCCCTCCTGTGGTCACAAGTGGTGCTTCGGCTGATTCTCTCTGTGAGCTTCCATTGGTGGAGGAAAGTGGTACTGCGGCTTCGGAGTTTCCTTCCTCAGGTGATGTGGTGAAGTCGTTAGGTGCTGCTCTATTTAACTCCACCTTGTGCTTTGATCCTGGCCTCCAGTCAATGTTCTAGTATTGGACCTGTTTCCTCCTGGATCGTTCCTGTGGCCTGCTGCTCTGCTTAGCTAAGTTCCGCTTTGCTATTTTGTTTGCTGTTTTTTTCTGTCCAGCTTGTCTATTTGTTTTTTCCTGCTTGCTGGGAGCTCTGGGACGCAGAGGGTGTACCTCCGTGCCGTTAGTTCGGTACGGAGGGTCTTTTTGCCCCCTTTGCGTGGTTTTTGTAGGGTTTTGTGTTGACCGCAAAGTTATCTTTCCTATCCTCGCTCTGTTCAGAAAGTCGGGCCTCACTTTGCTAAATCTATTTCATCTCTACGTTTGTCTTTTCATCTTTACTCACAGTCATTATATGTGGGGGCTGCCTTTTCCTTTGGGGTATTTCTCTGAGGCAAGGTAGGCTTATTTTCTGTCTTCAGGCTAGCTAGTTTCTCAGGCTGTGTCGAGTTGCATAGGGATAGTTAGGCGCAATCCACGGCTGCCTTTAGTGTGTTGGTGAGGATTAGGGATTGCGGTCAGCAGAGTTTCCACGTCTCAGAGTTCGTTCTATGTTTTTGGGTTATTGTCAGGTCACTGTATGTGCTCTGACCTCAATGTCCATTGTGGTACTGAATTACCTTATCATGACAGTACTGGAGGCCAAAAGTACTAGTGATTCTCAATAAAGGGAAAAAAGTTCTGAGACCATTTTTTTTTCTCTGCACTGTGTTTTGCCTTTTTTTTCCCCTAGACATTTGGGTGTTTCAGGACACAGGTGTAGCGATGGACATTAAGGGTCTGTCTTCATGTGTGGATCAGCTCACGGCAAGAGTACAAAATATTCAAGACTTTGTGGTTCAGAATTCTATGTTAGAACCGAGAATTCCTATTCCTGATTTGTTTTTTGGAGATAGAACTAAATTTCTGAGTTTCAAAAATAATTGTAAACTATTTCTGGCTTTGAAACCTCGCTCCTCTGGTGACCCAGTTCAACAAGTTAGGATCATTATTTCTTTTTTACGTGGCGACCCTCAGGACTGGGCATTTTCTCTTGCGTCAGGAGATCCTGCATTAAGTAATATCAATGCGTTTTTCCTGGCGCTCGGATTGCTGTACGATGAACCTAATTCAGTGGATCAGGCAGAGAAAAATTTGCTGGCTCTGTGTCAGGGTCAGGATGAGATAGAGGTATATTGTCAGAAATTTAGAAAGTGGTCCGTACTCACTCAATGGAATGAAGGTGCGCTCGCAGCTATTTTCAGAAAAGGTCTCTCTGAAGCCCTTAAGGATGTCATGGTGGGATTTCCTATGCCTGCTGGTCTGAATGAGTCTATGTCTTTGGCCATTCAGATCGGTCGACGCTTGCGTGAGCGTAAATCTGTGCACCATTTGGCGGTATTACCTGAGCTTAAATCTGAGCCTATGCAGTGCGATAGGACTTTGACCAGAGTTGAACGGCAAGAACACAGACATCTGAATGGGCTGTGTTTCTACTGTGGTGATTCCACTCATGATATCTCTGATTGTCCTAAGCGCACTAAGCGGTTCGCTAGGTCTGCCACCATTGGTACGGTACAGTCAAAATTTCTTCTGTCCATTACCTTGATCTGCTCTTTGTCATCGTATTCTGTCATGGCATTTGTGGATTCAGGCGCTGCCCTGAATTTGATGGACTTGGAGTATGCTAGGTGTTGTGGGTTTTTCTTGGAGCCCTTGCAGTGTCCTATTCCATTGAGAGGAATTGATGCTACGCCTTTGGCCAAGAATAAGCCTCAGTACTGGACCCAGCTGACCATGTGCATGGCTCCTGCACATCAGGAGGTTATTCGCTTTCTGGTGTTGCATAATCTGCATGATGTGGTCGTGTTGGGGTTGCCATGGCTACAAGTCCATAACCCAGTATTAGATTGGAAATCCATGTCTGTGTCCAGCTGGGGTTGTCAGGGGTTACATGGTGATGTCCCATTTCTGACTATTTCGTCATCCACCCCTTCTGAGGTTCCAGAGTTCTTGTCTGATTACCGGGATGTATTTGATGAGCCCAAGTCCGATACCCTACCTCCGCATAGGGATTGTGATTGTGCTATCGATTTGATTCCTGGTAGTAAATTCCCAAAAGGTCGACTGTTTAATTTATCTGTGCCTGAGCACGCCGCTATGCGGAGTTATGTGAAGGAGTCCTTGGAGAAGGGGCATATTCGCCCGTCATCGCCGCCATTAGGAGCAGGGTTCTTTTTTGTGGCCAAGAAGGATGGTTCACTGAGACCTTGTATAGATTACCGCCTTCTAAATAAGATCACGGTTAAATTTCAGTAACCTTTGCCGTTGTTATCTGATTTGTTTGCTCGGATTAAGGGGGCTAGTTGGTTCACCAAGATAGATCTTCGTGGTGCGTATAATCTTGTGCATATTAAGCGAGGCGATGAATGGAAAACTGCATTTAATACGCCCGAGGGCCATTTTGAGTATCTAGTAATGCCATTCGGACTTGCCAATGCTCCATCAGTTTTTCAGTCCTTTATGCATGACATCTTCCGAGAGTACCTGGATAAATTCCTGATTGTGTACTTGGATGACATTTTGATCTTCTCGGATGATTGGGAGTCTCATGGGAAGCAGGTCAGAATGGTGTTTCAGGTCCTGCATGCTAATTCTTTGTTTGTGAAGGGATCAAAGTGTCTCTTTGGTGTTCAGAAGGTTTCATTTTTGGGGTTCATCTTTTCCCCTTCTACTATCGAGATGGACCCTGTTAAGGTCCAAGCCATCCATGATTGGACTCAGCCGACATCTCTGAAAAGTCTGCAAAAGTTCCTGGGCTTTGCTAATTTTTATCGTCGCTTCATCTGCAATTTTTCTAGTATTGCTAAACCATTGACCGATTTGACCAAGAAGGGTGCTGATGTGGTCAATTGGTCTTCTGCTGCTGTGGAAGCTTTTCAAGAGTTGAAGCGTCGTTTTTCTTCTGCCCCTGTGTTGTGTCAACCAGATGTTTCACTTCCGTTCCAGGTCGAGGTTGATGCTTCTGAGATTGGAGCAGGGACTGTTTTGTCGCAGAGAAGTTCTGATTGCTCGGTGATGAAACCATGCGCCTTCTTTTCCAGGAAGTTTTCGCCTGCTGAGCAAAATTATGATGTGGGCAATCGAGAGTTGCTGGCCATGAAGTGGGCATTCGAGGAGTGGCGTCATTGGCTTGAAGGAGCTAAGCATCGCGTGGTGGTCTTGACTGATCATAAGAACTTGACTTATCTCGAGTCTGCCAAGCGTTTGAATCCTAGACAGGCTCGTTGGTCTCTGTTTTTTGCCCGTTTTGACTTTGTGATTTCGTACCTTCCGGGCTCTAAAAATGTGAAGGCGGATGCTCTGTCTAGGAGTTTTGTGCCCGACTCTCCGGGTTTATCTGAGCCGGCGGGTATCCTCAAAGAGGGAGTAATTGTGTCTGCCATCTCCCCTGATTTGCGGCGGGTGCTGCAAAAATTTCAGGCTAATAAACCTGATCGCTGCCCAGTGGAGAAACTGTTTGTCCCTGATAGGTGGACGAATAAAGTTATCTCTGAGGTTCATTGTTCGGTGTTGGCTGGTCATCCTGGAATCTTTGGTACCAGAGATTTGGTGGCTAGATCCTTTTGGTGGCCATCTCTGTCGCGGGATGTGCGTAATTTTGTGCAGTCCTGTGGGATTTGTGCTCGGGCTAAGCCCTGCTGTTCTCGTGCCAGTGGGTTGCTTTTGCCCTTGCCGATCCCGAAGAGGCCTTGGACACATTTCTCTATGGATTTTATTTCAGATCTTCCCATCTCTCACAAGATGTCAGTCATTTGGTTGGTCTGTGATCGCTTCTCTAAGATGGTCCATTTGGTACCCTTGTCTAAATTACCTTCCTTCTCTGATTTGGTGCCATTGTTCTTCCAGCATGTGGTTCGTTTACATGGCATTCCAGAGAATATCGTTTCTGACAGAGGTTCCCAGTTTGTTTCGAGGTTTTGGCGAGCCTTTTGTGGTAGGATGGGCATTGACTTGTCTTTTTCCTCGGCTTTCCATCCTCAGACTAATGGCCAGACCGAACGAACCAATCAGACCTTGGAAACATATCTGAGATGCTTTGTTTCTGCTGATCAGGATGACTGGGTGTCCTTTTTGCCTTTAGCTGAGTTCGCCCTTAATAATCGGGCCAGCTCGGCTACCTTGGTTTCGCCTTTTTTCTGCAACTCTGGGTTCCATCCTCGTTTCTCTTCAGGGCAGGTTGAGTCTTCGGACTGTCCTGGTGTGGATACTGTGGTGGACAGGTTGCAGCAGATTTGGACTCATGTTGTGGACAATTTGACCTTGTCCCAGGAGAAGGCTCAACGTTTCGCTAATCGCAGACGCTGTGTGGGTCCCCGACTTCGTGTTGGGGATTTGGTTTGGTTATCTTCTCGTCATATTCCTATGAAGGTTTCCTCTCCTAACTTTAAACCTCGTTTCATTGGTCCGTATAGGATTTCTGAGGTTCTTAATCCTGTGTCTTTTCGTCTGACCCTTCCAGATTCTTTTTCCATACATAACGTATTCCATAGGTCATTGTTGCGGAGATACGTGGCACCTATGGTTCCATCTGTTGATCCTCCTGCCCCGGTTTCGGTGGAGGGGGAGTTGGAGTATATTGTGGAGAAGATTTTGGATTCTCGTGTTTCAAGACGGAAACTCCAGTATCTGGTTAAGTGGAAGGGTTATGCTCAGGAAGATAATTCCTGGGTCTTTGCCTCTGATGTCCATGCTCCCGATCTTGTTCGTGCCTTTCGTATGGCTCATCCTGGTCGTCCTGGAGGCTCTGGTGAGGGTTTGGTGACCCCTCCTCAAGGGGGGGTACTGTTGTGAATTCTGTGGCAGAGCTCCCTCCTGTGGTCACAAGTGGTACTTCGGCTGATTCTCTCTGTGAGCTTCCGTTGGTGGAGGAAAGTGGTACTGCGGCTACTGAGTTTCCTTCTTCAGGTGATGTGGTGAAGTCGTTAGGTGCTGCTCTATTTAACTCCACCTTGTGCTTTGATCCTGGCCTCCAGTCAATGTTCTAGTATTGGACCTGTTTCCTCCTGGATCGTTCCTGTGGCCTGCTGCTCTGCATAGCTAAGTTCCGCTTTGCTATTTTGTTTGCTGTTTTTTTCTGTCCAGCTTGTCTATTTGTTTTTTCCTGCTTGCTGGGAGCTCTGGGACGCAGAGGGTGTACCTCCGTGCCGTTAGTTCGGTACGGAGGGTCTTTTTGCCCCCTTTGCGTGGTTTTTGTAGGGTTTTGTGTTGACCGCAAAGTTATCTTTCCTATCCTCTCTCTGTTCAGAAAGTCGTGCCTCACTTTGCTAAATCTATTTCATCTCTACGTTTGTCTTTTCATCTTTACTCACAGTCATTATATGTGGGGGCTGCCTTTTCCTTTGGGGTATTTCTCTGAGGCAAGGTAGGCTTACTTTCTATCTTCAGGCTAGCTAGTTTCTCAGGCTGTGTCGAGTTGCATAGGGAGCGTTAGGCGCAATCCACGGCTGCCTTTAGTGTGTTGGTGAGGATTCGGGATTGCGGTCAGCAGAGTTTCCACGTCTCAGAGTTCGTTCTATGTTTTTGGGTTATTGTCAGGTCACTGCATGTGCTCTGACCTCAATGTCCATTGTGGTACTGAATTACCTTATCATGACACTTTTTGTCCTTATGTCCCATAAGGCCTCTGGCCTACTACCGCTACATTGATGACATTTTAACCCCTTTCTGACCTCAGACGGGATAGTACGTCCGAGGTCAGAAGCCTCGCTTTGATGCGGGCTCTGGCGGTGAGCCCGCATCAAAGCCGGGACATGTCAGCTGTTTTGAACAGCTGACATGTGCCTGTAATAGGCGCGTGCAGAATCGCGATCTACCCGCGCCTATTAACTAGTTAAATGCCGCTGTCAAACGCAGATAGCGGCATTTAACTACTGCTTCGGCCGGGTGGCCGGAAATGTTCGCATCGCCGACCCCCATCACATGATCGGAGGTCGCCAATGCTTCTGAATAGTGACCATAGAGGTCCTTGAGACCTCTATGGTTACTGATCGCCCGTAGCTGCGAGCGCCACCCTGTGGTCGGCGCTCACAGCACACCTGCATTTCTGATACATAGCAGCGAACATCAGATCGCTGCTATGTAGCAGAGGCGATCGTGTTGTGCCTGTTTCTAGCCTCCCATGGAGGCTATTGCAGCACGGCAAAAGTAAAAAAAAAGTAAAAAAAAATGTGACAAAAATAAAAAAAATATAAAAGTTTAAATCACTCCCCTTTCGCCCCATTCAAAATAAATGAATAAAAAAAAAATCGAACCTACACATATTTGGTATCGCCGCATTCAGAATCGCCTGATCTATCAATAAAAAAAGCATTAACCTGATTGCTAAATGGCGTAGCGAGAAAAAAAATGTGAAACGCCAGAATTACGTTATTGAATTAAAATGCAATAACGGGCGCTCAAAAGAACGTATCTGCACGAAAATGCTATCATTAAAAACACCAGCTCAGCACGCAAAAAATAAGCCTTCACCCGACCCCAGATCACGAAAAATGGAGATGTTATGAGTATCGGAAAATGGCACAATTTTTTTTTTTTTAGCAAAGTTTGGAATTTTTTTTCACCACTTAGATAAAAAAATAACCTAGTCATGTTAGGTGTCTATGAACTCGTAATGACCTGAAGAATGATAATGGCAGGTCAGTTTTAGCATTTAGTGAACCTAGCAAAAATTCCAAGCAAAAAACAAGTGTGGGATTGCACTTTTTTTGCAATTTCACCGCACTTGGAATTTTTTTCCTGTTTTCTAGTACACAACATGGTAAAACTAATGATGTCGTTCAAAAGTACAACTTGTCCCGCAAAAAGTAAGCCTACACATGGCCAAATTGACAGAAAAATAATAACGTTATGGCTCTGGGAAGGAGGGGAGCAAAAAACGAACACAGAAAAACAGAAAATCCCAAGGTCATGAAGGGGTTAATCATCTGGACGGAGTCTGAGCCACAGCTAAAGATGTTCCATGAACAGTTTAATCAATTTCATCCTACCATCAACTTGACACTCAACTACTCCTGTACTGAAATTAACTTTTTGAACACCATCATTAAGCTGCAGAACAATAAAATAGAGACATCCCTGTATCAGAAGCCAATCGACCATCCAACATACCTTAAATGTGACAGTTCCCATCCAAAACACATAAAAAACTCTATTGTCTACAGCCAAGCCATCAGATACAATCGTATATGTTCCAACCCAATGGATATGGATGAACACCTTAGTCACCTCAGAAAGACCTTTTTGATTCAGGGCTACCATCCAAGAACAATTGGAAACCAGATTACAAGAGCCACCAGAATATCAAGGAATCACCTGCTACATTACAAAGCTAAAGAAGAAAATAACCGGGTACCTCTAGTAGTTACCTACAATCCTAATCTGGAGGTGCTAAGGGGAGCTGCAAGGAAATTACAACCTTTACTACAAAAAGATGCCCGCTTACAATCCATTTTTCCAGACCCCCCCCACTACTGTGTTTTAGGCAGCCCCCAAATCTAAGAAGCATCATTGTCAAAAGCTCCCAAATGTTCTCAATGAGCAACTCAGTTTTGCGTCCTTTTTGTGATATATATGGTCATGGTCTGTCTTCTCCCTGTTTTCAGATTTTAATTTTGTGTGTTTTGTATTTATATAGTACCTTCATCTCACCAACCGATTTCCATCACTGTCTGATGTGCTGAGTGTTAATGAATCCTTGAACTATCAAGATATATTACCCGGAACATTCTTGTAACATAGTAACATAGTTTTTAAGGTTGAAGGAAGACTTTAAGTCCATCTAGTTCAACCCATAGCCTAACCAAACATGCCCTAACATGTTGATCCAGAGGAAGGCAAAAAAACCCATGTGGCAAATAGTAAGCTCAACTTTGGGGAAAAAAATTCCTTCCCGACTCCATATACGGTATATATACCCTGCAACATTATACTTTTCAAGAAAGGTATCCAATCCCCTCTTAAATTTAAGTAATGAATCACTCATTACAACATCATACGGCAGAGAGTTCCATAGTCTCGCTGCTCTTACAGTAAAGAATCCGCGTCTGTTATTATGCTTAAACCTTCTTTCCTCCAGACGTAGAGGATGCCCCCTTGTCCCTGTCTCAGGTCTATGATTAAAAAGATCATCAGAAAGGTCTTTGTACTGTCCCCTCATATATTTATACATTAAAATAAGATCACCCCTTAGTCTTCATTTTTCCAAACTAAATAGCCCCAAGTGTAATAACCTATCTTGGTATTGCAGACCCTCCAGTCCTCTAATAACCTTCATCGCTCTTCTCATGATCTGGCTGATGAACATAGTGTGCCATCTATCTCTAATGAGGCTTCGGAAGTGCAGCAATATGTATTCTGGATCAGCTTGTGTGTTGCTATTTCCTTCATGCACTGTACATATTATGAATTTTATGATCTACTATATAATCGTCTAAGGGTCACTTCCGTTTGTTTGTCTGTCTGCAACGGAAATCCCACGTCACTGATTGGTTGCTGCTGGCAGGCCACGACCAATCAGCGACGGGCACAGTCCGGCCACGAATTCGACCCTTTCCTACTCTCTGTCAGTGCCCCCTTCAGTCAGCGCTCACACAGGGTTAATGGCTGCATTATGCCGCGGTGTAACGCAGTCCGTTAATGCTGCTATTAACCCTGTGTGATCAACTTTTTACTATTGATGCTGTTTATGCAGGTGCAACAGGCGCAGTCCGGACGCGAATTGGCGCAGAATTTGAACCACGCTTCGCTAATTGGTTGCACTCGGCTGGCCGAATCCTGGGTATAAATTGCATTATTCTGAAAACTTTCTAAATAAACTACATACATATTCTAGAATACCCGATGCGTTAGAATCAGGCCACCATATAGTATATATATTTTTTTCTTTTTCTGCTTTATTATACATTGATGCGGTATATATTTTTATATAAAAAATGTTTTCCACGTATATTAGGCACTTCTGCACTCTTTAGCACATAGCACTTTATCAGCAGACTGGTGAATTCTCACTATAGTCCTATTTTCCTAGTTTACATTATCGTTCACATTAGTATATGTCCTTTATTCTGCTAGGATTCTAATTGTGATTCATTCAAATAGCACACACTATTTCTCATGTTATTTGCTGCCCTTTGTTTTGCCCCTTTCAAGTATAGCGCTCGCGGCGCGTGCGCATGCGCAGTGCGGCACGATTCTTGGCACATTCCCCTCAGCATCCGGAAGTGACACAGCGGGTTCATGACGTCATGAGGGATTTCACTCCTCCCGCTTGGTCACGTGGACGGCTTGAGATGATGTGCCGTATCTGTCCTGCGAGACAGTGCGCATGCGCCATTAATAGCACTGCAGATTGCAAACAGGTGCTTATCCTGATAAATAATACTCAGCATACATACACAGTTACAGTCCATGAGGAAGCCCAATGCTAAACGTGCATCGTGGCTGATTTTTTGGACATACCCTGGCACATACTTTATGGGTAAGATCAGTATCCCTTTTTAACCTCTTTCTCTGGCTATGAACACATTATGTGCTATATAAGTCATGTGGAGGATATAATAGTTTAAACCTTTGCATTTTCTCTTGCACTGCACTTTCTGGATTAGATTGCACATGATTAGACCTGCAGAGCAAATTTATATTGGTATGCTGATTAAACTCTTTGCTGCTTCTACAGTGTTTTTTGTCCTTCGCACACAAGCTCTGGATGTACTTTATCATGTAAGTTTTTATGTATTATCTGTTTACAAAAGTGTTAATAAATATAATACATTTTTTTAAGAATCTGTTTTGGATGTTTTACTCCTAGTATTTGTTGTAGGATCTTTGAAGTTGTAGACTGTAGTGGTGTGCTGGTTCCAATGGGTCATCTTGTGAGCACGGTATTGCTGTTAAGACTGCAGATTTCTGTTTGAGGCGCTGTTGTTGCCTAATGGCATCCTGTGATAATCTAATTACTTTTGCATCAGGGGACTCATGTGCTTGACGCCTACGCTTATATGCATTGTTTTTGACTCAGCAATGCTGTTGCTCTTAAAGAGTCTCATTTGCCCGATGTTGTCTTCGACGTTGTGCCTTTGCTGCTTTTCTTTCACTGTGCTTGGCGTACTTTTTAGAAGGAGCCATGTTGGCATTGATATTTGCTTTTTAAAGGGGTTTTCCCATGAAAGAAAGTTTATTTTAAAAACGGTCTGTGTCTGACCATGTACAGAACATACCACAGCTCCTGGGCAGGGGAGGAAGCAAAAGACATTACAGCAAGAGATCGCATAAGATACTTTTTGTGAGGTAAAATATTGTTTAAAAACAGTCATTTAAATATTTTACCTGACAAAATGAATCCTCTGTGATCCCTTGCTGTAATGTCAGTATTGTCTTTTGCTTCCTCCAAGGAGATGTGGTATGCTCCGTACACGATCAGAAACAGACAATTTTTAAAATGAACTTTCGTTCATGGGAAAGCCCCTTTAATGATACCGGCTTCCCCTGCCTGTAGACACGTCACGCATCTGCCACTGGGATCAGCTGAATGACTCACTCTGCCTGCGCGGAATTCGCACAGGTGCAGTAAATCAGACCGCCGCCATCTTTGTGCAGACAGATAGCGGTGGTCACATTAAAACTGCGCATGTGCTCCTCCTGTACAAAGATGGCGGTGGTCAGTGAATCATTTGGCTGATCCCGGCGGCAGCGTGCTCACGATGGTGTTCTGCTGGAGGTACCACGCAAGAGGCTGCGTACGGCGTACACAGTGTGTGTGTGTGTGGTGCATACGACGTACACAGTGTGTGTGTGTATGTGTGTGTGTGGTGCGTACGGGGTATACAGTGTGTGTGTGTGTTTGTGTGTGTGTTTGTGTGTGTGGTGCGACAGTGTTCCGTTGGTGGTACCACGCAAGAGGCTGGTACCACCAACAGTTTCCAAATTGAGACACCCATCACTTGGGTGTCCGAATATGGCGGGCAGTGAACTTCCGCCGCTTGGAATTCTAGGATCCGGACACATCTGGATGGAACAGGATGTGAAGACCTTACAAGGTAAGTTTGTATTAAGATAACTTATAGTATCATTTTTGCTTCATTATGATTCAAAATAATTTGGTTGGTAACCTCCAAATGGAGGTAGCTTCTGTGAGTAGCTAAAACTAAATAACTAAGCAAGAGATTAAGAAAGTTTATGAATATGGTGACTACTTGTCAAGTCAACTAAAACCAGATAAGTATGTCAAGCTTTGAATCTCCAAGATAAATGAAAAACACCCTCCATCTAGGTACCATATTATGTGAAATTTTAGTAAACTACAATAAGTCTGGAATTACGCATACTGTTTTTGAAACAGAAGTAGATCAGCAGTAAGAAAAAGTAAACAAATTTCCTTTATATTTCTCATTTCATTTAAATTCATTTCTGGCTTTTTCTCAAAAACTGCCTAGTAACTGCAGAAAAACTTTCACAAAACTTCATGGGAAACTTTAGACTAAGGCTACTTTCATACTAGTATTTTTTTCAATACGTCGCAATGCATCGTTTACGGAAAAAAAACGCATCCTGCAAAGTTGTCTGCAGGATGCGTTTTTGCCCCATAGACTAACATTAGCGACGCATTGCAACGCATTGACACACGTCGCAACCATCGTGCGACGGTTACGCCGTGTTGTGGTGGACTGCCGGGAGCAAAAAACGTTACATGTAGCGTTTTTTGCTGCCGATGGTCCACCATTTCCGACCGCGCATGCGCGGCCGGAACTCCGCCCCCACCTCCCCGCACCTCACAATGGGGCAACGGATGCGCTGGGAAAATGCATCCGCTGCCCCCATTGTGCGGCGCATTCACTGCTAGCGTCGGTACCTCGGGCCGAGTCCGACGCTAGTGTGAAAGTAGCCTAAGCCCGCATGTCGACTGTGCGTTTTTAGTGAGTTTTTGACCCTGCACATTTTGGCTGCATCAAAAACACATTTCCAGCAAAGAGAAAGGGACTGTTTTTTTTCCCCCAGTGTAAACTGACCTACGTGTTTCAAATCTGCAGCATGTTAATTTGTCATGCATTTAGGCTAAGTTTTATATGCAAATTTGTCCCATAGACTTTCGTTAGATGTGAAAAATCCACAGGTAAAAAGCCCACATGCATTTTTAGTGAATTTCCACTGGGAAAATGCATCGAAAAAGCATATAATCTTCACATAAGTATATTAATACAATTTTGTCAAAGCAAAATACAAGGCAGTATTAGGCTACTGAAACTGGCGTCGTCTGGCGGACGTCACAATGCGTCGTTTTGTGAAAAAAACACATCCTGCAAAATCTCCTGCAGGATGTATTTTTTTACCATAGACTTGTATTGGCGATGCATTGCGACGGATTGTCACGCGTCGCATACGTCGTGCACTGGATGCGTCGGAACTTGACGGCCCGTCGTCTGGAAAAAACGTTGATTGTAACGTTTTTTGTCTGCGTCGGGAAAACGTGTCGCGATGCATTCTGCGGCATGCGTTGTTGGCTAGAATGGAAGCCTATGGATGCAGGATCCGTCGTGACATGTCGTATGACGGAATGCAGCGCTGCAATACATTTTTTTACACTGAGCATGCTCAGAATCAGGAGTTTGGTCTTTATCCAGAGAAAGTCAGCCTTAAACTTGGAGCACACATTACTGGAACGTTCGGATCCTACAGTCCAACTGAGGCACTGAGAAGCATGTCTCAATATCTCGCTAGGAGAGGAAGACGGACAGGGAATCTACTAAGGGAGTTGGGACGGGACTTATGGGAGCTTCAGAGCTGGACGGCGCATCCCAGGAGTCAGAGATGAAAGGGATAGCTCATAGCAAGCAAACAGCGGACATCAGATCGTGCTGTGCTATGTTCTTTGAAAAGAGAAAATACTGCATATTTCAATATGATGACTATGGACAATTAAGTACACTTCTTTATTGTAAAACAAATTTGATGTCCCCTAATGTGTGTGTGGTGGTTCTCGAAGTTGAAGAATTGGAGACAGCAGAGGCATGAAACTAAAACGTGAGGATTACGCATCCCACGCATAGCACAGGAGAGTCAGGAGACCACTTATTTATAGGGTGCCAGGGTGTTGAAACACAGCAAGCCCTTGCCCATGACTACAGCCCTGTGCACCATACATATGTAAAAAACACACACACAAAAACACATGTAAAAAAAAACCAAGTAACCTTACTTACATAATAGGCAGGGAAATGGTGCCAAAAATCTGCAGTGTCAAAAACTCACCAAAATCTCACCGTGGAAACAAAACTTGAGGGTGTGTGGTATCTTTAAAATGCCAGCATTAACACACAGTTCTGCAAAAGAAGATATCTCATTTAATTAGGCCATAAGACCTTTCAATTTATCTTCATATTTTTCTAGGTCCAGTCTTGAAAATACAACATCTGTCTTGTTCAGTGGTGGTTGTCTTTTAGCCTTCCTTTGGTTATGACTCTGAGCTCTGAACACCTTGTACTTTTGGGCTCTCCTGGAAGATTGCAGTTCTAGAATATCACAGCACTGGAGGATAATGGGTTCTTGGGTGCTTCCCTTTTCATTCTTCAGAAATCTTTGGCAGTTATCATTAGTGTTAAGCGATACCTTCCGATATCGGAAAGTATCGGTATCGGATAGGATCGGCCGATATTCCAAAAATATCGGATATCGCCGATACCGATACCCGATCCCAATGCAAGTCAATGGGACCAAAATATCGGAATTAAAATAAACCCTTTCTTTCCTTGTAGGTTCATTCTACATGAAGGAAAACAACTAAGAATAATGCAGGATGTATTTGGGGAGGTGGCGGAGACATTAAAGTCATAGAGGTTTAACCCAATCAAATAGAATAGCATGTTTTTTTTTGTTTTTTTTAAAGACGTTCGGAGTGACAAAGATATTGACCATGTAAATATTTTTTTTATTTTGTCAGATATTGATGTTTCACTATTCCACGCCCTTCCCCTTCTTTTTTTTTTACTTTTCCCACACTTTCATCTTCATCATCATCAGCATCTTTGACATCAACTTCTTCTTCACCTTATTCATCTTCTTCTTCATCCTTTACCTTTTTTTTTTTTTATTACATTCTTCATATTCATTTTATTCAACTATTATTATTCTTCCTATTCTACATATTCATTTTATTCAACTGTTATTATTCTTCCTATTCTACTTCTTCATCATATTCTCATTTGTGACAGGCATTCCCGTAGTTGTTATCTATAAAAGTTGGAAGATTACACCTTCCGTTCTGCCAGTCACAAAAGTTACATTTGTCCGCGTTCAGTTTGGCCTGCAGCATCAGGCTTTATCCAGGGGCACCACGAGGAGGAACGGACTCACCCCCATACACTGCTTAGTCTTCTTCTGCATATAATTGAGATAATATCTTTTGCTCTGATATTAAGTGTTATGCTTAATGTTCTTCTGCTCTTTGTTCTGCAGCCTCTTGTTCTTCTGCTTCTCGGTCTTCCATGTCGTCGTCTCCAGTGTCGTCATCTCCGCCGTCGTCGTCTCCGCCGTCGTCGTCTCCGCCGTCGTCGTCATCGGGGTGGTCTTCCGGGTTGTCGTCGTCGTCATCGGGGTGGTCTTCCGGGTCGTCGACTTTAGGGTCTTCAACTTGGAAATGTAGCAGAAGGTACAAGAAGGCTGAGAAAATGCCAAGAACCAGATGATGGAACTGGAACTCGGATGGCTACCTGAAGGTTCAAGAGCCTATGGAACTACCGAGGACCAGCTGACGTTACTGGAACCCGGTTACTAAGCAGGAGGTACCCGTGCTAAAAAGCACTACCAAGGACCGCCTGACGTTGGCGGAACTTGGATACCCAGAAGGAGGCACCTAAGCCAAAGGCTCTGCCCGGAACCAGCTGACGGTACTGGAACCAGGATGGGGAGCAGAAGGTACAAGAGCAAAAGACACTGCCGAGAACCAGCTGACGGTACTGGAACCCAGATGGGTAGCCGAAGGTCCAAGAGCCAATGGAACTACCAAGGACCAGCTGACGTTACTGGAACCCGGTTACTCAGCAGGAGGTACCCGTGCCTGAAAGCACTACCAAGGACCACCTGACGTTGGTGGAACTTGGATACCCAGAAGGAGGCACCTAAGCCAAAGGCTCTGCCTGGAACCAGCTGACGGTACTGGAACCAGGATGGGGAGCAGAAGGTACAAGAGCAAAAGACACTGCCGAGAACCAGCTGACGGTGCTGGAACCAGGTGGTGGACCCCAAGGCCCACAGGGGAGGAGAGAACAGCTAGGCCGTGAGGCAGCCGCAGTTACCGAACCCCAACAGTCCTACAGGGGGAGCTGGGCCTACTGGCACTACAGAACCAGCCTTGACTACCAGTTCACGCAGCCCACATAGGAAGCTCCTAAACTGGAGGCACCCTGGAGTTGGCTAACTCGACCGCAACATGACGGGGCAACGCATAGGTGTCTCAGTGAGTTTGACAGTACCCGGAAACAGCTGACGGTGCTGGAACCAGGCTGGGCACGAGGGAGTACCCGTGACAAAAACACTGCCGAGAACCAGCTGGCGGTGCTGGAACTCAGATGCGTTGCCCCAGTGTGCAAGAGCCAATGGCATGACCGAGGACCAGCTGACGGTGCTGGAACCCAGTTACTAAGCTGTAGGTGCCCGCGCTTAAAAGCACTACCAAGGACCGCCTGGCGTTGGCGGAACTCGGATACCCAGGAGGAGGCACCTAAGCCAAAGGCTCGGCCCGGAACCAGCTGACGGTGCTGGAACCAGGTGGTGGACCCGAAGGCCCACAGGAGAGGAGAGAACAGCTAGGCCGCGAGGCAGCCGCAGTTACCGAACCCCAACAGTCCTACAGGGGGAGCTGGGCCTACTGGCACTACAGAACCAGCCTTGACTACCAGTTCACGCAGCCCACATAGGAAGTTCCTAAACTGGAGGCACCCTGGAGTTGGCTAACTCGACCGCAACACGACGGGGCAACGCATAGGTGTCTCAGTGAGTTTGACAGTACCCGGAAACAGCTGACGGTGCTGGAACCAGGCTGGGCACGAGGGAGTACCCGTGACAAAAACACTGCCGAGAACCAGCTGGCGGTGCTGGAACTCAGATGCGTTGCCCCAGTGTGCAAGAGCCAATGGCACGACCAAGGACCAGCTGACGGTGCTGGAACCCGGTTACTAAGCTGTAGGTGCCCGCGCTTAAAAGCACTACCAAGGACCGCCTGGCGTTGGCGGAACTCGGTTACCCAGGAGGAGGCACCTAAGCCAAAGGCTCGGCCCGGAACCAGCTGACGGTGCTGGAACCAGGTGGTGGACCCGAAGGCCCACAGGAGAGGAGAGAACAGCTAGGCCGCGAGGCAGCCGCAGTTACCGAACCCCAACAGTCCTACAGGGGGAGCTGGGCCTACTGGCACTACAGAACCAGCCTTGACTACCAGTTCACGCAGCCCACATAGGAAGCTCCTAAACTGGAGGCACCCTGGAGTTGGCTAACTCGACCGCAACACGACGGGGCAATGCATAGGTGTCTCAGTGAGTTTGACAGTATCCGGAAACAGCTGACGGTGCTGGAACCAGGCTGGGCACGAGAGAGTACCCATGACAAAAACACTGCCGAGAACCAGCTGGCGGTGCTGGAACTCAGATGCGTTGCCCCAGTGTGCAAGAGCCAATGGCACGACCGAGGACCAGCTGACGGTGCTGGAACACGGTTACTAAGCTGTAGGTGCCCGCGCTTAAAAGCACTACCAAGGACCGCCTGACGTTGGCGGAACTCGGATACCCAGGAGGAGGCACCTAAGCCAAAGGCTCGGCCCGGAACCAGCTGACGGTGCTGGAACCAGGTGGTGGACCCGAAGGCCCACAGGAGAGGAGAGAACAGCTAGGCCGCGAGGCAGCCGCAGTTACCGAACCCCAACAGTCCTACAGTGGGAGCTGGGCCTACTGGCACTACAGAACCAGCCTTGACTACCAGTTCATGCAGCCCACATAGAAAGCTCCTAAACTGGAGGCACCCTGGAGTTGGCTAACCCGACTGCACCACGACGGGGCAAGCATAGGCGTCTCAGTGAGCTTGACACAACCCGGAAACAGCTGACGGTGCTGAAACCAGGTGTGGCACGAGGGAGTACCTGTGACAAAAACACTGCCGAGAACCAGCTGGCGGTGCTGGAACCCAGATGCGTTGCCCCAGTGTGCAAGAGCCAATGCCACGACCGAGGACCAGCTGACGGTGCTGGAACCCGGTTACTAAGCTGTAGGTGCCCGCGCTTAAAAGCACTACCAAGGACCGCCTGGCGTTGGCGGAACTCGGATACCCAGGAGGAGGCACCTAAGCCAAAGGCTCGGCCCGGAACCAGCTGATGGTGCTGGAACCAGGTGGTGGACCCGAAGGCCCACAGGAGAGGAGAGAACAGCTAGGCCGCGAGGCAGCCGCAGTTACCGAACCCCAACAGTCCTACAGGGGGAGCTGGGCCTACTGGCACTACAGAACCAGCCTTGACTACCAGTTCACGCAGCCCACATAGGAAGCTCCTAAACTGGAGGCACCCTGGAGTTGGCTAACCCGACTGCAACACGACTGGGCAAGCATAGGAGTCTCAGCGAGTTTGACACAACCCGGAAACAGCTGACGGTGCTGAAACCAGGTTTGGCACGAGGGAGTACCTGTGACAAAAACACTGCCGAGAACCAGCTGGCGGTGCTGGAACCCGGATGCGTTGCCTATCAAACATTGTCTTCCTACAGCCCCAACTAGCGGTGTTGGAGCAAAGGGTAAGCAGGGGGAGCAGAGTGTAGGCCGAAGCCTGCACTGGAGTCAGCTTTGTGTCTGCGTTGCGTTTGCAGGACACTTTGCCGGCTACACAGTGGGGGAACAGCAGGCGGTGCTGAACCCCACTAACACATTGGCTGGTGTTTTTCTCTGTGCAGCTAGCACTTCCGGGCAAAAACTAGCGTTGTTACAGCCCAGGGTCAGCAGGAGGAGGAGAGGAGCAGAGTGTAGGCCGAAGCCTAGTTGAACCAATTTCAAAGGTAACCTTTAACCCCCCTCAGGTGTTACAAAGTACAAGAGCCACACCTTGTGCAGCATTAATGCTGCACAAGTAAAAGGTTGCTCTATTAATTTGTCTACTTGCACACGCTGAATGCAACACGTACACAATTTAGCCCATTCTACAGTCAAACTGTAGTTGAGGCGTGACTTGTATTTTTAAGGAGACGCAGCATAGGTGTCCCAAATAACGCCTTTGTGCTTGGCGCAGCTTCCTGAGCGTTGTTTTTTGCTGTACAGGAGTCTGCGCTCTTGTGTTATCCCTTGGCAATGCCCTGTTAGCGCTGCCCGTCTTATGACCTCATTTCATGTTGGCCGCTGCGGTTAACGATGGCCATAAATCCCAGACCCACACTGCCTTTTCATAAAGTCACACTGCGGTGCTGGGATTCGTGGCCTTGAGCAGTAAATATTTTCGACGCTCACACACATCATTACACCTGCTTCAGACTGGGCGGCCTCTGCTGATCCCTTTTCGCATGCCGCGGCCATGAGGCCGCACAGTCTGAAGAAGGCGGAAGGAGATGAGTGACGACAGGCGAACATATGCACTGCTCGTGCCCATAAACCACACCCTCGCTGACAAAATAAATAAGACAACGAGGGGCGTTGTTTCACGCAGGGTGGATGCACAGGCGCAGCCAGCTAACCATGATGTCAAAAGACGGGAAGCGCTACCAAGGGGGGTGCTGCGTATCATTACAAAGGAAAGTCACACCTCAGGGACAGTGGAATGGTCTCAATGAGACACATTTTGTACGTGTTGAGTCCCACGTGGGCAAGGAGAAAAAGTCAGCCACCTTGTACAAATGCAGCAGTACTGCTGAACAAGGTGGCTGTTATACATAGAAACACCTGGGGGTGGGGGGCAGGCTCCCTTCAATTTCAGTTCATGTGCCTGCATGGCGTTTGCAGCGCACGTTGCCGGCTACACAGCTGGGGAACAGCTGGCGGTGCTGAACCCCACTGACACATTGGCTGGTGTTTTTCTCTGTGCAGCTAGCACTTCCAGGCTAAAACTGGCGGTGTTATGAGCCCAGGGTAAGCAGGAGGAGGAGAGGAGCAGAGTGTAGGCCGAAGCCTGCACTGGTGGCAGCTTTTGTTCTGTTGTGCCTGCGTGCTGTTTGCAGGTCACGTTGCCGGCTACACAGCTGGGGAACAGCTGGCGGTGCTGAACCCCACAAACACATTGGCTGGTGTTTTTCTCTGTGCAGCTAGCACTTCCAGGCTAAAACTGGCGGTGTTATGAGCCCAGGGTCAGCAGGAGGAGGAGAAGAGCAGAGTGTAGGCCGAAGCCTGCACTGGTGGCAGCTTTTGTTCTGTTGTGCCTGCGTGGCGTTTGCAGGTCACGTTGCCGGCTACACAGCTGGGGAACAGCTGGCGGTGCTGAACCCCACTAACACATTGGCTGGTGTTTTTCTCTGTGCAGCTAGCACGTTCGGGCAAAAACTGGCGGTGTTAGAGCCCAGGGTCAGCAGGAGGAGGAGAGGAGCAGAGTGTAGGCCGAAACCAGGTTGAACCAATTTCAAAGGTAACCTTTGACCCCCCCTCAGGTGTTGCAAGGTACAAGAGCCACACCTTGTGCAGCATTAATGCTGCACAAGTAAAAGGTTGCTCTATTTAGTTTGCTCCTTGTACACGCTGAATAAAACACGTACACTATTTAGCCCATTATACTGTCAAACAGTAGTGGAGGCGTGCCTTGTCTTTTTAAAGAAAAGCAGCACAGGTGTCGAAAATAACACCTTGGTGCATGGGCGCAGCTTCCTGAGCGTTGTTATTTGCTGTACAGGAGTCTGCGCTCTTGTTATCCCTTGGCCATGCGCTGTGAGCGATGCCTGTCTTCTCACCTCATTTCATGTTGGCCGGTGCGGTTAGCGATGGCCATGAAACCCAGACCCGCAGTGTCTTTTAATAAAGTCACACTGCAGAGCTGGGATTTGTGACCTTGCGCAGTAAATTTTGTCGCCTGTCCCTCATGTCCTTACACCTGCATCAGACTGGGCGGCCTCATCTGATCCCTTCTCGCATGCCGCGGCCATGAGGCCGCACATTCTGAAGAAGGCGGAAGGAGATGAGTAAAGACAGGCGAAGATATCCACTGCTCGTGCCCATCAATCACACCCTCGCAGTCAAAATAAGTAAGACAACGAGGAGCGTGGTTTCAGGCAGGGCGGACGCACAGCCGCAGCCAGCCAACCAAAGATGTCAGAAGACGGGCAGCGCTAACAAGGGGGGTGCTGCGTGTCATTAAAAAGGAAAGTCACACCTCAGGGACATTGTAATGGTCTGTAATGAGACACATTTTTTACGTGTTTAATTAAACGTGGGCAAGTAGACAAAGTCAGCCACCTTGTACAAATGCAGCAGTACTGCTGTACAAGGTGGCTGTTATACATAGAAACACCTTGGGGTGGGTGGCAGGGTCCCTTTAATTTCAGTTCATGTGCCTGCGTGGCGTTTGCAGGTCACGTTGCCGGCTACACAGCAGGGGAACAGCTGGCGGTGCTGAACCCCACTAACACATTGGCTGGTGTTTTTCTCTGTGCAGCTAGCACTTCCGGGCAAAAACTAGCGGTGTTAGAGCCCAGGGTCAGCAGGAGGAGGAGAGGAGCAGAGTGTAGGCCGAAGCCTGCACTGGTGGCAGCTTTTGTTCTGTTGTGCCTGCGTGGCGTTTGCAGGTCACGTTGCCGGCTACACAGCTGGGGAACAGCTGGCGGTGCTGAACCCCACTAACACATTGGCTGGTGTTTTTCTCTGTGCAGCTAGCACGTCCGGGCAAAAACTGGCGGTGTTAGAGCCCAGGGTCAGCGGGAGGAGGAGAGGAGCAGAGTGTAGGCCGAAGCCTAGTTGAACCAATTTCAAAGGTAACCTTTAACCCCCCTCAGGTGTTGCAAGGTACAAGAGCCACACCTCATGCAGCATTAATGCTGCACAAGTAAAAGGTTGCTCTATTAATTTTGCTCCTTGCACACGCTGAATAAAACACGTACACTATTTAGCCCATTCTACTGTAAAACAGTAGTGGAGGCGTGACTTGTCTTTTTAAAGAAAAGCAGCACAGGTGTCGAAAATAACACCTTGGTGCATGGGCGCAGCTTCCTGAGCGTTGTTATTTGCTGTACAGGAGTCTGCGCTCTTGTTATCCCTTGGCCATGCGCTGTGAGCGCTTCCTGTCTTCTGACCTCATTTCATGTTGGCCGATGCGGTTAGCGGTGGACATGAATCCCAGACCCACAGTGTGTTTGGAAAAAATCACACTGCGTGGCTGGGATTTGTGCCCTTGTGCAGTTAATATGTTTGCCGCTCACACATGTCCTTACACCTGCTTCAGACTGGGCGGCCTCATCTGATCCCTTATCGCATGCCGCGGCCATGAGGCCGCACAGTCTGAAGAAGGCGGAAGGAGATGAGTTAAGACAGGCGAACATATGCACTGCACATGCCCATCAATAACACCCTCACAGCCAAAATATATGAGACAACGAGGGGCATTGTGTTGGGCAGGGCGGACGCACAGGCACAGGCAGCCAACCAATGATGTCAGAAGACGGGCAGCGCTACCAAGGGTGGTGCTGCGTGTCATTAGAAAGGAAAGTCACACCTCAGGGACAGTTGAATGGTCTCAATGAGACACATTTTGTACGTGTTGAGTTCCACGTGGGCAAGGAGAAAAAGTCAGCCACCTTGTACAAATGCAGCAGTACTGCTGTACAAGGTGGCTGTTATACATAGAAACACCTGGGGGTGGGGGGCAGGCTTCCTTCAATTTCAGTTCATGTGCCTGCGTGGCGTTTGCAGGACACGTTGCCAGCTACACAGCAGGGGAACAGCTGGCGTTGCTGAACCCCACTGACACATTGAATGGTGTTTTTCTCTGTGCAGCTCGCATGTCCGGGCAAAAACTAGCGGTGTTAGAGCCCAGGGTCAGCAGGAGGAGGAGATGAGCAGAGTGTAGGCCGAAGCCTCCACTGGTGGCAGCTTTTGGTCGGTTGTGCCAGCGTGGCTTGTGCTGGACACGATGCCGGCTACACAGCAGGGGAACAGCTGGCGGTGCTGAACCCCACTAACACATTGGCTGTTGTTTTTCTCTGTGAAGCTCGCATTTGCGGGCAAAAACTAGCGGTGTTAGAGCCCAGGGTCAGCAGGAGGAGGAGAGGAGCAAAGTGTAGGCCGAAGCCTGCACTGGTGGCAGCTTTTGGTCGGTTGTGCCAGCGTGGCTTGTGCTGGACACGATGCCGGCTACACAGCAGGGGAACAGCTGGCGGTGCTGAACCCCACTAACACATTGGCTGGTGTTTTTCTCTGTGCAGCTAGCACTTCAGGGCAAAAACTAGCGGTGTTAGAGCCCAGGGTCAGCAGGAGGAGGAGAGGAGCAAAGTGTAGGCCGAAGCCTAGTTGAACCAATTTCAAAGGAGACCTTTAACCCCCCCTCAGGTGTTGCAAGGTACAAGAGCAACACCTTGAACACCATTAATGCTGCACAAGTCTAAGGTTGCTCTCTTCATTTTGCTCCTTGCACACGCTGAATAAAACACGTACACTATTTAGCCCATTATACTGTCAAACAGTAGTGGAGGCGTGACTTTTCTTTTGAAGAAGACGCAGCACAGGTGTCAAAATTTAAACCTAGGTGCTGGGCGCAGACTCCTTACCGTTGTTATTTGCAGTACAGGAGAGTGCGCTCTTGTGTTATCCCTTGGCAATACCCTGTTAGTGCAGGCCGTCTTAAGACCTCATTTCATGTTGGCCGGTGCGGTTAACGATGGCCATAAATCCCAGACCCACAGTGCCTTTCCATAAAGTCACACTGCGGTGCTGGGATTCGTGGCCTTGTGCAGTAAATACAGGGTGGAGCACGGTAATTTGCTTTTTTGCACTGCATGCTGTGGCGGCACTGTCAGTCGAAGAGAGGGGAGAGTGGGTGTGGCTTACAGTGGCTGATGGGAGATTTGTATTCCTCTGCCTTTCAGTTGCCATCATGCAGTGGACACGTGAGGAGAGGTCATTTTGTGTTGAAGCGTATTTTTCAAATGCCCACTCGATCATTGCAGTGCAGCGTGCTTTTCGTTTACAATTCGCTGTTCCTCCACGCGGACGTGTTCCTGGACGGCAATCAATTGTAAATTGGGTGAATGCATTCAGAACAGCAGGGAATGTGTCATGTGTATGAAGGGGACCTGAGAGAAGGATTACAACACCACAAAACATCGAGAGAGTTAGAGCAGCAGTACTGCAATCTCCGAAACGCTCTGCTCGGAAGCAATCATTTGCTCTTGGCATTTCAAGACGTTCTCTCCACCGGATTCTTCATGATGAACTGAATTTTCACCCGTATAAAATGTGCGTGGTCCAACATTTGTCAGCATGGGACTATTTGACTATTTGATTATTTTCAGCCGGCTCTTGAGGCAATGGAACTAGAGGATACATGGTTCCAACAGGATGGTGCCACTGCACACACAGCGAGGGTTACCATGAATTGTTTGAGGCAAATGTTTCCTGGACGGCTTATCTCTTTGAGGGGAGATGTGAACTGGCCAGCACGCTCACCAGATTTAGCCCTATGCGATTTTTTCCTTTGGGGTTACCTGAAGTCTAAGGTGTATATCAACCGTCCCAACACCTTGGAAGACCTAAGGAACAATATTGAAGCTGAAATTGGCAGAATACCAGTGGACATGCTTGTTAGAGTTCATGAAAACTTCAGAAAACGTATGCAGCAGTGTGTGGATAGAGAAGGTCGACATTTGCCAGATACACTATTTAAAACCATGTAATTTAAAAATTCCATTACTGTTCAGTTTAATTAAAATATAAAATAAATTTTTCTAATGATCATAATTTTTTTATTTCATTCCCAAATCAGCAAATTACCGCGCTCCACCCTGTATGTTGGCTCTCACACATGTCCTTACACCTGCTTCAGACTGGGCGGCCTCAGCTGATCCCTTATTGCCTGCCACGGCCATGAGGCCGCACAGTCTGAAGAAGGCGGAAGGAGGGGAGTGAAGGCAGGCGAACATATGCACTGCTCGTGCCCATCAATCACACCCTCGCAGTCAAAATATATGAGACAACGAGGGGCGTTGTGTCGGGCAGGGCGGACGCACAGGCACAGCCAGCCAACCAATGATGTCTGAAGATGGGCAGCGCTAACAATGGGGGTGCTGCGTGTCATTAAAAAGGAAAGTCACACCTCAGGGACATTGTAATGGTCTCTAATGAGATACATTTTGTACGTGTTGAGTTCCACGTGGGCAAGGAGAAAAAGTCAGCCACCTTGTACAAATGCAGCAGTACTGCTGTACAAGGTGGCTGTTATACATAGAAACACCTGGGGGTGGGGGGCAGGCTCACTTCAATTTCAGTTCATGTGCCTGCGTGGCGTTTGCAGGTCACGTTGCCGGCTACACAGCAGGGGAACAGCTGGCGGTGCTGAACCCCACTAATACATTGGCTGGTGTTTTTCTCTGTGCAGCTAGCAATTCCGAGCAAAAACTAGCGTTGTTAGAGCCCAGGGTCAGCAGGAGGAGGAGAGGAGCAGAGTGTAGGCCGAAGCCAGCACTGGTGGCAGCTTTTGTTCAGTTGTGCCAGCGTGGCTTGTGCTGGACACGATGCAGGCTACACAGCAGGGGAACAGCTGGCGGTGCTGAACCCCACTAACACATTGGCTGTTGTTTTTCTCTGTGAAGCTCGCATTTCCGGGCAAAAACTAGCGGTGTTAGAGCCCAGGGTCAGCAGGAGGAGGAGAGGAGCAAAGTGTAGGCCGAAGCCTGCACTGGTGGCAGCTTTTGGTCGGTTGTGCCAGCGTGGCTTGTGCTGGACACGATGCCGGCTACACAGCAGGGGAACAGCTGGCGGTGCTGAACCCCACTAACACATTGGCTGTTGTTTTTCTCTGTGAAGCTCGCATTTCCGGGCAAAAACTAGCGGTGTTAGAGCCCAGGGTCAGCAGGAGGAGGAGAGGAGCAGAGTGTAGGCCCAAGCGTAGTTGAACCAATTTCAAAGGTAACCTTTAACCCCCCCTCAGGTGTTGCAAGGTACAAGAGCCACACCTCGTGCAGCATTAATGCTGCACAAGTAAAAGGTTGCTCTATTTAGTTTGCTCCTTGCACACGCTGAATAAAACACGTACACTATTTAGCCCATTATACTGTCAAACAGTAGTGGAGGCGTGACTTGTCTTTTTAAGGAGACGCAGCACAGGTGTCAAAATTTACACCTAGGTGGTGGGCGCAGATTCCTGAGCGTTGTTATTAGCTGTACAGGAGTCTGCGCTATTGTGATCCCTTGGCCATGCGCTGTGAGCGCTGCCTGTCTTCTAACCTCATTTCATGTTGGCCGTTGCGGTTAGCAATGGATATGAATCCCAGGCCCGCAGTGTGTTTTCAAAAAATCACACTGCGTGGCTGGGATTCGTGGCCTTGTGCAGTAAATATGTTTGCCGCTCACACATGTCCTTACACCTGCTTCAGACTGGGCGGCCTCAGCTGATCCCTTATCGCCTACCACGGCCAGGAGGCCGCACAGTCTGAAGAAGGCGGAAGGAGATGAGTTAAGACAGGCGAACATATGCACTGCACATGCCCATCAATCACACCCTCGCAGCCAAAATATATGAAACGAGGGGGGTTGTGTCGGGCAGGGCGGACGCACAGGCACAGGCAGCCAACCAATGATGTCAGAAGACGGGCAGCGCTACCAAGGGGGGTGGTGTGTGTCATTAAAAAGGAAAGTCACACCTCAGGGACATTGTAATGGTCTGTAATGAGACACATATTTTACGTGTTTAATTCTACGTGGGCAAGGAGAAAAAGTCAGCCACCTTGTACAAATGCAGCAGTACTGCTGTACTAGGTGGCTGTTATACATAGAAACACCTGGGGGGGTGGGGCCAGGTTCCCTTTAATTTCAGTTCATGTGCCTGCGTTGCGTTTGCAGGTCACGTTGCCGGCTACACAGCGGGGGAACAGCTGGCGTTGCTGAACCCCACTAACACATTGGCTGGTGTTTTTCTCTGTGCAGCTAGCACTTCCGGGCAAAAAGTAGCGGTGTTTAAGCCCAGGGTCAGCAGGAGGAGGAGAGGAGCAGAGTGTATGCCGAAGCCTGCACTGGTGGCAGCTTTTGTTCTGTTGTGCCAGCGTGGCTTGTGCTGGACACGTTGCCGACTACACAGCAGGGGAACAGCTGGCGGTGCTGAACCCCACTTACACATCACCTAGTGTTTTTTCTGTGTAGACAACACTTCCAGGTGGCAACTGACAGTGTTGAAACCCAGGGAATCAAAGAGGAGCAGAGTGTAGGCCGAAGACTGCAGTGGAGCAAGTTGAAAGGGAACCTTTAAACCCCCCCCCCCCAGGCATTTGTTGCTGAAAGAGTCATCTTGTACAGCAGTAATACTGCACATGGAAAATGGTGGCTCCGAAAATTATGCTCCTTGCAAACGCTGAAGTACACACTCATATAATGTGTCCCCTCACACTGTCAAACCTCACACTTTCCTTTGTAATGTGACACAGCAAAGCCGTCATTCCAACCCCCTTGGTGCCGTGCGCCACCTCCTCATCGTTGTTTGGTTCTGTCACGGAGCCCGCGCTGTAATGTTATCCCTTGGCCATGCAAAGTTAGCGGTGCCCGTCTTCTGACATCATGTAGGTGTCAGGCTGGCAGTGCCTGTGCGTCCAAGCTGCCCGAGATCCAACCTTGCAGTGTCATCTAATGTAGTCCCACTGCGGGCCAGGGATCCATGGGCATGCGCAGTGCATATCATCGCCTCTCACTCACCTCCTTCCTGCTTCTTCAGACTGTGCGGTGTCACGGCCGTGGCATGCTATTAGGGATCAGCTGACGCCGCCTAGTCTGAAGAAGCGTGAAGAAGGGGAGTGAGAGGCTAGTATATGCACTGCGCATGGCCATGGATACCAGGCCCACTGTGGGATCACATTAGATGACACTGCGAGGTGGGATTTCGGGCAGCGTGGACGCACAGGCGCAGCCAGGACGACAACAAATGATGTCAGAGGACGGGCAGCGCAAACTGTGCATGGCCAAGGGATAACATAACAGCGCAGGGTCCATGACGGAATCAAACAACGCTAAGGAGCCAGCGCATGGTGGCAAGGGGGTAGCAATGACGGCTGTGCTGCGTCACATTACAAAGGAAAGTCCAACCTCCGGGACAGTTGGACGGTGTGAGGGGACACATTACATGAGTGTGTAGTTCAGCGTTTGCAAGGAGCATAATTTCAAGAGCGACCTTTCCCTTGTGCAGTATTAGTGCTGCACATGGTGGCTCTTTCAGTAACAAACGCCTAGGGGTGGGGGGGGGACAGGTCCCCTTACATTTTAGGTGTGCCAGCGTGGCGGTCGCATGACACGTTGCAGGATACACAGCTGGGGATCAGCTGACGTTACTGAACCCCAATAACAGAGGAGCGACTGTTGACTGTGCACACAGCACTTCCGGGCACCAACTGGCGGTGTTAGAGCCCAGAGACAGCAGGAGGAGCAGATTGGAGGTATTGCCGCACACACAGCTGGGGATCAGCTGACGTTACTGAACCCCAATTACAGAGGAGCGACTGTTAACTGTGCACACAGCACTTCCAGGCACCAACAGGCGGTGTTAGAGCCCAGGGTCAGCAGGAGGAGCAGAGGAACAGAGTGTAGGCCGAAGCCTGATCGGAGCAAGTTGAAAGGGAACCTTTAACCCCCCCCCAAGACGTTTGTAGCTGAAAGAGCCATCTTGTGCAGCACTAAGGATGCAAAAGGAAAAGGTTGCTCTTTTAATTATGCTCCTTGCAAACACTGAAGTAAACACTAAAAATGTGTCCCCTTATACCTTTCAACCGTCCTGGAGGTTCAAATTTCCTTCGTAATGGGACACAGCACAGCTGTCATTCCTATCCCCTTGGTGCCGTGCGCTGCCTCCTCAGCGTTGTTTTAAGCTGTCACGGAGCCTGCGCTGTTCTGTTATCCCTTGGCCATGCCCAATTAGCGCTGCCTGTCTTCTGACATAATTTGGTGTCAGGCTGTCAGTGCCTGTGCGTCCACGCTGCTCCAGATCCCACCTCGCAGTCTCGTCTAACGTAATCCCACTGCGGGCCTTGGATCCATGGGCATGCGCAGTGCATATCATCGCCTCTCACTCACCTCCTTCCTGCTTCTTCAGACTGTGCGGCGTCACGGCCGTGGCATGCTATTAGGGATCAGCTGACGCCGCCTAGTCTGAAGAAGCGTGAAGAAGGGGAGTGAGAGGCTAGTATATGCACTGCGCATGCCCATGGATCCCAGGCCCGCAGTGTGACTCAATCAGAAGACACTGCGAGGCGGGATCTCGGGCAGCGCGGCCGCACAGGCGCAGCCAGCCTGACACCAAATTATGTCAGAAGACAGGCAGCGCAAATAGGGCATGCCCAAGGGATAACAGAACAGCGCAGGCTCCGTGACAGCTTAAAACAACGCTGAGGAGGCAGCGCATGGCACCAAGGGGGTAGGAATGACGGCTGTGCTGCGTCACATTACGAAGGAAAGTCCCAGCTCCGGGACGGTATAACGGTATCAGTGAACACATTTTATAAGTGTTAAGTTCTGCGTGTGCAAGGAGCTAAACCAAAAGAGCTACCTTTTCCTTGTGCAGCATTACTGCTGCACAAGATGGCTCTTTCAGTAACAAATGACGGGGGGGGGGGGACAGGTTCCCTTACATTTAGGTTGTTGTGCCAGCGTGGCGGTCGCAGGACACATTGCCGGCTACACAGCTGGGGATCAGCTGACGTTACTGAAACCCAATAACACTGGGTCGTATGTTTTTACTGTGCAGCCTGCACTTCTGAGCCGCAACTGGCGGTGTTGGAGCCCAGGAATAGCAGTTCAGGTGGTAGAAAGATGAACACAGCAGGAGACCTGGATGACACCCAATTACTTAATCAGGCAGAGGAGTGGCAAATTCCTGCGAGATCCAGGCCTGGTTCATTTTCAGGAAAGTAAGCCGGTCAACGTTATCGGAGGACAGTCGCATGCGACGGTCTGTTAGTACACCACCTGCGGCACTAAAGACACGTTCCGATAAGACACTAGCCGCAGGGCAAGCCAGCACCTCCAATGCATACTGGCTTAGCTCTGGCCATGTATCCAGCTTAGAGACCCAAAACTTGAACGGGGAAGAGCCGTCTGGGAGCACAGTAAGAGGGCAAGCCATGTAGTCTGTCACCATCTGACGGAACTGTTGCCTCCTGCTGACTGGAGCCGCCGGTGATGGTGTAGACATTTGGGGCGGGCACACAAAAGTGTGCCAGAGTTGAGCCATACTGGGCTTGCCTTGGGCAGAGGCACTGCTTCTGCTCCCTCTTTGGGCAGAGCCTCCCCCACTGCCTCGACGCACTGAGCTGCTTTGTAAAGCACTAGCAGCACTCCTCTCAGTTGGACAGTAGAAGATGATGGAATTCACCAGTGTGTCGTGGTACTCCCGCAATTTACGCTCCTGGGTCAACGCTGGGATGAGGTTTTGGACATTGTCCCGGTAGCGAGGATCGAGGAGGGTGAACACCCAATAATCAGGCATGTTGAGAATGTGGTCGATGCGGCGGTCGTTTCTCAGGCACTGCAGCATGAAATCCACCATGTGCTGCAGAGTGCCAACTGGCCCAGAAACGCTGTCCCCTGCTTGAGACATGATCTCTGCCCGCTCGTCATCACCCCACCCTCGCTGTACACACTGACCACTGGACAATTGTGTCGCTCCCTCCTCTGGACGGAGCTCTTCCTCCTCCATTGACTCCTCCTCATCCTCCTCACAAATTGGCCCCTGCGTACCCCTTTGTGAGGAACCACGTGGCGCTGACTCTCCAGAAGCTGATGGAAAAGGTGACTCCTCATCCTCCACCTCTTCCACAACATCATCCCTTAACCCTTGCAAAGTTTGCTGAAGCAGGCAGATAAGGGGGACAGTCATGCTGACTAGTGCATCATCTGCACTTGCCATCCGCGTGGAATAATCAAAAGGACGCAAAACCTGGCAGACGTCCTTCATAGTGGCCCACTCTGTGGTTGTGAAGTCTGATCGGCGCTGACTGCGACTTCTTTGCGCCTGATGCAGCTGGTACTCCATAACTGCTTGCTGCTGCTCACACAACCGCTCCAACATATGTAACGTGGAATTCCACCGGGTAGGTAGGTCACATATGATGCGGTGTTCCTGAAGGCGGAATCGGCGCTGCAGAGCAGCAATGCGGGATCTGGCCAAGCTGGAACGCCGCAAGTGAGCACACTCTAGGCGGACCTTGTGCAGCAGGGCATCAAGATCCGGATAGTCCCTCAGAAAACTCTGCACAACCAAATTGAGCACATGTGCCAGACATGGGATGTGAGTGAGGTTGCCAAGGGCCAAAGCTGCAGTAACCACACATCGCTCTCCTGCTTGATGGCATTCCAGAGCTCCTGCGCTGTGTGGCTTCGATTCCCCAATGAAACTAGTTTCAAGACGGCCTGCTGACGTTTGGCCACGGCTGTGCTCATGTCGGTCATAGGTAAACGTTCACGGGTCCATGTGGAGGTGGACTGTGACGGCTCCTGCAGAGTTGATTCTGAGGAACTTGTGTAAGAGGAGGAGTCAATGTGTACAGACTGGATTCCTGCAATCCTTGGAGTGGGCAGGACACGTCCTGCGCCACTCGCACGATCTGTACCTGGCTCAACAACATTAACCCAATGGGCAGTGAGGGAAACGTATCGCCCCTGTCCATGCTGACTGGTCCACGCATCGGTGGTGAGGTGGACCTTGCTACTGACGGCGTTCAGTAGCGCATGTTTTATGTTTCCCTCAACATGCCTGTGCAGGGCAGGGACAGCTTGCCTGCTGAAGTAAAAGCGGCTGGGCACCTTGTACTGTGGGACTGCCAATGCCATCAAGTCACGGAAGCTGTCAGTCTCCACCAGCCTGAACGAGAGCATTTCCAGGGACAACAGTTTGGCAATGCCTGCATTCAGAGCCTGTGCTCGGGGGTGGTTGGCCGAGAATGCCCGCCTTTTCTCCCATGCCTGTACTACCGATGGCTGTAGAGTAGACTGGGAGTGTGAGGATGACTGGGAAGGTGGTGCTGTGGGTGGAATTACACAAGGTCTCTGGACAACAGTGCCAGAGGTTCTTCCATGGCGATCCTGGGAGGAAGCCAAACCAGCTGTGCGTGAGCTGGAGGAAGAGGCAACACGAGCTGAAGAGGTGGTAGCTGCCGCTGTTGGTTGGCCTACATCTTCAGTCTGTTTCTGTAACTCCACCGTGTGCCTGGTCCGCACATGTTTCCACATATTTGTGGTATTGAGGTTGCTGACATTTTTCCCTCTTTTTACTTTCTGATGACACAGCTTGCATTTGACAAAACAAATGTCATCTGCATCTGTGTCAAAAAAGGACCAGGCACTGCAAGTCTTGGGAGCGCCCTTTTTGGCTTTGGAAAGAGACAGGCTCCTAACGGGTGCCAAAGTGGAGGCTACAGGCTCCGCAGTGTTCCCCCTCCCTCTCCCTCTTTGGCCCGTAAGGGGAATCTCTTCCTCAGAGCTGCTCCCACCACCTTCCTGTTCCTCACGCCACGATGGGTCAACGACCTCATCATCTCCACTACCCTCTGCCACCAACTGCTCCTCCTGGGTAGTCTCGGCAGCACAGTACGCACCAGAAAGCGGCACCTGAGTTTCATCATCAGATGCGTACTGCGCTGTGGTCACCGGAGGCACTGGCCCACCCGCCTCTTCAGAGTCAGAGAGACAAAGCTGTTGGGCATCACTGCACACTGCCTCTTCTTCCATTTCTCCAATGCTGCTTGGCTGGCCCCCTGTTTCCAAGCCAAGAGATTCAGAGAACAGAAGTAGAGACGGCTCCTGTCCTGGGCTCTCTGACTGCCTGGCCAATTTGGCAGGTGGTGAAGAGACAGATGGCTGCTCTCCAGTGGTCTGTGCCTGAGAGGATGTGGCACTAACTGAAGTCGATGCCGAGGCGTTAGCTGCCATCCACCCGACAACGGCTTCAATTTGGTCTTCACGCAGCAGCGGTGCACGGCGCTCTCCGACAAAGCTGCGCATGAAGGACTGTTCCCTGCTGAAACCGAGTGACGACGAGTCACCGGCGCCCACAGCAGGCACAGAATCACCACGTCCTCTCCCTGCTCCTCTCCCTGCTCCGCGCCCACACCCACGTGCCTTACTCCCTGCCCTCTTCATCTTGGTTGACAGATAAAGATAAGCAGAAAAGTACTAAGGCCTTAGTGTGCTTATTCCTGAAATGCTCCTCCTAACAGGTGTAAGAAACACTAATGTTGTAAAATGTGGACTAAACTTTATTATTTTTCAAATGTGGCCTACACAAGTGTTAAGTTGTGTTTGGTGAACTTTACTTTTTTTTTTTTGCAGATCGGCTACAGAGCTAGTTTAAATCACACGGAGACCGTGCAGACAGCCGTAAACGGCACTGCAAGGCCCAAAAAACCTCCTCTAGGTTATCCTATTTAGTGTTTTTCCACTATTTAGCTGGAGACGGGTGGAAAGACACTAATAGGGATTTTTTTTGTTAAATTTTAAACAGGCTGCACTATTTGAAAAAAAGGAAATTTTTTTTCAAGGTATGAGGCAGTAACGCACCCTGAGCTGAATCCAACCGGCTATGGCTGCACACAGACTACAGGGCGAGCTGCGCTCACACAGAGACCGTGCAGACAGCCGTAAACGGCGCTGCAAGGCCCAATAAACACCCTCTAGGTTATCCTATGTAGTGTTTTTCCACAATATAGCTGGAGACGGGTGGAAAAACACTAATAGGAATTTTTTTTAAAATTTTAAACAGGCTGCACTATTTGAAAAAAAGGAAAATTTTTCTCAAGGTATGAGGCGGTAACGCACCCTGAGCTGAATCCAACCGGCTATGGCTGCACACAGACTACAGGGCGCGCTGCGCTCACACAGAGACCGTGCAGACAGCCGTAAACAGCGCTGCAAGGCCCCAAAACCCCCCTCTAGGTTATCCTATGTAGTGTTTTTCCACAATTTAGCTGGAGACGGGTGGAAAAACACTAATAGGAAATTTGAGAAAAAATGTGCAGCAGGCTGCACTATGAGCAAAAAAGGACAACTGTGTGAGGCAGTGTGAACCCCCCCTGAGCTGAATACAACCGGGTATATGGCTGCACACAGACTACAGAGTGAGCTGCACACACACACACACACAGAGACCTTGCAGAACGCTGTTAAAACAGCGCTGCAAGGCAAGAGCAAGGTGAACAGTGAAGAACACACAGCGTTTTGCTAAATTAGCCTTTGGAAAGGAAAATAAAGCAATTAGCTATCTGAACTGGCCCTCAGTTAGAACACAGCGTCCTGTCCCTAACTGAAATCACAGCAGAGTGAGCGCAAAATGGCGGCAGCGTTTTTTATAGTGCAGAGTGACATCATTTCAGCAGCCAATCACAGCCTTGCCAGTACTTACATGCCCACCATGCTAAACAGGATGTGCCCACACTTCCAATCATTCCTCATTGGCTGCTGCGTTCAGTTTGAATTCTGGGAACTTCCGATTCCGGTATCCGATACGCGGGAAGTATCGGAATTCGGTATCGGAATTCCGATACCGCAAATATCGGCCGATACCCGATACTTGCGGTATCGGAATGCTCAACACTAGTTATCATGCATCTATTTTTCTTAAAAAGTTTTTTGAGAACCTATTGACTAATTTACAATAAAACTTTTGATGGTTCTGTGATTACACCCCAATACTTCTACAATTTCAAGTGCTGCGTTTAACAATTTTTGACTTTTCAGAGTCAGAAAAATCTCTTTTTAGGCCATTTTACCTGACAAAAACAAGTTGCCTAATGAATCTGCACACTTTGATAAAGGGTGTTTATATCCTTATTCCACATTGTCTCTCATTAGACAAATATACTTCATCTGATCTGCTTCATCCAAAAAGCATTCAAATTTATACAGCTTCGAGCTGGAAAACCTGCATAAAAATGATATGATCAATTTACTCACTTATAATAATTGTTCAGGCAGTATATATCAGGCAGATAAGCATCAGAGTTTCCAAAAACCTACTGAATGTTTCTTATAGTCAAATCTGAAAATCTATGACATAAAAAATTTACCTATGTTACCTAGTGCAGCCCCAACATAACTTGGAGTGCCGTAACCATAAGAAAAAAAAGAGTAAAGGTACCTTCACACATAACGATATTGTTAACGATATCGTTGCTTTTTGTGACGTAGCAACGATATCGTTAATAAAATTGTTATGTGTGACAGCGACCAACGATCAGGCCCCTGCTGGGAGATCGTTTGTCGCTGAAGAAAGTCCAGAACTTTATTTCGTCGCTGGATCTCCTGTGGACATCGCTGGATCGGCGTGTGTGACACCGATCCAGCGATGTCTTCACTGGTAACCAGGGTAAACATCGGGTAACTAAGCGCAGGGCCGCACTTAGTAACCCGATGTTTACCCTGGTTACCATCCTAAAAGTAAAAAAAACAAACAGTACATACTTACCCACCGCTGTCTGTCCCCGGCGCTGTGCTCTGCACTCCTCCTGTACTGGCTGTGAGCGTCAGTCAGCCGGAAAGCAGAGCGGTGACGTCACCGCTCTGCTTTCCGGCCGCTGTGCTCACACAGACAGTACAGGAGGAGTGCAGAGCACTCAGTGAATGAGGCAGTGAAAGGCTATCCAAAGTACAGGGATACTCTAACCGTAACATCATCTGATAACAGTGTCTAACAATACATATATAAGTAACCCCAACTGTAAGAGTACATAAATGGGTGAGAGGAATATATAACCACCAGCCTGCTCTCAGGACAATCTAAGTAAATAGGTATAGTAACCGCACATTATGTCCCCATTATCCATACAGATGAAAAGTAAGTCAGGAGCAGATACTGGATAAGGAATTTCTCACCCATAGGACAGCACTGAACACCGCACACACCCCAACACGTGTTTCGCTTCCGCTTCTTCAGGGAGCAGTGTGTAGTAAGTGCCCGACCACAGATTTATATATGCCGCTCAAAACCCAAAAAAAAAAAAAAAAGGAGCCAATTACCTAGAATCCCCATGATCGGAAGCGAAACACGTGTTGGGGTGTGTACTCCTGTACTTTGGATAGCCTGTCACTGCCTATATGCATCATTGCTTAGATTACCTGTCCAGTCATTTTGGATTTTATTGTGTGTTTCTATATTTATGTATTATGTGGTAATAAAGTTTTGTACTTTTTTCTAGATCAGTTTATTCTTTTGATATTTGTTATCATTTATTTGATTTGCAGTTGGGAATTGTAAAGGTACCATCACACTGAACGATATCGCTAGCGATCCGTGACGTTGCAGTGTCCTGGCTAGCGATATCGTTCAGTTTGACAGGCAGCAGCGATCAGGATCCTGCTGTGACATCGCTGGTCGGAGCAGAAAGTCCAGAACTTTATTTCGTCGCTGGACCTCTTGCAGACATCGCTGAATCGACGTGTGTGACGCCAGTTCAGCGATGTCTTCACTGGTAACTTCGGGTTACTAAGCGCAGGGCCACACTTAGTAACCCGATGTTTACCCTGGTTACCAGCGTAAACGTAAAAAAAAAAACACTACATACTTACCTTCCGCTGTCTGTCCCCGGCGCTGTGCTTCTCTGCACTGTGAGCGCTGGCCAGCCGGAAAGCAGAGCACAGCGATGACGTCACCGCTGTGCTTTCCAGCTGGCGCTCACAGTCAGTGCAGAGAAGCACAGCGCCAGAGGACAGACATCGGAAGGTAAGTATGTAGTACCGTATATACTCGAGTATAAGCCGAGATTTTCAGCCCAAATTTTTGGGCTGAAAGTGCCCCTCTCGGCTTATACTCGAGTCACGGTAGCGGTGGGGTCGGCCGGTGAGGGGGAGAGGGCGCTGAGGCATACTTACCTAGTCCCAGCGATCCTGACGCTCCCCCTGCCGTCCCACGGTCTTCTGTGCTGCAGCTTCTTCCCCTCTTCAGCGGTCACGTGGGACCGCTCATTAGAGAAATGAATAGGCGGCTCCACCACCCATAGGGGTGGAGCCGCCTATTCATTTCTCTAATCAGCGGTGCCGGTGACCGCTGACAGGAAGAGCTGCAGCACAGAAGACCGTGTGACAGGCGGGGAGCGCCAGGATCGCTGGGACTAGGTAAGTATGTCATACTTACCTGTCCCCGTTCCAGCCGCCGGGCGCCGCTCCATCTTCCCGACGTCTATCTCCGCTCTGACTGTGCAGGTCAGAGGGCGTGATGACGCATATAGTGTGCGCGGCGCCCTCTGCCTGATCAGTCAGAGCGGAGAGATACGCCGGGACCGGACGCCGGAACGAGACGCCGGGAGCTGCAATCAAGAGAGGTGAGTATGACTTTTTTTTTTTTATTGCAGCAGCGGCACAGATTTATGTGGAGCATCTATAGGGAAATATGAATGGTGCAGAGCACTGTATGGGGCAGTATGAACGATGCAGAGCACTATATGGGGCAGTATGAACGGTGCAGAGCAGTGTATGGGGCAGTATGAACGGTGCAGAGCACTGTATGGGGCAGTATGAACGGTGCAGAGGACTATATGGGGCAGTATGAACAGTGCAGAGCACTATATGGGGCACAGCTACGGGACAAAAATGAACGGTGCAGAGCACTATATGGGGCACAGATATGGTGGCAATATGAACGGTGCAGAGCACTATATGGGGCAGTATGAACGGTGCAGAGCACTGTATGGGGCAGTATGAACGGTGCAGAGCACTATATGGGGCAGTATGAACGGTGCAGAGCACTATATGGGGCAGTATGAACGGTGCAGAGCACTATATGGGGCACAGCTATGGGACAAAAATGAACGGTGCAGAGCACTATATGGGGCACAGATATGGGGCAATATGAACGGTGCAGAGCACTATATGGCACAGATATGGGGCAATATGAACGGTGCAGAGCATATATGGGGCACAGATATGGGGCAATATGAACGGTGCAGAGCATATAGGGCACAGATATGGGGCAATATGAACGGTGCAGAGCACTATATGGGGCACAGATATGGGGCAATATGAACGGTGCAGAGCATATAGGACACAGATATGGGGCAATATGAACGGTGCAGAGCACTATATGGGGCACAGATATGGGGCAATATGAACGGTGCAGAGCACTATATGGCACAGCTATGGGGAAATAATGAACAGTGCAGAGCACTATATGGCACAGCTATGGGGAAATAATGAACAGTGCAGAGCACTATATGGCACAGCGATGGGGAAATAATGATCTATTTTTATTTTTGAAATTCACCGGTAAATGCTGCATTTCCACCCTAGGCTTATACTCGAGTCAATAAGTTTTCCCAGTTTTTTGTGGCAAAATTAGGGGGGTCGGCTTATACTCGGGTCGGCTTATACTCGAGTATATACGGTATATTTAGAAAAAAGGAGCACACTCAGCTATCTTAGGTTGGTGCTGGCTGTACTTGGGAAAAACCCAAGGTAAGTATGTAGTGTTTTTGTTTTTTTTACGTTTACGCTGGTAACCAGGGTAAACATCGGGTTACTAAGCGTGGCCCTGCGCTTAGTAACCCGATGTTTACCCTGGTTACCAGGGGACCGGCATCGTTGGTCACTGGAGAGCTGTCTGTGTGACAGCTCTCCAGCCACCAAACAGCGATGCTGCAGCGATCGGGATCGTTGTCTGGATCGCTGCAGCGTCGCTTAGTGTGACGGTACCTTAACTCTTTTTTTTCTTATGGTTACTGCATTGCTCTTTAGAGTTTTCCCCTAATATGGTTGCTCTGTCTTCCTCCACGTAGGATGCTGTGTGGATTCCAACATACGGCTAAACCTTCATCCACATCCCAGTAAACAGACTGTGTTGATGCTTAAGTCTTATTTATTAGGGTGATGATAACCAAAACTATAACGTTGAACAACAATGGTGGACAGTATTCATAGTAGATGATCGAACAGTGAATGATGTTGATGTACAAAGTGGATGTTCAGTGAATAATCACAGTGGATGACTGATCATAGTGGATGACTAATCATAGTGGATGACTGATCATAGTGGATGACTGGTGAAAAACTGTAAAGAATAACAGCATTTCAGTATATGCACATACAGGGTGCAATCACATAAATAACTGGGACATTACAGCAAGAATTATACAGAGTGCATTACACAGTAATTCTAACAGCACTGCCCTATTCTATACAAGAATGCATCTATCTACATGCAGAGTACACATTAACCTAACTGCAAGCTGCAAAGCACATCTGCCTAACTATATCTGACTATAGGAGCTGCATAAGGCTTAAATACTAACACAAACATAAGATGCATTAAACCTTTATAAACGTACCGAGATCCGTTAGGACAGGGGTAAGAAAGTAAGCGAGACAGGAGCACGTGTGCCTCTCTGCAGATCTGAGGAAAACTGGCTACTGAAGCTTGTCTTCACAAGAAGAATGTGGGCGGAACTAACCCATAA
Organism: Ranitomeya imitator; assembly: GCF_032444005.1. Lineage (NCBI taxonomy): Eukaryota > Metazoa > Chordata > Amphibia > Anura > Dendrobatidae > Ranitomeya > Ranitomeya imitator. The sequence goes on along the minus strand of NC_091286.1, from coordinate 421,591,583 downwards.
GACATTGCTCTTAGGAGGGAAAGGTTGGTAAACAACATGAAAAGTAGGCAACTGATGACCTCCAGTGGCCACAACTTGAATAACATGATAATTAACTCTCTGCACATTAAGATGGGCAGAACAATGGTCCTTACATATTATTAGTTCTGGTATATGTATATAACTTGGAGTGCCGTATAGACATTGTATTCAGTCCCATCAGGCCCAATTGCTATGTCACATTTTTTTAGCGTAATGTGCTTTATAATCAAATTTCTTACAGGGTTGTACACTTTGTTTCACTATAAAAGTATGTTTGTTGAGTTCCAATTTCTACTTATAGAGATAAGCAAATTGATTTGATATGAACCAAATTTGAATCATTTTTTTTTCAAAAGTTGCAGGTCCCAGAGAATCCAAACAATATGTGCTACAGCAAAAAAAAAATCCCTTGGACTTTTTGCACAATGCTAAAGATTGCATGAGCTACACTTGGTTGACATGACCTCAAATGTGACCGTGATTCCCACAGTGCCTCGCAGCTATCACATTATAATGTATAATGCAGCCAATAAGGAGAGACTATGAAAGCCTCTGTAAAAAGCCTAAATAGCAGTTTTTAAATTCATGTCAATTCAAACCTGCAAGCCCCCTTGTAAAAAACTGATTTCAAACACAAATTATCTGAGGTTTATCACATTTTTATGAAGCAGAGTTCAAAGTCCTTAGCCACACCTGTTCTCAATCAAGAAATTACTTAAATAGGACCTGTCTGACAAAGTGATTTAGACAAAAAGTTCCTCAAAAGCTAGGCATAATATCGCAGTCCAAAGAAATTCTGAAACAAATGTGAAACAAAGTAATTGAGATCTATCAGTCTAGAAAATCTTATAAGCCATTTCAAAAGCTTTAGGACTCCAACAAACCACTGAGAGAGCCATTATCAACAAATGGCAAAAACATGGAACAGTGGAGAACCTTCCCAAGGGTGGGTGGTAGACCAAAATTGCCCCAAGAGCACAACAATGACTCATTCAATAGACCACACAACAACATCCAAAGAACTTCAGGCTTCACTTGCCTCAGTTAAGGTCACTGTTCATGACTACACTGTAAGAAAGAAAGTGGGCAAAAATGACCTGAATGGCAGAGTTGCTACATGAAAACCAACCACTGCTGAGCAATAAGAACATAAAGGCTCATCTCAGTATTGAGAGAAAGCATCTTGACGATACCCAAGACTTTTGGTAGAATACTCTATTGACTGACAAGATAAAAGTTGAACATTTTGGCAGGTGTATTTACCATTTCATCTGCTGTAAAGGAAACACAGCATTTCACAAAAAAGAACAACAATACTCTGGGGCTGTTTTCCTGCTTCAGGACCTGGAAGAATTGCTGTGGTAAATGGAACCATGAATTCTGCTGGCTACCAAAAAAATCCTGAACAAGAATGTCAAGCCATCTGTTCGTAACCTCAAGCTGAAGCGTACTTGGATTATGCAGCAGGACAATAATCCAAAACACACCAGCGAGTCCACCTCTAAATGGTTTAAGAATAACAAAATTAAGACTTTGGAGTGTCCTAGTAAAATACCTGATGTTAATCTGATCGAGATGCTATGGCATGACCTTAAAAAGGCAATTCATGCTCAGAAACCCTCCACTGTGGCTGAATTACAACAATTCTGCAAAGATGAGTGGGCCAAAATTCCTCCAGAGGGTTGTTAAAGACTCATTGCCAGTTATCGCAAATGATTGATTGCAGTTGTTGCTGCTAAGGGTGGCCCAACCAGTTATTAGGTCTAGGGGCAATCACTTTTTCACAAAGGGCCCTGTAGGTTTGGATTTCTTTTTCCTTTAATAAAAAAGACCTTCATTTAAATGCTGCATTTTGTGATTACCTGTGTTATCTTTGTCTAATATTTACATTTGTTTGGTGGTATGAAACATTTAAGTGTGACAAACATGCAAAAGATTATAATACTATATATAATATAAAACATAAATGTAATAGTAACTTTATAAGGCTGTATGAGCAAATACTCTGCAGATATCCTCCCACCTTATAGTCATTAGGACATGGTTAATGAGCTGTTTCAGAGATCTCCCTCTCCCTCATAGCACCTCACCCTCCTCTTCTCATACCCTAGCACGTCACAGGCAGGTGTCACACATAGATAAGACCAGTAGCACTATCAACACCAACAGGTGAGGAAGGGCCTGTATCAGCATAATCATCTGTAAAGTGCAGGAGAGCAGGTCCTACTTCTCCTGTTAGTGCTGCTGTTGCTGCTGCCTGCTCTGTGATGGTTTACAGACGTCCATTAATTCATTATGAGCCCCTCATTCTTCAGTCCTGGGACAAGGCACACTTCTGCCTCACATACTTTATGGGAATACCAGTGCCTCACCAGAGTTACACAAAGCGTGCAGAGTCCAGAGTCATAGGCAGAGGCTGGAGGGGTGTAGCCCAGTGCTAACTGTCCATTTCCAATGAAAGTACAGGAGCAGCACTGCTCCTCTCATGCTGACGGGAACCGGGTGCCTCTCTGCAGAGCAGGCCTCCAACCCTGCTGGGCCCGGTTCCGATGGTGACCTCTGCCACCGCAGTCATTACATCCATTATGGCTTAAATACTGTTAGTCTGACAGCTATCTGCAGTGCATGGGCACCTGCCAGACTCACTAATATGAGTTATGAGTGCGGTAACCTCATGCGATGTATGGAAAGGGGGGAGAGTTTGAGCTCCTAGTTCCTATAATCTGTGCCACAGTGGCTATGCTTTCTGTCATAATGAGTTTTTCGATCTTCCCAATTCCACACATAAAGTCACCCAATTTAAATAAAAAATATGTATATATAATAGTGATAGCTGGAAATAGTTTGTTTCATATTCCGGTGCTAGGACAGACAGACAGTTTGAGATGGGCTCCTGGACAGAGGGCTGATGATGAATCCCAAATCTGTGTACCTCATTGATGATAATGTTGAGAATGATGTTTTGCACAGAAGATGCCTCTTTGAAGAGAGTATGATGATGGTGCTAGTTGTTTATGCAGCTAATCCCTAGTCATGAATAAACATCGTTACCTTAAAAAAAAACAGTCTATTTACTTATTATAATGGGCTAAATAACTATATACAAACAGGAGGTAACTGGTAATAAAGTTTACATTCACAGCGCAAAATTGGCCCAAACACGCAGACATGCAGATCTTTGCAGGACACTTGTCTTATCAAGTCAGATCACTCATTATCAAGCTTTCCCTCTAGAAATCCTAAGTCAGTACTTCTTCCTTAGGGCTGAGCTGTGCTTCTACTCGGAGGTGACTTTTTCTCCTAGAGGTGGAATAGAAATCTTCCCAAAAAGAAGATTGTTTTATTCCATTTTTATTAAGGAGGAGTGTGGTCCCTTCCTCCACTGGCTTTTTCCCTCTCCTCATGGCTGAACTATTTCAACAATCTCACATGAGTTAGCTCCTCTCACTCCCATGTAACATAGTAACATATTTAGTAAGGCCGAAAAAAGACATTTGTCCATCCAGTTCAGCCTATGTGACTCTTACAACTTCAATCATTGGCTGACTCCCATGGGATTTTGTTCCAGCTTTTTCCATATTCTTCTGCATACCAACTAGAGCTGAGTCCCCTTAACGAGTCATTGAGATGGAAGATTAACCTTTTTTGTGCTGCCTGTCCAGATGTCTCACAATATGTTACAGCATACAGTTTACACAGAAATCACATAATTTGCATGGAAAACACTATACATCTGGTATCCCATTGAGATGGCCACTTTTTGGGACACCACATGAGATTTAAATTAATGAGGTCTATGTGGCCAAGAAGATGAGGGATGAAGGGCTGCATTAGATGACAGATGACATGGTCTTCACAATCGCCTGACCTCAACTAGATTGAGATTTTTGAGATTAATTGGATTGCAAAGTGAAGGCAAAGCAGCCAACAAGTTCTCAACACCACTCAGATCTCCTTCAAGACTGTTGTAAAGCCATTCCAGGTGACCACCTGATGAAGCTGATTGACAGAATGCCAAGGGCATGTAAATACAGTATGTCGTCAGGGCTACTTTGAGGAATACAAGGTTTAACACAAATGTTGGTTTGTTTCATAAGTGTTTCTCCACTCTGTTTCTATGTGCTTCTTTGTGGTTTTGCTGTCTGTATTCTAAATCTACAATGCATACTTACAAAAAGAACAAGGAAAACCATTTCATGTACAGATGCAGCCAAATTTTTGGCCAGTAATGTATGGTAAATGAAAATCTGGCATTTGCATTGAACAGAGTAGTGTAAGAGAAAAACAAACATACCAAACCTAAAGCACCTCCACTGGCACCGGCCAACTGGGTAGTAGTAATACCAAACGCAGGTCACAATAGCTTCCTTTGCCCCCAACACGCATATTAGTGGGAAGGAAGTAGAATTTGTTATTGAACATATGGCACATAAATAGTTTCAGTCACAGCAGCATGATGACAATGACAGTTCTGTGTCAGATTCTGGTTCTAACAAACCTGAAGATCGTCAAATTTGTCAGAATTGGTTATTCACACCTTGAATCTAATGTACAGCATTATTCCAGATAATATCATTTAGATTAGTGTAGCTGCAGTGGCAGGGAGATAAGACAAGGAACCATATAGAAAAGGTAAAATGGTCCCTTATTAGTTACCTGGGTTTTGCCACTAAGGGTACCGTCACACTATAACATTTCGATCGCTACGACGGTACGATTCGTGATGTTCCAGCGATATCGTTACGATATCGCTGTGTCTGACACGCAGCAGCGATCAGGGATCCTGCTGAGAATCGTACGTCGTAGCAGATCGTATGGAACTTTCTTTCATCGCTGGATCTCCCGCTGTCATCGCTAGATCGGTGTGTGTGACACCGATCTAGCGATCTAGCGATGCGATCCAGCGATGCGTTCGCTTGTAACCAGGGTAAACATCGGGTAACTAAGCGCAGGACCGCGCTTAGTTACCCGATGTTTACCCTGGTTACAAGCGTTAAACTAAAAAAAAAAAAACAGCACATACTTACATTCTGGTGTCCGTCAGGTCCCTTGCCGTCTCTGCTTCCCGCACTGTGACTGCCGGCCGTAAAGTGAAAGCAGAGCACAGCGGCTGTGCTTTCACTTTCACTTTACGGCCGGCAGTCACTGAGTGCGGGAAGCAGACTGCAAGGGACCTGACGGACACCAGAATGTAAGTATGTGCTGTTTGTTTTTTTTTAGTTTAACGCTTGTAACCAGGGTAAACATCGGGTAACTAAGCGCGGTCCTGCGCTTAGTTACCCGATGTTTACCCTGGTTACCCAGGGACCTCGGCATCGTTGGTCGCTGGAGAGCTGTCTGTGTGACAGCTCCCCAGCGACCACACTACGATTTACCTACGATCACGGCCAGGTCATATCGCTGGTCGTGATCGTAGGTAAATCGTATAGTGTGACGGTACCCTAAGTATAGAAAGATTGGACATTCTGATAATGCAATTACGCTGCCTTTTTAACCCAGCTGCACATGACAGATTTGGGGATGGGAATGACTGGTCCCACCCTTCCCTAACCAGCCATTCCTGAAACCTTGACCCATGCTGCTCCATTTAAACAATATCTCAGCACTCTATCAATGCTGTAGCCTTCATTTTAGGTCTCATAACACCGAGGCCTGGCACCTTGGTGATACATACACTCTGTTCCGGACTTGTCATGCTGCATTTTTACAAGAGTATTCCTGCAAAGGAACGTATTTACCACACAAAAATGTCATGGAACCAGGTCTGGGCTGTCTGTCTCCATGAGTCCCAAAATACATTGACTGTATCTTTTATTTATTTATTTTACTCATTATAATAATAATAATATTTTTTATTTATATAGTGCCAACATATTCCGCAGCACTTTACAATTAACCCCTTCATGACCCAACCTATTTTGACCTTAATGACCTGGCCGTTTTTTGCAATTCTGACCAGTGTCCCTTTATGAGGTAATAACTCAGGAACGCTTCAATGGATCCTAGCGGTTCTGAGAATGTTTTTTCGTGACATATTGGGCTTCATGATAGTGGAAAATTTAGGTCAATAAATTCTGTGTTTATTTGTGATAAAAACAGAAATTTGGCGAAAATGTAGAAAATTTTGCAATTTTCACATTTTGAATTTTTATTCTGTTAAACCAGAGAGTTATGTGACACAAAATAGTTAATAAATAACATTTAACACATGTCTACTTTACATCAGCACAATTTTGGAAACAAATTTTTTTTTGCTTGGAAGTTATAAGGGTTAAAATTTGACCAGCGATTTCTAATTTTTACAACGAAATTTACAAAACCATTATTTTTAGGGACCACCTCACATTTGAAGTCAGTTTGAGGGGTCTATATGGATGAACATGCCCAAAAGTGACACCATTCTAAAAACTGCACCCCTCAAGGTGCATAAAACCACATTCAAGAAGTTTATTAACCCTTCAGGTGCTTCACAGCAGCAGAAGCAACATGGAAGGAAAAAATGAACATTTAACTTTTTAGTCACAAAAATGATCTTTTAGCAACAATTTTTTTATTTTCCAAATGGTAAAAGGAGAAACTGAACCACGACATTTGTTGTCCAATTTGTCCTGAGTACGCTGATACCTCATATGTGGGGGTAAACCACTGTTTGAGCGCATGGCAGGGCTTGGAAGGGAAGGAGCGCCATTTGACTTTTTGAATGAAAAATTGGCTGCACTCTTTAGCGAACACCATGTCACGTTTGGAGAGCCCCCGTGTGCCTAAAAATTAGATCTCCCCCACAAGTGACCCCATTTTGGAAACTGGACCCCACAAGGAACTTATCTAGATGCCTAGTGAGCACTTTAAACCCTCAGGTGCTTCACAAATTGATCCGTAAAAATGAAAAAGTACTTTTTTTTCACAAAAAATTTTTTCGCCTCAATTTTTTCATTTTCACATGGGCAATAGAATAAAATGGATCCTAAAATTTGTTGGGCAATTTCTCCCGAGTACGCCGATACCTCATATGTGGGGGTAAACCACTGTTTGGGCGCACGGCAGGGCTCGGAAGGGAAGGCGCGCCTTTTGACTTTTTAAATGGAAAATTAGCTCCAATTATTAGCGGACACCATGTCGCGTTTGGAGAGCCCCTGTGTGCCTAAGCATTGGAGCTCCCCCACAAGTGACCCCATTTTGGAAACTAGACCCCCCAAGGAACTTATCTAGATGCATACTGAGCACTTTAAACCCCCAGGTGCTTCACAGAAGTTTATAACGCAGAGCCATGAAAATAAAAAATAATTTTTCTTTCCTCAAAAATGATTTTTTAGCCTGGAATTTCCTATTTTGCCAAGGGTAATAGGAGAAATTGGACCACAAATGTTGTTGTCCAGTTTGTTCTGAGTACGCAGATACCCCACATGTGGGGGTAAACCACTGTTTGGGCGCACGGCAGGGCTCGGAAGGGAAGGCATGCCATTTGGCTTTTTAAATGGAAAATTAGCTCCATTCATTAGCGGACACCATGTCGCGTTTGGAGAGCCCCTGTGTGCATAAACATTGGAGATCCCCCACAAATGACCCCATTTTGGAAACTAGACCCCCAAAGGAACTAATATAGATGTGTGGAGAGCACTTTGAACCCTCAAGTGCTTCACAGAAGTTTATTACTCAGAGCCATGGAAATAAAATAAAAAATTTCTTTTTTCAAAAATGATTTTTTAGCCCGCAATTTTTTATTTTCCCAAGGGTAATAGGAGAAATTTGACCCCAAAAGTTGTTGTCCAGTTTCTCCTGAGTACGATGATACCCCATATGTGGGGGTAAACCACTGTTTGGGCACATGTCGGGGCTCGGAAGTGAAGTAGTGACGTTTTGAAATGCAGACTTTGATGGAATGCTCTGCGGGCGTCACGTTGCGTTTGCAGAGCCCCTGATGTGGCTAAACAGAAGAAACCCCCACAAGTGACCCCATTTTGGAAACTAGACCCTGAAAGAAACTTATCTAGATGTGAGGTGAGCACTTTGAACCCCCAAGTGCTTCGCAGAAGTTTATAACGCAGAGCCGTAAAAATAATAAATAAGTTTTCTTTCCTCAAAAATAATTTTTTAGCCCAGAATTTTTTACATTTTCCCAAGGGTAACAGGAGAAATTTGACCCCAAAAGTTGTTGTCCAGTTTCTCCTGAGTACGCTGATACTCCATGTGTGGGGGTAAACCACTGTTTGGGCACACGTCGGGGCTCAGAAGGGAAGTAGTGACTTTTGAAATGCAGACTTTGATGGAATGGTCTGCGGACGTCACGTTGCGTTTGCAGAGCCCCTGGTGTGCCTAAACAGTAGAAACCGCCCACAAGTGACCCTATTTTGTAAACTAGACACCCCCAAGGAACTTATCTAGATATGTGGTGAGCACTTTGAACCCCCAAGTGCTTCACAGACGTTTACAACGCAGAGCCATGAAAATAAAAAATCATTTTTCTTTCCTCAAAAATGATGTTTTAGCAAGCAATTTTTTATTTTTTCAAGGGTAACAGGAGAAATTGGACGCCAATAATTGTTGCACAGTTTGTCCTGAGTATGCTGGTGCCCCATATGTGGGGGTAAACCACTGTTTGGGCACACGTCGGGGCTCGGAAGTGAGGGAGCACCATTTGACTTTTTGAATACAAGATTGGCTGGAATCAATGGTGGCGCCATGTTGCGTTTGGAGACCCCCTGATGTGCCTAAACAGTGGAAACCCCTCAATTCTACCTCCAACTAACCCCAACACACCCCTAACCCTAATCCCAACTGTAGCCATAACCCTAACCACAACCCTAACCCCAACACACCCCTAACCACAACCCTAGCCCCAACACACCTCTAACCACAACACACCCCTAACCCCAACACACCCCTAACCCTAACCACAACCCTAATTCCAACCCAACCCTAACCCTAAGGCTATGTGCCCACGTTGCGGATTCGTGTGAGATTTTTCAGCACCATTTTTGAAAAATCCGCGGGTAAAAGGCACTGCGTTTTACCTGCGGATTTACCACGGATTGCCAGTGTTTTTTGTGCGGATTTCACCTGCGGATTCCTATTGAGGAACAGGTGTAAAACGCTGCGGAATCTGCACAAAGAATTGACATGCTGTGGAAAATACAATGCAGCATTTCAGCGTGGTATTTTCTGCACCATGGGCACAGCGGATTTGGTTTTCCATATGTTTACATGGTATTGTAAACCTGATGGAACCCTGCTGCGGATCCGCAGCCAAATCCGCACCGTGTGCACATAGCCTAATTCTAAAGGTATGTGCACATGCTGCGGAAAACGCTGCGGATCCGCAGCAGTTTCCCATGAGTTTACAGTTCAGTGTAAACCTATGGGAAACAAAAATCGCTGTACATATGCTGCAGAAAAACTGCACGGAAACGCAGCGGTTTACATTCCGTAGCATGTCACGTCTTTCTGCGGATTCCGCAGCGGTTTTACAACTGCTCCAATAGAAAATCACAGTTGTAAAACCGCAGTGAAATGCGCAGAAAAACCGCGGTAAATCCGCGATAAATCCACAGCGGTTTAGCACTGCAGATTTATCAAATCTGCTGTGGAAAAATCCACAGAGGAGCAGGATACTGTGCACATACCGTACCCTAACCCTAACCCTAACCCTAACCCTAGTTCTAACTCCAACCTTAGTGGAAAAAAAAATTCTTTATTTTATTATTGTCATTTACTGTTTTTTTTTTATTTTGATCACTGTGAGGTTTTATCACAGTGATCAAAATTCACATTGGAACGAATCTGCCGGCCGGGAGATTAGGCGGGCACTGCGCATGCGCCCGCCATTTTGGAAGATGGCGGCGCCCAGGAAAGAAGACGGACGGACCCCAGGAAACTCGGTAAGAATGATGGTGTGGGGGGACCACGGGGGGTGTGGATCGGAGCATGGGGTGGGTGGATCGGAACACGGGGGGTGGATTGGACTATGGGGGGATGGATTGGAGCACGGGGGGGTGGATCGGAGTGCGGGGGGGTGGATCTGAGTGCGGGGGGTGGATCAGAGTGCAGGGGGGTTCGATTGGAGCACGGGGGGTGGGATTGGAGCACAGGGGGGAGCGGACAGGAGGACGGGGGAGCGGAGCACAGGACGGAGGGGAGCAGACCACAGATCGGAGGCCTGGGGGGGTGATCAGTGGGGTGGGTGCACATCAGTGTTTCCAGCCATGGCCGATGATATTGCAGCATCGGCCATGGCTGGATTGTAATATTTCACCAGTTTTTTAGGTGAAATATTACAAATCGCTCTGATTGGCAGTTTCACTTTCAACAGCCAATCAGAGCGATCGTAGCCACGGGGGGGGGGGTGAAGCCACCCCCCTGGGCTAAAGTACAACTTCCCCTGTCCCTGCAGGCTGGGTGAAATTACAGTTAACCCTTTCACCCAGCCTGCAGGAGCCCAATCCGGCCATGCATATGCTGCGTCACAGGTCGGAATGGCACAGGTTTTCATGACGCATACGGTGCGTCACAGGTCGGGAAGGGGTTAAGCGGGGACATGTACAGACAATAAATTCAGTATAAGTTAAGACAATTTAAACAGTGACATTAGGGGTGCAGTCCCTGCTCGCAAGCTTACAATCTACAAGGAAATGGGGGGACACAATAGGTGAAAAGTGCTTGTTATTTCAGGTCTGGGAATTATAATAAATAGGGATTTTTCATATTGCGCCATTAAAGCTAGGTCCACATTGCATTAGGGCATTCCTTTTAACAGATCCGATTTGTCCCAAATTGTCTTTATTTTTGCGATCACGTTAATGCATGGTTACAATGCATCAGCATGCATTAGCAATAGAGGTCTATGCACAGCGAACGCTTCTGTTAGCTGTGCGTTCTCCATAAAGTACCTGAAAACACGGTAGTCTGGGTTCAAAGGTGCGTCACAAAGTAACAGACCATCGCTAATGCATGCCAATTTTGACATGCATTAGGATGTGTTATGCTAATTGAAGTCTATGGGTGCGTTAACAGATCCGTTACATAGCGTTAGTGCCAATTAGAAACGGATCCCTGTTGTGAATTCTGTGGCTGAATTCACTCCTGTGGTCACAAGTGGTACTGCAGCTTCTGAGCTTCCTCCCTCAGGTGTTCTGGTGAGCTCGTTAGCTGCTTCATTACTTAACTCCGCCTGATGCTGCTATCCTTGCTCCTTGTCAATGTTTCAGTGTTGGATCTGAGCTTCTCCTGATTGTTCCTGTGACCTGCTGCTCTGTATAGCTAAGTGCTTTTTGTTTTTTTGTTGCTTTTTTTCTGTCCAGCTTGTCTTTTGTTTTGCTGGAAGCTCTGAGACGCAAAGGGTGTACCGCCGTGCCGTTAGTTCGGCACGGTGGGTTTTTTTTGCCCCCTTTGCGTGGTTTTGCTTTAGGGTTTTTTGTAGACTGCAAAGTTCGCTTTACTGTCCTCGCTCTGTCCTAGAATATCGGGCCCCACTTTGCTGAATCTATTTCATCCCTACGTTTTGTCTTTTCATCTTACTCACAGTCATTATATGTGGGGGGCTGCCTTTTCCTTTGGGGAATTTCTCTGGGGCAAGTCAGGCCTATTTTTCTATCTTCAGGCTAGCTAGTTTCTTAGGCTGTGCCGAGTTGCCTAGGTAGTTGTTAGGCGCAATCCACAGCCGCTTTTAGTTGTGTTTAGGATAGGATCAGGTGTGCAGTCTACAGAGTTTCCACGTCTCAGAGCTCGTTCTTGTATTTTTGGGTATTTGTCAGATCACTGTGTGCGCTCTGATCGCTAAGCACACTGTGTTTCTGGATTGCCTTCATAACACCTGTCATTAGCAAACATAACAGATCCCCACGGAATGCCCTAACGCATTGTGAACCTAGCCTAATTCCACAGTGCTTTACATATATTATTGGCACTGTCCACACTGGGGCTCACAATCTAAAATCCCTATCAGTTAGAGGAAACCGGAGTACCCAGAGGAAACCCACGCAAACACGGGGAGAGCATACAAATTCCTTGCAAATGTTGTCCTTGGTACTGTACCTATGCGTTATGTTAGCTGCATTCATACACTTTTGTTGATGTCAATCTATGCACATACAGAAAGTATTAATATGCATAAAAAGTGAATTAATGTTTTTTATCTTCATATATGACTTCAAAATCTTATGTTTTACATATCATTTATATCAACTACTAAAGATCAGAAAGTGAAATCACATATCCCCTTTATGCACATCCACAATCACATTGTTCTATGAGCCTATCTTTTTTTTCCAGCTGGATAGTCATATTAAATAAGTGAGTAGCATTGACAATGACAATAGAAAATTAGATTTCAACCTACAGCTTTAAAGACAAACAATGATGATTCTCGCCTCAATATACAAGCAGGTAAGTACAGTATAAAATGTGATCAGAATTGTGTTAGTTGACAATCTGCAATTAAATGATTTAGACAAAGTGACATCATAATTACAGCTCAATATTGTGCCAACTGAAGCAAAAAAAAGCCAAACCAAGCAGTCAGAACTGTCACAGAACCATAAAGGGTTTTTACTTAGTGGTTTGGAAAGATATAGAGTTATTAAGTGACATTTCAATACACTCAACAAAGTGGTAATAATGAAGAGATAATAAAAAAGGGATTAATCATATGTTTGTACAAAAAATATATATTTCATAAGATATCTGCATGATTCAGCTTTATAGTATAACTATAGCAAAGTAACATGAATATTAGATAATTAAGTCTAAATATCATACTAAGGACATGGCTATGGTAAAAGAAACATAATATCTGGTTTACTTACAAATAGGATATTAAATGGCATGATAGATGGAATGATCAGAGCAGAACTGAATTCTAGTCGAATTTCCTGAAATACGCACGTCCCGGTGAATTGAATTTGTACATTTAGTGAGTAGAATAACGCAAATCTGCCAAAACTAAAAAAAATGTCCAATGTCATCTCACAAACCATTAAAAAGACACACAACGGGCTGATAAGGTCAGGTGCAACTACAACAGCTTCTGGATAATGAAGACACAAAAGAGAATAGTAAAACCAAAAACACTCAGTTTGAAAAAATGTTGCAGTAATCCGCAAATGCTAGTAAAAGATGTAAAAAACAGGGTATTTGGTTGATACGTTTTTTGCAAAAAATGTATACTAAGCTGCTCTACCAATCTTCACGGTATACCCTTATCAGAGCAGTCCTAACTAATGTATGCAATCCCTATCTGATGTATTTAAAAACCTGATCATCTGTATATAACCTGTGTGAACAGGGTTCAGAGAGGAAAAATCCATGTGTGCATACAGGGTAGAACAGCTATTGTGCAGATAGCCCAAGAGGAGTGGTGGAACTCCCCAGTCTTGTAGACCAGAGGTCCCCAACTCCAGTCCTCAAGGCCCACCAACATGTCATATTTTCAGGATTTCCTTAGTCTTGCCCAGGTAATAATTGCATCACCTGTGCAATGCAAAGGAAATCCTGAAAACATGACCTGTTGGTGGGCCTTGAGGACTGGAGTTGGGGACCTCTGTTGTAGACACAAGAGAACAATTATGGAAACAGGAACACATGGGCTACTTGCACAGTGAACAAGTCTGTATGATCATGTTCACACACCACCAAGAAACCTGAAGACACAAAAGAGAATAGTAAAACCAAAAACACTCAGTTTGAAAAAATGTTGCAGTAATCCGCAAGTGCTAGTAAAAGATGTAAAAAACAGGGTATTTGGTTGATACGTTTTTTGCAAAAAATGTATACTAAGCTGCTCTACCAATCTTCACGGTATACCCTTATCAGAGCAGTCCTAACTAATGTATGCAATCCCTATCTGATGTATTTAAAAACCTGATCATCTGTATATAACCTGATTGGTTAAGATTGGTAGAGCAGCTTAGTATACATTTTTTGCAAAAAACGTATCAACCAAATACCCTGTTTTTTACATCTTTTACTAGCACTTGCGGATTACTGCAACATTTTTTCAAACTGAGTGTTTTTGGTTTTACTATTCTCTTTTGTGTCTTCAGGTTTCTTGGTGGTGTGTGAACATGATCATACAGACTTGTTCCAGCTTCTGGATAATGTCTTGCACATTATCACATCACGTGGCCGGCGTAGCCCTTTAGGGAAGATTGTCACAGCCTGTATAAAAGATGAGAGCCGGCCAAGCAGCAAGATTTTATACTTTTACACTGTAGAGAGAGCAGGTCAGAGTGCATAGTTCAATGCACATAGGAATAGAAAAATACCAAAATTGAATTGTGTTACACTAGTGCACTAGTGTTAAAGAACATTGCAAATCGAAGTGGTACAGGGGCGGACATACCATTGGTGCAACCTGTGCAACCACAAAGTGTGCAACCTGTGCAACCACAAAGTATGCAACCTGTGCAACCACAAAGGGGTCCATGTATTGCTCTTGCACATTGGGTCATTTTCTGTCTGCATCTGCCAATAGAGTGGTAGTTAGTCTGTGAATAATGATCCAAAGATTTAAGAAAGGGAAGAGCTGTAGCTGCATTATTAGTGTGACCATTAGGGTTGAGCGAAACGGGTCGTTCATTTTCAAAAGTCGCCGACTTTTGGCAAAGTCGGGTTTCATGAAACCCGATCCGACCCCTGTGCGGGGGGGGGGGGCCACTTTCGCGCCAAAGTCGCATTTCAATGACACGAAAAGCGCCATTTCTCAGCCAATGAAGGTAAACGCAGAGTGTGGGCAGCGTGATGACATAGGTCCTGGTCCCCACCATCTTAGAGAAGGGCATTGCAGTGATTGGCTTGCTGTCTGCGGCGTCACAGGGGCTATAAAGGGGCGTTCCCGCCGACCGCCATGTTACTGCTGCTGATCTGAGCTTAGGGAGAGGTTGCTGCCGCTTCGTCAGAAGCAGGGATAGCTTTAGGCAGGGTCCATTAACCACCAAACCGCTTGTGCTGTAGCGATTTCCACTGCCCAACACCTCCTTCGGTGTGCAGGGACAGTGGAAGCTAAATTTTTTTTTTTTTCCCCTCAGCGCTGTAGCTCATTGGGCTGCCCTAGAAGGCTCCCTGATAGCTGCATTGCTGTGTGTACGCCGCTGTGCAAACCAACTGCTTTTTTCAAAGCACAAATCCTCTTGTTCCTTCCTTTCTGCACAGCTATCTTTTTTGTTTGTCCACACTTTTTATTTAATTTGTGCATCAGTCCACTCCTTATTGCTGCCTGTCATACCTGGCTGAGATTACTGCAGGGAGATAGTAATTGTTGGACACTCCCTGTTTTTTTTTTTTTTTTTTTTTTTTTTTTTTGTGGGAGATTAAGATTGACATTTCTGCTAGAGTGCCATCCCTGTGTGTGCCATCTCTCACTCAGTGGGCCATAGAAAGCCTATTTATTTTTTTGCTTGATTTGGGTTCTAAAATCTACCTGAAAAAATCACTACATCAATCAGTGGGAGAAAAATATTGGCCTCAGGGCTTGTGTGCCACTCCTGACTCCTGTGTGTATCATCACTCACTCAGTGGGCCATAGAAAGCCCAATTTTTTTTTTTTTTTGCTTTATTTGGGTTCTAAATTCTACCTGAAAAAATCAATAAATCAATCAGTGGGAGATTAATATTGGCCTTTGGGTTTGTGTGCCAGTCCTAAGCGTGCCATCTCTCTCTCTCAGATAGTGGGCCATAGAAAGCCTATTTATTATTTTTTTTATTGGGTTTATAAATTTTCCCTGGAACAAAAAAAAAAAAGTGGGAGATTAATATTGGCCTCTGGGCTTGTGTGCCAGTCCTGAGCGTGCCATCTCTCTCACAAATAGTGGGACATAGAAAGCCTATTTATTTTTTTTTGGGGGGTTTTATAAATTCTCCCTGAAAAAAAAAAGGGAGATTAATATTGGCCTTTGGGCTTGTGTGCCAGTCCTAAGCGTGCCATCTCTCTCTCTCAGATAGTGGGCCATAGAAAGCCTATTTATTTATTTTTTTATTGGGTTTATAAATTTTCCCTGGAACAAAAAAAAAAAAGTGGGAGATTAATATTGGCCTCTGGGCTTGTGTGCCAGTCCTGAGCGTGCCATCTCTCTCACAAATAGTGGGACATAGAAAGCCTATTTATTTTTTTTTGGGGGGTTTTATAAATTCTCCCTGAAAAAAAAAAGGGAGATTAATATTGGCCTCTGGGCTTGTGTGCCAGTCCTGAGCGTGCCATCTCTCTCACAAATAGTGGGCCATAGAAAGCCTATTTATTTTATTTTTTTTGGTTTTATAAATTGTCCCTGAAAAAAAAAAAGGGAGATTAATATTGGCCTTTGGGCTTGTGTGCCAGTCCTAAGCGTGCCATCTCTCTCTCTCAGATAGTGGGCCATAGAAAGCCTATTTATTTATTTTTTTTGGTTTTATAAATTGTCCCTGAAAAAAAAAAAGGGAGATTAATATTGGCCTTTGGGCTTGTGTGCCAGTCCTGAGCGTGCCATCTTTCTCACAAATAGTGGGCCATAGAAAGCCTATTTATGTTTTTGGTTGATTTGGGTTCTAAATTCTACCTGAAAAAATCAATAAATCAATCAGTGGGAGATAAATATTGGCCTCTGGGCTTGTGTGCCACTCCTGACTCCTGTGTGCGTCATCTCTCACTCAGTGGGCCATAGAAAGCCTTTTTTTGTTTTATTTGTTTTCTAAATTCTCCCTGAAAAAATCATTTTATTTTATTTGGTTTCTAAATTCTTCCTGAAAAAATCATTTTATTCTATTATTTTTTTTTCCTAAAGTCTCCCTGAAAAAAAAAAAAAAACAAATCAGTGGGAGATTAATATTGCCCTTTCTGCTTGTGTGCCAGTCTTGACTTCTGGGTGTGCCATCTCTCTCTCTCTCTCCAATTGTGGGCCATAGAAAGCCTATTATTTTTTTAGCTTGATTTGGGTTCCAAAATCTACCTGAAAAAATCACTACATCAATCAGTGGGAGATAAATATTGGCCTCTGGGCTTGTGTGCCACTCCTGACTCCTGTGTGCGTCATCTCTCACTCAGTGGGCCATAGAAAGCCTTTTTTTGTTTTATTTGTTTTCTAAATTCTCCCTGAAAAAATCATTTTATTTTATTTGGTTTCTAAATTCTTCCTGAAAAAATCATTTTATTCTATTATTTTTTTTTCCTAAAGTCTCCCTGAAAAAAAAAAAAAAACAAATCAGTGGGAGATTAATATTGCCCTTTCTGCTTGTGTGCCAGTCTTGACTCCTGGGTGTGCCATCTCTCTCTCTCTCTCTCCAATTGTGGGCCATAGAAAGCCTATTATTTTTTTAGCTTGATTTGGGTTCCAAAATCTACCTGAAAAAATCACTACGTCAATCAGTGGGAGATAAATATTGGCCTCTGGGCTTGTGTGCCACTCCTGACTCCTGTGTGCGTCATCTCTCACTCAGTGGGCCATAGAAAGCCTTTTTTTATTTTATTTGGTTTCTAAATTCTTCCTGAAAAAATCATTTTATTCTATTATTTTTTTTTCCTAAAGTCTCCCTGAAAAAAAAAAAAAAACAAATCAGTGGGAGATTAATATTTACATTTGTGCTTCAGTGACAGTCCTGCGTGTGTGGCATCTCTCTCATTTGTTGCCACCAACAACAGAGTGTGTAACATTGTGCCTGATTTTCGTTGTGGTCTCACTCACCTGTAAAGGGGTAGCTAAATCATACTGAAGTTATAGCTCACCGTGTAAGTTGTGTGACAGCAACAAATACCGTTAGTTTGTTAACGTTTTTAAAACAATGAGGAAGTCTGGTGGAAGAGGTCGTGGCCGGGGGCGTTCATTGTCAGCTGGTAATGAGGGTAGTGGTAGTGGTGGAGCATCAGCTGGTCGTGGGAAAAAAAATATTGCACCTAAGTCTGGAGCTGTGGAGCCAGGTTCGTCGTCTGGCTACACAAGGCCTCGAACGCTCCCTTTTCTGGGAGTAGGAAAACCGCTTTTAAAGCCGGAGCAGCAAGAGCAAGTTTTGGCTTATCTTGCTGACTCAGCCTCTAGCTCTTTTGCCTCCTCTCGTGAAACTGGTAAATGTCAAAGCAGCGCGTCGTTAGTGGATGTTCACGGTCAGGGACAAGTCGTTTCCTTGTCCTCTTCAGCAAAAACAACAACAGAGAAGAATGCAGCAGGCGACACAACGGGTTACTCCATGGAGCTCTTTACACATACCGTCCCTGGCTTAGAAAGTGAAGCAGTTAACAGTCCATGCCCATTACAAGTTGAATCTGACATGGAGTGCACTGATGCGCAGCCACAGCCAGACTACTATGCTGGTCCTTTGACTCAGACCACAACATTGCCCTCGCAGGGTAATGATCAAGAATCAGACCCTGATGAGACTATGTTGCCCCATCACGAACGCTATACCACCGACCGACACGGTGACACAGACGAAGTTGCACACGAGCTACAAGAAGAGGTAATAGATGACCCAGTTCTTGACCCCGATTGGCAGCCATTGGGGGAACAGGGTGCAGGCGGCAGCAGTTCTGAAGCGGAGGAGGAGGGGCCGCAGCAGGCATCAACATCGCAACAGGTTCCATCTGCCGGGCCCGTATCTTGCCCAAAACGCGTGGCAAAGCCAAAACCTGTTGGAGGACAGCGTGGCCATCCGGTTAAAGCTCAGTCTGCAATGCCTGAAAAGGTATCCGATGCTAGAAAGAGTGCAGTCTGGCATTTTTTTAAACAACATCCAATTGATCAGCGCAAAGTCATCTGTCAAAAATGTTCAACTACCTTAAGCAGAGGACAGAATCTGAAAAGTCTCAATACAAGTTGCATGCATAGACATTTAACCACCATGCATTTGCAAGCCTGGACTAACTACCAAACGTCCCTTAAGGTTGTAGCACCCTCGGCCAATGAAGCTAGTCAGCAATGCAACATCCCTTCCGGCAGTGTAGGGCCACCATTTTCCGCACCACCTGCAGTATCTGTGCAGGTTTCTTTGCCAGGCCAAAGCAGTCAGGGTCAGGGAATCACCAGTTTCGTAGTAGGAAACACTGCATCTAGGGCACCGGCGGCAACAATACCATCTCCCACCGTCTCTCAGTCTGCCATGTCCACCGGCACCCCCGCTAGTTCCACGATCTCCAGCTCTCCAGTCCAGCTCACCCTACATGAGACTATGGTTAGAAAAAGGAAGTACTTAGCCTCGCATCCGCGTACACAGGGTTTGAACGCCCACATAGCTAGACTAATCTCGTTAGAGATGATGCCCTACCGGTTAGTTGAAAGCGAAGCTTTCAAAGCCCTGATGGACTACGCTGTACCACGCTACGAGCTACCCAGTCGACACTTTTTTTCCAGAAAAGCCATCCCAGCCCTCCACCAGCATGTTAAAGAGCGCATCGTCCATGCACTCAGGCAATCTGTGAGCACAAAGGTGCACCTGACAACAGATGCATGGACCAGTAGGCATGGCCAGGGACGTTACGTGTCCATCACGGCACACTGGGTGAATGTTGTGGATGCAGGGTCCACAGGGGACAGCAAGTTTGCTACAGTTCTGCCTAGCCCACGGTCTAGGAAACAGTTGGCTGTAGCAGTTCGCACCCCCTCCTCCTCCTCTTCGTCCTCCTGCAGAAGCGAGAGCTCGTACACAGACCGCAGTCGCACAACCACTCCATCCGCAGCTGCCACTGTTGCACACCAGGTCTCCCATTATGGGGCAGCTACTGGCAAACGTCAGCAGGCTGTATTGGATATGAAGTGTTTGGGCGACAACAGACACACCGCAGAAGTTCTGTCCGAGTTCTTGCAGAAAGAAACGCAGTCGTGGCTGGGCACTGTAGATCTTGAGGCAGGCAAGGTAGTGAGTGATAACGGAAGGAATTTCATGGCTGCCATCTCCCTTTCCCAACTGAAACACATTCCTTGCCTGGCTCACACCTTAAACCTGGTGGTGCAGTGCTTCCTGAAAAGTTATCCGGGGTTATCCGACCTGCTCCTCAAAGTGCGTGGACTTTGCTCACATATCCGCCGTTCGCCCGTACACTCCAGCCGTATGCAGACCTATCAGCGTTCTTTGAACCTTCCCCAGCATCGCCTAATCATAGACGTTGCAACAAGGTGGAACTCAACACTGCACATGCTTCAGAGACTGTGCGAACAGAGGCGGGCTGTTATGTTTTTGTGGGAGGATACACATACACGGGCAGGCAGTAGGATGGCAGACATGGAGTTGTCAGGTGTGCAGTGGTCGAAGATTCAAGACATGTGTCAAGTCCTTCAGTGTTTTGAGGAATGCACACGGCTGGTTAGTGCAGACAACGCCATAATAAGCATGAGCATCCCCCTAATGCGTCTGCTGATGCAAAGTTTGACGCACATAAAGGATCAGGCGTCTGCAGCTGAGGAAGAGGAAAGCCTTGATGACAGTCAGCCATTGTCTGGCCAGGGCAGTGTACAGGACGAGTTAGTGGGCGAAGAGGAGGAGGAGGACGAGGAGGATGATGGGGATGATTATATTTTTAATGAGGAAGCTTTTCCGGGGCCACTGGAAATTGGTGGCGCGGCAAGGCCGGGTTCTGGTTTTTGGAGGGACACAAGTGACGTGGATTTGCCTGAAACTGCCCCTCAACCAAGCACAACCGCAGATTTGAGAACTGGAACTTTGGCCCACATGGCGGATTATGCCTTACGTATCCTCAAAAGGGACACACGCATAACTAAAATGATGAACGATGACGATTACTGGTTGGCCTGCCTCCTTGATCCTCGCTATAAAGGCAAATTGCAAAATATAATGCCACATGAGAACTTGGAACTAATATTAGCAACCAAACAATCAACTCTTGTTGACCGTTTGCTTCTGGCATTCCCTGCACACAGCGCCCGTGATCGTTCTCACACGAGCTGCAGGGGCCAGCAGACCAGAGGAGTTAGAGGGGCAGAAATCAGAAGTGGCGTTGGCCAGAGGGGTTTTCTGACCAGGTTGTGGAGTGATTTTGCTATGACCGCAGACAGGACAGGTACTGCAGCATCAATTCAAAGTGACAGGAGACAACATTTGTCCAGTATGGTTACAAACTATTTTTCATCCCTTATCGATGTTCTCCCTCAACCGTCATTCCCATTTGATTACTGGGCATCAAAATTAGACACCTGGCCAGAATTGGCAGAATATGCATTGCAGGAGCTTGCTTGCCCGGCAGCTAGTGTCCTATCAGAAAGAGTATTCAGTGCTGCAGGTTCAATACTAACAGAAAAAAGGACTCGTCTGGCTACCCAAAATGTAGATGATCTCACCTTCATTAAAATGAACCACAACTGGATTTCGAAATCTTTTGCCCCACCTTGCCCGGCTGACACCTAGCTTTCCTATGAAAAGGTCTTGCCTGTGGACTATTCTGAATGCCTTTTCCAATCTCGTAATTTTCTGCACCTGATTGTCCAGCATATGACATGTTTACACCTCACTAAATGGCCAAACTCCCCACACGGGGCCGTGGTATCGACACTTGGCGACAGCACCCGTGAGAGTGCTGTTTGTCTGAAGAGGTGGGTGTGCCCGCTTTTGGTCGACGGCACTGCCACTGGGTCCCTCCTAGTACAATAAAGTGTCTCTGGCGGTGGTGGTGCGCACCCAACGTCAGACACACCGTTGTAATATGAGGGGCCCTGGGCCTGTACCGCCGGCCACAAGACAGTTCCCCCCCCAGCTCAAACAGTGCTCTACCACTTGCAAAATTATCTCACAGCTCCACCAATGTTTAGTCTATGCGCTGACATCCTTCAATGCCTGCCACTGACAATACCATTGTATTGACATTTTTGTTATGTTAGGCCTTCGAAGCCTGTCTGCGGTCACTCCTTCCACTATGCCTCCACTGACCACACCACTGCTGCCCGTGTACCCCTGGAACCAATTTAAAATTGCCTACAGCCATGTGTTATTATTTTAGGCCTTCGATGCCTGTCTGCGGTCACTCCTTACAATATGCCTCCACTGACCACACCACTGCTGCCCGTGTACCCCTGGAACCAATTTAAAATTGCCTACAGCCATGTGTTATTATTTTAGGCCTTCGATGCCTGTCTGCGGTCACTCCTTCCACTAGGCCTCCACTGACCACACCACTGCTGCCCGTGTACCCCTGGAACCAATCTAAAATTGC
This sequence comes from Ranitomeya imitator, assembly GCF_032444005.1. Classification (NCBI taxonomy): domain Eukaryota; kingdom Metazoa; phylum Chordata; class Amphibia; order Anura; family Dendrobatidae; genus Ranitomeya; species Ranitomeya imitator. The sequence continues at coordinate 421,569,451 of NC_091286.1, read as the reverse complement.
CTACAGCCATGTGTTATTATTTTAGGCCTTCGATGCCTGCCTGCGGTCACTCCTTCCACTAGGCCTCCACTGACCACACCACTGCTTCCCGTGTACCCCTGGAACCAATTTAAAATTGCCTACAGCCATGTGTTATTATTTTAGGCCTTCGATGCCTGTCTGCGGTCACTCCTTCCACTAGGCCTCCACTGACCACACCACTGCTGCCCGTGTACCCCTGGAACCAATATAAAATTGCCTACAGCCATGTGTTATTATTTTGGGCCTTCGATGCCTGTCTGCGGTCACTCCTTCCACTAGGCCTCCACTGACCACACCACTGCTGCCCGTGTTCCCCTGGAACCAATTTAAAATTGCCAACAGCAATGTGTTATTATGTTAGGGCTTCGATGCCTGTTTGCGGTCACTCCTTCCAATAGTTCTCCACTGACCAGACCAATGCTGGCCGTGTACCCCTGGAACCCAGCTGAAAGTGCATGTAGCCTCCTTTTTTTCTTTGTTTTATATTTAGAAAGCCCAGATGAACTACGCTGTGTAACGGTTCAAGCTACCCAGTCGACATTTCTTTTGCGAGAAAAGCCATCCCAGCCCTCCACCGGCATGAAAAAGTCTGCATTGTCATAGCACTCAGGCAATCAAACAGTAGAAAGGTGCACCTGACAAGAGACGCATGGACCAGTAGGCATGTCCACAAAAAGTTACGTGTCCATTACGGCGCACTGGGTTAATGTGTTGGATGCATGGTCCACAGGGGACAGCCTACAAAGTCTGTCTGCAGTCCCTAATTCCAATTTTCCTCCGCTGACCACACCACTGCTGCCCGTGTACCCCTGGAACCAATTTTACAGTGTCTACAGCCTAATTTTGTTATGTTAGGCCTACTACGCCTGTCTGCTGTCCCTCCCTCCAATACTCGTCCACTGACCACACCACTGCTGCCCGTGGACCCCTGGAACCTATTTTTAATTGCATAGAGCATCCTTTTTTTAATAGTAGTCGTACAAAGTCTGTCTGCAGTCCACTATTGAAATTGTCCTCCACTGCCCAGAGCACTGCTGCTTGTGTACCCCTGTAACTTTTTTAAGCTGCAGTGAGCCACATTTTTGGGTTAAGTCCTACGACCTGTGTCTGTCTGCGCCACTCAATTCAGCTGTGTTCCTTTGAAAAAAGCTGAGCGTCAATAGTCTTGTTTTCAGCCTCTAGGAATTTTAAAACTGCATTGGGGGTACAACTTTGGAAGGGCCTACTAACGGTGTCTGCCTCCCCAAGGTGTGCCCCAGGTTTCCTCGCCATTGCTTCGATCTTAATGCTCTCGTTTAGTAGTTGTTGGAAACTACACTGCATTAGGCCTACAAATTGGGTATGGGGTGTAGAGAGATGGTGTGTTCCACTCCAAGGTGTTCTCCAGGTTGCCTTTCCTGAGCTTCGATCTTCCGGCTCTCGTTTAGTAGTTGTTTGAAACTACGCTGCATTAGGCCTACAAATTGGGTATAGGGTGTAGAGAGATGGTGTGTTCCACTCCAAGGTGTTCCCCAGGTTTCCTCGCCATTGCTTCGATCTTAATGCTCTCGTTTAGTAGTTGTTGGAAACTACACTGCATTAGGCCTACAAATTGGGTATGGGGTGTAGAGAGATGGTGTGTTCCACTCCAAGGTGTTCTCCAGGTTGCCTTTCCTGAGCTTCGATCTTCCGGCTCTCGTTTAGTAGTTGTTTGAAACTACGCTGCATTAGGCCTACAAATTGGGTATGGGGTGTAGAGAGATGGTGTGTTCCACTCCAAGGTGTTCCCCAGGTTTCCTCGCCATTGCTTCGATCTTAATGCTCTCGTTTAGTAGTTGTTGGAAACTACACTGCATTAGGCCTACAAATTGGGTATGGGGTGTAGAGAGATGGTGTGTTCCACTCCAAGGTGTTCTCCAGGTTGCCTTTCCTGAGCTTCGATTTTCAGGCTCTCGTTTAGTAGTTCTTGGAAACTACACTGCATTGGGCCTACAAATTGGGTATGGGGTGTAGAGAGATGGTGTGTTCCACTCCAAGGTGTTCTCCAGGTTGCCTTTCCTGAGCTTCGATCTTCCGGCTCTCATTTAGTAGTTCTTGGAAACTACACTGCATTAGGCCTACAAATTGGGTATGGGGTGTAGAGAGATGGTGTGTTCCACTCCAAGGTGTTCCCCAGGTTGCCTTTCCTGAGCTTCGATCTTCTGGCTCTCGTTTAGTAGTTGTTGGAAACTACACTGCATTAGGCCTACAAATTGGGTATGGGGTGTAGAGAGATGGTGTGTTCCACTCCAAGGTGTTCTCCAGGTTGCCTTTCCTGAGCTTCGATTTTCAGGCTCTCGTTTAGTAGTTGTTGGAAACTACGCTGCATTAGGCCTACAAATTGGGTATGGGGTGTAGAGAGATGGTGTGTTCCACTCCAAGGTGTTCTCCAGGTTGCCTTTCCTGAGCTTCGATCTTCCGGCTCTCGTTTAGTAGTTGTTGGAAACTACACTGCATTAGGCCTACAAATTGGGTATGGGGTGTAGAGAGATGGTGTGTTCCACTCCAAGGTGTTCTCCAGGTTGCTTTTCCTGAGCTTCGATCTTCCGGCTCTCATTTAGTAGTTCTTGGAAACTACACTGCATTAGGCCTACACATTTGGTATGGGGTGTAGAGACGGTGTGTTCCACTCCAAGGTGTTCTCCAGGTTGCCTTTCCTGAGCTTCGATCTTCCGGCTCTCGTTTAGTAGTTCTTGGAAACTACACTGCATTAGGCCTACAAATTGGGTATGGGGTGTAGAGAGATGGTGTGTTCCACTCCAAGGTGTTCTCCAGGTTGCCTTTCCTGAGCTTCGATCTTCCGGCTCTCGTTTAGTAGTTGTTGGAAACTACACTGCATTAGGCCTACAAATTGGGTATGGGGTGTAGAGAGATGGTGTGTTCCACTCCAAGGTGTTCTCCAGGTTGCCTTTCCTGAGCTTCGATCTTCCGGCTCTCGTTTAGTAGTTGTTGGAAACTACACTGCATTAGGCCTACAAATTGGGTATGGGGTGTAGAGAGATGGTGTGTTCCACTCCAAGGTGTTCTCCAGGTTGCCTTTCCTGAGCTTCGATCTTCCGGCTCTCATTTAGTAGTTGTTGGAAACTACGCTGCATTAGGCCTACAAATTGGGTATGGGGTGTAGAGAGATGGTGTGTTCCACTCCAAGGTGTTCTCCAGGTTGCCTTTCCTGAACTTCTATCTTCAGGCTCTCATTAAATTGTGGTTAAACGGAACAACTGCATTTGGCGTACTAGTTGGTTTGGGGCCTACTATCGGTGTCTGCCACTCCTTGCTGTTCTCCTCCACTGAACAAAGCTGTGCCGCCTGTTTACTACGGTTGCCAATTTTGAACTGCATTTCGACTACTTACTGATTTGGGCCTACTCTCTGTGTCAGCCTCTCATTCCAGTTGTCCTCCACTGCAATGCCCCCTGGTTAGTCCTGTGTTACCAATTTTGAACTGCATTTAGCCCACTTTATTCTTTGGGCCTATATCTGTGTTTCCTCCTCATCCTGCCCATTGCCCAGCCAGTGATAGATGAGTCTGCTGGTACATTGACCCATAACGCAAAATTCCCTGTGCACGCTACACAGCAAGATTGTGACCCTGCTGAAAGTCAGGTTCCTCTTCCCGTATACCATACCACCTTACACGGGGACAAAGAGGAAGGTGCAGATGAAAGTGCAGGTTCCTTCATCAGGTGGGGGGAGGAATACTAGTTGGCGACGTCACTGGCACAGGGCCTCTCATAGTACGCAAAAGTGTTGCTGCCGGTGGGAGGCGCCCCCGCCATGCAAACACACCGCTGTACTTTGAGGGGCCCTGTGCCAGTGCCAATGCCAACGAGTGGGCCCCCCCTGCTTGCTCAGGATCACAGCACTTGCAAAGTTGAAATACTTACCTCTCCCTGCTCCACTGCCGTGACGTGGTCCAGATTTACTGGGCCCACTAATTACTTGAACCAGCCCTACCCCCCACAACTTTAGCCAAATGACCCCCAATTTCAAATGCCTTCCAATTATTATAAGGTAAATTACGATTGACAAGCTTCTTTAACAAGAATGGATGTTTTTGCCATTAAAATGGGCAGTGTAGGTGTTTTCCTGGCCTCCACTCACTGCCGACTATGCTCCCCCATTGACTTGCATTGGGTTTCGTGTTTCGGGCGATACTCGACTTTTCGCGATAATCAGCCGATTCCACTCAACTCGACTTCTAAGATAGTCGGGTTTCGCGAAACACGGCTCGACTCTAAAAAGGTCAAGGTCGCTCAACCCTAGTGACTATGTGAATTAATCAATCTTTGATATAAAGCAATAACAGTGCATAAATAACATATTTAAAAAATAAATAAGTAAATTTATTGCAAACCAGGTGGGTAGTTTGATACGCTGTGTTCTAATTTTGATAGTACAGAAGAATATTGGAACCTGGGCTTTTGTGTTAAAAGCAGGAAATCCATATATATATATATATATATATATATATATATTTGTTTATATTATTCACAAATCTTAAGAATCCAGAATATTCGAATCAATGGCCAATGATCTATCTAAAAAAGAGTGTATGTTACAAGTTTTCACTTTTTTGTTTTGCACACTTGTTTGCTGCAGTTGTCAAATATTAAACCTACACACGTCATCTGAACACAATGGCCTGTTGCTTGCTTTTGGGACACGAAAATAACAAGCTTTTAAGATTTTCTTGTCCTGTTCTTTTTTCAGAATGTAGCTGGGGTGTGTTACGTCCATCGGTGGCTCATGAGGATTTGTGGACTCAATGCGCCACAAAGCCGGGTCTGCCTAGGAAGGGGTGTAGCTAAGTGCCTACCTGATGTTCACTAGAGCTATTGATGATGGATACATACTGGGATGCGGGTAGCCACCAGCTACCACTCCAAGGCAGATCCCAGTTCTGCAGCTGCGGACCCAAGGGGTCAGACTGGGTGACACAGACTCACATTCCGTTCAGACTAATGGGTTCAGGTTCTCTGCAGAACTGTTACTGACACGGTGACTCAGATAGGTACTTCGGAGATACGTTGTAGCAGTCTGGATACATGGGATACTCGGATATGGGAACGTTCAGACTCTCAGGTCTCATATAATGATTCTGGGAATGGTGGAACATGGACAGGGGGACAATGTTCTGGAACTTGCCATATTTGGACCAGGGACTTTGGATTCAAGACTGGCCACACCAGGAGACAATATTTAGGCACTGGCCGCACCAAGACCAGGGGACTATGTTCAGTCACTGGCATCATGAGGACCAGGGATTTGGATTCAGGACCAGGCCGAACTGAGACCAGGGATCTCAGTTCAGTACACTTGCCGCTCCAGAACTAGTAGACCTTACAACTGAACTGGTAAAACACCACACTACCTAATGACTAACAGATTGCTTGGTGATTCCCTAAGGGAGAGGGAGTCTTTTATGCAGGATGAGCCATCCAGCATGTCTACTAATTATACTAAATGCCTCTCAGATGCAAACTTAGGGCATTTACTAAATGAGCGCTGCCCTTTTAAGAGCAGGGGAGTGCTCACACTAGACATGTTGCAGGGAACTGCGGCATGCACAGCAGCAAAGGACAAGGATCGCACGAGGGACCATTCCGAGAGTTGGGGTGGTGGGTAAGCCGACATCCCTGCATGGAGGGAGAAGGGGACACCATGCAGAGATGCCAGCCATTGCGCTACAGGGTGCATTTTTTATAAAAAGTCTTTTATTTAACAGACACATACAGTATACATTAGAACCAACAAAAATCTAACAATCTAATCTAAAAAACATTATAATAAAATACTGTAGCTTAGACGCACCCAAATACTAATTATACCAAGAAAAAGTGACAAAATTGTGCACTGAGGTCTCATAAAAACTAGATCTTTTATTAACGGAAATCAATAAATAGATGACAAAAATATCGATAAAACAATGGAGGACCACATAGGCAAATATATTGTAATGCTTGTAAGTTGTTTAGTATGCTTCCCAGTGCCTGCTATAAATAACACAGTGGAGAGTACAAAAATACACAATAAAAAGCACTGACATCATGTGATGATGAGAAGACCTAATTGCTATGTGTCTCTGGCATCCCTACGTGTGTTTCACTCATAGGTGGCATGTCACTTTTTATTTTGCACACTTTTTGCTGCAGTAGTCAAATATTAGACCTATACAAGCCATCTGAATACAATGGCCTGTTGCTTTCTTTTGGGACAAGAAAATAGCAAGCTTTTAAGCTTTTCTTGTAGCCGTCTTTTTTTTAGAATGTAACTTTGATGCATTTTTCTACCACTTCACAACCTATGACATATGTAAGTCAAAGGTCGTGTCCTGGCATTTGACAGTGACATTTAACAGCTGTTGGCATGTTAAATGCTGCTGTCAATCTCTGACAGTGGAATTTAACATGGTCATGCGCGGAGAGCGTCACAAACTCTGTCCATTGGCACCCCTGTCACATGATCGCAGGGCACTGATAGGCTGGCATGACAATGAGGTCTGTAGAAGACCCCGGTGCTTATCTTTGCAGATCTGCTATGAGCACCGCCAAGTGGTAGATTTACATAGCAGATGGTCAGAAAGAAAGCAAAAAGGGCTCACCCCCTTCTCTGTATATCAATTGGATATGGGATAGATGAATGAACTGCCGTGGGTGCCAGCAATTTCACTGGTGTGCTCTGCAGTAATAGACAAAGTTTGAGAAATTTGGCACGTCAAACAGAAGAAGATAAAAGTAAAAGGTTTTCATTGAAAATCCATACAATCACAAATTAGTTAAGGTAATACATTAAAATCTTCTGACGCATTTCTATTAACTGCCCTTAGTCATAGAATACAACACAAGGAACATATGAATATATGTTAATTTCTAAAACAAAATATATGTAATATGGTTGGCGCAAAATATATTAGAGATGTTATTACCGCTGCAAAAACAGGACACCAACCACCAGTGTTGTCCAAAATAAATACTATGTGTAAAAAGGAACTATAAGTTTGTTTTGCGCTGAACAAAAACAATCTCTACTAGCATTACAACACACTCTAAATGTCCCATATGCCCTATGGCATGTCTAGAGTACCATATGTAAAAGCGCTTAAAAGTACCTGTAAAAATAGTGAAATGAGTCTCCACGATAGCGGAATAGTTGCAACCGTTGTCCGGGAGAAACGTAAGGTACCGAAGGAAGAGATATTTCTTCAGGAATGTAGTCCCGGCCGGTGACTCACATCCCCCTTTGTTTGTGTCCCCTCTGATGGTGCACAGATAGAGCCGATGTACGCTCGGAGCCTGTGGCGCTGCAGACGCCGAAGCAGGACCTAGCGTGACGTTGGTGATCACGTGCCCGTCTGAGGTAAGGAACGCTGTGTTAATTTCTATTTCTAGAGAAGGGAAGAAAAAAGACACTGCTACAAATTTGCACACCACCCAATACGTATATATACAAAACGAAAACACTTTATTAGCATAACAATAAAAACAGCTAAAATCACTACGCCACTATGGGCCACCTGGATACATGATATAACAACATATACCAACAAATATAACGCCTGTCAATATATCAATAGAATACAAGCAAGTATAAGATGATACCGTCCTGTCTAATGCGTTCACGTAGTCTTGTTTATTTCCTTCTGTATGGCCTTTTATGTCCATTTGTGTGGCCCTTACTTTTACAAGGGTACTACGCATGCGCAGTTTCAACTTGGAGCTGCGTTGAGTCCATTTGCGCAGGCGCACCTCTTGTGCGGCTCACCTATCTACATTGATTCAGGGGCGCAGGTGCTCTTATGTGCCCTGCCTTTAAGCTCTCTGGGGCTCGTCACTTCCGGGTTCAGGGCGGTGTACTAGCCCCGTCTCTTCGGCGTTATAGGGCTACACACCGGTAGGCGCTTTAAGCACTAATTAGGTACCTATATATTCACTTGTCTATTGGCAGAGTGCACACTTCCCATGACGAAGCCTCATTTTGGAGGCGATACGCGTGGGGCTATGGTCCACTAGGTCTCCTGGATACCCCAGCCTGTCCTTCTATAGGCCGGTTTGTATTATACCACAGCTTATTAGACTTTATGACTCTATATGGAGGTATGGGGATTCTCTTGCTACCACTATATGGGTAACCTTGTGGCTATTTAGCCTACCCTCCTTCTCTTGGGTCTAGATATGTCATCTTGCTGTACATATGCCTTTAGATACCCCATGAGCCATTAGGCAGGACGGTATCATCTTATACTTGTTTGTATTCTATTGATATATTGACAGGCGTTATATTTGTTTGTATAGGTTGTTATATCATGTATCCAGGTGGCCCATAGTGGCGTAGTGATTTTAATTGTTTTTATTGTTATGCCAATAAAGTGTTTTTGTTTTGTATATATACGTATTGGGTGGTGTGCAAATTTGTAGCAGTGTCTTTTTTCTTCCCTTCTCTTGTCAATTATTCTGCTGCTTGCACCCCCTGTTTAGATATTACATTTATGGCTGTGTGCCGGTTTTTTCGATTTTCATGGTAATTTCTATTTCTATACATGTACATATAGGCTTCTGTTGTTTGTTTTTCTTGCTGGATATCTGTGATATTTGCATGTTTATATCCAGGCTCAATTTAGTTTGTTTTCAATACTTTCAGTAATTTAGTGTTCTGCAGACCATATAGGTGTGTACTGTGCATGTTTCAACGCTGCTCTGCAGAATATATATGTGTGCACTTTGCAATGTCTCACCAGTGCTCTGCAGACCCTACATATATGCACTATATAACTCTCACCAATGTTCTGCAGACTCTATATGTGTGCACTGTGTGCACTGCTCTGCAGACCCTACACAGGTGTACTATGTAGGTTTTCACAATTGCTGTGCAGAACATATATGTGTACACAGTGCAGGTTCATACTACTGCTCTGCAAACCATATACAATAGGGGAAAAAAGTATTTAGTCAGCCACCAATTGTGCAATTTCTCCCACTTAAAAAGATGAGAGAGGCCTGTAATTGACATCATATACCAACCACAACTATGAGAGTCAAAATGAGAAAAAAAAGAAAACAGAAAATCACCTTGTAAAAAGATTTACTTTGCAAATTAAGGTGGAAAATAAATATTTGGTCACCTATAAACATGCACTATTTCTGGCTCTCACAGACCTGTAACAACTTCTTTAAGAGACTCCTCAGTCCTCCACTTATTACGTGTAGTAATGGCACCTGTTTGAACTTGTTATCTGTATAACAGACACCTGTCCACATCCTCAAACAGTCACACTCCAAACTCCACTATGGTGAAGACCAAAGAGCTGCCGAAGAATACGAGAATCAAAATTGCAGCCCTGCACCAGGCTGGGAAGACTGAATCTGCAATAGGCAATCATCTTGGTGTGATGAAATCAACCGTAGGAGCAATAATAAGAAAATAGAATACATACAAGACCACTAATAATCTTCCTCGATCTGGGGCTCCATGCAAGATCTCACCCCGTGGGGTAAAAATGATCACAAGAACCATCAGTAAAAATCCAAGAACCACACATGGGGACCTAGTGAATGACCTGCATAGAGCTGGGACCACCGTAACAAAGGCTACCATCTGTAACACACTACGCCGAAGGGACTCAGATCCTGCAGTGCCAGACGTGTCCCCCTGCTTAAGCCAGTACATGTCCAGACCCATCTGAAGTTTACTAGAGAGCATTTGGATTATCCATAAGAGTACTGGGAGAATGTCATATGGTCTGGCGAAACAAAAGTAGAACTGTTTGGTAGAAACAAAACTTGTTGTGTTTAGAGGTGATATAGAAGGTTTAATGCTTTGCCTTTAATTGCTAAAATGTGTTTAGAATTTGTTCTTATTATGCAGTAGTCTTGTAGTCTACGATTCAAGGATTTTATACTTCTTATCTTACATGGTTTCAATAGTCAGCCACAACATGTTCTGGGTACGTGGTAAATAAAGTATGACCCTGAGAGTTACATTTGTTGTAAATGGTATAAAATACTGCCTCTTGCTTCATTGCATCAGATAAAGTGACTTTGCTAATAGCACGTGTGCAGTTTCCTTTTTCTCCAAGTGCGCTTGTAAATGAAGGGCGTAACCTCCTGATTTGGCCTCACTTGTGATCTGGCATGTCTGACATTGGGTCAAAATGCAAACAGCTACAACAGAGGAGACAGAATGCTGACTAGCATCCCAAGAACATCATACCTATTGTAAAGAATTGGAGTGGCAACATCATGCTTTGGGGCTGTTTCTCTGCAAAGGGACCAGGACAACTGATCCGGGTACATGAAAACATGAATAGGGCCATGTAACGTAAGATTTTGAATGCAAACCTCCTTCCAATAGCAAGGGCATTGAAGATAAAATGTGGATGGGTCTATCAACATGATAATGATCACAAGCACGCCGCCGGGGCATCGAAGGAGTGGCTTCGTAAGAAGCATATGAATGTCCTGGAGTGGCCTAGCCAGTCTCCAGATCTCAGCCCCATAGAAAACTTTTGGAGGGAGTTGAAAGTCCATGTTGCCCAACGACAGGCCCAAAACATCACTGCTCTTGAGGAGATCTGCGTGGAGGAATGGTCCAACATACCACCAACAGTGTGTGCCAACCTTGTGAAGACTTACAGAAAAACATTTGACCTTCAAAGGATATATAATATAACAAAATATGGAGATGAACTTTTGTCAGTGACCAAATACTTATTCTCCACAATAATTTGCAAAATAAATCTTGCCAAATCAGACAAGGTGATTTTCTGGATTTGTTTTCTCATTTTGACTCTCATAGTTGTGGTCTACCTATGATGTCAATTACAGTCGCCTCTAATCTTTTTAAGTGGGAGAACTTGCACAATTGGTGGCTGACTAAATACTTTTTTTCCCACTGTATATATACATAGTGCAGTTTTTCATTGGTGCTCTGCTGTACAATGCAGGTTCTCACCAGTGTTCTGTAAACCCTATATATGTGCGCTGTGTAGATTCTCAATAGTACTCTGCAGACCCTACATGCATGTACTGTGTATTTTCTCACCAGTACACTGCAGACCATATGTGTGTTTACTCTGCATGTCCTCAATGGTGCTCCGCAGACCATATACTGTATTTATCCACAGTGCAGATTCTCACCAGTTTTCTGCACACCCTATATATGTGTACTGTGCATTTCTCCACCATTGCTCCGCAGACCCTATATACTGTATCTGCACTGTGCGGGTTCTCACCAGTGCTATGCAGATCATTTAGGTGTTTATATGGAGGCTCGCTATAGGTTGTTTCCAATACTTAACCTACAAGAAGCAAAATAAACATAAACCCTGCTGTAACTAAATAAGTAAAAAGTAGTGATATTGTTTTTGATCAAATATAGCATAAAAGCCATCCCAACGTCAATAAGATGCGCCTGATCGGAACGATCCTATGCGGACTATTATTAAAAACCTTACCATGTGTCAGAGTTGTCCTCAGTGTGTGAATAAGTGCAGACAAAGGGATCGGGTCCCAACCTGGGGACACCAGCCTGGAGAGGCATTTAAATGTATTTTCCAGCTCAAAGGAAGGAGGCCACACCCCGGCTTGCACAGAATGAAAAAATACAAAGAAAAAACACAAAAATTGAGCTTGGTTTAAGTTGGTATACATGCAGCATATAAACGAATGTTCACTTTGGCCATAAAGCATAAAACACATGCAAGAAGCAAAATAAACATAAACCCTTCTGTAACTAAATAAGTAAAAAGCAAAAGTGTTTTTAAATAACACAGGGTTCTTAATAATACTGTTTTTATTAAAAAATAGCATAAAAGCCATCCCACCGTTGACAAGGTGACCCCGATCGAGACGGTTCTACATTGTCAAATATTAAACACCTTTCGATTTGTCTGAGTTTACCTAAGTGTGTGAATAAAGGCAGACAAAGGACCAGGTCCTGATCTGTAGACATCAACCTGGGGAAGCCTTTAAGGGCTCATTTCCACTGGCGAGGAAAACGGACTAGTGCAATCCGATAAAAAATCATATTGCTCTCGGACCAATGTTATTCAATAGGTGTCTTTTCATTTGCGATTTTTTTTCTCAGCCGAAATCGGACTGAGAAAAAAATTGCAGCATGCTGCGATTTGCTGCGAGTCTCGGACGAGACTCACCAATGCAAGTCAATGGGTGCGAGAAAAAAACGCACAAAATACGGACCATCCGTATTTCGTCCATTTTTTTACGGATACCTTACCATTCTGTGTCATAGAACACTGTAAATAGTCCTGTAAATGACTGTATAAAAATAGTTACAGATAAAAAAGACAGATTGCATACGGATGCCATACGGATGTAAAACGGATGGTGCGATTAAAAAATCGCATTGAACTCGCATGACAATGGCATACTTTTCATCCCTTTTTTTCTTGCAAGTGGAAATGAGCCCTAAATGTAATTTCCAGCTCAACAGATGGAGACCGTACCCCGGCTTGCACAGAATACCAAAAGAAAAAGAAAAAACACAATAATACTTGCAGCAATTGGTCCTTTTATGTATAAATAAATTCACATGTTCATTGTGCTGTATTCTACGATTAAGGCTGGCCTCACACTCAGCGTTGAAAAATACGGTCCGTATTTTACGGCCGTAATACGCTCCAAAATTAGAAATACGGTGGTCCGTAAGAACTCCGTAGGCAAGGTGTGGTCGCGTATTTTGCGCATGTAATGTTGCGTATGTAATCCGTATGCCCACCGTAATGCGTATTTTTCACGCAACCTGACAAAATGGACATATAACGGTTTTTGCGGATGAAATTGATTTAAATTACCCTCAGCAACCCTATTTAAGGCCTCTACAACATGTGTCTCACTCCCATATGGTCATTTTGTGGTTTTGCAACTGTTGGAGTGTTGTTGTAACATTTGGACCATGTCTGACCACCTGCAGTTCACCCCAACGCAGCGTGTTTTGTTTAACTGGCTATTGTCTCGTCGGTTTGGGCACCCATACCCTGTGATTGTGGATCCGCGAAGGAGGAGCAGAAGAATGTGGGTGCATCCTCTTCTGACTAAACGCCTCACTAAAGGCCATTTTCATCGGCTATATACAGCTCTGCGGGAACATCCAGACAAGTTTTATCTGTACTGTCGCATGTCTATACAAACCTTTGACAGATTGTTGGAGATATTACGCCCAGGAATAACATTTCAGGACACAAGGCTGCGCAAAGCCATCTCTGCTGAGGAGCGTCTTCTCCTCACGTTACGGTATGTATTCTCCATCCTCACATACTGTATGTTGATGATCTTTTTTATAAATGTTTCTTATTTTTTAAATTTTTACCCATAATATGTGTACATTAAGGCCAAAGCAGATGTGACAACGTGACGTAACTGTTATATTTCAGCCCCTTAAGGCCATTTTTCCCATTTCAGTGTTAATTTAGTAGGCCACAAATGCAAATATGATTGTGCTTATTCATGTTTTGTGTGCACTCTTGAAACAAACCTAATTTATTGTGTTTGTTTCACTTACAGATTTCTGTCCACTGGATTGTCCTTTGCAGGTCTCCACCTTGAATTTTTGATTGGCCGCTCCACCATTTCTGGCATTGTGCGGTTAACCTGTCGCCAAATATGGGATAGACTTAAGGACCTTGTGATGCCTGAGCCCAAACAGGCTGATTGGCTCCAAATAGCCCGTGGGTTCAAGGTCAATTGTGACTTCCCAAACTGCATTGGAGCGGTGGATGGGAAACATATTAGGGTACGTAAGCCGCCGAACTCTGGCTCCCAATTCTACAACTATAAGCAGTTTTTCTCTGTAGTTCTGTTAGCTGTAGTTGACAGTAACTACAGGTTTATAATTGTAGATATTGGGGCCTATGGACGAACTGGAGACTCTAGGGTCTTCAATTCGTCTATAATGGGTCGGCGGCTAGGTGAAAACCAGTTAGACCTCCCACCACCACAACAACTCCCAGGCTCCACTGCAGAAGCACTGCCTTTTTTTTTGTTGGAGATGAGGCCTTCCAACTCACCAGACACGTCATGAGGCCTTATCCCCGGCGCAACCTGGACCACCGTCGGAGGATATTTAATTTGCGCCTTTCTAGGGCGCGCAGACTGGTGGAGTGCACCTTTGGTATTCTGGTGGCCAAATGGCGTGTCCTACAGACTGCCATGCAGCTCAGTGAGGCTACAGTCAATGAAGTAATCAAAGCATCTGTAATTTTGCACAACTATACCCGCATACATGATTGCTTCTCAGATGGTAATGATGAACACATGTTGCGTAGTGTCAGTAGTCCAACACCACATGGCCCACCTCCGCGCCGTCCCCTTTCTGGTATCAAAGTTAGGGATGTTTTGACCAATTATTTTGTTTCTCCTCAGGGTTCTACTCCCTGGCAAGATTATGCTGTTTCTCAGTTGTGATTTTTGTTATTTTAAAGATATGTTTTTGTAATATATTATTATCAACCACTGAAAACGTACTGTGTGTGTTTTTTTCCTTAATTACCATATGTTTCTGTTTTCTGAATATGTGTGTGATGCAAAAATGATTAGTCTACAAACATCAATTGTCTTTTTTGTAAACTTTTTACTAACTTTGCAACCCTTTTTTTTTGGTTGTTAACCCCATATTTTTGCCATATGGTTTTGAGAAGCCTTTTTTATGGGTTGCTTTATACCAAGGATCCACAACAAAGTGGAAATGTTTTGAAAACACAACATTAACATGGTAGCCAGCTACCAAAACAAAACACAAAAAACAAAACTAAATTACAGATCCCTGTAAGTTGGTGGGGGAGATGTTGGCAGCTCTGGGTCCTGGTCTGGTGGCCTTTGTTGGGCCGATGGCAGTTCATCCTGTGAGGATGCAGTGGCTTGCGGCCCAGAATACTGGCCTTGTCCATATTGGCCAGATGTGTGTTGACCAAAAGCCATTTGGCTCTGGGCATCATGCTGAGGTACAGATTGCCTTGCATCATACCCCAACCCAAAATGGCCATGTTGTCCAAACCCAGGTTGGGACCAGCCAACATCACTGTGTCTGGAGAAGTGGCCATATTGGGATTGGGGGTTGAAGCCTGCCATTTGGTACTCTAATGGCCTTTGTAGATTTTGGGATGGGAGGGGTTGAAGGGGAGGCATACGTGGAGTAGGTGCAGCAAATCCTGATTGATTTGGCTCCTGTTGAGGGAATTGAAGGCGCAAGAGGTTTGTTTGGCCAAGCTGCCTTCGCTCCAGGTATTCAAAAACCTCATAGGGGTTATTTGGAGGGGTGCTTAAATCAATCAGGATTTGCATACACCCTCTGACACGTAGCCTCACCTCACGGGGAAGGGGTCTAAGGTATCGGGCAAGGCTGCGGGCAAAGGCCTCCTCGCCATCATCTGTGGCTGCCCTGGCCAAATAGTTGAGGACCCCAGCATCAACTTCACTTCTTCTGCCTTCAAGCTCTCTCCTTCGCCGGGATCTCCGTAAAGGCCCAGCTGCCTGTGGGGATGACACCAGTGGGCCTGTAGGGCTGCTGCTGTGCCCATGTTCCACAGGCCTTGGTACATGTGCTGCTGAGGGTGATGGTGCAGCATCTTCATCACTTGCTGCTGCCTGCAGTGATGATGCTGCTGATGGGTCCTCAATGATGGATCCTGATGCAGCCACAGATGGTCCTGCAACCTCTTCCTCCACACTTACAGGATCAATGATAGGGTCTGATTCTGAACCGGTTTCCCTCTCTGTGAGGTTTGACTGTGTTCTGTAAAGAAAACAATAAAATAAAATTTTTATTTTGACATTGTTTAATTAGACATCGGTGTGCAATATTAAAATAAAACAAAAAAAAAAAAAAAACACAACATCTCCTTCTCTACTCCCCTATTATCTCATATTAACACAAGAATATCCAAGATTTGTCTTGTAGAGCCCAACAAATGTAACAAACACTATCACGACACATCATAATGTGGCATACCATTTCAAGCTACACAAAAACCAGGCACAACCACCTCTTCAAACAATAAGATACCATGCAGTAACAACCCATACCACAAAACACTGCCTGAACATCTCTAAACTCGCATACTACATTCTCACCCATCCCTTGTTGAATCTTGGGATGCTTGGCGGCCAGGGTCCTCTCTCCTCCAGGACACTTTTGGAATTTATGCTTGTTTACATTATTGTTGGCACTATATTGACACATCCTTACATGGAACTTGCAATGTCATAACCCTAATCCACAAAAAAAATAAAAATTTAGTTACATTACAAATGTCTAGAGTGGTTTGTACTTACTGCCTAAGATCCATACTGGCATCCAAAAAGGAAAGACGGTCGTAATATATATACTTCCTCTTCTTCAGTGGGGCTGCTGACCCACTCCTAGCCCGCTGCTGTCTTTCCCGCCGGTATTGGTCCCGGATGCTGCGCCATCTTGTCATAACATCATCCACTGCAATTACAAGGGCACAAATAATGTTCTATATCATTCTGAACATAGCTTAGTCCAGTTGTCAGACATATTTGTATTGTTAAAGCAAAAAGTGGCTATAGCACAATAATTTCCATGGTGAGTCAGATGATAAAGGGGTTACATGCAGAGGTCTATATATCGCCCACAGTTAAGAACTTGACAGTATCAGACTGGTAGAGAGGGGAGAGAACCCTGTTCTTGCAAACATACATTAGGTAAGATATGCTAGGATAGGAAAGGAAAATGACTTGTGCTATAATGAGAATAATGCTCAAAAATATCTAAAAATAAGACAAGGGACAACAACCCTCTGGACGGGGTATGAGGCCAAGAAAATATTTAGCAGGGCAAGATCAACATGAACTATGTCCAGAAACACTTTGGCATGTTCCTCAGCTTTAGAAAATGACAAATAAGGCCATAAATGACATATAAAGATAAAAATGATTGCTCAAGTAATCATGTAGGGAAAGCATCTTTTAAAGTTAAATCTTGTGAATACATGAGTGTACTTACATAGACTTGTCTGCTCCGCACGTGGCCGTTGGGCATAATCAGGGAATAGTAGCCCACAGATGGCCCTCCAAGCTGCCTCTTTCCTGGCCCGGTTGGAGTAGTTGGGATCCCTCTGGTCCCATATTTCAGGCCTTTCTTGGACCAGGATGAGGAGCATATCAACATTGATGATGTTTGCCATGCTGCTTGGAACTCTGTGGAGGCGAGCACCAGACTTCCGGGATGTCTGTGTGGCTTTTTGAGCTAATTAGCATGTCTGAGTTTCATGATTGAGGGCTTGGCTCAATTCCTTGCACCTGGCGATGTCTGGAGATGTCTGGCGTATTTTACGCAAGTCACACTGTTGGTCCGTGTGTAATCCGTATATTTCTCGCCCCCATAGACTTTCATTGGCGATTTTTTTGCGCAATACGGTGACAAACGCAGCATGCTGCGATTTTCTACGGCCGTAGAAGACCGTATAATACGGAACCGTAAAATACGGCAGATAGAAGCTTGGCCATAGAGATGCATTGTACCGTGTGCAATCCGTATTTTCTGCACCTCTCTTACGTCCGTAAAACTCGCGAGTGTGAAGCCGGCCTAAGGGCGGTTGCTAGAAAGGCGTCAGAAAATGTTAATGTATTACCTGAACTAGTTTGTGGTTTTATGGATTTTTAATAAAGACCTTTTACTTTTATCTACTTCTGCTTGGATGTGATGAATTTCTCAGATTTTGTCTCCCATTGCAGAAGATCATTTCTGTGACACATTGCAGGGCTTAAGACCGTTAATGTGTAGCAAAAGTGATCGGAAGATAGCAGCTTCAAGTCTCCTAAGAAAACTATTGAAGCAAGTAAAAAAAATGTTTTATAAATATTTCAAAAATATGAAAGTTCAAATCAACCCCCTTTTGCCCCATTCAAAATAAAACAATAAAAAAATACACGTTTGGTATTGTTGTGTTTAGAAATGCCCGATCAAAATATAAAAAGAATGAACGGCGTAACGAGAAAAAAATTTAAAAAGCCAGAATTTCTTATTTTTTGAGTCGCAGCAACATTGCAATAAAATGCAATAACAGGCGATCAATAAATCGTATTTACCCGAAAATGGTAGTAATAAAACATAACCTCAATTCTCTAGAAATAAACCCTCATCCAGCCCCAAATGTTGAAAAATTGAGATGCTAGGGGAAAGTGGCGCCTTTCTTTTTTTTTTTTACAAGCTTTGGATTTTTTATACATTACTTAAATAAAAAAAACTTCTACATGTTTGGTATCTGCAAACTGCTAAGGCTGCCGTCAAACTAGCAGTATTTGGTCAGTATTTTACAACACTATTTGTAAGCCAAAACCAGGAGTGGAACAAATAAAGGAAAGGTATAACAGAAACATCCTCCACAGCTATTTCCATTTCTAATCCAGAGGATATAGACACGGCCTATTCTATTTATACGCCCTAGCTGCGTTCCCTTTCCTATAACAGAAACATATGCACAACTTCTGTATTTATCACCCACTCCTGGTTTTGGCTTACAAACACTGATGTAAAATACTGACCAAATACTACTAGTGTGACGGCAGCCTAACTCGTAATGGCCTGATGAATCCTAATGGCAGCTCAGTTTTAACATTTTGTGACATGGTAAAAGAAAACAATTGTGGAATTGCACTTTTTCTGCAATTTCACTACACTTGTAATTTTTTCCCCATTTTCTGGTGCACTATGTAAACAGTAAAATTAAAAGTGATGTTCAAAAGTACAACTTGTCCTGCAAAAAATAAGCCCTAACATGGACATATTGACAAAAAAATAAAAAAGTTATGGCTCTGGGAAGAAGGGGAGCAAAAAATGAAAATGCTAAAATGGAAAATCTCAATGTCGTGAAGGGGCTAAAAAATAATTTTATATAACAGACACATGCAGTATACATGCTGTGAATATATACTGATAATTTTATTTATTTTATTTATATTTAGGTGCTGGAACACCATTTTCTATAATACTATGCTTGCAGGCTTGAATTGCAAGTGTTCTTCATAGCACCCCTCTAGTACAGGATAAGTTGCTAATGGAAATTTGAAGCAACTATAAATTCATTAACCTGAGCAATCTGCATACATTTACAGTGGGTACGGAAAGTATTCAGACCCCTTTAAATTTTGCACTCTTTGTTTCATTGTAGCCATTTGGTAAATTCAAAAAAGTTAATTTTTTTCTTATTAATGTACAGCCTGCACCCCATCTTGACTGAAAAAAAAACAGAAATGTAGACATTTTTGCAAATTTATTAAAAAAGAAAAACTGAAATATCAAATGGTCATAAGTATTCAGACCCTTTGCTCAGACACTCATATTTAAGTCACATGCTGTCCATTTCCTTGTGATCCTCCTTGAGATGGTTCTACTCCTTCATTGGAGTCCAGCTAATTAAACTGATAAGACTTGATTTTGAATGGCACAAATTCTCAGCAGGCTGCGATTGGCACCGAAACACGCCCATGTAAGCCTATGGTTGTGAGAACAAAATCGCACACCACCCAGATCATGTGAATACTGTCTGATTTTTACGCACCAATCTCCTTTGAAAAGCCAATAATTCATCTGCCGTGTACAGTAAAATCACAGCGTGACAGGTTACAAGAAAATGGATAGAAAATATACACACACATTGAATAGATAGATATAAAGATAACACTGACATATATATATATATTTTATATACCGTATATACTCGAGTATAAGCCGACCCGAGTATAAGCCGACCCCCCTAATTTTGCCACAAAAAACTGGGAAAACTTATTGACTCGAGTATAAGCCTAGGGTGGAAATGCAGCATTTACCGGTGAATTTCAAAAATAAAAATAGATCATTATTTCCCCATAGCTGTGCCATATAGTGCTCTACACCATTCATATTTCCCCATAGCTGTGCCCCATATAGTGCTCTGCACCGTTCACTGTGCCCCCTAGCTGTGCCATATACAGTGCTCTGCACCGTTCACTGTGCCCCATAGCTATGCCATATACGGTGCTCTGCACCGTTCATTGTGCCCCCTAGCTGTGCCATATACGGTGCTCTGCACCGTTCACTGTGCCCCCTAGCTGTGCCTTATACGGTGCTCTGCACCGTTCATTGTGCCCCC
Source organism: Ranitomeya imitator (assembly GCF_032444005.1). Lineage (NCBI taxonomy): Eukaryota > Metazoa > Chordata > Amphibia > Anura > Dendrobatidae > Ranitomeya > Ranitomeya imitator. Next base: position 421,549,308 of record NC_091286.1, on the reverse strand, counting down.
TAGCTGTGCCTTATACGGTGCTCTGCACCGTTCATTGTGCCCCCTAGCTGTGCCTTATACGGTGCTCTGCACCGTTCATTGTGCCCCCTAGCTGTGCCTTATACGGTGCTCTGCACCGTTCATTGTGCCCCCTAGCTGTGCCTTATACGGTGCTCTGCACCGTTCACTGTGCCCCATAGATGCTCCACATTAATCTGTGCTGCCGCTGCTACTGCTGCAATAAAAAAAAAAAAACACATACTCACCTCCCTTGATTGCAGCTCCCAGCGTCTCGTTCCGGCGCCTCCATCTTCCCGGCGTCTCTGCTCTGACTGATCAGGCAGAGGGCGCCGCGCACACTATATGCGTCATCGTGCCCTCTGCCTGATCAGTCAGAGAGCGCAGACGCCGGGAAGATGGAGGCGCCGGCCGGGAAGATGGATCGGCGCCCGGCGGCTGGAACGAGGACAGGTGAATATAACATACTCACCTAGTCCTGGCGATCCTCGCGCTGTCCCCTCCTGTCTTCGGCGCTGCAGCTTCTTTCTCTATCAGCGGTCACCGGCACCGCTGATTAGAGAAATGAATAAGCGGCTCCGCCCCTATGGGAGGTGGAGCCGCTTATTCATTTCTGTAATGAGCGGTCCCACGTGACCGCTGAAGAGAGGAAGAAGCTGCAGCGCCGAAGCCCGTGGGACGGCAGGGACAGCGCGAGGATCGCTGGGACTAGGTAAGTATACCCCAGCGCCCTCAGCCCCTCACCTGCCGACCCCACCGCTACCGTGACTCGAGTATAAGCCGAGGGGGGCACTTTCAGCCCTAAAATTTGGGCTGAAAATCTCGGCTTATACTCGAGTATATACGGTATATACACTGCTCAAAAAAATAAAGGGAACACTAAAATCCCACATCCTAGATATCACTGAATGAAATATTCCACTTGTAAATATTTATTCATTACATACTGGAATGTGTTGAGAATAGTGTTGATCATTCCGATACTGCAAATATTGGGTATCGGCCGATATTCGCGGTATCAGAATTCCGATACTGAGTTCCGATACTTTCTCAATATCGGATACCGGAATCGGAAGTTCCCATTCAATGAGCCTGTTTGATTTAATTCAGCCAATGAGGAAGCCTAAGAAGTGTGGGCACATCCTGTTATGCATGTTAGTCATGTAACTACTGTCATGGCTGTGATTGGCTGCTGAAATGATGTCATGATGCACTATAAAAGTCACCGCCGCCATTTTGGGTTCACTCTGCTGTGAATTCAGTAAGGGACAGGACGCTGTGTTCTGACTGATGGCCAGTTTGAGATAGCGATTTGGTTCATTGTGCTTTACCCTGGCTAATTTAGCAACCACTGTGTGAGAACCTTGTTTTTTCCTTGCAGCACAGTTCATGGCTGTCTGCAAGATCTCTGTATGTGTGAGTGCAGCTCACTCTGTATTCTGTTCTGCAGCCATAGCCTGTTGTAGACAGCTCAGTGTGCATCACTACCTCATACTGTTCCAGTGTCCTTTTATCAATTAGTGCTGCCTGCTGCACATTTTGTCCTGATTTATCCTATTAGTGGGTTTCCATCCGTATCCTGCTAGATTGTGGAAAAAAACGATATAGGAGTACATAGAGGAGCTTTTTTAGGCCTTGCAGTGCCGTTCACAGCTGTCTGCAAGGTCTCTGAGTGAGTGCAGCTCACTCTGTAGTCTGTTCTGCAGCCACAGCCGTTTGTAGACAGCTCAGTGTGCGTCACTGCCTCATACTGTTCCATTGTCCTTTTTTCAATTAGTGCTGCCTGCTGCACATTTTGTCCTGATTTATCTTATTAGTGGGTTTCCATCCGTATTCTGCTAGATTGTGGAAAAACACTATATAGGAGTACAAAGAGGAGCTTTTTTAGGCCTTGCAGCGCTGTTCACGGCTGTTTGCAAGGTTTCTGAGTGAGTGCAGCTCATTCTGTAGTCTGTTCTGCAACCACAGCCGGTTGTAGACAGCTCAGTGTGCGTCACTGCCTCTTACTATTTTATTGTCCTTTATCAATTAGTGCTAACTGCTGCACATTTTGTCCTGATTTATCCTATTAGTGGGTTTCCATCCGTATCCTGCTAGATTGTGGAAAATCACTATATAGGAGTACATAGAGGAGCTTTTTTAGGCCTTGCAGCTCCGTTCACGGCTGTCTGCAAGGTCTCTGTGTGAGTTCAGCTCACGCTGTAGTCTGTTCTGCGAAAAAAAACAAAAAGTTAATAAAGTTCACCAAACACTCCACTTTACAGTTGTGTAGGCCACATTAGGTCATATTAAAGTCTCGTGCACACTTTATAAAATTTGTGTTTCTTATACCTGTTAGCAGCTGTTCAGGAATAAGCACACTAAGCCCCTAGTACTTTTCTGCCTATCTTTATCAGTCTACCAAGATGAAGAAGGCAGGCAGTAAGGCATGTGGTCGTGGGTGTGGAGTTTCTGCAGGGAGAGGACTTGGGGATTCTGTGCCTGCTGCGGGCACCGGTGACTCATCATCCCCCAGTTTTAGCAGGGAACATTCCTTCATGCATAGCTTTGTAGGAGCTCGCCGTACCCCACTGCTGCGTGACAAACAAATTGAAGCCGTTGTCGGATGGATGGCAGCTAACGAATCGACTTCAATTAGTGCCACATCCTCTCAGGCACAGAGCACTGAAGAGCACCCATCTTTCTCTTTACCACCTGCTAAATTGCCCATGCACTCAGAGAGCCCAGGACAAGAGCCATCTCTACTTCTTTTCTCTGAATCTCTTGGCTTGGAAAGAGGGGGCCAACCAAGCAGCATTCTAGAATCTGAAGAGGTAGTATGCAGTGATGCACAACAGCTTTGTCTCTCTGAATCTGAAGAGGCGGGTGGGCCAGTGCCTACGGTCACCACACCCCAGTACGCATCTGATGATGAGACTCAGGTGCCACTTTCTGGTGCGTACTGTGCTGCCAAGACTACTCAGGAGAAGCAATTGTTGGAAGAGTGTAGTTTAGATGATGAGATCCTTGACCCATTAAGGTGTGAGGTACAGGAAGGTGGTGGGAGCAGCTCTGAGGAAGAGATTCCCCGAAAGTCAAAAGAGGGAAAATTGTCAGCAACCTCAATACCACAAATATGTGGAAACATGTGTGGACCAAGCACGTGGTGGAGTTACAAAAACACACTGAAGACCTAGGCCAACCTACAGCGGCACCTACCACCTCTTCAGCTCGTGTTGTAACCTCTTCCTCCAGCTCACACACAGCTGGTTCGGCTTCCTCACAGGATCGCCATGGAAGAACCTCTGGCACTGTTGTACAGAGACCCAGTGTAATTCCACCCACAGCACCACGTTCCCTGTCATCCTCACACTCCCAGCCCAGTCTACAGCCATCGGTAGCACAGGCATGGGAGAAAAGCCGGCCATTCTCGGTAATCCACCCCCGAGCACAGGCTGTGAATGCTGGCATTGCAAAACTACTGTCCCTTGAAATGCTGTCATTCAGGCTGGTGGAGACTGACACCTTCCGTAACTTGATGGCATTGGCAGTCCCACAATACAATGTGCCCAGCCGCTTTTATTTCAGCAGGCAAGCCGTCCCTGCCCTGCAAAAGCATGTGAAGGGAAACATTAAACATGTGCTACTAAATGCCGTCAGTAGCAAGGTCCACCTCACTACCGATGCGTGGACCAGTCACCATGGACAGGGACGATACCTTTCCCGCACTGCCCATTGGGTAAATGTTGTGGAACCGGGTAGAGATCTGCGTGTGGCGCTGTACGTGTTCTGCCAACTCCAAGGATTGCAGGAATCCAGTCTGTACACATTGACTCCTCCTCATACTCCAGTTCCTCTGAATCAGTGCTGCAGGAGCCATCACAGTCCACCTCCACACGGACCCGTGAACGCTTACCTGTTACGACCGATATGAGCACAGCCGTGGCCAAATGTCAACAGGCCGTATTGAAATTAATTTCTTTGGGGAATCGAAGCGACGTGTGGTTTGTGCCATCTAATCTCCAGCCAGGCATGGTAGTGTGTGACAAAGGCCGAAATCTGGTGGCAGCTCTGGGCCTAGGCAACCTCACTCACATCCTATGTCTGGCACATGTGCTCAACTTGATTGTGCAGAGTTTTTTGAGGGACTATCCGGATCTTAATGCACTGCTGCACAAGGTCCGCCTAAAGTTTGCTCACTTGCGGCATTCCAGCATGGCAAGATTGCGCATTGCAGCTCTTCAGCGCCGATTCCACCTCCCGGAGCATCATATGTGACCTACCACCAGGTGGAATTCAACGTTACATATGTTGGAGCGGTTGTGTGAGCAGCAGCCAGCAGCAATGGAGTACCAGCTGCATCAGGCGCACAAAAGTTGCACTGCGCCCCGTTCAGACTTCACAACCACTGAGTGGGCCACTATGAAGGACATCTGCCAGGTTTTGCATGCCTTTGATGATTCCATGCGGATGGCGAGTGCAGATGATGCACTAGTCAGCATGACTATCCCCCTTATCTGCCTGCTTGAAAGAACACTGCAAGCGCTAAGGGAGGAGGCTGTGGAAGAGTTTGAGGATGAGGAGTCAGAAATGCGATCGGCTTCTGGACAGTTTGCACAACGTGGTTCCTCACAAAGGCCTAGGCAGGGGACACTTTGTGAGGAGGATGAGGAGGAGTCAATGGAGGAGGAAGACATCTTTCCAGAGGAGGGAGTTACACAATGCTCCAGTAGTCAGTATGTAGAGCGAGGGTGGGGTGATGCAGAGCAGGCATCGATCACGCCTCAAGCAGGGGACAGCGTTTCTAGGCCAGTTGACAGTCTGCAGCACATGGTTGCTTTCATGCTGCAGTGCCTGAGAAACGACCGCCGCCTCACCCACATTCGCAACACGGCTGATTATTCGGTGTACACCCTCCTAGATCCTCGCTACCTGGACAACTTACAAAGCCTCATAACACCGTTGAACCGGGAGCATCGGGATAGCCAACTCTATGGTGCCTGCAGTTTAGGTGTTTCCAATGTGGGCTGCGGGAACTGGAAATCAAGGCTGGTTCCGTAGTGCCAATAGGACAAGCTCCACCTGTAGGACTGTGGGTTTTCGGTAACTAAGGTCGGCTCGCGGCCTAGCAATTTTTTTTTACAGTGGACCTTCTGCTGCCTATCTGAGTTCCAGCACCATTAGCTGGTTCTTTGGAAGACAATCTTGAATAGGTCCCCCTGGTTCCAGTACCGTCAGCTGGTTCCAGGCAGAGCCTTTGGCTTAGGTGCCTCCTTCTGGGTATCTGAGATCCACCAATGTCTGGTGGTCCTTTGGTAGTGCTTTCTGGCACGGGTACCTCCTGCTTAGTAACCGGATTCCAGTACCGTCAGCTGGTCCTAGGTAGTTGCATTGGCTCTTGTACCTTCGGCTACCCATTCGGGTTCCAGTACCGTCAGCTGGTTCTCGGCAGTTCCTCAGCCTTCTTGTACCTTCTGCTACATTTCCAAGTTCAAGACCCTAAGGCTATGTTCACACATTGCGGTTTTTGCCACGGAACGGCGGCAATTTTGAAGCTGCGGGTCCGCAGCAGTTTCCATAGCGTTTACAGTAACATGTAAACCCTATGGAAACCGCAAACCGCTGTGCACATGCTGCGGGAAAAACCGCGTGGGATGCAGCGGTTTACAACCCGCAGCATGTCACTTCTCTGTGCAGAATCGCAGCGATTCTGCACCCATAGAAATGCATTGATCCGCTTACTTCCCACATGGGGCTGTGCACACCATGCGGGAAGTAAGCGGATAATGTGCGGGTGGTACCCGGGGTGGAGGAGAGGAGACTCTCCTCCAGGCCCCAGGAACCATATTTGAGTAAAAAAAAAAAAAATTAAATAAAAAATCATGATATAGTCACCCTCTGAAGTCTCAGCGCTGCCCGCGGCCGTCCGGACCTGCGGTGACGTCGCGGTCACATGACCGTGACGTCACGAAGGTCCTTCTCGCACAGCATCTTTGGAACCGGACCGCCGCCTGCAGCGCCGAGGAGATCGGGACGTGAGAGGGTGAGTATATCATTATTTTATTATTTTTAACATTACTATTGATGCTGCATATTGCTGCATATGCAGCATCAATAGTAGGGGTAAAATCCCGCAGCGGAACCCGCAGGACAAACCGCGATAAATCTGCAGGGATAACCGCAGCGGGTTTGCCCTGCAGATTTATCAAATCCGCTGCGGGAGAACCTGCAGAGACAGTACGCTATGTGTGAACATAGCCTAAAGATGATGACCCTGAAGACCACCCCGAAGAAGATGACGACCCCGGAGACAACAACCCTGAAGACAACCCCGATGAAGACGACGACCCCGGAGACGATGACCCTGGAGACGATGATCCTGGAGATGACGACCCTGGAGACGACGACCCTGAAGACCGAGAACCAGAAGAAAAAGAACCTGCAGAACAAAAAGCAGAAGAACATTAGGCATTAGACTAAAAATCAGAGCAAAGATATTATCTAAATTATAAACAGAAGAAAGCTAAGCAGTGTATGGGGGTGAGTCCGTTCCTCCTTGTGGTGCCCCTGGAAAAAACCTGCTGCTGCAGGCCAAACTGAACACGGACAAATCCTGTTGTAAATCTTTTGTGACAGGCAGAATGGAAGGTGTAATCTTCAATCTTTTATAGATAACAACTACAGGAATGGCTGTCACAAATAAGAATATGATGAAGAATATGAAGAACATGAAAAAGTAGAATATGAAGAAGAATAATAGTTAAATAAAAAGAATATGAAGAATGTAAAAAAAAGAATAATAGGAAGAAAGTGAAGAAGATGAATAAAGTGAAGGAGAAGTTGATGAAAAAGATGCTGCTGCTGAGGATGATGAAGAAGAAAGTGTGGGAGAAGTAAAAAAGGTGAAAAGCATGGATGTAGTGAAACATAAATATCTGACAAAATCTAAAAAATCTTAACATAGTCAATATCTTTGTAACTCCGAACATCTTAAAAAAATTAATTCCTGCTATTCCATTTGATTGGGCTAAACCTCTATGCCTTTAATGTCTCCTCCACCTCCCCCAATACATCCTACATTAATCTTAGTTGTTTGCCATCATGTAGAATTAACCTACAAGGAAAGAAAGGGTTTATTTTAATTCTGATATTTTTGTCCCATTGACTTGCATTGGTATTGGGTATCGGTATTGGATATTTTTTGGATATCGGCCGATAAAATCCAATACCGATATTTCCGATTATTGGAAGGTATCGCTCAAAACTAGTTGAGAACAATAAAGCCTAAAAATTATCAACGTAAATCACAACTAATACACCACGGAGATCTGGAGTTGGAATTATGCTCAAAATCAAAGTGGTAAATGAAGCTACAGGCTGATCCAACTTCACTGGAAATGCCTCAAGACAAGGAAATTATGCTCAGTAGTGTGTGTGGCCTCCACATGCCTGTATGACCTACCTACAATGCCTGGGCATGCTCCTGATGAGGTAGTGGATGGTCTCCTGAGGGATCTCCTCCCAGACCTGGACTAAAGCATCCGCCAACTCCGGGATAGTCTGTGGTGCAACGTGACGTTGGATGGTGTGACACATGATGTCCCAGACGTGTTCAATCGGATTCAGTTCTGGGGAACAGGCGGGCCATTCTATAGCTTCAATGACTTCATCTTGCAGAAACTGCTGACACACTCCAGTCACATGAGGACTGGCATTGTCCTGCATTAGGAGGAACCCAGGGCAAACCGCACCAGCATATGGTCTCACAAAGGGTCTGAGGATCTCATCTTGATACCTAATGGCAGTCAGGCTACCTTTGGCGAGCACATGGAGGGCTGTGCGGCCCTCCAAAGAAATGCCACCCCACACCATTACTGACCCACTGCCAAACCGGTCATGCTGAAGGATGTTGCAGGCAGCAGATCGCTCTCCATGGCATCTCCAGACTCTGTCACATTTGTCACATGTGCTCAGTGTGAACCTGCTTTCAACTGTGAAGAGCACAGGGCACCAGTGGCGAATTTGCCAATCCTGGTGTTCTGTGGCAAATGCCAAGCATCTTGCACGGTGTTGGGCTGTGTTTACAACCCCATCTGTGGACGTTGGGCACTCAGACCATCCTCATGGAGTCAGTTTCTAACCGTTTGTGTAGACACATGAACATTTGTGGCCTGCTGGAGGTCATTTTGCAGGGCTCTGGCAGTGCACCTCATGTTTCTCCTTGCACAAAGGCTGAGGTAGCGGTCCTGCTGCTGGGTTGTTGCCCTCCTACGGCCTCCTCCATGTCTCCTGGTGTACTGGCCTGTCTCTTCCTGTCTCTGGACACTACGTTGAGAGACACAGCAAACCTTCTTGCCACAGCTCGCATTGATGTGCATTTGATTTAGTTGGAGTTATATTCTGTTGTTTAAGTGTTCCCTTTATTTTTTTGAGCAGTGTATATATACAGTATAGTAGATAAGATATAATAAAAGCTGGCAATTCAGCAGCCATATACAGCAAAACACAACAGGACTCGACAGGATAGAATAGATGGATTACAAACGGGACCCCCAAAAAATGATGTATGGTCCCCCTATAATAATAAGCAGCAAAGGCTAGGCAGACAGCTGCAAGCTGATATTAATAGCCTAGGAAGGGGCCATAAATACTGCCCCCCCCCAGGCTAAATACATCAGCCATCCCAGAAAAGGCGCATCGATATGTGCAAATTCTGGCATTTAGCCTTTCTCTTCCCACTTACCCTGTAGCGGTGGCAAGTGGGGTGATAGTAGGGGTAGTAGACGTCACCTTTGTATTTTCAGGTGACATCAAGCCCCAAGGTTAGTAATTGAGAGCATTTATAAGCCATATTGCATAAAAACAAACACCCAGAAAGTACTTTAATTGAAAGAATGACACAAACTTTAATAAATCTTAATTAAACCATACTTACTGCATCGTCCATTCCAGAGACGCCATTGTCTCCTGCAAAAGAGTTAAAATAAGAAAGAACAATATTCCTCACCTTTCTACATGGAAGATGATAATCCATTTTCCCCATTGTGGGTCTAGCTCTGCTACATCTAGATGGCAGGCTGCATGGTTGCATGATGCGACCAAACAGCCTGCCAACCAGCAAAGACATCGAGCAGCTTGTGCTCAGTGTCTCTCTGTGAACTCCTATTACATATCTGAATGCACCACAAGCTTGAGAAAGTTCTCATGCTCACGGTGCCATCAGAAAGATCCTGGGAGTTTGCAGCCAATAAACTCAGTTCATCTATCTGACGTCAGCGCGAGCGCAGTGGAATGTTTTTTCACCACACTTGCTCTGACATCAGTCATGTGAAGTCAATTCTTTCTATGGTCCCTAGTCACCCCAGTTGGAAATATGTTGTGACATGATTACCCAGGTTAGGAGCCCACTGAAATGTGTCCCCTCATACTCCCACACCACCACTGTGCTTTAGCCCTAGCTATGCTTCTGTGATAAACCATTGTATGGAAACCACTAAGTGGTTAAACAGGATCATTGCTCTTTTTGTTTTTCTTTCTGTTATAAGCCCTTTGCACCACATTGATGCATGAACCATGAATGATCAACAAAGGCTTGTAAAATGGCTTTCTCAGCTCTATCTAAAAGGCATTAAGCTGATCAGAAGAGAGGATGGAAGCTGTGAGGATCATTATGATAAGCATTATCCAGAACACTTCGCTAAACACCTTCAGGCAGAGAAATAAGACCTTCATCACACTCTCATAACTACAAGCTTGTACAATGAACTTAATTAGCATAGTCTGAAATTGCATGAGTACATTATTTGCATGACTTTATCCAAGTACATCCATTTTTCAGTCCACCAAAGAACAGTACAATATGTAAAAAATGATTTTTTAAGAGCTAAATTATTGTTAAATGAATACTTTGATTAATTACATTACACTTTATTTAGCCAATAAATGAAATGATATCTTTGGATAAAGACTATTGGTGGAGTTTATTAAGACCAGCATTTCATATACATTACTTTTCACCTTGTGAGGTGCATCCTAGAAGCCCACAGTCTGAATGAATTGTTGTTTTGCTGCATGGATAGGTGACATTGGTCCTACTGGAAAAACAGAAGTTTAAGAGACTGGATGGTAACTGAGGTGTTTACTAGGAGTCAAAGTTCCCTAGGAAGCCATAGACCCAACACAGGGAGACTGATGAGGCAGAGTTGAGATAGCAGCACAACAGACCAGACTAGCAATGCTGTTGTGTTAGAAATGGAAAGAAGATCAGCAGAATAAAGTGAGGTAGCATAGCCAAGCAATGCAGCAGAGGTTAGTCAATCAGGATACCAGCAATTATGGTGTAAAGTAGAGCTGAATCATCCAGGAAAATCACAAAGGGTATGCAGCAGTGTCCAGCAGGCAGAGATAAGCTGACTTGGTCAGGAGGCTCATAATGAGGATGTAGCAGAGCAACAGTGCATTTGCAGAGTGGAGGATGTAACAGAGTCTATGTAGAGTGGGGCTGAATTTAAAAAGGTAACTCATAATGAGGATGTAACATAACCCATTGGGTGAAGCAAAGCTGGGATGGTCAGGAGACTCTCATTTAGGCTACAGGAGAGCTGGCATGCAAAATAGTGGCATGATAGCAGCTACATGAATACTCTGGTGGCATTCAGTTGCCTAAAACATTACCATAGTAACCTGAGAAACTGAGGAAAATGGGGAAGATGGCAGTAGGAGAAAGACGAAGAGCCTTGCACTGAAGCCAAGTAAATAAACTGTAAGTAAACAGTATCCCCCTTTAACCTCTTCACCCGCCAAGGAGGTTTGCATGTTAATAACCAGGCCAATTTTTTACACAATTCTGACCACTGTCACTTTATATCAGAGATATATGTCACACAAAATAGTTAATAAATAACATTTCAAACATGTCAACTTTACATCAGCACAACTTTTGAAACATTTTTTTTGTTAGGAAGTTTTAAGGGTTAAATGTTGATCAGCGATTTAACATTTTTCCAACAATTTTTTTTAGGGACCAATTCACATTTGAAGTGACTTTGAAGGGTTGCAGTGCAGCAGTGTCCACACTGTGCAGTGATGAGGCAGTGACCCAGGAAAAGTTCAAAGTAAAGTCTCTTTAATATTCAGCATACTCACAAACAGAACGTAACTCAGATCCTCCGGATCGCAGCCAGGAAAACAAAGATAGTCGATGACCGGTTGCCGAGGGCGACTGCACCGCCATGTACGCTGAGAGTGCCAGGCTTTTTGGCTCCGCTTGGTCCTGTTTTGCCTCATCTAATCCAATAGGCAAGACAACATACTAAGGACCCCCTGGAGTGATAAAAGCTGTCTTTTCTTTTGCTGATTCCATTAACAGGACCTGCCAGTAACCTTTGGTGCGATTGAGTGTGATGAAATACTGGGCTACCCCAAGTCTCTCAGTTAGCTTTTCCACCCAGGTCATTGGATAAAGGTCAAATTTAGATACCTCATTCAACTTCCCGAAGTCATTACAAAAATGTAAAGACCAGTCTTGCTGTGGAATCAGCATAATGGCGCTAGCCCACTCACTCCAAGATTGCTGAATGACTCTTAACTGGAGCATTTGTTTCACTTCAGCCACGATGGCTTGCCTCCAGGCTTCTGGCACTCGGTAAAGCTTCATCCATACCCTTAGACAGGGCTCGGTGACTATGTCATGATGGATCACCGAGGTCCACCCAGGCAGCTCTGAGAATATGCCTGCATTCTGTTGTACCAGAGCTCATGCCTCCCATCACTGCTGTTTGGTGAGCATGTCATTTTAACCTGACCCCTGGACGTGTCCTTGGCCAGTGCCAGTTGCCTCTGTGACCAAACATTCCTGGTCCTTCCAGGCTTTTAGCAGGTTGACATAATATAATTGCTCCTCATTTTGGTACACCTTATAATTTACTTCTCCTACCTTACCCCATATCTCATATGGCCCTTGCAACTTGGCCATGAGCTTACACTCTGAGGTGGGCACTAGCACCAACACCCGGTCCCCTTCTTTATAGGTCCTGACCATGGCTCTTTTATTGTATGTGCAGCTCTGAGCAGCCTGGGCATCAATCAGATGCTCCTTTACTATGGGCCGTACAACCGCAATCTGGTCCTGCATGCTTTCCATGTGCTCAATTACACTTTGATGAGGAGTGGGCTCCTGTTCCCATGTCTCCTTAGCTACATCGAGCAGTCACCTCGGATGCCTGCCATACAAGAGCTCAAAAGGGAAACAATCTGTGGAAGCCAGTGGTACCTCAAGAATAGCAAACATCAGATGGGGCAACAATAAGTCCCAATCCCTCCCATCCTTGGAAACCACCTTTTTGAGCATGGTTTTGAGGGTCTCATTAAACCTCTCCACCAACTCGTCGATTTGTGGGTGGTGCACAGACGTATGTAGCTATTTAATCCGGAGCAGCTTACATAGCTCCATGGTCACCTTGGACATAAAATTAGTCCCCTGATCTGTAAGGATCTCCTTTGGGAGCCCAAGGCAACAAAACATTGCAAACAGCTCGGGGGCGATTAGCTTGGCCGAGGTGTGGCGAAGTGGTATCGTTTCTGGGTACTGCATTGCGTAATCATCTATGACCAGACTATGTTCGTGACCCCATGTGGATTTCACTATAGTGCCTACCAGATCCATTGCTATCCACTCAAATGGTACCTCTATGATGGACTCCAGTAGTTTGCGGTTGGTGAGGATAGTTGGCACTCTAGACACGTGTTACAGTACCTCTGGACCTCCACGTAGACCCCAAGCCATAAAAAACACTGCCGAATGCTTTCCTGCTTCTTTTTGGCCCCCAAGTGCCCTGTCAACATGTGGGTGTGAGCCATGTCAAGCACCACCTGACGGTAGGATTTCGTCACCACCAGCTGTTTCACCACTTCATCCCGGACTTTATCCATCCGGTATAACAGCTCCTGGTGCTTAGCCATGTGGGGAAAAATGGTCTCAGCACCAGATTTCTAAGCTACGCCATTCATTTTAATCACCCTTCTTCGTGGCTGGGCCAGGGTGGGATCCTTGAGCTGAGCTGTCCAAATTTACCAGGGGACACCTCCAGCCTCCGTCTGGTACCCATTGAAGAGTGCCTGGCACAGTTGAGGTTTGCTGCTGGCAGTGCTGGTGGTGGCAGTGCAGATTGGCTGGGCATATATAGATGTACAGCAAATATACCCACAGTCCATGGGTTCAGCTGTCAGAGGGCAGTTGGCAGCCATATGTCCGGGCCCTTGGCACCGCCAACACGTAATATCTGCACCATGAAGGAACCTTGGGGACGATTTAGGGGACACGAGTCTGTTGTCACTCTCCTTTTAAGCTAACCTCTCAATACATGCTTGGGCCGGATTGGCCCCAGTGGAGGGTCATGAACTTTTCCCAGGCTCCTGAGCTGGCGAGGCCTTACGTGACAACCAAAGTGGAGCAGTGTCCTGTATAAAGTCCTGAGTGTCTATATAATGCTCAATGAGACCTACCACCTGGTCCAGAGTGCCTGTGTCCCCTTGTCCCACTCAACGCTGTATGTCTGCTGGCAGAGCCCTCACCAGCCAGTCGACCACCACCCTCTCTGCCATCTAGAAAGGATTTAAGGTCTCAGGCTGTAGCCATTTTTTAACTCGCTGCAGCAAATCATATGCCTGAAACCTGATGAGGCAAGACTCCACAAAAGACTACTGGAATACCCATTGAGCCCGCACATAGGTATTGACCCCCAGTCAGGCAAGGATCTCACCTTTCAGCTTCCCATAGTCCAGGGCATCATCCCAACTGAGGTCCAAGTAGGCCTTCTGGGCATCTCCTGTCAGGAAGGGGGGCCACATCTTCCGCCCACTGGGTCATCGGCAATCTCTCCCACTCTGCTGTGCGCTCGAAGATGGTGATGAAGGTCTCCATGTCATCCTCAGGACCCATCTTCCTCAGTGCTGAGCAGACTTTATACCGGGCCTCTGACGTAACGTGGCTGGTGGTGGAGCCACCTCTCGCATAGCCACGATTTGCTGAATCAACAGTTTATTTCTCTACTCCTACTGTTGCTGCTGCTCCAGCTGCTGCCGCTGCTGAGGACCAACTGCTTCAAATGATCCTCCATCTTGTCAGCTGGCTTTAGTTGTAGCATTGCAGGCCTAATCACTGACATACAGCACGCTTTGGGGTATGTCTCAGTTCACACCGCTCCGCATTCTCCAACCATATGTCGTACAATAGTAAAGTCTCTTTTAATATTCAGCGTGTTCACAAACAGAACATAACTCAGATCCTCCAGATCACAGCCGGGAAAACAAAGATAGTCCGTGACCGGTTGCCGTGGGCGACTGCACTGACATGCACGCTGATGGTGCCAGGCTTTTGGCTCCGCTTGGCCCTGTTTTTCCTCACACAGGTAGTGTTCTTCAGAACTGACTGCTCTGTCTGCTTGCAAGACCAAAATTGACACACCCAACCCTCTGCTGCAAGGCTTCTTACAATAACCTGTGGCCGTAGGCCACATGGAAAACTTGACCCATGGGAGGAAACAGACCAACCTCACGACCTTCCTGTAGTCCATTTCAAAAATAAAAGCCCATGACAGGTTTTCCTAAATCTGTCTTGAACAAATAGCTTGCACAAAGCCAACACACTTTTATTTGCATTGCAACCACAGCATACCAGTGACTGCAATGCACTCCCACGGCCTTCATATGCTTTTTTGTACATCCTTAGGGACACATAGCGACTCTTGCATATAACACCGGTAACGGCCTCACAGGGTCTGTAGCATAAAAAATACCCCAAAGTGACAGCATTCTAACAACTGCATCCCTCAAAGTGCTTAAAACAACATTCAAGAAGTTTACTTACTTTTACGTTGCTTCACGGAAATTTTTGGAATGTGGAAAAAAATGAACATCTAACTTTTTTCACAAAATTTTTTATTTAGACACCAATTTTTTTAATTTCCACATGGGTAACAGGAAAAAATGGACCCCAAAATTTGTTGTACAATTTCTCCTGATCATTCTGATACCCCATATGTGGGGGAAAACCACACAGCAGAGCTCAGAAGGGAAGGAGCGCCATTTGACCTTTTGAATGCAAACTTTGCTGGAACAATTAGATGACACCATTTCACATTTGTAGAACACCTGATGTGCCTAAACATTAAAAATTCCCCACAAGTGACACCATTTTGGAAACTAGATCCCTCATGGAACTCATCTAGATAGTGCTGAGCACATTGAACCCGCAGGTGCTTCATAGAAGTTTATAACGTTGAGCCGTGAAGATAAAAAAATTACATTTTTCCCGCAAAAATGTAGTGTATTTAGCCCCACATTTTGCATTTTCATAAGAGTAACAGGAGCAATTACACCATACAATATATTGTTCATTTTCTCCTGAGTATGCTGATACCTCATATGTGGGAGAAAGCTACTGTTTGGGCGCATGGTAGGGCTTGGAATGGAAGAAGCATCATTTGACTTTTTGAATGAAAAAATTTGCTGGAATCATTAGCGAACGCCATGTCCCGTTTATAGTCCTGATGTGCCTAAACGGTGGAAAACCCCCACAAGTGACCTCATTTTGGAAACTAGACTGCTCAAGGAATGTATTAAGATATGTGGTGAGCACTTTGAACCTCTAGATGTTTCATAGAAGTTTATAACATTGAATTGTGAAAATAAAAAAATCACATTTTCCCCACAAATTTTTTTTAACCTGATTTTTTTTTATTTTCACAAGGTTAACGGGAAAAATTGCACCATAAAATTTGTTGTGCAATTTCTCCTGATAACGTCAATGCCCCATATGTGGGGGAATATTATTTTTGAGGCACAATGCAACACTCAGAAGGGACAAAGCGCCATATTGGAATTCACATCTTGCTGGAATCATTTGAGGGTGCCATGTCACATTGAGGTGCCAGAGCAACAGTAACCCTCCATATGTGTACTCATTTTGCAAACTACACTTCCCAATAAATTCATCTAAGGGTGCAGTGATCATATTAATACTACATGTGCCTCACAAAATTTTATACCATTGAGCGGTGAAGAAAGAAAAAATTACATTTTTACCATTAAAATTTGGTTTTAGCCCCAAGTTTTGAATTTTTCTCATGGCTAATTGGAAATGTTTTTACAATAAACTTAGGACAATCAATTTTTTCCTGAGAATACCAGTACCCTACATGTAATCGGAAAATATTTTTCAGGCACAGTGCAAAGCTCATAAGTGATAGCGCACCATAATATAATTCAGATTTTGCTGATATGGTTTGTGCATGCCATGTCCCACTGTGAGAGCCACTGAGTTGCCAGAACAGCCTAAACTCCCACAAGTGACCCCATTTTACAAAGAAAACCTCTCAATGAATTAATATAGGGGTGCAGTGATCACATTGACATCACAGGAATGTCACAGAATTTTATATCATTGAGCATTAAAGAAAAAATTATTTAATTTTTACAACCCAAATTTTGTTTTAGCCTCAGATTTTATAATTTCACCTGAGAAGTGTGTAAAAATGGTACCACAATTTGTCCCATAATTTCTATTGAATGTAGCAATGCCCTATATGTGGCTGTACAGTACTACTTAGCCAAACCGAGAGACTTGGTATTATCTCTCTCTCAAGTAACCCCATTTTGGAAATTATACCCCTTTGGGAATTTATCTACAGGTGTAGTGATGATTTTGACACCATGGGTGTGTTCCAGAAACAAGCAGCAATGAATGTTGCCGAGTGAAAATTGCAAACTGCTATACATATACAGTGGGTATGGAAAGTATTCAGACCCCTTTAAAGGGAACCTGTCACCTGAATTTGGCGGGACTGGTTTTGGGTCATATAGGCGGAGTTTTCGGGTGTTTGATTCACCCTTTCCTTACTCGCTGGCTGCATGCTGGCCGCAATATTGGATTGAAGTTCATTCTCTGTCCTCCGTAGTACACGCCTGCTCATGTGTGCTCTCATATGTCTTGCACTGAGGAGAGGCTTCTGTCTGGCCACTCTGCCATAAAGGCCTGACTGGTGGAATGCTGCAGTGAAAGTTGACTTTGTGGATCTTTCTCATTTCTCCCTACTGCATCTCTGGAGCTCAGCCACAGTGATCTTGGGGTTCTTCTTTTTGGCTGGACAGCCAGGACCAGAAAGTCTTCTGGTGGTCCCAAACTTCATTCAGTTAAGGCAGTGTTCCCCAACTCCGGTCCTCAAGAGCCACCAACAGGTCATGTTTTGAGGATTTCCTTAGTATTGCGCAGGTCATTGCATGCTTGCCTGTCCAGGTAATGCAATTATCACCTGTGCAATACTAATGAAATCCTGAAAACATGACCTGTTGGTGGCTCTTGAGGACCGGACTTGGGGAACACTGAGTTAAGGATTATGGAGGCCACTATGCTCTTAGGAACCTTGAGTACTGCAGAAATCTTTTTGTAACCTTGGCCAAATCCGTGCCTTGCCAAAATTCTGTCTATGACCTCCTTGACAAGTTCCTTTGACTTCATGATTCTCATTTGGTCTGACATGCACTGTGAGCTGTGAGGTCTTATATAGACAGGTGTGTGCCTTTCCAAATCACGTCCTATCAGTTTAATTAAACTCAGCCGGACTCCAATGAAGTAGAACCATCTCAAGGAGGATCACACGGAAATGGACAGCATGTGACCTAAATATGAGTGTATGAGCAAAGGGTCTAAATAATAATGACTTTGGGATATTTCAGTTTTTCTTTTTTAATAAATATGCAAAAATTTCTACATTCATGGGTTTTTTTCAGTCAAGATGGGGTGCAGAGTGTACATTAATGAGAAAAAAATGAACTTTTTTGAATTTACCAAATGGCTACAATGAAACAAAGAGTGAAAAATTTAAAGGGGTCTGAATTCTTTCCGTTCCCACTGTATGCAGTATATCTGCTATACTTCCGTTAACAGATGACGAACCTAGAGTGGGGACTTGCTTTTTTTGTGGATTGAGTTGAATCTTTTGTTAGGAACATTTTACATAATATTTGGGATCACATTTATACAACCCTCTACACTGAGCAGGGTTTCTATCTAGTGGGTTTTCTAAGGTGAGCATCGGGAAACTGTGTCCTATGGGACTTTTGCACAAGCCTAAAGAAACAGACATCGCTGGATCATGGGCCAGACGGCATCCACAGTGCCTCCATCTGCCTCATTATAGGGAATATTCCGACAGGAGTTCCATCTGAATCACGTATTTCAGAGATTTACACGGAAATCCTGAGATACGCGTTCATCGCAGAGTTTAGGATAATTGTGCACCTAACCTTACTGATTTCTTTGGGAGGTAGAATGAACAGCAGATGAAAAATGTATTTTTATGCTATTTCTCGTGTAGTATAAGAGCTATGGAGGCTGTATTATTTGAGTTGGTGCGATTACTGTGATATCAGATTTATAAAGTTTTTTTATGGTTGGCTGCTGTCATATGCAAATTGCCTCTTCAGATAGAAGGAGGACTTGAACTCTATAGCACCACCTATTGGAAGCAGTAATCCTACTTCAAAACTTAAGTGGTAGATTGTTTCCCCCATAGATAGATTGTGTATGTTCTGACTTCTGTTACATCATTTGGGTGTAAATTATTCATACCTATTTGCTTCACAATATATTCATCTTCTTCAAGGCGTCGGAATATAATGTTGTAAAAGTGAAAGCAAGCCAGTGAAGTGTATGTTAATAGAAATGTGAAAGTAATTGTCATCTTTACTATTTCTCCATTGCGTGTTCGGCTAACCACCTCACATCTCCATCAATACCACGTGCTTTTTCTATAAATTCATCATGCTGGTAAAGTAGAGGTGAGATTAGGATCTACATAAAATCTGTGGACTGTAGTCAACATGACACTTTGACAAGACCCAGTGGGGTCTAGCTATCAATTTGACATAGTTTGTGCATAGATGAACAGAGTTACGAGCCAAATTTTTTTTATTCAATAACATGTTCGATGGATTGTCTAGTGGAAACACCCATATAGTAAAAGTTGCATCTACGACCACCACACTCTCCGATCGACACCTCTTGCAATACAGCCAAAATGTTAAAATCTATAGCTTCTGTTCTAGAAAAAGCAGGGGCTACTTTTTACATCTTCGATTCCTCGTCAAGCAAGTTCAGAATTAGTAGGTGATGGATTGTCAGAATCCGGCCCAGGAGCACAAGGCTTCAGTAGTTGCGAGTCCTGGCCCTGTGCTCTTCCACGTGGTCTTGCTCTGGCTCTTCCAGTCATGATTTAATCTAAAAGATTTTGCCTTCTTAATACAGAGACAGAGTGCAACACCGCCCAAGCACTCACCTTCTGCTCCTCAGGCTTTCTATTTGCGCAGTAACTGGATCTAGGCAGAGGATGTAGATGGTTGTAGTAGCTGGAGCATTTAAGACAAAGTCCTGAAGCAGCCATAACAACTTGAAACAGAAGTATTTTTAACAAGATACCACAGTGTTAAAAATGTGGCCTGTGTTTTTATTTAGCCCACAAAAATAGTGTCTAGAAATAGGGTCACAGACAGCAAAGACACTGGAATGTCAGCCTGAATTGCCGCAATTTGCAGGCCACAAATAGCTCAGCCATCTGACAGCGATACCAGACTGTTTAATTCATGGCTTATATATTTTAATTATTTACCCCAAACTTGTGTTTTGAGCGAGGGTAACACACAGCAAAAAAAGCTAAATGGAAACTCAAAAGCACACTTTGTAGCCCACAGAAAATATGAGTCGTGTTACAGAGATACCAGACCTCTCAGTATATGGCCTTTTTTTATTTTTGAATCAAAAATACTGTACACTAGACCTATGGTAGCAGACATAAAAAAAATTGAATTTAGGTCTGAAAAGCAACTATTTGTACAGCACAGATAGACCAGAAGTCAGACGGAGATACCACACTCTTAAATATGTGGGCTCTATTTTTTAGAAATTTAAAAACAACAAAATACTGTAAATATCAAGAGTAGCATACCAAAAACTGGAATGTATGCTTGAAAAGCCAAGATTTGAAGATGACAGGTAGACCAGACATGTGACTGAGATAACAGACTGTTTCAATATGTGGGCTGTATTTTTCACAATTTTAAAAACAACAAAATACTGTATACACCAAGGGTAGCAGATCAAAAAATGCAATGTATGCCTGAAAAGCCAAGATGTGAAGACCACTGATAGACCGGGAATGTGACTGAGATAACAGACTGTTTCAATATGTGAGCTGTAGTTTTTAGAAATTTAAAAACAACAAAATACTGTATACACCAAGGGTAGCATAACAAAAACTGGAATGTCTGCCTGAAAAGCCAAGATTTGAAGACCACAGATAGACCGGACATGTGACTGAGATAACAGACTGTTTCAATATGCGGGCTGTATTTTTTTAGAAATTTAAAAACAACAAAATACTGTATACACCAAGGGTAGCAGACCAAAAAATGGAATGTATGCCTGAAAATTCAAGATTTTCAGACGACAGATAGACCAGACGGGTTACTGAGATAACTGTTTCAATATGTGGCTTGTATTTTTCACAATTTAAAAAAAAAACACAAAATACTGTATGCACCAAGGGTAGAAGACCAAAAACTGCAATGTATGCCTAAAAAGCCAAGATTTGAAGGCTACAGATAGACCAGACGTGTTATTGTGATAACAGACTATTTCAATATGTGGGCTGTATTTTTTAGAAATTTAAAAACATCAAAATACTGTTTACACCAAGGGTAGAAGACCAAAAACTGGAATGTATGCCTGAAAAGCCAAGATTTCAAGACCACAGATAGACCAGATGTCTGACTGAGATAACAGACTGTTTCAATATGAGGGCTGTATTTTTTAGAAATTTAAAAACAACAAAATACTGTTTACAGCAAGGTAGAAGACCAAAAACAGGAATGTATGCCCAAAAAGCCAAGATTTACAGACCACAGATAGACCAGACGTCTGACTTAGATAACAGACTTTCAATATGTGGCCTGTATTTTGCAAAAAAAAAATTAAAACAAAAATTTTTGTATACAGCATGGGTAGCAGGCAAAAAATGCAAGCCTGCAAAGCAAGAATTTTGACACCACACATACACCTTGTATCTGATGGAGATAACAGACTGATCTAAATGTGGCCTTGATTTTTTTGGGACCACCAAAATTGTGTCAATAAGTAGGCTATGACACTAATATAAAAAATTTGGAGTATTAAAATTGTACAATATTTAGCGCAATGATATGCAATGCGTGTGGCATACAAATCACAGTGCTAAATATAAGAACTGTAGCTAAATATTTTTTGTCAGCTAAAGATTTTTTTATCACAAAAATGTTCTCCAAAAATGTTGTAAGACACTCCAAAAGAAAATATAGCACACCAAAAAAAGGCCAGGATTTTATGCGCACTCACATCTGATGCCTGGGACAAAATCAACCATTTTAAATTGTTAGATTTTAATGCTCTTGTACTAAAATTTCCTGGCTGTAGTCTGCATTGTGACCAAGCAAATAAATGTAGAAAAAAATGGGCTCTGGATCGCTTTGTACTAAAATTAGCAGATATAAGGTGGCCTAAAAAAAAAATCATGTAGAAAAAAAATGGGGCTCTGGATTGCTTTGTACTAAAATTAGCAGATATAAGGTGGCCAAAAAAAAAATCATGGCCACGGATACCTGCAGCTAGGTATATATAAAATAAGCAGCAGACAGTAATGGAGCCTTTTGATGTATGCAGGGAGATCTATAGACTCACATACAGTGGCTGCATGCCTTGCAGTGATGTGGATATGTGCACAAAGAGTCCCCTGCCTACCTAGCGCAATGATCTATATACCCTGAAATAGCCCTAAAAAGTACTGTTTGTTTATCAGGATTTGTGGATTGATCACTAGTAGACCCACACTAACTAATAAAAGAACAAATATGACCCTATCTCAGAGGTAGCTCTCCCTACACTAAAGGTACCTTCACACTGAGCAACTTTAGAACGATAACAATAGTGATCCGTGACGTTGCAGCATCCTGGATAGCGATATCGTTGTGTTTGACATGCAGCAGCGATCAGGATCCTGCTGTGACATCGCTGGTCGGAGCTAGAAGGCCAGAACTTTATTTCGTCGCTGGATCACCTGCTGACATCGCTGAATCGGCGTGTGTGACACCGATCCAGCGATGTCTTCACTTGTAACCAGGGTAACCAGGGCCGCGCTTAGTAACCCAATGTTTACCCTGGTTACCATTGTAAATGTAAAAAAAAAAAAACACTACATACTTACATTCTGGCGTCAGCTTCCCTGCACTGTGTCAGCGCCGGCCGGCCGTAAAGCAAAGCACAGCGGTGACGTCACCACTCTGCTTTACGGCCGGCCGGCACTGACACAGTGCAGGGAAGCTGACGCCGGGGGACGCGACAGACACCGGAATGTAAGTATGTAGTGTTTTTTTTTTTTTAGATTTACAATGGTAACGAGGGGAAAACATCGGGTTACTAAACGCGGCCCTGCGCTTAGTAACCCAATGTTTACCCTGGATACCTGGGGACTTCGGCATCGTTGGTCGCTGGAGAGCTGTCTGTGTGACAGCTCTCCAGCGACCACACAACGACTAAACAGCGACGCTGCAGCGATCAGCATCGTTGTCTATATCGCTGTTGCGTCGCTTAATGTGACAGTACCTTAACTGAGTCAGGAGCAGAATGCGCCCAGCAGGGTGGCGTCAGGTTTCTTATAGGCCTGATGCCACTGTGTGGCCAGTCAATCACTCTAATAACATAACAAAGATGGCTGCGGTATTACAGTGCATGGCAGACAATCCCTGCATGTTCATTGGCATTGTAAAGAACGAAAAATTGCAGGGCGTAGTTACAAGCTCCTGCCTAATAATTCCGGAAATGTTCATTGCTCGCCGAGTACACCGAGCACAGTGATACTCGGGCAAGTACAGAGTAGTGACAAGCACATTCGTTCATCAGTGATCACTAGCAGTGGATGATGAGATGTGGAGGAAGGCCTCATTAAAAACTAGGCCCAATGTTAAGGAGTGGGTCTCCTAGACTTGTAATGACCATACACTAAGTGCATGGACTGACAAACATTTCCCCATGGGGGGTACATTTTTAATAAATTACTTATGGGGATCATAAACACCCTTGCCCAAAAAGTGAATGGCTGTAGCAGAACAGAACACGTTCATCATGGTGTTCTAGTGGCGGAGAATGATGATATGTGGAGGAAGGCATTATTAAAAACTAGGCCCAATTTAAAGGAGCATGTTTTCTAGACTTTCTAATGCCCATACACTAAGTGCATGGGCTGACAAACATTTCCCCAAGGGGGTGCATTTTAAAAACATTATTTATGGGGATCATAGACACCCTTGCCTAAAAATGTAATGCCTGTAGCAGCACAGAACACGTTCACCATGGTGTTCTAGTGGTGGAGAATGAGGATATGTGGAGGAAGGCATTATTAAAAACTAGGCCCAATGTTTAGGAGCATGTCTCCTAGACTTGTAATGCCCATACACTAAGTGCATGGGCTGACAAACATTCCCCCATGGGGGGCACATTTTTACAAAATTATTTATGGGTCACATTGACACCCTTGCCAAAAAATGGACTGGCTGTAGCAGCACAGAGCATGTTAACCCTGGTGATCTAGTGGTGGGGAATGGTGACACATTGATGAAGGCCTAATTTAAAACTAGGCCCAATGTGAAGGAGCAGATCTCCTAGACTTGTAATGCCCATACACGAAGTACATGGGCTGACAAACATTTCCCGTGGGGTGGTAGATTTAAAAAAATTATTTATGGGCATCATAATAATAATAATCTTTATTTTTATATAGCGCTAACATATTCCGCAGCGCTTTACAGTTTTTGCACACATTATCATCCCCGATGGGGCTCACAATCTAAATTCCCTATCAGTAAGTCTTTGGAATGTGGGAGGAAACCGGAGTGCCCGGAGGAAACCCACGCAAACACGGAGAGAACATACAACTCTTTGCAGATGTTGTCCTGGGTGGGATTAGAACCCAGGACTCCAGCGCTGCAAGGCTGCTGTGCTAACCACTGCGCCACCGTGCTGCCCGTGCATCATAGACACCTTTGCACAAAAAATGAGTGACTTTTGCATTACGGAATGCATTCACCCTGGTGATCGTACGTTTGTGGATGTCGAGGAAGAGGACAAGGAGGAGGATAAAACCAAACAGACCAAATCAGGAATTGTATACCCATGTGTGGTTGTGAATAGCTGCATGAGAATACACCTCCACAAAAAGGTTCCCGCCATTGTCACACACGACCATGCCTGGCTGTAGGTTCAGAGGTGTAATCCAAATATCTGACTGCTCTTTCAGCGCCATCCACAACTCTAAAGCAAATTAGCTTCAGCACAGCCTGTTGCAGCTTGGCTGAGGCAGTGCTGCAGTGCTTCCAGCTTCTGACTAATGTGTTTATTTCAGAGATGGAGGCTGAAGAGGAGGAGGTGCAGGAACTGTAGACAGTGTGGGCAACCCTGATTGATGTAAGACCCGCAATCCTCAGCATGGGGAGGATGTCTTCCATCCCAAGGTCCAACTGGGTCCTGGTTTCCACTATGTTAACCCAGTGTGCCATCAGTGAGATGTACCATCCCTGCCCACAAGCACTTGTCCACGTGTCCGTGGTTAGGTGGACTTTCCCAGTAACAGCATTGTTGAGGGCATGGGTAATGTTGTGGGACACGTGCTGGTGTTATGCCGGTACCGCACACCGGAAGAGATGGTGGCAACTGGGGACCAAGTACCTTGGGACATCCTGCGCCATCAGGTTGCGGAAAGCTTCCATCTCAGTGAGCCTAAAAGGCAACATTTCGAGCGTAAGAGACAAAGTGAGAATTTAGAACTGTGGTCTGTGGGGTGTTGGCTGGTTATTTCCGCTTGCGTTCCAATGACTGGGGTAAAAACAACTGAAGGCTGTGCTGGTACAATGACTTGGATGGGCTTGATGATGGTGCTGGTTGACTGTGGGCATCAACAGGTGCAGGGCCTAAGGCATCTTCACAGGCACGGTGAACTGGGTTTTGGCTTTACGCAAAGCAGTGGAAGAAGCAGTGGTGTCACCTGCAGTGTTCCTGGAGCCTGGGATTTGGCCCACAAAGTCGGGTGCTTTTCTGTCATTTGCTTAATCATGCTTGTGGTGGTAAAAACGCTAGTGCATGCCCTTATCATCTCCCGCCTCGACTACTGCAACCTCCTACTCTCTGGACTCCCCTCTAGCACTCTGGCACCACTCCAATCCATCCTACACTCTGCTGCCCGACTAATCCACCTGTCCCCCCGCTATTCCCCAGCCTCTCCCCTGTGTCAAGCCCTTCACTGGCTTCCTATCGCCCAGGGACTCCAGTTCAAAACCCTCACACTGACATACAAAGCCATTCACAACCTGTCTCCTCCATACATCTGTGACATGGTCTCCCGGTACCTACCTACACGCGACCTCCGATCCTCCCAAGACCTCCTTCTCTACTCCCCTCTCATCTCTTCTTCCCATAACCGCATCCAAGACTTCTCCCATGCTTCCCCCATACTCTGGAACTCTCTACCCCAACACATCAGACTTGCGCCTACCATAGAAACCTTCAAAAAGAACCTGAAGACTCATCTCTTCCGACAAGCCTACAGCCTGCAGTGATCCTCAACCTACTGAACAGCCGCACAGCCAGCTCTTCCCTCTCCTAGTGTATCCTCACCCACCCCCTGCAGACTGTGAGCCCTCGCGGGCAGGGTCCTCCCTCCTTATGTACTCGTGTGCCTTGTTATCTGCTCATGTTTAATGTATTTGTCTATATTTGCCCCGTATTCACATGTAAAGCGCCATGGAATAAATGGCGCTATAAAAATGTATAATAATAATAATAATAAAAGTCTGGTAGTTTTGCTACCCCTGCTGATGCAGGCATTGCAGGTGCTGCAAATGGCCTGTTTGGGGTTATCGGCAGAGTCGTTAAAAAATAACCAGACTCGAGAAGATCTAACAGTTGGAATGGAAACTTCTGACATGTTGGTGTAACAGGGAACGGATGCACGGCTTTTGTCTGTGGCCACCGTACTGCTTCTTCCTGCCTGTTGGGGTAATATGCCTCCTTCCCCATGTGTGCTGCAGTCCTCGCTCTGCATGTCCTCCTGCCAGGTTGGGTCAGTCACTATGTAATCCACCACCTCATCTTCCACATCCGCACCCTGCTCATCCTCCTGACTTTCTGGCAATTGTGTCTCATCATCGTCCACCTATTGTGACACTTTCCCACCAACGCCTTCTTGTATTCGTGGCTGTTCAAATCTTTGGGCATCGCTACATGCGATATCATCTGGCCCCACTTCAAGTTGATCAGCCAAGAGTCCCAAAAGGGAAAACTGAACAGCTCTTCGGAGTGTCCAATTGTGGCATCAGTTGTCTCAGGGCACTCGGCATGATGGGAGAAAAGAGGATCAGGGTGAGGAATATCCGGTCGACACTCACCGCTACTCAGACTTGACTGTGTGGAAGACGTGGTGGTGGTGGTGGCTAAGTGACTGGAAGCATTATCCACTATCCAACTAAAAACCATTTCACACTGCTCTGGATTCAGTAGTGGTGTCCTGTGATCCCCTAGAAACTGGGATAGGAAGGTCAAGCGTGAAGATGTGGGTCGCTGAGTACACTGAGCACAGTGATACGTGGGCGAGTACCGAGTAGTGGCAAGCACTTTCGCTCATCACTATCTGTAACCTATCTTTCTAAAAGTGAACACGGTGATCATATTTTGAACAATGTATTGTGTTACTTGGCAGTGTCTGATGTCATAAGACGTTGGCTCAGCTGCCGTGATCATTACCGCCGTGAGCGCCAGCAGCGGTCTAGGAGTGGTACAGCATCCACTAAAAAATGGAAATCAAACCACCTGCCCACCACAGGATAAGAAATCACCAGAGGGTACCACAGCACTGATATCATTAATACGCCTTTATTACATATACTTTGGCAATTCATACAACAAATAATATATATATATTTTTAAAAAATATGAATACATATATGAATAAAAACAAACCGCAGGAATAATATTTGTATGGGGCCCAAAAATCTCAAAAAAATAAATTGAAAACCCACCAGGGATAACAAAGCCAAATACTCGCCGTGCTGCACAATTAAATAGTTCTGTAATATATCCAAAATAAAATCAAATTGTATGTAGCCCATGTAAGATCTGCTATATATAAAAAAAGGTGAAACCAAAAAAACTACTACACAAAATCTGTTGTTTTTTTTAAAAAATTATAAAAAAGTGAAAAAACTCCAATAAAATTCATATAATGTTCAAAAACAACAATAGTGCCGAATAAAATCAGATAAAAAATATATATAAGTGGGATTATAGCAGCGTACCTCCTATAAAGTGTGCAAGTGCATAAAGTGTTAATGACACAATGATGTAGATTGGAGATATGTTAGTTTATTGATTATAAAGTGTCAGAGTGCAAAGAGTAGTGATGGCAGTGATAGCACAGCGAGGTAGATGGGGATTGTATAAGCTCACTGCATATATCTATGCTAAGTAGCCAAATTAAGCCGTGGGTACATAGGCATACAATCTATTAACACACTATAAATGTATACCCACGTGCAGACAAATGACTGAATTGGCAAAGCAAAGCCGCAAGTGAGCTCCCTGTATAATAGCTAATTAATAACTAGGCGAGCAAACCATAGCCGCACATAAGTTTTTCATATCTACCTGTGGGGTAAGACTGCATGCGCAGGTCCGGGACCCAGTCTTACCCCACAGGTAGATATGAAGAACTTAAAAATATATATATATTATTTGTTGTATGAATTGCCAAAGTATATGTAATAAAGGCGTATTAATGATATCAGTGCTGTGGTACCCTCTGGTGATTTCTTATCCTGTGGTGGGCAGGTGGTTTGGTTCCCCTTTCTCAGTGGTTATCCACTGAAGCTTTCACAGTGCAGCTTAACCCCATGAGATATATTATGACTTATATTCATGTTTAGGCGAGATTTGTGGGTATATTAGGTGCGTACTGTGTCTTTTAACTAAAAAATGGAAATATATATTATGACAGATTGAATTTCCTAGCTCCCATTCTGGATCTTCGTTTGTAAGTGTATGCTTGACAGAAAATCTGACACATTGCCTTAAGGTACATCAATTTATTTATATTTTTATTTTTAACTTTGACAAATACCAGAACTGACTCGGACATTACCAAATGAGAAACAGCATCTGATTCCGAGGCGAAGTTGAAGATGTGGTTGGACCTTCTTCTGCACCATCAGCAACAAATCAACTCCCACCACTCTACCTTCTACAGGACATGAGACCAATCGAGAAGAAGTGAACGTGGACATAGTAGTAGTCCTACACTACCCCTGGATACCTCACAACAGGCTGCTACTATCCCACGCTGGGGCTGGCGCAGGAGGGAGCTACCCACCACCGGTAACAGGCGCCAAGTAGACCTAGGTGTTTTGGACTATCTTTCATGCACTGTTAACGATGATGGTGAGAAGGCATATGGACAGAGTCCTGCATGGTATATGTGCACAATTCCCATGAGGCGAGGCTATGTGCCAGAGGTGCCGTACAAATTGTGACTGATTCATGCACTGAACCTAATAATCCAAGTCTGGTGTTCAACTTCATTGAAAGATGGCAGATGTCCACCAACAACCACGTACACATGCCTGGAACCCAGGATGTGCAGACAATAGCACTCCCTGAACCACCTCCATTATGGATCCCATCACCACAGCCACATCAGTCACCATACCAACACCACCCACAACATGCGCAATTCTCAAATCCTGCTGCACCTGCCCAATATGGCCACTTGCACATACCCACTGTAGGAGACTGGTCAAAACATGGGTATGTTCAACATGGGCATTTTGGGGGGTTTACCCAAATGGCAAGCAAATTCACATGAGTATGGATATCATTACCGAAGTGGGCAGTGCCATGTACCACAACAGGACCCTCCCTTGGTGAGGAATCCAGCCTCATCCACCTCTCAGGGGCCCAATCAAGTTGAAGCTCAAAATCCACAATCCACTCATGCTGGCCTCCTGCCATCACCTCCTCCTTCATAGCAGAAATTGTAAAAATGTGTCTCCTAATGGCTAAAGATTTGTTTTCAAGTTTCATATTGCCCTTTCATAGTAACCTAAGTAGCCATATGTGTTGAATATGTTTTTTTATGGGCAACAATACTGGACAAAAAATAATATGTTATTTCAATGTGTGGTTTCTGATTTCCACAATATATAGTTGATGTGTATGATTTCCCTTTTTGTCAGTTTGTTAAAAAAATAACATCACACAGTTCATTGACTAACACATGCTTAAGTAAAATAAAAAAAGTCCATCATAACATATACACAGCATTGTCTTGCCATAGAATTGATCCCTCTGGTGACACAAAATAATTAGTAAACATGTTCCACACTTTAAGGCTAGAGGGCTGATGACGTGGAATATTAACATGAGTTGCAGGCATGTCATTATTACCATCCACTCCATCATCATCATCATCATTTGATGGACAGTCATGGATCCTAATGAAGTTGTGAATGATGACACAAGCTTTAATTACACCATTTACAATTTCTGCACTTAGATTTATGGCTGTCATCAGTATCCGCCATTTTTCACAGAGGATTCCAAAGGCACACTCCACCAAGCGTGGACGGGATAGCCGATAATTAAATATTCTGCATTGGTAGTCAAGGGCTCTCCGTGGATGTGGCCTCATGACATTGTGGTTCAATTGAAAGGCCTCATCAACAACCATGACATAAGGAACCGCTTCAAAAGTTGACTCTGGCAGGAGACGTGGGGGTGGAATGTCCAAATCATTCCTTTGCAGCCGCCGACCCATTATGGAAGAATTGAAGACTCTGGAGTCTCCAGTTCTTCTATTGGCCCCAATATCCACAATTATAAACCTGTATGCATTGTTGACCAGGGCCAAAAGCACTACAGAAAAAAAATTGTTTGCAATTGTAATATTGGGACCCTGAATTTAGCAGCTTACAAACATGGATGTGCTTCCCATCCAGGGATCCTATGCAGTTGAGGAACTGGCACGTTTCCTCAAAGCCATGGGCAATCCACAGCCAGTCTTCTTTTTTGAGCTCAGGAATTACAGAATTATGAAGGCGGGACCATATTTCTGCACAAGTAGAACGTACAATGTCTGAGATGGTGGATCTCCCACTCAAAAACTATAGATGAAGTGCTGCATAGTATAGACCAGTGGTTAGAAATCTAAAAATGATAAGAAACAACACCAAATTTAGAAATTGACATCTCCGCACATAATCTTAACAGTGTAGGCCTTCATAAAAGAAAGCTACATAGCAAACTAAACCCTGCCAAAACAAGTGCTTACCTGCTAAGGAACATTTCATTATGACAAATATCATAGAGTGAAAATGACAAAATGTGGTGAAGCAATTTCAGTTAAGATGAGGGAAACATAAAGACAATATTTATGCAAAAAGCCAGGGCAGAGTGGGTTTCAAAAAGCAAAAGACATTTAATATCAGTCAAATATAGGATAAATGCATACCGCTATGTAAGTAAAAGCCGCTCCTCTGCCGAAATACATTTGCGCATCTTGGTGTCCTTGAAGGTGATACCAGAGCAAACAGAATCCAGAAGAAGGTCAAATGTATCCAAGCTCATCCGACAGTACTGGTAGGACTTGTCAGGATGGTTGCATAGAGAACCATACACTCGCTGGAAATGACCTATAGTCAGCCGTTGCCTCAAAAGCAGATGTGCCCACCTTCGTCTCCGCCTCCTCGGATCAGCAATCACTGGGTAAGGCA
Organism: Ranitomeya imitator; assembly: GCF_032444005.1. Taxonomy (NCBI): domain Eukaryota; kingdom Metazoa; phylum Chordata; class Amphibia; order Anura; family Dendrobatidae; genus Ranitomeya; species Ranitomeya imitator. The sequence continues at coordinate 421,518,438 of NC_091286.1, read as the reverse complement.
CCCAAAACGTTGAGACCGCAGCCAATGGAAAAGTACGCTCTCAGTTGTGTTGAAGGTTAGCCTGTGACACATGGTTGACACAAACCAGCAAAACCAATACACTAGCATGGACTCTATTTGAAAGATTGGAAGAGGGAACTTGTTGTGGAGCCAAAATATAGGATCATTGATGGGTTTTTATTCATTTTAGGCCATTGAGACATTTAATTTAATGCAGAAAATCAGTGAAAAATGGAAAACCATATGCAGGACATATGAATGCCATATGGATGCATAGGTGCGATAAAATCGCATCATCGCATTGCAAACGCATTACACATGGATGACCATAAGGAGAACACTCATGCGACTCTCGGCAGGGAGACTCAGACCGATTTTTCATATGTTAAGTCTGACGGCAGCCTTAAAACAAAGTTGGGGCATTAATGTTCTTTGCTGGAATTCAGATACTCTCTTCAGGACTATATCCCTATCAATAGATTAAGTAATGAATCCCCAGGTGTACACTCTTGCAATCCAAGATTTAAATGATTTCAAATTCCATACTTCAATATTGGATGCGCACAGAAGAAAACTTGATTGTTGAGATACTAAGTTAAGGAGGCTCATGTGTTTTTAATGCACTCTGGGATGACCTTTTGCCTTTGCTAATCATATTTATCTTTCTGAGCTCACGAGGTGTTAACTTTTTCTGCAGAATTTGGCTGGAATAGCTCATTGTCAGGCAGAAATGAATCTTTGGTGATGGATTAGTGCGATAATCATGGACCTCAGGATTGATGGACTGACAGGAAGGCATGAGGTAAGTTCTTATTTAACACCTGCAGTTCCAGAGTCAATGCATGGCATTGCTGAAGATGCCTCATGTGGTTAGGTTAATTGAAGTGATTTAATTGGGTCTCGAATCAACTAAGGGCTGAGCCATTTTGTATTGATTATTTATTTGTTTATGTATTGGATTCATGATTTGTTTATTTATTATTAATCCCCTTAATAAAGCATTGCAACCTATTTTATCCAACTAGTTTTTGTTATATGATTTATTTACTTGGTTATTATAGCATTTACAATCCTATATAGCAGAAATTATGCCAAGGGTCAATGGACCTTGAAGCAAGGACACATGGAAGCTATTGAGAACCTTCAAGATACAAGGTAGTATTAGAGAGAGGCCATTGTGCACATCACGTTCCTCCTAAAGAACAAAAGGGAAATTGTGCTGAAAAAAGGTGTGAGCAAAATAAACCACTAAAATAAAAATATAAGTACAAGGTTTGTACAGGTAGATAATATGCCACCTACTTCCTAAAAAGAAACAGAAGATGTGAGCAGACTGAAGAAGCAAAAACAGCAAAGAGATAAACCCTAGCTAGAATTTCACTGCCTGGCTCTAAATTACAGCTGAGTGACTAGACATGTAAATAAAACTATCATTAACAGGAAATGCGGGGAAAGACTATAAAGCATCACCAGAAAGGTGATAGGGAAGACAAATCAAAACAGCTGTGTTATGGGAAACAGACAGCAGCCAGGATAACAGAACCTAAACATCCAGAGAAAAGGTGGGTCTGCTGTGGCTTGACAGAGAAGCTAACCAAAAACACATGGATTCAAAACCAAAAGCTTGACACCTTCTTGTTCATTTTTTGATGTGGCAGCCGACGATGGATTGAATCTAGATCTAAAAGTCACAAATGTTTTTACAAACATTTTCTACAACAGGGGTTTGTGACTGATGGATCATAGACAAAGAAAGCCACGGCTCTCTCATGTGGGCAGAGCTCGACTCCTGGGAACTCTCCACAGATGGTCACCCCTTCAATCACGTATATATCTATCTATCTATCTATATATAAATAGATATATATATATCTATACACATATATATATATATATATATATATATATATATATATATATATATATATATAGATATATATATATATATATCTAATATATAATTGCCTAGAATACTACTTCCTGCAATTTGTGCCAACTTCCGTGGCTTTGTCCGGAGCTAATGTCCGGAGCTAATGTCCGGAGCTAATGTCCGGAGATTAATTGCCTAGAATGCTACTTCCTGCAATTTGTGCCAACTTCCGTGGCTTTGTCCGGAGCTAATGTCCGGAGCTAATGTCCGGAGCTAATGTGCGGAGATAATGTCCGGAGCTAATGTCCGGAGCTAATGTCCGGAGCTAATGTCCGGAGATAAGTGACGTCAACAGTGTCCAGTGTCTGATTGGTTGCCGCCTGCTGCGAGCGACCAATCAGAAACGTGCCGTACTGTGACACACTCCGCCCGCCATTTTGGTGTGATTTTTGAATTTTTACCTCACAGCAAGTTTCTACTGCGTGGAGGCGGGCCCAGTGACGTTGCTCTTCAAGCTCCTGCCGAATTTCGTCAAAAAAATGATAATACCATTTACCAAAACTATATATATTTAGTTGTGAAGTGGTTCAGTGACATTTTCACACCAATTTTGAACTTTTGTTTGGTGTTTTCTCCATATACTGCCTATTATTTTTGTTCTTTCTTACTATTATTTATTAATTGTATTATTCTTACATTTGAATAAATAAAGTATATATGGATTCTAGACTCCCGATTCTTTAGAATCGGGCTGCCATCTAGTATATATATATATATATATATATATATATATATATATATATATATATAATTAAGCACTAAAGGGAGACTGTCATATTGAGTAGAAAGATAAAGGTTTGTTGGACAATACTCCGTGTAACTTGTATTTAATCGAAAATCCTGGTGTTTCTATGCATGTGAGACCAGTGGGAGGTCCTACTCATTCATGGACAATTGTTTCTGCATGCACAGTCGTACAAACAGATTGTCAGTTTCTAAAAAAGGCTGCCCACTGGACTCATCTGCATATAAATACCAGGGATTTCAAATATTGCTTATTTCCTGAAACTTTTCCCACAAATAACTATATATATATTTTTTTTTTTTTTTTTTTTTTTTTATGGAAAAAGTTTTAGAAAATAAGCAATTTATATATGTTCAGCTCCTCCTGCTCTATAATATCCAGCCTGCAGATCTGAAAATATTTTCTACATCACAGGCTCTTTTTGAGGGGTTATTGATTTGCAAACGTCATTGCGAATAAAGATTGAGCATTTAGAACTATGACATTACCAGTTGAGAAAATTAGTTCCTGTGTTATCTGCTGTGTAAATGGGTAATGTCTGTCATTTAAATCCCACCAATGATAGTAAGGCTACTGATAAATCTTCTGAGAAAAAATACAAGTCTAAAATATTCCCAGTGGCCAGTAAGAAAATTGCAAATCGGTATTTTTTTAACATAGAATATGATATGAACAAAATAAATATATTTTTTTTAAAATTCGTTTAACACAAAAGCCTGATTGAAACCTTAGATCATTTTCTGATGATACATTCCCTTTATCATATGTTCTGCAAATAAAGCATCCGGTTTCAGAAGTTACTGCAGTGGCTGCTGTTTATATTGCGTTGCCTTATAAAGAAATGACTCCCCTTTCAAAACAATTTGAACTAGAACTGTATTTGCTGACTTTAGCTTGAGGGGTGACTAAATTTATGTTGTACAGAGTGTTATGTATCATGCACTTGCACCCACGAGGATCCACAGAAACAAATACCAATTCTCATAATATGCTACTGACATAACCCTGCGAGTTAGGCTGCCGTCACACTAGCAGTATTTGGTCAGTATTTTACATCAGTATTTGTAAGCCAAAACCAGGAGTGGGTGATAAATGCAGAAGTGGTGCATATGTTTCTATTATACTTTTCCTCTGATTGTTCCACTCCTGGTTTTGGCTTACAAATACTGACATAAAATACTGACCCAATACTGATAGTGTGACGGCAGCCTTAGGCAGGGGCATGCTGTGACAAAGAGCACCCTCTCAGAGACCAATAAAGGCACATAAAGATGATCTCTTGGTTGACAAGACAGGCTGTTAGACAGCTTGTTGGAACCTCCAGCAGAGGTTGAGGTCCTGATCTTGATTTAAAGACCACTCAGAAAGGTCATAGCCACAGTTTAAAGAAATACTTCTGTTGCAAGCAATGTTTGAGCTGTCCTGGGAAGCCCTTTTGACATATTTATCAAACCTAAAGTTGATAAATTGTCACTGTCAGATGTCCATAATCATGATATCGCCTTGTAAGCCTACCCCTCTCAGCCTTTGTATCACCCGTAGTTATTCATTATTTTAATGTCTTCCACTGTAATCGTGTAAAGCATTGGGACCTCGAGATGGACATAGTGGCCTTTGAGCGCTTGAAGCCTGCAGTGCTGCAGGGAAAGAAGGAGTCAGACTCTAAAAAGTGGAAGATAAAGGAATACGGATGCACTGCCTTCGAGGGTGAAGGATTCATAGTGCTAGAGGAGTTAGCAAGAGGGATGCTCTAACCAGACCGAGAACTAGGTCTGAAGCTATGTCCGGTACATGTGGGAAAGACTGTAACATGTTGTGCCCTATCCTACATGCTTCATTATATTGACCATAAACAGCTCAGTAGAAGTTTGACTGTTATAAAGTCTGTGACGTTCCCAGGATTGTGTGCTGTTGGGGTTCTGGAAGATGGACACCTGGAATCAGTGGAGGTCTAAGGACAATAAGTATGAAGCACCACACACATAGCAGAACACCGGGATTGGTTCACAATTTTCCTGAAGGGTGCCAGAGCTTGCAGAAGCGGCTTCTTGTCCATGACTTCCTTGCTCAGGCACCTTACATTTGTACATAGAGAAATGAAATGCTAGCGATAATACAATCCTGATTAGGTGCACCTTGTGACGATGGGATGGCTTTTACTATTTACTTACTTACTACAAGGTATTTGCTATGTAGTTTTTTGTCCTAGATTCTGTCTGATAAATGGCCACAATGTAAATGTGCACCTACACATTGCACATATGCCAACAGGTGTGCTAGCCTATTTCTTCATTTTTGTTTTGTTTATGCAGAGTAACATCTTGTGTAATGCAATAACACCAGCTGCTAGCCTTGAATTCCTGCTCCTGCCATTATGGTTTAATATCTATCAGAGACCACCAATATTACATTGAAGAAATGTGATGAATATATTAACCCAATTAAATGATAAAAGTTTTATCAGGATGTCGTACACATATTATAACCATCTATCAATACACGGTTCTATAGCCAGTTGTACACTATTTTGAAGCTGATGCATAAATACTGAGGAACTTTGCAGGTGCAGTCAAAATGCTTCAAAATAGCGTAGTGATTAAGCAATTGGATGGGAAATTTGGCATCACACATTTAAAGTGTAGTCCCTCTACACATGTTTATACATGTTTAACATTCTCTCAGTAAATTTGTGACTTTATAATTAAAGCCAGCTAAACTAGGCCAGTATTACTGAAACAACTTCTTGGAAAATAGTTTAGACATGAGAAAAAGTTTCAGCTATAGTCCATTTGAAATTAAATTTATTGGCTACCTATGTAGACAAAAACAAGTATCCAAATAATACTGTAACATTCCATTTGACTTAAATAGGCCATAGGAATGTATCTATTTTATTTACTTATATAGTGATGAAATTATCAAAGCTGTCACCATTGAGGCTCACAATCTAAATTCATCATCATTATGTCTTTGGAATGTGGGAGGAAAGCCATGCAAATACAGGATGAACATAGAAGAAAAAATTAGGAAACCAATGTTAGGGCTAGCAGAACGCACCAAATAATAAGATAGAATAAGGTGCGTTCGCAGCCCGGGGTCCACCGTGCAGAGATGGAACCTACTGCCAAGTAATGACGGACTATATGGCGGTACAATGTGAATACACACACGGGTTAACTTCACCCTGTGTGAAGGAAGCGAACCCTGTTGCGTCACAGGGCCACAGTACCACACGTAACAAAACTAATAATTAAATAGCACGAGAGTGCGAACTGTGCCGTACTGGCGGACGCCACTAACCACCCTGACTTGGGTTAAAGAAGTGCTCTAATGGTGCGTGGCACCATTCTGGTGGTCACAGCAGTAGGCACTGTTTTGTGTGTAAATGCTGTGAGTTCAGCCGGGCGCTAGATTGCAGCCATACACCTTACGCGAACAGTCATACACAAGGGATGGGTTTTTTAAGGAACGACTTGCACTCATCAACACACACACGATTACAATTGTACACTAGTGCATGGCCGTGCGGTCATGCGAAGCTTATATAGCTGCAGCATGTATAGGACCTTCCAAAAAAGGACCAATGGGAAGCTGCCACAGAAGTTTAGCACCTTCAGGACCTTACTGGAGGACCAATGGGAACCGCTGCAGCATCTGAGCATGTGACCCTCGATCTCCAACGGGAGATCTCACCCTGGGCATGCTCAGAAGGGAAAAAGCAGGACTTAGTCCTAAAAGCGTCTGCTCGCCGCTGCCCAGCACTGGCTTCAATGGCAGAAGCAGGAAAAGCAGCAGTAACCCTATGCACAGAGTGAGACTGAGCAAAACGCTGGGACCAACGTCTCCGCTGAGCAGACTCCACTGCGGCTGGAGAAGAATGGGAGACCGCAGCAGAGATGGTTTGAGATTCCCCCTGTGCAGAGGCAGGAACTCGACACCTAACATGGCCCCCCCCGGACCTCGCTACGCTCGAAGGCAGCAATGAGCTGTGGAGCTCGAATGTGTTCAGCAGGCTCCCAGGACCTGTCCTCTGGGTCATAACCCTTCCAATCCACCAAATAGAATTTTTTGCCACGTACCACCTTGCACCCCAAAATAGCGTTCACCTCGTAATCGTCCATAGACGAACCCGATGTACCGGCAGATGACTCGGAAAACCGGGATGTCAGTGATACCCAAGCGTGGAGGAAGGGCCAGACGGTAGACCACAGGGTTAACCTGTTTGAGGTCCTTGAAGGGACCCAAGTAGTGAGGTGCAAACTTAGTGGACTCAACACGCAGCCTGATGTTACGGGCGGAAAGCCACACAAAGTCGCCAGGAGCAAAGGTCGGAGCGGGGCGCCGTTGAGTATCGGCGGAGGACCTTATTCTCTCCTTGGAGGCCTGAATGGCATCCTGAGTGTGGTCCCAAATGTCCCGTGCCTCCACAGCCCAGTCTGTCACACTGGAGATGGCGGAGGACACAGGCATGGGCACAGGGACACGCGGATGCTGGCCGTAATTTAGGAGGAATGGAGTCTCACCGGTGGAGTCGGCTACGGTGTTGTTAAGCGCAAACTCTGCCCATGGTAGCAAGGATGCCTAGTCATCCTGCCTGGCAGAAACAAAATGTCGGAAATATGTGACCAAGGTCTGGTTGGCCCTCTCTACCAACCCATTCGTCTCGGGATGATATGTCGAAGAGAGATTCAACTCAATACTGAGTAGACGACAAAGCTCTCTCCAGAATCGAGACGCAAACTGGGGACCCCGGTCACTAACAATTTTGTCTGGCATACCGTGTAGGCGAAAGATATGTTTGATGAACAACACAGCCAGAGCCCATGCAGAAGGTAGCCATGGAAGAGGCACCAAGTGCACCATTTTGGAAAAATGGTCGGTGATCACCCAGATAATGGTGCAGTTGCGAGACTTGGGTAAGCCTACTACAAAGACCATCCCGACCATCTCCCAGGGCCTGTCTGCCACCGGCAGAGGGTAAAGCAAACCAGCTGGCCATTGCCGAGGGGACTTGTTCTTGGTGCAAGAGACACACGCCCGAACATATTCTGCAACATCAGGAGCCATATGCGGCCACCAGTATGTCCTCGCCAGTAACTCAGATGTCCTTTTGGAACCAAAATGTCCACCCACCCTGGACAAGTGTGCCCAAGAGAGAACCTCCGGTCGCAAACTGGATGGTACAAAAGTCTTGCCCGGAGGCACAGACTCTAGCAAAACCGGGGCCACAGTTCTCAAGCTCTCGGTGGGAACAATAAGCCGAGGCTCCTCTTCCTCCTCCACAGATGACACAACTGAGCGAGATAGAGCATCGGCACGAATGTACTTCTCCCCAGAAAGAAAATGGAGGGTGAAATGAAACCGGGAGAAGAACAAGGCCCATCTGGCCTGGCGAGAATTTAACCGCTGGGCTGTCTGCAGGTACACCAAATTTTTATGATCGTTGAAGACTTGGAAGGGAAAACGAGCTCCCTCCAAGAGATGACTCCACTCCGAGAAAGCCAACTTCATGGCTAGCAACTCCCTGTCCCCGATGGAATAATTCCTCTCTGCTGGTGAGAAGGTCTTAGAAAAGAAGAAGCAAGGATGCTTCTGACCTTGAGCATCCTTTTGAAAGAGGACTGCTCCAGCACCAACAGATGAGGCATCCACCTCCATGATAAATGGCTTATCTACATCGGGGCGATGTAGGATGGGAGCGCTAGCGAAGTGTGACTTTATGGAGTTAAAGGCCTTGGAGACCTCCTCAGACCACAATTTGGGATTTGCCCCCTTCTTGGTGAGGGCAACCAAGGGAGCTACCAAAGTTGAGAAGTGCGGAATGAACTGGCGATAATAATTAATGAACCCCATAAAGCGCTGCACCGCTTTAAGAGAATGGGGTTCCTGCCAGTCCATCACAGCCTGTAGTTTGGCAGGATCCATAACCAATCCCTGGGCGGAGATGATATAGCCTAGAAAAGGTAAGGACTCCTGCTCGAACATACACTTCTCCAACTTGACATAGAGGGAGTTTGCCGGTAGGAGGTCGAAGACTTTGCAAACATCTCTCCGGTGGGAGTCAATATCTGGAGAGTAGATGAGAATATCATCCAGACAGACTACGGCCGAGGTGGAGAGCATATCCCGGAAGATGTCATTCACAAAGTCTTGGAAAACGGCTGGGGCATTACAGAGCCCGAAGGGCATCACCAGATATTCATAGTGCCCATCCCTGGTGTTAAAAGCCATCTTCCATTCGTCCCCCTCACGGATGCGAATCAGGTTGTAAGCACCCCGCAGATCTAATTTAGTAAATACCCTTGCTCCCCGAAGCCTATCGAAGAGCTCAGATATCAAGGGCAAAGTATACTTATTCTTAACGGTGATGGCGTTAAGACCCCTGTAGTCTATGCATGGACGCAATTCCCCATTCTTCTTCTGCATAAAGAAGAACCCTGCCCCAGCAGTTGACACTGACTTCCTAATGAATCATCTTGCCAGATTTTCCTGGATGTACTGTAACATTGCCTTCGTCTGCGGGAGAGATAACAGGTAGAATCGACCCCGGGGAGGCTCAACACCAGGCAAGAGATCAATAGGACAGTAATAGGGGCGATGGGGCGGAAGGGTTTCCGCCGCCTTTTTGGAGAACATGTCTGCATAAGACCAATATTGCTTGGGGAGAGAGGATAGATCTGCGGATACCTCGGTAGCAGCAACCTGAACACATTTCCTCTGACACCTACCCCCACAAGATTCACCCCATCCCAGAATTCTGCCTGAGGACCACTCGATATGAGGAGAGTGGTACCGAAGCCAAGGTATTCCCAACAGGACCTCATCAATTCCCTCAGGAATGACGAGCAGAGATATAATCTCCTGATGGGATGGTGACATGGACAGAGTAAAAGGGATGGTCTGGTGTGTTATCTGTGAGGGCAGTGTTGACCCATTCACCACTCGTACCGTTACTGGTTGAGCTAGCATAACCAGGGGTATTGCATGACGTTGGGCGAAGGCAGAAGACATAAAATTGCCCTCCGCCCCAGAATCCACGCAGAGCTCTACCGAGTGAGAGGATGAGCCTATAATAATTGTCCCCTTAAAGGACAATTTGGAGGCAAACGTCGCCGTGTCTAGTGTACCTCCACCTACTACCACTAGACGCTAACCGCTGGGGACATCTGGTGGCAAGATGTCCTGACTGCTGGCAAGCATGACAGACCTTGAGTGCACAAGCGGTCCGGGACTTAGATCCCGCTCGTGACACTTCCATGGCCTCATGTGACTCAGGAACCAGGACCGGAGATTCCAGAGGTTTGGCGAAGGTAGGAGCCAGCTGAAACCTCTGCCAACACTGGGCTCGTTCTAACCTCCGCCTGTTAAAATGGAGGTCAATACGAGTAGAGACAGTTATTAACTCCTCCAGTGTGGCAGGAATCTCCCTAGTGGCCAGAGCGTCCTTCACGTGATCAGCCAGCCCCTTCCAAAATATGGGGATAAGGGCTTTATCCGACCACTCCAGCTCAGAGGCTAAAGTGCGGAAGTGGACGGCAAAATGGCTGACCAAGGACTCACCCTGAGTTAATGCCAGCAGTTGGAGCGCAGTATCATGGGTGACTTGAGGTCCTAAAAAGACCTGTTTCAGAGTGCTCAGGAACAGCGGAGCACTCTGCACCACATGATTGCCACACTCCCACCGCGGCGTAGCCCATTCCAACGCCCTGTCCGACAAGAGAGACACAATAAATCCCACCTTAGGCCGCTCTGTGGGAAAACGTGCAGCCAGGAGCTCGAGGTGAAAAGAGCACTGACTCACGAATCCCCTGCAAGATTTGCTATCTCCAGAAAATTTTTCTGGCAGCGGGAGGTGAGATAATGTCGGAACAGGGGTGGCAGTGTACAAGGTTGCTGCAGCCACGCTAGCAGCCTGTACAGCAATTGTGGTAGCATCCACAGCTGAGGTTGAGCTCTCGAGAGCCGCCAACCTACCCTCCAGCTGCTGGATATACCACAAGGATTGCTGTTTGTCCATCACTACTAGCCAGACCTTGGTGCTAGTGTAATGTTAGGGCTAGCGGAACGCACCAAATAATAAGATAGAATAAGGTGCGTTCGCAGCCCGGGGTCCACTGTGAAGAGATGGAACCTGCTGCCAAGTAATGACGGACTATATGGCGGTACAATGTGAATACACACACGGGTTAACTTCACCCTGTGTGAAGGAAGCGAACCCTGTTGCGTCACAGTGCCGCATCACCGCACGTAACAAAACTAATAATTAAATAGCACGAGAGTGCGAACTGTGCAGTACGGGCGGACGCCACTAACCACCCTGACTTGGGTTAAAGAAGTGCTCTAATGGCGCGTGACACTGTTCTGGCGGTCACAGCAGTAGGCGCTGTTTCGTGTGTAAATGCTGTGAGTTCAGCTGGGCGCTAGATTACAGCCATACACCTTACGCGAACAGTCATACACAAGGGATGGGTTTTTTAAGGAACGACTTGCACTCATCAACACACACACGATTACAATTGTACACTAGCGCATGGCCGTGATGTCCGTGATGTCATGCGAAGCTTATATAGCTGCAGCATGTATAGGACCTTCCAATAAAGGACCAATGGGAAGCTACCACAGAAGTTTAGCATCTTCAAGACCTTCCTGGAGGACCAATGGGAACCGCTGCAGCATCTGAGCATGTGACCCTCGATCTCCAACGGGAGATCTCATCCTGGGCATGCTCAGAAGGGAAAAAGCAGGACTTAGTCCCAAAAGCGTCTGCTTGCCGCTGCCCAGCACTGGCTTCAATGGCAGAAGCAGGAAAAGCAGCAGTAACCCTATGCACAGAGTGAGACTGAGCAGTACACTGGGACCAACATATCTGCTGAGCAGACTCCACTGCGGCTGGAGAATAATGGGAGACCGCAGCAGAGATGGTTCGAGATTCTGCCTGTGAAGAGGCAGGAACTCGACACCTAACAACCAATTAATTAAAACCATAGAAGTCTAGTAGACTTTAAGGAGAACTTACCTTAAAACCTAGGACATGTTCAAAATAAAACAAATGCAATATATTCATGGAATATTAATGTTTTACTGTAATTTAAAGTGCTGATGAATATGTTGTTGGTGCCATAAAATTAAAAAGTATTTTTATGTTATGTTTTTCACTTGGTTACATTAGTTTTTTCTTTGCTTTTGCCCTCAGCATTGCTTTCTAGAAGGTTTGAAAAGGACCTGTCACTTACTTAAAAAAACTGAGATAAATACTTTGGAAAAATTCCCGAGTGACCTGGATTCTACAGCTGCTTTCCATTTTGTGCTGCCTCATGCTATTGCAGCAAAGCATGTGAAATCTTTGCTTGTAATTCAACTCGGTGTTTCTTCACAGTCATATATGCGGATGTATACTTCTACCCCTCCCTAGCAGATGCAGTCAATCACAGTTCATCAGCTGATGTAGCAGTCAATCAGTCTGGGACATGGCCAAGCTATCCTTTTCAACATCTGAGTGTGATGAAAGCACATGCCATCAGAAAAGTCTATGAAGGAATGAAAAATTGCCTGGTTGGACTACAAAACAGATATTTCACATCCAAAAGAAACAATTATGAATATCAAAATGAAAAAGTGTGGTGGAATCATGGTAGCTCATGGATTTTAACAAGATCATTAATGTAATTGTTTTTTTGCAATTGACAAGTCCTCTTCAAATTTGCCAACTCTTCGTGGAGTCTAGAATGTTTGCATTTTTCCGGCAGTCTCCTGGGTACTCCAGTAGAGCAGGCAAGTTTGTAATATACTGTAGTGAAGCTAGAAGAATCTTGGCAGCTTATTTTCCCTGGATATCTGGGCATCATAGGGGCACCAAAAAGCCACTGTATATTGGTTGGAAGTGAAACATATTTTTTTCTGGTAAAGGAAAGTCTAGCTACAAATTTAAAAGTATTTTTTTTTTTAAATTGTCCCTAAAATGTGTGTCTGAAATAGGATGTTAGACTATGATCCTAGCATTAACATTTTTTAAAATTAGTTTTTATATCTTAGGCCTAGTAATGGAAAAAGTGGGTCATAAATTATTTTTTCCATATTCTTTTGTATAATACATTAATACATGTTTTGTATCTTTGTATTTACAGAACATCAGCATTATTATTAGGTTCGTAATTAGTTAAGGGACGAGTACTAAAATGCTCGTTGCTGGGCTGTATGTAATCACCATGTATGGTTCCTTGCTCCATGTCCTCGTGCTCCGCTTGTAATGCATCCTCTTTTATTGTGAGCAAAGAGGTTTTCAGAATGCAGAGAAGCGGGATGGTGATGCTAATTATGGCATCATCGCCATTTACCATCTTGGTGCAGTCCTCAAAGTTTTGGAGGTTGGTACATATGTCTGACATCCATGTCCACTCCTGAGGTCTTGTGTGTGGAGTCTGAACTGAATAACAACGGCCTTGCTTATGCTGGTAGTCAAAAGCTGCCCTCTTCTGCTCACAAATCCTATCCAACATATGCAGTGTAGAGTTAGACCAGGCGTCGGACGGAGATAACAGACTGTTTCAATATGTGGCCTGGAGTTTTTTTTTATTTTTATTTACCCAAAAATACTGTATAGACGTAGGGTGACAGACAAAAAAGTGGAATGTATGCCTGAAAAGCAAGTATTTGTAGACCACAGATAGACTGGGTGTCTGACAGAGATAACAGACTGATCAAAATGTGACCTTTTATTTTTTGGGGCCCACCAAAATTGTGTCAATAAGTAGGCTATGACACAAAATAAAAAATTTGGAGTACTAAAATTGTAAAATATTTAGCGCAATGATATGCGATGCGTGTGGCGTACAAATCACAGAGATAAATATAAGAACTGTAGCTAAATATTTGTGGGCCAGTAAAGGATTTTTGGTCAGCACAATGGTGTCCAAAAATGTTGTAAGATACTCCAAAAAATACTATAGTACCAAAAAAGCCCGAATTTTCTGCATGCTCACATCTGATGCCTGTGACAAAAAAAAGAAAACATTTCAAATTGTTAGATTTTCACGCTCTTGTATTAAAATTACCTGGCTATAGTCTGCAAGGGACCAAGCAAATAAATGTAGAAAAAAGGGGGCTAAGGATTGCTTTGTAATAAAATTAGCAGGTATAAGTTGCAAAAAAAAAAAAATCCTAGCCACGGATACCTGCAGCTAGGTATATATAAAATACGCAGCAGGAGACAGTAATGGAGCCTTTTGATGTATGCAGTGAGATCTATATACTCACATACAGTGTCTGCATGCCTTGCATGGTTGTGGATATGCGCACATAGACTCTCCTGCCTACCTCGCACTGTAATCTATATACCCCCGAACTAGTCCTAAAAAGGACTGTTGGTTTATCAGGATTTGTGGATTGAATAATAGTAGACCCACAAAATGTTAGAGCTGGCAGAACGCATCCAAATAATATAAAGGAAGAAATATGGTGTGTTCGCAGCCCCGGAGTCCACCGTGCAGACATGACACCTGCTGCTCAGTAATGGCCGACTATATGGCGGTATAATGTGAACACACACGGGTTAACTTCACCCGTTAAGTAGGAGGCAAACCCTGTTAGTGTTTTGGTCCCTCTAGACCCAAAAGCATTTGGCGCCGCAACTGTGGTCCAGAGAAAAAACTACATAACAATTTACCGCACTATAGTGCGTACAGCACCACTCTGGCGGACTCCACTAACCACCCTAACTAGGGCCCGGAAAGTACACTAATTGTGCACGGCGTCGCACTGGTGGATGCTGCTGAGATGACGCAGTATTATCGTGCCTTGTACAGGATGGCACAGGCTGGCGCTAGTCAGCTCCAAACACCCAACCACATACAGCAACACTAGGGAAGGGGATCATTAGGAGCTTTTACCAGATTACATACACACATAGACAATTTTAGATTTATACTAGCGCATGGCTGAGCGGCCATGCAAACCTTTTATAGCAGTGTCCTTCTGGGACCTTCCCAGTGGTCCACTTCACGACCTGGGGATGTGACCCCCGACCTCCAATGAGAGGTCTTCCTATGGGCATGCTCAGTTGAGAAAATGCAGGACTTAGTCCCAGGAACGTCTGCTCGCCGCTGACCACTGTTGGTTATAATAGCAGAACCAGGAATAGCAGTGGTAACCAGACGCACAGCATCAGCCTGGGCAAGATGCTGGGACTGACATCTGTTGAGCAGGCTCCCTCTGAGGCTGGGGAAAAATGGGAGACTGCAGAGGACATGGTTTGAGATTCTCCCTGTGCAGCGAATGCACCGAGCAGGGCGGCATCAGGTCTTTGACAGACGTGACGACTCTGTGCGGCCAGCCAATCACAGTGCATTGCAGACAATCACTGTATGGTCATTGGTGGTCCAAAATTTAGAGACCCAAGCTCCCACGGAATAATACTTGAAATGCTCAGTGCTCACCCAGTACCGTGATATTCGGGCGAGCATTCGTAATATGTTATTTTACAAATGTTTGCTATATCTTTATGCATTCATGTATTACCCAGATATTCAGTTTCATAAATGGCATTTGACGATCGCAGCATTTGATTACCGATAAAACATTGACTTGGCATGTAAGAAGCATCTAATTTTCTCTAATCTACAATGACTATCTAAAAAAAGAGATACTAGTTAATTGACAGAAATATTACTGTTATGGTGTGAGCACTTGCATAAATATTCAGCTATCATTAACTAGCCTTTCCATGCATGCTGATGAATGGAGCAAACTTTGCATTTTGTACCTTTTCAGTTATCACACTATGACGTATTTGATCTGCTTTAACTTGTACTTATTCCTATAAGTACCCAGGCATCCCATTGGGAAGCCTATCTGTTACTTTTAGACAGGAATACTTAATCCCTGGAGTCACTAGACAGCCATAGAATAAATTTATGCAGTCATTAAACACAGAATGACTAAGTAGAGAAGTGAAGGCATGGCAATATAATCAACATAAGGCTATCATATGGTGTCAGCTGCTGCCTGCAATAAGCACAGACAGCTCAGAACAGAGCAGCATATTTCTCTCTCTGGGCCGTGTTCCTGAATTCCTTTTCGCACTGCGTTGTTCATCAGTCTTCCACTGTAATCGTGTAAACTTCTACAAAGCTGTACTTAACCTATGTCAGGTCAATGAATCTCTCATAAACACCTAGTTATAATCGGCATTTCTTAGACCTGCAAATGTCTTAGGGGTAATGTTTCTCCTTGTGGAGAGTCACATACCAGTCCTGGCATGCCAATGTAAGGAGGCTTATTTGCCTGGCAATGTTCCTCTGGAAAATTAAATATGCAAATTGCCTCTTCAGAAAAAGAAGAGTACTAAAACTCTATAGTCTTGCAATATGACTTAGTTTAAAAGCCAAATCATAAACTCAATTTGCAGATACGGTGTTTCAGGGTATTGCCATTCATTGGTGTAAAGTGCGAGATTTGATCTAGCTAGGTGAGAGTCAGATACTGCTAGAGTATTCTAGTCCTCTTCCTTCAAGACCCTGAATCACACAGTGTCTGCAAATTGAGATTTTGATTTGGCTTTTATCCTAAGTCAATATTGCAAGGCTCGATAAAGGGTCGATAGTGACTTGTAGGATCGCTGCTTCCAACAGGTGGGGCTATAGAGTTCTAGTGCTATTTGCACAATTTGCACATTGGACTGGCTAAGTAATTCAGTGGATTACTAAAGATGCTGGAATGCATAGGCAGCACAATCATTTCAGTATAATAATGAGGCAACACAGCAAAATGAACCAGTAAATTGCTTATATGGGTACAAGTTTACTCATTCTAGTGCGGCATTGGCCAGTACGTGGCTTTTAAAACATGGATGGTCTACCCTTTCTCTTTCAAATAATACAAAGCATCAAAACTATACAGCTCAAAATAAACTTCCAAATAAATTTGAAATAGAGCCACCGCTTTTCTTAAAGAAGCACTCCAATGAAAGTGTTTACTATCTACATCTATAATATAACCAGATATGTGCCCTTTTGTTCAAAGCCTCGGCACCTGCGCAGTAAGGCACCGGAATCAGAACATGCACATACCACACTATGGTGCCATTTTATAGAAGAATGTCTTCAATTAAATTGTACCATACTGCGGACACTGCCGACGCCATCCCCTACTTAAGCTGAATGTGCGTCCTTATATGCATATACAGCTGAAGTGTATTGCCTCACATAAACTTGCCAGTCCGTCTGCCGCAATACACACTGCTGACGTCAGCGTGCATGTGACTGGGCACATGACAATGATGTCATGTGCTCCCATCGCTTAGACGCTGAAACCAGCTGCTGGCTTCAGAAGATGGCTACGCGCTGCAGGAGAGCAGGCGAAAGGTGAGTAGAATTGTTTATTGTTTTGGGTTCTTTTCTATGTATTGAACAAGAAGAGCAGCACAGGCTGGATGGGGAAACATATACCACGATGGTGTAGCATATACCAGGATGGGGGCATATACTAGGATGTGGGGAGCATATTCCAGGATGGGGGAGAATATACCAGGATGGGGTAGCATATACCAGGATGGGGGGAATATGCCAGGATGGGGGCATATACTTGGATGGGGAGCATATATAAAGATGGAGAAGCATATACCAGGATGGGAGAGAATAAGCTAGGATGAGGAAACATATACCAGGATGGGGGCATATACACTGCCTTGTGAAAGTATTCGGCCCCCTGGAACTTTTCAACCTTTTCCCACATATCATGCTTTAAACATAAAGATACCAAATGTAAATTTTTGGTGAAGAATAGTGTTGAGCATTCCGATACCGCAAGTATCGGGTATCGGCCGATACTTGCGGTATCGGAATTCCGATACCGAATTCCGATACTTCCCGCGTATCGGATACCGGAATCGGAAGTTCCCAGAATTCAAACTGAACGCAGCAGCCAATGAGGAATGAATGGAAGTGTGGGCACATCCTGTTTAGCATGGTGGGCATGTAAGTACTGGCAAGGCTGTGATTGGCTGCTGAAATGATGTCACTCTGCACTATAGAAAACGCTGCCGCCATTTTGCGCTCACTCTGCTGTGATTTCAGTTAGGGACAGGACGCTGTGTTCTAACTGAGGGCCAGTTGAGATAGCTAATTGCTTTATTTTGCTTTTCCAAGGCTAATTTAGCAAACGCTGTGTTCACTGTTCAGTTCACCTTGCTCTTGCCTTGCAGCGCTGTTTTAACAGCGTTCTGCAAGGTCTCAGTGTGTGTGTGTGTGTGCAGCTCACTCTGTAGTCTGTGTGCAGCCATATACCCGGTTGTATTCAGCTCAGGGGGGGTTCACACTGCCTCACACAGTTCTATCCATTGTCCTTTTTGCTCATAGTGCAGCCTGCTGCACATTTTTTCAAAAATTTCCTATTAGTGTTTTTCCACCCGTCTCCAGCTAAATAGTGGAAAAACACTAGATAGGATAACCTAGAGGGGGGTTTTTGGGCCTTGCAGCGCCGTTTACGGCTGTCTGCACGGTCTCCGTGTGAGCGCAGCTCGCCCTGTAGTCTGTGTGCAGCCATAGCCGGTTGTATTCAGCTCAGGGTTTGTCACTGCCTCATACTGTAAAATAACTTGTCCTTTTTTCAAATAGTGCAGCCTGTTGAAAATTTTTTTAAAAATTTCCTATTAGTGTCTTTCCACCCGTCTCCAGCCAAATAGTGGAAAAACACTAGATAGGAGAACCTAGAGGAGAGTTTTTGGGCCTTGCAGTGCCGTTTACGGCTGTCTGCACGGTCTCTGTGAGCGCAGCTCGCCCTGTAGTCTGTGTGCAGCCACAGCCCGTTGTATTCAGCTCAGGGTTTGTCACTGCCTCATACCAGTAACATAGTAACATAGTAACATAGTTAGTAAGGCCGAAAAAAGACATTTGTCCATCCAGTTCAGCCTATATTCCATCATAATAAATACCCAGATCTACGTCCTTCTACAGAACCTAATAATTGTATGATACAATATTGTTCTGCTCCAGGAAGACATCCAGGCCTCTCTTGAACCCCTCGACTGAGTTCGCCATCACCACCTCCTCAGGCAAGCAATTCCAGATTCTCACTGCCCTAACAGTAAAGAATCCTCTTCTATGTTGGTGGAAAAACCTTCTCTCCTCCAGACGCAAAGAATGCCCCCTTGTGCCCGTCACCTTCCTTGGTATAAACAGATCCTCAGCGAGATATTTGTATTGTCCCCTTATATACTTATACATGGTTATTAGATCGCCCCTCAGTCGTCTTTTTTCTAGACTAAATAATCCTAATTTCGCTAATCTATCTGGGTATTGTAGTTCTCCCATCCCCTTTATTAATTTTGTTGCCCTCCTTTGTACTCTCTCTAGTTCCATTATATCCTTCCTGAGCACCGGTGCCCAAAACTGGACACAGTACTCCATGTGCGGTCTAACTAGGGATTTGTACAGAGGCAGTATAATGCTCTCATCATGTGTATCCAGACCTCTTTTAATGCACCCCATGATCCTGTTTGCCTTGGCAGCTGCTGCCTGGCACTGACTGCTCCAGGTAAGTTTATCATTAACTAGGATCCCCAAGTCCTTCTCCCTGTCAGATTTACCCAGTGGTTTCCCGTTCAGTGTGTAATGGTGATATTGATTCCCTCTTCCCATGTGTATAACCTTACATTTATCATTGTTAAACCTCATCTGCCACCTTTCAGCCCAAGTTTCCAACTTATTTATACCGTTAAAAAACTTTTCCTTTTTTTGAAATAGTGCAGCCTATTTAAAAATTATTTAAAAAATTCCTATTAGTGTCTTTCCACCCGTCTCCAGCTAAATAGTGGAAAAACACTAGATAGGATAACCTAGAGGAGGGTTTTTGGGCCTTGCAGCGCCGTTTACGGCTGTCTGCACGGTCTCCGTGTGAGTTAAACTCGCTCTGTAGCCCGATCTGCAGAAAAAAAAAGTAAAGTTCACCAAACACCACTTAACACTTGTGTAGGCCACATTTCATCAATAATAAAGTCTAGTCCACACTTTACAACATTAGTGTTTCTTACACCTGTTAGGAGGAGCATTTCAGGAATAAGCACACTAAGGCCTTAGTACTTTTCTGCTTATCTTTATCTGTCAACCAAGATGAAGAGGGCAGGGAGTAAGGGGCGTGGGCGTGGGCGTGGAGCAGGGAGAGGACGTGGTGATTCTGTGCCTGCTGCGGGCACCGGTGACTCACCATCACCCAGTTTCAGCAGGGAACAGTCCTTCATGCGCAGCTTTGTTGGAGAGCGCCGTGCACCGCTGCTGCATGAAGATCAAATTGAAGCCGTTGTCGGATGGATGGCAGCTAACGCATCGACTTCAATTAGTGCCACATCCTCTCAGGCACAGACCACTGGAGAGCAGTCATCTGTCTCTTCACCACCTGCCAAATTGGCCAGGCAGTCAGAGAGCCCAGGACAGGAGCCGTCTCTACTTTTGTTCTCTGAATCTCTTGGCTTGGAAACAGGGGGCCAGCCAAGCAGTATTGGAGAAATGGAAGAAGAGGCAGTGTGCAGTGATGCCCAACAGCTTTGTCTCTCTGACTCTGAAGAGGCGGGTGGGTCAGTGCCTGCGGTGACCACAGCGCAGTACGCATCTGATGATGAAACTCAGGTGCCGCTTTCTGGTGCGTACTGTGCTGCCGAGACTACCCAGGAGGAGCAGTTGGTGGCAGAGGGTAGTGGAGATGATGAGGTCCTTGACCCATCGTGGCGTGAGGAACAGGAAGGTGGTGGGAGCAGCTCAGAGGAAGAGATTCCCCTAACGGGCCAAAGAGGGAGAGGGAGGGGGAAGACTGCGGAGCCTGTAGCCTCCACTTTGGCACCAGTTAGGAGCCTGTCTCTTTCAAAAGCCAAAAAGGGCGCTCCCAAGACTTGCAGTGCCTGGTCCTTTTTTGACACAGTTGCAGATGACATTTGTTTTGTCAAATGCAAGCTGTGTCATCAGAAAGTAAAAAGAGGTAAAAGTGTCAGCAACCTCAATACCACAAATATGTGGAAACATGTGCGGACCAGGCACGCGGTGGAGTTACAAAAACACACTGAAGACATAGGCCAACCAACAGCGGCAGCTACCACCTCTTCAGCTCGTGTAGCTTCTTCCTCCAGCTCCCGCACAGCTGGTTCGGCTTCCTCCTTGGATCGCCATGGAAGAACCTCTGGCACTGTTGTCCAGAGACCTAGTGTAATTCCACCCACAGCACCACGTTCCCAGTCATCCTCACACTCCCAGCCTAGTCTACAGCCATCGGTAGTACAGGCATGGGAGAAAAGGCGGGCATTCTCGGCAAACCACCCCCGAGCACAGGCTCTGAATGCAGGCATTGCCAAACTTCTGTCCCTGGAAATGCTCTCATTCAGGCTGGTGGAGACTGACAGCTTCCGTGACTTGATGGCATTGGCACTCCCACAGTACAAGGTGCCCAGCCGCTTTTACTTCAGCAGGCAAGCTGTCCCTGCCCTGCACAAGCATGTGGAGGGACAAATCAAACATGCGCTACTGAACGCCGTCAGTAGCAAGGTCCACCTCACCACCGATGCGTGGACCAGTCAACATGGACAGGGGCGATACCTTTCCGTCACTGCCCATTGGGTTAATGTTGTTGAGCCGGGTACAGACCGTGCGAGTGGCGCAGGACGTGTCCTGCCCACTCCAAGGATTGCAGGAATCCAGTCTGTACGCATTGACTCCTCCTCTTACACAAGTTCCTCAGATTCCTCGCTGCAGGATCCGTCACAGTCCACCTCTACATGGACCCGTGAACGTTTACCTGTTATGACTGACATGAGCACAGCCATGGCCAAACGTCAGCAGGCCGTCTTGAAATTAGTTTCTTTGGGGAATCGAAGCCACACAGCGCAGGAGCTCTGGAATGCCCTAAAGCAGGAGAGCGATGTGTGGTTTGTGCCAGCGAATCTCCAGCCAGGCATGGTAGTGTGTGACAATGGCCGAAATCTGGTGGCAACTTTAGGCCTTGGCAACCTCACTCACATCCCATGTCTGGCACATGTGCTCAATTTGGTTGTGCAGAGTTTTCTGAGGGACTATCCGGATCTTGATGCACTTCTGCACAAGGCCCGCCTAGAGTGTGCTCACTTGCGGCGTTCCAGCTTGGCAAGATCCCGCATTGCTGCTCTGCAGCGTCGGTTTCGCCTTCCTGAACATCGCATCATATGTGACCTACCTACCAGGTGGAAATCCACGTTACATATGTTGGAGCGGTTGTGTGAGCAGCAGCAAGCAGTAATGGAGTACCAGCTGCATCAGGCGCAAAGAAGTCGCAGTCAGCGCCGCTCAGACTTCACAACCACAGAGTGGGCCACTATGAAGGACGTCTGCCAGGTTTTGCGTCCTTTTGATTATTCCACGCGGATGGCAAGTGCAGATGATGCACTAGTCAGCATGACTGTCCCCCTTATCTGCTTGCTTCAAGAAACCCTGCAAGGGATAAGGGATGATGTGGAAGAGGTGGAGGATGAGGAGTCACCTATTCCATCAGGTTCTGGACAGTCAGCGCCACGTGGTTCCTCACAAAGGGGTCGGCAGGGGACCCTTTGTGAGGAGGATGAGGAGGAGTCAATGGACGAGGAAGGGCTACGTCCAGAGGAGGGAGTTCCACCATCGTCCAGTGGTCAGTGTGTACAGCGAGGGTGGGGTGATGAAGAGCGGGCAGAGATCATGTCTCAAGCAGGGGACAGCGTTTCTGGGCCAGTTGGCAGTCTGCAGCACATGGTTGAGTTCATGTTGCAGTGCCTGAGAGACGACCGCCGCATCGACCACATTCTCAACGTGCCTGATTATTGGGTGTACGCCCTCCTCGATCCTCGCTACCGTGACAATGTCCAAAACCTCATCCCGGCGTTGACACGGGAGCGTAAAATGCGGGAGTACCACGACACACTGGTGAATTCCATCATCTTCTCCAGTCCAACTGAGAGGAGTGCTGCTAGTGCTTTACAAAGCAGCTCAGTGCGTCGAGGCAGTGGAGGAGGAGGCTCTGCACAAAGAGGGAGCAGAAGCAGTGCCTCTGCCCAAGGCAAGCCAAGTATGGCACAACTGTGGAAAACTTTTGTGTGCCCGCCCCAAATGTCTACACCATCACCGGCGGCTCCAGTCAGCAGGAGGCAACGGTTCCGTCAGATGGTGACAGACTACATGGCTTGCCCTCTTAGTGTACTCCCAGACGGCTCTTCCCCGTTCAAGTTTTGGGTCTCTAAGCTGGATACATGGCCAGAGCTAAGCCAGTATGCATTGGAGGTGCTGGCTTGCCCTGCGGCTAGTGTCTTATCGGAACGTGTATTTAGTGCCGCAGGTGGTGTACTAACAGACCACAGACCGTCGCATGCGACTATCCTCCGATAACGTTGACCGGCTTACTTTCCTGAAAATGAACCAGGCCTGGATCTCGCAGGAATTTGCCACTCTTCTGCCTGATTAAGTAATTGGGTGTCATCCAGGTCTCCTGATGTGTTCATCTTTCTACCACCTGAACTGCTATTCCTGGGCTCCAACACCGCCAGTTGCGGCTCAGAAGTGCAGGCTGCACAGTCTAAACATACGACCCAGTGTTATTGGGTTTCAGTAACGTCAGCTGATCCCCAGCTGTGTAGCTGGCAATGTGTCCTGCGACCGCCACGCTGGCACAACAACCTAAATGTAAGGGAACTTGTCCCCCCCCCCCTCGGCGTTTGTTACTGAAAGAGCCATCTTGTGCAGCAGTAATGTTGCACAAGGAAAAGGTAGCTCTTTTATTTTAGCTCCTTGCACACGCAGAACTTAACACTTATAAAATGTGTTCACTGATACCGTTATACCGTCCCGGAGCTGGGACTTTCCTTCATAATGTGACGCAGCACAGCCGTCATTCCTACCCCCTTGGTGCCATGCGCTGCCTCCTCAGCGTTGTTTTAAGCTGTCACGGAGCCTGCGCTGTTCTGTTATCCCTTGGCCATGGCCAGTTTGCGCTGCCTGTCTTCTGACATAATTTGGTGTCAGGATGGCTGCGCCTGTGCGCCCGCGCTGCTCGAGAACCCGCCTCGCAGTGTCTTCTGATTGAATCACACTGCGAGCCTGGGATCCATGGGCATGCGCAGTGCATATCTACACCTCGGGCTCTCGCCCATCTCCCTCCGCCTTCTTTAGACTGTGCGCCGTCAGCTGATCCCTAATAGCATGCCACGGCCGTGACGCCGCACAGTCTGAAGAAGAGGGAAGGAGGGGAGTGAGAGTCGAGGATATGCACTGTGCATGTCCATGGATCCAAGGCCCGCAGTGGGATTACAATAGACGACACTGCGAGGTGAGATCTGGAGCAGCGTGGACGCACAGGCACTGACAGCCTGACACCAAATTATGTCAGAAGACAGGCAGCGCTAATTGGGCATGGCCAAGGGATAACAGAACAGCGCAGGCTCCGTGACAGCTTAAAACAACGCTGAGGAGGCAGCGCACGGCACCAAGGGGATAGGAATGACAGCTGTGCTGCGTGCCATTACGAAGGAAATTCCCACCTCCGGGACGGTTTTACGGTATAAGGTGACACATTTTTAGTGTTTACTTCTGTGTTTGCAAGGAACATAATTAAAAGAGCAACCTTTTCCTTTTGCATCCTTAGTGCTGCACAAGATGGCTCTTTCAGCTACAAACGTCTTGGGGGGGGGGGTTAAAGGTTCCCTTTCAACCCGCTCCAATCAGGCTTCGGCCTACACTCTGTTCCTCTGCTCCTCCTGCTGTCCCTGGGCTCTAACACCGCCAGTTGGTGCCTGGAAGTGCTGTCTGCACAGTCAACAGTCGCTCCTCTGTTACTGGGGTTCAGTAACGTCAGCTGATCCCCAGCTGTGTGTGCGGCAATACCTCCAATCTGCTCCTCCTGCTGTCCCTGGGCTCTAACACCGCCAGTTGGTGCCTGGAAGTGCTGTCTGCACAGTCAACAGTCGCTCCTCTGTTACTGGGGTTCAGTAACGTCAGCTGATCCCCAGCTGTGTGTGCGGCAATACCTCCAATCTGCTCCTCCTGCTGTCCCTGGGCTCTAACACCGCCAGTTGGTGCCTGGAAGTGCTGTCTGCACAGTCAACAGTCGCTCCTCTGTTATTGGGGTTCAGTAATGTCAGCTGATCCCCAGCTGTGTGTCCGGCAACGTGTCATGCGACCGCCACGCTGGCACAACTAAAATGTAAGGGGACCTGTCCCCCTTCCCCCCTAGGCGTTTGTTACTGAAAGAGCCACCTTGTGCAGCACTAATACTGCACAAGGAAAAGGTCGCTCTTGAAATTATGCTCCTTGCAAACGCTGAACTATACACTCATGTAATGTGTCCCCTCACACCGTCCAACCGTCCTGGAGGTGGGACTTTCCTTTGTAATGTGACGCAGCACAGCCGTCATTGCTACCCCCTTGGCACCTTGCGCTGCCTCCTTAGCGTTGTTTGATTCCGTCATGGACCCTGCGCTGTTATGTTATCCCTTGGCCATGCACAGTTTGCGCTGCCCGTCCTCTGACATCATTTGTTGTCGTCCTGGCTGCGCCTGTGCGTCCACGCTGCCTGAAATCCCACCTCGCAGTGTCGTCTAATGTGATCCCACAGTGGGCCTGGTATCCATGGCCATGCGCAGTGCATATACTAGCCTCTCACTCCCCTTCTTCACGCTTCTTCAGACTAGGCGGCATCAGCTGATCCCTAATAGCATGCCACGGCCGTGACGCCGCACAGTCTGAAGAAGCAGGAAGGAGGTGAGTGAGAGGCGATGATATGCACTGCGCATGCCCATGGATCCCTGGCCCACAGTGGGATTACATTAGATGACACAGCGAGGTTGGATCTCGGGCAGCTTGGACGCACAGGCACTGCCAGCCTGACACCTAAATGATGTCAGAAGACGGGCACCGCTAACTGTGCATGGCCAAGGGATAACATTACAGCGCGGGCTCCCTGACAGAACCAAACAACGTTGAGGAGGTGGCGCACGGCACCAAGGGGGTTGGAATGACGGCTGTGCTGTGTCACATTACAAAGGAAAGTCCCACTTCCGGGACGGTTTGACGGTGTGGGGACACATTATATGAGTGTGTACTTCAGCGTTTGCAAGGAGCATAATTTTAGGAGCCACCATTTTCCATGTGCAGTATTACTGCTGTACAAGATGGCTCTTTCAGCAACAAATGCCTGGGGGGGGGGGGTTAAAGGTTCCCTTTCAACTTGCTCCACTGCAGGCTTCGGCCTACACTCTGCTCCTCTTTGATTCCCTGGGTTTCAACACTCAGTTGCCACCTGGAAGTGTTGCCTACACAGAAAAAAACACTAGCTGATGTGTCAGTGGGGTTCAGCACCGCCAGCTGTTCCCCTGCTGTGTAGTCGGCAACGTGTCCAGCACAAGCCACGCTGGCACGACAGAACAAAAGCTGCCACCAGTGCAGGCTTCGGCCTACACTCTGCTCCTCTCCACCTCCTGCTGACCCTGGGCTCAAACACCGCTAGTTTTTGCCCGGACGTGCTAGCTGCACAGAGAAAAACACCAGTCAATGTGTCAGTGGGGTTCAGCACCGCCAGCTGTTCCCCTGCTGTGTAGCTGGCAACGGGTCCTGCAAACGCCATGCAGGCACCAGAACTGAAATTAAAAGGGAACCAGCCCCCACCCCCCCAGGTGTTTATATGTATAACAGCCACCTTGTACAGCAGTACTGCTGCATTTGTACAAGGTGGCTGATTTTTTCTCCTTGCCCACGTTGAATTAAACACGTACAAAATGTGTCTCATTGAGACCATTCCACTGTCCCTGAGGTGTGACTTTTCTTTCTAATGACACGCACCACCCCCCTTGGTAGCGCTGCCCATCTTCTGACATCATTGGTTGGTTGCCTGTGCCTGTGCGTCCGCCCTGCCCGACACAACCCTCCTCGTTGTCTCATTTATTTTGGCTGCGAGGGTGTGATTGATGGTCATGTGCTGTGCATATGTTCGCCTGTCTTAACTCATCTCCTTCCGCCTTCTTCAGACTGTGCGGCCTCTCGGCCGTGGTAGGCGATAAGGGATCAGCTGAGGCCGCCCAGTCTGAAGCAGGTGTAAGGATATATGTGAGCGGCAAACATATTAACTGCACAAGGCCACGAATCCCATCCACGCAGTGTGAATTTTTGAAAGCACACTGCGGGTCTGGGATTCATGGCCATTGCTTAACGCACCGGCCAACATGAAATGAGGTGAGAAGACAGGCAGCGCTCACAGCGCATGGCCAAGAGATCACAATAGCGCAGACTCCTGTTCAGCAAATAACAACGCTCATGAGGCTGCGCCCATGCACCAAGGTGTTATTTTGGACACCTGTGCTGCGTATCCTTAAAAAGACAAGTCACGCCTCCACTACTGTTTGACAGTATAATGGGCTAAATAGTGTACATGTTTTATTCAGCGTGTGCAAGGAGCAAAATTAATAGAGCAACCTTTTAGTTGTGCAGCATTAATGCTGCACAAGGTGTGGCTCTTGTACCTTGCAACACCTGAGGGGGGGTTAAAGGTAACTTTTGAAATTGGTTCAACTAGGCTTCGGCCTACACTCTGCTCCTCTCCTCCTCCTGCTGACCCTGGGCTCTAACACCGCTAGTTTTTGCCCGGAATTGCTAGCTGCACAGAGAAAAACACCAGCCAATGTGTTAGTGGGGTTCAGCACCGCCAGCTGTTCCCCTGCTGTGTAGCCGGCATCGTGTCCAGCACAAGCCACGCTGGCACAACAGACCAAAAGCTACCACCAGTGCAGGCTTCGGCCTACACTCTGCTCCTCTCCTCCTCCTGCTGACCCTGGGTTCAAACACCGCTAGTTTTTGCCCAGACGTGCTAGCTGCACAGAGAAAAACACCAGTCAATGTGTCAGTGGGGTTCAGCACCGCCAGCTGTTCCCCTGCTGTGTAGCTGGCAACGTGACCTGCAAACGCCACGCAGGCACATGAACTGAAATTGAAGGAAGCCTGTCCCCCACCCCCAGGTGTTTCTATGTATAACAGCCACCTTGTACAGCAGTACTGCTGCATTTGTACAAGGTGGCTGACTTTTTCTACTTGCCCACGTGGAAATCAACACATACAAAATGTGTCTCATTGAGACCATTCCACTGTCCCTGAGGTGTGACTTTCCTTTCTAATGACACGCAGCACCCCCATTGTTAGCGCTGCCCGTCTTCTGACATCATTGGTTGGCTGGCTGTGCCTGTGCGTCCGCCCTGCCCGACACAACGCCCCTCGTTGTCTGATCTATTTTGACTGCGAGGGTGTGATTGATGGGCACGAGCAGTGCATATCTTCGCCTGTCTTCACTCCCCTCCTTCCGCCTTCTTCAGACTGTGCGGCCTCATGGCCGTGGCAGACGATAAGGGATCAGATGAGGCCGCCCAGTCTGAAGCAGGTGTAAGGACATGTGTGAGCAGCGAACATGTTTACTGCACAAGGCCACGAATCCCAGCACCGCAGTGTGACTTTATGAAAAGGCACTGTGGGTCTGGGATTTATGGCCATCGTTAACCGCACCGGCCAACATGAAATGAGGTCATAAGACGGGCAGCGCTAACAGGGTATTGCCAAGGGATAACACAAGAGCGCAGACTACTGTACTGCAAATAACAACGCTCAGGAATCTGCGACCAGCACCTCGGTGTAAATTTTGACACCTGTGCTGCGTCTTCTTAAAAAGACAAGTCACGCCTCCACCACTGTTTGACAGTATAATGGGCTAAATAGTGTACATGTTTTATTCAGCGTGTGCAAGGAGCAAAATTAAGAGGGCAACCTTTTAGTTGTGCAGCATTAATGCTGCACAAGGTGTGGCTCTTGTACCTTGCAACACCTGAGGGGGGTTAAAGGTTACCTTTGAAATTGGTTCACCTAGGCTTCGGCCTACACTCTGCTCCTCTCCTCCTCCTGCTGACCCTGGGCTCAAACACCGCTAGTTTTTGCCCGGACGTGCTAGCTGCACAGACAAAAACACCAGTCAATGTGTCAGTGGGGTTCAGCACCGCCAGCTGTTCCCCTGCTGTGTAGCTGGCAACGTATCCTGCAAACGCCATGCAGGCACCTGAACTGAAATTAAAGGGAACCTGCCCCCCACCCCCAGGTGTTTCTATGTATAACAGCCACCTTGTACAGCAGTACTGCTGCATTTGTACAAGGTGGCTGATTTTTTCTCCTTTCCCACGTTGAATTAAACACGTACAAAATGTGTCTCATTACAGACCATTACAATGTCCCTGAGATGTGACTTTCCTTTTTAATGACACGCAGCACCCCCTTTGGTAGCGCTGCCCGTCTTCTGACATCATTGGTTGGCTGCCTGTGCCTGTGCGTCCGCCCTGCCCGACACAACCCCCCTCGTTGTCTCATTTATTTTGGCTGCGAGGGTGTGATTGATGGGCATGAACAGTGCATATGTTCGCCTGTCTTAACTCATCTCCTTCCGCCTTCTTCAGACTGTGCGGCCTCATGGCCATGGTAGGCGATAAGGGATCAGCTGAGGCCGCCTAGTCTGAAGCAGGTGTAAGGACATGTGTGAGCGGCAAACATATTTACTGCACAAGGCCACGAATCCCAGCCACGCAGTGTGAATTATTGAAAACACACTGCGGGTCTGGGATTCATGTCCATCGCTAACCGCAACGGCCCACATGAAATGAGGTCAGAAGACAGGCAGCGCTCACAGCGCATGGCCAAGGGATCACAATAGCGCAGACTCCTGTACAGCAAATAACAATGCTCAGGAAGCTGCGCCCATGCACCAAGGTGTTATTTTGGACACCTGTGCTGCGTCTCCTTAAAAAGACAAGTCACGCATCCACTACTGTTTGACAGTTTAATGGGCTAAATAGTGTACATGTTTTATTCAGCGTGTGCAAGGAGCAAAATTAATAGAGCAACCCTTTTAGTTGTGCAGCATTAATGCTGCACAAGGTGTGGCTCTTGTACCTTGCAACACCTGAGGGGGGGTTAAAGGTTACCTTTGAAATTGGTTCACCTAGGCTTCGGCCTACACTCTGCTCCTCTCCTCCTCCTGCTGACCCTGGGCTCAAACACCGCTAGTTTTTGCCCGGAATTGCTAGCTGCACAGAGAAAAACACCAGCCAATGTGTTAGTGGGGTTCAGCACCGCCAGCTGTTCCCCCACTGTGTAGACGGCATCGTGTCCAGCACAAGCCACGCTGGCACAACAGACCAAAAGCTGCCACCAGTGCAGGCTTCGGCCTACACTCTGCTCCTCTCCTCCTCCTGCTGACCCTGGGCTCAAACACCGCTAGTTTTGCCCAGACGTGCTAGCTGCACAGAGAAAAGCACCAGTCAATGTGTCGGTGGGATTCAGCACCGCCAGCTGTTCCCCTGCTGTGTAGCTGGCAACGTGACCTGCAAACGCCATGCAGGCACATGAACTGAAATTGAAGGAAGCCTGTCCCCCACCCCCAGGTGTTTCTATGTATAACAGCCACCTTGTACAGCAGTACTGCTGCATTTGTACAAGGTGGCTGACTTTTTCTACTTGCCCACGTAGAACTCAACACGTACAAAATGTGTCTCATTGAGACCATGTCCCTGTCCCTGAGCTGTGACTTTCCTTTCTAATGACACGCAGCACCCCCATTGTTAGTGCTGCCCGTCTTCTGACATCATTGGTTGGCTGGCTGTGCCTGTGCGTCCGCCCTGCCTAACACAACGCCCCTCGTTGTCTGATCTATTTTGACTGCGAGGGTGTGATTGATGGGCACGAGCAGTGCATATCTTCGCCTGTCTTCACTCCCCTCCTTCCGCCTTCTTCAGACTGTGCAGCCTCATGGCCGCGGCATGCGAGAAGGGATCAGCAGAGGCCGCCCACTCTGAATCAGGTGTAAGCACGTGTGTGAGCGGCCAAAATATTTACTGCTCAAGGCCACGAATCCCAGCACCGCAGTGTGACATTATGAAAAGGCACTGTGGGTCTGGGATATATGGCCATCGTTAACCGCACCGGCCAACATGAAATGAGGTCATAAGACGGGCAGCGCTAACAGGGCATTGCCAAGGAATAACACAAGAGCGCAGACTCCTGTACAGCAAATAACAAAGCTCAGGAAGCTTTGCCAAGCACCAAGGCGTTATTTGGGACACCTGTGCTGCGTCTCCTTAAAAAGACAAGTCACGCCTCCACTACAGTTTGACTGTAGAATGGGCTAAATTGTGTACGTCTTTCATTCAGCGTGTGCAAGTAGACAAATTAATAGAGCAACCATTGACTTGTGCAGCATTAATACTGCACAAGGTGTGTCTCTTGTACTTTGTAACACCTGAGGGGGGGTTAAAGGTTTCCTTTGAAATTGGTTCAAATAGGCTTCGGCCTACACTCTGCTCCTCTCCTCCTCTTGCTGCCCCTGGGCTCTAACACCGCTAGTTTTTGCCCGGAAGTGCTAGCTGCACAGAGAAAAACACCTGCCATTGTGTCAGTGGGGTTCAGCAACGCCAGCTGTTCCCCCACTGTGTAGCCGACAAAGTGTCCTGCAAACGCAACGCAGACACAAAGCTGCCTCCAGTGCAGGCTTTGGCCTACACTCTGCTCCCCCTGCTTACCCTTTGCTCCAACACCGCTAGTTGGGGCTCTAGGAAGACAATCTTTAATAGGCAACGCATCCGGGTTCCAGCACCGCCAGCTGGTTCTCGGCAGTGTTTTTGTCACGGGTACTCCCTCGTGCCCAGCCTGGTTCCAGCACCGTCAGCTGTTTCCGGGTAGTGTCAAGCTCACTGAGACGCCTATGCTTGCCCCGTCGTGTTGTAGTCGGGTTAGCCAACTCCAGGGTGCCTCCAGTTTAGGAGCTTCATATGTGGGCTACATGAATTGGTAGTCAAGGCTGGTTCTGTAGTGCCAGTAGGCAATGCTCCCCCTGTAGGACTGTTGGGGTTTGGTAACTGCGGCTGCCTCGCGGCCTAGCTGTTCTCTCCTCTCCTGTGGACCTTTGGGTCCACCACCTGGTTCCAGCACCGTCAGCTGGTTCCGGGCAGAGCCTTTGGCTTAGGTGCCTCCTCCTGGGGTATCCGAGTTCTGCCAACGCCAGGCGGTCCTTGGTAGTGCTTTTAAGCGCGGGCACCTACAGCTTAGTAACCGGGTTCCAGCACCGTCAGCTGGTCCTCGGTGGTGCCATTGGCTCTTGCACACTGGGGCGACGCATCCGGGTTCCAGCACGGCCAGCTGGTTCTCAGCAGTGTTTTTGTCACGGGTACTCCCTCGTGCCCAGCCTGGTTCCAGCACCGTCAGCTGTTTCCGGGTAGTGTCAAGCTCACTGAGACGCCTATGCTTGCCCCGTCGTGTTGTGGTCGGGTTAGCCAACTCCAGGGTGCCTCCAGTTTAGGAGCTTCCTATGTGGGCTGCATGAATTAGTAGTCAAGGCTGGTTCTGTAGTGCCAGTAGGCCAAGCTCCCCCTGTAGGGCTGTTGGGGTTCGGTAACTGCGGCTGCCTCGCGGCCTAGCTGTTCTCTCCTCTCCTGTGGACCTTCGGGTCCACCACCTGGTTCCAGCACCGTCAGCTGGTTCCGGGCAGAGCCTTTGGCTTAGGTGCCTCCTCCTGGGGTATCCGAGTTCCGCCAACGCCAGGCGGTCCTTGGTAGTGCTTTTAAGCGCGGGCACCTACAGCTTAGTAACCGGGTTCCAGCACCGTCAGCTGGTCCTCGGTGGTGCCATTGGCTCTTGCACACTGGGGCGACGCATCCGGGTTCCAGCACCGCCAGCTGGTTCACGGCAGTGTTTTTGTCACGGGTACTCCCTCGTGCCCAGCCTGGTTCCAGCACCGTCAGCTGTTTCCGGGTAGTGTCAAGCTCACTGAGACGCCTATGTGTTGTGAATTCTGTGGCAGAGTTCACTCCTGTGGTCACAAGTGGTACTTCGGCTGATTCTCTCTGGGAGCTTCCATTTGTGGAGGAAAGTGGTACTGCAGCTTCTGAGTTTCCTCCCTCAGGTGATCTGGTGAGGTCGTTAGCTGCTTCTCTACTTAACTCCACCTGATGCTTTTATCCATGCTTCCTGTCAATGTTCCAGTGTTGGACTTGTGTTTCTCTAAATCATTCCTGTGGCCTTCTGCTCTGCATAGCTAAGTGCTTCTTTGCTATTTGTTGCTATTTTTTCTGTCCAGCTTGTCTATTTGTTTTGCTGGAAGCTCTGGGACGCAAAGGGTGTACCTCCGTGCCGTTAGTTCGGTACGGAGGGTCTTTTTGCCCCCTTTGCGTGGTTTTCTTTAGGGTTTTGTGTAGACCGCAAAGTTATCTTTCCTATCCTCGTTCTGTCTAGAATATCGGGCCTCACTTTGCTGAATCTATTTCATCCCTACGTTTGTCTTTTCATCTTACTCACAGTCATTATATGTGGGGGGCTGCCTTTTCCTTTGGGGTATTTCTCTGAGGCAAGGTAGGCTTATTTTTCTATCTTCAGGCTAGTTAGTTTCTCAGGCTGTGCCGAGTTGCATAGGGAGCCTTAGGCGCAATCCACAGCTGCCTCTAGTTGTGCTTGGAGAGGATCAGGAATTGCGGTCTACAGAGTTTCCACGTCTCAGAGCTCGTTCTATTTATTTTGGGTTATTGTCAGATCACTGTATGTGCTCTGATCGCTATGTACATTGTGTTACTGAATTGCCTATCATAACACCTATGCTTGCCCCGTCGTGTTGTGGTCGGGTTAGCCAACTCCAGGGTGCCTCCAGTTTAGGAGCTTCCTATGTGGGCTGCATGAATTGGTAGTCAAGGCTGGTTCTGTAGTGCCAGTAGGCCAAGCTCCCCCTGTAGGACTGTTGGGGTTCGGTAACTGCAGCTGCCTCGCGGCCTAGCTGTTCTCTCCTCTCCTGTGGACCTTCGGGTCCACCACCTGGTTCCAGCACCGTCAGCTGGTTCCGGGCCGAGCCTTTGGCTTAGGTGCCTCCTCCTGGGTATCCGAGTTCCGCCAACGTCAGGCGGTCCTTGGTAGTGCTTTTAAGCGCAGGCACCTACAGCTTAGTAACCGGGTTCCAGCACCGTCAGCTGGTCCTCCGTCGTGCCATTGGCTCTTGCACACTGGGGCGACGCATCCGGGTTCCAGCACCGCCAGCTGGTTCACGGCAGTGTTTTTGTCACGGGTACTCCCTCGTGCCCAGCCTGGTTCCAGCACCATCAGCTGTTTCCGGGTAGTGTCAAGCTCACTGAGACGCCTATGCTTGCCCCGTCGTGTTGTGGTCGGGTTAGCCAACTCCAGGGTGCCTCCAGTTTAGGAGCTTTGTATGTGGGCTGCATGAATTGGTAGTCAAGGCTGGTTCTGTAGTGCCAGTAGGCCAAGCTCCCCCTGTAGGACTGTTAAGGTTCGGTAACTGCGGCTGCCTCGCGGCCTAGCTGTTCTCTCCTCTCCTGTGGACCTTCGAGTCCACCACCTGGTTCCAGCACCGTCAGCTGGTTCCGGGCAGAGCCTTTGGCTTAGGTGTCTCCTCCTGGGGTATCCGAGTTCCGCCAACGCCAGGCGGTCCTTGGTAGTGCTTTTAAGCGCGGGCACCTACAGCTTAGTAACCGGGTTCCAGCACCGTCAGCTGGTCCTCGGTGCCATTGGCTCTTGCACACTGGGGCAACGCATTCGGGTTCCAGCACCGCCAGCTGGCTCTCGGCAGTGTTTTTGTCACGGGTACTCCCTCGTGCCCAGCCTGGTTCCAGCACCGTCAGCTGTTTCCGGGTAGTGTCAAGCTCACTAAGACGCCTATGCTTGCCCCGTCGTGTTGTGGTCGGGTTAGCCAACTCCAGGGTGCCTCCAGTTTAGGAGCTTCCTATGTGGGCTGCATGAATTGGTAGTCAAGGCTGGTTCTGTAGTGCCAGTAGGCCAAGCTCCCCCTGTAGGACTGTTGGGGTTCGGTAACTGCAGCTGCCTCGCGGCCTAGCTGTTCTCTCCTCTCCTGTGGACCTTCGGGTCCACCACCTGGTTCCAGCACCGTCAGCTTGTTCCGGGCCGAGCCTTTGGCTTAGGTGCCTCCTCCTGGGTATCCGAGTTCCGCCAACGTCAGGCGGTCCTTGGTAGTGCTTTTAAGCGCAGGCACCTACAGCTTAGTAACCGGGTTCCAGCACCGTCAGCTGGTCCTCGGTCGTGCCATTGGCTCTTGCACACTGGGGCGACGCATCCGGGTTCCAGCACCGCCAGCTGGTTCTCGGCAGTGTTTTTGTCACGGGTACTCCCTCGTGCCCAGCCTGGTTCCAGCACCGTTAGCTGTTTCCGGGTAGTGTCAAGCTCACTGAGACGCCTATGCTTGCCCCGTCGTGTTGTGGTCGGGTTAGCCAACTCCAGGGTGCCTCCAGTTTAGGAACTTCCTATGTGGGCTGCATGAATTGGTAGTCAAGGCTGGTTCTGTAGTGCCAGTAGGCCAAGCTCCCCCTGTAGGACTGTTGGGGTTCGGTAACTGCGGCTGCCTCGCGGCCTAGCTGTTCTCTCCTCTCCTGTGGACCTTCGGGTCCACCACCTGGTTCCAGCACCGTCAGCTGGTTCCGGGCCGAGCCTTTGGCTTAGGTGCCTCCTCCTGGGTATCCGAGTTCCGCCAACGTCAGGCGGTCCTTGGTAGTGCTTTTAAGCGCAGGCACCTACAGCTTAGTAACCGGGTTCCAGCACCGTCAGCTGGTCCTCGGTCGTGCCATTAGCTCCTGCACACTGGGGCGACGCATCCGGGTTCCAGCACCGCCAGCTGGTTCTCGGCAGTGTTTTTGTCACGGGTACTCCCTCGTGCCCAGCCTGGTTCCAGCACCGTCAGCTGTTTCCGGGTAGTGTCAAGCTCACTGAGACGCCTATGCTTGCCCCGTCGTGTTGTGGTCGGGTTAGCCAACTCCAGGGTGCCTCCAGTTTAGGAGCTTCCTATGTGGGCTGCGTGAATTGGTAGTCAAGGCTGGTTCTGTAGTGCCAGTAGGCCAAGCTCCCCCTGTAGGACTGTTGGGGTTCGGTAACTGCGGCTGCCTCGCGGCCTAGCTGTTCTCTCCTCTCCTGTGGACCTTCGGGTCCACCACCTGGTTCCAGCACCGTCAGCTGGTCCTCGGTCGTGCCATTGGCTCTTGCACACTGGGGCGACGCATCCGGGTTCCAGCACCGCCAGCTGGTTCTCGGCAGTGTTTTTGTCACGGGTACTCCCTCGTGCCCAGCCTGGTTCCAGCACCGTCAGCTGTTTCCGGGTAGTGTCAAACTCACTGAGACGCCTATGCTTGCCCCGTCGTGTTGTGGTCGGGTTAGCCAACTCCAGGGTGCCTCCAGTCTAGGAGCTTCCTATGTGGGCTGCATGAATTGGTAGTCAAGGCTGGTTCTGTAGTGCCAGTAGGCCAAGCTCCCCCTGTAGGACTGTTGGGGTTCGGTAACTGCGGCTGCCTCGCGGCCTAGCTGTTCTCTCCTCTCCTGTGGACCTTCGGGTCCACCACCTGGTTCCAGCACCGTCAGCTGGTTCCGGGCCGAGCCTTTGGCTTAGGTGCCTCCTCCTGGGTATCCGAGTTCCGCCAACGTCAGGCGGTCCTTGGTAGTGCTTTTAAGCGCAGGCACCTACACCTTAGTAACCGGGTTCCAGCACCGTCAGCTGGTCCTCGGTCGTGCCATTGGCTCTTGCACACTCGGGCGACGCATCCGGGTTCCAGCACCGCCAGCTGGTTCTCGGCAGTGTTTTTGTCACGGGTACTCCCTCGTGCCCAGCCTGGTTCCAGCACCGTCAGCTGTTTCCGGGTAGTGTCAAGCTCACTGAGACGCCTATGCTTGCCCCGTCGTGTTGTGGTCGGGTTAGCCAACTCCAGGGTGCCTCCAGTTTAGGAGCTTCCTATGTGGGCTGCGTGAATTGGTAGTCATGGCTGGTTCTGTAGTGCCAGTAGGCCAAGCTCCCCCTGTAGGACTGTTGGGGTTCGGTAACTGCGGCTGCCTCGCGGCCTAGCTGTTCTCTCCTCTCCTGTGGACGTTCGGGTCCACTACCTGGTTCCAGCACCGTCAGCTGGTTCTCGGCAGTGTCTTTTGCTCTTGTACCTTCTGCTCCCCATCCTGGTTCCAGTACCGTCAGCTGGTTCCGGGCAGAGCCTTTGGCTTAGGTGCCTCCTTCTGGGTATCCAAGTTCCACCAACGTCAGGTGGTCCTTGGTAGTGCTTTCAGGCACGGATACCTCCTGCTTAGTAACCGGGTTCCAGTAACATCAGCTGGTCCTCGGTAGTTCCATTGGCTCTTGGACCTTCGGCTACCCATCCGGGTTCCAGTACCGTCAGCTGGTTCTCAGCTGTGTCTTTTGCTCTTGTACCTTCTGCTCCCCATCCTGGTTCCAGTAATGTCAGCTGGTTCCGGGCAGAGCCTTTGGCTTATGTGCCTCCTTCTGGGTATCCGAGTTCCGCCAACGTCAGGCGGTCCTTGGTAGTGCTTTTTAGCACGGGTACCTCCTGCTTAGTAACCGGGTTCCAGTAACGTCAGCTGATCCTCGGTAGTTCCATAGGCTCTTGAACCTTCGGGTAGCCATCCGAGTTCCAGTTCCATCAGCTGGTTCTTGGTATTTTCTCAGCCTTCTTGTACCTTCTGCTACATTTCCAAGTTGAAGACCCTAAAGTCGACGACCCGGAAGACCACCCCGATGACGACGACGGCGGAGACGACGACGGCGTAGACGACCCTGGAGACAACGACATGGAAGACCGAGAAGCAGAAGAACAAGAGGCTGCAGAACAAAGAGCAGAAGAACATTAAGCATAAGACTAAAAATCAGAGCAAAAGATATTATCTAAATTATATGCAGAAGAAGACTAAGCAGTGTATGGGGGTGAGTCCGTTCCTCCTCGTGGTGCCCCTGAATAAAGCCTGATGCTGCAGGCCAAACTGAACGCGGACAAATGTAACTTTTGTGACTGGCAGAACGGAAGGTGTAATCTTCAAACTTTTATAGATAACAACTACGGGAATGCCTGTCACAAATGAGAATATGATGAAAAAGTAGAATAGGAAGAATAATAATAGTTGAATAAAATGAATATGAAGAATGTAATACAAAAAAAAATTGGTAGAAGATGAAGAAGAAGATGAATAAGGTGAAGAAGAAGTTGATGTCAAAGATGCTGATGATGATGAAGATGAAAGTGTGGGAAAAGTAAAAAAAAAAGAAGGGGAAGGGCGTGGAATAGTGAAAAATCAATATCTGACAAAATAAAAAAAAAATTACATAGTCAATATCTTTGTCACTCCGAACGTCTCTAAAAAAAAAAAAAATCATGCTATTCTATTTGA
The DNA here is from genome assembly GCF_032444005.1 of Ranitomeya imitator. Lineage (NCBI taxonomy): Eukaryota > Metazoa > Chordata > Amphibia > Anura > Dendrobatidae > Ranitomeya > Ranitomeya imitator. Next base: position 421,480,556 of record NC_091286.1, on the reverse strand, counting down.
TTGGGCTAAACCTCTATGACTTTAATGTCTCCGCCACCTCCCCAAATACATCCTGCATTATTCTTAGTTGTTTTCCTTCATGTAGAATGAACCTACAAGGAAAGAAAGGGTTTATTTTAATTCCAATATTTTGGTCCCATTGACATGCATTGGGATCGGGTATCGATATCGGAAGGTATCGCTCAACACTAGTGAAGAATCAACAAGTGGAACACAACTGTGACGTTGAACGAAATGTATTGCTTATTTTAAATTTTTGTGGAAATTCAAAAACTGAAAAGTGGGGCGTGCAATATTATTTGGCCCCTTTTACTTTCAGTGCAGCAAACTCACTCCAGAAGTTTATTCTGGATTTCTGAATGATCCAATGTTGTCCTAAATGCCTAATGATGATAAATATAATCCACTTGTGTGTAATCAAGTCTCTGTATAAATGCATCTGCTCTGTGATAGTCTGGGTTCTGTTTGAAGCACAGAAAGCATCATAAAGACCAAGGAAAACAGGCAGGTCCATGATACTATTGTGGAGAAGTTTAAAGCTGGATTTGGAAACAAAATGATTTCCAAAACTTTAAACATCCCAAAGAGCACTGTGCAGGCGATCATATTGAAACAGAAGGAGTATCATACTACTGCAAATCTACCAAGACCTGGCGTCCCTCTAAACTTTGATCTCAAACAAGGAGGGTGTGGTGGACTCCTGGATTCCCTCTATCTTACTTGGTAAATGAGTGTTCTTTGTGTATTGTATTAGACATGTTTATAAGATGGCTGTACTCAGACGCTATGAATGTTGCTATGTCTGCCACATTTAGCACCATTTCACCTACTACCGCATAGATGCTGGGTGTTTTTGTAATAATTTATTTACATGTTACTTGTTTTAATATTTATCTCTTTCCATTAGTACAGAGATTATAGCACTGGCTAGTAACTAATAAATAGCGTTATCTTGTGTTTCTTTCTATTTTTACCACTCTATGCCCTAGAGAGAGTTATATTTATATACTGGTAGTTGTATTATTATTACCCAGGTCCAGGGCCGCCATCAGGGCATTACAGCCATGACTGGCGTATGGGGCCCCGTGGGCAGAGGGGGCCTGCATTGGGCCCCGTCTCATCTGCTCACCGGGCCCCCCCTGCAGGCGCTGCGGCACACTATTGACGTGCGGGCCCGTGCCCGCACGTCAGTAGTTAACAGCCGCCGCCAGCCAGTCAGATGCTGGCAGCTGACTTGAGCGGCCGCAGTGCGCAGTCGCATTTCACTGGCGTCTGACGTCATTGTCAGCCGCCGGCGAGTGCGTCCTTCACCTGCGTGGAGGCACTGGACGGAGGGAGCTTCACCCGCCGCAGGATCATGGCCAGGTAAGAACTCATTTTTTTTTTGAGAGCGGTGATCCTGGGTGGGGCCCCGAGGCAGAGATGCTGGACACAGGGGCAGAGATGCTGGACACAGGGGCAGAGATGCTGGACACAGGGGCAGAGATGCTGGACACAGGGGCAGAGATGCTGGACACAGGGGCAGAGATGCTGGACACAGGGGAAGAATGCTGGACACAGTGGGCAGAATGCTGGACACAGGGGCAGAATGCTGGACACAGGGGCAGAATGCTGGACACAGGGGCAGAATGCTGGACACAGGGGCAGAATGCTGGAAACAAGGGCAGAATGCTGGACACAAGGGCAGGATGAAAGACATGGGGGCATGACTGGAAACAGATGGGGCAGGATTGGAGACACAGGAGGCATGATTGGAGACAAGTAGCAGGATTGCAGACATGGGGGCATGATTGGAGACACTGGGGGGAGAATTGGAGACAGATCGTGCAGGATCATGGGGAAGGATGGATATGATGGAGACAGATGGGTCAGGATGGGGAGATCATATGGGGCAGAATGGATACTCATGAGGGCAGGATGGGAGAACATATGGCTGACGCCAGGGATGAGACACACGGTGGCCAGGATGGGGAATATTATTACCATAGGGACTTATTTAGGGATATTATTACTGCAGTGATGTATTTATTTTATTTTTTGAAGATACTGTTTTAAATGAGGGGGCGGTGCTGTTACTGTGCAGAGTGATACTATGTTGCCTCTTTTTCTTCATGTGGTGTAAAGTAGAAGTTGGGAAAAATTAAGAAATGTGGGCTACAAGCGGAGCTTGAGATAACTGTATTATTTCCTGCAGACGAGTCTTGGCTGGATGAAGTGATGACGGTCTGTGCTGGATGAAAGATGAAGGACCTAGAGACGTCACTGGTGAGTCACTGTTACCTATACAGTGACTCTATACACTGTATACTGTATACAGAGCTCCTGTATATAATGTCACCAGTGATCACTGTATTATCTGTACACAGACACTGCATACTAAGTACAGTTCTCCTGTGAATACTGGCACTTATGGTGATAGTACGGTGCTTTTTTTTATTACTGATCAGAATTGTAGTATTCAGTCACTATGTGGTGGTAATATGGGGTCTGGTCATGGTGCGGTGGTAATATGTGGTCTGGTCATGGTGCGGTGGTATTTGTTCCTTGTATGTGTTATCATACGGTCACTGGTGATATGTGGTCTGGACATGGTGTTGCGGACTGCGGTATTTGTTCCTTGTATGTGATATTATTGGTCATTTTAAAATTTGAAAAATAAATCTTTATTTTTATATAGCCCTAACATATTCCGCAGCGCTTTACAGTTTTGCACACATCATCATAAATAAAAATATACCTAAATTGTATTGCATATCTTAATAAATATTTAACAGGATACAGTAGAGTAGGGCCCGGCTAAAAGTGTCTAACGTGTTATGGTGACGGCTTAAAAAATCTTTTGGCCAAAACAAAAGCTGTCGGCTATATGTGTGATCTGGTGATGGGAACTGTTAATGTGTGATAGGTGAGAAGTGGAAAATTTCCAAGAGAGAGCGGTGGGACTGTGGACAGTTTGAGGGGCGGAGCATGGAGGCGGGGCTGGGGTGGAGCCTGGGCGGAGTCTCAAGGGGGGCCTGAAAATTTTGCCAGTATGGGGGAAATTTCTAATGGCAGCCCTGCCCAGGTCCGTCCATCTCTTTTCTGTGCCTGTTGTTTCTTACCTGTGCCTATTTGGCTTTTTTATTACCATGTTTGGTCTTGTTTTATCTTTTTGCTATGAATAAACGTATCTTTTATTAGTAAACTGCGTTTGTGTGGTACCCTTTTTTCTAGGTGTATTTGTATTGTTTGGCTACCATATAGGATATATTATAGGTGGGTTTTTTTTCACATAAGGAGAAGACTGATCAGAGATACAGCCAAGAGGCCCATGATCACTCTGGATGAACTGCAGAGTTCTACAGCTGAGGCGGTACAGTCTGTCCATAGGACAACAATCAGTCGTACACTGCACAAATCTGGCCTTAATGGAATAGTCCAACATAACGATCCCTATCAAAGGATCAAGAAGTGCTACCAAACACAATTTATAAAATATAACAATTTCTTTATTTCAATATAAATAAATAACACAAACATTAAAATTGGTGCCTCAAACCAAACAAAACCAGAGGCTAGGCAGGCAAAAATTGGAATATTATTAAGTTTATTATTGGTTTGAGGCAATAATTTTAAAGTTTGTGTTATTTATTTATATTGAAATAAAGAAATTGTTATATTTTATAAATTGTGTTTGGTAGCACTTCTTGATCCTGTGATAGGGATCGTTATGTTGGATTAATATGATGAAGTGTGGCCCATTCCCGTTTAGGGAATAAGGGTTGGGGGAGTATGATTACCTTAATGGAATAGTGGCAAGAAGAGAGCCATTTCTCAAAGATATCTATAAAAAGTGTTGTTTAAAGTTTGCAGCAAGCCACCTGGGAGGCACACCAAACATGTGGAAGAAGGTGCTCTGGTCAGCTGAAACCAGAACCGAACTTTTTGGCAACAATGCCAAACGATATGTTTGGCTTAAAGGCAACACAGCTCATCACCCTGAACACACCATTACCACTGTCAAATATGGTGGTGGCAGCAGCATTGTTTGGGCCTGCTTTTCTTCAGCAGGGACAGGGAAGATGGTTAAAATTGATGGGAAGATGGATAGAGCCAAATACAGGACCATTCTTGATGAAAACCTGAGACTAAGATGGAGATTTGTCTTCCAACAAGACAATGATCCCAAACATAAAGCAAAATCTACAATGGAATGGTTCACAAATTAACGTGTCCAGGTGTTAGAATGGCCAAGCCAAAGTCCAGACCTCAATCCAATCGAGAATCTGTGGAAAGAGCTGAAAACTGCTGTTCACCAACGATCTCCATCACTCACTGAGCTCGAGCCATTTGCTAAGGAAGAATGAGCAAGAATTTCAGTCTCTCGATGTACAAAACTGTTAGAGACATACCCCAACTGACTTGCAGCTGTAATCGCAGCAAAAGGTTGCGCAAGAAAGTATTAAGTTAACCCCTTTACCCCCAAGGGTGGTTTGCACGTTAATGACCGGGCCAATTTTTACAATTCTGACCACTGTCCCTTTATGAGGTTATAACTCTGGAACGCTTCAATGGATCCTGGTGATTCTGACATAGTTTTCTCGTGACATATTGTACTTCATGACAATTGTAAAAATTCTTTGATAGTACCTGCGTTTATTTGTGAAAAAAACGGAAATTTGGCAAAAATTATGAAAATTTCGCAATTTTCCAACTTTGAATTTTTATGCAATTAAATCACAGAGATATGTCACACAAAATACTTAATAAGTAACATTTCCCACATGTCTACTTTACATCAGCACAATTTTGGAACCAAAATTTTTTTTTGTTAGGGAGTTATAAGGGTTAAAATTTGACCAGCAATTTCTCATTTCTACAACACCATTTTATTTTAGGGACCACATCTCATTTGAAGTCATTTTGAGGGGTCTATATGATAGAAAATACCCAAGTGTGACACCATTCTAAAAACTACACCCCTCAAGGTGCTCAAAACCATATTCAAGAAGTTTATTAACCCTTCTGGTGCTTCACAGGAATTTTTTGAATGTTTAAATAAAAATGAACATTTAACTTTTTTTCACAAAAAATTTAATTCGGCTCCAATTTGTTTTATTTTACCAAGAGTAACAGGAGAAAATGGACCCCAAACATTGTTGTACAATTTGTCCTGAGTATGCCAATACCCCACATGTGGGGGTAAACCACTGTTTGGGCGCATGGCAGAGCTCGGAAGCGAAGGAGTGCCATTTGACTTTTCAATGCAAAATTGACTGGAATTGAGATGGGACGCCATGTTTCGTTTGGAGAGCCCCTGATGTGGCTAAACATTGAAACCCCCCACAAGTGACACCATTTTGGAAAGTAGACCCCCTAAGGAACTTATCTAGAGGTGTGGTGAGCACTTTGACCCACCAAGTGCTTCACAGAAGTTTATAATGTAGAACCGTAAAAATAAAAAATCATATTTTTTCACAAAAATTGTCTTTTCGCCCCCAATTTTTTATTTTCCCAAGGGTAAGAGAAGAAATTGGACCCCAAAAGTTGTTGTACAATTTGTCCTGAGTACGCTGGTAGCCCATATGTGGGGGTAAACCACTGTTTGGGCGGATGGGAGAGCTCAGAAGGGAAGGAGCGCCGTTTGACTTTTCAATGCAAAATTGACAGGAATTGAGATGGGACGTCATGTTGCGTTTGAAGAGCCACTGATGTGCCTAAACATTGAAACCCTCCACAAGTGACACCATTTTGGAAAGTAGACCCCCTAAGGAACTTATCTAGAGGTGTGGTGAGCACTTTGACCCACCAAGTGCTTCACAGAAGGTTATAATGCAGAGCCGTAAAAATAAAACAAAATTTTTTTTCCCACAAAAATTATTTTTTTAGCCCCCAGTTTTGTATTTTCCTGAGGGTAACAGGAGAAATTGGACCCCAAAATTTGTTGCCCAATTTGTCCTGAGTGTGATGATACACCATATGTGGGGGGAACCACTGTTTGGGCACATGGGAGGGCTCAGAAGGGAAGGAGTGCCATTTGAATGCAGACTTAGATGGAATGGTCTGCAGGTGTCACATTGCGTTTGCAGAGCCCCTAATGTACCTAAACAGTAGAAACCCCCCACAAGTGACACCATTTTGGAAAGTAGACCCCCTTTGGAACTTATCTAGATGTGTGCTGAGCGCTTTGACCCACCAAGGGCTTCACAGAAGTTTATAATGGAGAGCCGTAAAAATAAAACAAAAATTTTTTCCCACAAAAATTATTTTTTAGCCCCCAGTTTTGTATTTTCCCGAGGGTAACAGGAGAAATTCGACCCCACAATTTGTTGTCCAATTTGTCCTGAGTGCGCTGATACCCCATATGTGGGGGGGAACCACTGTTTGGGCGCATGGGAGGGCTCGGAAGGGAATGAGCTCCATTTGGAATGAGGACTTAGATGGAATGGTCTGCAGGTGTCACATTGCATTTGCAGAGCCCCTAATGTACCTAAACAGTAGAAACCTCCCACAAGTGACACCATTTTGGAAACTAGACCCCCTAAGGAACTCATCTAGATGTGTTGTGATAGCTTTGAACCCCCAAGTGTTTCACTACAGTTTGTAACGCAGAGCCGTGAAAATTAAAAAAAAAAATCTTTCCCCCCAAAATTATTTTTTAGCCCCCAGTTTTGTATTTTCCCGAGGGTAAGAGGAGAAATTCGACCCCAAAAGTTGTTGTCCAATTTGTTCTGAGTACGCTGATACCCCGTATGTTGGGGGAAACCACCGTTTGAGCGCATGGCAGAGCTCGGAAGGGAAGGAGCGCCATTTGGAATGCAGACTTAGATGGAATGGTCTGCAGACGTCACATTGCGTTTGCAGAACCCCTAATGTACCTAAACAGTAGAAACCCCCCACAAGTGACCCCATATTGAAAACTAGACCCCCCAGGGAACTAATCTAGATGTGTTGTGAGAACTTTGAACCCCCAAGTGCTTCACTACAGTTTATAACGCAGAGCCGTGAAAATAAAAAATCTTTTTTTTCCCACAAAAAATATGTTTTAGCCCCGAGTTTTGTATTTTCCCAAGGGTAACAGGAGAAATTGGACCCCAAAAGTTGTTGTCCTATTTGTCCTGAGTACGCTGATACCCCATATGTTTGAGGTAAACCCCTGTTTGGGAACACGGGAGGTGTCGGAAGGGAAGAAGCACTGTTTTACTTTATCAACGCAGAATTGGCTGGAATTGAGATCGGACGCCATGTCGCGTTTGGAGATCCCCTGATGTGCCTAAACAGTGGAAACCCCCCAATTATAACTGATACCCTAATCCAAACGCACCCCTAACCCTAATCCCAACAGTAACCCTAACCACACCTCTAACCCTGACACACACCTAACCCTAATCCCAACCCTATTCCCAACCGTAAATGTAATCTAAACCCTAACTGTAACTTTAGCCCCAACCCAAACTGTAGCCCTAGCCCTAACCCTAGCCCTAACCCTAATTCTAACCCTAACCCTAACCCTAGCCCTAACCTTAGCCCTAACCCTAGCCCTAACCCTAACCCTAGCCCTAACCCTAGCCCTAACCCTAGCCCTAGCCCTAACCCTAGCCCTAACCCTAGCCCTAACCCTAACCCTAGCCCTAACCCTAGCCCTAACCCTAACCCTAGCCCTAACCCTAGCCCTAGCCCTAACCCTAACCCTAGCCCTAGCCCTAACCCTAGCCCTAGCCCTAACCCTAGCCCTAACTCTAGCCCTATCTCTAACCCTAGCCCTAATGGGAAAATGGAAATAAATACATTTTTTTAATTTTTCCCTAACTAAGGGGGTGATGAAGGGGGGTTTGATTTACTTTTATAGCGGTTTTTTAGCGGATTTTTATGATTGGCAGCCGTCACACACTGAAAGACGCTTTTTATTGCAAAAAATATTTTTTGCGTTACCACATTTTGAGAGCTATAATTTTTCTATATTTTGGTCCACAGAGTCACGTGAGGTCTTGTTTTTTGCGGGACGAGTTGACGTTTTTATTGGTAACATTTTCGGGCACGTGACATTTTTTGATCGCTTTTTATTCCGATTTTTGTGAGGCAGAATGACCAAAAACCAGCTATTCATGAATTTCTTTTGGGGGAGGCGTTTATACCGTTCCGCGTTTGGTAAAATTGATAAAGCAGTTTTATTCTTCGGGTCAGTACGATTACAGCGACACCTCATTTATAGCATTTTTTTTATGTTTTGGCGCTTTTATACGATAAAAACTATTTTATAGAAAAAATAATTATTTTGGCATCGCTTTATTCTCATGACTATAACTTTTTTACTTTTTTGCTGATGATGCTGTATCGTGGCTCGTTTCTTGCGGGACAAGATGACGCTTTCAGCGGTACCATGGTTATTTATATCTATCCTTTTGATCGCGTGTTATTCCACTTTTTGTTTGGCGGTATGATAATAAAGCGTTGTTTTTTTGCCTCGTTTTTTTTTTTTTTTCTTACGGTGTTTACTGAAGGGGTTAACTAGTGGGCCAGTTTTATAGGTCGGGCCGTTACGGATGCGGCGATACTAAATATGTGTACTTTTATTGTTTTGTTTTTTTTATTTAGATAAAGAAATGTATTTATGGGAATAATATTTTTTTTTTTCATTATTTATTTATATTATTTATTTATTTATCTATTTATTTATTTATATTATTTATCGCGTTGCTGCGGGGGGCTCAGGGAAGCCCGCAGGGAGCCCCCTCCCTGCGGGAAGCTTCCATGTACCGCCGGCACATCGCGATCATCTTTGATCGCGGTGTGCCGGGGGTTAATGTGCCGGGGGCGGTCCGTGACCGCTCCTGGCACATAGTGCCGGATGTCAGCTGCGATAGGCAGCTGACACCCGGCCGCGATCGGCGGCGCTCCCCCCGTGAGCGCCGCCGATCGCGCTGGACGTACTATCCCGTCCATGGTCATAGGGACCCACCCCACATGGACGGGATAGTACGTCCGATGTCCGAAAGGGGTTAAAGGGGCCGAATAATATTGCACGCCCCACTTTTCAGTTTTTGGATTTCCACAAAAATTTAAAATAAGCAATAAATTTCGTTCAACTTCATAATTGTGTTCCAATTGTTGTTGATTCGTCACTAAAAATTTACATTTGGTATCATATGTGGGAAAAGGTTGAAAAGTTCGAGGGGGCCGAATACTTTTGCAAGGCACTAGGGTTGAGCGAAACAGGTCGTTCATTTTCAAAAGTCGCCGACTTTTGGCAAAGTCGGGTTTCATGAAACCCGATCCGACCCCTGTGCGTGGTCGGCCATGCGGTACGCGACTTTCGCGCCAAAGTCGCGTTTCAATGACGCGAAAAGCGCCATTTCTCAGCCAATGAAGGTGAACGCAGAGTGTGGGCAGCGTGATGACATAGGTCCTGGTCCCCACCATCTTAGAGAAGGGCATTGCAGTGATTGGCTTGCTGTCTGCGGCGTCACAGGGGCTATAAAGAGGCGTTCCCGCCGAACGCCATCTTACTGCTGCTGATCTGAGCTTAGGGAGAGGTTGCTGCCGCTTCGTCAGAAGCAGGGATAGCGTTAGGCAGGGTCCATTAACCACCAAACCGCTTGTGCTGTAGCAATTTCCACTGTCCAACACCACCTTCGGTGTGCAGGGACAGTGGAAGCTAAATTTTTTTTTTTTTCTCAGCGCTGTAGCTCATTGGGCTGCCCTAGAAGGCTCCCTGATAGCTGCATTGCTGTGTGTACGCCGCTGTGCAAACCAACTGCTTTTTTCAAAGCACAAATCCTCTTGTTCCTTCCTTTCTGCACAGCTATCTTTTTTGTTTGTCCACACTTTTTATTTAATTTGTGCATCAGTCCACTCCTTATTGCTGCCTGCCATACCTGGCTGAGATTACTGCAGGGAGATAGTAATTGAAGGACAGTCCCTGTTTTTTTTTTTTTTTTTTGTGGGAGATTAAGATTGGCATTTCTGCTAGAGTGCCATCCCTGTGTGTGCCATCTCTCACTCAGTGGGCCATAGAAAGCCTATTTATTTTTTTGCTTGATTTGGGTTCTAAAATCTACCTGAAAAAATCACTACATCAATCGGTGGGAGAAAAATATTGGCCTCTGGGCTTGTGTGCCACTCCTGACTCCTGTGTGTGCCATCTCTCACTCAGTGGGCCATAGAAAGCCTATTTATTTTTTTGCTTGATTTGGGTTCTAAAATCTACCTGTAAAAATCACTACATCAATCAGCGGGAGATAAATATTGGCCTCTGGGCTTGTGTGCCACTCCTGACTCCTGTGTGTGCCATCTCTCACTCAGTGGGCCATAGAAAGCCTTTTTTTTTTTTGCTTGATTTGGGTTCTAAATTCTACCAGAAAAAATCAATAAATCAATCAGTGGGAGATAAATATTGGCCTCTGGGCTTGTGTGCCACTCCTGACTCCTGTGTGTGCCATCTCTCACTCAGTGGGCCATAGAAAGCCTTTTTTTTTTTTTTTTTTTTAATTTGGTTTCTAAATTGTCCCTGAAAAAATCATTTTATTTTATTTGGTTTCTAAATTCTTCCTGAAAAAATCATTTTATTTTATTTTGTTTCTAACGTCTCCCTGAAAAAAAAAAAAAAATAAACAGTGGGAGATTAATATTGCCCTTTCTGCTTGTGTGCCAGTCTTGACTCCTGGGTGTGCCATCTCTCTCTCTCAAATTGTGGGCCATAGAAAGCCTTTTTTTTTTTTTGCTTGATTTGGGTTCTAAATTCTACCAGAAAAAAACAATAAATCAATCAGTGGGAGATAAATATTGGCCTCTGGGCTTGTGTGCCACTCCTGACTCCTGTGTGTGCCATCTCTCACTCAGTGGGCCATAGAAAGCCTTTTCATTTTTTTAATTTGGTTTCTAAGTTCTTCCTGAAAAAATCAGTTTATTTTATTTTGTTTCTAAAGTCTCCCTGAAAAAAAAAAAAAAAAAAAAGTGGGAGATTAATATTATTGACATTTGTGCTTGAGTGACAGTCCTGCGTGGGTGGCATCTCTGTGATTTGGTGCCACAGAAAACAGTGTGTAACATTGTGCCTGATTTTCCTTGTGGTGTCACCAACCTGTAAAGGGATATTGAAATCATACTGAAGTTATAGCTCACCATGTAAGTGGTTTAACAGCAACAAATAAAGTTACTTTGGTAAAGTTTTTATAACAATGAGGAAGTCTGGTGCAAGAGGTCGTGGCCGTGGGCGTTCATTGTCAGCTGGTAATGATGGTAGTGGTAGTGGAGCATCAGGTGGTCGTGGGAAAAAAAATATTCCACCTAAGTCTGGAGCTGTGCAGCCAGGTTCGTCGTCTGGCTACACAAGGCCTCGAACGCTCTCTTTTCTGGGAGTAGGAAAAACCGATTTTAAAGCTGGAGCAGCAACAGCAAGTTTTGGCTTACCTTGCAGACTCAGCCTCTAGCTCTTTTGCCTCCTCTTCTGAAACTGGTAAATGTAAAAGCAGCGCGTTGCTTGTGGATGTTCACGGTCAGGGACAAGTCGCTTCCTTGTCCTTTTCAGCAAAAACAACAACAAGAGAGAAGGATGAAGCAGGCGACACAACGGGTTACTCCATGGAGCTCTTTACACATACCGTCCCTGGCTTAGAAAGTGAAACACTTAACAGGCCATGCCCATTACAAGTAGATTCTGACATGGAGTGCACTGATGCACAGCCACAGCCAGACTACTATGCTGGTCCTTTGACTCAGACCACAACATTGCCCTCTCAGGGTACTGATCCACAATTAGACCCTGATGAGACTATGTTGCCCCGTCACGAACGCTATACCACCGACCGACACGGTAACACAGACGAAGTTGCACACGATCTAGAAGAGGAGGTAATAGATGACCCATTTGTTGACCCCGATTGGCAGCCATTGGGGGAACAGGGTGCAGGCGGCAGTAGTTCAGAAGCGGAGGTGGAGGAGGGGCCGCAGCAGGCATCAACATCGCAACAGGTTCCATCTGCCTGGCCCGTATCTGGCCCAAAACGCGTGGCAAAGCCAAAACCTGTTGGAGGACAGCGTGGCCATCCGGTTAAAGCTCAGTCTGCAATCCCTGAAAAGGGATCCGATGCTAGGAAGAGTGCAGTCTGGCATTTTTTTAAACAACATCCAATTGATCAGCGCAAAGTCATCTGTCAAAAATGTTCAACTAGCTTAAGCAGAGGTCAGAATCTGAAAAGTCTCAATACAAGTTGCATGCATAGACATTTAACCACCATGCATTTTCAAGCCTGGACTAACTACCAAACGTCCCTTAAGGTTGTAGCACCCTCGGCCATTGAAGCCAGTCAGCAACGCAACATCCCTTCCGTCACTGTAAGGCCACCATTTTCCGCACCACCGGCAGTATCTGTGCAGGTTTCTTTGCCAGCCAAAAGCAGTCAGGGTCAGGGAATCACCAGTTTTGTAGGAGGAAATATTGCATCTAGGGCACCGGCGGAAACAATACCGTCTCCAACCGTCTCTCAGTGTGCCGTGTCCACCGGCACACCCGCTAGTTCCACGATCTCCAGCTCTCCAGTCCAGCTCACCCTACATGAGACTCTGGTTAGAAAAAGGAAGTACTTATCCTCGCATCCGCGTACACAGGGTTTTAACGCCCACATAGCTAGACCAATCTCGTTAGAGATGATGCCCTACCGGTTAGTTGAAAGTGAAGCTTTCAAAGCCCTGATGGACTACGCTGAACCACGCTACGAGCTACCCAGTCGACACTTTTTTTCCAGAAAAGCCATCCCAGCATTGCACCAGCATGTTAAACAGCGCATCGTCCATGCACTCAGGCAATCTGTGAGTACAAAGGTGCACCTGACTACAGATGCATGGACCAGTAGGCATGGCCAGGGACGTTACGTGTCCATCACGGCACACTGGGTGAATGTGGTGGATGCAGGGTCCCCAGGGGACAGCAATTTCGGGACAGTTGTGCCTAGCCCACGGTCTAGGAAACAGTTGGCTGTAGGCGTTCGCACCCCCTCCTCCTCCTCCTCCTGCAGAAACGACAGCTCTTCCACAGACCGCAGTAGGCCAACCACTCCATCGGCAGCTGACACTGTTGCACACCAGTTGTCCCATTATGGGCCAGCTACTGGCATACGTCAGCAGGCTGTATTGGCTATGAAGTGTTTGGGCGACAACAGACACACCGCGGAAGTTCTGTCCGAGTTCTTGCAGCAAGAAACACAGTCGTGGCTGGGCACAGTAGATCTTGAGGCAGGCAAGGTAGTGAGTGATAACGGAAGGAATTTCATGGCTGCCATCTCCCTTTCCCAACTGAAACACATTCCTTGCCTGGCTCACACCTTAAACCTGGTCGTGCAGTGCTTATTGAAAACTTATCCTGGGTTCTCCGACCTGCTCCTCAAAGTGCGTGGACTTTGCTCACATATCCGCCGTTCGCCTGTACACTCCAGCCGTATGCAGACCTATCAGCGGTCTTTGAACCTTCCCCAGCATCGCCTAATCATAGACGTTGCAACAAGGTGGAACTCAACACTGCACATGCTTCAGAGACTGTGCCAACAGAGGCGGGCTGTTATGTTTTTGTGGGAGGATACACATACACGGGCAGGCAGTAGGATGGCAGACATGGAGTTGTCAGGTGTGCAGTGGTCGAAGATACAAGACATGTGTCAAGTCCTTCAGTGTTTTGAGGAATGCACACGGCTGGTTAGTGCAGACAATGCCATAATAAGCATGAGCATCCCCCTAATGTGTCTGCTGATGCAAAGTTTGACGCACATAAAGGATCAGGCGTCTGCACCAGAGGAAGAGGAAAGCCTTGATGACAGTCAGCCATTGTCTGGTCAGGGCAGTGTACAGGACGAGTTAGCGGGCGAAGAAGAGGTGGAGGACGAGGAGGATGATGGGGATGAGTATATTTTTAATGAGGAAGCTTTCCCGGGGGCACTGCAAATTGGTTGCGTGGCAAGGCCGGGTTCTGGTTTTTTGAGGGACACAAGTGACGTAGATTTGCATGAAACTGCCCCTCAACCAATCACAACCGCAGATTTGACAACTGGAACTTTGGCCCACATGGCGGATTATGCCTTACGTATCCTCAAAAGGGACACACGCATTACTAAAATGATGAACGATGACGATTACTGGTTGGCCTGCCTCCTTGATCCTCGCTATAAAGGCAAATTGCAAAATATTATGCCACATGAGAACTTGGAACTAATATTAGCAACCAAATAATCAACTCTTGTTGACCATTTGCTTCAGGCATTCCCAGCACACAGCGCACGTGATCGTTCTCACATGAGCTCCAGGGGGCAGCAGACCAGGAGTGTTAGGGGTGCACACATCAGAAGTGGCGTTGGACAGAGGGGTTTTCTTACCAGGTTGTGGAGTGATTTTGCTATGACCGCAGACAGGACAGGTACTGCTGCATCAATTGAAAGTGACAGGAGACAACATTTGTCCAGTATGGTTACAAACTATTTTTCATCCCTTATCAATGTTCTCCCTCAACCATCATTACCATTTGATTACTGGGCATCAAAATTAGACACCTGGCCAGAATTGGCAGAATATGCATTGCAGGAGCTTGCTTGCTTGCCCGGCAGCTAGTGTCCTATCAGAAAGAGTATTCAGTGCTGCAGGTTCAATATTAACCGAAAAAAGGACTCGTCTGGCTACCCAAAATGTTGATGATCTAACATTCATTAAAATGAACCACAACTGGATTTCGAATTCTTTTGCCCCACCTTGCCCGGCCGACACCTAGCTTTCCTATGAAAAGCTCTTGCCTGTGGACTACTGTGAATTATTTTTCTAATGTCTAATTTGCTGCAGCTGATTGTCCAGCATACGACATGTTTACACCTCCCTAAATTGCCAAACTCCCCACACGGGGCCGTGGTATCGCCACTTGGCGCAAGCACCCGTGAGAGTGCTGTTTGTCTGAAGAGGTGGGTGTGCCCGCTTTTGGTCGACGGCACTGCCACTGGGTCCCTCATAGTACAATAAAGTGTCTCTGGCGGTGGTGGTGCGCACCCAACGTCAGACACACTGTTGTGACATGAGGGGCCCTGGGCCTGTACCGCCGGCCACAAGAGAGTTCACCCACCCCCAGGTCAAACATTGCTCTACCACTTCCACAGTTATCTCTCACACTTCCACCAATGTTTAGTCTATGCGCTGACATCCTTCCATTCCTGCCACTGACAATACCATTGTGTTGCCATGTATGATGGTACTTAACATAGTCAGGGGCAGTGTCCTCTATTTACCACAGTAAAAACTTTGCGCTAAATCAGTAGGTCTGAAACTATGCAGAGGATCCCACCCCTGTACCTAATGATTGCACCCTTTAGTGTTTTCGTTTTGTTTTAATGCAAGACATTCACATTTATTTATTGTTTTGGACTACTAACTGGCAGAAACTCATTACAATCGGCCTCCGCTGACCAGACCACTGCTGCCCGTGTACCCCTGGAACCAATTTAAATTTGCCTACAGCCAGCCCAATTTAATTATGTTAGGACTTCGAAGCCTGTCTGCGGTCCCTCCTTCCACTAGGCCTCCACTGACCTGTCTACTGCTGCCCGTGTACCCCTGGAACCAATTTTAATTTGCCTACAGCCAGCCCAATTTAATTATGTTAGGACTTCGAAGCCTGTCTGCGGTCCCTCCTTCCACTAGGCCTCCACTGACCTGTCTACTGCTGCTCGTGTACCCCTGGAACCAATTTTAAATTGCCTACAGCCAGCCCATTTTATTATGTTAGGCCTTCGAAGACTGTCTGCGGTCCCTCCTTCCACTAGGCCTCCACTGACCTGTCTACTGCTGCCCGTGTACCCCTGGAACCAATTTTAAATTGCCTACAGCCAGCCCATTTTATTATGTTAGGCCTTCGAAGCCTGTCTGCGGTCCCTCCTTCCACTAGGCCTCCACTGACCTGTCTACTGCTGCCCGTGTACTCCTGGAACTAATTTTAAATTGCCTATAGCCTGTCCAATTTAATTATGTTAGGCCTTCGAAGCCTGTCAGCGGCCCATTCTTTCTACTACTACTACACTGACCTGTCTACTGCTGCCCGTGTACCCCTGGAACCAATTATAAAGTGCCTACAGCCTGTCCAATTTTATTATGTTAGGCCTTCGAAGCCTGTCTGCGGTCCCTCCTTCCACTAGGCCTCCACTGACCTGTGTACTGCTGCCCGTGTACCCCTGGAACCAATTTTAATTTGCCTACAGCCAGCCCAATTTAATTATGTTAGGACTTCGAAGCCTGTCTGCGGCCCGTTCTTTCTACTACTCCTCCACTGACCACACCACTGCTGCCCGTGGACCCCTGGAACCTATTTTTAATTGCATAGAGCATCCTTTTTTTAATAGTAGGCGTACAAAGTCTGTCTGCGGTCCACTATTGAAATTGTCCTCCACTGCCCAGAGCAATGCTGCCTGTGTACCCCTGTATCCTTTTTTAAACTGCAGTGAGCCACATTTTTGGTTTAAGGCCTACTACCTGTGTCTGTCTGCGCCACTCAATACAGCTGTGTACCTTTGAAAAAAGCTGAGCGTCAATAGTCTTGTTTTCAGCCTCTAGGAATTTTAAAACTGCATTGGGGCTACAACTTTGGTAGGGCCTACTAACGGTGTCTGCCGCCCCAAGGTGTGCCCCAGGTTTCGTCCACATTGCTTCAATCTTAATGCTCTCGTTTAGTAGTTGTTGGAAACTACACTGCATTAGACCTACAAATTGGGTATGGGGTGTAGAGAGATGGTGTGTTACACTCCAAGGTGTTCCCCAGGTTTCCTCGCCATTGCTTCGATCTTAATGCTCTCGTTTAGTAGTTGTTGGAAACTACACTGCATTAGGCCTACACATTTGGTATGGGGTGTAGAGACGGTGTCTTCCACTCCAAGGTGTTTTCCAGGTTGCCTTTCCTGAGCTTCTATCTTCAGGCTCTTGATAAATTGTGCTTAAATGGAACAACTGCATTTGGCGTACTAGTTGGTTTGGGGCCTACTAACAGTGTCTGCCGCTTCTTGCTGTTCTCCTGGTTTCCTGTCCTGAAATTCCATTTTCAGGCTCTCGTTAAGTAGTTGTTAATGTTAGACTGCATTTGGCCTACTAGTTGGGTTGGGACCTACTATCGGTGTCTGCCACTCCTTGCTGTTCTCCTCCACTGAACAAAGCTGTGCCGCCTGTTTACTACGGTTGCCAATTTTGAACTGCATTTCGACTACTTACTGATTTGGGCCTACTCTCTGTGTCAGCCTCTCATTCCAGTTGTCCTTCACTGCAATGCCCCCTGGTTAGTCCTGTGTTACCAATTTTGAACTGCATTTAGCCAACTTCATTCTTTGGGCCTATATCTGTGTTTCCTCCTCATCCTGCCCATTGCCCAGCCAGTGATAGATGAGTCTGCTGGTACATTGACCCATAACGCAACATTCCACGTGCACGCTACACAGCAACATTGTGACCCTGCTGAAAGTCAGGTTCCTCTTCCCGCATACCATACCACCTTACACGGGGACAAAGAGGAAGGTGCAGATGAAAGTGCAGGTTCCTTCATCAGGTGGGGGGAGGAATACTAGTTGGCGACGTCACTGGCACAGGGCCTCTCATAGTACGCAAAAGTGTTCCTGCCGGTGGGAGGCGCCCCCGCCGTGCAAACACACCGCTGTACTTTGAGGGGCCCTGTGCCAGTGCCAATGCCAACCAGTGGGCCCCCCCTGCTTGCTCAGGATCACAGCACTTGCAAAGTTTAAATACTTACCTCTCCCTGCTCCACTGCCGTGACGTGTTCCAGATTTCCTGGGCCCACTAATTACTTGAACCAGCCCTACCCCCCACAACTTTAGCCAAATGACCCCCAATTTCAAATGCCTTCCAATTATTATAAGGTAAATTACGATTGACAAGCTTCTGTAACAAGAATGGATGTTTTTGCCATTAAAATGGGCAGTGTAGGTGTTTTCCTGGCCTCCACTCACTGCCGACTATGCTCCCCCATTGACTTGCATTGAGTTTCGTGTTTCGGGCGATCCCCGACTTTTCGCGATAATCGGCTGATTCCACTCGACTCGACTTTTGAGATAGTCGGGTTTCGCGAAACACAGCTCGACTCTAAAAAGGTCAAGGTCGCTCAACCCTACAAGGCACTGTACTAGGATGGGGAAGCATATATCAGGATGGGGACAGCATGTACCAAAATGAAGGGAGCATATACCAGGAAGAAGGCAGCATATACCAGGATGGTGGAGCATATACCAGGATGACAGGAGTATATACCAGAATCGGGGAACATATACAAGGATGAGGGAACATATACCAGGATGGGGGAGCATATACCAGGATGAGGGGACATATACCAGGATGGGAGACATATTCAAGGATGGGGGAACATATACCAGGATGGATGCGGATATACCAGGATGAGGGAGCATATACCAGGATGGGGGAGCATGTACCTGAATGGGCAGAATATATCAGGATGGGCACATATACAAAGATGGGGGCCATATAACTGAATGGAGGTACATGTAAAAGGATGGAGGGACATATACAAAGATGGGGACCATATACCTGGATGGAAATACATATACAAGGATGGAAGGTCATATACAAGGATGGTGGAGCATATACCAGAATGGTAGAGCACATACCAGAATGATGGAGTGGATACCAGGTTGGAGGAAGCATATTCCTTTATATCTGCAGTCTGGTACCCCTGCTGCTCTCTGTGGCTGCCCTTTGTTGCCCCTACCTGCTCTCAGCTGCAACATCTGCTCTCTGTATGAGTTGTTTTTTCTAAACTAAAATCTCAGTATTCAGGTTAAATTGCCGTGTTGGCACTTTGCAATAAATAAGTGGGTTTTGGGTTGTAGTTTGGGCACTTGGTCTCTAAACGGTTTGCCGTCACTGTTGTAGTACATTACATCAATAAAATGGCGCCATACTGAGCGCATGCGCATACTGCAGTCTTCGTTGCCATTTTGTTGAAAACACTGTATATGCGAATTCGCAGACACGGTGTATTCAAAAAATGGTGTAAAATTAAAAATGTACCAGTAAAAATGCTCACCACCTAGGCATAGAACATGCTCATCAGCTGGTGTAGTATATACACACAGATAGTGTAACTGAGTAATTCATACAGTTTACATGTGCAGCGCCCGAGGGTCCTGGTCGTTGCAGTAATGTCATTCTTCCACCAGGGGGAGTGATGTTACGTCTGATGGCAATAAAGGAGATCTCTTTACCAGGTATCGCAAACCACACAACACACTTCACACTCCAGCCCACCAGGGGGAGCTATGCTCCTATTTAGTAGGGCACTCTTCACAATTAGGAAAAACTGGTGGTCTGGATAGGAAGTTAGGCAGAAGAGGCAGAAGCAAGCTGGGCTTCACCCAGTTAGCTGCTATCTGAGCTCAACTCAGGTAGTGGGTCCCTGACAGGAGTGGGATCCTGTCAGAGGCCTAGACAGAAGGCCACGGAGGTGCGTCGGCCCGATGTGGGGGCAACATCCTAAGAAAGAGACATTGAAGGAGAATTGTGTTGCAGAGAGTGAGAAACAAAGTCATAGCAAAAGGAGAGGAAACCAGAAGGAGTTCTGCCCTGTAAAAGGCTGCCTCCTTTCTGAGGCGCAGGATCCGATAGCCAGAACACCGGGGAAGTCATCGTCTCCAAGCCTGGCTCCAGAGACCAGCAGGACAGCTAATTCCATATTAGTTGCCCGACCTTTACCCAGGAGGCACAGTGGCAATGATAGGAGGCCAGGGTATCATAGAGCTCCTGTAAAAAGCCTCAAGCCACCAGTCATACGGGTTGTTCCTATCCATCTGGGGGACAGAAAGAAAGACGTAACATCTAGAACACCAACATCAGTTGTGAGGACCTTATGAGAAGCTTAGCAGTAAGGTACTACAACATCCAGGTGCTAGAGGAAGGCTACTGATTTCCACCTGGATAAGGGGACTCTGGATTTGCCTTGAAACTGGCCGGACTCTGCCTGCCCTGTGATCTGGTGCTCTGGACTGCGGACGCTGAAGCCTTTAGTAAAGGTAATGAGACTGCAACCTTGTGTCCTCGTTCTTCACTGCGCCTCACACCATCCACCATCTACACACTGGGAAGCCCTGGGGACATACTTCACCTGTAGGAAGGTATGCCAACTAGCTGCCATAACATCACCCCAGTGGACCCCTAAGCAGCGTCGGTCACCCTGACAGAATACCACAGGTGGCGTCACGAACATTTCCCCTTTAAAGACCTTTCCCCCATTTACAACGGACGTCCCTAGGGCCACGGACTGGGTCAGCCACCGTGACATCCCCCTTGAGAACCAAATTGCCCAGCTCTGAGTACCCCGCTGCCCTACGGGGCTGATCCACATGATCTTTTGGACCCATGCTTCTGGGAAATAATGTACCTTACGAGAATATGGATCCACAATTTAATTCCTTATTTGTAAATGTGTTATTTTACATGTTTTGCCCTGAATGGAATAGAAACAGCCACAACACATGCAGCTAAGGCGCCTGACAGCTGATCAGCAGGAGCGATCCAGGTATCTGGGTTTCCTCTGCAGGATATTCAGTAAGAGCTATAGCTTGCCAAATAAAGTGGGACCCAAACATATTCTCTCATCTCTATTCATATTGTGACAGGGTCACTGGCAATGTATGTGAGGGGAGACATATAGAACATTGCTATCTTCCGGGATGTGAAAATCCAGAAGTTTCTCTCCAGCATGTTATGTGTAGAGAGGGGTTAATCGGCCATGACAGGGTTGTTTTTTTTGTGAGTAGTAGTAAGATATGGGTGGGACGGCTATTCCCCAAATCTCCACCCCAAGGGTGTGGCTCCGCAAGCTAATTATCCAGCCACTTAGTTTTTTCCTGTCTGTGAGTCTGGAGGCAGGAGAGCTCTAGAGAAGTGTTTATGTGCAACTGTGCTGTACTCTGCTGATTGTACCCGGGACAGGCGGATTCACGCAGGCATGAGGACTGTGCTATACATTATCTTTTTGTGTCCTGGAAAGACCATGTTTATTTTGTTGAACCCTGCAAATGGTTTATTCCGTGATTTAAATAAAACAGCAGAAGAAACATTCCTGTGTCTCCACTGTAAGCAGCTGAGTGAGTCGACCTACCATCATATAATTAGTGGACATATAGCATGTACTGCTGCAAGTGGGCCCAATAACACTGAAGATATTAATCAGAATACTGCCATTGTCATTCTGTTTTCTCATCTTCTTCAATTCAGGGCACCCATCAGCGTTCAGTAGATTTCTTCACATACAACTCTTCACATACAGTTAATTATGTAGTTGCTTGAAGTGAGGTCTGACCAAGGATTTACGGTATGTGCACACGTTGCAGATTTGCCTCTGGAATTTCCTGTGCAGATTCTTCCCTCTCTTGCCAGAAAACGCAGGTGTGTTTTTGCTGCTTTTTTTGTGCATGTTTGATGCATTTTTTCCATGTGGATTTGTATGCATTTTTGAAAGCTAAATAAAGATCTATTAATGAAAAAAAAAAAAGATTTGTGGTGTCATTTCTTGTCCAACTTCCTCTTTTACATTTGTCCAACCCAAACTCCATTACACAGAGATAGATAGATAGATAGATAGATAGATAGATAGATAGATAGATAGATAGATACAGACAGATAGAGGGAATGAGATAGATAGACAGACAGACAGACTGACAGACAGATAGATATATGGATAGTTAGGCTACTTTCACACATCAGTTTTTTCCATCAGGTAGGATCCGGCGAAAAAACGCATCCGTTACAAATAGTGAAAAACTGATGCAACTGATCCGGGTTTTTTTCAGAGAGAGAGAGAGAGAACGGAAAATGTGCATGATTTGAATGGAAAAATGCATGAAAAACCAGATTTGGAGGCCGGATTCATCATTTCACATCTCAGTTTCATACGTTTTTCGCCGGATCCGTCGCTGTGCGTTTTTTTCGCCGGACAGAAAAACCGTTTTTCTGTACATTTTCTCCGTCCCCCGGAAACAGCTTTTTTGATGGATCCGGCAAAAAACAGATAAAACATGTGGCCATCAGGCGCAATCCGGCGCTAATACAACTCTATGAGAAAAAAATGGATCCGGCGGAAAAAAACATCCTTTTTTTCAAAACTCACCAGATTGTGCCTGACGGCAAAAACCTGATGTGTGAAAGTAGCCAGATAGATATATGAATAGATACAGGTCCTTCTCAAAAAATTAGCATATAGTGTTAAATTTCATTATTTACCATAATGTAATGATTACAATTAAACTTTCATATATTATAGATTCATTATCCACCAACTGAAATTTGTCAGGTCTTTTATTGTTTTAATACTGATGATTTTGGCATACAACTCCTGATAACCCAAAAAACCTGTCTCAATAAATTAGCATATTTCACCCATCCAATCAAATAAAAGTGTTTTTTAATAACAAACAAAAAAACCATCAAATAATAATGTTCAGTTATGCACTCAATACTTGGTCGGGAATCCTTTGGCAGAAATGACTGCTTCAATGCGGCGTGGCATGGAGGCAATCAGCCTGTGACACTGCTGAGATGTTATGGAGGCCCAGGATGCTTCAATAGCGGCCTTAAGCTCATCCAGAGTGTTGGGTCTTGCGTCTCTCAACTTTCTCTTCACAATATCCCACAGATTCTCTATGGGGTTCAGGTCAGGAGAGTTGGCAGGCCAATTGAGCACAGTAATACCATGGTCAGTAAACCATTTACCAGTGGTTTTGGCACTGTGAGCAGGTGCCAGGTCGTGCTGAAAAATGAAATCTTCATCTCCATAAAGCATTTCAGCCGATGGAAGCATGAAGTGCTCCAAAATCTCCTGATAGCTAGCTGCATTGACCCTGCCCTTGATGAAACACAGTGGACCAACACCAGCAGCTGACATGGCACCCCACACCATCACTGACTGTGGGTACTTGACACTGGACTTCAGGCATTTTGGCATTTCCTTCTCCCCAGTCTTCCTCCAGACTCTGGCACCTTGATTTCCGAATGACATGCAAAATTTGCTTTCATCAGAAAAAAGTACTTGGGACCACTTAGCAACAGTCCAGTGCTGCTTCTCTGTAGCCCATTTCGGCACCTGTAGCCCATTTCCTGCACACGCCTGTGCACGGTGGCTCTGGATGTTTCCACACCAGACTCAGTCCACTGCTTCCTCAGGTTCCCCAAGGTCTGGAATCGGTCCTTCTCCACAATCTTCCTCAGGGTCCGGTCTCCTCTTCTCGTTGTACAGCGTTTTCTGCCACATTGTTTCCTTCCAACAGACTTACCATTGAGGTGCCTTGATACAGCACTCTGGGAACAGCCTATTTGTTGAGAAATTTCTTTCTGGGTCTTACCCTCTTGCTTGAGGGTGTCAATGATGGCCTTCTTGACATCTGTCAGGTCGCTAGTCATACCCATGATGGGGGTTTTGAGTAATGAACCAGGCAGGGAGTTTATAAAAGCCTCAGGTATCTTTTGCATGTGTTTAGAGTTAATTAGTTGATTCAGAAGATTAGGGTAATAGGTCGTTTAGAGAACCTTTTCTTGATATGCTAATTTATTGAGACAGGTTTTTTGGGTTATCAGGAGTTGTATGCCAAAATCATCAGTATTAAAACAATAAAAGACGTGACAAATTTCAGTTGGTGGATAATGAATCTATAATATATGAAAGTTTAATTGTAATCATTACATTATGGTAAATAATGAAATTTAACACTATATGCTAATTTTTTGAGAAGGACCTGTATATCTATGTATCTATAAATATATCTATCTATAAATATATCTATAGATAGATATATCCATAGTTATATCGATTTATTGTCCATAGATATACAGTATTATATTAAGGCCGATGTTAATTAACCCCTCTGTGACCTTAGACGTACTATCCCGTCGAGGTGCCCTGGGCTTATCTGACCCTGGACGGGATAGTACGTCATAGCCGATCGGCCGCGCTCACGGGGGGAGCGCGGCCGATCGCGGCCGGGTGTCAGCTGCTTATCGCAGCTGACATCCGGCACTATGTGCCAGGAGCGGTCACGGACCGCCCCCGGCACATTAACCCCTGGCACACCGCGATCAAAGATGATCGCGATGTGCTGGCGGTGCAGGGAAGCACCGCGCAGGGAGGGGGCTCCCTGCGGGCTTCCCTGAGACCCCCGGAGCAACGCGATGTGATCGCGTTGCTGCGAGGGTCTCACCTCCCTCCCTGCTCCCTCCAGCCCCGGATCCAAGATGGCCGCGGATCCGGGTCCTGCAGGGAGGGAGGTGGCTTCACAGAGCCTGCTCAGAGCAGGCACTGTGAAGCCTGCAGCGCTGCATGTCAGATCAGTGATCTGACAGAGTGCTGTGCAAACTGTCAGATCACTGATCTGTGATGTCTTCCCCTGGGACAAAGTAAAAAAGTAAAAAAAAATTTTTCCAAATGTGTAAAAAAAATAAAAAAAAATATTCCAAAATAATGAAAAAAAAAAAAAATATTATTCCCATAAATACATTTCTTCATCTAAATAAAAAAAAAACCCAATAAAAGTACACATATTTAGTATCGCCGCGTCCGTAACGACCCGACCTATAAAACTGTCCCACTAGTTAACCCCTTCAGTAAACACCGTAAGAAAAAAAAAAAAAAAACGAGGCAAAAAACAACGCTTTATTATCATACCGCCGAACAAAAAGTGGAATAACACGCGATCAAAAGGACAGATATAAATAACCATGGTACCACTGAAAGCGTCATATTGTCCCGCAAAAAAAGAGCCGCCATACAGCATCATCAGCAAAAAAATAAAAAAGTTATAGTCCTGAGATTAAAGCGATGCAAAAATAATTATTTTTTCTGTAAAATAGTTTTTATCGTATAAAAGCGCCAAACAATAAAAAAATGATATAAATGAGGTATCGCTGTAATCGTACTGACCCGAAGAATAAAACTGATTTATCAATTTTACCAAACGCGGAACGGTATAAACGCCTCCCCCAATAGAAATTCATGAATAGCTGGCTTTTGGTCATTCTTCCTCACAAAAATCGGAATAAAAAGCGATCAAAAAATGTCACGTGCCCAAAAATGTTTTCAATAAAAACGTCAACTCGTCCCGCAAAAAACAAGACCTCACATGACTCTGTGGACCAAAATATGGAAAAATTATAGCTCTCAAAATGTGGTATTGCAAAAAATATTTTTTGCAATAAAAAGGGTCTTTCAGTGTGTGACGGCTGCCAATCATAAAAATCCGCTAAAAAACTCGCTATAAAAGTAAATCAAACCCCCCTTCATCACCCCCTTAGTTAGGGAAAAATAAAAAAAAATGTATTTATTTCCATTTTCCCATTAGGGCTAGGGCTAGGGTTAGGGCTAGGGTTAGGGCTAGGGTTAGGGCTAGGGCTAGGGTTAGGGCTAGGGTTAGGGCTAGGGCTAGGGTTAGGGTTAGGGCTAGGGTTAGGGCTAGGGTTAGGGCTAGGGTTAGGGCTAGGGTTAGGGCTAGGGTTAGGGTTAGGGTTAGGGCTAGGGCTAGGGCTAGGGTTAGGGCTAGGGTTAGGGCTAGGGTTAGGGTTAGGGCTAGGGTTAGGGCTAGGGTTAGGGCTAGGGTTAGGGTTGGGGCTACAGTTAGGGTTGGGGCTAAAGTTAGGGTTAGGGTTTAGATTACATTTACAGTTGGGAATAGGGTTGGGATTAGGGTTAGGGGTGTGTCAGGGTTAGAGGTGTGGTTAGGGTTACCGTTGGAATTAGGGTTAGGGGTGTGTTTAGATTAGGGTTTCAGTTATAATTGGGGGGTTTCCACTGTTTCGGCACATCAGGGGCTCTCCAAACACGACATGGCGTCCGATCTCAATTCCAGCCAATTCTGCGTTGAAAAAGTAAAACAGTGCTCCTTCCCTTCCGAGCTCTCCTGTGTGCCCAAACAGGGGTTTACCCCAACATATGGGGTATCAGCGTACTCAGGACAAATTGGACAACAACTTTTGTGGACCAATTTCTCCTGTTCCCTTGGGAAAATACAAAACTGGGGGCTAAAAAATAATTTTTGTGGGAAAACATAAAGATTTTTTATTTTCACGGCTCTGCGTTATAAACTGTAGTGAAACACTTGGGGGTTCAAAGTTCTCACAACACATCTAGATAAGTTCATTGAGGGGTCTAGTTTCCAATATGGGGTCACTTGTGGGTGGTTTCTACTGTTTAGGTACATTAGGGGCTCTGCAAACGCAATGTGACGCCTGCAGACCAATCCATCTAAGTCTGCATTCCAAATGATGCTCCTTCCCTTCCGAGCCCTCCCATGCGCCCAAACGGTGGTTCCCCCCCACATATCGGGTATCAGCGTACTCAGGACAAATTGGACAACAACATTTAGGGTCCAATTTCTCCTGCTAACCTTGGAAAAATACAAAACTGGGGGCTAAAATATAATTTTTGTGGAAAAAAAAATATTTTTTATTTGCATGGCTCTGCGTTATAAACTGTAGTGAAATACTTGGGGGTTCAAAGCTCTCACAACACATCAAGATGAGTTCCTTAGGGGGTCTACTTTCCAAAATGGTGTCACTTGTGGGGGGTTTCTACTGTTTAGGTACATTAGGGGCTCTGCAAACGCAATGTGACGCCTGCAGACCATTCCATCTAAGTCTGCATTCCAAATGGCGCTCCTTCCCTTCCGAGCTCTCCCATGCGCCCAAACGGTGGTTCCCCCCCACATATGGGGTATCAGCGTACTCAGGACAAATTGGACAACAACTTTTGGGGTCCAATTTCTCCTGTTACCCTAGGGAAAATACAAAACTGGGGGCTAAAAAATAATTTTTGTGGGAAAAAAATTTTGTTTTATTTTTATGGCTCTGCATTATAAACTTCTGTGAAGCCCTTGGTGGGTCAAAGTGCTCACCACACATCCAGATGAGTTCCTTAGGGGGTCTACTTTCCAAAATGGTGTCACTTGTGGGGGGTTTCAATGTTTAGGCACATCAGTGGCTCTCCAAACGCAACATGGCGTCCCATCTCAATTCCTGTCAATTTTGCATTGAAAAGTCAAACTGCGCTCCTTCCCTTCCGAGCTCTCCCATGCGCCCAAACAGTGGTTTACTGCCACATATGGGGTATCAGCGTACTCAGGACAAATTGGACAACAACTTTTGAGGTCCAATTTCTTCTCTTACCCTTGGAAAAATAAAAAATCGGGGGCAAAAATATAATTTTTGTGAAAAAATATGATTTTTTATTTTTACGGTTCTGCATTATAAACTTCTGTGAAGCACTTGGTGGGTCAAAGTGCTCACCACACATCCAGATAAGTTCCTTAGGGGGTCTACTTTCCAAAATGGTGTCACTTGTGGGGGGTTTCAATGTTTAGGCACATCAGTGGCTCTCCAAACGCAACATGGCGTCCCATCTCAATTCCTGTCAATTTTGCATTGAAAAGTCAAATAGCGCTCCTTCCCTTCCGAGCTCTCCCATGCACCCAAACAGTGGTTTACTGCCACATATGGGGTATCAGCGTACTCAGGACAAATTGGACAACAACTTTTTGGGTCCAATTTCTCCTGTTACCCTTGGTAAAATAAAACAAGTTGGAGCTGAAGTAAATTTTTTGTGTAAAAAAGTTAAATGTTCATTTTTATTTAAACATTCCAAAAATTCCTATTAAACACCTGAAGGGTTAATAAACTTCTTGAATGTGGTTTTGAGCACCTTGAGGGGTGCAGTTTTTAGAATGGTGTCACACTTGGGCATTTTCTATCATATAGACCCCTCAAAATGACTTCAAATGAGACGTGGTCTCTAAAAGAAAATGGTGTTGTAAAAATGAGAAATTGCTGGTCAACTTTTAACCCTTATAACTCCCTAACAAAAAAAAAAATTGGTTCCAAAATTATGCTGATGTAAAGGAGACATGTGGGAAATGTTACTTATTAAGTATTTTGTGTGACATATCTCTGTGATTTAATTGCATAAAAATTCAAAGTTTGAAAATTGCGAAATTTTCAAAATTTTCGCCAAATTTCCGTTTTTTTCACAAATAAACGCAGGTACTATCAAAGAAATTTTACCACTATCATGAAGTACAATATGTCACGAGAAAACAATGTCAGAATCACCAGGATCCGTTGAAGCGTTTCGGAGTTATAACCTCATAAAGGGACAGTGGTCAGAATTGTAAAAATTGGCCTGGTCATTGACGTGCAAACCACCCTTGGGGGTAAAGGGGTTAATGAACATGTTTAATTTAAAAAAAGGAAAAAAAATGGTGTGGGCTCCCATGCAATTTTATGTGCCAGAGGGGGAAAGCTGACCGCTGGGAGCCAATATTTGTAGCCTGGGGAGGGGTAATACTCATGGCCTTATCCCAGGCTATGAATATCAGCCTACAGCTGTCTGCGTAGCCTTTGCTGGCTATTAAAAAAAATGACATGGGGTCCCCCTATATTTTATAGCCAGAAAGGCTACGCAGACAGCTGCGGGCTGATATTCATATGCTAGAAAAGGGCCATGGATCCATGGATATTTGCCCCCCGGCTACAAATACCAGGACCCAGCCGCCCCAGATTCTGTAAGATACGCCAATTCCGGCACTTAGCCCCTCTCTTCCCACTCCCCTGTAGCGGTGCAATATGGGGTAATAAGGGTAATAAGGGGTTAATGTAACCTTGCTAAAATTAAAAATAATAAACCAACTGTATACTCCATTTCCGCCGTAGTCCAAATAATTACGAGTGTCCCACGACGATCTCCCCTATAGAACAGTAACATCGGGTGATGTCACTGCTTTATATGACCTCCAGTGACACACTAACAGGAGACAATGGCTCCTGCAGTCTATGACTGTTAGAAGTTACCTGAGTTCAGGTCTCACTTTATGGCAAAGCTGCATGGGAATTTTCCCACACAGCAGTGCCACAAGTGAGAGTAGGGACTATTTCTCACAGGGGCAGAGGAATACATTGCGGAAGGATACCTGCCATCATTGTATTCCTAGAGGCCCTGGGAAGCAGTCGCATCAGCTGATGCTGCAGCTCTCCACAGGAGATCGTCGTGGGACACTCGTTTTCATTGGATATCTGTGGATCAGGGAATTTATTGTTTATTTATTATTTTAATATTTTTTACTGGTGACAATGGCTTTGGGAATGAAAGGTAATGGTGAGCATGCACTCTATGTTGTATATACTGTATGTCTATATGTATGTGTTGTATGTACTGTATGTACAGTATGTACTGTATGTTGTATGTACTGTATGCTATATGTTGTATGTACTGTATGTTATATGTTGTATGTACTGTATGTTGTATGTACTGTTGTATGTTGTATGTACAGTTTTATGTTGTATGTACTGTTATATGTTGTATGTTGTACAGTACAGACCAAAAGTTTGGACACACCTTCTCATTTAAAGATTTTTCTGTATTTTCATGCCTATGAAAAATGTACATTCACACTGAAGGCATCAAAACTATGAATTAACACATGTCGAATTATTTACTTAACAAAAAAGTGTGAAACAACTGAAATTATGCCTTATATTCTAGGTTCTTCAAAGTAGCCACCTTTTGCTTTGATGACTGCTTTGCACACTCTTGGCATTCTCTTGATGAGCTTCAAGAGGTAGTCACCGGGAATGGTCTTCCAACAGTCAAGAGTGTGCAAAGCAGTCATCAAAGCAAAAGGTGGCTACTTTGAAGAACCTAGAATATAAGACATAATTTCAGTTGTTTCAAACTTTTTTGTTAAGTATATATTTCTACATGTGTTAATTCATAGTTTTGATACCTTCAGTGTGAATGTACAATTTTCATAGTCATGAAAATACAGAAAAATCTTTAAATGAGGTGTGTCCAAACTTTTGGTCTGTACTGTATGTACTGCTGTATGTTGTATGTACTGTTGTATGTACTGTTGTATGTTGTATGTATTGTTATATGTTGTATGTACTGTTGTATTTTCTGTCGTATGTACTGTTGTATGTACAGTTGTATGTTGTATGTACTGTTGTATGTTCGTGTTTTTTTTTTTACCTTCAACACATTAGCCGGATGATGGGACTGCTACTGTCCCATCATTGGATAATAGGTCAATCGCTGTCACTGTAGCAGGCATAGCCAGATGGGAATTGTAGTCCCATCGGACGATGCCTGCATGCACACACACCCCCAAAGACCCCCCGACAGCCCGCACAGGCCCCTGACAACCCCGCTCAGACCCCCGGCAGCCCCACACAGACCTCCGGAAGCTCCGGCAGACCTGAACAGACCCCTGACAGCCCCGGAAGACCCCTGCACTGCCCCGTGATCCCTGCACAGCCCCTCGATCCCCACACAGCCTCGCGATCCCCACACAGCCCCGCGATCCCTGCACACTGCCCCGCAGCCACACACAAACCCCATCTCCGCACACACACAGTCTCCACCCACACAGTCTCTGCCCACACACACAGTCTCCGCCCACACACTTTTCCCCCTCCCGATTTGCAGCGTTTCTCGCACCCAACTCCGCAGCAAAACCGCAAATCTTTTTGACATCTGCGGTTTTGCTGCGGATGTGCCCAACTCAATGCAAGTCAATGGGTGCAGAAACGCTGCAGATCCGCACAAATAAATGACATGCTCCTTCTCTTAATCCGCAGCGTTTTCAGTGTGGAGTTTTCCGCACCATTACCATATCTTTTTTTTCCTATTGATTTACTGTACATTTTACTGTAAATCACTTGCGGATCTGCAGCGTTTTCGCATGGAAAAAAAGGCTGCGAATCCGCAGGAAATCCGCAACGTCTGCACATGGCCTTAAACTTACAACCTGATTTTTTCCTCTGCATATAACACTGATATATAGAAATACTGTACCGTATACCACATTAATCTCTGCATATTAGTACATCTCTATATACCTGTATATATGTTGTAAAATTCAAGTAATATTTTTTTTCCTGGAAAATTACTAAAAAATAATGAAAACCAATTACAATTTAAAGAGTTTTTGCACTTGCTAACATAAACACCACAAATCAGAATATTTGGTATTCCTGCAACTGTAATAACCCAATACAATTAACTATTTATGGTGATCGGTAAATGAGGTAAAAAAATGACATGGTATTTTTCACCTCTGTTGAATGCATCAACATGTTAACTCAAATGTAAAACTTACATACAGTATGTGTTAGACAAAATGATTTTTTGGGTAATGGCATCCCAATCCTAATTCCCTGGTCTATAGATCGTCACAATCACTCTCGTGTTCGTCCCCGCTGTCACTCAGTCAGTATGGGTATAGTAACAATCACAGTACAGGCCCTAACAGGAGTGAATAATGCTACTCTGTTAGGCCACAAGTCTCTTGCCGATTATTCACTTCCATAACCCGTCTAATTCGGCCACACCTGTCACACTAAAGGCCACGGGTCCCCTCTGTACCACACCACAATCATCTGGGTTCCGTCTATATGTCTGCTCATGTCTTCCTGGTCTTCTCTCTTACCTGCTCACACGATTCTGGTCACATGGTTCTGGTCCTGCTCACACAATTCTGGTCACATGGTTCTGGTCCTGGTCACCCGATTCTGGTCACATGGTTCTGTCCTCTCAGTCACTCTACCTTACTCCAGACTGAGGTCTCCCCTCATTGATGTCTCCAACACTGGTGATTGTAGCTACAGTTTATGTCAGCTCAGTGCTTCCGTGCATCTGTCCTTCTACAGGTTCAGCCATGGACGCTTCCTCTTCTCTGCTCCCATGGGTATTTTCTAATTCTTAGTTGTGATACAGTTATCACATGACCTCTTTCAGTTCCTCCCTGACAACACACACATATTTTATGATTCCTGCTTGTTCTTTTTTTGTTCCTGTACTTAGAAGCTCTGGCTGCTAGATGGTTATGTTTTCTTATTTAAGCTTCACTGTACACTCAGCTACAGAAGTCCTTAATCTTCTTACATATCTTTTGTCAGCTCCTCGTAGGATACAATAGGACAGCCTATGTCTGGTCCATCCCCATTTATGGCGCGAGGTCAGGTGCTGGCCAACACTATACATGGCAAATGCTAGCTGTGTTACACAGCCAGTACCTACCTGTTAGGCTATGTGCACACGTTGCGGATTAGGCTTTGGAAATTCTTGTGCGGATTCTGCCTTCCCTGACAGAAAACGCACCTACGGATTTGTTGCGTTTTTTGTGCGGTTCCGCAGCATTTTTTGTGCGGTTTTCTTGCGGATTTGCTGCGTTTTTTACCCCTGCGGCTTTCTATAATGGAATGGGTACAAAAACGCTGCATGTTCACAAAAAAGAATTGACATGCTACTTCTTTTAAACTGCAGCGTTTCCGCAGCGGATTTTCCACAAAGTGTGCACAGCATTTTTTTTTCTCATGATTTACATTGTACTGTAAATCAATTGTGGATCTGCAGAGATTCTGCACTGCAAAAAACGCTGCGGATCCACAGAGAATCCATAACGTGTGCACATACCCTCAAAGCAGCAATTGGAGCTTGCTCTGATTGCTACTTAATCATTTAATACACCATGGGATGCTGATGGCCATTTCAGCCAGGTGTCTGCAGAAAACCCCCATGGCTGCCATCTGTGTCCTCTTGTGAACCCAAGCCTACATCTGGGCTCTAGGAAAAAATATTTTGTACATTTTAGTGCAGTGTGACAGAAAGGCAGTGACCACAGGAACGTTCAAAGCAAAAGTCTTTAACCCCTTACCGGCATCGGACGTACTATACCGTCCGATGCCGGCTCCCCTGCTTTGATGCAGGGCTCCGCGGTGAGCCCGCACCAAAGCCGGGACATGTCAGCTGTTTTGAACAGCTGACATGTGCCCGTAATAGGCGCGGGCAGAATCGCGATCTGCCCGCACCTATTAACTAGTTAAATGCCGCTGTCAAACGCAGACAGCGGCATTTAACTACCGCTTCCGGCCGGGCGGCCGGAAATGACGTCATCGCCGACCCCCGTCACATGTCCGGGGGTCGGCGATGCGTCTCCATTGTAGCCATAGAGGTCCTTGAGACCTCTATGGTTACTGATTGCCCGTCGCTGTGAGCGCCACCCTGTGGTCGGCGCTCACAGCACACGTGCAATTCTGCTACATAGCAGCGATCAGCAGATCGCTGCTATGTAGCAGAGCCGATCGGCTTGTGCCTGCTTCTAGCCTCTCATGGAGGCTATTGAAGCATGGCAAAAGTTAAAAAAAAAAGTTTTAAAAAATGTGAAAAAAATAAAAAAAACATAAAAGTTTAAATCACCCCCCTTTCGCCCCAATCAAAATAAATCAATAAAAAAAATATCAAATCTACGCATATTTGGTATCGCCGCGCTCAGAATTGCCCGATCTATCAAATAAAAAAAAGTATTAACCTGATCGCTAAACAGCGTAGCGGGAAAAAAACTCGAAACGCCAGAATTACGTTTTTTTGGTCGCCGCGACATTGCATTAAAATGCAATAACGGGCGATCAAAAGAACGTATCTGCACCGAAATGCTATCATTAAAAACGTCATCTCGGCACGCAAAAAATAAGCCCTCAACCGACCCCAGATCACGAAAAATGGAGACGCTACGAGTATCGGAAAATGGCGCAATTTTTTTTTTTTTTTTTTTAGCAAAGTTTGGAATTTTTTTTCACCACTTAGATAAAAAATAACCTAGTCATGTTTGGTGTCTATGAACTCGTAATGACCTGGAGAATCATAATGGCAGGTCATTTTTAGCATTTAGTGAACCTAGCAAAAAAGCCAAACAAAAAACCAATGTGGGATTGCACTTTTTTTGCAATTTCACCGCACTTGGAATTTTTTTCCCGTTTTCTAGTACACGACATGTTAAAACCAATGATGTCGTTCAAAAGTACAACTCGTCCCGCAAAAAATAAGCCCTCACATGGCCAAATTGACGGAAAAATAAAAAAGTTATGGCTCTGGGAAGGAGGGGAGCGAAAAACGAACACGGAAAAACGAAAAATCCCCTGGTCATGAAGGGGTTAATGACCAAAAAACTCACAAAAGAAACAGCACACGGAATCCTCTGGATCGTAGCCAGGCATCAAAACACTTCTAATCCGAGACCTGTTGCCATGGACAACTGTACTGCCCTGTCACGCTAAGGGGTGCCAGGCCTTTTGGCTCTGCTTGGCTCCGTGTTACCTTACACAGGCTGAGTTTTTCAGAACCACCTGCTCTGCACGTTTGCAAACTGGCATACACAACCCTTTGCTGCAGGGTTTTAATGGAATCTGTGGCCAATGGGCCACCAGTAAGAGCAGGGTTTAAATGGAATCTGTGGCCAAGGGCCACTTGTAAACCCGCTCTGGAGGAAGCATTTTGCACTGCACCCACAGCTATATCTGTGACTGCAATGCACTCCAGCGGGTTTAATTAGCCTCTATGCGCATTCTGGGGGATACATATCGATCCTCGCATATGATCCTCCTTACTGCCTCACATATCCCCCTCTGCTCAAACTTGTGGTGTTGAACACTTGTCACCATACAGGGTGCCTGGGACAGGGCATCCACATTCCCTTGTGCCTTCCCTGCACGATGTTCTACAGTGAAACCTGGCACAGAAGCGGTTCACCTGCCGGGACAAACGGATCTGTGGTGAAATTGGCCTTTGCGCACATCAACATACGGTGAGTAAACCTGCAGTCTATCGGTTCAGCTGTCAGGGTGCTGTTGGCAGACATATGTCCTTGCACCTTGGGGCCTATTTACAACGGGTCTGTTGTCACTCTCACTTCGGGATACCCCTTCAGTAAGGGCTTGGTCCTGATTGGCCACAGTAGAGGGTCATGGACTTTTCTTACTACTGCTCTCGCTGTTGTCTCTGGAACTGCAGCTGCTGCTTGTGCGTGAGGGCCAACTGCTTGAGTATTTCCTCCATCTTGTCAGAAGGCTTGAGCTGTAGCATTGCAGGCTTAATTATTGACATGCAGCAGGCTTTGGGTATGCCTCAGTTCCCACTGCCTGCATTTACCAACCATGTGTAAAGCAGCAGAATTGGTGCAGTGCGACAGACAGGCAGTGACCACAGGAAAGTTCAAAGCAAAAGTAATTGATATCCCAAAAAACTCACAATAAAAACAGCACACAGAATCTTCTGGATCACAGCCCGGTGTCAAACACTCCTAATCCGAGACCAGTTGCCGTGGACGACTGCACCGCCGTATCATGCTGAGAGGTGCCAGGCGTTTTGGCTCTTATTGGCTCAGTATTACCTCACACAGGCTGAGTTTTTCAGAGCCACCTGCTCTGCACATTTGCATACCAAAACTGACACACCCAACCCTTTGCTGCAGGGTTTAAGTGGAATCTGTGGCCAATAGTCACTTGTAACACACGGTCTGGAGGAAGCATTTGGCACTGCAGCCACAATTATATCTGTGACTGCAATGCACTTCAGTGGGTTTAATACGCCTCTATGCGCATTCTGGGGGATACATATCGATCTCCACATATGATCCCCCTTACTGCCTCACAATATAAATAGCAATACCATAGTGTTGCAGCATATAGAACAAGTGATCAAGTGATGGCAGGTTCAAATCCCCTAAAGTGACTAAAAATAGTAAAAAAAATACATTAAAAAGTTCCTCCATCAAAAATGAAAAAATAGACATTGTTGGTGTGACCACATATTGTATTTTTTGGACTATAAGATGCGTGGGGAGTGCGTCTTTCAGTCTGGATGTACTTACCAGGAGTCTCATCCCAGACAAAATGTCGGCGGAGCCCCCACACCACCGAGCATCTGTGAAACTGCCGCACATCAGCCTGGGATGGATGTGTGGGGGAATTCACAAAATGGCAGAGCCCCCGCACCACCAAACCTGCTGCACCAGCCTGGCATAAGTCAAATCATTGCCAGACCACCGAACACCTCCTGTGACCCCGCTCCACTAGTGTTCCGGATCACACCCTACCCCTTCGGTAAGCTAAATAATTCAGACTGTAAGACGGACCCTCATTTGACGCATTAATTTTTTTCCCTATTTTTCGTCTGAAAGTTTTGAGTGCGTCTTATGGTCCAGTGTGTCTTATAGTCTGAAAAATATGGTACATAAAAGTCTGATCTAACAAAATCTTAAAATTAAGAAGAGAGAAAACACTGTTGTGAATATTTGAAGTTGTGGGTTCTAATAATCACTAGTGTTGAGTGATACCGTCCGATATTTGAAAGTATAGGTATCGGATGGTATCGGCCGATATCCGAAAAATATCGGATATCGCCGATACCGATATCCGATACCAATACAAGTCAAAGGGACACAAATATCGGAAGGTATCCGTAATGGTTCCCAGGGTCTGAAGGAGAGTAAACTCTCCTTCAGGCCCTGGGATCCATATTAATGTGTAAAATAAAGAATACAAATAAAAAATATTGATATACTTACCTTTGGACGGGCCCTGGTTGTCACCGCTGCAATCGCCATGCTTTTCTTCCTAAGAATGAGCGCTTTAATGACCTTCGATGACGTCGCGGCTTCTGATTGGTCGCTGAGCGGTCATGTGACCGCTCACGCGACCAATCATAAGCCGCGACGTCATCGAAGGTCCTTAACGCGCTCATTCTTAGGAATGAGCGCGTTAAGTACTTTCGATGACGTCGCGGCTTGTGATTGGTCACGTGAGCGGTCACATGACCGCTCAGCGACCAATCACAAGCCACAACGTCATCGAAGGTACTTAACAAGCTCATTCATAGGAAGGAAAACATGGCGATTGCAGCGGTGACAACCAGGGCCCGTCCGAGGGTAAGTATATCAATATTTTTTATTTTTATGCTTTATTTTACACATTAATCTAAATCCCGGTAATGATTCCCGATATCACAAAAATATTGGAACTCGGTATCGGAATTCCGATACCGCAAATATCGGCCGATACCCGATACTTGCGGTATCGGAATGCTCAACACTAATAATCACCTAGGCAGATTAACGATGCAACTATTTTTTATTCCAAACGTAGATTGGTTTTACAACAAATCCAGGTAAACAGCCAAAATGCAATATCCCCAGTCCACGAGATCCCCTCCCTGAAGCCAATTGTCCCACTGCCGCCATACCAGGTGATAATCACTATCTCCCAACTTTTGATTGGCCCACAAATTTCGTATATATCCCATCAGTTTAGTCTGTAGTCACAGTCCAGGCTCAATGGAATGAGTCCTTTAGATACAGATAAGATTAATAGAATACGACAATCAAGAAAAAAGAATAGCAGCACTCACCCGATCCTTATCGATGCATGATTTTTAATCCATTACAAAATGTTACATCATTGTATGCAGGGGTGCAGGTGTCAGGAGAGGTTTACAGAAGGTGCAAGAGACCTGTAATTTGTTTCTTTTTTTTCTTTGTTTTATCAATAACTTAATGTGTATACAATAAGAGCACAGAAGCCATCCACAACATCACCAGGTCTTCTGTGATTAGCTACCAAAGTCACATGTCCCTGTCGATGTAAAAAGCAGATATCTTGTCTTGTTGGGGCCTATTTCTCAGTATCACAATGCAGAGAGGCCAGATCCTGCTAGTGCTACTGAAAGTGAACTTGTCAGTTAGCTAAATAGGCTCCTGTCCTGTCTGAAATCGAGCTTCCAGCATCTAACTAGATTGTGATAAAACTGTGTTGCAGTCTCACGAGGCCCCATTTGCTAATCCAAATCAGTTGTGATAAAACTGTTTTAGTGAGGCATCAGAAGGCCAGATTTACATTTAAAAAATGTTAGGCCTAACACTGGGGTGCTGGAAGGAGGCCCAATTTGCTAATCCAAATCGTTTGTGACAAAAATGTGTTTCAGTGAAAAATTAGAAGGCCAGATTTCCACTTAAAAATCATTAGACCCAATATTGGGGTGCAGTCAGGAGGTACAATTTGCTAATCCAAATCACATGTGATAAAACTGTGTTTCAGTGAGAGATCAGAAAGCCAGATTTCCACTTAAAGATCATTAGGCCTAATATTGGGATGCAGCCAGGTCCAATTTGCTTATCCAAATAATTTGTGATAAAACTGTGTTTCAGTGTGAAAACAGAAGGCAAGATTTCCGCTTAAAATTGCTAGGCCTAATTTTAAGCTGCAGCCAGGAGGCCCAATTTGCAAATCCAAATAATATGTGATTCAGTGAGAAATCAGAAGGCCAAATGTCCACGTAAAAATAGTTAGGCCTAATATTGGGATGCAGCCAAGAGGTCCAATTTGATAATCAAAATAGTTTGTGATAAAGCTGTGTTTAAGTGAGAAATCAGAAGGCCAGATTTTCACTGAAAAAATTGTTAGGCCTAATATTGAGGTGCAGCCAGGAGGCCCAATTTGCTAGTCCAAATTGTTTGTGATAAAACCGTGTTTCAGCGAGAAATCAAAAGGGCATATTTCCACTTAAAAATCATTAGACCTAATATTGGGGTGCAGCCAGGATGTACAATTTGCTAATACAAATTGCTTGTTATAAAGCAGTGTTTCAGTGGGAAATCAGAAGGCCACATTTCTTCTTAAAAACCCTGAGGTTTAACAGTGCTGTTCAGGCACACTATCTAAAAAAATAAATAGTGATTGTTCATTTAGTAACAGGTGACTGAAAAGTGTAGGCTTAAGGTTGTGAAACAGCAGGTAAAGGGTAAGTACAACATGAGTGTGAAAAAGCGATGTCATGGTGGAAGGGGGAATAGGCTTGGTGTTTGATATGTATGTGAGTTGGATGTTAATGTTAATGAAAGCTCAATTGAACAAACACCATCTCATCCTATCCAAAGACCACTGACAACATATGTTACTGGACGGGCTACTCCACTCCCTTTCTTTGGCAGCCGCACAGCAGTACGCAATGTAGATGAGGCCCAGAAAGTGCATGTGCTTCATTTGATCGCAAGCACTGCATCAAGTGGCCTCTCCTACTCTTCCTCCACCTTAACATCACACACAGTACAATCCTCAGAGGTGGCAAACCAATTACCCTTATTTCACCCATGGCACAAGTATCTGAACGCCCAACTAACTGTGGGAATCACAGATGGGGTATTCTGCAGAGCTGTTCACACAATCTATTCCATGGGCATCAGAGCTCTGCTCCACAGATTCACATAATCTAGAGGAGAAAAGCATCTGCACCGGTGCCTAAAATCTTTTCATGTTTGATCCGGGGCCAGACAAAGTAGGATCCGAGCAGAATCCACACCCTCGTAACCTGAAGTTACTCACTGAGGGTGGAGGTGATCCGGATGATAGTCAGATACCCACAACTGTACTGTGGTGTAAGGGCAGGAAGAAGAGGAGGGTGACTCTCAGGGTTAGGAGTGAGAACAGAGAGAATGCAGATGAGGTTGTAGATCATACCTGGTGCGAACGCAGAGATATGCAGCTGAGTGGCTCAGCAGAGGAGGTGGAGGAGAAAGACGAGGAGGTTACATTGCAGCTTCCAGCACAGACATGAAGTAAAGCAACCATGACAAGCACTGCATCCTCGCCCTCCACTCTGGCTGTGACCAGCATTGGCCGCGAGTGTGCAGTTCGCAGGGGCGCCAAGGGTTGCCGAGCCTGGGTCTTTTTTGAGACTGCAAAGGATGACCCAACTCATGTTATCTGTCAAATTTGCATACAAGAAACTCAGTAGAGGCAAAAATTGCAATAATTTGACAACTACATGCATAAACCAAAACTTGCCCAATCAACATGTTTTAGTCTGGAAATCTCACTGCGCTAAAATGCTGACTAGTGGGCCTTGCCAACCATGGAGCATCCCCTAAACCACATCTGCTGCTTCTTCTTCCTCCATCATGGTGCCATGTGTTCTCACACAAGTCTCTGACGGCACTTGTTTACTCACTACAGTCGGGGTGAGTGAAAGCCCATCAGCTGTTATGGAAGTTGAGATGCCTGCTGTTTTTGTGTCACCTAGCTCAACACTTCTTTCTCAATCCACCATAACATCTACGCCTGCACCTCACTCACACTCACCAGTTTGACCTGTTCAAATTTCTCCACCCTCTCTCAGCACAGCAGCCAGCCCTCGGTCTCTTAGTTGTGGTCACATGAAAGAATGTTTCCTCCTACGCATGTTAAATGTGAAAGCTTTAACTCCACCATCTCCAATCTGTGGGTCACAGAAATGC
This sequence comes from Ranitomeya imitator, assembly GCF_032444005.1. Classification (NCBI taxonomy): domain Eukaryota; kingdom Metazoa; phylum Chordata; class Amphibia; order Anura; family Dendrobatidae; genus Ranitomeya; species Ranitomeya imitator. Next base: position 421,440,450 of record NC_091286.1, on the reverse strand, counting down.
TGCCTTCCCACTTGGTGGATACAGATGTTTTCATAAAGTTGATGGCCGTTTCATTCCTCCAGTACCAGTTGCCCAGTTGCCAATACTTCTCTAAGAAAGCTGTTCCTGCGCTACACTAGCATGTTGCAGACAACACCACCCATTCCCTGAAAAAGTCTATGTCTGCCAGGGTGCATTTCACCACTGACACCTGAATGAGCAAACATGAGCAAGGGTGTTACATCTCGCTGACTGGGTACAGGTGGCTGTGCAGGCAGGTGGTCAAGGGGCTGATCCACAATTCTTTTAATCCCCAAGGCTTGCTGGACAAACCTCTCAATCTAACACTTCCTCCACTGCTTCTGGCTCCTCCACCTCCTCTAGAGCCTCCACCTTTTCCCTCAACCTCTTCCTTAATCAGACACACATTCCAACAGTTAAAATTAATATGCTTTGTAGATAGCAGTCACACAGCTCAAGAGTTGTGGACAGGTATCCAAGCCAAGTTAGAGCAATGGCTGTCTCCACTGAACTTGTACCCAGGAAAATCCGTGTGCGATAACAGTGCAACCCTGGTGGCGGCCTTGCATCGGGGCAACCTCACACACATGCCTTAGGGTACTGTGGTCTGTGAGATCCAGCTCTAAGCTGAGTCTCACAGGCATAGTCAATGAAACACTGACTCTTCTCATGCACTGCTGTTCTGATATTTTTTTACCAAAAAATTGCAAGTCATGTAGAACAAATGTTATCACTATTATGAAGTACAATATGTCATTAAAAACATTCTAAGAATCAGTGTGATCCATTGAAGCGTTCCGAGTAATTACCACATAAAGTAAATTTGGCCTGGTCATTAACCCCTTAGTGACCGCCGATACAAATTAAACCGGCGGCCACTAAAGATACTTATTCCCTATTTGCAGTTTTAAAACGATGATTGGGAATAATGCTGTAGCACAACCTCAGTCAGAAAAACTCTGGGGTCTTGGATACCGGGGGTACCTGAGACTTTGGAGAAAATGATCAGTGCTGGATTTACCTGTGTCCGAGCACATGATCTCTGTTATTCAGTGAATAACGGCAATCACAAAAAAGAAAAAGTGTGCTTGCTGTTTCAATTACTTCTTTCTCCTCTGACATGATGTACATGTCAGAGGAGAGAGAAATGATGCCCACCGAGATTCACGTTACTTTTGCCATCCCCGGCCCTCCTGATTCATCCCTTGGCCCGGCGTCATTTTCCTGGGAAAAAAATAGTGTGGGTGAAAGCGCAGAGCGCCCGCCAAGATCTGCCAGCCAATACCCGGCAACAATAGGACGTTTTTCCTATTGGTTCTTTTTGATCACTGTGATAAACTCTATCACAGTGATCAAAATAAAAATAATAGTAAATCAAATCCCTTTTGTCACCCCCTTAGAAAGAAATTATAACATTTTAATTTTTCCATTCTTTGCAGTTGGGCTTAGGGTTGGGGTTGGGATTAGGGTTAGGGTTGGGCTTGGGGCTAGGGTTAGTGTTGGGGTTGGTTTTGGGGCTAGGATTAGAGTTGGGGTTACCGCTGTGGTTAGGGTTGGGTTAGGGTTGTGCTATAGCTAGGGTTTGGGTTAGGGTTGTGTTAGAGTTGAGGTTGTATTAGGGTTTTCATTTTTTTCACAAATAAACGCAAGTTATATCCAAGAAATTTTACATTATTATCAGGACAGTATCTAAATGGTTTCTAGCACCATGACTACAAAAAAAAGACACCTGAAGCAAAAGGTCATGTAATGTTAGTCCCTTGATTCTCTGTAAACTCTGCAAGCATTATATTTATAATATAAACTGTATTAATATATGCTTTCATATTTTTCTGAAAGCAGAGAGTGAAAACTAATGAAATGAAATTCTAATAATCAGCCATCCTAAAAAGGTGAATAAATGATTTTTGTTTTAGTTTTTCAGCAATACCAGTTTCTATTATTTTTATATACAAAATCCTTTTCAGTTTTCATATTAAGCACATTTTTAGTTTGTAAATATATTTAAAAAAAATGTTTCTTATCATCTTCCTGTAATTTTAATATGGTTGCCACAGCTATAAAGAAAACCAACCCTGAATAACTGTCAGTTATTATTAAGGCTGTTCTAGGTCGAAGGTGCAACCTTTTGTAACAGCATACTGGACATCACACTTTCAGTGATGAAACCAAAAGGATTACAGCACTTATGCCCTAGCATGTATGTATGCCGAAAGCATTTAAAGATGAGCAGAGATACTTTATCAAGCTTATTGTTTGTTTGTTTTTTGTGTTTGCTAGATTTTTTGTCTCTTTCTTAACCCCTTAGTAACGGAGCCAATCTTAACCTTAATGAAGAAGCCAAATTTTTTAAATACCTGTAAGACCAGTGTCATTTTTTGTGACAAAAGCTCTGGAATGCTTCAATGTATCCCAGTGATTCTAAGATAGTTTTTCAAGATGCATTGTACTTTATGTTAGTGATAAATTTATGTCAATAAATTTTGCATTTATTTATGAAAATATTGGAATTTTGGCCAAAATTTTGAAAAATTTGCAATTTTAAAACTTCCAATTTTTATATCCTTTAATCAGCTAGTCATGCTGTACAAAATAATTAATAAATAACATTTCCCACAAGTCTACTTTGCATCTGCATTATTTTTCAAATGTAATTTTATTTTGTTAGGGTGTTAGAAAGGTTAAAAGTTTAGCAACAATAGTTCCTTTTTTCAAGACACTTACAAAATCTGTTTAGCCCCTTACTGCCAACAGACGGAAAAGTACATCCGATGGCAGTTGTGATGTGGGCTACGGCGGTGAGACCGCATCAAAGCCGGGACATGTCAGCTGTTTAGAACAGCTGACATGCGCCTGCAATAGGCGTGGGTAGAATCGTGATCCACCAGCGCCTATTAACTAGTTAAGTGCCGCTGTCAAACTCTGACATCGGCATTTAACAAGCATTTCCGGCCATCCGGATGGAAATGCGCGCACCGGATAACCCGTCACATGATCGTGGGTCGTCTGTGCCTCGGCATGACAACCTGAGGTCTCCTTGAGAACTCTATGGTTGTTGATGCCGCATTGCTATGAGTGCCACCCTCTGGTTGGCGCTCATACAAGTCTTCAATTCTGCTGCATAGAGGAGATCTGAGCATCGCCTCTATGTAGCAGTGCCGATCAAGTTGTGGCACCTTCTAGCCTCCTATGGAGGCTATTGAAGCATGCTAAAAGTAAAAAAAAAAGTTTAAAAAAAATATGAAAAAAATTTAAAAAATATAAAAGTTCAAATCATCGTCTTTTTGCCCTTTCTCTTTCAAAATAAAACAATAAAAAATCAAACCTACACACATTTGGTATCTCCGCGTTCAGAATCGCTGGTCTATGAAAAAAAAGGATTAACCAGATCGCTAAACAGTGTAGCAATAAAAAAAAGTCAAAACGCCAGAATTACGTTTTTTTGGTCTCCGCGACATTGCATTAAAATGTAATAACGGGCGATCAAAAGAACATATCTGCACCAAAATGGTATCATTAAAAACGTCAGCTCGGCACACAAAAAATAAGCCATCACCCAACCCCAGATTACGAAAAATTGAAACGCTAAGGGTATCGGAAAATTGCGCAATTTATTTATTTTTTTTTTAGCAAAGTTTGGAATTTTTTTCACCACTTAGATAAAAAAGAACCTAGACATGTTTGGTGTCTATGAACTTGTAATGACCTGGATAATCAAAATGACAGGTCAGTTTTAGCATTTAGTGAACCTAGCAAAAAAGCCAAACAAAAAACAAATGTGGGATTGCACTTTTATGCAATTTCCCATTTTCTAGCACGTCATGGTAAAACCAATGGTCTTGTTCAAAAGTACAACTCGTTTTGGAAAAAATAAGCCCTCAAATGGCCATATTTATGGAAAAATTAAAAAGTTTTGGCTCTGGGAAAGAGGGGAGAGAAAAACGCAAAGCCGAAAAAGCTCTGGGGGTTAAGGGGTCAATAAGAAACTTCTGCAGATTAAAATGGACTTTGAGAGTCCTTTACATTGGAAACTTTCCAAAAGTGATACCATTTTAAATACTGTACTGATCAAATACTTCAAAACTTCTGACAGGGATTTTTTTTTTACTCTTTGGGTTCTACATCAGAATTAATGTAAAGTGGAATGGAAAAAAAATAAATTGTAAATTTTCCTCTAAAAAGTTGCTTTAAACCCATTATAATTTGCTACCAAGTTTCTGCTCAGTGCGCTGAAGCGAAGGAGCACCATTTGAATTTTGGAACACAAATTTGGCATAAAAACATTGCATGTGCCATGTTGCATATGCAGGGCCCCTAGGGTGTCTAAACAGCAGACTACAAATGACGAAATTTTGGAAGCTATGCCCCTCAAGGATTTTATCCAGTGGTTTATCAAGCATTTGAACTCACAGATATTACACATAATTTGATAACATTAAGTCGTTATATTGAAGTTTTCATTTTTTTCATGAAAATGTTGCTTTAACCCTAAATCTTTCAGTTTGTTACTCACATTCTTCTGAGGGCGTTGAAGCCCCACATGTAGTCAAAAAGTTCTGTTTGAACAAACTGCAAGGCTCAGAAGGGAAGAAGTAACATTTTGTATTTGGAATGTAAATTTGGCAGGAATAGATTGCAGAGCACCAGAGGTACCAATACAGCATAAACCCCCACAAGTGACCTCATTTTGGAATCTAAACCCATCAAGGAATTCAACTAGGGGTGTATTGAGCTTTTTGAACCCTTTGGCCGCTTCACAAAACTTTTTAAAAGGTGGAGGTGAAAACAAAAATTACACTGGTCAACACAAATAAAAAATAATCAGCAAAGGTAATATGTCTGTTTTATGGAGTTTGATGTACCGATTCGGGTTGAGCGAAACGGATCGGACAAATTCAAAAATCGACGACTTTCAGCAAAGTCGGGTTTCATGAAACCCGACCTGATCCTAGTGTGGGATCGGCCATGAGGTCGCCGATCTGTGCGCAAAAGTCACGTTTCATGTGACGCTTTCAGCGCCATTTTTCAGCCAATGAAGGAGGACGCAAAGTGTGGGCAGCGTGATGACATAGGTCTCGGTCCCCACCATCTTAGAGAAGGGCATGACAGTGATTGGCTTGCTTTCTGCGGCATCACAGAGTCTATAAAGGGGCGTGCACGATGACCACCATCTTACTTCTGCCGTTCTTAGCATAGGGAGAGGTTGCTGCAGCTTCATCAGAAGAAAAGATATAGTTAGGGAGGGAAGATTAACCCCCAAACTGCTTGTGCTGTAGCGATTTCCACTGTCCAACACCACCATTTTTTTGCAGGGACAGTGGAGGCTATATTTTTGTGCATCAGCTCTGTAGCTTATTAGGCTGCCTTATAAGGCTCCCTGATAGCTTCATTGCTGTTTGCACGCTGCTGTGCAAACCAACTGCTTTTTTAAAAGCAAAAATCCCGTTGCTCCTTTCTGCACAGTTATCTTGTTTATTTGTCCACACTTTTGTGTGCAGCAGTCCTTCTTAATGCTGCCATACTTGTCCTGAGATCATTGTAGGGAGATTGAAATTGTACTACAGTCCTTGTATTTTTTTATATATCTTCTAGCCACGTTCTGCCACTTACATTGTGTTGTTTTATACACTGGGGGTGAGTTTTGGTTCAGTCTCCCCCCAAAAAAGTGAGATTCAAATTCTCACAAAGTGGATATACTTCAGTCCTGTTGGTTTGTCGTATATCAGCCAGCCACTCTCTGCCACTTACATTGTGTTGTTTTATGCAAAGGGCCTGAGTGTTGGTTCAGTCTCCCCCCAAAATAAGGGAGATTTAAATTCTCAACACGTTTTTTATACACCTTCTACTTTGTTATACAGTACCATATAACAGTTGTTATTTGGTTAGATTTTCCAAAAAATGAGGAAGTCTGGTAGAAAAGCCCGTGGGCGGTGGTTGCCAGCTGGTACTGATGGTGGTGGTGCATCTGGTGGTAGTGGCAAAAGCAGAATAGCACCTAAGGCTCGAGGTGTTGAGCCATCGTCATCGTCTGGCTACACAAGGCCTCGAAGACTCCCTTATCTGGGAGTAGGAAAATGGCTTTTAAAGCCAGAGCAGCAGGAAAACGTTTTGGCTTTCCTTGCTGACTCAGCCTCTAGCTCTTTCGCCTCCTCTTCAGAAAGTTCCAAATATAAAAACAGCGAGTCGTCAGTGGATGCTCCCGGTCAGGAACAAGACGTTTCCTTGTGTCCTTCACCCAAACCAAAAGTGAAGGATGCGTCAGGCGACACTACAGGTTACTCCATGGAGCTCTTTACAAATACCGTGCCTGGGTTAGAATGGGAAATTGTTAACTGCCCATTACAAGTTGAATCGGACATGGAGTGCACTGATGCACAGCCACAGCTAGATTATAATGCTGCCCTCGCAGTGTACTGAGCCAGAATCTGACCCTGATGAGACTATGGTGCCCCATCCCAAATGCTATAGCACCTTACACGGTGACACAGAGGAAGGTGCACATGATATTGAAGAGCAGGTGATAGATAACCCAGTTGTTGAACCAGATTGGCAGCCATTGACGAAGAGGGTGCTGCTGCCATTAGCTCAGAAGCAGAGGATGATGATCCGCAGCAGCCATCTATATCGCAACAGCTGTCGTCTGACAGGCCCGTATCAGGCCAAAAACATTTGTCAAAAACAAAAACAGTTTTAGGACAGCGTGGCCATCCGGTGAAAGTAGCACAGCGTGCGATGCCTGAAAAGGTATTCCATAGTAGGAAGAATGCAGTGTGGCAATTTTTTACCCAAGATCCGAATGATCAGTCAAAAGTTATCTGTAAGAAATGCTCAAACACCTTTAGCTGAGGGAAGAATCTTCAAAATTTAAATACAACGTGCATGCTTAGACATTTAACCAGCATGCACTTGCAAGCCTGGACTAACTACCAAACGTCCTGTACCATTGGTGCACCTGCTCAGAATGAAGGTAGTCAGCAACGTTACATTGATTCCCTCACTGTAAGCCCACCGGTTAGGACACCACCAGCAGCAAATGAGGAAGTATCGTCGTAAGGCCAAAGCAGTCAGGGAATCACAAGGTTATTGGTAGGAAACACTGTATGTAGGCCAACATCGAGAATACCATCACCAACCCTCTCTCAATCCGCCATGTCCACCACCACCACCACCGCTAGTTCCACCATATGCACCTCTCCAGTCCAGCTCACCCTACAAGAGACTCTCGTTAAGAAAAGAAAGTACTCATCCTCTCATCCGCGTATACAGGGTTTGAACGCCCACATTGCTAGACTAATCTCGTTAGAGGTGATGGCCTACCGGTTGGTTGAAAGCGAAGCTTTCAAAGCCCTGATGGCCTACTCTGTACCATGCTATGACCTACCCAGTCAACACTTCTTTGCGAGAAAAACCATCCCAGCCCTCCACCAGCATGTCAAAGACCGCATTGTCCATGCACTGAGGCAATCAGTCAGTAGAAAGGTGCACCTCACAATAGATGCATGGACCAGTAGGCATGGCCAGGGACGTTACGTGTCCCATCACGGCACACTGGGTTAATGTGGTGTATGCAGGGTCCACAAGGGACAGCCATAGTGGGACCGTACTGCCTAGCCCACGGTCTAAGAAACAGTTGGCTGTAGGCGTTCACCACCCCTCCTCCTCCTCCAGAAGCGAAAGCTCGTCCACAGAGCGCAGTTGCATGACCACTCCATCCGCAGCTGCCAGTGTTGCACACGAGGTGTCCCATTATCAAACAGCTAGTGGTAAGCGTCAGCAGGCTGTGCTACAAATTAAGTGTTTGGGTGACAACAGACACACTGCAGAAGTACTGGCCGAGTACTTGCAGCAACAAACTCATTCATGGCTGGGCAGTGTACATCTTGAGATAGTCAAGGTAGTCAGTGATAACGGAAGGAATTTTATGGCTGCCATAGCTCTTTCAGAACTTAAACACATACCTTGCCTGGCTCAAACCTTGGCTCACTGTACCTGGTGGTGCAGTGCTTCCTCAAAAATTATCCGCAGTTACCAGCCCTGCTCCTGAAGGTGCGAAGACTTTGCTCCACATCCGCCGTACACTCCAGCCGTATTGTGAACCATCAGCGATCGCTGAATCTTCCCCAGCACCGCCTAATAATCAACGTTGCAACAAGGTGGAACTCCACGCTGCACATGCTTCAGAGGCTGTGGGAACAGAGGTGTGCTGTCATTTATTTGTGGGAGGATACACATACAAGGGCAGGCAGTTGGATGGCAGACATGGAGTTGTTAGGTGTGCAGTGGTCGAAGCTCCAAGACCTCTGTCAAGTCCTTCAGTGTTTTGAGAAATGCACACGGCTGGTACGTGCAGACGACGCCATCATAAGCATGAGCATCCCACTAATGCGTCTGCTGATGCAAAGTTTGATGCACATTAAGGAGCTGGCATCTGCAGCCGAGGAGGAGGAAAGCCTTGATGACAGTCAGCCATTGTCTGCTCAGGGAACTCTCCTGGACGAGGTGGCGGACGAAGAGTAGGAGGAGGAGGATGATGGGGATGAATATTTATGGGAGGAGGATGCTTCACAGGGGGCAATAGAAACTGGTGGCTTTGCAAGGTCAGGTACAGGGTTTTTGCAGGATACAAGTGATGTTGATTTGCAAAAAAGTGCTCCTCAACCCAGCACAAGCATTGAATTGACACCTGGAACATTGGTCCACATGGCTGAGTATGCCTTGTGTATCCTAAAAAGGGACCCCCGCATTATCAAAATGATGACCGATGATTAGTGTTGAGCATTCCGATACCGCAAGTATCGAGCATCGGCCGATATTTGCAGTATCGGAATTCCAATACCGAGTTCCGATATTTTTGTGATATCGGGAATCGGTATCGGGATTAAGATTCATGTGTAAAATAAAGAATAAAAATAAAAAATATTGATATACTTACCCTCGGACGCGCCCTGGTTGTCACCGCTGCAACCGCCATGCTTCCGTTCCTAAGAATGAGCGCGTTAAGGACTTTCGATGACGTCGCGGCTTGTGATTGGTCGCTGAGCGGTCATGTGATCGCTCACGCGACCAATCACAAGCCGCGACGTCATCGAAGGTCATTAACGCGCTCATTCCTAAGAATGGCGGTTGCAGCGGTGACAACCAGGGTGCGTCCGAGGGTAAGTATATCAATATTTTTTTTTTTTATTCTTTATTTTACACATGAATATGGATCCCAGGGCCTGAAGGAGAGTTTCCTCTACTTCAGACCCTGGGAACCATAGAATATACCTTCCGATATTTGTGTCCCATTGAATTGTATTGGTATCGGATATCGGTATCGGCGATATCTGATATTTTTCGGATATCAGCCGATACCATCCGATACCGATACTTTCAAATATCGGACGGTATCGCTCAACACTACCGATGACGATTACTGGTTGGCCTGCCTCCTGGATCCACGATATAAAGGAAAATTACAAAATATCATGCCACATGAGAACTTTGAGCAAATATTGGCTACCAAACAAGCAACTCTGGTAGACTGTTTGGTTCAGGGATTCCCAGCACACAGCGGCGGTGATGGTTCTCACACGAGCCGTAGGGGGCAACATGGCAGAGGTGCTAGAGGTGCACAAATCCGAAGTGGCGATGGACAGAGGGGTTTTATGACCAGGTTGTGGAGTGATTTCGCAATGACTGCTGACACGACAGGTAGTGCTGCATCGATTCAAAGTGACATGAGACATCATTTGTCCAGTATGGTTACCAACTACTTTTCCTCCCTTATCGATGTTCTCACTCACAAGTCATTCCCCTTTGATTACTGGGCATCTAAAATATACACCTGTCCTGAATTGGCAGAAAATGCATTACAGGAGCTCGCTTGCCCTGCTTCTAGTGTGCTATCAGAAATAATCTTCAGTGCTGCTTGTTCAATACTGACCGAAAAAAGGACACGTCTGGCTACCCAGAATGTTGATGATCTAACCTTCATTAAAATAACTAATCATGGATTTCAAATTATTTTGCCCCACCTTCCCCTGCTGACACGTAGCTTGCCTGAAAAATGTCTTGCTTTTGGCCTCCTCTTACTGACTTCTCCAATTCCGCCATTTGCAGCTGCTGAATGTTCACCAAAGGCCATTTTTATACCTCCCTAAATGGGCTGACTCCCCCCACAGGGCCGTGGTCACCACCTGGCGCAAGCACCCATGTGAGTGCCATTTGCCTGGACAGGTGGGTGCGCCCACTCTTGGACGACGGCACTGGCACAGGGTCCCTCATAGTACAATGAAGTGTCTCTGACGGTGGTGGTGCACAACCAATGTCAGACACACCATGGTAATATGAGGGGCCCTGTGCCAGTACCACCGCCCACGAGAGAGTGTTCCCACCAGCTCAAACAGTGCTCTACCACTTGCAATACTTACCTCTCCCTGCTCCACCACTGTGTAGTCTGTGCTGTTAAGTCCTTCAATGGCACTGCCAATACAAATTTGTTGAAAAAATAGATGATAGTTAAAATATACAGGGGCCCTGGCCTCCATTTAGACCAGTTAATACTTTGCGCCTACTACCACTGTCTGCTACTCAGCAGAGGAGCCCAACCCAGTACCTAGTTTTGCCACCTGCTTAGTCCTGTTACCAATTTTGAACTGCATTTAGCCTACTTTTTTAGTTGGGCCTACTAACTGTGTCTGCGCCACTCATTACAGTTGTCCTCCACTGAACAAAGCTATGCCACCTGTTTAGTCCTGTTACCATTTTTTAAGTGCATTTAGCCTACTTTTTTATTTTTGGCCTACTAACTGTGTCTGCGCCACTCATTACAATTGTCCTCCACTTAAAAAAGCTATGCCGCCAGTTTAGTCCTGTTACCAATTTAGAACTGCTTTTAGCCTACTTTTGTATTTTGGGCCTACTACCTGTGTCTGCGCCACTCATTACAATTGTCCTCCACTGAACAAAGCTATGCCGCCTGTTTAGTCCTGTTACCAATTTTGAACTGCTTTTAGCCTACTTTTGTATTGTGGGCCTACTACCTGTGTCTGCGCCACTCATTACAATTGTCCTCCACTGAACAAAGCTATACCGCCTGTTTAGTCCTGTTACCATCTTTGAACTGCATTTAGCCTAATTTTTTAATTTGGGCCTACTACCTATGTCTGCGCCACTCATTACAATTGTCCTGCACTGAACAAAGCTATGCCGCCTGTTTAGTCCTGTTACCAATTTTGAACTGAATTAATGGTACCTTCACACATAACGATATCGTTAACGATATCGTTGCAACGTCATGCTTTTTTGTGACGTAGCAACGATCTCGCTAACGATCTCCTTATGTGTGACAGCGACCAACGATCAGGCCCCTGCTGGGAGATCGTTGGTCGTGGGGAATGATCAGGACCTTTTTTGGTCGCCGATCACCCGCTGTCATCGCTGGGTCGGCGTGTGTGACGCCAATCCAGCGATGTGTTCACTTGTAACCAGGGTAAACATCGGGTTACTAAGTGCAGGGCCACGCTTAGTAACCCAATATTTACCCTGGTTACCATTGTAAAAGTTAAAAAAAAACACTACATACTTACATTCCGATGTCTGTCACGTCCTCCGCCGTCAGCTTCCCTCCCTGCACTGACTGTCAGCGCCGCCGGCTGTAAAGCAGAGTACAGCGGTGGCGTCACCACTGTGCTCTGGCTCTGCTTTACGGCCGACGCCGCTGACACAGTGCAGGGAGGGAAGCTGACGGCGGAGGACGTGACAGACATCGGAATGTAAGTATGTAGTGTTTTTTTTTTTACTTTTACAATGGTAACCAGGGTAAATATCGGGTTACTAAGCGCGGCCCTGCGCTTAGTAACCCGATGTTTACCCTGGTTACCCAGGGACTTCGGCATCGTTGAAGACAGTTTCAACGATACCGAAGTCTTTCCCCGGATCATTGGTCACTGGAGAGAGCTGTCTGTGTGACAGCTCCCCAGCGACCACACGACTTACCAACGATCACGGCCAGGTCGTATCGCTGGTTGTGATCGTTGGTAAGTCGTTTAGTGTAACGGTACCTTTAGCCTAATTTTTTAATTTGGGCCTACTACCTGTGTCTGCGCCACTCATTACAATTGTCCTCCACTGAACAAAGCTATGCCACCTGTTTAGTCCTGTTACCAATTTTGAACTGCATTTAGCCTACTTTTGTATTTTGTGTCTACTACCTGTGTCTGTGCCACTCATTACAATTGTCCTCCACTGAACAAAGCTATGCCGCCTGTTTAGTCCTGTTACCAATTTTGAACTGCTTTAAGCCTACTTTTTGATTTGGGGCCTATATCTGTGTTTCCTCCTCATCCTTCCCATTGCCCAGCCACTGCTAGATGAGTCTGCTGGTACATTGAGCCAGACCACTACATTCCCCTTGCACTCTACACAGCCAGAATCTGACCCGGCTGAAAGTCAGCTTCCCCTTCCCGCATACTATACCACCTTACACGGAGACAAAGAGGAAGGTGAAGATGAAAGTGCAGGTTCCTTCATCAGGTGGGGGGGCATACTCATTGGCACTGGCACATGGCCCCTCATAGTACGCAAAAGTGTCTCTGGCAGTGGGAGGCGCCACCCGCTGTCAAACACACCGCCGTACTATGAGGGGCCCTGTGCCAGTGCCAACTAGCGGGCCTCCCTGCTTGCTCAGGATCACAGCACTTGCAATGTTGAAATACTTACGTCTCCCTGCTCCACCGCTGTGACGTATTCCGCATTTCCTGGGCCCACGAAAATCTTGAGCCAGCCCTACCCCCACAACTTTAGCCAAATGACCCCCTGTTTTCAATGCCTAACTATTATTATAAAGTAAATTAAGATTGACAAGCTTAAGAAATAAGAATTGATGTTTTTGGCATTAAAATGGGCACTGTAGGTGTTTTCCTGTCCTCCACTCACTGCCGACTTTGATTCCCCATTGACTTGCATTGGGTGTCGTGTTTCGGTCGGCCACCGACTTTTCGCAATAATCGGCCGATTTCACCCGACCCGACTTTTGACAAAGTCGGGTTTCGCGAAACCCGACTTGATCCTAAAAATGTAAAAGTCGCTCAACTCTAATAGAGATTATTTAATTATTTATTTAATTATTTTCTTACTGCTCCATTAGCATTAATTCATGTGCTGTTATTTTACCATGTTTTTTTCTACCTATGAAAAAGCCTAATTAATTTGAAAAACAGGGCAGAAAAAAATTCTACAAAAATGTTTGTTATTCTGACTCCATAGCCAGGCTTTGAATGCACAACTGGATTGCAATCGGAGTACTGTATGGATTATCGCTATGTTGTATAGGGATATGCTTTCCAGGAGATTTACGAATGTGGGCTCTTGAGACATGTATGTTTCTATGTACCAGTACTCACAAGAAGAACTTTTGTAGATATATTAATGCTGCTGCAGAGGCACGTATGAAGATTTCAGAAGATGATTTCTTGCCAAGCTGAATTCTTGCATCTATGCACAACTACAGTGTTAAAAAAAAGACAATTCTCACCCAGAGATGCAAATACATGAGCCTTTTAACATGACTGACATTACACTGACTGGAGATGAAGAAGGCAGACGTTACTGACATCAGAGTAGAGAGGCAGACAGGGAGAGAGACAGGTCAAAGTTCTAAAAGGCAAACCTTACTGCACAGCAATGTAACAGCAACAATACAATACTGTATGATTCCCATGTCATGGGACATGACATTTGTCATGAATTCAATATTTTCCTTGGCGCTCAACTCAATAGAGGGCTGCCAAGAACAGAATTGTGGAAAGCCTGCAACACTTTGTGCACTTCTTATTTACACATATTTTCTTCCTAATGATTTATTATGTTAATCCATAATCTTGAAAGAAGTCATTTACATGATTCTGATTTATCTTTTACAACTACACTTAAGTAGTAATACTATCAAGTTACACAAAACTCAATTTAAATAAAAAAATAAATGTAATTACCGTAAGTCAATTGCTAATTGTTTATAGCAGATATATTTCACAGCAACAACAAAAATAATATAACTAGAATTCAATATGCCTTGTTTGCAACTGACTTTTATCCTTCCAGAGAGGTTAGAGAATTGTAATTTTCTTTACAAAGGTTAAATTACCTTTAAATTCATTTTTTTTAATTTTGTATTCCATCAACTATAACATTTGTCATTTCCTCCAATAATGAGTCATATTGCAGTGATTTTCAATTCTAAATGCAACTTTCAGAGCAACTATTTGTTTTCCCATGCATAAATTGTTTAGTAAGCCCTGTCTATACAATTAGCCAGTGTTTTTTTCTCTCAAAGTCAACAGCAATGCATTAACTGTTGGAACATAATAATGCAAAAGATTAAAAAAATAATCTTCACATTTATAACATTTTTAGTTTGAGATGGTTTGATGCCTCCTAATAAAAATAATATTTGAAAGAAAAGCAGAATGAAATTATAGTTTGTGTGCCAAGTGTATTAAATCCTCACACAAAAACAAATTCTAATATATTTAACAAATAATAACTATTTATCTTATTATAATTTCAAAGGGCTTTCTTCCCACTGTATCAATCACTGCTCTGTGGTTTTAAACCCTAAAATAAATACATTTTTCAAATGTAATCAGCTAGAAAAGTGCTTGATGCCCTGGATTTTACCTTTGAAAATCTTCACGTCATAGGCTTTGTCAACTTTTTCCTGGAAATGTCCTGAAGATCTTTCATGACAAGTACCACATGCATATTAGAAGGCTGCAATTCTTCTAATGTAACTATTCTCTATACAGTGAAACAGCACAAGCATGGTTGCTACATCCTTTGCGCCTGCAGCAATCAAAGCAGGAGCAGATATCCTCCAATGGTGCCAATAGCAAATGGTGCCGATAGATGCAGCTAATCCTGGCACAGAGTCATTTCTCAGGGCAAGCCATGAGGTGGGGAAGTCAGGGAGTCTGAGGTCAAATGTGAGGAGGGTATGTCATGCACAAAGTGATAATGCAAAAGGATAGTTAAAGGCAAAATTTGGGGTCAGGAAACCAAGGTCAGAATTCATCAAGGAAAAAGGGGTAATACAAATGGGTAGTCAGCAGGCAAATCCAAAGATCAAAATATCAGGTTACAGAGCACAAACACACCACTGAGCTAAAAACCAACTTCTAAGGTCTAATAATAGCCATCCAGCTAAAAAGCCAGGTAATAACTCAGAATGAGTGACATCTGGAAGACCTTGCAGGTTTATCCAGATTGGGCAGCAGGGCTGTCAATCACAATCCCAACAACCCAGCATGCCCCTGTGGAAGCACTACCGTAGGCGCGAAATGGCCGTCATCACATCCTGCTCACCTCCTTCTTTGTCTCACCATCCTGGGCCGTGAACATGACGGCTTTGTTTTATATGTTGCAATAAAGGATTTGAACCACACCTGGACCGGTGAGTGTTGCCGCATTGCTCTGTATATTTTTGATGCCCCTGTCTTAGATTGGGCTATTGGGCTGTCACTCACAATACTGACAGCTCAGCACCCCCCATCCTATAAATTGATTGAGCTGTCACCCACAGCATGGTGGAATTGTGGCAAAAAGCACAACTACCAGCCACTAAACCACCAATGATTTACATAATTATTTATGTCCATAATTGTCCATGTCCATATTTGTTAAAATGATCACTTCCTAAATAGAAGTACTATATAATTACAAATGAGCCATATTTGTCTTTACAATGTAAAATAGAAATTGTCTTTGCTCGCAACATTAACCATTCCATTCTCATTTTATTGTTTAAATAGCTCTGGTAAAATGAAAGCTACAGTGAAATTGGTTGTTATCAACAACAAAAAGCTAGGAGAGGACACATAGAGAAAATATATCTTAGGCGTATTAGAGAATTCTTCATTGAAGAATTATTCAAGTTGTGAGAACAGAAAGTGATTTAATTATATAACTATTAATAAATAATAATAAGTAATAGCAAACATTTCTGTCTATTGATTTACCCATGTTTTCTCTTGACAGAACTAGCCCTGTTACAGCAGAACAAAATGAAGGTTCTGGAGTGGCCATCTCAGTTTCCTGACCGCAATATCATTGAGCCACTGTGGGGAGTAGGGTTGAGCGAAACGGGTCGTTCATTTTCAAAAATCGCCGACTTTTGGCAAAGTCGGGTTTCATGAAACCCGATCCGTCCCCTGTGCGGGGTCGGCCATGCGATACGCGACTTTCGCGCCAAAGTCGCGTTTCAATGACGCGAAAAGCGCCATTTCTCAGCCAATGAAGGTGAACGCAGAGTGTGGGCAGCGTGATGACATAGGTCCTGGTCCCCACCATCTTAGAGAAGGGCATTGCAGTGATTGGCTTGCTGTCTGCGGCGTCACAGGGGCTATAAAGAGGCGTTCCCGCCGACCGCCATCTTACTGCTGCTGATCTGAGCTTAGGGAGAGGTTGCTGCCGCTTCGTCAGAAGCAGGGATAGCGTTAGGCAGGGTCCATTAACCACCAAACCGCTTGTGCTGTAGCAATTTCCACTGTCCAACACCACCTTCGGTGTGCAGGGACAGTGGAAGCTAAATTTTTTTTTTCTCTCAGCGCTGTAGCTCATTGGGCTGCCCTAGAAGGCTCCCTGATAGCTGCATTGCTGTGTGTACGCCGCTGTGCAAACCAACTGCTTTTTTCAAAGCACAAATCCTCTTGTTCCTTCCTTTCTGCACAGCTATCTTTTTTTTTTGTCCACACTTTTTATTTCATTTGTGCATCAGTCCACTCCTTATTGCTGCCTGCCATACCTGGCTGAGATTACTGCAGGGAGATAGTAATTGTAGGACAGACCCTGTTTTTATTTTTTTTTTGTGGGAGATTAAGATTGGCATTTCTGCTAGAGTGCCATCCCTGTGTGTGCCATCTCTCACTCAGTGGGCCATAGAAAGCCTATTTATTTTTTTGCTTGATTTGGGTTCTAAATTCTACCAGAAAAAATCAATAAATCAATCAGTGGGAGATAAATATTGGCCTCTGGGCTTGTGTGCCACTCCTGACTCCTGTGTGTGCCATCTCTCACTCAGTGGGCCATAGAAAGCCTATTTATTTTTTTGCTTGATTTGGGTTCTAAAATCTACCTGAAAAAATCACTACATCAATCAGTGGGAGAAAAATATTGGCCTCTGGGCTTGTGTGCCACTCCTGACTCCTGTGTGTGCCATCTCTCACTCAGTGGGCCATAGAAAGCCTATTTATTTTTTTGCTTGATTTGGGTTCTAAAATCTACCTGTAAAAATCACTACATCAATCAGTGGGAGAAAAAAATTGGCCTCTGGGCTTGTGTGCCACTCCTGACTCCTGTGTGTGCCATCTCTCACTCAGTGGGCCATAGAAAGCCTTTTTTTTTTGCTTGATTTGGGTTCTAAATGCTACCAGAAAAAATCAATAAATCAATCAGTGGGAGATAAATATTGGCCTCTGGGCTTGTGTGCCACTCCTGACTCCTGTGTGTGCCATCTCTCGCTCAGTGGGCCATAGAAAGCCTTTTTTTTTTTTTGCTTGATTTGGGTTCTAAATTCTACCAGAAAAAATAAATAAATCAATCAGTGGGAGATAAATATTGGCCTCTGGGCTTGTGTGCCACTCCTGACTCCTGTGTGCCATCTCTCACTCAGTGAGCCATAGAAAGCCTATTTATTTTTTTGCTTGATTTGGGTTCTAAAATCTACCTGTAAAAATCACTACATCAATCAGTGGGAGAAAAATATTGGCCTCTGGGCTTGTGTGCCACTCCTGACTCCTGTGTGTGCCATCTCTCACTCAGTGGGCCATAGAAAGCCTTTTTTTTTGCTTGATTTGGGTTCTAAATGCTACCAGAAAAAATCAATAAATCAATCAGTGGGAGATAAATATTGGCCTCTGGGCTTGTGTGCCACTCCTGACTCCTGCTTGTGCCATCTCTCACTCAGTGGGCCATAGAAAGCCTATTTATTTTTTTGCTTGATTTGGGTTCTAAAATCTACCTGTAAAAATCACTACATCAATCAGTGGGAGAAAAATATTGGCCTCTGGGCTTGTGTGCTACTCCTGACTCCTGTGTGTGCCATCTCTCACTCAGTGGGCCATAGAAAGCCTATTTATTTTTTTGCTTGATTTGGGTTCTAAATTCTACCAGAAAAAATCAATAAATCAATCAGTGGGAGATAAATATTGGCCTCTGGGCTTGTGTGCCACTCCTGACTCCTGTGTGTGCCATCTCTCACTCAGTGGGCCATAGAAAGCCTTTTTTTTTTTTTTTGCTTGATTTGGGTTCTAAATTCTACCAGAAAAAATCAATAAATCAATCAGTGGGAGATAAATATTGGCCTCTGGGCTTGTGTGCCACTCCTGACTCCTGTGTGTGCCATCTCTCACTCAGTGGGCCATAGAAAGCCTTTTCATTTTTTTAATTTGGTTTCTAAATTGTCCCTGAAAAAATCATTTTATTTTATTTGGTTTCTAAATTCTTCCTGAAAAAATCAGTTTATTTTATTTTGTTTCTAAAGTCTCCCTGAAAAAAAAAAAAAAAAAACAGTGGGAGATTAATATTATTGACATTTGTGCTTGAGTGACAGTCCTGCGTGGGTGGCATCTCTGTGATTTGGTGCCACAGAAAACAGAGTGTGTAACATTGTGCCTGATTTTCCTTGTGGTGTCACCAACCTGTAAAGGGATATTGAAATCATACTGAAGTTATAGCTCACCGTGAAAGTTGTTTAACAGCAACAAATAAAGTTACTTTGGTTAAGTTTTTAAAACAATGAGGAAGTCTGGTGCAAGAGGTCGTGGCCATGGGCGTTCAATGTCAGCTGGTAATGATGGTAGTGGTAGTGGGGCATCAGGTGGTCGTGGGAAAAAAAATATTCCACCTAAGTCTGGAGCTGTGGAGCCAGGTTCGTCGTCTGGCTACACAAGGCCTCGAACGCTCTCTTTTCTGGGAGTAGAAAAAACCGCTTTTAAAGCCGGAGCAGCAACAGCAAGTTTTGGCTTACCTTGCAGACTCAGCCTCTAGCTCTTTTGCCTCCTCTTCTGAAACTGGTAAATGTAAAAGCAGCGCGTTGCTTGTGGATGTTCACGGTCAGGGACAAGTCGCTTCCTTGTCTTCTTCAGCAAAAACAACAACAAGAGAGAAGGATGCAGCAGGCGACACAACGGGTTACTCCATGGAGCTCTTTACACATACCGTCCCTGGCTTAGAAAGTGAAACACTTAACAGGCCATGCCCATTACAAGTAGATTCTGACATGGAGTGCACAGATGCACAGCCACAGCCAGACTACTATGCTGGTCCTTTGACTCAGACCACAACATTGCCCTCTCAGGGTACTGATCCACAATCAGACCCTGATGAGACTATGTTGCCCCGTCACGAACGCTATACCACCGACCGACACGGTGACACAGACGAAGTTGCACACGAGCTAGAAGAGGAGGTAATAGATGACCCAGTTGTTGACCCCGATTGGCAGCCATTGGGGAACAGGGTGCAGGCGGCAGTAGTTCAGAAGCGGAGTTGGAGGAGGGGCCGCAGCAGGCATCAACATCGCAACAGGTTCCATCTGCCTGGCCCGTATCTGGCCCAAAACGCGTGGCAAAGCCAAAACCTGTTGGAGGACAGCGTGGCCATCCGGTTAAAGCTCAGTCTGCAATCCCTGAAAAGGGATCCGATGCTAGGAAGAGTGCAGTCTGGCATTTTTTTAAACAACATCCAATTGATCAGCGCAAAGTCATCTGTCAAAAATGTACAACTAGCTTAAGCAGAGGTCAGAATCTGAAAAGTCTCAATACAAGTTGCATGCATAGACATTTAACCACCATGCATTTTCAAGCCTGGACTAACTACCAAACGTCCCTTAAGGTTGTAGCACCCTCGGCCAATGAAGCTAGTCAGCAACGCAACATCCCTTCCGTCGCTGTAAGGCCACCATTTTCCGCACCACCGGCAGTATCTGTGCAGGTTTCTTTGCCAGCCAAAAGCAGTCAGGGTCAGGGAATCACCAGTTTTGTAGGAGGAAATATTGCATCTAGGGCACCGGCGGAAACAATACCGTCTCCAACCGTCTCTCAGTCTGCCATGTCCACCGGCACACCCGCTAGTTCCACGATCTCCAGCTCTCCAGTCCAGCTCACCCTACATGAGACTCTGGTTAGAAAAAGGAAGTACTTATCCTCGCATCCGTGTACACAGGGTTTTAACGCCCACATAGCTAGACTAATCTCGTTAGAGATGATGCCCTACCGGTTAGTTGAAAGCGAAGCTTTCAAAGCCCTGATGGAGTAGGCTGAACCACGCTACGAGCTACCCAGTCGACACTTTTTTCCAGAAAAGCCAACCCATCCCTGCACCAGCATGTTAAACAGCGCATCGTCCATGCACTCAGGCAATCTGTGAGTACAAAGGTGCACCTGACTACAGATGCATGGACCAGTAGGCATGGCTAGGGACGTTACGTGTCCATCACGGCACACTGGGTGAATGTGGTGGATGCAGGGTCCACAGGGGACAGCAATTTCGGGACAGTTGTGCCTAGCCCACGGTCTAGGAAACAGTTGGCTGTAGGCGTTCGCACCCCCTCCTCCTACTCCTCGTCCTCCTGCAGAAGCGACAGCTCTTCCACAGACCGCAGTCGGCCAACCACTCCATCGGCAGCTGACACTGTTGCACACCAGTTGTCCCATTATGGGCCAGCTACTGGCAAGCGTCAGCAGGCTGTATTGGCTATGAAGTGTTTGGGCGACAACAGACACACCGCGGAAGTTCTGTCCGAGTTCTTGCAGCAAGAAACGCAGTCGTGGCTGGGCACAGTAGATCTTGAGGCAGGCAAGGTAGTGAGTGATAACGGAAGGAATTTCATGGCTGCCATCTCCCTTTCCCAACTGAAACACATTCCTTGCCTGGCTCACACCTTAAACCTGGTCATGCAGTGCTTATTGAAAACTTATCCTGGGTTCTCCGACCTGCTCCTCAAAGTGCGTGGACTTTGCTCACATATCCGACGTTCGCCTGTACACTCCAGCCGTATGCAGACCTATCAGCGGTCTTTGAACCTTCCCCAGCATCGCCTAATCATAGACGTTGCAACAAGGTGGAACTCAACACTGCACATGCTTCAGAGACTGTGCCAACAGAGGCGGGCTGTTATGTTTTTGTGGGAGGAAACACATACACGGGCAGGCAGTAGGATGGCAGACATGGAGTTGTCAGGTGTGCAGTGGTCGAAGATACAAGACATGTGTCAAGTCCTTCAGTGTTTTGAGGAATGCACACGGCTGGTTAGTGCAGACAACGCCATAATAAGCATGAGCATCCCCCTAATGTGTCTGATGCAAAGTTTGACGCACATAAAGGATCAGGCGTCTGCAGCTGAGGAAGAGGAAAGCCTTGATGACAGTCAGCCATTGTCTGGTCAGGGCAGTGTACAGGACGAGTTAGCGGGCGAAGAGGAGTTGGAGGACAAGGAGGATGATGGGGATGAGTATATTTTTAATGAGGAAGCTTTCCCGGGGGCACTGGAAATTGGTTGCGTGGCAAGGCCGGGTTCTGGTTTTTTGAGGGACACAAGTGACGTAGATTTGCCTGAAACTGCCCCTCAACCAATGACAACCGCAGATTTGACAACTGGAACTTTGGCCCATATGGCTGATTATGCCTTACGTATCCTCAAAAGGGACGCACGCATTACTAAAATGATGAACGATGACGATTACTGGTTGGCCTGCCTCCTTGATCCGCGCTATAAAGGCAAATTGCAAAATATTATGCCACATGAGAACTTGGAACTAATATTAGCAACCAAACAATCAACTCTTGTTGACCGTTTGCTTCAGGCATTCCCAGCACACAGCGCACGTGATCGTTCTCACACGAGCTCCAGGGGGCAGCAGACCAGGAGTGTTAGGGGTGCACACATCAGAAGTGGCGTTGGACAGAGTGGTTTTCTTACCAGGTTGTGGAGTGATTTTGCTATGACCGCAGACAGGACAGGTACTGCTGCATCAATTGAAAGTGACAGGAGACAACATTTGTCCAGTATGGTTACAAACTATTTTTCATCCCTTATCGATGTTCTCCCTCAACCGTCATTCCCATTTGATTACTGGGCATCAAAATTAGACACCTAGCCAGAATTGGCAGAATATGCATTGCAGGAGCTTGCTTGCCCGGCAGCTAGTGTCCTATCAGAAAGAGTATTCAGTGCTGCAGGTTCAATATTAACCGAAAAAAGGACTCGTCCGGCTACCCAAAATGTTGATGATCTAACATTCATTAAAATGAACCACAACTGGATTTCGAATTCTTTTGCCCCACCTTGCCCGGCCGACACATAGCTTTCCTATGAAAAGCTCTTGCCTGTGGACTACTGTGAATTACTTTTCTAATGTCTAATTTGCTGCAGCTGATTGTCCAGCATACGACATGTTTACACCTCCCTAAATGGCCAAACTCCCCACACGGGGCCGTGGTATCGCGACTTGGCGCAAGCACCCGTGAGAGTGCTGTTTGTCTGAAGAGGTGGGTGTGCCCGCTTTTGGTCGACGGCACTGCCACTGGGTCCCTCATAGTGCAATAAAGTGTCTCTGGCGGTGGTGGTGCGCACCCAACGTCAGACACACTGTTGTAACATGAGGGGCCCTGGGCCTGTACCGCCGACCACAAGAGAGTTCACCCACCCCCAGGTCAAACATTGCTCTACCACTTCCACAGTTATCTCTCACACTTCCACCAATGTTTAGTCTATGCGCTGACATCCTTCCATTCCTGCCACTGACAATACCATTGTGTTGCCATGTATGATGGTACTTAACATAGTCAGGGGCAGTGTCCTCTATTTACCACAGTAAAAACTTTGTGCTAAATCAGTAGGTCTGAAACTATGCAGAGGATCCCACCCCTGTACCTAATGATTGCACCCTTTAGTGTTTTCGTTTTGTTTTAATGCAAGACATTCACATTTATTTATTGTTTTGGACTACTAACTGGCAGACACTCATTACAATCGGCCTCCGCTGACCAGACCATTGCTGCCCATGTACCCCTGGAACCAATTTTAATTTGCCTACAGCCAGCACAATTTATTATGTTAGGCCTTCGAAGCCTGTCTGTTGGTCCCTCCTTCCACTAGGCCTCCACTGACCTGTCTACTGCTGCCCATGTACCCCTGGAACCAATTTTAAATTGCCTACAGCCAGCCCATTTTATTATGTTAGGCCTTCGAAGCCTGTCTGCGGTCCCTCCTTCCACTAGGCCTCCACTGACCTGTCTACTGCTGCCCGTGTACTCCTGGAACCAATTTTAAATTGCCTACAGCCTGTCCAATTTAATTATGTTAGGCCTTCGAAGCCTGTCTGCGGTCCCTCCTTCCACTAGGCCTCCGCTGACCTGTCTACTGCTGCCCGTGTACCCCTGGAACCAATTTTAAATTGCCTACAGCCAGCCCATTTTATTATGTTAGGCCTTCGAAGCCTGTCTGCGGTCCCTCCTTCCACTAGGCCTCCACTGACCTGTCTACTGCTGCCCGTGTACCCCTGGAACCAATTATAAAGTGCCTACAGCCTGTCCAATTTAATTATGTTAGGCCTTCGAAGCCTGTCTGCGGTCCCTCCTTCCACTAGGCCTCCACTGACCTGTGTACTGCTGCCCGTGTACCCCTGGAACCAATTTTAAATTGCCTACAGCCTGTCCAATTTAATTATGTTAGGCCTTCGAAGCCTGTCAGCGGCCCCTTCTTTCTACTACTACTACACTGACCTGTCTACTGCTGCCCATGTACCCCTGGAACCAATTTAAAGTGCCTACAGCCTGTCCAATTTTATTATGTTAGGCCTTCGAAGCCTGTCTGCGGTCCCTCCTTCCACTAGGCCTCCACTGACCTGTGTACTGCTGCCCGTGTACCCCTGGAACCAATTTTAAATTGCCTACAGCCAGCCCATTTTATTATGTTAGGCCTTCGAAGCCTGTCTGCGGTCCCTCCTTCCACTAGGCCTCCACTGACCTGTGTACTGCTGCCCGTGCACCCCTGGAACCAATTTTAAATTGCCTACAGCCAGCCCATTTTATTATGTTAGGCCTTCGAAGCCTGTCTGCGGTCCCTCCTTCCACTAGGCCTCCACTGACCTGTCTACTGCTGCCCGTGTACTCCTGGAACCAATTTTAAATTGCCTACAGCCTGTCCAATTTAATTATGTTAGGCCTTCGAAGCCTGTCAGCGGCCCGTTCTTTCTACTACTACTACACTGACCTGTCTACTGCTGCCCGTGTACACCTGGAACCAATTATAAAGTGCCTACAGCCTGTCCAATTTTATTATGTAAAGCCTTCGAAGCCTGTCTGCGGTCCCTCCTTCCACTAGGCCTCCACTGACCTGTGTACTGCTGCCCGTGTACCCCTGGAACCAATTTTAAATTGCCTACAGCCAGCCCATTTTATTATGTTAGGCCTTCGAAGCCTGTCTGCGGTCCCTCCTTCCACTAGGCCTCCACTGACCTGTGTACTGCTGCCCGTGTACCCCTGGAACCAATTTTAAATTGCCTACAGCCAGCCCATTTTATTATGTTAGGCCTTCGAAGCCTGTCTGCGGTCCCTCCTTCCACTAGGCCTCCACTGACCTGTCTACTGCTGCCCGTGTACTCCAGGAACCAATTTTAAATTGCCTACAGCCTGTCCAATTTAATTATGTTAGGCCTTCGAAGCCTGTCAGCGGCCCGTTCTTTCTACTACTACTACACTGACCTGTCTACTGCTGCCCGTGTACCCGTGGAACCAATTATAAAGTGCCTACAGCCTGTCCAATTTTATTATGTTAGGCCTTCGAAGCCTGTCTGCGGTCCCTCCTTCCACTAGGCCTCCACTGACCTGTCTACTGCTGCCCGTGTACTCCAGGAACCAATTTTAAATTGCCTACAGCCTGTCCAATTTAATTATGTTAGGCCTTCGAAGCCTGTCAGCGGCCCGTTCTTTCTACTACTACTACACTGACCTGTCTACTGCTGCCCGTGTACCCGTGGAACCAATTATAAAGTGCCTACAGCCTGTCCAATTTTATTATGTTAGGCCTTCGAAGCCTGTCTGCGGTCCCTCCTTCCACTAGGCCTCCACTGACCTGTGTACTGCTGCCCGTGTACCACTGGAACCAATTTTAAATTGCCTACAGCCAGCCCATTTTATTATGTTAGGCCTTCGAAGCCTGTCTGCGGTCCCTCCTTCCACTAGGCCTCCACTGACCTGTGTACTGCTGCCCGTGTACCCCTGGAACCAATTTTAAATTGCCTACAGCCTGTCCAATTTTATTATGTTAGGCGTTCGAAGCCTGCCTGCGGCCCGTTCTTTCTACTACTCCTCCACTGACCAGACCACTGCTGCCCGTGTACCCCTGGAACCTATTTAAAAGTGCCTACAGCCCAATATTTTATTATGTTAGGCGTTCGAAGCCTGCCTGCGGCCCGTTCTTTCTACTACTCCTCCACTGACCAGACCACTGCTGCCCGTGTACCCCTGGAGCCTATTTAAAAGTGCCTACAGCCCAATATTTTATTATGTTAGGCCTTCGAAGCCTGCCTGCAGCCCGTTCTTTCTACTACTCCTCCACTGACCACACCACTGCTGCCCGTGGACCCCCGGAACCTATTTTTAATTGCATAGAGCATCCTTTTTTTAATAGTAGGCGTACAAAGTCTGTCTGCGGTCCACTATTGAAATTGTCCTCCACTGCCCAGAGCAATGCTGCCTGTGTACCCCTGTATCCTTTTTTAAACTGCAGTGAGCCACATTTTTGGTTTAAGGCCTACTACCTGTGTCTGTCTGCGCCACTCAATACAGCTGTGTACCTTTGAAAAAAGCTGAGCGTCAATAGTCTTGTTTTCAGCCTCTAGGAATTTTAAAACTGCATTGGGGCTACAACTTTGGTAGGGCCTACTAACGGTGTCTGCCGCCCCAAGGTGTGCCCCAGGTTTCGTCCACATTGCTTCAATCTTAATGCTCTCGTTTAGTAGTTGTTGGAAACTACACTGCATTAGGCCTACAAATTGGGTATGGGGTGTAGAGAGATGGTGTGTTACACTCCAAGGTGTTCCCCAGGTTTCGTCCACATTGCTTCGGTCTTCCGACTCTCGTTTAGTAGTTGTAGAAAACTACACTGCATTAGGCCTACAAATTGGGTATGGGGTGTAGAGACGGTGTGTTCCACTCCAAGGTGTTCCCCAGGTTTCCTCGCCATTGCTTCGATCTTAATGCTCTCGTTTAGTAGTTGTTGGAAACTACACTGCATTAGGCCTACACATTTGGTATGGGGTGTAGAGACGGTGTCTTCCACTCCAAGGTGTTCTCCAGGTTGCCTTTCCTGAGCTTCTATCTTCAGGCTCTTGATAAATAGTGCTTAAATGGAACAACTGCATTTGGCGTACTATTTGGTTTGGGGCCTACTAACAGTGTCTGCCGCTCCTTGCTGTTCTCCTGGTTTCCTGTCCTGAAATTCCATTTTCAGGCTCTCGTTAAGTAGTTGTTAATGTTAGACTGCATTTGGCCTATTAGTTGGGTTGGGGCCTACTATCGGTGTCTGCCACGCCTTGCTGTTCTCCTCCACTGAACAAAGCTGTGCCGCCTGTTTACTACGGTTGCCAATTTTGAACTGCATTTCGACTACTTACTGATTTGGGCCTACTCTCTGTGTCAGCCTCTCATTCCAGTTGTCCTCCACTGCAATGCCCCCTGGTTAGTCCTGTGTTACCAATTTTGAACTGCATTTAGCCAACTTCATTCTTTGGGCCTATATCTGTGTTTCCTCCTCATCCTGCCCATTGCCCAGCCAGTGATAGATGAGTCTGCTGGTACATTGACCCATAACGCAACATTCCACGTGCACGCTACACAGCAACATTGTGACCCTGCTGAAAGTCAGGTTCCTCTTCCCGCATACCATACCACCTTACACGGGGACAAAGAGGAAGGTGCAGATGAAGGTGCAGGTTCGTTCATCAGGTGGGGGGAGGAATACTAGTTGGTGACGTCACTGGCACAGGGCCTCTCATAGTACGCAAAAGTGTTGCTGTCGGTGGGAGGCGCCCCCGCCGTGCAAACACGCCGCTGTACTTTGAGGGGCCCTGTGCCAGTGCCAATGCCAACGAGTGGGCCCCCCCTGCTTGCTCAGGATCACAGCACTTGCAAAGTTTAAATACTTACCTCTCCCTGCTCCACTGCCGTGACGTGTTCCAGAATTCCTGGGCCCACTAATTACTTGAACCAGCCCTACCCCCCACAACTTTAGCCAAATGACCCCCAATTTCAAATGCCTTCCAATTATTATCAGGTAAATTACGATTGACAAGCTTCTGTAACAAGAATGGATGTTTTTGCCATTAAAATGGGCAGTGTAGGTGTTTTCCTGGCCTCCACTCGCTGCCGACTATGCTCCCCCATTGACTTGCATTGGGTTTCGTGTTTCGGGCGATCCCCGACTTTTCGCGATAATCGGCCGATTCCACTCGACTCGACTTTTGAGATAGTCGGGTTTCGCGAAACACGGCTCGACTCTAAAAAGGTCAAGGTCGCTCATCCCTAGTGGGGAGATATTAAGTGCACAGTTCATGAGAGACAGCCCTGGAATTAACAAGAACTGGAGGCTTTTACTAACCTCATAGTCAGATTGTATCAAAGACACAGCCAGAATAAAATCCTTTATTTGAAAGCAAGACACTGAGTCCTTAATTTGAGCTAAACATAAAAAACAGTTATACTCACATTACACCCATTCCGTTGAAGCCCTTGTCCCCTGTGAAATACAGAAAATAATAAACAACCCTGATTCTCACCTTACACCCATTCCTTTAAAGCACTTTTTTCCCCCATAAAAAAAAGAAAAATAATAAACAATCAAATCCCTCACTTGTCCAAAGTGAAGATAAGCCATGCTGTACCACACCGTAATCCATGTTTGTGATATGCGGTTTACAACCTGAACGGTGGCATGATGCGACTGTCCAGGCTGAAAACCATGAGAGAATGAGGTCCTGCAAGCATAGGCTCAGTGACTAGCGGTGATGTCATTAAGATTACCACAGGTCACTGAGGCTGTGTCCCATTGACACATTACTGTGAGCTGCGATGATTAACTGTGGTGACCTCAATGAAATCATCGCGAGCATCGTGTGTACGTATCCTCAGTGACCTGCAGTAACCTTAATAGCTTCACCGGTAGTAACTAAGGCTGTGCTGGCAGCACCTCATTATCCCATGGTATTCAGCCTGGACGGTCTGCCTGCCATCCTGCATGTGCAGCTGTTCTGGTGCGCAATGATCCACTTGCTTTCCTGCAAGTTCTTCTTGCTGTAACATCACCTCCAGTCCATATTACTTATCCTGACTTTACAGCTTAAAGGATCCACCTCACCAGGTGATCCCATAACAAATATATTATGGACTAACAATTTTTAACTGCTGCTGTATCAATATTATCAAAACTTTGGATCACCAAGGATGTTGACATTAATCTCCTTACTGCTTTAGAGCTTCAAGAACATCAATATTAGATCCCTTCAAAACCCAAGACCAACCAGGATGTCAGAAGTTACCTCTTCAATATCCTAGAAAAGCACTTGACATAAACCACTTAAGTATTAAACCACCTTTTCAGTCCAGACCAATATTTCTTAACATCTTTTAAAGAAATATGAACCTAATTGAGAAACCAATAGTGCATAAATGTATCCCAAAGACTATGATCATGCACTCTGTTCCACCAAATATAAAACATATCACTCTTTCCTAACCGACTGACCTCCAAGAAGACAAAGCCCTTTTGAACTATAGGACAATACATTCCATTATACCACTTCTTCAGCAAATGATTATAAGCCTAAAAGACTATAGGTACCGTCACATTTAGCGACGCTGCAGCGATCCAGACAACGATCCCGATCGCTGCAGCGTCGCTGTGTGGTCGCTGGAGAGCTGTCACACAGACAGCTCTCCAGCGACCAACAATGCCGGTCCCCTGGTAACCAGTGTTAACATCGGGTTGCTAAGCGCAGGGCCGCGCTTAGTAACCCGATGTTTACCCTGGTTACCAGCGTAAACGTAAAAAACAAACAAACACTACATACTTACATTCCGGTGTCTGTCCTCGGGCGCTGTGCTTCTCTGCACTGACTGTGAGCGCCAGCCGGAAAGCACAGCGGTGACGTCACCGCTGTGCTCTGCCTCCCGGCTGGCCGGCGCTCACAGTGCAGAGAAGCAGAGCGCCGGAGGACAGACAGCGGAAGGTAAGCATGTAGTGTTTGTTTGTTTTTACGTTTACGCTGGTAACCAGGGTAAATATCGGGTTACTAAGCGCGGCCCTGCACTTAGTAACCCGATGTTTACCCTCGTTACCAGTGAAGACATCGCTGAATCGGCGTCACACACGCCGATTCAGCGATGTCTGCGGGAGATGCAGCGACGAAATAAAGTTCTGGACTTTCTGCTCCGACCAACGATGGCACAGCAGGATCCTGATCGCTGCTGCCTGTCAAACTGAACGATATCACTAGCCAGGATGCTGCAACGTCACGGATCGCTAGCGATATCGTTCAGTGTGACGGTACCTTTAGTTTTCCCAGCATAAAGCAAAAACTAGATTTCTCTAAGATTTGCACCTGCAAATCCAAACAGAGTTAGATCAATATCTTTCTTCTATGTAATAAGTGTACACAAAAAAACATTTTTTTAAATGCCTAAAGGTGCAAATTGTTTTGGAGAGTACTTGGTGCTGTAGGGTAACATACATTTTTAGTGACTGATACACAATGCTATTGACCAGAAAATAGATAATTTTATGTAGGTGAAAAGACCTTGTGCCAGTCATTTCACTGGTTACCCATCCACTCAAGAATCCAGTAAAAAACTACTACCCTCATCCACAAAGCACTCCATGGCTCAGCACCACCCTACATCTCCTCTCTGGTCTCAGTCTACCACCCTACCCGTGCCCTCCGCTCCGCTAATGACCTCAGGTTAGCATCCTCAATAATCAGAACCTCCCACACCCGTCTCCAAGACTTTACACGTGCTGCGCCGATTCTTTGGAATGCACTACCTAGGTTAATACGATTAATCCCCAATCCCCACAGTTTTAAGCGTACCCTAAAAACTCATTTGTTCAGACTGGCCTACCGCCTCAATGCATTAACCTAACGATCCCTGTGTGGCCTATTTAAAAAAAAAAAAATCAGGTTCCTCGCATTATGTTCTCATTCACTTTATGCAGTTAATAGCCCTCTGTGTCTGTACTGCTACATACTTAGGCAGTTAACTGGTTCATGCAGCTTTACATGAACACCCGAGCCTTACACTATGGCCGGTCCGAATAACTAAAGCAATTGTTACCATCCACCTCTCGTGTCTCCACTTTTCCTCATAGTTTGTAAGCTTGCGAGCAGGGCCCTCATTCCTCCTGGTATCTGTTTTGAACTGTATTTCTGTTATGCTGTAATGTCTATTGTCTGTACAAGTCCCCTCTATAATTTGTAAAGCGCTGCGGAATATGTTGGCGCTATATAAATAAAAATTATTATTATTATTATTATAAAAGACTAAAAGCCAGCCAACAAATACTTCTGATTAATGTAAGGATACATTATATTGACATGTGACTTGATGCTCAGCTGCAATGAGATGTTTGGCTACTCCAAAATAATAAAATTGGATTCCACATACATTATTATTTTGTCACACTATTTTTATTGGTATTTATCTTAGATATAAATTCAAAAAAGTAAAATGAAAGGGGGGGCAGGGTAAAAGAGAGAAAGAGAATAAATGAGTAGGAGATAGGTTGAACAGCAAGGAGTTAAATGAAAGGGGAAAGGAAAGGAAACAAAGAACATAGGTAAACAAATTCTATCTTTAAAAGTCAGCAAAAAAATATTTAGCCATTATTCAAATAATAATTGAAAAAAAAATCAGAAAATATATTTTTTAACATGGAAATATGGTAGCTAGGACTAGGAGGGTACTTCCTAATTCTTCTACAAACAAAAATGCTGGCCCTTGTCTGATCTTGATGGTTATGTAAAGTTCTAATATAAAAACTTCTAGCAGGCCTCATAAAGGGGTCTTCCTTAACAGCTCAAGATGATCTAACTACAGCTTCCTCACCAGAGATGGACAACTAGTCTGCTCTCCTGGTAGTATAGTCCAGGACTAGTGTTGAGCATTCTGATACTGCAAATACCGAGTTCCGATATTTTTGCCATATCGGAAATCGGAATCGGCATGTGCGGTGCGTATGGTTCCCAGGGTCTGGAGGAGAGGAGACTCTCCTTCAGGCCCTGGGTTCCATATTCATGTAAAAAATAAAGAATAAAAATAAAAAATATGGATATACTCACCCCTCCGAAGAACCCTGGCTGTCACCGCTGCGAGCGTCTGCCTCCATTCCTAAGAATGCAGTGAGTGAAGGACCTTCGATGATGTTACGGTCACATGAGCGGTCAAGTGACCGGTCACCTGACCGAGACGTCATCGAAGGTCCTTCACTCTCTGCATTCTTAGGGATGGAGGCAGACGCTCGCAGCGGTGACAGCTAGGGTCTGGCGGAGGGGTGAGTATATCCATATTTTTTATTTTTATTCTTTATTTTTTACATGAATATGGATCCCAGGGCCTGAAGGAGAGTTTCCTCTCCTTCACAACCTGGGAACCATCCAGGATCACTTCCGATATTTGTGTCCCATTGACTTGCATTGGTATCGGGTATCGGTATCGGCGATATCCGATATTTTTTGGATATCGGCCGATACCATCCGATACCGATACTTTTGAATATCGGAAGATATCGCTCAACACTATCCAGGATTCTAACTTGCATAGACCCATAAAACTTTCACTCCCCAGATTGGGGCAAATCCTCCTTATTTGAGCATTGCACTGCCTCTCTCTTGATAGCATCACAGCAAAACCACACAATTAACATACTCTGCCCCCAGCCAGCATAAAAATGTTTCTGGAACTACCTAGTCCTCCGTACCACCCTGTGCTCCTAAAGACTCTCATTCTTTGTCCAATCACACACCATGCTCGACCACCATGCCACCTACTATCAATTGAGTCAACCTGTACATAATGTTATGCTCCTATCACTCTATTCATTAAGGTGGGGTATACATATTTGTCTAAAATCCAAATCTAAACCCAAACAATGCAACAAAATCAAAACCTTAACACATTGGGATCTGAAAATAATCATCATTATGTAAAACCAATAATAATATGAAATGAATGTGCAATCACCAAACTAAAGTAACTTTGCGGGTCTGGATCACTTTGTGGGCAAAAGTTGGCTTCACTATTCCTTGAACTGTAAATAAGACATTTTAAATTTAATGGCTAAAACTTCATTGTGATAAATCAAATAAATGAGGCTTCTGTCCATTTACGAGTCAAATCTATCCTAAATGACACTGAATTTTATTGTGTGGGACAGCCTGCGTTAGTGAACAGCCATCCATTCAATAATCTTATACAGAACAGTAATGAACAAACTGCCTTCCTGTGAGTAGAAAAATCCTGTAATAAATTAGACTTTCTTTAGTGAGTGAGTCACCTAATGAATACATATGGCACAACATTCAGGTTATAGAATAAAAGCTCTTTAGCATTATGAAATTCACTTTATTGCTCTATGGGATCTGCAGTGTTAACCATTTCTGTTACTAGGAATCACAGCATTGTTCCTTGAATTTTAATAACGGAGATAAAGAAAAAATTGTTCAAAAATGTGGATTCCTCCAGGTTCTGCCCTCATGGCATCAAATCAGAGCAGTCTGGAAATGTCTTGTGTCACTTTTTTCCTCTTCTTTGCTCTCATCTGTCATTTTAATATCTAACCTATCGTCACTAAGAGATCAGAGACAGTTTGTCTTAATCTGGAAGCAAATAAGAACTGACGCTTCATTCAGAGGGGTATTAGTCAGATCCCAAATCTGGTTACATCTAGCTTAGTCAGGTGCTGTGGGTGGCATTTCAATGCCCTACTTTGCAATGTTAAGTCTGTTGTGTGTGTGTGTGTGTGTGTGTATGTGAGTAAGTAAGCATCAGTATGTGGGTTTTGTGAATATCACTAGAGAACAACTGTCCAAGTATATTTTACCCATATACCTTTTATCTATATCGTCACATCTGATACCGGAAACATATGTTATGCTTCAAAGAAAATTGCTGCAGATTTGATTTCTCAGATCATACAGAGCTACAAAGTCAAAACCACAGTTACAATCTGACTCTTTACTGGATTATTTTGGGTATCTATGTAAGGTGCCCAAAGGGTGTACTTGTGGGCAATCTGTAGCTCCTGCACACTCGCACCCTACAGCAAAATCGTTTTTACAAGTACCAGTGTGCTGTTAGATGTGGCGTGCATCACACTCACTTGTAGGCCATAGGCCTCCACTGACTCCAGGCTTCTATCTTCAGTAACTGCTGCACAGAATCAAGTAGACACAAGTACATTTCGACAAACTTTCACTGAACAGTTCATAGTCATTACTGTGGAGCATGTGGGATAGGTCACAACAGGTTACAGTCCTTCCCCCAGGTACTGTACATAACTTCAGCCCTAGCATTCATTCCCAATCGAGCATTCCTTTTCCTGCTGTTTCCACTACCTCTAGGGATCCCTCTCCATTGATAGCAACACAACCTGACTTCATCATCCTCCAGCTTTGGGAATCCGTGTCCATCATCCCCTGCAATGTGCCCGATGGCCCCAGCCCGAGGTACCAGGCCCATTGAATGGATCCACATGGAGGAGTTGTATTGCAATCCACTGTCCTGGGTGATAGGCCCATGTTGGCCCTAACAGCCCACTACACTTGAATTCCATGGAGAAAATCCTTAAATCTTCCACTTCTTCAAACCACTGATAACCAAGAAGCCCCACGCACGAGGGTGGACATCTGGGTGCGCACTCTGCACCACTCGGTTTGTTGGGAGACGCATCTTTAAATGTATATATTATATTCTATACTCAAGGATTATGCATTAGTTATGAACGACCTACCCTTGAATGTGATTGCAGTTTAATAGGGGTAACTTTATAGGGATTGTCAGTACCCAGGGTATATATGTTGGTACCACATGCAAGCCTGTTTAGGGCTGCATAACTTTATACGTGATACCACTTTTCTGATTTATTATCATGGAGGATGATAAGAATAATAACCAATGACTTAATATTTATGCTGAATTATACTGTCTAACCAGGCCATAAACTTATTGTGGAATTTCTGTGGAACTGCTACCTTAATGTCCCCCGTGGAACACTCTGTTCTTTTGATATAGCTGTTAGGCCGCCGTCACACTTGCGAGTTTTACGTACATAAGAGCGCAGAAACTACGTGCGTAAAACTCGCATAACATACGGCACAATGATTCTCAATGGGTCTAGTCCTATCAGCCGTATATTACGGATCCGTAATATACGGCGTTCTACGACCGCACAAAATCGCAGCATGCTGCGTTTGTCAGCGTATTGCGCAAAAAATACGCCAATGCAAGTCTATGGGAGAGCGTATAATACGGAATGCATACGGACCATGCGTGTGACTTGCGAGAAATACGCAACTCACTGGCAGATGTCCGGAAATGTCCAAAGGCCTCAATCAGGCAGGTGAGACATGCTAATTAGCTGAAAAAGCCAGACAGTGAACCCGGAAGTCTGCTGCACGCCTCCACGGAGTGAGATTCAGCATGGCCAGCATAATCAATGTTGACATGCTGATCATTTTGGTCCAAGAGAGACCTGTGATATGGGACCAAAGAGACCCCAACTAGGCTAACAGGGCCCAAAAAGAGGCAGCATGGAGGAGCGTGTGTGGGTCCCTCTTCCCACATTATGACCAGCAGCCACGTGAGGCACAGCGACAAATAAGTAAGTACACCCATGTTTGAAATGTAATGTTCTTGTTAAACAGCAGGCCCTTACTACTTTGAATTTCTAAACAAGAATTTTTAAATTATTAATGTAAGAAATAGAAAGCACACCAGTAGATACATGGTGTTGTACATGATAAACGGATTTCAGGAATGTTTTGAATAGGTGTCCCTTACTAACAGTGTTTCCCAGTAATTGTGCTTTCTGGGATAGAGGGTAGCGGACTCTGTCCTTGTGGCCTTGCTTCATAATTGTGTGAGTTTTTCAAATTTAAGACTAAATGTGCTCCACAAATGCCTATTTCTATGCTACACTTAAATCTGTGTAGTCAATTACACCTTGTGTGAGCACTCTGCATAATGGGCTAATCAATGTGTTTAATTTTTGTTGTTTCAGTGGGTGATGTTACAACAAGGTGGCGGAGTATCCGTGACGAGTATAGGAGGGAGAGGCAGCAGCGGGAGAGAAGTGGAGTCGGGGCACCTCCTAAAAAACGTAAATACGTCTATTTTGACCGCCTAACCTTTCTGAACCCCAGCATGGACCTCAAGCCGTAAGTAAAAACATCACAAACTTTTGTAATTTTTTAATTTGGAGAAATGATTCCAAATAAAATTGAAACTAAATAAATGTTTCTTTTTCAGAACTCAGTCTAACCTCACTGACAGGGAGACAGGGTCTGACTCTGAACTGGTCATTGACCCAGTTGGTGAAGGTGAAGAGGTGGCTGGTCCATCTGCTGCTCCCTCAGGCTCCATCCCTCCAGGATCCTCCTCATCTGGCCAGCCAGCTCCAGCTGCAGCAGAACAACACCAAGAGGCCCCACAGTTCGCATCTGCAGCATCATCAGCAGCAGCAGCACCACCACCTAGCCAGGATGACCCTGGAAATAGCAGCAGCCCAACTGTTGCCCTGGAGCGATCCCCACAGGCTGCAGTCAGACCACAGCGTTCACGCCGCAGGAGAGAGCTTCTCCAAAGCAGGAGAAATGTGGATGCTGGGGTCATGAACTATTTGGCACGGGTTCGAGAGGAAGATGGGGAGGAGGGATTTACACGTAGCCTTGCCCAGTACTTACGGTCCATAGAGCGGGAGTTGAGGCTTCGTGTGAGAGGGTGTTTTCAGATCCTTATTGATGCATGCACCCCCCCAAATAACCCATACTATCTCTTGCAGATGATTGAACAGTGGCAGATGTCACCCGAAAATATTCTGCGGCCTCAGAGATTACAAGGCCTGCATGCTCAACAAGGATCTGAAGCACCCCCTCCACGTCAGCCAACACCTCAACACCAACCCACAACGAACCCACAATGGCCACCTCAGCACCATATGGCGGGATATCAGCAACCATCCCAATATGGACACTTGTCCAGACCCAGTGCTGGAGGCTGGTCCCAACCTGGGTTTGGACAATAAGGTCATTTTGGGTTGGGGTATGATTCCCGCCCATATGGTCATCAACATCAGGGGTATCTCCAAAATCCTCTCCCCACTCTTCAAAGTGCCCAGCATCATAACAGGCCTAATGTCCCTCAGGCCACTACAACATCCGCACAGGGTGCTGGACAATTGGGCCTACAAAGGCCACCTGATGCTGACCCTGAACAATCTACATCTCCCGCACCTACCTACCAGGACTTGTAATTTTTTTTGTTTTCTTTTTGTTTGGTTTTTTATTTTTAATTTAACCATTTTGTTTTGTTTTTATCTTTGATTTGTATAGACAATATTGTTTTAGCTTGTGCTTACATAGCAATCTTGAATGTGGATGTTGTCCAGAATTTGTTTGGCCACAAAAAAATGTGGAATTTAGATTTTAAAAAATGGTTATGCCAAAACAATAACCAAGCACCCAAAAAAATTACATAAGTAAATTTTTTGTTAATAACAATCAAACTCTGGATGCGCTCTATTCATTCTTACATCACACACACATGATATGCTGATAACCATATGTGAAATAATTAAATACAACAGACCTAGCTTCAAAATTGGTTAACACAAACTTTATATATCTAACTAATTACACATGCAAAATTGCATACTCTTGCCAGGGAGTAGCATCTTGAGGAGTCAAAAAATAATTTGTCAAGACATCACGAACTTTGAGACCAGAAAGTGGACGACGCGGAGGAGGGACATATGGGGTAGGCCTACTAACATTGCTCATGAGGTGATCTTCTAAATAAGGAGATGAACAATCATGTATTCTGGTGAAATTATGTAGAATTACACAGGCTTTGATCACTTCATTGATTGTAGCCTCACTCAGCTGGATGGCAGACTGAAGAACCCGCCATTTGGCAACAAGAATCCCAAAGGCACACTCAACCAGTCTCCGTGCCCTGGAAAGTCTCAAATTAAACACCCTCCGCCGGTGGTCAAGGTTGCGCCTGGGGTATGGCCTCATGACGTGCCTTGTCAGTTGGAAGGCCTCATCTCCAACCAAAACAAATGGCACTGCTTCCGCATTGGAGCCTGGGAGTTGTTGTCGTGGTGGGAGGTTCAACTGGTTGTCACGTAGCCGCCGACCCATTATGGACGAATTGAAGACCCTAGAGTCTCCAGTTCACCCATAGGCCCCAATGTCTACAATTATAAACCTGTAGTTACTGTCAGCAACTGCTAACAGAACTACAGAGAAAAACTGCTTATAATTGTAGAATTGGGAACCAGAGTTAGGCGGCTTACGCACCCTGATATGCTTCCCATCCACAGCTCCAATGCAGTTAGGGAAGTCACAAGTATTTTTGAAACCAGTGGCGATTTTGAGCCAATCCTCCTGTTTGGGCTCAGGCATCACAACTTCCTGTAGTTTCTGCCATATTTGAGAACAGATTGTCCTAACAATGCTTGAAATTGTCGACCGCCCAATCATAAACTCCATGTGTAGACCCACATAGGACAAGCCTGTGGACAGGAAGCTGAAATACAAGAAAAATGTTTAAAAAACATTAACATGAGGACTAAGAAAACATGAATAAGCACAAGTGTATATTTCATTTACTATGACATTAGTTACAATATAAAAAGGTTCATTTAACATTCTTACTATACTAGAATATTAACACCATTTTTTTTATGTGCTTGTGGCTTCATGTCCAAGTAAAGTTAATGAAACATAGTAGGACACAACACATTTAAAAAAAAAAAAAAAAAAACAGTATGTGCGAATGTTGAATACATACTGTAAGGTTAGGAGCAGACGCTCCTCAGCAGAGATGGCTTTTCTCATCCAGGTGTCCTGATAGGTGATCCCAGGACGTAAGATCTCCAACAACATGTCAAAAGTCCTGATGGACATGCGACTATACAGGTAAAACTTGTCAGGATGTGCCCTCAAAGCTGAATATAGTCTCTGGAAATGTCCTTTACTCTGGCGTTGGGTCAATAGAGGATGGACCCACAATCTTCGTCTCCTCCTTCGCGGATCAACATTGACCGGATATGGCTGGTCAAAGCGACGAGACAACACCCAGTGAAGCAACACCCGCTGAGTTGTGCTTAAATACACATGGTCAGACATGTTTGTAAGGTCAAAGCAACACAGCCAAAATATGCTAGAGAACAAATAGGGCAGTGTTGTGAATTCTGTTTTCGGGCTCCCTCCTGTGGTCATGAATGGTACTTCGGCTGGTTCTGTTCATGGACTTTCTCTGATGCCTGTGGGTGTTTCTGAGTTTCCTTCTACAGGTGATGAGGCTAATTCGTTAGTGGGCTGCTCTATTTAACTCCACTTGGATCCTTGTCCGATGCGAGCTGTCAATGTTGTAGCATTGGTCTAGTTCGCTCCTGGATCTTCCTGGTTACCTGTTTTCTCCAGCAGAAGCTAAGTTTTGCTTTGCTTTTTTCTTGTTTGCTATTTTTTCTGTCCAGCATGCTTATGTGAATATTGCCTTGCTTGCTGGAAGCTCTGGGACGCAGAGGGGCGCCTCCACTCCGTTAGTCGGTGTGGAGGTATTTTTCCTGCACTCTCTGTGTGGCTTTGTAGGGTTTTTTGCTGACTGCAAAGTGACCTTTCCTATCTTCTGTCTGTTTAGTAAGTCGGGCCTCTCTTTGCTAAATCTATTTCATCTCTGTGTTTGTGATTTCATCTTACTCACAGTCAATATATGTGGGGGGCTGCCTTTTCCTTTGGGGAATTTTCTCTGAGGCAAGATAGGCTTATTTTTCCTATCTCTAGGGCTAGCTAGTTCTGAGGCTGTGACGAGGCGCCTAGGTCATGATAGGAGCGCTCCACGGCTATTTCTAGTGTGCGTGATAGGATTAGGGATTGCGGTCAGCAGAGGTTCCACTTCCCAGAGCTTGTCCTGTATTAATGTGCTATCAGGTCTTTTCTGGTGCTCTAACTACCAGGTCCACTATTTGTCCTAACCACCAGATCATAACAGTACAGCTGGCCAAAAGTATTGATGCATCTCAATAGAGGGATAAGTGAAGCTCTGAGACCATTTTTTTTTCTTTGCAGCGTGTTCTGTCTCATTTTTCCCCTTTACCTCTGGGTGGTTCAGAACACAGGTGTGGACATGGACATTCAAGGTCTGTCCTCTTGGATGGATAATCTCACTACAAGGGTACAAAACATCCAAGATTTTGTGGTTCAGAATCCGATGTCAGAGCCTAAGATTCCAATTCCTGATTTATTTTTTGGTGATAGATCTAAGTTTTTGAATTTCAAAAATAATTGTAAATTGTTTCTAGCTTTGAAACCTCGCTCCTCAGGTGATCCTGCTCAACAAGTAAGGATCATTATTTCTTTGTTACGTAGTGACCCTCAAGACTGGGCATTTTCCCTTGCGCCAGGAGATCCGGCATTGCGTGATGTGGATGCGTTTTTCCTGGCGCTCGGATTGCTTTATGACGAACCTAATTCAGTGGATCAGGCAGAGAAAATCTTGCTGGCTCTGTGTCAGGGTCAGGATGAAGCAGAGATATATTGTCAGAAGTTTAGAAAGTGGTCTGTGCTCACTCAGTGGAATGAATGTGCCCTGGCAGCAATCTTCAGAAAGGGTCTCTCTGAAGCCCTTAAAGATGTCATGGTGGGATTTCCTATGCCTGCTGGTCTGAATGAGTCTATGTCTTTGGCTATTCAGATCGATCGGCGCTTGCGTGAGCGTAAAACTGTGCACCATTTGGCGGTACTATCTGAGCATGGGCCTGAGCCTATGCAGTGTGATAGGACTTTGACCAGAGCTGAACGGCAGGAACACAGACGTCGGAATGGGCTGTGTTTTTACTGTGGTGATTCCACTCATGCTATCTCCGATTGTCCTAAGCGCACTAAGCGGTTCGCTAGGTCTGCCACCATTGGTACGGTACAGTCAAAATTTCTATTGTCCGTTACTCTGATTTGTTCTTTGTCTTCCTACTCTGTTATGGCATTTGTGGATTCAGGCGCTGCCCTGAATTTGATGGACTTGGAGTATGCTAGGCGCTGTGGTTTTTTCTTGGAGCCCTTGCAGCATCCTATTCCATTGAGAGGAATTGATGCTACGCCTTTGGCCAAGAATAAGCCTCAGTACTGGACCCAATTGACCATGTGCATGGCTCCTGCACATCAGGAGGATATCCGTTTTTTGGTGTTACATAATCTGCATGATGTGGTCGTTTTAGGGTTACCATGGCTACAGGTCCATAATCCAGTATTGGACTGGAAATCTATGTCTGTGTCCAGCTGGGGTTGCCAGGGGGTACATGGTGATGTTCCATTTTTGTCAATTTCATCTTCTACTCCTTCTGAGGTTCCGGAGTTTTTGTCGAATTATTAGGATGTATTTGATGAGCCCAAAGCCAGTGCCCTACCTCCTCATAGGGATTGCGATTGTGCAATTAATTTGATTCCTGGTAGTAAGTTTCCTAAGGGCCGATTATTCAATTTATCTGTGCCAGAGCACGCCGCTATGCGGAGTTATATAAAGGAATCCTTGGAGAAAGGCCATATTCGCCCGTCGTCATCACCGTTAGGAGCAGGGTTCTTTTTTGTGGCCAAGAAGGATGGTTCTTTGAGACCTTGTATTGATTACCGCCTTCTTAATAAAATTACTGTCAAATTTCAGTATCCTTTGCCGTTGCTGTCTGACTTGTTTGCTCGTATTAAAGGGGCTAGTTGGTTTACCAAGATAGACCTTCGAGGGGCGTATAATCTTGTGCGTATTAAACGGGGCGATGAATGGAAAACAGCATTTAATATGCCCGAGGGCCATTTTGAGTACCTGGTGATGCCATTCGGGCTTTCCAATGCTCCATCAGTATTTCAGTCCTTTATGCATGACATCTTCCGAGAGTACATGGATAAATTCCTGATTGTGTATTTGGATGATATTTTGGTCTTTTCGGATGATTGGGAGTCTCATGTGAAGCAGGTCAGAATGGTGTTCCAGGTCCTTCGTGCTAATTCCTTGTTTGTGAAGGGGTCAAAGTGTCTCTTTGGAGTTCAGAAGGTTTCATTTTTGGGGTTAATTTTTTCCCCTTCTACTGTCGAGATGGACCCTGTTAAAGTCCAGGCCATTCATGATTGGACTCAGACGACATCTGTGAAGAGCCTGCAAAAGTTCCTGGGCTTTGCTAATTTTTATCGTCGCTTCATCGCTAATTTTTCTAGTGTTGCTAAACCATTGACTGATTTGACCAAGAAGGGTGCTGATGTGGTCAATTGGTCTTCTGCGGCCGTGGGTGCTTTTCAGGAATTGAAGCGTCGTTTTTCTTCTGCCCCTGTGTTGTGCCAGCCAGATGTTTCGCTCCCGTTTCAGGTTGAGGTTGATGCCTCTGAGATTGGAGCAGGGGCTGTTTTGTCGCAAAGAAGTTCTGATGGCTCGGGAATGAAGCCATGTGCTTTCTTTTCTAGAAAGTTTTCGCCTGCTGAGCGCAATTATGATGTTGGTAATCGTGAATTGTTGGCCATGAAGTGGGCATTCGAGGAGTGGCGTCATTGGCTTGAAGGAGCCAAGCATCGCGTGGTGGTCTTGACAGATCACAAAAATTTGACTTATCTTGAGTCTGCCAAACGGTTGAATCCGAGACAGGCTCGATGGGCGTTATTTTTCTCCCGTTTTGATTTTGTGGTTTCGTACCTTCCGGGCTCTAAGAATGTGAAGGCTGATGCCCTGTCAAGAAGTTTTGTGCCTGACTCTCCGGGTGTTTCTGAGCCAGCAGGTATTCTCAAAGAGGGGATAATTTTGTCTGCCATCTCCCCTGATTTGCGGCGGGTGCTGCAAAAATTTCAGGCTGATAGACCTGACCGTTGCCCAGCAGAGAAACTGTTTGTCCCTGATAAATGGACTAGCAGAGTTATCTCTGAGCTTCATTGTTCGGTGTTGGCTGGGCATCCTGGAATCTTTGGTACCAGAGATTTGGTGGCTAGATCCTTTTGGTGGCCTTCTTTGTCACGGGATGTGCGTTCTTTTGTGCAGTCCTGTGGGACTTGTGCTCGGGCTAAGCCCTGCTGTTCTCATGCTAGTGGGTTGCTTTTGCCCTTGCCGGTCCCGAAGAGGCCCTGGATGCATATTTCTATGGATTTTATTTCGGATCTCCCCGTCTCTCAAAAGATGTCGGTCATTTGGGTGGTTTGTGATCGCTTTTCTAAGATGGTCCATTTGGTACCCTTGTCTAAATTGCCTTCCTCCTCTGATTTGGTGCCATTGTTTTTCCAGCATGTGGTTCGTTTACATGGCATTCCGGAGAACATCGTTTCGGACAGAGGTTCTCAGCTTGTTTCGAGGTTTTGGCGATCCTTTTGTGCTAGGATGGGCATTGATCTGTCTTTTTCCTCGGCTTTCCATCCTCAGACAAATGGCCAAACTGAACGAACTAATCAGACGTTGGAAACATATCTGAGATGCTTTGTTTCTGCTGATCAGGATGATTGGGTGTCCTTTTTGCCATTGGCTGAGTTTGCCCTTAATAATCGGGCCAGCTCGGCTACTTTGGTTTCGCCGTTTTTCTGCAATTCTGGTTTCCATCCTCATTTCTCTTCAGGGCAGGTTGAGTCTTCTGACTGTCCTGGTGTAGATACTGTGGTGAATAGGTTGCAGCAGATTTGGACTCATGTGGTGGACAATTTGACATTGTCCCAGGAGAAGGCTCAACGTTTCGCTAACCGCCGGCGCTGTGTGGGTCCCCGACTTTGTGTTGGGGATTTAGTTTGGTTGTCGTCTCATTATGTTCCTATGAAGGTTTCCTCTCCTAAGTTTAAGCCTCGTTTCATTGGTCCGTATAAAATTTCTGAGGTTATCAATCCTGTGTCATTTCGTTTGGCCCTTCCAGATTCTTTTGCCATCCATAATGTGTTCCATAGGTCGTTGTTGCGGAGATATGTGGCGCCTGTGGTTCCATCTGTTGACCCTCCTGCTCCGGTGTTGGTTGAGGGGGAGTTGGAGTATGTGGTGGAGAAGATTTTGGATTCTCGTATTTCGAGACAGAAACTCCAGTACTTGGTCAAGTGGAAGGGTTATGCTCAGGAGGATAATTCCTGGGTTTTTGCCTCTGATGTTCATGCGGCCGATCTGGTTCGTGCCTTTCATTTGGCTCATCCTGGTTGGCCTGGGGGCTCTCGTGAGGGTTCGTTGACCCCTCCTCAAGGGGGGGTACTGTTGTGAATTCTGTTTTCGGGCTCCCTCCTGTGGTCATGAATGGTACTTCAGCTGGTTCTGTTCATGGACTTTCTCTGATGCCTGTGGGTGTTTCTGAGTTTCCTTCTACAGGTGACGAGGCTAATTCGTTAGTGGGCTGCTCTATTTAACTCCACTTGGATCCTTGTCCGATGCCAGCTGTCAATGTTGTAGCATTGGTTCTAGTTCGCTCCTGGATCTTCCTGGTTACCTGTTTTCTCCAGCAGAAGCTAAGTTTTGCTTTGCTTTTTTCTTGTTTGCTATTTTTTCTGTCCAGCATGCTTATGTGAATATTGCCTTGCTTCCTGGAAGCTCTGGGACGCAGAGGGGCGCCTCCGCTCCGTTAGTCGGTGTGGAGGTATTTTTCCCTGCACTCTCTGTGTCACTTTGTAGGGTTTTTTGCTGACTGCAAAGTGACCTTTCCTATCTTCTGTCTGTTTAGTAAGTCGGGCCTCTCTTTGCTAAATCTATTTTATCTCTGTGTTTGTGATTTCATCTTACTCACAGTCAATATATGTGGGGGGCTGCCTTTTCCTTTGGGGAATTTTCTCTGAGGCAAGATAGGCTTATTTTTCCTATCTCTAGGGCTAGCTAGTTCTGAGGCTGTGACGAGGCGCCTAGGTTATGATAGGAGCGCTCCACGGCTATTTCTAGTGTGCGTGATAGGATTAGGGATTGCGGTCAGCAGAGGTTCCACTTCCCAGAGCTTGTCCTGTATTAATGTGCTATCAGGTCTTTTCTGGTGCTCTAACTACCAGGTCCACTATTTGTCCTAACCACCAGATCATAACAGGGCAGATGGGAGGGGTCCACCTGTTGTAGAGGGCTTAAATAGTGTTGTTAATGATGGTTTAAATGATTTGCAGGCCTGAAAACCGTTAAATGTCCATTTTGTGATGGTGCGTGAAAAATACGCCATACGGATCACATACGGATTACACACGCACAAGCACATGCGCAAAATACGCGACCACACCTAAGCAACGCATTAACTACGGAAGTAGATTACGGGGACATTTTGGCGTATTGAACGCGTAGTACGGACGTATAATACGTTCCGTATTGTCTTAAGCCATGTGTGACGCTGGCCTTATAGTGATTTTTTTAAATTAAATAAAGATTCATATAATAAGAATTTAAGTAAATGGTTCTCTTCTTGCGGCTAAGTTAATTTAAGTCCGCTTTTTGGTATCTAGTGTTTCTTGAAATGCCATTGTGGTTTACATTTAGACATTTTGGTATATAATAAAACTCAGTAAACCTACATGGGTGGATGATATGGCTTCTCAAACCATCACTGAT
The DNA here is from genome assembly GCF_032444005.1 of Ranitomeya imitator. Lineage (NCBI taxonomy): Eukaryota > Metazoa > Chordata > Amphibia > Anura > Dendrobatidae > Ranitomeya > Ranitomeya imitator. The sequence goes on along the minus strand of NC_091286.1, from coordinate 421,395,627 downwards.
TGTGGAAGCTTCACACTAGACCTCAAGCAGCTTGGGTTGTGCGCCTCTCCACTCTTCCTCCAGACTCTGGCATATTGATGTCCAAATGAAATGCAAAATTTACTTTCATCTGAAAACAACACATTGGACCACTTTGCAACAGTCCAGTGATTTTTCTCCTTGGCCCAGGTAATATGCTTATGGCTTTGTCTATTGGTCATGAGCGGCTTGACACAAGGAATGCGACACTTGTAGTCCATGTCCTGGATACGTCTGAGTGTGGTGACTCTTGAAGCAATGACTCCAGCAGCAGTCCACTACATATGATTCTCCCCAAAATTTTTGAATTAACTTTTCTTAACAATCCTTGGAAGGCTGCGGTTTTCCCAGTTGCTTGTGCCCCTTTTTCTACCACACTGTTTCCTTCCACTCAACTTTCCACTAATATGCTTGGATACAGCACTCAGGGAACAGCCAGCTTCTGTAGCAATGGACTTTTGTGGCTTATCCTCCTTGTGGAGTGTGTCAATGACTGCCTTCTGGACATTTGTCAAGTCAGCAGTCTTCTCCATGATTGTGAAGCCTACTGAAACAGACTAAGTGACCTTTTCAAATGCTTACAAAGCCTTTGCAGGTGTTTTTTGTTAATTATTTTAATTAACTGAGATAATGACTTTGGGGTTTTCATTGGCTGTAAGCCATAATCATCAACATTAATAGAAATAAACACTTGAAATAGATTACTCTGTTTGCAATAACTCTATATAATATATAACATTCAATTTTTGTATTAAAGAATTGAAATAAATTAACTTTTCGATGCTATTCTAATTTTGCGAAAAAAACTGTATTTCCTATTTCCTACCATATATTAATAATCCTTCCTTCCTTTTGTTTATAAATATTTATCTGTATACACTATCATGGGATTTCAGCATTTGCCCCGCTATTTTATACTTACCATAACATATTACATAGGGATTATGCGTATACACATTAAAGGCATAAAATGCATAACACTGTTCACATTATACATAAGCATATGATAGTTGTCTTCAAGATAGGAACGGAGGAAAACAGTTCACGTCTCACCACTGTAGGTTCATTATCAAGGACATCTGTGAGGGACAGCTGCCATATAACTGTTATGATTGTTATTGTTTTTTTATATAGGGATATTTTAATAATAAACTAATAAAGATGTTACATTTTAAGAGTTAGATTTTTCTGGCTTCAAATACCCAACATAACAAAGTTTAATCTGGATAGTATCCTTCTGCTAATGTTAATACTCATCCTGTCTAGGATGCTGGGAAATGGTGATACAAGCTGTGTTGTTCTGATATTGCCATATTTGCCTCATCAAGCACTAGAAGAACTATAGCAGTGTAAAGGAAATAGGTTGATTATTTTTTTTAAATCCTATAGCAAATACACGTACGTAACCCCATAACGACATCTGCCATATATGTATGGCGCTGCAGGAGGTGCGTTCCTAGAAACTGCGACGATTCCCACAATCTGAGACTCTTCAGCAGGCATCAGCTATATATTAAAGCTGACACCCTGCAGAATTGCCCGCGATTGGTGCTAGCTCTGATCGTGGGTGTTCAAACACTCTGATGTTGCTGTCAATAGTGACAGTGACATCAATCACCATAGCAGAGGGAGGCAGCGCCTTCTTTGCTCTGATTGGGATAATGCAATTGCGTCCCATGGTGTCCCTGAACCGAAAAATGGCCACAAGATCACTCACTCATGCCTCCTGCCTGTGTGCGATGCACTGGTCTAATGACCTGCAAGAGAATTCCAGAGTATTAGATCAGTGATCAGTGCAGGGAAAGTTGATGTCCCATCATTGGACAAGGTAAAAATAAAATGTAAAAAATTGTAAAAATATTTAAAAAAAAATCACAAAATAAAGAACATATATGAAAAAATATACCAATAGATACATACATCAATGTAAAAAACAAACAAACAAATTGTAGTACACATAATTGGTATCCCTGTGTTGGAACAATCTGATCTATAAAACTGTCAAACTAATTAACCCCTTCAGTGGACACCATAAAAAATAAAAAACTGCATGAAAGACCAATGCTTTTTCATCATCCTGTCGAACAAAAAGTGGAATAAAACGAGATTTAAAGTAAGACGAGATAAAAAAGTCGAATATCAATAAAAATGGTATTGCTAAAAATGTCATCTGATCCCACAAGCTGACAAACAGCTCAGTTAGTGGAGAAATAAAAGAGCTATACCGCTCGGAATATAACAATGCAAAAACAATACTTTTTTAAATTAAACTGACATTATTATGTAAAAGCGGCAAAGCATAAAAAAAAACATTAAAGTGGTATTGCTGTAATCAAACTCACCCAAAGAATAAAGCTGTCTTATCACTTTCAGTACACAATGAATAGCATAAAAAAATCCTTAATCATTGACTTTTGTTCATTCTGCCACCCAAAAATCGGAACAGAAAGCTATAAAAAATGTTATGTGCCCAAAAATGATACCAATAAGCGTGTGTGCTCATCACTACTCAATCGAGCATCACTGTGCTCAAGATGCTCCTTACTGGATGAGTATTTTTTTTTAATGCTCAAGCAGGAGCTCAAGTCCTCGCCTTGCATGTTTGGAGCTTTTTTAGACAGCCAATAAACATGTGGAGAGTGCCTGCTAGTCACTGTAATAAAGTAGTCATCTTGGTTGTGGCATTACTGTGATTGGCATCATCAGGTCTATGTAAGACCCGTAATGCCATACTCGGCACACTGTACCCTGTACAGAGCAGGGAGAGGTGCTAATGAGAGAGGGACAGAATTGTAGCTGCATATTAACAAGGGATTCAACCACATTTACATTTCTTACAAGTGCAAAACAGCCCTTCTTAGGGTTAATTATAATAAATAGTAATACTGTTAGTAGCACTTAGGGAGAGATTATGCTGAAGGGATCGTATAGGACAAGATAAGGTGAATTGCATGTCCTTTAGGGTATGTGCACACGTTGCGGATTTTGCTGCGGATCCGCAGCGTTTCCGCAGCTGCGGATCCACAGCAGTTTCCCATGAGTTTACAGTACAATGTAAACCTATGGGAAACTAAAAATGCTGTGCCCATGCTGCGGAAAAAAACGTGCGGAAACACAGCGTTTTATTTTCTGCAGCATGTCAATTCTTTGTGCGGAATCCGCAGCGTTTTTATATCTGCTCCAATAGAAAACTGCAGATGTAAATCCGTAGTGGAATCCGCAATAAAAAACGCGATAAATCCTCAGTAAACACCGCAGCGGTTTTGCACTGCGGATTTATCAAATCCGCTGTGAAAAAATCTGCAGAGGAGCTCTATACGTGTGCACATACCCTTATGCTGCAGACTGCAACTCATACCAAAACACCTTCTCAATTCTAATAATATTTTTTTTGCTTTTAATCCTTCAACTTGTTCTGAGCAGGGAATAATTATACTCCATTTTTACTGTGGCAGATGTGTGTCACAAGTAGTGTTGAGCGATACCTTCCGATATCGGAAAGTATCGGTATCGGTTTGGATCGGCCGATATTCAAAAAATATCGGATATCGCCGATACCGATACCCGATCCCAATGCAAGTCAATGGGACCAAAATATCGGAATTAAAATAAACCCTTTCTTTCCTTGTAGGTTCATTCTACATGAAGGAAAACAACTAAGAATAATGCCGGATGTATTTGGGGAGGTGGCGGAGACATTAAAGTCATAGAGGTTTATCCCAATCAAATAGAATAGCATGTTTTTTGTTTTTTTTTAAGACGTTCGGAGTGACAAAGATATTGACTATGTAAATTTTTTTTTTATTTTGTCAGATATTGATGTTTCACTATTCCACGCCCTTCCCCTTCTTTTTTTTCTTTTTTTTTTTCTTTTCCCACACTTTCATCTTCATCATCATCAGCATCTTTGACATCAACTTCTTCACCTTATTCATCTTCTTCTTCATCTTCTACCTATTTTTTTTTTTTTATTACATTCTTCATATTCATTTTATTCAACTATTATTATTCTTCTTATTCTACATATTCTTTTTATTCCACTGTTATTATTCTTCCTATTCTACTTCTTCATCATATTCTCATTTGTGACAGGCATTCCCGTAGTTGTTATCTATAAAAGTTTGAAGATTACACCTTCCGTTCTGCCAGTCACAAAAGTTACATTTGTCCGCGTTCAGTTTGGCCTGCAGCATCAGGCTTTATCCAGGGGCACCACGAGGAGGAACGGACTCACCCCCATACACTGCTTAGTCTTCTTCTGCATATAATTTAGATAATATCTTTTGCTCTGATATTAAGTCTTATGCTTAATGTTCTTCTGCTCTTTGTTCTGCAGCCTCTTGTTCTTCTGCTTCTCGGTCTTCCATGTTGTCGTCTCCAGGGTCGTCGTCTCCAGTGTCGTCATCTCCGCCGTCGTCGTCTCCGCCGTCGTCGTCGTCGTCATCGGGGTGGTCTTCCGTGTCGTCGTCATCGTGGTGGTCTTCCGGGTCGTCGACGTTAGGGTCTTCAACTTGGAAATGTAGCAGAAGGTACAAGAAGGCTGAGAAAATGCCAAGAACCAGCTGATGGAACTGGAACTCGGATGGCTACCCGAAGGTTCAAGAGCCTATGGAACTACCGAGGACCAGCTGACGTTACTGGAACCCGGTTACTAAGCAGGAGGTACCCGTGCTAAAAAGCACTACCAAGGACCGCCTGACGTTGACGGAACTCGGATACCCAGAAGGAGGCACCTAAGCCAAAGGCTCTGCCCGGAACCAGCTGACGTTACTGGAACCAGGATGGGGAGCAGAAGGTACAAGAGCAAAAGACACTGCCGAGAACCAGCTGACGGTACTGGAACCCGGATGGGTAGCCGAAGGTCCAAGAGCCAATGGAACTACCGAGGACCAGCTGACGTTACTGGAACCCGGTTACTAAGCAGGAGGTACCCGTGCCTGAAAGCACTACCAAGGACCACCTGACGTTGGTGGAACTTGGATACCCAGAAGGAGGCACCTAAGCCAAAGGCTCTGCCCGGAACCAGCTGACGGTACTGGAACCAGGATGGGGAGCAGAAGGTACAAGAGCAAAAGACACTGCCGAGAACCAGCTGACGGTGCTGGAACCAGGTGGTGGACCCGAAGGCCCACAGGAGAGGAGAGAACAGCTAGGCCGCGAGGCAGCCGCAGTTACCGAACCCCAACAGTCCTACAGGGGGAGCTGGGCCTACTGGCACTACATAACCAGCCTTGACTACCAGTTCACGCAGCCCACATAGGAAGCTCCTAAACTGGAGGCACCCTGGAGTTGGCTAACTCGACCGCACCACGACGGGGCAAGCATAGGCGTCTCAGTGAAGTTGACACAACCCGGAAACAGCTGACGGTGCTGAAACCAGGCTTGGCACGAGGGAGTACCTGTGACAAGAACACTGCCGAGAACCAGCTGGCGGTGCTGGAACCCGGATGCGTTGCCCCAGTGTGCAAGAGCCAATGGCACGACCGAGGACCAGCTGACGGTGCTGGAACCCGGTTACTAAGCTGTAGGTGCCCGCGCTTAAAAGCACTACCAAGGACCGCCTGGCGTTGGCGGAACTCGGATACCCAGGAGGAGGCACCTAAGCCAAAGGCTCGGCCCGGAACCAGCTGACGGTGCTGGAACCAGGTGGTGGACCCCAAGGCCCACAGGAGAGGAGAGAACAGCTAGGCCGCGAGGCAGCCGCAGTTACCGAACCCCAACAGTCCTACAGGGGGAGCTGGGCCTACTGGCACTACAGAACCAGCCTTGACTACCAGTTCACGCAGCCCACATAGGAAGCTCCTAAACTGGAGGCACCCTGGAGTTGGCTAACCCGACCGCACCACGACGAGGCAAGCATAGGTGTCTCAGTGAGCTTGACACAACCCGGAAACAGCTGACGGTGCTGAAACCAGGCTTGGCACGAGGGAGTACCTGTGACAAAAACACTGCCGAGAACCAGCTGGCGGTGCTGGAACCCGGATGCGTTGCCCCAGTGTGCAAGAGCCAATGGCACGACCGAGGACCAGCTGACGGTGCTGGAACCCAGTTACTAAGCTGTAGGTGCCCGCGCTTAAAAGCACTACCAAGGACCGCCTGGCGTTGGCGGAACTCGGATACCCAGGAGGAGGCACCTAAGCCAAAGGCTCGGCCCGGAACCAGCTGACGGTGCTGGAACCAGGTGGTGGACCCGAAGGTCCACAGGAGAGGAGAGAACAGCTAGGCCGCGAGGCAGCCGCAGTTACCGAACCCCAACAGTCCTACAGGGGGAGCTGGGCCTACTGGCACTACAGAACCAGCCTTGACTACCAGTTCACGCAGCCCACATAGGAAGCTCCTAAACTGGAGGCACCCTGGAGTTGGCTAACCCGACCGCACCACGACGAGGCAAGCATAGGTGTCTCAGTGAGCTTGACACAACCCGGAAACAGCTGACGGTGCTGAAACCAGGCTTGGCACGAGGGAGTACCTGTGACAAAAACACTGCCGAGAACCAGCTGGCGGTGCTGGAACCCGGATGCGTTGCCCCAGTGTGCAAGAGCCAATGGCACGACCGAGGACCAGCTGACGGTGCTGGAACCCGGTTACTAAGCTGTAGGTGCCCGCGCTTAAAAGCACTACCAAGGACCGCCTGGCGTTGGCGGAACTCGGATACCCAGGAGGAGGCACCTAAGCCAAAGGCTCGGCCCGGAACTAGCTGACGGTGCTGGAACCAGGTGGTGGACCCCAAGGCCCACAGGAGAGGAGAGAACAGCTAGGCCGCGAGGCAGCCGCAGTTACCGAACCCCAACAGTCCTACAGGGGGAGCTGGGCCTACTGGCACTACAGAACCAGCCTTGACTACCAGTTCACGCAGCCCACATAGGAAGCTCCTAAACTGGAGGCACCCTGGAGTTGGCTAACCCGACCGCACCACGACGAGGCAAGCATAGGTGTCTCAGTGAGCTTGACACAACCCGGAAACAGCTGACGGTGCTGAAACCAGGCTTGGCACGAGGGAGTACCTGTGACAAAAACACTGCCGAGAACCAGCTGGCGGTGCTGGAACCCGGATGCGTTGCCCCAGTGTGCAAGAGCCAATGGCACGACCGAGGACCAGCTGACGGTGCTGGAACCCGGTTACTAAGCTGTAGGTGCCCGCGCTTAAAAGCACTACCAAGGACCGCCTGGCGTTGGCGAAACTCGGATACCCAGGAGGAGGCACCTAAGCCAAAGGCTCGGCCCGGAACCAGCTGACGGTGCTGGAACCAGGTGGTGGACCCGAAGGTCCACAGGAGAGGAGAGAACAGCTAGGCCGCGAGGCAGCCGCAGTTACCGAACCCCAACAGTCCTACAGGGGGAGCTGGGCCTACTGGCACTACAGAACCAGCCTTGACTACCAGTTCACGCAGCCCACATAGGAAGCTCCTAAACTGGAGGCACCCTGGAGTTGGCTAACCCGACCGCACCACGACGAGGCAAGCATAGGTGTCTCAGTGAGCTTGACACAACCCGGAAACAGCTGACGGTGCTGAAACCAGGCTTGGCACGAGGGAGTACCTGTGACAAAAACACTGCCGAGAACCAGCTGGCGGTGCTGGAACCCGGATGCGTTGCCCCAGTGTGCAAGAGCCAATGGCACGACCGAGGACCAGCTGACGGTGCTGGAACCCGGTTACTAAGCTGTAGGTGCCCGCGCTTAAAAGCACTACCAAGGACCGCCTGGCGTTGGCGGAACTCGGATACCCAGGAGGAGGCACCTAAGCCAAAGGCTCGGCCCGGAACCAGCTGACGGTGCTGGAACCAGGTGGTGGACCCCAAGGCCCACAGGAGAGGAGAGAACAGCTAGGCCGCGAGGCAGCCGCAGTTACCGAACCCCAACAGTCCTACAGGGGGAGCTGGGCCTACTGGCACTACAGAACCAGCCTTGACTACCAGTTCACGCAGCCCACATAGGAAGCTCCTAAACTGGAGGCACCCTGGAGTTGGCTAACCCGACCGCACCACGACGAGGCAAGCATAGGTGTCTCAGTGAGCTTGACACAACCCGGAAACAGCTGACGGTGCTGAAACCAGGCTTGGCACGAGGGAGTACCTGTGACAAAAACACTGCCGAGAACCAGCTGGCGGTGCTGGAACCCGGATGCGTTGCCCCAGTGTGCAAGAGCCAATGGCACGACCGAGGACCAGCTGACGGTGCTGGAACCCGGTTACTAAGCTGTAGGTGCCCGCGCTTAAAAGCACTACCAAGGACCGCCTGGCGTTGGCGGAACTCGGATACCCAGGAGGAGGCACCTAAGCCAAAGGCTCGGCCCGGAACCAGCTGACGGTGCTGGAACCAGGTGGTGGACCCGAAGGTCCACAGGAGAGGAGAGAACAGCTAGGCCGCGAGGCAGCCGCAGTTACCGAACCCCAACAGTCCTACAGGGGGAGCTGGGCCTACTGGCACTACAGAACCAGCCTTGACTACCAGTTCACGCAGCCCACATAGGAAGCTCCTAAACTGGAGGCACCCTGGAGTTGGCTAACCCGACCGCACCACGACGAGGCAAGCATAGGTGTCTCAGTGTGCTTGACACAACCCGGAAACAGCTGACGGTGCTGAAACCAGGCTTGGCACGAGGGAGTACCTGTGACAAAAACACTGCCGAGAACCAGCTGGCAGTGCTGGAACCCGGATGCGTTGCCCCAGTGTGCAAGAGCCAATGGCACGACCGAGGACCAGCTGACGGTGCTGGAACCCGGTTACTAAGCTGTAGGTGCCCGCGCTTAAAAGCACTACCAAGGACCGCCTGGCGTTGGCGGAACTCGGATACCCAGGAGGAGGCACCTAAGCCAAAGGCTCGGCCCGGAACCAGCTGACGGTGCTGGAACCAGGTGGTGGACCCCAAGGCCCACAGGAGAGGAGAGAACAGCTAGGCCGCGAGGCAGCCGCAGTTACCGAACCCCAACAGTCCTACAGGGGGAGCTGGGCCTACTGGCACTACAGAACCAGCCTTGACTACCAGTTCACGCAGCCCACATAGGAAGCTCCTAAACTGGAGGCACCCTGGAGTTGGCTAACCCGACCGCACCACGACGAGGCAAGCATAGGTGTCTCAGTGAGCTTGACACAACCCGGAAACAGCTGACGGTGCTGAAACCAGGCTTGGCACGAGGGAGTACCTGTGACAAAAACACTGCCGAGAACCAGCTGGCGGTGCTGGAACCCGGATGCGTTGCCCCAGTGTGCAAGAGCCAATGGCACGACCGAGGACCAGCTGACGGTGCTGGAACCCGGTTACTAAGCTGTAGGTGCCCGCGCTTAAAAGCACTACCAAGGACCGCCTGGCGTTGGCGGAACTCGGATACCCAGGAGGAGGCACCTAAGCCAAAGGCTCGGCCCGGAACCAGCTGACGGTGCTGGAACCAGGTGGTGGACCCGAAGGTCCACAGGAGAGGAGAGAACAGCTAGGCCGCGAGGCAGCCGCAGTTACCGAACCCCAACAGTCCTACAGGGGGAGCTGGGCCTACTGGCACTACAGAACCAGCCTTGACTACCAGTTCACGCAGCCCACATAGGAAGCTCCTAAACTGGAGGCACCCTGGAGTTGGCTAACCCGACCGCACCACGACGAGGCAAGCATAGGTGTCTCAGTGAGCTTGACACAACCCGGAAACAGCTGACGGTGCTGAAACCAGGCTTGGCACGAGGGAGTACCTGTGACAAAAACACTGCCGAGAACCAGCTGGCGGTGCTGGAACCCGGATGCGTTGCCCCAGTGTGCAAGAGCCAATGGCACGACCGAGGACCAGCTGACGGTGCTGGAACCCGGTTACTAAGCTGTAGGTGCCCGCGCTTAAAAGCACTACCAAGGACCGCCTGGCGTTGGCGGAACTCGGATACCCAGGAGGAGGCACCTAAGCCAAAGGCTCGGCCCGGAACCAGCTGACGGTGCTGGAACCAGGTGGTGGACCCCAAGGCCCACAGGAGAGGAGAGAACAGCTAGGCCGCGAGGCAGCCGCAGTTACCGAACCCCAACAGTCCTACAGGGGGAGCTGGGCCTACTGGCACTACAAAACCAGCCTTGACTACCAGTTCACGCAGCCCACATAGGAAGCTCCTAAACTGGAGGCACCCTGGAGTTGGCTAACCCGACCGCACCACGACGAGGCAAGCATAGGTGTCTCAGTGAGCTTGACACAACCCGGAAACAGCTGACGGTGCTGAAACCAGGCTTGGCACGAGGGAGTACCTGTGACAAAAACACTGCCGAGAACCAGCTGGCGGTGCTGGAACCCGGATGCGTTGCCCCAGTGTGCAAGAGCCAATGGCACGACCGAGGACCAGCTGACGGTGCTGGAACCCGGTTACTAAGCTGTAGGTGCCCGCGCTTAAAAGCACTACCAAGGACCGCCTGGCGTTGGCGGAACTCGGATACCCAGGAGGAGGCACCTAAGCCAAAGGCTCGGCCCGGAAACAGCTGACGGTGCTGGAACCAGGTGGTGGACCCGAAGGCCCACAGGAGAGGAGAGAACAGCTAGGCCGCGAGGCAGCCGCAGTTACCGAACCCCAACAGTCCTACAGGGGGAGCTGGGCCTACTGGCACTACAGAACCAGCCTTGACTACCAGTTCACGCAGCCCACATAGGAAGCTCCTAAACTGGAGGCACCCTGGAGTTGGCTAACCCGACCGCACCACGACGAGGCAAGCATAGGTGTCTCAGTGAGCTTGACACAACCCGGAAACAGCTGACGGTGCTGAAACCAGGCTTGGCACGAGGGAGTACCTGTGACAAAAACACTGCCGAGAACCAGCTGGCGGTGCTGGAACCCGGATGCGTTGCCCCAGTGTGCAAGAGCCAATGGCACGACCGAGGACCAGCTGACGGTGCTGGAACCCGGTTACTAAGCTGTAGGTGCCCGCGCTTAAAAGCACTACCAAGGACCGCCTGGCGTTGGCGGAACTCGGATACCCAGGAGGAGGCACCTAAGCCAAAGGCTCGGCCCGGAACCAGCTGACGGTGCTGGAACCAGGTGGTGGACCCCAAGGCCCACAGGAGAGGAGAGAACAGCTAGGCCGCGAGGCAGCCGCAGTTACCGAACCCCAACAGTCCTACAGGGGGAGCTGGGCCTACTGGCACTACAGAACCAGCCTTGACTACCAGTTCACGCAGCCCACATAGGAAGCTCCTAAACTGGAGGCACCCTGGAGTTGGCTAACTCGACCGCACCACGACGGGGCAAGCATAGGCGTCTCAGTGAAGTTGACACAACCCGGAAACAGCTGACGGTGCTGAAACCAGGCTTGGCACGAGGGAGTACCTGTGACAAGAACACTGCCGAGAACCAGCTGGCGGTGCTGGAACCCGGATGCGTTGCCTTGCCTATTAAAGATTGTCTTCCTAGAGCCCCAACTAGCGGTGTTGGAGCAAAGGGTAAGCAGGGGGAGATGAGTGTAGGCCGAAGCCTGCACTGGAGGCAGCTTTGTGTCTGCGTTGCGTTTGCAGGACACTTTGCCGGCTACACACTGGGGGAACAGCTGGCGTTGCTGAACCCCACTAACACAATGGCGTGTGTTTTTCTCTGTGCAGCTAGCACTTGCGGGCAAAAACTAGCGATGTTAGAGCCCGTGTTGAAGCAGGAGGAGGAGGAGAGGAGCAGAGTGTAGGCCGAAGCTTAGTTGAACCAATTTCAAAGGAAACCTTTAACCCCCCCCTCAGGTGTTACAAAGTACAAGAGACACACCTTGTGCAGTATTAATGCTGCACAAGTGAAAGGTTGCTCTATTAATTTGTCTACTTGCACACGCTGAATGAAAGACATACACAATTTACCCCATTCTACAGTCAAACTGTAGTGGATGCGTGACTTGGTTTTTTGATGAGACGCAGCACAGGTGTCCAAAATAACGCCTTGGTGCTTGGAGCAGCTTCCTGAGCGTTGTTATTTGCTGTACAGGAGTCTGCGCTCTTGTGTTATCCCTTGGCAATGCCCTGTTAGCGCTGCCCATCTTATGACATCATTTCATGTTGGCCGGTGCGGTTAACGATGGCCATAAATCCCAGACCCACAGTGTCTTTTCATAAAGCCACACTGCGGTGCTGGGATTCGTGGCCTTGAGCAGTAAATATTTTGGCCGCTCACACACGTCCTTACACCTGCTTCAGACTGGGCGGCCTCTGCTGATCCCTTCTCGCATGCCGCGGCCATGAGGCTGCACAGTCTGAAGAAGGCTGAAGGAGATGAGTTAAGACAGGCGAAGATATGCACTGCTCGTGCCCATCAATCACACCCTCGCAGTCAAAATAATTAAGACAACGAGGAGCATTTTATTCAGGCAGGGCGGACGAACAGGCGCAAGTAGCCAACCAATGATGTCAGAAGACGGGAAGCGCTACCAAGGGGGGTGCTGCGTATCATTAGAAAGGAAAGTCACACCTCAGGGACAGTGGAATGGTCTCAAAGAGACACATTTTGTACGTGTTGAGTTCCACGTGGGCAAGGAGAAAACATCAGCCACCTTGTACAAATGCAGCAGTACTGCTGTACAAGGTGGCTGTTATACATAGAAACACCTGGGGGTGGGGGCCAGGCTCCCTTCAATTTCAGTTCATGTGCCTGCGTGGCGTTTGCAGGTCACGTTGCAAGCTGCACAGCAGGGGAACAGCTGGCGGTGCTGAACCCCACTAACACATTGGCTGGTGTTTTTCTCTGTGCAGCTAGCATTTCCGGGCAAAAACTAGCGGTGTTTGAGCCCAGGGTCAGCAGGAGGAGGAGGAGAGGAGCAAAGTGTAGGCCGAAGCCTGCACTGGTGGCAGCTTTTGGTCGGTTGTGCCAGCGTGGCTTGTGCTGGACACGATGCCGGCTACACAGCGGGGGAACAGCTGGCGTTGCTGAACCCCACTAACACATTGGCTGGTGTTTTTCTCTGTGCAGCTAGCATTTCCGGGCAAAAACTAGCGGTGTTTGAGCCCAGGGTCAGCAGGAGGAGGAGGAGAGGAGCAAAGTGTAGGCCGAAGCCTGCACTGGTGGCAGCTTTTGGTCGGTTGTGCCAGCGTGGCTTGTGCTGGACACGATGCCGGCTACACAGCGGGGGAACAGCTGGCGTTGCTGAACCCCACTAACACATTGGCTGGTGTTTTTCTCTGTGCAGCTAGCATTTCCGGGCAAAAACTAGCGTTGTTAGAGCCCAGGGTCAGCAGGAGGAGGAGAGGAGCAGAGTGTAGGCCGAAGCCTAGTTGAACCAATTTCAAAGGTTACCTTTAACCCCCCCTCAGGTGTTACAAAGAACAAGAGCCACTCCTTCTGCAGCATTAATGCTGCACAAGTAAAAGGTTGCTCTATTAATTTGTCTACTTGCACAAGCTGAATGCAACACGTAGACTATTTAGCCCATTATACTGTTTAACAGTAGTGGAGGCGTGACTTGTCTTTTTAAAGAAAAGCAGCACAGGTGTCGAAAACAACACCTTTTTGCATGGGCGCAGCTTCCTGAGCGTTGTTAGTTGCTGTACAGGAGTCTGCGCTCTTGTGATCCTTTGGCCATGCGCTGTGAGCGCTTCCTGTCTTATGACCTCATTTCATGTTGGCCGTTGCGGTTAGCGATGGACATGAATCCCAGACCCACAGTGTGTTTTTAAAAAATCACACTGCGGTGCTGGGATTCGTGCCCTGGTGCAGTAAATATGTTTGCCGCTCACACATGTCCTTACACCTGCTTCAGACTGGACGGCCTCATCTGATCCCTTATCGCCTGCCGAGGCCATGAGGACACCCAGTCTGAAGAAGGCGGAAGGAGATGAGTGAACACAGGCAAACATATGCACTGCACATGCCCATCAATCACACCCTCGCTGTCCAAAAAAATAAGACACCGAGGGGCGTTGTTTCGAGCAGGGGAGATGCACAGGCGCAGCCAGCTAACCAATGATGTCAAAAGACGGGCAGCGCTAACAAGGGTGGTGCTGCGTGTCATTACAAAGGAAAGTCACACCTCAGGGACATTGTAATGGTCTCTAATGAGAAACATTTTCTACGTGTTGAGTTCCACGTGGGCAAGGAGAAAAAGTCAGCCACCTTGTACAAATGCAGCAGTACTGCTGTACAAGGTGGCTGTTATACATAGAAACACCTGTGGGTGGGGGGCAGGCTCCCTTCAATTTCAGTTCATGTGCCTGCGTGGCGTTTGCAGGTCACGTTGCAAGCTACACAGCAGGGGAACAGCTGGCGTTGCTGAACCCCACTGACACATTGACTGGTGTTTTTCTCTGTGCAGATTGCATGTCCGGGCAAAAACTAGCGGTGTTAGAGCCCAGGGTCAGCAGGAGGAGGAGGAGAGGAGCAAAGTGTAGGCCGAAGCCTGCACTGGTGGCAGCTTTTGGTCGGTTGTGCCAGCGTGGCTTGTGCTGGACACGATGCCGGCTACACAGCGGGGGAACAGCTGGCGGTGCTGAACCCCACTAACACATTGGCTGGTGTTTTTCTCTGTGCAGCTAGCATTTCCGGGCAAAAACTAGCGGTGTTTGAGCCCAGGGTCAGCAGGAGGAGTAGAGGAGCAGAGTGTAGGCCGAAGCCTAGTTGAACCAATTTCAAAGGTTACCTTTAACCCCCCCCCTCAGGTGTTGCAAGGTACAAGAGCCACACCTTGAACAGCATTAATGATGCACAAGTCAAAGGTTGCTCTATTTAATTTTGCTCCTTGCACACGCTGAATTAAACACGTACACTATTTAGCCCATTATACTGTCAAACAGTAGTGGAGGCGTGACTACTAGTCTTTTTAAGGTGACGCAGCACAGGTGTACAAATTTACACCTAGGTGCTGTGCGCAGATTCCTTACCGTTGTTATTTGCAGTACAGGAAACTGCGCTCTTGTGTTATCCCTTGGCAATACCCTGTTAGTGCAGGCCGTCTCATGACCTCATTTCATGTTGGCCGCTGCGGTTAACGATGGCCATAAATCCCAGACCCACAGTGGCTTTTCATAAAGTCACACTGCGGTGCTGGGATTCGTGGCCTTGTGCAGTAAATATGTTCGCCGCTCACACATGTCCTTACACCTGCTTCAGACTGGGCGGCCTCAGCTGATCCCTTATCGCATGCCGCGGCCATGAGGCCGCACAGTCAGAAGAAGGCGGAAGGAGGGGAGTGAAGACAGGGGAACATATGCACTGCTCGTGCCCATCAATCACACCCTCGCAGACAAAATATATGAGACAACGGGGGGCGTTGTGTCGGGCAGGGGGACGCACAGGCACAGCCAGCCAACCAATGATGTCAGGAGACGGGCAGCGCTAACAATGGGGGTGCTGCGTGTCATTAAAAAGGAAAGTCACACCTCAGGGACATTGTAATGGTCTGTAATGAGACACATTTTGTACTTGTTGAGTTCCACGTGTGCAAGGAGAAAAAGTCAGCCACCTTGTACAAATGCAGCAGTACTGCTGTACAAGGTGGCTGTTATACATAGAAACACCTGGGGGGGTGGGGGGCAGGCTCCCTTCAATTTCAGTTCATGTGCCTGCGTGGCGTTTGCAGGACACGTTGCCAGCTACACAGCAGGGGAACAGCTGGCGGTGCTGAACCCCACTAACACATTGGCTGGTGTTTATCTCTGTGCAGCTAGCATGTCCGGGCAGAAACTGGCGTTGTTTGAGCCCAGGGTCAGCAGGAGGAGGAGAGGAGCAAAGTGTAGGCCGAAGCCTGCACTGGTGGCAGCTTTTGGTCAGTTGTGCCAGCGTGGCTTGTGCTGGACACGTTGCCGACTACACAGCAGGGGAACAGCTGGCGTTGCTGAACCCCACTAACACATTGGCTGGTGTTTTTCTCTGTGCAGCTAGCCGTTCCGGGCAAAAACTAGCGGTGTTTGAGCCCAGGGTCAGCAGGAGGAGTAGAGGAGCAGAGTGTAGGCCGAAGCCTAGTTGAACCAATTTCAAAGGTTACCTTTAACCCCCCCCCTCAGGTGTTGCAAGGTACAAGAGCCACACCTTGAACAGCATTAATGATGCACAAGTCAAAGGTTGCTCTATTTAATTTTGCTCCTTGCACACGCTGAATTAAACACGTACACTATTTAGCCCATTATACTGTCAAACAGTAGTGGAGGCGTGACTACTAGTCTTTTTAAGGAGACGCAGCACAGGTGTACAAATTTACACCTAGGTGCTGTGCACAGATTCCTTACCGTTGTTATTTGCAGTACAGGAAACTGCGCTCTTGTGTTATCCCTTGGCAATACCCTGTTAGTGCAGGCCGTCTCATGACCTCATTTCATGTTGGCCGGTGCGGTTAACGATGGCCATAAATCCCAGACCCACAGTGGCTTTTCCTAAAGTCACACTGCGGTGCTGGGATTCGTGGCCTTGTGCAGTAAATATGTTCGCCGCTCACACATGTCCTTACACCTGCTTCAGACTGGGCGGCCTCAGCTGATCCCTTATCGCATGCCGCGGCCATGAGGCCGCACAGTCAGAAGAAGGCGGAAGGAGGGGAGTGAAAACAGGGGAACATATGCACTGCTCGTGCCCATCAATCACACCCTCGCAGTCAAAATATATGAGACAACGGGGGGCGTTGTGTCGGGCAGGGGGGACGCACAGGCACAGCCAGCCAACCAATGATGTCAGGAGACGGGCAGCGCTAACAATGGGGGTGCTGCGTGTCATTAAAAAGGAAAGTCACACCTCAGGGACATTGTAATGGTCTGTAATGAGACACATTTTGTACGTGTTGAGTTCCACGTGGGCAAGGAGAAAAAGTCAGCCACCTTGTACAAATGCAGCAGTACTGCTGTACAAGGTGGCTGATATACATAGAAACACCTGTGGGTGGGGGGCAGGCTCCCTTCAATTTCAGTTCATGTGCCTGCGTGGCGTTTGCAGGTCACGTTGCAAGCTACACAGCAGGGGAACAGCTGGCGTTGCTGAACCCCACTGACACATTGACTGGTGTTTTTCTCTGTGCAGATTGCATGTCCGGGCAAAAACTAGCGGTGTTAGAGCCCAGGGTCAGCAGGAGGAGGAGGAGAGGAGCAAAGTGTAGGCCGAAGCCTGCACTGGTGGCAGCTTTTGGTCGGTTGTGCCAGCGTGGCTTGTGCTGGACACGATGCCGGCTACACAGCGGGGGAACAGCAGGCGGTGCTGAACCCCACTAACACATTGGCTGGTGTTTTTCTCTGTGCAGCTAGCATGTCCGGGCAGAAACTGGCGTTGTTAGAGCCCAGGGTCAGCAGGAGGAGGAGAGGAGCAAAGTGTAGGCCGAAGCCTGCACTGGTGGCAGCTTTTGTTCTGTTGTGCCAGCGTGGCTTGTGCTGGACACGTTGCCGACTACACAGCAGGGGAACAGCTGGCGGTGCTGAACCCCACTAACACATTGGCTGGTGTTTTTCTCTGTGCAGCTAGCATTTCCTGGCAAAAACTAGCGGTGTTTGAGCCCAGGGTCAGCAGGAGGAGTAGAGGAGCAGAGTGTAGGCCGAAGCCTAGTTGAACCAATTTCAAAGGTTACCTTTAACCCCCCCCTCAGGTGTTGCAAGGTACAAGAGCCACACCTTGTGCAGCATTAATGCTGCACAAGTGAAAGGTTGCTCTATTTGTTTTGCTCCTTGCACACGCTGACTAAAACACGTACACTATTTAGCCCATTATACTGTCAAACAGTTGTGGAGGCGTGACTTGTCTTTTTAACGAGACGCAGCACAGGTGTCAAAATTTGCACCTAGGTACTGGGCGCAGATTCCTGAGCGTTGTTATTTGCTGTACAGGAGTCTGCGCTATTGTGATCCCTTGGCCATGCGCTGTGAGCGCTTCCTGTCTTCTGACCTCATTTCATGTCGGCCGTTGCGGTTAGCGATGGACATGAATCCCAGACCCACAGTGTGTTTTCAAAAAATCACACTGCGTGGCTGGGATTCGTGGCCTTGTGCAGTAAATAGGTTTGCCGCTTACACATGTCCTTACACCTGCTCCAGACTGGGCGGCCTCAGCTGATCCCTTATCGCCTACCACGGCCAGGAGGCCGCACAGTCTGAAGAAGGCGGAAGGAGATGAGTGAACACAGGCAAACATATGCACTGCACATGCCCATCAATCACACCCTCGCTGTCCAAAAAAATAAGACACCGAGGGCCGTTGTTTCGAGCAGGGGAGATGCACAGGCGCAGCCAGCTAACCAATGATGTCAAAAGACGGGCAGCGCTAACAAGGGTGGTGCTGCGTGTCATTACAAAGGAAAGTCACACCTCAGGGACATTGTAATGGTCTGTAATGAGACACATTTTGTACGTGTTGAGTTCCACGTGGGCAAGGAGAAAAAGTCAGCCACCTTGTACAAATGCAGCAGTACTGCTGTACAAGGTGGCTGATATACATAGAAACACCTGTGGGTGGGGGGCAGGCTCCCTTCAATTTCAGTTCATGTGCCTGCGTGGCGTTTGCAGGTCACGTTGCAAGCTACACAGCAGGGGAACAGCTGGCGTTGCTGAACCCCACTGACACATTGACTGGTGTTTTTCTCTGTGCAGATTGCATGTCCGGGCAAAAACTAGCGGTGTTAGAGCCCAGGGTCAGCAGGAGGAGGAGGAGAGGAGCAAAGTGTAGGCCGAAGCCTGCACTGGTGGCAGCTTTTGGTCGGTTGTGCCAGCGTGGCTTGTGCTGGACACGATGCCGGCTACACAGCGGGGGAACAGCAGGCGGTGCTGAACCCCACTAACACATTGGCTGGTGTTTTTCTCTGTGCAGCTAGCATGTCCGGGCAGAAACTGGCGTTGTTTGAGCCCAGGGTCAGCAGGAGGAGGAGAGGAGCAAAGTGTAGGCCGAAGCCTGCACTGGTGGCAGCTTTTGTTCTGTTGTGCCAGCGTGGCTTGTGCTGGACACGTTGCCGACTACACAGCAGGGGAACAGCTGGCGGTGCTGAACCCCACTAACACATTGGCTGGTGTTTTTCTCTGTGCAGCTAGCATTTCCGGGCAAAAACTAGCGGTGTTTGAGCCCAGGGTCAGCAGGAGGAGGAGAGGAGCAGAGTGTAGGCCGAAGCCTAGTTGAACCAATTTCAAAGGTTACCTTTAACCCCCCCCTCAGGTGTTGCAAGGTACAAGAGCCACACCTTGTGCAGCATTAATGCTGCACAAGTAAAAGGTTGCTCTATTTGTTTTGCTCCTTGCACACGCTGACTAAAACACGTACACTATTTAGCCCATTATACTGTCAAACAGTTGTGGAGGCGTGACTTGTCTTTTTAACGAGACGCAGCACAGGTGTCAAAATTTGCACCTAGGTACTGGGCGCAGATTCCTGAGCGTTGTTATTTGCTGTACAGGAGTCTGCGCTATTGTGATCCCTTGGCCATGCGCTGTGAGCGCTTCCTGTCTTCTGACCTCATTTCATGTCGGCCGTTGCGGTTAGCGATGGACATGAATCCCAGACCCACAGTGTGTTTTCAAAAAATCACACTGCGTGGCTGGGATTCGTGGCCTTGTGCAGTAAATAGGTTTGCCGCTTACACATGTCCTTACACCTGCTCCAGACTGGGCGGCCTCAGCTGATCCCTTATCGCCTACCACGGCCAGGAGGCCGCACAGTCTGAAGAAGGCGGAAGGAGATGAGTTAAGACAGGCGAACATATGCACTGCTCGTGCCCATAAACCACACCCTCGCTGACAAAATAAATATGACAACGAGGGGCGTTGTTTCTAGCAGGGCGGATGCACAGGCGCAGCCAGCTAACCATGATGACAAAAGACGGGAAACGCTACCAAGGGGGGTGCTGCGTATCATTACAAAGGAAAGTCACACCTCAGGGACAGTGGAATGGTCTCAATGAGACACATTTTGTACGTGTTGAGTTCCACGTGGGCAAGGAGAAAAAGTCAGCCACCTTGTACAAATGCAGCAGTACTGCTGTACTAGGTGGCTGTTATACATAGAAACACCTGGGGGGGTGGGGCCAGGTTCCCTTTTAATTTCAGTTCCTGTGCCTGCATGGCGTTTGCAGGTCACGTTGCCGGCTACACAGCAGGGGAACAGCTGGCGTTGCTGAACCCCACTAACACATTGGCTGGTGTTTTTCTCTGTGCAGCTAGCACTTCCGGGCAAAAACTAGCGGTGTTTGAGCCCAGGGTCAGCAGGAGGAGGAGAGGAGCAGAGTGTAGGCCGAAGCCTGCACTGGTGGCAGCTTTTGTTCTGTTGTGCCAGCGTGGCTTGTGCTGGACACGTTGCCGACTACACAGCAGGGGAACAGCTGGCGGTGCTGAACCCCACTGACACATCACCTAGTGTTTTTTTCTGTGTAGACAACACTTCCAGGTGGCAACTGACAGTGTTGAAACCCAGGGAATCAAAGAGGAGCAGAGTGTAGGCCGAAGCCTGCAGTGGAGCAAGTTGAAAGGGAACCTTTAACCCCCCCCCCCAGGCATTTGTTGCTGAAAGAGCCATCTTGTACAGCAGTAATACTGCACATGGAAAATGGTGGCTCCGAAAATTATGCTCCTTGCAAACGCTGAAGTACACACTCATATAATGTGTCCCCTCACACCGTCAAACCATCCCGGAAGTGGGACTTTCCTTTGTAATGTGACACAGCACAGCCGTCATTCCAACCCCCTTGGTGCCGGGCACCACCTCCTCAACGTTGTTTGGTTCTGTCACGGAGCCCGCACTGTAATGTTATCCCTTGGCCATGCACAGTTAGCGGTGCCCGTCTTCTGACATCATGTAGGTGTCAGGCTGGCAGTGCCTGTGCGTCCAAGCTGCCCGAGATCCAACCTTGCAGTGTCATCTAATGTAGTCCCACTGCGGGCCAGGGATCCATGGGCATGCGCAGTGCATATCATCGCCTCTCACTCACCTCCTTCCTGCTTCTTCAGACTGTGCGGCGTCACGGCCGTGGCATGCTATTAGGGATCAGCTGACGCCGCCTAGTCTGAAGAAGCGTGAAGAAGGGGAGTGAGAGGCTAGTATATGCACTGCGCATGGCCATGGATACCAGGCCCACTGTGGGATCACATTAGACGACACTGCGAGGTGTGATTTCGGGCAGCGTGGACGCACAGGCGCAGCCAGGACGACAACAAATGATGTCAGAGGACGGGCAGCGCAAACTGTGCATGGCCAAGGGATAACATAACAGCGCAGGGTCCATGACGGAATCAAACAACGCTAAGGAGGCAGCGCACGGTGCCAAGGGGGTAGCAATGACGGCTGTGCTGTGTCACATTACAAAGGAAAGTCCCACCTCCGGGACGGTTGGACGGTGTGAGGGGACACATTACATGAGTGTGTAGTTCAGCGTTTGCAAGGAGCATAATTTCAAGAGCGACCTTTCCCTTGTGCAGTATTAGTGCTGCACATGGTGGCTCTTTCAGTAACAAACGCCTAGGGGGGGGGGGGGACAGGTCCCCTTACATTTTAGTTGTGCCAGCGTGGCGGTCGCATGACACGTTGCCGGATACACAGCTGGGGATCAGCTGACGTTACTGAACCCCAATAACAGAGGAGCGACTGTTGACTGTGCACACAGCACTTCCAGGCACCAACTGGCGGTGTTAGAGCCCAGGGACAGCAGGAGGAGCAGATTGGAGGTATTGCCGCACACACAGCTGGGGATCAGCTGACGTTACTGAACCCCAATAACAGAGGAGCGACTGTTGACTGTGCACACAGCACTTCCAGGCACCAACTGGCGGTGTTAGAGCCCAGGGACAGCAGGAGGAGCAGAGGAACAGAGTGTAGGCCGAAGCCTGATTGGAGCAAGTTGAAAGGAAACCTTTAACCCCCCCCCCCAAGACGTTTGTAGCTGAAAGAGCCATGTTGTGCAGCACTAAGGATGCAAAAGGAAAAGGTTGCTCTTTTAATTATGCTCCTTGCAAACACCGAAGTAAACACTAAAAATGTGTCCCTTTATACCGTTAAACCGTTCCGGAGGTGCGAATTTCCTTCGTAATGGGACACAGCACAGCTGTCATTCCTATCCCCTTGATGCCGTGCGCTGCCTCCTCAGCGTTGTTTTAAGCTGCCACGGAGCCTGCGCTGTTCTGTTAGCCCTTGGCCATGCCCAATTAGCGCTGCCTGTCTTCTGACATAATTTGGTGTCAGGCTGTCAGTGCCTGTGCGTCCACGCTGCTCCAGATCCCACCTCGCAGTCTCATCTAACGTAATCCCACTGCGGGCCTTGGAACCATGGGCATGCACAGTGCATAACCTCGACTCTCACTCCCCTCCTTCCCTCTTCTTCAGACTGTGCGGTGTCACGGCCGTGGCATGCTAGGGATCAGCTGACGGCGCACAGTCTAAAGAAGGCGGAGGGAAATGAGCGAGAGCCCGAGGGGAAGATATGCACTGCGCATGCCCATGGATCCCAGGCCCGCAGTGTGACTCAATCAGAAGACACTGCGAGGCGGGATCTCGGGCACCGCGGCCGCACAGGCGCAGCCAGCCTGACACCAAATTATGTCAGAAGATAGGCAGCGCAAATAGGGCATGCCCAAGGGATAACAGAACAGCGCAGGCTCAGTGACAGCTTAAAACAACGCTGAGGAGGCAGCGCATGGCACCAAGGGGGTAGGAATGACGGCTGTGCTGCGTCACATTACGAAGGAAAGTCCCAGCTCCGGGACGGTATAACGGTATCAGTGAACACATTTTATAAGTGTTAAGTTCTGCGTGTGCAAAGAGCTAAAAAAAAAGAGCTACCTTTTCCTTGTGCAGCATTACTGCTGCACAAGATGGCTCTTTCAGTAACAAACGACGGGGGGGGGGGGGGGGGACAGGTTCCCTTACATTTAGGTTGTTGTGCCAGCGTGGCGGTCGCAGGACACATTGCCGGCTACACAGCTGGGGATCAGCTGACGTTACTGAAACCCAATAACACTGGGTCGTATGTTTTTACTGTGCAGCCTGCACTTCTGAGCCGCAACTGGCGGTGTTGGAGCCCAGGAATAGCAGTTCAGGTGGTAGAAAGATGAACACAGCAGGAGACCTGGATGACACCCAATTACTTAATCAGGCAGAGGAGTGGCAAATTCCTGCGAGATCCAGGCCTGGTTCATTTTCAGGAAAGTAAGCCGGTCAACGTTATCGGAGGATAGTCGCATGCGACGGTCTGTTAGTACACCACCTGCGGCACTAAAGACACGTTCCGATAAGACACTAGCCGCAGGGCAAGCCAGCACCTCCAATGCATACTGGCTTAGCTCTGGCCATGTATCCAGCTTAGAGACCCAAAACTTGAACGGGGAAGAGCCGTCTGGGAGTACAGTAAGAGGGCAAGCCATGTAGTCTGTCACCATCTGACGGAACCGTTGCCTCCTGCTGACTGGAGCCGCCGGTGATGGTGTAGACATTTGGGGCGGGCACACAAAAGTGTGCCAGAGTTGTGCCATACTGGGCTTGCCTTGGGCAGAGGCACTGCTTCTGCTCCCTCTTTGGGCAGAGCCTCCCCCACTGCCTCGACGCACTGAGCTGCTTTGTAAAGCACTAGCAGCACTCCTCTCAGTTGGACAGGAGAAGATGATGGAATTCACCAGTGTGTCGTGGTACTCCCGCAATTTACGCTCCCGGGTCAACGCAGGGATGAGGTTTTGGACGTTGTCCCGGTAGCGAGGATCGAGGAGGGTGAACACCCAATAATCAGGCATGTTGAGAATGTGGTCGATGCGGCGGTCGTTTCTCAGGCACTGCAGCATGAAATCCACCATGTGCTGCAGAGTGCCAACCGGCCCAGAAACGCTGTCCCCTGCTTGAGACATGATCTCTGCCCGCTCGTCATCACCCCACCCTCGCTGTACACACTGACCACTGGACAATTGTGTCGCTCCCTCCTCTGGACGGAGCTCTTCCTCCTCCATTGACTCCTCCTCATCCTCCTCACAAATTGGCCCCTGCGTACCCCTTTGTGAGGAACCACGTGGCGCTGACTCTCCAGAAGCTGATGGAAAAGGTGACTCCTCATCCTCCACCTCTTCCACCACATCATCCCTTAACCCTTGCAAAGTTTGCTGAAGCAGGCAGATAAGGGGGACAGTCATGCTGACTAGTGCATCATCTGCACTTGCCATCCGCGTGGAATAATCAAAAGGACGCAAAACCTGGCAGACGTCCTTCATAGTGGCCCACTCTGTGGTTGTGAAGTCTGATCGGCGCTGACTGCGACTTCTTTGCGCCTGATGCAGCTGGTACTCCATAACTGCTTGCTGCTGCTCACACAACCGCTCCAACATATGTAACGTGGAATTCCACCGGGTAGGTAGGTCACATATGATGCGGTGTTCCGGAAGGCGGAATCGGCGCTGCAGAGCAGCAATGCGGGATCTGGCCAAGCTGGAACGCCGCAAGTGAGCACACTCTAGGCGGACCTTGTGCAGCAGGGCATCAAGATCCGGATAGTCCCTCAGAAAACTCTGCACAACCAAATTGAGCACATGTGCCAGACATGGGATGTGAGTGAGGTTGCCAAGGGCCAAAGCTGCCACCAGATTTCGGCCATTGTCACACACTACCATGCCTGGCTGGAGATTCGCTGGCAGTAACCACACATCGCTCTCCTGCTTTATGGCATTCCAGAGCTCCTGCGCTGTGTGGCTTCGATGCCCCAATGAAACTAGTTTCAAGACGGCCTGCTGACATTTGGCCACGGCTGTACTCATGTCGGTCATAGGTAAACGTTCACGGGTCCATGTGGGGGTGGACTGTGACGGATCCTGCAGAGAGGAATCAGAGGAACTGGTGTAAGAGGAGGAGTCGATGCGTACAGACTGGATTCCTGCAATCCTTGGAGTGGGCAGGACACATCCTGCGCCACTCGCACGATCTGTACCTGGCTCAACAACATTAACCCAATGGGCAGTGAGGGAAACATATCGCCCCTGTCCATGCTGACTGGTCCACGCATCGGTGGTGAGGTGGACCTTGCTACTGACGGCGTTCAGTAGCGCATGTTTTATGTTTGCCTCAACATGCCTGTGCAGGGCAGGGACAGCCTGCCTGCTGAAGTAAAAGCGGCTGGGCACCTTGTACTGTGGGACTGCCAATGCCATCAAGTCACGGAAGCTGTCAGTCTCCACCAGCCTGAACGAGAGCATTTCCAGGGACAACAGTTTGGCAATGCCTGCATTCAGAGCCTGTGCTCGGGGGTGGTTGGCCGAGAATGCCCGCCTTTTCTCCCATGCCTGTACTACCGATGGCTGTAGAGTAGACTGGGAGTGTGAGGATGACTGGGAAGGTGGTGCTGTGGGTGGAATTACACAAGGTCTCTGGGAGGAAGCCAAACCAGCTGTGCGTGAGCTGGAGGAAGAGGCAACACGAGCTGAAGAGGTGGTAGCTGCCGCTGTTGGTTGGCCTACATCTTCAGTGTGTTTCTGTAACTCCACCGCGTGCCTGGTCCGCACATGTTTCCACATATTTGTGGTATTGAGGTTGCTGACATTTTTCCCTCTTTTTACTTTATGATGACACAGCTTGCATTTGACAAAACAAATGTCATCTGCAACTGTGTCAAAAAAGGACCAGGCACTGCAAGTCTTGGGAGCGCCCTTTTTGGCTTTGGAAAGAGACAGGCTCCTAACGGGTGCCAAAGTGGAGGCTACAGGCTCCGCAGTCTTCCCCCTCCCTCTCCCTCTTTGGCCCGTAAGAGGAAGCTCTTCCTCTGAGCTGCTCCCACCACCTTCCTGTTCCTCACGCCACGATGGGTCAAGGACCTCATCATCTCCACTACCCTCTGCCACCAACTGCTCCTCCTGGGTAGTCTCAGCAGCACAGTACGCACGAGAAAGCGGCACCTGAGTTTCATCATCAGATGCGTACTGCGCTGTGGTCACCGGAGGCACTGGCCCACCTGCCTCTTCAGAGTCAGAGAGAAAAAGGTGTTGGGCATCACTGCACACTGCCTCTTCTTCCATTTCTCCAATGCTGCTTGGCTGGCCCCCTGTTTCCAAGCCAAGAGATTCAGAGAACAGAAGTAGAGACGGCTCCTGTCCTGGGCTCTCTGACTGCCTGGCCAATTTGGCAGGTGGTGAAGAGACAGATGGCTGCTCTCCAGTGCTCTGTGCCTGAGAGGATGTGGCACTAACTGAAGTCGATGCCGAGGCGTTAGCTGCCATCCACCCGACAACGGCTTCAATTTGGTCTTCACGCAGCAGCGGTGCACGGCGCTCTCCGACAAAGCTGCGCATGAAGGACTGTTCCCTGCTGAAACTGAGTGACGACGAGTCACCGGCGCCCGCAGCAGGCACAGAATCACCACGTCCTCTCCCTGCTCCTCTCCCTGCTCCGCGCCCACGCCCACGTGCCTTACTCCCTGCCCTCTTCATCTTGGTTGACAGATAAAGATAAGCAGAAAAGTACTAAGGCCTTAGTGTGCTTATTCCTGTAATGCTCCTCCTAACAGGTGTAAGAAACACTAATGTTGTAAATTGTGGACTAAACTTTATTATTTTTCAAATGTGGCCTACACAAGTGTAAGTTGTGTTTGGTGAACTTAACCTTTTTTTTGGTGCAGATCGGGCTACAGAGCTAGTTTAAATCACACGGAGACCGTGCAGACAGCCGTAAACGGCGCTGCAAGGCCAAGAAACCCTCCTCTAGGTTATCCTATATAGTGTTTTTCCACTATTTAGCTGGATACAAGTGGAAAGACACTAATAGGAATTTTTTTTTTCAAATTTTAAACTGGCTGCACTATTTGAAAAAAAGGAAATTGTTTTTCAAGGTATGAGGCAGTAACGCACCCTGAGCTGAATCCAACCGGCTATGGCTGCACACAGACTACAGGGCGAGCTGGGCTCACACGGAGACCGTGCAGACAGCCGTAAACGGCGCTGCAAGGCCAAAAAACCCTCCTCTAGGTTATCCTATATAGTGTTTTTCCACTATTTAGCTGGATACGAGTGGAAAGACACTAATAGGAATTTTTTTTTTCAAATTTTAAACAGGCTGCACTATTTGAAAAAAAGGAAAATTTTTCTCAAGGTATGAGCCAGTAACGAACCCTGAGCTGAATCCAACCGGCTATGGCTGCACACAGACTACAGGGCGAGCTGGGCTCACACGGAGACCGTGCAGACAGCCGTAAACGGCGCTGCAAGGCCAAAAAACCCTCCTCTAGGTTATCCTATATAGTGTTTTTCCACTATTTAGCTGGATACGAGTGGAAAGACACTAATAGGAATTTTTTTTTTCAAATTTTAAACAGGCTGCACTATTTGAAAAAAAGGAAAATTTTTCTCAAGGTATGAGCCAGTAACGAACCCTGAGCTGAATCCAACCGGCTATGGCTGCACACAGACTACAGGGCGAGCTGGGCTCACACGGAGACCGTGCAGACAGCCGTAAACGGCGCTGCAAGGCCAAAAAACCCTCCTCTAGGTTATCCTATATAGTGTTTTTCCACTATTTAGCTGGATACGAGTGGAAAGACACTAATAGGAATTTTTTTTTTCAAATTTTAAACAGGCTGCACTATTTGAAAAAAAGGAAAATTTTTCTCAAGGTATGAGCCAGTAACGAACCCTGAGCTGAATCCAACCGGCTATGGCTGCACACAGACTACAGGGCGAGCTGGGCTCACACGGAGACCGTGCAGACAGCCGTAAACGGCGCTGCAAGGCCCAAAAACCCCCCTCTAGGTTATCCTATGTAGTGTTTTTCCACAATAGAGCTGGAGACTGGTGGAAAAACACTAATAGGAAATTTGAGAAAAAATGTGCAGCAGGCTGCACTAAGAGCAAAAAAGAACAACTGTGTGAGGCAGTGTGAACCCCCCCTGAGCTGAATACAACCGGGTATATGGCTGCACACAGACTACAGAGTGAGCTGCACACACACACACACAGAGACCTTGCAGAACGCTGTTAAAACAGCGCTGCAAGGCAAGAGCAAGGTGAACAGTGAAGAACACACAGCGTTTTGCTAAATTAGCCTTTGGAAAGGAAAATAAAGCAATTAGCTAGCTCAACTGGCCCTCAGTTAGAACACAGCGTCCTGTCCCTAACTGAAATCACAGCAGAGTGAGCGCAAAATGGCGGCAGCGCTTTTTTATAGTGCAGAGTGACATCATTTCAGCAGCCAATCCAAGCCTTGCCAGTACTTACATGCCCACCATGCTAAACAGGATGTGCCCACACTTTCATTCATTCCTCATTGGCTGCTGCGTTCAATTTGAATTCTGGGAACTTCCGATTCCGGTATCCGATACGCGGGAAGTATCGGAATTCAGTATCGGAATTCCGATACCGCAAATATCGGCCGATACCCGATACTTGCGGTATCGGAATGCTCAACACTAGTCACAAGCATAAAGTCTGACTTGGTTGCATCTCAATAGCATTGCTATATTGCTACTGCAGTGTAATCAGTCCATCTGAGGTATGCAAATATTCCTGCAATAGTAATGGTGCAATTTTTTTTCAGCAGCAAAATTTTATATGGCATTTATCATGCTCCAATTGTGCCTCAAAACAATAACAAAAAAATTTTGGGTTAGAAATAACATAGCTATATCTATACTGCAGAAGTCCTCCTGAAGTGGGCAATTTTCCAGCGATTGTAATACTGCAATTTTTTTCAGCAGTGAAATGTTATACAGCATTTGTCATGCTCCAGTTGTGTCTCAAAATACAAAAAAAAACTTTGGTTAGAAATATCATCGCTATATTGATACTGCAGTCTAAGCAGTTCATCTGAAGTGGGCAAGTTTTCCTGCCGGTATAATTCCGCAATTTTTTTCAGCAGTGAAATTTTATATGCAATTTATCGTACTCCAGTTGTGCCTCAAAACACAAAAAAAACTTGTTTGGTTAGAAATAGCTATATTGATACTGCAGTCTAAGAAGTACATCTGAAGTGGGCAAATTTTTCTGCCATTGTAATACTGCAATGTTTTTTCAACAGGGATAAATCATATTTAAAATGGGCAAGGCAAGTGGTAAGGGACGGGGAAGTGGACAGGATGCTCATTGTGAGTGCAGAGACCAAGGCTTTGGGCAAGGTGAAACTGTGCCTGCTGCGGGAGCAAACACAAATGCACACATCATGTCGATCTTGTTTCCTGTCCCACTTTTTAGGGGACGTGGAACAACACTCTTGAAGCCAGACCTATGTGAATAGGTTGTTGGATAGATAGCAGATCATGCTTCCAATCACTTTGCCAGCTCCACCCTGTCTTCCACATAGTCCGATCTCAGTAGCCTCTATTCTGGACCACATAATCTTCACCCAGACTGCTTGCTCTTAAAATGTTGCAATTTAGGCTTGTGGAGATGGAAGCTTTTCGTGACCTCATTGTGGCGGCCATCTCTATGTACTCGGTCCCCAGCCACCACTTTTTCTACTGGTGTGATGTCCCTGCCTTACACAAGAACATGACCAAAAACATCAGCCATGCCCTGACCAACGCTGTTACTGGCAAGGTCCATTTAACCACGGACACCTGGACAAGTGCTTGTGGCCAGGGATGCTACATTTCCCTGATGGCACACTTGGTGAACATTGTGGAAGCCAGGATCTAGTCGGACCCTGGAACGGAACACGCTGCTACCGACATCGAGGATTGCTGGCCCTTGTTCAATCAGGGTTGCCCCCACCTTCTACAACATTTCCTGCACCTCCTCATCCTTCTCCTCCTCACCCTTCATTTCACAAATGTCAACATCAATCTCAAGCTGGAAGCACTGCAGCACTGCCTTGGCCAAGCAGCAACAAGCTCTGCTGAAGCTACCTGGCTTAGGTGACAATCTGCACACCACCACAGAGTTGTTGAAAGGTGTAACAGACCAGACTGATCTGTGGCTCTTGCTCCTTAACCTACAACCAAGCATGGTCATGTGTGACAATGGCCATAAACTGGTGGCAGCACTGAAGCTTGGCAACCTCACAAACATACCATTCCTGGACAATGTGCTCAACTTAGTGGTTCAGTGGTTTCTGAAAATCTATACAGATCTGTCTGAGCTACTTGTGAAAGTGCACCGCGTGTGTACCTATTTCCGCAAGTCAGCAACAGCTGCCACCACCCTGGCAGTGCTGCAGAAGCATTGCAACTTCCAGCTCACCGACTGATGTGCTGTTGAAACTCAATATTACATATGTTGGCAAGGTTTTGTGAGCAGCAGAGGCAGTAGTAAAATTCTAGTTAAATCGGGGCATGGCCTATCAAGCAATGTGGGAGGATGTGCGCTGGATCCTTCCCACTGCACCTACCACCATAAAGTATTTTTGAGGTGCCACCGAACTCCTATAAAGTGCCCAGGAGTGCCCGGGTACCCGATAAGCAGAGGGGAACAAGCAGAGCCAGGTTGAGAGATGTCCAGGTCCGGGAATGATGCACAGGAAGCAAAAGAAGCCGGCAATGGCGGGAAGCTCGCGGATCCAAGATGGCGCCGAGTCTGCAGAGGAGGCGGCAAAGGGAAGTGCCGCATATCGCAAGAAGCTGGAGGTGATCGCCAAGTTGGGGCGGTTTGCAAGGTCGGAGGAGGCTGAGAAACTGCGCTCGGAGGCTGAAGGTGAGTGATCTGGAGGAATAAGTGACTCTGGGGAATTGTTGTATAGAGGTGATGGAGCACGGAGCAGTATGGTGGAGCGGGGTCCCCAGTGAGAGTTGATACAGTTCTTGAGAAGGGATCCACATTACCTGCTGAAATGCCCTCACAAGCTGACATGCCTGTGAATGTGGAGATAACAGAAATGGAGGAACCAACGCTAAAAGACATATTCTCAGTGGTGATGTACTGTAAATCTGCTCTTGCTGCTCTGAACTTGCAAGTGGATGACTTAAAGGGAGAGATGGACTTTAAGACTGATGATCTTGAAAACCGTTCCCATAGGAATAATTTGAGAATAATTGGTGTGCCAGAAAAAGTGGAAGGGAGTAATCCCACTGAGTATATTGAGTCATGGTTGAAAAATACCTTGGGAGGTGACAGCCTCACCAAATTATTTGTGGTTGAAAGAGCACACCGGGTTCCTACTAGACCTCTGC
This sequence comes from Ranitomeya imitator, assembly GCF_032444005.1. Classification (NCBI taxonomy): domain Eukaryota; kingdom Metazoa; phylum Chordata; class Amphibia; order Anura; family Dendrobatidae; genus Ranitomeya; species Ranitomeya imitator. Next base: position 421,364,686 of record NC_091286.1, on the reverse strand, counting down.
CTCCGGGATCTGCCCTGTTGTGAATTCTGTGGCCAAGCTCCCTCCTGTGGATGAGAGTGGTACTGCGGCTTCTGAGTTTCCTTCCTCAGGTGACGAGGTTAAGTCGTTAGGTGCTGCTCTATTTAACTCCACCTGGTGCTTTGATCCTGGCCTCCAGTCAATGTTCTAGTATTGGTCTTGCTTCCACCTGGATCGTTCCTGTGGCCTGTCTATCCTGCATAAGCTAAGTTTTGCTTGTGTTATTTTTGCTTGCTATTTTTTCTGTCCAGCTTGCTTTATTGGTTTTTCTTGCTTGCTGGAAGCTCTGAGACGCAGAGGGAGCACCTCTGTATCGTTAGTCGGTGCGGAGGGTCTTTTTGTCCCTCTGCGTGGTTGTTTGTAGGTTTTTGTGTTGACCGCAAAGCTATCTTTCCTATCCTCGGTCTATTCAGTAAGTCGGGCCTCACTTTGCTAAATCTATTTCATCTCTGTGTTTGTATATTCATCTTACTCACAGTCATTATATGTGGGGGGGCTGCCTTTTCTTTTGGGGAATTTCTCTGAGGCAAGGTAGGCTTATTTTTCTATCTTCAGGGCTAGTTAGTTTCTCAGGCTGTGCCGAGTTGCATAGGGAGCGTTAGGCGCAATCCACGGCTACCTCTAGTGTGGTGTGTTAGGATTAGGGATTGCAGTCAGCAGAGTTCCCACGTCTCAGAGCTCGTCCTTTGTTTTTGGCAATTGTCAGGTCACTTTGTGTGCTCTGAACTTCAATGTCCATTGTGGTTCTGAATTACCTGTTCATAACAGTACTGGAGGCCCAAAGTACTAATGCTTCTCAATAGAGGGAAATGAGAAGTTCTGAGACCATTTTTTTTTCTTTGCACTGTGTTCTGTCTTTCTTTTCCCCTTTACATCAGGGTGGTTCAGAACACAGGTGTGGACATGGACATTCAAGGTCTGTTCTCTTTGATGGATAATCTCACTATAAATGTACAGAATATTCAAGATTTAGTGGTTCAGAATCCGATGTTAGAACCTAAGATTCCTATTCCTGAGTTATTTTCTGGAGATAGAGCAAAGTTTTTGAATTTTAAAAATAATTGTAAACTATTTCTGGCTTTGAAACCCCGCTCCTCTGGTGACCCAGTACAACAAGTTAAGATCATTATTTCTTTATTACGTGGCGACCCTCAAGACTGGGCATTTTCCCTTGCGCCAGGAGATCCTGCATTATGTAATATTGATGCGTTTTTTCTGGCGCTCGGATTGCTGTACGACGAACCTAATTCAGTGGATCAGGCAGAGAAAGATTTGCTGGCTCTGTGTCAGGGTCAGGATGAGATAGAGATTTATTGTCAGAAGTTTAGAAAGTGGTCCGTGCTCACTCAATGGAATGAATGTGCGCTGGCAGCTATTTTCAGAAAGGGTCTCTCTGAAGCCCTTAAGGATGTCATGGTGGGATTTCCTATGCCTGCTGGTCTGAATGAGTCTATGTCTTTGGCCATTCAGATCGGTCGACGCTTGCGCGAACGTAAATCTGTGCACCATTTGGCGGTATTATCTGAGCATGAACCTGAGCCTATGCAGTGCGATAGGACTTTGACCAGAGCTGAAAGGCAAGAACACAGATGACAGAATGGGCTGTGTTTCTACTGTGGTGATTCCACTCATGCTATCTCCGATTGTCATAAGCGCACTAAGCGGTTCGCTAGGTCTGCCACCATTGGTACGGTACAGTCGAAATTTCTTTTGTCCATTACTTTGATCTGCTCTTTGTCTTCCTATTCTGTCATGGCATTTGTGGATTCAGGCGCTGCCCTGAATTTGATGGACTTGGAGTTTGCTAGGCGCTGTGGGTTTGTCTTGGAGCCCTTGCAGTGTCCTATTCCATTGAGAGGAATTGATGCTACGCCTTTGGCCAAGAATAAGCCTCAGTATTGGACCCAGCTGACCATGTGCATGGCTCCTGCGCACCAGGAGGATATTCGCTTTCTGGTGTTGCATAATCTGCATGATGTGGTCGTGTTGGGGTTGCCATGGCTACAAGTCCATAACCCAGTATTAGATTGGAAATCAATGTCTGTGTCTAGCTGGGGTTGTCAGGGGGTACATGGTGATGTTCCATCTCTGTCTATCTCATCATCCACCCCTTCTGAGGTTCCAGAGTTCTTGTCTGATTACCGGGATGTATTCGATGAGCCCAAGTCCAATGCCCTACCTCCGCATAGGGATTGTGATTGTGCTATCGTTTTGATTCCTGGTAGTAAGTTTCCTAAGGGTCGACTGTTTAATTTATCTGTACCTGAGCACGCCGCTATGTGGAGTTACGTGAAGGAGTCTTTGGAGAAGGGTCATATTCGCCCGTCATCGTCGCCATTGGGAGCAGGGTTCTTTTTTGTGGCCAAGAAGGATGGTTCGCTGAGACCTTGTATTGATTACCACCTTCTAAATAAAATTATGGTCAAATTTCAGTACCCCTTGCCGCTGCTGTCTGATTTGTTTGCTCGGATTAAGGGGGCTAGTTCGTTCACCAAGATAGATCTTCGTGGTGCGTATAATCTTATGCGTATTAAACGGGGCGATGAATGGAAAACAGCATTTAATATGCCCGAAGGCCATTTTGAGTACCTGGTTATGCCATTTGGACTTTCTAATGCTCCATCAGTGTTTCAGTCCTTTATGCATGACATCATCCGAGAGTACCTGGATAAATTCCTGATTGTATACTTGGATGATATTTTGGTCTTCTCGGATGATTGGGAGTCTCATGTGAAGCAGGTCAGAATGGTGTTCCAGGTCCTGCGTTCTAATTCTTTGTGAAGGGGTCAAAGTGTCTCTTTGGTGTTTAGAAGATTTCATTTTTGGGGTTCATTTTTTCTCCTTCTACTATCGAGATGGACCCTGTAAAAGTTCAGGCCATTTATGATTGGACTCAGCCAACATCTCTGAAGAGTCTGCAGAAGTTCCTGGGCTTTGCTAATTTTTATCGTCGCTTCATCGCTAATTTTTCTAGCATTGCTAAACCGTTGACTGATTTAACCAAGAAGGGTGCTGATGTGGTCAATTGGTCTTCTGCTGCTGTGGAAGCTTTTCAGGAGTAGAAGCGTCGTTTTTCTTCTGCCCCTGTGTTCTGCCAACCAGATGTTTCGCTTCCGTTCCAGGTCGAGGTTGATGTTTCCGAAATTGGAGCAGGGGCTGTTTTGTCGCAGAGAAGTTCTGATTGCTCGGTGATGAAACCATGCGCCTTCTTTTCCAGGAAATTTTTGCCTGCTGAGCGAAATTATGATGTTGGCAATCGAGAGTTGCTGGCCATGAAGTGGGCATTCGAGGAGTGGCGTCATTGGCTTGAAGGAGCTAAGCATCGCGTGGTGGTCTTGACTGATCACAAAAACTTGACTTATCTCGAGTCTGCCAAACGGTTGAATCCTAGACAGGCTCGTTGTTCGCTGTTTTTCTCCCGTTTTGACTTTGTGGTTTCGTACCTTCCGGGCTCTAAAAATGTGAAGGCGGATGCCCTGTCTAGGAGTTTTGTGCCCGATTCTCCGGGTTTGTCTGAGCCGGCGGGTATTCTCAAAGAGGGGGTAATTTTGTCTGCCATCTCCCCTGATTTTCGGCGGGTGCTGCAAAAATTTCAGGCTGATAGACCTGACCGTTGCCCAGCGGAGAAACTGTTTGTCCCTGATAGGTGGACGAATAAAGTTATCTCTGAGGTTCATTGTTCGGTGTTGGCTGGTCATCCTGGAATCTTTGGTACTAGAGATTTGGTGGCTAGATCCTTTTGGTGGCCGTCTCTGTCGCGGGATGTGCGTTCTTTTGTGCAGTCCTGTGGGATTTGTGCTCGGGCTAAGCCCTGCTGTTCTCGTGCCAGTGGGTTGCTTTTGCCCTTGCCGGTCCCGAAGAGGCCTTGGACACATATCTCTATGGATTTTATTTCGGATCTCCCCGTCTCTCAAAGAATGTCGGTCATTTGGGTGGTTTGTGATCGCTTCTCTAAGATGGTCCATTTGGTGCCCTTGTCTAAATTGCCTTCCTCCTCTGATTTGGTGCCGTTGTTTTTCCAGCATGTGGTTTGTTTACACGGCATTCCAGAGAACATCGTTTCTGACAGAGGTTCCCAGTTTGTTTCGAGGTTTTGGCGATCCTTTTGTGCTAGGATGGGCATTGATTTGTCTTTTTCCTCGGCTTTCCATCCTCAGACAAATGGCCAGACTGAACGAACCAATCAGACCTTGGAAACATATCTGAGATGTTTTGTGTCTGCTGATCAGGATGATTGGGTGTCCTTTTTGCCTTTGGCTGAGTTCGCCCTTAACCCTGCTGTTCTGTTCGGTCTGGGGAGACCTATTTTGAACTTTGGTATTTTTTGGGGTGTTCAAGATGCGGTTCTGAAACTTGTGGTTGATTGACTTAAATGAGGATGGGTCGGTCGGCCACGGGTTTCAGAGCCGCATCTTGAATATTTTAAAGAATATTGAAGTTCAAAGTCGGTCATTTTTGACCAACAGAACAGCAGGGTTTTAATAATCGGGCCAGCTCGGCTACTTTGGTTTCGCCATTTTTCTGCAATTCTGGGTTCCACCCTCGTTTCTCTTCAGGGCAGGTTGAGTCTTCGGACTGTCCTGGTGTGGATACTGTGGTGGATAGGTTGCAGCAGATTTGGACTCATGTAGTGGACAATCTGACTTTGTCCCAGGAGAAGGCTCAACGTTTCGCTAACCGCAGGCGCTGTGTGGGTCCCCGACTTCGTGTTGGGGATTTGGTTTGGTTGTCATCTCGTTATATTCCTATGAAGGTTTCCTCTCCTAAATTTAAGCCTCGTTTCATTGGTCCATATAGGATTTCTGAGGTTCTTAATCCTGTGTCTTTTCGTTTGACTCTTCCAGCTTCTTTTTCCATCCATAACGTGTTCCATAGGTCATTGCTGCGGAGATACGTGGCACCTGTGGTTCCATCTATTGATCCTCCTGCTCTGGTTTTGGTTGAAGGGGAATTGGAGTATATAGTGGAGAAGATTTTGGATTCTCGTGTTTCGAGACGGAAACTCCAGTATCTGGTTAAGTGGAAAGGTTATGGTCAGGAAGATAATTCCTGGGTCTTTGCCTCTGATGTCCATGCTGCCGATCTGGTTCGTGCCTTTCATGTGGCTCATCATAGTCGGCCTGAGGGCTCTGGTGAGGGTTTGGTGACCCCTCCTCAAGGGGGGGGTACTGTTGTGAATTCTGTGGCCAAGCTCCCTCCTGTGGGTGAGAGTGGTACTGCGGCTTCTGAGTTTCCTTCCTCAAGTGATGAGGTTAAGTCGTTAGGTGCTGCTCTATTTAACTCCACCTGGTGCTTTGATCCTGGCCTCCAGTCAATGTTCTAGTATTGGTCTTGCTTCCTCCTGGATCGTTCCTGTGGCCTGTCTATCCTGCATAAGCTAAGTTTTGCTTGTGTTATTTTGCTTGCTATTTTTCTGTCCAGCTTGCTTTATTGGTTTTTCTTGCTTGCTGGAAGCTCTGAGACGCAGAGGGAGCACCTTCGTATCGTTAGTCGGTGCAGAGGGTCTTTTTGCCCCTCTGCGTGGTTGTTTGTAGGTTTTTGTGTTGACCGCAAAGCTATCTTTCCTATCCTCGGTCTATTCAGTAAGTCGGGCCTCACTTTGCTAAATCTATTTCATCTCTGTGTTTGTATATTCATCTTACTCACAGTCATTATATGTGGGGGGGCTGCCTTTTCTTTTGGGGAATTTCTCTGAGGCAAGGTAGGCTTATTTTTCTATCTTCAGGGCTAGTTAGTTTCTCAGGCTGTGCCGAGTTGCATAGGGAGTGTTAGGCGCAATCCACGGCTACCTCTAGTGTGGTGTGTTAGGATTAGGGATTGCGGTCAGCAGAGTTCCCACGTCTCAGAGCTCGTCCTTTGTTTTTGGTAATTGTCAGGTCACTTTGTGTGCTCTGAACTTCAATGTCCATTGTGGTTCTGAATTACCTGTTCATAACACTGCCCCAAGAGCTATTGTAACAACTCTGCTGGCATCACGGCATGGCCTCACATCTCTAACACAATCTTACCCACTGCTCCAGGTCATGATGTGGTTTCTGTTTCATGCCAGCTCCATGTTCTGTGCATGCTTCATGGCTATGTGTATAGGGGGTCGGCGCCTGAACTCTCTGGTTCTTATAGGAATCAGGTGCATCTGTCTAATCAGTTCCTGACCAATTACCAAGAGGCCTCCTGTATATAGTGCAGCTCCACCCTGTGGTCTGGGCCTGTGCAACTTACACTCTCAGTCAGTTCTTAGCTGCTGAGGTTACTCTCTCTTGTCTGCCACCCAGGGGGGTGTTGTACCCTGGTCTGTGTTTTGTGTAGCCACCCAGTGGGGCTTAGTACCCTGGTCTCTGTCTTGTGTAGCCACCCAGCGGGGCTTCGTACCCTGGCCTATGTCTGCCACCCAGAGGGGCATCATACCCTGACTTGTGTCTCTGTCTCTGTGTCTTGTCTCGTTCCTGACTCTGTCTTAGTCTAGTCCTTTTCCACTGTCGGTTTATATCTGTCTTGGTTTGCCTTTTCTGCTCTGTTCGCCACTGTCTGTGGCTCTGTTTCTCTTTGCTCAGTTCTACCACAACCTGTGCTTCTGTGTCTCTCAGCTTTACCCTCAGCTCTGCTCTCTGTAACTTTGCTCTGCACTCTGACCTTGCTTTACACTCTGTGGCTTTGCTCTCAGCTCTGCACTCAGACCTTGCTCCGCACTCTGTGGCTTTGCTCTGTGGCTCCGCTCTTTGCGATTCTACCTGGCTCCGCTCTTTGCGGTTCTACCTGGCTCCGCCTCCTGCGTTTCTGCACTTGGCTCCGCCTCCAGCGTCTCCAGTATCGGCTCTGCCGCCAGCGTCTCCGCTCTTGGCTCCGCCTCCAGCGTCTCTGCTCTTGGCTCCACCTCCAGCATCTCCGCTCTTGGCTCCGCCTCCAGCATCTCCGCTCTTGGCTCCTCCTCTAGCATCTCCGCTCTTGGCTCCACCTCCAGCGTCTCCGCTCTTGGCTCCACCTCTTGCGACTCCATCCTTGGCTCTGCCTTCTCCTTCTCTTCTCTTAGTTCCACCTTCTACTCGTACTCAGCCTCCTGCGTTTCTGTTCTTGGTTCTAGCTCTTGTGCTTTCGCTCTGCATCCGCTCTTGCGGTCTTTCTCTACTTGTTACTTAGTCCACCTGTCTGAACAGGTTCCTACCTGTTTCTCATACCTGCCTGCAGACCGGTCCCTACCGGTTCTTCCTATGTTCCAGCCGTACCCACCTGCCTACCAGAGAGCCAGCCGTGTCCGCCTGCCCGCCAGTGTCTCTGTTGTACCCGTCTGCCTGCTTGTGTCCCAGCCATGCCCGCCTGTCAGCCAGAGTGCCAGCCGTGCCCGCTCCTTTCCTTAGTGGGATCAGCAGCCACAGCCAGACATCACCCTGGAGTGGCACCTGGTAGCTTCCTATTGCACAAGTCTGACCTCACCATCAGAGGCTCCAGCGAACACCTAGGAAGCTACTTAGTTACGCCCCTTCCAGGGAAGTTTGGTCTGTGGTCCAGTGGGGCCACACCCCCGTATGCCCGCGCCACCCATTCTGGGTGCGTGCGTGACAGCTATCTTGGCCAAAATTCTGAACTATCGAGACCGAGACATCCTGCTGAGGAAGGCCAGGAATTGTGATGGTCTAACTATTGATTGGAATCGGATCTCTATTTACCCGGACTATTCTGCAGTGGTTCAAAAGCTTAGGATGAAGTTTGGAGAGGTCAAGAGGAGACTGCGAGACTTTGGCTTGAGCTATTCAATGATCTATCAGGCTAAATTCAGGGTGGTGGCTATGGATCGGGTGCATTTTTTTCAAAATCCGGAGGAGGCAACACAATGGCTGGATCTCAATGCTTAGCATATTGGAGCGGAGCGGACCCGCTGAAGCTGGTTCTAAGAGTTCTTGGGACAGCTAATAACCCCTGAATATTATTTAGTTATTTTAAAACTGATTGCCATGGGTCACTTTTGATATGACTTGTTATGTTATTGTTCTTAGTTGGCTGTGTTTGGCGGCGCAACGGACATTTTAATTCGATGTAGGTGGATGGGAGAGGTATAGGAGGGAATTAGTTGTATTTCTAGGCTGTAAAACAGCATTCCCAGTTCTCGTATAGAGAGAGTAAGGTTGATCTTAATTTAAAGCGTTAATAAAGTTCTTGAAGGGGGTGGGCAAGAAGCAAGGGAGTTCCTTCATTTGGGATATAGTGATGGGAAAAGAAGGGTTGGTGACGGGGGAAGGGAAGGGGATGGCGGTGGTTTAGAGGCCATAGTGGGAATGATTAAAATTTTCGGAGGTAAAATTAAAGATTTAAGTTGGAACGTCAGGGGTCTTGCAAATGCTACAAAGCGAGCAGCAATATTGCAATATGTGATGAAACAGAGACCCTCAGTGATATGCCTTCAGGAAACACACCTGGTGCAGGAAAAAGTGGATATGTTGCAGAAGAGATGGGTGAGAAAGGCGTATCACTCAACGTTCTCAACTTACGCCAGAGGTGTGTCAGTACTGATACATACAAATGTCCCGTTTGAAGAGCTAGAGGTGATACTAGACAAAGATGGTCAATATGTGTTTATAGTATGTAAGTTGTTTAATAGATTAATGTGTATAGTATCATTATATATTCCTTCGCCGTATTCTAAGAAAAAGTTACAGGAGATTCTGGATATATCAGGCAGATGGGTTGGGATTCCTTTGCTCATACAGGGTGATGTGAATAACATAGCTAACGATCATTGGGATAAGGGTAGACATGCTTTGCTGAGAGGGGAAGGGAATGTGACGCCTTTTGGTAACTATCTAATGGAAATAGGATGGATAGATTTATAGAGGGTACATAATGGAGACAAATATATTTACTCATGCTACTCGGCGACATATGGCTCTCTGTCTTATATTGATGTAGCTTTGGGGAATGAAGGGATGGATAACTTAGTACAAGAGGTAGAGTTCTTGCTTAGGGTTCTATCGGATTTATAGTCCAGTACTGGTGTCATTACATTTGGTAGACCAGGGGAATTTGGTGGGGATGGGATGGAAAATTCACCCTTCCTGGCTACAGCTTTTGGACATGGAAAAGGTTGGGGAGGAACTAACGGATTTTTTTAGGATAAATGAAGGGAGTGCAGGGAGTCGTGTAGTTTGGGATACTATGAAGGCGTACTTGAGAGGGATTCTATTTCAGGATATATCAAGGCATAAAACTATGTCTAAAAACCAAGATAAAGTTGTGAAGGAGGAACTGAAGGCAGCTGAGGAAGCACTAAGCACTCAATGCATAGAATGAAAGCGGCTCAAGCGGAGGTTAATCAACTGCATAAGCGTAAGGCAGAGAGGTTGCGAGCATTTCAAAAGGAGACATTTTATGCGGTGGGGGCAAAAGTGGGACATTTCCTTTGAGTGGTGGCTTCTGCACAACGGGATTCTTCTCATGTGTATGCCATAAAATCGGAGGAAGGTAATGTGGTTACTCAGGGGGAAATTTTAGAAGTCTTCCGGAAATTTCACAGAGAGTTATATTCCTCTAGGGTGCAAAAGTGAAAAGAAGAGGTAGATAAATATATGGAAGAGGTTAATTTACCCAGATTAAGCAAGGAGGACAGTGAGTGGATGGATAAGCCGCTTGGAGAGGAAGAATTGAAGGCAGCTCTGGCAGACGTGGTGGGGGGCAGGGCTCCGGGGCCAGACAGCATCCCGGCTGACCCGTGATGCATAAACCAATCTTCGGGAGCACGGACCCGCTGTGTCCAGGCGTATAAAGTCAAAAAAAGAAAGGAATCTCCAGCTTCACCGAATCCATAAAAAAGAGTTTTCTTTATTCACAAACTTTAAACATGGAGTATACACGAACCATGTGGGTAAGAATCTCAATGCTTTTCTGGAGACTAAGCTCCCTTAAAGTACCGTTACACTAAACGATTTACCAACGATCACGACCAGCGATACGACCTGGCCGTGATCGTTGGTAAGTCATTGTGTGGTCGCTGGAGAGCTGTCACACAGACAGCTCTCCAGTGACCAACGATGCCGAAGTCCCCAGGTAACCAGGGTAAACATCGGGTTACTAAGCGCAGGGCCGCGCTTAGTAACCCGATGCTAGAACAAAAGAAACAAAGATGGTCTCATGGAAGGGGATCACCACAAATAAAGATAAAGCACTGGTAAAGACACAACTTTATTAAGACAACATGTATAGGTAGCAAAGCACAAGCAATGCTATATGTAGTGTGTCCCGTGCTGTCAGCTTAGATATGCAGGCGCATAAGTGTAAATAAATGTTGCGCACCTATAATTCGTCCATCATTTGTGTGTGCTAGCACGGAGGGTATTGTGTTGTGTGCTTCGGCCACATACTCTGGTGCGCAGGCGCTGGATTAGTGGCGTTCCTGTAGCCATGACAACCCTGCCTGTGTGAGTCATACCTTGATTGCTGCTTTGCTTTGGAGTGCGGGCGCTATATGTAGTGCGTCCCGTGCTGTCAGCTTAGACATGCAGGCGCATAATTGTAGGTTAAAGTGGCGCACTTATATACCGTCCATCATTTGTGTGCGCTAGCATGGAGGGTATTGTATTGTGCGCTCCGGCCACATATTTAGTGCGTCCCTGCATTTTGCAAGGTATTTTGCTGGGCGCCCTAGGTATATGGTCTACTATACAGGTGCTGGACCTGTGGCGGCTTAGCAGCCCTGGCAACCCAGATTGGGTTAGCCACAGCCTGACTATTATTGAGCTATGGTGCGCAGACGCTGAATCTGGAACGGTTGCGCAGCCTGCAGGTCATTGTGCTGTGCTCCCCGGATTCACTGACTGGTGCGCAGACGCGGGATTTTTAGCGTCATTGTAGCTCTGGCAACCCGGACTGGGTGTGTCAGTACTCGTTTGTTAGTGTGCTTTGGTGTGCAGGCGCCGCTATTGGAGCATCTTTGTTGCCCTAGCAACTTTGGCTGTGGGCATTTCCGTTCCGGAGACGCCGGAGCATGCGCTCTCAGCAGAGAGGTGGGTGACTCATACTGTCATGTTCAACTCCATGCGGTGGATCTACAGGGACACAGCTGATTTAGGTAAAGGTTATCTCTATTTAAGTAGCAGGCCCTGCTTCCGGATATCACCCCTGACGAAGCCACCTGTAGGTGACGACACGCGTTGGGTTTTTCTGCTGCCCACACTTGGACTCTGTATGCACACCTGGTTTGCACATTATTTTTTGGACTCCTCTGATTATTTTGCCTTTTGGTATGCTCATTTTGTGAGGTTTATTATCTGCTACCTGTGTTTATCGCTGGCATGGCTTTGGGTTTGTGTTTATTTCACACTTCATTTAGCCTTTCAGCTCATGTATTCCAGGTCTGACTCACTGTTATATGTGCAAGCATATGTGTCCTTTCAGGACCAGGAGTACTTTGTTATCTATCCATTAGGGTGTGTAAACACGGATGTTTTGAGCATCAATTGGGCTCTGACCCCTCTAAGTTCACTACAGAACTTTTAGCCATCACTATTATATCTTTTTCTATGTATTGGGGTGTAGCAGAGCTGTCTATGTAGGCACGGTGGTGTTTGCCACCTCCTTCTACAATTATATGCGGCTTATATTGTTCTGTCCTGTGTGGGTTGTAGCCTCATTATGGGCTTTTTTGTATTAGTATGTTTTTAAATGTTTTTAAAATGCTTGTGCTTTGCTACCTATACATGTTGTCTTAAAGGGAACCTGTCACCTGAATTTGGCGGGACTGGTTTTGGGTCATATGGGCGGAGTTTTCGGGTGTTTGATTCACCCTTTCCTTACCTGCTGGCTGCATACTGGCCGAAATATTGGATTGAAGTTCATTCTCTGTCCTCCGTAGTACACGCCTGCGCAAAGTAATCTTACCTTGCGCAGGCGTGTACTATGGAACACAGAGAATGAACTTCAATCCAATATTTCGGCCAGTATGCAGCCAGCAGGTAAGGAAAGGGTGAATCAAACACCAGAAAACTCCACCCATATGACCGAAAACTGGTCCCGCCAAATTCAGGTGACAGGTTCCCTTTAATAAAGTTGTGTCTTTACCAATGCTTTATCTTTATTTGTGGTGATCCCCTTCCATGAGACCATCTTTGTTTCTTTTGTTCTTTTATCTGGCTCACATTTTTTGGTCTCGGTGTGATCCCACTTACCGTGGTGCCCCCTGTTAGTTTTTCTTGCATAATAACCCTATGTTTACCCTGGTTACCATTGTAAATGTAAAAAAAAAAAAAAAACACAACATACTCACATTCTGGTGTCTGTCAGGTCCCCCGCCGTCACCTTCCCGCACTGACTGTCAGCGCCAGCCGGCCGTAAAGCAGAGCACAGCGGTGACGTCATGACGTCACCACTGTGCTCTGCTTTACAGGCGGCCGGCGCTGACACAGTCAGTGCGGGAAGCTGACGCCGGGGGACGTGACAGACAACGGAATGTGAGTATGTACTGTTTGTTTTTTTTTAACTTTTACAATGGTAACCAGGGTAAATATCAGGTTACTAAGCGCGGCCCTGCGCTTAGTAATCCGATATTTACCCTGGTTACCAGTGAACACATCGCTGGATCGGCGTCTCACACGCCGATTCAGCGATGACAGCGGGTGATCAGCGACCAAAAAAAGGTCCTGATCATTCCCAACGACCAACAATCTCCCAGCAGGGGCCTGATCGTTGGTCGCTGTCACACATAACGATTTTGCTAACTATATCGTTGCTACGTCACAAAAAGCAACGATATCGTTAAAAAAATCGTTATGTGTGACAGTACCTTTAATGAGGCTGAGGTTTAAAGATTCTTAATGCATAATTAATAACCAAATTGGAAAGGTCCTAGGAGAGGGGAGTGCTTCCTCCATCTATGAGAGAGGCCATTGTTGTGGTCATCCCTAAAGCTGACAAAGATCCACTGCCTGAGTCTTATAGGCCAATTTCACTCTTAACAGCAGATCTAAACATCTTGGCGAAAGCCTTGGCGAACAGACTGACTCATATGATTGACAAGTTGATTCATCCAGATCAATCTCGCTTTATGCCCAATAAATCTACGGCAATCAATTTAAGGAGGCTATATTTAAATATGCAAATTCCAGTTGATAATGCTGGTAAGAGAGTAATGGTGTTTTTGGATGCCCACTGTTGTGAATTCTGTGGCTGAATTCACTCCTGTGGTCACAAGTGGTACTGCAGCTTCTGAGCTTCCTCCCTCAGGTGTTCTGGTGAGCTCGTTGGCTGCTTTGTTATTTAACTCCACCTGATTCTGTCTTCCTTGCTCCTTGTCTATGTTCCAGTGTTGGACCTGAGCTTCTGGATCTTTCCTGTGGCCTGCTGCTCTGCTTAGATAAGTGTTTCTTTGCTTTTGTTGCTACTTTTTCTGTCCAGCTTGTCTATTCGTTTTTGCTGGAAGCTCTGAGATGCAAAGGGTGCACCGCCATGCCGTTAGTTCGGCACGGTGGGTCTTTTTGCCCCCTTTGCGTGGTTTTTTGCTTTAGGGTTTTTTGTAGACTGCAAAGTTCTCTTTGCTATCCTCGCTCTATCTAGAATATCGGGCCTCACTTTGCTGAATCTATTTCATCCCTACGTTTGTCTTTTCATCTTGCTAACAGTCATTATATGTGGGGGGCTGCCTTTTCCTTTGGGGTATTTCTCTGAGGCAAGTCAGGCTTGTTTTTCTATCTTCAGGCTAGTCAGCTCCTCAGGCTGTGCCGAGTTGCATAGGTAGTGACAGGCGCAATCCACAGCTGCCTTTAGTTGTGTTTAGGATAGGTTCAGGTATTGCGGTCTACAGAGATTCCACGTCTCAGAGCTAGTTCTATTGTTTTTGGGTTATTATCTAATCACTGCATGTGCTCTGATTGCTGGCACACTGTGTCACTGGATTGCCTACATAACAGTACAAGGAGCCAACCTAATGATTCTCAATAGAGGGAAAAAAGAAGTTCTGACATCATTTTTTTTTCTCAGCTCTGTGTTCAGTCTTTTTTTTCCCCTAGACATTTGGGTGTTTCAGGACACAGGTGTGGACATGGATATTCAGGGTCTGTGCTCTTCAATGGATAATCTCGTTACAAATGTACAAAGGATTCAAGATACTATTGATCAGAAATCTATGTTAGAACCAAGAATTCCTATTCCTGATTTGTTTTTTGGTGATAGAACTAAGTTTCTTAATTTCAAAAATAATTGTAAGCTATTTCTGGCCTTGAAACCTCATTCTTCTGGTAATCCTATTCAACAGGTTTTGATTATTATTTCTTTTTTGCGCGGCGACCCTCAGGACTGGGCATTTTCTCTTGCGCCAGGAGACCCTGCATTGAGTAATGTTAATGCGTTTTTCCTGGCGCTCGGATTGCTTTACGATGAGCCTAATTCAGTGGATCAGGCTGAGAAAAATTTGCTGGCTTTGTGCCAGGGTCAGGATGATATAGAAGTATATTGTCAGAAATTTAGGAAGTGGTCTGTACTCACTCTGTGGAATGAATCTGCGCTGGCAGCTTTGTTCAGAAAGGGTCTCTCTGAGGCTCTTAAGGATGTCATGGTGGGTTTTCCTATGCCTGCTGGTTTGAATGAGTCTATGTCTTTGGCCATTCAGATCGGTCGACGCTTGCGCGAGCGTAAATCTGTGCACCATTTGGCGGTATTGTCTAAGATTAAACCTGAGCCTATGCAGTGCGATAGGACTATGACCAGAGTTGAACGGCAAGAACACAGACGTCTGAATGGTCTGTGTTTCTACTGTGGTGATTCCACTCATGCTATTTCTGATTGTCCTAAGCGCACTAAGCGGTTCGATAGGTCTGCCGTCATTGGTACTGTACAATCCAAATTCCTTCTGTCCATTACCTTGATATGCTCTTTGTCATCGAATTCTGTCATGGCGTTTGTGGATTCAGGCGCTGCCCTGAATCTGATGGATTTGGATTATGCTAAACGTTGTGGGTTTTTCTTGGAGCCTTTGCGGTGTCCTATTCCGTTGAGAGGAATTGATGCTACACCTTTGGCCAAGAATAAACCTCAGTACTGGACCCAGCTGACCATGTGCATGGCTCCTGCACATAAGGAAGTTATTCGCTTTCTGGTGCTACATAATCTGCATGATGTGGTCGTGTTGGGGTTGCCATGGCTGCAAACCCATAATCCAGTATTGGATTGGAACTCTATGTCGGTATCCAGCTGGGGTTGTCTATTTCGTCATCCACTCCTTCTGAGGTCCCAGAGTTCTTGTCTGATTATCAGGATGTATTTGAAGAGCCCAAGTCCGATGCCCTACCTCCGCATAGGGATTGTGATTGTGCTATCAATTTGATTCCTGGTAGTAAATTCCCTAAAGGTCGATTATTTAATTTATCTGTGCCTGAACACTCCGCTATGCGCAGTTATGTGAAGGAATCCCTGGAGAAGGGACATATTCGCCCATCGTCATCACCACTGGGAGCAGGGTTCTTTTTTGTAGCCAAGAAGGATGGTTCGCTGAGACCATGTATTGATTACCGCCTTCTTAATAAGATCACTGTTAAATTTCAGTATCCCTTGCCATTGTTATCTGACTTGTTTGCTCGGATTAAGGGGGCTAGTTGGTTCACTAAGATAGATCTTCGTGGTGCGTATAATCTGGTGAGAATCAGGCAAGGAGATGAATGGAAAACTGCATTTAATACGCCCGAGGGTCATTTTGAGTATCTAGTGATGCCGTTCGGACTTGCCAATGCTCCATCTGTGTTTCAGTCTTTTATGCATGACATCTTCCGTGAGTATCTGGATAAATTCCTGATTGTTTACTTGGATGACATTTTGATCTTCTCAGATGATTGGGACTCTCATGTGAAGCAGGTCAGAATGGTTTTCCAGGTCGTGCGTGCTAATTCTTTGTTTGTGAAGGGATCAAAGTGTCTCTTCGGTGTGCAGAAAGTTTCATTTTTGGGGTTCATCTTTTCCCCTTCTACTATCGAGATGGATCCGGTTAAGGTCCAAGCCATCCAGGATTGGACTCAGCCGACATCTTTGAAAATTCTGCAAAAATTCCTGGGCTTTGCTAATTTTTATCGTCGCTTCATTTGTAATTTTTCTAGCATTGCCAAACCATTGACCGATTTGACCAAGAAGGGTGCTGATTTGGTTAATTGGTCTTCTGCTGCTGTGGAAGCTTTTCAGGAGTTGAAGCATCGTTTTTGTTCTGCCCCTGTGTTGTGTCAACCAGATGTTTCTCTTCCGTTCCAGGTCGAGGTTGATGCTTCTGAGATTGGAGCAGGGGCGGTTTTGTCACAGAGAGGTTCTGGTTGCTCAGTGTTGAAACCATGTGCTTTCTTTTCCAGGAAGTTTTTGGCTGCTGAGCGTAATTATGATGTGGGCAACCGAGAGTTGCTGGCCATGAAGTGGGCATTCGAGGAATGGCGTCATTGGCTTGAAGGAGCTAAGCATCGCATGGTGGTATTGACTGATCATAAGAACCTTACTTATCTCGAGTCTGCCAAGCGCTTGAATCCTAGACAGGCCCGTTGGTCATTATTTTTTGCCCGCTTCGATTTTGTGATTTCGTACCTTCCGGGCTCTAAAAATGTGAAGGCGGATGCTCTGTCTAGGAGTTTTGTGCCCGACTCTCCGGGTTCATCTGAGCCGGCGAGTATCCTCAAGGAAGGAGTCATTGTGTCTGCCATCTCCCCTGATTTGCGACGAGTGTTGCAAAAATTTCAGGCGAATAAACCTGATCGTTGTCCGGCGGAGAAACTGTTCGTCCCTGATAGGTGGACTACTAAAGTTATCTCTGAACTTCATTGTTCGGTGTTGGCTGGTCATCCTGGAATATTTGGTACCAGGGAGTTAGTGGCTAGATCCTTCTGGTGGCCATCTCTGTCACGGGATGTACGTACTTTTGTGCAGTCCTGTGGGATTTGTGCTAGGGCTAAGCCCTGCTGTTCACGTGCCAGTGGGTTGCTTTTGCCCTTGCCGGTCCCAAAGAGGCCTTGGACACATATTTCGATGGATTTCGTTTCTGACCTTCCCGTTTCTCAAAAGATGTCAGTCATTTGGGTGGTCTGTGATCGCTTTTCTAAAATGGTCCATCTGGTGCCCTTGGTTAAATTGCCTTCCTCCTCTGATTTGGTGCCTTTGTTCTTCCAGCATGTGGTTCGTTTGCATGGCATTCCTGAGAATATTGTTTCTGACAGAGGTTCCCAGTTTGTTTCGAGGTTTTGGCGAGCCTTTTGTGGCAGGATGGGCATTGACGTGTCTTTTTCCTCGGCTTTCCATCCTCAGACTAATGGCCAGACCGAACGAACCAATCAGACCTTGGAGACATATCTGAGATGTTTTGTTTCTGCAGACCAGGATGATTGGGTGTCCTTTTTGCCGTTGGCTGAGTTCGCCCTTAATAATCGGGCCAGATCAGCTACCTTGGTCTCTCCATTTTTCTGCAATTCTGGGTTCCATCCTCGTTTCTCTTCAGGACAGGTTGAGTCTTCGGACTGTCCTGGTGTGGATTCTGTGGTGGACAGGTTGCAGCAGATCTGGACTCAGGTAGTGGACAATTTGGCCTTGTCCCAGGAGAAGGCTCAACTTTTCGCTAATCGCAGACGCCGTGTGGGTCCCCGACTTCGTGTTGGGGATCTGGTTTGGTTATCTTCTCGTCATATTCCTATGAAGGTTTCCTCTCCTAAATTTAAACCTCGTTTTATTGGTCCGTATAGGATTTCTGAGATTCTCAATCCTGTGTCTTTTCGTCTGACCCTCCCAGACTCCTTTTCCATACATAATGTATTCCATAGGTCGTTGTTGCGGAGATACGTGGCTCCTATGGTTCCATCTGTTGAACCTCCTGCCCCGGTTTTGGTGGAGGGGGAATTGGAGTATATTGTGGAGAAAATTTTGGATTCTCATGTTTCTAGACGGAAACTCCAGTATCTGGTTAAATGGAAGGGTTATGCTCAGGGAGATAATTCCTGGGTTTTTGCCTCTGATGTCCATGCTCCAGATCTTGTTCGTGCCTTTCATGTGGCTCATCCTGGTCGGCCTGGGGGCTCTGGTGAGGGTTCGGTGACCCCTCCTCAAGGGGGGGGTACTGTTGTGAATTCTGTGGCTGAATTCACTCCTGTGGTCACAAGTGGTACTGCAGCTTCTGAGCTTCCTCCCTCAGGTGTTCTGGTGAGCTCGTTGGCTGCTTTGTTATTTAACTCCACCTGATTCTGTCTTCCTTGCTCCTTGTCTATGTTCCAGTGTTGGACCTGAGCTTCTGGATCTTTCCTGTGGCCTGCTGCTCTGCTTAGATAAGTGTTTCTTTGCTTTTGTTGCTACTTTTTCTGTCCAGCTTGTCTATTCGTTTTTGCTGGAAGCTCTGAGACGCAAAGGGTGCACCGCCGTGCCGTTAGTTCGGCACGGTTGGTCTTTTTGCCCCCTTTGCGTGGTTTTTTGCTTTAGGGTTTTTTGTAGACTGCAAAGTTCTCTTTGCTATCCTCGCTCTATCTAGAATATCGGGCCTCACTTTGCTGAATCTATTTCATCCCTACGTTTGTCTTTTCATCTTGCTAACAGTCATTATATGTGGGGGGCTGCCTTTTCCTTTGGGGTATTTCTCTGAGGCAAGTCAGGCTTGTTTTTCTATCTTCAGGCTAGTCAGCTCCTCAGGCTGTGCCGAGTTGCATAGGTAGTGACAGGCGCAATCAACAGCTGCCTTTAGTTGTGTTTAGGATAGGTTCAGGTATTGCGGTCTACAGAGATTCCACGTCTCTGAGCTAGTTCTATTGTTTTTGGGTTATTATCTAATCACTGCATGTGCTCTGATTGCTGGCACACTGTGTCACTGGATTGCCTACATAACAGCCCACAAAGCCTTTGACTGTGTAGAGTGGAATTACTTGTGGTCGGTGCTGGAACGGCTGGGGTTTGGGCCCAAATATACTGTATCTCTTGGGTGAGGTTGCTATATTCCACTCCAACATCGAAAATCAGAGTAAACAGCAAATTGTCAGATACCTTTTCACTATTTAGAGGTACGAGACAGGGGTGTCCGTTGTCCCCGTTGCTTTTTGCTTTAGCCGTAGAACCTTTGGCTGCTAAAATAAGAGGCGCACAAGAGGTAAAGGGCTTTGTTTAAGGGAGGAAGGAGGAAAAAGTGGCCTTATATGCTGATGACATTTTGCTTTTCTTCGCAGATTCGGAGGTGACCCTGAGTAACGCGGTGGCTCTAATTGAGGAATTTCGGCAGTTTTTGGGACTTACGATTAATTGGGACAAATCGTGTGTTTTGCCGATAGACGAGGATAGCGAACGTCAAGGGGAGGTGGAAATTTCTACAAAATTAAAGACGGTTCAAAAATTTAAATACTTGGGGATTGATATTGCCCTTCCCCTAACAAGGTTTGAGGAATTAAATTTAAGCCCGCTATTGCAAAAAAATACGTACATAAAATTTCAGCGTGGAATAAATTACACCTGTCGGTAGTTGGTAGGGTGAATCTCTTAAAGATGATTGTGATGCCGCAACTGCTTTATGTGCTGCAAAATTCTCCTTTCTGGATCCCGCAGTGCAGGTTTCATAGGATTAAATCCCTGTTCGGTGAACTAATATGGGGGGGAAAGAGCTCAAGGTTCAAACAAGAAATATTACAGAGGCCCAAAATGGAGGGTGGTTTGGCGCTCCTTAATCCTTGGTTATATTTCTTAGCGGCACAGTGTCAACATCTTAAAGGCTGGGGGGATGAGACAGGGAGGGGACAAACGCCCAATAGCTTGAGGTACCTACTAAAGACGGGGTCATTGTGTGAAAGTTTGGAGGGAGGGCATTTTATGAAGGCAGTTTCTCAGCATTGTACTAATAATCTAATCCATAAGGTTTGGGAAAAAGTGAAACATATCAGAGGGGTGCATGGTTTTACTACGTTTTCTCCTATATGGGACAACATATATTTGCAAGAATTTAGGCTAATGAAGGGTTTTTGGTGTCTGGAAGGAGGCAGGTATTAGACTGATTGGTCTAAAGACTTACTAGAGTACTAAAGTACTAAAGTAGCAAGTAGTAGTAGTAGTAGTAGTAGTAAATACTAAAGTACTTACTAAAGACCCCGTCTTTAGTAAGTACCTCAAGCTATTGGGTGTTTGTCCCCTCCCTGTCTCATCCCCCCAGCCACTTGATTACCCCCTATAGTCAGGGTGAGTAAGAGACCATCAGCTCATGTGGAAATAGACATGACTGCTGCTTTTGTGTTACCTATCATCTTCAATCCACCATAACTTTTCTGCCTGCACCTCCTTCACAATCCTGTTCCCTGTACTCCACCCTCTCTCAGCACAGCAGCCAACCCTCGGTCTCAGTGGCGTATCTAGAGGGGGCAACCGGGGCATGTGCCCCGAGCACAGCCGGCAGGGGGGCGCAGTCGGCGGTCCGCAATGTCTCCCCCGGCGGCTGCATTATGCCGCCCCCAGGATTGAGAGTCGGGTGTTCTCTGTGCCGACTGTCAAGCTGACAGCCAGCACAGAGAAGCTACAGCACCCTGGCTCCCAACATGTGCAGACATACCGCATGTGCAGCTTGTGCGACTGCACCGGGGTCTGGCGGAGATGGACGGGGCCCCTGCAGGGTGGCTGCGGCAGACAGGGAGAAGTCCTAGAGAAAATAGCAGCGGAGCTGCAGCGATCTGTCTTCCTGCCCACGCTTCCTCTCACACAGGCAGCACCGCTGGATGATGTCATTATTTAGCGGCTGGCTGTGTCAGAGGAAGGCGATGAGATGCGTGTGGAGAGGTGAGAGGTTGTGCGTGTGTATATATAGAAGTGCTGTGTGTGTGTTGTGTGTGTCTGTATAGAGAGGTGAGAGGTGCTGTGTGTGTGTATATATAGAGGTGAAAGGTGCTGTATGTGTGTTGTGTGTGTGCATATATAGAGGTGAGAGGTGCTGTATGTGTGTTGTGTGTGTATGTATAGAGGTGAGAGGTTGTGTGTGTGTAGAGGTGCTATGTGTGTGTTGAGCATGTGTGTATATAGGTGAGAGGTGCTGTGTGTGTATACAGTACAGACAAAAAGTTTGGACACACCTCATTTAAAGATTTTTCTGTATTTTCATGACTAAGAAAATTGTAAATTCACACTGCATCAAAACTATGAATTAACACATGCGGAACTATATACTTAACAAAAAAGTGTGAAACAACTGAAAATATGATCCATAATGTGTTTTCAAACATAAAGTTCTAGAGTTATGTATGTGTTTCTGCAGTTTTGCATATTCATTGTTGTTTTCATACATTTTTTAAACAAACCAAAAATTTTTCCATATTTATGCATAAATTAACTTAAAATTACATCAGATGTTAACACAATTCCTAAAAATACTGTAGATAAAGAAAACCATAGTCACAAATATTATATTTTATAATTTTGTAAGTGACCCAAACAATGCCCCAATCTTAATCCCATATAAATATTGTGGAAGGAAATGAAGTGAGCAGTTCATGGAAGAAGATCCATAACATAACAATTTGAAGCTGTTTTGTTGGAAGAAATATCCTAAAAATCCTCTATGCCAATGTGCAGTAGTAAAACAATTACTGGAAATATTTAGATGCAGTTATTGCTGCACATTGGGGTCACACCAAATTCGAAATGCAGAATTTTCTTGCTCCCCTTTCAGACATGATTGTGGATCATTTTTTTCAATAAAAAATGACAAAGTTTAATAGTTTTTACTAATTTGTTTTATTTGCTTCTCTTGAAGAAAATGTGAAGTAATATTAGGTCACATTTATGCAAAAATATGGAAAAAATATGGAAAATTGTAAAAGAACCATAAACCTTTATGTAGCACTCTAGGTTATTTACTTTGCATTTCCCTTTCTTTGGATGTACTCTCCACTCACTCATGGCTTTAGCTCCACAAACGATACTTCAAAACTGAATTAATAAGCATGTACAGACCCCAAAAATGTGTAAAAAATTGCTGCCTAAGTTTTTAAATATGAAAGTGGCATAAGTTATTTCATTTTAAGGTTAATGAGAATTAGCTACTACCTAAATAAATATGAGTTTATTGTCCTGCATAAAAGCAAGTGACTCAGAAAAGGCAATGCATTTTACAATAGTCTCTTTTTTAAGTGCACTTGGGGATTCAAAAATGCAAAATCTATGTTAACCCCTTTACCCCCAAGGGTGGTTTGCACGTTAATGACCAGGCCAATTTTTACAATTCTGACCACTGTCCCTTTATGAGGTTATAACTCCGAAACGCTTCAACGGATCCTGGTGATTCTGACATTGTTTTCTCGTGACATATTGTACTTCATGATAGTGGTAAAATTTCTTTGATAGTACCTGCGTTTATTTGTGAAAAAAACGGAAATTTGGCGAAAATTTTGAAAATTTCGCAATTTTCTTTGAATTTTTATGCAATTAAATCACAGAGATATGTCACACAAAATACTTAATAAGTAACATTTCCCACATGTCTCCTTTACATCAGCATAATTTTGGAACCAATTTTTTTTTTTGTTAGGGAGTTATAAGGGTTAAAAGTTGACCAGCAATTTCTCATTTTTACAACACCATTTTTTTTTAGGGACCACGTCTCATTTGAAGTAATTTTGAGGGGTCTATATGATAGAAAATGCCCAAGTGTGACACCATTCTAAAAACTGCACCCCTCAAGGTGCTCAAAACCACATTCAAGAAGTTTATTAACCCTTCAGGTGTTTAATAGGAATTTTTGGAATGTTTAAATAAAAATGAACATTTAACTTTTTTACACAAAAAATTTACTTCAGCTCCAATTTGTTTTATTTTACCAAGGGTAACAGGAGAAATTGGACCCAAAAAGTTGTTGTCCAATTTGTCCTGAGTACGCTGATACCCCATATGTGGCAGTAAACCACTGTTTGGGCGCATGGGAGAGCTCGGAAGGGAAGGAGCGCTATTTGACTTTTCAATGCAAAATTGACAGGAATTGAGATGGGACGCCATGTTGCGTTTGGAGAGCCACTGATGTGCCTAAACATTGAAACCCCCCACAAGTGACACCATTTTGGAAAGTAGACCCCCTAAGGAACTTATCTGGATGTGTGGTGAGCACTTTGACCCACCAAGTGCTTCACAGAAGTTTATAATGCAGAACCGTGAAAATAAAAAATCATATTTTTTCACAAAAATTATATTTTTGCCCCCAATTTTTTATTTTTCCAAGGGTAAGAGAAGAAATTGGACCTCAAAAGTTGTTGTCCAATTTGTCCTGAGTACGCTGATACCCCATATGTGGCAGTAAACCACTGTTTGGGCGCATGGGAGAGCTCGGAAGGGAAGGAGCGCAGTTTGACTTTTCAATGCAAAATTGACAGAAATTGAGATGGGACGCCATGTTGCGTTTGGAGAGCCACTGATGTGCCTAAACATTGAAACCCCCCACAAGTGACACCATTTTGGAAAGTAGACCCCCTAAGGAACTTATCTAGAGGTGTGGTGAGCACTTTGACCCACCAAGTGCTTCACAGAAGTTTATAATGCAGAACCGTAAAAATAAAAAATCATATTTTTTCACAAAAATTATATTTTTGCCCCCAATTTTTTATTTTTCCAAGGGTAAGAGAAGAAATTGGACCTCAAAAGTTGTTGTCCAATTTGTCCCGAGTACGCTGATACCCCATATGTGGCAGTAAACCACTGTTTGGGCGCATGGGAGAGCTCGGAAGGGAAGGAGCGCCGTTTGACTTTTCAATGCAAAATTGACAGGAATTGAGATGGGACGCCATGTTGCGTTTGGAGAGCCACTGATGTGCCTAAACATTGAAACCCCCCACAAGTGACACCATTTTGGAAAGTAGACCCCCTAAGGAACTTATCTGGATGTGTGGTGAGCACTTTGACCCACCAAGGGCTTCACAGAAGTTTATAATGCAGAGCCATAAAAATAAAACAAAATTTTTTTCCCACAAAAATTATTTTTTAGCCCCCAGTTTTGTATTTTCCCTAGGGTAACAGGAGAAATTGGACCCCAAAAGTTGTTGTCCAATTTGTCCTGAGTACGCTGATACCCCATATGTGGGGGGGAACCACCGTTTGGGCGCATGGGAGGGTTCGGAAGGGAAGGAGCGCCATTTGGAATGCAGACTTAGATGGAATGGTCTGCAGGCGTCACATTGCGTTTGCAGAGCCCCTAATGTACCTAAACAGTAGAAACCCCCCACAAGTGACACCATTTTGGAAAGTAGACCCCCTAAGGAACTCATCTTGATGTGTTGTGAGAGCTTTGAACCCCCAAGTATTTCACTACAGTTTATAACGCAGAGCCATGCAAATAAAAAATATTTTTTTTTCCACAAAAATTATATTTTAGCCCCCAGTTTTGTATTTTTCCAAGGTTAGCAGGAGAAATTGGACCCTAAATGTTGTTGTCCAATTTGTCCTGAGTACGCTGATACCCGATATGTGGGGGGGAACCACCGTTTGGGCGCATGGGAGGGCTCGGAAGGGAAGGAGCATCATTTGGAATGCAGACTTAGATGGATTGGTCTGCAGGCGTCACATTGCGTTTGCAGAGCCCCTAATGTACCTAAACAGTAGAAACCCCCCACAAGTGACCCCATATTGGAAACTAGACCCCTCAATGAACTTATCTAGATGTGTTGTGAGAACTTTGAACCCCCAAGTGTTTCACTACAGTTTATAACGCAGAGCCGTGAAAATAAAAAATCTTTTTGTTTTCCCACAAAAATTATTTTTTAGCCCCCAGTTTTGTATTTTCCCAAGGGTAACAGGAGAAATTGGTCCACAAAAGTTGTTGTCCAATTTGTCCTGAGTACGCTGATACCCCATATGTTGGGGTAAACCCCTGTTTGGGCACACAGGAGAGCTCGGAAGGGAAGGAGCACTGTTTTACTTTTTCAACGCAGAATTGGCTGGAATTGAGATCGGACGCCATGTCGTGTTTGGAGAGCCCCTGATGTGCCGAAACAGTGGAAACCCCCCAATTATAACTGAAACCCTAATCTAAACACACCCCTAACCCTAATTCCAACGGTAACCCTAACCACACCTCTAACCCTGACACACCCCTAACCCTAATCCCAACCCTATTCCCAACTGTAAATGTAATCTAAACCCTAACCCTAACTTTAGCCCCAACCCTAACTGTAGCCCCAACCCTAACCCTAGCCCTAACCCTAGCCCTAACCCTAACCCTAGCCCTAACCCTAGCCCTAACCCTAGCCCTAACCCTAACCCTAACCCTAGCCCTAACCCTAGCCCTAACCCTAGCCCTAACCCTAACCCTAGCCCTAGCCCTAACCCTAGCCCTAACCCTAACCCTAGCCCTAACCCTAGCCCTAACCCTAGCCCTAGCCCTAACCCTAGCCCTAACCCTAGCCCTAATGGGAAAATGGAAATAAATACATTTTTTTTTATTTTTCCCTAAATAAGGGGGTGATGAAGGGGGGTTTGATTTACTTTTATAGCGAGTTTTTTAGCGGATTTTTATGATTGGCAGCCGTCACACACTGAAAGACCCTTTTTATTGCAAAAAATATTTTTTGCAATACCACATTTTGAGAGCTATAATTTTTCCATATTTTGGTCCACAGAGTCATGTGAGGTCTTGTTTTTTGCGGGACGAGTTGACGTTTTTATTGAAAACATTTTTGGGCACGTGACATTTTTTTATCGCTTTTTATTCCGATTTTTGTGAGGAAGAATGACCAAAAGCCAGCTATTCATGAATTTCTATTGGGGGAGGCGTTTATACCGTTCCACGTTTGGTAAAATTGATAAATCAGTTTTATTCTTCGGGTCAGTACGATTACAGCAATACCTCATTTATATCATTTTTTTATGGTTTGGTGCTTTTATACGATAAAAACTATTTTACAGAAAAAATAATTATTTTTGCATCGCTTTATTCCCAGGACTATAACTTTTTTGTTTTTTTGCTGATGATGCTGTCTGGCAGCTCTTTTTTTGCGGGACAATATGCCGTTTTCAGCGGTACCATGGTTCTTTATATCTGTCCTTTTGATCGCGTGTTATTCCACTTTTTGTTCGGCGGTATGATAATAAAGCGTTGTTTTTTGCCTCGTTTTTTTTTTTTTTTTCTTACGGTGTTTACTGAAGGGGTTAACTAGTGGGACAGTTTTATAGGTCGGGTCGTTACGGACGCGGCGATACTAAATATGTGTACTTTTATTGGTTTTTTTTTTTTATTTAGATGAAGAAATGTATTTATGGGAATAATATTTTTTTTTCTTTTTCATTATTTTGGAATATTTTTTTTTATTTTTTTTACACATTTGGAAAATTTTTTTTTTACTTTTTTACTTTGTCCCGGGGGGGACATCACAGATCAGTGATCTGACAGTTTGCACAGCACTCTGTCAGATCACTGATCTGACATGCAGCGCTGCAGGCTTCACAGTGCCTGCTCTGAGCAGGCTCTGTGAAGCCACCTCCCTCCCTGCAGGACCCGGATCCGCGGCCATCTTGGATCCGGGGCTCGAGCAGGGAGGGAGGTGAGGAGACCCTCGCAGCAACGCGATCACATCGCGTTGCTGCGGGGGGCTCAGGGAAGCCCGCAGGGAGCCCCCTCCCTGCGCGGTGCTTCCCTGCACCGCCGGCACATCGCGATCATCTTTGATCGCGGTGTGCCAGGGGTTAATGTGCCGGGGGCGGTCCGTGACCGCTCCTGGCACATAGTGCCGGATGTCAGCTGCGATAAGCAGCTGACACCCGGCCGCGATCGGCCGCGCTCCCCCCGTGAGCGCGGCCGATCGGCTATGACGTACTATCCCGTCCAGGGTCAGATAAGCCCAGGGCACCTCGACGGGATAGTACGTCTAAGGTCACAGAGGGGTTAAATACGTTCAGATTTCACTTTTCCACACTTTCCCAAACTGTCAGTGGCTCCTGTCATATTGAATTTACGGAAGACATGTCATATCTACAGTACTGACGTTTGATTTTGATTCTAATCCTGCGACTAATTATAACCTGGAAAATGATTTACAGTTTTTCAGCCTTACTATAATGCATGGTGGCTTATAATATTTAGGAGCAAAATACTGGCAAATCTTCCTTGAAAACAAAAGAAGCAGCTAAATAATACATCTATTAAACTTTTAAATGAATTTCTAATGAATCAGCTTTTTAAATTGTCAATTTACGAAACCTGAACGCTGCGCACATTTTTAAAATTGCCGTGTACACCATTCCATACAGATGAACAAAATTTGAAATTCAAATTTGCTATGTTCGCCGAATATAACCCCAAAATTTAATTTATTGCAAATAAATTAGCCATGAATATCATTATTGAAAAGCCTCTAATTGCCCAGATAATATATGTATAACACTCTCATGTATCCAAATTGTGTATTGAACCTATTTTGAGCTCTATAATGCAAACATAAGGAAGAATGGCAGCAACTGCACCACCAGCTACTTGGACAGGTGAGTTTTGTTGGCAAAGTTGCATATGACTGGGAGTGCATGCTTGTTTCCCGAATACACAGTCAGGAATGGATATTTACTATTGCAATGGAGAAGAAGGAGGAGGCATCATCGGATTATGAGAAGCAGCAGTTGTGGATAATACTGATGAGTTGGGTGATTATGACAGCAGCCAATAACTACTTGAGGTTGTGGCCCAGCTAAGAGAAAAATGTGAGAAGTGGGCAGACAATTTGAGGCTTACACTATTTGCTTTGCCAGATGACCAGGAGATGCTGCTTTATGTGCTGATGAAGAACCATAGTCTACAAAAGCCAGGATATCCATGGCTTAGTCTCCTTTTCCAGAGCCTGCAGGGCGCCAAAGAATTGCCTGGAAGTAATATGCAAAAGAACTCACACACATGAGAAACCTGCATATACAACTTTCCACCAACACCAACAGACCTTTCAAGTGCCGATGAGTCTCCTCTTCCCACAGCACATGCAGCATCACCTGCTCCAGGGCTGAATGCAAAAAAAATATTTCACCACAGAAGATCTTTTAGCAGAACATTGCCTGTGTTGTGAATTGTTTATGCCAAATCCAGGGGCGTAACTGCTTTAGGTGAAAAGGTTGCAATCGCACCTGGGAACTGGAGCCCAGGGGGCCCAAAAAGCCCCTTTGGCCTATATGAAAAGACCAATGCTATTAAAGACTTGCAATGATTGGGGGCCCTGTTGGAGCTTTTGCATTGGGGTCCAAGTTTGGCCACTGGCCAAAGCCTTCTTTGACTTGTTAGAGTAAGGAAGTCCCTTCAGGCTTGTCAAAATCTCATAGGGTGTGGTAGTTCACATGAGAATTTACTGAAACAAAGAACTTCTGGGGGGGTGACTAAGCTGGGTGGAGGCAAGGAATGTCTGTACTGGTTATGCAGTTATGTACTCTGCAATTTGTTACTATTTTAGAAATTCCTACATTTATGCATGAAATGTCTGTATTCATGAAGTTATAAATAAAAAATTCCCACTATTAGTTGGAGACTTGTGGAAATCGCAGGCCTGTTCGCTCCTGTTGGTCATACTAGTGCTGATAGAACCCTTGAAACCTCTGAGTACAGAAAAAGCTACTCTTACAACATCATCTCCTTAGCACCTATGTCTGGTTTCCAGATTTCTTTCTAACACAGAATCATCATCACCATCGCTGATTCAACTGACATTTGCCTAAGTGTTGGAAATGGCCTGCGCTCCTGTCCCCCCTCCCCAGATGTCTGATTCTCACTTTGAGGGGGCTAGTACCATTGGACTACTCAGAGGGCAACTGCCATTGCCAGTGACCTTACTACCATGTTTTCAGTATCACAAAAAAAGATGCAATATTAAATATTATGTTGGCCGAGGAGGTGGACTGAGTACAACAAAGACTCCAGCTAATGGGGTCTTTGTCAGAGACTACATCATCTTGCTATGATTGAGATGAATTGTATGACAGATAGTCCATTACTCACCCCACTTCCTCACTAGTAATATCCTTGCTGCAGGCAAAGAGGGTGAAGTGTGACCTGCATATCGTACTACTACTGCCAGTATTGTAGCTGCCAGCGGTGTTGCTGGTGTTTCTGCTGCTAGCAGCTCTTACATTTTTGACCATGATATATATTTTTTTCTATCATGCTATCACATCCATTGCCTTGACAAGTTTTGGTTTGACATATATTTTTAACACAACATTTAATTTGTGTTCATAACTTTGTTCTCACATTTAGTCATCGTGTTCTGTGGATAAAGAGCATGTGCTCTGCTCTCCCTCTGTAGTAACACTGCAGCCACGGAATGGAGTGTGAGGTTTCTTTCTTTCTTTCTTTCTTTCTTTCTCTTTCTTTCTTTTTTTCTTGTTCTTTTCAAGTCTTTGTGGGGCCATCATACTATATAGAGGATTATACATGGCGTCATCATACTATATAGGGGATTACACATAAGCCATCATACTGTTTGGGGGATTATACTTAGAGCCATTATACTATATGGGGGTTTATATTTGCGGCCATCATATTGTATGGGGGATTATATGTTGGGCTATCACACTGTATGAGACATTATATGTGGAAACATCATACTGTATGGGGGATTATATGTGGGGATAGCATACTATATGGGGGAGTATATGTGAGGCCATCATACTGTATGGTGGTTTATATGTGGGGCCATCATACTGTATGGGGGTTATATGTGGGGCCATCATACTGTATGGGGGTTATATGTGGGGCCATCATACTGTATGGGGGATTATATGTGGGGCCATCATACTATATGTGGTATTATATGAAAGGCCATCATGCAACATGGGCCATTATATGTGGGGCCATCATACTATATGTGTCATTATATATGGGGCCTTTATACTACTTGGACCATTATATGTGGAGCCATCATACTATATGTGGTATTATACATTGGGTCATCATGCTATATGGGCCATTATATGTTGAGCCATCATATGTGGGGCCATCATACTATATGGGCCATTACATGTGGGGCTATCATACTGTATGGGGTATCATATGTGGAACCATCAAGTGAGAGGCCATCATACTATATGGGCCATCATATGTGAGGCCATCATACCATATGGGCCATTACATGTGCAGGACTATATGTGATGCCATAAGTGCAGGACTACATGTGATACCATTATACATTATGTGCAGGACTATACGTGATGCCATGATATGTGCAGGACTATATGTGATGCCATGATATGTGCAGGACTACATGTGATGCCATTATATGTGCAGAACTATATGTGATGCCATGATATGTGCATGACTATATGTGAGGCCATGATATGTTGTAACAGAACCAGAATGTATACTTGAAAAAGAAGAGACTTTTTACACTAAATAGTGAAAAAGAAACCCAAAGCCAAAGGCAAAAGTAACCACTCCATAATTATACTATGCAAAAAGAAAGAGGAGTATATAGGTTTAAAAGTAGTAAAGCTTTATTTGATTTACAAAAAATCCATTAATAATACATAAATAAATGCATAAATAAATCCAAAAAATACAAAAAATTCATAGATATAGTTTATCAGAATGGTTATAAAAGAGCAGGCATCCCCAGGTGCGCAGAGCCCCATGCATCAACATATATGAGGGCAGTGGGCTGCTGATAATGTATACCTAAAGTGCCAAAAAGTGCATATATTGTAGGGCAGCAGCGCTTACCAGTCAAATGAGGGGCGCCCGAACACCGGACTGGAACTGTGAGGAAAGAAGAGGCCATGATATCTGTAGGACTATATGTGATGCCATGATAAGATGTGGACTACATGTGATGCCATTATACAGTATGTGCAGAACTATATGTGATGCCATGATATGTGCAGGACTACATGTGAGGCCATGATATGTGTAGGACTATATGTGATGCCATTATATGTGCAGGACTACATGTGATGCCATTATATGTGCAGGACTACATGTTAGGCCATGATATGTGTAGGACTATATGTGATGCCATGATATGTGCAGGACTAAATGTGATGCCATTATATGTGCAGGACTAAATGTGATGCCATTATACAGTATGTGCACAACTATATGTGATGCCATGATATGTGCAGGACTACATGTTAGGCCATGATATGTGTAGGACTATATGTGATGCCATGATATGTGCAGGACTAAATGTGATGCCATTATATGTGCAGGACTAAATGTGATGCCATTATACAGTATATTCACAACTATATGTGATGCCATGATATGTGCAGGACTACATGTGGGGCCATGATATGTGTTGGACTATATGTGATGCCATGATTTGTGCAGGACTACATGTGATGCCATCAGTGTCGGACTGGGGTGCCTAGGGCCCACCAATGGAACTGACTCCAGGGGCCCACTCTAAATTTTAATGCTCAGGCTAGGTACACCTTTGTTTTGTAGTATTTGTTAGGAGGCTCAGTAGTAAGTTTCATTATATTCATTAGAAGAACAGGTACAACATGCTGCACATTTTTTTTTCGCTAAAAAGATAGACAATAACGGAAACAACAAAGACCTGATCACTGTATTTAAAGGGAACCTGTCACCCCCCACGGCGTTTTTAAGTAAAAGAGCCACCTTCAGCAGCACCAAGGCTGCATTCTGTGAAGGTGGCGCTTATGTCTAGTATCCCTAGGAATGCTGAAATAATCACTTTTATAAATTTCGTGCCATACCTGTATTGAGTCCTGGAGGTATGTCTTCTACCCCAGTGTCAACCGCCTCTGAGACGTCAATCATCTCCCTCTTGTGTCTGTGCGCCGCCTCCTGTGTTCAAAATACATGCCCAGCGCCTGCACTCTGCCAACATTTCTCGGGCATGCACCATGCGCGCTGCCCGTGAACTTAGGCGAGTAATGTTGGCAGAGCGCAGGCGCAGGGCATGTATTTTGAACACAGGAGGCGGCGCACAGACACAAGAGGGAGATAATTGACATTTAGGAGGCGGTTGACACCGGGGAGAAGACATACCTCCAGGACTCAATTCAGGTATGGTTATTCTCACCTTCCGAAGGCCGCCGATCTCCTCCCTGCACGTTCTGTTCCCAAGGATGCTTTGCGCGAAGGACCTTTGTGACGTAACGGTCACATGACCGCAACGTCATCCCAGGTGATTTGCACAATGCATCCCTGGGAAAGGAAGCCGCCACGTGCACCGCTGAGAGGTGGGAGGACTCCGGGGGGCCATCAGAAGATACGTATATATATTTTTTACATGAATATGGTTCCCAAGGGCCTGAAGGTTAGTCTCCTCTCCTCCACCCTGTGTACCATCCGCAAATGAAGCGCTCAATTTACGCATGGTGGGCATAGCCACATGCGTAAAGTGAGCGTTTCAATGCACTCCTATGGTGGCAGAATCGCAACGATTCCGTAGAAATAATGAACATGCTATTGATTTTACCGCTATGCGATTCCAAAGTGAGAAAATCCGCAGCATGGGTACAACAACTGCGGAATCCCATAGGATTGCATGGGAATGTGTTTTTAAGTGTTTACGCTATTGCAAAAACGTATAAAGACTGCAACGTGGGCACACAGCCTAAAACTCAGTTCCTTTTGACCTTTTTTTTTTAATACCCCGGAGATTATGAAGTAATTTTTAAAATGGAACAACCCTTTTAATTACCGTATATACTCGAGTATAAGCCGACCCAAGTATAAGCCGACCCCCCTAATTTTGCCACAAAAAACTGGGAAAACTTATTGACTCGAGTTTAAGCCTAGGGTGGAAAATGCAGCAGCTACCG
This sequence comes from Ranitomeya imitator, assembly GCF_032444005.1. NCBI lineage: Eukaryota > Metazoa > Chordata > Amphibia > Anura > Dendrobatidae > Ranitomeya > Ranitomeya imitator. The sequence continues at coordinate 421,331,989 of NC_091286.1, read as the reverse complement.
GTGAATTTCAAAAATAAAAATAGATGCTCCATACCGTTCATTATGGCCCCACAGCTGTGCCATATAGTGCTCTGCACCGTTCATTATTGCCCCATAGCTGTGCCATATAGTGCTCTGCACCGTTCATTCTTGCCCCATAGCTGTGCCATATAGGGCACTGCACCATTCATTATTGCCCCATAGCTGTGCCATATAGTGCTCTGCACCGTTCATTATTGCCCCATAGCTTTGCCATATAGTGCTCTGCACCATTCATTATTTCCCCATAGCTGTGCCATATAGTGCTCTGCACCGTTTATTATTGCCCCATAGCTGTGCCATATAGTGCTCTGCACCATTCATTATTGCCCCATAGCTGTGCCATATAGTGCTCTGCACCGTTCATTATTGCCCCATAGCTGTGCCATATAGTGCTCTGCACCGTTCATTATTGCCCCATAGCTGTGCCATATAGTGCTCTGCACTGTTCATTATTGCCCCATAGCTGTGCCATATAGTGCTGTGCACCATTCATTCTTGCCCCATAGATGTGCCATATAGTGCTCTGCACCGTTCATTATTGCCCCATAGCTGTGCCATATAGTGCTCTGCACCGTTCATTATTGCCCCATAGCTGTGCCATATAGTGCTCTGCACCATTCATTATTGCCCCATAGCTGTGCCATATAGTGCTCTGCACTGTTCATTATTGCCCCATAGCTGTGCCATATAGTGCTCTGCACCGTTTATTATTGCCCCATAGCTGTGCCATATAGTGCTCTGCACCGTTTATTATTGCCCCATAGATGCTCCTTATAAAGCTGTGCCATTGCTGCTGCTGCTGCAATAATAAAAAAAAAATGCCATACTCACCTCTCTTGCTTGCAGCTCCTCAGCGTCCCGTCCCGGCGTCTCTCCGCACTGACTGATCAGGCAGAGGGCGGCGCGCACACTATATGCATCATCGCGCCCTCTGACCTGCACAGCCAGTGCGGAGAGACGCCGGGAAGATGGAGCGGCGCCCTGCGTGTGGAACGCGGACAGGTGAATATGTAATACTTACCTGCTCTCGGCGTCCGGCTCCTTCTCCCGGACAGCTGGTCTTCGGTGCGTACAATGGGCGTGCGCTAGCTATGTGCCATCATTGAGTGACGGACCCAAGACGCGGGCTGTAGCGTTTCTGGGTCCGTCACTAGTAGCGCACTGCTAGTGCAGATGGAGCTAGCAGATGCTCCATCTGCGCTAGTGCAGTGCCAAAGTCGGCACTTGCGTTATGCAGTCCGTTTAACGGATTTGTTGAACGGACTGCACAACGCAAGTGTGAACCTAGCCTTAGGGTATGTGCACATGTTGCGGATTGGCCTGTGGAATTTTCCGCACAGAATCTGCATCTCTTGGCAGAAAATGCAGGCCAAAATGCTTGCAAATTTCATGCGGAATTGATGCGGATTTGTTGCGGATTGTCATGCGTTTTTTGATGTGCAGATTTGCCTTACTCAGTGTATAGTCAAGGGGTGCAGAAACGTTGCGTTTCTGCACAAAGAATTGACATGCTGCGGAAAAAAACCCGCAGCGATTCCGCACGTTTTTTCCACAGCATGTGTACAGCGTTTTTGTATTTCCCATTGATTAACAATGTGTCAGGCCATGTGTACACGCTGCGGATTCCGTTGCGGAATTTTCCGCTGTGGTTTTGATTAAGTCCACAGTGCATAAAGTACTGCGGATTTATCGCGTTTTTTTGTGCGGTTTCCATTGCGGTTTTAGACACCTGCGGATTTTTAACATGGAGCAGGTGCCAAACTGCTGCGGACTCCGCACAAAGAATTGACATGCTGCGGAAAATAAAACGCAGCGTTTCCGCACATTTTTTTCCACAGCATGTGCACAGCGGTTTTTGTTTTCCATAGGTTAACATTGTACAGTACACCGCATGGAAAACTGCTGCAAAAACCGCAACGTGTGCACATACCCTCAATGTGTGCACAACGCACTGCAGATTTGAGGCAATTCTGCGCATCCAAAAATGCTGCGGAAACGCATCAAAATCAGCAATGTGTGCAGAGAGCCTTATACACACACAGAAATAATATAGATGGATCTCGGGCAGCAAGCGCTCTGAAGAAGATGGGGATCTCCTGTCACCATCACAGAACAGCAGTGGGGGGAGACATTGTGATATCAGCAACTAGAAAGCAAAAAGGGTAGAGGGGCAGGGAGAGCGCAGATGTATGGGGCAAACAGGAAAAACAGCTTTTGTTGGGGTGGAGGACAGAACAAGGTCAGGATAGAGACATAAACAGGAAGCTCCAGTACTCACTTCAGGTCAGCACTGTGTTCCTCTGGAGCTCCCCTCCCCCTCCTGACTGTGCCGACAGCAGAGCTTAGAGCTTGTCTGACAGGCTGCACGCTGCAGCAGTATGGGAGAGAGAGGCCATCTTCTATTCACTTTCTTCAGCAGTGGCTGCACAGCTCCCCTGGCCCCCCACGCTCCAGCAGCCTGACCCGACCCGTGCTGGTGGGCGGGGCTTACTGCTGTGAGCTGCTCCAGCAGCATCTTAGCTCCTGCCTGGAGCTCAGCGGGGAGGGGCGGGGCTTAACTCATGCCTGCAGGGCAGGGATACTGAGAAGAGAGAGACTGTCGGTTTCCTGGTGGGCCAGTCTGAGCCTGGATGCCATTATATGTGCAGGACTACATGTGATGCCATTATACAGTATGTGCACAACTATATGTGATGTTATGATATGTGCAGGACTACATGTGCGGCCATGATATGTGTTGAACTGTACGTGATGCCATGATTTGTGCAGGACTACATGTGATGCCATTATATGTGCAGGACTACATGTGCGGCCATGATATGTGTCGGACTATATGTGATGCCATGATTTGTGCAGGACTACATGTGATGCCATTATATGTGCAGGACTACATGTGATGCCATTATACAGTATGTGCACAACTATATGTGATGTCATGATATGTGCAGGACTATATGAGGGGCCATGATTTGTGTATGACTATGCAGTACAGACCAAAAGTTTGGACACACCTTCTCATTTAAAGATTTTTTCTGTATTTTCATGACTATGAAAATTGTAAATTCACACTGAAGGCATCAAAACTATGAATTAACACATGTGGAGTTACAGTGGTGTTCAAAAGTCCTGCATAGGCATAGGATAAATTGATTGATTGATTTTTCAAGTTTTAAACGTTTTCTGTCGAATATCTTCGATGCTAATATGACATATTATAAAAGGTTTTGTTCAGAATACAATTTTGCATTCTCTCCCTGTAATATTTTTAGCTTTTGAAGCCGTTTTGCCTGAAATTATTGCAACAATATGGGAATTGAAACCAGAACTAAATATTGTACAGCTTCAGATCCAAAATTAGCCAATCACAGATGAGGTTCTTGTGACCATCACAACCGGGATATGGCAGCCAATCACATTGCATCACATCTGCTGCTTTGTTTGTTTGTTTTATCTGTTGGTCTATCTAGTGAATCATACTGTAGAGTTTTATGATGGGAGCCTTCAGATTTTTGCCAGCGGAGGATCGTGTGCGAGTTGTGGTGCTACATGAAGAGGGTTATACTGGCCCCCAGATCGCAAGGAAGGTCGGCTGTAATCAGAGAACAGTTGCAAGAATTTTGCAGAAACATAAGCAGCTTGGAATTACCCAGGACAGGCCCAGATCTGGTCGGCCCAGAAAGTCAACTAAAAGGGAGGATAGAGTACTGATAGGAACATCCCTTGCCAATCGAAAGCTCACCTCTCCTTAGCTTCTGCGAGAATGGCAAGAAAAGTGCAATATTGAGGTAGCAACATCAACTGTTAGGAAGAGATGTTTGGAAGCAGGATTGAGAGGGTGCAAGGCACGAAAGAAGCCATTGATGACAGCCATACAAAGACAAAGGCGAAAACTGTGGGCATTGAAATATTTAAAATGGAGGAAGGAGGAGTGGGAAAAAGTGCTATTTAGTGATGAAAGCACTTTTTGCATTTTAGGAAATGATGGCAAGTCTTATGTGAGAAGGTTCCCACATGAAGAGTACAAGCCAGAGTGTTTGAGCTTCTCTGTGAAACATCCTATGAAAGTAATGGTCTGGGGCTGTATGGCAGCCAATGGTGTTGGAAGGCTTCATATTGTGGAGGGTATGGTTAATGCAAAAAAATACATAGACATCCTTAATAAGAAAATGCTGCCTTCTGCTCAACACTCTGAATTAAATAAAAAATAATAAATCTTAAAAAGTTAAATTTAAGTCTGTGTGAACTTGCATTGGAAGTTAATGAACTTAGAAACCTGTTCACCATTCTACACACTGTATTGGTGTAGGTATGGTTATGCTGTAAAAAAATGTATCAAAAATGCGCATACCATAACAATTTATACATTTGGGACATTCAAAAATGAGTATGGCATACAATGAGGGATTACAAAAACATATATGTTCCACCAGTTTCACTGTAGAGATGCAGAAGTATGAAACATATAGTTTTCTTCACGCCTATGCAGGACTTTTGAACACCATTTGTATATACTTAACAAAAAAGTGTGAAACAACTGAAAATATGTCTTATATTCTAGGTTCTTCAAAGTAGCCACCTTTTGCTTTGATGACTGCTTTGCACACTCTTGGCATTCTCTTGATGAACTTCAAGAGGTAGTCACCGGGAATGGTCTTCCTACAATGTTGAAAAAGTTCCCAGTGATGCTTAGCACTTGTTGGCCCTTTTGCCTTCACTTTGTGGTCCAGCTCACCCCATACCATCTCGATTGGTTTCAAGTCTGGAAACTGTGGAGGCCATGTCATCTGGCGTTGCACCCCATCACTCTCCTTCTTGGTCAAATAGCCCTCATACAGCCTGGATGTGTGTTTTGGGTCATTGTCCTGTTGAAAAATAAATGATGGTCCAACTAAACCTAAACCAGATGGAATATCATGCCTGCAAGATGCTGTGGTAGCGATGCTGGCTCATTATGCCTTCAATTAAATAAATCCCCAACAGTGTCACCAGCAAAGCACCCCCACACATTACACCTCCTCCTCCATGCTGCACGGTGGGAGCCAGGCATGTAGAGTCCATCCGTTCACCTTTTCTGCGTCACACAAAGAACCAAAAATCTCAAATTTTGACTCATCAGACCAAAGCACAGATTTCTACTGGTCTAATGCCTGTCCTTAGCAGTGGTTTCCTAGCAGCTATTTTACCATGAAGGCCTGCTGCACAAAGTCTCCTCTTAACAGTTGTTATAGAGATGTGTCTGCTGCTAGAACTCTGTGTGGCATTGACCTGGTATCTAATCTGAGCTGCTGTTAACCTGCGATTTCTGAGGCTGGTGACTTGGATAAACTTATACTCAGAAGCAGAGGTGACTCTTGGTCTTCCTTTCCTGGTGCGGTCCTCATGTGAGCCAGTTTCTTTGTAGCGCTTGATGGTTTTTGCAACTGCACTTGGGGACACTTTCAAAGTTTTCCCAATTTTTTGGACTGACTAACCTTCATTTCTTAAAGTAATGATGGCCACTCGTTTTTCTTTACTTAGCTGCTTTTTTCTTGCCATAATACAAATTCTAACAGTCTATTTAGTAGGACTATCAGCTGTGTATCCACCAAACTTCTGCTTAACACAACTGATGGTCCCAACCCACTTATAAGGCAAGAAATCCCACTTATTAAACCTGACAGGGCACACCTGTGAAGTGAAAATCATTTCCAGAGACTACCTCTTGAAGCTCATCAAGAGAATGCCAAGACTGTGCGAAGCAGTCATCAAAGCAAAAGGTGGCCACCTCGAAGAACCTAGAATATAAGACATATTTTCAGTTTTTTCACATGTATATAATTCCACATGTGTTTCACATGTATATAATTCCACATGTGTTAATTCATAGTTTTGATGCCTTCGGTATGAATTTACAATTTTCATAGTCATGAAAATACAGACAATTCTTTAAATGAGAAGGTGTGTCCAAACTTTTGGTCTGTACTGTATGTGATGCCATGAAATGTGCAGGACTACATGTGATGCCATTATATGTGCAGGACTATATGTGATGCCATTATATCTGCAGGACTATATGTGCGGCCATCATATTATGTGCAGGACTATAAGAGGGGCCATTATATTATGTGCAGGGCTATATGTGGAGCCATCATATTATCTGCAGGACTATATGTGGGCCATCATATTAGGTCATCAGTGTTAAAGTAGTGTATAACCCCTTTAAATATTCATGTTTCTCTCCTCTGATACAGAACTGCCTTGTGGTATAATAATGGACGGTGTTTAGTTAACATCCTTTTTGATCAAAGCTTGGCGTTATTAATGTGGTCTCCCTCGGCTGTGCGTCCACTGTTTGGGCTCAGTCCGTCTCAGCCCTTATCGACGTGCATGTCACTTGAAAAATGGTAACGTTTTAATATTAGAGTTAGGACTGTCCCAATTACTGTCGCTGTAACAAGGTGGGATGGCCTTTGCCTTTTTTTTTTGATCAAAAAACATATTAATTAAATATGGTACATTATTTTCATTCACTATGCTATTTATTTATTTACTGCAGGGTATTTGATCATTATGTTTCTGTCTTTGTTTTTTTTCTGTTCATTGGCCAGTGTGAACATACGCTTAGACGCTGCATACACTTGGCTGTGTGTCCACTAATTGGGCTCAATCTGTCTCAGCCATTATCAACATGCATGTCACTTGACAAACGGTAAGATTTTCATATTAGAGTTAGGACTTTCCCAGTTATGGCTGCCTTGACGAGCCACGATGGCTTTCATATTTTTTTTTAATCAAAAAACATGTTAACTACGGTAAATACCGTATATTATTTTCATGCACTGTGCTATTTATTTAGTGCAGGGTATGTGATCATTATGTTTCTGTCTTTGTTTTTTTCTGTTCAGTGGCTAGTGTGAACATGGGCTTACACGGTATATGTGCACCAATTTATGTGCCAGATCATGCCTCGGGGTTTTTTCTGTTAGTATTCAGCAAGCTGCACTGCTAACTAACAATGTGCACTCAGTGGAAAACCCCTTTAGCGAAGTGGAAGGATGTGCTGAATGTATAAATTATAATTATTATACTACGCACTGACCTTAGGTCCTTCAGCAACTAGGGACATACATAGAAGTCCTAATTCTGGTTTCCCCTTCCAAAACCAAAAATTGTCAGCTGGGTTACGGGGCATAGCTGCAGCCACACAATGCAGTATCTCCCAACTTTTAAAGACAAAGAGGGACATACTGTCACGCACGCGCCGAGACTGGTTGGCGCGGGCATACGGGGGTGTGGCCCCACTGAACCACAGACCAAACTTCCCTGGAAGGGGCGTAACTAAGTAGCTTCCTAGGTGTTCGCTGGAGCCTCTGATGGTGAGGTCAGACTTGTGCAATAGGAAGCTACCAGGTGCCACTCCAGGGTGATGTCTGGCTGTGGCTGCTGATCCCACTAAGGAACGGAGCTGGCACGGCTGGCACTCTGGCTGACAGGCGGGCACGGCTGGGACACAGGCAGGCAGACTGGTACAACAGAGACACTGGCGGGCAGGCGGACACGGCTGGCTCTCTGGTAGGCAGGCGGGTACGGCTGGAACATAGGAAGAACCGGTAGGGACCGGTCTGCAGGCAGGTATGTGAAACAGGTAGGAACCTGTTCAGACAAGAGGACTAAGTAACAAGTAGAGAAAGACCGCAAGAGCGGATGCAGAGCGAAAGCACAAGAGCTAGAACCAAGAACAGAAACGCAGGAGGCTGAGTACGAGTAGAAGGTGGAGCAAAGAGAAGAGAAGGAGAAGGCAGAGCCAAGGACGGAGCCACAAGAGGCGGAGCCAAGAGCGGAGATGCTGGAGGCGGAGCCAAGAGCGGAGACGCTGGAGGCGGAGCCAAGAGCGGAGACGCTGGAGGCGGAGCCAAGAGCGGAGACGCTGGAGGCGGAGCCAAGAGCGGAGACGCTGGAGGCGGAGCCAAGTGCAGAAACACCGGAGCCAGATAGAACCGCAAAGAGCGGAGCCAGATAGAACCGCAAAGAGCGGAGCCACAGAGCAAAGCCAGAGAGTGCGAAGCAAGGTCTGAGTGCAAAGCTGAGAGCAAAGCCACAGAGTGTAAAGCAAGGTCAGAGTGCAGAGCAAAGTTACAGAGAGCAGAGCTGAGGGAAAAGCTGAGAGACACAGAAGCACAGGTTGTGGTAGAACTGAGCAAAGAGAAGCGGAGCCACAGACAGTGGCGAACAGAGCAGAAAAGGCAAACCAAGACAGATATAAACAGACAGTGGAATAGGACTAGACTAAGACAGAGTCAGGAACGAGACAAGACAAAGAGACAGACACAAGCCAGGGTATGATGCCCCTCTGGGTGGCAGACATAGGCCAGGGTACGAAGCCCCACTGGGTGGCTAGACAAGACAGAGACCAGGGTACTAAGCCCCACTGGGTGGCTACACAGGACACAGACCAGGGTACAATGCCCCCTTGGGTGGCAGACAAGAGAGAGTAACCGAGACAGGACCTGGCACCTCAGCAGCTAAGAACTGACTGAGGGAATAAGTTGCACAGGCCCAGACCACAGGGTGGAGCTGCACTATATACAGGAGGCCTCTTGGTAATTGGTCAGGAACTGATTAGACAGATGCACCTGATTCCTATAAGAACCAGAGAGTTCAGGCGCCGGCCCCCTATACACATAGCCATGAAGCATGCACAGAGCAGAGACACAGAACATGGAGCTGGCATGAAACAGAAACCACATCATGGCCTGGAGCAGTGGGTAAGATAGTGTGAGAGATGTGAGGCCATGCCGTGATGCCAGCAGAGTTGTTACACATATATTGTCATTTTTCACCTACTGAACTCCCTTAGTGTTCTCACCCAGAAAATGTAAAGAAAAGGTTGCATAAAAAAGATACACTCCTATTTAAAAACGTTGATTTGCATGTTGGCTGTTTTGGTTTGGGTGCCAGGGTTGATTTTCAGTCACCTGTCACCAGAGGCGTAGCTAGGATGTTGGTTCAGGGGGGGTGAAGCTTCTGATTGGGCCCCTAACCAGGTAACCTTGATTACAACTTGGTGAAGCACCCTAATAGTGGAGGAAAACCTCAGCAGATGACCGCGCTATTACTGAAGATAATCTCTAAACAAAGACCAACATGGATATTACTGCCATATGGTCAGTGGTACTGTAAATACCAGCCCTACAGAACTTAAATCACAGCACAGTTACAGATAATGTCTTACCGCTGACGTCCTTTATGATGGAGTCGTCACTTTTCCCATCTTTTCCATCTGGCCCAGACCGACATGACAACTTGCAGCAACGACTCGGCTGCAGAGAATACAACAAAGACACATTTCACAATTCATATTCTGGCCCCATCACCATCTATTCCCAACCTGCACAAACTCCTCATCCAGCTGATACCCCAAATACTGAGCTGCTGCTGCCGCATGTGTCCCTATTGCTGCACCTGATACCCCAATACTGAGCCACTGCTGCCGTATGTGTCCCTATTAATACACCTGATACCCCAAATACTGAGCTGCTGCTGCCGCATGTGTCCCTATTACTGCACCTGATACCCCAATACTGACCCGCTGCTGCCGTATGTGTCCGTATTACTGCACCTGATACCCCAATACTGAGCCACTGCTGCCGTATGTGTCCCTATTACTGCCCCTGATACCCCAATACTGACCCGCTGCTGCCGTAGGTGTCCTTGTTGCTGCCCCTAATACCCCAATACTAAGCTGCTGCTAACGTATGTGTCCCTATTACTGCACCTGATACCCCGATACTAAGCCGGGGCTGCCGTATGTGACCCTATTACTGCCCCTGAAACCGCAATGCTGAACCGCTGATACAATATGTGTCCCTATTACTGCCCCTGATACCCCAATTCTGAGCCGCTGCTACCGTATGTGTCCCTATTACTGCACCGATACACCAATGCTGAGCCACTACTGTCGTATGTGACCCTATTACTGCACCTACTGTGCGGTTCTCTGTGCCCTCTAAATTCTAAAGCAACCCTCTATAATATAGCAATGCAGGGTGCAAGTGCCCTAGAAAATAGTGCCCACATTTTGCCCCCTAGAAAGTAATATTGCCATGTGTGCTCCTTTGATAGTCACAGTAACCTGAGTTCCCCTCTAACAATAAGTGCCCACTTTACATTTAATAATGTCCCGAGTCTACCCCTGTACAGCTCCCCTATACACAGTATGATGTTCTCTTATACACAGTATACTGACCCCTTAGTAGCCTCCAAACTGTTTGATGGCTCCAACACTGTAATCCCAACACTGTATTATGCCCTCTAGATAGCCTCCATATAGTATAATGCACCAGATAGTCCTTAATACTATAATGCACCAGATGGTCCTCAATTAGTATAATGTACCAGATAGTCCTCAATATAGTATAATGCACTCCCCATAGGCCTATTCTATATTGTATAATGCACTCTCCATAGGCAGACTCTGTAGTATAAGGCAGCACCCCATAGGCATACCCTGTAGTATAAGGCAGAACCCATAGCGAGACCCTGTAGTATTAGGCAGACCCCCCATAGGCAGACCCTGTAGTATAAGAGGGCACACCCCCCATAGGCAGATTCTGCAGTATAAGGCAGACCCCCCCATAGGCAGACCCTGTAGAATTAGGCAATCCCCCCCATAGGCAGACCCTGTAGTATAAGATAGCACAATCCTCATAGGCAGATTCTGTAGTGTAAGGCAGTAACCCTTAAAAAATAAATACTCACCTCTCTTCTTCCTGGCTCCTGCGCTGCTCTGAGCTTCCGCTTGTCTTCTGAAAGCGGGCGCCGGGCAGTGACTCATCACGCCCTCTGTCAGCATCACTGACGTCAGATGCTGACAGGGGGATGATGGGGGAAGGAGCACAGCGCAGCGCTCCTTCCCTCATCATTGCGGTCAGCTGTAGCGGCTAAATGCCGGTAAAGTTGACCCTGCGATGATGGGCGGGGGGCCCACTGCTGGTCCCCCGCCTGCTCAGGGGCCCCATAGCAGCCAGCAGCAGAGCAGGGAGATCGATTCTTCCTGCTCTGCCATAGAAGGTAACTGTATCAGCGCGCACAACGCGCCGATACAGTTACAGTAGCGTAGCTCCGGGTGGGCCCCCTCTGAGCAACGGGCCCGGGGCGCCCGCACCCTCTGTTCCCCTGGTAGCTACGCTACTGCCTGTCACTATATTGGCATCAGTATTTATTTGCTGAAATACTATGGCTGGACCACAGAATTAGCACAAATGATTTATATGCTGAAATGTGGAAAGGTGGCTGAACTATACAATTAGCACAAAGGAATGAAATGCTGAAATGTGGACCGGTGGCGGACCACACAATTAGCACAAAGGATTTATATGCTGAAGTGGCGATTGATCGCTGTACCACTGAATCAGTAGCACTATGGATTTATATGCTGAAGTGGTGACTGCTCGCTGAACCATGGAATCAGCAGCACTATGGATTTATTTGCTCATGTGGTGACTGGTCACTGTACCAAAAAATCAGCAGCACTATGGATTTATTTACTGATGTGGTGACTGGTCACTTTACCACATAATCAGCAGCACTATGGATTTATATGCTGAAGTGGCAATTGATCACTGAACCACAGAATCAGCAGCACTATGGAATTACATGTTGAAGTGGTGATTGATCACTGTACCACAAAAGCAGCAGCATTATGGATATATATGCTGAAGTGGCAACTTGTGGCTGCACCACAGAGTCAGCAGCACTAAGGATTTATATGCTGAAGTGGCGATTGGTCGCTGTACCACAGAATCAGCAGCACTATGGATTTATATGCTGAAGTGGCGATTGGTCGCTGTACCACAGAATCAGCAGCACTATGGATTTGTATGCTGAAGTGGCGACTGGTCGCTGTACCATAGAATCAGCAGCACTATGGATTTATATAATGAAGTGGTAACTTAGGGCTGCACTACAGAACTAGCATCACTATGGATTTATATGCTGAAGTGGTGCAGGTCACTGTACCACAGAATTATCACTCCAGATTTATATGCTGAAAGGTCGATTTGACACAAGATCCTATCTATCTAATCTAGCTGAGAATAAACTGCCTAGCTAACTATCTGACTAAAGCAGTAGCCTCACTACACTGTCACACTCAGAAAATGGCGCCAAAACCACATGTCTGCTTTTTATATGGAGACGGACATAAGACTTCGGCAGCCAATGACACAAGCCCTTGTGTCTGGAGGTTGAGGATTGTTTCTGCCCCCTGATTGGCTCCTGGAGTCTCCACACATTAAGTTAATGAAAACAAAACAGTCTGCCGCTCTTCTGACCTCCCCCTGCCCATCCTCTCATCAAACATGTCCCCCCACTCATCATACAGCATCACTATCCCAATCAAGGTCCTAACAATAACATTTGTGGAAACCCAATCTTTTACTGAGGTTTGGCCGAATTTTGCCGATTTTGAGAACACAAATCCAAATGTGCAAGTTTTGTGCCGAATTTGCGATTGGCGAACATTTTTCAAACAAGTTCGCTCGTCTCTAGTGGTGACCAAAAAAAATTATTTAATTTTATTTTTTTTTCTCTTTGTACAGCATTTACTGTATGATTTATTAATTTAAAATTTTGATATTTTGATGTAGAATTATATGTATACCACAATTCCACAGTGTTGCAGTATATAGTCAAAACTACAGCACCAAGATGTCAGTGATGGGAGCTTTCAACATTTCAACTTGCTCCTGGGTGCCACGGTATGCCATTCCAATTAAAACCTATGCGTGTGCACTGACAACTATTCAAGTGCCACTGTCAGAGATTGTAAGTGGCATTTCATCGGTTAACAGTGTCACTCACTGCTTTCAAACATAGGTGTTAGCTATCTAACACTGCAAGTAACTACCATGTGTAGAGGGAGCTCACCCTTCGCTGATGTATGCACATACAGTTAAAACCAGAAGTTTACATATACTACCGTATATAAAAAGACACATATACATGTTTTTCTCAATATCTGAAATTAAATCAGAATAAACCTTTCCCGTTTTAGGTAATTTAGGATTACCATAATGATTAATATTTGCCAAATGCGAGAATAATGAGAGAGAGATAATGTTTTAAGGCATTTTTATTACTTATTGCAAAGTCAAAAGTTTACATACACTAAGATTACTAAGCCTTTAAACAATTGTGGACTGCCTATATGATGGATGACAGGTGTTTGGATGTATTTTAATGCACACCTGAAACACACTGCTTCTTTGTGTAGCATCATTGAAAATTCTAAAGAAATCAGCCAAGATATCAGGAAGAGAATTGTGGACTAGCACAAGTCTTTCTCATCCTTGGGTACTATTTCAAGGTACCTGAAGGTTTCTCGTTCATCTGTACAAACAATTATACGCAAGTACAAACAAGATGGGCATGTCCAGCCATCATACTGCTCAGTAAGGAGATGGGTTCTGTGTCCCAGAGATAAATATGCTTTGGTCGAACATGGGCCTATCAACCAAAAAGCAAAAGACCTTGGGATGATAATGGTGGAAGCTGGTAAAATTGTGTCAAAATCCACAGTGAAACGAGTACTGTATCAATATGAGCTGAAAGGCCACTCTGCAAGGAAGAAGTCATTACTCCAAAAGAAACATTAAAATGACAGGTTAAAGTTTGTAAATGCACACAGGAACATAGACCTTAATTTTTGTAGACATGTCCTGTGGTCTGATGAAACTAAAATTTAACTTTTTGGGTATAATAACTAGTGACGAGTGAATATACTCGTTGCTCGGGTTTTCCTGAGCACGCTCGGGTGGTCTCCGAGTATTTGTGACTACTCGGAGATTTAGTTTTTGTTGACTCAACTGCATGATTTATGGCTGCTATTAAGCCTGAGTGCATGTGGGGGTTGACTGGTTGCTAGGGAATCCCCACATGTAATCAAATGTAATCAAGCTGTCTAGTAGCTGCAAATCATGCAGCTCCGGCAAGAAAAACTAAATCTCTGAGCAGTCACAAATACTCGGAGAACACCCAAGCGTGCTCGGGAAAACCCGAGCAACTAGTATACTCGCCTATCACTAATAATGACCATTGTTTTGCTTGGAGGAAAAAGGGAGATGCTTGGAAGCCTAAGAACACCATCCCAACTGTGAAACATTGGCTTATTATATATCACTTTATTTATTTTTGATTGATTAGTCTGATATCTCTATTTAGGAAATTTACTAATTTGTTGGTTGAATATTTGTGTGCACTTTGCATTTTTTATGGTAACCTGTGCCCCTGCAAATTTGGTGCCTAGCAGCTCTCTATTTATCTATACCTATTTTATGCAATATATTTAATAAAAATTTAATTTTATGAATTATAATTTGTGGTGGTGGTTCTTTTCTTTCAACATTCTTTTTATTAAAAAGAAAAATATAACAGCTCTAACAAAATGAAAGGAAAACATACATATCAAAAGGAATTGCATAGTATTAGTTTTAGTTTTTTGTTTTTTTTAAACAAAGTAAAACTACATAATTCCTCAACAAACAATGCATAAAGGGAACAATGCATAGAAAATCAGGAGGAATATTTAGTGAATCATTAAATCGAGCTAACCACATAGAAAGAGTTTGGGGATAGAGAAAAGAAGGGAGGGGGAAAGGAAGGAGTATGATAGAAAAAGAGGGGGGTGAAAGAGGATCCAATGAAGAGTAGTCCAGAGACGAGTAAAGGTACCGTCACACTAGACGATATCGCTAGCGATCTGTGACGTTGCAGCGTCCTGGCTAGCGATATCGTCCAGTGTGACACGCAGCAGCGATCAGGATCCTGCTGTGATGTCGCTGGTCGGGGAAGAAAGTCCAGAACTTTGTTTCGTCGCTGGATCTCCTGCTGACATCGCTGAATCGGCGTGTGTGACGCTGATTCAGCGATGTCTTCGCTGGTAACCAGGGTAAACATCGGGTTACTAAGCGCAGGGCCGCGCTTTGTAACCCGATGTTTACACTGGTTACCATCGTTAAAGTAAAAAAAACAACCGCTACATACTTACCTACCGCTGTCTGTCCCCGGCGCTGTGCTTCTCTGCTCTGGCTGTGAGCACAGCGGCCGGAAAGCAGAGCGGTGACGTCACCGCTCTGCTTTCCGGCTGCCCGGTGCTCACAGCCAGTACAGGAGGAGAGCAGAGAAGCACAGCGCCGGGGACAGACAGCGGTAGGTAAGTATGTAGCGTTTTTTTTTTTTACTTTAACGATGGTAACCAGGGTAAACATTGGGTTACTAAGCGCGGCCCTGCGCTTAGTAACCCGATGTTTACCCTGGTTACCGGCATCGTTGGTCGCTGGAGAGCGGTCTGTGTGACAGCTCTCCAGCGACCAAACAGCGACGATGCAGCGATCCGGATCGTTATCGGTATCGCTGCAGCGTCGCTTAGTGTGACGGTACCTTAAGTGTTGCACAAATATTACCATTAATCTACACCATTATCTGAAACCTCAAGAATAAATTCAGGACTAAATCTGAATTGAACCCAAGGTTCCCATATATTCCGGAAAAAATTTAGTGATTCTTGTGTATTGGCTACTAATTCTGCAGTATAATATAGTAAGTTGATTTTCTCAAGAACTTGTTTTTAGTGGGAGCTTGAGTAGATTTCCACAAAGTAGGAATTAAGAACTTACCAGCTGCTATTATATTGCTAGCCATTTTTGAGGCTAAAACGTTCTCTGGCCACCAAGGTAGATTAAGTAAAGTGGATTGGGGCTGCAGTACAGGAACCCGATCTAATACATTTGAACTTATCTCACCTACCAATTGCCAATATGACACAATTATTGGGCAGGTCCACCAAATGTGAAAATAAGTTCCTGGTTCTGCATTACATCTCCAGCACACCTCTGAAGTAGAAGGATGCCATTGATTCAATTAAGACAAAGTGCGATACCAGCGGGATATCACCTTATAAGAATTTTCTTGCATTTTTACACATTGGGAAGGACCATGGGATCTGTTATAAATTGAAGCAATTTGATCAGCTGTGAAATTAATATTAGGATCCCTCTCCCAAATCCCTTTGAATGTCTTTTGGCATCAGCCCTCTCCAAGACCAGAAAATTATAAATTTTAGATAAAACTTTCTTTGGAGGGTTTTGCTGTATACATAATTGTTCAAAATGTGTGATTGGACGAAGCAAGTAAAGCTGGCCCTTATATTTATAACAATAATCCTTTACTCTATTAAAATGAAGGAAAGAAATGTTGAGTTGTGGTTTGAAAGCCAGGAGCTCTAAAAGAGTCATCAAGGAACCACCTATGAGCACTTGGTCAATCGCTATTGGCAGATTAGACAATTCACAAGTAGCGTTGGCAGGATCTTTAGGCAATTTGGAAGGAATAGGGCCTGTGATATCTTATAATGTTAAAATTAGAGATAGAGGGGTAGTTGATTTGAGGAATTCTGTCCTCCATACTTTAAGGATAGCCGACGTAATCTCGTTTGTGATCAGTTGGGGTAATTTAATATAATCGTATAAAAAGACCATTGATCTCAGAGGGGCAGGGGCCAGGTGTTCCTCAAAAGATAACCATAATTTGCCTGGGGGGGTTTCTGATCCAATCTACTATTCTAGTGAGCATTGAAGCTCTATAATATTTAAAAATGTCCGGGGCACCCATTTCTCCTTTTGATTTCGGAAGAGTAAGTGTGTAATCAGTGATTCGGAGGCGTTTGTTGTCCCAAATCTAATATATAAAGCTGAATATGTGTGTGTATGTGTGTATGTGTGTATGTCCGGGATTGGCATCTGCACCGTCGCAGCTACAGCCACAAAATTTTGCACAGTCACACGTCTGGACCCCGAGAGTGTCATAGGCTAGGTTGCGAGGCAAAATTTTAACCCCGCGCGTTCCAATTCTCCAAAAAATTTTGCCCCTATCTACATAATGGGGGAAAAGTGAAAGGAAAAGTGTTGGAGGCAAATTGACAGCCAGGAGGAGATGGCATACATGTATATACTATATACAGGGGAGATGATAAACAGCTATATATTATATATAGGAGGAAATGACATACAGGTATATACTATATACAGGGGAGCTGACATACAGGTATATACTATATACAGGGGAGATGACTTACAGATATATCTAATATATAAAGCTGAATGTGTGTGTGTGTATGTATGTCCGGGATTGGCATCTGCACCGTCGCAGCTACAGCCACAAAAGTTTGCACATTCACACGGCTGGACCCTGAGAGCATCGTAGGCTAGGTTGTGAGGCAAAATTTTAACCCCGCGCGTTCCAATTCACCAAACAATTTTGCCCCTATCTACATAATGGGGAAAAAGGAAAAGGAAAAGTGTTGGAGGCAAATTGACAGCTGCCAGATGTGAACAAGGGGGACTTAAAGAGTGAGAGCAATGGCGCCAAAGAGTATATACCGTGCAGTTGCTAAGGTGGGGCCCCGACATGGGATACTCACCACACACGGGGATATGAACACACACACAAAATGCGCCACACACTACCAGGTGCTTGAACACATATCACCGGGCAGTACAGTGGCACAGTGGATAGCACAGCAGCCTTACAGCGCTGGAGTCCTGGGTTTAGGCCCCACTAAGGACAACATCTGCAAAGAGTTTGTATGTACTCTCCGTGTTTGCGTGGGTTTCTTCCGGGTACTCCGGTTTCCTCCCACATTCCAAAGACATACTGATAGCGAATTTAGATTGTGAGCCCCAACGGGGACAGCAACGATAATGTGTGCAACCTGTAAAGCGCTGTGGAATATGTTAGCACTATATAAAAATAAAGATTATTATTATTCTATCACCCTCAGCACACATTTCACCACACATACACCAACCTCGCCACATAAAAGTCGAAACACAAAAGTCGCCGTTCAAAACTCGCCGCACGCAAAACTCGCCACATGCAAAACTAGGCTCATGCAAAACTCGCCACACGTGCAAAACTCGCCTCATGGAAAACTCGCCACACGCAAAACTTGCACACGTGGAAAAATTGCCACATGCACAAAAGTTGCAAGACATGCCAAAGTTGCCTCACACAAAACTTGCACATACTCAAAACTCACCACACATAAAACTCGCCACGCGCGAAACTCGCCATGCGCAAAACTTGCTGCACACAACTTGCTACACTAACCTGTCACATGCAATTCGACACACAAAAAATTGCTTCACGCATGTCGCCACACAAAACTCATCTCACAAAAGTCGCTACATGTATATCGCCACACGCAACACAACACACACAACTTGACACATGAAACTCGCCCTAAAACACACACAAGTCTGGTATTATCCTTCAAAAATAAAAATCTGATTAATAAGCAGACAAACTACAAGAGCAACAACTGTACCATATGGGAAATACGGCAGCTGTCAGTCACATGACCTGTCTATTATGTGTATGTGTGAGCTAATATATACTGCCAGGGGGGAGGGCTTCCTGTTGGCTGGGGATTTATCAGGCTGCCAATTTAGCTTACAAATACTGAGGTAAAAATACTGAGCAAATAATGTGTGAACGAGGTCTAATTCAGGAGGAGATGACACACAGATATATACTATATACAGGAGGAGATGACACACAGGTATATACTATATACAGGGGAGATGAAACACAGTTATATACTATATACAGGAGCAGATGACACACAGGTATATACTCTATACAGGGGAGATGACATACAGTTATATACTATATACAGGGGAGATGACTTACAGATATATCTAATACATAAAGCTGAATGTGTGTGTGTATGTGTGTGTGTGTGTATGTCTGGGATTGGCATCTGCACCGTCGCAGCTACAGCCACAAAATTTTGCACATTCACACGGCTGGACCCTGAGAGCATCATAGGCTAGGTTGTGAGGCAAAATTTTAACCCCGCGCGTTCCAATTCACCAAACAATATTGCCCCTATCTACATAATGGGGAAAAAGTGAACGGAAAAGTATTGGAAGCAAATTGACAGCTGCCAGATGTGAACAAGGGGGACTTAAAGAGTGAGAGCAATGGCACCAAAGAGTATATACCGTGCAGTTGCTAAGTTGGGGCCCGACATGGGATACTCACCACACACGGGGATATGAACACACATACAAAATGCGCCACACACTGCCAGGTGCTTGAACACATATCACCGGGCAGTACGGTGGCGCAGTGGATAGCACAGCAGTCTTGCAGCGCTGGAGTCCTGGGTTTAGACCCCACTAAGGACAACATCTGCAAAGAGTTTGTATGTTCTCTCCGTGTTTGCGTGGGTTTCTTCCGGGTACTCCGGTTTCCTCCCACATTCCAAAGACATACTGATAGGGAATTTAGATTGTGAGCCCCAACGAGGACAGCAACGATAATGTGTGCAACCTGTACAGCGCTGCGGAATATGTTAGCACTATATAAAAATAAAGATTATTATTATTCTATCACCCTCAGCACACATTTCTCCACACATACACCAACCTCGCCACATAAAAGTCGAAACACAAAAGTCGCCGTTCAAAACTCGCCGCGCGAAAAACTCGCTACATGCAAAACTAGGCTCAGGCAAAACTCGCCACACGTGCAAAACTCGCCTCATGGAATACTCGCCAAATGCAAAACTTGCACACGCGGAAAAATTGCCACATGCACAAAAGTTGCAAGACATGCCAAAGTTGCCTCACACAAAACTTGCACATACTCAAAACGCACCACACATAAAACTCGCCACGCGCGAAACTCGCCATGCGCAAAACTTGCTGCACACAACTTGCTACACTAACCTGTCACATGCAACTCGACACACAAAAAATTGCTTCACGCATGTCGCCACACAAAACTCATCTCACAAAAGTCGCTACATGTATGTCGCCACATGCAACTCAACACACACAACTTGACACATGAAACTCGCCCTAAAACACACACAAGTCTGGTATTATCCTTCAAAAATAAAAATCTGATTAATAAGCAGACAAACTACAAGAGCAACAACTGTACCATATAGGAAATACGGCAGCTGTCAGTCACATGACCTGTCTATTATGTGTATGTGTGAGCTAATATATATTGCCAGGGGGGAGGGCTTCCTGTTGGCTGGGGATTTATCAGGCTGCCAATTTAGCTTACAAATACTGAGGTAAAAATACTGAGCAAATAATGTGTGAACGAGGTCTAATTCAGGAGGAGATGACACACGGGTATATACTATATACAGGGGAGATGACACACACATATATACTATATACAGGGGAGATGACACACAGGTATATACTATATACAGGAGCAGATGACACACAGGTATATACTCTATACAGGGGAGATGACACACACATATATACTATATACAGGGGAGATGACACACAGGTATATACTATATACAGAGGAGATGACACCCAGATATATACTATATACAGGAGAGATGACACACAGGTATATACTATAAACAGGAGCAGATGACACACAGGTATATACTATATACAGAAGGAGATGACACACAGGTATATACTATATATACTATATACAGGAGGAGATGACATATAGGTACATATTATATACAGGGGAGATGACACACAGGTATATACTATATACAGGGGAGATGACATACAGGTACATACTATATACAGGGGAGATAACACACAAGTATATACTATATACAGGAGGAGATGACACACAGGTGCAGTGGGGCAAAAAAGTATTTAGTCAGTCAGCAATAGTGCAAGTTCCACCACTTAAAAAGATGAGAGGCATCTGTAATTTACATCATAGGTAGACCTCAACTATGGGAGACAAACTGAGAAAAAAAAATCCAGAAAATCACATTGTCTGTATTTTTAACATTTCATTTGCATATTATGGTGGAAAATAAGTATTTGGTCAGAAACAAAATTTCATCTCAATACTTTGTAATATATCCTTTGCTGGCAATGACAGAGGTCAAACATTTTCTGTAAGTCTTCACAAGGTTGCCACACACTGTTGTTGGTATGTTGGCCCATTCCTACATGCAGATCTCCTCTAGAGCAGTGATGTTTTTGGCTTTTCGCTTGGCAACACGGACTTTCAACTCCCTCCAAAGGTTTTCTATAGGGTTGAGATCTGGAGACTGGCTAGGCCACTCCAGGACCTTGAAATGCTTCTTACGAAGCCACTCCTTCGTTGCCCTGGCGGTGTGCTTTGGATCATTGTCATGTTGAAAGACCCAGCCACGTTTCATCTTCAATCATCTTGCTGATGGAAGGAGGTTTGCACTCAAAATCTCACGATACATGGCCCCATTCATTCTTTCATGTACCCGGATCAGTCATCCTGGCCCCTTTGCAGAGAAACAGCCCAAAAGCATGATGTTTCCACCACCATGCTTTACAGTAGGTATGGTGTTTGATGGATGCAACTCAGTATTCTTTTTCCTCCAAACACGACAAGTTGTGTTTCTACCAAACAGTTCCAGTTTGGTTTCATCAGACCATAGGACATTCTCCCAAAACTCCTCTGGATCATCCAAATGCTCTCTAGCAAACTTCAGACGGGCCCGGACATGTACTGGCTTAAGCAGTGGGACACGTCTGGCACTGCAGGATCTGAGTCCATGGTGGCATAGTGTGTTACTTATGGTAGGCCTTGTTACATTGGTCCCAGCTCTCTGCAGTTCATTCACTAGGTCCCCCCGCGTGGTTCTGGGATTTTTGCTCACCGTTCTTGTGATCATTCTGACCCCACGGGGTGGGATTTTGAGTGGAGACCCAGATCGAGGGAGATTATCAATGGCCTTGTATGTCTTCCATTTTCTAATTATTGCTCCCACTGTTGATTTCTTCACTCCAAGCTGGTTGGATATTGCAGATTCAGTCTTCCCAGCCTGGTGCAGGGCTACAATTTTGTTTCTGGTGTCCTTTGACAGCTCTTTGGTCTTCACCATAGTGAAGTTTGGAGTCAGACTGTTTGAGGGTGTGCACAGGTGTCTATTTATACTGATAACAAGTTTAAACAGGTGCCATTACTACAGGTAATGAGTGGAGGAAAGAGGAGACTCTTAAAGAAGAAGTTACAGGTCTGTGAGAGCCAGAAATCTTGATTGTTTGTTTCTGACCAAATACTTATTTTCCACCATAATATGCAAAACAAATGATAAAAAAAACAGACAATGTGATTTTCTGGATTTTTTTTTCTCAGTTTGTCTCCCATAGTTGAGGTCTACCTATGATGTAAATTACAGACGCCTCTAATCTTTTTAAGTGGTGGAACTTGCACTATTGCTGACTGACTAAATACTTTTTTGCCCCACTGTATATACTATATACAGGAGGAGATGACATACAGATATATACTATATACAGGGGAGATGACATACAGATATATACTAAATACAGGGGAGATGACACACAGATATATACTATATACAGGAGAGATGACACACAGGTATATACTATATACAGGAGCAGATGACACACAGGTTTATACTCTATACAGGGGAGATGACACACACATATATACTATATACAGGGGAGATGACACACAAGTATATACTATATACAGAGGAGATGACACACAGATATTTACCATATGCAGGAGAGATGACACACAAGTGTATACTATATACAGGAGCAGATGACACACAGGTATATACTATATACAGAAGGAGATGACACACAGGTATATACTATATACAGGAGGAGATGACATACAGGTACATACTATATACAGGGGAGATGACACACAGGTATATACTATATACAGGGGAGATGACATAAAGGTACATACTATATACAGGGGAGATGACACACAGGTATATACTATATGCAGGAGGAGATGACACACAGGTATATACTATATACAGGAGGAGATGACATACAGATAAATACTATATACAGGGGAGATGACATACAGATATATACTAAACACAGGGGAGATGGCACACAGATATATACTATATACAGGAGAGATGACACACACAGGTATATACTATATACAGGAGCAGATGACACACAGGTATATACTATATACAAGGGAGATGACACACAGGTATATACTATATACAGGAGGAGATGACACACAGGTATATACTATATACAGGAGCAGATGACACACAGGTATAAACTATATACAGGGGAGATGACACAAAGGTATATACTATATACAGGGGAGATGACACACAGGTATATATATATATATATATACAGGAGGAGAAGACATACAGGTATATACTATACAGGAGGAGATGACACACTGGTATATACTATATACAGGGGAGATGACATACAGGTACATAGTATATACAGGGGAGATGACACACAGGTATATACTATATACAGGGGAGATTACGCACAGGTATATACTATATACAGGTGAGATGACATACAGCAGGTATATACTATATACAGGGGAGATTACACACAGGTATATACTATATACAGGTGAGATGACATACAGCAGGTACATACTATATACAGGAGGAGATGACACACAGGTATATACTATATACAGGAGCAGATGACACACAGGTATATACTATATGCAGGAGGAGATGACTTACAGGGATATACTATATACAGGAAGAGATTACACACGTATATACTATATACAGGAGGAGATGACATACAATTATATACTATATAAAAGAGGAGATGACACATAGGTATATAGAGGAGGAAATGACATACAGCTGGTATATACTATATACAGGGGAGATGACTTACAGGTATATACTATATACAGGAGATGACATACAGGTATATACTATCTATGGGAGGAGATGACATACAGATATATAGTATATACAGAAGAGATGACATACAGGTATATGCTATATACAGGAGGAGATGACACATAGGTATATACAATAAACAGGAGGAGATGGCATAAAGCAGGTATATAGTATTTACAGGGGAAATGACATACAGGTATATACTATATACAGGAGATGACATACAGGTGTATACTATATATAAGGGAGATGACAAACATGTATATACTGAGGGGAAAATGAGAGGTGTGAGGTGAAAATGAAAAGGTGTGAGTGCAAAATGAGAGGAGTGAGGGAAAATAGTGGAGTGATCGGAAAATGACAGATGCGAGGTCAAAATGACAAGTGTTAGGGGGGAATGAGAGGAGTGAGGGGGAAAATAAGAGGAGTGAGGGGGAAAATGAGAGATGTGAGGAGGAAAATGAGAGGCATGAGGGGAAAATAAGAGAAGTGAGGTGCTATAACTAACCACAGATATTTACTATGCCCAGGCAACGCCGGGCTCTTCAGCTAGTATAGTTAATAAAAAAGGAATTGATTATAGAAAGGTAGTGATTTGGAATATAAATAGAGAGCATCTGGAGTAAATATAAACATTTAGGTAGGATTATACTTTTTAGCAGGTTATTTCTCCCATCCATGAAAAGAAAGGCGCTTTCCAAGATTGAACTGTGGAGATAGCATTATTCGAAATAGGTATAATATTGAGCTCGAGAAGTTCTCCAGCTGATCTTCCAATTTGTCCAAAACCAAAACTAGTCTAGTTAAAAGAGATGAGTTGCAGCAAAAGCTCTGCAAGTCGTTTAAAGTTAATTTTTAAAATCGACATTGAGCAGAGATATAGGCCTATAACTCCCACAGCATTCAGGGTCTTTTCCTTCCTTATGAAGAAGGGAAATATGTGCCTCCAAGGCCTGAGAGGGGAAAGATTTACCACCCAGAACCGCATTACACATGAGGGCCTAGATCTCCCAGAAAGGTCTTATAGTAGGTCTTTGAAAACCCATCAGGGCCTGGAGATTTTCCTTTTGAACTCCCCGACAGGGTGGACTGGAGTTCAAGCAAATCAAAGGGTTTGATCAAACTCTCTTGTTGGAGATCAGATAATTTGGGTAAATGTAAAGAGGATAAGAAAGATTCAGCGTCAATTGTCCTTAGATTCCTATCCTCCCCTGATTCATTGTGACGTAGGTCTTTGTAAAAAGTTAGAAAAGTGTCGATAATCTGGTTGTATTGCTGGGTAACAAGGCCGGCTTTAGTTTTAATTTGATGGATAAATGTATGGGTTTGGCGTTTTTTAATCAGGGAGATCATAAGTTTAGAGACTTTGGCTATGTTCACACGTTCCTGATTTCCCTGCTGTTTTTTCTGCACTAAAAACCGCAGCTCTTGGCAGAAAACACAGGTGCGTTTTTGGTGCGTTTTTGGTGCGTTTTTTGATGCGGTTTTTAGTGCGGTTTTTTATGCAGTTTTCTCTGCAGAGTCTGTGTGTTTTCTAGGAAGTTTTTTAGGGTTAAAATGGCTGAAAATACCCTAATCCAACCCCTAACCCTAACCCTACCCCTAACCCTAACCCTACCCCTAACCCTACCCCTAACCCTAACCCTACCCCTACCCCTAACCCTACCCCTAACCTGTTGTGAGTTCTGTTTTTGGGCTCCCTCTGGTGGTTACTGATGGTACTGGGTGACTTGTCTTTCCTGGGTTTCTGGGTTCCACCTGTTCCATCAGCATATGGGAGTTTCCTATTTAACCTGGCTTTGCTGGCAGTTCCTCGCCGGTTATCAATGTATCCAGTGTGTCTTGTTACCTCTGCTCCCTGCTCCTAGAACCTTCTGGTCAAGCTAAGTTTGGATTTTCCTGTTTTGGTGTTTTGCTTTATTTGGTTTTTAGTCCAGCCTGCAGATATGTGATTCTTGCTGCTGGTTGCTCTAGTGGGCTGAAATTGCTCCTCATGTACCATGAGTTGGCACATGAGTTCAAGTAATTTCAGGATGGTTTTTTGAAGGGTTTTTCGCTGACCGCGCAGTTCACTTTTGTATCCTCTGCTATCTAGCTTTAGCGGGCCTCATTTTGCTGAAACTGTTTTCATACTGCGTATGTGCTTTCCTCTCATTTCACCGTCATTATATGTGGGGGGCTGCTATTTCTGTGGGGGATTTCTCTGGAGGCAAGAGAGGTCTGTGTTTCTTCTAATAGGGGAAGTTAGATCTTCGGCTGGAGCGAGACGTCTAGGATCATCGTAGGCACGTTCCCCGGCTACTTTTATTTGTGTGTTAGGTTCAGGGTCGCGGTCAGCTCAGGTTCCATCGCCCTAGAGCTTGTTTGTATCTGTGCTTGTCCTTTAGTGATCCCCTGCCATTGGGATCATGACAGTATAACCGGCCCACAAAGTGTTAATTGTATTGGCTGAAGTAGGAGGATAAGTAGTCTGAGGAAGTTTTTTTTTTTTTTTTTTTTTCCCTCAGAGTTTGCTGCCTAGCCTTATTGCAGCCTGGCTACTTCCTCCTCCTCTTAATCTTTGAATGGCTCTGATCCCAGCTGTTTATCATGGACGTCCAGAGTTTGGCTTCCAGCCTGAATAATCTTGCCACTAAGGTTCAAAATATACAGGATTTTGTTGTACATGCTCCTATGTCTGAACCTAGAATTCCTGTCCCAGAGTTTTTTTCTGGAGATAGATCTCGTTTTCTGAATTTTAGGAACAATTGCAAGTTGTTTCTTTCTTTGAAATCTCGCTCCTCTGGAGACCCTGCTCAGCAAGTCAAGATAATTATATCTTTCCTGCGGGGTGACCCTCAGGATTGGGCATTTGCATTGGCACCAGGGGACCCTGCGTTGCTTAATGCGGATGTGTTTTTTCTGGCATTGGGTTTGCTCTATGAGGAACCTAACCAAGAGATTCAGGCTGAAAAAGCTTTGTTGGCCCTCTCTCAGGGGCAAGATGAAGCAGAAATTTATTGTCAAAAATTTCGAAAGTGGTCGGTTCTTACTCAGTGGAATGAGTGCGCTCTGGCTGCAAAGTTCAGAGATGGCCTTTCTGAGGCCATTAAAGATGTTATGGTGGGGTTCCCTGCGCCTGCTGGTCTGAATGAGTCTATGACTATGGCTGTTCATGATGATGCACCTCCGATTTCTATCGCTTCATCTACTCCTTCTGAGATTCCTGTGTTTTTGTCTGACTATCGGGATGTTTTTGAGGAGCCTAAGCTCAGTTCGCTTCCTCCTCACAGGGATTGCGATTGTGCTATAAATTTAATTCCAGGCAGTAAATTTCCTAAAGGTCGTTTGTTCAATCTGTCAGTGCCAGAGCATACTGCTATGCGGGATTATGTTAAGGAGTCCTTGGAAAAGGGACATATCCGTCCATCTTTGTCCCCTTTGGGAGCAGGTTTTTTTTTCGTGGCCAAAAAAGATGGTTCCTTGAGGCCTTGTATAGATTATCGTCTTTTGAATAAGATTACCGTAAAATATCAGTATCCTTTGCCATTGTTGACTGATTTGTTTGCTCGCATTAAGGGGGCTAAATGGTTCACTAAGATTGATCTTCGGGGTGCGTATAATCTTATACGAATAAAGCAAGGTGATGAGTGGAAAACCGCATTTAATACGCCTGAGGGCCATTTTGAGTATTTGGTAATGCCTTTTGGACTTTCTAATGCTCCTTCAGTCTTCCAGTCCTTTATGCACGATCTTTTCCGTGAATATCTGGATAAATTTATGATTGTGTATTTGGATGATATTTTGGTTTTTTCTGATGACTGGGAGTCTCATGTTCAGCAGGTCAGGAAGGTGTTTCAGGTTCTGCGGGCCAATTCCTTGTTTGTAAAAGGCTCAAAGTGTCTCTTTGGAGTCCAGAAGATTTCTTTCTTGGGGTATATTTTTTCCCCTTCTACTATTGAGATGGATCCCGTCAAGGTTCAGGCTATTTGTGACTGGACGCAGCCTACATCTCTTAAGAGTCTACAGAAGTTCTTGGGCTTTGCTAATTTCTATCGTCGTTTTATAACTAATTTTTCTAGTGTTGTTAAGCCTTTGACGGATTTGACTAAGAAGGGTGCTGATGTTGCTAATTGGTCTCCTGCGGCTGTGGAGGCCTTTCAGGAACTTAAGCGCCGGTTTTCTTCTGCTCCTGTGTTGTGTCAGCCAGATGTTTCGCTCCCTTTTCAGGTTGAGGTTGATGCTTCCGAGATTGGAGCGGGGGCGGTTTTGTCACAGAGAAGCTCCGATGGTTCAGTGATGAAGCCATGCGCGTTTTTTTCTAGAAAGTTTTCGCCGGCTGAGCGGAATTATGATGTTGGTAATCGGGAACTTTTGGCCATGAAGTGGGCATTTGAGGAGTGGCGTCATTGGCTAGAGGGTGCTAGACATCGTGTGGTGGTCTTGACTGATCACAAAAATTTGATTTACCTTGAGTCTGCCAGGCGTCTGAATCCTAGACAGGCTCGTTGGTCACTGTTTTTCTCTCGTTTCAATTTTGTGGTTTCGTACCTGCCAGGTTCAAAGAATGTGAAGGCGGATGCTCTTTCTAGGAGTTTTGTGCCTGACTCCCTTGGAAATTCTGAGCCCTCTGGTATCCTTAGGGATGGGGTGATTTTGTCTGCTGTCTCCCCAGACTTGCGACGTGCTTTGCAGGAGTTTCAGGCGGGTAAACCTGATCGTTGTCCGCCTGAGAGACTGTTTGTTCCGGATAATTGGACCAGTAGAGTCATCTCCGAGGTCCATTCTTCTGCGTTGGCAGGTCATCCTGGAATATTTGGTACTAGAGACTTGGTGGCCAGGTCTTTTTGGTGGCCTTCCTTGTCGAGGGATGTGCGTTCTTTTGTGCAGTCTTGTGAGGTTTGTGCTCGGGCTAAGCCTTGCTGTTCTCGGGCCAGTGGATTGTTGTCACCTTTGCCTATCCCGAAGAGGCCTTGGACGCACATTTCCATGGACTTTATTTCGGATCTCCCTGTCTCTCAAAAGATGTCCGTCATCTGGGTTGTGTGTGATCGCTTTTCTAAAATGGTTCATCTGGTACCCTTGCCTAAGTTGCCTTCCTCCTCTGAGTTGGTCCCTCTGTTTTTTCAGAATGTGGTTCGTTTGCATGGGATTCCTGAGAACATCGTTTCTGACAGGGGATCCCAGTTTGTGTCTAGATTTTGGCGGACGTTCTGTGCTAAGATGGGCATTGATTTGTCCTTTTCGTCTGCATTCCATCCTCAGACGAATGGCCAGACTGAACGAACTAATCAGACCTTGGAAACTTATTTAAGGTGTTTTGTTTCTGCTGATCAGGATGACTGGGTTACCTTTTTGCCGCTGGCCGAGTTTGCCCTTAATAATCGGGCTAGTTCTGCTACCTTGGTTTCTCCTTTCTTTTGTAATTCGGGGTTTCATCCTCGTTTTTCCTCTGGTCAGGTGGAACCTTCTGATTGTCCTGGAGTGGACATGGTGGTGGATAGGTTGCATCGGATTTGGAGTCATGTGGTGGACAATTTGAAGTTGTCCCAGGAGAAGGCTCAGCAGTTTGCTAATCGCCGTCGCCGCGTGGGTCCTCGACTTCTTGTTGGTGACTTGGTGTGGTTGTCTTCTCGTTTTGTTCCTATGAAGGTCTCTTCTCCTAAGTTCAAGCCTCGGTTCATCGGTCCCTATAGGATCTTGGAAATTCTTAACCCTGTGTCGTTTCGTTTGGATCTCCCGGCATCGTTTGCTATTCATAATGTGTTCCATCGGTCGTTGTTGCGGAAGTATGAGGTACCTGTTGTTCCTTCGCTTGAGCCTCCTGCTCCAGTGCTGGTGGAGGGAGAATTGGAGTATGTTGTGGAGAAGATCTTGGATTCTCGTGTTTCCAGACGGAAACTCCAGTATTTGGTCAAGTGGAAGGGTTATGGTCAGGAGGATAATTCTTGGGTGGTTGCCTCGGATGTTCATGCTGATGATTTGGTTCGCGCTTTTCATAGGGCTCATCCTGGTCGCCCTGGTGGTTCTCGTGAGGGTTCGGTGACCCCTCCTCAAGGGGGGGGTACTGTTGTGAGTTCTGTTTTTGGGCTCCCTCTGGTGGTTACTGATGGTACTGGGTGACTTGTCTTTCCTGGGTTTCTGGGTTCCACCTGTTCCATCAGCATATGGGAGTTTCCTATTTAACCTGGCTTTGCTGGCAGTTCCTCGCCGGTTATCAATGTATCCAGTGTGTCTTGTTACCTCTGCTCCCTGCTCCTAGAACCTTCTGGTCAAGCTAAGTTTGGATTTTCCTGTTTTGGTGTTTTGCTTTATTTGGTTTTTAGTCCAGCCTGCAGATATGTGATTCTTGCTGCTGGTTGCTCTAGTGGGCTGAAATTGCTCCTCATGTACCATGAGTTGGCACATGAGTTCAAGTAATTTCAGGATGGTTTTTTGAAGGGTTTTTCGCTGACCGCGCAGTTCACTTTTGTATCCTCTGCTATCTAGCTTTAGCGGGCCTCATTTTGCTGAAACTGTTTTCATACTGCGTATGTGCTTTCCTCTCATTTCACCGTCATTATATGTGGGGGGCTGCTATTTCTGTGGGGGATTTCTCTGGAGGCAAGAGAGGTCTGTGTTTCTTCTAATAGGGGAAGTTAGATCTTCGGCTGGAGCGAGACGTCTAGGATCATCGTAGGCACGTTCCCCGGCTACTTTTATTTGTGTGTTAGGTTCAGGGTCGCGGTCAGCTCAGGTTCCATCGCCCTAGAGCTTGTTTGTATCTGTGCTTGTCCTTTAGTGATCCCCTGCCATTGGGATCATGACACTAACCCTACCCCTACCCCTAACCCTACCCCTAACCCTACCCCTAACCCTAACCCTACCCCTAACCCTACCCCTAACCCTAACCCTACCCCTAACCCTAACCCTAGTTCTAACTGTAGTGGGGGAAAAAAAAAAAATTCTTTATTTTATTATTGATAAAGGGGGGGTCATTTACTTTCTTTTTATTTTGATCACTGTGAGGTTATCACAGTGATCAAAATATGCCTGGAACGAATCTGCCGGCCGGCAGATTCGGCGGGCGCACTGCGCATGCGCCCGCCATTTTGGAAGATGGCGGCGCCCAGGGAGAAGACGGACGGACGGACAC
Organism: Ranitomeya imitator; assembly: GCF_032444005.1. Lineage (NCBI taxonomy): Eukaryota > Metazoa > Chordata > Amphibia > Anura > Dendrobatidae > Ranitomeya > Ranitomeya imitator. The sequence continues at coordinate 421,301,165 of NC_091286.1, read as the reverse complement.
CGGGAGGCCCGGTAAGTATAAGGGGGGGAGATGAGGGCACGGGGGGCGTCGGAGCATGGGGGGTGGCATCAGAGCATGGGGGGTGGGATTGGATTACGGGGGGACAGCCACACTCCGCCCATGCACTTCCTGCTGCAGCGGTTCTGCACCACAAACCGCAGAAAACCCGCAGATATTTTTTTCGTCTGCGTGTTTTACTGCGGGTTTGACCCTCACAATGGAGGTCAATGGGTGCAGAACCGCTGCAGTTCCGCACAAAGAAGTGACATGGTCCTTCTTTTTTACCGCAGCAATTCAGCGCAGCTTTTTTAGTGAATTTCCGCAATGTGGGCACAGCGGTTCCTGTTTTCCATAGAGTAACATTGTACTGTACCCTGCATGGAAAACCGCTGCGGACCCGCAGCGGCAAAATCGCGGCGGTTCCGCAGTAAAAAACGCATTGTGTGAACATGGCCTTTGTCTACATGGGCAAAGATCCTTTTTTTCCAAGGAGATATAATGTTTGGATGATCGTTTATTTAATAGATCTTTGAGGGACTGTCTTTTTTCAGTAACTTGGTTAAGGGTGGCTTGTGTTAGCTCCTTTTTATGGAGAGCATCCAAGGCGACCATATCGCTGTATAAAGATTGCATTCCAGCTTCCTCTGTTTGTTCAATTATGAAGCTATTGAGATGAATACACCACGTATCGTGGCCTTGTGTGCCTCCCACAACACGGTAGGATTCATGTCTGGATTGATATTAATCTTAAAGAATTCCTGGAGAGATTTGTGAATCCGAGCTTTAATGTCCTCCCGTTGTAACAATGATTCGTTAAGCTGCCAGGTTCTAAAGCAGGAATAGGGCTTATGAAATTCAAAATTGATCAATACTATAGAATGATCAGTCATTTTAGGAGGAAACTGGATAATAAGAGGACATCACACCACAAGGCTTAGCAGTATAGAGGAAAGAAAGCAATAAAATATAAGCCAATTACTGCAGAGAGTGTGTTGCATAACTGCAGTAGTGAAGATTAACATTTCTGGCAGCCTCTGCACTGTATAAGACTTTGTTCAGCTATCATACAGAAGCAGAAAGCCAACAATATTTTTTAGAAGAACAAAAATATATGTAAACTGAGTATCTGCCAGGTAAAGTGTGCATGTCACAAAGAGGGGGTGGAGGAGGGAATAATTGTGTTGAAAATATACAATAGAAAATTAACAAAAATTTTGATATTTTAGTGAGACTGTTTACGAGATATGAGGGTACCTCTTTAAATTCGAATTTGAAGTCTTCTCCAAATTTTCCCCCAAAACTTGATTCATGGCAAATACATTTTCACTAACCACATAATTAACAAACCTATAATGCCTTTATATTTGTAGAAAACTGTGATATCTGCTTGGAATCCACTTAATTCATTTTGAACGCTTTAATGTAAACAGAGCCTTTATGTGACTTCTGACTTCAGCTTTTCTGGCAAATGGAAGAAGCCATGGTATTTTCACATGGTTGAGTGCAATAAATATCCCTGTTTTGGGAGTCGAAAGAGTTTTGCACTTTGTTAAATGAAAAAAGTGATAGCTTTTTCAGAAGATGTTCAAAAATTATTGATTTAACTAATGAAACAAAACAAATGTGCTGTACTGTTTTGAATGTGAAGAAGCCATGGCACCTCAACTAGAAGAGAAAAAAATAACCCTTTCATGGATCCGCAATAGGTGTTTGCTAATCAGAAAATGATAAAGCAATTACAAAGGCTTTATATCAAGTTGTTCAAAAATAATCCTTCTCCGCTTTCACCTGCTAATGTTGTTCCTCCTCTTTTGCATCTTTCTTTTCGTACTCCAAATCCTTCATTATATGACATTGTCCTAGAGAATAAAATGTAAAATAAAGTATAATGTTTAATTTGTTTATAAACTTTGTCATTGTTGTTTGTAATAAAACTTAACCAATTTTTATATTTAAACTTGTCCCACCCTTGACAAAAAAGCTTAATCCTAAATAAAGTGGTCATTATGTAAGTACACACATAGAAAGTAATTTGTGGAAAGAAACATAAGTATTTTTAAATATGACTAGTCAAATAGTTGCAGTTTCTTTAGATAGAAAACATCTACTGGTCACTGCAAAGGATACACGGGGGAACACAGCTGTGATTTCAATTGGGTTTCTTCCTGAGGGATCTGGCTTTTGTCTAAGTCACTTGATATGGTCCTCTTTTGCTATAAGTCCCAAAATAAGGAAAAAATTGCTCCCCAATATAACTGGATGTATCAAGTCCTTGACTACACCGAACTCATGGGACTTGGTATCACAACCTGTTCTCCTGGATACTCTGGCCACAGGTAGACCTTGACATCCCTGTATATACAGCGAACACCCACAAATTTACCAGTGATCAACTGGTGTGGAAGTCTAGCACTGATCCAGGTCACCAAACTTCCTGAGTCCAAAAGTACCCCATTAAGACATTAACTGACATGGCACACGACTGCGGCCCCTTACAAGGTTGACAGTCCACACTACAGGCCACATAGGCGTAATAGGAACAATGCCACCGTATATTGCAGTCCATTGATTCAGCGGACATGTAGTAGTCAAATTTTAGACCCTCACAGGCTACCTGAATACTGCAGGTGCTCACTATCATAATGTGAAATTAACAAGATTTTCTTCTCCCATTCCTTTTTTGAAAAGTACCAGGGGTCTGTGGTAAAAAACAAATATTTTATATGATGGACTTATAACATTTTTTAATACCTGTTAATAGTCTAATTTATCAACCCTACTTCGCACAACCATTCTGCATGCTGTTGCCATATTTTCATATCCAGTCCTGAATCTATATATACCTACTACACAATGTAACATTTTGGGTTATGTTGCATTTTTTTTCCATTTAGGTACCTACCTAATAACATAGCATTTAAGGTTTCCATACATTGCATTTTTTGCACTGGTGAAATATAAAAAAAAACGATACAAAACAAAAACAAATAACGTTAATGATATATTATTGTTTTGATAGTCAAATTTAACAATGGTATTCATTACAACAATACTGCTGGCTGTTATCACAAATTACTTTCAGTGCATTTTCCTAACTAGTAAAATTTTAAGGTTATGCCTTACATGGTATTTTTTTAGCTAGAGGATGATAACTATAGAAATAATAAATACATTAAAAAAAGTTAAGTTTTACAACTGTTTTGGTTTTCAAATTTAACATCCGTACATAACACCACAATGCAGCTAACTGTTGCCACTAATAACTTACAGTGTGTGTACCCAAAAAGCAATCTAGCAAACTGGGTTAAGTTTGGGGAAGCCTGTTTGGCCATGGCAGAATTCATGTCAGCCCACTCTCTGGCTGACGCAATCTTCAGCAAAGTGTGAAATGACGTCGGACATTTTTTTAATGATCCACGTGAATCAAACCTGACTTTGTTCAAATTTTCAAGGATTTGCAAAGCTAAAGAAATTCTCTCTATGCATGTGTCGTGCGGCTCGTGCCTGTCACACAGCGGTGACACATGCAGCCGCGTGCTGATCAGCTGATCGGCCAGCACGATCCAGGAAGCCGGGTTCCCTCTGCAGCTTATTTGGCAAGCGATGTAGCTTACCGAATAAAAGGGAACCCGAGCAAATTCGCTCATCTCTAATGGGTAGTTGAGATCTAGAGAAGCAGTTTGTTTTCCATTTTCTTTTCTTAAGCGAGAAATTTTTCTTCTTTTTTTTTCTCTGTGCAATCTCATATAGAGGAGTTAATTAGATGGTACAGATGGTAATGTAAATAATGTATTACAGTTTTGGGGAAAGGAACTCTGAGTGAAATATTGATAATGTGGTCACTCAAATTTACTTGTTCTGTTCTTGATTAATTTGTTGTTAATTAACTTAGAGCCTCAAAGGTTTTGTTCACAAACGAAAGCCAGCAAAAATGCTTTTCTCACTACAAAAGCTTCATCTGTGGTTCATTGCTTCTGTCACACATGCAACATCAAACACCCACTCCTTGTCAATATGAACAAGAATGTATATTGCCTTAACAAAAAATACTACCTAACTGCATATAAGATATTTGTAACAAACCTTGTACTTTCTTCCTTTCTTTCTTTCTTGCTTTGCGTTACAAATACAAAATGGTGATTTGTATTTGTTTTCCTAAACATTACCCAAAAAATGAGTTATACTCTAAACTGGTACATACATGCTAGCCACCTTAGGGAGAGACCCAAGTTGGGCTAAATGTAGCGGGACGAAAGAGACCGAAAAGCCCTCTACATTTAGCCTAACTTGGGTCTCTCCCTAAGGTGGCTAGCATGTATGTATCGCTTGCTCACCGAGCCCCACTCCATACAGCCAACCAATTCCAGCCCTGTGCTGATGAGGGCCTAAAGCCCGAAACACGTGTCCACAGGTAGGAATTGGTTGGCTGTGTAAATTTAGAAACTAATCCACAGCATTGCACGCTTGGCGATTCCAAGCGCTGTGGATTAGACTGGGGTGGAAAGAGATGATTTGCATAGCTCCGCCTACTGCAAAGGATTCTGGGTAAACCTGCTATTCTTTGTATTATGCTGCTTGCAAGTACTTTCTGTTTCAGGAAAGCATCCACTATATATACTCTAAACTGGGACAGTTTTTGAAGATCCCTATGAGATAACCTAATATGACTCACTTTCCTTTCAATGGCAACAGAGCATTAAAAGGATAACTGTGTTTCTGCATCCCCAAGCTCACTACCAAAATGGTCCAAAGTATGAGAGTCAGAAATCTGGTGACCGGGTCATGGGAGCCCAAGCTTCATTGATACACATGAGGAGCTTAATTCATCTTCTTTAATCTCACAGATGAATTACATTAACAAAATTGATGAAAAGTTATTGCAAGCTAAGACAAAAAAGGTGTAAGTACACAAATTGCTTTATATTTAAATGCATAGCTACAGACTAGTCCAGTGATGACCAACCTTTTAAGCTTGTTGTGTCAAAATTCGTAAAAAGAAAAACGATCATAACTTGGGTGGTGTGTCACCTCTAAAAAAATCCATAATTTTGTGATATTTGCAGCTCCAATAACTAAAAGTTATATTTTTAATACATGTACTGCATTCCCAGCCGGACCCCTGAACTGCGGGAACCTCGGTGAGAGCAACAGTGTGATGCAGCAGCAAAAAAGGTAAATGCAATTTTGGGATGTATTAACAGAAGCATTCAGTCTAGATCACGCAAAGTCATTATTGCCCTCTACTCCACTTTGGTCAGACCTCACCTGGAATACTGTGTCGAGTTTTGGGCACCACATTTTAAAAAAGACATTAACAAACGGGAGCAAGTTCAGAGGAGAGCGACCAGAATGGTAACCGGTCTGCAAACCATGTCCTATGAGGAACGGTTGCAGGATTTGGGAATGTTTAGCTTCCAAAAAAAGAAGACTGAGAGGAGACTCAATAGCTGTCTACAAATATCTCAAGGGCGGTAACATTGTAGAAGGATCATCTTTATTCTCATTTGCACAAGGAAAGACTAGAAGCAATGGGATGAAACTGAATGGGAGTAGACACAGATTAGATATTAGAAAAAACTTTTTGACAGTTAGGGTGATCAATGAGTGGAACAGGCTGCCACGAGAGGTGGTGAGTTCTCCTTCCATGAAAGTTTTCAAACAGAGGCTGGACAGACATCTGTCTGGGATGATTTAGTGAATCCTGCTTTGAGCAGGGGGTTGGACCAGATGACCCAGGAGGTCCTTTCCAACTCTATCATTCTATGATTCTATAATTCCGCTAGCACAGGGAAAAAAGTCACACCATGCATCGCTGAGCTCAGAGAGTTCACTGGGAGAATTGAGAAAGTTCTTTTGGTGAACTGCAGCAAACTCACCTCTGCACTGTAAGATTTTTTCTCATGGTGCTAGCGGTGATCTCACCAAGGCCCCTGCAGTTCAGGGTCCTGGATGCGATGCAGCTTGAGAGACCCACGGTAACATCAATGATGTCATCGCTGCTCACAGATGCTACGCTCACAGCAGCTCATTCCCCAGTGGTTATCAGCCTGGAAGGTTGCTTTGCTTATTTATAATATAACTATAGGATTAGTAATGGATACGTGTCTTACAGATGCCTATGAATTACTAAGCTGTGGGCTTGATGTCACTGGACAATACAAAGGTGACATCAAGCCCACAAATAAGAAGCCCCATTTGCCACTGCCACAGGGCAAGTGGAAAGAGCCAAGCAAAGCACCAGAATTGGTGCATCTAATAGATGCACCTTTTCTGGGTGGCTGTGAGCTGCTATTTTTAGGCTGGGGGGGAATATCCATGGCCCCTTACCAGCCTGAGAATACCAGCCCCCACTGTCTGCTTTAGCTTGGCTAGTTGTCAAAAACAGGGGGACCTCACACCATTTTTTTTAATTATTTATTTAAATAATTATAGAAAACAACGTGGGCACCCCTCTACTCTTGATAGCCAGCCTTGGTAACGCTGACAGCTAAGAGTTGCAGCCCGCTGATAGTTTTGCTTGGTTGGTTATCAGAAATACAGGGGAACCCAAGCTTTTTTGTTTTAAATTATTTATTTAGAGTGCAGGTGCCAGCTCTCACCAATATTAGCGGCAGCAGGCGTAGACTGATGGGAGTAGTAGTCCTATCATCTGATGTCAATGACTGTTGGTAAACTTTTTACCTCCAATCACAGCTGTGGTCTCACACTCACCCAGTGTTCAGGGGGACCGAACCTCAACAGTAACACAGACTTCCATTGAAAGTACGTGCCTGAACAGTAGATTTTCGGCACGGATGCCAAACTTTACTGTTCAAGTTCGCCCATCTCTACTTGCTGCATGTCAACAAAAACTACTAAGCGTGTCACCTCTGACATGCCATCTCGGGACTAATCAGTGTTCCTATAATGACTAGTGTTGAGCGATACCGTCCGATACTTGAAAGTATCGGTATCTGATAGTATCAGCCGATACCCGAAAAATATCGGATATCGCCGATACCGATATCCGATACCAATACAAGTCAATGGGACATCAAGTATCGGAAGGTATTCTCATGGTTCCCAGGGTCTGAAGGAGAGGAAACTCTCCTTCAGGCCCTGGGATCCATAGGGATGTGTAAAATAAAGAATTAAAATAAAAAATATTGATATGCTCACCTCTCCGGCGGCCCCTGGACATCACGCTGGTAACCGGCCGGCTTCTTTGTTTAAAATGAGCACCTTCAGGACCTGCGAATGACGTCGCGGCTTCTGATTGGTCACGTGCCGCCCATGTGACCGGCACGCGACCAATCAGAAGCCGCGACGTCATTCGCAGGTCCTGAAGGTGCTCATTTTAAACAAAGAAGCCAGCCGGTTACCAACGTGATGTCCAGGGGCCGCCGGAGAGATGAGCATATCAATATTTTTTATTTTAATTCTTTATTTTACACATCCCTATTGATCCGATACCGATACTCGATACCACAAAAGTATCGGATCTCGGTATCGGGATTCCGATACCGCAAGTATCGGCTGATACCCGATACTTGCGGTATCGGAATGCTCAACACTAATAATGACCCCAGTTTAATAATGAAAGTATTAGAACGTGATCATGGAGCAATGGCAGAAGATGATCAGGTTTGATGTGTAACATTATCATTTACCTCATTTGTGTGGCTGAGTCTGTATATTTCACTTTATAAGGGAAAAAAGTAGGCTCCATCAAGATGGCACCGGTGGCTCCTACACAGTAGCATCTATTGGAGCACGATAAATGCTACAGAGCAGACACCGTCAATGGCACCATTTTGCTAGAGAAATAATAGGCTCCATCAAGATGGCACACGTGGTGCCAGTGCAGTAGCATCTATCGGAACAATGCTACTATGCAAGCACCGCTTGGGACATATTGATGGAGCCTAATTTTTCTTTCTAGCAAAATGGTGGTGGCGGCACCTGAGCAGTAGCATCTATCAGAACTCAAATTTGAAAATGAGAAAAAATATATAGTTTTTTTTACATCAAAACTATATTTCTAAAAACCATGAAAACAGCAATATTGTTAGGGTTGTTGGATTGCACTAAATAAAATAAATAATAAAGTGCAATTGCAACCCTGGGTCCACTGTGCAGAGAAGCTAAACTTTTGCTAGTGAGAAATGATGGAACACACGGCGAGCAATTACTCGTACACACTGAGTTTACGCCAATCAATGCGAACAGGATGCTGAGATCCAAGCTCAGTTACTCCACAGAAAGGAACAGTACAAACTAGTACTAAGTGGTATGTCCTGTTAAATGTCACAGGACAAGCACATGAACTGAACTCGCACATGAACTGAACCATATCAATCGCACACAGGAACAAAACAGATGCTGAGTATAAAACCCTGACTAAAGGTTGAACTTGCTCTGAAACTCTACTGTGCTAACCGCACACATGTAGGTAACAGATGCTAAGCCAAATGGCTAATTGACCCCACTGACGCTAGCTGCCTGCCTACATGTACAGTCCCAAAGCTAGGCAGACATACAACACATGCAGACAGAGTGGTAGAGTCTCCACTCATATAGCCACACATAAATGATACTAGCGAGCCCGCGTGCACTGCTGGGGGTATTTTATAGCTCAGGCTCCACCTCAAACACTCATGCCTAGTCAACCGAGGCACCGTACATGGGCAAATCCGGAACTGTCTTGTCACCAGGGAAGCAAGCACCTGACTACCAATGAAAAGCTGTCACATCATGGGCATGTTCGGTAGGGTGATTTCTGGACTTAGAATCCAGAACGTCAAGCCACAGGTGCCTATCGCTGGTTACCATAGAACTGACTGGGGGCCAACAGCAACCAAACAGACAGCTCAAGCCTGAGCAAGACGCTGAGACCGGCGTCTATGCTGAGCAGCACCCGTAGTTGCCTATATGGGATCTATCCGGAGCAGCGGGAGAATCCCATCGCTTAACACATATCACCCACCTTATCATGCTACAGAACAGGCTCTGTGGATGACACATGCCTGATGAATGAGAATTTCAAACCATAATTCTATGTAGTATGTAAAATGGGGCAGGTCACTGAGGGATCAATGACCTGTCATAAGCCATATAAATGAATATGTGAGTAAAGCACCACATAAAGACCCCCCACAGGCCTTCCCCGGAGCAAGAGAATCTCATTAACTGAAAACTACAAATAAAGATTTAACAAGAGCCACAAGATAGATTTCATCAACCAAGATATCATTTTAAGCAGTATAACAGCATGAACCTGACAGTGTCTGTATGTTACTGAGCACAATCGTGCTGACAGGTTCGCTTTAAGGGAAATCTTGGAATTCATGTAATTGTACTTTGCCGACTAAATGCAAACCTTACTGACCTCTTTCATTGGTATAAAGAGCCCTGTCACAGTGCAAAAATTGTTCAGAAAAGCTTTGAGAAACATGAAAATTATTTCAAAGTGTTGACTTGGTGTTACAGTAAGGAAGGGATTAAATCCTTCGAGCCTTCCAAATCTCATAGGGTGTGGCAATTCTTATAAGTGCATGCTGAAATAAAGACTTAATGAGGAGTACAAAAAAGCTGGGTGCATACAAAGAGTATTTTACTTATTATAGAGCTACAGTTAGGTCAAGAAAACATATTCAAAATACAGTTATGTAATTAATATGGGCTTAAAGTGCAGACTATCAGTTTTAATTATTCACATCTTAATTGGAGAAAGGGGTTAGGAATTACAGCTCCTTTATATGTAGTTGCCTCTTTTCAAAGGGACAAAAAGTAATTGGACAATCACCTAAAAAGCTCTTTGATGGACTGCATGGGTTATTCCTTCCTTAATCCATCATCAATCAGACAGGTAAAAGATCTGGAACTGATTTCGGGTGTGGTTTTTGCATTTTGAAGCAACAACATGAGGTCAAGCGAGCTCTCAATGCAAGAGAAACAGACCATTATTAGGCTGAAATAAAGAAGAAGAAATCTATCAGAGAGATAGCAGAAACGTAAGGAGTGGCCAAATCAACAGTTTGGTAAATCATTAAAAAAAAAACAAAAAAACAACGCACTGATGATTTTAGGAACTCAAAGAGGCCTGGATGTCTATGGAAGACAACAGTGGTGCATGAGCACGTAATCCTTGTCATGATGAAGGAAAACCCATTCACAACATCCACCCAAGTAAAGAACACTCCAGAAAGTGGGTGTTTCAGTGTTTAAGTCTACCATAAAGAGAAGACTTCATGAGAGCAAATACAGAGGGTTTCCAAAATTTTGCAAACCATTAATCAGCCTTAAACATAGAAAGGATAGATTAGACTTTCCAAAAAAAAATCTGAAAAAAGCAACCCATTTCTGAAAAAGTATTCTTTGAACAGATGAAACTAAGATCAACCTGTATTAGAATGATAGAAGAAAAAATGGATAAAACTTGAAACAGCTCATGATCCAAAGCACACCACAACTTTTGTTCAACATGGTGGAAGCAGTGTGATAGCATGGGCATGCATGGCTTCCAATGCCACTGATCACTAGTGTTTATTGATGATGTGACTGAAGACTAAAGACGCCAGATGAATTCTGAAGTGCACAGAGCTATACTTTCTGTTCAGATTTAGCCAAAGGCAAAAAGACTGATTGGACTGCACTTAACAATATAGATGGACAATGACCCAAAACATACTGCAATCGGCAAATATGGCAAATAAGTGGAATGTTCTGCAATAGTCTAGTAAGTCATCAGATCTCAACCCTAATTAAGCATGTATTTCACATGCTTAAGTCAAAATTTAAGGCAGAAAGACCCACTAACAAGCAACAATTGAAGTCAGCTGCAGTAAAGGCCTGGCAAAGCATCACAAAGGAGGAAACCCAGAGTTTGGTGATGTCCATGACTTCCAGACTTCAGGCAGTCATTGCCTGCAAATAACTCTCTAGAATGTATTAAAAATGAACATTTTATTTAAGGTAAAGTTAATTTGTTCAATTACTTTTGAGCTCCTGAAATGTGTAGGAGTTTTAGAAAAAATGGTTACATTACCTAAGCATTTCACAAGATATTTTTGTTCAGCCTCTTTAATTAAATCACATGGGTAAATGGTCCTTATCTAATTAGATTGTCACAATGCTATATGTAACTCATAAAATGCCACATACTGTAGTAGCATTCCTGATCCTAGGAACTAGGTGAATACAGTGAACACTAAAAACAAATACAAAAAAAATTATATTTTTATTAATAGAAAGAACAATAAGAGTAATATGTAAAAACATATGCCTCTATTGTAAGGGACACAGGAACAATCAATCCAGCATGTATGGTTAAATATATAATTTGCCCATGGCATGGAATGCCTCCTTGCATATCTAAAAGTGCCACAGTACAAACATACAAAAATTCTCCCTTTTAAAATAGAGAAGAGATATGAGTATGACTCCACAATATACTAATACCTGAATGATATCCACACAGCAAAAGTTTTTGTTTAAAGTGCATTGTTCATGTAATAGATTTGTTGATCTTTCCCAGTGGGATGATATTGTATCTGTTGTGGGATAAATGTAGGAGCCAGTAAGTACAGACAAAAAAGAGCTTCTGCCTGTTTGCAAAGGTGTACTATGTGTATAAAGGATAAAGATACCCATGCGGAATACATAAATGGCAAGTGCAAGCCGGATGAGTCGTGCATCCCTCTGCCCCGACGAACATTTCATCCACACTTCTTCAGGGTGTATCCTTCAGGTTTTTTTTAATAAAGCGTGACAGTCCACACTTAAATTGCATCTCAGTTGTTTCATTTTTAAATAAAAAATACAAATAGTGGCATGCAAAGCCCAAATCACTAAGATTCGATAACTGTCCAAATATTTCTGGACATAACTATACGTATTCTATTGGCTATCATGTGCAAACTGCTTAATCTTATTCGTGGAACATCTATATTCATGAAGTTTATAATTAATCAGGCACACATGCCTTTTTGCGTACTGTTGTAAAGCACACGATTGTGTATTTCTTTTTTTTCCCAGCTGTAAACTAAATCCGAGAAACTTTTAAGTTGGAGGTAGGATTGCTCTAACATTTCAGAGGCAATGCTGAAATCACCAGAACACTTCATCAGAACACCAAACAGCACTGGCTTCAGTTTCCTCTCTTATGAAAGTAATTGACATCCGAAGAAAGTGAGAGCTGTTGTTGCTCTCTTACTTTCTCTGAATGTCTTAATTTGTCCAAAGGAGGTGAGAGAGTGAAGCCATTGCTGAGTGACCGCAGGGCTTTTGCAACATAACAATGTCTCACCGTCCCTAGGAGAGCAAGTCCTGATAATGATAAAGCTGGAATGGTGATGGTACTGGAGGTGAGCATAAGTATTATTATTTTACTGGGGATTCAGAATGAGTTGTACAAGTACTGGACAACTCTTTTACGATTGCTCTTACACTTGGTCTTCAAATTATCCAGATCTAAATTTGATCATGCATTTATTGGAAATGCTGGAAAATTAAGTCTGATCCATGCAAGCTTCAACTTGCACCTTAGCTAATCGCTGTTTAGGTGACACAGGGATGATCTGCACAATAATCAGGAGGCACTTTTAATGTACCGTATTTTTTGGACTATAAGACGCACCAGACTATAAGACGCATCCCAAATTTTCAGAAGGAAAATGGGGAAAAAAATTAATGTGTCAAATGGGGGTTGTCAAATGGGGGTCTGTTTTACAGTCCTGAATTCATCTTACCCAGGGGAGATCGGCAGCGCTGGTGGAGCGGAGTCACAGGGGGTGTTTGGTGGTCCGGTGATATTTCCTTGACTGATGCACAGGTTTGGCGATGCTTGGCGGCGCGGGGGACTACGGCGTTTTACAACAGAGTATTTTTTACCTCACTGTGCTCTTTTGTGTCTTCAAGTTTCTTGGTGGTGTGTGAACAGGTTCCTACAGACTTGTTCAATGTGCAAGTAGCCCATGTAATTCTGGTTCTATAATTGTTCTCTTGTTTCTACAAGATTGAGGAGTCCACCACTCCTTATGGGTCATTTGCATCAAAGCTGTTCCATCCAGCATGTCCACATGGATTTTCCCTCTCTGAACCCTGCTTATACAGGTACTATACATATGATCAGGTTTTTAAATACATCAGATAGGTATGCATTGTCCCCTCATCCCTGTCCTGCTCTGTGCGGCTCCCCCCACCCTGTCCTGCTCTGTGTGGTTCCCTCGGTTCTCTCATTGTATGTGTGGCTCCCCCGGTCCCCTCGTTGTATGTGTGGCCCCCTGTCCTCCCCATCATATGCATGGCTCCCCCTTCCTCCCCATCATATACGTGGCTCCCCGTCCTCCCCCATAATATGAGTGGCTCCCCCATCATATGCATGGCTCTCACGGTCCCCTCGTATGTGTGGCTCCCCCGTTGTCCCAGCGTGGCACTGGTAGCTCGCCTGTGCTGAGCGGTCACGTGATACCGCTCATTAAGGTGATGAATATGTGCTCCACCCCTATAGTAGAGGAGACATGTCCATATTCATCACCCTAATGAGCGGTACCACGTGACTTCTGAGCACAGGAAGAGCTGCAGGCAAGCGCTGGCAGCCGGAATGAGATGCAGTGCCAGCATCGAGGGTGCGCAGGTAGGTAAGTATGATGTGTGCGCTCCTGGCACCCTCTGCTCCGCCATCCTCCCTCACTAACCGGCTTTCTATGCCGTGACTCGTGTATAAGCAGAGGGGGCGTTTTCAGCACAAAAAAATGTGCTTAAAAACTCTGCTTATACACAAGTGTATTGTTAAATATTCAAATACTAGATTGTGGCCCGATTCTAACGCATCGGGTATTCTAGAATATGCATGTCCCCGTAGTATATGGACAATGATGATTCCAGAATTCGTGGCAGACTGTGCCCGTCGCTGATTGGTCGAGGCAACCTTTATGATATCTACGTCGATACTGTGCCCGTTGCTGATTGGTCGAGGCGAATTCGCAGCAGACTGTGCCCGTCGCTGATTGGTCGAGGCAACCTTTATGACATCATTGTCGCCATGGCAACCATTATGACATCTACGTCAATACTGTGCCCGTCGCTGAATCAGAGACGCGGGATGTCTACGTCCTTTATGACATCATCGTCGCTGTGCCCGTCTCTGATTGGTCGAGGCCGCCAATCTAATGCATCGGGTATTCTAGAATATGCATGTCCCCATAGTATATGGACAATGATGATTCCAGAATTCGTGGCAGACTGTGCCCGTCGCTGATTGGTCGAGGCAACTTTTATGACATCATCGTCGCCATGGCAACCATTATGACAGCATCGTCGCTGTGCCCATCGCTGATTGGTCGAGGCCTGGCGGCCTCGACCAATCAGACGCGGGATGTCTATGTCCTTTATGACATCATCGTTGCTGTGCCCGTCGCTGATTGGTCGAGGCCTTGCGGCCTCGACCAATCAGAGATGTGGGATTTCTACGTCGATAATGTGCCCTTCGCTGATTGGTCGAGGCCTGGCGGCCTCGACCAATCAGAGATGCGGGATTTCCAGGACAGACAGACAGACAGACAGACAGACGGAAAAACCCTTAGGCAATTATATATATAGATCTCTCCCTTTTCCCCAGTTAAAAATAAATAACTTTAAAACAATAAAAAATACATACTATTTTGTATTGTAGCTTCCATTAAAGTCTGATTTATGAAACTATAAACAAAATTAAACTGATTAGGAAACGCTGCAGAGATACAATCAAAATGTCTGAATTGTGTTTTTTAGGTCATCGAAATATTGAAAAAAAACGCAACAAGGAGTGATCAAAATGTTGTAATTACCTTAAAATTATATAAATAGAAACTCAAACTCATAAGCAATTGCACATTGATTGAATATTTTAAAAGTTTTGAGTCTCATAAAATAGTACTGCAGGACAAATTTTTTATAGCAAAGTTCAACTCTTTTTTAAGGCACTAAAATAGTGAAAAATAGCTATACCAGATTGGTTTCAGTGGAATCATGCTGACCTGGATAATCATGCTTTCATGTTGTCAGGTAGGACCTTGGTGATATGGACTGCTTGGCTTTTCACTTTTTGATTAAAAAAAATTAGTAAGAACAATACATTTTTAACGAAAGTAGCAATAGTGGAGTTCATGTACGCATTAATTTCAGTGTGCTGACAAATAGTTTATGCATATGTTTGTACATTTGTCACATGGCAAAACTTTTTTGTGCAAAAAATATGCATATCATTGTGCATTAGCTAATGCAATGGATTTACATAACTTTTTAACTAACTTTAATTTTATATATTTCAACAGTGAAATAACGATGAGATGCACATGCTGATAAATAGGCTCCAAGGCTATTCAGATATCCATGAACAGTCAGATCACAGACCGGCTGCACATCTCCAGACTTGAGCGTGACAACTTCATAAAACTATAAGAAACTGTTATGCTCGTATAAGCAGACGCGCGGCCAGCCTGTGCCTTGCGATCCGACATCGGACCGATTATCACAGACATCTGAAAAAGCCCTAAACATAACGTCAACCCTAATACTTAGCTATTAATACTTAGCTACAATACTTAGCTATTGTCATGCTTCATTTTTCTTTGCTAAAGGCCTTTATTTTAGCATTTATTTTTCTTCCTAATTGCGGTTGATTGTTTACTCATTGAAATGACAATTTAAAATGAGTGCATGTAATCTCTCGATCATAATGAATATTAATCAGCAGTAAACAATGCATCAATATTCATTTGTACAGAAATTGAAAATGAAAGGCAGAACTGAAGGAAGGTTCTTACTGGGCTATAAAATGTAGTATAACAAAGTTACTAAGAAGCACAAGGAAAGAAACAAATATTAATTTGTTATAAAGTAAGATTATGCCATGAGCCAGAATCAGGAAGCAATGGCCATAGTGCCCCCTAGTGGGCAAAAAAAAATTTTTTGTGAAAGCATTACAAAATTACTCAAGATTAAAAACCGATTTCCAATATCTAATCATATTGCAATGATAATTAATAAATTGATGCATACTTTTTACCCCATGATGATGCTAAGACTTTAGTACTTTTTTAATGTTATTTTCATTTTCCATTTCAGGGATACATCTCAATGCCTGTATAGCATAAACCATGCAGCTTTATATCATTAATATGGCTCATCTTTACAAATAATTATTTACATTTTCTAAAAGAGTTTAAAAAATAGGATTGCAGTAGTATTAAAAAAAAAAAAAGGCAAAAGTGAAATTCCACAATGCATTTGAGGGGATATTCAAAAATAGAATATATATTTTAATTAGAAATTTTCTGGTATTCTTTGTGCATGTTTTTTTTTATGTTTTCCAAGATCACCGTAATTATTGAATATGATTGTTTACTTCCAGAGGATAAAGATCTGTCCACATTTTGCGATGATCACAGAGATGCAGTTCATGTTAAATGTATGGTCCAGTTATTAGACCTCTGGACAGCAGGCATATTTTTGTAGACCACAAGGACACAAGTATATTAGAAAATGTTAAAACGTTGCAGTATATAATAAATCACTTTTATGCTGAATCTAGAAAACGTTAGCGATAAGGATAGAAATAGACTTTGGCTAAAGTTCTATAGAAAATTTTTAGAGTAGCATTAGGTGCATTAATACAATTAAGCATCTGTGTTTAAAGCTGTCTTTATCAAGGACTCAAGTTTTGGGTGTAGATACATTCTCAAAAAAGTATTAAGAAATATACACTGTTAATAGAGCATGGTCAATTTTCAGTCCAAGGTAAAATAGACAATACCTGTTTTCTCTCTAGTAATAAAGTATCCATAATTGAAAAAGATAATGTTGTTATTTCACAAAGGTTTTTCCAGAAAAAATTCCACTAATTTACTGATAAATATTTTAGCTATATTGCACTAAATGAACAGTTTATGCCCAAAATACATTGCTCTGCAATATATTCTTAGCCATTTCCATTTCACACCAGCCAATAATATATTTATTTTAGGACCGTCTTATCAACCATTAGTGTACTTTTACTTAATAAGTGGTGGTTAGAGCATGAGCGTCGGTTTAATTTTTAGTTCAGAAATCAATAGTACACATAAAAAATAAGCAACTTCGTAATATCTCTTATTGAAGAAATCTACTTCTTTCTCTGTCATCATCACTGATCTTTTATTTTCAAAAATCTTGTTTATGGGTAAAATCTGTATTCAATGAAGACGAAATAGTTAAATATATGTATGACCCTTTGTTGGCTCCACTAAAAATATATAATATATGTAATCATGATGTAGCTTCATTAGTGGTGTTTTGACATGTGATTTTATATACTTCTCCCTCTGTACTTGACGTCCTTTGTTTTGAATTTCTTCTTTATATACCATGTATGATTTGTATGATTGTACCACCTCGCTATTTCTGTATGGTTGTCTTGAGGAAGGAGTCGGTGGACTCTGAACCGTGTGAACAATAAACCTCCAATTTAATCTACAATAACTCATGTCAGAATTCCAGAAAGTGCGGAAACACTTCCAATCCTTTTACCTTTATTGATATCCTACACAAGCTGCTGCCTCTGGTCTTTACGCTCATTAAGTGTTGAGTTTCACACAACCTTACATGGTGAGCGGTTTTACCTTTACTCATCAAATTTTTAACCTGGATATGACCTTATTGCATTCTTCCATTTTTTACTACAAAGACAGATTGCTACATTTCTGAGGAGATGACAGATGTTATTGATAAATTTCTATGCAAAGAGGAGGAAGAGGAGGAGTTCTATCTCTATCTCACCTCCCCACTCCCTCTATGTACAATCTTATCAGCACCAACTGTCATCTCTTATATCAGTAATGTAACTATCTATCATCACTAAACACAGATTTTACCTGTATATTGAGAGTTTTCAAATAAAAGATCATTCCTGACGGAGATGAAGCAGATTTTTCTTATATGGTTTATTACAAAGTTGCCTCTTTTTACGTGTACTTATAAAGATGGAGAAGATTCAGAACACTCTTTCTGAAAACTCTTGAATGAAAATGTATGTGATTTGTCATTTTATAGCGCTTTATCCTGTTGAAGGCTGCAGTTTTCTTGTGTACAGGGGTGGAAAAGGTTAACTATGGAGACAGCTCAGGGTTTGAGGAGAAGCTAAGTAGGCAATGGAAGTCCGTTGCTGGTTTTTAGGGAGTTTGAGTTTACCTAGAGGAAAAGGAGGGCTCCTCACAACTTTTGAGCTCTTTTGGGTGTGTGTGAAAAGAAGTGGAGACTCAAGAGAAGGTAGTAATATTCTGCACCATGAAGCAATCACAGTTTTTTCCTTTCAGCAGGCAAGTTGGAGTACCTCCAGCAAAAGACTTAAAGCATGATTTTAGTGTTAGCCAGACTTGAAAATCAGCAATGAAGAAGACGGGATCAGCCAGGTTGGGGCATGTCAGTAAGGTGGTAGCTGGTGTAGCTCCCTTACACCGTTCACAGGAAGTGGAGATTGAGTATTGTAGTCACAATGAAACACATTGACCCGTGTGGCCCTGTACTGGGAAGAAGAAGATCCCAAACTTAACCTGTTGCTCTATAGTAACATTACTCACAAGTTACACTGATGAGCAAAAGGGTAACAATGTTTTAAACTTTTGACTATCAGGCTCCATATCTCACCATCCAGTAGCATAGCAGCCGGGGGGCAGAGGGTGCAAGCGCCCCGGGCCAGGAGTTCAGAGGGGGCCCACCCAGAGCTACGCTACTGTAACTCTATTGGCATGTGCAGTGCGCGGATACAGTTACATTTTGCGGCGAAGCAGGGAGAATCAGTATCCCTGCTCTGCCACCCGGCCGCTATGAGCCCCTGAGCAGGCAGGGGGCTCAGTTCCAGCAGTAGGCCACCGCCCATCACCACAAAGTCAGTTGACAGCATTGATAAGGGAAGGAGCACTGACAGTGGGTGCGGTGATGTCACCACCCGGCGCCCGCTGTCCGGAGATGAGCGGGAGCTCGGAGCACCGCTGGAACAAGGAGGAAGAGAGGTGAGGTTTTTTTATGGGGTCTGCCTATGGGGGTATTGTATTATACTACAGGGTCTGCCTATGGGGGTACTGTCTTATACTTACAGGGTCTGCCTATAAGGGTACTGTCTTATACTACAGGATCTGCCTATGGGGGTGCTGCCTTATACTACAGGGTCTGCTTATGGGGTGCTATCTTATACTACAGGGGCTGCCTATGGGTTGCTGTCTTTTATTACAGGGTCTGTCTATGGGGTGCTGTCTTATACTACAGGGTCAGCCTATGGGGTGCTGCCTTATTCTAGAGTCTGCCTATGGGGTGCTGTCTTATACTACAGAGTCTGCCTATGGAGTGCTGCCTTGTGCTATAGAGTCTGCCTATGGGGAGTGCATTATACTATATTGAGAACTATCTGGTGCATTATACTATATGGAGTCCATCGTACAGTGTGGGGATTACAGTGAAGGAGCCATCATACAGTGCTGGGGCCATCAAACAGTTTGAGGGCTCCTAAGTGGTTAGTATACTGTGTGGGGGTGCATTACAGTGAGGAGGCATCATGGTATGTATAAGAAAGCATCATACTGTGTATAGGGAAGATGTACAGGGGGGCAGACTCGGGACATTATTCAATGTGAAGTGGGCACTTATTGTTATAGGGGAACTCAGGTTACTGTGACTATTAAAGGGGCACACAGGGCAATACTACTTTCTATGGGGCAAAATGTGGGCACTGTTTTCTAGGGCACTTGCATTCGGCATTACTATATTATAGAGTAGTGCTTTAGAATTTAGAAGGCACAGAGAACCACACAGCAGGTGCAGCAATAGGGACACATATGGCGCCAGCGGCTCAGTATTGGGGTATCAGGTGTTGTGAATTCTGTGGCTGAATTCACTCCTGTGGTCACAAGTGGTACTGCAGCTTCTGAGCTTCCTCCCTCAGGTGTTCTGGTGAGCTCGTTAACTGCTTCATTACTTAACTCCGCCTGATGCTGCTATCCTTGCTCCTTGTCAATGTTTCAGTGTTGGATCTGAGCTTCTCCTGATTGTTCCTGTGACCTGCTGCTCTGTATAGCTAAGTGCTTTTTGCTTTTTTGTTGCTTTTTTTCTGTCCAGCTTGTCTTTTGTTTTGCTGGAAGCTCTGAGACGCAAAGGGTGTACCGCCGTGCCGTTAGTTCGGCACGGTGGGTTTTTTTTGCCCCCTTTGCGTGGTTTTGCTTTAGGGTTTTTTGTAGACTGCAAAGTTCGCTTTACTGTCCTCGCTCTGTCCTAGAATATCGGGCCCCACTTTGCTGAATCTATTTCATCCCTACGTTTTGTCTTTTCATCTTACTCACAGTCATTATATGTGGGGGGCTGCCTTTTCCTTTGGGGAATTTCTCTGGGGCAAGTCAGGCCTATTTTTCTATCTTCAGGCTAGCTAGTTTCTTAGGCTGTGCCGAGTTGCCTAGGTAGTTGTTAGGCGCAATCCACAGTCGCTTTTAGTTGTGTTTAGGATAGGATCAGGTGTGCAGTCTACAGAGTTTCCACGTCTCAGAGCTCGTCCTTGTATTTTTGGGTATTTGTCAGATCACTGTGTGCGCTCTGATCGCTAAGCACACTGTGTTTCTGGATTGCCTTCATAACACCTGTCATTAGCAAACATAACAGTACAAGGAGCCCAAACTAATGATTCTCAATAGAGGGAAAGAAAAAGTTCTGACATCATTTTTTTTTTCTGCTCTGTGTTCACTTTTTTTTTTTTTCCCCTAGACATTTGGGTGATTCTGGACACAGGTGTGGACATGGATATTCAGGGTCTGTGCTCTTCAATGGATAATCTCGTTATAAATGTACAAAAAATTCAAGATACTATTGATCAGAAATCTATGTTAGAACCAGTGGCGTAGGAAGGGGGGTGCGGGGGGGGCGGTCCGCCCCGGGCGGCACAATGCGGGGGGCGGCCGGCGCTGCAGGAGAAGAAAAAAAAAAAAAAAAAAAAAGATGCCCCTTTAAATCTTCGGGCGGCGCCGTCCGCCGCCACGACCAGGGCCAGCTCCCCCCACCACTGGACCCCGCCCCCCGCTCTATACTCACCTCTCCTGGTTCCTGCGGCGCCGGCAGCTGCAACGTCCTCTGACTCTGCGACGTCTCAGAGCAGAGGGCGCGATGACGTCACTACTGTGCGCGCCGCTCTGCCTCTCTGTCCTGAGCGTCGCAGAGCCGGAGAGACGCTGACTGCACCGGACCTGCGCTAGGAACTGGAGAGGTGAGGATTTTTCTTTTTTTTTTTTTTCTTTATGTCTGACTGTCTGGGGCTGGGACAATGCTGGACACACTGGGGCAATACTGGAGACCATGGGGCAGATTGCTGGACACACTGGGGCAATACATGAGACCATGGGGCAGATTGCTGGACACACTGGGGCAATACATGAGACCATGGGGCAGATTGCTGGACACACTGGGGCAATACAGGAGACTATGGGGCAGATTGCTGGACACACTGGGGCAATACAGGAGACCATGGGGCAGATTGCTGGACACACTGGGGCAATACAGGAGACCATGTGGCAGAATGCTGGACACACTGGGGCAATACAGGAGACCATGGGGCAGATTGCTGGACACACTGGGGCAATACAGGAGACCATGGGGCAGATTGCTGGACACACTGGGGCAATACTGGAGACCATGGGGCAGAATGCTGGACACACTGGGGCAATACAGGAGACCATGTGGCAGAATGCTGGACACACTGGGGCAATACAGGAGACCATGGGGCAGATTGCTGGACACACTGGGGCAATACTGGAGACCATGGGGCAGAATGCTGGACACACTGGGGAAATACTGGAGACCATGGGGCAGAATGCTGGACACACTGGGGCAATACAGGAGACTATGGGGCAGATTGCTGGACACACTGAATACTGGAGACCATGGGGCAGATTTCAGGACACATTGAGGCAATGCTGGAGACCCTGGGCAGACTTCTGGACATACTGGGGCAATACTGGAGACCATGGGGCAGATTGCTGGACACACCGGGGCAATACTGGAGACCATGGGGCAGAATGCTGGACACACTGGGGCAATACAGGAGACCATGGGGCAGATTGCTGGACACACTGGGGCAATACTGGAGACCCTGGAGCAGATTTCTGGACACTGAGGCAATGCTGGAGACCCTGGGGCAGACTTCTGGACACACTGGGGCAATGCTGGACACTGGGGCAGATTGCTGGACACACTGGGGGTAATATGCTGGACACACTGGGGCAATGCTGGACACTGGGGGTAATATGCTGGACACACTGGGGCAGAGTGCTGGACACACTGGGGAAAGGCTGGACACTGGGGCAGATTGCTGGACACACTGGGGGCAGTGCTGGACATACTGGGGCAGATTGCTGGACACACTGGGGGTAATATGCTGGACACACTGGGGCAGATTGCTGGACACACTGGGGGTAATATGCTGGACACACTGGGGCAGATTGCTGGACAACATGGGGGTAATATGCTGGACACACTGGGGCAGATTGCTGGACAACATGGGGGTAATATGCTGGACACACTGGGGCAGATTGCTGGACACACTGGGGGCAGGACTTGTGGCATGGGCAGAATGTAGATACGGGGCATGATTGGAGACACGGGGCAGGATTGGATCATGGGGCAGGACGGATACGATGGAGGCTGGTGGGGCAGGATGTGGAGATCATATGGGGTAGAATGGATACTCATGAGGGCAGGATGCGAGAACATATGGCTGGAGCCAGGAATGAGAAACGGGGCCAGGGTGGGGAATATTATTACCATAGGGGCTAATTAAGGGATATTATTACTGCAGTGATGTATTTATTTTATTTTTTGAGTATACTGTTTTAAATGGGGGGGCGGTCCTGTTACTGTGCAGAGTGACACTATATCACCTTTTTTTCTTCATGTGATGTAATGTAGAAGTTGTGAAAAATTAAGTAATGTGTTCTGCAAGCGGAGCTCGAGATAACTGTGTTATTTCCTGCAGAAACGAGTCCTGGCTGGAAGGAATGATGGCGGTCTGTGCTGGATGAAAGATGAAGGACTTCACCTAGAGACGTCACTGGTGAGTCAGTGTGTTACCTATACACTGACACTATACACTGTATACTATATAGAGGTCCTGTGTATAATGTCACCAGTGATCTCTGTATTACCTCTACACAGACACTGCATACTAAGTACAGATCTCCTGTGAATACTGGCACTTATGGTGATAGTATTGTGGTTTTTTTTTTATTACTGATCAGTATTGTAGTATTCAGTCACTATGTGGTGGTAATATGTGGTCTGGAAATGGTGTTGTGGTATTTGTCCCTTGTATGTAGTATTATTCGGTCACTATGTGGCCTGGTCATGGTGTGGTGGTATTAAGTCACAGGTGTGGCATGTGGGGGTGACACCATTAGGCCCAGTTTAGGTTCTACAAAACAGGAAAACCGTTTTTGGTAACCTTTGTGTGTATTGAGCCGGGAAGGGGGGGGGGGCGCCAAACTCGGGAACAGCCCCGGGCGGCAAAAGCTCTAGCTACGCCTCTGGTTAGAACCAAGAATTCCTATTCCTGATTTGTTTTTTGGAGATAGAACTAAGTTTCTAAGTTTCAAAAATAATTGTAAGCTATTTCTGGCCTTGAAACCTCATTCTTCTGGTAATCCTATTCAACAGGTTTTGATTATTATTTCTTTTTTGCGCGGCGACCCTCAAGACTGGGCATTTTCTCTTGCGCCAGGAGACCCTGCATTGAGTAGTGTCGATGCGTTTTTCCTGGCGCTCGGATTGCTGTACGATGAGTCTAATTCAGTGGATCAGGCTGAGAAAAATTTGCTGGCTTTGTGCCAGGGTCAGGATGATATAGAAGTATATTGTCAGAAATTTAGGAAATGGTCAGTACTCACTCAGTGGAATGAATCTGCGCTGGCAGCTTTGTTCAGAAAGGGTCTCTCTGAGGCTCTTAAGGATGTCATGGTGGGATTTCCTATGCCTGCTGGTTTGAATGAGTCTTTGTCTTTGGCCATTCAGATCGGTCGACGCTTGCGCGAGCGTAAATCTGTGCACCATTTGGCGGTACTGCCTGAGGTTAAACCTGAGCCTATGCAGTGCGATAGGACTATGACTAGAGTTGAACGGCAGGAATACAGACGTCTGAATGGTCTGTGTTTCTACTGTGGTGATTCCACTCATGCTATTTCTGATTGTCCTAAGCGCACTAAGCGGTCCGCTAGGTCTGCCGTCATTGGTACTGTACAGTCCAAATTCCTTCTGTCCATTACCTTGATATGCTCTTTGTCGTCGTTTTCTGTCATGGCGTTTGTGGATTCGGGCGCTGCCCTGAATCTGATGGATTTGGATTATGCTAAACGTTGTGGGTTTTTCTTGGAGCCTTTGCGGTGTCCTATTCCATTGAGAGGAATTGATGCTACACCTTTGGCCAAGAATAAACCTCAATACTGGGCCCAGCTGACCATGTGCATGGCTCCTGCACATCAGGAAGTTATTAGCTTTCTGGTGTTGCATAATCTGCATGATGTGGTCGTGTTGGGGTTGCCATGGCTACAAACCCATAATCCAGTATTGGATTGGAATTCCATGTCGGTATCCAGCTGGGGTTGTCAGGGGGTACATGGTGATGTTCCAGTTTTGTCGATTTCGTCATCCACCCCTTCTGAGGTCCCAGAGTTCTTGTCTGATTATCAGGATGTATTTGAAGAGCCCAAGTCCGATGCTCTACCTCCGCATAGGGATTGTGATTGTGCTATCAATTTGATTCCTGGTAGTAAATTCCCTAAAGGTCGATTATTTAATTTATCCGTGCCCGAACACGCCGCTATGTGCAGTTATGTGAAGGAATCCCTGGAGAAGGGACATATTCGCCCATCGTCATCACCACTGGGAGCAGGGTTCTTCTTTGTAGCCAAGAAGGATGGTTCGCTGAGACCGTGTATTGATTACCGCCTTCTTAATAAGATCACTGTTAAATTTCAGTATTCCTTGCCATTGTTATCTGACTTGTTTGCTCGGATTAAGGGGGCTAGTTGGTTCACTAAGATAGATCTTCGTGGTGCGTATAATCTGGTGAGAATCAGGCAAGGAGATGAATGGAAAACTGCATTCAATACGCCCGAGGGTCATTTTGAGTATCTAGTGATGCCGTTCGGACTTGCCAATGCTCCATCTGTGTTTCAGTCATTTATGCATGACATCTTCCGTGAGTATCTGGATAAATTCCTGATTGTTTACTTGGATGACATTTTGATCTTCTCAGATGATTGGGAGTCTCATGTGAAGCAGGTCAGAATGGTTTTTCAGGTCCTGCGTGCTAACTCTTTGTTTGTGAAGGGATCAAAGTGTCTCTTCGGTGTGCAGAAAGTTTCATTTTTGGGGTTCATCTTTACCCCTTCTACTATCGAGATGGATCCAGTTAAGGTCCAAGCCATCCAGGATTGGATTCAGCCGACATCTCTGAAAAGTCTGCAAAAGTTCCTGGGCTTTGCTAATTTTTATCGTCGCTTCATCTGTAATTTTTCTAGCATTGCCAAACCATTGACCGATTTGACCAAGAAGGGTGCTGATTTGGTTAATTGGTCTTCTGCTGCTGTGGAAGCTTTTCAGGAGTTGAAGCGTCGTTTTTGTTCTGCCCCTGTGTTGTGTCAGCCAGATGTTTCTCTTCCGTTCCAGGTCGAGGTTGATGCTTCTGAGATTGGAGCAGGGGCGGTTTTGTCACAGAGAGGTTCTGATTGCTCCGTGATGAAACCATGTGCTTTCTTTTCCAGGAAGTTTTCGCCCGCTGAGCGTAATTATGATGTGGGCAATCGAGAGTTGCTGGCCATGAAGTGGGCATTCGAGGAGTGGCGTCATTGGCTTGAAGGAGCTAAGCATCGCGTGGTGGTATTGACTGATCATAAGAACTTGACTTATCTCGAGTCTGCCAAGCGCTTGAATCCTAGACAGGCCCGTTGGTCGTTATTTTTTGCCCGCTTCGACTTTGTGATTTCGTACCTTCCGGGCTCTAAAAATGTGAAGGCGGATGCTCTGTCTAGGAGTTTTGTGCCCGACTCTCCGGGTTTATCTGAGCCAGCGGGTATCCTCAAGGAAGGAGTCATTGTGTCTGCCATCTCCCCTGATTTGCGGCGGGTGCTGCAAAAATTTCAGGCGAATAAACCTGATCGTTGTCCAGCAGAGAAACTGTTCGTCCCTGATAGGTGGACTAATAAACTTATCTCTGAACTTCATTGTTCGGTGTTGGCTGGTCATCCTGGAATCTTTGGTACCAGAGAGTTAGTGGCTAGATCCTTCTGGTGGCCATCTCTGTCACGGGATGTACGTACTTTTGTGCAGTCCTGTGGGATTTGTGCTAGGGCTAAGCCCTGCTGTTCTCGTGCCAGTGGGTTGCTTTTGCCCTTGCCGGTCCCAAAGAGGCCTTGGACACATATTTCGATGGATTTCATTTCTGACCTTCCCGTTTCTCAAAAGATGCCAGTCATTTCGGTGGTCTGTGATCGCTTTTCTAAAATGGTCCATCTGGTGCCCTTGGCTAAATTGCCTTCCTCCTCTGATTTGGTACCTTTGTTCTTTCAGCATGTGGTTCGGTTGCATGGCATTCCTGAGAATATTGTTTCTGACAGAGGTTCCCAGTTTGTTTCAAGGTTTTGGCGAGCCTTTTGTGGTAGGATGGGCATTGACCTATCCTTTTCCTCGGCTTTCCATCCTCAGACTAATGGCCAGACCGAACGAACCAATCAGACCTTGGAAACATATCTGAGATGTTTTGTTTCTGCAGACCAGGATGATTGGGTGTCCTTTTTGCCGTTGGCTGAGTTCGCCCTTAATAATCGGGCCAGCTCGGCTACCTTGGTTTCTCCATTTTTTTTGCAATTCTGGGTTCCATCCTCGTTTCTCTTCAGGACAGGTTGAGTCTTCGGACTGTCCTGGTGTGGATTCTGTGGTGGATAGGTTGCAGCAGATCTGGACTCAGGTAGTGGACAATTTGATCTTGTCCCAGGAGAAAGCTCAACTTTTCGCTAATCGCAGACGCCGTGTGGGTCCCCGACTTCGTGTTGGGGATCTGGTTTGGTTATCTTCTCGTCATATTCCTATGAAGGTTTCCTCTCCTAAATTTAAACCTCGTTTTATTGGTCCGTATAGGATTTCTGAGGTTGTCAATCCTGTGTCTTTTCGTTTGACCCTCCCAGACTCCTTTTCCATACATAATGTATTCCATAGGTCGTTGTTGCGGAGATACGTGGCACCTATGGTTCCATCTGTTGAGCCTCCTGCCCCGGTTTTGGTGGAGGGGGAATTGGAGTATATTGTGGAGAAGATTTTGGATTCTCGTGTTTCTAGACGGAAACTCCAGTATCTGGTTAAATGGAAGGGTTATGCTCAGGAAGATAATTCCTGGGTTTTTGCCTCTGATGTTCATGCTTCCGATCTTGTTCGTGCCTTTCATGCGGCTCATTCTGGTCGGCCTGGGGGCTCTGGTGAGGGTTCGGTGACCCCTCCTCAAGGGGGGGTACTGTTGTGAATTCTGTGGCTGAATTCACTCCTGTGGTCACAAGTGGTACTGCAGCTTCTGAGCTTCCTCCCTCAGGTGTTCTGGTGAGCTCGTTAACTGCTTCATTACTTAACTCCGCCTGATGCTGCTATCCTTGCTCCTTGTCAATGTTTCAGTGTTGGATCTGAGCTTCTCCTGATTGTTCCTGTGACCTGCTGCTCTGTATAGCTAAGTGCTTTTTGCTTTTTTGTTGCTTTTTTTCTGTCCAGCTTGTCTTTTGTTTTGCTGGAAGCTCTGAGATGCAAAGGGTGTACCGCCGTGCCGTTAGTTCGGCACGGTGGATTTTTTTTGCCCCCTTTGCGTGGTTTTGCTTTAGGGTTTTTTGTAGACTGCAAAGTTCGCTTTACTGTCCTCGCTCTGTCCTAGAATATCGGGCCCCACTTTGCTGAATCTATTTCATCCCTACGTTTTGTCTTTTCATCTTAATCACAGTCATTATATGTGGGGGGCTGCCTTTTCCTTTGGGGAATTTCTCTGGGGCAAGTCAGGCCTATTTTTCTATCTTCAGGCTAGCTAGTTTCTTAGGCTGTGCCGAGTTGCCTAGGTAGTTGTTAGGCGCAATCCACAGTCGGTTTTAGTTGTGTTTAGGATAGGATCAGGTGTGCAGTCTACAGAGTTTCCACGTCTCAGAGCTCGTCCTTGTATTTTTGGGTATTTGTCAGATCACTGTGTGCGCTCTGATCGCTAAGCACACTGTGTTTCTGGATTGCCTTCATAACACCTGTCATTAGCAAACATAACAATCAGGTGCAGTAATAGGGACACATACGGTGCCAGCAGGTGAGTATTGGGGTATCAGGTGCAGTAATAGGGACACATAAGGCAGCAGCGGCTCAGTATTGGGGTATCAGCAGGATGAGGAGTTTGTGCAGGTTGGGAACAGATGGTGATGGGGCTGGAATATGAGAAATGTGTCTTTGTTGTATTCTCAGCAGGTGAGTCGTTTCAGGAAGAAGTTCTCACGTCAGTCTGGGCAAGATGGAAGAGATGGAAAAGGGAACGATTCCATCAGAAAGAACGTCAGCGATAAGTCATTATCTGTAACTGTGCTGTGATCACTTATATGTTCTGTAGGGCTGGTATTTACCACTAACCATATGGCGGTAATATCTATGTTGGTCTTGAAATAGAGATTATTTTCAGAAATAGCGCGGTCATTTGCTGAGGTTCATCTCTGCTATTTGGGTGCATCACCGAGTTGTAATCAAGGTTACCTGGTTAGGGGCCCACTCAGAAGTTTCGCCCCCCCACCCTGAACCAAAACCCTAGCTACACCTCTGTCACCATCAATTACTAATTGGAACTTGAAGAACAGAAAAGTGCCCTACATAATAAACATGAAGGACCGTGATGAAAACAAAAAATCTATGTAGAAAAGGAGTCATCCATGCATAGATTGTACAATGAATAAATATTTTTTATTAGAACATACAATTAAGAGATTTAAAAAAAAATGATTGGAGATGTTATCAGACCATACAGGAGATGGAATCAAGCAAACACTGAACAAATGGTTAGGTTGTATCTGAAAAATTGTGCAAAGAGTATATTACAAAGCTGGTGCTGATGGACTCATCATTGGGGTTACACACTGGAACTTGCTGTTTCAGATTGTGCCTACCCAAGATGGTGAATCGGACTTCTGCCAATGCGTGCACCTCGGCGGACAACAGGTGTTATTAATGCTTGGCAGGTATGATGTTTCCTGGGTTAGGTATAAATGGATGGTCCCTCTAATCTTTTCCTTATGCACCCTTTCTGAGGAAGAAAGACATTGAAACACTCATCAAGGGGTTACACTGGAACCTTCTGGACTCTGGGTATCTATACTTTTCTTGGCTCTTCCTGTTTACATGTTGTATTATTGATCCATGTTTGACCTTGAGCTATGGTGTGCATTTTTGTCTCTGGATTCTCCTATGAGTAATGTAATTTGTGCCAGTTATTCATTATATATACATCAGACTTGCGCCTACCATAGAAACCTTCAAAAAGAACCTGAAGACTCATCTCTTCCGACAAGCCTACAGCCTGCAGTGATCCTCAACCTACTGAACAGCCGCACAGCCAGCTCTTCCCTCTCCTAGTGTATCCTCACCCACCCCCTGCAGACTGTGAGCCCTCGCGGGCAGGGTCCTCCCTCCTTATGTACTCGTGTGCCTTGTTATCTGCTCATGTTTAATGTATTTGTCTATATTTGCCCCGTATTCACATGTAAAGCGCCATGGAATAAATGGCGCTATAAAAATGTATAATAATAATAATAATAATAATTATATATGTACAGTTAGGTCCATATATATTTGGACAGAGACAACATTTTTCTAATTTTGGTTATAGACATTACCACAATGAATTTTAAACAAAACAATTCAGATGCAGTTGAAGTTCAGACTTTCAGCTTTCATTTGAGGGTATCCACATTAAAATTGGATGAAGGGTTTAGGAGTTTCAGCTCCGTAACATGTGCCACCCTGTTTTTAAAGGGACCAAAAGTAATTGGACAATTGACTCCAAGGCTATTTCATGGACAGGTGTGGGCAATAACTTCGTTATGTAATTCTCAATTAAGCAGATAAAAGGCCTGGAGTTGATTTGAGGTGTGGTGCTTGCATTTGGAAGGTTTTGCTGGGAAGTAAACATGTGGTCAAAGGAGCTCTCCATGCAGGTGAAACAAGCCATCCTTAAGCTGCGAAAACAGAAAAAACCCATCCGAGAAATTGCTACAATATTAGGAGTGGCAAAATCTACAGTTTGGTACATCCTGAGAAAGAAAGAAAGCTCTGGTGAACTCATCAATGCAAAAAGACCTGGGTGCCCACAGAAGACAACAGTGGTGGATGATCGCAGAATAATCTCCATGGTGAAGAGAAACCCCTTCACAACAGCCAACCAAGTGAACAACACTCTCCAGGAGGTAGGCGTATCAATATCTAAATCTACCATAAAGAGAAGACTGCATGAAAGTAAATACAGACGGTTCAATGCACGGTGCAAGCCACTCGTAAGCATCAAGAATAAAAAGGCTAGACTGGACTTTGCTAAAAAAACATCTAAAAAAGCCAGCGCAGTTCTGGAAGAACATTCTTTGGACAGATGAAACCAACATCAACCTCTACCAGAATGATGGAAAGAGAAAAGTATAGCAAAGGCGTGGTACAGCTCATGATCCAAAGCATACCACATCATCTGTAAAACATGGCAGAGGCAGTGTGATGGCTTGGGCATGCATGGCTGCCAGTGGCACTTGGTCACTTGTGTTTATTGATGATGTGACACAGGACAGAAGTAGCCGAATGAATTCTGAGGTATTCAGAGCCATACTGTGTGCTCAGATCCAGCCAAATGCAGCCAAACTGATTGGTCGTCGTTTCATACTACAGATAGACAATGACCCAAAACATAAAGCCAAAGCAACCCAGGAGTTTATTAAAGCAAAGAAGTGGAATATTCTTGAATGGCCAAGTCAGTCACCTGATCTCAACCCAATTGAGCATGCATTTCACTTGTTAAAGACTAAACTTCAGACAGAAAGGCCCACGAACAAACAGCAACTGAAAACCACCACAGTGAAGGCCTGGCAGAGCTTCAAAAAGAATGAAACACAGCATCTGGTGATGTCCATGAGTTCAACACTTCAGGCAGTCATTGCCAACAAAGGGTTTTCAACCCAAGTACTAAAAATTAACATTTAATTTAAAATTATTGACTCTGTCCAATTACTTTTGGTCCCTTTAAAAACAGGGTGGCACATGTTAAGGAGCTGAAACTCCTAAACCCTTCATCCAATTTTAATGTGGATACCCTCAAATGAAAGCTGAAAGTCTGAACTTCAACTGCATCTGAATTGTTTTGTTTAAAATGCATTGTGGTAATATCTATAACCAAAATTAGAAAAATGTTGTCTCTGTCCAAATATATATGGACCTAACTGTATTACCAATCTCATATCTCATAGGAGTTACCAGAGACAAATCCCAGCAGTGTCCAGTTTATTTATTTATTTATTTGTATGCCTTCTTGTACTCTAATTGTTTGCACTCTGCACTTTATCTATCAGAATATTATTGCTCTCATACTTTTGTCCATTGCAATTAGAGTTTATTTTGCAGGGGTCATAATTTTTGTACAATCTTGGTGTAATAATTATATGGGTACTACGGAATCTGATAGCATGGGATAAAGCCAGTCTGAGAGCAAAGTTGCAACAAAAGATGTATTTACTCAAAAACAGAACTAACAGATATTTCTGCAATTGTAACGAGGTCCTCAGCTCTATATAGAAAATCACAGCAAACAGAGTAGCGGGGCGCGACCGCTAATGTGAACCAGTCTAGCAAGGAAATGTGGAAGCAAACAAGACACTTAAACGAGGAAGTCCAATAAGATTATTAGTGCGAATGCACACAGTACTTAAATGATGAAGTCCAGAAAAACTTGCTCACACGTGCGCACAGTACTTGTTAGTAGAAGAACAATTGTTCACAGATGATGCGTCATGTAAATGACTTCCTGGAAAAGAGAGGACGAGGGGGAAAAGAGGGAGAGTGCTATCTAAGCGTAGTAGATGAGTAGATCTTTCTTGGAGAGAAAAGCACAGCTTGAATCTTGCTCATCTGATGTGGTTGTGCAAAAAGGCACAACACTAGGAAAAGTTTTGTAAACAAAGCAGATCCTTCCACTGGTGCGCAGCCCGTCGCAGCAGTTCCAGAGGTGAGAGGTAGCTGAATGGGGTGAGGCAGACCACTGAGTAGTGAGCAGCAGAAGCAGGGAGTTAACCAGCAAACAGGCAGATGCTCAAGAGCCAGCAGCACAAAATACTCAGGCACAGGTGAACACAAGACCCAGACTTAAATAGGACAGACAGGAAGTTCCATGACAGGGCGAGATCCAAGACTCCATCTTGGATCAGGGCAAACAGACACCAGGAAAGTCTGGAATCCTTACACTTGGCCGTAATATACTCTTTGCACAATTTTTCGGATAGAACTTAACCATTTGTCCAGTGTTTGCTTGATTCCATTTCCTGTATGGTCTGTTTACATCTCCAATCGTTTTCTTTTAAATCTTTTAATTGTATGTTCTAATAAAAATTATTTACTCATTCTACAATCTATGCTTGATGGACTCCTTCTTTTCTACATAGGTTATTTTAACATGAGATTACCATCATTTTATAGAAATACATAATGCAGCCAATTTTCGGTTTCAAAAGTCATATGGTGTCCCTTCCCTTTTGAGACCTAGGGCTCTATTCCAGCCAATTTTGCATTCAAATAAGTCAAATGGTGCTCTTTCCTTTGCAATCCCTGCAACAGTAGTTTTCTACTACAAGTAGGGTATTGGCGTTCTCAGGAGAATTTACGGAACAAATTTTGGAGTCTATTTTCTTCTATTAGCCTTGTGGAAATAAAAAAAATTGAGGCAAAAAAAACATTTTTGAGGAAAAATTACATTTTTTATTCTCACAGCTCAACATTACAAAATTCTATTGAGCACCTGTGGGTTCAAGGTGCTCACCACATACATGGATACATTTCTTGAGGGGTGTAGTTTCCAACATGAGGTCACTTCGTGGGTTTCCAATGTTTAGGCACATCAGAGGCTTTGCAAACAAGACATTATACAAGAATAGGTTGCACTCTATCGTGCCAAAGCATTGTCTAATATGA
Source organism: Ranitomeya imitator (assembly GCF_032444005.1). Classification (NCBI taxonomy): domain Eukaryota; kingdom Metazoa; phylum Chordata; class Amphibia; order Anura; family Dendrobatidae; genus Ranitomeya; species Ranitomeya imitator. The sequence goes on along the minus strand of NC_091286.1, from coordinate 421,267,928 downwards.
AATACATGAAATATGAATAGCAAAATGGCTTTTGAACATTAGGAAAAATATTTGAGAGACGCTTAGCACAGGATTTGGCCAAATAGTGTGAGCCCATCAACCATCGTCAAGGTGGTCTCATTAAACTGATGGGTATCTGAACTCCCTGTCCAAATGTGAACACTTACTGAAGGCTAATGTCTGTATGCTTGGGTGAATGTGGACACCTCTTACAGCAAAGCCTACATATGGGTTGACCGGAACCAAGTGTGATTAGATGTAATTAAAAAACACATGGTGAAGGGAGGAGTGCTCAGTCAGTAAGCTAACATAGAAATGACAAAAAAACCACTGGCACATCCAAACTAGTGTGAATAGGTGCATACCAGGAGCAGCTACCTCCATATGCAATATACAAGAAAAGGGTGCACTCTATCGTGCCAAAGCATTGTCTAATATGAAATATATGAAATATGAATAGCAAAATGGCTTTTGAATATTAGGAAAAATATTTGAGAGACGCTTAGCACAGGATTTGGCCAAATAGTGTGAGCCCATCAACCATCGTCAAGGTGGTCTCATTAAACTGATGGGTCCCTGACCTCCCTGTCCAAATGTGAACACTTACCGAAGGCTAATGTCTGTATGCATGGGTGAATGTGGACACCTCTCTCAGTAAAGCCTACATATATGGGTTGGTCGGAACCAGGTGTGATTAGATGTAATTAAAAAACACATGGCTCACATAGGCTAACAATATTTAGCCAAATCCTGTGCTAAGCGTCTCTCAAATATTTTTCCTAATGTTCAAAAGCCATTTTGTTATTCATATTTCATGTATTTCATATTAGACAATGCTTTGGCACGACAGAGTGCAACCTTTTCTTGTATATTGTATATGGAGGTAGCTGCTCCTGTTATGCACCTATTCACGCTAGTTTGGATGTGCCAGTCTTTTTTCTGTCATTTCTATGTTAGCTTACTGACTGAGCCCTCCTCCCTTCACCATGTGTTTTTTAATTACATCTAATCACACTTGGTTCCGGCCAACCCATATGTAGGCTTTGCTGAAAGAGGTGTCCACATTCACCCAAGCATACAGTCATTAGCCTTTGGTAAGTGTTCACATTTGGACAGGGAGGTCAGGGACCCATCAGTTTAATGAGACCACCTTGACGATGGTCGAGGGGCTCACACTATTTGACCAAATCCTGTGCTAAGCATCTCTCAAATATTTTTCCTAAAGTTCAAAAGCCATTTTGATATTCATATTTCATGTATTTCATTAGACAATGCTTTGGCACGATAGAGTGCAACCTTTTCTTGTATATTGTATATGGAGGTAGCTGCTCCTGGTATGCACCTATTCACACTAAAAAAAAGGGAAGAAGCCAGCACTGCTTATGGTCAGAACATAATAACTGAAGTGCAATTGCACATAAATTCTAACTGTATTTCAAATATGAGACATTTAGCAAACAATTGATCAGTTCTTTGAGCTACCCCGCCACTTCACGGCATTCTCATAATGGGGCAGTCCTAATCTACGTATTTTATTTACGTTGTGCCATTATGGCCTCCTGAATGTATAAAGAGTATAAAAAAAGGACCACATTACATGCGAACTGTACCTGGAGCATTTTCAGAATCACTCCCTTAGTGCCAAGAAAGGCAAGGGCAGGTAAAGGCCGATCAGGTCCAGTGCGGACATTTCAGATCTGGCTTCCACACTGCCAAACCCGCACCAAAGATGAAGGGTGAGACAGGCTGAGACACAGGTGCACAATTAACTGGAGCCTGAGGCAGGGCAGGGCTGCTGTGTGTGTGCACAGCAGCCTATCAATCACAGTGAACACAGAAAGAATAGCGCACATAACCCAGCGTGCGCGGCAACAGTGGTGGTCAGCCACATACCAATGCAAAGCAAAAAAAAGGGAAGAAGCCAGCACTGCTTATGGTCAGAGCGCAATAACTGAAGTGCAATTGCACATAAATTCTAACTGTATTTCAAGTATGAGACATTTAGCAAACAATTGATCAATTCTTTGAGCTACCCCGACACTTCACGGCATTCTCATAATGGGGCAGTCCTAATCTACGTATTGTGCCATTATGGCCTCCTGAATGTATAAAGAATATAAAAAAAGGACCACATTACATGCGAACTGTACCTGGAGCATTTTCAGAATCACTCCCTTAGTGCCAGGAAAGGCAAGCGCAGGTAAAGGCCGATCAGGTCCAGTGCGGATATTCACACTAGTTTGGCTGTGCCAGTCTTTTTTCTGTCACTGCAAACAAGACCTGGCATCCGCTATCAAGTCCAGCCAATTTTCTGTTCCAAAAGTCAAATGGTGCTTTTTCCCTTCCTAGCCCAGCCATGCTCCCAAACAGTAGTTTTCCACCACATATGGTTACTCAGGAGAGATTGTGCAGAACTCTGCATGGTCTTATATATGCCTCTCCATTGCTACCCTGTGGGCTTGATGTCAGTGGCCATAAAACAGCTGACATCAACCCCACAATTAGTACCCCACAATTAGTACCCACTTGCCACTCCACCAGAGCAAGTTGGAAGAGCCAGGCAAAGTGACAGAATTGGTTCATCTAATAGATTCATCTTTTCTGGGGTGGCTGCGGGCTGGTATTTTTAGTCTGGGGAGGGCCATATCCAGATCCATCTCTAGACATCACATTTGAAATAAATTATTTATATAATTATCTATTTTTTTCCTACTGATCCTGTGCTAAAATGCTCTTTAATGAATATTGAAGTGTATAATTGCTAGACTTATAAATAACTATGCACCGTGCATGTGCTTGTCTTACGGAGTAACAGGAAGTAAAGCATCATTGCACTTGTCTTTTTCAGGAAGCCCCCTCACTATTGAATAAATACCCTCATTGGAGGGTAGACTATATGACCTTATTGCAGACACTGTGACTCATAGATTCCTAAATGGAGTACCGATATAAGACAGGGTCTGACGCACACACGACATGAGCTCACCACAAACTGATGATACAGATCTCTGTCCTTTTATCTCTGAACGCCTGCCAGCGTATTTTTATTGGAATGTTTACTGGATTTCAACTGAATAAGCAGTTTTGGGATGAATGCATTCCTAATTTCTTCTATTTAATGCAATCGAGAAATGCAGTCTTGGTAGGATGTAAAGGCTTTTGTTCTTTTTCTCTGGCACATGAAGAATAAAATCACAAGCCTCAGACTTTAAAGAAGCAAAAGCACATATCAAACAATTATATAGGGGCATAGATGGTCGAATTGCTTAGCTGCAATCACCTTGTGATGATATATAAAATATTCAATCTAGTATACAAAAAAAAACAGTAACAGTAAAAGGTTTCTGTTATTAATTACTGCTATATCCATTGTATCTATTCACCAGGTACATAGACTAACATGTTGCCTATTTATAAGGTGATAACATTTACAGTAATATACTTTAATCCTTTAAAGGTACATTATTCCTTTTGTGCCATGGCTGATAACTGTGTCCAAGCATCAAAACATCAAGTTCCCTGCAACTACTTTTTCTGAACCATTGACAAAAAAACAGACACTGCTTCCCGTGCTTGTAATATGTTTTTGGAGAGCTAAAAAGGGACCTAAAATGTACAATGCACATTTTTCTTTTTTGTTTATTTTTCTTTTACCACCTTAGTGCAGAAGACTAAAGCCTATAATGTATATGTTCCTTTTATTGAATATCACAATTGGGTTATCATAGTTTCTAAATTTCTTTGTACTTTTTTTTTGCAAATATCTTGTAAACTAGATTGTGGCCCGATTCTAACACATCGGGTATTCTAGAATATGCATGTCCCCGTAGTATATGGACAATGATGATTCCAGAATTTGCGGCAGATTGTGCCCGTCGCTGATTGGTCGAGGCAACCTTTATGACATCATCGTCGCCATGGCAACCATTATGACATCTACGTCGATACTGTGCCCATCGCTGAATCAGAAACGTGGGATGTCTACGTCCTTTATGACATCATCGTCGCTGTGCCCGTCCCTGATTGGTCGAGGCCTGGCGGCCTCGACCAATCAGAGACGCGGGATGTCTACATCCTTTATGACATCATCGTCGCTGTGCCCGTCGTTGATTGGTCGAGGCCTAGCGGCCTCGACCAATCAGAGACGCGGGATTTCCAGGACAGACAGACAGACAGAAAGACAGACAGACAGACAGACAGAAAGACAGACAGACAGAAAAACCCTTAGACAATTATATATATAGATATTTTACTATTGAAATCATTTTAAAAAGTACAAGAACTCATGAAGACTAATGATTCTTGCAAAGTCATTAGAATTATACTAGAGATTAGAGATGAGCGAACTTGTTCGGAAAACATTCGCCAATCTCAAATTCGGCACGAACATTGCACATTCAGATTCAAGTTTTACTAATGCTTTTGTTAGGACTTTGGCTAGGATAGTGATGCTGTTTGATGAGGGAAGGGGATGTCGAGCAGTCAGCATAGCAGTGGACTGTTTTTTTTTATATTAACTTAATGTGCAGAGATTCTGGCAGAAAACATCTACATCGTCCAGACACAAGGGCTTCTATCATTGGTAGCAAAAATAACATGTCCCTCTCTATATAAAAAGAAGACATGTAGTTTTTGCAACATTTTGTCATAGCAACAGCGCAGACCTGCTGCCATTGCTGCTGCAAGTAGTCAGATAGTTAGCTAGGCTGTTTACTGTCAGCTAGCTCAGCTAGATAGGATCCTGTGTCAAATTAACCTTCCAGCATCTAATTCATTTGTGTTAATAGTGTGGTGCAACCAGGAGTCCACATTTCAGAATCTAAATCCTTTCTGCTAATAGGGTGGTGTAGCCAAGATATTCACATATCATAATCTAATTGTAAAATCGAGGTCGTGGTGTACGTGGGTTATGTGGTAATGTTATTGAAACAATCACCGGCTCGTCCTAACCAATGACAACTGACAACTTCTGTTACTGGACGGGCTACTCGACTGCCTTTCTATGGCACCGCACAGTAGTACACCTTGTAGATGTGGTTCAGTGGACAGCAAGCTTTGCCTCAAGTGGCGTCTCCTCCTCTTCCGCCACCTTAACATCACACACAACACAGTCTTCAAAGGATGCACCCCAATTACCCTTGTTTGCCCCGTGTCACAACTCTCCAACCTCTCAACTGACCAAGAGTACAAATAGTATAATTGCACAGCATGGATGCATGGTACAAGTCCTGGGACAGGGCTTGGACAAGCATCTCTAGCTTAGTCATTGATCAGTAACAGGTGGATGAGTGACAGGATCTAGGCCTGCTACTCTGAGAGCCCTGCCAAATTCAGGCAACACACATGAAGGAGACTCAACTTGCAGTACAAACATTTCCAAAGATTAGGGGCAGATACCAGGTAAAGTGGCATCAATTGACTCACGGTAGAAATTTATAATGGCACAGCAGCAGTCAAGCTTGAGCCATTTATGAGCCAGGATCTGGGCCAGTATTTATAGCTTTGAATTTAAGTTCAAATTAGGAGGTGGGTGAGGGACTGGTGTAGGCCTGCTGTGCTGGGAGCCCTGATACCTCATGCAATAGCTCAATCTGCTTTTCTGCTCAGCCACACACAGGTGGCACATATATCAACTTCATAGACAAGCATTGTTTAAAAAATTTAAGGATAGCAACACAGGTAGTGGACTGAAAGTGAGTGCAGGCCTGGATGTCTGGGAGCCCTACTGCTGCAGGCAACACACATGAAGGAGACCCAACTTGAAATCCAAACATTTCCAAATATTAGGGGCAGACACAGTAAAGTGGCATAAATTTCCCCAGAGTACAAAAAGCATGATGGGGTTCTACATCCCTTCCACTACAGGCCAACCCTTGACATGGAGAAACAACTTGGAGTCTCCACATTTCAAAAATTTTTTAGTAACATTAGCAGCAGTAGCAACAACAGACCCAGAAGCCACGACAAAGGTGTCACAAACTGCAATAACTCAAGATGAAATCAGTACACGAAAAACTACAATATTGCCTAGTATGTCCAGTCTGCGACTGGGATGCAAAAGTCATTGGAGATCCATGACATGATCATCCTCATAAAAGTTAGGCGGTCTACACTTTCATGGGACAGTCGGATGTGCTTTTTCGTCAGAACACAACCACCATCACTGAAGGCACGTCCTGAGAGAATGCTCACTGCCAGTCATGACAAAACTTCCAAGGTGTAATAGGTGTCATGCCATTCTGTCTGTTTCTGGTTTTTGGCAGTTCCCAGCTCTGCTGCTTTTATCAGGGTGAGGGTGTGTACTTCAAATGCTGTCTCCAGCCAATTGCTGAGGGGCAGCTCATATATAAAGTTCCCCTGCCCTAGTGGCGGGGCCTGAGCTACACTCACAAAGCTCCTGAATTTTGCTGTGTCTGGTTATGTTCCTGGACCTCTCCTGTCTATGTTTTGGTACCAAAGTTCTTGCCTTGATTCCATTTTTGTCCTGTTCTGGCGCCTGTCCTGGAGGCGGTATATCCAGGCCCGGATCCTTGATCCTGTACCTGTCCTGTACCTGAACCTGTCTGAACTGTCTGCTGTGATTATGTTCCTGGAATCCCTCTGCATCTGGAGCCTCACTCTCAGTGACTTTGAGTCTCTTGAAACCGGTGTTTCTGCTGAGCATCTACTACTCTGTGCTCTGACTACTATGCGGTGTTAACCCCGTCTGGCTCATGTCCAGTACGGAGGTGTCTGCACCATCACGCTTGAGTTCCTTCCCAGGTCCTATGCCCGGAACCTGATGACCGCTGTCTGGAGCTTGGAACCTGATGTCTCTGCCTGTAGGTAGTGTCGGATGTCTGGAACCGAACGACTCTTGTCTGATGTCTGCCGGTGACCCTGTGTCCAGATCTCCTGATGTCCTGTCTGTGCCCTGATGTCCTGCCTGTGTCTTGATGACCTCATGGACCCTGATGTCCTGATATCCTGTCTGTTCCAATGTCCTGATGTCCTTCCTGTGTCTCATATCCTGATGTACCTGAGGCCCTGGCCTGCCACACCAGTGTCCCAGCCGACGAGCTGGGCTGCCACGTCAGTGTCCCAGATGTCTATCCGGTATCCCTGATGTCCTGATTTAACCTGATTACCTGGGCTGCCACGCCAGTGTCCCTGCTGATGACCTGGGCTGCCACGCCAGTGTCCCGGAAATCTGTCCTGTACTCCTGTGTCTTGATGCCCTGCCTGTGTCCTTATGTCCTGAGGTCTTTCCTGAGTCCAGATGTCCTGAAGTCCTGTTTGTAACGTGATGTCTTTCCTGTACCCTGATGTCCTCGTTTATCCTGATGTCCTGCCTGTGTCCTGATGTCCCGCCTATGTGTGCCTCGGTGATCCGTTGGTGCCTTGGGGTCCACTGGGTGGTACCCGTCTGAGGTGTGGAATCGGGAGCCCGACATCATCATGTCTTGTTTATGTACTGTGTGACTTTACTTTAGTAAACTTTACTTTCTCTATACCTGAAGTATCGGTGTAATCAAGTCCTACGTGTCTCTTTCCTTGTCCACATGCTCAGCTGAAACAGAACCCCGGTCGCTGCCCTCCCCTAGATCTGGTAGGCTGGGTCCCCCTCTGCGGATTAAAGGGTCCGTATTTTGTCCCCGGGGGACGCATGCCCCACATCTTCTGAGGTTGGTCGGCTTTGTGGCGTCTATGGGCTGGGCCGCATCTGCGGCTGCAGCTCACCGTGACAATAGGCAAACTCAGGCCACTCTTCCATTTTTTAAGGCAAAAATGCAAAAGGGTCCAACTCACCCTGATGGCATTGATATTGAGCTCAAGATGCTCCTGCACCATCCTCTACAGCCATTCGCAACGTGTCAGACTTGTATACTGTTTTTGCGGTGCACGGTCTGATCTAAAAAATGTGTGAAATGACAGTCCGGAACTTAGAGATATTGTTATCCCTTCTGCATCCTCTTCTGCTTCCACCTCCTCCCCCAGGACCATCACCTCCTCCCGCAGACTATTCAAAGTGTTCTCAAACATGTAGCTGACCAAAATAGTGATGCTGATTATGGCATTGCTAACCATTTTAGTAGCCATTTCAAAACTGTGCAGAAGGTTGCAGTGGTCCTTCTTCTGTGCCCACTCCGCAATCGTGATTTGCACCACGTCCATACTATGTTGGCCTAAGCTATGCAAAATGACATACTACACCATTGTAGTGGTTTAGTTTTTCAACTCTAGGTGTTTAGCAGTTATTTCTCCAACCACTGTTGTCCAATAGTTTAGTTTTCCATCCTCTCGTGTTTAGTGGTTTAGTTCTCCATCCCCAAACACCCTGCAAGCCTTCAGGATTCCAAAACTCATGGAGCAAACCCTTCCCCACCTTCCCCCCACAGCCACCAGAGTCGCCCAGTACCCAGTCACGGACATGCAATGTCCCTGGCCATGCTTGCTCATCCAGGTGTGAGTGGCGAAATGCACACTGTCAGGCATAGATAACTAAAATTTAATGAAGATAATATATTAAAACCTATGTGTGTGTCTATGTATACCACTCGTTATCTATATCTGGATCCGTAAGACTATCATGGTACCATGATAGTCTTACGGATCCACATACAGATATGTTACTATTTGGGGTTTTATGTATGCGCAAGCTGGCGGTTTGCGGTTTTAATATACTGGGGTGCTTATTAGCATAAGAATTCACTCATATCGAGTGGTATACATAGACACACACATAGGTTTTAATATATTATCTTCATTAAATTTTAGTTTTAAGTACACAAACACATTCACATACAATATTGGACAGTAGGGGTTTAATGGGATACATATAATTCAGTACTGTCCCTGATAAAATTAACACAAGGGATAAGTCTGGAGTGTGAGGACAGCTGCGGTAATGCATAGTTAATTTGGTATATCCAAATCCTACAGCTGTAGGGGCGGGGTGTGGGCAGGCTGGTGGTGCTGTCAAAACGCATATATGGAGGAGATGGGGTGACGAGTATTAACCCTGATGAAGAAGGCCGTCTGCCTTCGAAACGCGTTGGTTAGGTCACTCTATCCTTTTGGCTCCAACGCCGCTCCATAGCTTTGTGACGTCACAATTCAGGCACGTGCGAGCAGGTACCGGCAGCCATCTTCCTCCAGCAGTAACCTGGGACGCCTTCGGCCGGGGCTCTCTTGGTGTCGTGCCAGCTGCCACACGTCTCCCCGCTCCCTCTCCCTGATACCCCACAGCAGCAAGTAGCAGACTCCAGATCTTCCCCCCTTCCGCATATTCTATGTGGACTGGACATACCTCCCAGAGGTACCCTGATACAAAGACTACACGTGCACTACTAGAAGGGTAAGCACCGACCTGCATGGTTATTCGCACATTATAGTTACTAAATTAAGGAGAATTTATTATTATCTCTTTCTGCCATTGCTTCTATACTTGCGGTGCTCAGTCACTGGTTACATTCAGTCTAGCACCACGTAGCACCTTACCCCTAGGCGTGGCATCACATTTTTGTGTATAGCATGATTGAGAACATAGTTGTTGATCATTAATAAAAATAATCCTCTAAAATACAACTTGCCTAATAATTCTGCACACAGGGTATATATCACATTACTGAGTGATAGTAAAAATAATTGCTACACTTTCATGGTCAATATGTAAGGAGCAGGACAAAATGACCGAACTGGCAGTACCTTTTCTGTGACGGATCCAGAACTGTCGGGGCTGTCACCCTTGTTGTATGGGGAAAAGCTTAAAATTCTGGACCGACCTTTGCACTCAGCGGCAGGGCGCGCGTCTAAGCTTAGAAAGCTGCAGCGCACGGGAAACCAGGGAGACTTGTCAGGAATGTGCAGCACGCAGACAGACAGCTTTGGTGCTCTGTCTCCTGAGCGTCCAGACAGAGCAGGCCCATACCACTTGCGCCCAATATCCTCACACAGAGAATGTCGACAGAGTCTTTTTAATCGCACGCTGGCACCCGTGACTGGGAGTGACAAAATCCCCAGTCAGAGACTAGACTTGCTCGCGCTGAGACAGAGAACTCGGGGGACCCACCGTGACCTGTACCCTGATTCATCCGTATACAGCTGCCGAGTAACGTTAAGCTCCGGTAGAGCCAGAGACTACCCATGTTCCTGCACAGCAGCTTCTGTACCCAGGACTCCCTTCAGGACACTGAGGACTCACCACCACCGCCGGGAACCGGACCCTAATCTACTTTAGGACCACGCCAGACCCCTTACCCGCCACTGCCTTGGAGCCACCATTTGAACCTGGGATTCCACATTCTGGACATCATCGGATAGATAAGTTTATCATTACTGAACTCTACTTAAAAATTCCCTATTCCTGTTGTACCTCCTTTTGCATAATCCATTTCTCTCCTGTGTTACATTACCCTCTCCCTGCGTGGAATATTCCCTGTTATAGTAAATCACCCATTAACCCTTGCTCTGCTTCCTGTCAGTTACTGCATCTTGCCACCTGCTCACTCAAGGCGTTGTAGGCAGGATGCAGTCTGCCAGCACCGAGGTGGCAGACCAAGCAGCTGGGGAGGGCCCTAAGTCCAGTATATTCCTGGGGGCGATGTTAAACAACCTTCCAAAATTTAATGGAAATAACACTATGTTATGGAGCTGGACTGAGCGCATTAGAGGAATGATGAGAATGCAACCCATGATCCCCGTCTTGCAGGCGGAGGTCGCCATGATGGCTTTAGACAGAGAGATGAGAAACTCAGTCATGATACGACCCCCCCAAGTGCAACACACGTTTGAGAAAGTACTGCTCAAACTGGAAGAGACACATGGGAACCCCACAGACATAGGGAAACTGCACATGTGGTTATTTATCCGGTTTCAAAGAGAGGGGGAGATGGTGACTCAGTATATGAACGTGCTAAAGGAAATCCACACCACCATCATCAGAAAAGACAGCGTGTGCATAGGGTCTACTGACATAGTGTTACGGGACCAGTTAGTGACTGGATTGAGAGACGCGCTGCTGAAACAGGCTCTGCGAGACCGCTTGGGAGTAAATCCACGCATGACCTTTTCAGAAGTTGGGAGTGAGGCACATGCACGCGAGCAGGAGCAGAAGGTGACACTCCTGACGGCGAAGGTCCAGAGTGGGGAGGCATCTGTAAACCTCATCAATGAACCAAGATGGGTAGATGATCTGCGGAAGGAGATTAAGGTCATACGGGAAGATCTGACGAATACCAAAAAGAAGGTGGCGACCTCATTAAATCCACCCAGGGGCCGAACTATCCCAGAACTGTGACAGTTCATGAGAACATCTCGTCAGGAGGAACTTCCTACATGCTATATCTGCGGTGAAATGGGACATGTGGCTCGGGGTTGCGGATGTCGAGGACAGCCTCTTCAGCGCCGTCCGTTAAACTAGGAGGCTCCAAGGCTGGAGAATGCCACCTGGAGCCAGAACAGCCAAAAAGGAGAATCAGAAGTCCCACCAACTTAGTTTCTGTGTGTCCTTTAGTCTGGGCTGAGCTGGATGGTTGGGCTGTCCGCTGTCTAGTAGATACCGGCTAACATGTGACTGCGATGCCCTAGTCATACACGAAGAAAAGCAGACTAGGTCCTATAAATGGGGATCACCACAATACGGAAATGGCACTAGTGTAAACAGAGCTTTATTAGGAAACACATACAAAATGACAAAAACACTCACATTTAAAAACATTTAAAAAAGCATAGTCATGCTGTAAACAACAGCCCCTAATACGGCAGTAACCCACATAGGACTCAGAAATATAATAGCATATACAATGTGTGATCATAGAACCAATCTGTCCAAAGTGTGATACATATGGACCATGGTAGCTTGGCTCTCCCCCAGGTAATTTATGAGAATGACACAATGGGTATACAAGCAAACACAGATATGTGAACATGTACAAACAAAATATGGAGCTCACACTAACGTGTTTATCCCTGCACCCAGAATCAGAACATAAAGAGCTGCACAAAATAAACCTGCCTAACAATTTAGGAACAGATATGCATGTGGATGCATAGAGTAAAGGATAACACGGACCTTTAAGCAAGCAAATCAGCCACTTGTAATATGTGACCTATGATGTACCACAAAGAAATGATAATAAAATAACACAGGGAGAGTTTCAAGGCCACATGTGGACCGGAGGCACCCAATATCTCATGCCCAATACTCTATATTACCACAGCCGTACCACCCATAAGAGTCCCAATGTGGGTTAAACCAAGACCCAACGCGTATCGCCACCACACAGGGTGGCTTCGTCAGGGGTGATCTTTGGGACTCTTATGGGAGGTTCGGCTGTGGTAATATAGAGTGTTGGGCATGAGATATTGGGTGCCTCCAGTCCACAGTCCCACCAGAGTGAGAGAGAAGCTCTGTCTCCTGGGCCTCTTCAAATTCTTCGGCAATGGAAGAGACTCCACCTGGGGACTGGACTGTTGTATCAGAAAATTCAATTGCATTGGGCCCTGACTGTCACTTGGCAAATGGTGATCCCCGAAACGCTACTGCATAAGGTGGCTACAGAGGCACATGAGAGAGGAGCGCACTTCGGACAGGAAAAGACCTTCCAGTGGCTTCAAAAACTAGCTCACCACCCCATGCTAAAGTCCACAGTAGAGGAAGTATGCCAGATTTGCAGGAGTTGTGACTTGGGCAAGCCTCCAGAACAGAGAGCTCCTACACAAACTATTGTTGACCTCGGCCCCTCAAGAAGTGTTGATGATTGAATATTTGAAGATAGGCCCAGTTCATCAAGGGTATGAACATTGTCTAGTGACGACGGACCATTTCACCAAATTTGCCATCCTGACTCAGACACTGACAGACTAGATGGGCGCGTGCTGAGACAGAGATCCCATATACAGCTGCTGAGTAACGTTAAGCTACAGCTGAGCCAGAGACAGATTGATCAGTTTATCGTTACTGAATTCCTCTTAAAAATTCCCTATTCCTGTTGCACCCCATTTTGCATAATCCGTTACTCTCCTGTGTTACATTACCCTCTCCCTGCGTGGAGTATTCCCTGTTACAGTAAATCATCCATTAACCCTTGCTCTGCCTCCTGTGAGTTACTGCATCTTGCAACCTGCTCACAAATACATGGCATGATTTTTGACATTTCTGTTGTGTGGTCTCTTATTATCCATGACATTGCATAGACTGGTGATTAACTCACTCATATTCAGGGCTGTCATTTTCAGAACTGGCACGTTTTCTTGTTGGCAGTTCCCATAAAATATGCTTCTTACGTGATATTCAGGTGCCAAACTGACTCATAATGACAGTCTGTGACAAAGGTTTACAGCACAAGAAATATTATACATATTTTATCCTTTTAGGTGTTTGCAATGATGGTTAAAAAGTATTATATTTTACTGATGATTTTTATCCAGTTTAGGTATGCTATTATTACATCCATTGGTTTCTCTACCACTCTTGACTCAGTGTTAGACCACACTCACACGTTCAGTATTTGGTCAGTATTTTTCATCACAATTTCTAAGCCTAAACCAGGAGTGCATGATAAATACAGAAGTGGTGCATATGTTTCTATTATACTTTTTCTCTGATTGCTCCAGCCCTGATTTTGGCTTACAGATACTGAGGCAAAAAAATCACCAAGTACTGAATGTGTGACCATGGCCTAAGTGTAATAGTAGTGAAACAAAATATAAACATGCTTAACCCCTTCACTCCCAAAGCTTTTTTCGGTTTAGCATTTTCGTTTTTCGCTCCTCTTCTTCCAAGAGCCATAACCTTTTTATTTTTCCATCAATATGGCCATGTGAGGCTTATTTTTTGCAGGACACATTGTACTTTTGAACAACACCATTGGTTTTAGCATGTCATGTGCTCGAAAACGGGAAAAAAATTCCAACAGCAGTGAAATTGCAAAAAAAGTGCAATCCCACACTTGTTTTTTGTTTGGCTTTTTTGCTAGGTTCACTAAATGCTAAAACTGACCTGCCATTATGATTCTCCAGGTCATTGTGAGTTCACAGACAGCAAAAATGTCTAGGTTTGTTTTTATCTAAGCTGTGAAAAAAAATTCCAAAGTTTGCCAAAAAGAAAAAAAAATTGCCCATTTTCTGAGAACCGTAGCGTCTCCATTTTTCATGTTCCTGGGTTGGGTGAGGGCTTATTTTTTGCGAGCCCAGCTGACGTTTTTAATGATACCATTTTTGTGAAGATTAGATCTTCTGATCGCCCGATATTGCATTTTAATGCAATGTCGTGGTGACCAAAAAAACTTAATTTGGGCATTTTGATTTTTTTTTCTCACTACGCCGTTTAGCGATCAGGTTAATCCTTTTTTCTATTGATAGATTGGGTGATTCTGAATGCGGTGATACCAAATATGTGTATGCTTGATTTTATTTTTATTGTTTTATTTTGAATGGGGTGAAAGGGGGGTGATTTGAACTTTTATGTTTTTTTATTTTTTTCATATTTTTAATCACATTTTTTTTTACTTTTGGCATGCTTCAATAGCCTCCATTGGAGGCTAGAAGCTGCCATAACTTGGTCAGCTCTGCTAAATAGAGGCGATGATCAGATCGCCCCTATGTAGCAGAATTACTGCATTGCTATAAGCGCACAGCGTGGCGCGCATAGCTATCCGGCATCAACAACCATAGAGGTCTCAAGGAGACCTCTGGTTGTCATGCCGAGGCACTGCTGACCCCCCATCACGATGGGGGTCAGCGGTGCACATATTTCCAACCCAATGGCAGGAAGTGCGCGTTAAATGCCACTGTTACAGTTTGACAGTGGCATTTAACTAGTTAATAGGCTCGGGCGGATCGCGATTCCTCCCACGCCTATTGCGGGCACATGTCAGCTGTTTTCAACAGCTGACATGTTGCAGCTTTGAGGTGGGCTCACCGCCAGAGCACACCTCAAAACGGAGCTTCTGACATCGGACGTACTATCCTGTCCAACATCAGAAAGGGGTTAAAATGATTTTCTTAATTTAATTTAATGTCATATCATTGTTGCTCCTGATCTATGATAGTTAGGATTAAAGTCATTTTTTTACTTGGTGAATCAACTGTGTCACACCCCTGTTCCCTTTCCTTATTCTGGTGGAAAATTTGGCTGCTTTACATTTTTCGGTATCTGGAACCATTTCTCAGATGAATCTACCAGTATGCACCATCTCAGTACAGCATGTACCTATTCGTTTACCATAAAATGTTTGGACTTGCTAATTTTACAATATTTTTTTGCACATTTACACTTCAGTAACCCACTATAATTAATGGCTCATGCTCATTTCTGATTATCAGCCTCATTTCGCATTAAATGAATCACATATTGCACAACAGAACAAATAATTGTCCATTATGTCTAATCAAGGCAAATTAATCATTTCTACAAGCTAACGGTGACATCTGTTGTTTAATCAATGTGACCCTCTGTTTCTTCTTGTTTTAAGCAGGAAAAAATATTTATATTGACAAGAGTTTATTAATGATGTTTTGTGTAATTGAAGTTTGTCTTCGATATGCCTTATGTTTTAATGAAGGAATGTGGCTAATGACTGTAAAGTATAATAAACAGTGTATGCTCCATCTCTTTAGTCTGTGGGTGTGTGATTTATATCAGGCAGTTGGAATATTTTGCTCCAAACAGTAACAGTTACTTTTATCTAGAAAAATCATAACTATTCTGTCCTGAACTAGAATTTTATATTACATATTACAAATATAAGACATCTGTTCAATTCTATCTATCAAGAGTCCTACTTTCTAAATTTCCCCCTTAATAGAAGATAATTTGTGGCAGGAAATGGCACTATAATCCAGTGGTGAGATCGATCCAAATAGGGAACTATGCATTTCCTTTTGATTGGCTAATTTTTGCTAATGTGCTTACCTAGAAATTTAGCATTCAAATAATGTATTAGCAGTAGTGATGAGCAAACGTGCTTGCCACTACTCGGTACTCGCCCGAGTATCACTGTGCTCGGTGTACTCGGCGAGCACAGAGTACCGTATTTTTTGGACTACAAGACGCACTTTTTCCCCCCAAAAAAGGGGGGAAAATGGGGGGTGCGTCTAATAGTCGCAATGCAGGCTTACCGTGGCGGCAGAGGTGCGGTGGCAGAGGTGTGGCGGCAGAGGTGCGGCGGCAGAGGTGCGGCGGCAGAGGAGGCGCAGTAAGCAGGGTCCCTTTCTCCGGTGAGGTGATGCAGCAGCCCGGTAAGCAGCAGAGTCGGGTGAATCCTGTTGTTATCGGTGGTGGTGGCCATTTTCCTGAGGCCGCGCGTGCGCAGATGGAGCGCTCTGCTTCCCGGGGCTTCAGGAAAATGGCCGCCGCGATCTCCATCTGCGCACGCGCGGCCTCCCGCGGCCATTTTCCTGAAGCCCTGGTAAGCAGAGTGCTTCATCTGCACACTCGCGGCCTCAGGAAGATGGCCGCCCCCACCGATAACAACAGGATTCACCCGGCTCTGCTGCTTACCGGGCTGCTGCATCACCTCACCGGAGAAAGGGACCCCACTTACTGCACCTCCTCTGCCGCCACACCTCTGACGCCGCACCTCTGCCACCGCAGGATTCAACCGGCTCTGCTGCTTACCGGGCTGCTGCATCACCATACCGGGGAAAGGGACCCCTCTCACGCCATACCTCTCACTGCGCCTCCTCATCCCAGCACCTCCTTATCCCAGCACCTCCTCATCCCAGCACCTCCCCACCTCTGCCGACACCATGCCTCCTGTGACCCTGCTCTGCCACCGCCAGCCCTCAGGTAAGATACTGTAAATTCAGGCAATAAGACAGACCCCCATCTTATAAAAAATCTTTTTTTCTGCAATTTTCACCCCAAATTTGGGGTGCGCCTTATGGTCCGGTGTGTCTTATAGTCCGAAAAATACGGTACTTCTGGGATTATTCGGCGTGAGTTCGGGTATTCTCCTTTTAGTTTTGGCGCTTTTTAGATCATCAATCAGCAAACAGGGATTGTTTGCCATGCACTGTAATACCTCAGCCATCTTTGTTGTGGTATTACATTGATTGGCTGGCCACACAGCGTCATCAGGTCTATAAGAGACCGGACACCGCCCTACTCGGCGCATTCTGCTCCGGACTCAGCTAGTGTAGGGAGATAGGGTCAGATTTGTTCTTTTGTTAGTTACTGTGGGTCTACTAGTGTTCAATCCACAAATCCTGATAAACCAACAGTACTTTTTAGGGCTATTTCGGGGGTATATACAGTACAGACCAAAGTTTGGACACACCTTCTCACTTAAAGATTTTTCTGTATTTTCATGACTATGAAAATTTTTTAAAATTGTACATTCACACTGAAGGCATCAAAACTATGAATTAACACATGTGGAATTATATACTTAACAAAACAGTGTGAAACAACTGAAATTATGTCTTATATTCTAGGTTCTTCAAAGTAGCCACCCTTGGCTTTGATGACTGCTTTGCACACTCTTGGCATTCTCTTGATAAGCTTCAAGAGGTAGTCACCGGGAATGGTCTTTCAACAATCTTGAAGGAGTTCCCAGAAATGCTTAGCACTTGTTGGCCCTTTTGCCTTCACTCTGCGGTCCGGCTTACCCCAAACCATCTCGATTGAGTTCAGGTCTGATGACTGTGGAGGCCAGGTCATCTGGCGTAGGACCCCATCACTCTCCTTCTTGGTCAAATAGCCCTTACACAGCCTGGAGGTGTGTTTGTGGTCATTGTCTTGTTGAAAAATAAATGATGGTCCAACTAAACGCAAACCGGATGGAATAGCATGCCGCTGCAAGACGCTGTGGTAGCCATGCTGGTTCAGTATGCCTTCAATTTTGAATAAATCCCCAGTGTCACCAGCAAAGCACCCCCACACCATCACACCTCCTCCTCCATGCTTTACGGTGGGAGCCAGGCATGTAGAGTCCATCCGTTCATCTTTTCTGCGTCACACAAAGACACGGTGGTTGGAACCAATGATCTCAAATTTGGACTCATCAGACCAAAGCACAGATTTCCCCTGGTCTAATATCCATTCTTTGTGTTCTTTATCCCAAACAAGTCTCTTCTGCTTGTTGCCTGTCTTTAGCAGTGGCTTCCTAGCAGCTATTTTACCATGAACACCTGCTGCATAAAGTCTCCTCTTAACAGTTGTTGTAGAGATGTGTCTGCTGCTAGAACTCTGTGTGGCATTGACCTGGTCTCTAATCTGAGCTGCTGTTAACCTGCAATTTCTGAGGCTAGTCACTCAGATAAACTTATCCTCAGAAGCGGAGGTGACTCTTGGTCTTCCTTTCCTGGGGCGGTCCTCATGTGAGCCAGTTTCTTTGTAGCGCTTGATGGTTTTTGCCACTGCACTTGGGGACTCTTTCAAAGTTTTCCCAATTTTTTAAACTGACTAACCTTCATTTCTTAAAGTAATCATGGCCACTCGTTTTTCTTTACTTAGCTGTTTTTTTCTTGCGATAATACAAATTCTAACAGTCTATTAAGTAGGACTATCAGCTGTGTATCCACCAGACTTCTGCACAAAACAACTGATGGTCCCAACCCCATTTATAAGGCAAGAAGTCCCACTTATTAAACCTGACAGGGCACACCTGTAAAGTGAAAATCATTCCCAGTGAATACCTCTTGAAGCTCATCAAGAGAATGCCAAGAGTGTGCAAAGCAGTCATCAAAGCAAAAGGTGGCTACTTTGAAGAACCTAGAATATAAGACATAATTTCAGTTGTTTCACACTTTATGTTAAGCATATAATTCCACATGTGTTAATTCATAGTTTTGATGCCTTCAGTGTGAATGTACAATTTTCATAGTCATGAAAATACAGAAAAATCTCTAAATGAGAAGGTGTGTCCAATCTTTTGGTCTGTACTGTAGATTATTGTGCTAGGTAGGCAAGGGAGTCCATGTGCACATATCCACATCACTGCAAGGCATGCAGGCACTGCAAGGCATGTACTGTACTGTAGATCATTGTGCTAGGTAGGCAGGGGAGTCTATGTGCACATATCCACATCACTGCAAGGCATGCAGTCTATAGATCTCCCTGCATACATCAAAAGGTTCCATTACTTTCTGCTGCTGCATATTTTATATATACCTAGCTGCAGGTATCCGTGGCCAGGATTTTTTTGAGGGGAGCACCTAATACCTGCTAATTTTAGTACAAAGCAATCCAGAGCCCAATTTTTTCAACATTTATTTGCTCGGTCACGCTGCAGATTACAGCCAGGTAATTTTAATACAAGATCTAACAATTTAAAAAGGTTGTTTTTGTCCCAAGCATCAGATGTGAGTGCGCATAAAATTCTGACCCTTCTTTGGTATTAAAGTTTGTTTTGGAGTGTCTTGCAACCAGGGGTGGATTAAGGGTAGCCAGGGCCCCGGGCTGTTCAGACACTGTGGGCCCCCCCCCCGGTCATGTGATGGGGGTCATGTGATGGGGGTCATGTGACGGGGGTCATGTGACGGGGGTCATGTGACGGGGGTCATGTGACCGGGGTCATGATATACCCGAACCAGATTATTCCAGAAAAATGGCCGGGCCCTACTCTACTGTAACCTATTAAATATTTGTTAAAATCAGCAATACAATTTAGGTATATTTTGACCAATAATATCACATACAAGGAACAAATACCACCGCACCATGACCAGACCACAAATTACAACCACAGTGATCAAATAATATCACATACAAGGTACAAATACCACCGCACCATGTCAAGACCACATATTACCACCACTTGGTGACCAAATAGCACATACAAGGGACAAATACCACAACACCATTTCCAGACCACATATTACCACCACATAGTGACTGAATACTACAATACCGATCAGTAATAAAAAAAACCAAAAACACAATACTATCACCATAAGTGCCAGTATTCACAGGAGATCTGTAATTAGTATGCAGTGTCTGTGTAGAGGTAATACAGAGATCACTGGTGGTATTATACACAGGAGCTCTGTATATAATGTATAGGTAATACAGTGATCACTGGTGACATTGTACACAGGACCTCTGTATATAGTTTACAGTGTATAGTGTCAGTGTATAGGTAACACTGACTCACCAGTGACGTCTCTAGGTGAAGTCCTTCATCTTTCATCCAGCACAGACCGCCATCATTTATTCTAGCCAGGACTCGTTTCTGCAGGAAATAACACAGTTATCTCAATCTCTGCTTACAGAACACATTACTTAATTTTTCACAACTTCTACATTACACCACATGAAGAAAAAAAGGCGATATAGTGTCACTCTGCACAGTAACAGGACCGCCCCCCATTTAAAACAGTATATTACAAAAAATAAAATAAATACATCACTGCAGTAATAATATCCCTTAATTAGCCCCTATGGTAATAATATTCCCCATCCTGGCCCCGTGTGTCTCATTCCTGGCTCCGGCAATATGATCTCGCATCCTGCCCTCAGTCATGAGTATCCATTCTTTCTACCCCATATGATTTCCCCATCCTGCCCCATGATCCAATCCTACCCCATGTCTTTCATTCTGCCCCGTGTCTCCAATTATGCCCCGTATCTACATTCTGCCCATGCCTCCAGTCCCGCCCCCAGTGTGTTCAGTATATTGCCCCAGACATTGTGTCCAGCAATCTGCCCCAGTGTGTCCAGCATGTTACCACCAGTGTGTTCATCAATCTGCCCCAGTGTCTCCAGCATTTCCCCAGTGTCTCCAGCATTGCCCCAGTGTCTCCAGCATTGCCCCCAGTAGCTCCAGCATTGCCCAAGTGTCTCCAGCATTGCCCCAGCCCCAGTAGCTCCAGCATTGCCCCCCCAGTGTCTCCAGCATTGCCCCAGTGTCTCCAGGATTGCCCCCAGTGTGTCCAGCATTGCCCCCAGTGTGTCCAGCATTGCCCCCAGTGTGTCCAGCATTGCCCCAGTCCCAGTGTCTCCAGCATTGCCCCAGCACCAGTGTCTCCAGCATTGCCCTCAGTGTCTCCAGCATTGCCCCTAGTGTCTCCAGCATTGCCCCCAGTGTCTCCAGCATTGACCCCAGTGTCTCCAGCATTGACCCCAGTGTCTCCAGCATTGCCCCCAGTGTCTCCAGCATTGCCCCCAGTAGCTCCAGCATTGCCCCCAGTAGCTCCAGCATTGCCCCCAGTAGCTCCAGCATTGCCCCCAGTAGCTCCAGCATTGCCCTCAGTAGCTCCAGCATTGCCCCAGTGTCTCCAGCATTGCCCCAGCCCCAGTGTCTCCAGCATTGCCCCCAGTGTGTCAACATTGCCCCCAGTGTGTCCAGCATTGCCCCCAGTGTGTCCAGCATTGCCCTAGCCCGTGTCTCCAGCATTGTCCCCAGTGTCTCCAGCTTTGCCCCCAGTGTCTCCAGCTTTGCCCCCAGTGTCTCCAGCATTGCCCCCAGTGTGTCCAGCATTGCCCCAGCCCCAGTAGCTCCAACATTTGCCCCCAGTGTGTCCAGCATTTGCCCCCAGTGTCTCAAGCATTGCCCCCAGTGTGTCCAGCATTTGCCCCCAGTGTCTCCAGCATTGCCCCCAGTGTCTCCAGCATTGCCCCAGCCCCAGTAGCTCCAGCATTGCCCCAGTGTCTCCAGGATTGCCCCCAGTGTCTCCAGGATTGCCCCCAGTGTGTCCAGCATTGCCCCCAGTGTGTCCAGCATTGCCCCACAGTGTGTCCAGCATTGCCCCCAGTGTGTCCAGCATTGCCTCAGCCCCAGTGTCTCCAGCAGTGCCCCAGCCCCAGTGTCTCCAGCATTGCCCCCAGTGTCTCCAGCATTGCCCCCAGTGTCTCCAGCATTGCCCCCAGTAGCTCCAGCATTGCCCCCAGTAGCTCCAGCATTGCCCCCAGTAGCTCCAGCATTGCCCCCAGTAGCTCCAGCATTGCCCCAGTGTCTCCAGCATTGCCCCAGCCCCAGTGTCTCCAGCATTGCCCCCAGTGTGTCCAGCATTGCCCCCAGTGTGTCCAGCATTGCCCCCAGTGTGTCTAGCATTGCCCTAGCCCCAGTGTCTCCAGCATTGCCCCCAGCGTCTCCAGCTTTGCCCCCAGTGTCTCCAGCTTTGCCCCCAGTGTTTCCAGCATTGCCCCCAGTGTGTCCAGCATTGCCCCAGCCTCAGTAGCTCCAGCATTTGCCCCCAGTGTGTCCAGCATTTGCACCCAGTGTCTCAAGCATTGCCCCCAGTGTGTCCAGCATTGCCCCCAGTGTCGAGTCCAGCATTGCCCCCCAGTGTCTCAATCTCCAGTCTCCCAGCAAATAGCAATCATCTGCCGACTGCCCCAGAGTCCCAGACCCAGTATGTCACTGACTGACCGTCCAGCTCCAGCATTATTGCCGGCCCGTAATGCCGTTACTTAGGTTAGCAAAACAAAAACAAAAAAAAAACAAAAAAAAAACGAGTTCTCCTCACCTGACCAGGCGCTCCAGCGGCGCCGGCGAGCTCCCTTCAGCAGCGTACACTCGCCGGTGTCTGACAGACGCCGGCGACGTGTGCACTGCGCCTGCGGCCGACTTCAGCTGCCAGCCTCCAATTGGCTGGCGGCTGTTGTTGTTAACTATTGACATGCGGGCCCGCGCCCGCACGTCAATAGGAAACCGCCGCAGCGCCGGCCGGTAGGGGCCCGGTGAGCAGATGAGACGGGGCCCGATGCGGGCCCCCTCTCTCTGCCCACCGGCCGGGTCTGGGGACTGGGGTTCTGGGCAGTGGGGCACAAAATGATATCACATACGCGGCCAGTACACAGTCAGTCAGGGGGCATGGCCGCATGAATGATTCTGAATGATGGCGGCGGCCGGTGGGCAATCTGTGCGGTAGTAGCCCAGGGCCCCCCCACACCACTGGGCCCTGGGCTACCACCCAGATTGACCCTCTGATAATCCACCCCTGCTTGCAACATTTTTGGACATTTTGGCGACCAAAAAATCTTTAGCTGGCAAAATAATATTTAGCTACAGTTCTTATATTTAGCACTGTGATTTGTACGCCACACGCATCGCATATCATTGAGCTAAATATTGTATAATTTTAGTATTCCAAATTTTTTTTATTTTAGTGTCATAACCTACTTATTGACACAATTTTGGTGGTCCCCAAAAAATCAAGACCACATTTTGATCAGTCTGTTATCTCAGTCAGACTCACGGTGTATCTGTGGTGTCTAAATCTTCGCTTTGCAGGCATGCATTGCATTTTTTGGTCTGCTACCCTTGCTGTATACAGAATTTTGTGGTTCAAAAATTTTAAAAAAATACAGGCCACATATTGAAACAGTCTGTTATCTCAGTCAGATGCCTGGTCTATCTGTGGTCTCCAAATCCTTGCTTTTCAGGCATACATTCCAGTTTTTGTTCTGCTACCCTTGGTGTATACAGTATTTTGTTGTTTTTAAAATTTTAGAAAATACAGGCCACATATTGAAAGTCTGTTATCTCAGTCAGACGCCTGGTCTATCTGTGGTCTCCAAATCCTTGCTTTTCAAGCATACATTTCAGTTTTTGGTCTGCTACCCTTGGTGTATACAGTATTTTGTGGTTTTGAAAATTTTTTTAAAAATGCAGGCCACATATTGTAACAATCTGTTATCTCCGGCCGATGCCCATTCTATGTGTGGTCTAAAAATAGTTGGTTTTCATGCATACATTCCAATTTTTGGTCTGTCTAATACTCTAGGTCTATACACTATTTTGGTAAAAAAAACATATATTACAGTGTGGTAGTTTCGTGACACGCCTCATCTGTGGGCTACAAAGTGTGCTTTTGAGGCTTCCATTCTCCTTTTTCGTGGTGTGTTACCCTAGCTCTAAACACTATTTAGCAGTAAATAATAAATATACAGGCCACATATTGAAGAGTCTGGCATCTCAGTTAAACACCAGATGTATCTGTGGCCTACAAATTGTGGCATTTCAGGGCTACATTCCACTGTAGTTGCTGTCTTTGACCTGATTTGACACTATTGTTGAGGCCAAAATAAAAACACAGGCCACATATTTTACAGTGTGGCATCTCCATGACACGCCTTATGTATCTTTGGTCTCCAAAGTGTGCTTTTCAGGCTTCCATTCACCTTTTTTTGCTGTGTGTTACCCTAGCTCTAAACAATATACACTATTTTGGGCTGAATTTTTTTTTTTAAAAAAAGGAACCCCCACGGGAAAATGTTTGTCGGCCCATACACTCAGTGTATGGGAATTTCAAGTCTAGGAGACCCTCTCCTTTAAATTGTGACTTTTTTTAATGAGGCCTTCCTCCACATCTCATCATCCACCGCCACTAGAACACCATGGTGAACGTGTTCTATGCTGCTACAGCCACTCAATTTTTTGGCAAGGGTGTCTATGATCCCCATAAAAAATTGTTTAAAAAATGTACCCCCATGGGTGGGGAAATGTTTGTCAGCCCATACACATGTATGGGCATTACGAGGCTAGGTGACCCGCTCCTTTGTAATGGGACTTTTTTATCAGGCCCTCCTCCATGTTTCTTCTAAGGGGGATTGGGATGCATGCAAATTTGGGTCAAGGCGGCCCTTGCTTTCACCTGGGTTCAAAGGCTTATTGGGGTGCTTATGACTTGAAAGCAGGGCAGGCCTTGCATTCAGTGCAACATTTTTTCAGGAAGCCCTCCTGTACCTCTTCTGAAAGGGGTATTGAGTTGCGTTGTAATTCTTGGCAGCCCAGCCACTCACGGCATAGGCAATAACAGCATAGGAGGCTCAATATTTAATAATGGCCCTTTAAGAATATTAATGCCACCTGATACTCCTCTAAAAATAGGCTTTGTGACTTTAAGAGTCCCTCCTTCAGAAATGAAACAAGATGTGTCCCCGTATGTGTCACACACCACATGGCCAGCTAGGGTTTTTAAATGTTACAATGACATTTCCCAATGAATGCATTTGTATTGGTTGAAAGCAATATTAAAGTTGAAAAACGCATCAAAAATGCTGCGTGTGAACATAGCCCATGTGGTGGAGGAACATTTTGCTCTGGAGTAAATTATTTTGCCTTATATACAAGGCATTAGCCTGGAAAGGATGTACCTTAACATTTTTCCAAGGAAAATCCATTTTGGTTACATTTTTGTATGTTTTTTTGTGCGCCTTTAAAAATGGTGCTTACAGCACAAGAAAAAGAAAAAAAACGAACTACAATGGTCAAAAAATATACAATAAAATAAACACATAATGATATGTAAAGTAATCCAAATATAAATTTTATTGGTAATAAATAGGGACAAATAGAGGAAGAAAAAATAGCAATGTGGTGCTAAACACATACAATGTGTATCAGCCCACAAGACCACCACATAAATTAGCCAAAAATGTATATATACTCAAATGTACATAATGCAAATGAAATAGCATATATCAATAATATATAGCCCGAAAAAGATATATGTAGAAAAGGGGCATAAAAATGTACATAAGATAATATGAGCATACAAATAAGTGATAGGTAACCAAAAACGCGTAAGAAAAAGGGGGAGGGGGAAGAAAAAATTCCTGCAGACTCACATCAGTGAAATGAATGCTGTAATGTGATGGTAGGTAAGCGAAAGTGGTATATCTGGATAATACCCATTGCACTATGTGAAACCCGTCCCTATCGTGACCTGCAGCTGCATGGTTAGCAGTCACAACATGTGAATCCGGGAAGATGGTTACCTAAGAAATGTGGTGGATGCGGGCAGATGCGCCCCGACGCGCGTTTAGGATCAAGAGTCCTTCATTGCTTACAGGTGTGACCTAGGAGTCAGAAATGCTTCCAGGGGTGATTCCCATGATGTTCATGTGTTATTTGAGCAGTGTTTCCATAATTGTCTGATGTTTTTAGACCTTAAAAGGGCCCCCGGGGGGATTGCGGTAATAATACTCGGGTTTCCTATAGACTTACATTGGGCTCGTTGCTTGGGTCGAGTACCGGAGTATTCCAATTTGATCGACCCGAGCAACGAGCACCCTAGCATTTTAGTGCTCGATTATCACTAATTAGCAGTGGACAAAGTGCTGAAAAATAAGTAACAGGCTGATGTCAAGGTAAAACGTCCAAAAGCATGATTAGTCTTCATCTACACCCTTACTACCCAAGACATCACAGCAATATAGGCAACCATTTTCACATCATTGAATCCATTCAGACCGCAGAATAATATTGTAATAATGTTTCATAACATTGTTTTTATATGCTGCAGTAAAAGTTATATGGCATAAGTCACCAGAATAATTTGTCACATTAGCTCTTGTACGTTTGCTTAAAGTGTATATGTTGCTTCAGGTGAACTTGCAGCAGAATGTCTGTGTCTGCTTCTAATCATTCTCTTCTCCCCCCTCTCCATAGAGTTTCATGAGCAGCAGCTGTCATTTAATACCTCAATAACAAGAAAATCTATATTCACTGAAGAACTATGTTGCCTATATTTTAACAATGAAAAATCAGTCCAGGAGTAGAAAGAAGCAGATATAGTACAAAGTTTATTTTCTTACTCAAAAAACACAGCAACTCATTAAAGAGATTGTTAAGCATTAATATTTATTTCCAAATAGGCTTGCAGAGGTAAAAAATAACAAACACATCTACAGTATACTCACCCTTCCAAGGTCCAATATCATGACTGCAACGCATGAGATGGCTTTAGTTACTCAATGAGCTTAGTATTAATGCTGATGCAGATGGTGCGAGGTGTTGAGTCTAGTGATTGGTAGCAATGCTCACGTGCTCTATAGTCATGATGTCACCACACAGACCATTAACAAGCGACTGGTGATAATAAGCTAATGTGGTGACCAATTTCAAAAAGAACTCCAGGTCTTTCCCGGGCAATTATAGATCAGTATAAGTCATGAGCGAGCGTGCTCATCACTGCTCGTTACTTGCTCGAGCATCAGTGTGCTTGTGATGCTCGTTACTCGTCAAGTATTTTTTTAATGCTTGAGCGGAAGCTCCAGTCCCCATCCAACATGTCTAGCAATTATTAAGCAGTCAATAAACATGTGGGGATTGCCAGCCAGTTAATAACTATAACTATAATGTGCACCCATCTTGGTTGTGGCATTATTGTGATTGGCTGGCCGCGTAGTCATCGGGTCTACACGTATATACGATCTGTGACATTATGCTCGTTACACTGTATCCCGGACACAGACAGCATAGGGAGAGGTGGGAGTGAGAAAGGGACAGAATTGTAGTAGCGTACAGGCAGGGATTCAGCCACATTTATATTTCTGTCAACTATAACAACAGTCCTTCTTAGAGCTAGTTATAATACATATTAATAATGGTGTTAGCAGCATTTAGAGAGAGATTGTGGTTAAGGGATAGCGTATTACAGGATAGGGCCAATTGTACTTCATTTCTGCTGCAACTCAAACGAACCAAAAGCCCTTCTCAAAGCTAATATTTTTGATCCTAATCCTGCAAATTTTTCTGAGCAGAAAAATATTATGCACCATCTTTCATGCAGCAATTGTGTGTCAAAAGCATACAGCCAGACTTGATTGGATCTCAATAGCATCCATATTTTGCTCCTGCAGTATAACCAGTGCATCTGAAGTGTGCGCATTTTCCTGCAACGGTAAGGCCGCCGTCACACATGCGAGTTTTATGGACGTAAGAGCGCAGAATCTACGTCCGTAAAACTCGCAAAAAATACGGCACAATTATTCTCTATGCCCCTGCTCCTATTTGCCGTATTTTACTGATCAGTATTATACGGCTTTCTACGGCCGTACAAAATCGCAGCATGCTGCGTTTGTCACCGTACTGCGCAAGAAATACGCCAATGAAAGTCTATGGAAGCGTGAAAAATACGGATTACACACGGACAAGCAGTGTGACTTGCGAGAAATACGCAGTGCTGTTAGAGAGAAAAGCCGGTAATTCAGTGCGGTGTACAGTAAAATCACACTGACAGCTTACAGTAGAATAGGTAGAATAAATGTGTACACATAGAATAGGTATATATATATATATATATGTCAGTGAGACACATATATGTATATATATTAATATTTATTCCAGCGCTAGACAGCTTGAAAGCCGGTAATTCAATTACCGGCTTTTTCCTTCTCCTTCCTAAAACCCGACATGATTTGAGACATGGTTTACATACAGTAAACCATGTCTTCTCTCCATTTTTTTTGCAGATTCCACACTACTAATGTCAGTAGTGTGTATCTGCAAAATTTGGCCGTTCTAGCTCTTAAAATAAAGGGTTAAATGGCGGAAAAAATTGGCGTGGGCTCCCGCGCAATTTTCTCCGCCAGAGTAGTAAAGCCAGTGACTGAGGGCAGATATTAATAGCCTGGAGAGGGTCCACGGTTATTGGCTTCCCCCCGGCTAAAAATATCTGCCCCCAGCCACCCCAGAAAAGGCACATCTGGAAGATGCGCCTATTCTGGCACTTGGCCACTCTCTTCCCATTCCCGTGTAGCGGTGGGATATGGGGTAATGAAGGGTTAATGCCACCTTGCTATTGTAAGGTGACATTAAGCCTAATTAATAATGGAGAGGCGTCAATTATGACACCTATCCATTATTAATCCAATACTAGTAAAGGGTTAAATAAAACACAAACACATTTTTTTAAATTATTTTAATGAAATAAAAACAATGGTTGTTGCAGTATTTTATTCAACGCCCAATCCAGTCACTGAAGACCCTCGTTCTGTGAGTAAAAAAACATAATAAACCAACAATATACTTACCCTCCGCAGATCTGTAACGTCCAACGATGTAAATCCTTCTGAAGGGGTTAAAACATTTTGCAGCAAGGAGCTGTGCTAATGCAGGCTGCTCCTCGCTGCAAAACCCCAGGGAATGAGGCTAAAAATAGATCAATGATCTATATTTAGCTTCATTTGCGGTGAGGCGCCCTCTGCTGGCTGTTCATAGATCGTGGGAAATTACCTAGAAAGCCAGGGAGCTTTCTAGGTAATTTCCCACGATCTATGAACAGCCAGCAGAGGGCGCCTCACCGCAAATGAAGCTAAATATAGATCATTGATCTATTTTTAGCCTCATTCCCTGGGGTTTTGCAGCGAGGAGCAGCCTGCATTAGCACAGCTCCTTGCTGCAAAATGTTTTAACCCCTTCAGAAGGATTTACATCGTTGGACGTTACAGATCTGCGGAGGGTAAGTATATTGTTGGTTTATTATGTTTTTTTACTCACAGAACGAGGGTCTTCAGTGACTGGATTGGGCGTTGAATAAAATACTGCAACAACCATTGTTTTTATTTCATTAAAATAATTTAAAAAAATGTGTTTGTGTTTTATTTAACCCTTTACTAGTATTGGATTAATAATGGATAGGTGTCATAATTGACGCCTCTCCATTATTAATTAGGCTTAATGTCACCTTACAATAGCAAGGTGGCATTAACCCTTCATTACCCCATATCCCACCGCTACACGGGAATGGGAAGAGAGTGGCCAAGTGCCAGAATAGGCGCATCTTCCAGATGTGCCTTTTCTGGGGTGGCTGGGGGCAGATATTTTTAGCCGGGGGGAAGCCAATAACCGTGGACCCTCTCCAGGCTATTAATATCTGCCCTCAGTCACTGGCTTTACTACTCTGGCGGAGAAAATTGCGCGGGAGCCCACGCCAATTTTTTCCGCCATTTAACCCTTTATTTTAAGAGCTAGAACGGCCAAATTTTGCAGATACACACTACTGACATTAGTAGTGTGGAATCTGCAAAAAAAATGGAGAGAAGACATGGTTTACTGTATGTAAACCATGTCTCAAATCATGTCGGGTTTTAGGAAGGAGAAGGAAAAAGCCGGTAATTGAATTACCGGCTTTCAAGCTGTCTAGCGCTGGAATAAATATTAATATATATACATATATGTGTCTCACTGACATATATATATATATATATACCTATTCTATGTGTACACATTTATTCTACCTATTCTACTGTAAGCTGTCAGTGTGATTTTACTGTACACCGCACTGAATTACCGGCTTTTCTCTCTAATATATGTGTCTACTGACATATATATATATATATATATATATATATATATATATATATATATATATATATAGACAGTATATATATATTTTCTTTTCTTTTTGGGACACATGGATCACTTCTATAGCGGTATGTTGGTTTTGCTAGCCTGCGAGAAAACCACGCAGTACGGATGCCATACGGATTACATACGGAGGATGCCATGCGCAAAAAACGCTGACACACCCTGCCTACGGGGGAGCTACGGACCACTTTTTTCGGGACTTTTCAGCGTATTACGGCCGTAATTTACGGACCGTATTGTTTTACGCTGTGTGTGACGCCGGCCTAAGACTGCAATGTTTTTTCAGCCTTGAAGTATTATATGCCATTTATAATGAGCCAGTTGAGCATCAAAAGCATACAGCCAGACGTGGTTGAATCTCAATCACAATGGTTTGCCCCAAATGACTCAACCCATATCTCAAAGGGTTAATGTACCACACTAAACAATTAATCACACTAATGGAAACCACTGAGTGAAAAAAAGGTCCCCAACGCTGGTACTTTATCGAATAAAAATTATATCTTTACCTATATAAACAATAAAACATAGTTAAGAGAAGGTGCTAGATCCTAAAAGAAGAGGGACTGCAATGCCCTGGGATCTCCTACAAACAAACCCAGTGATGCAATGTAACCCTAATTAGTAAGCTTTAACCTACTTGCAGCGGTGTTCTAAGATTATTACATGAGCAATATGCAATAGAAATTACTAAGCAACCAAGAAATGTGATTTTATAACAATGGAATAATATGAACTCCAAATGTAAGTTATTATACACATGGCTGCAAAAAGTTGCTATGGTTTCATAACTGCAGTGGATAAGCGGGTTTTTACATACCAGGTGATGCGTAGGTGGAGGTTCAAGGAAGTCCCTCTGCCACGACGTGCGTTTTGCTCTGCTTCTATGGGAGGCATTGAATCTCAATAGCATTAATATATTGATACTGCAATGTAACAAGTCCCTGTGAGGTGGGCAATTTTTCCTGTGCAAGTATTTCTGCCATTTTTTTTCAGCAAGCAAATATCATATGCCATTTATACTGTATCAGTTCTGCAACAAAATAAAAAAGCCAGAGTAGTTTTTTAGAAATAGCTATGCTATATGCTCCAGCATAGTAACAAGTCCATGTGAGGTGGGAAAATGTGCCTGTGCTAGTATTCCTGCCAATTTTTTTTCAGCTGACAAATATTACACAGAATTTATACCGTGCTAATTGTGCATCAAATTAAAAAAAGCCAGAATTGGATGGTTTTAAATAGCATCGCTATATTGTTCCAGCACTGTAATACATTCTTGTGAGGTGGACAAATTTGCCTGTGCTTGTATTAATGCCAATTTTTTTCAGCAGAAAAATATAATGCAGCATTTATACTGTGCCAGTTGTGCATCGAAATAAAAAATCCAGAGTTGGCTATATAGAAGTAGCATCGTTATATTGATACTACAGTGTTAGAAGTCGATTTGAGGTGGGCAAATTTTCCTGCAATATTAAAACTGTAACGTTTTCTCAACAGGGATATATGATAACTAATTTAAAATGGACAAGGCGTGTGGTATGGGACAGGGAAGTGGATGTGATGCTGATGGTGAGAGCAGAGGCTAAGGACATGGGCAAGGTGAAACTATACCTGCTGTGGGAGCATAATAGACACTCACATCATATCGACCTATCTTCCTGTATGAATTTGTAGGTTGGTGGGGAAAAGGTAGTTGGATGGATAGCAGATAATGCTTCCAGGTACTTTGCCAGCACCACCCTGTCTTCTACACTTTCCACCCTGTCTTCCACACTTTCCAGTCTCAGTAGTCGTGCTTCTGGACAACAGAATCCTCACCCTGATCCTCCTTCCTCCCACCATGTTGAGTGAGTGCCCGGAGACAAGTGATCCCACACTTGAACACACTGAAGAGCTGTTCACATTTCCATTTATAGATTCTGGCCTCTTGTCTTGCCTGTTTCAAGTGGGACATGAGGACATTGCATACAGCAATGCCCAAATATTTGAGCAGCTACGTTCACAAGAAGGTGACAGTTGGAAAATGCAATTACTCTTACAATAGCTAGTTGATGATGATGCACAATTGCCAAACAAATGATGTTGTTACATCAGCATGTCAGGAGTAGAACTAGGGTGCGGAAGTAGAAGACGAGGTGGTGGATTATGAAGTCACTGACCCAACCTGGAAGATGACATGCAGAGTGAGGACAGCAGTGCACTGCACCACAATAGGCAGTTAGGGGTGGCCAGAGACACAGAGCAGGCATCTGTTCCCAAGATCATCAACGTGGGTCAAGTTGTTAAGCAAAGGGTTAGGTGTTCCAAGTCTGGCACATTTTTAAACACAGTCCAGTCAACCCAAAAAGGGTAACTTGCAACATCTGCCATGCCAGCATTAGCAGGGGCAGCACAACTACCAGCCTGATCACCACCAGCATGCTCAGACACATGCAAGCAAATCACCCGACTTCTTGGACCAAACATCAGTGTCCAGAAATAGTGTCTGCGGGTGACACCATTGCCTCTTCCCGTTCTACGTGCACGCTAATCCCCTGTCTGTGATGTTGGCGAAGATGCCTTCTACCCTGCACCTGCTATTGCACACTTGCATCCACTGTCACCAACCATGTCGATGGTTCAGGTGTCCCTACCTCAGGCCTTGGAATGCAAGGGTAAACACGCAACCACCCACCCTCAGGCCACAATACTAATCGGCCACATTTCCAGACTGCTTGTCCTGGAAATGTTGCCATTTAGGCTTTTGGAGATGAAAGCTTTGCGCAACCTCATGGCCATGGCTGTCCCTCGGCTCTTGGTCCAAAGCCAACACTATTTCTACTGGTGTGCCGCCCCCTTACACAAGCACATGTACCACTACATCAGCCATATTCAGACCAATGCTATTGCTTGGACGGTCCACTTAACCACGGACACCTGGACGAGTGCTTGTGGCCAGGAATGCTACATTTCCCTGTCGTCACAATGAGCAAACATTGTGGAAGCCGGGACCCAGTTGGAGCCTGGAACAGAACACTTGCTACCGACACAGAGGATTGAGGGTCCTGGTTCAATCAGGGTTTCCCTCACCATCTACAGCAGTTCACGCACCTCTTTATCCTCATCCTCTATCTCTGAAATGTCAACATCAGTAACAAGCTGAAAGCACTGCAGCTCTGCCTTGGCCAAGTGGCAACAGGTCTACTTGACCTAATCTGTTTAGGTGACAAACCGCACATCAACACTGAGTTGTTGAATGGTCTAACAGACCAGGCTGGCCTGTCATGTGTGACAATAGTCATAGCCTGGTGGCAGCTCTGAAACTTGGCAACCTCGCACATGCATCATGCCTGCCAAAGTGCTCAACTTAGTGATACAGTGGTTTCTCAAAACCTACCCATATCTGCCTGAGCTACTTGTGAAGGTATGCCACATGTGTGCCGATTTCCGCAAGTCAGCTACTGGCAATGCTGCAGCAGCATTAGCAACTTCCTGTTCACTGACTGGTGTGTGATGTCACCACATGCTGGAACTCATGATACATATGTTGGCAAGGCTTTGTGAGCAGCAGAGGGCAGTAGTAATTATTATTTATTTATTATTATAACACCATTTATTCCATGGCACTTTACAAGTACAATAATCTTAAACCATATAAGTCACGAATAGTACAGGAAAAGAGAGGACCCTGCCCGCGAGGGCTCACAATGATAGATGAATACTAGCTACACCATGCCAGTCGGTATTCAGATCAGCCTCTGCACATAAGACCTAAAGTTGTTAATGACCGTCATTCGTATGTCAGACCCAGAATGCACCATGGAGTATAAAGTAATAGTGTATTGTAAGACTATTAATGTATAAATATATACATATGACTACGGTCTCTAACATATGAACAGGACCAAAATATGACCTATCGCCAATGTAAGTCAAAAATATTCCTGAGGATGGAATTATTCGGAAATGTACATTGGGGAGGGCAGATGTACCACTGTGCGCCTTGGGTGAAATCAATCAGGTAATAACCGTTTATGTGACATGGTGTCTTTGTTCACTGATGGAACAGTATTATACATTATTTTCACCATACTAATTTGTTGCTAAGGGACAAATGGTTTTGTGTCCCTATTATTTTCATGATACAATTGCCCATGGTGTGCATCATACCCTGATGTGTTTTTTCTGCACATGAATGTCATTTATCCCTTGTCTGTCCTGACCTGTCAGTATGTATTTAAAATAAGGATTTAATAAACATTATATATTTTTATGACCTTGTGATCTGTGATCGTCTTTTTGGTGGTTCACCCTATCTCCCTCATTTTTTTTTCTCTGCACATAAGAACAGATGAGTGGGCATGGATGCCTGATATCTGTGCTGTTCACCAAAACTTTGAGAACTCAACCAAGATTGAGAGCGCCGATGACACCATAATCAGTGTCACCATCCCGCTTCTCTGTCTACTGACATGCTCCCTGCTCACAATTAAAGAGGAGGATGGAGCAAGAAACTATACTGGGTGCTGCTGCGCAGCCCAGCCTCATCTTATCTTTTCAACATGGAATGGGTGATAATTAGTGTTGAGCATTCCGATACCGCAAGTATCGGGTATCGGCCGATATTTGCGTTATCGGAATTCCGATACCGAATTCCGATACTTCCCGCGTATCGGATACCAGAATCGGAAGTTCCCAGAATTCAAACTGAACGCAGCAGACAATGAGGAATGATTGGATGTGTGGGCACATCCTGTTTAGCATGGTGGGCATGTAAGTACTGGCAAGGCTGTGATTGGCTGCTGAAATGATGTCACTCTGCACTATAAAAAACGCTGCCGCCATTTTGCGCTCACTCTGCTGTGATTTCAGTTAGGGACAGGACGCTGTGTTCTAACTGAGGGCCAGTTGAGATAGCTAATTGCTTTATTTTCCTTTCCAAAGGCTAATTTAGCAAAACGCTGTGCGTCCATCACTGTTCACCTTGCTCTTGCCTTGCAGCGCTGTTTTAACAGCGTTCTGCAAGGTCTCTGTGTGTGTGTGTGTGTGCAGCTCACTCTGTAGTCTGTGTGCAGCCATATACCCGGTTGCATTCAGCTCAGGGGGGGTTCACACTGCCTCACACAGTTGTCCTTTTTTGCTCATAGTGCAGCCTGCTGCACATTTTTTCTCAAATTTCCTATTAGTGTTTTTCCACCCGTCTCCAGCTAAATTGTGGAAACACACTACATAGGATAACCTAGAGGGGGGTTTTTGGGCCTTGCAGCGCCGTTTACGGCTGTCTGCACGGTCTCCGTGTGAGCCCAGCTCGCCCTGTAGTCTGTGTGCAGCCATAGCCGGTTGGATTCAGCTCAGGGTTCGTTACTGGCTCATACCTTGAGAAAAATTTTCCTTTTTTTCAAATAGTGCAGCCTGTTTAAAAATTAAAAAAAAAATTCCCTATTAGTGTTTTTCCACCCGTCTCCAGCTAAATTGTGGAAAAACACTACATAGGATAACCTAGAGGGTTTTTTTTGGGCCTTGCAGCGCCGTTTACGGCTGTCTGCACGGTCTCCGTGTGAGCCCAGCTCGCCCTGTAGTCTGTGTGCAGCCATAGCCGGTTGGATTCAGCTCAGGGTTCGTTACTGGCTCATACCTTGAGAAAAATTTTCCTTTTTTTCAAATAGTGCAGCCTGTTTAAAAATTTTAAAAAAAATTCCCTATTAGTGTTTTTCCACCCGTCTCCAGCTAAATTGTGGAAAAACACTACATAGGATAACCTAGAGGGGGGTTTTTGGGCCTTGCAGCGCCGTTTACGGCTGTCTGCACGGTCTCCGTGTGAGCCAAGCTCGCCCTGTAGTCTGTGTGCAGCCATAGCCGGTTGGATTCAGCTCAGGGTTCGTTACTGGCTCATACCTTGAGAAAAATTTTCCTTTTTTTCAAATAGTGCAGCCTGTTTAAAAATTTAAAAAAAAATTCCCTATTAGTGTTTTTCCACCCGTCTCCAGCTAAATTGTGGAAAAACACTACATAGGATAACCTAGAGGGGGTTTATGGGGCCTTGCAGCGCCGTTTACGGCTGTCTGCATGGTCTCTGTGTGAGCGCAGCTCGCCCTGTAGTCTGTGTGCAGCTATAGCTGGTTGGATTCAGCTCAGGGTGCGTTACTGCCTCATACCTTGAAAAACAATTTCCTTTTTTTCAAATAGTGCAGCCTGTTTAAAATTTAAAAAAAAAAATTCCTATTAGTGTCTTTCCACCCGTCTCCAGCTAAATAGTGGAAAAACACTACATAGGATAACCTAGAGGAGGGTTTTTTGGCCTTGCAGCGCCGTTTACGGCTGTCTGCATGGTCTCCGTGTGATTTAAACTAGCTCTGTAGCCCGATCTGCACAAAAAAAAAAGTAAAGTTCACCAAACACAACTTAACACTTGTGTAGGCCACATTTGAAAAATAATAAAGTTTAGTCCACACTTTACAACATTAGTGTTTCTTACACCTGTTAGGAGGAGCATTTCAGGAATAAGCACACTAAGACCTTAGTACTTTTCTGCTTATCTTTATCTGTCAACCAAGATGAAGAGGGCAGGGAGTAAGGCACGTGGGCGTGGGCGCGGAGCAGGGAGAGGAGCAGGGAGAGGACGTGGTGATTCTGTGCATGCTGCGGGCGCCGGAGACTCGTCATCACTCAGTTTCAGCAGGGAACAGTCCTTCATGCGCAGCTTTGTCGGAGAGCGCCGTGCACCGCTGCTGCGTGAAGACCAAATTGAAGCCGTTGTCGGGTGGATGGCAGCTAACGCCTCGGCATCGACTTCAGTTAGTGCCACATCCTCTCAGGCACAGAGCACTGGAGAGCAGCCATCTGTCTCTTCACCACCTGCCAAATTGGCCAGGCAGTCAGAGAGCCCAGGACAGGAGCCGTCTCTACTTCTGTTCTCTGAATCTCTTGGCTTGGAAACAGGGGGCCAGCCAAGCAGCATTGGAGAAATGGAAGAAGAGGCAGTATGCAGTGATGCCCAACAGCTTTTTCTCTCTGACTCTGAAGAGGCAGGTGGGCCAGTGCCTCCGGTGACCACAGCGCAGTACGCATCTGATGATGAAACTCAGGTGCCGCTTTCTGATGCATACTGTGCTGCCGAGACTACCCAGGAGGAGCAGTTGGTGGCAGAGGGTAGTGGAGATGATGAGGTCCTTGACCCATCGTGGCGTGAGGAACAGGAAGGTGGTGGGAGCAGCTCTGAGGAAGAGCTTCCCCTTACGGGCCAAAGAGGGAGAGGGAGGGGGAAGACTGCGGAGCCTGTAGCCTCCACTTTGGCACCCGTTAGGAGCCTGTCTCTTTCCAAAGCCAAAAAGGGCGCTCCCAAGACTTGCAGTGCCTGGTCCTTTTTTGACACAGTTGCAGATGACATTTGTTTTGTCAAATGCAAGCTGTGTCATCAGAAAGTAAAAAGAGGGAAAAATGTCAGCAACCTCAATACCACAAATATGTGGAAACATGTGCGGAACAGGCACGCGGTGGAGTTACAGAAACAGACTGAAGATGTAGGCCAACCAACAGCGGCAGCTACCACCTCTTCAGCTCGTGTTGCCTCTTCCTCCAGCTCACGCACAGCTGGTTTGGCTTCCTCCCAGGATCGCCATGGAAGAACCTCTGGCACTGTTGTCCAGAGACCTTGTGTAATTCCACCCACAGCACCACCTTCCCAGTCATCCTCACACTCCCAGTCTACTCTACAGCCATCGGTAGTACAGGCATGGGAGAAAAGGCGGGCATTCTCGGCCAACCACCCCCGAGCACAGGCTCTGAATGCAGGCATTGCCAAACTGTTGTCCCTGGAAATGCTCTCGTTCAGGCTGGTGGAGACTGACAGCTTCCGTGACTTGATGGCATTGGCAGTCCCACAGTACAAGGTGCCCAGCCGCTTTTACTTCAGCAGGCAGGCTGTCCCTGCCCTGCACAGGCATGTTGAGGCAAACATAAAACATGCGCTACTGAACGCCGTCAGTAGCAAGGTCCACCTCACCACCGATGCGTGGACCAGTCAGCATGGACAGGGGCGATATCTTTCCCTCACTGCCCATTGGGTTAATGTTGTTGAGCCAGGTACAGATCGTGCGAGTGGCGCAGGACGTGTCCTGCCCACTCCAAGGATTGCAGGAATCCAGTCTGTACGCATCGACTCCTCCTCTTACACCAGTTCCTCAGATTCCTCTCTGCAGGATCCGTCACAGTCCACCTCCACATGGACCCGTGAACGTTTACCTATGACCGACATGAGCACAGCCGTGGCCAAACGTCAGCAGGCCGTCTTGAAACTAGTTTCATTGGGGCATCGAAGCCACACAGCGCAGGAGCTCTGGAATGCCATCAAGCAGGAGAGCGATGTGTGGTTACTGCCAGCGAATCTCCAGCCAGGCATGGTAGTGTGTGACAATGGCCGAAATCTGGTGGCAGCTTTGGCCCTTGGCAACCTCACTCACATCCCATGTCTGGCACATGTGCTCAATTTGGTTGTGCAGAGTTTTCTGAGGGACTATCCGGATCTTGATGCCCTGCTGCACAAGGTCCGCCTAGAGTGTGCTCACTTGCGGCGTTCCAGCTTGGCCAGATCCCGCATTGCTGCTCTGCAGCGCCGATTCCGCCTTCCGGAACACCGCATCATATGTGACCTACCTACCCGGTGGAATTCCACGTTACATATGTTGGAGCGGTTGTGTGAGCAGCAGCAAGCAGTTATGGAGTACCAGCTGCATCAGGCGCAAAGAAGTCGCAGTCAGCGCCGATCAGACTTCACAACCACAGAGTGGGCCACTATGAAGGACGTCTGCCAGGTTTTGCGTCCTTTTGATTATTCCACGCGGATGGCAAGTGCAGATGATGCACTAGTCAGCATGACTGTCCCCCTTATCTGCCTGCTTCAGCAAACTTTGCAAGGGTTAAGGGATGATGTTGTGGAAGAGGTGGAGGATGAGGAGTCACCTTTTCCATCAGCTTCTGGAGAGTCAGCGCCACGTGGTTCCTCACAAAGGGGTACGCAGGGGCCAATTTGTGAGGAGGATGAGGAGGAGTCAATGGAGGAGGAAGAGCTCCTTCCAGAGGAGGGAGCGACACAATTGTCCAGTGGTCAGTGTGTACAGCGAGGGTGGGGTGATGACGAGCGGGCAGAGATCATGTCTCAAGCAGGGGACAGCGTTTCTGGGCCAGTTGGCACTCTGCAGCACATGGTGGATTTCATGCTGCAGTGCCTGAGAAACGACCGCCGCATCGACCACATTCTCAACATGCCTGATTATTGGGTGTTCACCCTCCTCGATCCTCGCTACCGGGACAACGTCCAAAACCTCATCCCTGCGTTGACCCGGGAGCGTAAATTGCGGGAGTACCACGACACACTGGTGAATTCCATCATCTTCTCCTGTCCAACTGAGAGGAGTGCTGCTAGTGCTTTACAAAGCAGCTCAGTGCGTCGAGGCAGTGGGGGAGGCTGTGCCCAAAGAGGGAGCAGAAGCAGTGCCTCTGCCTAAGGCAAGCCCAGTATGGCACAACTCTGGCACACTTTTGTGTGCCCGCCCCAAATGTCTACACCATCACTGGCGGCTCCAGTCAGCAGGAGGCAACGGTTCCGTCAGATGGTGACAGACTAAATGGCTTGCCCTCTTACTGTACTCCCAGACGGCTCTTCCCCGTTCAAGTTTTGGGTCTCTAAGCTGGATACATGGCCAGAGCTAAGCCAGTATGCATTGGAGGTGCTGGCTTGCCCTGCGGCTAGTGTCTTATCGGAACGTGTCTTTAGTGCCGCAGGTGGTGTACTAACAGACCGTCGCATGCGACTATCCTCCAATAACGTTGACCGGCTTACTTTCCTGAAAATGAACCAGGCCTGGATATTGCAGGAATTTGCCACTCCTCTGCCTGATTAAGTAATTGGGTGTCATCCAGGTCTCCTGCTGTGTTCATCTTTCTACCAACTGAACTGCTATTCCTGGGCTCCAACACCGCCAGTTGCGGCTCAGAAGTGCAGGCTGCACAGTAAAAACATACGACCCAGTGTTATTGGGTTTCAGTAACGTCAGCTGATCCCCAGCTGTGTAGCCGGCAATGTGTCCTGCGACCGCCACACTGGCACAACAACCTAAATGTAAGGGAACCTGTCCCCCCCCCCCCCGTCGTTTGTTACTGAAAGAGCCATCTTGTGCAGCAGTAATGCTGCACAAGGAAAAGGTAGCTCTTTTTTTTTAGCTCCTTGCACACGCAGAACTTAACACTTATAAAATGTGTTCACTGATACCGTTATACTGTCCCGGAGCTGGGACTTTCCTTCGTAATGTGACGCAGCACAGCCGTCATTCCTACCCCCTTGGTGCCATGCGCTGCCTCCTCAGCGTTGTTTTAAGCTGTCACGGAGCCTGCGCTGTTCTGTTATCCCTTGGGCATGCCCTATTTGCGCCTGTCTTCTGACATAATTTGG
Source organism: Ranitomeya imitator (assembly GCF_032444005.1). Taxonomy (NCBI): domain Eukaryota; kingdom Metazoa; phylum Chordata; class Amphibia; order Anura; family Dendrobatidae; genus Ranitomeya; species Ranitomeya imitator. The sequence goes on along the minus strand of NC_091286.1, from coordinate 421,227,479 downwards.
TGTCAGGCTGGCTGCGCCTGTGCGACCGCGCTGCCCGAGATCCCGCCTCGCAGTGTCTTCTGATTGAGTCACACTGCGGGCCTGGGATCCATGGGCATGCGCAGTGCATATCTTCCCCTCGGGCTCTCGCTCATTTCCCTCCGCCTTCTTTAGACTGTGCGCCGTCAGCTGATCCCTAATAGCATGCCATGGCCGTGACACCGCACAGTCTGAAGAAGAGGGAAGGAGGGGAGTGAGAGTCGAGGATATGCACTGTGCATGCCCATGGTTCCAAGGCCCGCAGTGGGATTACGTTAGACGAGACTGCGAGGTGGGATCTGGAGCAGCGTGGACGCCCAGGCACTGACAGCCTGACACCAAATTATGTCAGAAGACAGGCAGCGCTAATTGGGCATGGCCAAGGGCTAACAGAACAGCGCAGGCTCTGTGACAGCTTAAAACAACGCTGAGGAGGCAGCGCACGGCACCAAGGGGATAGGAATGACAGCTGTGCTGTGTCCCATTACGAAGGAAATTCGCACCTCCGGGACGGTTTAACGGTATAAGGGGACACATTTTTAGTGTTTACTTCGGTGTTTGCAAGGAGCATAATTAAAAGAACCACCTTTTCCTTTTGCATCCTTAGTGCTGCACAAGATGGCTCTTTCAGCTACAAACGTCTTGGGGGGGGTTAAAGGTTCCCTTTCAACTTGCTCCAATCAGGCTTCGGCCTACACTCTGTTCCTCTGCTCCTCCTGCTGTCCCTGGGCTCTAACACCGCCAGTTGGTGCCTGGAAGTGCTGTGTGCACAGTCAACAGTCGCTCCTCTGTTATTGGGGTTCAGTAACGTCAGCTGATCCCCAGCTGTGTGTGCGGCAATACCTCCAATCTGCTCCTCCTGCTGTCCCTGGGCTCTAACACCGCAAGTTGGTGCCTGGAAGTGCTGTGTGCACAGTCAACAGTCGCTCCTCTGTTATTGGGGTTCAGTAACGTCAGCTGATCCCCAGCTGTGTGTGCGGCAATACCTCCAATCTGCTCCTCCTGCTGTCCCTGGGCTCTAACACCGCCAGTTGGTGCCTGGAAGTGCTGTGTGCACAGTCAACAGTCACTCCTCTGTTATTGGGGTTCAGTAACGTCAGCTGATCCCCAGCTGTGTATCCGGCAACGTGTCATGCGACCGCCACGCTGGCACAACTAAAATGTAAGGGGACCTGTCCCCCCCCCCCAGGCGTTTGTTACTGAAAGAGCCACCATGTGCAGCACTAATACTGCACAAGGGAAAGGTCGCTCTTGAAATTATGCTCCTTGCAAACGCTGAACTACACAATCATGTAATGTGTCCCCTCACACCGTCCAACCGTCCCGGAGGTGGGACTTTCCTTTGTAATGTGACGCAGCACAGCCGTCATTGCTACCCCCTTGGCACCGTGCGCTGCCTCCTTAGCGTTGTTTGATTCCGTCATGGACCCTGCGCTGTTATGTTATCCCTTGGCCATGCACAGTTTGCGCTGCCCGTCCTCTGACATCATTTGTTGTCGTCCTGGCTGCGCCTGTGCGTCCACGCTGCCCGAAATCACACCTCGCAGTGTCGTCTAATGTGATCCCACAGTGGGCCTGGTATCCATGGCCATGCGCAGTGCATATACTAGCCTCTCACTCCCCTTCTTCACGCTTCTTCAGACTAGGCGGCGTCAGCTGATCCCTAATAGCATGCCACGGCCGTGACGCCGCACAGTCTGAAGAAGCAGGAAGGAGGTGAGTGAGAGGCGATGATATGCACTGCGCATGCCCATGGATCCCTGGCCTGCAGTGGGACTACATTAGATTACACTGCAAGGTTGGATCTCGGGCAGCTTGGGCGCGCAGGCACTGCCAGCCTGACACCTACATGATGTCAGAAGACGGGCACCGCTAACTGTGCATGGCCAAGGGATAACATTACAGCGCGGGCTCCGTGACAGAACCAAACAACGTTGAGGAGGTGGCGCCCGGCACCAAGGGGGTTGGAATGACGGCTGAGGCGTGTCACATTACAAACGAAAGTCCCACTTCCGGGATGGTTTGACGGTGTGAGGGGACACATTATATGAGTGTGTACTTCAGCGTTTGCAAGGAGCATAATTTTCGGAGCCACCATTTTCCATGTGCAGTATTACTGCTGTACAAGATGGCTCTTTCAGCAACAAATGCCTGGGGGGGGGTTAAAGGTTCCCTTTCAACTTGCTCCACTGCAGGCTTCGGCCTACACTCTGCTCCTCTTTGATTCCCTGGGTTTCAACATTGTCAGTTGCCACCTGGAAGTGTTGTCTACACAGAAAAAACACTAGGTGATGTATCAGTGGGGTTCAGCACCGCCAGCTGTTCCCCTGCTGTGTAGTCGGCAACGTGTCCAGCACAAGCCACGCTGGCACAACAGAACAAAAGCTGCCACCAGTGCAGGCTTCGGCCTAGACTCTGCTCCTCTCCTCCTCCTGCTGACCCTGGGCTCAAACACCGCTAGTTTTTGCCCGGAAGTGCTAGCTGCACAGAGAAAAACACCAGCCAATGTGTTAGTGGGGTTCAGCACCGCCAGCTGTTCCGCTGCTGTGTAGCCGGCAACGTGACCTGCAAACGCCACGCAGGCACATGAACTGAAATTAAAGGGAACCTGGCCCCACCCCCCAGGTGTTTCTATGTATAACAGCCACCTAGTACAGCAGTACTGCTGCATTTGTACAAGGTGGCTGTTTTTTTATGCTTGCCCACGTAGAATTAAACACGTAAAATATGTGTCTCATTACAGACCATTACAATGTCCCTGAGGTGTGACTTTACTTTTTAATGACACGCACCACCCCCCTTGGTAGCGCTGCCCGTCTTCTGACATCATTGGTTGGCTGCCTGTGCCTGTGCGTCCGCCCTGCCCGACACAACCCCCCTCGTTTCATATATTTTGGCTGCGAGGGTGTGATTGATGGGCATGTGCAGTGCATATGTTCGCCTGTCTTAACTCATCTCCTTCCGCCTTCTTCAGACTGTGCGGCCTCCTGGCCGTGGTAGGCGATAAGGGATCAGCTGAGGCCGCCCAGTCTGAAGCAGGTGTAAGGACATGTGTGAGCGGCAAACATATTTACTGCACAAGGCCACGAATCCCAGCCACGCAGTGTGATTTTTTGAAAACAAACTGTGGGCCTGGGATTCATATCCGTTGCTAACCGCAACGGCCAACATGAAATGAGGTGAGAAGACAGGCAGCGCTCACAGAGCATGGCCAAGGGATCACAATAGCGCAGACTCCTGTACAGCTAATACAACGCTCAGGAATCTGCGCCCACCACCTAGGTGTAAATTTTGACACCTGTGCTGCATCTCCTTAAAAAGACAAGTCACGCCTCCACTACTGTTTGACAGTATAATGCGCTAAATAGTGTACGTGTTTTATTCAGCGTGTGCAAGGAGCAAACTAAATAGAGCAACCTTTTACTTGTGCAGCAATAATGCTGCACAAGGTGTGGCTCTTGTACCTTGCAACACCTGAGGGGGGGTTAAAGGTTTCATTTGAAATTGGTTCAACTAGGCTTCGGCCTACACTCTGCTCCTCTCCTCCTCCTGCTGACCCTGGGCTATAACACCGCCAGTTGTAGCCTGGAAGTGCTAGCTGCACAGAGAAAAACACCCGCCAATGTGATAGTGGGGTTCAGCACCGCCAGCTGTTCCCCTGCTGTGTAGCCGGCATCGTGTCCAGCACAAGCCACGCTGGCACAACTGACCAAAAGCTGCCACCAGTGCAGGCTTCGGCCTACACTCTGCTCCTCTCCTCCTCCTGCTGCCCCTGGGCTCAAACACCGCTAGTTTTTGCCCGGAAATGCGAGCTGCACAGAGAAAAAAAAACAGCCAATGTGTTAGTGGGGTTCAGCACCGCCAGCTGTTCCCCTGCTGTGTAGCCTGCATCGTGTCCAGCACAAGCCACGCTGGCACAACTGACCAAAAGCTGCCACCAGTGCTGGCTTCGGCCTACACTCTGCTCCTCTCCTCCTCCTGCTGACCCTGGGCTCTAACAACGCTAGTTTTTGCCCGGAATTGCTAGCTGCACAGAGAAAAACACCAGCCAATGTGTTAGTGGGGTTCAGCACCGCCAGCTGTTCCCCTGCTGTGTAGCCGGCAACGTGACCTGCAAACGCCACGCAGGCACATGAACTGAAATTGAAGTGAGCCTGCCCCCCACCCCCAGGTGTTTCTATGTATAACAGCCACCTTGTACAGCAGTACTGCTGCATTTGTACAAGGTGGCTGACTTTTTCTCCTTGCCCACGTGGAACTCAACACGTACAAAATGTGTCTCATTAGAGACCATTACAATGTCCCTGAGGTGTGACTTTCCTTTTTAATGACACGCAGCACCCCCATTGTTAGCGCTGCCCGTCTTCAGACATCATTGGTTGGCTGGCTGTGCCTGTGCGTCCGCCCTGCCCGACACAATGCCCCTCGTTGTCTCATATTTTGACTGCGAGGGTGTGATTGATGGGCACGAGCAGTGCATATGTTCGCCTGTCTTCACTCCCCTCCTTCCGCCTTCTTCAGACTGTGCGGCCTCATGGCCGTGGCAGGCAATAAGGGATCAGCTGAGGCCGCCCAGTCAGAAGCAGGTGTAAGGACGTGTGTGAGCGGCGAACATATTTACTGCACAAGGCCACGAATCCCAGCACCGCAGTGTGACTTTATGGAAAGGCACTGTGGGTCTGGGATTTATGGCCATCGTTAACCGCACCGGCCAACATGAAATGAGGTCATAAGACGGCCTGCACTAACAGGGTATTGCCAAGGGATAACACAAGAGCGCACTCTCCTGTACTGCAAATAACAACGGTAAGGAGTCTGCGCCCAGCACCTAGGTGTAAATTTTGACACCTGTGCTGCGTCTTCTTCAAAAGAAAAGTCACACCTCCACTACTGCTTGACAGTATAATGGGCTAAATAGTGTACGTGTTTTATTCAGCGTGTGCAAGGAGCAAAATGAAGAGAGCAACCTTAGACTTGTGCAGCATTAATGCTGTTCAAGGTGTTGCTCTTGTACCTTGAAACACCTGAGGGGGGGGTTAAAGGTTTTTTTTTTAAATTGGTTCAACTAGGCTTCGGCCTACACTCTGCTCCTCTCCTCCTCCTGCTGACCCTGGGCTCTAACACCGCCAGTTTTTGCCCGGATGTGCTAGCTGCACAGAGAAAAACACCAGCCAATGTGTTAGTGGGGTTCAGCACCGCCAGCTGTTCCCCAGCTGTGTAGCCGGCAACGTGACCTGCAAACGCAACGCAGGCACAACAGAACAAAAGCTGCCACCAGTGCAGGCTTCGGCCTACACTCTGCTCCTCTCCTCCTCCTGCTGACCCTGGGCTCTAACCCCGCTAGTTTTTGCCCGGAAATGCGAGCTTCACAGAGAAAAACACCAGCCAATGTGTTAGTGGGGTTCAGCACCGCCAGCTGTTCCCCTGCTGTGTAGCCGGCATCGTGTCCAGCACAAGCCACGCTGGCACAACCGACCAAAAGCTGCCACCAGTGCAGGCTTCGGCCTACACTTTGCTCCTCTCCTCCTCCTGCTGACCCTGGGCTCTAACACCGCTAGTTTTTGCCCGGAAATGCGAGCTTCACAGAGAAAAACAACAGCCAATGTGTTAGTGGGGTTCAGCACCGCCAGCTGTTCCCCTGCTGTGTAGCTGGCAACGTGTCCTGCAAACGCCACACAGGCACATGAACTGAAATTGAAGGATGCCTGCCCCCCACCCCCAGGTGTTTCTATGTATAACAGCCACCGTGTACAGCAGTACTGCTGCATTTGTACAAGGTGGCTGACTTTTTCTCCTTGCCCACGTGGAACTCAACACGTACAAAATGTGTCTCATTGAGACCATTCAACTGTCCCTGAGGTGTGACTTTCCTTTCTAATGATACGCAGCACCACCCTTGGTAGCGCTGCCCGTCTTCTGACATCATTGGTTGGCTGCCTGTGCCTGTGCGTCCGCCCTGCCCAACACAACGCCCCTCGTTGTCTCATATATTTTGGCAGCGAGGGTGTTATTGATGGGCATGTGCAGTGCATATGTTCGCCTGTCTTAACTCATCTCCTTCCGCCTTCTTCAGACTGTGCGGCCTCATGGCCGCGGCATGCGATAAGTGATCAGATGAGGCCGCCCAGTCTGAAGCAGGTGTTAGACATGTGTGAGCGGCAAACATATTTACTGCACAAGGCCACGAATCCCAGCACCGCAGTGTGATTTTTAGAAAACACACTGTGGGTCTGGGATTCATGTCCATCGCTAACTGCAACGGCCGACATGAAATGAGGTCAGAAGACAGGAAGCGCTCACAGCGCATGGCCAAGGGATAACAAGAGCGCAGACTCCTGTACAGCAAATAACAACGCTCAGGAAGCTGCGCCCATGCACCAAGGTGTTATTTTCGACACCTGTGCTGCTTTTCTTTAAAAAGACAAGTCACGCCTCCACTACTGTTCTACAGTAGAATGGGCTAAATAGTGTACGTGTTTTATTCAGCGTGTGCAAGGAGCAAAATTAAGAGAGCAACCTTTTACTTGTGCAGCATTAATGATGCACAAGGTGTGGCTCTTGTACCTTGCAACACCTGAGGGGGGGTTAAAGGTTACCTTTGAAATTGGTTCAACTAGGCTTCGGCCTACACTCTGCTCCTCTCCTCCTCCTGCTGACCCTGGGCTCTAACACCGCCAGTTGTAGCCTGGAAGTGCTAGGTACACAGAGAAAAACACCCGCCAATGTGTTAGTGGGGTTCAGCACCGCCAGCTGTTCCCCAGCTGTGTAGCCGGCAACGTGACCTGCAAACGCCACGCAGGCACAACAGAACAAAAGCTGCCACCAGTGCAGGCTTCGGCCTACACTCTGCTCCTGACCCTGGGCTCATAACACCGCCAGTTTTAGCCTGGAAGTGCTAGCTGCACAGAGAAAAACACCACCCAATGTGTCAGTGGGGTTCAGCACCGCCAGCTGTTCTTCAGCTGTGTAGCCGGCAACGTGCCCTGCAAACGCCATGCAGGCACATGAACTGAAATTGAAGGGAGCCTGCCCCCCACCCCCAGGTGTTTCTATGTATAACAGCCACCTTGTTCAGCAGTACTGCTGCATTTGTACAAGGTGGCTGACTTTTTCTCCTTGCCCACGTGGAACTCAACACGTACAAAATGTGTCTCATTGAGACCATTCCACTGTCCCTGAGGTGTGACTTTCCTTTGTAATTATACGCAGCACCCCCCTTGGTAGCGCTTCCCGTCTTTTGACATCATGGTTAGCTGGCTGCGCCTGTGCATCCGCCCTGCGTGAAACCACGCCCCTCGTTGTCTTATTTATTTTGTCAGTGAGGGTGTGGTTTATGGGCACGAGCAGTGCATATGTTCGCCTGTCGTCACTCATCTCCTTCCGCCTTCTTCAGACTGTGCGGCCTCCTGGCTGCGGCATGCGAAAAGGGATCAGCAGAGGCCGCCCAGTCTGAAGCAGGTGTAAGGACGTGTGTGAGCGTCGAAAATATTTACTGCTCAAGGCCATGAATCCCAGCACTGCAGTGTGACTTTATGAAAAGGCAGTGTGGGTCTGGGATTTATGGCCATCGTTAACCGCAGCGGCCAACATGAAATGAGGTCATAAGACGGGCAGCGCTAACAGGGCATTGCCAAGGGATAACACAAGAGCGCAGACTCCTGTACAGCAAAAAACAACGCTCAGGAAGCAGCGCCAAGCACAAAGGCGTTATTTGGGACACCTATGCTGCGTCTCCTTAAAAATACAAGTCACGCCTCAACTACAGTTTGACTGTAGAATGGGCTAAATAGTGTACGTGTTTTATTCAGCGTGTGCAAGGAGCAAAATGAAGAGAGCAACCTTTTCTTGTGCAGCATTAATGCTGCACAAGGTGTGGCTCTTGTACTTTGTAACACCTGAGGGGGGGTTAAAGGTTACCTTTGAAATTGGTTCAACTAGGCTTCGGCCTACACTCTGCTCCTCTCCTCCTCCTGCTGACCCTGGGCTGTAACAACGCTAGTTTTTGCCCGGAAGTGCTAGCTGCACAGAGAAAAACACCAGCCAATGTGTTAATGGGGTTCAGCACCGCCTGCTGTTCCCCCACTGTGTAGCCGGCAAAGTGTCCTGCAAACGCAACGCAGACACAAAGCTGACTCCAGTGCAGGCTTCGGCCTACACTCTGCTCCCCCTGCTTACCCTTTGCTCCAACACCGCTAGTTGGGGCTGTAGGAAGACAATGTTTGATAGGCAAAGCATCAGGGTTCCAGCACCGCCAACTGGTTCTCGGCAGTGTTTTTGTCACAGGTACTCCCTCGTGCCAAACCTGGTTTCAGCACCGTCAGCTGTTTCCGGGTTGTGTCAAACTCGCTGAGACGCCTATGCTTGCCCCGTCGTGTTGCAGTCGGGTTAGCCAACTCCAGGGTGCCTCCAGTTTATGAGCTTCCTATGTGGGCTGCGTGAACTGGTAGTCAAGGCTGGTTCTGTAGTGCCAGTAGGCCCAGCTCCCCCTGTAGGACTGTTGGGGTTCGGTAACTGCGGCTGCCTCGCGGCCTAGCTGTTCTATCCTCTCCTGTGGGCCTTGGGGTCCACCACCTGGTTCCAGCACCGTCAGCTGGTTCCGGGCCGAGCCTTTGGCTTAGGTGCCTCCTCCTGGGTATCCGAGTTCCGCCAACGCCAGGCGGTCCTTGGTAGTGCTTTTAAGCGCGGGCACCTACAGCTTAGTAACCGGGTTCCAGCACCGTCAGCTGGTCCTCGGTCGTGCCATTGGCTCTTGCACACTGGGGCAACGCATCTGAGTTCCAGCACCGCCAGCTGGTTCTCGGCAGTGTTTTTGTCACGGGTACTCCCTCGTGCCCAGCCTGGTTCCAGCACCGTCAGCTGTTTCCGGGTACTGTCAAACTCACTGAGACACCTATGCGTTGCCCCGTCGTGTTGCGGTCGAGTTAGTCAACTTCAGGGTGCCTCCAGTATAGGAGCTTCCTATGTGGGCTGCATGAATTGGTAGTCAAGGCTGGTTCTGTAGTGCCAGTAGGCCCAGCTCCCCCTGTAGGACTGTTGGGGTTCGGTAACTGCGGCTGCCTCGCGGCCTAGCTGTTCTCTCCTCTCCTGTGGGCCTTCGGGTCCACCTCCTGGTTCCAGCACCGTCAGCTGGTTCCAGGCCGAGCCTTTGGCTTAGGTGCCTCGTCCTGGGTATCCAAGTTCCGCCAACGCCAGGCGGTCCTTGGTAGTGCTTTTAAGCGCGGGCACCTACAGCTTAGTAACCGGGTTCCAGCACCGCCAGCTGGTCCTCGGTGCCATTGGCTCTTGCACACTGGGGCAACGCATCTGGGTTCCAGCACCGCCAGCTGGTTCTCGGCAGTGTTCTTTTCACAGGTACTCCCTCGTGCCAAGCCTGGTTTCAGCACCGTCAGCTGTTTCCGGGTTGTGTCAAGCTCACTGAGACGCCTATGCTTGCCCCGTCGTGTTGCGGTCGGGTTAGCCAACTCCAGGGTGCCTCCAGTTTAGGAGCTTCCTATGTGGGCTGCGTGAACTGGTAGTCAAGGCTGGTTCTGTAGTGCCAGTAGGCCCAGCTCCCCCTGTAGGACTGTTGGGGTTCGGTAACTGCGGCTGCCTCGCGGCCTAGCTGTTCTCTCCTCTCCTGTGGGCCTTCGGGTCCACCTCCTGGTTCCAGCACCGTCAGCTGGTTCCAGGCCGAGCCTTTGGCTTAGGTGCCTCGTCCTGGGTATCCAAGTTCCGCCAACGCCAGGCGGTCCTTGGTAGTGCTTTTAAGCGCGGGCACCTACAGCTTAGTAACCGGGTTCCAGCACCGCCAGCTGGTCCTCGGTGCCATTGGCTCTTGCACACTGGGGCAACGCATCTGGGTTCCAGCACCGCCAGCTGGTTCTCGGCAGTGTTCTTTTCACAGGTACTCCCTCGTGCCAAGCCTGGTTTCAGCACCGTCAGCTGTTTCCGGGTTGTGTCAAGCTCACTGAGACGCCTATGCTTGCCCCGTCGTGTTGCGGTCGGGTTAGCCAACTCCAGGGTGCCTCCAGTTTAGGAGCTTCCTATGTGGGCTGCGTGAACTGGTAGTCAAGGCTGGTTCTGTAGTGCCAGTAGGCCCAGCTCCCCCTGTAGGACTGTTGGGGTTCGGTAACTGCGGCTGCCTCGCGGCCTAGCTGTTCTCTCCTCTCCTGTGGGCCTTCGGGTCCACCTCCTGGTTCCAGCACCGTCAGCTGGTTCCGGGCCGAGCCTTTGGCTTAGGTGCCTCCTCCTGGGTATCCGAATTCCGCCAACATCAGGCAGTCCTTGGTAGTGCTTTTAAGCGCGGGCACCTACAGCTTAGTAACCGGGTTCCAGCACCGTCAGCTGGTCCTCGGTCGTGCCATTGGCTCTTGCACACTGGGGCAACGCATCCGGGTTCCAGCACCGCCAGCTGGTTCTCGGTAGTGTTTTTGTCACAGGTACTCCCTCGTGCCAAGCCTGGTTTCAGCACCGTCAGCTGTTTCCGGGTTGTGTCAAGCTCACTGAGACGCCTATGCTTGCCCCGTCGTGGTGCGGTCGGGTTAGCCAACTCCAGGGTGCCTCCAGTTTAGGAGCTTCCTATGTGGGCTGCGTGAACTGGTAGTCAAGGCTGGTTCTGTAGTGCCTGTAGGCCCAGCTCCCCCTGTAGGACTGTTGGGGTTCGGTAACTGCGGCTGCCTCGCGGCCTAGCTGTTCTCTCCTCTCCTGTGGGCCTTCGGGTCCACCTCCTGGTTCCAGCACCGTCAGCTGGTTCCGGGCCCAGCCTTTGGCTTAGGTGCCTCCTCCTGGGTATCCGAGTTCCGCCAACGTCAGTCGGTCCTTGGTAGTGCTTTTAAGCGCGGGCACCTACAGCTTAGTAACCGGGTTCCAGCACCGTCAGCTGGTCCTCGGTCGTGCCATTGGCTCTTGCACACTGGGGCAACGCATCCGGGTTCCAGCACCGCCAGCTGGTTCTCGGCAGTGTTTTTGTCACAGGTACTCCCTCGTGCCAAGCCTGGTTTCAGCACCGTCAGCTGTTTCTGGGTTGTGTCAAGCTCACTGAGACGCCTATGCTTGCCCCGTCGTGGTGCGGTCGGGTTAGCCAACTCCAGGGTGCCTCCAGTTTAGGAGCTTCCTATGTGGGCTGCGTGAACTGGTAGTCAAGGCTGGTTCTGTAGTGCCAGTAGGCCCAGCTCCCCCTGTAGGACTGTTGGGGTTCGGTAACTGCGGCTGCCTCGCGGCCTAGCTGTTCTCTCCTCTCCTGTGGGCCTTCGGGTTCACCTCCTGGTTTCAGCACCGTCAGCTGGTTCCGGGCCGAGCCTTTGGCTTAGGTGCCTCCTCCTGGGTATCCGAGTTCCGCCAACGTCAGGCGGTCCTTGGTAGTGCTTTTAAGCGCGGGCACCTACAGCTTAGTAACCGGGTTCCAGCACCGTCAGCTGGTCCTCGGTCGTGTCATTGGCTCTTGCACACTGGGGCAACGCATCCGGGTTCCAGCACCGCCAGCTGGTTCTCGGCAGTGTTTTTGTCACAGGTACTCCCTCGTGCCAAGCCTGGTTTCAGCACCGTCAGCTGTTTCCGGGTTGTGTCAAGCTCACTGAGACGCCTATGCTTGCCCCGTCGTGGTGCGGTCGGGTTAGCCAACTCCAGGGTGCCTCCAGTTTAGGAGCTTCCTATGTGGGCTGCGTGAACTGGTAGTCAAGGCTGGTTCTGTAGTGCCTGTAGGCCCAGCTCCCCCTGTAGGACTGTTGGGGTTCGGTAACTGCGGCTGTCTCGCGGCCTAGCTGTTCTCTCCTCTCCTGTGGGCCTTCGGGTCCACCTACTGGTTCCAGCACCGTCAGCTGGTTCCGGGCCGAGCCTTTGGCTTAGGTGCCTCCTCCTGGGTATCCGAGTTCCGCCAACGTCAGGCGGTCCTTGGTAGTGCTTTTAAGCGCGGGCACCTACAGCTTAGTAACCGGGTTCCAGCACCGTCAGCTGGTCCTCGGTCGTGCCATTGTCTCTTGCACACTGGGGCAACGCATCCGGGTTCCAGCACCGCCAGCTGGTTCTCGGCAGTGTTTTTGTCACAGGTACTCCCTTGTGCCAAGCCTGGTTTCAGCACCGTCAGCTGTTTCCGGGTTGTGTCAAGCTCACTGAGACGCCTATGCTTGCCCCGTCGTGGTGCGGTCGGGTTAGCCAACTCCAGGGTGCCTCCAGTTTAGGAGCTTCCTATGTGGGCTGCGTGAACTGGTAGTCAAGGCTGGTTCTGTAGTGCCAGTAGGCCCAGCTCCCCCTGTAGGACTGTTGGGGTTCGGTAACTGCGGCTGCCTCGTGGCCTAGCTGTTCTCTCCTCTCCTGTGGGCCTTCGGGTCCACCTCCTAGTTCCGGCACCGTCAGCTGGTTCCGGGCCGAGCCTTTGGCTTAGGTGCCTCCTCCTGGGTATCCGAGTTCCGCCAACGTCAGGCGGTCCTTGGTAGTGCTTTTAAGCGCGGGCACCTACAGCTTAGTAACCGGGTTCCATCACCGTCAGCTGGTCCTCGGTCGTGCCATTGGCTCTTGCACACTGGGGCAACGCATCCGGGTTCCAGCACCGCCAGCTGGTTCTCGGCAGTGTTTTTGTCACAGGTACTCCCTCGTGCCAAGCCTGGTTTCAGCGCCGTCAGCTGTTTCCGGGTTGTGTCAAGCTCACTGAGACGCCTATGCTTGCCCCGTCGTGGTGCGGTCAGGTTAGCCAACTCCAGGGTGCCTCCAGTTTAGGAGCTTCCTATGTGGGCTGCATGAACTGGTAGTCAAGGCTGGTTCTGTAGTGCCAGTAGGCCAAGCTCCCCCTGTAGGACTGTTGGGGTTCGGTAACTGCGGCTGCCTCGCGGCCTAGCTGTTCTCTCCTCTCCTGTGGGCCTTCGGGTCCACCACCTGGTTCCAGCACCGTCAGCTGGTTCTCGGCAGTGTCTTTTGCTCTTGTACCTTCTGCTCCCCATCCTGGTTCCAGTACCGTCAGCTGGTTCCGGGCAGAGCCTTTGGTTTAGGTGCCTCCTTCTGGGTATCCAAGTTCCACCAACGTCAGGTGGTCCTTGGTAGTGCTTTCAGGCACGGGTACCTCCTGCTTAGTAACCGGGTTCCAGTAACGTCAGCTGGTCCTCGGTAGTTCCATTGGCTCTTGGACCTTCGGCTACCCATCCGGGTTCCAGTACCGTCAGCTGGTTCTCGGCAGTGTCTTTTGCTCTTGTACCTTCTGCTCCCCATCCTGGTTCCAGTACCGTCAGCTGGTTCCAGGCAGAGCCTTTGGCTTAGGTGCCTCCTTCTGGGTATCCGAGTTCCGCCAACGTCAGGCGGTCCTTGGTAGTGCTTTTTAGCACGGGTACCTCCTGCTTAGTAACCGGGTTCCAGTAACGTCAGCTGGTCCTCGGTAGTTCCATAGGCTCTTGAACCTTCGGGTAGCCATCCGAGTTCCAGTTCCATCAGCTGGTTCTTGGCATTTTCTCAGCCTTCTTGTACCTTCTGCTACATTTCCAAGTTGAAGACCCTAAAGTCGACGACCCGGAAGACCACCCCGATGACGACGACGACGACGACCCAGAAGACCACCCCGATGACGACGACGACGACGGCGGAGACGACGACGGCGGAGACGACGACGGCGGAGACGACGACGGCTGAGACGACGACGGCGGAGATGACGACACCGGAGACGACGACCCTGGAGACGACGACATGGAAGACCGAGAAGCAGAAGAACAAGAGGCTGCAGAACAAAGAGCAGAAGAACATTAAGCATAAGACTTAATATCAGAGCAAAATATATTATCTAAATTATATGCAGAAGAAGACTAAGCAGTGTATGGGGGTGAGTCCGTTCCTCCTCGTGGTGCCCCTGGATAAAGCCTGATGCTGCAGGCCAAACTGAACGCGGACAAATGTAACTTTTGTGACTGGCAGAACAGAAGGTGTAATCTTCCAACTTTTATAGATAACAACTACGGGAATGCCTGTCACAAATGAGAATATGATGAAGAAGTAGAATAGGAAAAATAATAACAGTGGAATAAAAAGAATATGTAGAATAGGAAGAATAATAATAGTTGAATAAAATGAATATGAAGAATGTAATAAAAAAAAAAAAAAAGGTAAAGGATGAAGAAGAAGATGAATAAGGTGAAGAAGAAGTTGATGTCAAAGATGCTGATGATGATGAAGATGAAAGTGTGGGAAAAGAAAAAAAAAAAGAAAAAAAAGAAGGGGAAGGGCGTGGAATAGTGAAACATCAATATCTGACAAAATAAAAAAAAAAATTTACATAGTCAATATCTTTGTCACTCCGAACGTCTTAAAAAAAAACAAAAAACATGCTATTCTATTTGATTGGGATAAACCTCTATGTCTCCGCCACCTCCCTAAATACATCCGGCATTATTCTTAGTTGTTTTCCTTCATGTAGAATGAACCTACAAGGCAAGAAAGGGTTTATTTTAATTCCGATATTTTGGTCCCATTGACTTGCATTGGGATCGGGTATCGGTATCGGCGATATCCGACATTTTTTGAATATCGGCCGATCCTATCCGATACCGATACTTTCCGATATCGGAAGGTATCGCTCAACACTAGTGATAATGAGGAGGAGAAGGAGGAACAGGAGCTAGTTCAGAGGCGTAGCTAAGGGTTCAGCTCAGGGGGGCGAACCATCTGAGTGGGCCCCTAAACCTTGATTATAACTATGGTGGCACACTTTAATCATGGGTATAGGGGGAACCTCAGCAGATGATCCTGCTGTAATTGAAAATATATAATGGCCCCCGCATTTGCCCCCACGTTGTATCTCCCTTGGATTCTGGTCTCTGTCCCTTTCTGTGGGCTGCAAATTGCAGAAAATAAAAACAACCAGTAAATGCGTATAGAGTCCACCATATGGGAATAGGTCCCTGAATGAATCCAGGTAGCCCTAAAAGGAATACTCTTGTCTGGACAAGACCCTAAAGAGGTGAATGGAAAGAAATAGGAAAGCAGAAGAAAGAAGGGGGGGGGGTAAAATATCACACAATGAAAGAAGAAAGTGCGCCCCCCTGTATGTCATCTCTTCTTTTTTTCGCTTCTCCCCATTTGTGGGCCATGTTATTCAGACTGGGTATACATATGCATCTATATGTGATTGTCTATACTCACCTACTGGCTGTTCCCATTTTTATTCTATTTGGCTCTTCCTCATATATATTTATCCTCAACTTTATGGGGATTTTTATTGTTTATATAAATGGCATTTTCATGCTTGTTACCTTGTATTTACTGATATGAGATGAGACACATTGGACTGATAGGACCCTGACCCTGGCTACAGGACCACATTACAGGAGACAGAGAGAGAGAGACAGATGCTGAGAGAGAGACAGATAGACAAAGAGAAAGACCGAGAGAGAAAGAGAGAGCAAGACCGAGAGACAAAGGCTATGTGCACACGTCAGGATTTCTGGCAGAAATTTTCCTGACAAAAATCGGACATTTCTGCCAGAAATCCGCATGCGTTTTTTGCGCGTTTTTATGCGTTTTTGATGCATTTTTTTGTTTTTTCCAAATGCATAGAATAGTGGGAAAAACGTGAAAAAAACGCAAAATTAATGAACATGCTGCTTTTTTTACCGCGATGTGACAGAGAGAGCAAGACAGAGAGAGAGCGAGACTGAGAGAAACAAAGAGAGAGTGAGACAGAGAGAGAGACTGACACAGAGACAGAGCCTAAGAGAGACTGACACAGAGACAGAGCCTAAGAGAGACTAACACAGAGACAGAGCCTAAGAGAGACTGACACAGAGACAGAGCCAAAGAGAGACTGACACAGAGACAGAGCCTAAGAGAGACTGACACAGAGACGGAGCCTAAGAGAGACTGACACAGAGACAGAGCCTAAGAGAGACTGACACAGAGACAGAGCCTAAGAGAGACTGACACAGAGACAGAGCCTAAGAGAGACTGATACAGAGACAGAACCTAAGAGAGACTGACACAGAGACAGAGCCTAAGAGAGACTGACACAGAGACAGAGCCTAAGAGAGACTGACACAGAGACAGAGCCTAAGAGTGAGACTGACAGAGACAGACACAGAGTGAGACAGAGAGCGAGACCTTGACTGAGCGAGACTGAGAGAGTGAGACTGACAAAGAGAGAGACAGAGAGCGAGACTGACAAAGAGAAAGACTGACCCTGAGACAGAGAGCGAGCGAGACAGAGATCGAGCGAGACAGAGAGACAGACAGAGAGCGAGCGAGACAGAGAGCGAGCGAGACAGAGAGACAGAGCGAGACAGACAGACAGAGAGCGAGCGAGACAGACAGAGCGAGCGAGACAGAGAGACAGAGCGAGACAGACAGACAGAGAGCGAGCGAGACAGACAGAGCGAGACAGACAGACAGAGCGAGCGAGACAGAGAGTGAGCGATACAGAGCGAGGGAGACAGAGAGCTAGGGAGACAGAGAGACTGACAGTCACAGAGACAGAGCAAAACGGATGCCAGAACCCTCAGGGACTTGTCAGGAGGGGAACAGTGTTCTGCCTCCTCCTCACTGCACAGTGCAGTCACCTCCGGCCCCCTGAAGCCTGAGCTCCTACGTCGTCCTATCTCCTGTCCTGCTCCTGCATGCAGGGCTCAGGGAGGGAAGAAGCAGCGTCCTGACTTTCTCCTGCTCCTCTCAGCAGGAAGAAGCTGGTGCCCTGCGCTGTGAGGTCTCTCCAGCAGACACAGCGTGCAATGTGGGCGTGTCTGCAGTTGGACCCCTGCAGCAGAGGTACAGTTCCGGGCCGGCATTCAGCGTCCCGGTCTATAGAACAGACAGCTGTAGTGCAGGGAGATCCTGTCTCTCTGCACTACAGTGGAGCTTACCTATTTCGGTGTGTTGTGCACGCCAATATAGTTAGCATTGGCAGTAGCTCCAGGTGGGCCCCTCTGAGCTCCGGGCCCGGGGCGACCACACCCTCTGCCCCCCTGGTAGCTACGCTACTGAGCTAGTTGCCTGAGCTACAGGCGTAGCACCCACACCACCTTCAGATGCTACTGCACAGGCATGGATAGTGCCATTTTGAGAGAATTTTTTTTAACTGCAGCAAATAAATTTATATTAGGAAATAAAATAATAAAATCCTTCGTATATATGCTATGATGTTGCAGTGCAGTGCGCTTGCCTGCTTAATGTGACTTTTTTTCCAATACATATTATATTCAGTTTTAAAAATAGTGGGCAGGTCACTGAGGGATCAGTGACCTGTCATAAGCCATTAGTATGAATAGTTAAGCCGAGCACCACATAACCGAACTGGTCCACCCCAAAGAACAAGAATCTCATTAAAACTGAAAATAAAGATTGAACAACAACCACAAGACAGATTCATTCAACCAAGGTAGCATTTTAATCAGTATAACAGCGCCAACCTGACACTGTCTGTGGGTTAGTTAGAAAAATCCTGCTGACAGGTTCCCTTTAAGGAGTGGGTATCCTAAACTGAAAATGCACATGCATTAAGTGGATTCGCTGAAAAATATTTACCTCTGGTGTCCTGCTGACAGGTTCCCTTTAACCCCTTAGTGACAGAGCCAATTTGGTACTTAATGACCAGGCCAATTTTTACAATTCTGACCACTGTCACTTTATGAGGTTATAACTCTGGAACGCTTCAACGGATCCCGCTGATTCTGAGATTGTTTTTTCGTGACATATTGTATTTCATGATAGTGGTAACATTTCTTCGATATTACTTGCGATTATTTATGAAAAAAACGGAAATATGGCGAAAATTTTTAAAATTTTGCAATTTTCAAACTTTGTATTTTTATGCCCTTAAATCAGAGAGATATGTCACGAAAAATAGTTAATAAATAACATTTCCCACATGTCTACTTTACATCAGCACAATTTTGGAAACAAAAATTTTTTCTTTTAGGGAGTTATAAGGGTTAAAATTGACCAGCAATTTCTCATTTTTACAACACCATTTTTTTTTAGGGACCACATCACATTTGAAGTCATTTTGAGGGGTCTATATGATAGAAAATAATGAAGTGTGACACCATTCTAAAAACTACACCCCTCAAGGTTCTCAAAACCACATTCAAGAAGTTTATTAACCCTTTACGTGCTTCACAGGAACTGAAACAATGTGGAAGGAAAAAATGAACATATAACTTTTTTTTGCAAACATCTTAATTCAGAACCATTTTTTTTATTTTCACAAGTGTAAAAACAGAAATGTAACCATAAATTTTGTTATGCAATTTCTCCTGAATACGCCAATACCCCATATGTGGGGGTAAACCACTTTTTGGGCGCACCGCAGAACTTAGAAGTGAAGGAGCGCCGTTTGACTTTTTCAATGCAGAATTGGCTGGAATTGAGATCGGACGCCATGTCACGTTTAGAGAGCCCCTGATGTGCCTAAACAGTGGAAACTCCCCACAAGTGACACCATTTTGGAAACTAGACCCCTTAAGGAACTTATCTAGATGTGTGGTGAGCACTTTGAACCCCCAAGTGCTTCACAGAAGTTTATAACGTAGAGCCGTGAAAATAAAAAAATCGCTTTTGTTTACACAAAAATGATCTTTTCGCCCACAAATTCTTATTTTCACAAGGGTAACAGGAGAAATTAGACCACAAAAGTTGTTGTGCGATTTCTCCTGAATACGTCGATACCCCATATGTGAGGGTAAACCACTGTTAGGGCGCACCACAGAGCTTGGAAGAGAAGGAGTGCCGTTTTACTTTTTCAATGTTGAATTGGCTGGAATTGAGATTGGACGCCATGTCGCGTTTGGAGAGCCGCTGATGTGCCTAAACAGTGGAAACCCCCCACAAGTGACCCCATTTTGGAAACTAGACCCCTTAAGGAACTTATCTAGATGTGTGGCGAGCACTTTGAACCCCCATGTGCTTCACAGAAGTTTATAACGTAGAGCCGTGAAAAAAAAAAAATCGCATTTTTTCTACAAAAATGATCTTTTTGCCCACAAATTTTTATTTTCACAAGGTTAACAGGAGAAATTAGACCACAAATGTTGTTGTGCAATTTCTCCTGAGTACGCTGATACCCAATATGTGGGGGTAAACAACTGTTAGGGCGCACCGCAGAGCTTAGAAGAGAAAGAGTGCCGTTTTACTTTTTCAATGTAGAATTGGCTGGAATTGAGATCGGACGCCATGTCGCGTTTGTAGAGCCCCTGATGTGCCTAAACAGTAGAAATCCCCCACAAGTGACCCCATTTTGGAAACTAGACCCCCCATGGAACTTATCTAGATGTGTGGTGAGAACCTTGAATGCCCAAGTGCTTCACAGAAGTTTATAATGCAGAGCCGTGAAAATAAAAAATATTTTTTTTTTCCAAAAAAAAGATTTTTTAGCACCCAAGTTTTTATTTTCACTAGGGTAACAAGAGAAATTGGACCCCAAAAGTTGTTGTCCAATTTGTCCTGAGTATGCTAGTACCCCATATGTGGGGGTAAACCACTGTTTGGGCGCACGGCAGAGCTCGGAAGGAAGGAGCGCCGTTTTGGAATGCAGACTTTGATAGAATGGTCTGCGGGTATTATGTTGCGTTTGCAGAGCCCCTGATGTACCTAACCAGTAGAAACCCTCCACAAGTGACCCCATTTTGGAAACTAGACCCCCCAAGGAACTTATCTAGATGTGTGGTGAGAACTTTGAATGCCCAAGTGCTTCACAGAAGTTTAGAATGCAGAGTCGTGAAAATAAAAAAAAAATTTTTTTCACAAAAAAGATATTGTAGCCCCCAAGTTTTTATTTTCACAAGGGTAACAAGAGAAATTGGACCCCAGAAGTTGTTGTCCAATTTATCCTGAGTACGCTGATGCCCCATATGTGGGGGTAAACCACTGTTTGGGCGCACGGCAGAGCTCGGAAGGGAAGGAGCGCCTTTTTGGAATGCAGACTTTGATAGAATGGTCTGTGGGCATTATGTTGCGATTGCAGAGCCCCTGATGTACCTAAACTGTAGTAACCCCCCACAAGTGACCCCATTTTTGAAACTAGACCCCCCAAGGAACTTATCTAGATGTGTGGTGAGAACTTTGAATGCCCAATTGCTTCACAGAAGTTTAGAATGCAGAGTCGTGAAAATAAAATATTTTTTTTTTTTTCACAAAAAAGATTTTGTAGCCCCCAAGTTTTTATTTTCACAAGGGTAACAAGAGAAATTGGACCCCAGAAGTTGTTGTCCAATTTATCCCGAGTACGCTGATGCCCCATATGTGGGGGTAACCCACTGTTTGGGCGCACGGCAGAGCTCAGAAGGGAGGGAGCACCATTTGACTTTTTGAGCGCAAAATTGGCTGTCGTGTTTGGAGACCCCCTGATGTACCTAAACAGTGGAAACCCCCCAATTCTAGCTCCAACCCTAACCCAAACACACCCCTAACCCTAATCCCAACCTGATCCATAATCCTAATCACTAACCCTAACCATAATCACAACCCTTACCCCAAAACAACCCTAATGTCAACCCTAACCATAACCCTAATCAAAACCCTAAATCCAACACACCCCTAATCCTAATCTCAACCCTAACCTCAAACCTAACCCTAGTCCCAATACACCCCTAATCACAACCCTAACCTTAACCCTAATCCCAAACCTAACCCTAATCCCAAGCGTAACCCTAATGCCAACCCTAACCCTAATACCAACCCTAATCCAAACCCTAACCCTAATCCCAGCTCTAACCCTAACTTTAGCCCCAACCCTAGCCCTAACTTTAGCCCCAACCCTAACCCTAGCCCTAAGGCTACTTTCACACTTGCGTCGTTTGGCATTCCGTCGCAATCCGTCGTTTTGGACAAGAAACGGATCCTGCAAATGTGCCCGCAGGATGCGTTTTTTGCCCATAGACTTGTATTGCCGACGGATCGTGACGGATGGCCACACGTTGCGTCAGTCGTGCGCTGGATCAGTTGTGTTTTGGCGGAGCGTCGGCACAAAAAAACGTTCAATGAAACGTTTTTTTGTACGTCGCATCTGCCATTTCTGACCGCGCATGCGTGGCCGTAACTCCGCCCCCTCCTCCCCAGGACATAGATTGGGCAGCGGATGCGTTGAAAAACTACAGCTGCTGCCCACGTTGTGCACAATTTTCACAACGTGCGTCGGTATGTCGGGCCGACGCATTGCGACGGCCCCGTACCGACGTAAGTGTGAAAGAAGCCTAACCCTAAATTTAGCCCCAACCCTAACCCTAAATTTACTTCCAACCCTAACCCTAAATTTAGCCCCAACCCTAGCCCTAATTCTAGCCCTAACCCTAGCCCTAACCCTAGCCCTAACCCTAACCCTACCCCTAGCCCTAACCCTAGCCCTAACCCTACCCCTAGCCCTACCCCTAACCCTAACCCTACCCCTAACCCTACCCCTAACCCTACCCCTAACCCTACCCCTAACCCTACCCCTACCCCTACCCCTAACCCTACCCCTAACCCTAATTTTAGCCCCAACTGCTGTTTTCCTGCCGGCCAGCAGATGGAGACAGATGGCGGGCGCACTGGGCATGCGTCCGCCATGTTCTTCTGCCGGCGGCCAGGAGGAGCAGCAAGAGGATCCAGGGACCTAGGTGAGTATGCTAGGGTCCCCGAATCCCCCTATTTCTCTGTCCTCTGATGTGCGATCACATCAGAGGACAGAGAATTACACTTTACTTTTTTTTTTTTTTTTGCGGTCGCCGGTAAACAGTTAATTACCGGCGATCGCAAAACAGGGGTCGGTAATACCGACCCCGATCATGCTCTTTGGGGTCTCGGCTACCCCCGGCAGCCGAGACCCCAAAGATTCTCCCGGTGCCGGCCGGCGGGCGCACTGCGCATGCGCCCGCCATTTTGAAGATGGCGGCGCCCACCAGGAGTCACGAGGAGCATCGGGGGAGCTAGGTGAGTATTGGGGGGCCACCTGGGACCCCTTTTCTCTGTCCTCCGATGTGCGATCACATCAGAGGACAGAGAAATTAAAAAGAGATCGCTTTTTTTTTTTTTTTTTTTTTTTGCGATCGCCGGTAAACGGTTAATTACCGGCGATCGCAAATGCGGGGAGGGTTAAAAACCCCCCGAATCATGTTCTCTGGGGTCTCGGTTACCCTCGGCAGCCGAGACCCCGGAGAAAATCGGCCTCTGGGGGGCGCTATGGACTTTTTCCACAGCGCCGTTAATTAACGGCGCTGTGATTTAAGTACCCTTAGCGGCCGCCGTTAAAAGGCGTATCGGCGGTCGCTAAGGGGTTAATTATGGGAAAAATGTATTCTGAGGCCCTCCACTACATCTCTTAAAAGGGGTATTGTAGAGCCTCCTAATTTTTTCTATCCTTTGCACTTACTGCACATGCTTTACCAATGAAGGAGACCCACTTCTTAATAATGGGAAAAAATGCTTTTCTGAGGCTCCACCTTCTAATTGAGGGAATATTATTTTAAACCAAAAAAAAAACCGGTGGGTTCTATTAGTATATGATCCAGTGCCTTGTTGTGCGGTGTGAGATAGTCGTCACATAGGGAATTCTCACACTGCATATGGAATTTCACAGCCAGGACAGGAGACTTTGTATAGTAAGTACAGAAGATCTTAGTGTCCTCTATAGCAGGCTAAGTAGATGTGCAACTCTCCACTATATTCCCAGGGTTGATGAAATAACAGTCCTTGATGCTGCTGTGTTAAACTAATAGCTTTTTTCATGGATAATTCAAATAGATTCTATTCTGTTATAATAATATTGCTCTTATCTGCAATTCATTTATGATGAGGTGTGGAAGTTCTGATAGAGTATCACAGACATCTAGTCACGGACTATTGCCTTATAAATTCTAATCTTTGCTGCTGCATTTTTCCATGCACTCATTGACCAAGTTGTGTTTTTTACGGCGATCTGAACTCAGAAATTTATCAAAACTGGCAGTATTACTTGCGATCCTCCAGAGTTTATTTCTGCCATGTAGGAGAAAGGCTGGTTCAAATCTCTTCTATGTTCCACAATAATATCGCCCTTACCTGCAATTCATCTACAGTGAGGCGTGGCAGTAGGAATAGCATATGACAGGCATCTAATCAGGGATTATTGCATTATAAATTATATGCCTTGCTGCTGTTTTTTCCATGCACTCATTAACTGATTTATGTTTTTTACAGTGATATATTCTCAGAAATTAGTCAAAACTGGCAGTGTTACTTGCATTCCACCACAGTTTATTGCTGTCACGTACAAGAAAAAATATTTTCAGGGCTTGTTCAAATTCCTACTATAGTCTACAATACACTCTTATTCTATGCACTCATTGATTGGTTTGATTTTTTTTAAAAGTGATCTGTACTCATAAATTCATAAATACAGGCAAAATAAAATTATTTTATGGCTCCATTTGCAGTTTTTTTTTATAGCATCTGTATGTAAGAGGTAGTGGTGGGAGACTTTACGCTACTGGGGCTGGAATTAATACTTCTTAACTCTCCAGTGCTTTGTTTCCATCCAATTCTGTGGGATTTCTTGAAGTATATTTATGGTCATTGTCCTGCTGGAAAACCCATGACCTAGCATGCAAACCCATCTTTCTGACCCTGAGTACTACATTATGACCCAAAATCCTTTGGGAATCTTCACATTTCATAATGCCTTGCACACAGTCAAGGCACCCAGGACCAGAGGCAGCAAAACAACCCCAAAATATCTTTGAAGCTGCACAATATTTGACTGTAACTACTATGTTATTTTATAGTAGCCCCCGAAGAAGCCCACGTGAAACGTGCGTAGGGGCTGCTGCACTAGGTCTCCAGGTGGTAAAAAGCATGGGTAAGGGCGGTTTTTGATGCTATTCTAATCCCTTAAAGGCATATTTACCTTTGTCTCTAGTTGGCCTTAACGGTCCTTTTGGGACAGATTTTCAGTTCCCATCTATCAAATTGCTCTGTGCGAGCTAAAGCTGTGATTTCTATAGTAAAGTGACCTATCTATTTTGGGTGTTATGACCTTTTTCTGACTGATTGATATCTTTAAGGGAACAGTCCTACACAGGTTGCACTTGCACTCTTTCCTGCTAGTGGTCATCTACTGCCCCCCTTCCCACCAGCACTCGGGATCTTTGTGTTTACACCTGCCATTCATTAAATTGCTCTATTATTTATTGTATTTATTATGTATTGTGTATTATGATATATGTGTTTTGAATAAACTGTGAAATTGTCTTTGGGATGTTTTGTACGGTTTTCTTTTTTCTTTTGTGTTTTGCTCATGTCTTTGAGAGTGGCCCTGGCTATTTTAGCCTCCCTTACTATAAGGCTGCCATCATACTAGCAGTATTTGGTCAGTATCTTACATCAGTATTTGGAAGCCAAAACCAGGAGTGGGTGATAAATGCAGAAGTGGTGAGTATGCTTCTATTCTACGTTTCCTCTAATTGTTCCACTCCTGGTTTTGGCTTACAAATACTGATGTACAATACTGACCAAATACTGCTGTTTATATGTTATTTTATTTGCAGGCCTCATTCAATTTACAGTAAACAGTAGAATGATTTGCTTTACCATAAAGCTCTATCTTGGTCTCATCTGTCCAAAATATGCCTGATGTTCCTCTAAAATAGAGGGGGCCACCTGCTGGCCCTCTATAAATTGTGAGGGCCAGCTTCTGGCTCTCCTAGTTTCAAATTTTACTGTATTGATACTAAAAAAATTTTTTGCCAGATGGATAAATTATATTGCACTAGCAATATATGGCTTTGTTGGCCCTCTAAAAATGCTTAGTGTGGGCTGGCTGCTGGCCATATGGTAATAGTGAGGGACAACTGCTGGCCTGCTAACAATAGAGAGGGGCAACTGCTGGCTGTCTAACAATAATAAGGGCCGCCTGATGGCCCTCCACCAATAGTCATGGCCGCCTGATGACCCTGAAAAAAAATGACCCGAAGGAGACCGCTATGTCATCACAGGTCATTCTCACAATGCATTGCTGGGAATGGGAGCATCGGCAACGCTGCGGGGGACGCCGGAAGGTGAGAATATCAATATTTTTAATTTTTTTAATTATTTTTAACATTATATCTTTTTACTATTGATGCTGCATAGGTAGCATCAATAGTAAAAAGAGAGAGAGAGCGAGAGAGAAATTCCCTGACTTGAAATTCTTCCAAAAAATGCTCAATTTCAAAAGACGGAATCCGTCGCTGGATTCCTGCTTTTGACACACAGCGACGGATCCTGCGTCCATAGGTGTTAGGTCTAGCGGAACGCATCGAATAAATAGAGATGTTTTTATTGATATTGGTGCGTTCGCAGCCCGGGGTCCACCGTACAGGAGTACCTGCTGCTAGCAAACGGCGGTACTATATGGCGGTATAGACTAACTCAGTTAATTCACCGAGTAGCCGTGAAAGAGAAGCACTGTGCCCTGTTAGACTCCACAGAGACACAGGCTAACTGCCCAAACAGAGAGCAGTCAGTGGTCTCGCATGTACACAAAACTTCTCGCCAGAGGAGCCAGCATTCTAGGGGCTTATTTCAGCCGGGTCCCTGAATACATTCAAACACAAACTCCTCGCTGGAGGTGCCAGCATTCTAGGGGCTTATTTCAGCCGGGTTCTTGAACACACTCTCACGTGACCACACTGGCGCAAAGCACATAACAAAAGACAATACTAGCGCATGGCCGTGCGGCCATGCGAGCCTTAAATAGTTGCAGCACTTTTAGGACCTTCAAAGAAGGACCAATGGAGTTGCTGCAGTACCTGAGCATGTGACCCCAGATCTCTCCTGAGAGATCTTGCCCTGGGCATGCTCAGAGTGCAAAGCAGGACTTAGTCCTAGCACCTACAAGGACCTTCCAAGAAGGACCAATGACCTTAGCTGCAGTATCTGATCATGTGACCCTCGATCTCCACTGAGAGATATTACTCTGGGCATGCTCAGAACGTGAAAAGCAGGACTTAGTCCCAGAAGCGTCTGCTCGCCATTGCCCAGCACTGACTTCAATGGCAGAAGCAGGAAATGCAGCAGTAAATCTTAGCACAGAGTCAGACTGAGCGAGACACTGGGATCGACGTCTCCGCTGAGCAGGCTCCACTGCAGCAGGAGAAGAATGGGAGACCGCAGCGGAGATGGCCCGAGATTCCCCCTGTGAAGAGGCAGGAACTCGACCCCTAACAATAGGCTTCTATTATAGTCAATGACAGACGGTGCAGGATCCGTCACTGCGCCATTTTCCGACGTGCACAAAAATTGTTTATACGTGTGTTGTCTCCACCCGATGGACAGCAATTTTACGATGCATCCAGTGCCCGACGGATGAAACGGAAGGCCATCCATCACAATCCATCGCTAATACAAGTCTATGAGAAAAAAACGGATCCAGCAGAAACATTTGCTGGATCCGTTTTTTTCACAAAATGATGCATTGTAAATGAAAAAGAAAGATGGAAGCATGAAAGAGGCCTTACTCGAGTTGAGCTCCCAAGCATTATAATTTGCTTGACTCGAGTAATGAGTGCCCAAGCATTTTAGCACTCACTCATTGCTAATGATTAAGCTTAACATCCTTTCTGGGAAAAAAGTGACTTCTAATGGACTAAATACCAGATATAACAATTGTTAAAAGACTGAAACTAACACAGTACTGGGATATCAGGAGCAGAACAAGTATAATCTGACACCTAATTTGAGACCAGTCAATGGCTTTTGCAATGTTATTTAACTTATCTCAATCTATTTACGTAAGCTATCTTTCTGAAAAAAGTTGTCACAATGGTGCATTATTTGTATAGGAAAATTTGGCTACATCTGTCCAGGAGTATGTAATAGAAAATAACTTTACATTTAATAGCCAGAATAGTTTTACTGAGAACAAAAGTTGTCACATTATTCTCATTAGTTTTTCATTAACGTTTGAGTAGAAACCTGGACAGATCGGTTGCTGGGGATATAGTCATTTTCAACTTTGCAAAGGCATTTGACACTATTCCCCACAGATGCCTAAAGTACAAATGAAAGAGGTTATCCACTACTTTAACATTGATGGCATATCCTTAGGATAGGTCATCAATGTCTGATTGGGATGGGGGTGCGATACCCTGCACCCCTGCCGATCATATATTCTCAGCTTCGGCCAGAACTATGCAGTTATGGGGCTAAACCACACTGCTCCTTCAACTGTATTAGAGCTGCATTTGGATACTGCATAATATGGGACTGATATGTAGTAATTGCCCTCTGCCAATACTCCAGGGAAGGAGCTGTGTCTGTAACTGAGCAGTTTCGCCCAACACCAAGAATGGCTGCTCCATGGCGGTGCAGGGTGTCTCATCCCCACTAATAAGACATTGGTAACCTATTCTAAGGATAGGTTATCAATGTTAAAAAGGTGGACAACCTCTTTAAGGTCCATAGGCTTAAAATGAAAGGTCTGAAATTGGATTGAAAACTGGTCCAAAGACCAACCCCACAGAGCTAGGGGTAAATGACTGCTACTCTGAATGTTCTTTGGCTATATATAAGTGAAGGATTAATAGTGTACTTTCTATTTTTGCAGATGACATAAAGGTATGTAGTTTATGGCAGACATTAATAAGTTACAGGCTGAGTTGGACACACTGAGTTTTGGCATCCACATGGCAAATGAGGTTGAAAGTGAAGAAATGTAACTTAAGCATCTTGGCACTAATAATATGAGAGCATCTTAGGTTATAGGAGAAGTAAAACAAGGAGAGTCACTTTTAGAGAAGATTTAGGAGTACTTGTAGAATACAGGTTAAAAAAAACCCAGATCATATCAATCAGCTGCTTCTAAGGCCCACAGACTATTGTCATATATTATGATTGAATGTACTGCACAGGGACATAATACTACCACTTTACAAATCATTTGTACAACCTCATCTGAAATTTGCAGCTCAGCTCTGGGCACCAGTTCATAGAAAGTATGACCTAAAGTTAGAAAAAGTACAAAGAAGTGCCAAAAAATTGATTATGTGCAATTTAAGATCTTAGTTATAAGGAAAAGTTTAAATAATTTAATCTATTCACCTTTCAAGAAGAGATGTCTAAGGAGGGACATGGCTATCTTGTACAGATACATAAATGGCCCATACAAAAATTATGTTAAACCTAATCTAAAAACAAGGGGGCCCTACTTCTGCCTGGAGAAAGAAAGGTAGGCAGCATTTTTTTCACAAAAAAATTTATTCTGAGGAAAAGTCTACCACACGAACTGGTCTTAGCAGGAACTGTTGACGATTTAACAATTTGTTTAGATGCTTTTTAGAAAAAATAATAAATAATTATGTAAATCTGTAATGTTATTTTCTAAATGTTTGGTCCAGTGGATCAACAACTGGGACCATGAGTAAAAGATTAGGTCTTTTAGGACAATCCGGATAACAGGAATTCTTGGATGTATTTAGATGTTTGAACAATTCATAATTGGAATATACCTTCAATTCTGAGGTTTATAAAACATTATCACATATAGACTTAATACTAATGGATTCTTTGTCAATATAAAAAAGTAGTGATTAATACTAAATCGTTTTCAGACCATTCTTAATTTTCATGTGAAATTTCATTAGGGAGGAACACTCATGCTTTTTATGGAAATGTAATTCCTTTCTTTTAAACTCGCCAAGATTCAAGAAGGAAATTGAACTAGTCATAGGCAAGTATTTTAGAGAAAATAAAACTAATAATATATGTCCATTTGTTATATGGAACGCTCACAAAGCAGAAATCAGAGGCTTATTGACATACAGTCATGGCCAAAAGTATTGACACCCCTGCAATTCTGTCAGATAATACTCATTTTCTTCTTGAAAATGATTGCAAACACAAATTATTTGGTATTATTATCTTCATTTAATGTCATAAATGAAAAAACACAAAAGAGAATGAAGCAAAACATTGATCATTTCACAGAAAACTCCAAAAATGGGCCAGACAAAAGTATTGGCACCCTCAGCCTAATACTTGGTTTCACAACCTTTAGCCAAAATAACTGCGACCAACCACTTCCAGTAACCATCAATGAGTTTCTTACAATGCTCTGCTGGAATTTTAGACCATTCTTCTTTGGCAAACTGCTCCAGGTCCCCGATATTTGAAGGGTGCCTTCTCCAAACTGCCATTTTTAGCTCTCTACAGGTGTTCTATGGGATTCAGGTCTGGACTCATTGCTGGCCACCTTAGAAGTCTCCAGTGCTTTCTCTCAAACCATTTTCTAGTGCTTTTTGAAGTGTGTTTTGGGTCATTGTCCTGCTGGAAGACCCATGACCTCTGAGGGAGACCCAGCTTTCTTACACTGGGCCCTACATTATGCTGCAAAATTTGTTGGTAGTCTTCAGACTTCATAATGCCATGCACACGGTCAAGCAGTCCAGTGCCAGAGGCAGCAAAGCCACCCCAAAACATCAGGGAACCTCCACCATGTTTGACTGTAGGGACCGTGTTCTTTTCTTTCAATGCCTCTTTTTTTCTCCTGTAAACTCTATGTTGATAACTTTGCCCCAAAAGCTCTACTTTTGTCTCATCTGACCAGAGAACATTCTTCCAAAACGTTTTAGGCTTTTTCAGGTAAGTTTTGGCAAACTCCAGCCTGGCTTTTTTATGTCTTGGGGTAAGAAGTGGGGTCTTCCTGGGTCTCCTACCATACAGTCCCTTTTCATTCAGATGCCGACGGATAGTACGGGTTGACACTGTTGTACCCTTGTACTGCAAATGTAGATTTGATCAAAACAAAAACATTCCACTAAAGTTCATTGAACAAATCTCAGATCTCAAAATTCCATTCTCATGGAAACTAGCAAATCAGTATATATATCTGAGGAGTGTTCCCTTTTACCTCAATACTCCCCTCTCACACGTATAGTTGTGTATCAGCAATTTCATGAGGCTAAAATTAAAACATATATTTTAATCCTATTAATTAAAAAGTGACAAATATAAGAATAAATGACAAAAACACAACATAAACAAACTGGCGGCCCACTATTATGATCAAGGCAATAAGATCTTCGTTTTCACAGCTTAATCTTACTAGATATTTGCCCCTTAACTTTAGGCCAATCCAATGCACTCATATATCTGTATCTTAATCACCAATAGTATATTGCTATAAGATGCTTAACCCCTTAGCGACCGCCGATACGCCTTTTAACGGCGGCCGCTAAGGGTACTTAAACGACAGCGCCGTTAACGGCGCTGTGGAAAAAGTAAATAGCGCCCCCCAGAGTCAGATTTTCTCCGGGGTCTCGGCTGCCGGGGGTAGCCGAGACCCCAGAGAACATGATTCGGGTTTTTTTTTACCCACCCCGCTTTTGCGATCGCCGGTAATTAACCGTTTACCGGCGATCGCAAAAAAAAAAAAAAGCGATTTCTTTTTAATTTCTCTGTCCTCCGATGTGATCGCACATCAGAGGACAGAGAAAAGGGGAGAAAAGGGGTCCCAGATAGCCCCCCGATACTCACCTGTCTCCCCCGATGCTCCTCGTGGCTCCCGGTGGGCGCCGCCATCTTCAAAATGGCGGGCGCATGCGCAGTGCGCCCCCCGGCCGGCCCCGCGAGAATCTTTGGGGTCTTGGCTGCCGGGGGTAGCCGAGACCCAAAAGAGCATGATCGGGGTCGGTTTTAGTGACCCCTGTTTTGCGATCGCCGATAATTAACTGTTTACCGGCGACCGCAAAAAAAAAAAAAAAAAAAAAAGCTAAGTGTAATTCTCTGTCCTCTGATGTGATCGCACATCAGAGGACAGAGAAATAGGGGGATTCGGGGACCCTATCATACTTACCGGTGTCCCTGAATTCTCCTGCTGCTCCTCCTGGCTGCCGGGGAAAAGAAAATGGTGGGCGCATGCATAGTGCGCCCGCCATCTGTCTCCATCTGCCGGCTGGCAGGAGAAGAGCAGTTGGGGCTAAAATTAGGGTTAGGGGTAGGGTTAGGGGTAGGGTTAGGGTTAGGGGTAGGGTTAGGGGTAGGGTTAGGGGTAGGGTTAGGGTTAGGGTTAGGGGTAGGGTTAGGGGTAGGGTTAGGGGTAGGGTTAGGGCTAGGGTTAGGGGTAGGGTTAGGGTTAGGGGTAGGGTTAGGGCTAGGTTTAGGGGTAGGGTTAGGGTTAGGGGTAGGGTTAGGGCTAGGGTTAGGGCTAGGGTTAGGGCTAGGGTTAGGGTTAGGGCTAGGGGTAGGGTTAGGGGTAGGGTTAGGGGTAGGGGTAGGGTTAGGGCTAGGATTAGGGTTAGGGTTAAATTTAGGGTTAGGGTTGGGGCTAAATTTAGAGTTAGGGTTGGCGCTAAATTTAGGGTTAGGCTTCTTTCACACTTACGTCGGTACGGGGCCGTCGCAATGCATCGGCCCGACATACTAACGCACGTTGTGAAAATTGTGCACAACGTGGGCAGCGGATGTAGTTTTTCAATGCATCCGCTGCCCAATCTATGTCCTGGGGAGGAGGGGGCGGAGTTACGGCCACGCATGTGCGGTCAGAAATGGTGGATGCGACGTACAAAATAATGTTACATTGAACGTTTTTTTGTGCTGACGGTCCGCCAAAACAATGATCCAGTGCACGCCGGACGCGACGTGTGGCCATCCGTCACGATCCGTCGGCAATACAAGTCTATGGGCAAAAAACGCATCCTGCGGGCACATTTGCAGGATCCGTTTCTTGTCCAAAACGACGGATTGCGACATATGCCAAACGACGCAAGTGTGAAAGTAGCCTTAGGGCTAGGGTTAGGGTTGGAGCTAAAGTTAGGGCTAGGGTTGGGGCTAAAGTTAGGGTTAGATTTGGGATTAGGGTTAGGGTTTGGATTAGGGTTGGTATTAGGGTTAGGGTTGGCATTAGGGTTACGCTTGGGATTAGGGTTAGGTTTGGGATTAGGGTTAAGGTTAGGGTTGTGATTAGGGGTGTATTGGGATTAGGGTTAGGTTTGAGGTTAGGGTTGAGATTAGGATTAGGGGTGTGTTGGATTTAGGGTTTTGATTAGGGTTATGGTTAGGGTTGACATTAGGGTTGTTTTGGGGTAAGGGTTGTGATTACGGTTAGGGTTAGTGATTAGGATTATGGATCAGGTTGGGATTAGGGTTAGGGGTGTGTTGGGGTTAGGGTTGGAGCTAGAATTGGGGGGTTTCCACCGTTTAGGTACATCAGGGGGTCTCCAAACACGACAGCCAATTTTGCGCTCAAAAAGTCAAATGGTGCTCCCTCCCTTCTGAGCTCTGCCGTGCGCCCAAACAGTGGGTTACCCCCACATATGGGGCATCAGCATACTCGGGATAAATTGGACAACAACTTCTGGGGTCCAATTTCTCTTGTTACCCTTGTGAAAATAAAAACTTGGGGGCTACAAAATCCTTTTTGTGGAAAAATATATATATATATATTTTTATGACTCTGCATTATAAACTTCTGTGAAGCACTTGGGCATTCAAAGTTCTCACCACACATCTATATAAGTTCCTTGGGGGGTCTAGTTTCCAAAACGGGGTCACTTGTGGGGGGTTACTACTGTTTAGGTACATCAGGGGCTCTGCAAATGCAACATAACGCCCACAGATCATTCTATCTAAGTCTGCATTCCAAAACGGCGCTCCTTCCCTTCCGAGCTCTGCCGTGCGCCCAAACAGTGGTTTACCCCCACATATGGCGCATCAGCGTATTCGGGATAAATTGGACAACAACTATTGCAGTCCAATTTCTCCTGTTACCCTTGTGAAAATAAAAACTTGGGGGCTACAATATCTTTTTTGTGGAAAAAAAAATATTTTTTATTTTCACGACTCTGCATTCTAAACTTCTGTGAAGCACTTGGGCATTCAAAGTTCTCACCACACATCTAGATTAGTTCCTTGGGGGGTCTAGTTTCCAAAATGGGGTCACTTGTGGAGGGTTTCTACTGGTTAGGTACATCAGGGGCTCTGCAAACGCAACATAATGCCCGCAGACCATTCTATCAAAGTCTGCATTCCAAAACGGCGCTCCTTCCTTCCGAGCTCTGCCGTGCGCCCAAACAGTGGTTTACCCCCACATATGGGGTACCAGCATACTCGGGATAAATTGGACAACAACTATTGCAGTCCAATTTCTCCTGTTACCCTTGTGAAAATAAAAACTTGGGGGCTACAATATCTTTTTTGTGGAAAAAAAAATATTTTTTATTTTCACGACTCTGCATTCTAAACTTCTGTGAAGCACTTGGGCATTCAAAGTTCTCACCACACATCTAGATAAGTTCCATGGGGGGTCTAGTTTTCAAAATGGGGTCACTTGTGGGGGATTTCTACTGTTTAGGCACATCAGGGGCTCTCCAAACGCAACATGGCGTCCGATCTTAATTCCAGCCAATTCTACATTGAAAAAGTAAAACGGCACTCTTTCTCTTCCAAGCTCTGCGGTGCACCCAAACAGTGGTTTACCCCCACATATTGGGTATCGACATACTCAGGAGAAATTGCACAACAACTTTTGTGGTCTAATTTCTCCTGTTACCCTTGTGAAAATAAAAATTTGTGGGCAAAAAGATATTTTTTGTAGAAAAAATAAGATTTTTTTTTCACGGCTCTACATTATAAACTTCTGTGAAGCACATGGGGGTTCAAAGTGCTCACCACACATCTAGATAAGTTCCTTAAGGGGTCTAGTTTCCAAAATGGGGTCACTTGTGGGGGGTTTCTACTGTTTAGGCACATCAGGGGCTCTCCAAACGCGACATGGCGTCCAATCTCAATTCCAGCCAATTCTACATTGAAAAAGTAAAACGGCGCTCCTTCACTTCCAAGCTCTGCGGTGCGCCCTAACAGTGGTTTACCCCCACATATTGGGTACCAGCATACTCGGGATAAATTGGACAACAACTATTGCAGTCCAATTTCTCCTGTTACCCTTGTGAAAATAAAAACTTGGGGGCTACAATATCTTTTTTGTGGAAAAAAAAATATTTTTTATTTTCACGACTCTGCATTCTAAACTTCTGTGAAGCACTTGGGCATTCAAAGTTCTCACCACACATCTAGATAAGTTCCATGGGGGGTCTAGTTTTCAAAATGGGGTCACTTGTGGGGGATTTCTACTGTTTAGGCACATCAGGGGCTCTCCAAACGCAACATGGCGTCCGATCTTAATTCCAGCCAATTCTACATTGAAAAAGTAAAACGGCACTCTTTCTCTTCCAAGCTCTGCGGTGCACCCAAACAGTGGTTTACCCCCACATATTGGGTATCGACATACTCAGGAGAAATTGCACAACAACTTTTGTGGTCTAATTTCTCCTGTTACCCTTGTGAAAATAAAAATTTGTGGGCAAAAAGATCATTTTTGTAGAAAAAATAAGATTTTTTTTTTCACGGCTCTACATTATAAACTTCTGTGAAGCACATGGGGGTTCAAAGTGCTCACCACACATCTAGATAAGTTCCTTAAGGGGTCTAGTTTCCAAAATGGGGTCACTTGTGGGGGGTTTCTACTGTTTAGGCACATCAGGGGCTCTCCAAATGTGACATGGCGTCCAATCTCAATTCCAGCCAATTCTACATTGAAAAAGTAAAACGGCGCTCCTTCAATTCCAAGCTCTGCGGTGCACCCAAACAGTGGTTTACCCTCACATATGGGGTATCGACGTATTGAGGAGAAATCGCACAACAACTTTTGTGGTCTAATTTCTCCTGTTACCCTTGTGAAAATAAGAATTTGTGGGCGAAAAGATCATTTTTGTGTAAACAAAAGCGATTTTTTATTTTCACGGCTCTACGTTATAAACTTCTGTGAAGCACTTGGGGGTTCAAAGTGCTCACCACACATCTAGATAAGTTCCTTAAGGGGTCTAGTTTCCAAAATGGTGTCACTTGTGGGGGGTTTCCACTGTTTAGGCACATCAGGGGCTCTCTAAACGTGACATGGTGTCCGATCTCAATTCCAGCCAATTCTGCATTGAAAAAGTCAAACGGCGCTCCTTCACTTCTAAGTTCTGCGGTGCGCCCAAAAAGTGGTTTACCCCCACATATGGGGTATTGGCGTATTCAGAAGAAATTGCATAACAAAATTTATGGTTACATTTCTGTTTTTACACTTGTGAAAATAAAAAAATGGTTCTGAATTAAGATGTTTGCAAAAAAAAGTTAAATGTTCATTTTTTCCTTCCACATTGTTTCAGTTCCTGTGAAGCACGTAAAGGGTTAATAAACTTCTTGAATGTGGTTTTGAGAACCTTGAGGGGTGTAGTTTTTAGAATGGTGTCACACTTCATTATTTTCTATCATATAGACCCCTCAAAATGACTTCAAATATGATGTGGTCCCTAAAAAAAAATGGTGTTGTAAAAATGAGAAATTGCTGGTCAACTTTTAACCCTTATAACTCCCTAACAAAAAAAAATTTTGTTTCCAAAATTGTGCTGATGTAAAGTAGACATGTGGGAAATGTTATTTATTAACTATTTTTCGTGACATATCTCTCTGATTTAAGGGCATAAAAATACAAAATTTGAAAATTGCAAGATTTTAAAATTTTTCGCCATATTTCCGTTTTTTTCATAAATAATCGCAAGTAATATCGAAGAAATGTTACCACTATGATGAAGTACAATATGTCACAAAAAAACATTCTCAGAATCAGCGGGATCCATTGAAGAGTTCCAGAGTTATAACCTCATAAAGTGACAGTGGTCAGAATTGCAAAAATTGGCTCGGTCATTAAGTACAAATTGGCTCTGTCACTAAGGGGTTAAGGCTATTAGACACTTGTAAACAGTTTTCTCAATAATCCCTTATACACTTATGGCACTCGTCTCAGTGTTACCATTAAGTCAGGATAACTTATGCAATGTAAAAAAAAGTTAATTCCAGACTATTTGTGCCCTATGGACATTATACAAAATATGCAGATTAGAGAAAAAGAATGGTCTCACCCATTTGTTGATCCTTCTGGACTCATACACAGCCCAAAACATCCACCATACTGGTACATCAGGTATGCTGAAGCTCCATGGATGCCCTTTATTGCCCTCACATTACTGAGCAGACCCCGATCCCATTGCTCCAGCCCTTGAAAGGGCAGTCCACAGATAGCCCTCACAAAGAACTTGCCTTCTATTACTTAGTTGTACCTCCCAACTAAGAGCAAATAAAAAGATGCCAAAAACAGTGTTTGACTACTCCTCCTTTGACTCTACTGTATAACTTTTACTCAGTTATATAATGCTATTAATTCCACAGCACTTTACAGACACTATCAGCACTGTACCCACTGGGGCTCACAATCTAATTTCCCTATCAGCATGTCCTTGGAGTGTGGAAGGAAACTGGAGTACCCAGAGGAGAACCATGCAAAAATGGGAAGAAGATACAAACTTCTTGTAGATGTTGTCCTTGGTTGTATTTGAACCCTGTACCCCAGCTCTACAAAGCTGCAGTGCTAACCATTGAGCCACTTTGCTTGTCACAGGGTTACTGCGACAGTGTGGAGCCAGAAGACCGCAGCGTCTGATTGCTCCTTCTCTGGCGCTGAGAAGAAGCACTACTCCTTCATTTTAAATTAGTTTATTTCTTCTGGCAGAACAGGGGTTAACTGGCCATGTTGGAAATCCCTGTGCTCACAACTGTGTTCGGTTAGCCACTCCATTTCCTTTTATAATCTGGGCACTGTTTCTAATCCTGGTCAGAGCTAGCATTTACTGCCTGGCTATCAGTGGGAGTGGAGTACATATGAGAAGTAGAGTAGAAGGAGTTATTAGTGACTGTTGTTTGGCTTGTATGCGTGGTAATTCCTTATCCTCTGTTTTTATTTATTCCCTTACCTTCTCACCCTGGTGCATTCCTTTGTTACATATGAGTAAATATGTTGTATGCCTGGAGTTTTCAGTTATCCCTTGCCTGTGTATCCTTGTATGTCAGGTTGGTGTACTATGGTGCACAGTATCACCCATCTTCCCTGGGTGGGGAAGAGAACAGATGGAGGGCTATAACTCAGGAGATAAGTCAAGGGCGGAGGCCCCTTTATCTTTGCCATCTGAAGCATCCTGAGGAGCAGGGCAAGCTAGGGCACCCGTAAGTGTTAGGAACAGGGAATGAGCCCCTGATCCTGGGTCACCCGATAGCTGTGTCGTGACAGTGCTGCCCTGCCTCGCCAACCTATACCACCATGCCATATCCACCTCCTTCTCCATTTGGATGTGTTCCTCCTGGTTCAAGATTCTTATTCTTTATTTTTGCTCTACTTAGTGTAGGAACAGGATTCAGGTGTAGTGAGGGATAGTACTAGGTTTTGCGTGTGCGCGGTTTTACAAAAACACCCTTTATGCGTACTTTGCACTCGTGCCTGTGATAATACCATCCATAACTAAAAGTTTGTATAATCTTCAACTGTGTTGTTGACAGTGATGTGTGTTTAACCATATCTGTCTACTGTTATGCAAGCATGTCTGTGTATATGATAGTACTGTTCCAAAAGCTGTTGTGTGTATTCTTTAACTTTTATCTGTGGGAGTACTTTGCCAAATACCACTGTGTTTATTTTGTAACCCATATCTGTGTGAGAACTGTGCCTTTAAGTTGCTGAGTGTACTCTGCAACTCTGCCTGGATGTACTTTGCCCTTGTGTCTGAGTGTAAAATTTTTAATCAGCTTTTCTGTGGAAAATGTGAAAACATCCTCTGTGGGTGAAATTTTTAATCAGGGTAATTTAATATTTGCATGTAACTGAACAGTCCTCCCAAAGTTAATGTTTCTGGTGGGCCTTTGCCACCCCAGTCCGACACAGGATAGAGTAGTACTACTCAAAACGCATTGACGTTTGATGTGACCAGTTCAAGCAAGAATTTACATCAATAAACACAAGGTAATACATATATCAAAGGGGAAAGTTGCTGTTCAACTGTCACATCCCCATGGATCTCAACATTTTTTTCAAAAGCTAGACAATGCTTTACTCCAAAGCAGGTACGTTGGCAATTAGAAGCTTCCCTTGGAAAGTTGCCATGTGCCATACAGAAATGCCGCAATGAAAAATTAAGAACTTCACAATACCCAATTAAACCAATGGGCTATCAATATTATAATAATATGGAGGTAATAGCTGCCAAAGGAGGAACACGAGGTATTAGAACCAGCTTAGAGTGTATCACTTAAAAAAATATATTGAAAAATTCAGTATTCAATTTTCACGTAACAGGAAAAAAACATGATTGCTGGTCCATTTAGTGTTTGCTCCACAAATAAATTAAGGTGTGAATCACATAATTAGACATCAAGCCATCTGGATCTACTCTGTGGAAATTAAATCTTAATTAGATATTAAGTATTTATAAATAAATCAGTTATACAGCTAAAAAATGATGCCACTCTAAATAACATGAGAAGTAAGCCACAAAATGAATTGTCATCAGGTGTTCAATTCTTAGAGGAACGGGAGTCTTGGCTTGTGGTTCACCATTACATTCTGCATTACAATAATTAATTTTAGTTTGTATTTGACTTTCTGGCAAGGTATAGCACTACCTCTGCCACAGATTTGTAGGGAAAGATTACACATGAAATTGGTGACAATAAGAGCTCATCTGTACTTAAGTAAATGTGATTAAGTAATTTAATTAGAACTCACTAGAATGAATAACATATATTAGAGACGATGGAAGATTTTCTGCAGCCACAAATGTAGCCCTACATTTTCATATGTATACATTCATCTAGGTGTCAGCTTCACAATAATTTTCGACTGGGGCATCAGCACTTTTAATAATGTAACCAAGAGCTCAACATTGGTCAAACTTATTCCAAAATGAAACATTCATCTTTGTTTTTGTTGTCTCTTGGGCCAAGAATAAGATTAACAAGAACAAAGAAGTATTGTTTCTCCTTGCGGAGATCGCCGCAATGCTCCTGTGGGTAATATGCTAATTATGCAAATTGTCTCTTCAGAGAGGAAGAGAGCTAGAACTCTAGTGCCACCTATTGGAAGGTAGCAATCCTACAAGTCAATGTTGACCCTTTAACGAGCCTTGTCACATGACTTAGGATAATAGCCAAACCAGAATCTCAATTTTAAATGTGGCATATTATCCAATATGTCTCCTCCTCTGCTTTCTCCCCACTGGTATGATAGCTAGGCCAATTGAGATGTGCATTTTGTATGACTACTGTTGGGATGGCTGCTGACAGAAATACCTGTGATGCCACTGCCAGCAGATCCCTCATTTTTTGCCATGATATGGGTAGTTTTTTTTCTCATGGTAACACATCTGTGGGCAGTGCCACGTTTTAGTTTTACATTTTTTGACAAAAGTATAACATTTAAGTTGTTTACCGAAATGTGTTACCTGCCACACCTAACCAACAATTGAAAAATGTGGAATCAACCATAAATGCAAGGCAGAGTTCACCTAATAGCCAAAAAGGCAAGACCCACCTAACCTTTAATATTAATGCAGTGTGTATGTTTTTCCAATTTGACATAATAAACAAGTGTGCCAAAACAGATTAAGTGTCTAACAAATGTTTGGTTAAAGCAAATTAATTACCCTTGTCCATAATCAAAAATATGTAACTACAACAGATTCCAGCATGCAAGAACACAGTCTGAAATATTGTTGTGAGCATACATTTTTTAAATTTGACTGCTAAAACAATTAAAAAAGAAATAAACTAAAAAATGTTATGCGTTATTTTATAAATGTATCCCCTGCTTGTAAAATAAATGCAATGTAACCTTAAAACTGTCAGCATTATTGTTCTGGTGCATACAATGGTTAAATTCACCCCCGAGCTTTTTTTGTTTTTGTTTTTCGCTCCCCTTCTTTCCAGAGCCATAACTTTTTTATTTTTCCATCAATATGGCCATGTGAGGGCAAAAAAAAATTTGTTCATTGTTCATTTGCACCATCGGAGCCCACATCAAAGGGAGGGAGTCAGACATCAGTGTAAATGTACGACCGATGTCAAAAAGGGTTTAAAGTAATGAATATTCACCCCACTCCACGCCTATGGGAGTGGAGAGAAGTGAATATTCATAACTCTTAAGTAGCGTGCACCCGTGATAGCTCGGCAGCTGCTGGAAGCCAGCTGACACTGCTATAAGAGAAATTAATTCATGGTTGAATGATGCGACTATACAGCCTGCCATCCAGCAGAGACACTGAGCTGTGTATGCTCATAAAGATGATTCCACCATGTTGGTAATGGCATTGACCTATAATAGGACATGCAAAAATGGAGTGTTATTAGACAAGGAACTTGAATGCCCACCAGGGACATGGGGTACATGGTACCGGGTCTGGTACTTAAAGGGATGTGTCACGGTGGCAGTGACCCGGTCCATGGCCCTGGGTGCCCATGTTAAAGAAAAGGTCTTTAAAGGGGTTTCTGAAATAATAAAACTTTGTGACGCTACCTGTGGTATTCGGTCAGGGATGACCGACGCTGCTTAAAGGGGTCCTCTGGGGTGTTGTTACGGCAGCTGGGATGGCATGGCTTCCCACAGGTGAAGCAAGGTCCCCAGGGCTCCCAGTATATTAGAGGAGTTGGTGGTCGGTGGTGTAGTAAGAAAACAGAAGACACAGGGTTGCAGTCTCTTTACCTCTTTACTTGGTTTAATCCAGCCACAGTCCAGGGTACAAGATCACAGATGCTGATGTGGTCCAGCTGGCTTGGAATCGAATTGGGAATCCCTCTAACCAGGTGGGGTTGTAAACCTTCCTACTAGCGCTGTGGTGTTGTAGTCCTTTACTGCCTTAGGCCTCACACAAGGTCCTCACGTTTTCTCTCTGTCCCCCTTGTTCGTAAGACACTACCTGTACAACAGGTACCTTGAGCATTTATACAAGATCTCTATCACGACCAGGGCTCTATTTGTTACTTTGTCCTTGGGTGTTAATGGTGGACAGGTAACTTGCAATCAGCTGTCCGCCGGTTTCTGCCATGGAGCATGAAGTTACCCCCACAACCTTGGTCTTTCAGCTACCAGTATATGCACTCAGCGTGGAGGAAGTTCAGTCACAACTTCTCTCTCCAGCTCTTCACTTCGCCTTTGCTCCTTCCCCCTTTCAGTCTTTTTACAAGTTGCTCTGCTCTCTTTTCCCTTCCCAGGAGCGGCAGAATCACTTGTCTGCATAGCCCCAGCTTTCCTTCCTCACTCCTCGCTCTTCTCTTACCAACTGACTAACACTCTCCAACTGCCTAGCAACTGCCTAGCAACTGTCTCCTCCTCCTGACCAGAGAGAGCACCTCCCCTGAAGCCAGGTGTAGAGCTCCCCCTTCTGGCCTGGAGTGTTGTGGATTCTGCTCTTGGGT
The DNA here is from genome assembly GCF_032444005.1 of Ranitomeya imitator. NCBI lineage: Eukaryota > Metazoa > Chordata > Amphibia > Anura > Dendrobatidae > Ranitomeya > Ranitomeya imitator. The sequence continues at coordinate 421,186,262 of NC_091286.1, read as the reverse complement.
TCCCTCCAGTGGTTGTAGGTGGGAATGCAGTTGTCTCTGAGTCACAGACCTGGCCAGGTGTATCGGATGATTACAATTCTGACTGGGATATTTAAGTGGGCAGGATCCTTTAGCCCTTGCCAGTAGTCAATGTTCCTTGTGAAGTGTTGGATCACTTTCTGGCTTCTCCTGCTCGCTGCCTATTTCAGCAAAGATAAGTGTTTGGTTTTTGTTTCTGTGGCACACTGCCAGTGTGCTTGTTTCAGTTTTATTCCTGCTCTGATTGTAGGATTCACTGGAGTTGCAGATTTACGCTCCTACATCTTTTAGTAAAGATGTAGGAAGTTTTTGTATATTCTGCTGTGGATGTTTTGAAGGGTTTTTATACTGACCGCACAGAACTCTGTCCTATCCTGTCCTATCTAGCTAGAGTGGCCTCCTGTGCTAATCCTGTTTTTCTGCCTGTGTATGTTTTTTCCTCTCCGACTCACCGCCAATATTTGTGGGGGGCTGTCTATCCTTTGGGGATTTTCTCTGAGGCAAGATAGTATTCCTATTTCCATCTTTAGGGGTATTTAGTTCTCCGGCTGTGACGAGGTGTCTAGGTGTGTTAGGTACACTCCACGGCTACTTCTAGTTGCGGTGTTAAGTTCAGGTTTGCGGTCAGTACAGTGGCCACTTTCTCCAGTGAAAGTTCTCATGCAGCTCCTAAGTCACCGGATCATAACACTGGAGTCAAAACAGTGTTGTATTAGCTGAATACCTGTTAAAGGGATCCTTCTTTGCTTCCAAGCATGACATCACTCTCCACGTGAGGAAAGCATTGCCACTGCAACAACCGGTTACCTGGCGTGTTTCAGAACTACAAATAAACCTAATGTTACATTTGAAAGAATTTAAATATAACACAAAATCTGGGTATTTACTGGTTATGTACTCATAGTATTTCATACTCTGAGTACATTATTGATGCACCTACTAAACCATGGTAAATGTGATGTAAAAGGGTTGTTGCGAAAAAAATGTAAATTTCCTTCCACTACGTAATTACCATGACAGTGTGGAGCCAGAAGACTGCATTGTCTGATTGTTCCTACTCTGAGAACAAACACTTCTCCTTCATTTTAGTGGTGTTTATTCCTTAAGGCAGAACAGGAGATAATCGGCCATGTTGGAAATTTCTGAGCTCACAGCTGAGCTCAGTTAGCCACTCATTTCCCCTTTATAATCTGAGCTCTGATGCTAATACTTCTCAGAGCTATCATTCGTTGAATGGCTTCAGGAGGGAGAGGTGTTCCTATGAGGAGTGTTGTAGGAGTTATCTGTGACTGTTGCTTGGTTTGTAAGTGTGTTAATTCCCTATCCTTCTCTATTTTGATTTATTCCCCTACCTCCACTCCCTGGTGCATTTATCTGCTATATGTGATTGCATATTGTGTATGCCTGGAGTTTTCTGTTAACCCTTGTTTGTGTTGCTGTAATACTATTGTAGGAACTTGAGGATTCTGGTAGCATGGGGCAATGAACAGACATAAATGGGTTTCTTTAATGCAAAAAGTGTATCTGTACTACAGCAGATAACACACAAAACAATATACTGATAACGCGCAGTGACCTGCAATGAAACAAGTCCTTGAAACATATACAGCAAAATGGCAGAGTTCTTAAGACAGTGTCCTCAGCAAGGTGATCAAAAAGTGAGTGTGACTGGTGATGTGGTACAGATCAAAACACTGGCGGTGCAGAAAGAGTCAAATCCAAGTATGCAGTAAACACTGGGAAGTCCAGAACAAGTCCTCAGGTTAATCCCAGGTAAGTCCAGAAACTAGTTCCTAAGTTGATCTCAGATGTGGCAGGAACGTGGGTAAGTCCAGAAACAGGTTCACATTAAAGTATTACACTGGTGTTGGTTCCAGCAGCTCCCACCAGGAGGGAGTAATGAAGGGTTAAGTAGCAACACACAGTCCACCAACACAGTTCATAAACACAGTTCTTACCAGGAGGAGTGAACCAAGGGTTTAGTTACAAAGTCAACAGACTAAAGATAACATGCAGAGAATGCACAGAGCCACGGGTAAAAGCACACTAAGAACAAGCAGCTGAGCTGAAGGGGAACGGAAGCAGAATACTCCAGCAAGGAAGCTGACACCTGAGCTGGATTTTAAACAAACGAGCAGGAAGTAGGGCACACAAAAACAGCAAACTCCATCTTAACAAAGGGCAAGATCATTCACAAGGTGACTTGGAAAACCCGGAATACCGAGAGTTGCATTGTTTGTTGGGTTGATGTACCACGATGCACAGTAGCTCCTCTCTTTCCTGGGTGAAGGAAGAGAACAGATGGACAGCTGACTCAGGATATAAGGCAAGGGTGGAAGCCCTGGCGTCTTCACCTTCAGAAGGATCTCAGGGAATAGGGCAAGCTAGGGCACCCCTAGTGTTAGGGATGGGAAGGAGCCCCTGGTCTCGGATCACCCGACAGCTGTGTCATGACAGATGGTAGCTAATGACTGCAATGTGGGGGATAGAAAAATATAGGTTGACATATATATGAATATAGGTGACTGCATCACATGTTGAAAACAAACAATTCTTCTGCCAGGAAAAAATTTATCAAAAATCCTCAGAACTGTGAAGGTATCCTTCAGGTACCCAGGGGTTCTAGGAATAAGTGGTTGAAGTTAGTCGTCAATCCTTTCACTTAGATTTTCATTCAATGATCCTATTCCTGATACGAGTTTAATGGAGAGATGGGGAACTACTTTAAGGATTTTTGGTAAACCTTGAAATATTGGAATAGTTGGATACTCTGGAATTAAACATCTATTTAATCTGTTGTTTAGTACGCAGAGTTTAGTACCCTCACTAAGGCATTTGAGCAAAGTGTATTTAAATACAGCCATAGTATGGGATCTTAATATCATATAAGTATTGTTATCATATAGAATAGAAAATACTAGAGTAAAATATAAATCAGTATCCAATATGACAACATTCACCCTTATCAGACTGACATATTGTCAGATTGAGATTATCTTGTATTTCTCTGACAGCCTCAAATTGAAGTTGGTCAAAATACTATTCCAACTGAATCGAAAAAATGTCTCTTAACTGTCAATAACCACATAAACCAGTTGACATCCTTGATAGTTTGATCTACTACAAAGTCTCTTGATGGTACATAGTTGAGACCTTTCGCCAATATATCAATTTGTAATGGTGAAAAAACATAGGGGGTCAAGATAACAATGCATAGTTTTTTTTATCGATAGTAGTGGTGTTTCCTCTCTCGTGCGGGATATAAGTAAGTGTTCACATTTGGACAGGGAGGTCAGGGACCCATCAGATTAATGAGACCACCTTGACGATGGTGGATGGGCTCACACTATTTGGCCAAATTTTGTGTAAAGCGTCTCAAATATTTTTCCTAATGTTCAAAAAGCCATTTTGCTATCCATATTTCATGTATTTCATATTTGACACGATAGAGTGCAACTTTTTTTGTATATTGTATATGGAGGTAGCTGCTCCTGGAATGCACCTATTCACACTAGTTTGTATGTGCCAGTCATTTTTCTGTCATTTCTATGTTAGCTTACTGACTGAGCACTCCTCCCTTCAACATGTGGTTTTTAATTACATCTAATCACACTTGGTTCCGGCCAACCCATATATGTAGGCTTTACTGAGAGAGGTGTCCACATTCACCCATGCATACAGACATTAGCCTTCGGTAAGTGTTCACATTTGGACAGGGAGGTCAGGGACCCATCAGATTAATGAGACCACCTTGACGCTGGTTGGTGGGCTCACACTATTTGGCCAAATTCTATGCAAAGCGTCTTAAATATTTTTCCTAATGTTCAAAAAGCCATTTTTCTATTCATATTTCATGTATTTCATATTTGACATGCATTGGCACGATAGAGTACAACTTTTTTTATATATTGTAAATGGAGGTAGTTGCTCCTGGTATGCACCTATTCACACTAGTTTGGATGTGCCAGTTGTTTTTCTGTCATTAGAGATTCCCCAGTCAGCCCAATTTGAATGCAGATCAAATGAGAAAACAGTAGCCAAAAAAGAGTGGAGAAGTCTCAGCATAAGATCCATCCTAGTGAAACCGCTTTTAATTTTGAGAAATTTCCGCCACGCCACAAGAACAGCTATAAATATCAAATGATCAGACCGCAGCAAAGACTTAGAGGTGAATAAATTCATAATAATATTACAAGGTGGAGAATTTCTATTAAAATATAATTCCAATTCCACCCATGAAGGTGTATGATCTGCAGACCACCAATATAGACTCTGTTTAATTAAATTAGTGAAATAATAGGCCGAAACATTAGGTAGACCCATACCCCCACGCAATTTATGCTTATACAGTTGACTAGAGGCTATACATGCTCTCTTGTTGCCCCAAACAAACAGATTGAAATGTGCCTGCAAACTGGTCAAATAGGAAGCAGAAACAAGTAAAGGAAGGGACATACAGAATCTTGGGAAGAATTATTGATTTTACAATAAGGCACCTTCCCCACCACGATAATACTTTATCATCATAAAATCTAAGATCTTTAGAAACGGTAGCAATAAGAGAATCCAAATTGCTGGGAATCAAGGAGCTAAGGTTTCTAGAAAACCTCAGACCCAAATAAACAATATCTCTCTCTGCCCAACCCCAGGGTTAAATATCCTTTATACGGATTTGAGAATCAGTGAGGTTAAATTGAAAAATGTTCGACTTGGACTCGTCTATTTTAAAATACGAAAAAAATGAAAACATTTTAAGAAGGGTTTGCAAATGTGGAATAGAATGACAAGGATTGGTAAGGGACGGGAGAATATCATCAGCATATGAACCGATTTTAAGTTCCTTACGATCCGTGCAAACTCCCTCTTTGGAGGGATTATCTCTAATGAGCTGGGCTAATGGCTCTATGGCAAGGGCAAAAAGCAATGGAGAAAGGGAAAAACCCTGCCCGGTACCATTAGAGAATGAAAATGGGGAAGAAAAGGGATTATTAATATAAATTTTTGCCTGGGGATTGGAATATAAAGCCATAATTTTATTTCTAAAGTCCAAATCAAAGCCAAATTTTTGTAGGGAACATTTGAGAAAAGTCCAATATAAGCGATCAAACGCTTTCTCTGCATCAAGGGAAATTAAGTGGAGTTAATTTTTCGGGAATTAATTTAATAATATTTATCAGCCTCCTGGTACCTTCAAGGGGTTGCCGGTGCTTGATAAATCCAGTCTGGTCCTTGGAAATTAATTTGGGCAAAATATGGTTAAGGCGGTTAGCTAAGACTTTGGAATAAATTTTGAGATATGTATTAATTAATGAAATGGGACGGTAATGAAGTATTTGATCAGGACTACTATGAGGCTTGGGAATAAGTATAATTGTGGCATCCAAATTTTTGGTGACATGTTAGTACCTAACTTAGTACAGAGTCCCAAATCCACTACGTCTCTGCTTTCTATCACAGGCTTCTTCAAGTGTGCACAGAATAGATGTAACGTTTGCCATTATGCGGACAATAAAAAACACATTTTTTTATTCAACGCAGAATGTTTCTTTTTCCATTAAACAGTTTATTAACTGTTTATTAACACCACTTATGTCAAATAATGCATTTATTGTAACATTTGCCATTTACAGTATATAGGATATACCATACGCAAGCTTAAAAAAAGAATAGACGAACATATAGGCAACACAAGCAGTGGAAATTCTGACTAAACTGGAGCTGTAAAACATTTTATTACAGTACACAAAGGTGACAATTCTAGTTTAACCTTCTTACACTAGTTACACTTTTGTGTATATAAGAACATATTTATTTTTAACTCCAGACCCTTTGTGTATTTTGTATGTTCGTTCATACTAGACATCAATCATGATATAGACATAATGTGCATAAACTTTTCAAACAATGTACTGCTCCATCATGTGATCAGTTGAATATTGTTTATTTCTTCAATTTCATTTGTTTTTTACTCGTGAATTTTCCATTATGATGTGTGGATCATATTGGTATGTGTTAATTATTTCTAATGTTTTCTTTTTGTGCCAGGATTGTTTAATACTACGTCTTTGTATTGCGGCTGATTCACCTTTCAGTAAACTATTGCATTATGTATTTCATTTCCATTTTATTCCATGCTTTTATAGAAAGGTGTCAATGTGATTATATAGAGTTTTAGTGTTTATTTGTGTCTACCGCACATTAATAATTGCATTCATTTTTCACATCGTTCATGATTTCTCTTGCTCTGAGCAAAGGTGCTACAATTAACATGTTTTCTTCATATGTTGCATGGTATATAGAGCTTTAATGTTTAATTTGTGTCTGCCACTTATTAATAATTGTATTTATTTTTTACACCGTTCATGTTTTTTCTTGCTTGGAGCAATGGTGCTTAAATTGTTATATTTTTCTCTGTAATTTTTGCATGTTGCATTAACCATTTATTTATGCTATCCAATCATATTAGGCATCATAGCGACATGCAATATATTGCGATGTGTATTATATAACACTAGATGGAGGCCCAATGCTAACACATTGCGAGGGCGGTAATGTCATGATGGGGGCAGGCTTTGCAGCGTTGAGAATTGCTCTTCAAGAGTCTCATTTGCCCATTGTTGCCTTCAACGTTGTGCCTTTGCTGCTTTCCTTTCATTATCATTGGCGTACTTTTTAGGAGGAACCATGTTGACGTTGATATTTGCTTTTTAAAGGGGTTTTCCCATGAACGAAAGTTCATTTTAAAAATTGTCTGTGTCTGACCGTGTACAGAACATACCACAGCTCCTTGAGGAAGCAAAAGACAATACTGACATTACAGCAAGAGATCACAAAGGATACATTTTGTGAGGTAAAGTATTGTGTAAAAACAGTCGGTGAAATATTTTACCTGACAAAATGAATCATTTGTTATCCTCTGATGTAATGTCAGTATTGTCTTTTGCTTCCTCCCCTGCCAAGAATATGTGGTATGCTCCGTACACGGTCAGACACAGACCATTTTTTAAATGAACTTTCGTTCATGGGAAAACCCCTTTAATGTGACCGGCTTCCTTTGCCTGTAGCCACGTCGCGCATCTGCTGCCGGGATCAGCGGAATGATTCACTGAACCTGCATAGAATTCATACACGCACAGTAAATCAGACTGCCGCCGTCTTTGTGCAGACAGATAACGGCGGTCACATTAAAACTGCACACGTGCTTCTCCTGTACAAAGATGGCGGCGGTCAGTGAATCATTTGGCTGAACCCAATGGCGGCGTGTTTGCGATGGTATTCCTCTGGTGGTACCTCGCAAGATGCTGCATACGGCATATACAGTGTGTGTGTGTGTGGTGTGTACTGCATATAAAGTGTGTGTTTGTGTGTGTAGTGCATACGGCATATACAGTGTATGTCTGTGTGTGTGGTGCGACGGTGTTCCACTGGTGGTGCCGCACAAGAGGCTGGTACCACCAGCAGTTTCCATATTGAGACACCCATCAATTGGGTGTCACAATATGGCGGTCGGTGAACTTCCGCCGCTTAGAATTCTGGGATCCTGACACATCTGGATGGAACAGGATGTGAAGACATTACAAGGTAAGTATATGTTAAGATTTGATCAATTGTCTATGCATATACTAAGCATTCACATCCTAGGAGTCTGACACCTGAAGGCTGGCTTTTTTCTAATTAACTATATTTGCTCATTGACATAGGTCTGTTATACATGGCAGCTCCCTACACTTCATCTCAGTAATGCTATTAATAAGGGTGTTTTCATACACCAGAAACGCATCAGTTCCTGAGGTTTATATTTTAATATTTTAACCAGTTTTCAATAATTAAATTTTAATGTATCCTGGATGGTTGTGATGTTGATTGTCACCCTTTTTTCTACCATTTCATCTGTGATCACCAGTGTGTGCGGCACTTTCAGGAGGAACTCCTGTTTGAAAATCTGACTTTGATCTAGTATGTGGTAAGCTCTGCAATTTGTCTTTCTCCTCCATTACTTTTCCTTACTGAGAATAGAACTCTTTATTTGAAATAAAACAGACACATTCTTTAATCATTTAAATTAACTCAATATACTCAAACTAGGTCCGACTGTAATCCAAGGGTTAAATTCGATGTCCCATATTGTCACCAGACTATGTAGGAGCATTCACAGAACGAACCTACATAGGCTATAACCAAACAGCAACTGGCAGAACTAGGCACGCAACGCAATACCTGGCAGCGGTGACGCGCATGGGATTATTAGGGCCCATACTAATAACCTAGAGAAAAACGAACAAGAGCAATTTATTTAAAAAAAATGGATTGCACTATGACCATAGTAAACCTATGATTCCCTGCTCATTTGCAATTTTTTTCTCAGCTTAATTCGGACTGACAAATAATTGCAGCATGCTGTGATTGTCCTTGTATCTTGGATGAGACTCATCAATGCAAATCAATGGGTGCGAGAAAAGAAATGGATGGCATATGGACCATGCAAGTGACTTTTGATTTTTACACATCCATGTCCATGAAAACCTAACATTTCATCTGCCGTGTACAATAAAATCACAGAGTGACCCGACAAGAATAGATAGAAAGATATATACACATAGAATAGATAGATATAAAGATGTCAGTCACATATATTATTATTATTATATTATTATTATTATTTATTTATATAGCACCATTAATTCCGTGGTGCTGTACATGAGAAGGGGGTTACATACAGGGTTATAGATATCGTTTACAGTAAACAGGTTTACAGTGACGGACTGGTACAGAGGGGAGGGGACCCTGTCCTTGCGGACTTACATTCTATATATTAGTGCAGTGCTTGTGTAGCTTGCTGTACATGTATTTTATTATTACATACATTACTTTCCAAAAAAAAATCGTTTGGGATTCCCCCAAATTTTATTAACCAGAACAGTGAAAATGGACAGCTGGGAACAGATCTTCATAGCCTGGGAAGGAAGTAATACCCATGAAGCTTCCCAGGCTATTAATATCAGCTCATAGCTGTATACTTAGCCTTTCCTGTTATTAAAACGGGTGACCCCCCCAAATAATTATGTTGGGTCACCCTATAATTAGTAACCAGCAAGGCTAGGCAAGCAGCTGCGAGCTTATATTTCATAGGATAATAAGGAGCCACGGTTATTGGTCCCATCCCAGACTAAAAACATCAACTCTCTGCAAACCCCAGATATAGCACATCCATAAGATGAGAGAATTCCTGCTCTTAGCCTCACTCTTCCCACTTTGTATGGTGGCAAGAGGGGTGGTAGTTTAGGGGGTTGATGTCACCTTTGAATTGTCAGGTGACATTAAGCCTAGAGGTTAAAAATGGAGAGCTGTATATAGGACACCCCCATTACTAACCCCTTAGTGATATTAAAAAAAACACAATAAGAATGCAACCACAATAAAAATGCAAGGAAAGAAAAGTACGGCTGATTTGGGCGCTCAGACCAAGACAGGTATTTGTTTTAGATAGAAAATTCTTTACTTGGTCATTATCTCTTCACAAAGCTTTTCAGCAGTGCATTTGTCTTTGTGAGGAGATAATGACCAAGTAAAGAAGTTTCTTTTCTATCTAAAACAAGTGTCTGTCTTGGTCTGAGCACCTTAATCACTCGTACTTTTCCTTCCTTGCATTTTACATTCTTCTGGGTGAGCGGCTTGGTGCAGCATGGTCCCAGCAGACTATCAATCATCCTGCAGGACCTGAAAGACGAAGGACCTGCGGTGACATCAGCATCACGTGATGCTCTGTGGCTAACCTCCGAACCCGGAAGCGGGGATGACAAATGGTGCACAATAAGCACCGCAGGCTCTGCAATGTGGTTATGCCAGCAGCATAGCAACGGCAGGTTAGAGTACCTTGTTCTTAACCTTCTCCACTTGACCACTGGGTATCACAGCAGGAGCACCCCCTCCTTTCTCCTATTTTGTTTCTTTATTTGAAAGAATGACACTCCTTTTTTTAAATCTAAATTAAGCTTTACTCACATCACCGCCAAATCCAATAAAGTCAAAGTCCCCTGGAGAAAGATTAAAATAATAAACAATAATATTCCTTACCTGTCTTCAGAGATGATAAAAATCCATAATGTCTGACAATGATCCTGATGACTTTGAGAGCAGTCACTGAATAGCAGGTTCACACTGACCCAGGATGTAGTTGCTCCTGTGTCAATGTGTAGCACTGCGCTGCGAGAAGAATGTTTACCGGAGTTCATCAGCTGAAAGTTCTCATGCAGCGGTGCCATAAGAGAGATCATCGGGACTCATCAGCTGATGAACTCTGGTGAGCTTTCACACCACAGCTCAGCCCAAACACACTGCAGGAATGATTAAATGTTCCTGCCAGTGTTTCGCTGGCTGCCGGGTAGAGAAGTCGCATCAGCTGATGTTACTACTGTACAAGTGATCAGAAACGCCATGGGACATTATGGAATTCAGTGGATAGGTAAGTGATAAGTGGTTTATTATTTTTTCTTTATTTCAGGTGACATGGGCATTGGTATTAAGGTGAGTGTATGGTGTTTTTATATATTTTTTTAATGGAGGTAAAGTGCTTCAGGAATTTGGTGTAGGGTGAGTATAACTGTGTTTTTTTATTTTTCTATCAATATTTATTTCTTTATTTTAGCTTTTTAATTTTTAATTTGAGCACAGATGTTGGCTGATGACTACGACCATCAGCTCCCGCTGTTATCAGTGACAGCAGGTGTCGGCTGATGGGAGTAGTAAGCATTTTAACACGTGTCACAGTCACAATCACATCTGCAGGGTCAAATTGACATGTGATAGCAAGACCCTTAGACCTCAGACTAACAGTAACAACTTTACCAGTGGTAACGTTACCGCCAATCAGAACTGCCACACCAGTGCTTCTCGCGCTATCACACAGATGACAGCATGGGAAACACCCTATTTGAAAAACACAAAATGCAAATGCAAGCAAATATATCTCTACTATATAATTGTCTAAGGGTCACTTCCGTCTATCCTTCTTTCTGTCTGTCTGTCGCAGTTATTCATTCGCTGATTGGTCTCGCCAGCTGCCTGTCATGGCTGCCGGGACCAATCAGCGATGGGCACAGTCCGGAAAAAAATGGCCGCCCCCTACTCCCCGCAGTCAGTGACTGTCACCCGCATACTCCCCTCCGGTCACCGCTAACACAGGGTTAATGCCGGCGGTAACGGACCGCGTTATGCCGCGGGTAACGCACTCTGTTACCGCAGCTATTAACCCTGTGTGTCCCCAACTTTTTACTATTGACACTGCCTATGCGGTATCAATAGTAAAAAATTTAATGTTAAAAATAATAAAAAAAAATAAATCTTCTATACTCACCCTCTGTAGTCCGCTGAGCCGCTCCCGCCGGCTGCCATCTTCCGCTGCAGTTTCCGGTGGCAAAGATGGTATGGCAGAAGGACCTGCCATGATGTCACGGTCATGTGACCATTACGTCATCACAGGCCCTGCACGACAAGGACCTGCCATGATGTCACGGTCATGTGACCGCAACGTCATCACAGGTCCTGCGCCCATACCAACGCTGAGACCGGAAGCTGCCGTGGACTACAAGGGGCCTTCGGAAAGGTGAGTATATGTTTATTTTTAATTTTTTCACCTGTGACAAACCTGGCTGGGCAATATACCACATAGCTGGGCAATATACTACGTGACTGGCCAATATACTACGTGGCTCTGTGCTGTATACTACTTCGCTGTGCAATATACTATGTAGCTCTGTGCTGTATACTACATCACTCGGCAATATACTACGTCACTGGGCAATATACTACGTTACTGGCCAATATACTACGTGGCTCTGTGCTGTATACTACGTCGCTGTGCGATATACTACGTCACTGGGCAACATACTACGTAACTGGGCAATATACTACGTGGCTGTGCAATATACTACGTCACTGGCCAATATACTACGTGGCTGGGCAATATACTACGTGGCTGGGCAATATACTACGTGACTGGGCAATATACTACATGGCTAGACAATATACTACGTCACTGTCCAATATACTACGTGGCTCTGTGCTGTATACTACGTTGCTGTGTGATATACTACGTCACTGGGCAACATACAATGTAACTGGGCAATATACTACGTGGCTGGGCAATATACCACGTAACTGGCCAATATACTACGTGGCTGCGCAATATACTACGTGGCTGGACAATATACTACGTCACTGGGCAATATACCACGTGGCTGGACAATATACCACGTGGGCTGTGCAATATACTACGTCACTGGGCAATATACTACGTGGACATGCATATTCTAGAATACCTGATGCGTTACAATCGGGCCACCATCTAGTATATATATATATATATATATATATATATATATATACAATACAGACCAAAAGTTTGGACACACGCTCTCATTTAAAGATTTTTCTGTATTTTCATGACTGTGAAAATTGTGCATTCACACTGAAGGCATCAAAACTATGAATTAACACACGCGGAATTATATACTTAACAAAAAAGTGTGAAACAACAGAAATTAAGTCTTATATTCTAGGTTCTTCAAAGTAGCCACCTTTTGCTTTGATGACTGCTTTGCACACTCTTGGCATTCTCTTGATGAGTTTCAAGAGGTAGTCACCAGGAATGGTTTTCACTTCACAGGTGTGCCCTTTCAGGTTTAATAAGTGGGATTTCTTGCCTTATAATTGAGGTTGGGACCATCAGTTGTGTTTTGCAGAAGACTGGTGGATACACAGCTGATAGACCTACTGAATAGACTGTTAGAATTTGTATTATGGCAAGAAAAAAGCAGCTATGTAAAGAAAAATTAGTGGCCATCATTACGTTAAGAAATGAAGGTCAGTCAGTCCGAGAAATTGGGAAAACTTTGAAAGTGTCCCCAAGTGCAGTGGCGAAAACCATCAAGCGCTACAAAGAAACTGGCTCACATGAGGACTGCCCCAGGAAAGGAAGACCAAGAGACACCTCTGCTTCTGAGAATAAGTTTATCCGACTCACCAGCCTCAGAAATCGCAGGTTAACAGCCACTCAGATTAGAGAGTCAGAGAGCATAGAATGCATGGGGACCATGGGTGGCCAAGAGCACAAGAAAGCACATATGATCATCAGGCACAGAGAGGCAGAAGGAAGCAGTATACATACCGGCGTGAAGAACGCTTCCGGGTAACAGTCCTCCAGGAAGATAGAGAGGATGAGAAGGAGCATCCGGCAAGAGGCTCAGAAGTGCGCACGCGCAGTGCTGAATCTGGCGTGCGCGCGCCCGACGAACATCAGAGGCCGGGAGCGAGCGAGCGCAGAGATGAAGACGCCACAGGAGAGGAGGCATGCTGGAACGCCGAAGACAGGTGAGTATGAGTTGGCAGAGCTGGCGGCAGTGGCATAACATAGCTGAATTACAGGCTTGCTATGAGCGCCGACCACAGCCAGCATCAGCAACCATAGAGGTCTCAAGGAGACCTCTGGTTGCTATAGCGATGCATCGCTGACCCCCGATCATGTGATGGGGTCCGCGATGCGCTCATTCCTGGCCCGATGGCCGGAAGCGCCAGTTAAATGCCGCTGTCAGCTTTTGACAGCCGCATTGAACTAGTTAATAGCGGCGGGTGAATCGTAATTTCACCCGCCGCTATTGCGGGCACATATCAGCTGTTCAAAACAGCTGAAATGTCCCGGCTTTGATGTGGGCTTACCGTCGCAGCCCGCATCAAAGCTGGGGTACAGACCTCTGCAGTAATAGTACAGTGGAGGTCGGTAAGGGGCTAAAGTAATATGCAGGTGCAGAAATGTGTATTGATCTATCTATCTATCTATCTATCTATCTATCTATCTACAGTTGTGGCCAAAAGTATTGACACCCCTGAAATTCTGTAAGATAATACTCAGTTTCTTCCTGAAAATGATTGCAAACACAAATTCTTTGTTATTATTATCTTCATTTGTCTTAAATGGAAAAACACAAAAAGAATTGTCCTAAAGCCAAATTGGATATAATTCCACACTAAAGATAAAAAGGGGGTGGACAAAAGTATTGGCACTGTTCGAAAAATCATGTGATGCTTCTCTAATTTGTGTAATTAACAACACCTGTAACTTACCGGTGGCACCTAACAGGTGTTGGCAATAACTAAATCACACTTGTAGCCAGTTGACATGGATTAAAGTTGACTCAACCTCTGTCCTGTGTCCTTGTGTGTACCACCTTGAGCATTGAGAAAAGAAAGAAGACCAAAGATCTGTCTGAGGACTTAAGAAACCAAATTGTGAGGAAGCATGAGCAATCTCAAGGCTACAAGTCCATCTCCAAAGACCTGAATGTTCCTGTGTCTACCGTGCACAGTGTCATCAAGAAATTTAAAGCCCATGGCACTGTGGCTAACCTCCCTAGATGTGGACGGAAAAGAAAAATTGACAAGAGATTTCAACGCAAGATTGTGTGGATGTTGGATAAAGAACCTCGACTAACATCCAAACAAGTTCAAGTTGCCCTGCAGTCCGAGGGTACAACAGTGTCAACCCATACTATCCGTCGGCGTCTGAATGAAAAGGGACTGTATGGTAAGAGACCCAGGAAGACCGCACTTCTTACCCCGAGACATAAAAGAGCCAGGCTGGAGTTTGCTAAAACTTACCTGAAAAAGCCTAAAAGAAAAAAGAGGCATTCAAAGAAAAGATCACGGTCCCTACAGTCAAACATGGCGGAGGTTCCCTGATGTTTTGGGGTTGCTTTGCTGCCTCTGGCACTGGACTGCTTGACCGTGTGCATGGCATTATGAAGTCTGAAGACTACCAACAAATTTTGCAGCATAATGTAGGGCCCAGTGTGAGAAAGCTGGGTCTCCCTCAGAGGTCATGGGTCTTCCATCAGGACAATGACCCAAAACACACTTCAAAAAGCACTAGAAACTGGTTTGAGAGAAAGCACTGGAGACTTCTAAGGTGGCCAGCAATGAGTCCAGACCTGAATGACATAGACCACCTGTGCAGAGAATTAAAAATAACAGTTTGGAGAAGGTACCCTTCAAATATCAGAGACCTGGAGCAGTTTGCCAAAGAATAATGGTCTAAAATTCCAGCAGAGCATTGTAAGAAACTCATTGATGGTTACCGGAAGCGATTGGTCGCAGGTATTTTGGCTAAAGGTTGTGCAACCAAGTATTAGGCTGAGGGTGCCAATACTTTTGTCTGGCCCATTTTTGGAGTTTTGTGTGAAATGATCAATGTTTTGATTTTTGCTTCATTCTCTTTTGTGTTTTTTCATTTAAGACAAATTAACCCCTTAGGGTGGTTTCACACTTGCGTTTTTGTCTGCAGCGTTTTTTACCCAAAAAACGCATGCGTTTTTTTTCCCTATATTTAACATTGAAAACGCATGCGTTTTTTGGTGTACGCGTTTGCACGCGTTTGTGAACGCATGCGTTTTTTTACTGCATGCGTTCATTTTATGAAATGCAACTTGTAGTATTTTGAGGGGCGTTTTTTTCCCCAAAAAAAACGCATGCGTTTACATGCGTTTTTTTTTTGGACAAAAAATGTATTGGAGTCAATGGGGACGCATGCGTTTTTTTGGACATGCGTTTGCATGCGTTTTTTTTGGCACCATTGAATTAACTGTAGATAAGGATGTCTAGACACTGATAAGCCTCCCCCATAGCAGCAGGGTTATAAAAGGAAGGTTGGGGGAAGTTTCTGGTCACTTCTCATCAGACTCCAAAGAAGACAGCACCCTGCCCGGACACATTGTTGGACAAGACACAGAGCAATGTGAGTATATCCTAGCCAATGCATTAATTTTCAATTTTTTGGATCTACATGTCCTAATTTCTTCAATTTTTTTCTTTCAACACGCATCAGAATGTCTTCTCCGGTTTCTTCGTCTGATGAGGAGTTCCAGCCACGGCAATCAGAAGTGGATCACGTGAGCGAGGTAATTTTTTTGTCCGTCAGCTTGGTAAGTATTGACTGTCACATCGACACATGAGGCAATTTTTTTTTTTTAATTTTGTAGAGCACTTCAACTGAAGGACAGAGAGGGACTGAGCAGCGGAGTCAAGGTCCAGGTGGAAGACGGCAGCGGGTATGTATACCAGGCAGACTGTCCTTATTGTAATATTCTTTACTTTTCTGTACCCTTGTTTTTCTTTACATTTTTCTTGTATCATCCTTTTCTGAAAGTTGTCTTTCATATTCCTGCCCTTTCTCATCTTCGTGTCTTATTTTTTCCAAATGTGGTTGAGCAAACTTAAATGATTTTCTTTTAATTTTAGGTTTCACAACGGGACGACGACCGGATTGATAATGACCTGCTGATCAGTCTGGTCCAGGAGCGAGTCCCGTTGTGGGACAGCCGGGATCAACAGCACTCCGTCAATAGTGTTCTCCGTCGTTTGTGGAGTGAGGTGGCCCAAGCGTTGTGGGATGGCTGGGAGAATTCCCCGCCACGGGTCCGTAATGCATTTGGTAAGTATTGCACGGTAGTGTGAAGCAACAGACCTTGGCCATGCTCTCTTGACTGTGTGTGATGAAAGAAACTTTTCGTAGTTTCTGTCATCACACACAGTCAC
The DNA here is from genome assembly GCF_032444005.1 of Ranitomeya imitator. Taxonomy (NCBI): domain Eukaryota; kingdom Metazoa; phylum Chordata; class Amphibia; order Anura; family Dendrobatidae; genus Ranitomeya; species Ranitomeya imitator. The sequence continues at coordinate 421,169,660 of NC_091286.1, read as the reverse complement.
GAGAGCACGGCCAAAAGTCCTTATTCTGACCATTATATTTTATTGTTATTTCACAGTGGACAAAGTAAGGACACGTTGGCGTTCCATGAAGGACCGCTTCAACAAGGACCTGCGTGCAGAGAAGAGTGCAGCTAGTGGTTCCGGAGCAAGGCACCGGCTCTACAAATACCACCGTGTGTTGGCCTTCCTGAGACCGGTCCTTCTCATGAGAACGTAAGTATTTCTCACATGCCTCCGGTTGTATTGCATAGACATAATCTGTCATTTTTAATTCCACAGGATGTACCGTCTTGTTATAGTTTGGTATTAATTTTCTGTTTTCTTTTTTCACAGCACACACTGCACGACTGTCGCCACAGGTTCTGGAGCGGTCCTTCAGCCGGCAGCCACGGACCCGTCCCAGCCATCCAGCAGCGCAGCACCAGGTGGGTCTTCCACACTCACTGGAGACCAGGGGGCTGGCCCATCAGGTCTTCCCCTTTCGCAGTCCTCTTTCGCTGCACCCATTTTTGCGGGCTCATCCCGGCAGCGACAGAGGGCTTCGGATAGGTCCCTCATGCCCGAGTTTTTGCACTTGAGCTCGGTTTTACACGAAGCTATCAAGGCTTTAGGTGACAGAATGGATGTGTCCCATAACCTGTTAGAGTGCCGCATCCAGGATGTCGCCAAAAGCGTTGATCAAGTGAAAGCCGACCTCCAGAAGCCAGCTCATCATTTTTTTAATCAAATCGAACAGGGCATGTCGGAACACCTTAGCCCTGATCTCCAGCTGAGTGTGATGCAGGCCTGCAATGTTGCTTTTGTGCAGGCTATGCAGCAGAGTCAGAGTCGTAATGTGGCGGCATATCCAACTGTGCCGTCACTGTCACAAGTAAACACTATTCCTACCTCTGCTGCATACCACTGCACGGCCACCTCTATTCCCTCTACAGGTGTACTCCACTACAGCGCCAACACGATGACGAGTGCTGTTGGACATCCCACCGCCACCACCGTGACGACCGCTGCTCCGGCTTGGACCTCCTCCGCTCACACCACGATGACGCAGGACCCTGGCGTGGCTTATCGGCCCGGCACCCTCCCGATGCAGCAGGACCCATCCATGCAATATCGGACCGGCCCACCCCCGATGCAGCAGGACCGAGGCCTGGCATATGGGACCGGACCCACCCCGATGCAGCAGGACCGAGGCGTTGCTTTCCGGGCAGGACACCCCCCGATGCAGCAGGACCCATCCATGGCGTATCGCACCGGGCCCCCCATGATGCAGCACGACCAAGCCATACCTTTCCGGACAGGACCCACCCCGATGCAGCCCACCCCGATGCAGCAGGACCCATCCATGGCTTTACGTTCCCCCCCCAACGATGCACCAGGATCCTGGGAGGGTTTTTGTTTCCCCCCCCAACGAGGCACCAGGATCCTGGGAGGGTTTTTGTTTCCCCCCCCCCAACGAGGCACCAGGACCCAGGCGGGACTTTATCTTTTCCCCCATTGGACTCAGACATTGCCGAGCGCTCCACAATGGAGACTGACTGTTTAATTGTGGAGCCGGGTCCTGACGTGTCTCCCGCCTACACTTTACAACCTAGCCCCAGAAGACTTCCCCCAACCCGGAAAACCCAACGTAAAACTGGCAAAACTCATAAAAAACAAAAAACTTTGATTATTCCTCCCCCATCACCTACCAATGTGTCTCAACCTTCCAGTGTGTCTCAAGCCCCTCATGTTTTAAGCCCCATCCCCGAACTTCCAGACCCTTCAAGTTTTCTTGCCCATTCTCCTGCCACCTCTGCCTCCTCCACAGTGAGCCAGGCTTCAGTTCTGAATACCCCCCAGTTACGTCACTCAACCCCAAGCCGGCGTGGTTCAACCCGGCGCGGTACCAAGAAATAAATTGTTGTTTTTCCTCAATAAAAAAAAAAGATTATTTGCAACAATTATGTTTGGTTTATTGTGTCTTTCACCGCTCTCAATACACACCAATAAAGTTTGTCACACACTTATTCTTTTGGCCTACACATATCTCCAGTAGTATAAAATACCAGACAACATCTATATGTGTTTCTTTAGTATACAGATATGAGTTGGCCAAAAAAATAGCAGTTATTTCCATACTCTTATTTTTAATTTTTAACTAGTGTAGTGTCACTGTCCAAAGAGAAAATGGTGGCAATCAAGTTCAGAACTCAACTGAGCCGGTCAGATGTCAAAATAGACACCTGACCTGTTTAGTTGATTACTGACTTGTATATTCACCCTATTCTATATAGCACATTATGTGACAATTTTTGTCAAACTGATAGGACAATGGTTGGCACACGCTAACTATCTATCCTCACCTGGGCAGGTGTAAGAAATTTTGAATTCATGATCATGTATATGTTCATCATGAATTCATTATTTCTTACACTTGACTTGACGGGTATAGAAAGCGTGCCAGTCTTGACGCAATGACGTCAAGAAGATTACCAATAAATAAATTTAAATCTGGTTACATTATTATAAGTATGCGTGTTTATATCATTCTTTGTAAACCAAAATAGGGAGTGCAACAGAGGTCAATTATGATTAAAAAAAAATCTAATTATTACCTCATCAACTATCACACACTCCTGGTTTTGGATTACAAATTATGATATACATATCTACTGCCCATCTTTGTTCAACCTTTTTTTAGAGAGGAAAAAGACAGGAGACCTGGTGAACACAACAAAGTTTATTAATTAGAAAAATTTGTATCAGTATTTAATAATTGGTAAACATTAACATACAACAGGACATTTAAACAACATTGTCCTGCCATGAAACCCGTCCAATATCGGACACAAAATAGGCCGCAAATTGGTCCCGCATAAGACCAACGGCTGCAGTTGACCGCATCGGGTGATGCTGAAAATCTGGCAATGGGTGTGAAACTGGTTCATCAAGTTCAATGTGGGGTCGCTCCTTAGCCATTATATAATTGTGTAGAACCACACAGGCTTTGACCACCTCGTCCACAGTTTCCACTTTTAGATTGATGGCTGTTGCAAGAATGCGCCATTTAGCAACCAGAATGCCAAAGCTGCATTCTACGGTTCTTCTGGCCCTGGTCAGTCTGTAGTTGTATATTCTGCGTGTGTGGTCCAAGTCCCTACTAGAATAGGGCTTCAGGAGATTTTCACACATCTGGAAGGCCTCATCCCCAACCATAACAAATGGCAGCGGTGGGCCATGAGTGTTGGGGAGAGGCTGTGGAGGGGGAAAATTAAAATTGTTGCCATATACCCGACGGCCCATATCCGAGCTCTTGAATGTCTGGGAATCATTGCCATGGCCAAAAGCTCCAATGTCCACGACGATGAAGCGACACTCCGCATCCGCTATTGCCATGAGCACTACCGAAAAATATTTTTTATAATTAAAAAACTCAGATCCGGTTCTGGCAGGTTTAACAATGCGGATGTGCTTCCCGTCCACCGCCCCTAAACAGTTTGGAAAATCACACACGTTCAAAAATGTTTTTGATATTTCCCGTCACATGTCCACGGTGGGTACGGGTATAAACTCCTCACGGAGTACATTCCATAACGCACGACAGGTGTCCACAACAATTCCGGACAGGGTTGAGATTCCAAGGCGGTATTGGAAGTGCAGGGAAGATAAACTCTCTCCTGTGGCCAGAAATCTAGAAGAAAAGGAAACAAAAACAAAAATTTAAATCTGCTCTTAATGGTGTTTTTAAATAAGAAAAAGGTAAAAAAAAAAAAACCAAAATACATGTCATAACCAAAAATTTGGACTGTCATTGGTTTAGTTTTGGAACGTACCGTAATGTCACTAACAGACGTTCCTCGGGTGGAATTGCTCTACGGAGCCGTGTGTCCTGTCGCCGTATGGAACCTTCTACACGAGACAGTAAATCCCGGAAAGAATCCTGAGACATTCTGGTGTAATCCTGGAATTTCTCCGGGTTGGCATTCAGCTCCGCATAGAGCGTGTGATATGCTCCACGGGTCTCACGCACTTCAATGATGGGGTGCCTCCAAAAACGCCGACGCTGTCTCCTTCTCCATCTTTGGCGGTTTCGGTCTTGCTCCCAAGCAAAAACACAGGCAAGGAAAATCTTGAAGCTGAACTCCAGTTTGAAATAAAAGTTCGCCATTGAAAGATCCATCATGACACCGTAAACAGTAGCAAGCTCTGAAAATTTCTGTTCCCCTAGGGTCTATATATTGATTGCCAATCATGTACGCCCTCTCTGTTCCCATTGGTTGTGTCTGGTAACCTTTTTTTTTTATTTTATTTTTTTTTTTTTAAATCCCCCCAAAAACGCAAACGCATGCAAAAACGCATGTAAACGCGTGTAAACGCTGCGTTTTTTTGACGCACGCGTTAAACGCGTGCGTCCAAAAAACGCAGCATTTACACGCGTTTACATGCGTTTTTGTACCATGCGTTTTTTTAAATAAACGCATGCGTTCAAAAACGCAAGTGTGAAACCAGCCTTAGTGACAGAGCCAATTTGGTACTTAATGACCGAGCCAATTTTTGCAATTCTGACCACTGTCACTTTATGAGGTTATAACTCTGGAACGCTTCAACGGATCCTGCTGATAATGAGACTGTTTTTTCGTGACATATTGTACTTCATGTTAGTGGTAACATTTCTTCGATATTACTTGCGATTATTTATGAAGAAAACGGAAATATGGCGAAAATTTTTAAAATTTTGCAATTTTCAAACTTTGTATTTTTATGCCCTTAAATTAGAGAGATATGGCACAAAAATTAGTTAATAAATAACATTTCCAACATGTCTTCTTTACATCAGCACAATTTTTGAAACAATTTTTTTTGTTAGGGAGTTATAAGGGTTAAAATTTGACCAGCAATTTCTCATTTTTACAACACCTTTTTTTTAGGGACCACATCACATTTGAAGTCATTTTGAGGGGTCTATATGATAGAAAATAATGAAGTGTGACACCATTTAAAAAATACACCTCTCAAGGTTCTCAAAACCACATTCAAGAAGTTTATTAACCCTTTACGTGCTTCACAGGAGCTGAAACAATATGGAAGGAAAAAATGAACATTTAACTTTTTTTTGCAAACTTACTGACGTAAGTGTGAAAGAACCCTAACCCTGAATTTTGAATTTAGCCCCAACCCTAACCCTAAATTTAGCCCCAACCCTAACCCTAGCCCTAACCCTAGCCCTAACCCTAGCCCTAACCCTAACCCTAGCTGTTGTGAATTCTGTTGTCGGGCTCCCTCCTGTGGTCATGAATGGTACTTCGGCTGGCTCTGTCCATAGACTTCCTCTGGTGGGTGTTTCTGAGTTTCCTTCCACAGGTGACGAGGTTAATTCGTTAGCTGGCTGCTCTATTTAACTCCACTTAGATCTTTGCTCCATGCCACCTGTCAATTTTCCAGTATTGGTCTAGTTCTCTCCTGGATCGTTCTTGTGACCTGTCTTCCCAGCAGAAGCTAAGTTCCTGCTTGTATTTTCTTTGGTTTGCTATTTTTCTGTCCAGCTTGCTATTTTTATTGTTGTCTTGCTTGCTGGAAGCTCTGGGACGCAGAGGGAGCGCCTCCGCACCGTGAGTCGGTGCGAAGGGTCTTTTTGCGCCCTCTGCGTGGTCTGCAAGGTAGGCTTTATTTTTCTATCTTCAGGGCTAGCTAGTTCCTTAGGCTGTGCCGAGTTGCATAGGGAGCGTTAGGAGCAATCCACGGCTATTTCTAGTGTGCGTGATAGGATTAGGGATTGCGGTCAGCAGAGTTCCCACGTCCCAGAGCTCGTCCTTATTTATCAGTAACTATCAGGTAATTCCGTGAGCTCTTAACCACCAGGTCCATTATTGTCCTGACCACCAGGTCATAACAGTACAGGTGGCCCAAAGTACTAATGCATCTCAATAGAGGGATAAGAGAAGTTCTGAGACCATTTTTTTTTCTTTGCAGTGTGTTTTGTCTCTCTTTTCCCCTTTACCTCTGGGTGGTTCAGGACACAGGTGTAAACATGGACATTCAAAACATTCAAGATTTTGTGGTTCAGAATCCGATGTCAGAGCCTAGGATTCCAATTCCTGATTTGTTTTTTGGTGATAGATCTAAGTTCCTGAATTTCAAAAATAATTGTAAATTGTTTCTTGCCTTGAAACCTCGCTCCTCAGATGACCCTGTTCAACAAGTAAAGATCATTATTTCTTTGTTACGTGGTGACCCTCAAGACTGGGCATTTTCCCTTGCGCCAGGAGATCCGGCATTGCATGATGTTGATGAGTTTTTCCTGGATTGCTTTATGACGAACCTAATTCAGTGGATCAGGCAGAGAAAATCTTGCTGGCTCTGTGTCAGGGTCAGGATGAAGCGGAGATATATTGTCAGAAGTTTAGAAAGTGGTCTGTGCTCACTCAGTGGAATGAATGTGCCCTGGCAGCAATCTTCAGAAAGGGTCTCTCTGAAGCCCTTAAGGATGTCATGGTGGGATTTCCCATGCCTGCTGGTCTGAATGAGTCTATGTCTTTGGCCATTCAGATCGATCGACGCTTGCGTGAGCGTAAAGCTGTGCACCATTTGGCGGTACTATCTAGGCATGGGCCTGAGCCTATGCAATGTAATAGGACTTTGACCAGAGCTGAACGGCAAGAACACAGACATCGGAATGGGCTATGTTTTTACTGTGGTGATTCCACTCATGTTATCTCCGATTGTCCTAAGCGCACTAAGCGGTTTGCTAGGTCTGCCACCATTGGTACGGTACAGTCTAAATTTCTATTGTCCGTTACTCTGATTTGCTCTTTGTCATCCTATTCTGTTATGGCATTTGTGGATTCAGGCGCTGCCCTGAATTTGATGGACTTGGAGTATGCTAGGCGCTGTGGTTTTTTCTTGGAGCCCTTGCAGTATCCTATTCCATTGAGAGGAATTGATGCTACGCCTTTGGCCAAGAATAAGCCTCAGTACTGGACCCAATTGACCATGTGCATGGCTCCTGCACATCAGGAGGATATCCGCTTTCTGGTGTTGCATAATCTGCATGATGTGGTCGTTTTGGGGTTGCCATGGCTACATGTTCATAATCCAGTATTGGACTGGAAATCTATGTCTGTGTCCAGCTGGGGTTGCCAGGGGGTACATGGTGATGTTCCATTTTTGTCTATTTCGTCTTCCACTCCTTCTGAAGTTCCAGAGTTTTTGTCGGATTATCGGGATGTATTTGATGAGCCCAAAGCCAGTGCCCTACCTCCTCATAGGGATTGCGATTGTGCAATTAATTTGATTCCTGGTAGTAAGTTTCCTAAGGGCCGATTGTTCAATTTATCTGTGCCAGAACACGCCGCTATGCGGAGTTATATAAAGGAATCCTTGGAGAAAGGCCATATTCGCCCGTCGTCATCACCGTTAGGAGCAGGGTTCTTTTCTGTGGCCAAGAAGGATGGTTCTTTGAGACCTTGTATTGATTACCGCCTTCTTAATAAAATTACAGTCAAATTTCAGTATCCTTTGCCGTTGCTGTCTGATTTGTTTGCTCGTATTAAAGGGGCTAGTTGGTTCACCAAGATAGATCTTCGAGGGGCGTATAATCTTGTGCGTATTAAACAAGGCGATGAATGGAAAACAGCATTTAATACGCCCGAGGGCCATTTTGAGTACCTGGTTATGCCATTCGGGCTTTCCAATGCTCCATTAGTATTTCAGTCCTTTATGCATGACATCTTCCGAGAGTACCTGGATAAATTCCTGATTGTGTATTTGGATGATACTTTGGTCTTTTCGGATGATTGGGAGTCTCACGTGAAGCAGGTCAGAATGGTGTTCCAGGTCCTTCGTGCGAATTCCTTGTTTGTAAAGGGGTCAAAGTGTCTCTTTGGAGTTCAGAAGGTTTCATTTTTGGGGTTCATTTTTTCCTCTTCTACTATCGAGATGGACCCTGTTAAAGTCCAGGCCATTTACGATTGGACTCAGCCAACATCTGTGAAGAGCCTGCAAAAGTTCCTGGGCTTTGCTAATTTTTATCGGCGCTTCATCGCTAATTTTTCTAGTGTTGCTAAACCGTTGACTGATTTGACCAAGAAGGGTGCTGATTGTGGTCAATTGGTCTTCTGCAGATGTAGAGGTTTTTCAGGAGTTGAAGCGTCGTTTTTCTTCTGCCCCTGTGTTGTGCCAGCCAGATGTTTCGCTCCCGTTTCAGGTTGAGGTTGATGCTTCTGAGATTGGAGCAGGGGCTGTTTTGTCGCAAAGAAGTTCTGATGGCTCGGTGATGAAGCCATGTGCTTTCTTTTCTAGAAAGTTTTCGCCTGCTGAGCGTAATTATGATGTTGGTAATCGAGAGTTGTTGGCCATGAAGTGGGCATTCGAGGAGTGGCGTCATTGGCTTGAAGGAGCCAAGCATCGCGTGGTGGTCTTGACAGATCACAAGAATTTGACTTATCTTGAGTCTGCCAAACAGTTGAATCCGAGACAGGCTCGATGGTCGTTATTTTTCTCCCGTTTTGATTTTGTGGTTTCGTACCTTCCGGCCTCTAAGAATGTGAAGGCTGATGCCCTGTCAAGGAGTTTTGTGCCTGACTCTCCGGGTGTTCCTGAGCCGGCGGGTATTTTCAAAGAGGGGGTAATTTTGTCTGCCATCTCTGTTATGAACAGGTAATTCAGAAGCACAATGGACCTTGAAGTTCAGAGCACACAAAGTGACCTGACAATTACCAAAAACATAGGACGAGCTCTGAGATGTGGGAACTCTGCTGACCACAATCCCTAATCCTATCCAACCACACTAGAGGTAGCCGTGGAGCGCTCCTGACCAGTCCTATGCGCCTCGAGCACAGCCTGAGAAACTAGCTAGCCCTAAGAAAGAAAAATAAGCCTAGCTTGCCTCAGAGAAATACCCCAAAGGAAAAGGCAGCCCCCCACATATAATGACTGTGAGTTGAGATGAAAATACAAACGCAGAGATGAAATAGATTTAGCAAAGTGAGGCCCAACTTACTGAACAGACCGAAGATAGGAAAGATTGCTTTGCGGTCAACACAAAACCCTACAAACAACCACGCAGAGGGGGCAAAAAGACCCTCCGCACCGACTAACGGTACGGAGGTGCTCCCTCTGCGTCCCAGAGCTTCCAGCAAGCAAGAAAAACCAATATAGCAAGCTGGACAGAAAAAATAGCAAACAAAAATAACACAAGCAAAACTTAGCTTATGCAGGGCAGACAGGCCACAGGAACGATCCAGGAGAAAGCAAGACCAATACTAGAACATTGACTGGAGGCCAGGATCAAAGCACTAGGTGGAGTTAAATAGAGCAGCACCTAATGACTTAACCTCATAACCTGAGGAAGGAAACTCAGAAGCCGCAGTACCACTCTCATCCACCAAAGGAAGCTCATAGACAGAACCAGCCGAAGTACCACTCACGACCACAGGAGGGAGCTTGGCCACAGAATTCACAACAGTACCGGAGGGGTCACCGAACCCTCACCAGAGCCCTCAGGCCGACCAGGATGAGCCAAATGAAAGGCACGAACCAGATCGGCAGCATGGACATCAGAGGCAAAGACCCAGGAATTATCTTCCTGACCATAACCTTTCCACTTAACCAGATACTGGAGTTTCCGTCTCGAAACACGAGAATCCAAAATCTTCTCCACTATATACTCTAACTCCCCTTCAACCAAAACCGGAGCAGGAGGATCAATAGATGGAACCACAGGTGCCACGTATCTCCGCAACAATGACCTATGGAACACGTTATGAATGGAAAAAGAAGCTGGAAGAGTCAAACGAAAAGACACAGGATTAAGAAACTCAGAAATCCTATATGGACCAATGAAACAAGGCTTAATCTTAGGAGAGGAAACCTTCATAGGAATATAACGAGATGACAACCAAACCAAATCCCCAACACGAAGTCGGGGACCCACACAGCGCCTGCGGTTAGCGAAACGCTGAGCCTTCTCCTGGGACAAAGTCAAATTGTCCACTACATGAGTCCAAATCTGCTGCAACCTATCCACCACAGTATCCACACCAGGACAGTCCGAAGACTCAACCTGCCCTGAAGAGAAACGAGGGTGGAACCCAGAATTGCAGAAAAACGGCAAAACCAAAGTAGCCGAGCTGGCCCGATTATTAAGGGCGAACTCAGCCAAAGGCAAAAAGGACACCCAATCATCCTGATCAGCAGAAACAAAACATCTCAGATATGTTTCCAAGGTCTGATTGGTTCGTTCAGTCTGGCCATTTGTCTGAGGATTGAAAGCCGAGGAAAAAGACAAATCAATGCCCATCCTAGCACAAAAGGCTCGCCAAAACCTCGAAACAAACTGGGAACCTCTGTCAGAAACGATGTTCTCTGGAATGCCATGTAAACGAACCACATGCAGGAAAAACAATGGCACCAAATCAGAGGAGGAAGGCAATTTAGACAAGGGCACCAAATGGACCATCTTAGAGAAGCGATCACAAACCACCCAAATGACCGACATTCTTTGAGAGACGGGGAGATCCGAAATAAAATCCATAGAGATATATGTCCAAGGCCTCTTCGGGACCGGCAAGTGCAAAAGCAACCCACTGGCATGAGAACAGCAGGGCTTAGCCCGAGCACAAATCCCACAGGACTGCACGAAAGAACGCACATCCCGCGACAGAGACGGCCCCCAAAAAGATCTAGCCACCAAATCTATGGTACCAAAGATACCAGGATGACCAGCCAACACCGAACAATGAACCTCAGAGATAACTTTATTCGTCAGCCTATCAGGGACAAACAGTTTCTCCGCTGGACAACGGTCAGGTCTATTAGCCTGAAATTTTTGCAGCACCCGCCGCAAATCAGGGGAGATGGCAGACAAAATTACCCCCTCTTTTAGAACACCCGCCGGCTCAGGCAAACCCGGAGAATCGGGCACAAAACTCCTAGACAGGGCATCCGCCTTCACATTTTTAGAGCCCGGAAGGTACGAAACCACAAAGTCAAAACGGGAGAAAAACAGCGACCAACAAGCCTGTCTAGGATTCAACCGTTTGGCAGACTCGAGATAAGTCAAGTTCTTGTGATCAGTCAAGACCACCACGCGATGCTTAGCTCCTTCAAACCAATGACGCCACTCCTCGAATGCCCACTTCATGGCTAGCAACTCTCGATTGCCAACATCATAATTTCGCTCAGCAGGCGAAAATTTCCTGGAAAAGAAGGCGCATGGTTTCATCACCGAGCAATCAGAACTTCTCTGCGACAAAACAGCCCCTGCTCCAATTTCAGAAGCATCAACCTCGACCTGGAACGGAAGCGAAACATCTGGTTGGCACAACACAGGGGCAGAAGAAAAACGACGCTTCAACTCCTGAAAAGCTTCCACAGCAGCAGAAGACCAATTGACCACATCAGCACCCTTCTTGGTTAAATCAGTCAACGGTTTAGCAATACTAGAAAAATTATTGATGAAGCGACGATAAAAATTAGCAAAGCCCAGGAACTTCTGCAGACTCTTCAGAGATGTTGGCTGAGTCCAATCATAAATGGCCTGAACTTTAACAGGGTCCATCTCGATAGTAGAAGGAGAAAAAATGAACCCCAAAAATGAAACCTTCTGAACACCAAAGAGACACTTTGACCCCTTCACAAACAAAGAATTAGCACGCAGGACCTGGAACACCATTATGACCTGCTTCACATGAGACTCCCAATCATCTGAGAAGACCAAAATATCATCCAAGTATACAATCAGGAATTTATCCAGGTACTCTCGGAAGATGTCATGCATAAAGGACTGAAACACTGATGGAGCATTAGAAAGCCCGAATGGCATAACCAGGTACTCAAAATGGCCTTCGGGCGTATTAAATGCTGTTTTCCATTCATCGCCCCGTTTAATACGCACAAGATTATATGCACCACGAAGATCTATCTTGGTGAACCAACTAGCCCCCTTAATCCGAGCAAACAAATCAGACAGCAGCGGCAAGGGGTACTGAAATTTGACCATAATTTTATTTAGAAGGCGGTAATCAATACAAGGTCTCAGCGAACCATCCTTCTTGGCCACAAAAAAGAACCCCGCTCCCAATGGCGACGATGACAGGCGAATATGACCCTTCTCCAAAGACTCCTTCACGTAACTCCGCATAGCGGCGTGCTCAGGTACAGATAAATTAAACAGTCGACCCTTAGGAAACTTACTACCAGGAATCAAATCGATAGCACAATCACAATCCCTATGCGGAGAAGGGCATTGGACTTGGGCTCATCGAATACATCCCGGTAATCAGACAAGAACTCTGGGACCTCAGAAGGGGTGGATGATAAGATAGACAGAAATGGAACATCACCATGTACCCCCTGACAACCCCAGCTGGACACCGACATTGATTTCCAATCTAATACTGGGTTATGGACTTGTAGCCATGGCAACCCCAACACGACCACATCATGCAGATTATGCAACACCAGAAAGCGAATATCCTCCTGGTGCGCAGGAGCTATGCACATGGTCAGCTGGGTCCAATACTGAGGCTTATTCTTGGCCAAAGGCGTAGCATCAATTCCTCTCAATGGAATAGGACACTGCAAGGGCTCCAAGACAAACCCACAGCGCCTAGCAAACTCCAAGTCCATCAAATTCAGGGCAGCGCCTGAATCCACAAATGCCATGACAGAATAGGAAGACAAAGAGCAGATCAAAGTAACGGACAAAAGAAATTTTGACTGTACCGTACCAATGGTGGCAGACCTAGCGAACCGCTTAGTGCGCTTAGGACAATCGGAGATAGCATGATTGGAATCACCACAGTAGAAACACAGCCAATTCTGACGTCTGTGTTGTTGCCTTTCAGCTCTGGTCAAAGTCCTATCGCACTGCATAGGCTCAGGTTTATGCTCAGATAATACCGCCAAATGGTGCACAGATTTACGCTCATGCAAGCGTCGACCGATCTGAATGGCCAAAGACATAGACTCATTCAGACCAGCAGGCATAGGAAATCCCACCATGACATCCTTAAGGGCTTCAGAGAGACCCTTTCTGAAAATAGCTGCCAGCGCACATTCATTCCATTGAGTGAGCACGGACCACTTTCTAAACTTCTGACAATAAATCTCTATCTCATCCTGACCCTGACACAGAGCCAGCAAATTATTCTCTGCCTGATCCACTGAATTAGGTTCATCGTACAGCAATCCGAGCGCCAGAAAAAATGCATCAATATTACATAATGCAGGATCTCCTGGCGCAAGGGAAAATGCCCAGTCTTGAGGGTCGCCACGTAATAAAGAAATAATGATCTTAACTTGTTGAACTGGGTCACCAGAGGAGCGGGGTTTCAAAGCCAGAAATAGTTTACAATTATTTTTAAAATTCAAAAACTTAGCTCTATCTCCAGAAAATAACTCAGGGATAGGAATTTTAGGTTCTAACATAGGATTCTGAACCACTAAATCTTGAATATTCTGTACATTTATAGCGAGATTATCCATCAAAGAGAACAGACCCTGAATGTCCATGTCCACACCTGTGTTCTGAACCACCCTGATGTAAAGGGGAAAAGAAAGACAGAACACAGTGCAAAGAAAAAAAAATGGTCTCAGAACTTCTCTTTTCCCTCTATTGAGAAGCATTAGTACTTTGGGCCTCTAGTACTGTTATGAACAGGTAATTCAGAACTACAATGGACCTTGAAGTTCAGAGCACACAAAGTGACCTGACAATTACCAAAAACATAGGACGAGCTCTGAGACGTGGGAACTCTGCTGACCGCAATCCCTAATCCTATCCAACCACACTAGAGGTAGCCGTGGAGCGCTCCTGACCAGTCCTATGCGCCTCGAGCACAGCCTGAGAAACTAGCTAGCCCTAAGAAAGAAAAATAAGCCTAGCTTGCCTCAGAGAAATACCCCAAAGGAAAAGGCAGCCCCCCACATATAATGACTGTGAGTTGAGATGAAAATACAAACGCAGAGATGAAATAGATTTAGCAAAGTGAGGCCCAACTTACTGAACAGACCGAAGATAGGAAAGATTGCTTTGCGGTCAACACAAAACCCTACAAACAACCACGCAGAGGGGGCAAAAAGACCCTCCACACCGACTAACGGTACGGAGGTGCTCCCTCTGCGTCCCAGAGCTTCCAGCAAGCAAGAAAAACCAATATAGCAAGCTGGACAGAAAATATAGCAAACAAAAATAACACAAGCAAAACTTAGCTTATGCAGGGCAGACAGGCCACAGGAACGATCCAGGAGAAAGCAAGACCAATACTAGAACATTGACTGGAGGCCAGGATCAAAGCACTAGGTGGAGTTAAATAGAGCAGCACCTAACGACTTAACCTCATCACCTGAGGAAGAAAACTCAGAAGCCACAGTACCACTCTCATCCACCAAAGGAAGCTCATAGACAGAACCAGCCGAAGTACCACTCACGACCACAGGAGGGAGCTTGGCCACAGAATTCACAACACATCTCCCCTGATTTGCGGCGGGTGCTGCAAAAATTTCAGGCTGATAGACCTGACCATTGCCCAGCGGAGAAACTGTTTGTCCCTGATAAATGGACTAGTAGAGTTATCTCTGAGATTCATTGTTCAGTGTTGGCTGGGCATCCTGGAATCTTTGGTACCAGAGATTTGGTGGCTAGATCCTTTTGGTGGCCGTCTTTGTCACGGGATGTGCGTTCTTTTGTGCAGTCCTGTGGGACTTGTGCTCGGGCTAAGCCCTGCTGTTCTCGTGCCAGTGGGTTGCTTTTGCCCTTGCCGGTCCCGAAGAGGCCCTGGACGCATATTTCTATGGATTTTATTTCGGATCTCCCCGTCTCTCAAAAGATGTCGGTCATTTGGGTGGTTTGTGATCGCTTTTCTAAGATGGTCCATTTGGTACCTTTGTCTAAATTGCCTTCCTCCTCTGATTTGGTGCCATTATTTTTCCAGCATGTGGTTCATTTACATGGTATCCTGGAGAACATCGTTTCTGACAGAGGTTCCCAGTTTGTTTCGAGGTTTTGGCGATCCTTTTGTGCTAGGATGGGCATTGATTTGTCTTTTTCCTCAGCTTTCCATCCTCAGACAAATGGCCAAACCGAACGAACTAATTAAACTTTGGAAACATATCTGAGATGCTTTGTTTCTGCTGATCAGGATGATTGGGTGTCCTTTTTGCCGTTGGCTGAGTTCGCCCTTAATAATCGGGCCAGCTTGGCTACTTTGGTTTCGCCGTTTCTCTGCAATTCTGGTTTCCATCCTCGTTTCTCTTCAGGGCAGGTAGAGTCTTCGGACTGTCCTGGTGTAGATACTGTGGTGGATAGGTTGCAGCAGATTTGGACTCATGTGGTGGACAATTTGACATTGTCCCAGGAGAAGGCTCAACGTTTCGCTAACCGCCGGCGCTGTGTGGGTCCCCGACTTCGTGTTGGGGATTTGGTTTGGTTGTCGTCTCGTTATGTTCCTATGAAGGTTTCCTCTCCTAAGTTTAAGCCTCGTTTCATTGGTCCGTATAAGATTTCTGAGGTTATCAATCCTGTGTCATTTCGTTTGGCCCTTCCTGCTTCTTTTGCCATCCATAATGTGTTCCATAGGTCGTTATTGCGGAGATACGTGGCGCCTGTGGTTCCATCCGTTGATCCTCCTGCCCCGGTGTTGGTTGAGGGGGAGTTGGAGTATGTAACATAGTAACATAGTAACATAGTTAGTAAGGCCGAAAAAAGACATTTGTCCATCCAGTTCAGCCTATATTCCATCATAATAAATACCCAGATCTACGTCCTTCTACAGAACCTAATAATTGTATGATACAATATTGTTCTGCTCCAGGAAGACATCCAGGCCTCTCTTGAACCCCTCGACTGAGTTCGCCATCACCACCTCCTCAGGCAAGCAATTCCAGATTCTCACTGCCCTAACAGTAAAGAATCCTCTTCTATGTTGGTGGAAAAACCTTCTCTCCTCCAGACGCAAAGAATGCCCCCTTGTGCCCGTCACCTTCCTTGGTATAAACAGATCCTCAGCGAGATATTTGTATTGTCCCCTTATATACTTATACATGGTTATTAGATCGCCCCTCAGTCGTCTTTTTTCTAGACTAAATAATCCTAATTTCGCTAATCTATCTGGGTATTGTAGTTCTCCCATCCCCTTTATTAATTTTGTTGCCCTCCTTTGTACTCTCTCTAGTTCCATTATATCCTTCCTGAGCACCGGTGCCCAAAACTGGACACAGTACTCCATGTGCGGTCTAACTAGGGATTTGTACAGAGGCAGTATAATGCTCTCATCATGTGTATCCAGACCTCTTTTAATGCACCCCATGATCCTGTTTGCCTTGGCAGCTGCTGCCTGGCACTGGCTGCTCCAGGTAAGTTTATCATTAACTAGGATCCCCAAGTCCTTCTCCCTGTCAGATTTACCCAGTGGTTTCCCGTTCAGTGTGTAATGGTGATATTGATTCCCTCTTCCCATGTGTATAACCTTACATTTATCATTGTTAAACCTCATCTGCCACCTTTCAGCCCAAGTTTCCAACTTATCCAGATCCATCTGTAGCAGAATACTATCTTCTCTTGTATTAACTGCTTTACATAGTTTTGTATCATCTGCAAATATCGATATTTTACTGTGTAAACCTTCTACCAGATCATTAATGAATATGTTGAAGAGAACAGGTCCCAATACTGACCCCTGCGGTACCCCACTGGTCACAGCGACCCAGTTAGAGACTATACCATTTATAACCACCCTCTGCTTTCTATCACTAAGCCAGTTACTAACCCATTTACACACATTTTCCCCCAGACCAAGCATTCTCATTTTGTGTACCAACCTCTTGTGCGGCACGGTATCAAACGCTTTGGAAAAATCGAGATATACCACGTCCAATGACTCACCGTGGTCCAGTCTATAGCTTACCTCTTCATAAAAACTGATTGGATTGGTTTGACAGGAGCGATTTCTCATAAACCCATGCTGATATGGAGTTAAACAGTTATTCTCATTGAGATAATCCAGAATAACATCCCTCAGAAACCCTTCAAATATTTTACCAACAATAGAGGTTAGACTTACTGGCCTATAATTTCCAGGTTCACTTTTAGAGCCCTTTTTGAATATTGGCACCACATTTGCTATGCTCCAGTCCTGCGGAACAGACCCTGTCGCTATAGAGTCACTAAAAATAAGAAATAATGGTTTATCTATTACGTTACTTAGTTCTCTTAGTACTCGTGGGTGTATGCCATCCGGACCCGGAGATTTATCTATTTTAATCTTATTTAGCCGGTTTCGCACCTCTTCTTGGGTTAGATTGGTGACCCTTAATATAGGGTTTTCATTGTTTCTTGGGATTTCACCTAGCATTTCATTTTCCACCGTGAATACCATGGAGAAGAAGGTGTTTAATATGTTAGCTTTTTCCTCGTCATCTACAACCATTCTTTCCTCACTATTTTTTAAGGGGCCTACATTTTCAGTTTTTATTCTTTTACTATTGATATAGTTGAAGAACAGTTTGGGATTAGTTTTACTCTCCTTAGCAATGTGCTTCTCTGTTTCCTTTTTGGCAGCTTTAATTAGTTTTTTAGATAAAGTATTTTTCTCCCTATAGTTTTTTAGAGCTTCAATGGTGCCATCCTGCTTTAGTAGTGCAAATGCTTTCTTTTTACTGTTAATTGCCTGTCTTACTTCTTTGTTTAGCCACATTGGGTTTTTCCTATTTCTAGTCCTTTTATTCCCACAAGGTATAAACCGCTTACACTGCCTATTTAGGATGTTCTTAAACATTTCCCATTTATTATCTGTATTCTCATTTCTGAGGATATTGTCCCAGTCTACCAGATTAAGGGCATCTCTAAGCTGTTCAAACTTTGCCTTCCTAAAGTTCAATGTTTTTGTGACTCCCTGACAAGTCCCCCTAGTGAAAGACAGGTGAAACTGCACAATATTGTGGTCGCTATTTCCTAAATGCCCAACCACCTGCAGATTTGTTATTCTGTCAGGTCTATTAGATAGTATTAGGTCTAAAAGTGCTGCTCCTCTGGTTGGATTCTGCACCAATTGTGAAAGATAATTTTTCTTGGTTATTAGCAGAAACCTGTTGCCTTTATGGGTTTCACAGGTTTCTGTTTCCCAGTTAATATCCGGGTAGTTAAAGTCCCCCATAACCAGGACCTCATTATGGGTTGCAGCTTCATCTATCTGCTTTAGAAGTAGACTTTCCATGCTTTCTGTTATATTTGGGGGTTTGTAACAGACCCCAATGAGAATTTTGTTACCATTTTTCCCTCCATGAATTTCAACCCATATGGACTCGACATCCTCATTCCCTTCGCTAATATCCTCCCTTAAAGTGGACTTTAGACAAGACTTTACATAGAGACAAACCCCTCCTCCTCTCCGATTTTTACGATCCTTTCTAAACAGACTGTAACCCTGTAAGTTAACTGCCCAGTCATAGCTTTCATCTAACCATGTCTCGGTTATTCCCACTATGTCAAAGTTACCTGTAGATATTTCTGCTTCTAGTTCTTCCATCTTGTTTGTCAGGCTTCTGGCGTTTGCGAGCATGCAGTTTAGAGGATTTTGTTTTGTTCCAATCTCCTCACTGTGGATTGTTTTAGAAATGTTCTTACCTCCCTTCTGTGGTGGAGAAGATTTTGGATTCTCGTATTTCGAGACGGAAACTCCAGTACCTGGTCAAGTGGAAGGGTTATGGTCAGGAAGATAATTCCTGGGTTTTTGCCTCTGATGTTCATGCTGCCGATCTGGTTCGTGCCTTTCATTTGGCTCATCCTGGTCAGCCTGGGGGCTCTGGTGAGGGTTCGGTGACCCCCCTCAAGGAAAGGGTACTGTTGTGAATTCTGTTGTCGGGCTCCCTCCTGTGGTCATGAATGGTACTTTGGCTGGTTCTGTCCATGGACTTCCTCTGGTGGGTGTTTCTGAGTTTCCTTCCACAGGTGACGAGGTTAATTCGTTAGCTGGCTGCTCTATTTAACTCCACTTAGATCTTTGCTCCATGCCACCTGTCAATTTTCCAGTATTGGTCTAGTTCTCTCCTGGATCGTTCTTGTGACCTGTCTTCCCAGCAGAAGCTAAGTTCCTGCTTGTATTTTCTTTGGTTTGCTATTTTTCTGTCCAGCTTGCTATTTTTATTGTTGTCTTGCTTGCTGGAAGCTCTGGGACGCAGAGGGAGCGCCTCCGCACCGTGAGTCGGTGCGGAGGGTCTTTTTGCGCCCTCTGCGTGTTCTTTTTGTAGGGTTTTGTGCTGACCGCATAGCAACCTTTCCTATCCTCAGTCTGTTCAGTAAGTCGGGGCTCACTTTGCTAAATCTATTTCATCTCTGTGTTTGTATTTTCATCTTTACTCACAGTCATTATATGTGGGGGGCTGCCTTTTCCTTTGGGGAATTTCTCTGAGGCAATGTAGGCTTTATTTTTCTATCTTCAGGGCTAGCTAGTTCCTTAGGCTGTGCCGAGTTGCATAGGGAGCGTTAGGAGCAATCCACGGCTATTTCTAGTGTGCGTGATAGGATTAGGGATTGCGGTCAGCAGAGTTCCCACGTCCCAGAGCTCGTCCTTATTTATCAGTAACTATCAGGTCATTCCGTGTGCTCTTAACCACCAGGTCCATTATTGTCCTGACCACCAGGTCATAACACCTAGCCCTAACCCTAACTCTAGCCCTAACCCTAGCCCTAACCCTAACCCTAGCCCTAACCCTAACCCTAACCCTAGCCCTAACCCTAGCCCTAACCCTAGCCCTAGCTCTAACCCTAACCCTAGCCCTAACCCTAGCCCTAGCTCTAACCCTAACCCTAGCCCTAACCCTAGCCCTAGCTCTAACCCTAACCCTAGCCCTAACCCTAGCTCTAATCCTAGCCCTAACCCTAGCCCTAACCCTAACCCTAATTTTAGCCCTAACTGCTCTTCTCCTGTCGGCCGGCAGATGGCGATAGATGGCGTGCGCACTGCGCATGCGCCCGCCATTTTCTTTTCCCCGGCAGCCAGGAGGAGCAGCAGGAGGATCCAGGGACACGGTAAGTATAATAGGGTCCCCGAATCCCCCTATTTCTCTGTCCTCTGATGTGCGATCACATCAGAGGACAGAGAATTACACTTTGATTTTTTTTTTTTGCGGTCGCCGGTAAACAGTTAATTACCCCTGGCAGCCGAGACCCCAAAGATTTTCCCGGTGCCGGCCGGCGGGCGCACTGTGCATGCGCCCGCCATTTTGAAGATGGCGGCGCCCACCGGGAGCCACGAGGAGCACCGGGGGAGATAGGTGAGTATCGGGGGGCTATCTGGGACCCCTTTTCTCTGTCCTCTGATGTGCGATCACATCAGAGGACAGAGAAATTAAAAAGAGATCGCATTTTTTTTTGCGATCGCCGGTAAACGGTTAATTACCGGCGATCGCAAATGCGGGGTCGGTAAAGAAAACCCCAAATCATGTTCTCTGGGGTCTCGGCTACCCCCGGCAGCCAAGACCCCGGAGACAATCCGACTCTTGGGGGCGCTATTTACTTTTTCCACAGCACCGTTAATTAACGGCGCTGTGGTTTAAGTACCCTTAGCGGCCGCCGTTAAAAGGCGTATCGGTGGTCGCTAATGGGTTAAATGAAGATAATAATACCAAAGAATTTGTGTTTGCAATCATTTTCAGGAAGAAAATGAGTATTATGTGACAGAATTGCAGGGGTGTCAATACTTTTGGCCACGACTCTATCTATCTATTTATCTATCTATCATCTATCTATCTATCTATCTATCTATCTATCTATCTATCTATCTATCTATCTATCTATCGATCTTTCTATCTATCATAGTTCAGTGATCATTGAATGAAGTGACAAGTAGCTAACCTTACCCAATGCTTCTGGTCAGGTGCCTTCAGAGATCTATTTGCATATTTCAGGAGTTGGAGGATTGTTAGATGTTGTCCTCATTGTCTATGTGATTGTACAGTTTGGAGTGATATTATTGTACACTATGAAGATCCTTGAATGTGGGACTAAATGATTTTTTGAGTGACCAATAAGACACTATGGTCTCTGATCGATAAGGTGTGTTCCTTCACATGTGGTGAAGAGAAAAATTGTTCCGTATCAGGATCAGGGAAGTGTGATTGTTCATAACAGAGGAATATTTCACTGTAAGGTACTCTGAGGGTATTAACCCCTTACTGACAGAGCCAATTTGGTATTTAATGACCGAGCCAATTTTTACAATTCTTACCACTGTCATTTTATGAGGTTATAACTCTGGAATGCTTCAACGGATCCCACTGATTCTGAGACTGTTTTTTCGTGACATATTGTACTTCATGATAGTGGTAACATTTCTTCGATATTACTTGCGATTATTTATGAAAAAAATGGAAATATGGCGAAATTTTTTAAAATTTTGCAATTTTCAAACTTTGTATTTTTATGCCCTTAAATCAGAGAGATATGTCACGAAAAATAGTACATAGTTAACATTTCCCACATGTCTACTTTACATCAGCACAATTTTGGAAACAAAATATTTTTTTGTTAGGGAGTTATAAGGGTTAAAAGTTGACCAGCAATTTCTCATTTTTACAACACCATATTTTTCTGGGGACAACATCACATTTGAAGTAATTTTGAGGGGTCTATATGATAGAAAATAATGAAGTGTGACACCATTCTAAAAACTAAACCCCTCAAGGTTCTCAAAACCACATTCAAGAAGTTTATTAACCCTTTACGTGCTTCACAGGAACTGAAACAATGTGGAAGTAAAAAATGAACATTTAACTTTTTTTTTCAAACATTTTAATTCAGAACCATTTTTATTTATTTTCACATGTGTAAAAACAGAAATGTAACCATGAATTTTGTTATCCAATTTCTCCTGAACATGCCAATACCCCACATGTGGGGGTAAACCACTTTTTGGGCGCACTGCAGAACTTGAAAGTGAAGGAGCGCCGTTTGACTTTTTCAATGCAGAATTGGCTGGAATTGAGATCGGATGCCATGTCACGTTTAGAGAGCCCCTGATGTGCCTAAACAGTGGAAACTCCCCACAAGTGACACCATTTTGGAAACTAGACACTTTAAGGAACTTATCTAGATGTGTGGTGAGCACTTTGAACTCCCAAGTGCTTCACAGAAGTTTATAACGTAGAGCCGTGAAAATAAAAAATCGCATTTGTTTACACAAAAATGATCTTTTCGCCCACAAATTCTTATTTTCACAAGGGTAACGGGAGAAATTAGACCATAAAAGTTGTTTTGCGATTTCTCCTGAATACGTCGATACCCCATATGTGATGGTAAATCAGTGTTTGGGCGCACCGCAGAGCTTGGAAGAGAAAGAGTGCCGTTTTACTTATTCAATGTAGAATTGGCTGGAATTGAGATTGGACGCCATGTCGCGTTTGGAGAGCCCCTGATGTGCCTAAACAGTGGAAACCCCCCACAAGTGACCCCATTTTGGAAACTAGACCCCCCACAAAAAGATTTTTTAGCCCCCAAGTTTTTATTTTCACATGGGTAACAAGAGAAATTGGACCTCAAAAAGTGTTCTCCAATTTTCCTGAGTATGCTGGTACCCCATATGTGGGGGTAAACCACTGTTTGGGTGCACGGCAGAGCTCGGAAGGAAGGAGCGCCGTTTTGGAATGCAGACTTTGATAGAATGGTCTGTGGGCGTTATGTTGCGTTTGCAGAGCCCCTGATGTACCTAAACAGTAGAAACCCTCCACAAGTGACCCCATTTTGGAAACTAGACCCCCCAAGGAACTTATCTAGATGTGTGGTGAGAACTTTAAATGCCCAAGTGCTTCACAGAAGTTTAGAATGCCGAGTTGTGAAAATAAAAAATATTTTTTTTTCCACATAATAGATATTGTAGCCCCCAAGTTTTTATTTTCACAAGGGTAACAGGAGAAATTGGACAACTAAAGTTGTTTTCCAATTTATCCCGAGTACGCTGATGCACCATATGTGGGGGTAAACCACTGTTTGGGTGCACAGCAGAGCTCGGAAGGAAGGAGCGCCGTTTTGGAATGCAGACTTTGATAGAATGGTCTGTGGGCGTTATGTTGCATTTGCAGAGCCCCTGATGTACCTAAACAGTAGTAACCCCCCACAAGTGACCCCATTTTGGAAACTAGACCCGCCCAAGGAACTTATCTAGATGTGTGGTGAGAACTTTGAATGCCCAAGTGCTTCACAGAAGTTTATAATGCAGAGTCATGAAAATTAAAAATATTTTTTTTTCCACAAAAAAGATTTTGTAGCCCCCAAGTTTTTATTTTCACAAGGATAACAGGAGAAATTGGACCCCAAAATTTGTTGTCCAATTTATCCCGAGTACGCTGATGCCCCATATGTGGGGGTAACCCACTGTTTGGGCGCACGGCAGAGCTCAGAAGGGAGGGAGCATCATTTGACTTTTTGAGCGCAAAATTTGCTGTCGTGTTTGGAGACCCCCTGATGTACCTAAACAGTGGAAATCCCACAATTCTAACCCCAACACACCCCTAACCCTAATCCCGATCCATAATCCTAACCCTAACGATAATCACAACCCTTACCCCCAAACAACCCTAATGTCAACCCTAACCATAACCCTAATCAAAACCCTAAATCCAACACACCCCTAATCCTAATCTCAACCCTAACCTCAAACCTAACCCTAATCCCAATACTCCCCTAATCACAACCCTAACCTTAATCCTAATCCAAAACCTAACCCTAATCCCAAGCATAACCCTAATGCCAACCTAACCCTAATACCAACCCTAATCCAAACCCTAACCCTAATCCCAACTCTAACCCTAACTTTAGCCGCAACCCTAGCCCTAACTTTAGCCCCAACCCTATCCCTAACTTTAGCCCCAACCCTAACACTAGCCCTAAGTCTATATTCACACTTTCATCGTTTGGCATCCGTCGCAATCTGTCGTTTTGGACAAAAAACGGATCCTGCAAATGTGCCCGCAGGATGCGTTTTTTGCCCATAGACTTGTATTGCAGACGGATCGCGACGGATGGCCACACGTCACGTCCATCGTGCACTGTATCAGTTGTGTTTTGGCGGACCGTCGGCACAAAAAAAGATTCAATGTAACTTTTTTTGTACATCGCGTCCGCCATTTCTGACCGCACATGTGTGGCCGTAACTCTGCCCCCTCCTCCCCCGGACATAGATTGGGCAACTACATCCTCTGCCCACATTGTGCACAATTTTCACGTGTGTCGGTATGTCGGGCGGACGCATTGCGACGGCCCCGTACCGACGTAAGTGTGAAAGAAGCCTAACCCTAAATTTAGCCCCAACCCTAACTCTAAATTTAGCCCCAACCCTAACCCTAAATTTAGCCCCAGCCCTAACCCTAAATTTAACCCCAACCATAACCCTAACCCTAACCATAGCCCTAGCCCTAACCCTAACCCTAATTTTAGCCCCAACTGCTCTTCTCCTGCCAGCCGGCAGATGGCGACAGATGGCGGACGCACTGTGCATGCGCCCGCCATTTTCTTTCCCCATGAAGACAATGGCGGGCAGGAGAGGACGCAGGAGGACTCAGGGACACCGGTAAGTATAATAGGGTCCCCAAATCCCCCTATTTCTCTGTCCTCTGATGTGCGATGACATCAGAAGACAGAGAATTACACATTGCTTTTTTTTTTGCGGTCGCCGGTAAACAGTTAATTACCGGCGATCACAAAACAGGGGCCGGTAAAACCAACCCTGATCATGTTCTTTGGGGTCTCGGCTACCCCCGGCAGCCGAGACCACAAAGATCCTTCCGGTGCCGGCCGGCGGGTGCACTGCGCATGCGCCCGCTATTTTTTTGCCAGAAAAAGATGGCGGCGCCCATCGGGAGCCACGAGGAGCACCAGGGGAGACAGGTGAGTATCGGGAAGCTATGTGGGACCCCTTTTCTCTGTCCTCTGATGTGCAATCACATCGGAGGACAGAGAAATTAAAAGGGAAATCGCGTTTTGTTTTTTTTGCAATCGCCGGTAAATGGTTAATTACCGGCGATCGCAAAAGCGGGGTCGGTAAAAAAAACCCCGAATCATGTTCTCTGGGGTCTCGGCTACCCCCGGCAGCCAAGACCCCGGAGACAATCCGACTCTGGGGGGCGCTATTTACTTTTTCCACAGCACCGTTAATTAACGGCACTGTGGTTTAAGTACCCTTAACTGCCGCCGTTAAAAGGCGTATTCGCGGTCGTTAAGGGGTTAATTGTCCCCTGTAAATTGATAAGGGTATTGTCTTTAAAGAGGAGCTTAATGCAGCCTTAGTTCGAATATAGCAGGAGGGTTTTATACCAGCAATTGTGGAGTGTGGATTGAGTGATTGACTTATTGTAATATTTTGCTAATAAAGCAGAATATTTGCCCTCAGTGCCTGTGCTCTGTTCTGTGTGAACTCATGAGAGGAAATGTCAGAACAGGAAGCTAAGACTCTACAGTCCCACCATGGAGTACAGGCATCTCATTAACTGAAAACTTCTAAGGCTGGCCTCACACTCAGTGTTGAAAAATACGGTCTGTATATTACGGCTGTAATACGCTGAAAAGTCCCCAAAATAGTGGTCCGTAGCTCCTCCGTAGGCAGGGTGTGTCAGCGTTTTTTGTGCATGGCATCCTCCGTATGTAATCCGTATGGCATCCGTACTGCGTGTTTTTCTCGCAGGCTTGCAAAACCAACATACGGCTATACAAGGGATCCATGTGTAAAAAAAACAAAAAAACATATATACTGTCTATATACAGTGGGGCAAAAAAGTATTTAGTCAGTCAGCAATAGTGCAAGTTCCACCACTTAAAAAGATGAGAGGCGTCTGTAATTTACATCATAGGTAGACCTCAACTATGGGAGACAAACTGAGAAAAAAAAATCCAGAAAATCACATTGTCTGTTTTTTTAACATTTTATTTGCATATTATGGTGGAAAATAAGTATTTGGTCAGAAACAAACAATCAAGATTTCTGGCTCTCACAGACCTGTAACTTCTTCTTTAAGAGTCTCCTCTTTCCTCCACTCATTACCTGTAGTAATGGCACCTGTTTAAACTTGTTATCAGTATAAAAAGACACCTGTGCACACCCTCAAACAGTCTGACTCCAAACTCCACTATGGTGAAGACCAAAGAGCTGTCAAAGGACACCAGAAACAAAATTGTAGCCCTGCACCAGGCTGGGAAGACTGAATCTGCAATAGCCAACCAGCTTGGAGTGAAGAAATCAACAGTGGGAGCAATAATTAGAAAATGGAAGACATACAAGACCATTGATAATCTCCCTCGATCTGGGGATCCACGTAAAATCCCACCCCGTGGGGTCAGAATGATCACAAGAACGGTGAGCAAAAATCCCAGAACCACGCGGGGGGACCTAGTAAATGAACTGCAGAGAGCTGGGACCAATGTAACAAGGCCTACCATAAGTAACACACTACGCCACCATGGACTCAGATCCTGTAGTGCCAGACGTGTCCCACTGCTTAAGCCAGTACATGTCCGGGCCCGTCTGAAGTTTGCTAGAGAGCATTTGGATGATCCAGAGGAGTTTTGGGAGAATGTCCTATGGTCTGATGAAACCAAACTGGAACTGTTTGGTAGAAACACAACTTGTCGTGTTTGGAGGAAAAAGAATACTGAGTTGCATCCATCAAACACCATGTCTACTGTAAAGCATGGTGGTGGAAACATCATGCTTTGGGGCTGTTTCTCTGCAAAGGGGCCAGGACGACTGATCCGGGTACATGAAAGAATGAATGGGGCCATGTATCGTGAGATTTTGAGTGCAAACCTCCTTCCATCAGCAAGGGCATTGAAGATGAAACGTGGCTGGGTCTTTCAACATGACAATGATCCAAAGCACACCGCCAGGGCAACGAAGGAGTGGCTTCGTAAGAAGCATTTCAAGGTTCTGGAGTGGCCTAGCGAGTCTCCAGATCTCAACCCTATAGAAAACCTTTGGAGGGAGTTGAAAGTCCGTGTTGCCAAGCGAAAAGCCAAAAACATCACTGCTCTAGAGGAGATCTGCATGGAGGAATGGGCCAACATACCAACAACAGTTTGTGGCAACCTTGTGAAGGCTTACAGAAAACGTTTGACCTCTGTCATTGCCAACAAAGGATATATTACAAAGTATTGAGATGAAATTTTGTTTCTGACCAAATACTTATTTTCCACCATAATATGCAAATAAAATGTTAAAAAAACAGACAATGTGATTTTCTGGATTTTTTTTTCTCAGTTTGTCTCCCATAGTTGAGGTCTACCTATGATGTAAATTACAGACGCCTCTCATCTTTTTAAGTGGTGGAACTTGCACTATTGCTGACTGACTAAATACTTTTTTGCCCCACTGTATATACCTATTCTATGTGTACACATTTATTCTACCTTTTCTAATGTAAGCTGTCAGTGTGATTTTACTGTCCACCGCACTGAATTGCCGGCTTTTCTCTGTAACACCGCTGCGTATTTCTCGCAAGTCACACTGCTGGTCCGTGTGTAATCCATATTTTTCTGGCTTCCATAGACTTTCATTGGTGTTTTTTTTGCGTAATACGGTGACAAACGCAGCATGCTGCGATTTTCTACAGCCGTAGAAAGCCGTATAATACTGATCAGTAAAATACGGCAGATAGGAAGCAGGGGCATAGAGAATAATTGTGCCATTTGTTTTGCGAGTTTTACGGACGTATTTTCTGCGCTCTTACGTCCGTAAAACTCGCTAGTGTGAGGCCGGTCTAACACTGATTACAGAAGATCCACAAGACGGATTTCTTCACCTCCAGGTGACAATCAGTTTAACACTGCCAAGGTGACAATGCCTGTAGTGTACTCAGCAAAATTCTGTTTACAGGTTCACTTTAAAAAAAAAATGCAATCTTTTGTTTGGTGTTAGATGTCTATGGTGATTTTAGGATAATCAGCATTGAAAAACATGTAATAATAATAAATAATAATAAATCTTTATTTTTATATAGTGCCAACATATTCCGTAGCGCGTTATAATTTGCACACATTATCATCGCTGTCCCCAATGGGGCTCACAATGTAATGTAATAAATTGTTATGTTAGTGATCAGCTTAATATATTCTGAAATTAGGACACATTTTGATAAATGACAAGAACAGCTCTATTACATTTTCCTTTCATGCAACCATGCAATGGTTAACAAATTTGTGCTGTACTAACAAAGGTTCCAAGAAAATATTGTCATTCTTGGCTTTGCAAATAAATATAGCTGTACATCTTGTACATCTTCTAATAGATTGGCATATAGGGGTGAATTAGGTCTTCTCTCACTTTCAATCTGTTAGCATCCTTACAACGTGCACATACGTTATCAGCATCATAATGCTAAGAAATTTAATTAATTAGTATGTCATATTTCTGATGGTAGTGGAACACAAAAGGTGGTGTTTGTACAAGTATGTTCATTTATCTACAATTACGCCTAGAGAATGTTCTCAGAATTCATTTACTTGTTTTTCAAACCCTTTTAAAGTGATTTCAGGAGAAAGAACGTTTGCAATTATTTTATAAATACATATGATTAAATTCTTGTTACATTCTATAGAGTCATATCATTAGTGTTTAATGATGCTTTATTTCTTTAACCCCTTAGTGACAGAGCCAATTTGGAACTTAATGACCAGGCCAATTTTTGCAATTCTGACCACTGTCACTTTATGAGGTTATAACTCTGGAACGCTTCAACGGATCCCGCTGATTCTGAGATTGTTTTTTCGTGACATATTGTACTTCATGTTAGTGGTAACATTTCTTTGATATTACTTGTGATTATTTATGAAAGAAATGGAAATATGGCGAAAATTTATAAAATTTTGCAATTTTCAAACTTTGTATTTTTATTTATGCCCTTAAATCAGAGAGATATGTTACGAAAAATAGTTAGTAAATAACATTTCCCACATGTCTACTTTACATCGGCACAATTTTGGAAACAACATTTTTTTTTGTTAGGGAGTTATAAGGGTTAAAAGTTAACCAGCAATTTCTCATTTTTACAACACCATTTTTTTTTAGGGACCACATCACATTTGAAGTCATTTTGAGGGGTCTATATGATAGAAAATAACGAACTGTGACACCATTCTAAAAACTACACCCCTCAAGGTTCTCAAAACCACATTCAAGAAGTTTATTAACCCTTTACGTGCTTCACAGGAACTGAAACAATGTGGAAGGAAAAAATTAACATTTAACTTTTTTTTGCAAACATCTTAATTCAGAACCATTTTTTTTATTTTCACAAGTGTAAAAACAGAAATGTAACCATAAATTTTGTTATGCAATTTCTCCTGAATACGCCAATACCCCATATGTGGGGGTAAACCACTGTTAGGGCGCACCGCAGAACTTAGAAGTGAAGGAGCGCCGTTTGACTTTTTCAATGCAGAATTGGCTGGAATTGAGATCGGACGCCATGTCACGTTTAGAGAGCCCCTGATGTGCCTAAACAGTGGAAACTCCCCACAAGTGACACCATTTTGGAAACTAGACCCCTTAAGGAGCTTATCTAGATGTGTGGTGAGCACTTTGAACCCCCAAGTGCTTCACAGAAGTTTATAACGTAGAGCCGTGAAAATAAAAAATCGCTTTTGTTTACACAAAAATGATCTTTTCGCCCACAAATTCTTATTTTCACAAGGGTAACAGGAGAAATTAGACCACAAAAGTTGTTGTGCGATTTCTCCTAAATACGTCGATACCCCATATGTGAGGGTAAACCACTGTTTGGGCGCACCGCAGAGCTTGGAAGTGAAGGAGCGCCGTTTTACTTTTTCAATGTTGAATTGGCTGGAATTGAGATTGGACGCCATGTCGCGTTTGGAGAGCCCCTGATGTGCCTAAACAGTGGAAACACCCCACAAGTGACACCATTTTGGAAACTAGACCCCTTAAGGAACTTATCTAG
Source organism: Ranitomeya imitator (assembly GCF_032444005.1). NCBI lineage: Eukaryota > Metazoa > Chordata > Amphibia > Anura > Dendrobatidae > Ranitomeya > Ranitomeya imitator. The sequence goes on along the minus strand of NC_091286.1, from coordinate 421,139,744 downwards.
ATGTGTGGCGAGCACTTTGAACCCCCATGTGCTTCACAGAAGTTTATAACGTAGAGCCTTGAAAAAAAAAATCGCATTTTTTCTACAAAAATGATCTTTCTGCCCACAAATTTTTATTTTCACAAGGGTAACAGGAGAAATTAGACCACAAAAGTTGTTGTGCAATTTCTCCTGAGTACGCTGATACCCAATATGTGGGGGTAAACAACTGTTAGGGCGCACCGCAGAGCTTGGAAGAGAAGGAGTGCCGTTTTACTTTTTCAATGTAGAATTGGCTGGAATTGAGATTGGACGCCATGTCGCGTTTGGAGAGCCCCTGATGTGCCTAAACAGTTTAAATCCCCCACAAGTGACACCATTTTGGAAACTAGACCCCTTAAGGAACTTATCTAGATGTGTGGCGAGCACTTTGAACCCCCATGTGCTTCACAGAAGTTTATAACGTAGAGCCGTGAAAAAAAAAAATTGCATTTTTTCTACAAAAATGATCTTTTTGCCCACAAATTTTTATTTTCACAAGGGTAACAGGAGAAATTAGACCACTAAAGTTGTTGTGCAATTTCTCCTGAGTACGTCGATACCCAATATGTGGGGGTAAACCACTGTTTGGGCGCACCGCAGAGCTTGGAAGAGAAAGAGTGCCGTTTTACTTTTTCAATGTAGAATTGGCTGGAATTGAGATCGGATGCCATGTCGCGTTTGGAGAGCCCCTGATGTGCCTAAACAGTAGAAATCCCCCACAAGTGACCCCATTTTGGAAACTAGACCCCCCATGGAACTTATCTAGATGTGTGGTGAGAACCTTGAATGCCCAAGTGCTTCACAGAAGTTTATAATGCAGAGCCGTGAAAATAAAAAATATTTTTTTTTCCACAAAAAAGATTTTTTAGCCCCCAAGTTTTTATTTTCACAAGGGTAACAAGAGAAATTGGACCCCAAAAGTTGTTGTCCAATTTGTCCTGAGTATGCTGGTACCCCATATGTGGGGGTAAACCACTGTTTGGGCGCACGGCGGAGCTCGGAAGGAAGGAGCGCCGTTTTGGAATGCAGACTTTGATAGAATGGTCTGCGGGTATTATGTTGCATTTGCAGAGCCCCTGATGTACCTAACCAGTAGAAACCCTCCACAAGTGACCCCATTTTGGAAACTAGACCCCCCAAGGAACTTATCTAGATGTGTGGTGAGAACTTTGAATGCCCAAGTGCTTCACAGAAGTTTAGAATGCAGAGTCGTGAAAATAAAAAAAAAAATTTTTCCACAAAAAAGATATTGTAGCCCCCAAGTTTTTATTTTCACAAGGGTAACAGGAGAAATTGGACTGCAATAGTTGTTGTCCAATTTATCCCGAGTACGCTGATGCGCCATATGTGGGGGTAAACCACTGTTTGGGAGCACGGCACAGCTCGGAAGGGAAGGAGCGCCTTTTTGGAATGCAGACTTTTATAGAATGGTCTGTGGGCATTATGTTGCGATTGCAGAGCCCCTGATGTACCTAAACTGTAGTAACCCCTCACAAGTGACCCCATTTTGGAAACTAGACCCCCCAAGGAACTTATCTAGATGTGTGGTGAGAACTTTGAATGCCCAAGTGCTTTACAGAAGTTTAGAATGCAGAGTCGTGAAAATAAAAAATATTTTTTTTTTCCACAAAAAAGATATTGTAACCTAATGCCAACCCTAACCCTAATACCAACCCTAATCCAAACCCTAACCCTAATCCCAGCTCTAACCCTAACTTTAGCCCCAACCCTAGCCCTAACTTTAGCCCCAACCCTAACCCTAAGGCTACTTTCACACTTGAGTCGTTTGGCATTCCGTCGCAATCCGTCGTTTTGGACAAGAAACGGATCCTGCAAATGTGCCCGCAGGATGCGTTTTTTGCCCATAGACTTGTATTGCCGACGGATCGTGACGGATGGCCACACGTCGCGTCCGTCGTGCACTGGATCAGTTGTGTTTCGGTGGAGTGTCGGCACAAAAAAACGTTCAATGAAACGTTTTTTTGTACGTTGCATCCGCCATTTCTGACCGCGCATGCGTGGCCGTAACTCCGCCCCCTCCTCCCCAGGACATAGATTGGCCAGCGGATGCGTTGAAAAACTACAGCTGCTGCCCACGTTGTGCACAATTTTCACAACGTGCGTCGGTATGTTGGGCCGACGCATTGCGACGGCCCCGTACCGACGTAAGTGTGAAAGAAGCCTAACCCTAAATTTAGCCCCAACCCTAACCCTAAATTTAGCCCCAACCCTAACCCTAAATTTAGCCCCAACCCTATCCCTAACCCTAGCCCTAACCCTAACCCTACCCCTAACCCTACCCCTACCCCTAACCCTAACCCTACCCCTACCCCTAACCCTACCCCTAACCCTACCCCTAACCCTAACCCTACCCCTAACCCTAACCCTAACCCTACCCCTAACCCTACCCCTAACCCTACCCCTAACCCTACCCCTAACCCTACCCCTAACCCTAACCCTAATTTTAGCCCCAACTGCTGTTCTCCTGCCGGCCGGCAGATGGAGACAGATGGCGGGCGCACTGGGCATGCGTCCGCCATGTTCTTCTGCCGGCAGCCAGGAGGAGCAGCAAGAGGATCCAGGGACCTAGGTGAGTATGCTAGGGTCCCCGAATCCCCCTATTTCTCTGTCCTCTGATGTGCGATCACATCAGAGGACAGAGAATTACACTTTACTTTTTTTTTTTTTTTTTGCGGTCGCCGGTAAACAGTTAATTATCGGCGATCGCAAAACAGGGGTCGGTAATACCGACCCCGATCATGCTCTTTGGGGTCTCGGCTACCCCCGGCAGCCGAGACCCCAAAGATTCACCCGGTGCCGGCCGGCGGGCGCACTGCGCATGCGCCCGCCATTATGAAGATGGCGGCGCCCACCGGGAGACACGAGGAGCATCGGGGGAGCTAGGTGAGTATTGGGGGGCCACCTGGGACCCCTTTTCTCTGTCCTCCGATGTGCGATCACATCGGAGGACAGAGAAATTAAAAAGAGATCGCGTTTTTTTTTTTTTTTTTTTGCGATCGCCGGTAAACGGTTAATTACCGGCGATCGCAAATGCGGGGTGGGTTAAAAACCCCCCGAATCATGTTCTCTGGGGTCTCGGCTACCCTCGGCAGCCGAGACCCCGGAGAAAATCGGCCTCTGGGGGGAACTATGGACTTTTTCCACAGCGCCGTTAATTAACGGCGCTGTGGTTTAAGTACCCTTAGCGGCCGCCGTTAAAAGGCGTATCGGCGGTCGCTAAGGGGTTAAACAAATATGGCAGATATATCAAAACTAGTACAAAGGAAACACATTTTTATGGAAGTATATGAAATATAAAAACAAATGGGTATATTATTATTATTATTTATTTATATAACACCATTAATTCCATGGTGCTGTACATGAGAAAGGGGTTACATACAGAGTTATAGATATTGTTTACAGTAAACAAGTTTACAATGACGGACGGGTACAGAGGGGAGAGGACCCTGTCCTTGCGGACTTACATTCTATGGGTATATGCTTGCATATTTGAAGAGAACACGTTTAGATCCATCTATAGAAAAAAAAAAATTTGCTTTTCTTTCAACAAATAAATCAAACAAATCAAACAGATGCCAATTTTATGCAATTGTGCACCTGTTTGATTGATCTGTTAAAAAAGTGCACAGCATACAATTTCATTCCTTTTGTGCTATAGATTTGAAATCACAATTATTCGACCTCCATTGCAAATTAAGTAAAAAAAAAAAAAATAGAAAATGTCTTATGTTTAAAATAAACCAAATGAAACAAAAATCATTTAGATACTTTAACCCCTTTCTGACCTCGGACGGGATAGTACGTCCGAGGTCAGAAGCCCCGCTTTGATGCAGGGCTCCGCGGTGAGCCCGCATCAAAGCCGGGACATGTCAGCTGTTTTGAACAGCTGACATGTGCCCGTAATAGGCGCGGGCAGAATCGCGATCTGCCCGCACCTATTAACTAGTTAAATGCCGCTGTTAAACGCAGACAGCGGCATTTAACCACCGCTTCCGGCCGGGCGGCCGGAAAAGAAGTCATCACCGACCCCCGTCACATGATCGGGGGTCGGCGATGCATCAGGATGGTAACCATAGAGGTCCTAGAGAACTCTATGGTTACTGATCACCGGTGGCTGTGAGCGCCACCCTGTGGTCGGCGCTCACAGCACACCTCCATTTCTGCTACATAGCAGCGATCAGCAGATCACTGCTATGTAGCAGAGGCGATCGAGTTGTGCCTGCTTCTAGCCTCCCATGGAGGCTATTGAAGTATGGCAAAAGTAAAAAAAAAAAAGTAAAAAAAAAATGTGAAAAAAATAAAAAAAATATAAAAGTTTAAATCACCCCCCTTTCGCCCCAATCAAAATAAATCAATAAAAAAAATCAAATCTACACATATTTGGTATCACCGCACTCAGAATCGCCTGATCTATCAATTAAAAAAAAGCATTAACCTGATCGCTAAACGGCGTAGCGAGAAAAAATTCGAAACGCCAGCATTACGTTTTTTAGGTCGCCGCGACATTGCATTAAAATGCAATAGCGGGTGATCAAAAGAACGTATCTGCACCAAAATGCTATCATTAAAAATTTCATCTCGGCACGCAAAAAATAAGCCCTCAACTGACCCCAGATCCCGAAAATTGGAGACGCTACGAGTATCGGAAAATGGCACAATTTTTTTTTTTTTTATAGCAAAGTTTGGAATTTTTTTTCACCACTTAGATAAAAAATAACCTAGTCATGTTAGGTGTCTATGGACTCGTACTGACCTGGAGAATCATAATGGCTGGTCAGTTTTAGCATTTAGTGAACCTAGCAAAAAAGCCAAACAAAAAACAAGTGTGGGATTGCACTTTTTTTGCAATTTCACCGCACTTGGAATTTTTTTCCCGTTTTCTAGTACATGACATGCTAAAACCAATGATGTCGTTCAAAATTACAACTCGTCCCGCAAAAAATAAGCCCTCACATGGCCAAATTGACGGAAAAATAAAAAAAGTTATGGCTCTGGGAAGGAGGGGAGTGAAAAACGAACACGGAAAAACGAAAAATCCCAAGGTCATGAAGGGGTTAAACAAGACTAATATAACAAGTAGTTCCTCCAAAATTAACACAAAATGCCAATTTTAAACACTAATGCTGCCCCAAAATTATTAATGCAGAGGCAAATCTAGTTTGCCATTAACCCCTTAAGCCCCGAGGGTGGTTTGCACGTTAATGACCGGGCCAATTTTTGCAATTCTGGAACGCTTCAACGGATCCCGGTGATTCTGACATTGTTTTCTTGTGAGATATTGTACTTCATGTTAGTGGTAAAATTTATTCGATATAACTTGCGTTAATTTGAGAATAAAACAGAAATTTGGCGAAAATTTTGCAATTTTCCAACTTTGAATTTTTATGCTCTTAATTCACAGAGATATGTCATGTAAAATACTTAATAAGTAACATTTCCCACATGTCTACTTTACATGAGCACAATTTTGGAACCAAAATTTTTTTTTGTTAGGGAGTTATAAGGGTTAAATTTGACCAGCAATTTCTCATTTTTACAACACCATTTTTTTTTTTAGGGACCACATCTCATGTCTTTAGCCTTCTGATCGTGCACTCCGCCTCCTAGCCACAGGTGTTTTATTACAGCAGGTCCAATACCCCTCCACAGAGAGAGAGAATTTTAGTCTAGGAAGAGGTTTCACATGTACCAATTCAGATGGAGACGTTTATTCTCAGCGAGGTAAGGCAAGTGTAGGACCTGGTATAAGAGAGATGCCGTAAAGGGGCTACCAGGTACACATAAAATTGGCCATTTTTATGCGCTAAACGCTCTCATTTTTCATATTTCTAGTGCAGTAATGCAGTTCAAATTTCGTATTTCAAGTTTGCATGTTCTAGCGCTGCAGTGTGCTGCCTTATTTACTTAACGATATACGAGTTGGCGACTCTAGGTTCAGCACCTGTTCACACTTAGTCTATGTTTGGATGTGCCGGTCAGGTTTTTGAAATGTACATCTCATTTGAAGTCATTTTGAAGGGTCTATATGATAGAAAATACCCAAGTGTGACACCATTCTAAAAAGTGCACCCCTCAAGGTGCTCAAAACCACATTCAAGAAGTTTATTAACCCTTCACAGAAATTTTTGGAATGTTTAAATAAAAATTAACATTTAACTTTTTTTCACACAAAATTTATTTCAGCTCCAATTTGTTTTATTTTACCAAGGGTAAGAGGAGAAAATGGACCCCCAAAGTTGTTGTACAATTTGTCCTGAGTACGCTGATACCCCATATGTGGGGGTAAACCACTGTTTGGGCGCATGGCAGAGCTCGGAAGGAAAGGAGCGCCATTTGACTTTTCAATGCAAAATTGACTGGAATTGAGATGGGACGCCATGTTGCGTTAGGAGAGCCCCTGATGTGCCTAAACATTGAAACCCCCCACAAGTGACACCATTTTGGAAAGTAGACCCCTTAAGGAACTTATCTAGATGTGTGGTGAGCACTTTGACCCACCAAGTGCTTCATAGAAGTTTATAAAGCAGAGCCGTAAAAATAAAAAATCATATTTTTTCACAAAAATGATTTTTGCCCCCAATTTTTTATTTTTCCAAGGGTAAGAGAAGAAATTAGACCACAAAAGTTGTTGTGCAATTTGTCCTGAGTACGCTGATACCCCATATGTGGGTGTAAACCATTGTTTGGGCGCATGGCAGAGCTCGGAAGGGAAGGAGCGCCATTTGACTTTTCAATGCAAAATTGACTGGAATTGAGATGGGAAGCCATGTTGCATTTGGAGAGCCCCTGATGTGCCTAAACATTGAAACCACCGATAAGTGACACCATTTTGGAAATTAGACTCCTTAAGGAACTTATCTAGATGTGTGGTGAGCACTTTGACCCACCAAGTGCTTCACAGAAGTTTATAGTGCAGAGCCGTAAAAATAAAAAATCATATTTTTCACAAAAATTATCTTTTCGCCCCCAATTTTTTATTTTCCCAAGGGTAAGAGAAGAAATTAGACCACAAAAGTTGTTGTGCGATTTGTCCTGAGTACGCTGATACCCCAAATGTGGGTGTAAACCATTGTTTGGGCGCATGGCAGAGCTCGGAAGGGAAGGAGCGCCATTTGACTTTTCAATGCAAAATTGACTGGAATTAAGATGGGACACCAGGTTGCGTTTGGAGAGCCCCTGATGTGCCTAAACATTAAAACCCCCCACATGTGACACCATTTTGGAAAGTAGACCCCCTAAGGAACTTATCTAGATGTGTTTTGAGAGCTTTGAACCCCCAAGTGTTTCACTACAGTTTATAACGCAGAGCCGTGAAAATAAAAATTCTTTATTTTTTTCACAAAAATGATTTTTAGTCACCAGTTTTGTATTTTCACAAGGGTAACAGGATAAATTGGTCCCCAAAAGTTGTTGCCAATTTGTCCTGAGTACGCTGATACCCCATATGTGGGGGGAGCCACTGTTTGGGCGCATGGCAGAGCACGGAAGGGAAGGAGCGCCATTTGGAATACAGACTTAGATGGATTGGTCTGCAGGCGTCACGTTGCATTTGCAGAGCCCCTGATGTACCCAAACAGTACAAACCCCCCACAAGTGACCCCATATTGGAAACTAGACCTCCCAAGGAACTTATCTAGATGTGTTGTGAGAACTTTGAACCCCCAAGTGTTTCACTACAGTTTATAACGCAGAGCCGTGAAAATAAAAATTTTTTTTTTTTTCACAAAAATGATATTTTAGCCCCCAGTTTTGTATTTTCACAAGAGTAACAGGATAAATTGTACCACAAATGTTGTCGTCCAATTTGTCCTGAGTACGCTGATACCTCATATGTGGGGGTGAGCCACCATTTGGACGCATGGCAGAGCTCGGAAGGGAAGGAGTGCCATTTGGAATACAGACTTAGATGGATTGGTCTGCAGGCGTCACGTTGCATTTGCAGAGCCCCTGATGTACCCAAACAGTACAAACCCCCCAAAAGTGACCCCATATTGGAAACTAGACCTCCCAAGGAACTTATCTAGATGTGTTGTGAGAACTTTGAACCCCCAAGTGTTTCACTACAGTGTATAACGCAGAGCCGTGAAAATAAAAATTCTTTTTTTCACAAAAATGATTTTTTAGCCCCCAGATTTGTATTTTCACAAGGGTAACAGGATAAATTGTACCCCAAATGTTGTTGTCCAATGTGTCCTGGGTACGCTGATACCTCATATGTTGGGGCGCACCGGAGAGCTCGGAAGGGAAGGAGCACTGTTTTACTTTTTCAACGCAGAATTGGCTGGAATTGAGATCGGACGCCATGTCGCGTTTGGAGAGCCCCTGATGTGCCTGAACAGTAAAAACTCCCTAATTCTACCTGAATCCCTAATAAAACAACACCCCTAACCCTAATCCCAACAGTAACCCTAACCACACCCCAAACCCTGACACACCCCTAATTCGAATCCCAACCCTAATCCCAACCGTAAATGTAATCCAAACCCTAACCCTAACTTTAGCACCAACCCTAACTTTAGCCCCAATCCTAACCCTAACTTTAGCCCAAACCCTAACCCTAACTTTAGCTCCAACCCTAGCCCCAACCCTAACCCTAGCCCTAACCCTAGCCCCAACCCTAACCCTAGCCCTAACCCTAGCCCCAACCCTAACCCTAGCCCTAACCCTAGCCCTAACCCTAGCCATAACCCTAGCCCTAGCCCCAACCCTAGCCAAAACCCTAGCCCTAACCCTAGCCCTAACCCTAGCCCTAACCCTAGCCCTAACCTTAGCCCTAACCCTAACCCTAGCCCTAATGGGAAAATGGAAATAAATACATTTTTTAATTTTATTATTTTTCCCTAACTAAGAGGGTGATGAAGGGGGGTTTGATTTACTTTTATAGCGTTTTTTATATCGGATTTTTATGATTGGCAGCTGTCACACACTAAAAGACGCTTTTTTATAGCAAAAAAGTTTTTGCGTCTCCACATTTTGAGACCTATCATTTTTCTATATTTTGGTTCACAGAGTCATCTGAGGTCTTGTTTTTTGCATGACAAGTTGACGTATTTATTGGTAACATTTTCGGACACGTGACAGTTTTTGATCACTTTTTATTCCGATTTTTGTGAGGCAGAATGACCAAAAACCAGCTATTCATGAATTTCTTTTGGGGGAGGCGTTTATACCGTTCCGTGTTTGGTAAAATTGATAAAGCAGTTTTATTCTCCGGGTCAGTACGATTACAGCGATATCTTATTTATATCATTTTTTTTATGTTTTGGCGCTTTTATACGATAAAAGCTATTTTATAGAAAAAATAATTATTTTGGCATCGCTTTATTCTGAGGACTATAACTTTTTTATTTTTTTGCTTATGATGCTGTGTGTGTTGGCTCGTTTTTTGTGGGACAAGATGACGTTTTCAGCAGTACCATGGTTATTTATATCCGTCTTTTTGGTCGTGTGTTATTCCACTTTTTGTTTGGCGGTATGATAGTAAAGCGTTGTTTCTTTTTCACTGAAGGGGTTAACTAGTGGGACAGTTTTATAGGTTGGGTCGTTACGGACGCGGCGATACTAAATATGTGTACTTTTATTGTTTGCTTTTTTTTAGATAAAGAAATTTTTTTATGGGAATAATATATATATTTTTTTATTTATTTAGGAATTTTTTTTTTTTTTAACACATGTGGAAATTTTTTTTTTTACTTTTTTACTTTGTCCCAGGGGGAGACATCACAGATCGCCGATCTGACAGTTGACATAGCACTCTGTAAGATCGGCGATCTCACTCACATCGCTGCAGGCTTAGCTTGGCTTACCAGAGCCTGCAGTCGACCCGGAAGTACTCCCTGCAGGACTCGGATGCAGCCCCACGGCCATTTTGGATCCGGGGACTGCAGGGAGAAGACGCTCGGTACAAGATGAGTACATCACCTTGTACCGATCGTCTCAGGGAAGCACGCAGGGAGCCCCTTCCCTGCGCGATGCTTCCCTGTACCGCCGGCACACCGCGATCATGTTTGATCGCGGTGTGCCAGGGGTTAATGTGCCGGGAGTGGTCCGTGACCGCTCCTGGCACATAGTGCCGGATGTCAGCTGACACCCGGCCGCGATCGCTATGACGTACTATCCCATCGGTGGGAATTAAGGCCCACCCCACCTCGACGGGATAGTACGTCATATGGGATTAAGGGGTTAACAGGCCAAAAATACTGTATCACAACCACTATAAGTACAGAAATATATCACCATAAGCAACAACATTAAATCAATGTGTCACCAGAAGCCCCATCAGTATAGAAATACAGAATCGCAACTATCATCAGTACAGGGATATATCACCCGAACCACCATCACTAAAGGTATAAATCAATAGAACCACCTTCAATGCCTAAATGCAAAACCAGAACACCATCAGTACAAAAATACTTCACCAGAACAACCATCAGTACATGAACACAGCACCAGAATCATGATCAGTACAATATAGCATTAGAACACCAACAAAATAGAAATACATCACCAGAACAACTAACAGTGCAGACGGACAGAATTACAGGCACCACCAGTACAGAAATACAACACCAAAACCACCAACAATCCAGAAATACAGCACACGCACCATCAAATAGTACATAAATACATAAATCACAAATACCATGAGCAAATGAACACAGAAGCAAGCTTAGTAAAGGGATTAATTGTAATGTTAGGACATCTTTATATATAAATGTATCACAATAACCTGAAACTCCTGGTATCTTTAAGGTAAGGAGACACTGGGAGTTGTTGTTAAGAGTCATTATTAGACTGAAGACCATACAGGAATCACTGCATTGATGAGACACAGTCAGTATCACAAATAACAATTTACATCTACAGTGGCGAAATGTAAGTATTTGATACACTGCCGATTGTGCAAGTTTTCCCACCTACAAACAATGGAGAGGTCTGTAATTTGTATCATAGGTACACTTCAACTGTGAGAGACAGAATCTAAAAAAAATCCATCAAATCACATAGTATGATTTTTTCATAATTAATTTGCATTTTATTACATGAAATAAGTATTTGATACAATAGGAAAACTGAACGTAATATTTGGTACAAAAAACCTTGTTTGTAATTACAGAGGTCAAACATTTCCTGTAGTTCTGGACCAGGATTTCACACACTGCAGCAGGGATTTTGGCCCACTCCTTCATATAGATCTTCTCCAGATCTTTTAGGTTTTGGGGATGTCACTGGGCAACATTGAGTCTCAGCTCCCCAAAAGATTATCTTTTGGGTTCAAGTTTGGAGACTGGCTAGGCCACTCCAGGACCTTGACATTTTATTGGAGCCTCTCCTTAGCTTCCCTTCTGTGTTTTTCACATCATTATCATACTGGAAGACCCAGAAACAACCCATCTTCAATGCTCTTGCTGACGGAAGGAGGTGGTTGGCTAAAATCTTGCGATGCATGACCCTATCCATCCTCCCTTCCATACGGTGCAGTCGTTCTGTCACCTTTGAAGAAAAGCAGTCCCAAAGTATGATGTTTCTCTCACCCAGCTTCAAAAGTTGGGGTGGTGTTCTTGGTGTTTTACTCATCAGTCTTCTTCCTCCAAACATGACGAGTGGAGCTGATACCGAAAAATTCTATTTTGGTCTCATCTGACCACATGACTTTCTCGCATGCCACCTCTGGATTATCCAGATGGTCATTGGTGAACTTTACATGGACCTGGACATGTGGCTGGCGTGAGCAGAGGGACCTTGCTTGCCCTGCAGGATTTTAATCAATGGTGGTGTAGTGTGATACTAATGGTAATGTTTGAGACTGTGATCCCAGCTCTCTTCAGGTTGTTGACCAGGTCCTCCCATGAGGTTCTGGGCCCATTCTTGACCTTTCTCAGAATCATCCTTACCCCATGAGGCGAGATCTTGTATGGAGCCCCACATCGAGTGTTATGATCCGGTGACCTTGGAGCCGCATGGAACTTTCTCTGAGTTGGTGGAAACTGTACTGACCGCAAATCCTGAACTTAACATCCCAACTAGAAGTAGCCGTGGGGTGTGCCTAACAAATCCTAGACACCTCGACACAGCCGGAGGACTAAATACCCCTATAGATGGAAATAGGAATTCTACCTTGCCTCAGAGCAGAACCCCAAAGGATAGGCAGCCCCCCACAAATATTGACTGTGAGTAGTAGAGGAAAAGACACACGCAGGCAGGAAACAGGATTTAGCAAAAGAGGCCACTCTAGCTAAAATAGTTAAGGATAGGACAGAATACTAAGCGGTCAGTATTAAAACCCTTCCAAAAATATCCACAGCAGAAAATACAAAAAATTCCACCATCTAACTAAAGATGTGGAGTGTATATCTGCAACTCCAGAGAATCCAACAAGACTGAGAAAACACTGACACAATCTAAGCTGGACAAGAGAAAACAAATGAATAGCACAGAATTATTAAGCACACAGCATGTGTGCCACTGAAACAAAAACCAGACACTTATCTTTGCTGAATTGGCAGCAAGGCAGGAGGAACCAGACAAAGATCCAAAACCTCCCAGAACCATGGACAACTGGCAAGGACTAATGAATCCTGCACACCTAAATAACCCAGTCAGAACTGCAATCAGCAGATACACCTGGCCAGGACTGCAACTCAGGGACAACTGCATTACCACCTACAACCACTGGAGGGAACCCAAAAGCAGAATTCACAACAATCGAGGAAGACTGACAGTCATCTGGTGCTTCTTATATTTTCTGATACTTGCACCAACAGTTGTTGCTTTCTCACCAAGCTACTTGCCTATTGTCCTGTAGCCCATCCTAGCATTTTGCAGGTCTACAATTTTATCCCTGGTGTCCTTAAACAGTTCTTTGGTGTTGGCTATGGTGGAGAAGTTGGTATGTGATTGATTGAGTGTGTGGACTAATATCTTTTAAACAGGTAACAAGTTCAAACAGGTGCAATTAATAAGGGTAATGAGTGTAGCGTAAAAGGGCATCTTAAAGAAAAACTAACAGGTCTGTGAGAGCCAGAATTCTTGCTGGCCGGTAGGTGATCAAATACTTATTTCATACAATAAAATGCAGGTTATTTAAAAATCATGCAATGTTTTTTCTGTTTTTTTATTTTTAGACTCTGCCTCTCACAGAAGCAGTTGAAGTGTACAGACGATAAAAGTTACAGACTTCTCCATTCTTGGTAGGTGGGAAAACTTGCAAATTTGTCAGTGTTTCAAATACTTCTTTTCCCCACTGTTGGTTCTTTATAGGTGACATCTTCTCTGATTTGAGTAATTCCCTTTTCTTTCTTTTCTTCTCCATCTTATTCAGATGCCATGATAACTTTTCACATCCACAGTTCAACTATGCAAACTTCAATCTTCTCTGGCATTTTGCAGCACTTCCTGACATGGTGCCATTTAAGATAACAGTGTCATTATAATCTTGAGAAATACTGTATCTGCCTTACGCTGTTTCTCCTCCCTGTGCTTACTGCACAAAATATGATCCGACATTGACCCTCATATAGCACATGTCCTCCACTTTCCATACTGGGGCCTCCGCTTCACACTGTCACTTGACACTGTGTCTCTTTTATACTGCCCAGTCTCTGTACTGTTCGCCTTCCTCACACTTCCCTCCCTCTGCATACTTTTGCCTCCATACTGTTCATTCACATAGTCCCCAATGATGCATCTCTCTATACTGCCCACCACACCATACAATCTTTATATTGTACCCCCTCACAATTTTCTTCTCCCATACTAACCCATCCCATTTCCATTCTTCCCCATACTGTCTCCTCTTACATTCCTCCCTCTCCATACCGTCTCTTCAGATGGCACATAAAGGATGAGGGTGTGTGTTTGAGGTGACAGACATTTCACATCAGGTGACACTTCTCACTATACCTAATGGCCCTTGATCTCCTGCCATTTATGAAATCAGTGCCCGTTCTCTTCATGATGCAGAGGCATATGGAGCCCTGACTTTCCACTGGTGTGGATTGGATCAAATCTGATGACAAGTTTTCCATGTCCATCAGGGTCCACAGAAAGGAAGGAAAAGTGTGAAATGTATAGTCACATTTAATATAGGGATTAAGGTTAATTTTATTTGGGAAATTACTACAACATTCTCGGGATAGTACATCCTATAGCTGAGCAAAAGCAAAGTGACCGCAAGAGTGGTAAGAGTGCTCAGCCAACTATGGAGGGAATCATTACAGCACTACAAAAAAAATGACTAGCACCTCTGGCTTGTGTGGCAGGTAGCTGCCAGGAACCACTCCAGGGCAGAATATGGCAGTAGCAGCTGACCCTAGGGAGGGTGCCTTTTATATAAGATGCCTCAAGCTATTGGCTGGGAGACACCTTGCATGTACACACATTAACTGAATGCCTGCCAGCTGTTAGCTGAGGGCATTTTATCATGTGCGCGTGCTGCCCCTTTAAATACAAGGGATTGGCTCAGGAGCACAGTGTGACCTGCACAGGCAATGAGGAGGGAGCATGCAAGGACTACGCCAGGCTCGTGGCAGTGAGTAAGCTGGTATCCCTGCATGGAAGGAGAAGGGGACACCATACAGAGGTGCTGGTAGCAGCAGTACACAAACCAAAGACTACAGAAGCGCTCTGTGAATGCTAGATATGTGCAAACATTGGATATGTGAAACTTGAACTCCATTGCTGCTATATAGTATGTACTAATAAAAGGAATGTACTTTGAGCACAAACTGGCCAGTTTGTGTACGATCACGAGCCACAACAATATGACCATTTTTAATAAGCCCTACCTCTTTTTTTTTATCTAATGGAGTCACAGCAGCTTATAATTTTTTCTAATTTCCTTTGTAGCAACTGGCTGCCATTTTCCCAGAGGTCACCGCATCGCAGCAATGGATGTGCGGGGCTTCCAGGCTTTCACAAAATGCCGACGCAGCCCCTGTACCACAGAGCACCTCCGAAACTGCCACACCAGCCTGGGATGGGATTTCCAAGAGGCCACCACATCACAGCAATGTATGTGTGGGGGCACTGTATTTTCATAAAATATCCGTGAAGTCCCTGTACCTTTAGCACTGTTGAACCTGCCACACAAGTCTGGGATGAGAGTCATGTTGCCGGACCACAGAACATTCCCTGTGACCACCTGTGACCATGCTCCACCAGCACTGCCGCTCCCCCCCCCCCCGGTACGGTAAGCTGAATTCAGACTGTAAGACGGAACCCCATTTGACACATTCATTTTTTTCCTATCTTCCTTCTGAAAATTTGGGGAGTGTCTTATGGTCCTGTGCATCTTATAGTCAGAAAAATATGGTAACATTGATCCTATCAGGCTTTAAATTTAAAAGCTTTTGACCTGCAATAGGAATATCTAATAGAAATGGTTAGGGTCCCATAAGAGAAAGATTGCCTTGTCGTGGCTGGAGAGCACACAAATTGGCCAATCTGTGTGTTATATGTACCTTCATTTTATAAGTATATTCTATATAGCAATGCAGTTCACATTTTATTTATTCAGTGTCTGCATATATCTTAGCCCATACAGTGTGCTACTGCAGTCACAGTAGGTTGCACACTTGCTTTATAATATTAGGAGGTGCTGATCAGATTTTTTGCTTTTTTGTAGTTTGAATAAGTAATTTGTCTGCCTTTTGTACAATAAAACATGACAGAATGTGTTTTTTTTATAATAAAACAGAATTAAACATGTTGTTTCACCTTGTAAGGCTGGTTTCACATTTGCGTTTTTTTTTTTGTGTTTTGCGCAAAAAAACGCAAAAAAAGCATGTGTTTTTTCCCCTATACTTAACATTAAAACGCGTGCATTTTTTGCATGCGTTTTGACGCGTTTTGACAACGCATGCGTTTTTTTCTCTGCATGCGTTGTGTTGCAGAAGTGCAATATGTAGTAATTTTAGCAACGTTTTTTTGCTGCAAAAAAAACGTATTGATGTCTATGTAAACGCTAAGGGTTAGGGTTAGGGTCACTAGGGTTAGGGTTAGGGTTAGAGTTTGGGTTAGGGTTAGGGTTAGAGTTTGTGTTAGAGTTTGTGTTAGAGTTTGTGTTAGAGTTTGTGTTAGAGTTTGTCTTAGGTTTAGGGTTAGAGTTTGTGTTAGAGTTTGTGTTAGAGTTTGTGTTAAGGTTAGGGTTAGAGTGTGTGTTTTAGGGTTAGGGTTAGGGTTAGAGTTTGTGTTAGAGTTTGTGTTAGAGTTTGTGTTAGGGTTAGGGTTAGAGTTTGGGTTAGGGTTAAGGTTAGCGTTTGTGTTTTAGGGTTAGGGTTAGAGTTTGTGTTTTAGGGTTAGGGTTAGGGTTAGGATCCCTAGTGTTACTAGGGATCCAAACCCTAACCCTAACCCTAGGTATTTCTGTTTATAATGGGTTTTCTAGTTGATTTTGATGATTGGCAGCTGTCACACACTTCTCATCATGCATTTCAAAAACGCAAACGCAGGAAAAAATGCATGTAAACGTGTCAAAACGCTGCGTTTGTGTTAAAACATGCAAAAACGCATGCGCCTAAAAAACGCATCGTTTAAACGCGTTTTTTCACCAAATGCGTTTGCTTTTAACCCCTTCATGACCCAGCCTATTTTGACCTTAAAGAACTTGCCGTTTTTTGCAATTCTGACCAGTGTCCCTTTATGAGGTAATAACTCAGGAACGCTTCAATGGATCCTAGCGGTTCTGAGATTGTTTTTTCATGACATATTGGGCTTCATGTTAGTGGTAAATTTAGGTCAATAAATTCTGTGTTTATTTGTGATAAAAACGGAAATTTGGCAAAAAGTTTGAAAATTTCGCAATTTTCACATTTTGAATTTTTATTCTGTTAAACCAGAGAGTTATGTGACACAAAATAGTTAATAAATAACATTTCCCACATGTCTACTTTACATCAGCACAATTTTGGAAACAAAATTTTTTTTTGCTAGGAAGTTATAAGGGTTAAAATTTGACCAGCGATTTCTCATTTTTACAACGACATTTACAAAACCATTTTTTTAGGGACCACCTCACATTTGAAGTCAGTTTGAGGGGTCTATATGGCTGAAAATACCCAAAAGTGACACCATTCTAAAAACTGCACCCCTCAAGGTGCACAAAACCACATTCCACAAGTTTATTAACCCTTCAGGTGCTTCAGAGCAGCAGAAGCAACATGGAAGGAAAAAATGAACATTTAACTTTTTAGTCACAAAAATGATCTTTCAGCAACAACTTTTTTATTTTCCCAATGGTAAAAGGAGAAACTGAACCACGAAAGTTGTTGTCCAATTTGTCCTGAGTACGCTGATACCTCATATGTGGGGGTAAACCACTGTTTGGGCGCACGGCAGGGCTTGGAAGGGAAGGAGCGCCATTTGACTTTTTGAATGAAAAATTGGCTGCACTGTTTAGCGGACACCATGTCACATTTGGAGAGCCCCTGTGTGCCTAAAAATTGGAGCTCCCCCACAAGTGACCCCATTTTGGAAACTAGACGCCCCAAGGAACTTATCTAGATGCATAGTGAGCACTTTAAACCCCCAGGTGCTTCACAAATTGATCCGTAAAAATGAAAAAGTACTTTTTTTTCACAAAAAATTTATTTTCGCCTCAATTTTTTCATTTTCACATGGGCAACAGGATAAAATGGATCCTAAAATTTGTTGGGCAATTTCTCCTGAGTACACCGATTTCTCACATGTGGGGGTAAACCACTGTTTGGGCACATGGTAAGGCTCGGAAGGGAAGGAGCGCCATTTGACTTTTTGAATGAAAAATTATCTCCATCGTTAGCGGACACCAAGTTGCGTTTGGAGAGACCCTGTATGCCTAAACATTGGAGCACCCCCACAAGTGACCCCATTTTGGAAACTGAACCCCCCAAGGAACCTATCTAGATGCCTAGTGAGCACTTTAAACCCTCAGGTGCTTCACAAATTGATCCGTAAAAATGAAAAAGTATTTTTTTTTCACAAAAAATTTATTTTCGCCTCAATTTTTTCATTTTCACATGGGCAATAGGATAAAATGGATCCTAAAATTTGTTGGGTAATTTCTCCCGAGTACGCCGATACCTCATATGTGGGGGTAAACCACTGTTTGGGCACACGGCAGGGCTCGGAAGGGAAGGCGCGCCTTTTGACTTTTTGAATGGAAAATTAGCTCCAATTGTTAGCGGACACCATGTCGCGTTTGGAGAGCCCCTGTGTGCCTATGCATTGGAGCTCCCCCACAAGTAACCCCATTTTGGAAACTAGACCCCCCAAGGAACTTATCTAGATGCATACTGAGCACTTTAAACCCCCAGGTGCTTCACAGAAGTTTATAACGCAGAGCCATGAAAATAAAAAATAATTTTTCTTTCCTCATAAATTATTTTTTTAGCCTGGAATTTCCTATGTTGCCAATGGTAATAGGAGAAATTGGACCACGAATGTTGTTGTCCAGTTTGTCCTGAGTACGCAGATACCCCATATGTGGGGGTAAACCACTGTTTGGGCGCACGGCAGGGCTCAGAAGGGAAGGCACGCCATTTGGCTTTTTAAATTTAAAATTAGCTCAAATCATTAGCGGACACCATGTCGCGTTTGGAGAGCCCCTGTGTGCCTAAACATTGGAGATTCCCCACAAATGACCCCATTTTGGAAACTAGACCCCCAAAGGAACTAATCTAGATGTGTGGTGAGCACTTTGAACCCTCAAGTGCTTCACAGAAGTTTATAATGCAAAGCCATGAAAAAAAAAAAAATTTCTTTTCTCAAAAATGATTTTTTAGCCCGCAATTTTTTTTTCCCCAAGGGTAACAGGAGAAATTTGACCCCAAAAGTTGTTGTCCAGTTTCTCCTGAGTACGCTGATACCCCATATGTGGGCGTAAACCACTGTTTGGGCACATGCTGGGGCTCGGAAGTGAAGTAGTGACTTTGATGGAATGCTCTACGGGCGTCACATTGCGTTTGCAGAGCCCCTGATGTGGCTAAACAGTAGAAACCCCCCACAAGTGACCCCATTTTGGAAACTAGACCCCGAAATGAACTTATCTAGATATGTGGTGAGCACTTTCAACCCCCAAGTGCTTCACAGAAGTTTATAACGCAGAGCCGTGAAAATAATAAATACGTTTTCTTTCCTCAAAAATAATTTTTTAGCCCAGAATTTTTTATTTTCCCAAGGGTTACAGGAGAAATTGGACACCAAAAGTTGTTGTCCAGTTTCTCCTGAGTATGCTGATACCCCATGTGTGTGTGGGTAAACCACTGTTTGGGCACATGTCGGGGCTCAGAAGTGAAGTAGTGACTTTTGAAATGCAGACTTTGATGGAATGGTCTGCGGACGTCACGTTGCGTTTGCAGAGCCCCTGGTGTGCCTAAACAGTAGAAATCCCCCACAAGTGACCCCATTTTGTAAACTAGACCCCCCAAGGAACTTATCTAGATATGTGGTGAGCACTTTGAACCCCCAAGTGCTTCACAGACGTTTACAACGCAGAGCCGTGAAAATAAAAAATATTTTTTCTTTCCTCAAAAATGATGTTTTAGCAAGCATTTTTTTATTTTCTCAAGGGTAACAGGAGAAATTGGACCCCAATAATTGTTGCGCAGTTTGTCCTGAGTATGCTGGTACCCCATATGTGGGGGTAAACCACTGTTTGGGCACACGTTGGGGCTCGGAAGTGAGGGAGCACCATTTGACTTTTTGAATACAAGATTGGCTGGAATCAATGGTGGTGCCATGTTGCGTTTGGAGACCCCCTGATGTGCCTAAACAATGGAAACCCCTCAATTCTAACTCCAACACACCCCTAACCCTTATCCCAACTGTAGCCATAACCCTGATCACAACCCTAACCCCAACACACCCCTAACCACAACCCTAACCCCAACACACCCCTAACCCTAACCACAACCCTAATTCCAACCCAACCCTAACCCTAAGGCTATGTGCCCACGTTGCGGATTCGTGTGAGATTTTTCAGCACCATTTTTGAAAAATCCGCAGGTAAAAGGCACTGCGTTTTACCTGCGGATTTACCGCGGAAAGCCAGTGTTTTTTGTGCGGATTTCACCTGCGGATTCCTATTGAGGAACAGGTGTAAAACGCTGCGGAATCCGCACAAACAATTGACATGCTGCAGAAAATACAACGCAGTGTTTCCGCGTGGTATTTTCCGCACCATGGGCACAGCGGATTTGGTTTTCCATATGTTTACATGGTACTGTAAACCTGATGGAACACTGCTGCGTATCCGCAGCCAAATCCGCACCGTGTGCACATAGCCTAATTCTAAAGGTATGTACACACGCTGTGGAAAACGCTGCAGTTTCCCATGAGTTTACTGTTCAATGTAAACCTATGGGAAACAAACATCACTGTACACATGTACATTCCGCAGCATGTCACTTCTTTCTGCGGATTCCGCAGCGGTTTTACAACTGCTCCAATAGAAAATCGCAGCTGTAAAACCGCAGTGAAATGCGCAGAAAAACCGCGGTAAATCCGCGATAAATCCACAGCGGTTTAGCACTGCGGATTTATCAAATCCGCTGTGGAAAAATCCGCAGAGGACCAGAATACGTGTGCACATCCCTAACCCTAAACCTAGTTCTAACTCCAACCTTAGTGTAAAAAAAAAAATTCTTTATTTTATTATTGTCCCTACCTATGGGGTGACAAAGGGGGGGGGTCATTTACTGTTTTTTTTATTTTGATCACTGTGATAGGTTTTATCACAG
Source organism: Ranitomeya imitator (assembly GCF_032444005.1). Classification (NCBI taxonomy): domain Eukaryota; kingdom Metazoa; phylum Chordata; class Amphibia; order Anura; family Dendrobatidae; genus Ranitomeya; species Ranitomeya imitator. The sequence continues at coordinate 421,118,979 of NC_091286.1, read as the reverse complement.
TGATCAAAATTCACTCTGGAACGAATCTGCCGGCCGGCAGATTCGGCGGGCGCACTGCGCATGCGCCCGCCATTTTGGAAGATGGCGGCACCCAGGAAAGAAGACGGATGGACCCCGGGAGGCTCGGTAAGTATAAGGGGGGGGGAGATCAGGGCACGGGGGGGCGTCGGAGCACGCGGGGGGGTGGATCGGAGCATGGGGGGGTCGATCGTAACACGGGGGGGTGGATCGGAGCACGGGGGGTGGATCGGAGCACGGGGGGTGGATTGGAGCACGTGGGGAGCGGACAGGAGAACGGGGGAGCGGAGCACAGGACAGAGGGGAGTGGACCACAGATGGGAGGGCTGGGAGGGGGCGATCGGTGGGGTGGGGGCACATCAGTTTTTCCAGCCATGGCCGATGATATTGCAGCATCGGCCATGGCTGGATTGTAATATTTCACCAGTTTTTTAGGTGAAATATTACAAATCGCTCTGATTGGCAGTTTCACTTTCAACAGCCAATCAGAGCGATCGTAGCCATGGGGGGGTGAAGCCACCCCCCCTGGGCTAAAGTACAACTCCTCCTGTCCCTGCAGGCCAGGTGAAATTGGAGTTAACCCTTTCACCCGGCCTGCAGGAGCCCAATCCGGCCATGACGCATATGTTGCGTCACAGGTCGGATTGGCACGGGTTTTCATGATGCATACGGTGCGTCAAAGGTCGGGAAGGGGTTAAAACGCTGCGTTTTTAAATGCAAATGTGAAACCAGCCTTAAATGGATAAAATTGCAAAATGGCAGTAAATAAAAACAACTGTACAATATCACTCACAGTAAAAAACCTTTCTATTCTCAAAAAACAGAGTAATTTTTAATCATATTCTGCATTGCTCGTTGCCTAAATTAACGGCCACCTCTGTAATCTATCAGAGATCACCAGTTTCCTAGTCGATGAGCTTGCATATGCAAGCATTTTGATCTAGTATTTGCAAGCAGTGACGGACACATATAGAAAACAACCTCTGTGCAAGAACAATATATGAACACTTTGCAATGAAATTGTTTTGCCTATGAGAAAAGAAGCTTGCTAACTTGGGGATGGTAGTTACCCCTTTACCTATGCGGCTGCACCAGGGCCGGCTCCAGGTTTTTAAGGGCCCCGGGTGAAAGAGTCTCAGTGGGCCCCCCATTAACACATACAACGATTCATGATCGCATATAATGCAGCCATGTAGTATATAACACAGCCCACATAGTATATAACACAGCCACGTAGTATATAGCACAGCCCATGTAGCATATAACAGCCCATATAGTATATAGCACAGCCACATATTATATAGCACAACCCACGTAGTATATAACATGGCCCACAGATTTTATAGAACAGCCCACGTAGCATATAGCAGCCCACGTAATATATAACACGGCCCACGTAGTATATAGAACAGCCATGTAGTATATAGCACAGCCCAAGTAGCATATAGCAGCCCATATAGTATATAGCACAGCCACATAGTATATAACACGGCCCACGTAGTATATAGAACAGCCATGTAGTATATAGCACAGTCCACGTAGCATATAACAGCCCATATAGCATATAGCACAGCCACATAGTATATAACACAGCCCACGTAGTTTATAGAACAGCCATGTAGTATATAGCACAGCTCACGTAGCATATAACAGCCCATATAGTATATAGCACAGCCACATAGTATATAACACTGCCAACGTAGCATATAGAACAGCCATGTAGTATATAGCACAGACAAGTAGTACATAGCACAGACATGTAGTATACAGCACAGCCCCCTCCCCCCAAGAATGGCCCCATCGTCCAGTACTCACTGTTATAGTTAGAAAAAAAAACACTCCTCACCTCTCCCTGCTCCGGTCTTGGCGGCTGCCGCTGCACTGCCTGACACACAGTGAGTGCCTGATGACGTCATCGTGCACCCGCAACGGCAGTGTCAGAGGCAGAGTGGGGAATGATGGGAGAGGGAGCGTCAGGTGACGCTCTCTCCTCCATCATTTGCTTTGAACTTTACCGGCAGACGCCGGTATAGTTCAATGCGGTGGTGGGGGAGTTGGCGCTGGTGACAGGCGGGCCCCCCTGCCTCACAGAGACCCCATAGCAGCTGCGTGATGTGCCGCTAGATGAGGGCCCCTGTGGGAGCGGGGGCCCTAGGCAGCTGCCTGCCCCTAACGCTGGCCCTGAATGGGCCCCCCTGTCTCGCCAGGGCCCCGGCACTTGTCCAGGTACGCCGAGTGCTGGCGCCGGCCCCGGGCTGCACAACCTGTGCCAATTGATTGTCTAGTCAGATAGCTGCACTCCTTTTTTGCCTCAGAGGCAAATCTAACCATTTAGTAACATGGAAAAGCACACAGATGGGACCTGCACACCAATCATTAGTAGGTCACCTTTCACTGACAAGCAGGAAGCCAGGAGGCAGAGCTAATGTGCTCACCTAAGAGATAATCCCATGCATTTTTTCAACACCATGGTGGAAACATACTGCATGAATTGCATGAGTTTTTAAGTTTTCATTCAATAGCTCCAGAAAGATTAAATTTCTACCAATAGACATTTGATAAGTAAGAATGGAAACAGTTTAGGAATAAGCTACTACTTCCAGTGTTGTTTTTTAATATAAATCCTCAATTGCAACTCTACATTTGAGTACAGGATAAGCCTGGGGTTCTCTTGCTTTGAAAGTGTTTGAAGGAGTTTCATCTATTATAATAAATATTAATCACAAGACAAAATAGACTGAAGTGGTATATTGGGCACCAAAGGCTTTGATGCATGTAAACATTACCAAGTAAGTATCTTCTTTTATATCTTCTCACATCTGCACTCTTGTGGAAGAGAATCTGCATATCCTGATGTGCTGGGTTTGTCTCTGGTTGTGCATCTGCATTTCCACCACCTGAGGGCCCCTACTGATTGTTTCTCAGCTTATTTTCTTTCAAGTCACTGATTCTTTGATACATGGTTCACTGAAGAGTCCTTTGAACAGTGCGAAAACATATTTTTCTGTAAACTAATTAAAGCTAAAAAAAAATATGTGCATTATAAAATAAAAGTGTGCAGAGATATGTTAGACTCTCAGACATATGTAAAGATCAGATTGATTCTTTGTGATGTTTAATTTCTGAACACATTATTTTTAGGATGATTATTATTATTGTTATAATTATACCATCATCTTTATAGTGTGCTGCCCAGTGAAGTAGTGATGAGCGAACCCGAGGATGTTCAGGTTCGCCGTGTTCAGGCGGAATTTTAAAAAAGTTCGGTTCAGGACCCAAACTTCACCCCGGACTCTGAACACCATTCAAATCAAAGGGGACCCTAACTTCAGTGCTGTAAAATGGCTGTAAAATGGTTGAAGTAAGGGTGAGGAGCTGCAAAAGGAAGCAAAATGGAGGTAAGAGCAGGACAATTGCTCTGTAAACAAACGTTGAAAGGAAAATGACTTTTAGGGGTTCTGTCACCATGGCAATCATGATAAAATAAGAAGTAAATGAATAACATAGCAATGTTAAGATTACCCTCACAGAGACTGAGGTTTTCTACCTCCAGTCCAGTAAACAATTTCACCCACAGAACATGGGGCACATTACCCCTATATTAGAAACTAACCAAATTTCACCCACAGAGCATGGGGCAGAGTACCTCTAAAAATCTTATAAAAAATTTCACCCACAGAGCATGTTTTCACATTTCATCCACAGCTCCAAAATTTCACCTCTTATAGTGTACAAGCAGCCGCTGATGAAAAACTGGTATGATCTTGGATTGAGCTGGCGATAAGCCGTGAAGCTTGCTACCAGCAGTCCATTTAAAAATTTCACCCACAGAGCATGGAGCAGAGGACCCATACAGAATCTTCTTAAAATTTCACCCACAGAGCATGGAGCAGAGGACCCATACAGAATCTTCTTAAAAATTTCACCCACAGAGCATGGGGCATGGTACCCCACAGAATCATATTAAAAATTTCATCCACAGAGCATGTTTTCACATTTCCTCTACATCTTTAAAATTAACCTTCAGTAGTGTTCAAGCAGCTGCTGACAGAAAGTTGGTAGTATAATCTTGCATCAAGCTGGCGATCCACCACTAAGCTTGCTTTTTCAGTAAAAAATATCACCAACAGAGCATGGGGAAGAGTACCCCCATAGAGTTGTATTACAAAAATCACACACAGAGCATGAGGAAGAGGACCCCCATAGAATCCTATTAAACCTTCCCCCAGAGAACATGGGGCAGATGACCACCACATAAGCAGTGTACAAATTTCACCCACAGAGCATGGTGCGCAGTACCCATGCACAATCTTCTTAAAAATTTCAGCCACAGAGCATGGGGAAGAGTACCCCCACAGAATTGTATTACAAAAATCACCCACAGAGCATGGGGCAGAGTACCCAACAATCTTATTAAAAATTTCAGCCACAGAGCATGGGGAAGAGTACCCCCACAGAATCGTATTACAAAATTCATCCACAGAGCATGGGACAGAGTACCCCACAATCTTATTAAAAATTTCAGCCACAGAGCATATTTTCACATTTCCCCTACATCTCTAAAATTTAACCTCCAGTAGAATACAAGCAGCCGCTGACAAAAAGCTGGTAGTATGATCTTGCATCGAGCTGGCGGTTCACCGTGAGGCTTGCTCTTGGCAGTCCAGTTAAAAATTTCACCCAAAGAGCATGGGGCAGAGTGTCCCCAAAGAAGCAGCTAACAAATTTCACCCACAGAACATACGGCAGAGTACCCCCATAGAACCAGCTTACAAATTACACCTACAGAATTTCATTACACATTTCACCCAAAGAACATGGGGCAGGTACCCCCACAGAATCTTCTTAAAAATTTCATCCACAGAGCATGTTTTCACATTTCCCCCACAACTCCAAAATTTCAGCTCCAGTTGTGTGCATTAAAAATGCAGCCGATGAATACATCTATAGAAGCAGCTTACAAATATCACCCACAGAGCCAAACTTTTAGCTTCAGTAGTGTACAATAGAGCAGTCGCAGATCTACAGAATGTTGCAAGAGAAGAACTTGTCAGTGTTCAAGCAGAAGCTAGAATAGAAATAACTATTTAGAATGTTCAAACAGAATCACCTTTCAATGTACCTTCAGAAGAAGAGACATGGAAGCATGTGGCCCAAAGAAACAGGAAGATGAGGAGGCAGTCACCACCCATACCACTGAAGAACTGCTACCAGGATCTCATGCAGGACAAGTGTGAAGACGTACATCAAAAAAGTGCTTTGCCCACAAAGAACTCTTCAGTAAGATATCACAAGCCTCTTGAAAGTAGAATAAGAAGCACTGTAGTGAAGAAGAAAAGGAAAGTGGTAGTTGTGGGGGATTCCTTACTAAGAGGAACAGAAGCCGCTATCTGCCGACCAGACATTACCTCTCGAAAAATTTGCTGTCTTCCAGGTGCCCAAATCAAAGATGTCTGATAGGGTATCAAGACTCTTCAGTGCTACAGACAGCCACATATTTCTACTAATACACATAAGATCAAATGACACCGCAAAAAAGGATCTGGAAACTATATGCAGAGATTTTAAAGACCTAGGCCGAAAAGTCAAGGAACTGGGAGCACAGGTAATATTCTCATCCATCCTTCCAGTGAATGGACATGGATCCAGGAGATTGAACATGGTTCTACAACTGGCTATGTCAATAGTGCTGTGAGCAACATTTTGGGTTTCTTGACCATGGAATGAATTACCTGTATAATAGTCTCCTTGCTAGAGGGTTGCATCTTATGAAATCAGGAAAACACATTCTTGGTAGACACCTTGCTACACTCATCAGCAGAGCTTTAAACAAGAGAAAAATGGCATGAGAAACATATGGTCAGGAAAAAATATGTAGCTAAAGAATTCTTTTGACAACCCTGATATTAGAACTGGAAATAAAGAGCAAAAACTACAAATTCTAAATGAAAATAGAGTAAGAGAAGCCGCCTACAAACTAAAATGTGTCTATACAAATGCACAGAGCATGGGAAATAAGCAAGTGGAACTGGAGCTGCTAACACATGAAGAGAGACATGATGTCATAGGCATCACTGAAAAATAATTTATTAGAAACAGTAGTAAGAAGAAGGGAGGAGGTGTTGTATAACGTGTTTTGGTAAGAATACAAGGAGGGGGGGCGTGTCCGGATGCCGAGCTGAGCAGACGTGTTGTGAGGGAGCTCCTGCCATCTCCCAGCTATAAATATCATAATATCACCCTGCATCACTGGGTTCCACAGTCAGCATGGGGCCCAGGAAACCTAGAAACACACAGCAGCCAGCAGTGGACCAACCGGCATAGCGGACAGCTCTGGACGCCTTCCTGGGCCTTGAACAGGTCCAGGGAGATACTCAGGCACCATCTTTACAGAGGCAGGGTGGTGAGGAGGGGGTTTCCCGGCGAGACACTCTGCATCAGGACGGCATTCAGGAGGCAGATGGCTGTGGGGAGGAGGAGGACATCTCCCCCTCTACATCGGGGGAAGAGCCGTGCACAGAAGGAGCTGAACTTTATGGAGACCAGACCAGCACCACTGCTGACAGCAGCCACGAGGTGAGGGGGAGGGGGGATGTGGGGCCCCCCTTCCTACACCCTTCATATCAGCTCACACAAACAAACAGCTCCTCATCACATCAGGAGGCCCATGGACAGAATATTATACAGGACACTGCCTATATCCAACCCCATCAGGGATACTACTCCTCTCATCATCCACATTCTTCAATTAACTATCCTCCTAACTCACAGTCTGTTGGCAGCTTCAGGGGGCCTGCCCCTCCCTCCCAAGACTGGCAGTCTATTCTGGCAACCCTACCATCTAAAGAGGACTTTAAGATCCTTATCAGTGAGGTCAAAGACATATGCAGGGCAGAAATAGCCAACGTAAGACAAGATTTACAACACTTAAATGGGAGGATAGAAGCCCTGGAAGAGGAACATGACTCCACAAGAAAACACATGATGGAAATTCACCAGCTAGTGTCCTCACAACAAAAAGTGATGGAGGAAATGCAGTCCCACTTAGAGGATTTGGACAATAGAGGACGCAGATGCAACATTCATGTGAGAGGAGTGCCTGAGGTAGAGGACTCTGAATCTCCTGATCTGATCCTACAGGACATCTTTAATAACATTCTGGGTGCACCTTCAACCAATATAACTAAGTTGGACAGAGCACATAGGGCGCTACAGCCTAAGAACATGTCTACTCAACCCCGAGATATTATATGCTGTGTTCATGACTTTACTACTAAAGAATTGATCATGTCCAAAGCCAGGACCCGGAACCAGATCCCCTCATTTCGGGGAACAGAGGTTCAGCTCTTTCCAGATCTCTCCCGTATAACCCTGCAGAAGCGGAGACACCTCAGATCCCTGTTGTTAATACTCCAGGAACACCAAATTAAGTATAGATGGGGGTTCCCATTTGCCCTGACAGCCAGGAAAGATGGAAAGTCCGCATCTCTGCGCACCCCTGCTGATGTGACATCCTTCTGTACAACCCTAGAGATCCCGGTGGTTGACATTCCGCCATGGGTCCTGCATGTCCCTGGGGCTCCCCCTCCGCCGGTGTGGACCAAATTGGAGAGGGGAAGGCATGTGGTGCGTGGGAGAGGCGGGGGGAGAGGTGGCTGCGCCCCATCTTCCCCCCATGCCCATTGACTTGACTCTTAGTTTAGGCTTGTTTAGAATGGGCCGCATACTCTCTTTTTCCTAAGTCCCCCTTTCTGATTGGCCCCTCTGCTTTTTAGCCTGCGACGCTGGAAATGATACATCTAAACCTCGCCGGGGGATGGATACAGTGCAGCCCCTGTGTGTCTGGAGCCACATCATTTACTGAAACAATTGAAGCACGTCACCTGGGAAGGCGGGTGGCGGGGGCTCCACCAGGGCCACTTTGGTTGCTTCTCAGTTGCCCCTTTCTTCACGTTGGAGGGGCGACTGGCTGGTGATGGACTGGCTCTCGGATTCGGAGACTTCCACCTATTCTAGGGCTTCCCTGGGATTGTTATTGAGACCTAGTATTTCTACCACTCTGGCCCTCTGAGCCAAGAGTGGGTCTCCACAGGGGATCCCTCTCCAGGTTAAACCCCGGGTATTGTTCTCAATTGTTCTTCTATGTTTTTTTCACTTTTTGGATATGTAATTTACTAACTGAGTGTCTATGTCTTCCCTTTTCCCTGCTGTTTTTATCCTACCCAATCATCCAAATTTTGTTTTCACCCTCGGTTCGATCCTTGATAGCCTTCATCTGGTGGACCAGCCGCGCTGAGACAACCTCTATGTTGACCTACACCTTCAAAGGTAACGGTCCCGACACCTGCACTACACTCCACTGAACACAACTAAGATGACGCGTATTGTATCTATTAACGTGCGGGGTCTTAATTCTCCCCGCAAGAGGAAATTGCTGTTACAGGAGCTGCGCTCCACTAAGGCAAATGTGGCCTTTATTCAAGAGACCCACTTTGACTCTACAGGCTCATTTAAGTTTGCCGCCCACTTATTTCCCCAACAATACCTAGCAAGCACGAATACTAAGAAAGGGGGGGGTTACAATCTTGATTGCAAAAAATTGCCCCATACAAGTCACTGGAAATCACTCTGACCCTAAGGGACATTACGTGATCCTAGAGGCACAGGTGGGGGGTTCTCCTCATATTCTCGCTAACATTTATACCCTGAATGAGGGACAGATTCGCTTTTTGAAGGGGGTATTTTCACTAGTAGGGGGGCTTCCCCGCGCGGCAACGATAGTGGGTGGAGATTTCAATATTCCATTCTCTGAAACATTTGACAGGCTCTCTCTCAGGGGGTTGCCGACCTCTGACTCTGTAAAGAAGCTGTCTTTGGGCTTCGGGAGGATTATAAGATCTGAGGCTCTCTTTGACCCATGGAGGGTGGCACACCCTGGAGAGAGGGCCTTCACCTTCTTTTCGCACCCACACCAGACCCATACCAGGATTGATTACTTCTTTGTAAACTCTGCTATTCTTAAGAGGCTGGGGGGAGTGGAACTGGGCTCCATTACTTGGTCAGATCATGCTCCTGTGATCATGGAATTTGAAGGAACCCACTCACTACCTGGATTTGGCCACTGGCGCTTAAATGAATCTCTACTCAAAGACCCGGAAGTTAGGGCCTCACTGCATAAGCAACTGGAGGAATTCTTCCAGCTCAATACGGACTCAGTCTCCTCCCTGGGAGTTCTGTGGGAGGCACATAAGGCGGTGATGAGGGGCCATTGTATTAGGGAGGGCGCCAGGGCACATTTGGGGGTCCAGAGGGCACATTTGACTTCTCAATTAAAGCTTCATGAGAGGACACTCGCTGAAACTCCCTCTCTGGCCGCTTTGAAAGAGGTGGTCAGACTAAGGGAAAAATTAAAAGATCTGGCGGTGGCGGGGGCGGAGAAGCTGCTAACTTTCTCTAGACAGAAATTCTATGAAAGGGGCAATAAGGCACATACCCTCCTGGCACACCAGCTGAAGGAACGCTCCGTGGCTTCATGTCCTCAGGCCTTACGGGACACTGCGGACATTTTTTATAATTTCTACAAAAAATTGTACAATCTCGGTCCCCCATCGGCTGATGGTTCCCAGGGTCCAGGGGCTATTGGAGACTATCTTGCTACCTTAGATCTCCCCTCACTACCTAGTGAGGTGATTGAATCTTTAAATAGCACAGTATCCCCTGAAGAGGTAGAGGAGGTTTTGGAGTCCCTGCCCATGGGAAAATCACCTGGCCCTGATGGTCTGACGTACTTTTACTATAAGACATTCGCCAAAACACTTCCTCACACGACATCGGTATTTAACTCCTTCTTGCAAGGCGACCAATCCCGTCCACAATGCTACATTCCCACCTCATCCTCCTTCCAAAGCCGCCTAGGGACCCCTTGGACTGTGCAAACTATAGGCCAATAGCCCTTTTGAATTCGGATTTGAAGGTGTTCACCAAGCTGCTGGCCTCCAGACTTAATAAATGGCTACCCTTGATTATTCATAAAGACCAAGTGGGCTTTATTCCATGCCATCAAGGGGGTGATAACACCAGGAGGGTTGTGGACTTGGTGGACATCTCGAACCGAAAGAAATTGCAAACACTAGTACAGAGCCTTGATGCTGAGAAGGCTTTCGATCGCCTCTCCTGGCCATTCCTTTTTAGTACGATGCGGGTCTTTGGCATTTCGGGGGGATTTTTGTCCGCGCTGAGATCCCTATATAACCACCCTACAGCGGCCATAAAACTTCCTCTTTGTACATCTAGACCATTCACTATATCGAATGGCACCAGGCAGGGGTGCCCTTTGTCACCTCTTCTGTTTGCAATTTGCATAGAGCCCCTGGCAGCGTCCATACGACGGGACCCCAATATCTCTGGGGTGATGGTTTGGAGTAAATCTTTTAAGATCGCATTATTTGCGGATGATGTTCTATTGATGCTTACTAATCTCCACATGTCTCTTCCGAACCTCATGAGGGCTTTGAGGAGATATGGGGACCTATCTGGATATAAAATCAATTCCAGCAAAACGGAGGCTATGCCGCTGAACATCCCCCTTGAGGTATGGGACCATCTACGCCTGAATTTTAAATTCAGGTGGAAACAGGATGCTGTGAAATATTTGGGGGTGAATATTACGTCCTCATACGAGACCCTCTACAAACTAAATTTCCCCTCCCTCTTTAAAGAATCAAACGCCCGCCTGACTAAATGGCAATCACTTCCTCTCTCATGGATGGGTCGGATAGCGGCAGTAAAAATGAGTCTTTTACTCAGATTGATCTATGCCTTTGAGACCCTCGCGGTTGGAGTTCCGGTCTCGGAATTGAAGTCCCTTCAGGCGGCTATTATTAGGTTCATATGGCAACAAAAGCGCCATAGAGTGGCTAAGGAGGTTCTCACAGCTCATAAGACCAGGGGAGGGCTTTCTGTGCCAAATATTCTTAATTACTACTGGGCTACACACCTGAGGAGAATCCCCTGCTGGACGTCCCTATGGGCCTACAGCAGGTGGAATGAAATAGAGAAATTATGGTTTGCCCCAATACATCCTAACTCTCTTTTATGGTCACCAGCACAATGGAAGTCCTTTCCACCCCTTCTAGGCCCCATGCAGTCCACTCATGACATTTGGAACACCTGCACACGGAGATTTGCCCTCATGTCACCTTGTTCCCCCCTGGTGTACTTCATCTATCATCCCCAGCTCCCAAGCAGTTTAGAATCTCCTATGGTTCACCCTTGGCTTAATGCGGGCCTATTTAGATTTGCGGACATTATAGACGGGGAGACCATGGAGATTCACTCCTTTGATTATCTTAAGCAACATTTTTCGATTTCCAACAGGGAATTCTTTCAATACCTACAAATTAGAGATTTTGCTAACTCCTTATATGGTAAAGCGGGAGCTTCGATCCCCACGGATTTCGAGAAAATTTGCAGGAGAGGCGTGAACATCAGGGGTCTGATTTCAGAAATTTACAACATTTTATCGGATCCACAGGATGAGTCTGATGAATCTTTTCTATATATGCGCAAGTGGGAGGCCGCCTTGGAGCGGCGTATTTCTCCCCGAGAGTGGTCTGTCATTTGGAGGAATGCCGCAAAATCATCAGTGTGTACTCTCTACAGAGAAAATATCTATAAGATACTAATGCACTGGTATCACACTCGAGTTTCTGCATGGACTGAATCCCTCTATCCCTCCCTCCTGTTGGAGATGTGGGGGAAGCACTGGGTCTCTTGTCCACATATTTTGGTCATGCCCAAAAATTGTGCCCTTTTGGGGTCAGGTTAAGTCCCTCATCGATAAGGTATTGCATGCAGACATAGAACTAAACCCGCTAGTGCTTCTCCTGGGTCACGGGGCGCCGGGTATGGGCAAACTTTCCAATAGATTATTGCAACATATCCTTACGGCGGCCAGATGCCTGATTGCGCGTCTTTGGAGACAGCTGAGTCCCCCTTCGCTTCAGATCCTCCTTGGACGGATCATGGATGTCAGAAGGATGGAACACCTTACAGCCTTACTAAATGACTCGGTGGTGTGCTTCCAGGCTATATGGTCCCCGAGGGATTATTATGCAGCGGGATCCGACCTGTAGTGCGACTGAGTTCGGATTTGATTAATCGATTTAACTGAGGCTTTTCCCTTTTTTTTCTTCTCTCTTTCCTCCCTTCCCTCTACCCCTTACTGTCTTGTCTTGTCTTTGTCATTTACGTCTTTGTAGAATTAAGGTCATTGATAGCCTTATATCGTCTATATCGTTTATTGTTCATGCATTCTATACAGAAACTAAATACTTGTAAGACCCTGTTTTGTTCTACAATGTTTAACAAAAAAATAAAAAATTTTATGGTAAAAAAAAAAAAAAGAATACCAGGAGAGCTGCTGCTGTTCCTCTTACTCAGCCTCCACCTCCTCATTGTTACCCAATCCACGCTGAGCAGCTGAGATGAGGCTGGGCTGGGTAGTATCTCCCGGTCTCATGTCTTCCTCCATCTTCACTTTTTCCTCATGCAAAGCTTCATGTTTAATTTTGAGCAGCAACTGTTTAAGTAGGCACAGGAGCAGGATTGTTGCCATCGTTATGGCACCATCCCTGCTGATTATCTTTGTGGAGTCCTCAAAGTCTTGTAGAGTCTCACAAATGTCAGACATCCATGACCACTTTTCAGTTATGTGCAAACCAGAATACCAATGGGCATGTTGGAGCTGGTATTCAACAACTGGTCTCTGCTGCTCACAAAGCCTTGCCAGCATGTGCAGTGAGGAGTTTCACCATGTGATCATGTCGTACACCAGTTGGTGAGCTGGCATTTGCATGCGATGCTGTGCCACTGCCAGAGCGGTGGCAGCTATAGCTAACTTGTGGATGACGCGGTGTACCTTGACCAGAATTTGTCAAATCTGGGTAGGTTTTCAAAAACCGCTGAACTACCAAGTTGATCATGTGGGCCAAGCATGATACATGTGTGAGCTTGCCAAGTTCCACAGCCGCCACCAGGTTACGGCCATTATCACACACAACCATGACTAGTTGGAGGTTCGGTGGTGAGAGATATAGATCTGTCTGGTCTGTTATTTCTTTCAATACCTCTGCAGTGATATTCTGTTTGTCTCCTAGACAAACTAGCTTCAGCAGAGCCTGTTGCCAATTCATATTTTGAGATAAAAATCAGAGGTGGAGGATTAGGAGGAGCAAAAAGGGGTGAAGGGGCCAGCAATCCTCGGCTTTGGGAGCACATGTGCCATGCCAGGGTAGTACTCGGACCTGGCCTCCACAATGTTCACCCAGTGTGCCAGCAGTGAAATGTGGTATCTCTGGCCAAAAGCACTTGTCCATGTGTCTGTTGTTAAGTGGACATTGCCAGTAAGAGCGTTAGTAAGTGAACGGGTGATCTTCCTGGACACGAGCTGGTACAAGGTAGGGCTGCCACACAGGGAGAAATAGTGGCGGAAGGGGACCAAGTACCGATGGATGGCTGCCGCCATGAGTCGACGGAAATCCTTCATCTCCACAAGCCTAAACAACAACATTTCCATGGCAAGCAGCCTGGAAATGTGCCCGTATAGCATTTGTGACTGTGGGTGGGAGCTTTCCTTTGTGCTCCAAAGCCTGAAAATGGGACAGCTGAACTCCATTCAACCCAGCAGATGGATACCCAACCAGGAATGTTTACATTTCCAAAAATTTGTGGCGCACACCACAAAAGTTGAATCAATTTCAAGTGGCTCTGCTAACACATCATGTGACACCACTTGTGTATGCCTTGGCAACTCCCGAGACTAGGTCACTGTTCCACTGCAGTAGTTCTCAACAGTTACTTCTGGGTCAGCATTAATGTCTCAGCAATTGGGACTTCCTCCACTATGGCTTCTGGATGGGCCCCCAGGCAAGGAGCTTCCAGTGATTCCCGATCTGACGATGGTTTGAGCAAGTTCACATGGTACACCATGTGCGGCTTCCTGCGACTGGGATGGTGTACCTTGAGATTCACCTCACAGAGTTTTTCCACCACCTCGTATGGATCCTGCCACTTGGCTAGGAATTTGTTCTCCACCATGGGGATTATCCCTAGCATATGGTGCCCAGACTGGAACTGCCTTAGCCTTGCTGAGCAATTTTACACCCTTGCCTGGGCTTCCTGTGCCTGGAGAAGATGTTCCTTCACGATTGACATCACGTGTGCAATCCTATCCTGCAAGTGGGCAACATGCTCCATGATGCTTTGGTCTGGCATAACCTTGGTTTTCCTGGTTGCCTAGGCAATGTCCAGGAGCCCTTGCAAATGTCGACCATAAAACAGCTCAAACGGTGAGAACCCAATGGAGGCTTAAGGGACTTCTCTAGAAAAAAGCAGAAATGGAAGCACATAGTCCCAGACTTGACCATACTTCACAAGGACCTTCTTGAGCATGGCCTTCAAGGTCTTATTGAAGCGCTCCAAGAGGCCATTGATCTGTGGATGGTAAACTGAGGTTCGCAGCTAGGCAATCTGGAGGACTATACACAGCTCCCTCATCACTTTGCTCATGAAGGAGGTTCTCTGGTCTGTCCAAAAGTCCAAGAAGCATTTCCCCATTGATGGACACAGTACACGACTGCGGCCTCTTGCCAGGTTGACAGTCCACACTGCAGGCCAGATAGGCACATTAGGAGCAGCACCTGCCTAGACTGCAGTCTATTGATCAAGGGGACATATGACATCGGGTGGCTACATTTCCAGAATTGTGATAGCATGAACAGAACACGTCTTTAACAACAGCCTTAGGGGACCCCTCAGTGGGATTGGCATGCCCCCTATCTGTGGGTCTAGCCACCCTCTGTGGTGAGTCCTCCCCTTTGGTGATTTTTTGGGATTTTTTTATGAAGGATTAGCCTCCCTTTCATCTGGTTGGGTGTGGCTATAGAGCTCCCTCAACATTCTGCTCCTATGGTTTCTTGTGAAGCAAGGTATATATAAAGCAAATGTGGTATACTTTTTTATATATATGATATATATATTTTTTAAAAACCTTAAGAAGATTCCTGGATGTTTGGCATCGAAAACGTGTTGTTTTATCCTGTAACTCTTAAATAAGCAATTCTATTTAATTACCACAAGAATCTTGTGACGGAAGCGCCGACAACTATCTGGATATTTCTCTGTCTATTGATTCCTTTGGTTATCCCAGTATGGGGAAGTGGCGATGTCTGGTTTCCTAAGGGATTTCTCAACAACCTGGTTTCTCTCAACCAGGCTAACTAGGTCATCTGCATTCCGAGGGTCACCCTGGGCAATCCAGGTCTGTATTGGCCTGGGAAGGGACAGTATGAACCTGTCCATCACCACCTGCTCGACCATCTGTGCAGGAGTGGAAGTCTCTGGCTGCAACCATTTTTGGACTAGGTGCAACAAGTCAAACATTTTCGAGCAAGGGGGTTTGTCGACAGCATATGTCCAGTGGTAGATTCGCTGAGCTCTTATGGACATCATAACTCCCAGGAGAGCCAAGATTTCAGTTTTTACTTTGGTGTATTCTTTGGCATCCTGTAGGGCTAAGTCATGATATGCCTTTTGAGGTACTCCCAACAAATATGGCGCCAGCACCTCCGCCCACCACTCTGGCAGAAGTTTCTCCAGTTCAGCCACCCTCTTGAAAACAGTCAGAAAGGCTTCCACATCATCCCCGGGGGACATTTTTTACATGCCTTGTTTTACCATTTCCAGACATACAAGTCATCAGCTGGTGTTGGGGAGGAGACTGCTGGCCTCCCATGAATCACCTCTGCGAGGAGTTCCATCTGTTGTATTAGCACCTCCTGCTGCTGCTGTTGCTGCTGCTGCTGTGCCAACTGTTTATTCATCTCCTGTTGTGCCATTTGCTTCTGTTGACTGGCGAGCTGGTGCTGCTGTTGGACCTGGACAAGATGCTTCACAAACTCCTCCATGGTGCCAGATGTCTCGTGCTGGATGGCGGATTTTACCCAGGACATGCAGTTGTCCACAGCCTCTATGCATGTTCCTGGAATGCTGCCCACATTCAAAACACCACGTGTGAAGGGCTATCTCACTCAGCTGCTTCCCAAGGTAGACACAGGAATGCTTCTTGTGGTACCATTGGCTGGTTTATTTGGGAACAGCATAAACCGTAGCAAAGTTCAAAAAAGTAAACAAAGCCCTTCTGGCATAATGGCAAAACAAAAATGTAACTTATAAGTCCAATTGTCTGAGGGATTCGACCACCGTGTGTCTTAAGCTCCACCTGGAGCCTTTGTTTGGAGTCTTTCCTCTCCAAAAACAACACACAGACTCCCTCTCAAGTCCAGCCATTTAAACCCAGTTCATGAGACTGATTACATGACTGTGACATCACACATGTCCTGATAGCACACGGTCGTGTCGACTCCGCAGGTGGAGATATGGTAGACATCTTCCCACCCACTTTATAGATGTCCACCTAAAGCCATATATGCAACTTTAATTTAACCCTCACAACATGTAATGTGCTGGAGGAAAATACTCTGGTTTCGCATCATTGACACCATTATGCGCAGTGACATATATTATTATTATTATTATTATTTATTTATATAGCACCATTGATTCCATGGTGCTGTACATGAGAAGGGGTTACATACAAGTTACAAATATCACATACAGTAAACAAACTAACAATGACGGACTGATACAGAGGGGCGAGGACCCTGCCCTTGCGGGCTTACATTCTACAGGATTATGGGGAAGGAGACAGTAGGTTGAGGGTTGCAGAGCTCCGGTGTTGGTGAGGTGGTAGCTCCGGTGTTGGTGAGGCGGTAGCTCCGGTGTTGGTGAGGCGGTAGCTTCGATAGTGATGAGGCAGCAGCGGTGTCAGTGCAGTGCAGTGCATATATCTCCTCTCATATACCATGCCAGTGAACCTGTCTCAGTATGTAAACTTTTGACTTTACAGTAAGTAATAAAAATGCCTAAAACATTTTCTCTCTCATTATTCTGGCATTTCGCAAATATTAATAACTAGATTGTGGCCCGATTCTAACGCATCGGGTATTCTAGAATATGCATGTTCCCGTAGTATATGGACAATGATGATTCCAGAATTCACGGCAGACTGTGCCCGTCACTGATTGGTCCAGGCAACCTTTATGACATCATCGTCGCCATGGCAACCATTATGACATCATCGTCGCTGTGCCCGTTGCTGATTGGTCGAGGCAACCTTTATGACATCGTCGCCATGGCAACCATTAAGACATCATCATCGCTGTGCCCGTCGCTGATTGGTCGAGGCAACCTTTATGACATCATCATCGCCATGGCAACCATTGACATCATCGTCGCTGTGCACATTGCTGATTGGTCGAGGCCTGGCGACCTCGACCAATCAGAGTCGCGGGATGTCTACGTCCTTTATGACATCATCGTCGCTGTGCCCGTCGCTGATTGGTCGAGGCCTGGCGGCCTCGACCAATCAGAGACGCGGGATTTCCAGGACAGACAGACAGACAGACAGACGGAAAAACCCTTAGACAATTATATATATACTAGATTGTGGCCCGATTCTAACGCATCGGGTATTCTAGAATATGCATGTCCCCATAGTATATGGACAATGATGATTCCAGAATTCGCGGCAGACTGTGCCCGTCGCTGATTGGTCGAGGCAACCTTTATGACATCATCGTCGCCATGGCAACCATTATGACATCATCGTCGCTGTTCCCATTGCTGATTGGTCGAGGCCTGGCGGCCTCGACCAATCAGAGATGCGGGATGTCTACGTCCTTTATGACATCATCGTCGCTGTGCCCGTCACTGATTGGTCGAGGCCTGGCGGCATCGACCAATCAGAGACGTGGGTTTTCCAGGACAGACAGACAGACAGAAAGACAGACAGACAGACAGACGGAAAAACCCTTAGACAATTATATATATAGATAGATTATGGTAATCCTAATTGACCTAACCTGGAAAGGTTTATTCTGATTTCATGTCAGATATTGACAAAATCATGCATATGTGTCTTTTTATATAGTGTATGTAAACTTCTGGTTTCAACTGTATATATATATATATATATATATATACTGTATATACTAGATGGTGGCCCGATTCTAACGCATCGGGTATTCTCGAATATGTATGTAGTATATAGCACAGCCCACGTATTATATAACACAGCCCACCCAGTATATAACACAGCCCACGCAGTATATAACACAGCCCACGTAGTATATTGCACAGCCACGTAGTATATAACACACCGCACGTAGTATATAGCACAGCGATGTAGTATATAACACAGGACACGCAGTATATAACACAGCCCACGCAGTATGTAACACAGCCCACACAGTATATAACACAGCCAAAGTAGTATATTTCACAGCCACGCAGTATATAACACAGGTCACGTAGTATATAGCACAGTGACCTAGTATATAACACTGGTCACGCAGTATATAACACAGCCGATGTAGCATATTTCACAACCATGCAGTATATAACACAGGCCACGTAGTATATAGCACAGTGACGTAGTATATAACACTGGCCACGCAGTATATAACACAGCCCATGTAGTATATTTCACAACCACGCAGTATATAACACAGGCCACGCAGTATATAACACAGCCGATGTAGCATATTTCACAACCACGCAGTATATAACACAGCCGATGTAGCATATTTCACAACCATGCAGTATATAACACAGGCCACATAGTGTATAACACAGTCCACATAGTATATAGCAGTGTGGGCACCATATTCCTATTAAAAAAACAATTAAAATAAAAAATAGTTATATACTCACCTCCCGGCGGCCCCCGGATCCAGCCCAGGCCTTTAGCGATGCTCTGTTCCCAGTAATGCCTTTCGGCAATAACCCGTGATCATGTAGCGGTCTCGTGAGACCGCTACATAATCATCTCACGAGACCACTACGTGATCTCGAGTCATTGCTGCAATGCATTCTTGGGACTGGAGCATCGCGAGGAGCGGGAGAAGGGTGCCGCAGACGCCGGAAGGTGAGAATATAATTTTGTTTTTATTATTATTTTTAACATTATCTGTTTTTACTATTGATGCTGCATAGGCAGCATCAATAGTAGAAAGTGAAGCGGTGTTTAACTCCGGCCCCAATATCACTGATTGGTCGGCCGGCCGGGACCAATCAGCGACCCTGGATTTCCTTTACAGAAGTTAGAGACAAACAGACGGAAGTACCTCTTAGACAATTATATATATGCAAGATGGTGGCCCGATTCTAACGCATTGGGTATTCTAGAATATGCATGTCCACGTAGTATATTGCACAGCCCACGTAGTATATTACCCAGCCACGTAGTATATTGCCCAGCCACGTAGTATATTGCCCAGACACAAAGTATATTGCCCAGCCACATAGTATATTGCACAGCCACATAGTGTACAGCACAGACACGTAGTATACTTCCCAGTCACGTAGTATATTGGCCAGTCACGTAGTATATTGCCCAGCTACGTAGTATATTGCCCAGCCACATATGTAACAGGTTAAAAAATAAAAAGAAACATATACTCACCTTCCGAGGGCCCCTTGTAGTCCTGTCGCCTGTGTGCGGTGCACGCGGCAGCTTCCGGTCCCAGGGTTGGTATGAGTGCAGGACCTGTGATGACGTTGCGGTCACATGACCGTGACGTCATGGCAGGTCCTTCTCGCATAGCATCCTAAGCACCGGAACCTGCCGCTTGCACTGCCAAGGACAGCGCGACGTCAGAGGGTGAGAATAACTTTTTTTATTATTATTATTTGTAACATTAGATCTTTTTACTATTGATGCTGCATACGCAGCATCAACAGTAAAAAGTTGGTCACACAGGGTTACTACCTGCGTAACCGGAGTGTGTTACACCGAGCTCCGGTAACACTGGCATTAACCCTGTGTGATGGCTGATTGGATGACTGGAGGGGAGTATGGAGCGGGCACTCACTGCGGGGAAGAAAGAGCGGCCATATTGCCGCCAGACTGTGGCTGTCGCTGATTGTTAAAAATTAAGAGACCACCACATCAAAACCCTGTTATGGACAACCCAATCTCCAGACCTGAACCCCATTGAAAACCTCTGAAATCTAATCAAGAGGATGATTGATAGTCAAGCCATCAAACAAAGAAGAACTGCTTACATTTTTGCACCAGGAGCAGTGTGAAAGACTGATGGAAACCATGCCAAGACACACATAAGAGGTAATTAAAAATCATGGTTATTCAACAAAATATTAATTTCTGAACTCTTCCTGAGTTAAAACATTAGCATTGTTGTTTCAAAATGATGATGAACTTATTTTCTTTGCATTATTTGAGGTCTGAAAGCACTGTGGTTTTTAAAAAAAAGTTTTGACCATTTCTCCTTTTCAGAAAAAAAATACAAAATTTATTGCTTGGAATTTCGGAGACATGTTGTCAGAAGTTTATAAACCTAAAGAACAATTTACATTTTACTCAAAAATATATCGATAAAGAGAAAGATCAGACAGACTGAAAATGTTGCAGTGGTCTCTTAATATTTGCCAGACCTGAATATATTTAAATTAAACAATAATAAAAAAAATTGAAGTTAAACAAGCCAGATAACGGGTACTCCCATTGAGATAAAAAGGCAAATGGATATTATGAATGCAAATAATGCAAAACTATTATGTAAAAAATATTTTTATTGAAAAACACTATGCAGCTACATCTAGCCTTCCTCAAACACTATTTATCTGGTTTGCTTCAGCTCTGGAACTTCCCATGAAGGATATTTCTAAAGTACACTAGGTTGGCTGCACCTGCTGGAATCCACTATAGTGGAATTGGAGTTGTGCTTGTAGCACAGCTTTGCCAGGTGAGAATATTTTCAGCTATTGGCTTTAAAGTTTTAGGATACTGTTATGCTTTGTGATTCTCCCGCTGCACGGGATAGATCCCAAGCATTATCTGCTGCTGTGGTTTCCCATTCAGGTTCAGACGATGTGATTGCTGCTCAGCACAGACGTCAGTCCCAGCGCCTTGCTCAGGCTCGTGGTATACGTTTGGTTACTGCTGGCTCTCCAGCCAAGTCTATGGTAATCAGTGATATGCAGGTGCAGCCTTGCGCTCTGGAGTCTAAGTCCAGAGATCACCTTACTAAGCATGTACCTGATGTGGCATCTTCTTATTGGTGGTCGGACGACAGCTGCTCTGGTGGTGTGGCAGCACCGGACTGGCCAGCGAGCGATGTCTCGACCGACTGGGCATGAGTGTTTGGGGTGGAGCCAAGCATATAAAAGGCTCTCAGGGGCGCATGTGGGCATGCTAGGGTCATTTAAGTTTTGGCGTGAGTCGGTGGTTACTCTACTACTGGCTACACATTTGTGTGTTTCTGTCTATGCTCAAAGACTGTTCACGTTGGCAGGCAGATAGCACACTTATGTGGTTTCGTACCCATTTCTCAATGCCTGAGTCTCTAGCCTGCTTCATGCTTAGGGTGCTGGCCAAGCACAAGTTCAGTAGCATCAGGACTGGGGTCACTAGCCACTGGGCTTAGCATCTGTTTCGTTCATGTGTGCGGTTAGCACAGTTCAGTTACAGATCAAGCTCAATCCTTCTGCTTCCTCTAAGTGAAGGTGACAGAGTATAGTACCTAGCGTCAGAAGAGTTCCTTCTATTCGTATGTGCGCTTAGCACAGTTTAGTTGCAGAGCAAGGTTAATCCACGCGCTAACATCCCTGTGACATTAACGGGATGTAGTTCTTAGGATTCTTAGTGCAGTACCTCTCTGTGAAGTAACTGAACTTGGTACTCAGTGCACTGATCACACTGTGTGGCATTAACACAGTGTGTTTAGGGTAATGCTCGCTGTTTTGTTCAATCATTGTTCACACTAGCAGCAGGTTCAATTCTGCATGGTGGACCCCGAGTTGCGATTGCACTTAATTTTATATTTTATTTAGTGCAATCTGCCAACCTTAACAGATACTTCGCTCAGAAAGTGTTCCTTTCTCTCCTAGTTCCACCAACAAAAAATTGTTTATTGTTTATATGACCCAGAAGAAAGTAAGAAACTACCCTGGAATAAGTGGAGCAATGCAGAAAAAGGAAAATAGTTCACAGCATCAGTCAAGAAATTAAAGTGAGTGCACAGGAGTACGGGGGAAACGTGTGTGATTCAGTATGGAGGTTTTTCATATTCCCTCCTTCCATCCAGTTGCACTTTTCTATCACAATTTATTGTACTGGATGTGTCACTGTTTCGACAGCTTTGGAAATATATGAAAGGAAAAGGACATAGTATATTACGCCTCCAACCAGTCCCGAAATTATGTAATTCTTTATTTCTTAGAACTGGTTAAAGGATCAATCTGATTTATTTTATTGTCCCCTCTGTTAGTAATTATTAGTGTATTTAGACAATATAGAACCTAAGATAGAAACAAAATGAGCAAATACCCTGAAGTAGGTAAATTAATACATAGTAATGGCACATGTAAATAACATAGGGTACTAAGTTATCACTGTTTTCATCAAAGCCATCTCATCGAAGCAAGGTGTACCTTTATTTCAGTGACTGTATTTATGACCTACTGGCCCGCAGCGCAAGTCACAAATGTGCCGAAGCTTACCAGAGCGGCAGAAGATTGCGACAGGTAAGTATCTAAATGCACTCTCAACACACACACTAATAAGTACTAACAGAGGGGATAATAAAAATAAGCCGCCAGAGTAGTCCTAAAAGCCTTTTAATCCCGTTACGACCTATGATGGATTTATATGTAATGACGCACAGTGTGTGTCACCTGAGTAGATTAGAGGGTGCCTGCAGGTGACCCGAAACCGAGCGCAGGGAGTGTGAGAGCTAAAGGATGCAGTGTGCACAGGACCTGACACTAAACAGTCACCCGATTGCAGGGGGCAGAGCTACCGCACGTGAGGATGGGGAAGCAGCTGAGAGCGCTGAATACGGGGCACAAAACGTAAACGTAGTCAAATGGAGAGCCAAGTGTCAAGGCCAAATGAGAGCGAGGTACCTGGGATGAGACAGCGAGTGAACCGAGACGAGCCAAGGGGTCAGAGAACAAAGGACAGGGCAGTACAAAGCAGAACACAGAGGCAGAAGTCAGGGGATGAACTGGGTCATGCACAGAAAAGCTCACATGCACAGAGGCACAACAATACAGATGAGTAACCTGGGTCAGCAATCCCTAGCCGAATAAACAGAAGTTTCACCGACACTGAACCCCGGAACTACAAGCATTAAATAGCCACCCCAGAACCAAAGAGAGGCAAAGTATCTTAACCCTGACCTAACCAGGACGGAGCCAGAACCACCCCATCCTGACTCATGACAGTATAGGTACATCATAGGTCACCTCCCTTCCTTCGATGTGGGCTCCAGCGCTGAGCTAGACACATAACAGCTGATTTGAACAGCTGTCATTCCCCTAACTGTCACAAGGGGAAATGCAATCCACCTGCGGCTGTAAAAATGTTAAATGTCGCTGTCAATCTCTGATTAAAGTACTGTACATGTTGGCGGCTTTTTCCAGTGTATATGTAAATTGAAGGCCAAAAATGGAATGTGAACATAATATATTTGCAGTTTTTGTACATTTGTTCACTTTTTTTTAACAAATGATTATTATGCCCATGATATGCTGTGGCTGAACAAAGCATGTAATGTGCCCTTGTCATCAATAAATCTATAAGCTGATGAAAGTTAAAACCACCAATAAGTACCACCAGGGCCAGCTCCAGGTTTCTAAGGGCCCCGGGCGAAAGAGTCTCAGTGGGCCCCCCCTTTAACACATTCATGATCGCATATAACACAGCCATGTAGTTTATAACACAGCCCACGTAGTATATAACACAGCCATTGTAGTATATAACAGCCCACGTAGCATATAACACAGCCACGTAGTATATAGCACAGTCCATGTAGCATATAACACGGCCCACGTAGTATATAGAACAGCCCAAGTAGCATATAACAGCCCACGTAATATATAACACGGCCCACGTAGTATATAGAACAGCCATGTAGTATGTAGCACAGTCCAAGTAGCATATAGCAACCCATATAGTATATAGCACAGCCACGTAGTATATAACATGGCCCACGTAGTATATAGAACAGCCATGTAGTATATAGCACAGCTCATGTAGTATATAACAGCCCATATAGTATATAGCACAGCCACGTAGTATATAACACGGCCCACATAGTATATAGAACAGCCATGTAGTATATAGCACAAACATGTAGTATATAGCACAGACATGTAGTATACAGCACAGCCCCCCTCCCAAAGAATGGGCCCATAGTCCAGTACTCACTGTTATAGTTACAAAAAAAAAAAACACTCCTCACCTCTCAACGTGCCCGTGCTGCACCCGGCTCCGGTCTCGGCGGCTGCTGCTGCACTGCCTGACGCACAGCGAGTGTGCGATGATGTCATCGCGCACCCGCAGCAGCAGTGTCAGAGGCAGAGTTGGGGAATGATGGGAGAGGGAGCGTCAGGTGACGCTCTCTCCTCCATCATTTGCTTTGAACTTTACCGGCAGACGCCGGTATAGTGTAATGCAGCGGCGGGGGAGTTGGCGCTGACGACAGGCGGGCCCCTCTGCCTCACAGAGACCCCATAGCGGCTGCGTGATGTGCTGCTAGATGAGGGTCCCTGGGGGAGCGGGGGCCCTTGGCAGCTGCCTGCCCCTAACGCTGGCCCTGAATGGGCCCCCTGTCTCACCAGGGCCCCGGCACTTGCCCGGGTACGCTGTGTGCTGGCGCCGTCCCTGAGTACCACCCTTACAGAGGCATCTAAGCTGTCAAGATATTGATATCATATAAATTAATTAGAACAGTCTTTCCTCTCAATTCCCTGATGTTCCAGAGGTTTTCAAGGGTACAATAGGAAGACTTGTTAAATTGATTGCACCCTGTTCTCCTGTATTTGGCCAGACCATAATCATGAAATGCTTCCCATGCCCTATCAACAAGCTTCCTGGAGGAAGAAATGGAAGATGAGATGTTCCAGAGACTAGAAACTTTTTTCCCAGATTCCTAAACAGTAATAAGTTTTGAAATCACTACATTAAAATCTGGTAGTACATGTGTTTTGAGAACTGAGGTTTCCATCACCTGTTCCAATATTTTTAATGTCGAAGATCACAAAGTCTACATTACTATTTTTGCCCCCAAAAATATAGCAACCTCAATGAACCCACATGGACCCCATTAACGCCCCATATGGATGACTGTGTAAATGTATTAGAAAAGGGATCCAGCACAACCTTATGCTAGTGAGACAAATGTTTTAATATTCTCTGATCTGGCATTGTTCATATCCCATACTACATTACTATACAGATGACAAATAACTGACAAAATGCAAGATGCCAAGAAGAATAAATCTCCATCCACTTGTTTTTCATTCATTATTCCAAATATGCTGAAATTAACTTCTTTCTAACAGTCTTGCAATACTGATTACAATTAATCGCTCAATTTCCTAATGTGGCTTTATACCTTGTGGAGGTCTGGAAGTTGTAATTGTGGTATAATTGTAACACTTCGGGGAGTACTTTTGAACAAATAGATCTTTTACTTCTTCTTTCCCTTCCAACCTAAGTACTTATTTTAAAGTCCTGTCAGGCTTTTCTTTTTTCTTACTGAGGAACAGTTAGAGGGAGGAGGCGTGACCAGAGTACAGAATAGCAGCACTCGCTCCCAGGCACACAACACAGAAGTCGCACAACAAAGATAGACCCAAGCAGAGCAGCAATTGGGACCAGGCACACACACATACACAAAGGAGATACAAGGCAGAGAGCAGCACAGGCTGCCAACATGAGGTTAGTAAGAAAAGCACTAAGTCAAAAGGTGTCGAGGAAACTTCAAGTCATAACTTGGAGATGATTTATGATGATTAAGGATGTTGGATTGTTTTAGTAGAAAGTCATAAACGGTTTGCATCAGGAATCTGGTAAATAAACTCTTAGACGTAGTAGATTATATGTAGAACAGCTTGTCTGCTTGTTTGCTGTGCTTATGTTATATAACTGCTTCTTCTAAGCTTCAACCTATGGTGTAAAGTTAAAAGAAAACTTTTTTCCTCTCCAAATATATGTATATGTATATATA
The DNA here is from genome assembly GCF_032444005.1 of Ranitomeya imitator. Classification (NCBI taxonomy): domain Eukaryota; kingdom Metazoa; phylum Chordata; class Amphibia; order Anura; family Dendrobatidae; genus Ranitomeya; species Ranitomeya imitator. The sequence continues at coordinate 421,092,805 of NC_091286.1, read as the reverse complement.
TACAAATTTTTAGATTTTTATTTTGTATTTCATATTCGACGAGTTCTATTAAATAAATCTGACATGAGTAAAGCAATATGACATCATGTGAAATGTACATCTAATTATTACGCGACACCATCACTTTATTCAAAGTAGAGTACTTCAGCCTGTATACCGTAATTAGTTCTACTTTAGTTTATGGTAACATTTAAACACTAAAAGTACAAGGCATAATATTTTGCATCTGAATTATGTCATTAAGGTAGGGCCCCATACATATATCCCAAAAAATGTCTTCTTTGTAATACTTTCATTAGAGATAGAAATCACAAAGTAATAGAAACTAAATACCATAATAAAATTTGGGGTACTTTCATAAAAAAATGTAATTTTGAGTTATGTACAATGAGAGTGCACACCTAAACCTGAAATGTCATACTCTTTGCACAAAAGAGTTGTGATGGTCATGCACTCTTAACATGTACTTGTGCTATTTTCAATGCAATGTCTACAGTATATCTCAGTTGGTGCAGGATTTAAATAATTTGTCTAACCTTCAATGATTTCCTAAACAATGTGTCATGACTCTGGACAGGATGGTTGCACCTCCATCCTAGTCAGGGTTAATTCAGTCTGCCTCTCTTTGGTTTTGGGGCAGATATTTAATGTTGGCAGCATCTGCCTCGGTTTGTCCCCTGACTTCTGCCTTGTATCTTGCTTTTGTACTGCTCTGTCTCTCCTGGTTATCTGACCCCTAGGTACTGTGTGTTCGTCTGGCTTCTGACTCTTGGCTCTCCTTGACCACGTGTAGTGTCTTTGCCCTGTGCTCTTCTTGCTCAGTGTCCTTCCCTGCACTCAAGAGCGGTGGATCCGCCCCCCGGTCACGTGAACGCTCAGTGCCAGGTCCTGTGCTCACTACACTAGTCTAAGGTCCTTGTGCACTGCGTGCACTGCCTGCACTCCCTGCGCTCATTCACGCGCCCCCTGATAGCGCCCCCTGGGCAACGCCAGTGACACCTTAGGAGTCATTACTCAATGATCTTACAGTCTGGACTATAGGGTTTGTGTGAGCTTATATATGACTACTTTGTGTATGGAACATGTGTGTAGATCCTTTTTTATTACAAAGTTAAGTTCTAAACTTGGTTTAAAGGGAACCTGTCAGCTGGATTTTGCTCAGAAAACTATAGACACTGTCAGGCTGATGCTGTTATACTGATTAAAATTATACCTCAGTTGATGAAATCCATCTTGTGGTTGTTGTTTAATCTTTATTTGTAGTTTTCAGTTAATGATATGCTTGTGCAATATAATGATATGCCGGAGGCCTGTGGGGGGTCTTTATGTGGTGCTCTGCTTACATGTTCATCTGTATGGGTTTATGACAGCTCACTGAACCTTCAGTGACCTGCCCCCTATTTCATGACATACTCCATATCATATGTGGCTGCAAAAAAAATTAACGTTCATCAAAATGGCGCCAGTGGCAGTGCCTGAGCTGTAGCATGATACATTGGCTAATATACATATATGCATTTATGATTTAGTCATATATTATTGTGGAGAAAAAAAAATATCTTCATCAAAATGACACTGGTAACGGCACCTGCTCAGTAGCATCTGTCACATTCCAATAGATGCTAATCCGCAAGCGCTGCTGCTTGCCCCATTTTGCTGGAGAAAAAAATTGGATCCATCAAAATGGTACCGACGACACCTGTGCAGTAGCATCTATCGCCAATAGATTCTGTTGCACCATCTTGATGGAGCCAATATTTTTTTTGCTCAAGCAAAATGGCACCGGTGGGGGCACTTGCAAAGTAGCATCTATCTGAATGCGATATAGTTACAGTGGGCATGGCCTGTTAGTGGGCATGACCTCGATCCATTCACTTGTATGGAGCGAGGCCATGCCCCATCTAGTGACAAGGCTGTTCAGTGGGCATGGCTGACAAGAGGGTGCCCATTGGCCAGTAGTATGTATGACGCATACATACCCTCCGATCCTGGGTCAGAAACCAGTGAATCCCCACAGCACACAATGCATGCACTAAGGGGATTCATAAGTCTGCAGTTACTCTGAGTAACTGTAGAATTATCCATTTGGACCGGACAACCCTTTTAAATAGTTTTTCTGATTTGTCAAAAAAAGTCAGTAAACATAGGAAATTAGGTAAAGTAATATAAAAACCTAACATCCATATTGAATGCTCACTATTACTGAACTGCCTTTCCAGTGCTCTGTGCACTAGGCTACAGAGATAACAGAACACAAGGCCACCATCATATTGAGTAAGACCATTGAGGCAAGTGGTAACCTGTGGTATATGACACATTGTCACTCCAGTCAAGTGCAGAAAGACAGGCAGGGAGCAATGAAGCTGTAGTTTTGGAACTGCTGAGGATTAGTAATGTTTCTTTTAATATTTTTTTCACCAATTCTTTGCCTACTTTTTTGAAAACTCAGAAAACCACTTTCATATTGTATGAATATGGCTCCTGAAAGTAGGGACTCTGGAGCACTTGAAATTTGTACCTTGCTGATCTATTTAAAAAAATGAAGCAAAAGTCCAATGTGTTTTCATGTATTTGAACATAGCAATTTCACAAAGAGATATTTCAGATGATAACATGAAGAAGTGCTAGAACATTTTATTGCTCTCATTTTGAACCGTTTTCAATTACTACAATTTGTGGTAATGATGATTTCTCATGCATTTTTTTTTTCTAATTTTTTGCACGTCGAACATGTGGTGCGTGAGAATGATGATTTTCTCATTTGTGGACTGTTTATAGAAGATCTAGCAGTAGTTTTTCCAAACATCAGTTATTGTCTAGAGCTCCACATCATTGTTCTTCTACATACTCAAGTTATACTCAACTCAAACTCAAACTGGCTTTATTGGCAGGACCAAAATAAATTTAGTGTTGCCACAGCAAGGAAAATAAACATGACATGGGAGGGCATCGGGGATTATGGGGTGGGGTGTTGGGGGCACAATTTGGGAAATAATAGTCCATTTAAGGGGGTTTAGGTTCCTCTCAGCTTATGACATATGGTGACGTATTGGATGGCGAGCTCCACTTTTGATTCCTCCTCCCCCAGTAGGATGCAGAGTTTCCTCTCCTCGTCCATGGTTGAGAAGTCCGGGATGTGAATGGAAAGTCTCTGGAAGTGGGAGGCCCTCACTGCTGAGTAATTGTTGCAGTGAAACAGGAAGTGCGCCTCGTCCTCCAGTGCCCCCTGCTGGCACTGCTGGCACTGTCTGTTCTCCCATGGCTTGTATGTCTGTTAGTGCCACCCTGTTTCCACCTCTAGTCTGTGGGCGCTCAGTCTGTATAGACTCAGGATCTGCCTGTCTTTGGGGTGATGTAATGGGAGGATTTTGTGCAATGGACCTGTGCTTCCTGTATGTCCAGTATCGCTAAATAGCAAAGTGTTATTTGGTATTAGATGGCAGAATTGTCTGTTGGGCATCGCTGGTACAAATGGCAGATGGCCATTTTTGTATTTCATTTTTCAATTACTTAATCAGTAGTACTGCCATCCTTCAACTTCAGATGTGTCAACATCCAAAGTCTAACAACTTTTGCACCAATATGAATGTATTGATTTGCAGAATATGAGCGTCTTATGAGCGTCTCAATATCCCCTGACTTAAGGTTACTACAGCCGTAATTAGCTGAGACACAGCAATGTCAAAAAGTTAAAGTAAAGCTCAATATTATAATAGTCACATAACAATTGCATCTCAAGAGTGTAAATCTGTGTGAACTGAAAGCTGATGCTTCCATGTAGCCGTGGAATTTAATTTCATAACACAGTAATTAAAAAAAAGCAATGTGAGAAGGAAACTGTATAAACCCTTTGCATCTAATGGAGCCAAAATTTATATGATTTTAGATCGACTACTAGTTAAAATCAGCACTTCTAAGCACTTTCTTTTTTTAACATTCTAATGAAAAAGGATAGCCTTTCGTTTCCTCCATTTGAACCTGATATGGTAACCAAATAACAAATCTTTTTCAAATGATGGAAAAATAGATGGCTATTATTTAACACCTTAGTGACAGAGCCAATTTTGTCCTTAATGACCAAGCCAAAGTTTACAATTCTGACCACTGTCACTTTATGAAGTTATAGCTCTAGAATGCTTCTACATATCCATATTTTTTCATGACATATTGTACTTCATGTTAACGGTAAAAAAAATTTCGATATAACTTGGGTTTATATGAGAAAAACGAAATTTGGCAAAAATTTTGACAATTTTGTAATTTTCAAACTTTTAATTTTTAAACCCTTAAATCAGAGAGTGGTGTCACACAAAATAGTTAAGAAAGAACATCTCCCACAAGTCAACTTTACATCACCGCAATTTTGGAAACATAGCTTTTTCATTAGAACGTTATAAGGGTTAAAAGTTGACCAGCAATTTCTCATTTTTCCAACAAAATTTACAAAACCATTCTTTTTAGGGACCACCTCATATATGATGTGACTTTGAGGGGTCAATATAACAGAAAATAGCCAAAAGTGACACCATTCTAAAAACTGCACCCATCAAGGTTCGCAAAACCACATTCAAGAAGTTTATTAACCCTTCAGGTGCTTCAAAAGAACTAAAGCAACGTGGAATAAAAAAATGAACATTTTACTTTTTTTTGCCAAAAAAATTATTTTGAAACCAATTTTTTTATTTTCACAACGGTATCAGGAGAAAATGGACCACAAAATATGTTGTGCAATTTCTCCTGAGTATGCCAATACCCTGTATGTGGGGGAAAGACACTGTTTGGGTGCATGGCACGGCTCAGAAGGGAGGAAGCACCATTTTGATTTTTAAACACAAAATTGGCTGGAACTAATGGTGGGGCCATGTCACGATTGGAAACCCCCTGATGTACCAAAACAGTGGAACCCCTCCAATTCTAACTCCAACCCTAACCCCAAGACACCCCTAACCCTAATCCCAACCCTAACCATAACCCTAACCACAAACCTAACCCTAATCCCAAACCTAGCCCTAACCACAAACCTAACTCTAACACACCCCTAACCCTAATCCCAACCATAACCATAATCCCAACCATAACCACAACCCTAACCCTAGGCCAACCCTAACTTTAGCCGAACCTTAACTTTAGCCCAACCCAAACCCTAGCCCCAACCCTAACCCACACCCAACCCTAACCCTAGTCCAACCCTAACTTTAACTAAACCCTAATTTTAGCCCAACTCTAAACCTAGGGTCTATCACAGTGATGAAAATGAACCAATAGGAAAAATTTCCAATTGTTGACAGTTGCCAGCCGCCTGATCTAGGTGGGTGCACTGCACATGCGCCCGCCATTTTTTTTTCCGGAAGAAGACGCCACCAGAAAGGGAACTTCATAGGAGGATGCAGGGACACCAGAAGTTCCGGGGGAGATCAGGGGACCCCATTTCTCTCTGATCTGATGTGTGATGACAACAAAGGAGAGAGAAATTTAATGGGAAATCTGACTTTTGTTTGCGGTCGCCGTTATTCCATTAATAACAGCCATTGCAACACTGGGGTCAGTAAAAACTTACCCAAATCATGTTCTCTGGGGTCTCAGCTACCCCGGTAGCTGACACCCTGGAGAAATTCCGACACTGGGAGGGCGCTATGCACTTATTTCTCAGTGCCGGTAAAAAGCGGCGCTAAGGAATAAGTATCCTTAATTGCCGCTGTACAAAGCATATCGGCGGTCATTAGGGAGTTAATGGATTCATTTTCTATAGACTTCAATGTTAAAGGATCCAGTTGCAATTAGGCTTCCTTAGCCGGACGAAAAAGTTGTGTCTGTTCTGTGTATCTGTTCTAACAGACGATTACTGGACATGTCAAAATAGTGACTAATTCATCTGAATAGATACAGTTACATATGGAAGTGAACCCACACATTTTATATTTTAATTTCAAGGCTGCACTTACAGTAAAATAATTGCCGCCTTTCAGTGGAGACATGCACATGCACGGAGACTCTAAGTCCTTCATATACTATGGGGGATTTGACACCCTACATGTCATATGAATAGCCTAAGTGGTCATGATTTTGGAATATCTTATCTGTTTGGGACGTTTGGTAATCCTGATCACATTTATATTGCCCACATGTTCGCCAAAATATGGGTTTACTTCAAATTGACACCGTTTTTATATTGTGGAGATTTCATTGCAAAACTCTGAAAAAAAGTACTTGAGGGTAATCGAGAATTGGAGTTGAGAAATAGTGAAATTCAGTATACACACAAAATGCATGATTTTGATGATAAATAAGAATTATTTTTTACTGGACAAGATATTAATATGTTAGTGACAAGTGAATGTAATTCTATTAACCAGCCACCTGAAGTTAATTTATAGTTTAATAATGAATGTCTATATTAATGATGTTAGCTAAGTATGCTCATTATGATTATAAATTAAATGTTTATTAAATTTGGTGAATAATATGAAATAAATAAGTGAAATACACAGCTTGTTATTCCAGAGCTGTCAGGTATGTTTATACATTATATTGTTTGCCAGGGAGAGTGAAGTTTGTTACATTTTCCTCTTTCTCGCAACCTGTATTTAGACTGTCAGCACAGGCTAAAAACCTGAGAAATGCTGTTTTTTAATATTTAAAAAAAAGCCAAAACTTAAATAACAAGAAGCAACAAACAATGAACCAATAAAGCAAAGAGCATGAAAAATTCTAATAAAACCATAAAACTAGTGTCAATTAACTAAAATGTATAATTTTGTTTTCTACAAGCTTCTATTTGTCATGTAAGTTTATTCCTACACATACAAATGTGAATCTAAATAACGACTTACTCCTAAGATAGCACTGAATAAACTCATTTACATAAGAATTGTGTGCAGAAAGATTGACACTCATGCACGAAATGGAAATCATCCCAGCAAATGTCTTGAGTTTTGAAAGAAATTCTTTGAAATGTAAAATACTGCAGTAATCAAATAATTTTCAGTGATACGCTTGGTAGTACAAAGTCTAAAGCGAATATTTCGACTCTGTTTATGTCGGAATTTATACATTTGTCATAGTTTCTAAACAATTAATATAAATTTACCAAGTTCCTAAATAGCATGCTGTGTATTTTTATTTAAAGAATTCAGTAATATTAATTGGCATTTTGGGTGACTCCACAGTTAGCATGATCTGATGTAAAGAGTCTCTTATTGAATTAACTCATAGATCAAAGCATTACAGAAATATATACAGGTCCTTCTCAAAAAATTAGCATATAGTGTTAAATTTCATTATTTACCATAATGTAATGATTACAATTAAACTTTCATATATTATAGATTCATTATCCACCAACTGAAATTTGTCAGGTCTTTTATTGATTTTATACTGATGATTTTGGCATACAACTCCTGATAACCCAAAAAACCTGTCTCAATAAATTAGCATATTTCACCCATCCAATCAAATAAAAGTGTTTTTTAATAACAAACAAAAAAACCATCAAATAATAATGTTCAGTTATGCACTCAATACTTGGTCGGGAATCCTTTGGCAGAAATGACTGCTTCAATGCGGCGTGGCATGGAGGCAATCAGCCTGTGACACTGCTGAGATGTTATGGAGGCCCAGGATGCTTCAATAGCGGCCTTAAGCTCATCCAGAGTGTTGGGTCTTGCGTCTCTCAACTTTCTCTTCACAATATCCCACAGATTCTCTATGGGGTTCAGGTCAGGAGAGTTGGCAGGCCAATTGAGCACAGTAATACCATGGTCAGTAAACCATTTACCAGTGGTTTTGGCACTGTGAGCAGGTGCCAGGTCGTGCTGAAAAATGAAATCTTCATCTCCATAAAGCATTTCAGCCGATGGAAGCATGAAGTGCTCCAAAATCTCCTGATAGCTAGCTGCATTGACCCTGCCCTTGATGAAACACAGTGGACCAACACCAGCAGCTGACATGGCACCCCACACCATCACTGACTGTGGGTACTTGACACTGGACTTCAGGCATTTTGGCATTTCCTTCTCCCCAGTCTTCCTCCAGACTCTGGCACCTTGATTTCCGAATGACATGCAAAATTTGCTTTCATCAGAAAAAAGTTCTTGGGACCACTTAGCAACAGTCCAGTGCTGCTTCTCTGTAGCTCAAAAGTGGCTTTACCTGGGGAATGCGGCACCTGTAGCCCATTTCCTGCACACGCCTGTGCACGGTGGCTCTGGATGTTTCCACACCAGACTCAGTCCACTGCTTCCTCAGGTTCCCCAAGGTCTGGAATCGGTCCTTCTCCACAATCTTCCTCAGGGTCCGGTCTCCTCTTCTCGTTGTACAGCGTTTTCTGCCACATTGTTTCCTTCCAACAGACTTACCATTGAGGTGCCTTGATACAGCACTCTGGGAACAGCCTATTTGTTGAGAAATTTCTTTCTGGGTCTTACCCTCTTGCTTGAGGGTGTCAATGATGGCCTTCTTGACATCTGTCAGGTCGCTAGTCTTACCCATGATGGGGGTTTTGAGTAATGAACCAGGCAGGGAGTTTATAAAAGCCTCAGGTATCTTTTGCATGTGTTTAGAGTTAATTAGTTGATTCAGAAGATTAGGGTAATAGGTCGTTTAGAGAACCTTTTCTTGATATGCTAATTTATTGAGACAGGTTTTTTGGGTTATCAGGAGTTGTATGCCAAAATCATCAGTATTAAAACAATAAAAGACCTGACAAATTTCAGTTGGTGGATAATGAATCTATAATATATGAAAGTTTAATTGTAATCATTACATTATGGTAAATAATGAAATTTAACACTATATGCTAATTTTTTGAGAAGGACCTGTATATATATATATATATATATATATATATACAGTATATATAGCCAGACACCTAGTTAAAAAGACTAACATTTACCAGTAGACACTGCTTTTGTTAGTATTGCACCACAAAATCTGTAAGTTATGACTTTATCCATATATTTTACCTCTAGAAAGAAAAATTAAGAGGAACAATAATGAAAATTGTACTTAAGGTACCTTCACACTGAGCGACTTTAGAACGATAACGATAGCGATCCGTGACGTTGCAGCGTCCTGGATAGCGATCTCGTTGTGTTTGACACGCAGCAGCGATCAGGATCCTGCTGTGAGATCGCTGGTCGGAGCTAGAAGGCCAGAACTTTATTTTGTCGCTGGATCACCCGCTGACATCGCTGAATCGGCGTGTGTGACGCCGATTCAGTGATGTCTTCACTTGTAACCAGGGTAAACATCGGGTTACTAAGTGCAGGGCCGCGCTTAGTAACCCGATATTTACCCTGGTTACCATTGTAAATGTAAAAAAAAAAAACACTACATACTTATATTCCGGTGCCTGTAATGTCCCCCGGCGTCCGCTTCCCTGCACTCCTCCTGCATCCTGTGTCAGCGCCGGCCGGCCGTAAAGCAGAGCACAGCGGTCACGTCACCGCTCTGCTTTACGGCCGGCGCTTACACAGGATGCAGGAGGAGTGCAGGGAAGCGGACGCCGGGGGACATTACAGGCACCGGAATGTGAGTATGTGTTTTTTTTTTTTACATTTACAATGGTAACCAGGGTAAACATCGGATTACTAAGCACGGCCCTGCGCTTAGTAACCCGATGTTTACCCTGGTTACCCGGGGACTTCGGCATCGTTGGTCACTGGAGAGCTGTCTGTGTGACAGCTCTCCAGCGACCACACAGCGACGCTGCAGCGATCGGCATCGTTGTCTATATCGCTGCAGCATCGCTTAATGTGACGGTACCTTTAGTCCTTGTGAGATAGAAATCAGTAAACAAAGTTGAATATTTAGCTTTTGAATAAATAATAATTGTAAATTCATAAAAACCATGCAATATACACGTCTGATTTTTCATACTTTGTTCTGATACCTGTAAATTTTCTTAAAATTAAATGACAAATCGGTTAAAAATTCTTCCAGTATAAAACATTAAAAATAAAAAACATTAAAAATAAACAAAGAAAGGATGTGAAGAAGCTGCATATTCATTAAGAAAATTTCTACTTCTTAATGGACATGGAAGACTCATATGCGAGAAGAAGGAGGCATCTTTTTGTTTCGCAGCACACTACACAGGTATTAAAGGAGATAGGATCCCCCATTCTGACTATCGATAAGAGTTCCTGGTCTGTCCTCCAATTTAGCATTTCTCAGTGCATAGATTATACAACCTCAATTCCATAAAAGTTGGGATGTTGTGTAAAATGTAAAAGAAAAACAAGAAATGATTTGTAAATATCTCATAGCCATATTTTATTCACAACAGGACATAGAAGTCATATGAGAAGTTGAAAGTTAAGCATTTTTCCATTTCATTTGAAAAAAACTTAAACTTTTTTTTAGAAAAAGAAGGCAGCAACACATCTTTAAAAAGTTGTGATGGGGTTAATAAGTAGAGATGAGCAAACTTTTTAAGATTTGGTTCTGCTATGGTTGCCGAACATCCTGATGGAACACCATTGAATTCAATGGGAGGCAAAACCAAACACATAGATATCTGTTGTGAATTCCGCTCTTGGGCTCCCTCTGTTGGTTGTAAGTGGCACTTTTGTGAGTTCTGCTCTTGGGCTCCCTCTTGTGGTTTCTAGTGGTATGGCTGCTCCTTGGAGTTAGCTGTCTTCAGCTGCTTCCACTGATCGTCTTTTCTGCTCGGCTATTTATGCCTGGCTCTGTCCATAAGCCAGTGCCACTTGTAAATGGTTCCTGGTTGTATTCACATCTCTTTGGAGTTCCCTGTTATCCTGACCAGTTCAGCAAAGCTAAGTTTTTGCTTGCTCTTTTCTGTTCAGAGTTTGTGGACTTATCCGTTCTGTGCTTCTATGTTTGTCCAGCGTTATCAGTATGAATTAATTCTGTCTTGCTGGAAGCTCTGGGAAGCAGATTTACCCTCCACACCTTTAGTCAGGTGTGGAGATTTTTAGTAAACTCTGCGTGGATTTTTGTAGTGTTTTATACTGACCGCACAGTATTCCATCCTGTCCTGTCTATCAAGTTAGACTGGCCTCCTGTGCTCATCCTGGTTTCATTCTGTGTATGTCTTTTCCCTCTCCACTCATAGTCATTATTTGTGGGGGGCTAATCTATCCTTTGGGGATTTTCTCTGAGGCAAGAAAGTTTTCCTGCTTCTATCTTTAGGGGTAGTTAGCTCTTAGGCGGTGACGAGGTGCCTAGGGAGAGTTAGGAGCACCCCACGGCTACTTCTAGTGTTGTGTTGAGCTTAGGGACTGCGGTCAGTACAGTTACCACTTCCTTCAGAGCTCGTTCCATGTTGCTCCTAAACCACCGCATCATAACAGTACAAGTGGCCAAAAATGAATTAAATGCATTTCAAAAGAAGGAAAAGAAAGATCTGAACCATTTTTTTTCTGTGCTCTGGTTTGTCTTTTTTTTCCTCTTGATATCTGGGTGGTTCAGGATATATGCTCTGACATGGATGTTCAGGGTTTGTTTTCTCGTGTGGATCAACTTGCTGCTAGAGTACAGAGTATCCAGGACTACGTTGTCCAGACTCCGGCTTTAGAGCCTAGAATTCCAACTCCTGATTTGTTTTTTGGGGACAGATCCAAGTTTTTGAACTTTAAAATTAACTGCAAATTGTTTTTTGCTTTGAAACCCCGTTCTTCAGGTGATCCCATTCAGCAAGTAAAAATCATCATATCCTTGCTGCGTGGTGACCCTCAAGACTGGGCCATTTCTCTTGAAACAGGGGATCCGGCATTATTGAATGCAGACGCACTTTTTCAAGTGCTCTGATTATTGTATGACGAACCTAATTCTGTGGATCATGCAGAAAAAACCCTGTTGGCCTTGTGTCAAGGTCAGGAAGCGGCAGAATTATACTGCCTTAAATTTAGAAAATGGTCTGTGCTCACTAAATGGAATGAGGAGACTCTGGCTGCTATTTTCAGAAAAGGTCTTTCGGAAGCCCTTAAAGATGTTATGGTGGGCTTTCCTACACCTGCCGGTTTGAGCGAATCTATGTCTCTAGCTATTCAGATTGATCGGCGTCTGCGCGAGCGCAAAGCTGTGCACCATATGGCAGTGTCCTCGGAGCAGAGTCCTGAACCTATGCAATGTGATAGGATTTTGACTAGAACAGAACGGCAGGAATTCAGACGTCAGAATAGGCTGTGTTTTTACTGTGGTGATTCTACTCATAATATCTCTGATTGCCCTAAGCGTACTAAGAGAGTCGCTAGGTCTGTTACCATTAGTACTATACAGCCTAAATTTCTCTTATCTGTGACCCTTATTTGCTCATTGTCATCCTTTTCTGTCATGGCATTTGTGGATTCAGGCGCTGCCCTGAACTTAATGGACTTAGAATTCGCCAGGCGGTGTGGTTTTTCCTTGCAGCCTTTGCAGAGCCCTATTCCTTTAAGGGATATTGATGCTACACCCTTGGCCAAGGATAAACCTCAGTACTGGACGCAGATGACTATGTACACGGCACCAGCACATCAGGAAGATTGCCGTTTTCTTGTGTTGCATAACCTGCATGATGTTGTTGTACTGGGTTTTCCATGGTTACAGGAACATAATCCGGTGCTGGATTGGAAAACTATGACTGTGACTAGTTGGGGTTGTCAAGGGGCACATAGTGACGTTCCTTTGATGTCAATTTCCTCTTCCCCCTCTTCTGAGGTCCCTGAGTTTTTGTCGGATTTCCAGGATGTATTTGATGAGCCCAAGTCCAGTTCCCTTCCACCACACAGGGACTGTGATTGTGCTATTAACTTGATTCCTGGTTGCAAGTTCCCTAAGGGCCGACTTTTCAATCTGTCTGTGCCAGAGCATGCCGCCATGTGGAGTTATGTTAAGGAGTCTTTGGAGAAGGGGCATATTCGGCCCTCTTCGTCACTATTGGGAGCAGGTTTCTTTTTTGTTGCTAAGAAGGATGGCTCCTTGAGACCCTGTATTGATTATCGTCTTCTTAATAAGATCATGGTTAAATTCCAATACCCCTTGCCTCTGCTTACTGATTTGTTTGCTCAGATTAAGGGGGTTAGTTGGTTTACTAAGATTGACCTCCGAGGGGCATTTAATCTTGTTCGTATTAAACAGGGTGACGAATGGAAAACTGCATTTAATACGCCCGAAGGCCATTTTGAATACTTGTGATGCCATTTGGGCTCTCTAATGCTCCATCTGTGTTCCAGTCTTTCATGCATGATATTTTCCGCAATTATCTTGATAAATTCATGGTCGTATATTTGGATGATATTTTGATTTTTTCCGATGATTGGGAGTCTCATGTGACGCAGGTCAGGATGGTGTTCCAGATCCTTCATGATAATGCTTTGTTTGTGAAGGGGTCTAAGTGCCTATTCGGAGTTCAGAAGGTCTCTTTTTTGGGTTTTATTTTTTCTCCCTCGTCTATAGAAATGGATCTTGTTAAGGTTCAAGCTATTCATGACTGGATTCAACCCACATCTGTGAAGGGCCTTCAAAAATTTTTGGGCTTTGCTAATTTCTATCGCCGTTTCATTGCCAACTTTTCCAGTGTGGTTAAGCCCCTTACTGATTTGACGAAGAAAGGCGCTGATGTGACGAATTGGTCCTCTGCGGCTGTTGAGGCCTTTCAGGAGCTTAAACGCCGATTTACTTCTGCCCCTGTGTTGTGTCAGCCGGATGTTTCTCTTCCTTTTCAGGTTGAGGTCGACGCTTCTGAGATTCGGCAGGGGCCATTTTGTCTCAGAGGGAGTCTGATGGTTCTTTGATGAAACCGTGTGCCTTTTTTTCCAGAAAGTTTTCGCCTGCGGAATGCAATTATGATGTCGGCAATCGGGAGTTGTTGGCTATGAAGTGGGCGTTTGAGGAGTGGCGACATTGGCTTGAGGGAGCTAAGCACCGCGTTGTGGTCTTGACTGATCATAAGAATCTGGTTTACCTCGAGTCGGCAAAGCGGCTGAATCCTAGACAGGCTCAATAGTCTCTGTTTTTCTCCCGTTTTGATTTTGTGGTCTCATATCTTCCGGGATCTAAGAATGTTAAGGCTGATGCCCTCTCTAGGAGTTTTTCGCCTGATTCTCCTGGAGTCCTTGAGCCGGTTGGCATTCTTAAGGAAGGGGTGATTCTTTCTGCCATCTCCCCTGATTTGCGGCGGGTGCTTCAGGAATTTCAGTCTGATAGGCCTGACCGCTGTCCTGTGGGGAAGCTGTTTGTTCCTGATAGATGGACGAGTAAGGTAATTTCTGAGGTTCATTGTTCAGTGTTGGCTGGTCATCCTGGGATTTTTGGTACCAGAGATTTGGTTGCTAGGTCCTTTTGGTGGCCTTCCTTGTCGCGCGATGTGCGTGCTTTTGTGCAGTCCTGTGGGACTTGCGCCCAGGCCAAGCCTTGCTGTTCCCGCGCTAGTGGGTTGCTTTTACCTTTGCCGGTCCCTGAGAGGCCCTGGACGCATATTTCCATGGATTTTATTTCGGATCTTCCTGTTTCCCAGACGATGTCTGTTATCTGGGTTGCTTGTGACCGGTTCTCTAAAATGGTCCATCTGGTACCTTTGCCTAAGTCGCCTTCCTCCTCAGATCTGGTTCCATTGTTTTTTCAGCATGTGGTTCGTTTGCATGGCATTCCAGAGAATATTGTGTCTGACAGAGGTTCTCAGTTTGTCTCTAGATTTTGGCTGGCCTTTTGTGCTAGGATGGGCATTGATTTGTCTTTTTCTTCGGCGTTTCATCCTCAGACTAATGGCCAAACTGTGCGAACTAATCAGACCTTGGAGACCTATTTCAGATGCTTTGTGTCTGCTGATCAGGATGATTGGGTGTCTTTCTTGCCGTTGGCTGAGTTTTCCCTTAATAATCGGGCTAGTTCGGCTACTTTGGTTTCACCTTTCTTTTGTAATTTTGGTTTTCATCCTCGCTTTTCTTCTGGGCAGGTTGAGCCTTCTGATTGTCCTGGTGTTGACTCTGTGGTGGACAGGCTGCAGCAGATTTGGACTCATGTGGTGGACAATTTGACGTTGTCTCAGGAAAGGGCTCAATGTTTTGCTAACCGCCGTCGGTGTTTTGGTCCCCGGCTTCGTGTGGGGGATTTGGTTTGGTTGTCTTCTCGTCATGTTCCTATGAAGGTTTCGTCCTCTAAGTTTAAGCCTCGGTTTATTGGTCCTTATAAAATTTCTGAAATTATTATTCCGATGTCTTTTTGTTTGGCTCTTCCAGCCTCTTTTGCCATTCATAATGTTTTCTATAGATCTTTGTTGCGGAGATATGTGGTCTCCGTTGTTCCCTCGGTTGACCCTCCTGCCCCGATGTTGGTTGAGGGAGAGTTGGAATATGAGGTTGAGAAGATTTTGGATTCTCGTTTTTCGAGGCAGAAGCTTCAGTATCTTGTCAAGTGGAAGGGTTATGGTCAGGAGGATAATTCTTGGGTTGTTGCCTCCGATGTCCATGCCACCAATTTGGTTCGTGCTTTTCACTTGGCTCATCCTGATCGGCCTGGGAGTTCTGGTGAGGGTTCGGTGACCCCTCCTCAAGGGGGGGTACTGTTGTGAATTCCGCTCTTGGGCTCCCTCCGGTGGTTGTAAGTGGCACTTTTGTGAGTTCTGCTCTTGGGCTCCCTCTTATGGTTTCTAGTGGTATGGCTGCTCCTTGGAGTTAGCTGTCTTCAGCTGCTTCCACTGATCGTCTTTTCTGCTCGGCTATTTATGCCTGGCTCTGTCCTTCAGCCAGTGCCACTTGAAAATGGTTCCTGGTTGGATTCATATCTCTTTGGAGTTCCCTGTTATCCTGACCAGTTCAGCAAAGCTAAGTTTTTGCTTGCACTTTTCTGTTCACAGTTTGTGGACTTATCCGTTCTGTGCTTCTATGTTGGTCCAGCGTTATCAGTATGAATTAATTCTGTCTTGCTGGAAGCTCTGGGAAGCAGATTTACCCTCCACACCTTTAGTCAGGTGTGGAGATTTTTAGTAAACTCTGCGTGGATTTTCGTAGTGTTTTATACTGACCGCACAGTATTCCATCCTGTCCTGTCTATCAAGTTAGACTGGCCTCCTGTGCTCATCCTGGTTTCATTCTGTGTATGTCTTTTCGCTCTCCACTCACAGTCATTATTTGTGGGGGGCTAATCTATCCTTTGGGGATTTTCTCTGAGGCAAGATAGTTTTCCTGCTTCTATCTTTAGGGGTAGTTAGCTCTTAGGTGGTGACGAGGTGCCTAGGGAGAGTTAGGAGCACCCCACGGCTACTTCTAGTGTTGTGTTGAGCTTAGGGACTGCGGTCAGTACAGTTACCACTTCCTTCAGAGCTCGTTCCATGTTGCTCCTAAACCACCGCATCATAACAGATATCACATTCAGGATGGCCCGAAAGCTGCCAAAACAGATCAAATTAGGGGCAGACACCAGGAATTCGGGAACCCCCAAAAAAGCAAGTCTCCACTATGGTTTGTCACCTGTCAATGGAAATATAGTGGTTTCCACATTAGTGATACCACAAAGGATCCGTAAAAGCACTATGTCTCCTCATCCACCCAAAAGGAATTCAGTGAATTCTAAACTCCCAAATCCATATGCCCCACTCCTTTCTGAACTCCAGTGTGCCTAAACCTCATGGAGCATTCACATGTTTGGCACTTCTGTAGTGAAGAGAACCCACTTAATTTATGGGAGACTAGCATAATGTCTGGTCACCACTAAGGTTGAGCGAAACGGATCGGACAAATTTAAAAAAATCACCAACTTTCGGCAAAGTCGGGTTTCATGAAACCCGACCCTAGTGTGGGATTGGCCATGAGGTCTGCAATCTTTGCGCCAAAGTCGCGTTTCGTATGACGCTTTCAGCGCCATTTTTCAGCCAATGAAGGAGGACGCAGAGTGTGGGCAGCGTGATGACATAGGTCTCGGTCCCCACCATCTTAGAGAAGGGCATGACAGTGATTGACTTGCTTTCTGCGGCATCACAGGGGCTATAAAGGGGCGTGCACGCCGACCGCTATCTTACTTCTGCCGATCGTAGCATAGGGAGAGGTTGCCGCAGCTTCATCAGAAGAAGAGATATAGTTAGGAAGGGAAGATTAAGCCCCAAAACTGCTTTTGCTGTAGCGATTTCTTCTGTCCAACACCACCTTTTCTTTGCAGGGACAGTGGAGGCTAGATTTATGTGCATCAGCTCTGTAGCTTATTTGGCTGCCTTATAAGGCTCCCTGATAGCTGCATTGCTGTTTGCACGCGACTGTGCAAACCTACTGCTTTTTTAAAAGCAAAAATCCTGTTGCTCCTTTCTGCACAGTTATCTTGTTTATTTGTCCACACTTTTGTGTGCAGCAGTCCTTTTTATTGCTGCCATACTTGTCCTGAGATCATTGTAGGGAGATTGAAATTGTACTACAGTCCTTGTATTTTTTTATATATCTTCCAGCCACGTTCTGCCACTTACATTGTGTTGTTTTATGCACAGGGCCTGAGGTTTGGTTTAGTCTCCCCCCCAAAAAAGTGAGATTCAAATTATCACAAAGTGGATATACTGCAGTCCTGTTAGTTTGTGGTATATCAGCCAGCCACTTTCTGCCACTTACATTGTGTTGTTTTATGCACAGGGCCTGAAGTTTGGTTTAGTCTCCCCCCCACCCCACCCCAAAAAAAGGTGAGATTCAAATTATCACAAAGTGGATATATTTCAGTCCTGATAGTTTGTGGTATATCAGCCAGCCCCTTTCTGCCATTTACATTGTGTTGTTTTATGCACAGGGCCTGAAGTTTGGTTTAGTCTCCCCCTCCCCCCCTCCAAAAAAAAGTGAGATTCAAATTATCACAAAGTGGATATATTTCAGTCCTGTTAGTTTGTGGTATATCAGCCAGCCACTCTCTGCCACTTACATTGTGTTGTTTTATGCACAGGGCCTGAGGTTTGGTTTAGTCTCCTCCCCAAAAAAGTGAGATTCAAATTATCACAAAGTGGATATACTGCAGTCTTGTTAGTTTGTGATTTATCAGCCAGCCACTTTCTGCCACTTACATTGTGTTGTTTTATGCACAGGGCCTGAGGTTTGGTTTAGTCTCCTCCCCAAAAAAGTGAGATTCAAATTATCACAAAGTGGATATACTGCAGTCTTGTTAGTTTGTGATTTATCAGCCAGCCACTTTCTGCCACTTACATTGTGTTGTTGTTTTATGCTCCTATCACCACTGGAATAAATGTTGTCTTCACCTTTCACATCTTCTCCAGTTCTCCTTTGACGCCCTGGTATTTTTCCAGCTTCTCTTATTCCTTCTTTCTGATGTTGCTTTCACTTGGAACTGCCATATCTATTATAATTTCTATCTTCTGATCTTTGTCTACTATTACAATGTCTGGTTGGTTAGCCAACACCTGCTAATTCATCTGGATCTTGAAGTCCCACAGGATTTTAGCTCTTTCATTCTCCACCACTTTTTCTGGGGTCTCCCACCTGATCTTAGGTGGACTTAGCCCATAGGCTGTGCACATGTTCCTGTATACAATTCCCGTTACTTGATTGTGGTGTTCAGATTATGCTGTTCCTGCTTGCATTTTGCATCCTGCCACTATGTGTTGAACTATTTCTGAGGTTTCTTTGCATAGTCTGCACCTTGGGTTGTGTCTTGTGTGGTAGATTCATGCTTCCATGGATCTGATTCTTAGTGCTTGCTCTTGTGTCGCTATGATTAGTGCCTCTGTGCTGTCTCGGAGTACAGCTTTCTCTAGCCATTGGTAGGATTTCTCCAATGTCAGCCACCTCCATTATCTGTCGATGGTACATCCCATGCAGCGGCTTGTCTTGCCATGGCACTTCATGTTCCTTTTCTTTCTTCCAGATCCGTTGTTGTTACCTTAGGCATTATCTCAACATCTCATCTTTTGGTGTCATTTTTCTGATGTATTCCTGAAAACTCCTTGCTTCATTTGTGATGGTGGCTTGGATGCTTATGAAGCCTCCACCACCCTCCTTTCTGTTGGTATACAATCTTGGGATGTTAGACTTAGTGTGGAGACTTCCATGCATTGTGAAGAGCTTTTGTGTCTTCACATCTCCAGCTTTCATCTCTTCTTTGGACCAGCACACTAAGCCACAGGGTATCTGATAACTGGCAGAGCATGTGTATTGATGGCGTGGATTTTATTCTTCCCATTGAGCTGGCTCTTCAGGACCTCTCTTACCCTTTGATGGTATATGGATGTTGCTGCTTTCCTTGACTCCTCATCATGGTTACAGTATCCCTGTGGGATGCCGAGGTGCGTGTAGCATGTCTGTACATCTGCTATGTGCCATGCTGGTAATTCCACTCCATCAGTCTTGATTACCTTGCTTTTCTTTATTACCAACCGGCCGCACTTCTCCAGTGTGAAGGATATCTCAATGTCTTCACTGTAGATCCTTGTAAGGTGGATCAGTGAACTGATGTTTCGTTCCTTTTTCACATACAGCTTAATGTCATCCATGGAGACTGGGTGGCTGATGGCGCTTCCACTCTTGAACTTGTATTTATACTCAGACTCAGTAATTATCTGACTGACGGTGTTCAAGCCTATGCAGAACAGCAATGGGGACAGTGCATCACCTTGGTATATGCTTCATTTGATGATCACTTGTGCTAGTTGTCTTGGGTTGACTTAATAATAATAATAATAATCTTTATTTTTATATAGCGCTAACATATTACGCAGCGCTTTACAGTTTGCACACATTTTCATCGCTGTCCCCGTTGGGGCTCACAATCTAGGTTCCCTATCAGTATGTCTTTGGAATGTGGGAGGAAACTGGAGTACCCGGAGGAAACCCACGCAAACACGGAGAGAACATACAAACTCTTTGCAGATGTTGTCCTTAGTGGGGCTTGAACCCAGGACTCCAGCGCTGCAAGGCTGCTGTGCTAACCACTGCGCCACCGTGACTTCAATGTTGTTCTCCATAGCCCCATTGAATTTCTGAGGAAGGTTCTTAATTTCCTGTTGACATTGTAGAGAGCCAAGCATTCAGAGATCCATGTGTGTGGGATTGACTCATAGGCTTTCCTGAAGTCAATCAAAGCTGTGCTGAGATTGGTCTGTCTGGAACTTGAGTCTTGAGTGACTGCTCTATCTACTAGGAGCTGGTGCCCAAAATATACACAAAACGTGGTAGAGCCCCAGACGGGACTTCTATCGTTTTCTCTCTGCTTGTACCAGTTTATAATTGACCTCATCTATTATTCAAGTGAGGTTTGACAAAGACATGGGCAGGGGTGAAACGTTACCTTGTTTTCACTCATTATGTTCTTTATCTGTGGTGAACTTTTCTTGTACATGAAATAAATATAAATTCTTTTGTGCAACCGTACAAGACTCTTTGAGTGTAGCTGTTCCCTCTCCTGGTTACCGTTACTGGACTTGGTCCATGTTCAGACTGCACCTACACAATAGCAGAGTGTGCATGATTTATCATTTAGTTGATGTCAATATTACATCAGTGGGATCAAGTGGTAAGGTCTCTCCACTTGTACCAATGTGACATTCCGCACCGCCTGGGGAGACAAGGTCAGCTTGGCACAGTTTTACACAGACTCCCGCTCTGTCCACACAGGCCCAGGGAGGTATGGGGAGTGAGAGAAGGTGGCCCACACAGTCACTGATGTGGCACCACACTCACCCACAACCCTGACAGACTGAAAGGTCCCTTTCACTAGCCCAAGTTAAACAAAATCTTATCAGCCCAGTAGGACTGCCACAGTTCCTCATTTGATATACACCTGGTCCTTTAACCCCTTCCCGACCTGTGACGCCACATAGGTGTCATGAAAGTCGGTGCCAATCCGACCTGTGATGCCTATGTGGCATCATGGAAGGATTGTGTCCTTGCAGATCGGGTGAAAAGGTTAACTCCAATTTCACCCAATCTGCAGGGACAGGGGGAGTGGTACTTCAGCCCGGAGGGGTGGCTTTGCCCCACGTGGCTACGATCACTCTGATTGGCTGTTAAAATTGAAACAGCCAATCAGAGCAATTTGTAATATTTCACCAGTCAAACTGCTGAAATATTACTATCCAGCCATGGCCGATGCTGTAATATCATCTGCCATGGCTGGAAACCGTGATCTACCCCTTTCACCGACTGACAGCGGCGATCTGCTGCCGCTGTCAGTCTTTCCTCCCTTCCGTTTAGTGCTCCGCTGCCTTCCTCTACCCTCCTCTCTCTTCCGCCCTGTCCGGCGCCCCCCCGCTGTCCGATCCCACCCCCCGTACCGCTGGAGTCCCGGGGACCCTCCCAGTGTCCGTCCGGCATTGAAGCTTGTTGCAGGTACATTTTGATCACTGTGATACGTTATATCACAGTGATCAAAATAAAAAAAATAGTAAATAAAGCCCCCCCTTATCACCCCCATAGGTAAGGAAAATAATGAAATAAATAAAATATATTTATTTTTATTTTTCCACTAGGGTTAAGGTTAGAACTAGGGTTAGGGCTAGGGCTAGGGTTAGGGTTAGGACTAGGGTTAGGGTTGCAATTAGGGTTTGAATTATGCTATATGCACACGGTGCGGATTTGGCTGTGGATTCGCAGCGGATTGGCCGCTGCAGATTCGTGGTAGTTTTCCATCACGTTTACAGTACCATGTAAACCTATGGAAAACCAAATCCGCTGTGCCCATGGTGCGGAAACTACTGTGCAGAAACTGTTATGATCTGGTGGCCTAGGAGCAGCATGAGACATACTCTGGAGAAGGTGGTACCTGTACTGACCGCAGACCCTGAACTTAGCACCGAAACTAGAAGTAGCCGTGGGATGTACCTAACACTCCCTAGACACCTCGACACAGCCTAAGGACTAACTTCCCCTAAAGATAAAAACGGGAAAACTATCTTGCCTCAGAGAAAATCCCCAAAGGATAGACAGCCCCCCACAAATATTGACTGTGAGAGGAGAGGGAAATGACATATGCAGACTGAAATCAGGATTTAGCAAAGGAGGCCTTTCTAGCTAAAAAGAAAGAATAGGACAGAGTACTATGCGGTCAGTATTAAAACACTAGAAAATATCCACCACAGAAAATACAAATCTCCACATCTGACTAAAGACATGGAGGGTATATCTGCATCTCCAGAGATACAGCTTGGCTGCAAAAAATCCTTACACAGACAAGCTGGACAAGACAAAACATGAAAATGCACTGAACTATAAGGCCCACTGCATGTGGACAGCAAAAACAAAGCCAGGACTTATCTTTGTTGAAAAGCACAGCAAAACAGGAGAGACCAGGTAGGAATGTGAATCCTCCAAAAACAATGGACAACTGGCACTGACTAAAGGATCAAGCAGACTAAATAACCCAGTCCAAATTGCAATAAATGGACACACCTGATAAATGTTGCGATCCAAAGACAACAGCACTACCACTCATAACCACCGGAGGGAGCCCAAGAGCAGAATTCACAACAGTACCCCCCACTTGAGGAGGGGTCACCGAACCCTCACCAGAGCCCCCAGGCCGATCAGGATGAGCCAAATGAAAGGCACAAACCAAATTGTCAGCATGAACATCAGAGGCAACAACCCAAGAATTATCCTCCTGGCCATAACCCTTCTATTTGACAAGATACTGAAGCTTCCGCCTCGAAAAACGAGAATCAAAAATATTCTCAACCACATACTCCAACTCCCTATCAATCAACACCTGGGCCGGAGGATCAACAGAGGGAACAACGGGCACCACATATTTCCGCAACAAAAATCTATTAAAAACAATATGGATGGAAAAAGAGGCTAGAAGGGCCAAACGAAAAGACACTGGATTGATAATCTCAGAAATCCTATAAGGACCAATAAACCGAGGCTTGAATTTAGGGGAAGAAACCTTCATAGGAACATGACGGGAAGACAACCAGACCAAATACCCAACCCGAAGCCGGGAACCAACACACTGACGACGGTTAGCAAAACGCTGAGCCTCCTCCTGAGTCAACACCAAATTGTCCACCACATGAGCCCAAATTTGCTGCAACCTGTCAACCACAGAATCCACACCAGGACAATCAGAAGGCTCAACCTGCCCTGAAGAAAAACGAGGATGAAAACCAAAATTACAAAAAAAAGGCGAAACCAAGGTAGCAGAACTAGCCCGATTATTAAGGGCAAACTCGGCCAATGGCAAAAAAGCCATATAATCATCCTGATCAGCAGAGACAAAGCATCTCAAATAAGTTTCCAAAGTCTGATTAGTTTGCTCAGTTTGGCCATTTGTCTGAGGATGAAATGCGGAGGAAAAAGACAAATCAATGCCCAGCCTAGCACAAAAGGCCCGCCAAAACCTAGAAACAAACTGGGAACCTCTATCGGACACAATATTCTCCGGAATGCCATGCAAATGAACCACATGCTGAAAAAACAACGGAACCAAATCAGAAGAGGAAGGCAATTTAGGCAAAGGTACCAAATGAACCATCTTAGAAAACCGGTCACAACCAACCCAGATAACCGACATTCTCTGGGAAACCGGAAGATCTGAAATAAAATCCATAGAAATATGTGTCCAAGGTCTCTCAGGGACTGGCAAAGGCAGAAGCAACCCACTAGCACGAGAACAGCAAGGCTTGGCCCGCACACAAGTCCCACAGGACTGCACAAAAGAACGCACATCCAAAAGGACCTACCAACCAAATCTCTGGTACCAAAAATCCCAGGATGGCCAGCCAACACAGAACAATGAACCTCAGAAATCACTTTACTAGTCCATCTATCAGGAACAAATAGTTTCCCCACAGGACAGCGGTCAGGTTTATTAGCCTGAAATTCCTGAAGAACCCGTCGTAAATCAGGGGAGATGGCAGAAAGAATCACCCCTTCCTTCAGAATACCGACCGGCTCAAGGACCCCAGGGGAATCAGGCAAAAAACTCCTAGAGAGGGCATCAGCCTTAACATTCTTAGAACCCGGAAGATACGAGACCACAAAATCAAAACGGAGAAAAACAGAGACCATAAAGCCTGTCTAGGATTCTGCCGTTTGGCAGACTCGAAGTAAATCAGATTCTTATGATCGGTCAGGACCACAATACGGTGCTTGGCCCCCTCAAACCAATGTCGCCACTCCTCAAATGCCCACTTCATAGCCAACAACTCCCGATTGCCGACATCATAATTGCATTCTGCAGGCGAAAACTTCTGAGAAAAGAAGGCACACGGTTTCATCATGGAACCATCAGAATTCCTCTGAGACAAAACGGCCCCTGCCCCAATCTCAGACACGTCAACCTCAACCTGAAATGGAAGAGAAACATCCGGCTGACGCAACACAGGGGCAGAAGTAAATCGGCGTTTAAGCTCCTGAAAAGCAGAAACAGCCACGGAGGACCAATTCGTCACATCAGCGCCTTTCTTCGTCAAATCGGTCAGAGGTTTAACCACACTGGAAAAGTTGGCAATGAAACGACGGTAAAAATTAGCAAAGCCCAAGAATTTCTGAAGGCTCTTCACAGATGTGGGCTGAATCCAATCATGAATGGCCTGAACCTTAACCGGATCCATTTCTATAGATGAGGGAGAAAAAATGAAGCCCAAAAAAGAAACCTTCTGCACTCCAAAGAGGCACTTAGACCCCTTCACAAATAAAGCATTATCACGGAGGATCTGAAATACCATCCTGACCTGTTTCACATGAGACTCCCAATCATCGGAAAAAATCAAAATATCATCCAAATATACAATCATGAATTTATCAAGATAACTCCGAAAGATATCATGCATGAAAGACTGGAACACAGATGGGGCATTACAGAGTCCGAATGGCATCACAAGGTATTCAAAATGGCCTTCGGGCGTATTAAATGCAGTCTTCCATTCGTCACCCTGCTTAATACGAACAAGATTATATGCCCCTCGAAGTTCAATCTTAGTAAACCAACTAGCCCCCTTAATCCTAGCAAACAAATCAGTAAGCAAAGGCAAAGGGTATTGAAATTTGACCGTGATCTTATTCAAGAGGCGATAATCAATACAGGGTCTCAAAGAGCCATCCTTCTTGGCAACAAAAAAAAAACCTGCTCCAAATGGTGAAGAAGATGGCCGAATATGCCCCTTCTCCAAAGACTCCTTAATATAGCTCCGCATGGCGGCATGTTCTGGCACAGACAGGTTGAAAAGTCGGCCCTTAGGGAACTTACAACCTGGAATCAAGTCAATAGCACAATCACAGTCCCTATGCGGTGGAAGGGAACTGGATTTGGGCTCATCGAATACATCCTGGAAATATGACAAAAACTCAGGAGTTTCAGAAGAGGGGGAAGAGGAAATTGACATCAAAGGAACATGACCATGAACCCCCTGACAACCCCAACTAGTCACAGACATAGATTTCCAATCTAACACCGGATTATGTACCTGTAACCATGGAAAACCCAGCACAATAGCATCATGCAAATTATGTAACACCAGAAAACGACAATCTTCCTGATGGGCTGGCACCATGCACATGGTCAGCTGTGTCCAAAACTTAGGTTTATTTTTAGCCAACGGTGTAGCATCAATGCCCCTTAAAGGAATAGGGTTTTGCAAAGGCTGCAAGGGGAAACCACAACGTCTGGCAAATTCTAAGTCCATTAAGTTCAGAGCGGCGCCTGAATCCACAAATGCCATGACAGAAAATTACGATAATGAGCAGATCAAGGTCTCAGATAACAGAAATTTAGGTTGTACAGTACTGATGGTAACCGAACTAGCGATTCCCTTTGTACGCTTAGGGCAATCAGAAATAACATGAGCAGAATTGCCGCAGTAAAAACACAACCTATTCTGACGCCTGAATCTTTGTCGTTCAGCTCTAGACAAAATCCTATCACACTGCATAGGCTCAGGGGTCCACTCGGAGGACAACGCCACAGTGTGCACAACTCTGCGCTCGCGCAAGCGCCGATCAATCTGACTGGCCAGAGGCATAGAATCACTCAGACCAGCAGGCGTGGGGAACCCCACCATAACATCTTTAACAGATTCAGAAAGACCCTTTCTGAAAATTGCCGCCAAGGCATCCTCATTCCATTAAGTCAATACAGACCATTTTCTAAATTTCTGGCAATACGATTCTGCCGCTTCTTGACCCTGACACAGGGCCAACAAGGTCTTCTCTGCATGATCCACTGAATTAGGTTCATCATACAATAACCCTAGCGCCTGAAAAAAGGTGTCTACATTAAGCAAAGCAGGATTCCCAGATTCCAGGGAAAATGCCCAATCCTGAGGATCACCACGCAGCAGGGAAATAACAATTTTAACCTGCTGAATGGGATCACCAGAAGAACGAGGTTTCAGAGCAAAAAACAGTTTACAGTTATTTTTAAAGCTAAAAAATTTGGACCTGTCCCCAAAAAACAAATCAGGAGTTGGAATTCTAGGCTCTAAAACCGGAGTCTGAACGATATAATCGGAAATACCCTGTACTCTAGCAGCTAGTTGGTCCACATGAAAAATCAATTCCTGAACCTCCATGCCAGCACCTAACTCCTGAGCCACCCAGAGGAAAAGAGGGAAGGAGAGACAAAACAGACTACAGAAAAAAAAATGGCTCAGCACTTTCCTTCCCTTCTTCTGAGATGCGTTTAACTCATTGTTGGCCAGTTGTACTGTTATGATCTGGTGGCCTAGGAGCAGCATGAGATGTACTCTGGAGAAGGTGGTACCTGTACTGACCGCAGACCCTGAACTTAGCACTGCAACTAGAAGTAGCCGTGGGATATACCTAACACTCCCTAGACACCTCGACACAGCCTAAGGACTAACTTAGGTAAGGAAAATAATGAAATAAATAAAATATATTTATTTTTATTTTTCCACTAGGGTTAAGGTTAGAACTAGGGTTAGGGCTAGGGCTAGGGTTAGGGTTAGGACTAGGGTTAGGGTTGCAATTAAGGTTAGAATTATGCTATATGCACACGATGCGGATTTGGCTGTGGATTCGCAGCGGATTGGCCGCTGCAGATTCGTGGTAGTTTTCCATCACGTTTACAGTACCATGTAAACCTATGGAAAACCAAATCCGCTGTGCCCATGGTGCGGAAAATACTGTGCAGAAACTGTTATGATCTGGTGGCCTAGGAGCAGCATGAGACATACTCTGGAGAAGGTGGTACCTGTACTGACCGCAGACCCTGAACTTAGCACCGAAACTAGAAGTAGCCGTGGGATGTACCTAACACTCCCTAGACACCTCGACACAGCCTAAGGACTAACTTCCCCTAAAGATAGAAACGGGAAAACTATCTTGCCTCAGAGAAAATCCCCAAAGGATAGACAGCCCCCCACAAATATTGACTGTGAGAGGAGAGGGAAATGACATACGCAGACTGAAATCAGGATTTAGCAAAGGAGGCCTTTCTAGCTAAAAAGAAAGAATAGGACAGAGTACTATGCGGTCAGTATTAAAACACTAGAAAATATCCACCACAGAAAATACAAATCTCCACATCTGACTAAAGACATGGAGGGTATATCTGCATCTCCAGAGATACAGCTTGGCTGCAAAAAATCCTTACACAGACAAGCTGGACAAGACAAAACATGAAAATGCACTGAACTATAAGGCCCACTGCATGTGGACAGCAAAAACCAAGCCAGGACTTATCTTTGTTGAAAAGCACAGCAAAACAGGAGAGACCAGGTAGGAATGTGAATCCTCCAAAAACAATGGACAACTGGCACTGACTAAAGGATCAAGCAGACTAAATAGCCCAGTCCAAATTGCAATAAATGGACACACCTGATAAATGCTGCGATCCAAAGACAGCAGCACTACCACTCATAACCCCTGGAGGGAGCCCAAGAGCAGAATTCACAACAAGAAACGCTGCATTGTACTTTCCGCAACATGTCAATTCTTTGTGCGGATTTCGCAGCGTTTTACACCTTTTCCTCAATAGGAATCCGCAGGTGAAATCCGCACAAAAAACACTGGAAATCCGTGGTAAATCCGCAAGTAAAACATAATGCGTTTTACCTGTGGATTTTTCAAAAACGGTGCGGAAAAATCCGTACACGAATCCACAACGTGGGTACATAGCCTTAGGGTTAGGGCTAGAACTAGAGTTAGGGTTGGAATTAGGGTTAGCGTTGGAATTAGGGTTAAGATTAGGGTTAGGGGTGTGTTGAGGTTAGGGTTAAGCTTGTGGTTAGGGTTTTGGTTAGGGTTGGGATTAGAGTTGGTTGTGTGTTGGGGTTAGGGTTGGGATTAGGGTTAGGGTTGGGATTAGGGTTAGCGGTGTGTTGGGGATAGGGTTGTGGTTAGGGGTGTGTTGGGGTTAGGGTTGTGATTACGGTTATGGTTACAGTTGGGATTAAGGTTAGGGGTGTGTAGGGGTTAGTGTTGGAGTTAAAATTGAGGGGTTTCCACTGTTTAGGCTCATCAGGGGGTTTCCAATCACAACATGGGACCACCATTGATTCCAGCCAATCTTGCATGTTACCCTTGGAAAAATAAAAAATGGGGGCTAAAAAATTATTTTTGTGTGAAAAAAAAGATTTTTTTATTTTCACGGCTCTGCGTTATAAAATTCTGTGAAGCACTTGAGGGTTCACAGTGCTCACCACAAATCTAGATAAGTTCCGTGGGGGGTCTAGTTTCCAAGATGTGGTCACTTGTGGGGGGTTTCTACTGTTTAGGTATATCAGGGGCTCTGCAAACACAACGTGACGCCCGCAGACCATTAAAGCAAAGTCTGCATTTCAAAATGTCACTACTTCGTTTCTGAGCCCCGACGTGTGCTCAAACAGTGGTTTACCCCCACATATTGGGCATCAGCGTATTTAGGACAAACTGGACAACTATTGTGGTTCAGTTTCTCCTGTTACCCTTGTGAAAATAAAAAATTGCGGGCTAAAAAAATAATTTTTTAGGAAAAACACATCAAGATAAGTTCCTTGGGGGGTCTAGTTTCCAAAATGGGGTCAATTTGGGGGGGTTTCTACTGATTAGGCACATCAGGGGCTCTGCAAACGTAACATGACATCCGCAGACCATTCCATCAAAGTCTGCATTCCAAAACATCACTACTTCCCTTCCGAGCTCTGCCATGCACCCAAATAGTGGTTTACCCCCACATATGGGGTACGAACGTACTCAGGACAAACTGGACAACAACTTTTGGGGTCCAATTTCTCCTGTTACCCTTGTGAAAATAAAAAATTGTGGGCTAAAAAATAATTTTTGAGGAAACAAAAATGATTTTTTATTTTCATGGCTTCTGTGAAGCACTTGGGGGATCAAAGTGCTCATCACACATCTAGATGAGTACCTAGGGGGGTCTAGTTTCCAAAATGATGTCATGTGTGGGGGAGTTCAAATGTTTAGGCACACATGGGCTCTTCAAATGCGACATGGTGACTGCTAACGATTGGAGCTAATTTTTCATTCAAAAAGTCAAATGGCGCTCCTTCCCTTCTGAGCCTTGCCGTGTGCCCAAACAGTGGTTTACCACACATGTGAGGTATCGGTGTACTCAGGAGAAATTGCCCAACACATTTTAAGATCCATTTTGTCCTGTAGCCCATGAGAAAATAAAATATTGAGGCTAAAAGAATTTTTTTGTGAAAAAAAGTACTTTTTCATTTTTACGGATCAATTTGTGAAGCACCTGGGGGTTCAAAGTGAATCTAGATAAGTTCCTTGGGGGGTCTAGTTTCCAAAATGGGGTCACTTGTGGGGAGCTCCTATCTTTAGGCACACAGGGGCTCTCCAAACATGACATGGTGTCCGCTAAAGATTGGAGCCAATTTTTCATTCAAATTGTCAAATGGCGCTCCTTCCCTTCCGAGCCCTGTCGTGCGCCCAAACAGTGATCCCCCCCACATATGGGGCATCAACGTGCTCTCGACAAATTGTACAACAACTTTCGGGGTCCAGTTTATCCTTTTACCCTTGGGAAAATAAAAAAAATTATTGCTAAAAGTTCATTTTTGTGACTAAAACGTTAAATGTTCATTTTTTCCTTTCATGTTGCTTCTGCTGCTGTGAAGCACCTGAAGTGTTAATAAACTTCTTGAATGTGGTTTTGAGCACCTTGAGGGGTGCAGGTTTTGGAATGGTGTCACTTTTGGATATTTTCAGCCATATAGACCCCTCAAAGTGACTTCAAATGTGAGGTGGTCCCTTAAAAAATGTTTTTTTAAATTTTGTTGCAAAAATGAGAAATCGCTGGTCAAATTTTAACCCTTATAACTTCCTACCAAAAAAACTTTGTTTCCAAAATTATGCTGATGTAAAGTAGACATGTGGGAAATGGTATTTATTAACTATTTTTTGTCACTTAACTCTCTAGTTTAACAGAATAAAAATTCAAAATTTGAAAATTGCAAAATTTTCAAAATGTTTGCAAAATTTTTGTTTTTTTCACAAATAAATGCAAAAATTATTGACCTAAATTTACGACCTACATGAAGCTCAATATGTCACGAAAAACAATCTCAGAATCGCTAGGATCCGTTGAAGTGTTCTTGAGTTATTACCTCATAAAGGGACACTGGTCAGAAATGCAAAAAATGGCCAGGTCATTAAGGTCAAAATAGGCTGGGTCATGAAAGGGTTAACTGGATTATATCAGGCCAGAAACCCACAGAAGTAGCATGTGAGACTAGGCCGAGAAATGGATGTGTGGATTCTTAGATCAAGATAAAAGAGCAGCCCAAGGTTAAATTACATATTTAATCACCTTGAGGGTACACTAAACAATACACTATATATACACAATGGTTATACATATATAATAGTCAGATATGCAAACAGAATAGTGATAGGGCAAAGGAAAAAAGCAGAACATATGGTTAGTTGCCAGGTAGTTGAAAGGCCTGGCTTGTGAGGGAGGGGCTGCCACATGGGTGGCTTGTTGTCCCCTTTGTGTGTGACTTGTCCACACACAATGTGTTTTGGCAACCTCCCAGAAAAAAATCAATAGGAAATGCTGCATACAAGCATTTAACCCTCTGGGTCACTCCCCTCCTGCCCTCTTGGCTGAACCTAAGTCTCCTCCCCTAGAGGTTTGGAGATAAATCTCCCAAAACCTAAGAAGGATCATAATTCCTTTCTCGGTTGTCCTATTGCAGCAGTTCTCATTAAATTGAGTCTGACCGAGCCCCTGCTACTCATAGAGACTAAACACAATTTTGTTACTGAGCTGCTAGTGGCCGTTCTATGTATCTCCCTTCCCGTGTGTGTTAGAATGACTCGAGACCCAGACTGGCACTTGCCTTGGTCTGGGGATCACGGAAATATATATGATGTACAGCTAGGAAGTATAGAATTTCCGTAACTCTTTTATGAATTCCTAGCTGGCTGATGAAAGGACTCAGGCTGAATGGCTTGGATCCACAGGGGGTCTTCCTGTAGAAGGTTGCATACCTGCTAGCTAGATGTGTGTAAATCCTCTGTTTGAAGCTGGCCAGATGTCATGTTACCACAGCATGTACTGAAGGATTTTTTATAATTCCATGCCCAATAGTATACAGATGATTAGCATAAAATTATGTCTCTGATATTTTTCACAAAGTCCCCTCTATTCTTGATTACTAACTCAGGTAAAGGTAACAGCTGCGTGCTGCAGCCCTCAGCTGTCAGCTTTATCTTTAAACCCCTAAAAAAGGCCTATAGCGAACTGGCACTTCCAATACAAGAACCAAACCTACATATAAATAGAATTGTATTCCACAAATTTTTAAGAGAAATGTTTCAACTTTTTTTTAGAAAAATTAATGATTTAAACAAAATATTCAAAAAGGGGAAAAAAAATAAAGCATATGCTTTCAATACATTTTTCAAATTTGTGTATGTCTCCACATATCCATATTTAGCATATGTATGGGCGATGCTCAATACTGTCTTTACTCAGCTCAATGCTATTACATAAAATTCATATCAAACGTATATCCCAAAGAGTAACAATTTCATCTGGTCATTAAAAAACCCAGGGCACACAAGTGCTTGTGCAATGCTAAAGTGCATGGTGCTAGTATGGAGTCTCATATCATAGACAGAGTATAAAGATCAAAACATAATGGTATTGAAGTGCTAAATATAATGCAGGTATTAAGGCAAGTAAATTGGTAAAGTCATAACTTGTAGGTGAAGTCCGGGCCCCGAAGCGAGTTTCGCGTTTAAGCTTCTTCCTTCCTGATTTCAACTTGACTTTGAAACTTTGTGTATGAATTGGCTCAACTCTAATTTGCACATCTCATTAAAGTTATTCAAGGAAATTTAATATTCTGGAATAGATAACATTTATTATATAGTATGATAGTAAAAGTCCTCTTTTATGGGCCATGGGAACTTTCTGGGCCCCTTAAGTTCAAGAGACTGGGTGCTACTGCAACACCTGCAGCCACAATAGTTACACCTCTGCAAACACAATTATACAGTACTTCACCAAAAGACCTTCCACATAAACCTCATAGAATCATTGTCTGCTTATAAGGATAGTTTCCTCCCAACAATAACTTATTCATTAACGTTTCCATACACAATCTTATGGTACCTCTTTATTAAACATCCGACTTGTTCTTGACTTTAAAAAATTATTTAAGGAAACAAAACCTCTAAGAGTACTGTGTGGATAGAGACAGTGTTTGATGTTTTGTATGTTGTGCCTGTTCTTAATGTAGTGAGTTACTTTTCATACATTTTCAGACAGCCTGAGTATCTCAAGTACTACTGATACGGAACAGAGAATGCAAATTCTTTATCTTCTTTGAAAAACTAAATTAAATTTTTTTCATGCAAATCAATGTATGTATGTACTTTATGCTTTACCCTGTTGATGACATAGATTGCTCAGCCAAAAGCAGCATTTTCTTTTGTCTTTTTGCTATTTATATGATTTCTACTAAAATATGTTTAATGGATCATTGAAAACACATTTCTTTGATGGTTTAAAATTGTAAATTTTGTACTGTACATTTTTGTAACCTAGTCATTTGTGGGCATATGTTTAATGTATAGGATATATATTATCAATTGAAATGGTAATATTACCATATTTGTGCATTTGAAAATTAAGCTTTTCATATGAGTGAGAGAGAGAGAGAGAAGAGAGAATGAAAGAGAAAGAGTTGTTAGACCATTATACAGCCCTTTTACAGCAAGTTCCGGTCCGGTTGATATTTCTGGGGTTAGGGTTCAAGTTTGGGTAGAGTTCTGGTACCAGAATTTAACTTTGGACTAAAGTTTGGTCGAATCTGATGAACCTGAACATCCACAGGTACTCTCATCCCTAATTGTACAGTACAAATTAAGTAGTATGCAGATTTTTGCCAAAATCAGTCAAATCTACCAGCGGGCTCCTTGCCTCCATACTGAAGCGGTCACTAACAAGGACACAGGGTGGGAGCCACATGCCAGCTGCAGCCTTCCCTAAGAACAGTGAATAAGGCTCTTACAATACCTTATGCACATTCCATTACTTTTGAAAGATACAAAGGCTAAGTCTACCTCAATACATCTGTATTCCTAGCAATTGATAACAAAGGATAGTTTACTATGGATGTGAACAGACTCATTTAATTCCATTCTGCTGGCCAATCGAGACCACTTTTGACAGACTTCCATAGCGCAATCTGAGAGCCCAGGACCTACTTGCAATATAACAACCATAAGATTGTCTCCCTGACGAAGGTTCGTGCCTGAGCCGAAACGTTGGAAACCATTCTCTTTTGCACAAGATATATTAAAAAAACTTTGAAAGCAACAGTTCTGTCTTCACGTTTTTGGACTGTGCTGGGGTTAGATCTTTTGTAAATCTACCAGCATTGACACCATATGTTGGGTCCCATTAATTCATGGAGGTTTAGAAAATGAGCTTAAATTATGGTCGGCAGAAAATGGCTGCGTCACACAGTCAGGATTTGCCTATAACAGCAGCTGGTGCAGCCGATTTCTGTTAACCACTTCATAGGAGATTTTGATTTTTAATATAATGTATACTTCAATGTTGTGGTGATGCAGCATATAGTACAAGAGATCAGATGATTGCAGGTTCAATTACCCTAAAGGGACAAAAAATAGAGCAAAATCTAATGTTTTTGAAAATGTAGAAAACATTAAACAGTAGACAACCACCCACGTTCTCACTATTTAAGAGAAATATATATATTTTTTATTTAAATATTTGGTATCAATGCCAAGAGTCCAATGTATTAAAACGTAAAACTAATTAACTCATTAACACAATAGGTAAACGCATTTATTTTTGTCGATGCATCACTAGACAAAATGGAATAAAAAGTGATTTACTCAAATATGTACCCAATAATGATGTAATAAAAATGTCAGATTGCCATGCAAATACCAAGCCTTCAAGCAACTGAACAAACCAAAAAAATAAAAATGTTACAGGTCTCGGAAAATGGTCACACAAGCATACAGTATTTGTTTTTACGCATTGCCATTTTTTCACCAGTTAAATAATACTTAACTTTTAATAATTTCAATATTAAATAATAATAATCTTTATTTTTATATAGCGCTAACATATCCCGCAGCGCTTTACATGTTGCACACATTATCATCACTGTCCCTGTTGGTGCTCACAATCTAGGTTCCCAAACAGTATGTCTTCGAAATGTGGGAGGAAACCGGAGTACCCGGAGAGAACATACAAACTCTTTGCAGATGTTGTCCTTGCTGGGGTTTGAACCCAGGACTCCAGCGCTGCAAGGCTGCTGTGCTAACCACTGCACCACCGTGCTGCCCAATTTAATAATAATAATATAAAATAATATTAAAAAAAGATGGCATATATACCCGCTAGGTATGTGACCCCATATAAAGTGTGGAGTTCTTCTTCTCCTGGTAAATGAATTACACTCAAAAATGATCTGAACTTCCTGCAGTATGTAAGCTCACACCACCAATCAAGTAACTATTATCAGTGGTGAAACGAGATACCCTGGGGAAGATTGATGTCATTGTCCAAATGCCAGAATATCCTAATATTTGGTGTGTTTATAGGACAATAGATTATAAATCCTGTTGTTTCACTAAACACATCTTCACTATATGAGCCACAATTCTCAGAGCTGATAGTGGTCAGAATACAGTGAATAGCTCAAAAAGGGTATATACATGAAAACCTGCCATGCAAGGAAAGTAGATAGCAAAACATGGTACTTAGAAACACCCAGTGGTTAAATAGTATGGAATGTTCATACGCTTTCATAGACTAAGCCAATTGGAGTGATGGATACAATTTTAACTTTTATTATAAATGTTCCCACCCATTGCGTGTTCTTTGTCTCAGATGGGGTGAATTTCAGCCTGGTAAATTCTGTCCAGAAAGAGTCAAGAATGTAGTTTATCTCTACAGATCCCTATGGAAGCAATATAAGACTCAAACCACAAGTATTTCTCCCCTAACAAGGGCAGTCTACAGCTGGCCCTACAATGAAAGACCTGCAATCTCCCCTAGTGGACGTTCTAAAGAGTTTCCTCCAAGTCATTCTTCAGGGGTCTTTCCACTTGTATTCTCATACAGTGTTTTGCTAGTGCAAAATGAACATGGTTACCTGCCTACTCTGTATAGTCAGCAGATAACAGGATGATGAAGCATCCATGTATAAATAGTGTTGAAAATTAGTCATTAGCATATTAGGGACTTACCTTCCCAATTGTCCAGCCCATTTCCAATTGATCACACTCGCAGAAGAAAAACTCCCTTATCCAACTGGCATGTGGTTATGCTTTCCAATTCACCTCACTTCCGGTGCCCCTAATGCATTCTCTAATCACTTCTGCTTTTTGGAATGCAAAGCGCCCGCCTACTCATGATGTAATTTTCGGTTGTGTAGCCATTAGTGTTGAGCATTCCGATACTGCAAATATCGGGTATCGGCCGATATTTGCTGTATCAGAATTCCGATACCGAGTTCTGATATTTTTGCGATATCGGAAATCGGAATCAGAAGTGTTCCCCGTCATCTTCGGCGTGTGCGGTGCGTATGGTTCCCAGGGTCTGAAGGAGAGGAAACTCTCCTTCAGGCCCTGGGATCCATATTCATGTAATAAATAAAGAATAAAAATAAAAAATGTGGATATACTCACCCCTCCGACGAACCCTGGCTGTCACTGCTGCAAGCGTCTGCCTCCATTCCTAAGAATGCAGAGAGTGAAGGCCTCAAGGCTGTTGGCCAGTTCTTTTGGAACCAAATTTTTTTTTGTTAGGGAGTTATAAGGGTTAAAAGTTGACCAGCAATTTCTCATTTTTACAACACCATTATTTTTTAGGGACCACATCTCATTTGAAGTAATTTTGAGGGGTCTATATGATAGAAAATACCCAAGTGTGACACCATTCTAAAAACTGCACCCCTCAAGGTGCACAAAACCATATTCAAGAAGTTTATTAACCCTTCTGGTGCTTCACAGGAATTTTTGGAATGTTTAAATAAAAATGATCATTTAACTTTTTTTCACAAAAAATTTAATTCAGCTCCAATTTGTTTTATTTTACCAAGGGTAACAGGAGAAAATGGACCCCAAAAGTTGTTGTACAATTTGTCGTGAGTACACCAATACCCAATATGTGGGGGTAAACCACTGTTTGGGCGCATGACAGAGCTCGGAAGCGAAGGAGCGCCATTTGACTTTTCAATGCAAAATTGACTGGAATCGAGATGTTGCGCTTGGAGAGCACCTGATGTGCCTAAACATTGAAACCCCCCACAAGTGACACCATTTTGGAAAGTAGACCCCCTAAGGAACTTATCTAGAGGTGTGGTGAGCACTTTGACCCACCAAGTGCTTTACAGAAGTTTATAATGCAGAACCGTAAAAATAAAAAATCATATTTTTTCACAAAAATTATCTTTTCGCCCCTAATTTTTTATTTTCCCAAGAGTAAGAGAAGAAATTGGACCCCAAAAGTTGTTGAACAATTTGTCCTGAGTACGCTGATACCCCATATGTGGGGGTAAACCACTGTTTGGGCGCATGGCAGAGCTCGGAAGGGAAGGAGCGCCGTTTGACTTTTCAATGCAAAATTGACAGGAATTGAGATGGGACGCCATGTTGCGTTTCGAGAGCCACTGATGTGCCTAAACATTGAAACCCCCCACAAGTGACACCATTTCGGAAAGTAGACCCCCTAAGGAACTTATCTAGATGTGTGGTGAGCGCTTTGACCCACCAAGGGCTTCACAGAAGTTTATAATGCAGAGCCGTAAAAATAAAACAAACATTTTTTTCCCACAAAAATTATTTTTTAGCCCCCAGTTTTGTATTTTGTCGAGGGTAACAGGAGAAATTGGACACCAAAATTTGTTGTCCAATTTGTCCTGAGTGCGCTGATACCCCATATGTGGGGGGAACCACTGTTTGGGCGCATGGGAGGGCTCGGAAGGGAAGGAGCACCATTTGGAATGCAGACTTAGATGGAATGGTCTGCAGGTGTCCCATTGCGTTTGCAGAGCCCCTAATGTACCTAAACAGTAGAAACCCCCCACAAGTGACACCATTTTGGAAAGTAGACCCCCTAAGGAACTTATCTAGATGTGTGATGAGCGCTTTGACCCACCAAGGGCGTCACAGAAGTTTATAATGCAGAGCCGTAAAATAAAAAAAATAAAAACTTTCCCCCAAAATTATTTTTTAGCCCCCAGTTTTGTATTTTCCCGAGGGTAAGAGGAAAAATTCGACCCCAAAAGTTGTTTCCAATTTGTCCGGAGTACGCTGATACCCCTTATGTGGGGGGGGGAACCACCATTTGGGCGCATGGGAGGGCTCGGAAGGGAAAGAGCACCATTTGGAATGCAGACTTAGATGGAATGGTCTGCAGGCGTCACATTGTGTTTGCAGATCCCCTAATGTACCTAAACAGTAGAAACCCCCACACGTGACCCCATATTGGAAACTAGACCCCCCAAGGAACTTATCTAGATGTGTTGTGAGAACTTTGGGCCCCCAGGTGTTTCACTACAGTTTATAACGCAGAGCCGTGAAAATGAAAAATCTTTTTTTTCCCCAAAAAATTATTTTTTAGCCCCCAGTTTTGTATTTTCCCAAGTGTAACAGAAGAAATTGGACCCCAATAGTTGTTGTCCTATTTGTCCTGAGTACGCTGATACCCCATATGTTGGGGTAAACCCCTGTTTGGGCATATGGGAGAGCTCGGAAGGGAAGGAGCACTGTTTTACTTTTTCAACGCAGAATTGGCTGGAATTGAGATCGTACGCCATGTCGCGTTTGGAGAGCCCCTGATGTGCCTAAACAGTGGAAAACCCCAAATTATAACGGAAACCCTAATCCAAACACACCCCTAACCCTAATCCCAACAGTATCCCTAACCACACCTCTAACCCTGACACACCCCTAACCCTAATCCCAACCCTATTCCCAACCGTAAATGTAATCTAAACCCTAACCGTAACTTAAGCCCCAACTCTAACCCTAACTTTAGCCCCAACCCTAACTGTAGCGTTAACCCTAGACCCAACCCTAACCCTAACCCTAGCCCTAACCTTAACCCTAGCCCTAACCTTAGCCCTAACCCTAGCCCTAACCCTAACCATAGCACTAACCCTATCCCTAGCCCTAACCCTAGCCCTAACCCTAACCCTAGCCCTAATGGGAAAATGGAAATAAATACATTTTTTTAATTTTTCCCTAACTAAGGGGGTGATGAAGGGGGGTTTGATTTACTTTTATAGCGGGTTTTTTAGCGGATTTTTTTTGATTGGCAGCCGCCACACACTGAAAGACGCTTTTTATTGCAAAAAATATTTTTGCGTTACCACATTTTGAGAGCTATGATTTTTCCATATTTTGGTCCACAGAGTCATGCGAGGTCTTGTTTTTTGTGGGACGAGTTTACGTTTTTATTGGTAACATTTTCGGGTATGTGACATTTTTTGATCGCTTTTTACTCCAATTTTTGTCAGGCAGAATGACCAAAAACCAGCTATTCGTGAATTTCTTTTGGGGGAGGCGTTTATACCATTACGCGTTTGGTAAAATGGATAAAGCAGTTTTATTCTTCGGGTCAGTACGATTACAGCGATACCTCATTTATGTCATTTTTTATGTTTTGGTGCTTTTATACGATAAAAACTATTTTATAGAAAAAATAATTATTTTTGCATCGCTTTATTCTGAGGACTATAACTTTTTTTTTTTTTTGCTGATGATGCTGTTTCACGGCTCGTTTTTTGCGGGATAAGATGACGTTTTCAGCGGTACCATTGTTATTTACATCCGTCTTTTTGTTCGGCGGTATGATAATAAAGCGTTTTTGCCTCGCTTTTTTTTTTCTTATGGTGTTTACTGAAGGGGTTAACTAGTGGGCTAGTTTTATAGGTCGGGTCGTTACGGACGCGGCGATACTAAATATGTGTACTTTTATTGTTTTTTTATTTAGATACAGAAAGGTATTTATGGGAATAATATATATATTTTTTTCATTATTTAGGAATTTTTATTTTTTATTTTTTTTTACACATTTGGAAAATTTTTTTTTTACTTTTTTACTTTGTCCCAGGGGGGGACATCACAGATCAGTGATCTGACAGTTTGCACAGCACTCTGTCAGATCACCGATCTGTCTAAAGGCCCCTTCACACTTAGCGACGCTGCAGCGATACCGACAACGATCCGGATCGCTGCAGCGTCGCTGTTTGGTCGCTGGAGAGCTGTCACACAGACCGCTCTCCAGCGACCAACGATGCCGGTAACCAGGGTAAACATCGGGTAACTAAGCGCAGGGCCGCGCTTAGTAACCCGATGTTTACCCTGGTTACCTTCCTAAAAGTAAAAAAAACAAACAGTACATACTTACCTAACGCTGTCTGTCCCCGGCGCTGTGCTCTGCACTCCTCCTGTACTGTCTGTGTGAGCACAGCGGCCGGAAAGCAGAGCGGTGACGTCACCGCTCTGCTTTCCGGCTGACCGACGCTCACAGACAGTACAGGAGGAGTGCAGAGCACAGCGCCGGGGACAGACAGCGTTAGGTAAGTATGTACTGTTTGTTTTTTTTACTTTAACGATGGTAACCAGGGTAAACATCGGGTTACTAAGCGCGGCCCTGCGCTTAGTTACCCGATGTTTACCCTGGTTACCAGTGAAGACATCGCTGGATCAGTGTCACACACGCCGATCCAGCGATGTCCACGGGAGATCCAGCAACGAAATAAAGTTCTGGACTTTCTTCAGCGACCAACGATCTCCCAGCAGGGGCCTGTTGGTCGCTGTCACACATAACGATTTTTATCAACGATATCGTTGCTACGTCACAAAAAGCAACGATATCGTTAACAATATCGTTATGTGTGAAGGTACCTTAAGAGCAGTGCAGGCTTACCAAGCTCCTGCTCTGAGCAGGCTCTGTGAAGCCACCTCCCTCCCTGCAGGACCCGGATGCCGTGGCCATTTTGGATCCAGGCCTTTACAGGAAGGGAGGTAGAGAGACCCTCGCAGCAACGCGATCACATCGCTTTGCTGCGGGGGTCTCATGGAAGCCCGCAGGGAGCCCCTCTCCCTGCGGATGCTTCCTTATACCGCCGGCACATCGCGATGATGTTTGATCGAGGTGTGCCAGGGGTTAATGTTCTGGGGGCGGTCTGTGACATAGAGCCGGATGTCAGCTGCGATAGGCAGCTGACATCCGGCCGCGATCGGCTGCGCTCCCCCCGTGAGTGCTGCCGATCGCATATGACGTACTATCCCGTCGTTGGTCATGCGGGCCCACCTCACCTTGACGGGATAGTACGTCTAATGTCAGAAAGGGGTTAAAACATTTATTCAGTAGACAAGAGAAAGCTAAGGTTGGCATTTCAAATAAAGCAGCCATATTTAATTTGTTCATTAAGTCCTTGTGGTGTAACTGTTTTCATACAGAAAATCCATTTAGCCTCGTTCTGTAGTATGGCCTTATCCCAATCCTCATCTTTTAATGATCTGGCTACTTTTTCAATCACCATGAATTTCAAGTTCCTAATGTCACGACCATGGCAATTATTTTGTTGCGATATCAGTGTGTCCACTTAATGTTCAATATCACCTACATGATTACCTATTCTTTGAATTCCCTGATCGTCTTACCAATATATTTCAAACCACAATCACAAGTTGCCTTGTAAACCAACCCCTTCATTCTGCAATTAATAAACGTATTATCTGTGTAACTCCTCCATTACACTGCTCATGAAGGACTTTCCTGCTTCAATACGTGGATATGCAACACAATGTCCACACTTGAAACATCCTTTCACTTTGTTAGACAGCCATGTGGTTGTTGTGGGTTTTTAAAATGACTGCTTACTAGTCTATCATTCAGAGACCTACCTTTTCTATAGGTGATTTGGGGACACTTAATTCGCTTTATACTAATATCTGCATCCATAAGTAAAATGTGCCACATTGTCATAAGTGGTTATAAACCTAGACAAGTCCATTTCTGGATTTTTTTGGTTTGGGATTTAGTCATTCTGACCTGTTCTTGCATTTTGCCTCTTTATAGGCTTTTTTCAGAACACCCTGTGGATAACCTCTTTCGAGGAGTCTAACTCTGAGTTCTCTTGTTGGGCAGTGCCTGCAGACTCTGAGGTACTGGCCTTTTGGAATACCTCTTTTCAAGTGTATGGGGTGGCTGCTATCACATATGAGTAAGGAGTTGGAGGTGGTTGGCTTCCTAAAGTTTAATGTAGTCAGTTCACTGTTAGAGCCAGAGGAAGCACGGCTACAAAACCGGAAGTGACATCAAGAGTAGACCGGCACTTTGCACTCAAATAAATGGAAGTTACTCAGGCGTGCGTTCCAGGAACCGGAAGTGAGGTGAATTGGAGTGCATAGCCACATGCCAGTTGTATAAGAAGCAGCATGGGAGCTCTTCTTCTGCGAGTGAGATCAATTGGAAATGGGCTGGGCATTGGGGGGGGTAAGTCCTTAAAACACTAATGACTAATTGTCAACCCTATTTCTACATTTATGCTTCATCAACCTGTTCTCTGCTGACTATACAGAGTAGGCAGGTGCCCATATTCACTTTGCGCTAGCAGTTTAAAAAAAAAAAAAAAACTATATGAGCATACAAGTGGAAAGTTCCCTGAAGAATGTCTTGGAGGAAATGCGTTGTGATGTCCAATAGTGGAAAGTGCATGGCCTTCATTGAAGAGCCAGTCTGTGGACTGCCATTGTTACGGCGGGAGTACTTGGGACTTATATAGCCACAATAGAAATCTCATGGGCTATACTACATTCCTGACTCTTTCTGGACAGAATTTACCAGGATGAAATTCACCCCACCTGAGCTAAAGAACACTCAATGGGTGAGACTTTCCATATTATTACCATTGTGTGTTTCTAAATACAATGTTTTGCTTCGAACTTTCATTGCATGGTAGATTTTCATGTACAGCTCTGGCAAAAATTAAGAGACCACTGCAAAATTTTCAGTTTGTCAGATTTTTCTATTTATAGGTATATTTTTTAGCAAAATGTAAATTGTTCTTTTATTCTATAAACTTCTGACTTCATGTCTCCGAATTTCCAAGCAATACATTTTGTATTTTTTTTCTGAAAAGGAGAAATAGTCAAAATAAAAAAAACAGTGCTTTCCGACCTCAAATAATGCAAAGAAAACAAGTTCATAATAATTTAGAAACAACAATACTAATGTTTTAACTTAGGAAGAGTTCAGAAATTATTATTTTGTGGAGTAACCATGATTTTTAATCACAGTTTTCATGCGTCTTGGCATGCTTTCCACCAGTCTTCAACACTGCTTCTGGCACAAAACTTTAAGCAGTTCTTCTTTGTTTGATGGCTTGTGACTATCCATCATCCTCTTGATTACATTTCAGAGGTTTTCAATGGGGTTCAGGTTTGGAGATTGTGCTGCCCATGACAGGGTTTTGCTGCAGTGGTCTTAATTTTTGCCAGAGCTGTATATACCCTGTTTTGTGATATTCACTGCATTCTGACCACTGTCAGCTCTGAGCATTGCTGACTCATATAGTGAAGTTGTGTTTATTATAACAACAGGATATATAATCTATTGTCATATAAACACACCAAACATTAGAATATTCTGTCATTTGGTTATGGTTAGACTACTGGACAATGACATCCAGCTACCCTGAGGTATCCCATTTCACCACTGATAATAGTTCCTTGATTGGTGATTTGAGCTTACTTTCTGCAGGAAGTTCAGATCACTTTTGAGTGTAATTCATTTAACAAGAGAAGCCGAACTCCACACTTTATATGAGGTCACTTATACCTAGTGGGTATATCTGCCATCATTTTTAGGCAGCACCATTATATAAATATCAAAATTACAAAATGTTAAATATTAACGTAAATCTCA
Organism: Ranitomeya imitator; assembly: GCF_032444005.1. Classification (NCBI taxonomy): domain Eukaryota; kingdom Metazoa; phylum Chordata; class Amphibia; order Anura; family Dendrobatidae; genus Ranitomeya; species Ranitomeya imitator. Next base: position 421,049,533 of record NC_091286.1, on the reverse strand, counting down.
CATTTGCGATACCTAATCTATTAAAGTAAGGTGTCTACAATTGCGTTGGGCAACAATATTCCAGTTTTTTTTGCTTTTTCTACTCCAGTGAAATAATAATAATACGATGTAATTTTGGAATTAGAGTGACCTGGGTAATTATATTGCCAGGTCATTTTTCCACACAATGAACACTGTAAGAACCAAATCCAAAAAGTATATCAAAAAGGCATTTTTTGTGTGTAATTTTACTGCACTTGCAATTTTTTTTATCTGCATTTCAGTACATTGAATGGTAAAATAAATGGTGTAATTCAAAAGTACGTATTGTCCCCTCCAAAAAATAAGCCCTCATATGGTGATAAGGAAAAGAAAATATAATAGTTATGGCTCTAGGATGAAGGGAAGAACAAAGTTAAAGCTAAACAATAGAAAATCAGAAAAGTGGCAATATTATTGTAATATAATTTAGTGACTACACAGATAAAATACAATGAAAAGATAAAACAGGAATAGTATTGTAATGTAATTTTTTGTGTCTATTTACAATATTGTGTAATATTTTTGTATGTTTTCTTCTAGGGGTTTTATTCTTTTCACTCCTTTTCTGTGGTTGCTTTGTGAAGGAGAAATAATTGTGCTCAGTGAAATGTATGGAGAGATCAGAACACCCAATTTTCCAGATTCTTATCCCAGTGAAACGGAGGTGACCTGGAATATTACTGTTCCCGAGGGATTCAGGATTAAGCTATACTTCATTCATTTCGATTTGGAGCCCTCTTACCTCTGCGAATATGATTATGCCAAGGTAAAATAATCAGAGACAAAACTATAAAGAAAACTCTTCATGAAAGCTCATTCATTTTACATTCTGGAAGAGATTGTTAGTCTTGTTATGCTGCCTTTTGTGAGGGCAACATACAATAGTGCCATACATCCTATTTTTTGCATTGTGCCCAGTAAGTAATCCAATGTATTCATGTACATCTTTCCCTTTCAGCACATGATTGATACATATTAAGGCTTATTCACACATCAATATTAAAGGGAACCTGTCAAGTACTCTGACTGTTCAAAACCAGTCTGATAACAGTATAGATGTCAATTCCCTTTTTTTCTTATATGGTGTTTGATTTAACTTAACTTTCTAACACTTTCAAGAATGAACTTTAATTCTGCAGTATTGTAAACGCTAGAAAGGCAGGGCTAGTCCAATGATGAGTGTCTTACCCTGGACTAGTGGTATCTTGGATCATCTTATCACACCTAATGTTTATGTACAAATGTGCGCATGCACTCTGTGGGTGGGTCGCACGGTCCATAGCATACTACTTCAAACTAGGGTTGAGCGAAACGGGTCGGCCAGATTCAGAAGTTGCTGACTTTTGGCAAAGTCGGGTTTCATGAAACCCCGACCCGACCCCTGTGTGGGGTCGGCCATGAGGTCGGCGATCTTCTGATCTGGAATCGGAATTCCGATACCGAGTTCCGATATGTTTAAGATATCGGGAATCGGTATCGGAATTCATATTTAAGTGTAAAATAAAGAATAAAAAAAATAAATATTGATATACTCACCCTCGGACGCGCCCTGGTTCTCACCGGCAGCCTTCCTTCCTAAGAATGAGCGCCTGAAGGGCCTTCGATGACGTTGCGGCTTGTGATTGGTCGCGTGAGCGGTCACATGGGCGCCACGCAACCAATCACAAGCCGTGACGTCATCTAAGGTCCTTCAGGCACTAATTCTTAGGAAGGAAGCGTCCGAGGGCACGTTCGAGGGTGAGTATATTCCTAATAGGTACATACTCACCCTCGGACGCACCCTGGTTCTAACCCGCAGCCTTCCTTCCTAAGAATCAGTGCCTGAAGGACCTTAGATGACATCGCGGCTTGTGATTGGTCACGTGACGCCCATGTGACGGCTCACGCGACCAATCACAAGCCGCGGCATCATTGAAGGTCCTTCAGGTGCTAATTCTTAGGAAGGAAGTCTGCCGGTGAGAACCAGGGCGCGTCCGAGGGTAAGTATATCAATATTTTTTATTTTGATTCTTTATTTTACACTTAAATATGGATCGCAGGGCCTGAAGTAGAGTTTCCTCTCCTTCAGACCCTGGGAACCATTAGAAACCCAATGCACTGCATTGGGTTTCGTGTTTCGGCCGACCCCGACTTTTCTATAGGATCGGCCGGTTTCACTCGACCCGACTTTTGAAAAAGTCGGGTTTCGTGAAACCCGACCCGATCCTATAAAAAGAAAAGTCACTCAACCCTACTTCAAACATTATTGACAACTAGCCCTGCCCCCCTACTGCACTGATTGAAAGCATTGACTTAGCCTTTGCAAACTGTGCTTCCAATTTTACCTCTAGGATCAGTCCTTACCTTTTCTACCTTTTTATATAGTTTTCTTTTTCTTGTGCAATGCAATTATCTCTTCTCTTAAAGGGACTCTATCAGCACAGAATGACTGTTCAAACCAAGTACAGCCACTTTGTGCACTGTAGCGTGGCTAAATATTTATCTATTCCTTCCCAGCTGCTTGTTTTCCTTCTATCTCCAACCCCTTCCTCTTTTTTGATTGACATCTTTGGTTTCATAGAACCAGAGAAAGGTGGAGATAAACAAACAAGCAAATGTGATTGTGCACTTAATTGTTTGGCCATTCCCTGGTGCACCGAGTGCCTGTACTTGGTTTGAAGAGTCATTCTGCTTTGAAGAGTCACACTTTGCATATTCCTATTTACAACTCGAGATTATAACAGAAAAAATATTCAAGTTGAATTGAATTCTACTCAAATGTTATAAAAAAAAATCTGTATTCTCCAAAATGCCGATATTTTGTAATTCACTTCTATGAGAAGCAGTAAAATGACATCAAAAGGTTAAAAAAGTCTTTAAAAATTCTAATACTCGCTTTACCGCTCTCCTTTCCACCTCCTCCGTTTTGCACTGGTAACCATCGAGACCTCGCCGCATCTTCTAATCATCGCCTCTTACACTGAGCTGGAACCTCGTGTTCTGATGAGGCGTGGGACTCATAAGGTCACAGCATGTGTCATGATATTGTGATCTCCTGCATGGTAATTTCAGTGCAAGAGGCGGTGATCAAAAGATCGAAGAGTGGACAGGTGATGGTGAGGAGCAGGGGGATTGGAGAGGTGAACAGTAAGGGCTCATCTCCACTTGTGAGGAAAACGGACGAGTGCAATCCGATAAAAAAATCGGATTGCACTCGGACCAATGTTAATCAATATGTGACACTCCATTTGCGATTTTTTTCCCAGCCGAAATCGGACTGAGAAAAATCTGTGTCGGCTGAGAAAAAAATCGCAGCATGCTGCGTATTGCTGAGATTCTCGGACGAGACTCGCCAATGCAAGTCAATGGGTGCGAGAAAAGTAGGAAAGTTCCCACGATCTATGAACAGCCAGCAGAGGGCGCCTCACCGCAAATGAAGCTAAATATAGCTCATTGATCTATATTTAGACTCATTCCCCGGGGTTTTGCAGCGAGGAGTAGCATTGCATTAGCAAAGCTCCTGGCTGCAAAATGTTTTAACCCCTTCAGAAGGATTTACATCGCTGGACTTTACAGATCTGTGGAAGGTAAGTATATTGTTGGTTTATTTTTTTTTTTTTGTCACAGAACGAGGGTCTTCACTGAGTGGATTGGGCGTTAAATAAAAAATTACAACAACCTTTGTTTTTATTTCATTAAAATAATTTTTAATAATGTGTGTGTGTATTTTTTTAACCCTTTCTTTCAATTGGATTAATAATGGATAGGTGTCATAATTGACGCCTCTCCATTATTAATTAGGCTTAATGTCACCTTACAATAGCAAGGTGACATTAACCCTTCATTACCCCATATCCCACCGCTACACGGGAATGGGAAGAGAGTGGCCAAGTGCCAGAATAGGCGCATCTTCCAGATGTGCCTTTTCTGGGGTGGCTGGGGGCAGGTGTTTTTAGCCAGGGGGGGGCCAATAACCATGGACCCTCTCCAGGCTATTAATATCTGCCCTCAGTCACTGGCTTTACTACTCAGGTGGAGAAAATTGTGCGGGAGCCCACGCCAATTTTTTCCGCCATTTAACCCTTAAATATAAATAGCCTTAAATATAATAGCTAGAACGCCCAAATTTTGCATATACACACTACTAACATTAGTAGTGTGGAATATGCAAAAAAAATGGTGATATATATATACTGTATGTAAACCAGGTCTCATATCATGTCGGGTTTGTGAAGGAGAAAGCAAAAGCCGGTAATTGAATTACCAGCTTTAAAGCTATCTAGCGCTGCATTAAATATAAATATATATATAGGTGTCTCCCTGACATATATATATGTATATATACCTATTCTATGTGTATATATCTACTCTAATCTAACCTATCACTGTGATTTTACTGTACTCTGCGCTGAATTACCGGCTTTTCAAAGGAGACCCGTGCGTAAAAATCGGACAGCAATACGGATGTCATACGGATGTTGCGATAAAAAAATCGCATGACACTCGCATGACACTCGCATGGCACTCGCATGGCACTCGCAGACGTTACATCAGTTTTTTCGGTCCGTAAATCGGACCGTTTTTTTCTCACACAAGTGGAGATGAGCCCTAAGGCGAGTATAAGGATTTTCTTTATTTTTTTATCTAATGTTTATTATGCGCTGGGGTCAGAAGAGATAATAAAAATAACATTAAATTGTAAAGAATAATTTCTCTCCAAATTGAATTTCCAAAGAAAATCCACACAAACAGGTGCATTCGAAATTTGCATTATCTGCACATCTCTAATCAAAATGTTTTCATATTCACTTTTCCCCAGAAATCTTCTATTATTATGTGGCTAGGTATATGCAGTCTGTTATCATGAATAATGTTGAAGCTGGATTTTCTATCAATATAGGCTGTTTCATTTAAAGGGCAGCAGGTTTTTGCTATATAATTTGAAAACAGCAGGAAATAGAAACTGAAACACAGATTTCAGGGATGTGTCTCTTGTAAAAGTACATGCTGTTTAGTGATGAGCGAACTTGCTTGGATCGTCTTATCCGAACATGCTCGAGTGTTATCCGAGCAGCTGGGCTTGCTCATATATTAAATTCGAGTCCCTGCGGCTGCAAGATTTGCAGCTGTTAGACAACCTCAACACATGGGGAATCTTTAACAAACAGGCAATCACCACATGTGTTAAGGCTTTCTAATGGGGGAGTTTTCTCAGCTCTGCTTCATTCTAAATCTAAAAGCTCTGATTGTGAACTACTGCTCCCAGTAACCTAAGTGATACATCATTCGATTCACCTTCTCTTTCTCTACATCAAGCTGCTCTCAGATGAGTTAGCAAAAACCTGCTGACAGATTCCCTTTAAAGAAAATCTGTCAGCAGGAGTTCAACCCCCAAAATAGTTACAGTATATGCAAATATAGTTTTTTTCAAAAACAAATCTAACAATACCTTTATTTAGATAGCCTGCTCCTTCATTACTCAGAAATTCGTTGAATGGAAATGCTTTTGCTACGTGGAAGCTCTTACCAAGTCTCTGCTCTCACAAAATCTTATTTCCTATCTAGTTCTGCTTTCTACTGCTTGATTGATAGCTCCTTTTCTGTGTGACTTGATGCAAAGGAGCTTTTAAACAATCGGGAGGATGAAGCACTGTGTGAGGAATAGAGCTTGATTGAAAGAGTGTTGAGTAGGCTTTCCACACTCCAAAAGCACTTCAGCCTCATTTGAATATAAATTAAAATCCTGATTTCTCTCTAATGGGAAACAGTGACAGACTAGTACAGAGGGGAAGATGACCCTGGCCCTACTTGCTTACAATCCACAGGATATAGTGGAAGGAGATAGTAGGTTGGGCGTCTGCAGTAGCTCTGGTGCTAGCGAGGTAACATCAGGGTTTTTGCAGGTTGTAGGGTTTCCTTAAAAGGATGAGTTTTCAAGTTGCAATTGAAAGTTTCGATTGTGGAACACATTCGAACATCCTGAGGCACTAAATTTAAGAGGATGGGAGATGCTTCGGTAAAATCTTGGAGTTGGGTGGGTGAGGAATGTATGAGTGTGGAGGAGAGAAGCAAGTTTTGTAAGGAACAGAGATTGTGTGAGAAGGTATTGGGAGATTTGATTGAAGCTGTATGAAGGAGACATTGATTCTCTTTTTCACACACTTTATACAGTGTGTACGGAAAGCATTCAGACCCCTTTACATTTCTCACTCTCTGTTTCATTACAGGCAGCCATTTCGTAAGTTCAAAAAAGTTCATTTTTTTCTCATTAATGTATTCTCTGTTCGCCAGCTTGACTAAAAAAAAAATAAGAAATGTAGTAATTTTTGCAAATTTATTAAAAAAGATAAACTGAAATATCACATGGTCATAAATATTCATACCCTTTGCTCAGTATTGAGTAGAAGCACCTTTTGAGCTAGTACAGCCATGAGTCTTTTTGGGAATGATGCAAGAACTTTTTCACACTTGGATTTGAGGATCCTTTGCCATTCTTCCATGCAGATCCTCTCCAGTTCCATCAGGATGGATGGTGAGCGTTGGTGGACAGCGATTTTCAGGTCTCTCCAGAGATGCTCAATTGGGTTTAGGTCAGGGCTCTGGCTGGGCCAGTCAAGAATGGTCACAGACTTGTTCTGAAGCCGTTCCTTTGTTATTTTAGCTGTGTGCTTAGGGTCATTGTCTTGTTGGAAGGTGAACCATCGGCCAAGTCTGAGGTCCAGAACATTCTGGAAGCGGTCTTCATCCAGGATATATCTGTACTTGGCCGCATTCATGTTGCCTTCAATGGCAACCAGTCATCCTGTCCCTGCAGCTGAAAAACACCCCAATAGCATGATGCTGCCATCACCATGTTTCACTGATGGGATTGTATTGGGCAGGTGATGAGCAGTGCCTTGTTTTCTCCACAGACACCACTTAAAATTATCACCAAAATGTTCTATCTTCATCTCATCAGACCAGAGAATCTTATTTCCCATAGCTGGGTGTTCTTCATGTGTTTTTTAGCAAACTATATACGGGCTTTCATATGTCTTGCACTGAGGAGAGGGTTTGAATACTTATGACTAGGGTTGAGCGAAACGGATCATTCATTTTCAAAAGTCGCCGACTTTTGGCAAAGTCGGGTTTCATGAAACCCGACCCGATCCCTGTGTGGGGTCGGCCATGCGGTGCGCGACTTTCGCGCCAAAGTCGTGTTTCGTATGATGCGCTTGGCGCCATTTTTTCAGCCAATGAAGGAGCGTGGGCAGAGTGATGACATAGGTCTTAGGGGCGTGGACGCCTATCGTCATCTTGTCGCTTGTGCACTGTAGCGATTTGAAATGTGTAACACCAGCTTTTCTGTTCAGGGACGGAGGGGAGAGAGAGAGAGAGAGAGAGAGAGAAAAAAAAAAAAAAAAAATAATAAAAAAAAAATAATCCCATTGACTTTGCATTGGGTTTCGTGTTTCGGTCGATCCTCGACTTTACGCCATAATCGGCCGATTTCACTCGACTCGACTTTAGAGATAGTCGGGTTTCGCGACCCTAAAAAAACAAGCAAGAGTGCCCTAACTAGGAGGGACACTGGGTCAAATACAGTCCTTCACAATAGTAGTGACACGGAGCTGTTATTACAGCAAAAAGATCTTAATATCCAGTCAGGCAAAGAGGAAGAAGCGGATACGAAACCTGCATTGTGGTGAGGAGGGACGCTGATCTCCTTACTGGGTCTGCAGTGCACTTCACTAATCGGATAATATATACTGTATTTTTTCTATTGTATTTATATGCATCTACGGTTTGTGTAAAATGGCATTTTTAATACTGGTCAGTATTGCCGGCATCCATATATTGTCACGAGACGGGATATAGCTTTGTTGCATTTCTGCCTCATATATAATTTTATGCCCACTAACATTCTATGTATTTTGCCTGACTGGATATTAAGATCTATCTGCTGTAATAACAGCCCCTTATCACTACTATTGTGAAGGACTGTATTTGACCCAGTGTCCCTCCTAGTTAGGGCCCTCTTGTTTATTTTATTAAATAATTGTTTGTTTTTTATATTACATTAATAAAAATTTGGATTTTAATATTTGGATCTCTTCTTGCGGCTTCCGGTTGAGTGTTAGTTCGTATTTGTGTAATTAGCTCTGGGCATGCCTACATGACTGAAAGCCTGTGGTTCCCAGAAGAAATAAAGTTTATTTTCTACTGGGTGCCTCATTTTCAGTAATGCAGCTTGGCACTTTCATAACACTATTAACCTGCCGATTAACCCTATATCTGCAGGTTAATAACATTATCAGACCTGACAGCTTCCCTTTAACACAGGAATTTCAAATACTATCAGTATTGGACTAGTGTTCCCTTGTCCAAGAAGCGCCATTCTGGGTGTTGACACTTCCATCGTTACAGAACGTGTGCATATTTCCTTTTAATTACATTGTCAACTTTTCCTTCATCATTTCATTCACAAGACATATCATCAATAAGGTCTTAAAAGTTACATGTACTGTAATAAATAAAATATAGATTATGGTGACAAGTGATTGACTAGAAACTCAGTTCCAAATAGAATTGTTTTCTGCTAGACATTTGGGGCTCATTATTGAGTTAAACCTTAACCCAACGTAGAACAGTTTGGTAGTCTAGTGGACCAGTCTCTCACTGAGTAATATGGAAAGCAATCTCATGTTCTTGCACAAATGTATGCTAAATATTATGGACACAACCAGGAATGTGTGTTTATATAAAGTATGTTGTAGAGGTTCTTATCTGAGTCAGGGTTCATTGTAGAGTTTACAGACCAGAGAAGTGCCCTGTGCCCTTGAATAAACATAGTGGTCTTGTTGAGTTAATATTTGCTGTTTCCTGTCCTATCTCTTTTCGCTGGCTGATGGATGTGCACAGAGATGTTGTCCCTAATGAAATGTTTTTTTCTTGGATACAACTAATGATGTAAACATGTTAATATGATTGACAGCTTTCCCATTTTCATGTGGGAAATTCTCCTTAAATACAAGAAAAAAAGATGTGGAAGGTGGGGGAGGGTGAATCTCACATAAGGCATTCACATTCAGTTATTTCATGGCTGTAATGTGATTTTCAACTTAATGAAGAATTACTTTCATAAAGTTATGGATTGATTGATTGATTAAATTGATTGATTTAAAGGTCAATCTTTATATCTGATATTCTGTTATATCATTAATAGTGATACATTCCTGTTCTTTGGCAACAGTTTACACATCTCTGTTCATTTTGTTCACTGGAGCCAAGGACTTTGTGAACTATTCCCTGCTGATCTGTAACAATAGTCAGCACTGGTGTCTGCCTGGATGCATTCTTTCTTTGTTCCTTTTCTTTTTTCCTTCTATACCCTCACAGCTTGCATAACCCTTGCCCTTAAAACATAAGTTTGGATTGTAGTAGATCAAGTGGAGTTGTATAATTTATATGAGAACAAGTTTCCGAACTCATGTTAGGCTGTTCCTTTCCCGTCTTTTTTTTGGCCCCTTACTCCTTACTGAATGGTTTAAACATCCCCCTTTGTTAGAAAGATTCATAGATGGTACCTTTAGTTAGATCCAGTGTCTGGACATCTAATGTGTGTGCACATCTTGTGAAATGATTTGATTCAAAGCCAGTTCACATTACTCGTTTGTTAATTTATGAGTATTGCAGGCTTCAAACCAACAGCTGATTCAAATGGGAGATAGTAAAATGCAGCTCTCCATTCCTTTACTCAAAAATCAATTAAATATAGGAGTAGGAATCTACAGTAGGCTTGAGCGAAACGGATCGGACAAATTAAAAAATCGCCGACTGTCGGCAAAGTCGGGTTTCATGAAACCCGACCCGATCCTAGTGTGGGATCGGCCATGAGGTCGGCGATCATCGCTCCAAAGTCACGTTTCGTATGATGCTTTCATCGCCATTTTTCAGCCAATGAAGGAGGACGCAGAGTGTGGGCAGCGTGATGACATAGGTCTCGGTCCCCACCATCTTAGAGAAGGGCATGACAGTGATTGGCTTGCTTTCTGTGGTGTCACAGGGGCTATAAAGGGGCATGCACGCCGACCACCATCTTACTTCTGCCGATCGTAGCATAGGGAGAGGTTGCCGCAGCTGCATCAGAAGAAGGGATATAGTTAGAGAGGGAAGATTAAGCCCCGAAACTGCTTGTGCTCTAGCGATTTCTACTGTCCAACACCACCATTTGTTTGCAGGGACAGTGGAGGCTATATTTTGTGTATCAGTTCTGTAGCTCATTAGGCTGCCTTATAAGGTTCCCAGATAGCTGCATTGCTGTTTGCACGCCGCTGTGCAAACCAACTGCTTTTTTAAAAGCAAAAATCCTGTTGCTCCTTTCTGCACAGTTATCTTATTTATTTGTCCACACTTTTGTGTGCAGCAGTCCTTTTTATTGCTGCCATACTTGTCCTGAGATCATTGTAGGGAGATTGAAATTGTGCTACAGCCCTTGTATTTTTTCATATATCTTCCAGCCACTTTCTGCCACTTACATTGTGTTGTTTTATGCACAGTGCCTGAGGTTTTGTTTAGTCTCCCCCCAAAAAAAGTGAGATTCAAATTATCACAAAGTGGATATACTGCAGTCCTTTTAGTTTGTGGTATATCAGCCAGACACTTTCTGCCACTTACATTGTATTGTTTTATGCACAGGGCTTGAGTTTTGGTTTAGTCTCCCCCCCAAAAAAAGTGAGATTCAAATTATTACAAAGTGAATATATTTCAGTCCTATTAGTTTGTGGTATATCAGCAAGCCAGTTTCTGCCACTTACATTGTGTTGTTTTATGCACAAGGCCTGAGGTTTGGTTTAGTCTCCCCCCAAAAAAAGTGAGATTCAAATTCTCACAAAGTGGATATACTTCTGTCCTGTTAGTTTGTGGTATATCAGCCAGCCACTTTCTGACACTTACATTGTGTTGTTTTATGCACAGGGCCTGAGGTTTGGTTTAGTCTCCCCCCAAAAAAGTGAGATTCAAATTCTCACAAAGTGGATATACTTCTGTCCTTTTAGTTTGTCGTATATCAGCCAGCCACAGGGCCTGATTTTTTGTTCAGTCTCCCAAAAAAAAGGGAGATTTAAAATCTCAACACGTTTATATATACTTTCTACATTGTTGTACAGTACCATATAACGAACTGGCCAAGAAACGCTGTCCCCTGCTTGAGGCGTGATCTCTGCCTGCTCTGCATCACCCCACCCTCGCTCTACACACTGACTACTTGAGAATTGTGTAACTCCCTCCTCTGGACTGATGTCTTCCTCCTCCATTGACTCCTTCTCATCCTCCTCACAAAGTGTCCCCTGCCTAGGCCTTTGTGAGGAACCACGTTGCGCTGACTGTCCAGAAGCAGATGGAATTGGTGACTCCTCATCCTCCATCTCTTCCACAACATCATCCCTTAGCACTTGCAGTGTTCTTACAAGCAGGCAGATAAGGGGGACAGTCATGCTGACTAGTGCATCATCTGCACTCGCCATCCGTTTGGAATCATCGACAACACGCAAAGCCTGGCAGACGTCTTTCATAGTGGCCCACTCAGTGGTTGTGAAGTCTGAACGGCACGCAGTGCGACTTCTTTGCGCCTGATGCAGCTGGTACCTTATTACTGCTTGCTGCTGCTCACACCACCGCTCCAACATATGTAACGTGGAATTCCACCAGGTGGGTAGGTCACATATGATGCGGTGTTCCGGAAGGTGGAATCGGCACTGCAGAGCTGCAATGCACGATCTTGCCATGCTGGAACGCCGCAAGTGAGCACACTCTAGGCGGACCTTGTGCAGCAGTGGATCAAGATCCGGATAGTCCCTCAAAAAACTCTGAACGACCAAGTTGAGCACATGTGCCAGACATGGGATGTGAGTGAGGTTGCCTACAGCCAGGGCTGCCACCAGATTTTGGCCATTGTCATACACTACCATGCCTGGCTGGAAATTTGCTGGCACAAACCACACATCGCTCTCCTGCTTGATGGCATTTCAGAGCTCCTGCTCTGTGTGGATTCGCTTCCCCATAGAAATTAATTTCAGTACGGCCTGTTGATGTTTGGCCACGGCTGTGCTCATATTGGTCGTAACAGGTAAGCGTTCACGGGTCAAGGTGGAGGTAGACCGTCACGGCTCCTGCAGCGATGATTCTGAGGAACTGGAGTATGAGGAGGAGGCAATGTGTACAGACTGGATTCCTGCAATCCTTGGAGTTGGCAGAACACGTCCTGCGCCACTCGCATGATCTGTAACCGGCTCCACAAACATTAACCCAATGGGCAGTGAGGGAAAGGTATCGCCCCTGTCCATGGTGACTAGTCCACGCATCGGTGGTGAGGTGGACCCTGCTACTGACGGCGTTCAGTAGCACGTGTTTTATGTGTCCCTCCACATGCTTTTGCAGGGCAGGGACGGCTTGCCTGCTGAAATAAAAGCGGCTGGGCACATTGTATTGTGGGACTGCCAATGCCATCAAGTTGCGGAAGGTGTCAGTCTCCACCAGCCTGTATGACAGCCTTTCAAGGGACAGTAGTTTTGCAATGCCAGCATTCAGAGCCTGTGCTCAGGGGTGGTTTGCTGAGAATGGCTGCCTTTTCTCCCATGCCTGTGCTACCGGTGGCTGTAGAGTGGGCTGGGAGTGTGAGGATGACTGGGAACGTGGTGCTGTGGGTGGAATTACACTGGGTCTCTGGACAACAGTGCCAGAAGTTCTTCCATGGCGATCCTGTGAGGAAGCCGAACCAGCTGTGTGTGAGCTGGAGGAAGAGGCAACAACACGAGCTGAAGAGGTGGTAGGTGCCGCTGTAGGTTGGCCTAGGTCTTCAGTGTGTTTTTGTAACTCCACCGTGTGCTTGGTCCGCACATGTTTCCACATATTTGTGGTATTGAGGTTGCTGACACTTTTCCCTCTTTTTACTTTCTGATGACACACCTTGCATTTGACTAAGCAAATGTCATCTGCAACTGTGTCAAAAAAGGACAAGGCACTGCAAGTCTTGGGAGCGCCCCTTTTGGCTTTTGGAACAGCCATGCTCTGAATGGGTGCCGATGTGGAGGCTACAGGCACCACAGTCTTCCCCCTACCTCTCCCTCTTTGGGCCATTCGGGGAATCTCTTCCTCAGAGCTGCTCCCACCACCTTCCTGTACCTCATGCCACAATGGGTCAAGGACCTCATCATCTACTCTACCCTCTTCCACCAACTGCTTCTCCTGGGTAGTCTCAGCAGCACAGTAGGCACCAGAAAGTGGCACCTGAGTCTCATCATCAGATGCGTACTGAGGTGTGATGACCGGACGCACTGGCCCACCCGCTTCTTCAGAATAAGAGAGACAAAGCTGTTGGGCATCACTGCATACTGCCTCTTCTTCCATTTCTCCAATGCTGCATGGCTGGCCCCCTCTTTCCAAGCCAAGAGATTCAGAGAACAGAAGTAGAGGCACAGAATCCCCACGTCCTCTCCCTGCTCCATGCCCACGCCCACGTGCCTTACTCCCTGCCTTCTTCATCTTGGTAGACTGATAAAGATAGGCAGAAAAGTACTAAAGGCTTAGTGTGCTTATTCCTGAACAGCTCCTAACAGGTGTAAGAAACACTAATTTTCTAAAGTGTGGACTAGACTTTTATATGAGCTAATGTGGCCTACACAACTGTAAAGTGGTGTATTTGTTGAACTTTATTATTTTTTTTTTTTTTTGGCAGAACAGACTATAGAGTGAGTTGCACTCACACACAGACCGTGCAGACAGCCGTGAGCGGCGCTGCAAGGCCAAAACAAGCTCCTCTATGTAATCCTATATAGTGTTTTTCCACAATCTAGCAGGATACGGATGGAAAGCCACTAATAGGATAAATTTGAAAAAATGTGCAGCAGGCTGCTCTAATTGCAAAAAAGGACAATGGATTGAACAGTATGAGGCAGTGACGCACCCTGAGCTGACGGACAGACTACAGAGTGAGCTGCACTCACACACAGAGACCTTGTGAACAGCGCTGCAAGGCAAAAGCAAGGTTCTCACACAGCGGTTGCTAAATTAGCCTGGGTAAAGCACAATGAAGCAAATCGCTATCTCTAAACTGGCCCTCAGTCAGAACACAGCGTCCTGTCCCTAACTGAGTTCACAGCAGAGTGAGCCCAAAATGGTGGCGGCAACTTTTATAGTGCATCATGCCATCATTTCAGCAGCCATGCCAGTAGTTACATGACTACCATGCAGAACAGGATGTGCCCACACTTCTAATCATTCCTCATTGGCTGAATTCGGGCTCTTATTTACTCTTACTGAAAGTATCGGAACTCGGTATCGGAATTCCGATACCACAAATATCGGCCGATACCCGATAGTTGTGGTATCGGAATGCTCAACACTATCCATTAGACAAATTTCATGGGGAATTGACTGCCATTGTCACTAGAGCATTCGAAAATAATGTTATTCCAAAGAAAATGATGGAAACAATTGTTTCGATTAAACCTAGTCTACCTTTGACTTGGTCCCAAAAATACACAAAAACCCGAAGGACCCTCCTGGGCGTCCAATTGTATCTGGGCTTGGGGGGCTGTGTGAAGTGGTATGCCAAATGATTGATTTTTATCTTAAACCCTAGGTATCTTCTTTACCTTCATATATTAAGGATACCACCTCAGCACTAAGGCATTTTGATGGTTTAATCCACCGTGATAACATGATCATGGCGACAGCAGACATTGAGAGTCTTTATACATCAGTAAAGCACACTGATGGTATCAGAGCGATTTCCTGGTTCCTCCAATCCAGTTATCTGGATAGATCCCTCGCAGACTTTATCATCGAACTTTTGAATTTTACATTGACGCATAATTGTTTCAAATATAATAATCAAATCTACCTCCAGATCCAGGGAACAGCGATGGGGGCAACTTGTGCCCCCTCATATGCAAAACCTTTCCTTGGGGAATGGGAGCGTGAGATTTTTCAGAGCAATTCAATTGAGAAAGTGGACAAGATACACAATGGGATCCGCTATATAGATGACGTGTGGTTTGTCTGGGAGGGATCTAAGGATGAACTTAAAAATATGATGGATGTTTTAAATGACAATGATTTAAATATAAAGATGACATATATGTATGTCCATGAGGTTAATTTCCTCGATGTCAAGATTCAAGCTAATGAAAATGGAATGCTGACCACAGATATATACAGAAAGCCCACGGCTACTAAAACTATTTTACACGCTAAGTCATTCCATCCACACAAAACAATATGCGGCATTCCAGTAGGCCAGCATTTACGGATTAAGAGAATATGCTCCACTGAGGAGAATTTTCAAAAACAGGCGAAAGACCTCTATTCGAGGTTTCGTGATAGACGCTATAGCCATAGAACCATACACAGAGGATACCATAGAGCAAATGAGTCATCTAGGAATGTACTGTATAAACCACCTCCTCTAAGTGACAACAAGAAAATGGATCAACTTAGATTCATTACTTCTTTTAATAATTAATGGGATGGCTTTAGGGAGATTCTCCGTAAACATTGGAGCATTTTAAAAACTGATCCCATTTTGAAAAATCTAATTCCCCCTGAACCATTGGTTACAGCAAGGAGATCCAGACATCTCAGGGATGACTACCCGCGAACTTAAGATTCGAGTAAGGGAGCATGTGCCGGATATTGCTAAATCTAAAGACAGTACTTGGGATGAACCATTGAAGACTTTACCCAGGCATTTCAAGGACTTCCACGACTCGGATTCGAGCCTATTGAGAGTGAGAGCGATTGATCAGGTATCAATGGGTCAATGGGGTGGAGATCTTTTTAAAAAATTGGCACAAATTGAAAGTCGCTAGATCTACCGCTTACGAACAGTGACACCATCAGGGCTTAACGAAAATTTTGGGTTCAGTTCTTTTTTTTTTATAAAGAATTTGTATCTTTTAACTAGGATAGGGTGGGTGTTTTTATGGACATTATTCATTCGCTAATTTCCCTGGGGCTGTATGTTTTATTTTATGATTCTCATTTTCATGTTATTATGTCATAGGTTCTTTAATCTGTGGATGGGTAGCCCATGCTACATTTGACTCAATGATCATGCATTGGATGCTATTTCGATTCATTAGACTAGATTTGAACTGATATAGGAAAAGGACACCAACTTTCTTAAAGATTGTATCTTCATTCAAGTAATTTAAGATCCAGCCTTGACCCTCGACATCGGAACTCCATATGGTGTCACATGGTCTTAAATTATATAAAAAATTGTTTAATTAATATAGATATATTATTGTATATTGGTATGCATGGGCACTTTTATATATCCATATAGTTTAGATCTATAAATCATTAGTGTACTTACTACTGGTATCTGGTACTGGTAGTAAGTACACTAATGATTTATAGATCTAAACTATATGGATATATAAACCACACCTGTAAAAGGTTGCAAATTTATTTAAATAGGGGGGACCATGGAACTCGAGGGGAACAACCTTTCCCAGTCACCACAACACCAATAGTAATTGCGAATCTACAGGAATTGAGAATTTAAATTTCCATTTTTATCTCCATCTATAACCCAAGTGAGTAAAATTATATACCTCATCATCTCGCTCTATTCCCAAACATAAGTGTTATAAAGAGCGTACAAAGGCACAGATGATTGGCCTCGGGGAGACCAAAACATCCAACACCGCGGAGACACCATCACGTGTTTCTCAGCGCAGTGATTCCAGAACACTGCCCCCATCCCTTATGGGAAATATGCAGATGCATGTAAAGAAGCTGCGGAGACACCATCACGTGTTTCTCGACGCAAGCAGTGAATAGCCAGGCCTTTCCCCGGGAAGGAACAACCACGGGAAGGGCAGCATCCTATGAAGGAAAGCCACCTATGCCAAGCATGGTATCCATCCACAGACAGCTGTTTCGGGGTTTTTGCCCCTCATCATGTTTTGGTCTCCCCGAGGCCAATCATCTGTGCCTTTATAGCCTTTTTACTAGGCACTGCTCCTAATAGCTAGATTCCTACTCCACACTGATGAGGGGCAAAAACCCCGAAACAGCTGTCTGTGGATGGATACCATGCTTGGCATAGGTGGCTTTCCTTCATAGGATGCTGCCCTTCCTGTGGTTGTTCCTTCCCGGGGAAAGGCCTGGCAATTCACTGCTTGCGTCGAGAAACACGTGATGGTGTCTCCGCAGCTTCTTTACATGCATCTGCATATTTCCCATAAGGGATGGGGGCAGTGTTCTGGAATCACTGCGTTGAGAAACACGTGATGGTGTCTCCACGGTGTTGGATGTTTTGGTCTCCCCGAGGCCAATCATCTGTGCCTTTATAGCCTTTTTACTAGGCACTGCTCCTAATAGCTAGATTCCTACTCCACACTGATGAGGGGCAAAAACCCCGAAACAGCTGTCTGTGGATGGATACCATGCTTGGCATAGGTGGCTTTCCTTCATAGGATGCTGCCCTTCCCGTGGTTGTTCCTTCCCGGGGAAAGGCCTGGCAATTCACTGCTTGCGTCGAGAAACACGTGATGGTGTCTCCGCAGCTTCTTTACATGCATCTGCATATTTCCCATAAGGGATGGGGGCAGTGTTCTGGAATCACTGCGTTGAGAAACACGTGATGGTGTCTCCGCGGTGTTGTAAGTTTTGGTCTCCCCGAGGCCAATCATCTGTGCCTTTATAGCCTTTTTACTAGGCACTGCTCCTAATAGCCAGATTCCTACTCCACACTGATGAGGGGCAAAAACCCCGAAACAGCTGTCTGTGGATGGATACCATGCTTGGCATAGGTGGCTTTCCTTCATAGGATGCTGCCCTTCCCGTGGTTGTTCCTTCCCGGGGAAAGGCCTGGCTATTCACTGCTTGCGTCGAGAAACACGTGATGGTGTCTCCGCAGCGTCTTTACATGCATCTGCATATTTCCCATAAGGGATGGGGGCAGTGTTCTGGAATCACTGCGTTGAGAAACACGTGATGGTGTCTCCGCGGTGTTGGATGTTTTGGTCTCCCCGAGGCCAATCATCTGTGCCTTTATAGCCTTTTTAGTAGGCACTGCTCCTAATAGCCAGATTCCTACTCCACACTGATGAGGGGCAAAAACCCCGAAACAGCTGTCTGTGGATGGATACCATGCTTGGCATAGGTGGCTTTCCTTCATAGGATGCTGCCCTTCCCGTGGTTGTTCCTTCCCGGGGAAAGGCCTGGCTATTCACTGCTTGCGTCGAGAAACACGTGATGGTGTCTCCGCAGCTTCTTTACATAAACAGCGTACGTCTCTCTCTTTAAAGGTTCTACTGGTACCTAAAAGTATCCACAACATTTTTCTCGTTATCACCAACGTTATCAAATAAGTAAGTGTCCTCTTGTTCATATTTACTCTAATATTTAGATTTCACCCCGTATTGCTCATTCATTGTAGACGGCGCAGGTGAACACTTTTATTTTCAGTAACTATACTATATATTTAACAGGTCCACACAAAACCTGCTGTAATCACCAGCAGCACTCTACATTGAGCACCTGTTCCTCTATCAGGAACTACTTGGAGCGCCAGTGTTATTTTCAGTTTTAAGAATATTTGTGATCAGACTTACTGTTTTATTAGATACGTTGTGAAATATAAGGTGCAGTTATTGACATTTATTGTGAATAGCAACTAGTGCAGCAGTTTGTGGATGGCAACTAGTCTGGCATAATCATTTAATAGCTCATGGAAAGAATAGTTCATAAGTTTTTTTTGGAAAAAAAAAATTGTTTGGGTTTTTGTATTAAATTATATATAGTGTTATTGAACCTTGCAATTGTTTTGTTAATGTTTTAAGTAGGAATTTTGCAGTTTTATTATTAGAAAAAATTCCTTATACATATAGAAGCAGCCTAAAAATATGCAAAGCTGTCTGGGATTTCAACGGTCATATCAACGCAAATGTTGGGCATTTGGGCACAGTGCATGTGGCAACTACAGACAGGAATATCGCAGTCGAAACACCTGAATATGACTAGGCTTCCTAATGATGCTGAAGTTGATCAAGCATATCTTGAGTACATAATTGCAACAAGTCAAAGTGAGGGTACAACCAGCCAACTCAAATGTTTCTAAGCAATCTACAATAAAACCACATGAGATGAAAGTAAAACTTCTCAGATCTCAAAGGCAACAGTTGTTGCTACCATCCAAATAAAAAATGACCCCTGTTTATTCCACCCAGAAGCACCACCAATGGTGATGGTTACAGTCCATGGGAACCTTGGTTCCCTCCTACTGGCTAATTGGCTTCCTATGAAATTGGCCCTTGTATATGTGTATAAGAACTAGCAACATTAGATTATAAATCCCACTGGGGACATGAACCATCATAATGACAAACTCTGCACAGTACTGTGGAATTTACTGTATCTATATAAACAGGAAATTATATAATTCCACATCTTCAATACATAGCATCCAGTATTTGTATACTGGACTTGTATATTTGGTTATTAATGAAAGTATTAGTCAGTGTCTTGAGCTGGCATACAGATCTGTGCTGGAATTTCATCAACAGTTGAAAGGTTTATCAGTGAGTGTTTACAGCAAGTATAATGACCTCAGGGTTAATGTCCTATCAAGAATAGAACACAATGAATCAATGACTGCGTAAATATATTTTCTTTTTTTTTTTAATTTGATCTCTTCACTAAAAATAATAAGACACGAGCAAACTCTCGGAAGGGAGAACATTTGTTAATCGGCTATTTTGTAAGTACAGTATTTAAAATTGAAATAATTTTACAAATAGTTATATAAAACAAGTCGAAACCTTCCTGAAAAGTTGAACAAGTTCACAAAAACACACAGTTGCTTAAGCGTCTAATGCAATATATTAAATTATTACAACACAGGATAGAGGAGTAAACATAAGGATTGTAAAATGCACATATAGTTTAACAAAAAGAATAGCGATGAATCCAGAGGTGTGGGATAAGTTATAATATTTTCTTATTGGACTTGTTCACATATTTTCATGCAATTTACAGGTTCAAAATTCCGTGCTGAATCATTTCTTAACATATCTCTAATAGGATCACAATCAATTTCCCTACCAAGCAGAAAGTTAGAAAACAATAATTTTTGTTTGTTTACAACCTTATAGAGGGGATTTGGAGCTCTGCATAAAAAATGATAATCACTTTAAAATTATAAAAATAACCTAATCAGTGCACCACTGGAGCTATTTAACTCATTAACGACTGCCAATACGTCTGTAACAACTCTGCTGGCTTCACGGCATGGCCTCACATCTCTCACACAATCTTACCCACTGCTCCAGGCCATGATGTGGTTTCTGTTTCATGCCAGCTCCATGTTCTGTGTCTCTGCTCTGTGCATGCTTCATGGCTATGTGTATAGGGGGCCGGCGCCTGAACTCTCTGGTTCTTATAGGAATCAGGTGCATCTGTCTAATCAGTTCCTGACCAATTACCAAGAGGCCTCCTGTATATAGTGCAGCTCCACCCTGTGGTCTGGGCCTGTGCAACTTACTCCCTCAGTCAGTTCTTAGCTGCTGAGGTTCCAGGTCCTGTCTCGGTTACTCTCTCTTGTCTGCCACCCAGGGGGGCGTTGTACCCTGGTCTGTGTCCTGTGTAGCCACCCAGTGGGGCTTAGTACTCTGGCCTAAGTTTTTGTGTAGCCACCCAGCGGGGCTTCGTACCCTGGCCTATGTCTGCCACCCAGAGGGGCATTGTACTCTGGCTTGTGTCTATGTCTCTTTGTCTTGTCTCGTTCCTGACTCTGTCTTAGTCTAGTCCTATTCCGGTGACTGTTTATATCTCTGTCTTGGTTTGCCTTTTCTGCTGTACATTCTCTGTGTCTTGCTTTGCTCCGCTTTTGGCTGCGCTCTCTGCGACCTTGCTTTGCTCCTTGCTCTGCACTCTGTGGCTTTGCTCTCAGCTCTGCACTCTGTCTTGCTCTGCACTCAGCTCTGCACTCTGTGGCTTAGCTCTAGCTCTGCTCTCAGTAACTTTGCTCTGCACTCTGTGGCTTTGCTCTGCACTCTGTGGCTTCGCTCTGCGGCTCCGCTCTTTGCGGTTCTACCTGGCTCCGCTCTTTGTGGTTCTGCCTGGCTCCGCTCTTTGCGGTTCTACCTGGCTCTGCTCTTTGCGGTTCTACCTGGCTCCGTCTCCAGCGTCTGCGCTCTTGGCTCTGCCTCCAACTCTCTGCTCTTGGCTCCGCCTCCAGCGTCTCCGCTCTTGGCTCCGCCTCCAGCGTCTCCGCTCTTGGCTTCGCCTGTTATGAACTGGTGGTTTAGGAGCAACATGGGACGAGCTATGAAGGAGGTGGTACCTGTACTGACCGCAGTCCCTAAGCTCAACACCACACTAGAAGTAGCCGTGGGATGCTCCTGTCACTCCCTAGGCACCTCGTCACAGCCTGAGAACTAACTACCCCTAAAGATAGAAACAGGAAAACTATCTTGCCTCAGAGAAAATCCCCAAAGGATAGATAGCCCCCCACAAGTAATGACTGTGAGTGGAGAGGGAAAAGACATACACAGAATGAAACTAGGATGTAGCACAGGAGGCAAGTCTAGCTAGATAGACAGGACAGGATAGAATACTGTGCGGTCAGTATTAAAAACTACAAAAATCCACAAAGAGTTTACAAAAGTCTCCACACCTGACTAAAGGTGTGGAGGGTAAATCTGCTTCCCAGAGCTTCCAGCTTAACTGAATTAATCCATACTGACAAGCTGGACAAAACATAGAATGCACAGAATGAATAAGTCCACAACATGTGGACAGAAAAGAGCAAAGCAAGGACTTATCTTTGCAGAACTGGTCAGGATATCAGGGAAATCCAAGAGAGATGTGAATCCAACCAGGAACCATTGACAAGTGGCACTGGCTGAAAGGAAGAGCCAGGCATAAATAGCCGAGCAGAAAGACAATCAGTGGAAGCAGCTGCAGACTGCTAAATCCAAGGAGCAGCCATTCCACTTAAAACCACAAGAGGGAGCCCAAGAGCAGAATTCACAACAGTACCCTCCCTTGAGGAGGGGTCACCGAACCCTCACCAGAGCCCCCAGGCCGATCAGGACGAGCCAAGTGAAAAGCACGAACCAAATCGGCGGCATGGACATCGGAGGCAACAACCCAAGAATTATCCTCCTGGCCATAACCCTTCCACTTGACAAGACACTGAAGCCTCCGCCTCGAAAAATGAGAATCCAAAATTTTCTCAACCTCATATTCCAACTCTCCCTCAACCAACACTGGGGCAGGAGGATCAACCGAGGGAACAACGGGCACCACATATCTCCGCAACAAAGTTCTATGGAAAACATTATGAATGGCAAAAGAGGCTGGAAGAGCCAAACGAAAAGACACCGGATTGATAATTTCAGAAATCTTATAAGGACCAATAAACCGAGGCTTAAACTTAAGGGAAGAAACCTTCATAGGAACATGACGAGAAGACAACCAAACCAAATCCTCCACACGAAGCCGGGGACCAACATACCGACGGCGTTTAGCAAAACATTGAGCCTTTTCCTGAGACAACGTCAAATTGTCCACCACATGAGTCCAAATCTGCTGCAGCCTGTCCACCACAGAATCCACACCAGGACAATCAGAAGGCTCAACCTGTCCCGAAGAAAAACGAGGATGAAAACCAAAATTACAAAAGAAAGGTGAAACCAAAGTAGCCGAACTAGCCCTATTATTAAGGGCAAACTCGGCCAACGGCAAGAAAGCCACCCAATCATCCTGATCAGCAGACACAAAGCATCTCAAATAGGTTTCCAAGGTCTGATTAGTTTGCTCAGTTTGGCCATTAGTCTGAGGATGAAACGCCGAAGAAAAAGACAAATCAATGCCCATCCTAGCACAAAAGGCCCGCCAAAACCTAGAGACAAACTGAGAACCTCTGTCAGACACAATATTCTCCGGAATACCATGCAAACGAACCGCATGCTGAAAAAACAATGGAACCAAATCTGAGGAGGAAGGCAACTTAGGCAAAGGTACCAGATGGACCATTTTAGAGAAACGGTCACAAACAACCCAGATAACAGACATCTTCTGGGAAACAGGAAGATCCGAAATAAAATCCATGGAAATATGCGTCCAGGGCCTCTCAGGGACCGGCAAAGGCAAAAGCAACCCACTAGCGCGGGAACAGCAAGGCTTGGCCCGGGCGGAAGTCCCACAGGACTGCACAAAAGCACGCACATCGCGCGACAAGGAAGGCCACCAAAAGGACCTACCAACCAAATCTCTGGTACCAAAAATCCCAGGATGACCAGCCAACACAGAACAATGAACCTCAGAAATTACCTTACTTATCCATCTATCAGAAACAAGCAGCTTCCCCACTGGACAGCGATCAGGCTTATCAGCCTGAAATTCCCGAAGCACCCGCCGCAAATCAGGGGAGATGGCAGAAAGAATCACCCCTTCCTTAAGAATGCCAACCAGCTCAAGGATTCCAGGAGAATCAGGCAAAAAACTCCTAGAGAGGGCATTAGCCTTAACATTCTTAGATCCCGGAAGATACGAGACCACAAAATCAAAACGGGAGAAAAACAGGGACCATCGAGCCTTTCTAGGATTCAGCCGCTTGGCCGACTCGAGGTAAATCAGATTCTTATGATCAGTCAAGAACACAACGCGGTGCTTAGCTCCCTCAAGCCAATGTCGCCACTCCTCAAACGCCCACTTCATAGCCAACAACTCCCGATTGCCGACATCATAATTGCGTTCCGCAGGCGAAAACTTTCTGGAAAAAAAAGCACACGGTTTCATCAAAGAACCATCAGAATCCCTCTGAGACAAAACGGCCCCTGCCCCAATCTCAGAAGCATCAACCTCAACCTGAAAAGGAAGAGAAACATCCGGCTGACGCAACACAGGGGCAGAAGTAAATCGGCGTTTAAGCTCCCGAAAGGCCTCAACAGCTGCAGAGGACCAATTCATCACATCAGCGCCCTTCTTCGTCAAATCAGTAAGGGGCTTATCCACACTGGAGAAGTTGGCAATGAAACGGCGATAGAAATTAGCAAAGCCCAAAAATTTTTGAAGGCCCTTCACAGATGTGGGTTGAATCCAGTCATGAATAGCTTGGACCTTAACAGGATCCATTTCCATAGACGAGGGAGAAAAAATAAAACCCAAAAAAGAGACCTTCTGAACTCCGAATAGGCACTTAGACCCCTTCACAAATAAAGCATTATCACGAAGGATCTGGAATACCATCCTGACCTGCTTCACATGAGACTCCCAATCATCGGAAAAAATCAAAATATCATCCAAATATACAACCATGAATTTATCAAGATAATTGCGGAAAATATCATGCATGAAAGATTGGAACACAGAGGGAGCATTAGAGAGCCCGAATGGCATCACGAGGTATTCAAAATGGCCTTCAGGCGTATTAAATGCAGTTTTCCATTCGTCACCCTGTTTAATACGAACAAGATTATATGCCCCTCGAAGGTCAATCTTAGTAAACCAACTAGCCCCCTTAATCTGAGCAAACAAATCAGAAAGCAAAGGCAAGGGGTATTGGATTTTGACCGTGATCTTATTAAGAAGACGATAATCTATACAGGGTCTCAAGGAGCCATCCTTCTTAGCAACAAAAAAGAAACCCGCTCCCAATGGTGACGAAGACGGCCGAATATGCCCCTTCTCCAAAGATTCCTTAACATAACTCCGCATGGCGGCATGCTCTGGCACAGACAGATTGAAAAGTCGGCCCTTAGGGAACTTACAACCTGGAATCAAGTTAATAGCACAATCACAGTCCCATTGTGGAGGAAGGGAACTGGACTTGGGCTCATCAAATACATCCTGGAAATCCGACAAAAACTCAGGGACCTCAGAAGAGGGGGAAGAGGAAATTGACATCAAAGGAACGTCACTATGTACCCCTTGACAACCCCAACTAGTCACAGACATAGTTTTCCAATCCAGCACCGGATTATGTTCCTGTAACCATGGAAAACCCAGTACAACAACATCATGTAGGTTATGCAACACCAGAAAACGTCAATCTTCCTCATGTGCTGGAGCCATGTACATGGTCATCTGCGTCCAGTACTGAGGTTTATCCTTGGCCAATGGTGTAGCATCAATGCCTCTCAAAGGAATAGGGCTCTGCAAAGGCTGCAAGGAAAAACCACAGCGCCTGGTGAATTCTAAGTCCATTAAGTTCAGGGCAGCACCTGATTCCACAAATGCCATGACAGAAAAGGACGACAATGAGCAAATCAGGGTCACAGATAAAAGAAATTTAGGCTGTACAGTACTGATGGTAACAGACCTAGCAACCTTCTTAGTACGCTTAGGGCAAGCAAAAATAACATGAGCAGAATCACCACAGTAAAAACACAGCCTATTCTAACGTCTGAATTCCTGCCGTTCTGTTCTAGTCAAAATCCTATCACATTGCATAGGTTCAGGACTCTGCTCAGAGGACACTGCCATATGGTGCACAGCTTTGTGCTCGCGCAGACGCCGATCAATCTGAATGGCTAGAGACATAGATTAGCTCAAACCAGCAGGCGTAGGGAAGCCCACCATAACATCTTTAAGGGCTTCAGAAAGACCTTTTCTGAAAATAGCAGCCAGAACATCCTCATTCCATTTAGTGAGCACAGACCATTTCCTAAATTTCTGGCAGTATAATTCTGCCGCTTTCTGACCTTGATACAGGGCCAACAGGGTTTTTTCTGCATGATCCACAGAATTAGGTTCGTCATACAATAATCCAAGCGATTGAAAAAATGCTTCTACATTCAGCAATGCCGGATCCCCTGACTCAAGGGAGAATGCCCAGTCCTGAGGGTCACCACGCAGCAAGGATATGATGATTTTGACTTGCTGAATGGGATCACCAGAAGAACGGGGTTTCAAAGCAAAAAACAATTTGCAGTTATTTTTAAAGTTCAAAAACTTGGATCTGTCCCCAAAAAACAAATCAGGAGTAGGAATTTTAGGCTCCAAAGCCGGAGTCTGGACAACATAATCTTGGATACTCTGTACTCTTGCAGCAAGTTGATCCACATGAGAAAACAAACCCTGAACATCCATGCCAGAGCATAAATCCTGAACCACCCAGAGATCAAGAGGAAAAAAAAGACAAAACAGAGCACAGAAAAAAAATGGCTCAGAATTTTTTTTTCCTTCTTTTGAGATGCATTTAATTCATTTTTGGCCACTTGTACTGTTATGAACTGGTGGTTTAGGAGCAACAATGGACGAGCTATGAAGGAGGTGATACCTGTACTGACCGCAGTCCCTAAGCTCAACACCACACTAGAAGTAGCCGTGGGATGCTCCTGTCACTCCCTAGGCACCTTGTCACAGCCTGAGAACTAACTACCCCTAAAGATAGAAACAGGAAAACTATCTTGCCTCAGAGAAAATCCCCAAAGGATAGATAGCCCCCCACAAGTAATGACTGTGAGTGGAGAGGGAAAAGACATACACAGAATGAAACCAGGATGTAGCACAGGAGGCCAGTCTAGCTAGATAGACAGGACAGGATAGAATACTGTGCGGTCAGTATTAAAAACTACAAAAATCCACACAGAGTTTGCAAAAGTCTCCACACCTGACTAAAGGTGTGGAGGGTAAATCTGCTTCCCAGAGCTTCCAGCTTAACTGAATTAATCCATACTGACAAGCTGGACAAAACATAGAATGCACAGAACGAATAAGTCCACAACATGTGGACAGAAAAGAGCAAAGCAAGGACTTATCTTTGCAGAACTGGTCAGGATATCAGGGAAATCCAAGAGAGATGTGAATCCAACCAGGAACCATTGACAAGTGGCACTGGCTGAAAGGAAGAGCCAGGCATAAATAGCCGAGCAGAAAGACAATTAGTGGAAGCAGCTGCAGATTGCTAAATCCAAGGAGCAGCCATTCCACTTAAAACCACTGGAGGGAGCCCAAGAGCAGAATTCACAACATTCGCCTCCAGCGTCTCCGCTCTTGGCTCCGCCTCCAGCGTCTCTACTCTTGGCTCCGCCTCCAGCGTCTCCGCTCTTGGCTCCGCCTCTTGCGACTCCGTCCTTGGCTCTGCCTTCTCCTTCTCTTCTCTTAGTTCCACCCTCTACTCGTACTCAGCCTCCTGCGTTTCTGTTCTTGGTTCTAGCTCTTGTGCTTTCGCTCTGCATCCGCTCTTGCGGTCTTTCTCTACTTGTTACTTAGTCCTCCTGTCTGAACAGGTTCCTACCTGTTTCACATACCTGCCTGCAGACCAGTCCCTACCGGTTCTTCCTATGTTCCAGCCGTACCTGCCTGCCTACCAGAGAGCCAGCCGTGTCCGCCTGCCCGCCAGTGTCTCTGTTGTACCCATCAGCCAGACTGCCAGCCGTGCCCGCTTGCCTATGTTCCGTTCCTTAGTGGGATCAGCAGCCACAGCCTGACATCACCCTGGAGTGGCACCTGGTAGCTTCGTATTGCACAAGTCTGACCTCACCATCAGAGGCTCCAGCGAACACCTAGGAAGCTACTTAGTTACGCCCCTTCCAGAGAAGTTTGGTCTGTGGTCCAGTGAGGCCACACCCCCGTATGCCCACGCCAACCAGTCTGGACGCGTGCGTGACAACGTCTTTTAACGGCAGCAGTTAAGGGTACTTACTCCTCAGAGCCGCTTTTTCACAGCTCTGGGAAATAAGAGTATATCACTTCCCCAACCCCAAGCATTGGAAAATTTCTGGAGTCTCAGCTTCCGGGGGTAGCTTAGACCTTGGAGAACATGATCAGAGCTGGATTTTACGGTCCCCTGTCACATGATAGCCATTATTCTCCGGTGATCACAAACAAAAAAGTCTGATTTAAATTAATTTCTCTCTCCTCTGATACAATCTACCATATATCAGAGAAGAGAGAAATGGGGAACCCCGAGCAGCCCCAGTTCATCTTCTATCTTCTTGGGCCCTCCTGAGCTTTCCCTCGGCCCTCTGCATCATCTTCCTGGAAAAAATATGGTGGGCACATGCGTAGTGTGCCCGCCGAGATCTGCCAGCCAGCACCCAGCAACAATAGAGAATATTTTCTATTGGTTTCTTTTGATCAGTGTGATAGACCCTATCACAGTGATAAAAATAAAAAAATATTTAAAAAAAAAATCAAATCCTCCTTTGTCAGCCCCTTAGTTAGAAAAAAAATGTAAAATAAAAAAGATGTAATTTTTTCCATTCTTTGTAGTTAGGGTTGGGGTTAGTGTTGAGATTAGGGCTGTGGTTAGGGTTGTGTTAGGGTTAGGGTTGAGGTTGTGTTAGAGTTAGTGTTGGAGTAAGGTTTGAAAAAGTGCCTGCCACGGGAGCACAATAAACACACACATCATGTCGATCTAGCTTCCTGTTCCACATTGCAGTGGGGCACGGAACAACATTCATGAAACCAGACCAGTCTGAAAAGGTTATTGGATGAATAGCAGATAATGCTTCAAGTCACTTTGCCAGCACCACCCTGTCTACCACACGATCCAGTCTCAGCAGCTGTGTATCCAAACCACATAATCCTCACCCTGATCCAACTTTCTCCCACCATGCCGAGTGCAAGGAGACAAGTGATCTCACACTTGGACACTCCGAAGAGCTGTTAGCATTTCCATTTCTAAACTCTGTCCTCTCGCCCTACCCATTCCAACGGGACATGAGAAGATAGCATGTAGCGATGGTGGGAAAAAGCAATTACTGTAATAACAGCTGGATGATGATGATGAGACATAATTGCCCGCGATGATGATCCCCAGAGCATCAGCACAGGTGAAGTTGCTAAGCCAAGGTTTATGTGTTCCTGAGTCTGGCACTTTTTTAAACACAGTCCAGTTAACCCAAAAAAGCCCATTTGCAACATCTGTCATGCCAGCATCCGCAGGGGCAATGCAAGTACTAGCCTGACCACCTCCAGCATGCTAAGGCACATGCAAGCAAAGCACCAGACTACTTGGGCCAAACACCAAGGTCCAGAAGCAGTGTCTGGAGGTGACACCACTGCTTCTTCCCCTGTTCTATTTGTACACCAATCCCCTGTCCATGATGTACCTGAAGATGCCTTCCACGATACACCTGTCATTGCACACTTGTAATCTCCCGCAGCAACCACGTCCACGTCATTGTCCCAGCACAGCATTCAGTGTCTCTACCTCAGTCCTTGGAATGCAATCATAAATACACAGCCACCCACAGGCTACAATGCTAAACAATCGCCCCTGAAACTACAACCAGGCATGGTCATGTATGACAATGGCTGTAAGCTTGTGGCAGTTCTTAAGCTTGGTAACTCTGCATATGTACCATTCATGGCCTAGGAGATCAACTTAGTGGTTCAGCGGTTTCTCAAAACCTACCCAGTTCTGCCTGTTCTACTTGGGAAAGTACGTTCTTTGTGTTCCCATTTCCACAAGTCAGCTACTGCTGCTGCTGCCCCGGCAGTGCTGCAGCAGCATTTGCAACTTCCAGCTCATCGACTGGTGTGCGATGTCACCATGTGTTGGAACCCCCAAGGGTTGTTTGCACGTTAATGACCAGGCCAATTTTTACAATTCTGACCACTGTCCCTTTATGAGGTTATAACTCTGGAACGCTTCAAAGGATTTAAGTGGCATATTGTACTTCATTATAGTGGTAACATTTCTTTGATTTTACAAGCATTTATTTGTGAAAAAATGGAAATTTGGCGAAAATTTGAAAATTTTGCAATTTTCCAACTTAATTTTTATGCAATTAAATCAGAGATATGTCACAAAAAATACTTAGTATGTAACATTTCCCACATGTCTACTTTACATCAGCACAATTTTGGAACCAAAATTATTTTTTGTTAGGGAGTTATAAGGGTTAAAATTTGACCAGCAATTTCTCATTTTCACAACACCATTTTTTTTTAGGGACCACATCTCATTTGAAGTCATTTTGAGGGGTCGATATGATAGAAAATAACCAAGTGTGACACCATTCTAAAAACTGCACCCCTCAAAGTACTCAAAACCACATTCAAGAAGTTTACTAACCCTTCAGGAGTTTAACAGTAATTTTTGGAATGTTTAAAAAAAATGAACATTAATTTTTATTCACAAAAAAATTACTTCAGCTCCAATTTGTTTTATTTTACCAAGGGTAACAGGAGAAAATGGACCCCTAAGTTCTTGTACAATTTGTCCTGAGTACGCCGATACCCCATATGTGGGGGTAAACCATTTGACTTTTCAATGCAAAATTGACTGGAACTGAGATGGGACGCCATGTTGTGTTTGGGGAGCCCCTGATGTGCGTAAACATTGAAAACCCCCACAAGTGACACCATTTTGGAAAGTAGACCCCCTAAGGAACTTATCTAGATGTGTGGTGAGCAATTTGACCCATTAAGTGATTCACAGAAGTTTACAATGCAGAGCCGTAAAAATAAAAAATCATATTTTTTCACAAAAATGATCTTGTCGCCCCAAATTTTTTATTTTCCCAAGGGTAAGAGAAGAAATTGGACCCCAAAAGTTGTTGTACAATTTGTCCTGAGTACACTGATACCCCATATGTGGGGGTAAACCGCTGTTTGGGCGCATGGCATAGCTCGGAAGGCATGGAGCGCCATTTGACTTTTCAAAGCACAATGGACTGGAATTGAGATGGGACGCCATGTTGCGTTTAGAGAGCCACTGATGTGCCTAAACATTGAAACCCCCCAAAAGTGACACCATTTTGGAAAGTAGACCCCCTAAGGAAATCATATAGATGTGTTGTGAGAGCTTTGAACCCCCAAGTGTTTCACTACAGTTTATAACGCAGTGTTAGGGCTAGCGGAACGCACCAAATAATAAGACTGATAGTGTACGGTGCGTTCGTAGCCCGGGGTCCACCGTGCAGAGATGGAACCTGCTGCTGAGTAATGACGGACTATATGGCGGTACTCATAAGTATACTCGCGTGGGTTAAACTTCACCCAACGTGAAGGAAGTGATCCTGTTGCGTCACAGGATCGCGGTACCGCACATAGAAGGCGAGCAAGCAGTCAGCGAACTTAACCCCAACTAGGATTGAAGTCCGATTAGACCACTTGCTGACACAACACCGCAACAGGGTGTGTTAGGCAACTCTAATAATTAGAGCACCGAAGTGCGAACTGTGCCGTGCTGGCAGGCACCACTAAGCACCCAGACGTGGGTCAGGAAGCGCACTACTGGCGCGTGGCGCCGCACTGGCGGTCACAGCAATAGACGCTGATACGTGTGTGACACGTTGAGTGATTTGTCGGGCGCTAGATAGCAGCCATACTCCATACGCGAACAGTCATACAATAGGGTAGGGGTATTTAATGAACGACTTGCACTCACAACAAACACACGTATTCAATTGTACACTAGCGCATGGCCGTGCGGTCATGCGCAGTTTATATAATTGCAGGACAGGAAGTGGCCACAGAAACTTTGCCCTTCCAGGGCCTGCCAAGAGGACCAATGGAATGCGCTGCAGAGCCAGAGCACATGACCCTCGATCTCCAACGGGAGATCTTGCTCTGGGCATGCTCAGAGTGCGCAAACAAGGACTTAGTCCCAGGGAAGTCCGCTCGCCGCTGACCAGCACTGACTTTAATGGCAGGAGCTGAAGAAGCAGTAGTAACTCTCTGTACAGAGTGAGAGCGAGCAAGACACTGGGAGCGACGTCCCTGCTGAGCAGACTCCACTGCGGCTGGAGGAGAATGGGAGACCGCAGCGGAGACGGATCGAGATTCCCCCTGTGCAGCAGAGGAAACTCGACTCCTAACATTAACCCCCCTCCTAGGGCCCCCCCCCCCTCCTTGGGCCTCGCTACGCTCGAAGGCAGCAATGAGCTGTGGGGCCCGAATGTTTTCAGCAGGCTCCCAAGACCTGTCCTCTGGACCATAACCCTTCCAATCCATCAAATAAAACTTTTTGCCGCGTACCACCTTGCACCCCAAAATAGCGTTCACCTCGTAATCGTCCGTAGACGAACCCGATGTCCCGGCAGATGACTCGGAAAACCGGGACATGTATACGGGTTTCAAGAGGGACACATGAAAGGTGTCGGTGATACCCAAGCGTGGAGGAAGAGCCAGGCGGTAGACCACAGGATTAACCTGTTCGAGAACCTTGAAGGGACCCAAGTAGCGAGGAGCAAACTTAGTGGACTCAACTCGCAGCCTGATGTTACGGGCGGAGAGCCACACCAAGTCGCCAGGAGCAAAAGTCGGAGCGGGGCGCCGATGAACATCGGCGGAGGACCTCATTCTCTCCTTGGAGGCCCGAATGGCATCCTGCGTGCTATCCCAAATGTCCCGTGCCTCCACAGCCCAGTCTGCCACCCTGGGATCAGCGGAAGACACAGGCATGGGCACAGGAACACGCGGATGCTGGCCGTAATTTAAGAGGAATGGAGTCTGACCGGTAGAGTCGGCTACGGCATTGTTAAGTGCAAACTCTGCCCACGGTAGCAAGGATGCCCAGTCATCCTGTCTGGCAGAAACAAAATGTCGCAGATATGTGACCAAGGTCTGGTTGGCCCTTTCTACCAACCCATTCGTCTCGGGATGATATGCCGAAGAGAGATTTAACTCAATACTGAGTAGACGACATAGCTCCCTCCAGAATCGAGACGCAAACTGGGGACCCCGGTCACTAACAATTTTGTCTGGCATACCGTGTAAGCGAAAGATATGCTTGATAAACAAGACAGCCAACGCCCGTGCAGATGGTAGCCGTGGAAGAGGCACCAAATGCACCATTTTGGAAAAATGATCGGTGATCACCCAGATAATGGTGCAATTACGAGACTTGGGTAAGCCAACCACAAAGTCCATCCCGACCATCTCCCAGGGCCTGTCAGCCATGGGCAGAGGATAAAGCAACCCAGCTGGCCGTTGCCGAGGAGTCTTGTTCCTGGCGCAAGAGACACACGCCCGAACGTACTCCGCGACATCACGAGCCATATGCGGCCACCAGTATGTCCTCGCCAGTAACTCTGATGTCCTTTTAGTACCAAAATGTCCACCCACCCTGGACGAGTGCGCCCAAGAGAGAACCTCCGGTCACAAACTAGATGGAACAAAAGTCTTGCCCGGGGGCACAGACTCCAGCGAAACCGGGGCCACGGTTCTCAAACTCTCGGTGCGGACAATAAGCCGAGGCTCCTCCTCCGCAGATGACACAACGGAGCGAGAGAGAGCGTCGGCCCGAATGTTCTTCTCCCCAGAAAGGAAATGGAGGGTGAAATGAAACCGGGAGAAGAACAAGGACCATCTGGCCTGGCGAGAATTCAACCGCTGAGCTGTCTGCAGATACACCAAATTTTTGTGATCTGTGAAGACTTGGAAGGGAAAACGTGCTCCCTCCAAGAGATGTCTCCACTCCGAGAAAGCCAACTTCATGGCTAGCAACTCCCTGTCCCCGATGGAATAATTCCTCTCTGCTGGTGCGAAGGTCTTGGAGAAAAAGAAGCAAGGATGCTTCCGACCTTGAGCATCCTTTTGGAAGAGGACTGCTCCAGCACCAACAGAAGAGGCATCCACCTCCATGATAAATGGCTTATCAACATCGGGGCGATGAAGAATGGGAGCGCTAGCGAAGTGTGACTTTATAGAGATAAAAGCCTTGGAGACCTCCTCAGACCACAATTTGGGATTCGCCCCCTTCTTGGTGAGGACAACCAAGGGAGCTACCAAAGTTGAGAAATGCGGGATGAACTGGCGATAATAATTGATGAACCCCATAAAGCACTGCACCGCTTTAAGAGAATGGGGTTCCTGCCAGTCCATCACAGCCTGTAGTTTGGCAGGATCCATAGCCAATCCCTGGGCTGAGATGATGTAGCCTAGGAAAGGTAAGGACTCCTGCTCAAACATACACTTCTCCAACTTGACATAGAGGGAGTTTGCCCGTAGGAGGTCGAAGACTTTGCAAACATCTCTCCGGTGGGAGTCAATATCTGGAGAGTAGATGAGAATATCATCCAGATAGACTACGACCGAGGTGGAAAGCATATCCCGGAAGATATCGTTCACAAAGTCTTGGAAAACGGCTGGGGCATTACAGAGCCCAAAGGGCATCACCAGATATTCATAGTGCCCATCCCTGGTGTTAAAAGCCGTCTTCCATTCGTCCCCCTCACGGATGCGAATCAGGTTGTAAGCACCCCGCAGATCTAATTTAGTAAATACCCTTGCTCCCCGAAGCCTATCGAACAGTTCAGATATCAAAGGCAAAGGGTATTTATTCTTAACGGTGATGGCGTTAAGACCCCTGTAGTCTATGCATGGACGCAATTCCCCACTCTTCTTCTGCACGAAGAAGAACCCTGCCCCAGCAGGTGACACTGACTTCCTGATGAACCCTCTTGCCAGATTTTCCTGGATGTACTGTGACATTGCCTCCGTCTCCGGAAGAGATAGCGGATAGACTCGACCCCGGGGAGGCTCAGCACCAGGCAAGAGGTCAATAGGACAGTCATAGGGGCGATGGGGCGGAAGGGTCTCCGCCGCCTTTTTGGAGAATACGTCTGCATACGACCAATACTGCTTGGGGAGAGAGGAAAGATCTGCGGGTACCTCAGTTGTAGCTACCTGAACGCATTCCCTCTGACACCTACCCCCACAAGATTCACCCCATCCCAGAATTCTGTCTGAGGACCACTCGATATGAGGAGAGTGGTACCGTAGCCAAGGTATTCCCAACAGGACTTCATTAATTCCCTCTGGAATGACGAGCAGAGAAATAATCTCCTGATGAGATGGCGACATGGACAGAGTAAAAGGGATGATCTGGTGAGTTATCTGTGAGGGCAGAGTCGACCCATTCACCACTCGTACCGTTACAGGTTGAGCTAGCATAACCAGAGGTATTGCGTGGCGTTGGGCGAAGGCAGAAGACATAAAATTGCCCTCCGCCCCAGAATCCACGCAGAGCTCTACCGAGTGGGAGAATGAGCCTATAGTAATTGTCCCCTTAAAGGACAATTTAGAGGCAAACGTCGCCGTGTCTAGTGTACCTCCACCTACGACCACTAGACGCTGACGTTTCCTCGACCGCTGAGGACATCTGGTGGCTAAATGTCCAGACTGCTGGCAAACATGACAGACCCTGAGTGCACAAGCGGTCCGGGACTTAGGTCCCGCTTGTGACACTTCCCTGGCCTCATGTGACTCAGGAACCAGGACCGGAGATTCCAGAGGTTTGGCGAAAGTAGGAGCCAGCCGAAACCTCTGCCTACACTGGGCTCGCTCTAACCTCCGCTCGTTAAAACGGAGGTCAATTCGAGTGGAGACTGTTATTAACTCCTCCAGTGTGGCAGGAATCTCCCTAGTGGCCAGAGCGTCCTTTACATGGTCAGCCAAGCCCCTCCAAAATATGGGGATAAGAGCTTTATCCGACCATTCCAGTTCAGATGCTAAAGTGCGGAATTGGACGGCAAAATGACTGACCAAGGACTCACCCTGAGTTAATGCCAGCAGTTGGAGCGCAGTGTCATGGGTGACTTGAGGTCCTAAAAAGACCTGTTTTAAAGTGCTCAAAAACAGAGGAGCACTCTGCACCACATGATCGCCACGCTCCCACAGCGGCGTAGCCCATTCCAACGCCCTGTCCGACAATAGAGACACAATAAATCCCACCTTAGCCCGCTCTGTGGGGAAACGTGCAGCCAGAAGCTCGAGATGAATAGAGCACTGACTCACGAATCCCCTACAAAATTTGCTATTACCAGAAAATTTTTCTGGCAGCGGGAGGCGAGAAAATGTCGGAACAGGGGTGGCAATGGACAAAGTTACTGCAGCCACGCTGGCAGCCTGTACAGCAACTGCGGTAACATCCACAGCTGAGGTTGCGCTCTCGAGAGCCGCCAACCTACCCTCCAGCTGCTGTATATACTGCAGGGATTGCTGTTTGTCCGTCATCACTAGCCAGACCCTGGCGCTAGTGTAATGTTAGGGCTAGCGGAACGCACCAAATAATAAGACTGATAGTGTACGGTGCGTTCGTAGCCCGGGGTCCACCGTGCAGAGATGGAACCTGCTGCTGAGTAATGACGGACTATATGGCGGTACTCATAAGTATACTCGCGTGGGTTAAACTTCACCCAACGTGAAGGAAGCGATCCTGTTGCGTCACAGGATCGCGGTACCGCACATAGAAGGCGAGCAAGCAGTCAGCGAACTTAACCCCAACTAGGATTGAAGTCCGATTAGACCACTTGCTGACACAACACCGCAACAGGGTGTGTTAGGCAACTCTAATAATTAGAGCACCGAAGTGCGAACTGTGCCGTGCTGGCAGGCACCACTAAGCACCCAGACGTGGGTCAGGAAGCGCACTACTGGCGCGTGGCGCCGCACTGGCGGTCACAGCAATAGACGCTGATACGTGTGTGACACGTTGAGTGATTTGTCGGGCGCTAGATAGCAGCCATACTCCATACGCGAACAGTCATACAATAGGGTAGGGGTATTTAATGAACGACTTGCACTCACAACAAACACACGTATTCAATTGTACACTAGCGCATGGCCGTGCGGTCATGCGCAGTTTATATAATTGCAGGACAGGAAGTGGCCACAGAAACTTTGCCCTTCCAGGGCCTGCCAAGAGGACCAATGAAATGCGCTGCAGAGCCAGAGCACATGACCCTCGATCTCCAACGGGAGATCTTGCTCTGGGCATGCTCAGTGTGCGCAAACAAGGACTTAGTCCCAGGGAAGTCCGCTCGCCGCTGACCAGCACTGACTTTAATGGCAGGAGCTGAAGAAGCAGCAGTAACTCTCTGTACAGAGTGAGAGCGAGCAAGACACTGGGAGCGACGTCCCTGCTGAGCAGACTCCACTGCGGCTGGAGGAGAATGGGAGACCGCAGCGGAGACGGATCAAGATTCCCCCTGTGCAGCAGAGGAAACTCGACTCCTAACACGCAGAGCCGTGAAAATAAAAAATCTTTTTTTTTCACAAAAATTATTTTTTAGCCCCCAGTTTGGTATTTTTCCAATGGTAACAGTTGAAATTATACCCCAAAAGTTGTTGTACAATTTGTCCTGAATACGCGGATACCCCATATGTGGGGGGGAACCACCGTTTGAGCGCATGGCAGAGCTCGGAAGGGAAGGAGCGTCATTTGGAATGCAGACTTAGATGGATTGGTCTACAGGTGTCACATTGCATTTGCAGAGCCCCTAATGTACCTAAACAGTAGAAACCCCTCACAAGTGACCCTATATTGGAAACAAGACCCCCCAAGGAACTTATCTAGATGTGTTGTGAGAACTTTGAACCCACAAGTGTTTCACTACAGTTTATAACGCAGAGCCAGTTTTGTATTTTCCCAAGGGTAACAGAAGAAATTGGACCCTAAAAGTTGTTGTCCAATGTGTCCTGAGTACGCTGATACCCCATATGTTGGGGTAAACCCCTGTTTGGGCCCACGGAAGAGCTCAGAAGGGAAGGAGCACTGTTTTACTTTTTCAACGCAGAATTGGCTGGAATTGAGATCGGATGCCATGTCGCGCTTGGAGAGCTCCTGATGTGCCTAAACAGTGGAAACCCCCCAAATTATCCCCTTCCCGACCTGTGACACAGCGTATGCGTCATGAAAGTCGGTGCCAATCCGACCTGTGACGCATATGCTGTGTCACAGAAAGATCGCGTCCCTGCAGATCGGGTGAAAGGGTTAACTCCCATTTCACCTGATCTGCAGGGACAGGGGGAGTGGTAGTTTAGCCCAGGAGGAGGGGCTTCACCCCCCCGTGGCTACGATCGCTCTGATTGGCTGTTGAAAGGGAAACTGCCAATCAGAGTGATTTGTAATATTTCACCTAAAAAACTGGTGAAATATTACAATCCAGCCATGGCCGATGCTGCAATATCATCGGATATTGGCTGGAAACACTGATGTGCCCCCACCCCACCCCACCGATCGCCCCCCCAGCCCTCCGATCTGTGGTCCGCTCCCCTCTGTCCTGTTCTCCGCTCCCCCATCCTCCTGTCTGCTCCCCCCGTGCTCCAATCCCACCCCCTGTACTCCAATCCAACCCCCCCACACTCCGATCCACCCCCTGCACTCCGATCCACCCCCCCCGCACTCCGATCCACCCCCCCGCACTGCGATCCACCCCCCCGTGCTCCAATCCACCCCCCCCCCGTGCTCCAATCCACCCCCCCGTGTTCCGATCCACCTCCCCATGCTCCGATCCACCCCCTGTGCTCCCCCCCCCCCACCCCATCATACTTACCGAGCCTCCCGGGGTCCGTCCTTCTTCCTTCCTGGGCGCCGCCATCTTCAAAAATGGCGGGCGCATGCGCAGTGCGCCCGCCGAATCTGCCGGCCGGCAGATTCGTTTCAAGTGCATTTTGATCACTGTGATAAAACCTCACAGTGATCAAAATACAAAAAATACTAAATGACCCCCCCTTCCTTTGTCACCCCCATAGGTAGGGACAATAATAAAATAAATATTTTTTTTTTCTTCCACTAAGGTTGAGATGAGAACTAGGGTTAGGGTTAGGGTTTCGGTATGTGCACACGTATTCTGGTCCTCTGCGGATTTTTCCGCAGCGGATTTGATAAATCCGCAGTGATAAACCGCTGCGGATTTACCGAGGTTTTTCTGCGCATTTCACTGCGGTTTTACAACTGCGGTTTACTATTGGAGCAGTTGTAAAACCGCAGCGGAATCCGCAGAAAGAAGTGACATGCTGCGGAATGTAAACCCCTGCGTTTCCGTGCAGTTTTTCCGCAGCATGTGTACAGCGATTTTTGTTTCCCATAGGTTTGCATTGAACTGTAAACTCATGGGAAACGGCTGCGGATCCGCAGCGTTTTCCGCAGCGTGTGCACATACCTTTAGAATTAGGCTATGTGCACACGGTGCGGATTTGGCTGCGGATCCGCAGCGGATTGGCCGCTGCGGATTCGCAGCAGAGTTCCATCAGGTTTACAGTACCAAGTAAACCTATGGAAAACCAAATCCGCTGTGCCCATGGTGCGGAAAATACAGCACGGAAACGCTGTGTTGTATTTTCCGCAGCATGTCAATTCTTTGTGCGGATTCCGCAGCGTTTTACACCTCTTCCTCAATAGGTATCCGCAGGTGAAATCCGCACAAAAAACACTGGAAATCCACGGTAAATCCACAGGTTAAACGCAGTGCCTTTTACCCACGGATTTTTCAAAAATGGTGCGGAAAAATCTCACACGAATCCGCAACGTGGGCACATAGCCTTACGGTTAGGGTTGGAATTAGGGTTGTGGTTAGGGTTGTGATTAGGGTTATGGCTACAGTTAGGATAAGGGTTAGGGGTGTGTTGGGGTTAGTGTTGGAGGTAGAATTGAGGGGTTTCCACTGTTTAGGCACATCAGGGGTCTCCAAACGCAACATGGCGCCACCATTGATTCCAGCCAATCTTGTATTCAAAAAGTCAAATGGTGCTCCCTCACTTCCGAGCCCCGACATGTGCCCAAACAGTGGTTTACCCCCACATATGGGGTACCAGCATACTCAGGATAAAACTGTGCAACAATTATTGGGGTCCAATTTCTCATGTTACCCTTGTGAAAATAAAAAATTGCTTGCTAAAACATCATTTTTGAGGAAAGAAAAATGATTTTTTATTTTCACGGCTCTACGTTGTAAACGTCTGTGAAGCACTTGGGGGTTCAAAGTGCTCACCACATATCTAGATAAGTTCCTTGGGGGGTCTAGTTTCCAAAATGGGGTCACTTGTGGGGGGTTTCTACTGTTTAGGCACACCAGGGGCTGTGCAAACGCAATGTGACACCCGCAGACCATTCCATCAAAGTCTGCATTTCAAAAGTCACTACTTCCCTTCTGAGCCCCGACGTGTGCCCAAACAGTGGTTTACCCCCACACATGGGGTATCAGCGTACTCAGGAGAAACTGGAAAACAACTTTTGGGGTCCAATTTCTCCTGTAACCCTTGGGAAAATAAAAAATTCTGGGCTAAAAAATTATTTTTGAGGAAAGAAAACGTATTTATTATTTTCACGGCTCTGCGTTATAAACTTCTGTGAAGCACTTGGGGGTTCAAAGTGCTCACCACACATCTAGATAAGTTCCTTTCGGGGTCTAGTTTCTAAAATGGGGTCACTTGTGGGGGGTTTCTACTGTTTAGCCATATCAGGGTCTCTGCAAGCGCAACATGATGCCCACAGAGCATTCCATCAAAGTCTGCATTTCAAATCGTCACTACTTCACTTCCGAGCCCCGGCATGTGCCCAAACAGTGGTTTACCCCCACATATGGGGTATCACCGTACTCAGAAGAAACTGGACAACAACTATTGGGGTCAAATTCCTCCTGGTACCCTTGGGAAAATTAAAAAATTCTGGGCTAAAAAATTATTTTTGAGGAAAGAAAATGTATTTATTATTTTCACTGCTCTGCGTTATAAACTTCTGTGAAGCACTTGGGGGTTCAAAGTGCTCACCACACATCTAGATAAGTTCCTTTCGGGGTCTAGTTTCCAAAATGGGGTCACTTGTGGGGAGTTTCTACTGTTTAGGCACATCAGGGGCACTGCAAACGCAACGTGACGCCCGCAGAGCATTCCATCAAAGTCTGCATTTCAAAACATCACTACTTCCCTTCCAAACCCCGACATGTGCCCAAACAGTGGTGTACCCCCACATATGGGGTATCAGCGTACTCAGGAGAAACTGGACAACAACTTTTGGGGTCAAATTTCTCCTGTTACCCTTGGGAAAATAAAAAAATTGCAGGCTAAAAAATCATTTTTGAGAAAAGAATTTTTATTTTTTTTATTTTCATGGTTCTGCGTTATAAACTTCTGTGAAGAACTTGGGGGTTCAAAGTGCTCACCACACATCTAGATTAGTTCCTTTTGGGGTCTAGTTTCCAAAATGGGGTCATTTGTGGGGGATCTGCAATGTTTAGGCACACAGGGGCTCTCCAAACGCGACATGGTGTCCGCTAATGATTGGAGCTAATTTTCCATTTAAAAAGCCAAGTGGCGTGCCTTCCCTTCCGAGCCCTGCCGTGCGCCCAAACAGTGGTTTACCCCCACATATGGGGTATCAGCGTACTCAGGACAAACTGGACAACAACATTTGGGGTCCAATTTCTCCTAATACCCTTGGCAAAAATAGGAAATTCCAGGCTTAAAAATAATTTTTGAGGAAAGAAAAATTATTTTTTATTTTCATGGCTCTGCGTTATAAACTTCTGTGAAGCACCTGGGGGTTTAAAGTGCTCAATATGCATCTAGATAAGTTCCTTGGGGGGTCTAGTTTCCAAAATGGTGTCACTTGTGGGGGAGCTCCAATGTTTAGGCACACAGGGGCTCTCCAAACGCGACATGGTGTCCGCAAACAATTGGAGCTAATTTTCCATTCAAAAAGTCAAATGGCGCGCCTTCCCTTCCGAGCCCTGCCGTGTTCCCAAACAGTGGTTTACCCCCACATGTGAGGCATCGGCGTACTCGGGAGAAATTGCCCAACAAACTTTATGATCCATTTTATCCTATTGCCTATGTGAAAATGAAAAAATTGAGGCGAAAAAAAAAATTTCTGAAAAAAAAGTAGTTTTTCATTTTTACGGATCAATTTGTGAAGCACCTGATGGTTTAAAGTGCTCACTAGACATCTAGATAAGTTCCTTGGGGGTCCAGTTTCCAAAATGGGGTCACTTGTGGGGGAGCTCCAATGTTTAGGCACACAGGGGCTCTCCAAACGTGACATGGTGTCCGCTAACGATGGAGATAATTTTTCATTCAAAAAGTCAAATGGCGCTCCTTCCCTTCCGAACCTTACCATGTGCCCAAATAGTGGTTTACCCCCACATATGAGGTATCATTGTACTCAGGAGAAATTGCCCAACAAATTTTAGGATCCATTTTATCCTGTTGCCCATGTCAAAATGAAAAAATTGAGGCTAAAAGAATTTTTTTGTGAAAAAAAGTACTTTTTCATTTTTACGGATCAATTTGTGAAGCACCTGAGGGTTTAAAGTGCTCAC
Organism: Ranitomeya imitator; assembly: GCF_032444005.1. Classification (NCBI taxonomy): domain Eukaryota; kingdom Metazoa; phylum Chordata; class Amphibia; order Anura; family Dendrobatidae; genus Ranitomeya; species Ranitomeya imitator. Next base: position 421,007,537 of record NC_091286.1, on the reverse strand, counting down.
TATGCATCTAGATAAGTTCCTTGGGGAGTCTAGTTTCCAAAATGGGGTCATTTGTGGGGGAGCTCCACTTTTTAGGCACTCGGGGGCTCTCCAAAAGCGACATGGTGTCCGCTAAAGAGTGGAGCCAATTTTTCAGTGGTTTACCCCCACATATGAGGTATCAGCGTACTCAGGACAAATTGGACAACAACTTTCGGGGTTTAGTTTCTCCTTCTACGATTGGGAAAATAAAAAAATTGTTGCTAAAAGATCATTTTTGTGACTAAAAAGTTAAATGTTCATTTTTTTCCTTCCATGTTGCTTCTGCTGCTGTGAAGCACCTGAAGGGTTAATAAACTTCTTGAATGTGGTTTTGTGTACCTTGAGGGGTGCAGTTTTTAGAATGGTGTGACTTTTGGGTATTTTCAGCCATATAGACCCCTCAAACTGACTTCAAATGTGAGGTGGTCCCTAAAAAAAATGGTTTTGTAAATTTCGTTGTAAAAATGAGAAATCGCTGGTCATATTTTAACCCTTATAACTTCCTAGGAAAAAAAAAATTTTGTTTCCAAAATTGTGCTGATGTAAAGTAGACATGTGGGTAATGTTATTTATTAACTATTTTGTGTCACATACTTCTCTGGTTTAACAGAATAAAAATTCAATATGTGAAAATTGTGAAATTTTCAACATTTTCGCCAAATTTCCGTTTTTATCACAAATAAACGCAGAATTTATTGACCTAAATTTACCACTAACATGAAGCCCAATATGTCACGAAAAAACAATCTCAGAACCGCTAGGATCCGTTGAAGCGTTCCTGAGTTATTACCTCATAAAGCGACACTGGTCAGAATTGCAAAAAGCGGCCAGGTCATTAAGGTCAAAATAGGCTGGGTCATGAAGGGGTTGTAACTGAAACCCTAATCCAAACACACCCCTAAACCTAATCCCAATGGTAACCCTAACCACACCCCTAACCTTGACACACCCCTAGCCCTAATCCCAACCCTATTCCCAACCGTAAATGTAATCCAAACCCTAACCCAAACTTTACCCAAACCCTAACTTTAGCCCCAACCCTAACTGTAGCCTTAACCCTAGCCCCAACCCTAGCCCTAACCCTAGCTCTAACCCTAACCCTAACCCTAGCCCTAACCCTAGCCCTAACCCTAACCCTAGCCCTAACCCTAACCCTAATGGGAAAATGGAAATAAATACATTTTTTTTATTTTTTTATTTTTCCCTAACTAAGGGGGTGATGAAGGGGGGTTTGATTTACTTTTATAGTGTGTTTTTTAGCGGATTTTTATGATTGGCAGCTGTCACACACTAAAAGTTTGCGTTACCACATTTTGAGAGCTATAATTTTTCCATATTTGGGTCCACAGAGGCATGTGAGGTCTTGTTTTTTGCGGGACGAGTTCACGTTTTTATTGGTACCATGGTACCATTTTCAGGCATGTGACATTTTTTGATCGCTTTTTATTCTGATTTTTGTGAGGCAGAATGACCAAAAACCAACTATTCATGAATTTCTTTTGGGGGAGGCGTTTATTCCGTTCTGTGTTTGGTAAAATGGATAAAGCAGTTTTATTCTTCGGGTCAGTACGATTACAGCGATACCTCATTTATGTAATTTTTTATGTTTTGGCGCTTTTATATGATAAAAACTATTTTATAGAAAAAATAATTATTTTTGCATCGCTTTATTCTGAGGACTATAACTTTTTTATTTTTTCGCTGATGATGCTGTATGGCGGCTCGTTTTTTGACAGTCTTATAGGTCGGGTCGTTACGGGTGGGGTGACACTAAATATGTGTACTTTTATTGTTTTTTTTTCATTTAGATAAAGAAATGTATTTATAGGAACAATATATATATATGTATATATATATATATATATACAGTGGGGCAAAAAAGTATTTAGTCAGTCAGCAATAGTGCAAGTTCCACCACTTAAAAAGATGAGAGGCGTCTGTAATTTACATCATAGGTAGACCTCAACTATGGGAGACAAACTGAGAAAAAAAATCCAGAAAATCACATTGTCTGTTTTTTTATCATTTTATTTGCATATTATGGTGGAAAATAAGTATTTGGTCAGAAACAAAATTTCATCTCAATACTTTGTAATATATCCTTTGTTGGCAATGACAGAGGTCAAACGTTTTCTGTAAGTCTTCACAAGGTTGCCACACACTGTTGTTGGTATGTTGGCCCATTCCTCCATGCAGATCTCCTCTAGAGCAGTGATGTTTTTGGCTTTTCGCTTGGCAACACGGACTTTCAACTCCCTCCAAAGGTTTTCTATAGGGTTGAGATCTGGAGACTGGCTAGGCCACTCCAGGACCTTGAAATGCTTCTTACGAAGCCACTCCTTCGTTGCCCTGCCAGTGTGCTTTGGATGATTGTCATGTTGAAAGACCCAGCCACATTTCATCTTCAATGCCCTTGCTGATGGAAGGAGGTTTGCACTCAAAATCTCACGATACATGGCCCCATTCATTCTTTCATGTACCCGGATCAGTCGTCCTGGCCCCTTTGCAGAGAAACAGCACCAAAGCATGATGTTTCCACCACCATTCTTTACAGTAGGTATGGTGTTTGATGGATGCAACTCAGTATTCTTTTTCCTCCAAACACGACAAGTTGTGTTTCTACCAAACAGTTCTAGTTTGGTTTCATCAGACCATAGGACATTCTCCCAAAACTCCTCTGGATCATCCAAATGCTCTCTAGCAAACTTCAGACGGGCCCGGACATGTACTGGCTTAAGCAGTGGGACACGTCTGGCACTGCAGGATCTGAGTCCATGGTGGCATAGTGTGTTACTTATGGTAGGCCTTGTTACATTGGTCCCAGCTCTCTGCAGTTCATTCACTAGGTCCCCCCGCGTGGTTCTGGGATTTTTGCTCACCGTTCTTGTGATCATTCTGACCTCATGGGGTGGGATTTTGCGTGGAGCCCCAGATCGAGGGAGATTATCAGTGGTCTTGTATGTCTTCCATTTTCTAATTATTGCTCACACTGTTGATTTCTTCACTCCAAGCTGGTTGGCTATTGCAGATTCAGTCTTCCCAGCCTGGTGCAGGGCTACAATTTTGTTTCTGGTGTCCTTTGACAGCTCTTTGGTCTTCACCATAGTGGAGTTTGGAGTCAGACTGTTTGAGGGTGTGCACTGGTGTTTTTTTTATACTGATAACAAGTTTAAACAGGTGTCATTACTACAGGTAATGAGTGGAGGAAAGAGGAGACCCTTAAAGAAGAAGTTGCAGGTCTGTGAGAGCCAGAAATCTTGATTGTTTGTTTCTGACCAAATACTTATTTTCCACCATAATATGCAAATAAAATGATAAAAAAAACAGACAATGTGATTTTCTGGATTTTTTTTTCTCAGTTTGTCTCCCATAGTTGAGGTCTACCTATGATGTAAATTACAGACGCCTCTCATCTTTTTAAGTGGTGGAACTTGCACTATTGCTGACTGACTAAATACTTTTTTGCCCCACTGTATATATATGAATTTTTTCAAAAAATTTTTTACACATGTGAATTTTTTTTTACACTATAACATTGCTCCGGGGGGACATCATGTTATAGTGTAAGATCACTGATCTGACACTTTGCTGTGCACTGTGTCATATCAGCAATCTGACATGCACTTCTGCAGGCTTGCCAGCGCTTGCTCTGAGCAGGCACTGTGAAGCCAACTCCCTTCAGGACCCGAACGCAGCCCCGCGGCCAGTTTGGATCCGAGCCTGCTGCAGGGAGGAGGAGGTAATAGACCCTCGCAGCAACGTGATCACATCACGTTGCTCTGGGGGTCTCAGGGAAGCACGCAGGGAGCCCCCTCCTTGTGCGATGCTTCCTTATACTGCCGGAACACTGCGATCATGTTTGATTGCAGTGTGTCAGTGGTTAATGTGCCAGGGGCGTTCCGTGACCGCTCCAGGCACATAGTGCCGGATGTCAGCTGCGATAGTCAGCTGACACCCTTCCACGATCGGCCGCGCTCCCCCCGTGAGCACGGCCGATCGCATATGATGTACTATCCCGTCGGTGGTCAAACGGGCCCACCCCACCTCAATGGGATAGTATGTCTAATGTCAGAAAGGGGTTAATGTTACATATGTTGGCAAGGCTTTGTGAGCAGCAGAGGGTAGTAGTTGAATACCAGCTGAACCATGCACATTGGTATTCTGGTCAGCCTCCGCACATAAAAGCTGATGAGTGGACATGGATGTCTGACATCTATGAGGTTCTCCAAACCTTTGTGGACTCAGTGAAGATGTTATCATCCCGATTCTCTGTATACTGAAAATGCTTGCTGCTCACAATTAAAGAGAAAGCTTTGCAGGTGGAGAAAGTTTAAATGGAACAAGAGACTTTACTGGGTTATGCTTCCCAGCCCAGCCTCATTTCATCTTGTCAACGTGGATTGGGTGATAATAATGAGGAGTTGGAGGAGGAGGAACAGTAGCTGGTTGCCTATATTTCAGACGGTAGTACCCATACAACTTTCAGATGAGGAAGACAACATGGACAGTTGCCATCTTGGTAGGGACAGGGAAGTGTTGGCAATCTGGCACACACATGGCTGAGTTTAAGTTCCACTGCCTTTCCTGTGACCCTCACATGAAATGCATTTTGGCCAACACTAATTACTGGTTCATCACCCTTCTAGACTCATGCTACAAAGAGAACTTCACATCTTTCCTTCTCGTCGCGCAGAGGTCTAATAAAATGTTGCAGTACCAGAATGCCCTAGTTGAAGAATTATTTAAAAAATTCCTATCTGACACTGCTGGTGGCAGAGGTCACAGCTCCTTGAACAACCAAGGAGTGGAGACTAGGGAGACACAAAACAGATGCTTCAGAGGCAGAGGAACTCTCTCAAAGGTCTGGGACAGTTTTTTGAGATCCTCCCAGTGACCAGGCCCTAATCAATGAGGTACTCTGACAAGGAGAGAAAAGTTTTGGAAGATGCTGAAGAATTACCTTTGTCGTCGTACCATCGTCCTCTGTCATACGTCTGTTCGGTACAACTATTGGGCTTCCAAGCTAGATACGGGGCAGGAACTGTATCTCTATGCCTAGGAGGTCTTGACCTGCCTTCACTTTAGTGTTTTGTCAGAACAGGTTTTTAATGCTGCAGGGGGTATTATAACTAAAAATGCTGAAAGGCTGATTCTTATCAAAATGAACAAGGGCTGGATTGGGCCAAATTCTAACAGTCTATTCAGTAGGACTATCAGCTGTGTATCCACCAGACTTTTGCACAACACAACTGATGGTCCCAACCCCATTTATAAGGCAAGAAATCCCACTTATTAAACGTGACAGGGCACACCTGTGAAGTGAAAACCATTTCCGGTGACTACCTCTTGAAGCTCATCAAGAGAATGCCAAGAGGAGGTATTATAACTAAAAATGCTGAAGGGCTGACTCTTATCAAAATGAACAAAGGCTGGATTGGGCCAGACTTTTGTACACCACCGGATGACAGCAGCAAAAGATAAACTCAAATCCAGTGTTTTGTTTTTTTTCTGGTCTATTCACATGCACCACTTCCCACCCAAATATGGGTATATACTTCAGGATTTCCTCTTTTTTGTTTCGTCCCTCTCTTCCACCACCATATCAACAGGGTAATCACGCTACCTGCGCTATCAATTTTTTAACGGTGTTAAAGATCTCAAATTTGGACTCATCAGTAGTGTTGAGCGATACCGTCCGATACTTGAAAGTATCGGTATCGGATAGTATCGGCTGATACCCGAAAAATATCGGAAATCGCCGATACCGATATCCGATACCAATACAAGTCAATGGGACACCAAGTATCGGAAGGTATCCTGATGGTTCCCAGGGTCTGAAGGAGAGGAAACTCTCCTTCAGGCCCTGGGATCCATATTAATGTGTAAAATAAAGAATTAAAATAAAAAATATTGATATATTCACCTCTCCGGCGGCCCCTGGACATCACGCTGGTAACCGGCAGGCTTCTTTGCTTAAAATGAGCGCGTTTAGGACCTGCGAATGACGTCGCGGCTTCTGATTGGTCGCGTGCCACGACGTCATTCTCATTCACTAAACTCCTAATTCTAGGAATTTAGGACCTGCGAATGACGTCACGGCCTCTGATTGGTCGCGTGGCGGTCACAAGAGCGGCACGCGACCAATCAGAAGCCGCAACGTCATTCGCAGGTCCTAAACGCGCTCATTTTAAACAAAGAAGCCTGCCGGTTACCAGCGTGATGTCCAGGGGCCGCCGGAGAGGTGAATATATCAATATTTTTTATTTTAATTCTTTATTTTACACATCCCTATGGATCCGATACTGATACCCGATACCACAAAAGTATCGGATCTCGGTATCGGAATTCCGATACCGCAAGTATCGGCCGATACCCGATACTTGCGGTATCGGAATGCTCAACGCTACTCATCAGACCAAAGCACAGATTTCCAATGGTCTAATGTACATTCCTTGTGTTCTTTAGCCCAAACAAGTTTCTTCTGCTTGTTGCCTGTCCTTAGCAGTGGTTTCCTAGCAGCTATTTTCCCATGAAGGCCTGCTGCACAAAGTCTCCTCTTAACAGTTGTTGTAGAGATGTGTCTGCTACTAGAGTTCTGTGTGGCATTGACCTGGTCTCTAATCTGAGTTGCTGTTAACCTGCGATTTCTGAGGCTGGTGACTCGGATAAACTTATCCTCAGAAGCAGAGGTGACTCTTGATCTTCCTTTCCTGGGGCGGTCCTCGTGAGCAAGTTTCTTTGTAGCGCTTAATGGTTTTTGCAACTGCACTTGTGGACACTTTCAAAGTTTTCCCAATTTTTCGAACTGACTGACCTTCATTTCTTAAAGTAATGATGGCCACTCATTTTTCTTTACTTAGCTGCTTTTTTCTTGCCATAATACAAATTCTAACAGTCTATTCAGTAGGACTATCAGCTGTGTATCCACCAGACTTCTGCACAACACAACTGATGGTCCCAACCTCATTTATAAGGCAAGAAATCCCACTTATTAAACCTGACAGGGCACACCTGTGGAGTGTAAACCATTTCCGGTACCTACTTCTTGAAGCTCATCAAGAGAATGCCAAGAGTGTGCAAAGCAGTCATCAAAGCAAAAAGTGGCTACTTTGAAGAACCTAGAATATAACACATATTTTCAGTTGTTTCACACTTTTTTGTTAAGTATATAATTCCACGTGTTAATTCATAGTATTGATGCCTTCAGTGTGAATTTACAATTTTCATAGTCATGAAAATTCAGAAAAATCTTTAAGTGAGAAGGTGTGTCCAAACTTTTGCTCTGTACTGTATATAAAAAATAAAGATTATAAATATACACCCCCCAGGGGTAAATGTTTTCCAGCCCATGCACTTGGAGCATGTGCCTGACCAGTCTGGGATACCCACTCCTAATAATGGGAAACAATGTTTTCTGAGGACCTCCACTACGTCTCTTCAAAGTGGTATTGGCGTGCCTCCTTCTAATTTTTGGCATGCCTTGCACTTAGTGCAAATGATTTACCAGTGTAGGAGACCAACTCTTTAGTAATGGGAAAAAATCCATTTCTGTGGATCCACCTTCTAGTTGAGGGGAAAGGTTTTGGAACCAAAGGAGCTAGTGGGTTCTATTAGTATGTGATCCAGTGCCTTGTTGTGGTCTGTCAGGTGGTCGTCACATAGAGAGTAGAGCTGAGCGAATATTTCAATGTTCGGTTTGGATTGCGATCGCCAAATTTGCAATATTAATTTGTTGAATATTCACCAAACATAACCGAACTAGAGTTGAGCGACTTTTACTTTTTTAGGATCGAGTCAGGTTTCGCGAAACCCGACTTTGTCAGGTCGGGTGAAATCGGCCGATTATTGTGAAAAGTCGGGGGCCGACCGAAACACGAAACCCAATGCAAGTCAATGAGGAATCAAAGTCGGCAGTGAGTGGAAGACAGGAAAACACCTACAGTGTCCATTTTACATAGTAACATAGTAACATAGTTAGTAAGGCCGAAAAAAGACATTTGTCCATCCAGTTCAGCCTATATTCCATCATAATAAATACCCAGATCTACGTCCTTCTACAGAACCTAATAATTGTATGATACAATATTGTTCTGCTCCAGGAAGACATCCAGGCCTCTCTTGAACCCCTCGACTGAGTTCGCCATCACCACCTCCTCAGGCAAGCAATTCCAGATTCTCACTGCCCTAACAGTAAAGAATCCTCTTCTATGTTGGTGGAAAAACCTTCTCTCCTCCAGACGCAAAGAATGCCCCCTTGTGCCCGTCACCTTCCTTGGTATAAACAGATCCTCAGCGAGATATTTGTATTGTCCCCTTATATACTTATACATGGTTATTAGATCGCCCCTCAGTCGTCTTTTTTCTAGACTAAATAATCCTAATTTCGCTAATCTATCTGGGTATTGTAGTTCTCCCATCCCCTTTATTAATTTTGTTGCCCTCCTTTGTACTCTCTCTAGTTCCATTATATCCTTCCTGAGCACCGGTGCCCAAAACTGGACACAGTACTCCATGTGCGGTCTAACTAGGGATTTGTACAGAGGCAGTATAATGCTCTCATCATGTGTATCCAGACCTCTTTTAATGCACCCCATGATCCTGTTTGCCTTGGCAGCTGCTGCCTGGCACTGGCTGCTCCAGGTAAGTTTATCATTAACTAGGATCCCCAAGTCCTTCTCCCTGTCAGATTTACCCAGTGGTTTCCCGTTCAGTGTGTAATGGTAATTTTAATGCCAAAAACATCAATTCTTATTTCTTAAGCTTGTCAATCTTAATTTACTTAATAATAATAGTTAGGCATTGAAAACAGGGGGTCATTTGGCTAAAGTTGTAGGGGGTAGGGCTGGCTCAAGATTTTCGTGGGCCCAGGAAACGCGGAATACGTCACGGCGGTGGAGCAGGGAGAGGTAAGTATTTCAACTTTGAAAGTCCTGTGATCCTGAGCAAGCAGGGGGGGCCCACTCGTTGGCACTTGGCACCGGCACAGGGCCCCTCATAGTATGGCGGTCTGTTCGACGGCAGGCGGTGCCTCCCACTGCCAGAGACACTTTTGCATATTATGAGGGGCCCTGTGCCAGTGACGTCGCCAACGAGTATTCCCCCCCACCTGATAAAGGAACCTGCATTTTCATCTGCACCTTCCTCTTTGCCCCCGTGTAAGGTGGTATAGTATGCGGGAAGGGGAACCTGACTTTCAGCAGGGTCAGATTCTGGCTGTGTAGATTGCAAGGGGAATGTAGTGGTCTGGGTCAATGTACCAGCAGACTCATCTAGCAGTGGCTGGGCAGTGGGCAGGATGAGGAGGAAACACAGATATAGGCCCAAATAATAAAGTAGGCTAAATGCAGTTCAAAATTGGTTACAGGACTAAACAGGCGGCATAACTTAGTTTAGTGGAGGACAACCGTAATGAGTGGCGCAGACACAGTTAGTAGGCCCAAAATAAAAAAGTAGGCTAAAAGCAGTTCAAAATTGGTAACAGGAGTAAACAGGCGGCACTGCTTTGTTCAGTGGAGGACAACTGTAATGAGTGGCGCAGACACAGTTAGTAGGCTCAAAATAAAAAAGTAGGCTAAATGCAGTTCAAAATTGGTAACAGGACTAAACAGGCAGCCTAGCTTTGTTCAGTGGAGGACAACTGTAATGGGTGGTGCAGACACAGTTAGTAGGCCCAAATACAAAAGTAGGCTAAATGCAGTTCAAAATTGGTAACGGGACTAAACAGGCGGCATTGCTTTGTTCAGTGGAGGACAACTGTAATGAGTGGCACAGACACAGTTTGTAGGCTCACAATTAAAAAGTAGGCTAAATGCAGTTCAAAATTGGTAACAGGACTAAGCAGGCGGCATTGCTTTGTTCAGTGGAGGACAACTGTAATGAGTGACGCAGACACAGGGGAGACACTGTCCAGTGTCACGGCTTCATCATTATCCCACCACACAAAGGGTTTCTACCATGGCAGAGTATATCTCCAGACGCTGGTGAGATCTACCCACAACAGTGGGCGTATTTGTGGTGTGATTTACCCACAGTAGTGGGCTGTGTTTATGGCGCATTCTCCATGCATCAATGTGTAAGGGAGCACCTACAGTGGATGCTTCAGCTACAAAGGGAGGAATAATCAATACATTGACCACATTTGGAACGCTCATGAGTACTTAAATGAGGATGTATGGTTCCCTCGCGTATGCGGTTTAGTGTATTATGCGCTAGTATTGTCTTCACATATTGAAGCCTTAGTGACATGTTGCTAATACTTATTGACTTGCACTATAACCCGGTATACTCTGGCATATAAAAAAAGTAACTGTTGGTGGTGTTTATGTGTTTTGTAGCAATATCTATACAATAACAGGGGCCAATAGTCTACACCCCCTCTTTTTCTACTATTCATTATGTGGATGTATTGTCCCTAATGGTATATATGGGATACCGCACTGTTGCAGTAACAAATTAGCGAGGTGTATGCATAGACAGTGGCATTTCCCTGTGTTCTTTATCATTTGCTACATTCTTCAGTGTCTGTTGGCCATATGACCCTGAGACTAATAGTACAGTCAATTTTTAAACATTGTGTGTTTATGTTTATCAGTCTTCCCCCTTCTGTGTTGGGCTAAGGGCACAATTAATCACCGGTCCCCTTTTTTCCCCCCTTTTTTGTTGTTGTTATGTAATACTAGTCTATTTTTATTCTAGATTTATTAAAGGCTAAGTTTTATTAGTATCCAACCGCTATAGCTACTAAACAGGTGGCATAGCTTTGTTCAGTGGAGGACAACTGTAATGAGTGGTGCAGACACAGATTGTAGGCCCACAATAAAAAAGTAGGCTATATGCAGTTCAAAATTGGTAACAGGACTAAAACAGGCGGCATTGCTTTGTTCAGTGGAGGACAACTGTAATGAGTGGTGCAGACACAGTTTGTGGGCCCACAATTAAAAAGTAGGCTAAATGCAGTTCAAAATTGGTAACAGGACTAAGCAGGTGGCATTGCTTTGTTCAGTGGAGGACAACTGTAATGAGTGGCGCAGACACAGTTTGTAGGCCCACATTAAAAAAGTAGGCTAAATGCAGTTCAAAATTGGTAACAGGACTAATCAGGCGGCCTAGCTTTGTTCAGTGGAGGACAACTGTAATGAGTGGCGCAGACACGGTTAGTAGGCGCAAATAGAAAAGTAGGCTAAAAGCAGTTCAAAATTGGTATCAGGACTAAACAGGCAGCATAGCTAGGTACTGGGGTAGGCTCCTCTGCTGAGTAGCAGACAGTGGTAGTAGGCGCAAAGTATTAACTGGTCTAAATGGAGGCCAGGGCCCCTGTATATTTTAACTATCATCTATCATTTCAACAAATTTGTATTGGCAGTGCTATTGAAGGATTTAACAGCACAGACTACACAGTGGTGGAGCAGGGAGAGGTAAGTATTGCAAGTGGTAGAGCACTGTTCGAGCTGGGGGGACCACTTTCTCGTGGGAGGCGGTACTGGCACAGGGCCCCTCATATTACGATGGTATGTCTGATGTTGGTTGTGCACCACCACCATCAGAGACACTTCATTGTACTATGAGGGACCCTGTGCCAGTGCCGTCGCCCAAGAGTGGGCGCACCCACCTGTCCAGGCAAACGTCACTCGCATGGGTGATTGCGCCAGGTGGTGACCACAGCCCTGTGGGGGGAGTCAGCCTATTTAGGGAGGTATAAAAATGGCCTATGGTGGACATTCAGCAGCTGCAAATGGAGGAATTGGAGAAGTCAGTAAGAGGAGGCCTAAAGGAAGACATTTTTCAGGCAAGCTACGTGTCAGCAGGAGAAGGTGGGGCAAAATAGTTTGAAATCCATGATTGGTTCATTTTAATGAAGGTTAGATCATCAACATTCTGGGTATCCAGACATGTCCTTTTTTGGTCAGTATTGAGCCAGCAGCACTGAACACTCTTTCTGATAGCACACTAGAAGCAGGGCAAGCGAGCTCCTGTAATGCATATTCTGCCAATTCAGGCCAGGTGTCTAATCTAGATGCCCGATAATCAAAGGGGAATGACCAGTGAGGGAGAACATCGATAAGGGAGGAAAAGTAGTTTGTAACCATACTGGACAAATGCTGTCTCCTGTCACTTTGAATCGATGCAGCACTACCTGTCGTGTCAGCGGTCATTGCAAAATCACTCCACAACCTGCTCATAAAACCCCTTTGTCCAACGCCACTTTGGATTTGTGCACCTCTAACACCTCTGCCATGTTGCCCCTTATGGCTCGTGTGAGAAACATCACCGCTGCTGTGTGCTGGGAATGCCTGAACCAAACGGTCTACAAGAGTTGCTTGTTTGGTAGCCAATATTTGCTCAAGGTTCTCATGTGGCATGATATTTTGTAATTTTCCTTTATATCGTGGATCAAGGAGGCAGGCCAACCAGTAATCGTCATCGGTCATCATTTTGATAATGCGGGGGTCCCTTTTTAGGATACGCAAGGCATAATCAGCAATGTGGGCCAATGTTCCAGGTGACAATTCACTGCTTGTGATGGGTTGAGGAGCATTTTCTTGCAAATCAACATCACTTGTGTCCCGCAAAAATCCTGTACCTGACCTTGCAACGCCACCAGTTTCTATTGCCCCCTGTGAAGCATGCTCCTCCCATAAATACTCATCCCCATCATCCTCGTCCTCCTCCTCTTCATTTGCCACCTCGTCCAAGATAGTTCCCTGAGCAGACAATGGCTGACTGTCATCAAGGCTTCCCTCCTCCTCGGCTGCAGATGCCAGCTCCTTAATGTGCATCAAACTTTGCATCATCAGACACATTAGTAGGATGCTCATGCTTATGATGGCATCGTCTGCACTCACCAGCCATGTGCATTCCTCAAAACACTGAATGACTTGACAGAGGTCTTGGAGCTTCGACCACTGCACACCAGACAAGTCCATGTCTGCCATCCAACTGCTTGCCCGTGTATGTGTATCCTTCCACAAATTAATTACAACATGCCTCTGTTCGCACAGCCTCTGAACCATGTGCAGTGTGGAGTTCCACCTTGTTGCAACGTTGATTATTTGGCGGAGCTGGGGAAGATTCAGCAATGGCTGATGGTTCAGCATATGACTGGAGTGTACGGGCGACCGGTGGATGTGCGAGCATAGTCTTTGCACCTTCAGGAGCAGGGCTGGTAACTCCGGATAATTTTTGAGGAAGCACTGCACCATCAGGTTCAAGGTGTGAGCCAGGCAAGGTATGTGTTTAAGTTCTGAAAGGGTAATGGCAGCCATAAAATTCCTTCCTATATCACTGACTACCTTGCCTGCCTCAAGATGTACACTGCCCAGCCATGACTGAGTTTCTTGCTGCAAGCACTTTGCCAGTACTTCCGCGGTGTGTCTGTTGTCGCCCAAAAACATCATTTCTAACACAGCCTGCTGATGCTTACCACTAGTTGTTCAATAATGGGACACTTCATGTGCAACACTGGCAGCTGCAGATGGAGTGGTTGTGCGACTGCGCTCTGTGGACGAGCTTTCGCTTCTGGAGGAGGAGGAGGAGGAGGGGTGGCGAACGCCTAGAGCCAACTGTTTTCTAGACCGTGGGCTAGGCAGAACTGTCCCACTATGGCTATCCCCTGTGGACCCTGCATCCACCACATTAACCCAGTGTGCCGTGATGGACACGTAACGTCCCTGGCCATGCCTACTGGTTCATGTATCTGTTGTGAGGTGCACCTTTCTACTGACTGATTGCCTCAGTGCATGGACAATGCGTTCTTTGACATGCTGGTGGAGGGCTGGGATAGCTTTTCTCGCAAAGAAGTTTCTACTGGGTAGGTCATAGCGTGGTACTTCGTAGGCCATCAGGGCTTTGAAAGCTTTGCTTTCAACCAACCTGTAGGGCATCATCTCTAACGAGATTAGTCTAGCAATGTGGGCATCCAAACCCTGTGAACGCGGATGAGAGGATGAGTACTTTCTTTTCCTAACGAGGGTCTCTTGTAGGGTGAGCTGGACTGGAGAGGTGCATATGGTGGAACTAGCGTTGGTTGTGGTGGTGGACATGGCGGATTGAAAGAGGGTTGGTGATGGTATTCTCGATGTTGGCCTACATACAGTGTTTCCTACCAATCACCTTGTGATTCCCTGACTGCTTTGGCCTTGTGATGATACCTCCACATTTGCTGCTGTGGTGTCCTAAAAGGTGGGCTTACAGTAAGGGAAGCAATGTAGCATTTCTGACTACCTTCATTCTGAGCAGGTGCACCAACGGTACGGGACGTTTGGTAGTTAGTCCAGGCTTGCAAGTGCATGCTGGTTAAATGTCTAAGCATGCACGTTGTATTTACATTTTGGACATTCTTCCCTCTGCTAAAGGTCTTTGAGCATTTCTTACAGATAATTTTGACAGATCATTCGGATCTTGGTTAAAAAATTGCCACACTGCACTCTTCCTACTATGGAATACCTTTTCAGGCATTGCACGCTGTGCTACTTTCACCGGATGGCCACACTGTCCTAAAACTGTTTTTGTTTTTGACAAACATTTTTGGCCTGATACAGGCCTGCCAGATGACAGCTGTTGCGATGTAGAATGGCTGCTGCGGATCATCCTCCTCCACTTCTGAGCTACTGGCAGTGGCACCCTCTTCCCTCAATGGCTGCCAATCTGGGTCAACAACTGGGTCATCTATCACCTCCTCTTCAATGTCATGTGCACCTTTCTCTGTGTCACCATGTAAGGTGATATAGCGTTCGGGACGGGGCATTATAGTCTCATCAGAGTCAGATTCTGGCTCAGTACACTGCGGGGGCGATGTAGTGATCTGAGTCAATCAGTGCACTCCATGTCCGATTCATCTTGTAATGGGCAGTTAACAATTTCCCGTTCTAACCCAGGCACGGTATGTGTAAAGAGCTCCATGGAGTAACCTGTAGTGTCGCCTGATGCATCCTTCACTTTTGGTTTGGGTGAAGGACACAAGGAAACGTCTTGTTCCTTACCGGGAGCATCCACTGATGACTCGCTGCTTTTATATTTGGAACTTTCTGAAGAGGAGGAGAAAGAGCTAGAGGCTGAGTCAGCAAGGAAAGCCAAAACTTTTTCCTGCTGCTCTGGCTTTAAAAGCCGTTTTCCTACTCCCAGATAAGGGAGCCTTCGAGGCCTTGTTTAGCCAGATGATGACGCTGGCCCAACACCTCCAGCCTTAGGTGATATTGTGCTTTTGCCACTACCATCACATGCACCACTACCACCATCATGACCAGCTCGCAACCACCGCCCACGGCCTATTCCACCTGACTTCCTCATTTTTTGGAAAATCTAACAAAAATAACAACCGTTATATGGTACTGTAAAAAAAGGTAAAAGTTGTATGTAAACATGTTGAGATTTTAAATCTCCCTTTTTTTGGGGAGACTGAACCAAATATCAGGCCCCGTGCAAAAAACAACACAATGTAAGTGGCAGAAAGTGGCTGGCTGATATACGACAAACAGGACAGAAGTATATCCACTTTGTGAGAATTTGAATCTCCCCTTTTTTTGGGGACACTGAACCACAACTTAGGCCCAGTGTATATAACAACGCAATGTAAGTGGCAGAAAGTGGCTGGCTGATATACGACAAACTAACAGGACAGAAGTATATCCACTTTGTGAGAATTTGAATCTCGCCTTTTTTTGGGGGAGACTGAACCACAACTTAGGCCCAGTGTATATAACAATGCAATGTAAGTGGCAGACAGTGGCTGGCTGATATACGACAAAATAACAGGACAGAAGTATATCCACTTTGTGAGAATTTGAATCTCCCCTTTTTTTTGGGGAGACTGAAACACAACTTAGGCCCAGTGTATATAACAAAGCAATCTAAGTGCCAGAAAGTGGCTGGCTGATATACGACAAACTAACAAGACAGAAGTATATCCACTTTGTGAGAATATGAATCTCCCCTTTTTTGGGGGGAGACTGAATCACATCTTAGGCCCAGTGTATATAACAACGCAATCTAAGTGGCAGAAAGTGGCTCGCTGATATACGACAAACTAACAGGACAGAAGTATATCCACTTTGTAAGAATTTATATCTCCCTCTATTTTTTTGGGGAGACTGAACCACAACTTAGGCCCAGTGTATATAACAACGCAATCTAAGTGGCAGAAAGTGGCTGGCTGATATACCACAAACTAACAGGACTGAAATATATCCACTTTGTGATAATTTGAATCTCACTTTTTTGGGGGGAAGACTAAACCAAACCTCAGGCCCTGTGCATAAAACAACACAATGTAAGTGGGAGAAAGTAGCTGGCTGATATACCACAAACTAACAGGACTGAAATATATCCACTTTGTGATAATTTGAATCTCACTTCTTTGGGGGGAAGACTAAACCAAACCTCAGGCCCTGTGCATAAAATAACACAATGTAAGTGGCAGAAAGTGGCGGTCTGATATACCACAAACTAGCAGGAATGAAATATATCCACTTTGTGATAATTTGAATCTCACTTTTTTGGGGGGGAGACTAAACCAAACCTCAGGCCCTGTGCATAAAACGACACAGTGTAAGTGGGAGAAAGTGGCTGGCTGATATACCACAAACTAACAGGAATGAAATATATCCACTTTGTGATAATTTGAATCTCACTTATTTTTTGGGGAGACTAAACCAAACCTCAGGCCCTGTGCATAAAACAACACAATGTAAGTGGCAGAAAGTGGCTGGCTGATATACCACAAACTAACAGGACTGGAATATATCCACTCTGTGATAATTTGAATCTCACTTTTTTGGGGGGAGACTAAACCAAACCTCAGGCCCTGTGCATAAAACAACATAATGTAAGTGGCAGAAAGTGGCTGGCTGATATACTACAAACTAACAGGACTGAAATATATCCACTTTGTGATAATTTTAATCTCACTTTTTTGGGGGGGAGACAAAACCAAACCTCAGGCCCTGTGCATAAAACAACACAATGTAAGTGGCAGAAAGTGGCTGACTGATATATGACAAACTAACAGGACTGCAGTATATCCACTTTGTGATAATTTGAATCTCACTTTTTTTGGGGGGAGACTAAACCAAACCTCAGGCCCTGTGCATAAAACAATACAATGTAAGTGGCAGAAAGTGGCTGGAAGATATTTGAAAAAATACAAGGACTGTAGTACAATTTCAATCTCCCTACAATGATCTCAGGACAAGTATGGCAGCAATAAAAAGGACTGCTGCACACAAAAGTGTGGACAAATAAACAAGGTAACTGTGCAGAAAGGAGCAACAGGATTTTTGCTTTTAAAAAAGCAATTGATTTGCACAGCGGCGTGCAAACAGCAATGCAGCTATCAGGGAGCATTATAAGGCAGCCTAATAAGCTACAGAACTGATACACAAAAGTATAGCCTCCACTGTCCCTGCAAACAAATGGTGGTGTTGGACAGTGGAAATCGCTACAGCACAAGCTGTTTTGGGGCTTATTCTTCCGTCCCTAACTATATCCCTTCTTCTGATGAAGCTTCGGCAACCTCTCCCTATGCAACGATCGGCAGAAGTAAGATGGCGGTCGGCATGCACGCCCCTTTATAGCCCCTGTGACACCACAGAAAGCAAGCCAATCACTGTCATGCCCTTCTCTAAGATGGTGGGGTGTTATGATCCGGTGACCTTGGAGCTGCATGAGAACTTTCACTGGAGAAAGTGGCCACTATACTGACCGCAAAACTGAACTTAACACAGCAACTAGAAGTAGCCGTGGAGTGTACCTAACACACCTAGACACCTCGTCACAGCCGGAGGACTAAATACCCCTAAAGATGGAAATCGGAATACTGTCTTGCCTCAGAGAAAATCCCCAAAGGATAGACAGCCCCCCACAAATATTGGCGGTGAGTCGGAGAGGAAAAAACATACACAGGCAGAAAAAACAGGATTTAGCACAGGAGGCCACTCTAGCTAGATAGGAGAGGATAGGACAGAGTTCTGTGCGGTCAGTATTAAAACCCTTCAAAAAATACACAGCAGAATATACAAAAAACTTCCTACATCTACTAAAAGATGTAGGAGCGTAAATCTGCAACTCCAGTGAAACCAACCAGACTGAGCAAACACAGACACAGTCTAATCTGGACAAAAGAAAAACAAACGAACAGTACTGAAAATAAGCACACTGCATGTGTGCCACAGGAAAAGAAACAGACACTTATCTTTGCTGAACTGGCAGATAAGCAGGAAAGGCCAGGCAGAGATCCAACGCTTCCAGAGAAACATTGACAACTGGCAGGGGCTAAAGGATCCTGCACACCTAAATATCCCAGTCAGAATTGTAATTATCCGATACACCTGGCCAGGACTGCCAGTCAGAGACAACTGCATTCCCACCAACAACCACTGGAGGGAACCCAAGAGCAGAATTCACAACAGTGGGGACCAATACTTACGTCATCACGCTGCCCACACTCTGCGTCCTCCTTCATTAGCTGAAAAATGGCGCTGAAAGCGTCAAACGAAACGCGACTTGGTCGCGAAGATCACCGACCTCATGGCCGATCCCACACTAGGTTCGGATCGGGTTTCATGAAACCCGACTTTTCCGAAAGTCGGCGATTTTTGAATTTGTCCGATAAATTTTGCTCAACCCTAAACCGAAGCCCACTCATGTCAATGGGAGGCAAAACCATACGAATGCATAACATCTTATAACAGCTCCAAATGCTGCCAAAACACATCAAATGAGGGACAGACACCAGGAAAGTGGCCTCAATTCACCCACAGTATGTTAGGAGTCGAGTTTCCTCTGCTGCACAGGGGGAATCTCGATCCGTCTCTGCTGCGGTCTCCCATTCTCCTCCAGCCGCAGTGGAGTCTGCTCAGCAGGGACGTCGATCCCAGCGTCTCGCTCAGTCTGACTCTGTGCGAAGAGTTGCTGCTGCTTCTCCAGTCTCTGCCATTAAAGTCAGTGCTGGTCAGCAGCGAGCGGACTTCTCTGGGACTAAGTCCTTGTCTGCACGTACTGAGCATGCCCAGGGTAAGATCTCCCGTTGGAGATCGAGGGTCATGTGCTCAGGCTCTGCAGCACATTCCATTGGTCCTCTTGGCAGGTCTTGGAAGGGCAAAAGTGCTGTAGCCACTTCCTGTGCTGCAACTATATAAACTGCGCATGACCGCACGGCCATGCGCTAGTATTGTCTTGTAAATATGTGTGTGTGTTGTGAGTGAAAGTCGCTCTTTAAATAACCCTCCCTATTGAATGTCTGTTCGCGGAAGGTGTATGTTTGCTATCTAGCGCCCGACTTATCCAACAGCACGAAACACACATTACAGCGTCCTCTTGCTGTGTCCGCCTGTACGGCGCCGTGCGCTTGCCTTGCGCTTTCCATACCCAAGCCAGTGTGGTTGGTGGCGTCCATCAGTGCGGCATTGCTCGCACTCCTGTGCATTTATATATTTATACTTAGTTTCCTTACACACCCAGTTGTGGTGTAGTGCCAGCGAGGGTCTAATCGGACTTCAATCCCAGTTGGGGTTAAGTACGCTGACTACTCGCTCGCGCTTTAGGTGCGGTGCCGCGATCCTGTGACGCAGCAGGATTGCTCCCTTCACGCTGGGTGAGGTTGAACCCACGTGTATATACTTTAGTGTACCGCCATATAGTCTGTATTTACTAGCAGCAGGTTTTCACCTGCACGGTGGACCCCGGACTGCAAACGCATCTATATCACCTTTCTTGGTGCGTTCCGCCAGTCCTAACAGAATACTAGCGCCAGGGTCTGGCTAGTAAATGATGGACGATCATCGTTCACAGCGGTACATCCAGCAGCTGGAGGGAAGGTTGGCGGCTCTTGAGCGTTCAACTTCAGCTGTGGATGTCACTGCTGTCGCTGTTCAGGCTGCTAGTGTTGCTGCAGCCACCTTGTCCACTGCCGCTCCTGTCCCGACTCTAACTCGCCTCCCGCTTCCAGAGAAATTCTCTGGTGACAGTAAGTCTTGTAGGGGTTTCGTGAGTCAGTGCTCTATCCATCTCGAGCTTCTGGCCTCTCGTTTCCCTACAGAGTGGGCTAAGGTGGGATTTATAGTGTCTCTTCTGTCGGACAGAGCGTTGCAGTGGGCTACGCCACTATGGGAGCGTAGCGATCATGTGGTGCAGAGTGCTCTGTTGTTTCTGAGCACTCTGAAACAGGCCTTTTTAGGACCTCGTGTCACCCATGATACGGCGCTCCAATTGTTGGCATTGACTCAGGGCTCGTCCTTGGTCAGTCATTTTGCCGTCCACTTCCGCACCTTAGCATCTGAGCTGGAGTGGTCAGATAAAGCCCTCATTCCTATATTTTGGAGGGGGCTGGCTGACCACGTTAAGGACGCCCTGGCCACTAGGGAGATTTCCGCCACACTGGAGGAATTAATTACTCTATCCACTCGTATTGATCTCCGTTTTCACGAGCGGAGGTTAGAGCGAGCCCAGTGTAGGCAGAGGTTTCGGCTGGCTCCCACCTTCGCCAAACCTTTGGAATCTCCAGACCAGGCTCCTGAGCCCCATGAGCCTGTGGTAGAGTCTCGAGCAGGATCTAAGTCCCGGACCGCTCGTGCACTCCAGATGTGTCATCTTTGCCAACAGTCTGGACATCTTGCCTCCAGATGTCTCCAGCGGTCGAGGAAACGTCAGCGTCTAGTGGTAGTTGGTGGAGGTGCACTAGACAAGGCGACGTTTGCCTCCAAATTGTCCTTTAAGGGGACAATAACATTGGGCTCATCCTCTCACTCAGTGGAACTCTGCGTGGATTCTGGGGCGGAGGGCAATTTTATGTCTTCAGCCTTCGCCCAACGTCACGCAATTCCTCTGGTCATGCTATCTCAACCAGTAACGGTACGAGTGGTGAATGGGTCGACACTGCCCACACAGATTACACATCAAACTATCCCTTTTACTCTGTCCATGTCACCATCCCATCAGGAGATTATATCTCTACTCGTCATTCCTGAGGGAATTGATGAGGTTCTCTTGGGGATACCTTGGTTACGGTACCACTCTCCTCACATCGAGTGGTCCTCAGGCAGAATTCTGGGATGGGGTGAATCTTGTGGGAACAGGTGTCATCGAGAGTGCGTTCAGGTTACTACTACAGAGGTACCCACAGATCTCTCCTCTCTCCCCAAGCAATATTGGTCTTATGCAGACGTATTCTCCAAAAAGGCAGCGGAGACTCTTCCGCCCCATCGTCCCTATGACTGTCCTATTGATCTCTTGCCTGGTGCTGAGCCTCCCCGGGGTCGAGTCTATCTATTATCTCTCCCGGAAACGGAGGCAATGTCTCAGTACATACAAGAGAATCTGGCAAGAGGGTTCATCAGGAAGTCAGTGTCACCTGCTGGGGCAGGGTTCTTTTTCGTGCAGAAGAAGAATGGAGAACTACGTCCATGCATAGACTACAGGGGTCTTAATGCTATCACAGTTAAGAACAAGTACCCTTTGCCGTTGATATCTGAGCTTTTCGATAGGCTTCGGGGAGCTAGAGTGTTTACTAAACTAGATCTGCGGGGTGCTTATAACCTGATTCGCATCCGTGAGGGGGACGAGTGGAAAACGGCATTTAACACCAGAGATGGGCACTATGAGTATCTGGTGATGCCCTTCGGGCTCTGTAATGCACCTGCCGTTTTCCAAGACTTTGTCAACGACATCTTCCGGGATATGCTTTCCACCTCGGTTGTAGTCTATCTGGATGATATTCTCATCTTTTCTCCAGATATTGACTCCCACCGGAGAGATGTTGGCAGAGTCTTCGACCTCCTACGGGCAAACTCTCTTTATGCAAAGTTGGAGAAGTGTGTGTTTGAGCAGGAGTCGTTACCTTTCCTGGGCTATATCATCTCCGCCCAGGGATTGGCTATGGATCCTGCCAAACTACAGGCTGTGATGGACTGGCAAGAGCCCCATTCTCTTAAAGCGGTGCAGCGCTTTATGGGGTTCATAAACTATTACCGCCAGTTCATTCCCCACTTCTCAACTCTGGTAGCTCCCTTGGTAGCCCTCACGAAGAAGGGAGCGAATCCCAAATTGTGGTCGGAAGAGGTCTCCAAGGCCTTCACTTCTATTAAGTCCAACTTTGCTAGCGCTCCCATCTTACATCGTCCCGATGTGGATAAGCCATTCCTACTGGAGGTGGATGCCTCGTCCGTTGGTGCTGGAGCAGTCCTCTACCAAAAGGATGCTCAAGGTCGGAAGCATCCATGCTTCTTCTTCTCCAAGACCTTCACACCAGCGGAGAGGAACTACTCCATCGGGGACAGGGAGTTGCTAGCAATGAAGTTGGCCTTTTCGGAGTGGAGACACCTTCTGGAAGGTGCGCGGTTTCCCTTCCAAGTTTACACGGACCACAAAAATTTGGTCTATTTGCAGACAGCCCAGCGGCTAAATTCTCGCCAGGCCAGATGGTCCCTGTTCTTCTCCCGGTTCCACTTTTCCCTTCATTATCTCGCCGGGGAGAAGAATATCCGTGCTGACGCTCTCTCTCGCTCCCTTATGTCAACTGAGGAGGAGGAAGAGGAGCCTCGGCTTATTGTCCCTTCCGAGAGCCTGAGAACCGTGGCGCCGGTTTCGCTAGAGTCTGTGCCTCCGGGCAAGACTTTTGTGCCCATTAATTTGCGACCGGAGGTTCTCTCTTGGGCTCATTCGTCCAGGGTGGGTGGACACTTTGGGACAAAGAGGACATCTGAGCTACTGGCGAGGACGTACTGGTGGCCGCATATGGTCTGGGATGTCAGGGATTATGTTCTGGCGTGTGTCTCCTGCGCCAAAAATAAATCTCTGCGTCAAAGGCCAGCTGGTTTGCTCTATCCCTTGCCGGTGGCAGATAGGCCCTGGGAGATGGTCGGGATGGACTTTGTTGTGGGTTTGCCCAAGTCTCGCGGCTGTACCATCATTTGGGTCATCACCGATCATTTCTCAAAAATGGTGCATTTGGTGCCGCTGCCGCGGTTACCTTCTGCACGGGCCTTGGCAGCGTTGTTCATTAGACATATCTTCCGCCTGCATGGTATGCCAGACAAAATTGTCAGTGACCGGGGTCCCCAGTTTGCGTCTCGGTTCTGGAGAGAGCTCTGTCGTCTTCTCAGTATTGAGTTGAATCTCTCTTCCGCTTATCATCCCGAGACGAATGGGTTGGTAGAGAGGGCCAACCAGACCTTGGTCACATACCTGCGACATTTTGTTTCAGCCAGGCAGGATGACTGGGCATCCTTGCTATCATGGGCAGAGTTTGCACTGAACAATGCCGTAGCCGACTCCACTGGACAAACCCCATTCCTCCTCAACTATGGTCAGCATCCACGGGTACCTGTGCCTATGCCCGTGTCTTCCGCCGACTCCAGGGTGGCAGACTGGGCTGTGGAGACATGGGATATTTGGGACCGCACTCAGGATGCCATTCGGGCCTCTAAGGAGAGAATGAGATCCTCCGCCGATGCTCATCGGCGCCCCGCTCCGACCTTTGCTCCTGGCGACTTGGTGTGGCTCTCCGCCCGTAACATCAGGCTGCGAGTTGAGTCCACTAAATTTGCTCCTCGCTACTTGGGCCCATTCAAGGTCCTCGAGCAGGTTAATCCTGTGGTCTATCGTTTGGCCCTTCCGCCACGCCTGGGTATCACCGACACCTTTCATGTGTCCCTCTTGAAACCCGTGTATATGTCCCGGTTTTCCGAGTCATCTGCTGGGACATCGGGTTCGTCTACGGACGATTATGAGGTGAACGCTATTTTGGGGTGCAAGGTGGTGCGTGGTAAAAAATTTTATTTGGTAGACTGGAAGGGTTATGGCCCCGAGGACAGGTCCTGGGAGCCTGTTGAGCACATTCGGGCTCCGCAGCTCATTGCTGCCTTCGAACGTAGCGAGGCCCAAGGAGGGGGGGGCCATGTTAGGAGTCGAGTTTCCTCTGCTGCACAGGGGGAATCTCGATCCGTCTCTGCTGCGGTCTCCCATTCTCCTCCAGCCGCGGTGGAGTCTGCTCAGCAGGGACGTCGATCCCAGCGTCTCGCTCAGTCTGACTCTGTGCGAAGAGTTGCTGCTGCTTCTCCAGTCTCTGCCATTAAAGTCAGTGCTGGTCAGCAGCGAGCGGACTTCTCTGGGACTAAGTCCTTGTCTGCATGTACTGAGCATGCCCAGGGTAAGATCTCCCATTGGAGATCGAGGGTCATGTGCTCAGGCTCTGCAGCACATTCCATTGGTCCTCTTGGCAGGTCTTGGAAGGGCAAAAGTGCTGTAGCCACTTCCTGTGCTGCAACTATATAAACTGCGCATGACCGCACGGCCATGCGCTAGTATTGTCTTTTAAATATGTGTGTGTGTTGTGAGTGAAAGTCGCTCTTTAAATAACCCTCCCTATTGAATGTCTGTTCGCGGAAGGTGTATGTTTGCTATCTAGCGCCCGACTTATCCAACAGCACGAAACACACATTACAGCGTCCTCTTGCTGTGTCCGCCTGTACGGCGCCGTGCGCTTGCCTTGCGCTTTCCATACCCAAGCCAGTGTGGTTGGTGGCGTCCGTCAGTGCGGCATTGCTCGCACTCCTGTGCATTTATATATTTATACTTAGTTTCCTTACACACCCAGTTGTGGTGTAGTGCCAGCGAGGGTCTAATCGGACTTCAATCCCAGTTGGGGTTAAGTACGCTGACTACTCGCTCGCGCTTTAGGTGCGGTGCCGCGATCCTGTGACGCAGCAGGATTGCTCCCTTCACGCTGGGTGAGGTTGAGGTTGAACCCACGTGTATATACTTTAGTGTACCGCCATATAGTCTGTATTTACTAGCAGCAGGTTTTCACCTGCACGGTGGACCCCGGACTGCGAACGCATCTACAGGTCCTTCTCAAAAAATTAGCATATAGTGTTAAATTTCATTATTTACC
Organism: Ranitomeya imitator; assembly: GCF_032444005.1. Taxonomy (NCBI): domain Eukaryota; kingdom Metazoa; phylum Chordata; class Amphibia; order Anura; family Dendrobatidae; genus Ranitomeya; species Ranitomeya imitator. Next base: position 420,982,636 of record NC_091286.1, on the reverse strand, counting down.
ATAATGTAATGATTACAATTAAACTTTCATATATTATAGATTCATTATCCACCAACTGAAATTTGTCAGGTCTTTTATTGTTTTAATACTGATGATTTTGGCATACAACTCCTGATTACCCAAAAAACCTGTCTCAATAAATTAGCATATTTCACCCATCCAATCAAATAAAAGTGTTTTTTAATAACAAACAAAAAAACCAACAAATAATAATGTTCAGTTATGCACTCAATACTTGGTCGGGAATCCTTTGGCAGAAATGACTGCTTCAATGCGGCGTGGCATGGAGGCAATCAGCCTGTGACACTGCTGAGATGTTATGGAGGCCCAGGATGCTTCAATAGCGGCCTTAAGCTCATCCAGAGTGTTGGGTCTTGCGTCTCTCAACTTTCTCTTCACAATATCCCACAGATTCTCTATGGGGTTCAGGTCAGGAGAGTTGGCAGGCCAATTGAGCACAGTAATACCATGGTCAGTAAACCATTTACCAGTGGTTTTGGCACTGTGAGCAGGTGCCAGGTCGTGCTGAAAAATGAAATCTTCATCTCCATAAAGCATTTCAGCCGATGGAAGCATGAAGTGCTCCAAAATCTCCTGATAGCTAGCTGCATTGACCCTGCCCTTGATGAAACACAGTGGACCAACACCAGCAGCTGACATGGCACCCCACACCATCACTGACTGTGGGTACTTGACACTGGACTTCAGGCATTTTGGCATTTCCTTCTCCCCAGTCTTCCTCCAGACTCTGGCACCTTGATTTCCGAATGACATGCAAAATTTGCTTTCATCAGAAAAAAGTACTTGGGACCACTTAGCAACAGTCCAGTGCTGCTTCTCTGTAGCCCAGGTCAGGCGCCTCTGCCGCTGTTTATGGTTCAAAAGTGGCTTTACCTGGGGAATGCGGCACCTGTAGCCCATTTCCTGCACACACCTGTGCACGGTGGCTCTGGATGTTTCCACACCAGACTCAGTCCACTGCTTCCTCAGGTTCCCCAAGGTCTGGAATCGGTCCTTCTCCACAATCTTCCTCAGGGTCCGGTCTCCTCTTCTCGTTGTACAGCGTTTTCTGCCACATTGTTTCCTTCCAACAGACTTACCATTGAGGTGCCTTGATACAGCACTCTGGGAACAGCCTATTTGTTGAGAAATTTCTTTCTGGGTCTTACCCTCTTGCTTGAGGGTGTCAATGATGGCCTTCTTGACATCTGTCAGGTCGCTAGTCTTACCCATGATGGGGGTTTTGAGTAATGAACCAGGCAGGGAGTTTATAAAAGCCTGAGGTATCTTTTGCATGTGTTTAGAGTTAATTAGTTGATTCAGAAGATTAGGGTAATAGGTCGTTTAGAGAACCTTTTCTTGATATGCTAATTTATTGAGACAGGTTTTTTGGGTTATCAGGAGTTGTATGCCAAAATCATCAGTATTAAAACAATAAAAGACCTGACAAATTTCAGTTGGTGGATAATGAATCTATAATATATGAAAGTTTAATTGTAATCATTACATTATGGTAAATAATGAAATTTAACACTATATGCTAATTTTTTGAGAAGGACCTGTATATCACCTTTCTTGGTGCGTTCCGCCAGTCCTAACACAGTACAAATTGTAGTATGGTGCTGCAGCAATAAGCTAGGCACGAGGTATCTGGGTCTGGGACAGCATTTACAGCTTTCAATTTAATGTCACAGTAAGACAAGGTGTGTGAGGGATCAGTGTAGGCCTCCTTTGCTGGCAGCCTTGATACCACATGCAGCACTTCTACCTGCTTTCAAACTGAGCGACACTCAGGTGGCACAAATATCAGTTTCGTAGACTACTATTTTCTGAAAAAATGTAAGGGTAGTGACACAGGTAGCTGAGTCCAAGGATGTGGAGGCCTGACAATCTCGGAGGCCTACTGCTACATGCAACATGCATGAAGGAGACCCAACCATTAGTGTTCATATTTCCAAAAAATTTTGGCAGACACCACCAAAGTGGCATCAATTTCACCACAGTATAAATAGTATAATAGGGACCGACAAGTCTTCCACTACACCCAATCCAGCAGATGGACACCCAACCAGGAGTATTTGCATTTCAAAAAATAATTGGTAGACACCACCAAAGTGGCATCAATTTCATCATATTACAGATAGTATAATAGGGACCGACAAGTCTTCCACTACACACAATCCAGCAGATGAACACCTAACAAGGAGTGTTCACATTTCCAAAAATTATTGGCAGACACCTACAAAATGGCATAAATTTCATGAGAGTATAAATAGTATAATAGGCACTGACAGGTCTTCCACTACACCCAGTCCAGCAGATGAACACCCAATCTGGAGTTTTCACATTTTAAAAAATGAGGGCCTGACACCACCAAAGTGGAATAAATGTCACGAGAATAGAAATAGTATAATTGGGACCGACACGTCTTACAGTACAGGTAACCCAGAAAACGTAGACCAACCATGACTGTTCACATTTCCACAAATTTGTGTTAACACCAGCAGCAGCAGCCACAGAAGCAACACTAAAAATATCACAGAGTGCAATTACGTGACATTAATGCTTCACACATTAAAAAATGCAATATCACCTAGTCTGTACAGTCTGCGATTGGGGTGCAAAAGCCTTGGAGATCCATAACGTCTTCGTCTTGATAAAAGTTTGATGGTCTATACTTTCTGGGGACAGGAAGCTGCCCTTATCTGTCAGGATCACCACCAGCAGCGATGAAGACACGTTCTGAAAGATTGCTGTCTGCCGGGCACAATAAAACCTCCAAGGCGTGTGAGGCGATCTCAGGACACCAAAATTTGAAAGGGTCCAAAGCCTCCCTGATGGTATTCATATTCAGTTTTAGATACTGCTGCACCATCAACTCTATTAGTTCATCACATGTATGACTCTGTTGAGTTGTGCACGAGCTGGCCTAAAGGACTCACAGAAATTGCTTCTTCCACTTACACCACTGCTGCTGCTGCTAATGTTTTGGCATTGACGAATTGATGTGCCCAAAGTTGGAAGTCTAGAGCTGCGATGCAAACTGTGTGCTTCACTGCTGTCTTGGCAAAAAGCTCTCCTAAGGTTGTGTAAAAGCCTGTTTCCATACTCCAGCTTTCCAGGGCGGGAAGCATCTGGCAAAATTTGGTTTTATAATGTGGATCTAACAGAGTGGTAACCCAGTTGTCAGGAGTATTCCTAATCATAAATATACAGGGAAGGAAGGAAGGTGACGGGCACAAGGGGGCATTCTTTGCGTCTGGAGGAGAGAAAGTTTTTATACCAACATAGAAGAGGATTCTTTACTGTTAGGGCAGTGAGAATCTGGAATTGCTTGCCTGAGGAGGTGGTGAAGGCGAACTCAGTCGAGGGGTTCAAGAGAGGCCTGGATGTCTTCCTGGAGCAGAACAATATTGTATCATACAATTATTAGGTTCTGTAAAAGGATGTAGATCTCGGGATTTATTATGATGGAATATAGGCTGAACTGGATGGACAAATGTCTTTTTTCGGCCTTACTAACTATGTTACTATGTTACTATGGATCATGTTGCAGACAGTGCAGCAAGAAGGCACTAACATTTCTGGATCTACCGTGTGGTCCAAGCACATGCTGTTTTGGTGGCGGGGTAAAAATGATGCTTGTTTCCTTCATCCTCTCCCATCAACCACGAACGACAGAGAGGGGAGGATTATCCTTTTCATCTGACAGTTGCTCGCCCATCATTTCTTCCTCCTCCATTTGTTCCTCGGAACTTGCACCTTCGATAACAGTTTGTCTATTATCACCAGTGTTTAAGGGTGCAGAGGGCCTTAATCTGTGCCCACTCTGTAAACATGATATGAGCCACATCCGTGCTGCGTTTGCCCATGCTTTATGACATGACATACTGCGTCAGGGCTTGTTGCTGCTGCCACAGTTGCTGCAACATGTGCAGAGTAGAATTTCACCGTGTCGGCACATCGCATATCAACCTGTTAGCTGGCATGGACAAAGACCTCTGTATCGATGCAAGTAGATGATCTGAAGGGTCCAAAGGTCGGAAATGAGCCCACTGCTTATGATCTTTCTAGAGCAGCTCACTGAGGCCAGGATAGTGATGGAGAAATCACTATACCACCAGGTTGAGGACGTCAGCCATGCAAGGCATGTGTGTGAATTTGCCTCGCCATAGGGCCGCCACCATATTCGTACAGTTATCGGACACAGCCTTCATTGGAAGCAGGTTCAGCGGAGACAGCCATTGATCAAAATCAGCTGTCCACAACTCTTCAGCTGTATGACTGCAATCTCCAAAGCATATCAATTTGAACACTCTTCTTGCTTTTGCTTTTGGTGATGGGAAGAGGCCTAAAGGAAAGGTTATCACATACACATAAGACTAGAAAATATCTGTATCATTTAGCATTTATGCATCTTGTAGGAAGAACATACAACCTCATTTGCCCACCCAAAGGTATATAGTTTGAGTTGGTGCTGAATATATATACATAGAATGCAAAAAGTCTAACAAAATGGTTGTATAATATAAATCTTCATTTTTTTACTTTATTGGTTTCTATGATAAAGCTATGTATGTTTAGTTTTAAGCACTAGTTTCACCCCTTTCTGACATTAGATGTACTATTCTGTCCATGTAACCCTGGCCAATTTGACCATGGACGGAATAGTACATCTCAGCGATCGGCCGCGATCACGGGGGGGGTCACAGCCTATCACCGCCAGGTGTCAGCTGATTTTGACAGCTGGCACCTGGCACTAGATGTCAGAAACAGTCACAGACTGCTCACGGCACTTTAACCCATGAAACACTGAGATCAAACACAATCGCAACATTTCGGAAGCCGGTGCAGGGGCTGACAGCCTTTCTGCCTTTGCATCAGAGACCCCGCGGCGTGACGCGGGGTCCCGATCGCTGCTATGGTAGCTCGATGTTGCCATGACGACATCTGGGTTACCAGAGCTAAGAAGCTTCCTGGTCATGCGCAGTGCACGATCAGGAAGTCTCTCAGTGTCAGTTCACTGAGTGCAGTGTTGACAGCTTCTATAGCATGCAGATGCTACCTCATCTGCATACTATAGAAGCGATCAGCCAGTAAAAAATGATTGTCCTTTAGTGGGACAAAGTGTTAAAATGAGAATAAATGAAAAAAAAACTTTTTTTTAAATAATTGTAAAAATATTTTTAAAAAATTATAAATAAAACAATATTTATTATATCAATAAATAAATATTTGAATGAAAAAATCTAAACAATAAGGCTAAGTGCACATGTCTCAGAATTGCCGCGGAAATTTCCATGGCAATTCTGCAACTCCTGCCGCAGGTATATGGCATGTGGAATTGGCATACACATTCCTGCTAAAAACTAGCGTTTTGCAAGCATAATTAGCTTGCAGAATGCTAGCGTTTTCCAAACGATCTGTAGCATTCCTTGTTAAACTGATTGGCAGGTTGGTCACACTTGTCAAACATAGTGTTTGACAAGTGTAACCAACTTTTTACTATTGATGCTGCCTATGCAGCATCAATAGTAAAACAATATAATGTTAAAAATAATAAAAAATTTTAAAAAATGGTTATTCTCACCTTCCAAAGGCAGCCGATCTCCTCAGTGGTGCACGCGGCGGCTTCCGTTCCTATAGATGCTTTGTGTGCAGGACCTGCGATGACGTCATGGTCACGTGACCGCAACATCATCGCTGGTCCTTCAAACAAAGCATCCATGGGAACGGAAGCGGCCGTGTGCACCGCTGAGAGGCGGGAGACTCAGGGGGCCAACAGAAGGTGAGTATATCACTATTTTTTATTTTAATTCTTTTTTTCAACAATTATATGGTGCCCAGTCCGTGGAGGAGAGTCTCCTCTCCTCCACCCTGGGTACCAACCGCACATGAACTGCTTACTTCCCGCATGGTGGGCATAGCCCCATGTGGGAAGTAAGCAGATCAATGCATTCCTTTGTGCGCGGAACACCCGTGATCCGCAAATTTAATGAACAAAAAATGCGGATTGCATTCTATTAAATAGGATGTTTAATGTGAGCATTATTTTTGCAGTTTTATAGCTTTTTTATAGCGAAAAACCGCGAAAAAGACACGAAAAATCTGCTACGTGTTCACGCAGCCTTAAAGTACACATACAGTCATGGCCAAAAGTATTGACACCCCTGCAATTCTGTCAGATAATACTCATTTTCTTCCTGAAAATGATTGCAAACACAAATTATTTCATATTATTATCTTCATTTAATTTGTCTTAAATGAAAAAACACAAAAAGAATTATCCTAAAGTCAAATTGGATATAATTCCACACCAAACATAAAAAAGGGGTGGACAAAAGTATTGGCACTGTTCGAAAAATCATGTGATGCTTCTCTAATTTGTGTAATTAACAGCACCTGTAACTTACCTGTGGCACCTAACAGGTGTTGGCAATAACTAAATCACACTTGCAGCCAGTTGACATGAATTAAAGTTGACTCAACCTTTGTCCTATGTCCTTGTGTGTACCACATTGAGCATGGAGAAATGAAAGAAGATCAAAGAACTGTCTGAGGACTTGAGAAACCAAATTGTGAAGAAGCATGAGCAATCTCAAGGCTACAAGTCCATCTCCAAAGACCTGAATGTTCCTGTGTCTACCGTGCCCAGTGTCATCAAGAAGTTTAAAGCCCATGGCACTGTGGCTAACCTCCCTAGATGTGGACGGAAAAGAAAAATTGACAAGAGATTTCAACGCAAGATTGTGCGGATGTTGGATAAAGAACCTCGACTAACATCCAAACAAGTTCAAGCTGCCCTGCAGTCTGAGGGTGCAAAAGTGTCAACCCGTACTATCCGTCAGCATCTGAATGAAAAGGGACTGTATGGTAGGAGACCCAGGAACACCCCACTTTTTACCCCGAGACATAAAAAAGGAGGGCTGGAGTTTGCCAAAACTTACCTGAAAAAGGCTAATACGTTTTGGAAGAATGTTCTCTGGTCAGATGAGGCAAAAGTAGAGCTTTTTGGGCAAAGGCATCAACATACAGTTTACAGGAGAAAAAAAGAGGCATTCAAAGAAAAGAACACGGTCCCTACAGTCAAACATGGCAGAGGTTCCCTGATGTTTTGGGGTTGCTTTGCTGCCTCTGGCACTGGACTGCTTGACCGTGTGCATGGCATTATGAAGTCTGAAGACTACCAACAAAATTTGCAGCATAATGTAGGGCCCAGTGTGAGAAAGCTGGGTCTCCCTCAGAGGTCATGGGTCTTCCAGCAGGACAATGACCCAAAACACACTTCAAAAAGCACTAGAAAATGGTTTGAGAGAAAGCACTGGAGACTTCTAAGGTGGCCAGCAATGAGTCCAGACCTGAATCCCATAGATCACCTGTGGAGGGATCTAAAAATGGCAGTTTGGAGAAGGCACCCTTCAAATATCAGGGACCTGGAGCAGTTTGCCATAGAAGAATGGTCTAAAACTCCAGCAGAGCATTGTAAGAAACTCATTGATGGTTACCGGAAGCGGTTGGTCGCAGTTATTTTGGCTAAAGGTTGTGCAACCAAGTATTAAGCTGAGGGTGCCAATACTTTTGTCTGGCCCATTTTTGGAGTTTTGTGTGAAATGATCAATGTTTTGCTTTTTTCTTCATTCTCTTTTGTGTTTTTTCATTTAATACAAATTAAATGAAGATAATAATACCAATCATTTGTCTTTGCAATCATTTTCAGGAAGAAAATGAGTATTATCTGACAGAATTACAGGGGTGTCAATACTTTGGCCTTGACTGTATTTGGTATCGCTGCATCCACAATGACCCGACGTATTAAACTGTCTCACTAGTTAACCACTTTAGTTAACGCCATAAAAAAAGGCAAAAAACAAAAGCAAAATGCACATCGAGGTGCCTGGCAGCACGGCAGAAGGAGATAGCCACCCTCCATAGACCAACCATGGCTACAGCTATAGTGTGATTATATATGAAATTTAGAATATGTTATCCTTTTTGGGCTAGCGATAGAGCTAGGACATTTATTCCTTTCACAGATAAATATATGTTGTATATTCCCGGTTCATCTATATCTGGCCTGCAAAAAACCCTATACCAAGCTGTAAATTACTTGTAGCTACGGCTGTGTCTGGTCATACCCATGGAACCTCACATTGAGGCCATTTAGATATGTTACTTTATAGGACCTAATGTGGTGTGGCTATCACAGTGCAGCTATGCTGCTTTGGTTGTTTGTCTCTGGCTATCTTTTGTGAATCTCACCTATTTATTGGATATATTATATGACACTGTTGTTTAAATATTATATTAAAGAAAGTTTGTTATCTTTTCAATTCTTGCTGCTTCTGTCATGCTATACAGTCCTAAATAAATTGATGTGTGACTATTATTTGTCCATAATATTGGACTGGAGCGTTATAGGTTTAATTGCTTAATTTTGTATAGGAAGCTACAACTTAATTTGGAAGAAAAATTATAGGTTGTGTAGTCCAACAATACTTTATCATCATAGGCAAAAAACAATACTTTATCATCATACCGCCAAACAAAAAGTGAAATAACACACAATCAAAAACACAGATACAAATAATCATGGTACCTCTGAAAACGTCATCTTGTCCCGCTAAAAACAAGCCCCCACACAGTTCCGTTAGCAAAAAAGTAAAAAAGTTATAGCTCTTAGAATAAAGGGATGCAAAAATAATATTTTTTTGTGTAAAATAGTTTTTGTTGTATAAAAGTGCCAAACCGTAAAACAATATAAATGAGGTATTGCTGTAATCATACTAACCCGAAGAATAAAATTGCCTTATCAATTTTACTACACATGGAACGGTATAAACGCCCAACCAAAACAAATTCATGAATTGCTGGTTTTTGTTCAGTCTGCCTCCCGATAATTGGAATAGAAAGCAATCAAAAAATGTCATGTGCTCGAACATGGTTCCAATAAAAACATCAACTCGTCCTGCAAAAAAAGAGACCCCACATGACTGGGCCGAAATATGAAAAAACTATAGCTCTCAAAATATGGTGATACAAAAACAATTTTTGGCAATAAAAACAGTCTTTTAGTGTGTGACAGCAGCCAAACATAAAAGCCCACTATAAGGTCTCTGTCACACGTCCTCCTATTTCCGGTACCAGAGAAGTCAGTGTCCCTGTGCGTAATATTAGAGGCACATGTGTGACATGCGTGTGCCGCATCAGTACCACAAGGATGGGTGCCAGAGAATAAGTGTTACAGTGAGCGCTGTTCCCCGGTGATGGGTGCTGAACATGGCTTTCCTCATTCTCTCCTGCTCTGCTGGCGATCGAAGCAAGCAGAGGAGAATAATGAGAGTTATATTTAAGTCTTAAAAGAGACAGCAGGTGGCGGCTGATGGGACTATTACTCATTACACATATAGATAAGTTCCTCAGGGGGTCTAGTTTCCAAAATGGTGTCATTTGTGGGGGTTTCCACTGTTTAGGCACATCAGGGGCTCTCCAAATGCGACATAGCATCCGATCTTAATTCCAGCCAATTTTGCTTAGAAAAATTAAAACTGCACTCCTTCCCTACTGAGCTCTGCCATGCACCCAAACAGTGGTGTACCCCCACATATGGGGTATCAGCATACTCATGACAAATTGCACAACTTTTGATGTCCAATTTCTCCTGTTACCCATGGGAAAATAAAAAATTGGGGGCAAAAAGATCACTTTTGTGGAAAAACTATGATTTTTTATTTTTACGGCTCTACGTTATTAACTTCTGTGAAGCATTGGGGAGTTCAAAGTGCTCACCACACATCTAGATAAGTTCCTTGGAGGGTCTAGTTTTCAAAATGGTGTCACTTGTTGACGGTTTCCACAGTTTAGGCACATCAGGGGCTCTCCAAACGCGACATGGCGTCCGATCTCAATTTCATCCAATTTTGCATTGAAAAGTCAAACGGTGCTCCTTCCCTTCCAAGCTCTGCCATGCACCCAAACAGTGGTTTACCCCCACATATGGGGTATCAGCGTACTCAGGACAAATTGAACAAAAACTTTTCCAGTGCAATATCTCCTGTTACCCTTGGTAAAATTAGATTTTTTTTAAAAAAAGTTAAATGTTCATTTTTTTTTAAACATTCCAAAAATTCCTAGGAAGCACCTGAAGGGTTAATAAACATCTTGAATGTGGTTTTGAACACCTTGAGAGGAGTAGTTTTTAGAATGTTTCAGTATTGGGTATTTTGTATCATATAGACCCCTCAAAGTGACTTCAAATGTGATGTGGTCCCTAAAAGAAATGGTTTTGTAAAAATGAGAAATCGCTGTTTAACTATTAACCCTTATAACTTCCTAACAAAAAAAAATTCCAAAATTGCTCTGATGTAAAGTAGACATGTGGGAAATATTACTTATTAAGTATTTTGTGTGACATATCTCTGTGATTTAAGGGCATGAAAATTCAAAGTTTGAAAATTGCGAAATTTTCAAATTTTTCACCAAATTTCCATTTCTTTCATAAATAATTGAAAGTCATATCAAAGAAATGTTACCACTAACATGAAGTAAAATATGTCACAAAAACACGTCAGAATCACCGGGATCCAATGAAGTGTTCCAGAGCTATTACCTCATAAACAGTCAGTGGTCAAAATTGTAAAAATTGGCTTAGTCATTAACATGGAAACCACCTTCGGGGGTAAAAAGGTTAATTCACTTTGAAACGACATGATCTTTATTTAAAACATCTTTGAAACTTGATCATAGGTTAAGCTAACATTGTGATTTAGTACACATACATACAGACCACACAGTTAATAAAAAAATTTTTTTATTAAATTCAGGAGTAAAAAAATGCAGAAAGATCAATAATATAATATGAACATTATTCTATGATTGATCCATGGATAGAACCATCAAAATTACCAAAAGATCTGGATTGCCAGAAACATAATGAAAATATATATTTTTTTTTATTTCAGGTGGAAACTGATGAACAAATATTGTCTATTTTCTGTGGGAAAGAAAGTACTGACACTGAGCAGGCTCCAGGGCAGCAGGCGATCGTGTCACCTGGGAACTTCCTGAGCCTTACATTCAGATCAGACTTTTCCAATGAAGAACGCTACACGGGCTTTGACGCTCATTATAGTGCAGTTGGTAAGTTGGTTCTGTTTAACCATGTGGGACTGCACTGGACCTTCTTAATTCCTAATATCAATTATCTGTAAAACCTTGGTTACCTTCCTGATTGACAATTTCTTGATTTATTGAAATGTCAACTTATACTTCAATTTTATGAAACTGATAACATAATAAAATGTACTTCTCCAAAATGTCCTATAATTCTTTTACATGGTTAATTCGTTTTCAGGTTCAAATATGATTTTGGTCATAAATAGTTTTTAATTTTTTTATTTTTATAGTAACTGGTTAGTAACTGGTGTTTTACGTTTTTTCAGTTTTTTTTTTTTAAACTAAGTGATTTTATAATTTACCGGTAACATTATTTTACTGCTCATAAATTCCAGTCTTGTTTCTCGGTTTAAAAGTCCTTGAATATTTTGTTTTTTAATTATCATGGGAAATATTATTTCTACCGATGCATATGCTTCTCACAAAACCCCTGTCAATTTACTCTAAGGTTGTAAAATTGCTACTTTAAAGCAACTCAAAAGACTTGATCAACTTTAGAAGTAAAGCAAAAGCAATAGACTGTCAGTGAGCTTGAACTGCTATTATTGTGACTATGTTTGCACAGCTGCCTGCTAATACTGTTGTATGATGTCTGTTTCCAGATGTCGATGAGTGTGCAGAGCGAACCGATGAAGACATAGTCTGTGACCATCATTGTCATAACTATATTGGTGGATTCTACTGCTCGTGCAGATTTGGCTACCTTCTTCACTCAGATAACAGGACATGCAAAGGTCTTGCATACAATCATTTATATTTTAACATTCCTTATTCTGGCTGTGATGTTACAATGTGAAAATACACGCATACTAAAAATATTCCTCTACATACAAATAACCCTCAGCCATGAATCAGTCACATTTACAGGTTAATGTTATACACATGTTTAAATCAAGATGTTTTGTACAGACTAAAAGTTTCAGTTATTCATTCCATTGTTAATGTGCACATCATAGGCAACATAAAGGAAATATGTACATTACTTTCATTCCTCCAACAAACATCTGACCTGCCCTGTGGAGTGGTTGTGTGTACTTTACTGAAAGAATCAGCTGTGATCCCCTGCTGTGCTGTCTGTATCCGCTCTTTTGCTTCCTCCCCTGCCCAAAAGATGTTGTATGATCCAACCATGTTCCTGTACGTGAGGCACGGCCATTACACAGTACACAGCAGGGGCACATTTATAAGATTATATCAGGACTGGAATATATTTTTAACATCCAATTGTGAAACTTATTTTTATTCCAAGATATATTAATTACAGTAAAATGTGCTTTGTTCATGGGTCAACCTCTTTAACTAACGAAAGATGCCTCCATGGATAGGACTTTTTTATTTATCTCATAACTCAGATGCTGCAGCATTTCAGAGAAAACATAATTTTCCACAATCTACTTTAGTTGATTGACTGGTCTTTCCCTATGTACACACAATGAAGAGACCTGTCATTTAACTAGAGCGAGGCGGAGGTAAGCAAGTTGGGAGCCACACCGGGACTAGCCCAGTCTCTCCCTACAGTCCCTAGCCGTCTTTTCAAACTATCTTTTCTCTGCAAGGCTGCAGTGTTTCAGAGTAAAACATATGTTGTACATGGCTCTAATCACACAGCCAGGCTCTGATTCACTTTGCACATGGTTCGGGTAACACGAATCTAATAACAATTTTCCTTTAAAGTAAGATTTATTTGAATGCCAAGACCCAAGGATTCCCAGCAGAACATTGCCCAGAGCACTCCCTCTGCTGGCTTGCCTTCTTTTTCTAATGACTCCCATATGTTTCGTATGTGAGTTGGGTACTTGCATGCAACTATTCGCATAAAAAGAAAGTTCAGTAGACTGGACCACCTTATTCAATTGCTCCCCTGACTAGTTTTGTTGCATAGCTACCTGTCTATTGTAGGTGCTTTATGCAGTAGATGTAATGCACTTTGCGTTCTAAAGAATAGCTATCTTACTAGCTACTGTAGTATCAAATTTAAAAAAAAAAAGTGCTACACTAGCACTTCTGTAGGATTAGTCCAGTTGGGATTGCCTTTGCTTCCACACCTATAATCCTTTAGTGGTCATCATGATATTATTTATTGTTTGTCCTTTCTTGGACTAGTTTTGATAAATAGCACTAATATGACTTAACCCCTTAACCCCCGGAGCTTTTAGCGTTTTTCGTTTTCTTTTTTCACTCCCCTTCTTTCCAGAGCCATAACTTTTTTATCTTTCTGACAATATGGCTTATTTTTGCGAGACGAGTTTTAATTTTGAAAGATACCATTGGTTTTACCATGTTGTGTAACAGAAATGGGAAACAAAATTCCAAATGCAATGAAATTGCAAAAAAAGTGCAATCCCGCACTAGTTTTTTGTTTGGCTTGTTTGCTAGGTTCACTAAATGCTAAAACTGACCTGCCATTATGATTTTCCAGGTCATTAAGAGTTCATAGACACCAAACATGTCTAGGTTATTTTTATCTTAGTGGTGAAAAAAAAATCCAAAAATTGCTAAAAAACAAAAAAAATTGCGCCATTTCCAATACCCGTAGCGTCTCCATTTTTCGTAATCTGGGGTTGGGTGAGGGCTTAATTTTTGCATGCAGAGCTGACATTTTTAATGATGCCACCTTTGTGCAGATTCATTTTTTTGATCGCCCGTTATTGCATTTTAATGCAATGTTGCGACAAACAAAAAAATGTAATTTTGGTGTTTTGATTTTTTTCTTGCTACGCCATTTAGTGATCAGGTTAATCCTTTTTTTTTATTGATAGATCGGGCGATTCTGAACGCGGCAATACCAAATATGTGTAGGTTTGATATTTTTTATTGTTTTATTTGGATTGGGGCGAAAGGGGGGTGATTTGTACTTTTATTTATTTTTAATTTTTTTATATTTTTAAACACATTTTTTTTTGGCATGCTTCAATAGCCTCCATAGGAGGCTAGAAGCTGCCACTACACGATCGCCTCTGCTACATAGAGGTGAAGCACAAATCACCTCTATGTAGCAGAAATGCAGCATTGCTTTCAGCGCCGACCACAGGGTGGAGCTCAAAGCAATCTGCCATCAATAACCATAGAGGTCTCAATGAGACCTCAGGTTGTTATGGCAATGCACCGATGACCCCCGATCATGTGACGAGGGTCAGCGGTGCGAGCGCTTCTGGCCGTGCGGCCGGCGGCGCTTGTTAAATGTTGCTGTCAGAGCTTGACAGCGGCATTTAACTAGTTAATGGGCGCGGGCAGATCGCGATTCCGCTCGCGCCCATTGTGACCATATGTCAGCTGTTGATAACAGCTGACATGTCGCAGCTTTGAGGTGGGCTCACCGCCGGAGCCGACCTCGAAGCGGGGGAGTCTGCCAGCTGACGTACTATCCCGTCAGCTGGTAGAAAGGGGTTAAAGGGGTTGTCCACTACTCAGACAACTCCTTCCCAATCCTCGCACTTCCCCATTATAAAATAATAACATTTATACTCAACTCTGGTGCCAGCACCATTCTAGTTGTGTTGGCACTAATCCTTCCTGGAATCGCTAAACATTCTTTTTTCACTCAATCGCTGCAGCTAATCAGCGCTGACATCACTCTTCCCACCTTTGGGCAAATCCCATACAAAGAAAGTGAGAGCTGCTACTCTCTTATATTCTCTGGATGTATGTGTATAGGCAGGGAGAGTGAAGCCAGCACTGATTGTCCGCAAAGATCACGTGATATAATGTTACGGGATCCCCAGGAGAGCCAGTGATGACACTGCTGGAATGGTACTGGCATGAGAGGTAAGTATAAGTGTTATTATTTTACAGGAGGGAACAATACTTTTGGCATTTATGTTATGAAATGTTGCCAATGTATGCACTCCCTGACAGAAGTTATGTCCCTAATCCATGTTATGTAAATAAAAGCTTATAACCTGACGTTAAATTCATCCATTGGTTGTATAAATTATTCCTTTGAAGGCTGAAACACTCCGAAATGTGGTTTAGGTTAAGAAAATAAATTGGCATCAATGCAGAAATATTGATCAGTTAATGGACACAGAATGGTCAGATTTGGGCAAGACAAAGTTTTGTCGCCTGGTCATATAATGCACCCAAGCCTAGTTTACATCCTCACTTGTGCTCAGTAGATGATTGGTTAATTACTGTGTGTGTATAAAAAGAAACCCAACACCCCAGACCTTCAGTTGAACTGCAACTTGAGCTCTGGCAACATGCCAAAAATCCACCCTGTGACCAAAGCCTGGATTATCAAGAGGCTGCAGACCAGATCCACTGCAGAGGTGGCTGGCACCTTTAATGTGTCTCAGCGTCACGTATAAAGAATTTAAAAAAGATCTGAAGAGACTGGAGATGTGTTTGACAAGCCCAGGTCTGGCAGACCCTGCAATACAACTGCTTAGGAGGAATGTTTGTTGGTTAGAAAATCCAAAGCAAGCCCCTCTTCCACTGTGGAAGAGCTCCAACAGGCTTGGTCACCTCAAGTCCTGGTGTCAACTAGAACAGTTTGTAGGATTCTGTCTCAAAATGGCCTCCATGGTCGAATCAGTGCCCAGAAGCCAGCACTAAGCCAGCACTAAGCAAAAGGCAAATAGAAAACTGTGTGGCATTTCCAAAGTCTCACAGCCTGCTAAACAGATGGACGCTGGAAAAGTGGCAGAAAGTGGATTTTTCTGATGAATCTTCAGAAGAATTTTCACCACAGCTGCCGCAAATACTGCAGGAGACCTACTGGAGCACGTATGGATCCAAAATACACCCAGAAAACAGTTACATTTGGTGGTGGAAAGATCATGGTCTGGGGTTACATTCAGTATGGGAGTGTGTGAAACATTTGCAAGGTGGAAGGCAATATCAATAGCCTAAAATATCAAGAAGAATTAGCCACCTCTTATATTTCAAATCATAAAAGGGGTCAAATTCTGCAGCAGGATGGTGCTCCATCTCATACATCCATCTCTACAACAAAGTTCTTCCAGGCAAAAAAGATTAAGGTGCTCAGGGACTGGCCAGCCCAGTCACCAGACATGAACATCATTGACCATGTTTGTGGTAGGATGAAAGAGGAAGCTTGGAAGACAAAACCAAAGGATCTACATGAACTCTGGGAGGTATGTAAGACTGCATTCTTTGCTATTCCTGATGACTTCATTAATAAATTTTATGAATCATTGTTGAACTGCATGGATGCAGTCTTTGAAGCTCATGGAAGTCACACAAAATATTAAATATGACTCTAATAGCACCACAACTTCATTCACCAATGTTATGCAACATATATTTGTATTTTAAGATTATTATTTGTTTGAATTTCACATTACTTTCTGTGGGAGACAAAACTTTTGTCTTGCCCAAATCTGACCATTCTGTGTCCATTAACTGATCAATATTTCTGCATTGATGCCAATTTATTTTCTTAAACCACATTTCAGAGGGTTTCAGCTTTCAAAAGAATAATTTGTACATCCAATGGATGAATTTAACGTCAGGTTATAAGCTTTTACATAACATGGATAAGCGACATAACTTCTGTCAGGGAGTGTATGTCTGCTGGACTTTTAGTGTTCTATTGACCTGTAACAAGAGGGTGTCTTTTTGACTGTAGGTTTGGCTAGTATACTTTTGTACACCTTTCTTTTAATTATACAATTATAGTAGATTTCACCTATAATTACTACTCTTTCCTCCTAACTCTCATGATTGTTCACAGTGGAGTGCAGTGATAACTTGTACACACAGAGGAGTGGAATCATTTCCAGTGCTGATTATCCAAGCCCATATCCGAAGAGTTCTGATTGTCTGTACAGAATTGAGTTGGAGGAAGGATTTGTTGTTAATCTTCAATTTGATGACAACTTTGATATTGAAGACCACCCAGAAGTATCATGTCCATACGATTACATAAAGGTACAATGCCAGTTTATTCTAAATACATACCAGTATATACTTTACATTTTTACATCTTTAAATCAATAAACAGTTTGTTCAAATATAGATATCCGTTTTAGTTAATTTAGAACTACATTTTCTAGTCAAGATTTATGCGGCCATGCTCTTGCTTAGTATTAAAGATACTGAAATTACATAGTAGATGTCCTCCTCTCATGCATATACAGAGCACTCTGTATACAGCTTTCCAGTCCTTGGCCATATCACCTTGTCATCTATGTAGCCACTGTATGGAGGACCCTATATAAAGCCTCCTGTCATGTACAGGGACAGATTATGACTATAATGTACACATGCATTTAATGACCATGCCAAAGCAGAATTCTAGTGGCTAAAGAATACAAAAGTTTTAAAAACACCATTAATATTAAAAAGAAATATGTTTCTCATTGAAAACCCCTTTAGTAGATGGTTCTAAAGTAATACTAGGTACAATTTAAAAAGCTAATTTGGCTTCTATCAGTTCAAATGATTATATCTATACAGTTGAAACCAGAATTTTACATACACTATGTAAAAAGACACCTATGCATGTTTTTCTCAATATCTGACCTAAAATCAGAATAAACCTTTCCGTTTTAGTTCAATTAGGATTACCCTAATTATTAATATTTGCCAAACGCCAGAATAATGAGAGAGTGAGAATGTTTTCAGGCATTTTTATTACTTACTGCAAAGTCAAAAGTTTGCATACGGTGGCTATGGAAAAGTATTCATACCCTTTTAAATTTTTCACTCTTTGGTTCATTGCAGCCATTTGGTAATTTAAAAAAAAGTTAATTTTTTTTCTCATAAATGTACACTCTGCACCCATCTTGACTGAAAAAAACAGAAATGTAGTAATTTTTGCAAATTTATTAAAAAAGAAAAACTGAAATATTACATGGTCATAAGTATTCAGACCCTTTGTTCAGCATTTAGAAGCACCCTTTTGAGCTAGTACAGCCATGAGTCTTCTTGGGAATGATGTAACAAGTTTTTCATACCTGGATTTGGGTATACTCCGCCATTCTTCCTTGCAGATCTTCTCCAGTTCCGTCAGGTTGGATGGTGAACCTTGGTGGACAGCCAGTTTCAGGTCTCTCCAGAGATGCTTAATTGGGTTTAGGTCAAGGCTAGGGCTGGGCCAGTCAAGAATAGTCACAGAGTTGTTCTGAAGCCACTACTTTCTTATTTTAGCTTTGTGCTAAGGGTCATTGTCTTGTTGGAAGGTAAACCTTCAGCCAAGTCTGAGGCCCAAAGCATTCTGGAAAAGGTTTTCATCCAGGATATCTCTGTACTTGCCCACAAGCATGTTTCCTTCAATGACAACCAGACGTCCTGTCTCTGCAGCTGAAAACACTCTCATAGCATGATGCTGCCACCACCATGTTTCACTATTGGTATTGTGAAACTTGAGTACTGCAGAAATTCTGTTGTAACCTTGGCCAGATCTGTGCCACAATTCTGTTGTTGAGCTCCTTGGCCAGTTCCTTTGACCTCATGATTCTCATTTTGTCTGACATGCACTGTGAGCTGTGAAGTCTTATATAGACATATGTGTTTTTCCAAATCAAGTCCTATCAGTTTAATTAAACACAGCTGGACTCCAATGAAGGGGTAGAACCATCTCAAGGTGGATCATAAGGAAATGGACCACGTGTGACTTAAATATGAGTGTCTGAGCAAAGGGTCTGAATACTTTTGACCATGTGATATTTCAGTTTTTCTTTTTTATTAAATTTGCAAACATTTCTAAATTTCTGTTTTTTTCAGTCAAGTGTGTACATTAATGTGAAAAAAGGAACTTTTTTGAATTTACCAAATGGCTGCAATGAAACAGAGTGAAAAATGTAAAGGGGTCTGAATAATTTCCATATCCACTGTACATTTCATTATTATTTGGTACCATTGCCCTTAAACTGAATGCCTTGGGTGAAACATTTGGGATATCCTTCCACAAGCTTCTCACAATAGATGTTCAGAATGTGGGCTCATTCCTCCTGACAAAGCTGGTGTAACTGGCCAGGTTTGTAGGTCGCCTTGCCTTTTTAGCTTTGCCCATACAGTTTTAATAGGATTGAGATCAGTGCTTTGTGATGGCCACTCAAAAACTTTGACTTTGTTATCCTTAAGCCACTTTGTTACCATTTTTTCCGTATGCCACATATCATTGTCCATTTGGGAAACCCATTTCCGCCCTAAGTTTAACTTTCTGGCTGATGTCTTCCTGGAGATGTTGCTTCAGTATTGCCACATAATCTTCTTTTCTCATGATGCCATATATTTTGTGAAGTGCATCAGTCCCTTCTGCAGCAAAACAACCCCACAACATGATACTTCCACCCCCATGCTTCACAGTTGGGATGGTGTTCTTAGGCTTCTAATCTTCTCCCTTTTTTCCTCCAAACGTAATGATGGTCATTATGCCCAAAAAGTTCAATTTTAGTTTCATCAGACCACAGGACATGTCTCCCAAAATTAAGGTCTTTGTTCCTGTGAGCATTTGCAAACATTAATCTGGCTTTGTTATATTTCTTTTGGAGTTATGGCTTCTTCCTGGCAGAGTGATGTTTTCAGCCCATGTTGCTACAGTACTCTTTTTACTGTGGATATTGACACATTCTTACCAGCTTCTGCCATCATCTTCACAAGGTTTTTTGCTTTTGTCCTTGAGTTGATAAGCACATGTTGGACTAAAGGTACCGTCACACTGAACGATATCGCTAGCGATCTGTGACGTTGCAGCGTCCTGGCTAGCGATATCGTTCAGTTTGACACACAGCAGCGATCAGAATCCTGCTGTGATGTCGGTGGTCGCTGCAGAAAGTCCAGCACTTTATTTCATCGCTGGACTCCCTGCTGACATCGCTGAATCGGCGCAGGGCCACGCTTAGTAACCCGATGTTTACCCTGGTTACCAGCGTAAAAGTCAAAAACAAACAAACACTACATACTTACCTTCCGCTGTCTGTCCCTCGGCGCTCTGCTTCTCTGCCCTGTGTAAGCACAGCGGCCGGAAAGCAGAGCGGTGACGTCACCACTGTGCTTTCCGGCCGCTGTGCTTACACAGGGCAGAGAAGCAGAGCGCCGAGGTACAGACAGCGGAAGGTAAGTATGTAGTGTTTTTTTCTTTTTTTTTTACTTTTACGCTGGTATCCAGGGTAATCATCGGGTTACTAAGCGCGGCCCTGCACTTAGTAACCCGATGTTTACCCTGGTTACCGGGGACCTCAGGATCGTTGGTCACTGGAGAGCTGTCTGTGTGACAGCTCTCCATCGACCAAACAGCGACGCTGCAGCGATCCGGATCGTTGTCGGTATCGCTGCAGCGTCGCTAAATGTGACGGTACCTTAAAGCACATTTATCTCTGGGACACAGAACCTGTCTCCTTCCTGAACAGTATGGTGGCTGGACATTCCCATATTGTTTGTACTTGCGTATAATTATTTGTACAGATGAATGAGGCACCTTCAGGTATCTTGAAATTTTACCCAAAGATGAGCCAGACTTGTGCAAGTCACAATTCTCTTCCTAATATCTTAGCCTTTCCCATGATGCTACACAAAGAAACAGTGTGTTTCAGGTGTGCATTAAAATGCACCTATAGGTGTGTCTCTAATTAACTCAGATGTTGCCAAAAATCAGAAGCTTCAAAATAAATTATAGCATCATATGGGCAGTCCAGAATTGTTTAAAGGCATTGTAATTTTAGTGTACGTAAACTTTTGACTTTGCAGTCAGTAATTAAAAAGGCCTTAAAACATTCTCTCTCGCTCAATATTCTGGCATTCGGCAAATATTAATAATTATGTTAATCCTAACTGACCAGAAAGGTTGAGGCTGTGTGCACACGTTGTGGATTTTTGGTTTTTTTTTCGCTATAAAAACGCGATAAAAATGCATCATTTAGAATGCATTCTGCAATTTTTGTGCACATGTTGCGTTAAAAAACGCAGCATGTTCATTAATTTTGCGGATTTTTTGCGGATTTCCCACTATATTATTGCATTGGGAAATCTCAGGGAAAAAAATGCAAAAAAATCCGGAAAAAAAGGCGCAAAAAACGCGAGAAAAATGCAAAAAAAACACATGCGGATTTCTTGCAGAAAATGTTCGGTTTTGCTCAGGAAATTTCTGCACACGTTGCGGAATTGCCGCAACTCCTGCTGCTGGTATATCGCATGTGGAATTGGCATGCGTATTCCCGCTAAACACTAGCGTTTTTCAAGTGTAATTAGCTTGCAGAATGCTAGCGTTTTCCAAGCGATCTGTAGCATAGCTTGGAAAACTGATTGACAGGTTAGTCACACTTGTCAAACATAGTGTTTGACAAGTGTCACCAACTTTTTACTATTTATGCTGCCTATGCAGCATCAATAGTAAAAGATCTAATGTTAAAAATAATAAACAAATAAAAAAAATAGTTATTCTCACCTTTCGACGTCACCTGATCTCCTCAGCGGTGCACTCGGCAGCTGGGATGCTGTACGCGAAGGACCTGGGATAACGTCACGGTCACATGACCGTGACGTCATCGCAGGTCCTTCGTACACAGCATCCCAGCCACCGCGTGCACCGCTGAGAGGCGGGAGGACTCTTTTTTTAACAATTATATGGTGCCCAGTCCGTGGAGGAGAGTCTCCTCTCCGCCACCCTGGGTACCATCTGATCCACTTACTTCCTGCATGGTGGGCATAGCCCCATGCGGGAAGTAAGCGGATCAATGCATTCCTATGTGTGCGGAATCCCCGCGATTCCGCAAATTAATGAACATGCTGCGTTTTTTTCAGGAATGCATTTCCACTCAGGAAAAAAACGCAGCATGTGCATACAAACTGCGGATTGCATTCTATTAATAGGATGCTTAATGTGAGCGTTTTTTTTCACGGTTTTAATTCCTTTTTTGTAGCGAAAAAAATGCAAAAAAAAGTGAAAAATCCGTAATGTGTACACACAGCCTAATAGTATTAGACGTGTGCTTTCAGCATGCGAGATCTATATACAACAATAGCCTGAGCATATTTAAAGCCAAGGGCAGGTTCATTAAGACTGCGTTTCGTACTCCAATCTTAGACTACTTTCAACAACGAATATTTAGCTAGTTTTTTATGTTACAGATTTTCTGAAGCATTTCTGCACCTATTAGCTAAATTAGATAACATGCATTTTAGTGTGTTTTTAATATATGCTGTTTAATCACATTTTTTATGCTGGGGTTTTTGTTTCTTGTTGGTATGTCATGTTTTAAATTAAGCTGGTTTGTTTTTGATACTTCCTTGTATTTTGATTTGACAAAAATGTATTGATACAGTCACTTGTGAATTACATGTGTTTTTCCAAAGCGGAATGCTTTAGAAATGCATGTGTGGTTTTGCCTACTTACCAGCAAAATAAATCGTCATGTTGCTGATTTCATAAACGCACGGACGGTCAATTTAAGCAGCATAAAAATAAAGCACAGTGATCATGAGATTTCTATGAATCTAATTCAATTTGTTGGAACCTTAAGACACCGCAGCATCAAAAATGCACTAAAAGCTCATCATGGGAACTTTACTGATAAGAATGCAGAAATATAATGTGCCTAATGAATTAGGTACATTTTGAAAATGGCGTGCTCTTATGTACACCTTGCCAGAAATGTTACTCCAGTTATAGTTGGAAAATAGATTTACATTTCTCGTGTAAGGAATACCGCCACTTTTAGTGAATTTGTCAGTTGTTTGGTGTGATACCCATCCGTTCTGGCTCCTCCAAACTCTGCCCAGTTTGCTGCAACTGTCAGAAACTGTCATGAAAACACCAAAGTTGTAAATGTTTTGAACAACTTCATGCTGTTCAAAAATGTTGCTGCATTTGAAGTTGTTTAACACCAGAATTCTGGTATAAACACCATCATGAATCGGAGCATATGGATAGTGGAGAATTTTCTAGGAATGCCTTGAGTTGCCAATCATCCAGAAATTGTAGGCCAGTCCCCATAAAACAATGCCAAGTTGTTTCCCCTGTCCATTAAATTTTTTTTAAGGCAACCGTGATTTTTTTGTGGTTGAAGAACCTATACAGATTATTTTGACAGTAAATATTATCAATTTACATTGAATGCAGCTGATGTCTTCATATCAGATTATGGGTTGTAGACATGGATCACTTATCATAATGAATTATTATAGTTCTCCAATGTGTCCATAAAAAATGTATGTCTATAATTTTTTTATAAGCTGTACAGGAAAAATAGAATTTCAAATTGGCAATCCTGGGTATGCCCTGTGACTTGTGTGAAGGTCATTGTGCTGGAAGGGTGAAGATGTGAAATATGGCCATCACTTAATATAAATGGTGTGATCCTGTGTGATCTATATGTAGGTGATACCTTTCATTTTAGTCCTGTCTGTGATGACAATTAGATGACTAGGCTTGAGTGAAACGGATCGAACAAATTCAAAAGTCGCTGACTTTTGGCAAAGTCGGGTTTCATGAAACCCGACCTGATCCTAGTGTGGGATCGGCCATGCAGTCGGCAATTTTCATGCCAAAGTCGCGTTTCGTATGACGCATTTGGCGCCATTTTTTCAGCCAATGAAGGAGCATGGGCAGAGTGATGACATAGGTCTTAGGGGCGTGCACGCCTATCGCCATCTTCTCGCTTGTGCGCTGTAGCGATTTGCAATGTGTAACACCAGCTTTTCTGTTCAGGGACGGAGGGGAGAGAGAGAGAGAGAGATATTTTCCCCATTGACTTTGCATTGGGTGTCGTGTTTCGGTCGATCCCCGACTTTTCGCGATAATCGGCCGATTTCACTCGACTCGACTTTTGAGATAGTCGGGTTTCGCGAAACCCGACTCGACCCTAAAAAAGTTAAAGTCGCTCAACTCTATAGATGACTACTGAAACGTGATCTCTACAGAGCAGGAAGTATCAACCTAGTTTTAAGCTTTGTGGCCAGAGTGACAAGATTACTTTTTTTATATTGATGACATGGATGATTTAAAAGAACCTCAAAAAATGTTAAGAAAAGATATAACAAAAAAAAATAAAGTTTTAATCAGTGTCTTAATTGGGTAGATCAAAGCTGGAAGAAAAGAATTTGGTCCAATATGTGGAGAGAAATCACCTGGAAGAATTGAAACTGGAAGTAACAGTGTTCAGATTCTGTTCCATAGTGATAACTCTGGGGAGAATGGAGGATGGAGACTGTCTTATACCGTCACAGGTAACCTAATAAATGTTTTTACCCATTCGATAGTTTATTTTTTTCCTTCTCGTTAACCCCTTAGCGATGGAGCCAATGTTCACCTTAATGACCAAGTCAAATTTTAGAAATCTCACCAGTGTCACTTTATGTGGTAATAACTCTGGAATGCTTCAACATATCTCAGTAATTCTGAGAATGCTTTATCATGACATGTTGAACGTCATGTTGTTGGAAAATTTTGGTCAATATGATTTGCATATATGTATGAAAATATAAAAAAATTGACCGAAAAATTGAACATTATGCAATTTTCAAACTTTATAAATATTTATGCTCTTAAATCAGATAGTTATACCACACAAAATAATGAATAAATAACATTTCCTATATGTCTACTTTATATCGTAATCATTATTTAAATAAAAAAAATTGTTAGGATTTTTATTTAAAAAATTGCAGCAATTTTGCAGCATTTTCAATTTTTGTCAACAAATTTACAAAACCTTGTTATTTTATGGACCTATTAAGCTTTAATGGACTTTGAGGGGCCTATATATTGGAAACTCCCCACAAATACTTCAAAACTGTTGTCAGGAAAATGTTTAACTCTTTAGGTGTTGCACAAGAATTCATGCAAAGTGGAATGAAAAAAAACATTAACTGAACTGTCGCCGTAAACATGCAATGGTTAACTGATGCCTGATTAAGCATACATTTGTCTATCAACTTTTCAAAACAGTAGGAATGAGCAAAACTTGATGACCTCTAACTTTTGGCAATGCAATTGATCATCCACCTGGTTGTCCACACCGAATCCACATTAGTATGTGTTAATGGATGTCAGCATATTCCATCTAGTAGCAAATTCTTTATTACCAACCCATGAACATTTTAGCATGTTGGGTATTGATAAAGGTGAGCATGAGAGTGCAGGATTTATTTTTTGTGTTTTTTGTGTGTTATATTTAAGAATAGTTGAATGTTATATTATTTAACTGCACTTTATGATGGTCTCCTGATTATGATCTCTAAAAATGGGGGCGTCGGTGGGCACCCATGTCCGCTAGCCAGAACCGCATGGACCAGAGATCATCCCGCTTAACACCCGCTCTCCCATTCACGTGGGCATAACGCTACTCAGACAACACACGGTAAGGGAAAAACAGTGTGGCAAATGCTTTATTGAACCACAAAACAGGCAGATAACACATAGAACAGTCCCAGAAAAATTTCCCAAGATGGTGCTCATTACAGTCTCACCATTCCGCTGACCTGCCAGGATATTGGCAGATGCTATGTCGCAACTCCCAGGATCGGCTACCCCACCTGTGGTACACACACAGAGAGGAGGTAATGACAAGCATAGGAAGATGATAGTCCATTGAGTCCTTACAAGGCATAAGGCCAGTTGACATGAACGTCACAACCTGGCTTATCTAAACATCTTCATGGAGCCAGGCGACCAGTGGGTCCCAATCCTGGCTTTCTCCAAACGTATACATGGTCCAGCGATGGTCAATGGAGCAGATCTGTATTCTTCCAACCAAAAACCCCTAAGTTGTTTCCTATAGAATGAGAGATCCGTGTCTCACGTGATGGTGTCATGATATTGGCTGTTGTCCTGTCTTTGGTCCTTTGGATGTATATGTCTTGGCAGAATCTCTGGCTGTCTCTCTCCCCAGTCTCCCTGTCTCTGAGTCTCTTTATACAGAGGCATGTAATTTATTTTTAGATTTACCCATTATCCTTCAGTCTAGCATCAAGATAAAGGGAATAATGGTGATGAGATCAAGTAGCATTACTTGATTATTTAATCTATTTGCATAGTTTTTCCCTCTGCTTTTGAAGTCAACGAACTGGCTCCATAATACAATGCATAATTAGCATATCTGCAAACATAACTAGTCATCAAAGATAAGCGCACACTATGTTATATAAAATATCAGCTTAAAAGTCACTATTACAGGCTTACACAAGCAAAAGTGTACAGTACAGACCAAAAGTTTGGACACACCTTCTCATTTAAAGATTTTTCTGTATTTTCATGACTATGAAAATTGTACATTCACACTGAAGGCATCAAAACTATGAATTAACACACGTGGAATTATATACTTAACAAAAAAGTGTGAAACAACTGAAATTATGTCTTATATTCTAGGTTCTTTAAAGTAGCCACCTTTTGCTTTGATGACTGCTTTGCACACTCTTGGCATTCTCTTGATGAGCTTCAAGAGGTAGTCACTGGAAATGGTCTTCCAACAATCTTGAAGGAGTACCCAGAGATGCTTAGCACTTGTTTGCCCTTTTGCCTTCACTCTGTAGTCCAGCTCACCCCAAACCATCTCGATTGGGTTCAGGTCTGGTGACTGTGGAGTCCAGGTCATGTGGCATAGCACCCCATCACTCTCCTTCTTGGTCAAATAGCCCTTACACAGCCTGGAGGTGTGTTTGAGGTCATTGTCCTGTTGAAAAATAAATGATGGTCCAACTAAACGCAAACCGGATGGAATAGCATGCCACTGCAAGATGCTGTGGTACCCATGCTGGTTCAGTATGCCTTCAATTTTGAATAAATCCCCTACAGTGTCACCAGCAAAGCACCCCCACACCATCACGCCTCCTCCTCCATGCTTCACGGTGGGAACCATTCATGTAGAGTCCATCCGTTCACCTTTTCTGCATCGCACAAAGACACGGTGGTTGGAAAAAAAGATCTCAAAGTTAGACTCATCAGACCAAAGCACAGATTTCCACTTGTCTAATGTCCATTCCTTGTGTTCTTTAGCCCAAACAAGTCTCTTCTGCTTGTTGCCTGTCCTTAGCAGTGGTTTCCTGGCAGCTATTTTACCATGAAGGCCTGCTGCACAAAGTCTCCTCTTAACAGTTGTTGTAGAGATGTGTCTGCTGCTAGAACTCTGTGTGGCATTGACCTGGTCTCTAATCTGAGCTGCTGTTAACCTGCGATTTCTGAGGCTGGTGACTCAGATAAACTTATCCTCAGAAGCAAAGGTGACTCTTGGTCTTCCTTTCCTGGGGCGGTCCTCATGTGAATCACTTTCTTTTTAGCGCTTGATGCTTTTTGCCACTGCACTTGGGGACACTTTCAAAGTTTTCCCAATTTTTCAGACTAACTGAACTTCATTTCTTAAAATAATGATGGCCACTAGTTTTTCTTTGCTTAGCTGCTTTTTTCTTGCCATAATACAAATTCTAACATTCTATTCAGTAGGACTATCAGCTGTGTATCCACCAGACTTCTGCACAACACAACTGATGGTCCCAACACCATTTATAAGGCAAGAAATCCCACTTATTAAACCTGACAGGGCACACCTGTGAAGTGAAAACCATTCCCAGTGACTACCTCTTGAAGCTCATCAAGAGAATGCCAAGTGTTATGGCTGGCAATCAGGCAACACAGCGTGCAGTAATCAGCGCACATACAGAGATCTGGCAATAACCAAAAACAATAGGACGAGCTCTGAGACGTGGAATCTCTGTAGACTGCAGTACCTGATCTATCCTCACACAACTATAAGCAGCAGTGGATTGCGCCTATCACTACCTATGCAACTCGGCACTGCCTGAGGAGCTGACTAGCCTGAAGATAGAAATACAAGCCTGACTTACCTCAGAGAAATACCCCAAAGGAATAGGCAGCCCCCCACATATAATGACTGTTAGCAAGATGAAAAGACAAACGTAGGAATGAAATAGATTCAGCAAAGTGAGGCCCGATATTCTAGACAGAGCGAGGATAGCAAAGAGAACTATGCAGTCTACCAAAAACCCTAAAACGAAAACCACGCAAAGGGGCAAAAAGACCCACCGTGCCGAACTAACAGCACGGCGGTGCACCCCTTTGCTTCTCAGAGCTTCCAGCAAAAGTTAATAGCAAGCTGGACAGAAAAAACAGAAAACAAACTAGAAGCACTTATCTAGCAGAGCAGCAGGCCCAAGGAAAGATGCAGTAGCTCAGATCCAACACTGGAACATTGACAAGGAGCAAGGAAGACAGACTCAGGTGGAGCTAAATAGCAAGGCAGCCAACGAGCTCACCAAAACACCTGAGGGAGGAAGCCCAGAGACTGCAATACCACTTGTGACCACAGAAGTGAACTCAGCCACAGAATTCACAACAGTACCCCCCCCTTGAGGAGGGGTCACCGAACCCTCACCAGAACCCCCAGGCCGACCAGGATGAGCCACATGAAAGGCACGAACAAGATCTGGGGCATGGACATCATAGGCAAAAACCCAGGAATTATCTTCCTGAGCATAACCCTTCCGTTTGACCAGATACTGGAGTTTCCGTCTAGAGACACGAGAATCCAAAATCTTCTCCACAATATACTCCAATTCCCCCTCCACCAAAACAGGGGCAGGAGGCTCCACAGATGGAACCATAGGTGCCACGTATCTCCTCAACAACGACCTATGGAATACATTATGTATGGAAAAGGAGTCTGGGAGGGTCAGACGAAGACACCGGATTGAGAATCTCAGAAATCCTATACGGACCAATAAAACGAGGTTTAAATTTAGGAGAGGAAACCTTCATAGGAATATGACGAGAAGATAACCAAACCAGATCCCCAACACGAAGTCGGGGTCCCACACGGCGTCTGCGATTAGCGAAAAGCTGAGCCTTCTCCTGGGACAAGGTCAAATTGTCCACTACCTGAGTCCAGATCTGCTGCAACCTGTCCACCACAGAATCCACACCAGGACAGTCCGAAGACTCAACCTGTCCTGAAGAGAAACGAGGATGGAACCCAGAATTGCAGAAAAATGGAGAGACCAAGGTAGCCGAGCTGGCCCGATTATTAAGGGCGAACTCAGCCAACGGCAAAAATGACACCCAATCATCCTGGTCAGCGGAAACAAAACATCTCAGATATGTTTCCAAGGTCTGATTGGTTCGTTCGGTCTGGCCATTAGTCTGAGGATGGAAGGCCGAGGAGAAAGATAGGTCAATGCCCATCCTACCACAAAAGGCTCGCCAGAACCTCGAGACAAACTGGGAACCTCTGTCAGAAACAATATTTTCAGGAATGCCATGTAAACGAACCACATGCTGGAAGAACAAAGGCACCAAATCAGAGGAGGAAGGCAATTTAACCAAGGGCACCAGATGGACCATTTTAGAAAAGCGATTACAGACCACCCAAATGACCGACATTTTTTGAGAAACGGGAAGGTCAGAAATGAAATCCATCGAAATATGTGTCCAAGGCCTCTTCGGGACCGGCAAGGGCAAAAGCAACCCACTGGCACGTGAACAGCAGGGCTTAGCCCTAGCACAAATTCCACAGGACTGCACAAAAGCACGCACATCCCGTGACAGAGATGGCCACCAGAAGGATCTAGCAACCAACTCCCTGGTACCAAAGATTCCTGGATGACCGGCCAGCACCGAACAATGAAGTTCAGAGATAACTTTACTAGTCCACCTATCAGGGACGAACAGTTTCTCGGCCGGACAACGATCAGGTTTATTAGCCTGAAATTTCTGCAACACTCTCCTCAAATCAGGGGAGATGGCAGACACAATGACTCCTTCCTTGAGGATACTCGCCGGCTCAGATAACCCCGGAGAGTCGGGCACAAAACTCCTAGACAGAGCATCCGCCTTCACATTTTTAGAGCCCGGAAGGTATGAAATCACAAAATCAAGACGAGCAAAAAATAACGACCAACGGGCCTGTCTAGGATTCAAGCGCTTGGCAGACTCAAGATAAGTAAGGTTCTTATGATCAGTCAAAACCACCACGCGATGCTTAGCACCCTCAAGCCAATGACGCCACTCCTCGAATGCCCACTTCATGGCCAGCAACTCTCGGTTGCCCACATCATAATTACGCTCAGCAGCAGAAAATTTCCTGGAAAAGAAAGCACATGGTTTGAACACTGAGCAACCAGAACCTCTCTGTGACAAAACCGCCCCTGCACCAATCTCAGAAGCATCAACCTCGACCTGGAACGGAAGAGAAACATCAGGTTGACACAACACAGGGGCACAGCAAAAACGACGCTTCAACTCCTGAAAAGCTTCCACGGCAGCAGAAGACCAATTAACCAAATCAGCACCCTTCTTGGTCAAATCGGTCAATGGTCTGGCAATGCTAGAAAAATTACAGATGAAGCGACGATAAAAATTAGCAAAGCCCAGGAATTTCTGCAGACTTTTTAGAGATGTCGGCTGAGTCCAATCCTGGATGGCCTGAACCTTAACCGGATCCATCTCGATAGTAGAAGGGGAAAAGATGAACCCCAAAAATGAAACTTTCTGCACACCGAAGAGACACTTTGATCCCTTCACGAACAAGGAATTAGCACGCAGTACCTGGAAAACCATTCTGACTTGCTTCACATGAGACTCCCAATCATCTGAGAAGATCAAAATGTCATCCAAGTAAACAATCAAGAATTTATCCAGATACTCACGGAAAATGTCATGCATAAAAGACTGAAAAACAGATGGAGCATTGGCAAGTCCGAACGGCATCACCAGATACTCAAAATGACCCTCGGGCGTATTAAATGCCGTTTTCCATTCATCTCCCTGCCTGATTCTCACCAGATTATACGCACCACGAAGATCAATCTTAGTAAACCAACTAGCCCCCTTAATCCGAGCAAACAAGTCAGAAATCAATGGCAAGGGATACTGAAACTTAACAGTGATCTTATTAAGAAGGCGGTAATCAATACACGGTCTTAGCGAACCATCCTTCTTGGCTACAAAAAAGAACCCTGCTCCCAAAGGTGACAACGATGGGCGAATATGTCCCTTCTCCAGGGACTCCTTCACATAACTGCGCATAGCGGTGTGTTCAGGTACGGACAAATTAAATAAACGACCCTTAGGGAATTTACTACCAGGAATCAAATCGATAGCACAATCACAATTCCTATGCGGAGGTAGGGCATCAGACTTGGACTCTTCAAATACATCCTGAAAGTCCGACAAGAACTCTGGGATGTCAGAAGGAATGGATGACGAAATAGACAAAAATGGAACATCACCATGTACTCCCTGACAACCCCAGCTGGTTACCGACATAGAGTTCCAATCCAATACTGGATTATGGGTTTGTAGCCATGGCAACCCCAACACGACCACATCATGCAAATTATGCAGTACCAGAAAGCGAATAACTTCCTGATGTGCAGGAGCCATGCACATGGTCAGCTGGGCCCAGTACTGAGGCTTATTCTTGGCCAAGGGTGTAGCATCAATTCCTCTCAACGGAATAGGACACCGCAAAGGCTCCAAGAAAAATCCACAACGTTTAGCATAATCCAAATCCATCAGATTCAGGGCAGCGCCTGAATCCACAAACGCCATGACAGAATACGATGACAAAGAGCACATTAAGGTAATGGACAAAAGGAATTTGGACTGTACAGTACCAATAACGGCAGAGCTATCGAACCGCCTAGTGCGTTTAGGACAATTAGAAATTGCATGAGTAGAATCACCACAATAGAAACACAGTCTGTTCAGACGTCTGTGTTCTTGCCGTTCTACTTTAGTCATAGTCCTGTCGCACTGCATAGGCTCAGGTTTACTCTCAGACAATACCGCCAGATGGTGCACAGATTTACGCTCGCGCAAGCGACGACCGATCTGAATGGCCAAGGACATAGACTCATTCAAACCAGCAGGCATAGGAAATCCCACCATTACATCCTTAAGAGCTTCAGAGAGACCCTTTCTGAACAAAGCCGCTAGTGCAGATTCATTCCACAGAGTGAGTACTGACCACTTCCTAAATTTCTGACAATATACTTCTACATCATCCTGACCCTGGCATAAAGCCAGCAGATTTTTCTCAGCCTGATCCACTGAATTAGGCTCATCGTAAAGCAATCCCAGCGCCTGGAAAAATGCATCAACATTACTCAATGCAGAATCTCCTGGTGCAAGAGAAAACGCCCAGTCCTGTGGGTCGCCGCGCAAAAAAGAAATAATAATCTTGAATAGGATTACCAGAAGAATGAGGTTTCAAGGCCAAAAATAGCTTACAATTATTTCTGAAGCTCAGGAACTTAGTTCTGTCACCAAAAAACAAATCAGGAATCGGAATTCTTGGTTCTAGCATCGATTTCTGATCAATAGTATCTTGAATCTTTTGTACATTTACAACGAGATTATCCATTGAGGAGCACAGAGCCTGAATATCCATGTCCACAGCTGTGTCCTGAAGCACTCTAATGTCTAGGGGAAAAAAAAGACTGAAGACAGAGCTAAGAAAAAAAAATGATGTCAGGATTTCTTTTTTCCCTCTATTGGGAATCATTGGTTGGCTCCTTGTACTGTTATGGCTGGCAATCAGGCAACACAGCGTGCAGTAATCAGCGCACATACAGAGATCTGGCAATAACCAAAAACAATAGGACGAGCTCTGAGACGTGGAATCTCTGTAGACTGCAGTACCTGATCTATCCTCACACAACTATAAGCAGCAGTGGATTGCGCCTATCACTACCTATGCAACTCGGCACTGCCTGAGGAGCTGACTAGCCTGAAGATAGAAATACAAGCCTGACTTACCTCAGAGAAATACCCCAAAGGAATAGGCAGCCCCCCACATATAATGACTGTTAGCAAGATGAAAAGACAAACGTAGGAATGAAATAGATTCAGCAAAGTGAGGCCCGATATTCTAGACAGAGCGAGGATAGCAAAGAGAACTATGCAGTCTACCAAAAACCCTAAAACGAAAACCACGCAAAGGGGCAAAAAGACCCACCGTGCCGAACTAACAGCACGGCGGTGCACCCCTTTGCTTCTCAGAGCTTCCAGCAAAAGTTAATAGCAAGCTGGACAGAAAAAACAGAAAACAAACTAGAAGCACTTATCTAGCAGAGCAGCAGGCCCAAGGAAAGATGCAGTAGCTCAGATCCAACACTGGAACATTGACAAGGAGCAAGGAAGACAGACTCAGGTGGAGCTAAATAGCAAGGCAGCCAACGAGCTCACCAAAACACCTGAGGGAGGAAGCCCAGAGACTGCAATACCACTTGTGACCACAGAAGTGAACTCAGCCACAGAATTCACAACAGCCAAGATTGTGCAAAGCAGTCATCAAAGCAAAAGGTGGCTACTTTGAAGAACCTAGAATATAAGACATATTTTCAGTTGCTTCATACTTTTTTGTTAAGTATATAATTCCACATGTGTTAATTCATAGTTCGGATGCCTTCAGTGTGAATGTACAAGTTTCATAAATTCGGGCAAACAACCGCACTCAGACAATTTTTTTGCATCAGAGATGTGAAGTATTTATTGAGTAAAACCACAGTGGTCAATAGAGTTCTGAGGTAACGTTTCGACCCGAAAGGTCTTTCTCAAACCTCACTTAATGAATAGTGATGGAGGAAAGAGGAGGAGGATGATACTTGTCCGATAAATGGAGACAGAGGCTCCACAAATGGTCCAGAGAACAGAAGTACGAAGGTCCGGTACGGCACGGACAGGGCGCAGTGTCCCTAAAAGCACTGTGGGTCCAGCAGGGAGGAAGGAGGCGGTAGTGTCCGAGTGCGGTTGTTTGCCCGAATTTATGATTGAACTGGATCCAGTCCAGGTTCAGCCAGCACCAGCTCCATTCCACAGAGTGCACGCCTTTTTTCTTCTAACTCTGTACAAGTTTCATAGTCATAAAAATACAGAAAAATCTTTAAATGAGAAGGTGTGTCCAAACTTTTGGTCTGTACTGTAGATAAGAGCATATTCTTCGTGTTTTGCTAAAAATAGTCATCTGGGTAATTAAGATATAATCCCGTTTCTTCACAATCAGTATTTGTAAGCCAAAACCAGAAGTGGGTGAAAAATGCAGTGGTGCACCTGTTTCTATTATAACTTTTCTCTGATTATTCCTCACCTGGTTTTGGCTTACAAATGTTGAAAAATACTGAGCAAATAATGACAGTGCGGCTATAACCTAAGTCTGAGAATGCATATGTTCCTATGGTGTTACTTAAAAAGCATTGCCATGAATGATGAACTTGCTAGCAGAAAGCAAAAGTGATGTATTTAGTGATAGAAATATGAGAATACAATGCAGTTTTGAAGCTGGAATGCCCCACAACCCTCACGATCTGATATTATTAGTATTATTATTGTTTTTTATTATTATACCACCAGGAGGGGTATACATGATAAAAACAAGTACAGTAATCTTAAACAATACAAATCACAATGGTACAGGAGAGAGGACCTTGCCCATGAGGGCTCACAATCTACAAGGGATGGGTGAGGATGCAGTAGGCGAGGGTAGAGCTGGTCATGCAGTGGCTTAGTCGACCTGTGGCTACTGCAGGTTGTAGGCTTGTCGGAAGAGGTAGGTCTTCAGGTTCTTTTTGAAGGTTTACATGGTAGGCGAGAGTCTGATATGTTGTGGTAGAGAGTTCCAGAGTAGGGTTGAGGCGCGGGAGAAATCTTGTTTGCGATTGTTGGAAGAGGAGATAAGAGGGCTGAAGAGAAGGAGATGTTGTGAGAATCGGAGGTTGTGTACCGGATGATGAGATTACAGATGTATGGAGGAGACAGCTTGTACATGGTTTTGTGTGTCATGGTTAGGGTTTTGATCTGGAGTCTTTGGGTAATGGGGAGCCAGTGCAGGGATTGACAGAGGGGAGAGGTGGAGGAATAGTGGGGGACAGGTGGATTACTCAGGCAGCAAAGATTAGAATAGATTGGAGGGGTGCGAGAGCGTTAGAGAGGAGGCCACATGGCAGTAGGTTGCAGTAGTCAAGGGGGAAGATGATGAGGGCATGGACTATGGTTTTTGTAGATTCTTGGTTGAGGAATGTACAGATCCGTGAAATATTTTTGAGTTGAAGTTGGCAGGAAGTGGAAAGGGCTTGGATATGTGGTTTGAAGGAGAGATCAGTGTCAAGGATTACCCCGCGGTAGCGAGCCTATGGGAATGGGGAGAGTGGGCAGCCATTTACTTTAAAGGTTAGATCTGTTGGGAGGGGGTCGAGTGAGATGGGGGAAAGATGATGAATTCTGTTTTGTCCATATTAAGTTTTAAAAATCTAGCGAAGAAGAAGGATGAAATAGCAGGCAGACATTGTGTGATTCTGGTTAGTAGGAAGGTGATATCTGGTCCAGAGATGTAGATCTGTATGTTATCAGCATAGAGGTGATACTGAAAGCTGTGAGATTCTATGAGCTGCCAAAGGCCAAAGGTGTAAATGGACAAAAGCAGGGTCCCTAGGATTGAGCTTTGCGGGACTCCGACAGATAGGGGGCAAGGTGAGAAGGTGGTGTGCGAGTGGGAGACACTGAATGTCTGGTCTGTTAGGTATGATGAGATCCAAGATAGGGCCAAGTCTGTGATGCCAAGGGATGAGAGGATCTGTAGTAATAGGGACTGGTCCACTGTGTCAAAGACAAGGGACAGGTCCAGGAGGAGGAGGACAGAGTAGTGACGCTTGGCCTTGGCGGTTAATAGGTCATTGGTGATCTTAGTTAAGGCAGTTTCAGTGGAGTGGTGCGGCCGGAAGCCAGATTCTTAGCAGTCGAAGAGGGAGCAAGAAGAGAGGTGGACGGATAGTTCAAGATGGACGTGTTTTTCCAGTAGTTTTGAGGCATAGGGGAGAAGTGATATAGGACGATAGCTAGATACAGAGGATGGGTCAAGAGAGGGCTTTTTGAGGATTGGTGTGATTGAGGCATGTTTAAAGATTGAGGGGAAAACACCAGTTGTTAGTGATAGGTTGAAGAGATGGGTTAGGGTTGGGATGAAGATTGTGGTGAGGTTTGGGATGAAGTGGGATGGAAATGGGTGCACAGGTGGTGAGATGCGATCTTGAGAGTAGAGTGGAGAGTCGATCTTCTGTAATGGTGGAGAAGTTGGTCTTGTAGAAGTAGGGCTGAACAGCTAGGAGGAAGGGCTCTGGGGGTTGTCGACCAAAACTGTTATCAATCTTCTGCTTGAAAAATGAGGCAAAGTCTTCAGCTGAAATGAGTGGAGATGGAGGAGATGCTGGAGGACAGAGGAGAGAATTGAAAGTGTTGAATAACTGTTTAGGGTTGTGAGACAGGGAGGATATGAGAGATGAGAAGCAGGTTTATTTTGCTGCAGCGCTTGTGGCCTTGAAAGTAGTGAAGGACTGTTTGAATGCGAAGAAGTCCTCGTTGGAGTGGGATCTTTTCCATCTCTGCTCAGCAACCCTGGAAGCCCGTCTCAGTTCTTTGGTCAGGCTGGTATTAAACAATTTGGATTTTTAATTCATGATTGGTGATCGTAACCCCTTAACGACCGCTGATACACCTTTTAATGGTGGTCATTAATGAGCTTTATTCCTCAGCACCACTTTTGAACAGCACTGAGGAATAAATGAATAGCTATGCACAGTGGGGGCAATTCATGAAGGTGACAGCTGAACATGACAGCTGACAATCTGCAGCATCAGCCTTCACTGGAACAAATTGGAACTGACCAACTCTTTAAATACCGCTATCAATCATGACAGCGGTATCTACATAATTCAAGCGTAATTGCAAGTGGTGATCATTGCCATGGTGTCCTGTGGTCATCTGATGACTCCAGGGTACAGTGCCCTGTAAGATCCTGCTATAAGTTGAGTCTCACAGGCAAAGTCAGGGAGTCACTGACATATCTAAGGCACTGCAGTACATGAGTACTGCAATGAAATGCATGAGCCCAGTGATTAAAGTAAAAAATGTTCAAACCACAAAAAAGGGCACAGAAATCTGCGTTAAAATAAAAATAATAAAACATACACATTCCGTATATACTTGAGTATAAGCCGAGATTTTCAGCCCATTTTTTTAGGCTCAAAGTGTCCCTCTCGGCTTATACTCTCGTCATTGTCCCAGGGGGTCGGCGGAGGAGGGGAAGTAGTGGCTGTCACATCATACTCACCCTCCCGGCACGGACACTGCACATCCCTGCTTCTAAACACCAGCAACTTGCGGCGGCATCTAAAAATCACTAAAATTGACAAATCTCCGGTCCCGGATGGGATACACCCTCGAGTACTGCAGGAATTAAGTACAGTCATTGATAGACCATTATTTTTAATCTTTAAAGACTCCATAATAACAGGGTCTGTACCACAGGACTGGCGTATAGCAAATGTGGTGCCAATATTCAAAAAGGGGACAAAAACTGAACTCGGAAATTATAGGCCAGTAAGCTTAACCTCTACTGTGGGTAAAATCCTGGAGGGCATTCTAAGGGATGCTATACTGGAGTATCTGAAGAGGAATAACCTCATGACCCAGTATCAGCACGGGTTTACTAGGGACCATTCATGTCAGACTAATTTGATCAGTTTCTATGAAGAGGTAAGTTCCGGATTGGACCAAGGGAACCCAGTGGATGTAGTGTATATGGACTTTTCAAAAGCTTTTGATACGGTGCCACACAAAAGGTTAATACATAAAATGAGAATAATGGGGATAGGGGAAAATATGTGTAAGTGGGTTGAGAGCTGGCTCAGGGATAGGAAACAAAGGGTGGTTATTAATGGAGCACACTCGGACTGGGTCGCGGTTAGCAGTGGGGTACCACAGGGGTCAGTATTGGGCCCTCTTCTTTTTAACATATTTATTAATGACCTTGTAGGGGGCATTCAGAGTAGAATTTCAATATTTGCAGATGACACTAAACTCTGCAGGGTAATCAATACAGAGGAGGACAATTTTATATTACAGGATGATTTATGTAAACTAGAAGCTTGGGCTGATAAATGGCAAATGAGCTTTAATGGGGATAAATGTAAGGTCATGCACTTGGGTAGAAGTAATAAGATGTATAATTATGTGCTTAATTCTAAAACTCTGGGCAAAACCGTCAATGAAAAAGACCTGGGTGTATGGGTGGATGACAAACTCATATTCAGTGGCCAGTGTTAGGCAGCTGCTACAAAGGCAAATAAAATAATGGGATGCATTAAAAGAGGCATGATGCTCATGAGGAGAACATAATTTTACCTCTATACAAGTCACTAGTTCGACCACACTTAGAATACTGTGCACAGTTCTGGTCTCCGGTGTATAAGAAAGACATAGCTGAACTAGAGCGGGTGCAGAGAAGAGCGACCAAGGTTATTAGAGGACTGGGGGGTCTGCAATACCAAGATAGGTTATTACACTTAAGGCTATTTAGTTTGGAAACACGAAGACTAAGGGGTGATCTTATTTTAATGTATAAATATATGAGGGGACAGTACAAAGACCTTTCTGATGATCTTTTTAATCGTAGACCTGAAACAGGGACAAGGGGGCATCCTCTGCGTTTGGAGGAAAAAAGGTTTAAGCATAATAACAGACACGGATTCTTTACTGTAAGAGCAGTGAGACTATGGAACTCTCTGTCGTATGATGTTGTAATGAGTGATTCATTACTTAAATTTAAGAGGGGACTGGATAACTTTCTGGAAAAGTATAATGTTACAGGGTATATACACTAGATTCCTTGATAGGGCGTTGATCCAGGGAACTAGTCTGATTGCCGTATGTGGAGTCGGGAAGGAATTTTTTTCCCCAATGTGGAGCTTACTCTTTGCCACATGGGTTTTTTGCCTTCCTCTGGATCAACATGTTAGGGCATGTTAGGTTAGGCTATGGGTTGAACTAGATGGACTTATAGTCTTCCTTCAACCTTAATAACTATGTAACTATGTAACTATGTAACTTCTTCCTGTGTTTAGCGGTCATGTGGAACTGGTTATTAAAGTAATGAATATAGACCTGCTCCACTCCCATAGGCGTGGCGTGCATATTCATTACTTTAATGAGCGGAAAAAGCTGCCACTGCGCGCCGGAGACCATAGGAGAAGCAGGGACTTGCAGAGACCGCGCCAGGAGGTTGAGTATGATGGGGGAGGGTGAGCCATGCGATAGTCACCTATCCCCGTTCCACTGCCGGGCTCTATCTTCCGTGTCCTCTGGCTGTGACGTTCAGGTCAGAGGGCGCGATGACATGGTTAGTGCGCGCCCTCTGCCTGGACAGTCACTGCAGAGACATGGAAGACACAGCGGCGCACAGCAGTGAAATGGGGACTGGTGAATATCGCAAGTGCTAGTGTCCTCAGTCAGCGGCAACTCCTGCACCTGGCCCCCATAGCGTGCCAGTGTCCCCGCCTGCTCAGGACCCTGGCACCTCTCCCCCAGTGACAAGAGGTGAGTATGTAATTTTTTATTTTGGAGCATCTTATGGGGCCATCAACCTTTATAGAGCAGCATATGGGGTTATATTCTTCTATGGAGCGTCTTATGGGGCCATCAACCTTTATGGAGCAGCATATGGGGTTATATTATTCTATGGAGCATCTTATGGGGCCATCAACCTTTATGGAGTAGCATATGGGGCATATTATACTATGAAGCATCTTATGGGGCCGTCAACCTTTTTGGAGCAGCATATGGGGTTATATTATTCTATGTAGCATCTTATGGGGCCCGCAACTTTCATGGAGCAGCATATGGGGTTATAGTATTCTATGGAACATCTTATGGGGCCATCAACTTTTATGGAGCAGCATATGGGGTTATATTATTCTATGGAGCATCTTATGGGGCCATCAACTTTTATGGAGCAGCATATGGGGCATATTATTCTATGGAGCATCTTATGGGGCCGTCAACCTTTATGGAGCATTATATGGGGTATATTATTCTATGGAAAATCTTATGGGGCCATCATTAACCTTTTATGCAGCATTATATGGGGCAAATTATTCTATGGAGCATCTTATGGGGCCATTATTAACCTTTGTGCAGCATTGTATGGGGCATATTTTAATATGGAGCATCTTATGGGGCCCATCATGAACTTTATGAAGCATCATATGGGGCGTATTTTGTATGGAGTATCTTATGGGGCCCATCATGAACTGTATGGAGCATTATATGGGGCTCCTGATTCAGTATGGATATTCAAAAACACTTAATCTTCTGATGTCTAAATTAATTTTACTTTTATCAGTATCTATTTTTATTTTTGAAATTAAAGAGTAGCTGCTTCATTTCCCACCCTAGGCTAATACTCGAGTCAATAAGTTTTCCCAGTTTTTTGTGGCAAAATTAGGGGTCTCGGCTTATACTCGGGTCGGCTTATACTTGAGTATATATGGTAATTGGTATTGGAACACCCCATCTATAAAACTGGAACATTATTTATTCCTTGCTGC
Source organism: Ranitomeya imitator (assembly GCF_032444005.1). Taxonomy (NCBI): domain Eukaryota; kingdom Metazoa; phylum Chordata; class Amphibia; order Anura; family Dendrobatidae; genus Ranitomeya; species Ranitomeya imitator. Next base: position 420,942,169 of record NC_091286.1, on the reverse strand, counting down.
AAACACTATAAAGAAAAGAAACACAACAAAAAGGTTGCATTTTCATCATACAGACACGCAAAAAAAATTTAATTACAAGCAGTCAAAAAGCTATATATACTTGGCATTTTCATTTGCACCCATATATATATATATATATATATATATATATATATATATGGGTGCAAATGAAAATGCTAAGCCATCTTGCAAAAAATAGGCCTTAATATGGCTCATCTGGAAAAAAAATGAAAAGTTACAGCTCTCAGAATATGGCGCTGCAAAAACAAACTAATTGTTATAAATTATTGTTTTGAGTCTTTAAAAGTAGCAAAGCATACTACATAACTAGATAAATCTGGTATCACATCATTCTAGTGACCTGACAATCAAATTAGTCTTATCACTTTTACCATGCAAAAAATAAAAATGTAACTGCTGTTTTTTGTTCATTTTTTGTTCATTCTGCGCCTGCAAAAATCTGATTAAAAAGTGAGCAAAAAACACAAGAAGCACAAACTGGGCACAATATATGGGAGCACTACACCATAGGCACAATATAATGTAGGCACTGTACACTGAAATTTAATGACAACAACCAGAGTGATGATGGTGAGTCGCTCGCCAGGGCCGAGGGGTACTCGGTACCGGGTCCAGCACTTAAAGGGGATGTCACAGTGGCTGCGACCCAGTCAGTGGCCCTAGGCGCCCAATTAAAGTTAAAAGGTCTTTAAGGGATATTGTGAATTGTTTGTGACGCCACCTGTGGTTCTCGGTCAGTAGGGACCAACTCCGCTTGAAGGGGTCCTCTGGGGTGATGGTAGGGCAGCTAGATGGTGACGCTTCCCACAGTTGAAGCGTGCATCCCAGGGCTTCCCAAGTGTATGACACCGATGATGTGGTGGATGATATAGTAAAGAACAAGGACACAGGTTTGCAGTCATTACCTGGTTTACTGATGAAAGCAGTCCTCAGTCAAGGGTACCAAGTGCAGGGTAGCTGTGGTCCGGCCGGCTTGGAGGCAATAGGAGATCCCAGGTGAGGTCCCTACTTGCGCTCTTTAGTTGATTACGTCCCTGCCACTTGAAGCTTATTGCAAGTCCCCTCTCTCCTGTCCTAAGACAGATGTCTGTACGATAGGCAGTTCGAGCCTGTTTATAGGGTCTCTATCATGACCCGGGCACTAAGGTTACTGGTTCACCTCAGACTTGATGAAGGCAATTGACATACAGTCCTATGCCCTCCGGTTCTGCCGCGCATCCTAGAGAACAACACGACCTTGGGCTCCCGGTACCCGGTTTCTGCGCTCTAGCTCCCAGGGTATCCTTCCGCTGTTCCCCTGCTGAGCCTCTTCCTCCTCTGTGCTTCTTCCCTCTAAGCTCCTCCACTATTCAACTCTCCTTTGGATTCTCCCTCTTTCCAGGGGAAGCAGCTCCCTTGTGGCTGCTCGGCACCTACGTCTGCTCCAGACGTCCTTCTCCTCTCCTCTCTTCTCTCAAACTGACTAAGACTGGCTCCTCCTCCAGACCAGGATACATAAAGTGTAAGGAAGCTCCCCTGAATTCAGGTATTGAGCTCCCTGTTGTGAATTCTGTTGTTAAGCTCCCTCCTGTGGTTATGAATGGTACCTCGGCTGGTTCTGTCCATGGGCTTCCTCTGGTGGTTGTGAGTGGAGCTGCGGCTTCTGAGGTTCCTTCCACAGGTGACGAGATTAATTCGTTAGCTGGCTGCTCTATTTAACTCCACCTAGATCATTGCTCCATGCCACCTGTCAATGTTCCAGTATTGGTCTAGTTCGCTCCTGGTTCGTTCTTGTGACCTGCCTTCCCAGCAGAAGCTAAGTTCCTGCTTGTTTTTCTCTGTTTGCTATTTTTTCTGTCCAGCTTGCTATTTTGATTTTTGTCTTGCTTGCTGGAAGCTATGGGACGCAGAGGGAGCGCCTCCGCACCGTGAGTCGGTGTGGAGGGTCTTTTTGCGCCCTCTGCGTGGTCTTTTTGAAGTTTTTTGTGCTGACCGCAAAGTTACCTTTCCTATCCTCTGTCTGTTCAGTAAGTCGGGCCTCACTTTGCTAAATCTATTTCATCTCTGTGTTTGTAATTTTCATCTTAACTCACAGTCATTATATGTGGGGGGCTGCCTGTTCCTTTGGGGAATTTCTCTGAGGCAAGGTAGGCTTTATTTTTCTATCTTTAGGGCTAGCTAGTTCCTTAGGCTGTGACGAGGCGCCTAGGGAGCGTCAGGAGCGCTCCACGGCTATTTCTAGTGTGTGATAGGTTTAGGGATTGCGGTCAGCAGAGTTCCCACGTCTCAGAGCTTTGTTGTGAATTCTGTTGTCGGGCTCCCTCCTGTCGTCATGAATGGTACTTCGGCTGGTTCTGTCCATGGACTTCCTCTGGTGGGTGTTTCTGAGTTTCCTTCCACAGGTGACGAGGTTAATTCGTTAGCTGGCTGCTCTATTTAACTCCACTTAGATCCTTGCTCCATGCCACCTGTCAATGTTCCAGTATTGGTCTAGTTCACTCCTGGATCGTTCTTGTGACCTGTCTTCCCAGCAGAAGCTAAGTTCCAGCTTGTATTTTCTTTGGTTTGCTATTTTTCTGTCCAGCTTGCTATTTTTATTGTTGTCTTGCTTGCTGGAAGCTCTGGGACGCAGAGGGAGCGCCTCCGCACCGTGAGTCGGTGTGGAGGGTCTTTTTGCGCCCTCTGCGTGGTCTTTTTGTAGGTTTTTGTGCTGACCGCAAAGCAACCTTTCCTATCCTCAGTCTGTTCTGTAAGTCGGGCCTCACTTTGCTAAATCTATTTAATCTCTGTGTTTGTATTTTCATCTTACTCACAGTCATTATATGTGGGGGGCTGCCTTTTCCTTTGGGGAATTTCTCTGAGGCAAGGCAGGCTTTATTTTTCTATCTTCAGGGCTAGCTAGTTCCTTAGGCTGTGCCGAGTTGCATAGGGAGCGTTAGGAGCAATCCACGGCTATTTCTAGTGTGTTTGATAGGATTAGGGATTGCGGTCAGCAGAGTTCCCACGTCCCAGAGCTCGTCCTTTATTATCAGTAACTATCAGGTCATTCCGTGTGCTCTTAACCACCAGGTCCATTATTGTCCTGACCACCAGGTCATAACAGAGCTTGTCCTGTATTATTAGTAACTATCAGGTCATTCTGTGTGCTCTTAACCACCAGGTCCATTATTGTCCTCACCACCAGGTCATAACAGCTCCCCCTTCTGGCCTAGATTAAGATGTGTTGAATGTGAGTGCCTTACCTGATAGAAAGAATCTCCCTTGCCTTCAAGTGTGACATCACCCTCCCTGAAAGGAAGACAACATCACTGCAACAACCGGTTACCTAGGGTCTAGGGTGTTGCAATGGCACTTCAGAAAGCTACATATACACAATATATATAAACACAAAAAAGACCTACAATAAAGTAGTCAAAAGTGAAGCGAACCAAATAATAAAAATAACCAAATTTATTGAAAACATATTAGATATATAAAATGACAGACAAAAAACATAATCAAAGATATTCAATAGGAGGGGCTCCGGACAGTATACCAAACCTTAAATAATAGATGGTAAATATATGGCTCCAAAAATCCTATTCCATAATACTCCCTTTGCTACAATGTATATATTTGAGACATTCTCAGGAAAGAAATAGGTGCCTAAATTTAACTAGCAAGGACATAGAGCCTTAAGAAAAAGGGTGAGGAGGGTCTCCGCGGCAGTTTGGGGTATGCTCATAGACGTTGGCACATTATCACAGCGCTCCTGACAGGTAATGGAAACCTTATACTTTATGTGATGGATCTGACACTGTGGATAGTGCTGTTTTTCAACATAATGGTCTATGTCTTTGGGCCTTTTTTGTGTGGATAGGAATTATTCCCGGATTATGTTAAGTGTCAGTTACTATTGGGGAATGTTGCTGTGTTGTGCTCTGTGTCTTGGGTTTTTTCAACCCCTTTTCCTAAGGCTCTAGGTCCTTGCAATAGACTGGTGTGTTACCTTTTAACTCTTGCAAGTGTGAGACACAGTCAAAAGGATGGCATTGATTATAAAGTCAGAGGTAGTTGAACAAGAAAGAGATTTCATCCGGCACTCCATCCCTTAAATAAAATAAAAAATCTTTATTGAGGCATGTCAAGCCATAGTCAAAAACACAGCATAAAATCCCTGATGCATTTCTGGCGTGGTACTGTGCCCTTAATCGTAGGATACCACGATGGCAATACATACAAACATATATAGGAACAGTCAATCAATCAAAATAAATGTGTTTGACTTCATTAAACATGCACAAGAAGTGTGCACAAGAAGTATTTAAATAAAACGGTAAACAATAGTTAGTATACAGTATATAAAACAAATCAATACGAAAATGAATCCCTTTTGGATATTTAGTGTCTAATTTTAAGATCCAGAAGCCTGCACGAATGGTGAGCTATCTCTGCCTATTACCACCATGAATGGAGTTTACCACCTTCTCGAATCCAAAATATGCAAGTGTGAGTGTGAACGAAATGCTTTGATGCTCCTGAATATTGTGAAAATTACTAATTTGGGACTAAAACAACATTTTAGTGGAAAAAAACTAATTTTCATTTTCACATTCACATTTTAGAAACTTCTGTGAAGCACCTTACAGTTTCAACAAACTCAAGACACCCATAGGTTTCTGCTGTTTTGGTTCCTCAGGGCACCTGCAAATAAGACAATGTGTCTGCATTATATTCCAGCCAAATTTACATTCCAAATGTCACTTCTTCCCTTCCGAGCCCTGTCGCGTGTCCAAACAAAACTTTTCTACTACATGTGGGGTATCACCGTGTAACAGAAGAAAGTAGGTAACAAACTGTGGGGTTCACTTTCATGTGTTACCTCTTACAAAAGTAAAAATAGTAGCGCTAAAGAAATATTTTTGTGAAAAAAATGAAGATTTTTAATATGATGGCCTAATGCCATCAAGTTCTGTGTAACCCCTGCAAATTCAAAATGCTCGCTATACCCCTGGATAAAATACTTGAGGGGTTTACTTTCCTAAATGGCATCACTTGTTGGGGGTTTCTGCTTTTTAGGCACCTTAGGAGCCCCTGCAATTGCAACCTGGAGCCCACAATCTAGTTCAGCCAAATTTGTGCTCCAGAATTCAAATGGTGGTCCTTACCTTCCGAACCTTGCCGTTTGTCCAAATAAAGGTTTCTGACCACAAGTGGTGTATCAGCGAGCTCAGAAGAAACTGAGTAAAAAATCATGCAGTCAATTTTCTCGTTCTATTGCTATTATTGCTATCAATAGGTCTTAAAGAAACAGTTTTTCTAAATTTCTTGAAAAAAATGAGAAATTGCTGCTAAATTTTAACCCTTCTAACATCCTAACAAAATAAAACGATGTTTGAAGAATGATTCAGATGTAATGTAGACATATCTTTTTTACTAATTGGATTGTACATAGGGGTATTTTAGGTTTGTGAGGGATGTGGTTAGTGATTAGTAAATATTTTACATTAGTTTTTGTCACATTAACCCCTTAATCCCATATGACGTACTATCCCGTCGAGGTGGGGTGGGCTTTAATTCCCACCGACGGGATAGTACGTCATAGGCGATCGGCCGCGCTCACGGGGGGAGCGCGGCCGATCGCGGCCGGGTGTCAGCTGCCTATCGCAGCTGACATCCGGCACTATGTGCCAAGAGCGGTCACGGACCGCCCCCGGCACATTAACCCCCGGCACACCGCGATCAAACATGATCGCGATGTGCCGGCGGTATAGGGAAGCATCGCGCAGGGAGGGGGCTCCCTGCGGGCTTCCCTGAGCCCCCCGCAGCAACGCGATGTGATCGCGTTGCTGCGAGGGTCTCCTACCTCCTTCCTCCTTGCTGGACCCGGATCCAAGATGGCTGCGGCATCCGGGTCCTGCAGGGAGGGAGGTGGCTTACCAAGTGCCTGCTCAGAGCAGGCACTTGGTAACGCTGCACTGCTCTCAGACAGATCGGTGATCTGTCAGAGTGCTGTGCAAACTGGCAGATCACCGATCTGTACTGTGCCCCCCTGGGACAAAGTAAAAAAGTTAAAAAAAAAATTTCCAAATGTGTAAAAAAAATTTAAAAAAATATTCCTAAATAATGAAAAAAAAAAAAATATTATCCCCATAAATACATTTCTTTATCTAAATAATAAAAAAACAATAAAAGTACACATATTTAGTATTGCCGCGTCCGTAACGACCCGACCTATAAAACTGGCCCACTAGTTAACCCCTTGAGTAAACACCGTAAGGAAAAAAAAAAAACGAGGCAAAAAACAACGCTTTATTATCATACTGCCGAACAAAAAGTGGAATAACACGCGATCAAAAAGACAGATATAAATAACTATGGTACCCCTGAAAGCGTAATCTTGTCCCACAAAAAACGAGCTGCCATACAGCATCATCAGCAAAAAAATAAAAAAGTTATAGTCCTGAGAATAAAGCGATGCAAAAATAATTATTTTTTCTATAAAATAGTTTTTATCGTATAAAAGCGCCAAAACATAAAAAAATGATTTAAAGGAGGTATCGCTGTAATCGTACTGACCCGAAGAATAAAACTGCTTTATCAATTTTACCAAACGCGGAACGGTATAAACGCCTCCCCCCAAAAAAATTCATGAATAGCTGTTTTTTGGTCATTCTGCCTTACAAAAATCGTAATAAAAAGTGATCTAAAAATGGCACGTGCCCGAAAATGTTACCAATAAAAACGTCAACTCGTCCTGCAAAAAACAAGACCTCACATGACTCTGTGGACCAAAATATGGAAAAATTATAGCTCTCAAAATGTGGTAACGCAAAAAAAATTTTTTGCAATAAAAAGCGTCTTTCAGTGTGTGACGGCTGCCAATCAAAAAAATCCGCTAAAAAACCCGCTATAAAAGTAAATCAAACCCCCCTTCATCACCCCCCTAGTTAGGGAAAAATTAAAAAAATGTATTTATTTCCATTTTCCCATTAGGGTTAGGGCTAGGGTTAGGGCTAGGGTTAGAGCTAGGGTTAGGGCTAGGGTTAGGGTTAGGGCTGGGTTAGGGTTAGGGCTAGGGTTAGGGTTAGGGCTAGGGTTAGGGCTAGGGTTAGGGTTAAGGCTAGTGTTAGGGCTAGGGTTAGGGTTAGGGCTAGGGTTAGGGCTAGGGTTAGGGTTAGGGCTAGGGCTAGGGTTAGGGTTGGGGTTAGGGCTAGGGTTAGGGCCACAGTTAGGGTTGGGGCTAAAGTTAGGGTTAGGGTTAGGGCTAAAGTTATGGTTAGGGTTTAGATTACATTTACAGTTGGGAATAGGGTTGGGATTAGGGTTAGGGGTGTGTCAGGGTTAGAGGTGTGGTTAGGGTTACTGTTGGGATTAGGGTTAGGGGTGTGTTTGGATAAGGGTTTCAGTTATAATTGAGGGGTTTCCACTGTTTAGGCACATCAGGGGCTCTCCAAACGCGACATGGCGTCCGATCTCAATTCCAGCCAATTCTGCGTTGAAAAAGTAAAACAGTGCTCCTTCCATTCCGAGCTCTCCCGTGTGCCCAAACAGGGGTTTACCCCAACATATGGGGTATCAGCATACTCAGGACAAATAGCACAACAACTTTTGGTGTCCAATTTCTCCTGTTACCCTTGGGAAAATACAAAACTGGGGGCTAAAAAATATTTTTTGTGGGGAAAATTTTTTTTTTTTATTTTCAAGGCTCTGCGTTATAAACTGTAGTGAAACACTTGGGGGTTCAAAGTTCTCACAACACATCTAGATGAGTTCCCTGGGGGGTCTAGTTTCCAATATGGGGTCACTTGTGGGGGGTTTCTACTGTTTAGGTACATTAGGGGCTCTGCAAACGCAATGTGACACCTGCAGACCATTCCATCTAAGTCTGCATTCCAAATGGCGCTCCTTCCCTTCCGAGCCCTCCCATGCGGCCAAACAGTGGTTCCCCCCTACAGATGGGGTATCAGCGCACTCAGGACAAATTGGACAACAACTTTTGGGGTCGAATTTCTCCTCTTACCCTCGGGAAAATACAAAACTGGGGGCTAAAAATAATTTTGGGGGGGAAATTTTGTTTTTTTATTTTCACGGCTCTGCGTTACAAACTGTAGTAAAACACTTGGGGGTTCAAAGCTCTCACAACACATCTAGATGAGTTCCTTAGGGGGTCTACTTTCCAAAATGGTGTCACTTGTGGGGGGTTTCTACTGTTTAGGTACATTAGGGGCTCTGCAAACGCAATGTGACACTTGCAGACCATTCCATCTAAGTCTGCATTCCAAATGGCGCTCCTTCCCTTCCGAGCCCTCCCATGCGGCCAAACGGTGGTTCCCCCCCACATATGGGGTATCAGCGCACTCAGGACAAATTGGATAACAACTTTTGGGGTCGAATTTCTCTTCTTACCCTCGGGAAAATACAAAACTGGGGGCTAAAAAATAATTTTTGTGAGAAAAAATTTTTGTTTTATTTTTACGGCTCTGCATTATAAACTTCTGTGAAGCCCTTGGTGGGTCAAAGCGCTCAAAACACATCTAGATAAATTCCTTAGGGGTCTACTTTCCAAAATGGTGTCACTTGTGGGGGGTTTCAATGTTTAGGCACATCAGTGGCTCTCCAAACGCAACATGGTGTCCCATCTCAATTCCTGTCAATTTTGCATTGAAAAGTCAAACGGCGCTCCTTCCCTTCCGAGCTCTCCCATTCGCCCAAACAGTGGTTTACACCCACATATGGGGTATCAGCGTACTCAGGACAAATTGTACAACAACTTGTGGGGTCCAAGTTCTTCTCTTACCCTTGGGAAAATAAAAAATTGGGGGCGAAAAGATAATTTTTGTGAAAAAATATGATTTTTTATTTTTACGGTTCTGCATTATAAACTTCTGTGAAGCACTTGGGGGGTCAAAGTGCTCACCACACCTCTAGATAAGTTCCTTAGGGGGTCTAATTTCCAAAATGGTGTCACTTGTGGGGAGTTTCAATGTTTAGGCACATCAGGGGCTCTCCAAACGCAACATGGTGTCCCATCTCGATCCCAGTCAATTTTGCAGTGAAAAGTCAAATGGCGCTCCTTCGCTTCCGAGCTCTGTCATGCGCCCAAACAGTGGTTTGCCCCCACATATGGGGTATCGGTGTACTCAGGACAAATTTTACAACAACTTTTGGGGTCCATTTCTCCTGTTGCCCTTGGTAAAATAAAACAAATTGGAGCTGAAGTAATTTTTTTGTGAAAAAAAGTTAAATGTTCATTTTTATTTAAACATTCCAAAAATTCCTGTGAAGCACCAGAAAGGTAAATAAACTTCTTTAATATGGTTTTGAGCACCTTGAGGGGTGCAGTTTTTAGATTGGTGTCACACTTGGGTATTTTCAATCATATAGACCCCTCACAATGACTTCAAATGAGATGTGGTCCCTAAAAAAAAATGGTGTTGTAAAAATGAGAAATTGCTGGTCAATTTTTAACCCTTATAACTCCCTAACAAAAAAAAATTTTGGTTCCAAAATTGTGCTGATGTAAAGTAAACATGTGGGAAATGTTACTTATTAAGTATTTTGTGTGACATATCTCTGTGATTTTATTGCATAAAATTCAAAGTTGGAAAATTGTGAAATTTTCATAATTTTCGCCAAATTTCCATTTTTTTCACAAACAAACGCAGGTACTATCAAATAATTTTTACCACTATCATGAAGTACAATATGTCCCGAGAAAACAGTGTCAGAATCACTGGGATCTGTTGAAGCGTTCCAGAGTTATAACCTCATAAAGGGACAGTGGTCAGAATTGTAAAAATTGGCCTGGTCATTAACGTGCAAACCACCCTCGGGGCTTAAGGGGTTAAGGGTAAGTTCACACAGGGCATTTTTGCTGCATTTTTTCAGCATTTTTTTTTTTTGCTAATTTTCAGCTGCTTTTTCCATTACCAGCAAAGCCTATGAGATTTCAGAAATCTCATGCACACACATTGGTTTTTTGTGTCCTCAGGATTTTGAGCCTTGCTGCATTTTTTGGACACAGAGCATGTCACTTCTTTCAGCGTTTTTGCTGCGTTTTTCACCCATTGGCTTGAATGGGTGTTTGAAAATTGCTGCACAAATGCTGCAAACATGCAGGTATCATTACTTGCTGCTTTTTTTGCGCAGAAAAGTCATGGCCAGCAGGAAGTGACCTCATAGCCAAGAGCTTTTGGGTGTGGATAGTGAGGTGTCCATAGTGACAGTGAGCTATTGTGAGGTAGTGTCAGGTATTGAGGTGTCCTGATAGTGATCTATTGTGAGGGAGTGTCTGGTAGTAGTGAGTTGTGAAGAGCTATTGTGAGCTAGTGTCAGGTATTGAGGTGTCCTGATAGTGATCTATTGTGAGGGAGAGTCTGTGTTAGTAGTGAGGTGTGAAGAGCCATTGTGAGGTAGGGTCAGGTAGTGAGGGGTCCTGATAGTGGTCTATTGTGAGGGAGTGTCTGTGGTAGTAGTGAGGTGTGAAGAGCCATTGTGAGGTAGTGTCAAGTAGTGAGGTGTCCTGATAGTGATCTATTGTGAGGGAGTGTCTGTGGTAGTAGTGAGGCGTGAAGAGCCATTGTGAGGTAGTGTCAGGTAGTGAGGTGTCCTGATAGTGATCTATTGTGAGGAAGTGTCTGTGGTAGTAGTGAGGTGTGAAGAGCCATTGTGAGATAGTGTCAGGTAGTGAGGTGTCCTGATAGTGATCTATTGTGAGGGAGTGTCTGGTAGTAGTGAGGTGTGAAGAGCCATTGTGAGATAGTGTCAGGTATTGAGGTGTCCTGATAGTGATCTATTGTGAGGGATTGTCTGGTAGTAGTGAGGTGTGAAGAGTAGGGTTGAGCGAAACGGGTCGGCAATTTTCAGAAGTCGCCGACTTTTGGCAAAGTCGGGTTTCATGAAACCCGACCCGACCCCTGTGTGGGGTCGGCCATGAAGTCGGCGATCTTCTGAATCTGTAATCGGAATTCCGATACCGATTCCCGATATGTTTAAGATATCGGGAATTGGTATCGGAATTCAGATTTAAGTGTAAAATAAAGAATTAAAAAAAAAAATATCGCCATACTTACCCTCTGACGCGCCCTGGTACTAACCGGGAACCTTCCTTCCATAGAATCAGCCTTCCAGGACCTTGCGGTGACGTCGCGGCTTGTGATTGGTCGCGCGGCCGCCCATGTGACCGCTCGCGCGACCAATCACAAGCCGCGACGTCACCGCGACGTCACCGAAGGTCCTGGAAGGGCTGATTCTTAGGAAGGAAGGCTGCCGGAAAGATGCAGGGCGCGTCCGAGGGTGAGTATATACCTAGTAGGAATATACTCACCCTCGGACGCGCCCTGCTTCTTTCCGGCAGCCTTCCTTCCTAAGAATCAGCCCTTCCAGGACCTTCGGTGACGTCGCGGTGACGTCGCGGCTTGTGATTGGTCACGCGAGCGGTCACATGGGCGGCCGCGCGACCAATCACAAGCCGCGACGTCACCGCGACGTCACCGCAAGGTCCTGGAAGGCTGATTCTAAGGAAGGAAGGTTCCCGGTTAGTACCAGGGCGCGTCAGAGGGTAAGTATAGCGATATTTTTTATTTTAATTCTTTATTAGTGTTGAGCGATACCGTCCGATACTTGAAAGTATCGGTATCGGATAGTATCGGCCGATACCCGAAAAATATCGGATATCGCCAATACCGATACCAATACAAGTCAATGGGACATCAAGTATCGGAATGTATCCTGATGGTTCCCAGGGTCTGAAGGAGAGGAAACTCTCCTTCAGGCCCTGGGATCCATAGTGAGGTGTAAAATAAAGAATTAAAATAAAAAATATTGATATATTCACCTCTCCGGCGGCCCCTGGACATCACGCTGGTAACCGGCCAGCTTCTTTGTTTAAAATGAGCGCCTTTAGGACCTGCGAATGACGTCGCGGCTTCTGATTGGTCGCGTGCCGCTCATGTGACCGCCACGCGACCAATCAGAAGCCGCGACGTCATTCGCAGGTCCTTAATTCCTAGAATTAGGAGTTTAGTGAATGAGAATGACGTCGCAGCTTCTGATTGGTCGCGTGGCGGTCACATGGGCGGCACGCGACCAATCAGAAGCCGCGACGTCATTCTCAGGTCCTAAAGGCGCTCATTTTAAACAAAGAAGCCTGCCGGTTACCCGCGGTGATGTCCAGGGGCCGCCGGAGAGGTGAATATATCAATATTTTTTATTTTAATTCTTTATTTTACACATCCCTATGGATCCGATACCGATACCCTATACCACAAAAGTATCGGATCTCGGTATCTGAATTCCGATACCGCAAGTATCGGCCGATACCCGATACTTGCGGTATCGGAATGCTCAACACTATTCTTTATTTTACACTTAAATATGGATCCCAAGGCCTGAAGGAGAGTTTCCGCTCCTTCAGACCCTGGGAACCATTGGAAACCCAATGCACTGCATTGGGTTTCGAGTTTCGGCCGACCCCGACTTTTTTATAGGATCGGCCGATTTCACTCGACCCGACTTTTGAAAAAGTCGGGTTTCGTGAAACCCGATCCGATCCTATAAAAGTAAAGGTCGCTCAACCCTAGTGAAGAGCCATTGTGAGGTAGTGTCAGTTATTGAGGTGTCCTGATAGTGATCTATTGTGAGGGAGTGTCTCCCAACTAATCATGGAGGTAATTTTTTTTATTTGTGATATATAAATACTATATAAAATCAATCGCAATGGCTGTTCAGCCTCCATTTTCTACTCACAGTGAAATATGGGTGGTTCTACAGGAAGCAGTTATTTTTTTTTCTCTGGGGGCACTCAACTTTATTAGCATGCGCACGCAGGTTTAGGTATGTTTTTGATGCAGCTTCTTTCCTGGCAAGAATCAGGTTTTGCTGCAGAAAAAAGCATCAGAAATGCCCTGTGTGAACTTAATCTTAGTATTTATAGACGGTTTGTATGCTTTAGAAAGGCTCTCTGTCAGCCAAAACATTAGTTTTCAGTTGTTAATTTACAGCTGGATGGAACATGATTATGTTCATTGACATTTACTATAGTAGATATATAGAGTGCATATAGAATGTCTACCCTGCAACTTAATGTCACATATAATTTGTGCAATTTAATTGAAGAAAAATCTGAAATCTTTAAACTAATACTTTGTTGAATCACCCTTTGAATATATGACAACATTCAGTCTTTTGGGGCAGTAGTCTTTCAGCATGACACATCTAGAATCTTTGCGCACTCTTCCATGCAACAGCCTTCCAAATCTGTCAGATTGTGAGGGCATTGCCTGTACACAGAGTCTTCTTCAGGTCCAGATTATCAATAAGATTCAGGTCTGGGCTCTGGCTGAGCCAAACTAAATTTCCATCTTCTTCTGATGAAGCCATTCTTTTGCTAATTTGGAGATATGTTTAGTGTTTAAAAAACAGCTAACATGGAGAAATTCCGTATTCATGAATTTCTCCATGTTAGGTGTCTTTTTAAACAGCCCCCCACACTCCTAAACTCCGAAACTTTATATGGCGTTAATCAGAATCACTTCAAATAATTGCAGCTTTGTACTGAGTACTATTTAACATGAGTTTAAATGTAATTGGCTGATTCTGAACACAATCACATCCCCAATTATAAGAGGGTGTTCACACTTATGCAGCCACATTATTTTAGTTGGTATTTTTATTTTCCCTTTCAAAATTATTTTGGTTTGTTTCTCAATGGATTTGTTCAGATTATGGGTAAAATTTAAGGTAAACAAAGTTCTGAAATTAAACTTCTTGTCATAATTTTTAACATTACATGTCTGAGTCATTCCACTGTAAAATTCATTTAACATAACCGGTACTTAAAGGTCACTAAATCCCACAAACTATTCAATGATTCCTTTTTAACCTACTCGTTTAAGCAAAAAGTAATAGAATATCAGTTTTCTTAATATAATATCCTTTTAGGTGTTTCCTGTCCTGACCTACAGCCGCCTATAAATGGGAAAATTGATCCTTCTCAATCTGAATACACCTTCAAAGACCAAGCAGTAATCACGTGTAACCCTGGATATCATATTATAAAGGTGAGTCATACTTATCACAGTCAATAATACAGTCACTTAAACTGAAACCGAGAGTCTGTCTCTTGTTCTTGAGTCGCCGACGCCTGTGCAGTAGGAACACAAAGCCTATGATCATAGAAGGGCAGAACACTGCCAGGAGATTAAATGGGTAGGGGCGAGATTTCCGAATGAGCACCCGACGTCACAGCGACCGAGTGACGTTGTGGAAGGTGATGCGGAGGCAGAGTTGTCTTCTTGGCAGCATCCTCCCCATAGCTTGGAAGGACTCATTTACTTAAAGTGATAAAAGATGATTTCTTAACAACCACGCATCCAATATGAAGCATACAGGTATGACTTTTCTCAGCAGTCTATAACCTGTATGCCCATATTAATAGGTTAGATAGGTCACATGTGGTGACAGATTTCCTATGAAAAGTTTCTCCGGGCTTGTGCTTCAAGTCTGCAGTAACTCTATGTGAAGATTTGTGAACCCTCACAGCTGTTATTGTGGATGCTGTCAGAATTCTCCAGTGCAAGAAGCAGATGGATGCATGACTGCAAGTATGCAATTTGCAAAAATACTGTCAAGTGCTGACTAAACGGATGTGGCCTCATTCAATACTGTTATAATCACACCCAGACTGTTCAGTGCGAGCTTGGATAGTGGCCCCACTCTGCCACAGACCATACTTACCCAGAGGAGCGTGACTAAGCAGCTATGTTGGTGTTTGCTGGAGCCTCTAGTGAGGCTTGTGTGGTAGATAGCTGCCAGGTGCCATTCCAGGGTGGCATCCGGCAGTAGCAGCTGGCCTCTAAGGGGACAGGACACTGAAACTACAGGTGCAGGCAGGTACAGTAGGTATACTGTCTGGCTTAGCTGATTTATAGACAGGCAGGTACTGGCAGCCATACCTGGTATGCAGATGGGTGCTGGCGAATAAGGGTGAGGTACAGGCAGGTGGGTACAGGTAAACACAGCTGATACATTGACAGGCAGCTGGGCTTGGCTGATATACAAGCAGAGATAGAAGCCAGTTCAGATTGGAGTGATAGGAACAGTTTCAGGAAGGACTGGGTCACTGGCACGTATGACTGGAATACAGGAACGGGAAGAACCCAGTTCAGACAGGGTGGATGGGAGATGGGAACAGTTTCAGGAATGACTGGGTCACTGACAGGTACATCTGGAATACAGGAATGGGTAGGATCTAGTGCCGACCGGACAGACAAGGAACCGCTGGCGTGGTCAAGCAGGAAACCGCAGATGTGGTCAAACTGGAAACCACAGACGCGGTCAAGCAGGAATCCGTAGACACGGACAGGAAGTGAACCGCTGATTCGGGACTGGCAAGACAGGACAAGGTTACAAATAGAACAAACAGGATTAAGTAAGCATAGGACAATTACCAGGGCAAGTACACACAGGGCAGACATCAAGTTCACAAAAGACCTGTACAAGGACAGGTACATGCAGGACAGACATGGCCAGATTCACACAGGGTACAAACAATGAAGTAGCAAGTGTACACACAGATCTCTAATTTTGCACAGTGACAACAGAAAAGGGATAGGTACAGGTTCAGATACATCATGTTAAGACACTGCAAGTTTAGAGATAGGTACTGGTTTAGACACAGCAGGTTTAGCAATAGGTACTGGTTCAGACACTGCAGGTAAGAGATACGTACTGGTTCATACACTGCAGGTTAAGGATAGGTACAGGTACAGACACAGCAGGTTTAGCGCTAGGTACTGGTTCAGAAACTGCGGGTTAGCGATGGGTACTGGTTCAGGTACAGCAAGTTTAGGAAAAGTTCCAGAGAATGTTGCTCAGGCACCTTCCAACAGGTGGAGGTGCCTTAAGCACCAAGTGTCCCTCAGCAATATGCAGGGGCACATTATAAGCGCATGCACTGTCTCTTTAAGAATCAGGAAGTTCCTGCGTGGCGCCCTAAGTATGCAGCCACATAACATGCACAGCCAGCAGAGGACATGAAGGCTTCTGACTTTATGTATTCATCAACTGGCCACTTGAGAACTGAAGGCACCCTCACAGGGTCCATCTGCTGCTCGGTGTCCAGAAAAACACGTCGTAGAGGTGGGGAGGTTCCTGGAAACTTGTCATTGGTACAATCATTGGAGATGTGTGAAGAAATCTTTCTTCAATGATGTCATCACTAGGGATGAGCGAATAGCTTTGGCTAACTCCTTATCCGAATAGCTATAACGCTTACTGAATAGCTGCTTCGTTAACTTGGATACCTGGAGCGCTCCCGATATCAGCTGTTTGGCGCCGCAGCTGTATGTGTAGCGGATTTCTATAAATCCCATCCACTGTGCTCAGCGCAGGTGAGCTGCGTTCAAAACACTGCTATTCCGGCTCGAGGGTACATACCGTAAAAGGTCTGCTATGAACAGAATTAAAAGCTAAAATTAAAGTTTTTTTCACTTTTACTAGGACAGCGTGGAAATGGAAAGTTTCCAAATTGAGTGCAGAAAGGATGGAACATGGAGTAATGAGGTTCCGAGATGTCAAAGTAAGAAACATGTTACTGTCAAATATAAAGAACCTGAAAAAATGTTCAGAACACATCATTATCTCTTATTGTGAGGGCTGTTCTGCACTATTGCCAAATCCTTCAGCAAAGTACAACTTTTGAAGCCAAGAGCTGCCTGCTGATTTCTATAGCTCAGTATTTGCTTCATTGGAAATGATAGGACTAAGTTTTCCAGTGTATTATTATTACTGTTTTATATATCTTATAACAAAGAACAATACGTTTAGCTTGTAAGGGCAGGTGAAGAATTAATATTCTTTTGTAAAAAGGGAGTCCAATAGAATTATTCACATACTTAGTGCACTAGTGATGTGGCACATGTTTCTTTTTCCTTTAAACAACTATGTGAAAGAATTCTCCGGTAATTGGAGTGGAACCGCTTTTCTTAATCATCCTATTTACTACTTCTGTTCTGCAAATTGACCTTCTACAATCTGGCAATGCTCCTTTCCCCTTTCCCTACTACTGGATATGAAGGAATCAATACATTTCTTTCTTGGGAGGGTTCATCATAGTATCTGTACTTTGGTGATCAGTTTTCTGCATGTTGCTTGGTTGCCTGAATACTAATCTTCCTTTCCTCTTTTTTTCTCTTTTTTTTTTGTCTCCAATCTACAATCTCTATACTCTTTTCTTGCTTTCCATCTTTTCACAAAGCTGCAGAAAAGGATGTGAGGATGAGCTGAAGACTGGATTGAGAACAAGCTGTCATTGGCCTGTTGTCATGTGTCCCAATGTTAAAGAACGCTTTGTGTACCTCGTGTATTAATCGCACAAGACAGATGAGTGTGTGAAAAGCTCAGCTTTCTACCGGAGGTCTCCAACTGCAGTCAATGCATACAATAAGCAGGCAGCCCCCTCATCCACTTCAGCCTGTTGCTCTCATTAAGCACTCACAGCACATTTGCCAGAGGAAACAATGATTATTACATAGACTGAAAAGCCTGTCTGCTGACTTCCTCGCTCGACTAAAATGTCATTTGCATATGTGTAGTTGTGGCTCCAATATTCAAAGAGCATTCCTTCTTCCGCTAAAGAGCTTTTATCCGGACATGTTGACAGAAATATCACTCCTGAATATAAGACATGTATTTTTGGTACTATCTACGAATGTTATGTAATGCTATGATAATTATTGATATTATTATATGTTATTTATCATCTACATGGTATGCAGCTCTTCTACTATACGTTTATTTGTGCATTATTATGTGACGACAACTAAGTTTACAATTAGTTAGTAAGTAGTGCCCTGAAATGCTGTCTTCTTCAATGAATAAATGCATATATTTCTAGATTTCTTTAGTCATATTTATTATTCAGAAATCCAAGACTTTAAAAGGAATATATCACCAGGCCTCTGCTACCTCGTCTGAGAGCAGTATGATGGTGGCAAAGAGACCCTGACTTCAATGATGTGTCACTTAGTTTACTCAGTGCGGCAGTTCTGACACAAGGTTTTTAGATTTATCAATGCAACAGAGATGAGAAAGCTAACCCCACCCACACCAGACTCTGTATGTGCAGTCTATAGTCAGTGAGCTGCTTATTACAGGAGGGGGCGGAGTCAGACTAGCATGCACATGCTGCTGCAGTCCAGGCAATGATAATCATCAGGTGATAAAACCTCCCTTACAAGTAAACAACTGCAGCCAGCTTGACATGTGACACATCATTGAAATCTGTGTGTTAACCCCTACATCATGCTGTTTTCAGATTAAATAGCAGAAACCTGCCAACAGATTTATTTAGCTAGCATGACTTTTCAGAAACTCCCGGTTGTGGTTTTTTTTATATAAAAAAAACACACAAACTGTGTTTTATTCCTTATTCCAGAGTTCAGCATTGAGTCTCTGTCGCTGCCTCGGGTATCTGGTACTGGTGACGCTGCCATCATGTGGGCTTACTGCTGCAGCCAATCAGTGGGCTCAGTGTGATGTTCTGCTTTCCTGGACAGATCCCCTGAGCACACTGTTTGGCTGCTGCTTTGCTGATATTAGGTCGGCACCACAGCTAATACCAGATACATGGAGCAGTGGCAAACACTCAGGGCTGGATTCGAGGATGGTGGGAAAATTGCAATTTATTTAATTTTTAACAACAAACTGGATCTAAAAACCAAGATATTCTGAAAGAAGACAACCTCTCTAAGGGTGAATTCACATTCTGCAGCAGAATTTTTTTTGACTGCCACATTTATCTGTACCAACCCTTACAGATGAACAGAATTGATTTTCAACCACAGAAGTTTCTGCAACTAAATTGACAATATGTGAATTTATCCTAAGAATTAAAGCAGGATGGTTTTTAGTAAAAAAATTTTTAGCCCATTTATTTATTTACATGATAAATATGAGAAGAAAAAGTATGCAACCAAAAGAAACATGAATAGGACTAAAATGACATATGGTACGTTCCATCACACTTGCCATGGTTAGAAATGTTGCTTTAGGACATGGCATGCTGAGACCAACAGAGCATGGACAGCCCTGCCAGGCCTCTACTTACCAGCTGTAAAGCCTGTGTGTACTGGCATCCAGTCTCGGTGCACTGTGAATTTGTAAAACATAGTTTAGGCTTTTTAAATAGTATATGAACAGCAATAAACAGGATTCTACTCTCCTATGTGATATATTTGATATATTTTAGATTGAAAAGTCAATAAAGTATTGAAACTATTGCAAGCAAACGGTTCAAACATGGCAAGAGAAAAAGTAGGAAATATTCCATAGATCTACAAGCATAAAATGTCTACGGGTTCTCTCACACTGGGATATAAAATGGCCAAGTGTTCTGAAATGTTTTATCAGATAGCACTTGGACCAACGTTATGCTATGGCACTGCGGAGATCTGCAACTATATTCTCATGCTGATTTGGCAAGTGCATTCAAAATTCAGACCGCGCGCACCCATAGGACTATATGGGTTTGTATAACACATTGGACTGCACTCATAACTCATCTGAGTGTATTTTGATGTACAGTGGGTACGCAAAGTTTCATTGCAGCCATTTGGTAAATTCAAAACAATTCATTTTTTTACATTAATGTACACTCTGCACCCCATCTTGACTGAAAAAACAGAAATGTAGCAATTTTTGCTAATTTATTTAAAAAGAAAAACTGAAATATCACATGGTCATAAGTATTCAGACCCTTTGCTCAGTATTGAGTAGAAGCACGCTTTTGAGCAAGTAAAGACATGAGTCTTCTTGGGAATGAAGCAACAAGGTTTTCACACCTGGATTTGGGAATTTTCTGCCATTCTTCCTTGCAGACCTCTCCAGTTCCATCAGGTTGGATGCTGAACTTGGTGGACAGCCATTTTCAGGTCTCTCCAGAGAAGCTCAATTGGGTTTAGGTCAGGGCTCTGGCTGGGTCAGTCAAGAATGGTCACAGAGTTGTTCTGAAGCCACTCCTTTGTTATTTTAGCTCTGTGCTTAGGGTCATTGGCTTGTTGGAAGGTGAACCTTCAGCCAAGTCTGAGGTCCAGAGCATTGTGGAAGAGGTTTTCATCCAGGATATCTCTGTACTTGGCCGTATTCATGTTTCCTTCAATGACAACCAGTCGCCCTGTCCCTGCAGCTGAAAAACACCCCATAGCATGATGCTGCCACCACATGCTTCACTGTTGGGATTGTATTGGGCAGGTGATGAGCAGTGCCTGGTTTTCTCCACACATACCGCTTAGAATTATCACTAAAAAGGTCTCTCTTCGTCTCATCAGACCAGAGAATCTTATTTCTCATAGTCCTTCATGTGTTTTTTTAGCAAACTCAATGCAGGCTTTCATATGTCTGGCCCTGAGGAGAGGCTTCCGTAGGGCTACTCTGTCATAAATGCCTGACTGGTGGAGGGCGGCAGTGATAGTTGATTTTCTGGAACTTTCTCCCATCTCCCTACTGCATCTCTGGAGCTCAGTCACAGTGATTTTGGGGTTCTTCTTTACCTCTCTCACCAAGGCTCTTCTCCCACAATTGCTCATTTTGGCTGGACGGCCAGGTCTAGGAAGACTTCTGGTGGTCCCAAACTTCTTCCATTTAAGGATTATGGAGGCAACTGTGCTCTTAGGAGCCTTGAGTACTGCAGAAATTCTGTTGTAACCTTGGCCAGATTTGTGCCTTGCCACTATTCTGTTTATGAGCTCCTTAGCCAGTTCCTTTGACCTCATAATTCTCATTTGGTCTGACATGCACTGTGATCTGTGAGGTCTTATATAGACAGGTGTGTGCCTTTCCAAATCAAGTCCTATCAGTTTAATTAAGCACAGCTAGACTCCAATGAAGGAGTAGAACCATCTCAAGGAGGATCACAAGGACATTGACAGCATGTGACTTAAATATGAGTGTCTGAGCAAATGGTCTGAATACTTATGACCATATGATATTTCTGATATTTCAGTTTTTCTTTTTTAATAAATTTGCAAAAATTTCTACATTTCTGTTTTTTTATTCAAGATGGGGTGCACAGTGTACATTAATTTAAAAAAATGAACTTTTTTCAATTTACCATATGGGTGTGAGTTGCCCCGCCAGGGCCGTGGGATACTCGGTACCGGGTCCAGTGTTTCACAGGGGGATATCACGGTGGCGACCCGGTCCGTGGCCCTGGGCGCCCATGTAAAAGGAAAAGGTCTTTAAAGGGAATACATTTTATGTTCGTGATGCTACCTGTGGTATTAGGTCAGTGGGGACTGACGCTGCTTTAAGGGGTCCTCTGGGGTGATGTTATGGCAGTTAGATGGTATAACTTCCCACAGGTGAAGTATATGCCCAGGGCTTCCGATGTGTAGATGGAAGATGGTAAATAGAGCAGTAAAGATCGAGGACACAGGTTTGCAGTCTCTTTACCTGGTTTACTGAATATTTCAGGCAGCCACAGTCCAGGGTACCAGATCACAGGACAGGCACGGTCCGGCCGGCTTGGAGGCAAGATAGGAGTCCCCTTATCCAGGTGGAAATTAAAGCCTTCTTCTAGCGCCGTGGTGTGGTAGTCCCTTACTGCCTATGGCTTCAGATAAGGTTCTCACAGATGTTCTCCCTTTGTCCCCCATATAGGATTTGACATAACCCATATGACTGGTGACTTGAGCCTGTTTATAGGGACTCTAGCATGCCCCGGGCTCTATGGGTGTCACCGTGCCTCCTGGGTATTAATGCGGACAGGTAACTTGGAGTTCAGCTGTCCTGCTGGTCTCTGACATAAGTCGTAGAGGCCCTTACAACCTCGGTGTTCCGGCTACCAGTCTCTGTGCCTCAGAAGGAGGCTGCCTGTTCGTGGCTGGTCTCCCACTGGTGTTCCTCTCCTGTGCTCTTCTCTCCTACATGCTCACTGCAATATATTTGGCTTTTGAATAATCTCAGGAACTGCAGCACTGTGGCTACACAGCTCCGTACACCCTCTTTTGCCTCACACTGCTCCAGTCTGTTTCCTGGCAAGAACTCACTAACTTTCCCTACAAAACCACCATATATATGGGGAGTCACCTAGTTAATAGGATCAAAAGCTCCCCCTGGTGGCCTGGAGTGTGAATGTGTTGCATGATTGTGTTTACCTGGTGACAGTTATCCCTTCTTGCCTCCAAATGTAACATCGCTCTCCCCATGAGGAAAGCAATGCTACTCTGATGACCAGGACCCTGGGGCGCCACAGGTGCAATGAAACAAAGAGTGAAAATTTTAAAGGGGTCTGAATACTTTCTGTACCTACTGTACGCTCACAGAGACAATGGAGAAATTAAGTTCTCCATCTTTCTGCACCAGTGCTGCAATTCTCTCAAGTGAGAGAATCAGATCACACTCAGATAACACTTGGCACAAACTCTGACAGAGTTTGAGCAGCGTGTCATTAGCATAATTGGCCTGATTTTCTCGCTTTAGAGAATATACACCAGTGTGAGCAAACCCTAAGAATGGGCATTGCAGTGTAAAAAAACAGCACTCTTGAACTCATGTACAAAAGAAGAAGATGTACACCCATGGGAGAGACCTGTCAATCAACGGGTGCGTAGCAGGAAGTAGACGGCACAGGGCTGTGCCAGACTACCCTTTTTTCTACCTATTTTCCTAGGCTAGCTTTTTAAACTATGTTTTCTTTGAAACTCCAGTGCTTTTCAAGAAAAACATAACTGGATGCAATTATTCAGTCAGGCACTGATTCAGGATCCATGCTGCCTGTGGTTTGAGCAGCACAAATCAAGTGATAGGCTCCTTTTAAATATATCATTTTTTGTTTTTTTATCATTCAAAACTACGAATCATCCTACAAAAATATCAAACCCTCATGTGACTTTCTCCATGTTATATCTGTATGTCCCAACTGGGAATAAGTTATAAACCAGAAGAAAAATTAACTTGAAACCCAACAAGTTGGTATACCGTACATTGGTATGTAAAAGATTGAGCACCATTGATCAAAATTACTGTCATTGGGAACAGTTAAGCAAATTGAAGATGAATGGATTTCTAAAAGCCCTAAAGTTAAATATGGCACATTTCTTTTCTATTTTATACAAATAATATATATATATATATATATATATATATATATATATATATATATATATATATACATATATATATATATTTTTATTTTTTTATTTTTATTTTTTTCATCTTTAACATTTAAAAAATTGCTAAACGGAAAATGGTAAGATTCAAAAGTTTGGGCACCCTGCATGGTTAGTATTTAGGAGCACCCCATTTTAAAAGTATCACAGTAAACGCTTTTTGTAGCCAGGCAAGTTTCTTTCAATTCTTGTTTCAGGGATTTTCATCCATTCTTCCTTTGGAAATTCTTCCAGTCCTGTGAGATTCCTGGGTTATCTTTCATAAAAAAGATAGGAATGTCCAGCTTCACCGAGTCCGTAAAAAAGAGTTTTCTTTATTCACAAACTTTAAACTTGGAGGATACAGACTTCAGCACAACCATATGGGTAAGAATCTCAATGCGTTTCTGGAGACTAGGCTCCCTTAATCATGATCAGTCATGGTTAAGGGAGCCTAGTCTCCAGAAACGCGTTGAGATTCTTACCCATATGGTTGTGCTGAAGTCTGTATCCTCCAAGTTTAAAGTTTGTGAATAAAGAAAACTCTTTTTTACGGACTCGGTGAAGCTGGACATTCCTTTCTTTTTTTGGACCTTGTACGCCTGGACACAGCGGGTCCGTGCTCCCGAGGTCCGTGCTCCCGAGGTTTGACTTGCATCACGGGTGAGTTGGTTTATGTTCCTTCTTACAAAGTTATCTTTCATACACTGCTATTTTGAGGTCTAGCCACAGATTTTCAATGATTTTCAGATCAGGGGACTGTGAGAGCCATTTTAAAATCTTCACCTTGCGCCCTTGTGGGGTTATCTATTGTGGATTTTGCAATGTGTTTAGAATCATTATCATCTGTAGAAGTCATCCTCTTTTTAACTTCAGCTATTTTTACAGATGGTGTTATGTTTGCATCACAAATTTGTTGAAATTCCATTGAATCCATTCTTCCCTCTACCTGTGAAATGTTCCCCGTGCCATTGGCTGCAACACAACCTCAAACTATGATTTATCCATGCTTAATTGCTGGCAAGATGCTCTTTTCCTTACATTTTGTGCCCTTACTTCTATACCCATACTTTTGATTGTTGTGGTCGAAGAGTTGTATTTTAACCCCTTTATCTCAAGGGTGGTTTGCACGTTAATGACCAGGCCAATTTTTACAATTCTGACCTTTTATGAGGTAATAACTCTGGAACGCTTGCATGGATCCCGGTGATTCTGACACAGTGTTCTCGAGACATATTGTACTTCATGTTAGTGGTAAATTTCCTTGACATTACTTGAATTTATTTATGAAAAAAGGGAAAATTTAGAGAAAATTTTGAAACTTTCACAATTTTCCAACTTTGAATTTTCATGCCCTTAAATCACAGAGATACTGTATGTCACACAAAATACTTACTAAGTACCATTTCCCACATGTCTTCTTTACATCAGCACAATTTTGGAACCAAAATATTTTTTGTAAGTTATAGGGGTTAAAATTTGACCAGCAATTTCTCATTTTTACAACACCATTTTTTTAGGGACCACATCACATTTGAATTCACTTTGAGGGTTCTATATGATAGAAAATGCCCAAGTGTGACACCATTGTAAAATCTGCACCCCTCAATGTGCTCAAAACCACATTCAAGAAGTTTATTAACCCTTCAGGTATTTCACAGGAATTTTTGGAATGTTTAAAAAAAATGAACATTTAACTTTTTTCACAAAAAATTACTTCAGATCCAATTTGTTTTATTTTACCAAGGATAACAGGAGAAATTGGACCCCAAAAGTTGTTGTACAATTTGTCCTGAGTACACTCCCCATATGTGGAGGTAAACCACTGTTTAGGCGCATGGCAGAGCTCGGAAGGAAAGGAGCGCCATTTGACTTTTCAATGCAAAATTGGCTGGAATTGAGATAGGACGACATGTCTCGTTTGGAGAGCCCCTGATGTGCCTAATCAGTGGAAGCCCCCCAAAAGTGACAACATTTTAGAAAGCAGACCCCCTAAGGAACTTATCTAGATGTGTGGTGAGCACTTTGAACCCCCAAGTGCTTCACAGAAGTTTATAATGTAGAGCCGTAAAAATAAAAAGCTTATTTTTTTCACAAAAATGATTTTTCACCCCCTATTTTTTATTTTCCCAAGGGTAACAGGAGAAATTGGACCACAAACGTTCTTGTGCAATTTGTCCTGAGTACCCTGATACTCCATATGTGGAGGTAAACCACTGTTTGGGCACATGGCAGACCTCAGAAGGGAAGGAGCGCCATTTGACTTTTCAATGCAAAATTGGCTGGAATTGGGATAGAACGCCATGTCTCGTTTGGAGAGCCCCTGATGTGCGTAAACAGTGGAAACCCCCCAAAAGTGACACCATTTTGGAAAGTAGACCCCGTAAGGAACTTATCTAGATGTGTGGTGAGCACTTTGAACCCCCAAGTGCTTCACAGAAGTTTATAATGTAGAGCAGTGAAAATTGAAAAAATCCTTTTTTTTTTCCACAAAAATGTTTTTTTAGCCCCCACTTTTGTATTTTCCCAAGGGTAACAGAAGAAAATGGACCCCAAAAGTTGTTGTCCAATTTGTCCTGAGTAAGCTGATACCCCATATGTCAGAGAAAACTACTGTTGGGTGCATGGCAGAGCTCAGAAGGGAAGAAACGGTGTTTTGGAATGCAGACTTTGATGGAATGGTCTGCGGGCTTCACGTTGCGTTAGCAGAGCCCCTAATGTACATAACCAGTAGAAACCCCCCACAAGTGACCCCATATTGGAAACTAGACCCCCCAAGGAACTTATCTAGATGTGTTGTGAGAATTTTGAACCCCCCAAGTGTTTCACTAAAGTTTCTAATGCAGAGTAACATGAGAAATTGGACCCCAAAAGTTGTTTTCCAATTTGTCCTGAGTACGCTGATACCCCCAGAGTCATGTGAGGTCTTGTTTTTTGCGGGATGAGTTGACGTTTTTATTGGTACCATTTTCGGGCACACGACATTTTTTGATCGCTTTTTATTCCGATTTTTGTTAGGCAGAATGAACAAAAACCAGCAATTCGTGATTTTTTTTTTTTGGGGGGGGCGTTTATACTATTCCGTGTTTGGTAAAATTGATGAAGCAGTTTTATTCTTCAGGTCAGTACGATTACAGCGATACCTAATTTATATAATTTTTTTATGTTTGGTGCTTTTATACAATAAAAACTATTTTATAGAAAAAATAATTATTTTTGCATCGCTTTATTCTGAGGGCTATAACTTTTTTATTTTTTGCTGATGATGCTGTTTGGCGGCTCATTTTTTGCGGGACAAGATGACGTTTTCGGCGGTACCATGTTTATTTATATCCGTCTTTTTGATCGCGTGTTATTCCACTTTTTGTTCGGCGGTATGATGATAAATCAGTTTTTTGCCTTGTTTTTTACTTTTTTTTATTTACGGTGTTCACTGAAGGGGGTTAACTAGTGG
Source organism: Ranitomeya imitator (assembly GCF_032444005.1). Taxonomy (NCBI): domain Eukaryota; kingdom Metazoa; phylum Chordata; class Amphibia; order Anura; family Dendrobatidae; genus Ranitomeya; species Ranitomeya imitator. Next base: position 420,915,586 of record NC_091286.1, on the reverse strand, counting down.
GACATTTTTATAGGTCGCGCCGTTACGGATGCGGCGATACTAAATATGTGTACTTTTATTGTTGTTTTTATTACATAAAGAAATGTATTTATTGGAACAATAACAATAATAAAAGGATTTTTTTTTTACACATGGAAATATTTTTTTTTTAACTTTTTTACTTTGTCCTAGGGTGGGACATCATGCTATAGTGTCAGATCGCTGATCTGACACTTTGCACAGCATTGTGTCATATCAGCGATCTGACAGGCTGTGCTGCAGGCTTGCCGGTGTCTGCTCTCAGCAGGCACTTGCAAGACCTAGAAGGCCCCCGCGGCCGTCTTGGATACAGGGCCTGCAGGGAGGAGGATGGAGGAGACGCACAGAGCAATGCGATCAAATCGCGTTGTTCCGAGGATCTCAGGGAAGCACGCAGGTAGCCCCCTCTCTGTGCGATGCTTCCCTATGCCGCTGGAACACTGCGATCATGTTTGATCGCAGTGTTCTGGAGTTAATGTGCCCGAAGCGGTCCGTGACCGCTCCTGGCACATAGTGCCGGATGTCAGCTGTGATAAATAGCTGACATACGGCGGCACTCCCCCCGTGAGCGCGGCTGATCGGTGATGACATACTATCCTGTCGGGGGTCATAGGGGCCCAGACCACCTCGTTGGGGTAGTACGTCTAATGTCAGAAAGGGGTTAACAGGACTTGTTTAGATGTTCTTTTGTATACATCTGACGCTGAATGTTTGTGGTGAGGACGCAGTAGAGGTTTTCTTCTGATGGATCTTCAATGAAGGCCATATTTGTGCAGGTGTCTCTGAATAATAGAACAATTTGCCATAACTCCAGTGTCTGATAAATCTTTCTGAAGGGCCTTTGCAGTCAAGCTGTGGGTTCTGATTTGTCTCTCTAGCAAACCTACAAGAAGCTCAAAGTTAAATTTTGCTTGGTTTTATGTACCTCCACTGTTCCTGTCAACTGACATTTCTTAATTACATTTCAAACTGAGGAAAGGGCACCTTGAAAATGCTTTGCTATCTTCGAATAGCCTTCTCCTGCTTTGTTGACCTCCGCCATTTTTTTCAGAGTGCTAGGCAACTGTTTAGAAGAACTCACGGCTTCAGTTTTTTAGCACAAGGTTAGAAGAGGCTGGGTTTTTATAAAGCTGGCAAATTTGCATCACCTGTCTTTCCTAACGATGATAGTGAACAAGTCATAACCCTAACAGGCTAATTAAGGTCTGAAACCTTGATCAAAGTTATCTGAGCACACAAATCTCCAAGGGTGTCCAAATGTTTGCATAGGTCCATTTTCCTTTTTGTAATTTTAGAAATGTAAAAAATGACTATAGATATATATATATATATATATTTGCTTAAAATACAGAGGAATTGTGTCATCTTTAACTTTAGGGTCAATTAAGGCGGTCTCAAGGGAGCGCTGAGGAAGCAGCCAAGAGGGAAGAAAAGGGGGGTGTCATGCACCACCGCAGCTCCAGCTGAACACCTCCAGGGGTGGACAGAAGCAGATACCAGAGAAAAAAACTCGGTCACCGGAGCGCTGAAACACCGTCTTCCTCAGGTGGGAGTTTATTGATAGAAAACAGGAAGGCAGTATTTAAATGATAAACAGCCAATCACAGCGCTGTTGAAGTTGCCACCATCGCAACATGTTCAACGCACATGTCCCCATTGGAAGAAGCCCATTTTTTGCCAAACGGCGCTGTCAGGGTGGTAGATGAACAATGATGTTTTGTCCTGAGGAAAAGTTCCTGTGTGACTTTGAAATGTTTTGACTTTGAAAACCTATTTAAAGAAACATTTTTAAGGAATAAAAAAATAAAATCTGTTAGTCTTCAGCAGCAGCACAAGAACAGACACATTATACCAGGATCAACTATTCTGCTCAGTCTTTGGACCCGTGCTCTGCAGCAGCTGATTTATGCGTTGAACATGTTGCGAAGGTGCAACTTTAACAGCGCTGTGATTGGCTGTTTATCATTGAAATACTGCCTTCCTGTTTTCTATCAGTAAGCTCCCACCTGAGGAAGACGGTGTTTCCGTCGAAACGCGTTGCAGTTAAACTTCACCTGGTGTTTGAGTCTCCTTCAGCACTCCTGTGACCGAGATTTTTTCTGGTATCTTTACCTTTAGGCCTTTAAGAGATCCTTTCATCTTCAACTTGCTTAACTGCTCACAATAACAATATTTTTGACAAGGGATGACCAAACTTTTACACTGTATGTGATTTGCATTCTGGAAGAGCAGACTTTAAAACAGATGTCTTACAATAATGTAATGCAGAATGCAGTGCAACAGAAACCTTTAAAGGAGCCAGGGTAAGCTGTCAGTAGTGATGACACATAGGTATACTGCATATTCAATGCATACATGCAAGTCACAATATAATAAGTACAGTATCACAATACAAAAAAAATACTTCCATAACACTGTATTCACTGGAGCGCACCAATTAATTTCTCATTGGAACCTCTGTCTCTGTTTTTGCCCAATGGATTTAATGCCTCCATAAAAGTCCTCAGGGCAATTATTGACTAGAATTCTTTTAAGTTTAGTAGCTATAATACTAAAAGCCACAGAAAAATAACTTTAAACTTCTGTTCTCTTTCTAGTTGTTGACTGCAATTTGCCAAAAGAGCTTGAGAATGGATACATGACTTTCTCTACACCAGAAAACAGTACCACCTATCAGTCAGCTGTCACATATTCGTGCCGTGAACCTTACTACTCAATGATACCAAATATTACTGGTATGTATGGAGTGATATCTTTTTTTGCCTGAGTAAACTAATAGACACTGATAAAATTACTGCCTAGCTGTGGAACTTAAAAGAGCATAAACCTATATCGACATCATCTGATATCATGCATGACATCAGGCAGTTTTGCAGGTATATTGACACCTAAACTGGGGTCTAAAACATTGAGCCTGAGAGATTTTTGAGGCTTTCTAACCTTAGACTTGATATACAACAAAGAGGAGAAACCGAGAAGCGATTTTAGGGTGTAAATTAAAGTGAAAGGTCAAAAAATAAGTACAAAAGTAGCCTTTATTGAACAAAGTATAATGTTAGATAGTGGCACGGAGGCGCACACATCGAATTCATAAAAACGCAAAGAACATGAAATGTCTAAAAGAAGATGGTGCTTACATATCCAGAGCTTAGACTTGATTTTGTATGATTTTAAGGGTTCGCTCACACAATTATATTTTCGGTCCAGGTGCAGTCTGTGAAAAGCAGACAGCACAAAGAGTGCATTAGGACCAATGTTATTCAATGGGGCAATGCACATGTGATTTTTTTTCACTGACCAAATCTGAGTAAAACAAAAATCACAGAGTGTACTAGTTTCTTCCATAAGTCGGATGAGACTCGCTTATTGAAGTCCATGAATGTGTAAAAAAAATGTTTTCCATACAGAGATACAGTGTAGAGTCTATTCTTATGGACACATTGCAATTCTTCAACACAGAAAATTGTAAGTGGTCTTGTAAATCATTATTACCTGCTACTGTAAAAAAAATGGAGTGCATATGGATTATACACAGATGACAAGAGAGAAAAAAAAAGTTTTCTGTATGATGATTTTTATTATGCTTGTGTGAACCCAGCCTAACATTGAATAGCAGGAAACATCCCTTTCAACATATAAAATTATTTAGGCAAAATGTGTATAAATGTGAAGTTCTGTTTTAATCAAACCATTAATTATAGGAGAATTCATATTGGACAGTTTATGTTTAACTATAAATGATGGCAGATTTTAAAGTAACTTGTAAGATTATTATTTTCACTATCATCAAAGGTCTGCACTAGGGAGGCATATGCAGCTTTTATAATGGGTCACAATTTATTTACACAAGACGTGATCTTTTATTACACTCAATCTAATTGTAAGATTTACTTAATTATTGAGTGTCTTATATAGCACCATCATATTCCGTAGCGCTTTACAGACATCAGTATCCCCATTGGGCTCACAATCTAAAATCCTTACCAGTATGTCTTTGGAATGTGGGAAGAAAACAGAGAGCCAGGAGGAAACCCACACAAACACGGGGAGAACATACAAACTCCTTGCAGATAGTGTCCTTGGTGGGATTTAAACCCAGGACCCCAGCACTGCAAAGCATCAGTGCTAACCACTGAGCCAACATGCTGCCCGAAGGTCAATCAACAGGAATTAAAGTTGTCACTGCTGATCCATATTTTGCACAATGCAGGGTTACCATAAGTGGTGGTGATCAAATGCTCATCTTCAGTAATGCTCAGCTATATAACAAGAGTTTATGTCAGCATACTTCATGTGAAAAGCAAAGTGGGGCACTGACCCAAAAAATATTATTCCTTTATTTTGACTGGATACATATGGACAGTAGTATAAAAAAACCAGCAGATGGACTTTGGAAGTGTCAGCAGTGATGTGAAATGTCCGTAGGCCACGTGCTATTTGTTTGCACTCCCTTCTCTTCATATGTGCTTGAAATAAAAGAATATTTTAAATTTTGAGTGCCGTAATTTGTTTTCCACTATGCGAATACAATGTTAAGTTAACCCATCATGCAGTCAAAAATAAGTAAAGATCTGATGTTTTTTTTCTCTTGTGTTATCATGTAGCAGAATACATCTGTAATGAAAATGGAGTGTGGATAAATTCTGAGATAGGAGAGAAGCTTCCAGTGTGCCAGCCAGGTAAGTGGCGAATGCGGAATTCATTATTAATGCTAATCTAATTGTCTATCTAGTTGCTTTATGTTTCCATTAAAGTATAAAATTGCTGCTTGTGATGTAAGAGAAGAAATATTTAGGTAGTAATGTTCCTGCATGCTCTCCTTTCATCTCCGTTGATGAACTGCACCACTATCCAAATTTTAGCATGGCAATAACATTTCTTCATGATTCGTGTTACAGATCCAATACATCAAGTAATTATTAAGTGTCTATATATATTGAACATCTTACTATCTCTGACTTTTCTTCTTGCTGCACAATATTCTTTCCTTTGCCACCATTTCCATGTAACGTGTAATGTAACCCACGTCATTGTTCTTTGTTACTGGGCAGTTATATATGGTTTTTGGAAGCTTTAGTCTTGGGCTCGTGCAGATTTGTGATGCAGACAGTGACTTTCACCCCCTTACATGTTTTTCTTGGTGAAGAGTGATTTTGAAGTCTAAAAATTTGATACAGCTGAGTTTACAGCAAGTAAAAAGTGAAGGGCATTCACAAGGCTTTTTCCTCACACAAACTGTTTATATAATGTAGCTAACATCCAATACATATTTCTTTTTCATCTTACAATTACATATTATTTACTGTTAGTTAGATCATAAAAATGTTTCATTGGAAATCTTTTCAAAAATTCTCTTATGTGTCGATTTTGCAAATTTGTTTCTGCTGTGACAGCAGAAAATGCTAGCAATTAAATTAGTGGCAAAAACCATGATTACCATATGTTACGGCTGTGCACAATAACAAGCTGCGGAAAAACCCTGCTGCTAATTCAAAGAAAGCTCCATGTGATTTATCGCATCAGCTATGCAAACTGAAGCAAAGGCGCTCCGGTAATATGGGGTCCTCTTGGTGACTAACATTAAACAAGAAAAAACAAGTCCTGCATGCTTTTCTTCCATTCTAAAATACAGAACCCAAAAAACCCAATGATAATCAAAGAGATCTCTCTTCTCCAGACCGGTGAAAGGATCACTTATTCTGTATGTCTGTTCCTAAGATGGAACAAACAAACAAAATATCCAAAAGGACATGTGAACATTGTATTACTGGCATATAATCACTGATAAATGGGTGTATAAAGGCTGGCAGAGCACAAAAAGAGTTGCCATTGAAGAACCAAGAAAGGTGAGTATATAACATGAACTAATGGATTGTGCGGCTGTTCTACAGGTAATCTGCGGCAAAATTAGCAACAGTTAGGATTTGTTGTGGATTTTTACATCCACGGTGAAAACAATGGGGAAAATTTGCATCGAATCTGCAATCAATTGCTAATAGAAATGCTCCAGAATTAAAAACACGCAATATAGATCAATTTCTTTGTGAACTATTTCCATAGTGAAAATGAGAAAGTAACTGTCTAAAGTGCACACATTTGAAGAGTAAAACAATTACAGTATTAAGTTGTGTTGGACACGGAAAAATTTAATAATTCAGTATAAAATATATACTTTTCCAAATACATCAGACTAACATTTTCTTTTAGATTCCATTCATTAATATCGATGCCAATATTCCTGGTGTTTATTATAAAACCATAGGTAATGGACAAAAATATATCATCTCCTGACATTTCAGTATATGGTTCCTGGAGACCTCCAAACATGCTTCTGTCCTAGACAACTAAGAAAGCAGAATTTCCAGTAATTCCCGTTACCACAGAGATTTCTGTTTATAGGTGATCTTAAGGCCAAGAATTTTGGAAAATAGCTGTGGTTGTGATGTAGGCTCTAGCATTTATTGCTTGGTTATAGCTTGTTCTTTATTTTATTTTCACGCTCAAACCAGCTCTGGAATATTTCATCTTTCATTTTCTTATCACAATTTTCTACATTTTAACCACTCTTGCAAACAAGGAACCTAATATGCACGATGCATGCATGAATGAAGATTTGTTTCACTACATTTCGAGTTTCGGTTCACGCATGAATACTGAAGAACATCTTTTGTAAACGTTTTGTTGCCATTTTCCTGGTAATGTGATCCATGTCACTAAAAATCAGAGCCATGCTGGAATGGACTAACATCACCACTGTCAGGTATTCAAGGTTTCGAATGTACAATGATGTATAAAAGTATGGATACATCATTGATGGTGGATTATGCCTGGATAAATAAAATACTGTAATACCAGATGTTAGTATATACCCTTCATATGGAAATATATTAATAATGTAGAACTATAATTTCCTTTTTTTAATATGTTCTATTTTTCTTGTCTAGCAGATCATTGGAGGTCCTCAGATCCCCCAGATCACTCACAAATCTTCTGAAACTTGCTGCTTGGCAGGCAGATGGTGCAAGAGCACATGCAAAGCGTTGTCTATGGCCCCATAGGCTTCCTGTTGGATCAATACCTTGTCCATGTGCAGCTCACTACTTCTGTCTGCTGAGCAGCGCGCTTCATAGCAGTTTTTTTTGGTTATTACAGTCACAGGGATTTTACTGTATTTATCGTAAAGTTTAAATCACATGTTGCTAAAATAGGAGCAAAGCTCCTGTACAGCCACTGTACTGAAAGCACGGCACCCTGGAGAAAATTAACTTTATTTCTCCTTCGAGCCGCCAGCTTTCAATGATACAGGAATATCACGTGGCTTCAGTCACCACACATAGCAATGAAAGCAGTGGCTGTAAGCATGGCCTGGCATTTTGACTGACAGAAGGCTCTCCACTGATACACTGCTTACAGCTGTTGCTCACAGTATAGTGAGATGAGCTGCCATACCTGCATGTCTGAAAGCCAACAGCTCCAGAGAGAAATAATGTTGATTTTCTCCCTGATGCTGCACTTTCAGTAGGGTAGCCAAGCACTTTCTTAACTTGACTAACCTGCAGAGTAGCCTCATATCGGCAGGTTAATAGCATTATGCTACCTAGGTTAGGATAGGTTCCTTTCAAGGTGTTACAAGATCTGGTTACAAGTTGGAAGGCAGTCATCAATTGGCAACAGAGTGTTAATTTTCTTTCTAGAACAAAGATATAGATAGATAGATAGATAGATAGATAGATAGATAGATAGATAGATAGATAAGAATAAGAAAGGAAAACAGCACAAAAATTGGAAAAAAATGGGCTTTAATGCCTGAACGGCGTGGCAACGTTTCGGAAATGGTATCCTTTCTCAAGCCTCGAATAGATAGAATAGGTATATACACATAGAATACCTATATACAGTATATATAAATGTCAGTGACACACACATATGTATATACAGTATAGTACATAGATACGATAGATAGATAGATAGATAGATAGATAGATAGATAGATAGATAGATAGATAGATAGATAGATAGATAGATAGATAGATTTTAAAAAAATAGCAAAGTAGTTGCACCTGGCATAATCCACTTAACATTTTATTATTCTTGACTGTAATTTTTTTGCCTACTGTGTTGACTGTGCTTCCTCTTTACATTTTTGTTTTGGCAGTTTGTGGAAGGCCTAAACAACCACTCCCGGGAATAGTGAAACGCATCATTGGTGGGCGTAATGCAGAACCTGGATTTTTTCCTTGGCAGGTTCTAATTGTGGTTGAAGATATGTCCCGTGTTCCTGAAAACAAGTGGTTTGGCAGTGGAGCATTATTGTCTGATAATTGGGTGTTAACTGCAGCTCATGTGTTAAAATCTCAGCGACGCGATAACACTGTAATTCCTGTTTCAAAGGAACATGTCACTATCTATTTGGGGTTGCATGATGTGAAAAATAAAGATGATGCTATTACTAGAACTATCGAGAAGATTATACTACATGAATCCTTTGACCCACAGATTTACAACCATGACATTGCATTGGTGAAACTGAAAGAAAAGGTTGTAATGAGCCAATCCATAATGCCAATATGTCTGCCAGAGCTGGATCACGAGTTGGAAGGTCCTCAGCCCAATACACTTGGTCTTGTAGCTGGATGGGGTATCTCCAACCCTAATAATACTATAGATGAAGTCATTAGCTCAGGCATGAGAACATCTTCTGATGTGCTCCAGTATGTAAAACTTCCAGTAGTACTTCATGCTGAGTGTAAGAAAAGCTATGAGTCTCGCTCTGGGAATTATAGTGTAACAGAAAACATGTTTTGTGCAGGTTATTATGAAGGTGGGAAGGACACCTGCCTGGGAGATAGTGGAGGTGCCTTTATAATTCAAGACCCTGAGTCAAAAAGGTGGGTGGCACAAGGGCTAGTATCATGGGGAGGGCCTGAAGAATGTGGAAGCAAACAAGTGTATGGTGTGTATACCAAAGTGTCTAATTATGTGAATTGGTTAGATAATGAGCTCAATGCATAAATAACATGCTATAAAGAACGTAATGTTTAGTGTTATATGTTCATATTTCCATGCTACATATATCACCTTTAGTCAACCTTCTACCTACTTTATGTTGGGGTATTTACAGTAAAGTGCTAACTGGGAACCTATTATTTAGCCTTTGTGAACAGTTCTACAAGTACTTTTCAGTTGGTGTTTTAAACATTAACAATTAAAAGTGTTTTCTAGAATTTAAAAAAAAAAAGGTATTTACTCACTTGTCAAAACTCCACCGTTTCACAGTGACAATCCCAGTCCTGCACCAGTGGTAGCAATTACATGTAAAGTGAACATAAGCTCAAGATGGCCAACCACTATTCACGTTATTGATTTCACTACAGTGACTAGTGATTGGTTGCTAATGTTATATGCTAAGACAATACATTATTATTAGAGATGATTAAACCTTTTGAAATTCAAGCTTGCCAGAATTGAATTTGCCCTGAAAATATGCATATAACACTATAAGGTCTCCTTGGCCTGTATTCAACCTTTTTCAACCCTTTTACTGCAAATACAGCCTTAGTAAAATTAAAGTAACCTCATTGCAGAAGGGAACTATAACCCAGTAATAACCAACAGTCCATTTCTTGTTTTTAAACTTGTAAAAAAAAATGGTTCAAAAAAGTTCCCTTTCAGTAATTTGTAATCAGGTAGACTGTTGAGTGGAGAAAACTGACTCAAACTGATGGCGTCACTGTTAGAAGAAACATCATCCTGCTGTAACTGAGAAGCGCCATGTATTTCATAATACCCTCCGCTCCTTTCCATTAATATGCCTGTCGGAGGCAAAGGAGATCAAATGTATCCAGGTTTTAGTAATACTACTTCCCGGATAGCTGGTGACAGTGGTGGTTGTACTACTGCTAATGGCTCCCACATTCTTATCTGAATATGTATTTGGTGAGCACCACATCAAGACCCCCACAGGCCACCCAGAGCACGAGCATATAATTAACTCAAACTGAAAATGAAGATTAAACAACAACCACAAGACAGATTTAATCAACCAAGGTATAATTTTAATCAGTACAACAACCCCAACCTGACCCTGTCTGTAGGTTACTCAGCACAATCCAGCTGACAGGTTCCCTTTCAGCACTGTTCTTACATAAGTTGCTTCCATTGTTTTGCACTTTTATTGGATCAGAATGACAAAATTAATGTAATAATTTTATTCCTGACATGCCTGGCATAGAAAATTGTAGTGACTAGGTTGATTTCCATCTTATTTCCATAAATTGGCTAGGCATTTTATTGGAACAAATGGTGCAGAATGCAGGGCCTCAAAGGCCTGGAAAACACTCCAAACAGTATTTTATTTATGCTGCTTTGGGAAATTATAAAATTACCTTTCATATTTTTAACACCTTCTGCTTTTCTTTTTGACATCAGTACCAGCTGACCATGACAATTCTGATACAGAAGATGAGAAAATAAAAAAAACATATATTTTATAGCCAAAAATTGTTTACATTAGCAGCAAAATTACTGCATATACTCGAGTATAAGCAGATTCGTGTATAAGCCGAGGCACCTAATTATATCACAAAAAACTGGGAAAACATATTGACTCGAGTATAAGCCTGGTATGAATCGTCCCCTCAGCCCCAGCCTGGTCTGCAAGGCTCCTCATTCCTATCCTGGTCTGCATTGTTCCCTCAGCCCCATCCTGGTCTGCATGGCCCCCTCATCCCTATCCTATTATGCATGGCCTTCTCATCCCAATCCTGATATGCATGGCTCCTCATCCCTATCCTTGTATGCATGGCCCCCTCATCCCTATGATAGTCTGCATGGCTTCTCATCCTTATCCTTGTATGCATGGCCTCCATCAGAAAAAATATATATATATATATATTAAAAAAATCCTACTTACCATCCCTGAGCTCCATTGCCGCATCTTGTTCCATTGCCAGCATCTGCAGTGGTGGGGCAATCAAGTGTGCCCGCTACTTAAGGGACACTTGATTGCCCCTTAAGTAGCGGGCACACTTGATTGCCCCACCACTGCAAGGAGGACAGTGGAGGGCATGGAGGGCAGTGAATATTCATTCCCTTAAGTAGCAGACACAGGTGATCGCCCAGACTCTGCAGGAAGCCAGCAACTGTGAATACTGTGCCCACTATTAAAGAGAAATGAATATTCACTGCTAACGCAATGAATATTTATTTCTCTGTAGCAGTGGGCACAGGATTTAGCCACAGCAGCCAGCTCTTGCCTCTTGTGGCCCGCTGCTGCCGCTTTTCCTCTGCCTTCTGGGACCCTCACTCAAGTGTAAGCCGAGGGGGGCTTTTTCAGCACAAAAAAAGTGCAGAAAAACTCGGCTTATACTCAAGTGCAGTTGAAACCAGAAGTTTACATACATTATATATATAAAGACACATATGCATGTTTTTCTCAATATCTGACATGAAATTAGAATAAACCTTTCCTGTTTTAGGTCAATGAAAATTGCCATAATAATTAATATTTGCCTAATGCCAGAATAATGAGAGACAGAGAATGTTTTAAGGCATTTTTATTACTAAAAATTACAAAAAATTACTTGCAAAGTCAAAAGTTTACATACACAAATATTACTAGGCATTTAAACAATTCTAGATTGCCCATATCATGATGTGATGTGTTTGAAAGCTTCTGAAAGGTTTCTTGGCAATATCTGAGTTAGTTACAAACACACCTGTGGATATATTTTAATGCACACCTGAAATACACTGCTTCTTTGTGTAGCATCATGGGAGAGTCTAAAGAAATCAGCTGCCAAGATATCAGGAAGAGAATTGTGGACTTGCACAATTCTTGCTCATCCTTGGGTACAATTTCAAGATACCTGAAGGTGCCTCATTCTTCTGTGCAAACAATTATACGCAAGTACAAACAAGATGGGAATGTTCAGCCATCATACCACTCATGAAGCAGATGGATTCTGTGTCCCAGAGATGAACGTGCTTTGGTCCAACATGGGCATATCAACCCAAGGACAAAAGCAAAAGACTTTGTGAAGATGATGGTGTAAGCTGGTAAGAATGTGTCAATATCCACAGTGAAATGAGTAATGTTTCAAAATGGGATGAAAGGCCACTCTGCGTGAAAGAAGCCATTACTCTAAGAGAAACATAAAAAGGACAGATTAAGGCTACGTTCACATTTGCGGCTTTGGACGCAGCGGTGTCGCCGCAAAACAACGCACACGTCATGCTTCACTATCTTTAACATTGCATGTGCGTTCGTTTTCATGCGTTTCAGTGCGTTTTGCGACGCATGCGTCCTTTCGACGCACCTGGCAGTGTGTTGCAAACGCAACATGTTGCATTTTTTCTGCGTCCAAAACTTTTAAAAAACGCTTGCGTCGCACTTGCGTTGTATTTGCGTCGTCGAAGCAAATTGAAGTGTATTGGCAGCGCAGAAGACGCAAGTACTTGCGTTGTTGTGCATTGTAGGACACATGCGTTCTTAACTTAAAAAAAAAAAATGAAAAGACCCTATATAGTAAAAAAGGGTTGAACGCATGCGTCAAAAATGCATGTGTTCTACTTGCGTCTTTCGTGCGTCGTGCGTTGCGTCCACGACGCTGCGTCCAAAGCCGCAAATGTGAACGTAGCCTTATATTTGCAAATGCACACATAAACAAAGACCTGAATTTTGGAGACATGTCCTGTGGTGTGATAAAACTAAAATTAAGCTTTTTGGGCATAATGACCATCATTACATTTGGAGGAAAAAGGGAGAATATTGGAAGTCTAAGGGTGCGTGTCCGTAATGACGGCACTTTAGACGGAGTGGAAAACTTGCAACGCCCAAAGCACCGCCCCTTCTGTACGCGCAGTGATTCCGAATGCGGTCATTGCACACATCCGGAATCTCCGCACCCCATACATAGTGATTTACCTTGCGGTGACGGAACGTCGCCGCAAGGTAAACAGACATGCTGCTTTCTAAAAAGACGCGCCTCATGTCCGTAAATGCAGGGCCGCCGGATGCGTGTTCGCACGCATAGTGGAGACGGGACTTCATAAAATCCCCTCCACTATGCTGTAACATCTGGATGCTGCGGATTGAATGCTTTGGCTGGCTTTTTTAAAAGTTGCTTTTTAAAATGTTCAAATCCAAGGTACGGCACCCACCAGCTATATTCAATTGCAACGGGTTATTATATATGTCTCAGCGTGTCAAGCTCCAACTTTTCCCTCTCCCCCTCTCTCAAACAGACGCTGCGGCTGGATGCAGCGTTCAATCCGCAGCTAATCCGGATGTAATCTGGCACGTGGAAACATACCCTAAGAAACGCATTGGTGGCAGCATCACGTTCTGGGGTTGTTTAGTTGCAGGAGGAACTGGTGCACTTCACAAAATAGATGGCATCATGAGAAAAACAAGATTATGTGGCAATACTGAAGAAATATCTCAACACATCAGCCCGGAAGTTAAAGCTTGGGTAGAAATGGGTCTTCCAAATGGACAATGGCTCGAAGCATACCGCCAAAATAGTAACAAAAGAGCTTAATGATAACAAAGTCAATGTTTTGTAGTGGCTATCACAAAGCCCTGATCTCAATCCTATTCAAAATGTATAGGCAAAGCTGAAAAGGCAGGTGTGAGCAGGACGACTTACTGTACAAACCTACTGTATATCAATTACACCAGTTTTGTCAGGAGGAATGGGCCCAAATTCCGACCAACTATTGTGAGAAGCTTGAGGAAGGTTATCCCAAACATTTTACCCAAGTCATTCAGTTTAAGGGCAGTGGTATTAAATACTAATGAAATGTACTGTATGTAAACTTTGGACTTTGCAGTAAGTAGTCAAAATACCTTACAATATTCTCTCTCTCTCTCTCATTCTGGCATTCGGCAAATAATAATAATTATGGCAATCCAAAATGCACTAAAACGGGAAAGGATTTTTCTGATTTCATGTCAGATATTGAGAAAAACATGCATACAGTATGTGTCTTTTTATATAGCGTATGTAAACTTCTGGTTTCAACTATATATACGGTATTTTGATATTTCAGCTAGGAAAAATTGAAACTAACACATTTCAAACATGCATTAAACAGTGTTTAGGGTAAGGCAAGGGCAATTTTTTAAGCTACTCAAGATATCAAAATAAAAAAAATTGCAAGTGTTTATACAGTAGCAGTCAAAATTATGGACACACCTGTACATGCAATGGTTTTCCTTGCTCTTTTTGGAATGTGCACATTGTAGATTCAAACTAAAGGCAGCAAACCGACAAGGCACATATATGGAAACATGAAGCAGAGAAATACATGTAAAAAATTGAATGCGTGTTAAACCTTAGGTTCCTCAAAGTATCCTCACCTTTTTATTCCGTCTTTTTTTTTTTTATTTTACTCTCTTTTATAGTTATACAGTGCTTTACAAATATCAGCATCACTGTCCCTATTGGGGATCACAATCTAGATGTCCTATCAGTATATCTTTGGAAAGTGACAGGAAGGCCAATTAATAACTTATCACTTATCCTTTCGCCACCTTCACATGTTCAGTATTTGGTCACTATTTTTCATCAGTATTTGTAAGCCAAACCAGGAATGGAACAATCAAAGGAAAACTATAATAGAAACACGTCCCCACCTCTGCATTTTTCACCCATTCCTTGTTTTGGCTCACAAATACTGAACATGTGAACATTTCCAAAACCAAAGAACACCCACGCAAGCATGGGGGAACATGCTAACTTCTTGCAGATGTTGTCTTTGGTGGGATTTGAACCCAGGACCTGATGACAGTTTTGGCATACTTTCAGGCAGCTTCACCAGGTAGTCACCTGGAATTGCTTCCAATGAACAGGTATGCCTTGTTAAGTGTTCATTTGTGGAATCATTGACCTTGAGAAAGTGGTTTAGACCATCATATTTTGAAGGTAGTGTTGATACACAGATCCATACAACAGTGGTGAAATGTATTACCGAAGTGTTCTAAGCAAAATATGACAAAAAGCGCTCAACTGTGTTCAGAGAAATGACAGTGCATCGTCCCTAAGATCAGTCATTTCAGAAAAATGCCTTAAAGCTTGAAGGAATCCTCGTGAAGTCATTAAAACCATCAATCACTTTCATGAAACTGGCTTTCATAAGAACCGACTCAGAAAAGGAAGACCAAGAATTATCTTTGCTGCATAGGTTAAGTTTATCACACTTACCAGCCTCAGAACATTTAAACTGAATGCACCTTAGAGAACACTCCTCAAAAAAGATGCATAGACATCAAGCAGCAGACGCATCTCAACATCAACTATTCAGAGGATACAGCAAGAAGTTGAATTGCTGCAAAGAAGCCACTACTGAGGACCACAAACAAGAAGTGACTTGTTTGGATCAAGCAAGACAAGGACTAGATATTAGTGGAAATCTGTGCTGTGGTCGGATGTAACAAGAAAATGAATCAAAACGCACCTTCATGCTATGTAACGCCGGGCTAAAAAGTGAGGGATGAGGTTCTGCATCAGTTGGAAAAGCCACCACAACTACCTTAACCCAATTAAGATTGTTTTACTATCAGTTGGACCACAGTATGAAGATGAGGTATTTAACAAGTGTTCAGCATCTCTGAGAACACCATCAACTCCTGATGAAGCTTCTTGAGAGAATGCCAAAGGTATTTAAGGGTGTGTGCACATGATGTCTAAAGATATGCTGATATGAACTTATGCACTGCAATGTAAAAATGACTTGCATATATTCAGTGCTTCAGCTTTGTTTTCTGCTTCAGGTTTCCTAAGACACAGAGAGGGCAAAAGAAGTGACCTGACCATTTTTAAGGCTGTTTTCAAGGAAGTTGCTCACTATTTTTTACATAAAAGAGAAGGAAAAAAACACAGATAGAAAAGTCACCACTCACCAACAAAAAACAAAAGGACTTCGAAAAAGAAGCTTCAAGAAAGATACTGACAGTATAATCCTGAAGCATCTTCTGATTGAAAAATTCAGTGGGTGCAATGCTTCTTTATGGTTTCTCTGCCTTCAGTCTGAATCTACAAAGTGCAAATTCGATTAAGAACTATGAAAACCATTGCATGAACAGGCGTGCCCAAATTTGTGACCAGTATTACATCTTTTATAATTATTGGTTTACAGAAATAAAAACATTGTGACTATTCCGTGTATAGTGGCTAACCTTAAAACAACCTTAAGGGTGGTTTTATATACAGCGATTATTGTATAAATGCTCTGCTTTTTATTTTTTGCACATTTGTTATGTACAGATATTGGCTGTGAGTCAATAGGAATATATAAAACACAGTACAGTGCGTTTTTGCGGCATTTTTCCACAGTTTAGCTATGTGCACTTAGCATCTTTTTCAGGCTGATTCCGCCTGGAATCAGCTTAAAAAGATGACCCATAAAATAAACCTAATGCATAGCAAAACTGCTAGTGCTTTCCTGAAGCAGCTTCACCTGGGAGACAGCGCCACTACCTTAGCATCTAATAATGCCATGTGCACATTGCCTTTTAAGCCGGTGTCACACTTGCACCTGTGATGCGAGAAATTCACGCGAGTCTCTCGCCTAAATACCCGCCACTGCTGCAGGTTTGGATCGGAGTGATCAGCTGCAAAGAAATACATGCAGCCGCACACTCCAGTCCCGAGTGCCGGAGTCAGTGCCGGGTATAAAGGCAAGAGACTCACGTGAGTTTCTCGCATTGCAATTGTAAGTGTGACACCGGCCTTAGTGTGCTTTCTGTTCTCAATATAAGCCACGTATAGGGTGTATACAAATATAATACCCCTAGAGGTCCTCAAACAACAATAGGCACATAAGCTAGGAGAACAACTCATATATATAAATCTAAAATATAACTTTTATTAGACCATGTTAAAATATCTAATGGATAATGACGTCGCTTGTGAACAGTGCCAAAAAAAAGTGCTCATATAACCAGTGCTCTATTAAAACAATGGTTTTGTCTCACCAAATAGTCCTTATTCCGGGAGTATCCACTGCAATACCTCGGGGGGAGGGGGAGAAAAATGTCTCTATACTACCCCAGCCGTGCCCCTGCGTGGCTCCCGCCCTGATAAGGGCAGTTCCCAAGTCAGTCTAATGTATTGCACCCACCACGATAAGGTAACCTTCCCTACGCGTTTCCTCTCCCATAGGGGAGAATCCTCAGGGGAACTAGCTGAAATATATATATGTGGGGAATTTTCTTTTCAAGATGAAGGGAGTCCCTGCGTCGGCAGGTAACACCCGTGTCCAGTGTTCCCAGTTATGGGCACAGACTTCTGGTAAGGTGAGACACGGGACTGAATACTCCCACTTAAATAATTTATCAGGTAACCCCAGCGTCCTACCTCATTTCCGCTCTTGCACGTGCTCCTGCAGGGTAGCTGTTAGTCTCGGCAGTAATGGCCATATGATCCCCCAATCACCTGCATAGGAGTCCACTCCGCTCTGCATGCGTGTCCTACCATTATGCATACCTATTATCGGCGGCCGCGAGTGGCCCGCTCACTCTGGGCCACTGCGCATGCGGGACCTAAACTCCGCCCACATATCTCCTGCCGTTGTTTACGGTGGCAATGTAGGTGTACACCGTATATGTTTCCCCCCGCGGCCGGCATGGGAGTGCGCACCCATGCATGCATGTGAACGGCGAATTTGGGACGCTGTGTGAGAGTTACATATCAAGAATCGGACGGCACGGTAGGACGCAGTCTGGTAGTTCACATGCATGCATGGGTGCGCACTCCCATGCCGGTCGCGGGGGGAAACATATACGGTGTACACCTACATTGCCGCCGTAAACAACGGCAGGAGATATGTGGGCGGAGTTTAGGTCCCGCATGCGCAGTGGCCCAGAGTGAGCGGGCCACTCGCGGCTGCCGATAATAGGTATGCATAATGGTAGGACACGCATGCAGAGCGGAGTGGACTCCTATGCAGGTGATTGGGGGATCATATGGCCATTACTGCCGAGACTAACAGCTACCCTGCAGGAGCACGTGCAAGAGCGGAAATGAGGTAGGACGCTGGGGTTACCTGATAAATTATTTAAGTGGGAGTACTCAGTCCCGTGTCTCACCTTACCAGAAGTCTGTGCCCATAACTGGGAGCACTGGACACGGGTGTTACCTGCCGACGCAGGGACTCCCTTCATCTTGAAAAGAAAATTCCCCACATATATATATT
Source organism: Ranitomeya imitator (assembly GCF_032444005.1). Taxonomy (NCBI): domain Eukaryota; kingdom Metazoa; phylum Chordata; class Amphibia; order Anura; family Dendrobatidae; genus Ranitomeya; species Ranitomeya imitator. The sequence continues at coordinate 420,897,370 of NC_091286.1, read as the reverse complement.
TCAGCTAGTTCCCCTGAGGATTCTCCCCTATGGGAGAGGAAATGCGTAGGGAAGGTTACCTTATCGTGGTGGGTACAATACATTAGACTGACTTGGGAACTGCCCTTGTCAGGGCGGGAGCCACGCAGGGGCACGACTGGGGTAGTATAGAGACATTTTTCTCCCCCTCCCCCCGAGGTATTGCAGTGGATACTCCCGGAATAAGGACTATTTGGTGAGACAAAACCATTTTTTTAATAGAGCACTGGTTATATGAGCACTTTTTTTTGGCACTGTTCACAAGCGACATCATTATCCATTAGATATTTTAACATAGTCTAATAAAAGTTATATTTTAGATTTATATATATGAGTTGTTCTCCTAGCTTATGTGCCTGCTTTCTGTTCTCTGTATTTTTTTCCAAGCGCAGAATTCCATATGTTTGGAAGTTTTTCAGATGTTTTCTCATAGGCTTTCTATTAGAGAAAAATAGGCTATAGGTAAAATAGATGTGTATAAAAATAACTTATAAAAACCCAGCTTATCAAAAGGGCATGAAAAGCATTTGCATGCCAGAAAGAAATCTTGCAAAAAAATGTATCAAATGGAAACTAGAGGGTATGTGCATATAATATCTTTCTCAGGCAGATTCCACCTGAGAAAGTATGTAAAAAATGCACCACTAATCTAAGTTCCCTCTAGTAAAATACTCATCAGCCGCTATCTTCATCTGTTATCGGCGCCGCTAAAAGAAGTGATCAGACCGTTCTTCTAGCGGTTTCCAAGGAAGCAGTTCACTAGTTTATTTTTAAAGTTGAAAATATAAGACACCAGCGGCGCCCCTCGCAGAGACTACAGAAAAGACACCCAAAATACTTCAGGGAAAAGGTCATTGGTGTTTTCCTGAAGTGTGTTCTGCTTCAAAAACTCAGAGTACTTCGACGTCTAAGCGACATTGCGTGCACATACGCTTAGGCTGGTTTTACAGAAACCCTTTTTTCTTTGCCGTTTTCATTGCATTTATTTGGGCTAAATTCTGTGGTTGTCTGGTTAAGAGTTTGCAGGGAAAGATTAAAATATGTAGGTACAGTATAGATTGTTTTTGTTTGTGCTTTTCCTATTACAATTTTGAGGTTAAATAGAATTTTGCTCCACGGGCTTTAAAGAAATTTAAAATTGCCAAGAAGGATAAATGCTATTTCAGAATAGCAATTATAACATTAAAAGTGGCATGAAAATGCATTAAAGTGTTGTGTTTATGCAAGGAACCAAAGCACTGTGTGAGCCCTATGGCCATTTTGCACACATATTTTGATCACTTATTTTGCATGAGTTTATGTTAGCCTAAAGCAGGAGAAAAAGATGAACTGTAAAGAAATGTATAATGAAGAGATGTGTGCCAGTTTCATGTTTGTTTTTGGACACACTCCTGGCTTAGGTTCACAAATGCAAATGCTTTTATGCCTATTTAGGGTTTGTTCAAACAGAACTTTTTATGTGCATTTCTCTGGCTGAAAAATAGACAGCAAAGAAACCCTTTAAACAAAATATGTTTTGGGCACAATTTTTGCGGTGTTTTTAAGCTGTTGTTTTGTATGTTTTTTTTTCTTCAAATGATTCAATAGTCAAATTTGGAATTTTTTCAAGTATAAATGCCCTAAGAATTGACATATTGATTATTTTTTCTACATGGACAAACACATGTAAAAAAACAAGTTCCATGTACACTATATGCACGTTTTTCCATTAAAATGAATTTTTCAGAGTATATGCAGCCTTTTGTCATGTGAATTTTGGAGCAACCCCACTTCAAAATCCACTTAAAAAACCTTTGTGTGAACACAACTTAGGGGAAAACCAGAAACTCAAAGAAGAGAAAGTAAGACAAAAGAATAAAAGCTAAAATTTCTAAAACATTTTGTCCTTTTCTTCTCATGACAAATTTCTTTGGCATCCTCCCCAAATAGTAAAATAGGAATAAACTTTAACATAAATAAAATTATAAAAATCAACAGAATAATGATTTTTTTATTCCTCTACCTAATGGTTATATAAATTAGCCTGGATTAAATTAAACAAGAGTATTTCATGATCCTTATATAGACTGCAATGCCCGGTCTGGTAATTGAGCCCCGACCCAAACTTAAAGATTTATATGTGTCTACAAGGCTTTAAATTCAGGTAGGGAGACATATTCAGGTATTACAGCCCATATCCAGACCATAATACACCCTTGCCTGAACCTGGCCAAAGACTTAAAAAATAATATCTAAATAAATAGTATAAACGTAGAAAGAAAAATGATTCTATACATATAATTTAATTTCACTGTACAATATGTTGACTGAACAGCAATTTCTGATTCTACTATATTTCATATTTACAAATGTAAGTTAGCTATTTTTAACAGTATCCAGCCCTTATTGGATTCTGCCATAAACCAATGTTAATAACTTCTTTCTATTTTCATTTGTGCCAAAAATATTTTGAATAGAAATAAGAAATGGAAATGTAATTGCCAGGAAATATAATCTGGAATGTGGTGCTGACTCCTGTAAATGAGATCTGACTATCATGAAATGTTTCTCCAGATTTGTAATTTTTATTCGCAAAAAGATAAAAAATACATCTGTCATTATCAAATGTTTGTCACTAAAAATAAACTCCCATTTAAGTTTTTATCTCCTTAATATATGGCAATCATATTATATAGCACTGTGTACTTACAATTGCTTATTTTGCCCTTGTACTCAGCTAATGCTTCTATTTTCCTTTAGGTCTATGATATATTGTGATTAAAAACTGCCTAGTAGTATCTTTCTAAACTCTATGTAGAAGCAAGAGGTCAATTTCCCTGTATGAGTCATTAGTCACTGCAAACTCCCTGGCAAAGAGAAGAGTGGAACAGCTGGGTCAGGCGTTAAAGGGAGAGATGATAAATGCAGGTACAAGAGATTTCCTGTTTCTACAGAGCGGAGAAAAGAGAATAATTTCCTGGGTAGTGAGGTAAAATTAGCAATTATAAGTACACAGTGCTGTGTCTATGATGATTGCAATATACAAGTGCTTCTCACAAAATTAAAACATCATCAAAAAGTTAATTTATTTCAGTTCTTCAATACAAAAAGTGAAACTCATATATTATATAGAGTCATTACAAACAGAGTGATCTATTTCAAGTGTTTATTTCTGCTAATGGTGATGATTATGGCTTACAGCCAATGAAAACCCAAAAGTCATTATCTCAGTAAATTAGAATAATTAACAAAAAACACCTGCAAAGGCTTCCTAAGTGTTTAAAAAGGTCCTTTAGTCTGTTTCAGTAGGCTGCACAATCATGGGGAAGACTGCTGACTTGACAGATGTCCCGAAGGCAGTCATTGACACACTCCACAAGGAGAGTAAACCACAAAAGATAATTGGTAAAGAAGCTAGCTGTTCACAAAGTGCTGTAACCAAGCATATTAATGGAAAGTTGAGTAGAAGGAAAAAGTGTGGTAAAAAAGGTGCACAAGCAACTGGGATAACCACAGCCTTGTCAATATTGATGTAATAATAATATAATTACATTTTGGTACCCTGAGATGTGCACAATAGCACAGCAAGTATCGTGGTTTAATCTATTGTGCACATCTCAGGGTACCAAAATGTAATTATATTATTATTACATCAATATTATTATGTTTATTATTCTATGTATCTTATACTCAGAAAAGTTAAGTGTGGATCAAGTTTGATAATTTACATGTACGTATTTTTATTGACTGATTTGTCGACCAGCACATTAAATGTTAGACACATTGCTACTTGTTTTTGCTTTCAAATTAAAAAGGAACTTGTCACATTGAAATTGCCATCCAATCTGCATGTAGTGTGTTATTGAGTAGGAGACTATGAGATTTTTGATATACAGTATAGCATTATGGGGAAAAGAATATGTATAGGTGTTGCATTGCTATTCCCCGAAATCCCTGAGAAGTCCTAATCTCCCAAGTTTCCTTTAATATGGGACGAGAAATAGCACAGATACATTTTTACATTTTACCAAATCGTACTAGCATTTGCATTCTGTTTTATGGCAATGTACCAATATTACATTTTTGTACGTTTTCATACCTATATATGTTCTTTATTTCTATTTATTAATTTGTATTATTTGTTTTCTATAACACATGAGCAAAAAACTGTTTTGGTGCCAAACAAATGTAAATAAAGGAGGTAAAACACAATTAATTTAATGTATGTATTTTTTGAACTTTATGCATTGCAATGAAAAGCTAAGCACTTGACACTGTTATTACCTGTGTTTAATGCCACTTTACATGTACATATGGTGTCAAATGATGTCAACTAACCACTAGAAAACTCCTTTACTCCTCAGCCAATGTCACTTTTTAAGGTTATACTGTAACTCTGAAACACTTCAATATATCCCACTGATTCTGAGACTGTTCTCTGTGACATGTTGTACTTCACATTAGTGGTAAATTTTGGTAGATAAGATTTGCGCTTCGAAAAAAATCGAAAATTTGACAAAATATTTGAAAATGTAGCAATTTTCAATCTTTGAATTTTTAAGCCCTTAAATCAGATAATTATACCGCACAAAATAGTCAATAAATAACATTTACCACGTGTCTACTTTACATAAGCATCACTTTTGAAACATACTTGTTTGGTAGCAAGGGTTAAAAGTTTATGAGCAATTTCTAATTTTTCCAACTAAATTTAGAAAGCCAATTTTTTAGGGGCCACATACCATTTGAAATGACTTGGGAAGGCCTATGTGACAAAAAAAATACCTCAAATAGTCCCTGATGTTCCTAAACAGTGGAAGGCTTCCAAAAGTGACCCAATTTTGGAAACTACACCCCTCACGGAACTTATCTAGAGGTGTGGTGAGCACCTTGAACCCACAGGTGCTTCACAGAATTTTATAATGTTGAGCTGTGAAAATGAAAAATACATTTTTCCCATAAAGTGTTGCTTCAGCCCCAAATTTTTCTTTTTCACAAGGGTAAAAGGAAAGAAATGACTATACAATTGTTGTGCAATTTCTTTTGAGTACATCAATACCCCATATGTGGTGGATAACTACTGTTAGGGCACGCGGCAGGACTAGGAAGTGAAGGAGTGTCAATTGAATTCTGGAGAGCAATTTGGGCTGGAATAAATTGCTGATGCATTGTCACATTCGAAGAGTCTCTGACATGCCCAAACGGCAGATATTCCAACAAGTGAGCCCATTATAGAAACTACACCTCTTGAGGAATTCATCAAGAGGTGTAGAGAGCACTTTTAGCCCTCAGGTGATTCACAGAATTGTATAACAGTAGGCTGAGTCAATGGAAAATTATATTTTTTTTCCACAAAAATTTTGCTTTGGCCCCAAGTTTAACATTTTCAAAAAGGGATAATGTGAGAAAATGGACTGTTCAATTTGGTATTCAATTTCTCCTAAGTACACTAATACCCCCATATGTGGTCAAATGTTACTTTTTAGGCACAGTGTAAAGCTCAGAAGGGAAGGAGCACAATATTGAAGTTCAGATTTTGCTGTAATGGTTTGAGAGTGCCGTGTCACATAGGCAGAATCTCTAAGCTGTCAGAACAGCAGAAACCTTCTATAAGTGACCCCATTTTACAAAGTACATCTCTCAATTAATTCATCTAGGGGTGGAGAGGGCATGGTGAAACCACATGTGCCTCACAGAATATTATACTATTGGGTGGTGAAGAAAGAATAATTAAATTTTTGTCACTAAAATGTTTTTTAGCCCCAAATTTTTAATTTTTGTAAGGGCTAATAGGAAAAAATTGACCTATTAGTTCTTTGTGCAATTTCTCTGGGTGTGCCAGTACCTTACATGTAATCGGAACTATTTTTGAGGCACAGTGGAAAGTTCAGATGGGAAAGAGCCATATTGTAGTGCAGAATTTGCTGTTTTGGTTTGTTCATGCAATAACCCACTGGAAGATGCCCTGAAGTGCCAGAACAGCAGAAGCCCATAAGTGACCACATAAGAATACATGACCCCATTTTGGAAATTATACCCCTCTTGGCATTTATTTAATGGTGTAGTGGCAATTTTGTCTCCATAGTAGTGTTGAGCGATACCTTCCGATATTTGAAAGTATTGGTATCGGATTGTATCGGCCGATATCCAAAAAATATCGGATATCGCCGATACCGATATCCGATACCAATACAAGTCAATGGGACACAAATATCGGAATGTATCCTGCAATGGTTCCCAGGGTCTGAAGGAGAGGAAACTCTCCTTCAGGCCCTGGGATCCATATTCATGTGTAAAATAAAGAATAAAAATAAAAAATATTGATATACTCACCCTCGGACGCGCCCTGGTATTAACTGCTGCAACCGCCATGCTTCCCTTCCTAAGAATGAGCGCGTGAAGGACCTTTGATGACGTCGCGGCTTGTGATTGGTCGCGTGACCACTCATGTGACCGCTCATGCGACCAATCACAAGCTGCGACGTCATCGCAGGTCCTTCACGCGCTCATTCTTAGGAAGGGAAGCATGGCGGTTGCAGCGGTTACAACCAGGGCGCGTCTGAGGGTGAGTATATCAATATTTTTTTTTTTATTCTTTATTTTACACATGATTCTTCTTCCCGATACCGATTCCCAATATCGCAAAACTATCGGAACTCGGTATCGGAATTCCGATACCGCAAATGTCGGCCGATACCCGATACTTGCGGTATCGGAATGCTCAACACTACTCCATAGGTGTTTTCCAGAAGCAAGCAACAGTAGATGTTACTGAGTGAAAATTGCAAACTGCCATTGTAGCGCATAGTACATTGAAGTGTGACACTGAGTCACTTCTCACAGAGAAGCTATTGGTCAGGATAATCGAAAAGTCCGAGGTCAATAGTCAGGAGTGTATGCTACAAACAGAGGAACGTTGTCTGTTAACGATCTGAGGTCAAAATACCAGGAGGATAGCAGATCAGAACAAAGATGTTAAACAGATGGATGGTCAGAACAAGGTCCAAAGTCAGACAGCGATAGATGAATAAGCAAAAAAGACAAAGAGTAAACCAATCACACTTATCTGAAGCTACAGCTGACAGCTATCTGGGACTAAACAGGATTACTATAGAACATTGAAACTGCATTGCTGCCATAGAAAATAGGGAAAAAATGGAAAAAAAAGTGCTATATAATGTACACATGAAATATTTATCTGCAAAAATTGCTATGAATAAAGGAAGGCACTTCACGCATAGATTGGCCAATATATGTGAGCCCAATTGCCACCTCAAGGCGTCCTTTGTAAATTGGGTGCCTGTCCTGATATGTCACCTCTCCTGGGCAAAAAAGCCTACAATTTATGGGGCAGGAAAGGACCAGCTAATCTGCTTAAAATCACCTGTGGCTAATGGGAGTGGGAGTGTCTGTGTCCAAAAGGCTATGATTCAATAAAGAAAAAGGACCAGCACATCCAGACTAGTGTGAACAGGCGCCAACCAAAATTAGCATATAAACAACAAATAGTAAGGTTGCACCATAATATACAAGATAGGATTACTATAGAATATTGAAACTGCATTGCTGCCATAGGAAAGAGGAAAAAATGGAAAAAAGTGCTATATAATGTACACATTAAATATTTACCTGCAAAAATCTCTATGAAAAAGGGAAGGTACTTCGCGCATAGATTGGCCAATATACTGTATGTGAGCCCAATTGCCATGTCAAGGCATTTATTTTGTTGATAGTTTTTATAATTTTGACAAAAATATTGGCCTGTGTTTTTACATTTTTAGTTATATGTTAACTTTTCTTTATGTCTGCATTAAATTAAAAATAATGTTTTAAAGCTACTGTCCAGATCTCCACTTTGCACTGACGAGGGGCAGTACCCCGAAACACAGTGTCTGCAAATTGAGATTCTGGTTTGGCTTTTATCCTAAGTCATGTGACAAGGCTCGTTAAAGGGTTGACATTGACTGTTAGGATTGCTACTTCCAATAGGTGGCACTAGAGTTCAAATTCTCTTCCTCTCTGAAGAGACAATTTGCATAAAGCTACAGTCGTCACTTGATCCTTTCAGTATAGGTCCTATAAGCTTTAATTTCTTTACAAACTACTGAGAATTATTATTATTATTATTATTATTTATTATTATAGCGCCATTTATTCCATGGCGCTTTACATGTGAGGAGGGGTATGCATAATAAAACAAGTACAATAATCTTTAACAATACAAGTCACAACTGGTACAGGAGGAGAGAGGACCCTGCCCGCGAGGGCTCACAATCTACAAGGGATGGGTGAGGATACAGTAGGTGAGGGTAGAGCTGGCTGTGCAGCGGTTTGGTCAATCGGTGGTTACTGCAGGTTGTAGGCTTGTCGGAAGAGGTGGGTCTTCAGGTTCTTTTTGAAGGTTTCGATGGTAGGCGAGAGTCTGATATGTTGTGGTAGAGCATTCCAGAGTAGGGGGGATGCACGAGAGAAATCTTGTATGCGATTGTGGGAAGAGGAGATAATAGGGGAGTAGAGAAGGAGATCTTGTGAGGATCGGAGGTTGCGTGCAGGAAAGTACCGGGAGACGAGGTCGCAGATGTATGGAGGAGACAGGTTGTGGATGGCTTTGTATGTCATGGTTAGGTTTTTGTACTGGAGTCTCTGGGTGATGGGGAGCCAGTGCAGGGATTGACAGAGGGGAGAGGCCGGGGAATAGCGGGGGGACAGGTGGATTAGTCGGGCAGCAGAGTTTAGAATAGATTGGAGGGGTGCAAGAGTGTTAGAGGGGAGGCCACAGAGCAGGAGGTTACAGTAGTCAAGGCGGGAGATGATGAGGGCATGGACTAGGGTCTTTGCAGATTCTTGGTTTAGGAATGTGCGGATCCGTGAAATATTTTTGAGTTGGAGGCGGCAGGAAGTGGAAAGGGTTTGGATATGTGGTTTAAAGGAGAGATCAGTGTCAAGGATTACCCCAAGACAGCGGGCTTGTGGGACTGGGGAGAGTGGGCAGCCGTTTACTGTAATGGATAGGTTCGTTGGGGAGGTCGCGTGAGATGGGGGAAAGATGATGAATTCTGTTTTGTCCATGTTAAGTTTTAGAAATCTAGTGGAGAAGAAGGATGAAATAGCAGACAGACATTGAGGGATTCTGGTTAGTAGGGAGGTGATATCTGGTCCAGAGATGTAGATCTATGTGTCGTCAGCATAGAGATGATACTGAAAGCCGTGAGATTCTATGAGCTGTCCCAGGCCAAAGGTGTAGATGGAGAAGAGCAGGGGTCCTAGAACTGAACCTTGCGGGACTCCGACAGATAGGGGGCGAGGTGAGGAGGTGGTGTGTGAGTGGGAGACGCTGAATGTACGGTCAGTTAGGTATGATGAGATCCAGGATAGGGCCAATTCTGTGATTCCAAGGGATGAGAGGGTCTGCAGCAGTAGGGAATGGTCCACTGTGTCAAAGGCAGAGGACAGGTCCAGGAGGAGGAGGACAGAGTAGTGTCGCTTGCTCTTGGCGGTTAATAGGTCATTGGTGACCTTAGTTAGGGCAGTTTCAGTGGAGTGGTGTGACCGGAAGCCTGATTGAAAGCGGTCGAAGAAGGAGCAGGAAGATAGATGGGAGGACAGTTCAAGATGGACATGTTGTTCCAGTAGTTTTGAGGCAAAGGGGAGAAGTGATATAGGGCGATAGCTAGATGCAGAGGATGGGTCAAGAGAGGGCTTTTTGAGGATATGTGTGATTGAGGCATGTTTAAAGCTTGAGGGAAAAATGCCAGTTGTTAGTGATAGGTTAAAGAGATGGGTTAGGGTTGGGATGAAGTGGGATGGGAGTGGGTCAAGTGCACAGGTGGTGAGATGCGATCTTGAGAGTAGAGTGGAGAGTCCATCTTCTGTAATGGTGGAGAAGTTGGTTTTGGAGGTGGAGGGCTGGGTAGTTGGGAGGAAGGGTTCTGGGAGAATTATTATTTCTTGTATTTTATTAATATCTAAATATAGTTTTTTTAACTGAATAATTACAAATGTCTATTTTGAGTTCACAATCTCCTGAATGTTTCTTTTTTTTATTTTAATCATGCCATCCATAAAGTGGTCTGATTGGTCTCCAAAAAAGAGAGCTATGGCTATTCTTTTGAGGAAGGAGGGATACAGTTTCAGAGAAAATGGTAGGAAGCTGGCTGGTGGAGTCAGTGCTTCTGGAGTGTAAAAGCTGTGTTCATGCTTTGCTAATAGTTGCAGCATCAAAGCTAAGAGTGGAATTGGAAGGAAAAAGGCAATAACTCCAAAAACAGACAGAAGAATTGTTAGTATTAAACCATTTCCACATGGTGGGTACCAAGCGAGAAAAATGAAGTGAGGGAGATATTATTAAAACAAAAAGAATTTATTTAGAACATAGTCTAAAATCATGTAACATATAGGATAAAATTAGACATAAAGTGGGGGGAACGGAAACCTCCAGATACCAGGGAGGCGCAGCACAACGCTATCGTATAAACAGGAATACCAAGAGCAAGCTGCTGAAGCAATTAGTCACAAGTGTGTCCACAGATAGGTTATTGTTTAGTCACATAAATGTGGTAGTGGAAAGGTGGCTAAGGGAATTCCTGGTAATAGTGTATTAGGACCAAACACAGAATCATATGCCAGGTACCTGGGTATGGGCATTTGGGACAGGCAAAGAAATAATGCAGTATAGAAGGCAGGAAATAGCCCTAGAATGTGTAGCAGAAAAAGAAGACTGCTATACAGTAATTCAAGGGGAGTGATGAGTATCACTAAATGCCCTCAGGCAATGTAAATATAGCGCCCAAACTGGTAATCATAAAGCCAGGGTAATTACCTGAGACAGATGTCCGAGACTGTGTGGCCCAGATGGAAATAGCAGGTAGGGTAGTGTGGAGGCCCCCCGCGCCCAACTAGCGCCGTTTCGCAGAGTCGCTTCTTCAAATGGGGCGTGGATGCGCCCAACTAGCGACTCTGCGAAACGGCGCTAGTTGGGCGCGGGGGGCCTCCACACTACCCTACCTGCTATTTCCATCTGGGCCACACAGTCTCGGACATCTGTCTCAGGTAATTACCCTGGCTTTATGATTACCAGTTTGGGCGCTATATTTACATTGCCTGAGGGCATTTAGTGATACTCATCACTCCCCTTGAATTACTGTATAGCAGTCTTCTTTTTCTGCTACACATTCTAGGGCTATTTCCTGCCTTCTATACTGCATTATTTCTTTGCCTGTCCCAAATGCCCATACCCAGGTACCTGGCATATGATTCTGTGTTTGGTCCTAATACACTATTACCAGGAATTCCCTTAGCCACCTTTCCACTACCACATTTATGTGACTAAACAATAACCTATCTGTGGACACACTTGTGACTAATTGCTTCAGCAGCTTGCTCTTGGTATTCCTGTTTATACGATAGCGTTGTGGTGCGCCTCCCTGGTATCTGGAGGTTTCCGTTCCCCCCACTTTATGTCTAATTTTATCCTATATGTTACATGATTTTAGACTATGTTCTAAATAAATTCTTTTTGTTTTAATAATATCTCCCTCACTTCATTTTTCTCGCTTGGTACCCACCATGTGGAAATGGTTTAATACTTTATGTGGAAGTGACTTTAGCCTTTAACAAATATAGGACCATGAGAATAAAGAAGAATTGTTAGGTTAGCCTTGCAAAGCAGAAGAGCATCAGCCAAGGAACTCAACCAGTTATTGCACGATGGAGGAGTTTCGTTGTTGGATAGAACAGTACTTCGCCGATTACTTGATGCCGGTCTGAAAGTATGAACACCAAGGAAACAGCCATTCCTAAATCTTAAACAGAGAAGTAAGAGAATTTCCTGGGCCAAAGAACATCTTAGCTGGACAACTGAAGATTGGAGGAATGTAATCTGGAGCGATGAAACGAGAATATCAATTTTTGGAAGTGACAGAGTGCGTCATATTTGGAGAAGGCCAAAGGAAGACTGTCTTCCAGAGTGTGTGACAGCTACAATTACACATCCTGAGAGTGTTATGATATGGGACTGTATGTCCTGACATGGAATTCGGAGAATACAGGTTTTGAGGGAACTGTAAATGCTTCAAAATATATTCATGATGTCCTTGAACCAAAGCTCATCCCATCAATTCGTGACCTTGGGAAGGAACAGACCAAAATTATTTTTCAACAGGATGGAGCACCATGTCACACTGCAAAGCAATGTCTAAAATGGTTTGAAAGCAAACACATTTTTGAGCTTTCATGGCCAGGAAACAGTCCTGATCTGAATCTTATCAAAAATCTGTGGTCAGGATTAAAGTGATTGGTTCTAGTAAGCGACAGAGCAGCAAACAGGCATTGGTTGCAGCGGTTATTAGTTCCTGGTACCATGTTATAACCAAAGAGAACCTGAGAAGTCTTGTTGAATCAATGCCAAGGAGATGCAAAGTCGTTATCATTGATAAAGAATGCTCTACATGCTACTAAAGAAAGAACACATAGGGATAGCATGAAATTAACATATTAGGATGTGATATTTTGATTCGGCCATTCCGCTGTTCTTATAGAAGTAATGAGTTACCGTATATACTCGAGTATAAGCCGACCCGAGTATAAGCCGACCCACCTAATTTTGCCACAAAAAACTGGGAAAACTTATTGACTCGAGTATAAGCCTAGGGTAGGAAATGCAGCAGCTACCGGTGAATTTCAAAAATAAAAATAGATGCTCCATACCGTTCATTATTGCCCCATAGATGCTCCATATAAAGCTGTGCCCCATATAATGCTCTGCACCATTCATTATGGCCCCATAGATGCTCCATATAAAGCTTTGCCACATATAATGCTCTGCACCGTTCATTATGGCCCCATAGATGCTCCATATAAAGCTGTGCCCCACATATAATGCTCTGCACCGTTCATTATGGCCTAATAGATGCTCCATATAAACCTGTGCCAAATTGTTGTGAATTCTGTTGTCAAGCTCCCTCCTGTGGTCATGAATGGTACTTCGGCTGGTTCTGTCCATGGACTTCCTCTGGTGGTTGTGAGTGGGGCTGCGGCTTCTGAGTTTCCTTCCACAGGTGACGAGGTTAATTCGTTAGCTGGCTGCTCTATTTAACTCCACCTAGATCATTGCTCCATGCCACCTGTCAATGTTCCAGTATTGGTCTAGTTCGCTCCTGGATCGTTCTTGTGACCTGTCTTCCCAACAGAAGCTAAGTTCCTGCTTGTTTTTCTTTGTTTGCTATTTTTCTGTCCAGCTTGCTATTTTGATTTTTGTCTTGCTTGCTGGAAGCTCTGGGACGCAGAGGGAGTGCCTCCGCACCGTGAGTCGGTGCGGAGGGTCTTTTTGCGCCCTCTGCATGGTCTTTTTGCAGTTTTTGTGCTGACCGCAAAGTTACCTTTCCTATCCTCTGTCTGTTCAGTAAGTCGGGCCTCACTTTGCTAAATCTATTTCATCTCTGTGTTTGTAATTTTCATCTTAACTCACAGTCATTATATGTGGGGGGCTGCCTTTTTCTTTGGGGAATTTCTCTGAGGCAAGGTAGGCTTCATTTTTCTATCTTTAGGGCTAGCTGGTTCCTTAGGCTGTGACGAGTTGCATAGGGAGCGTTAGGAGCAATCCACGGCTATTTCTAGTGTGTGTGATAGGATTAGGGATTGCGGTCAGCAGAGTTCCCACGTCTCAGAGCTTGTCCTGTATTATTAGTAACTATCAGGTCATTCCGTGTGCTCTTAACCACCAGGTCCATTATTGTTCTAACCACCAGGTCATAACAGTACAGGTGGCCCAAAGTACTAATGCATCTCAATAGAGGGATAAGAGAAGTTCTGAGACCATTTTTTTTTCTTTGCAGTGTGTTTTGTCTCTCTTTTCCCCTTTACCTCTGGGTGGTTCAGGACACAGGTGTAAACATGGACATTCAAGGTCTGTCCTCTTGTATGGATAATCTCACTGCAAGGGTACAAAACATTCAAGATTTTGTGGTTCAGAATCCGATGTTAGAGCCTAGGATTCCAATTCCTGATTTGTTTTTTGGGGATAGATCTAATTTCAAAAATAATTGTAAATTGTTTCTTGCTTTGAAACCTCGCTCCTCAGGTGACCCTGTTCAACAAGTGAAAATCATTATTTCTTTTTTACGTGGCGACCCTCAAGACTGGGCATTTTCCCTTGCGCCAGGAGATCCGGCATTGCGTGATGTTGATGCGTTTTTTCTGGCGCTTGGATTGCTTTATAATGAACCAAATTCAGTGGATCAGGCAGAGAAAATCTTGCTGGCTCTGTGTCAGGGTCAGGATGAGGTAGAGATATATTGTCAAAAGTTTAGGAAGTGGTCTGTACTCACTCAGTGGAATGAATGTGCCCTGGCAGCAATTTTCAGAAAGGGTCTCTCTGAAGCCCTTAAGGATGTCATGATGGGATTTCCCATGCCTGCTGGTCTGAATGAGTCTATGTCTTTGGCCATTCAGATTGATCGACGCTTGCGTGAGTGTAAAGCTGTGCACCATTTGGCGGTATTATCTGAGCATAGACCTGAGCCTATGCAATGTGATAGGACTTTGACCAGAGCTGAACGGCAAGAACACAGACATCGGAATAGGCTGTGTTTTTACTGTGGTGATTCCACTCATGCTATCTCCGATTGTCCTAAGCGCACTAAGCGTTTCGCTAGGTCTGCCACCATTGGTACGGTACAGTCTAAATTTCTTTTGTCCGTTACTCTGATTTGCTCTCTGTCGTCCTATTCTGTTATGGCATTTGTGGATTAAGGCGCTGCCCTTAATTTGATGGACTTGGAGTTTGCTAGGCGCTGTGGTTTTTTCTTGGAGCCCTTGCAGTATCCTATTCCATTGAGAGGAATTGATGCTACACCTTTGGCCAAGAATAAGCCTCAGTACTGGACCCAGCTGACCATGTGCATGGCTCCTGCACATCAGGAGGATATTCGCTTTTTGGTGTTGCATAATCTGCATGATGTGGTCGTTTTGGGGTTGCCATGGCTACAGGTTCATAATCCAGTATTGGATTGGAAATCTATGTCTGTGTCCAGCTGGGGTTGTCAGGGGGTACATGGTGATGTTCCATTTTTGTCTATTTCGTCATCCACCCCTTCTGAAGTCCCGGAGTTTTTGTCGGATTACCGGGATGTATTTGATGAGCCCAGATCCAGTGCCCTACCTCCTCATAGGGATTGCGATTGTGCTATCAATTTGATTCCTGGTAGTAAGTTTCCTAAGGGCCGACTGTTCAATTTATCTGTGCCAGAACACGCCGCTATGCGGAGTTATATAAAGGAATCCTTGGAGAAGGGTCATATTCGCCCGTCGTCGTCACCATTGGGAGCAGGGTTCTTTTTTGTGGCCAAGAAGGATATTTCTTTGAGACCTTGTATTGATTACCGCCTTCTTAATAAGATCACAGTTAAATTTCAATACCCTTTGCCGCTGCTGTCTGATTTATTTGCTCGGATTAAGGGGTCTAGTTGGTTCACCAAGATAGATCTTCGTGGTGCGTATAATCTTGTGCGTATTAAACAGGGCGATGAATGGAAAACAGCATTTAATACGCTCGAGGGCCATTTTGAGTACCTGGTTATGCCATTCGGGCTTTCCAATGCTCCATCAGTATTTCAGTCCTTTATGCATGACATCTTC
Organism: Ranitomeya imitator; assembly: GCF_032444005.1. Lineage (NCBI taxonomy): Eukaryota > Metazoa > Chordata > Amphibia > Anura > Dendrobatidae > Ranitomeya > Ranitomeya imitator. The sequence goes on along the minus strand of NC_091286.1, from coordinate 420,881,740 downwards.
CGAGAGTACCTGGATAAATTCCTGATTGTATATTTGGATGATATTTTGGTCTTCTCGGATGATTGGGAGTCTCACGTGAAGCAGGTCAGAATGGTGTTCCAGGTCCTTCGTGCAAATTCTTTGTTTGTGAAGGGGTCAAAGTGTCTCTTTGGAGTTCAGAAGGTTTCATTTTTGGGTTTCATTTTTTCCCCTTCTACTATCGAGATGGACCCTGTTAAAGTCCAGGCCATTTATGATTTATGATAATTTTTATCGTCGCTTCATCAGTAATTTTTCTAGTGTTGCTAAACCTTTGACTGATTTGACCAAGAAGGGTGCTGATGTGGTCAATTGGTCTTCTGCGGCTGTGGAAGCTTTTCAGGAGTTGAAGCGTCGTTTTTCTTCTGCCCCTGTGTTGTGCCAGCCAGATGTTTCGCTCCCGTTTCAGGTCGAGGTTGATGCTTCTGAGATTGGAGCAGGGGCTGTTTTGTCGCAAAGAGGTTCTGATGGCTCGGTGATGAAACCATGTGTCTCCTTTTCTAGAAAGTTTTTGCCTGCTGAGCACAATTATGATGTTGGCAATCGAGAGTTGTTGGCCATGAAGTGGGCATTCGAGGAGTGGCGTCATTGGCTTGAAGGAGCCAAGCATCGCGTGGTGGTCTTGACGGATCACAAGAATTTGACTTATCTCGAGTCTGCCAAACGGTTGAATCCTAGACAGGCTCGTTGGTCGCTATTTTTCTCCCGTTTTGATTTTGTGGTTTCGTGCCTTCCGGGCTCTAAGAATGTGAAGGCTGATGCCCTGTCAAGGAGTTTTGTGCCCGACTCTCCGGGTGTTCCTGAGCCGGTGGGTATTCTCAGAGAGGGGGTAATTTTGTCTGCCATCTCCCCTGATTTGCGGCGGGTGCTGCAAAAATTTCAGGCTGATAGACCTGACCGTTGCCCAGCGGAGAAACTGTTTGTCCCTGATAAATGGACTAGTAGAGTTATCTCTGAGGTTCATTGTTCGGTGTTGGCTGGTCATCCTGGAATCTTTGGTACCAGAGATTTGGTGGCTAGATCCTTTTGGTGGCCGTCTTTGTCGCGGGATGTGCGTTCTTTTGTGCAGTCCTGTGGGACTTGTGCTCGGGCTAAGCCCTGCTGTTCTCGTGCCAGTGGGTTGCTTTTGCCCTTGCCGGTCCCGAAGAGGCCCTGGACGCATATTTCTATGGATTTTATTTCGGATCTCCCTGTCTCTCAAAAGATGTCGGTCATTTGGGTGGTTTGTGATCGCTTCTCTAAGATGGTCCATTTGGTACCCTTGTCTAGATTGCCTTCCTCCTCTGATTTGGTGCCATTGTTTTTCCAGCATGTGGTTCGTTTACATGGCATTCCAGAGAACATCGTTTCGGACAGAGGTTCCCAGTTTGTTTCGAGGTTTTGGCGATCCTTTTGTGCTAGGATGGGCATTGATTTGTCTTTTTCCTCGGCTTTCCATCCTCAGACAAATGGCCAAACCGAATGAACTAATCAGACTTTGGAAACATATCTGAGATGCTTTGTTTCTGCTGATCAGGATGATTGGGTGTCCTTTTTGCCTTTGGCTGAGTTCGCCCTTAATAATCGGGCCAGCTCGGCTACTTTGGTTTCGCCATTTTTCTGCAATTCTGGTTTCCATCCTCGTTTCTCTTCAGGGCAGGTTGAGTCTTCGGACTGTCCTGGTGTAGATACTGTGGTGGATAGGTTGCAGCAGATTTGGACTCATGTGGTGGACAGTTTGACATTGTCCCAGGAGAGGGCTCAACGTTTCGCTAACCGCCGGCGCTGTGTGGGTCCCCGACTTCGTGTTGGGGATTTGGTTTGGTTGTCGTCTCGTTATGTTCCTATGAAGGTTTCCTCTCCTAAGCCTCGTTTCATTGGTCCGTATAAGATTTCTGAGGTTCTCAATCCTGTGTCATTTCGTTTGACCCTTCCACCTTCTTTTGCCATTCATAATGTATTCCATAGGTCGTTGTTGCGGAGATACGTGGCGCCTGTGGTTCCATCCGTTGATCCTCCTGCCCCGGTGTTGGTTGAGGGGGAGTTGGAGTATGTGGTGGAGAAGATTTTGGATTCTCGTATTTCGAGACGGAAACTCCAGTACCTGGTCAAGTGGAAGGGTTATGGTCAGGAAGATAATTCCTGGGTCTTTGCCTCTGATGTTCATGCTGCCGATCTGGTTCGTGCCTTTCATTTGGCTCGTCCTGGTGGGCCTGGGGGCTCTGGTGAGGGTTCGGTGACCCCTCCTCAAGGGGGGGTACTGTTGTGAATTCTGTTGTCAAGCTCCCTCCTGTGGTCATGAATGGTACTTCGGCTGGTTCTGTCCATGGACTTCCTCTGGTGGTTGTGAGTGGGGTTGCGGCTTCTGAGTTTCCTTCCACAGGTGACGAGGTTAATTCGTTAACTGGCTGCTCTATTTAACTCCACCTAGATCATTGCTCCATGCCACCTGTCAATGTTCCAGTATTGGTCTAGTTCGCTCCTGGATCGTTCTTGTGACCTGTCTTCCCAACAGAAGCTAAGTTCCTGCTTGTTTTTCTTTGTTTGCTATTTTTCTGTCCAGCTTGCTATTTTGATTTTTGTCTTGCTTGCTGGAAGCTCTGGGACGCAGAGGGAGTGCCTCCGCACCGTGAGTCGGTGCGGAGGGTCTTTTTACGCCCTCTGCATGGTCTTTTTGTAGTTTTTGTGCTGACCGCAAAGTTACCTTTCCTATCCTCTGTCTGTTCAGTAAGTCGGGCCTCACTTTGCTAAATCTATTTCATCTCTGTGTTTGTAATTTTCATCTTAACTCACAGTCATTATATGTGGGGGGCTGCCTTTTCCTTTGGGGAATTTCTCTGAGGCAAGGTAGGCTTTATTTTTCTATCTTTAGGGCTAGCTGGTTCCTTAGGCTGTGACGAGTTGCATAGGGAGCGTTAGGAGCAATCCACGGCTATTTCTAGTGTGTGTGATAGGATTAGAGATTGCGGTCAGCAGAGTTCCCACGTCTCAGAGCTTGTCCTGTATTATTAGTAACTATCAGGTCATTCCGTGTGCTCTTAACCACCAGGTCCATTATTGTCCTAACCACCAGGCCATAACACCACATATAATGCTCTGCACCGTTCATTATGGCCCCATAGATGCTCCATATAAAGCTGTGCCCCGCATATAATGCTCTGCACCGTTCATGGCCCCATAGATGCTCCATATAAAGCTGTGCCATATAGAATGCTCTGCACCGTTCATTATGGCCCCATAGATGCTCCATATAAAGCTGTGCCACATATAATGCTCTGCACCATTCATTATGGCCCCATAGATGTTACATATAAAGCTGTGCCCCACATATAATGCTCTGCACCGTTCATTATGGCCCCATATAAAGCTGTGCCCCATATAGAATGCTCTGCACCATTGATTATGGCCCCATAGATGCCCCTTATAAAGCTGTGCCCCATATAGAATGCTCTGCACCATTGATTATGGCCTCATAGATGCTCCTTATCAAGCTGTGCCATATAGAATGCTGCTGCTGCAATAAAAAAAAAATCACATACTCACCTCTCTTGCTCAGGACGCCGGCAGTTTCAATATTTACCTGCTCCTCGTGCGGCTCCGTCTCCAGCACTGACGCTCAGCAGAGGGCGCGCACTGACAACGTCACCGCGCCCTCTAACCTGAGCGTCACTGCCAGAGGACGCTAGAGACGGAGCAGCCCGGAGCGAGGAGCAGGTAAATATTGCGCAGCGCTCCCTTCCCCGTATAGTTACCTGCTCCCAGTGCGGTCCCTGCAGTCTCATCTTCTCCCGGCGCTGCATCTTCTTGCTGTATTGAGCAGTCACAGTTACCGCTCATTTTCAGTCATGAATATGCGGCTCCACCTCTATGGGAGGTGGAGCCGCATATTCATTTCTGTAATGAGCGGTACCATGTGACCGCTCAATACAGGAAGAAGATGCAGCGCTGGAAGAAGCAGGGACTGCAGAGACCGCGCCGGAGCAGGTAAGTATAACTAGACAGCCCCCGCTCCCCTCCCCTGCCGACCCCCGGGTATGACTCGAGTATAAGCCGAGAGGGGGACTTTCAGACCAAAAAAATGGGCTGAAAATCTTGGCTTATACTCGAGTATATACGGTATTTTGTATTATGATAGTAACCTTTTTTCTATGTCGATGTGTTCTAATGTACCTTAGACTACTTGTGGCATTATTGTTATAAACACTTTGTATGATTGCATGCTAAAAACTTTAAAAAATGACAAAAAATTGAAGTGCATCCAAAATTTTGGTCACTAGTGTAGTTGCAATTTTTACTTTTGCTAATTATAGATTGTTTTAAGTCAGTTCCATGAAAAAAAGAAAGAACACAAAAAAAACTTTAAAAAACCTACCAGCTACTCCACCTCATTCTCCACTTTGACCTCTTCCTCCTGGTTCAAGATTAATATTTTTTTTATTTCTTCACTGCTTATCATAGGGATAGGACACAGCTTTAGTGAGGGACAGTGTTAGGTTTTGTGTCTGTGCAGTTTCCCAAAGACTTTCAATATGTACTCTGTACCCGTGTTGTGGTAGTATTGTATGTACACAAAAGTTTTTCTATTCTGAAACGGTCTGTGGGAGTCATCTGTGTGAAAATAAATGTTTACACTCTTTTGCGCTTGTTTCTGTGATAGCACTGTGCGTAAAAACACATTTTTCTTATCTGCTACCGTGTTTGTGAGCATACTTTGCCTAAAAACACTTAAAAAAGGAGGAGAGCATCAAATAAGGGACAAGGACATGGATGTAAAGTTCTTGTTTTTTGCCATCTTGTGGTGCTTATTCTTGTTTCAGATCGGTATCATCTGCTGGAAATGAGTGTTCGCTCTTTTCACATGCATCTTTTCGACAGTCCACAACATGCTACCTGCTTTCCATTAATTCCTTTAACGCTTCATAATTTTCCGGCAACCTGTAACTAGTGAAGGGCGAACACTTGGATGTTCAGATCCGGCGGGTTCGGCTGAACATCTAAAAAAAAGTTTGGTTCGGGTACCCAAAAAATACCCCAACCTGAACCTGGACCCCATTCAGATGAATGTAAGGCCCAAACAGCTGTTTTTTGCCATGCTGTCATCTGCATGACAGGGAAACAAACACAGGCTCGGATTATTGACGCCAGTTAGAGAGCTGCGGTTCCCCGCCTTCTGATGATGTGAAACAACAGCTGTCACCGGCGGTAAAAAGTTTACTGATGGTCACAGGCATCTGCTGATGAGAGAGTACTACTCCCATCAGCCTGTGCCCTCTGTCACTTCTCAGTACCTCAGTTGGACTGTAGGCTTCGGAAGTTCAAGGAATGTCCGCTCTGAGTTTATGGCTGATGTTCTCTTGCTGCTGAACAACCTGTGCTCCTCATGCTCTCAGACCTCCAATCAGTGCTCTCTCTCTCCATCTAATCTCTTACTCTCCCTGCACTAATCAAGACGTGTTCATCTTGTTAACTGGCCCTGCCCCTCCAACACTGGAGCTGTTGCTGAATACATTGGCTGTTTCTATCCTAAACCTGTCTACTTCCTGAACTTATTGTGCCAACCATGCACTATACCCAATCTGTTGTGAATTCTGTGGCTGAGTTCACTTCTGTGGTCACAAGTGGTATTGCAGTCTCTGGGCTTCCTCCCTCAGGTGTTTTGGTGAGCTCGTTGGCTGCCTTGCTATTTAGCTCCACCTGAGTCTGTCTTCCTTGCTCCTTGTCAATGTTCCAGTGTTGGATCTGAGCTACTGCATCTTTCCTTGGGCCTGCTGCTCTGCTAGATAAGTGCTTCTAGTTTGTTTTCTGTTTTTTCTGTCCAGCTTGCTATTAACTTTTGCTGGAAGCTCTGAGAAGCAAAGGGGTGCACCGCCGTGCTGTTAGTTCGGCACGGTGGGTCTTTTTGCCCCTTTGCGTGGTTTTCGTTTTAGGGTTTTTTGTAGACTGCATAGTTCTCTTTGCTATCCTCGCTCTGTCTAGAATATCGGGCCTCACTTTGCTGAATCTATTTCATTCCTACGTTTGTCTTTTCATCTTGCTAACAGTCATTATATGTGGGGGGCTGCCTATTCCTTTGGGGTATTTCTCTGAGGTAAGTCAGGCTTGTATTTCTATCTTCAGGCTAGTCAGCTCCTCAGGCAGTGCCGAGTTGCATAGGTAGTGATAGGCGCAATCCACTGCTGCTTATAGTTGTGTGAGGATAGATCAGGTACTGCAGTCTACAGAGATTCCACGTCTCAGAGCTCGTCCTATTGTTTTTGGTTATTGCCAGATCTCTGTATGTGCGCTGATTACTGCACGCTGTGTTGCCTGATTGCCAGCCATAAGAAGTACAAGGAGCCACACCAATGATTCCCAATAGAGGGAAAAAAGAAATCCTGACATCATTTTTTTTTCTTAGCTCTGTCTTCAGTCTTTTTTTTCCCCTAGACATTAGAGTGCTTCAGGACACAGCTGTGGACATGGATATTCAGGCTCTGTGCTCCTCAATGGATAATCTCGTTGTAAATGTACAAAAGATTCAAGATACTATTGATCAGAAATCGATGCTAGAACCAAGAATTCCGATTCCTGATTTGTTTTTTGGTGACAGAACTAAGTTCCTGAGCTTCAGAAATAATTGTAAGCTATTTTTGGCCTTGAAACCTCATTCTTCTGGTAATCCTATTCAACAGGTTTTGATTATTATTTCTTTTTTGCGCGGCGACCCACAGGACTGGGCGTTTTCTCTTGCACCAGGAGATTCTGCATTGAGTAATGTTGATGCATTTTTCCAGGCGCTGGGATTGCTTTACGATGAGCCTAATTCAGTGGATCAGGCTGAGAAAAATCTGCTGGCTTTATGCCAGGGTCAGGATGATGTAGAAGTATATTGTCAGAAATTTAGGAAGTGGTCAGTACTCACTCTGTGGAATGAATCTGCACTAGCGGCTTTGTTCAGAAAGGGTCTCTCTGAAGCTCTTAAGGATGTAATGGTGGGATTTCCTATGCCTGCTGGTTTGAATGAGTCTATGTCCTTGGCCATTCAGATCGGTCGTTGCTTGCGCGAGCGTAAATCTGTGCACCATCTGGCGGTATTGTCTGAGAGTAAACCTGAGCCTATGCAGTGCGACAGGACTATGACTAAAGTAGAACGGCAAGAACACAGACGTCTGAACAGACTGTGTTTCTATTGTGGTGATTCTACTCATGCTATTTCTAATTGTCCTAAACGCACTAGGCGGTTCGATAGCTCTGCCGTTATTGGTACTGTACAGTCCAAATTCCTTTTGTCCATTACCTTAATGTGCTCTTTGTCATCGTATTCTGTCATGGCATTTGTGGATTCAGGCGCTGCCCTGAATCTGATGGATTTGGATTATGCTAAACGTTGTGGATTTTTCTTGGAGCCTTTGCGGTGTCCTATTCCGTTGAGAGGAATTGATGCTACACCTTTGGCCAAGAATAAGCCTCAGTACTGGGCCCAGCTGACCATGTGCATGGCTCCTGCACATCAGGAAGTTATTCGCTTTCTGGTACTGCATAATTTGCATGATGTGGTCGTGTTGGGGTTGCCATGGCTACAAACCCATAATCCAGTATTGGATTGGAACTCTATGTCGGTAACCAGCTGGGGTTGTCAGGGAGTACATGGTGATGTTCCATTTTTGTCTATTTCGTCATCCATTCCTTCTGACATCCCAGAGTTCTTGTCGGACTTTCAGGATGTATTTGAAGAGTCCAAGTCTGATGCCCTACCTCCGCATAGGAATTGTGATTGTGCTATCGATTTGATTCCTGGTAGTAAATTCCCTAAGGGTCGTTTATTTAATTTGTCCGTACCTGAACACACCGCTATGCGCAGTTATGTGAAGGAGTCCCTGGAGAAGGGACATATTCGCCCATCGTCGTCACCATTGGGAGCAGGGTTCTTTTTTGTAGCCAAGAAGGATGGTTCGCTAAGACCGTGTATTGATTACCGCCTTCTTAATAAGATCACTGTTAAGTTTCAGTATCCCTTGCCATTGATTTCTGACTTGTTTGCTCGGATTAAGGGGGCTAGTTGGTTTACTAAGATTGATCTTCGTGGTGCGTATAATCTGGTGAGAATCAGGCAGGGAGATGAATGGAAAACGGCATTTAATACGCCCGAGGGTCATTTTGAGTATCTGGTGATGCCGTTCGGACTTGCCAATGCTCCATCTGTTTTTCAGTCTTTTATGCATGACATTTTCCGTGAGTATCTGGATAAATTCTTGATTGTTTACTTGGATGACATTTTGATCTTCTCAGATGATTGGGAGTCTCATGTGAAGCAAGTCAGAATGGTTTTCCAGGTACTGCGTGCTAATTCCTTGTTCGTGAAGGGATCAAAGTGTCTCTTCGGTGTGCAGAAAGTTTCATTTTTGGGGTTCATCTTTTCCCCTTCTACTATCGAGATGGATCCGGTTAAGGTTCAGGCCATCCAGGATTGGACTCAGCCGACATCTCTAAAAAGTCTGCAGAAATTCCTGGGCTTTGCTAATTTTTATCGTCGCTTCATCTGTAATTTTTCTAGCATTGCCAGACCATTGACCGATTTGACCAAGAAGGGTGCTGATTTGGTTAATTGGTCTTCTGCTGCCGTGGAAGCTTTTCAGGAGTTGAAGCGTCGTTTTTGCTGTGCCCCTGTGTTGTGTCAACCTGATGTTTCTCTTCCGTTCCAGGTCGAGGTTGATGCTTCTGAGATTGGTGCAGGGGCGGTTTTGTCACAGAGAGGTTCTGGTTGCTCAGTGTTCAAACCATGTGCTTTCTTTTCCAGGAAATTTTCTGCTGCTGAGCGTAATTATGATGTGGGCAACCGAGAGTTGCTGGCCATGAAGTGGGCATTCGAGGAGTGGTGTCATTGGCTTGAGGGTGCTAAGCATCGCGTGGTGGTTTTGACTGATCATAAGAACCTTACTTATCTTGAGTCTGCCAAGCGCTTGAATCCTAGACAGGCCCGTTGGTCGTTATTTTTTGCTCGTTTTGATTTTGTGATTTCATACCTTCCGGGCTCTAAAAATGTGAAGGCGGATGCTGTGTCTAGGAGTTTTGTGCCCGACTCTCCGGGGTTATCTGAGCCGGCGAGTATCCTCAAGGAAGGAGTCATTGTGTCTGCCATCTCCCCTGATTTGCGGAGAGTGTTGCAGAAATTTCAGGCTAATAAACCTGATCGTTGTCCGGCCGAGAAACTGTTCGTCCCTGATAGGTGGACTAGTAAAGTTATCTCTGAACTTCATTGTTCGGTGCTGGCCGGTCATCCAGGAATCTTTGGTACCAGGGAGTTGGTTGCTAGATCCTTCTGGTGGCCATCTCTGTCACGGGATGTGCGTGCTTTTGTGCAGTCCTGTGGAATTTGTGCTAGGGCTAAGCCCTGCTGTTCACGTGCCAGTGGGTTGCTTTTGCCCTTGCCGGTCCCGAAGAGGCCTTGGACACATATTTCGATGGATTTCATTTCTGACCTTCCCGTTTCTCAAAAAATGTCGGTCATTTGGGTGGTCTGTGATCGCTTTTCTAAAATGGTCCATCTGGTGCCCTTGGTTAAATTGCCTTCCTCCTCTGATTTGGTGCCTTTGTTCTTCCAGCATGTGGTTCGTTTACATGGCATTCCTGAGAATATTGTTTCTGACAGAGGTTCCCAGTTTGTCTCGAGGTTCTGGCGAGCCTTTTGTGGTAGGATGGGCATTGACCTATCTTTCTCCTCGGCCTTCCATCCTCAGACTAATGGCCAGACCGAACGAACCAATCAGACCTTGGAAACATATCTGAGATGTTTTGTTTCCGCTGACCAGGATGATTGGGTGTCATTTTTGCCGTTGGCTGAGTTCGCCCTTAATAATCGGGCCAGCTCGGCTACCTTGGTCTCTCCATTTTTCTGCAATTCTGGGTTCCATCCTCGTTTCTCTTCAGGACAGGTTGAGTCTTCGGACTGTCCTGGTGTGGATTCTGTGGTGGACAGGTTGCAGCAGATCTGGACTCAGGTAGTGGACAATTTGACCTTGTCCCAGGAGAAGGCTCAGCTTTTCGCTAATCACAGACGCCGTGTGGGACCCCGACTTCGTGTTGGGGATCTGGTTTGGTTATCTTCTCGTCATATTCCTATGAAGGTTTCCTCTCCTAAATTTAAACCTCGTTTTATTGGTCCGTATAGGATTTCTGAGATTCTCAATCCGGTGTCTTTTCGTCTGACCCTCCCAGACTTCTTTTCCATACATAATGTATTCCATAGGTCGTTGTTGAGGAGATACGTGGCACCTATGGTTCCATCTGTGGAGCCTCCTGCCCCTGTTTTGGTGGAGGGGGAATTGGAGTATATTGTGGAGAAGATTTTGGATTCTCGTGTCTCTAGACGGAAACTCCAGTATCTGGTCAAATGGAAGGGTTATGCTCAGGAAGATAATTCCTGGGTTTTTGCCTCTGATGTCCATGCCCCAGATCTTGTTCGTGCCTTTCATGTGGCTCATCCTGGTCGGCCTGGGGGTTCTGGTGAGGGTTCGGTGACCCCTCCTCAAGGGGGGGGTACTGTTGTGAATTCTGTGGCTGAGTTCACTTCTGTGGTCACAAGTGGTATTGCAGTCTCTGGGCTTCCTCCCTCAGGTGTTTTGGTGAGCTCGTTGGCTGCCTTGCTATTTAGCTCCACCTGAGTCTGTCTTCCTTGCTCCTTGTCAATGTTCCAGTGTTGGATCTGAGCTACTGCATCTTTCCTTGGGCCTGCTGCTCTGCTAGATAAGTGCTTCTAGTTTGTTTTCTGTTTTTTCTGTCCAGCTTGCTATTAACTTTTGCTGGAAGCTCTGAGAAGCAAAGGGGTGCACCGCCGTGCTGTTAGTTCGGCACGGTGGGTCTTTTTGCCCCTTTGCGTGGTTTTCGTTTTAGGGTTTTTTGTAGACTGCATAGTTCTCTTTGCTATCCTCGCTCTGTCTAGAATATCGGGCCTCACTTTGCTGAATCTATTTCATTCCTACGTTTGTCTTTTCATCTTGCTAACAGTCATTATATGTGGGGGGCTGCCTATTCCTTTGGGGTATTTCTCTGAGGTAAGTCAGGCTTGTATTTCTATCTTCAGGCTAGTCAGCTCCTCAGGCAGTGCCGAGTTGCATAGGTAGTGATAGGCGCAATCCACTGCTGCTTATAGTTGTGTGAGGATAGATCAGGTACTGCAGTCTACAGAGATTCCACGTCTCAGAGCTCGTCCTATTGTTTTTGGTTATTGCCAGATCTCTGTATGTGCGCTGATTACTGCACGCTGTGTTGCCTGATTGCCAGCCATAACACCAATCCTATCTTACAGCTAAATTTTAACCTGTGTCCTATGTACTAATCTTATGCTTTCCCTATATCTAATACATTTGTCAGAACCCTGCACCTTGGTGCCTGTAAGGTTCTATGCAATATAACCATTTTTCTAATCAAGGGAGAAGCACATGACTATCCCAGTCACCCTTTTACATTATACATGAACAGAATTGCCAAATTTTATGGAATAAATTTGCACCACATTTTGGCATCTGCAAAAGTAATATTAAATCAGTTTCCTAACACCGCGTTGACATATTGTGTTTTTTAATGATGGAAATCAGATACCTGGCATAGATATATTATTTGGCTAGACTTAATATGCATGCAAAACCAGGGATGTGTGGCAGGTTATTTCCAGACAGTGAGGCAGGAAAAAATAGGAAAAAGCTTGGTAGACATTCACAAAGCACGTTAAAAATACAGAACATAACCACAATGAAATGACAAACGCTGGGATTTGCATTCTTCAGTTGAATTTTTCCAGGACTGGAAATTATAAATGAATTCTCAGGAGAATAATGCTGTCCAAGTACTTCACAATGAGGCCTGGGCACCTGCCTGAACGAGCAGCAACGCTACATTTATGGCCCAGGGAGCAATGTCGCTGTAATGATTTTTTGTTGCTTAGATATACAAACTGTAGAACAAGCACATGTCTAGGAGATGGATAGTTCAGATTAATACTTGATCTAAGACATCCTGGGGCAAAACAAAGCTGCCAGTTTATCTGATATCTATTTAAGAAAGCAGAGGCACGGCTTTTACATTTAATGGCTAGGTGGGATGTAAGCACAGATGTTGTTTTTACCACAAAAAAAATACTTTTTTGGTGACATTGTAAACAAGATTTTACTTTATGGACATTACTATGTTCTGGAAGCAAAGCAAATACACTAACAATAGCATTCGCAACAGGAGGTGGAAGAGTTCCTCTCTTCAAGGACGAGTGTGCAGAGCAAGGACCATGTGAGCGAATGGCAGGACAGAAAATAATCTTTTTAGGGAGCTGAAACTCAATGTTGTCCAGTGACTGCCCTGAAACCTGAAAGATCTGGAGAAGATCTGTATGGAGGAGTGGGCCAAAATCCCTGCTGCAGTGTGTGCAAACTTGGTCAACAACTACAGGAAATATCTGACCAATTTAATTGCACACAAAGGTTTCTGTACCAAATACTAAGTTCTGTTTTCCCATTGTATCAAATACTTATTTTATTAGACAAAATGCTATTTTCCCCACTGTATGTACTATATTTCAACATGGACACATTTTCCAGTGTATTACATAGCCATTAATATAGGCATATACCAAGAGTGATCTAACCCAGCCAGTAATATGCGGCAGATTAAGCTCATCTACTTACTAGAGAACATCGGGGAGAGCTTATGGTTAGTCCCCAGCATCACTTTTTAAAAGTTTCCCCAAATGCACCCAGGGTGCTCTACAGGTGCTTTTGGACAGGGCATTTAGGCCCCATATAGACGTTACAATGGAGGACACACCTCCTCATACATCTTGGTCCATTGGGCCAAACGTGGCTCGGCAGGTCGTGACATTACAATAATCCATCACATGTTGTCCTTACAGCCCTACATACAATATCATGGTCCTTACAAAGATATCATGAACCCCATAATCCCTTACTCCCACACAGTATAATGACCTGTACACATACAGCATCATGGTCCCTAGAGACCCCCATACACAGTATTATGGCCCACACACACCGTATCATGGACTCAATGCCCACCCTCCTCCACACACTCACATAGTATGATGCCCTCACAGCTCCCTATACACAGCATCATGGCCTCCAGAACCCTACACATACAGCATCATCGCCCACACAACAGTTTCACCCCACTACCACAATAAAAAATATAAAACGACTTACCTAGCCTTGTTGTCACGGTGCACTGCCATGCGCCGTGCAGATTGGGGCCCTGCACAGATCTCTGACATCATTGTGCCTACTACACTGAGACTTAGACGCGCAGGTTGAATGGTGGAGCAGGGAGCTTGCAGTTTTCAGCTCTCTGCTCCATTCTTGCATTCAAATGTATGTGCAGGCTGAACTTGCAGACGTTGTTAAACTTAAGACAGCGGTGACAGGGATCACGGTCCCATTTTGACTGAGTGGTTTGCCACTATTATCGGTATACCACTGATTGTGTCACAACTGTTTTTTTATAATCCCTGTTCAGAGAAATCACCTTTCATTATCCCTGATTTTGTTTTGTCACTATATGTAACTTGTACCTCTGCTGATTTTGGTTCTTTGCACGTTATCATACTGTATTTTGGTACAGATTCTAAAGTTTGTGTTTCATTTTTTTATTTAAACTTTGAATACAACACATATTTGATTGGAAAAAATCTCATTATGAGTATGACACATCAGTCTGTTGGTTGCTATTTGCTTGCAGCAATAAAAAATAAATGCTGCAAAAAGCAACCCGCTAGCATGGATGAGCCCTGAACCAATTAAGCACAAAAATAGATAAATCTACTGTGCACGGACAGAGTATTACCGCCTTGTAAAGCTCTAAAATCACTTTTTGCTTTACTTTACTGACATCTGGTGGGAAATGTGTAGAATAGCATCTAACATATTGAACATTTTAACCATTATAAGTAAAAGTGCTTTATTAGGATTAATTGGTATTAACGGGGTTGTCCAAGCATATAATGTATGACCCATTCTTAATCTAATATTTACTACCTATTCTAAGGATCAATCATTAATATGATATTCCCGGGAAATCCCTTTAACCAATTCATCCCCAAGCCTGTCTTCATCTTCCTGACCAGGCCATATTTTACAATTCTTCCCAGTGTCACTATATGAGGTAATAACAATGAAACAATTAAACATTTTCCAGTGATTCTGAGGCTGATTTTTCTTAACGCACTTGTTCTTCAAGTGCACTGATGCCCTATATGTGATGGAAACGTACTGTTTTGTATTGTATACAGCAGGGCTCGGAGAGGAAGGAGCAACACTTGACTATTGGAGTACAAAATTGGCTGGAAAATATAGTGGACACCATGTCGCGTTTGCAGAGCCCCTGATGTGCCTAAACAGTGCAAATCCCGTGACAGTGACCCCATTTTGGAAACTACAGCCCTCAAGGAATATAATTAGGGGTGCAGCTCCTAATGTTCACATAGACAGCCAGTCCCTCTTGTAATGTCCCCACAGCCAATTCTTCTTGTAATGTCCCCATAGCCAGACCCTCTTGTAATGTCCCCATAGCCATCTCCATATGTCCACATATTCAGCCCCTCTTGTAATGACCCCATAGCCATCTCCTTATGTCCACATAGCCAGCCCCTCTTGTAATGTCCCCATAGCCATCTCCTTATGTCCACATAGCCAGCCCCTCTTGTAATGTCCCCATAGCCATCTCCTTATGTCCACATAGCCAGACCCTCTTGTAATGTCCCCATAGCCATCTACATATTTCCACATAGCCAGCCCCTCTTGTAATGTCCCCATAGCCATCTCCTTATGTCCACATAGCCAGCCCCTCTTGTAATGACCCCATAGCCATCTCCTTATGTCCACATAGCCAGCCCCTCTTGTAATGTCCCCATAGCCATCTACATATTTCCACATAGCCAGCCCCTCTTGTAATGTCCCCATAGCCATCTCCTTATGTCCACATAGCCAGCCCCTCTTGTAATGACCCCATAGCCATCTCCTTATGTCCACATAGCCAGACCCTCTTGTAATGTCCCCATAGCCATCTACATATTTCCACATAGCCAGCCCCTCTTGTAATGTCCCCATAGCCATCTCCTTATGTCCACATAGCCAGCCCCTCTTGTAATGTCCCCATAGCCATCTCCTTATGTCCACATAGCCAGCCCCTCTTGGAATATGCCCACAGGCCGTAGGTATAACAGCCTTCATTCATTCTGAACATAATAGAATAAAAATAAAAGCTACAAGTTGATGAATTAACCTCTATTAACTAATCAAAATCAATGCGGAAACCGTGGAAACCCACTCTAAAGGTAATGCTACACAGTGACATGTGTTGCCAATAACACTTCTCTGAAAAACACTGAGGTAGATAGCAATGGTGAAAACAATTATCCCAAAGATATGCCATAAAAAGGGGGTAGGGAACCATTTTTTTTGCCAAGGGCCATTTGGATATCTATACCATCACTCGGGGGCCGTATAAAATTATCAGCTTTTAAATTACCCTGCTATATTTGATCAAACAGTTAATTCACCCACCTATAATGTGATGGCTGAAACTGCTTCTCTTTGATGCGGCTATGATATTAGTTGGTATGGATGATGTTTTTACTCTGGTTTGGAGTGCAGGTGACTCTTTGTGATGAGAAGTTTTGTAAAGAACTCACATCAGTAATTTGTACCAAACACAGATGTATATTACGCTGCAGGTCTACTCAGAGTGGGAAATCCATCACTGCTCATGTTAAATTCATAGTACTCAAAAAGTGGAAGATCTGCAGGATAAATACCATAGAAAACACTGAGACTGCTGTATATACATCACACAGAAACCGCTGTATACATCACATAGAAGATACCGAGACTGCAGTTTATACATCACATAGGATACACCGAGACTGCTGTATATACATTACAGAAGACATAGGACTGCAGAATTTACATCACAGGAGACATGGGACTGTGGTATAGACATCACAGGAGACATGGGGGTGGGTCATAGGCATCACGGGAGACATGGGACTGTGCTTTAGACATCATAGGAGACATGGGACTGTGGTATAGACATCACAGGAAACATGGAACTGTGGTATACACAAGACAGGAGACATGGAGCTGCAGTATATACATCACTGTAGACATGGGGTTGGAGCATAGACATCACAGGAGACATGGGACTGCGGTATAGAAATCACAGGAAACATGGAACTGCGGTATATAAATCAAAGGAGACATAGGGCTGGGGCATAGGCATCACAGGAAATATGGAACTGCGGCATACATATCACAGGAGACATGGAACTGTGGTATACACATCACAGGAGACATGGAGCTGCAGTATATACATCACAGTAGACATGGGGCTGGGTCATAGACATCAAAGGAGAGATGGAACTGCGGTATAGACATCACAGGAGACGAGGCTGGGGCATAGGCATCACGGGAGACATGAGACTGCAGTATAGACATCACAGGAGATATTTTGGGGCTGCGGGTCTGAGGTTCCCCACCCCAGCCATAAAAATGCAAGATGGTAATGTCTCTTTAAGGGTGATCTAAGATATGGTGGATTTAATGTGGATTTGAAGAGCAGATTCCCCAAAATAAATTTGCTGCCTAGTATGATACATTTGGATGGGGTCATATTCCGGCATTAAAAGAAATGTGTAAAAGAAGCTTAAATCTATCTTCCTTTGATATATAAGATAGCCTTTTACCCATGCATGTATCCTGGGGATCAGAGTAAAATAAAAATTGAGGTGATGGTGCTAAAGGACATTTTTGAACAGGGCACCATTCATCTCAGTTCTGACCCTAATCCCAATACACAATGAATGGTTAGCCACATGTACATTTTGAATTTATAATACGAGCAGTAACAATCTGTTGGAAGTATTTTGGAATACAATCCATCAGAAACGTATTATTGTTACACAGGCGCCACTTGTCATTACTCTGACTGGATGGTGCTGCCACTATCCTGGTCAGGTCAGGGTTAATTCTAGTCCGCCTTCTTTGGTTCTGGGGCGGCTATTTAATGTTTGAAGTTCCTGGGTTTGGTGTTGGTGATACTTCCGTATACTCGGTTTGTGGTTGCTCACCCAGGTTACTCATCTGTAATCGTTGTGCATGTGTGCTTTTGCTGTGTATGACCCGGTTTGTCCCCTGACTTTTGCCTCTGTATCCTGCTTTGTACTGTCCTGTCCTTCCTGGTTATCTGACCCCTTGGCTTGTCTCGGTTTACTCTCTGTCTTAACCCTAGGTACCACGCTCTCGTCTGGTTTTTCACACTCGGCTCTCCTTTGACTACATTTATGTTCTGTGCTTTGTAATTCGCGCTCCCAGCTGCCTTCCCTGGCTGCACACGTGGTGACTCCGCCCCCTGTTATCACGTGACTACTTTGTTCCAGGTCCTGTGCTCACTGCTTAGTCTCAGGTCCTTGCGCAATGCGTGGTCTTATTCCCCCACTCCATGCACTCATTCCTGTGACCTCTGATAGCGGTCATTACACCACTTCTAATCTGTTTAGTATTTTAAAACAACAAGCAAAGTAAGTATGACATTAAAGGGAACCTGTCAGCAGATTTTACCGCTATAAGATGCGATGATTGCCTTTCGGGGCTTATCTACAACATTCTATAATGCTGTAGATAAGCCCCCTGGTCCGACCTGCAAGTGAAGAAAAATAAGTTATACTCACCCGGGGGGCAGTCCGGTCCAATGGGAGTCGCAGGTCCGGGTCGGCGCCTCCCATCTTCTTGCGACAATGCCCTCCTGCTTCTTCATCGCTCCCTTGTATCACGCTTCAGCACAGGCATACTTTGCTGCCATGTTGAGGGCAGAGCAAAGTACTGCAGTGCGCAGGCGCCGGACCTCTCTGACCTTTCCCAGCACCTGCGCACTGCATTAATTTACTCTGCACTCAACATGGCAGACAAGTATGCCTGCACAGGAGCGTAAAGCCAGGGAGCGATGAACAAGCAGGAGGGCAGCGATCATAAGAAGATGGGAGGCTCCAGACCCGGATCTGAGTCACCCATCGGACCGGACCGCCCTGGGTGAGTATGACATAACTTCTTTTTCTTCACTTGCAGGTCGGACCATGGGCTTATCTACAGCATTATAGAATGCTGTAGATAAGCCCTGAAAGGCGGTGGCCGTATTGTATAGCGGCAAAATCTGCTGACAGGTTCCCTTTAATCGAGGGCTATAAAATGCAAGAAACAAATGGAAAAATCAATGTCATTAATACTATTTGCAGAGTGATAAATGTCTACATATCACAGCTGTGAGAAGAGGGAACTCCCTTTAGGCACAAACTGGAATTTCACTATTGTAATCAGAGAAATACACCTTTTAAGGATGATAACATCGACTTTCTCTTACTGCTCTTACGTTAAAATATATTGCCACGTGGCGCAGGTATGGGAATGGTGAGACTAATAGGGTCATCAGATTATCCGTGGAAAAAATAATATACTTAAGTTGTGACTTTGCAAATGTTCTGATCAATAGCTCAATAAGTATTTTAGTCTTCAGCCATGTTCAGTAAATCTGTGCATCTTTTGAAATTAAAAAAATAAACTGCCTTGCAGAATGCCATGTAGTAAAAGCATTGTCAATGTAGCCACTGTTTTCCTTTCTTTCCAGAGTATTGATCTCTGTTAACAAAGATGACAAATATATTATGCCTTGCCACACTGGTCATGACTATCAGGTTTTCATGTTCTTCTAGCTCTACGCCACTGTCACTCACTTTGACTAGAAAAGATGCACACTCATATGTGTCTTTAATACTTACAATACCGTTGGCAAAAATATGATCAGTTGGGGAATTGTAACACCAATGATGGCGTCACTGCGTCTCTCCCTCCCTCTTCCCGGCAAGGACCCCAACATACTCAGCGCTCTGACCCCACGGCTGTGTGCCCATTCCCTGCTGTGGCTTCTATGTTATCTCTTGTATTACAATTGGATTTCCCTCCCTATACCTTACAGGTTTTTTCATAGTATCTTCAGTGTATAAAGGGGTGTGAACATACGTATATGTCTATAATTTTTGTATATTATATATTTATATCTTCTGGTGCTATTATGTCACCTCTTGTCTTTTGCTTCAATGTGTTTTGAAACGGTTTTTAAAATTGTCTCAGCACTTGTATGTTTCCTAAAGCCATTTTGTATTACTACATAACCTTTTTGGGTGTGCACCGTTATTCTGTGCAGCTTTTTTCTCCAAGCTTCGAAATCTTGTGGATATGCCATAAAGGTATCAAATGGTAATGTCCCTTTATAAAAAGTGCTTTTATGTTCCTCATGCTAGAGATGTGCTTTATTGCTTAGTAGACACTCAACTTGAAGTAAAAAGCTTTACCAGGGTCCAGCAATTTTGCTTGTGAAGGTAAAGATTGCATTTTGCGGTATAAAATCTTTAAAAGTTGCTTTGTAATTGTATACATAGATAAACTATGTATAACATGCTACTTACTTCTCTCTAATGATGGCCAACTACTAGTGATGAGCGAATTTGTTATCCATACATGCTCTGGTGCTAACCGAGTGTCTTCGGCGTGCTCAAATTATATGTGTGAGTCTCGCAGCTGTTAGACAGCAGCAACACACGCATGGATTGCTTGTTTGTTAGGCAATCCCTGCATTTGTTGCGGCTGTTGAACAGCCATGAGACATGCAGCCATGGGGACTCTAACATGTTATTCGAGCATGCCGAAGACACTCGGTTACCATATATGGATGGCACGTTCGCTCATCACTAGCAGTCGGCTATGACTAGAGAAAAGTAGCATGGAGATACTAAAGACACTCGGTTAGCACCTGAGCATGCTCAGATAATGCCTTATCCGAGCACATTCATTCATTACTTCCGACTATCACTACTGGGGTCTTATTTTATTTCTGTGGCTTCCCTGAATCTTCAGTTGTTTTTTTGTCTCTTTTAAATCTGCCATACGGTTCCACAAATATGTTCTGTTTTACTTAGCTCTATTGTTACCAAGGGGGCTACTGCTCACAGGATAATAATGTGAAGCAGCCTTAAGACAAACCCCCCAGAGTAAAGATAAATGATCCATATATCCATATCTCAGGAACTGTATTGTGGTTTTTAAAAAAAAATTAACAAAATTACAAAAATAAGAGCATAAACTGTTGATCGGATCGATTATCAGCACAGACATTAGTGTCACTATGGTTGTAAACTGTGCAGTGAGAAATGACTGAACTAGTAGCCATCCAAGTAATATTCAAGCATGTTGTTAATCCTCCTTTTAGTGTGTGGGCTACCACGGTTTTCGAGAACAACCCTTGCAAGGATTTCACGTGGAAGTACAGCAATGAAAGGAATCTCTCCCTGGATTGCCATGCTTTCCCGTGCCTCCGGTAACAGACCATTCTGTGGAGGATCTCTGATTGGTAAGAACAACTGCACAAGCAGAAATGTAGAATGCCACAGTCTTCTTCAAGTATTATAAAAAGTGAAAATTACCTATAAGTTATATTCACACATGCATATTTCATTTACACAGATAGAGCGTGCTGAGGAAACATGCAAATGCACAGAACTAATTTTTAGTTGCAGAAAGTTCCGTAGCATGTCTCCTCCATGCACAACACAATCCACTATACCAATACCAAGAATAAACACATACAAAGAGCAAATACTACCACACCATGACCAGACAACATACTACCACCACACAGTGACCAAATAATACCACATACTGGTGATAAATACCGTCACACCATAACTAGTACACATATTACCATCACATAGTGACCAAATAATACCACATACAACTGATAAATACAATCACACCATGACCAGACCACATATTACCGCCACATAGTGACTGAATAATACCACATACAGCGGATAAATACCACAGCACCATGACAAGATCACACAATACCACCACATAGTGACCGAATACTACAATACTGATCATTAATAACAAAAAGCACAACACTAATAACACTAATATTACCACTGGTGACATTGTACACAGAAGCTCTGTATATAGGTTCAGTGTACAGGTAATGCAATCATCACATTATATACAGGAACTCTGTAAATAGTGTACAGTATATAGTGTACAGGTAATACAGTCACTCACCAGTGACTTTATACACAGGAGCTTTGTCTTTGTATATAGAATATGGTGTCAGTGTACATGTAATGCAGTGATTACCAGTGACATTATACACAGGAGCACTGTATATAGTGTCAGTGTACTGGTAACAGTGATCAACAGTGAAATTACATGACATTGGTATTGTCAACCACCGTGAATAAGTGCCTCCTCATGGGGTCTCCGACCCCCCTTCTTCCCAACCCCGAATAATGACATGAGTCTCAAGTTGGATATAATTGGCCACAGCGGCCTTTATTATAAACAAACAAAACATATAACCGTAACATGAGCTGGGAAGGGGTCCTTAAAGCTAAAAGTCTTGTGTTAACCATAGTATAAAAAAGTGGACAGGAAATCCAACCATAGATTACTCTCAGCCGTTACCGCACAGGCTCGAGAGCACCAAAATACCCGAAGGGTTATCATTGTCCACTTCCAACTTAGGAATCTGGCCCACCGTTACTAAGATTCCCCCAAATCACCAGACCCGCAGCCAAAACTTATACCAACTGGAGAATCCGTATCCCGACAGATCCCCCAGGCCAATTTAGCACCAACTCCAAGGACCCCTCCCCCCACCTACAGCCACTGTGACCCAAAAACATTGTACCAACCAAGTATTACCAATCACCACAACATATATGGTGGGTGGGCGGGACTGCTCACAAGTCCTCAGAGCGGGTCCCCCACTCACCCCATTACCCTCTCCGGCCAAAAACAGCCCTCCCCTTGGAGCGAACCCAACACCCCCTTATTCCTGCTCCAAACCCCCTGTCATGGCGGCTTCCACGTACGCCACCCGGGGGAGGGGGTGGGGCAGCTCGCTCCAGCCTGGTCTTGACATTGGTATTGTCGACCACCGTGAATAAGTGCCTCCCCATGGGGTCTCCGACCCCCCTTCTTCCCAACCCCGAATAACGACATGAGTCTCAAGTTGGATATAATTGGCCACAGCGGCCTTTATTATAAACAAACAAAACATATAACCGTAACATGAGCTGGGAAGGGGTCCTTGCAGCTAAAAGTCTGGTGTTAACCATAGTATAAACAAGTGGACAGGAAAACCAACCGTAGATTACTCTCAGCCGTTATCCCACAGGCTCGAGAGCACCAAAATACCCCGAATGGTTACCATTGTCCACTTCCAACTTAGGAATCTGGCCCACCGTTACCAAGATTCCCCCAAATCACCAGACCCGCAACCAAAACTTATACCAACTGGAGAATCCGTATCCCTACGGATACCCCAGGCCAATTTAGCACCAACTCCAAGGACCCCTCCCCCGCCACAATGAGGATACTTGACCCCCTCAAGTATCCGAGACCCCACCAACCTTAACCGCTATGGCTCATTCAATTCCAGCCCGCAGTCCCAGGGCCCACAAATCAATGCCCACCGTGTTCAGATGAACGCCATCACCCAAAAGAAATTCGTCGCCCCCACGTTCCAACTCAAAATGGCGCATGGCCAAGCCCCCATTCCGCACAACAAAACGAGACACAGCCCAATTCACCTTGATGCGGGCTTAATTAATCTTCTCCACCGACCTAGCATGCCTCCAGTATTTTCGGGGAACAATCTCCAACCACACAACACACATTTCCCGAAAGGAAACCCATAACCTGAGTAAGTCCTGTTTAATGTCCCGAATCATCTCACGACAAGGGCGAACACCCAAGTTGTTTCCCCAACGTGCAAAACCAAAATATCGGTGGGCCTGTCCAAGCGAATGCCATTAGGTACTTCCTGCATGACTCTGTTCCAACCTAAGCCCCGAAACCCCAGCCACCTGATGACGACCACGTCCCTGGAAAAGCCGAGCAGTCTTCCATCGTCTCGGACGTCTGCCCGCTTTGCGCCCCAGTACACGTAGGAGTGGCCGACAATCCAAACCAACAGCGAGGATGAACCTGGAAAATATAAACAACTTAGACAAGTGCAAACAACAAATAAATTAACCGATCAGCCCACGCCTCTCAAGGTCTCACATAACTCAGATAACGGCCGGACTCCCACGACCTATCCTCTGTACCACTGCAGGAGCCAAACCATTCAGCGCTGCCTCCATAGCAGCCCCAATCCGAAAAGAATGAGAGGCAAACCTGGAAAAATCCACACCGATGGCCTCCAAAGACTACCAAAAAACCGCTACAAACTGGTATTTAGAAAGAAAAGACCCATCCTCGTGACGCAACGCGGTTGAAGCCTATCAAAATTCTGCCAACAACGGACCAGACACATAACGGAACCCGTAACGGCGTCCAAAACCATCTTTTTACCCCATCCCACCTGATCCGTCTTAGACTTCCGAATCCAAAATTGCAGCGACCCCCCGGTAACAAAAACGTCCCCAGCCCAAAGCCCCCCTTGACGAACAGTAGTAGGAGACACCAGCTCCCCAATCCTCAAAGCTCCAAAAAATGCCAATGAAAAGGCTAGGCGAAATAGCGTGGCCTCGAAACTGGAAACACATATATCGCCCAGCCGTACCCCCAACTGCTCCAACATCTCAAAAGACACTGGGCGCCTGCGATCGCCTCGGCTACCTGCTCTTCTCAACCCCTTCGCAGCTTGCTTTACCAAAAATGACTTCGTC
Organism: Ranitomeya imitator; assembly: GCF_032444005.1. Lineage (NCBI taxonomy): Eukaryota > Metazoa > Chordata > Amphibia > Anura > Dendrobatidae > Ranitomeya > Ranitomeya imitator. Next base: position 420,857,997 of record NC_091286.1, on the reverse strand, counting down.
AAATCCTGTAGACCCTGGAGCCTGAAACCAAAAGCCAAAGCCGCTATTGTCCTGTCGACCTTCACAGCCGACCATCCCTGATCTGTCCCATGTCTCAACCATAACAACAACGCCCTCACTTGATCCCGACCTGTATCCGCAACTTCACATGACGCCAACCAACTCTCCCAAGTGCTCCATACCAACCGATAAACCGCCCATGTACTAGGAGCCAAGGACGCTTGAATTAAAGGTTCTGCAGCCCGGACACCACGCTCCAAAGCTCAGCCGGGCATTCCAGCCCCGACTCCTCGGCATCCGGAGCCAGCGACCGAAAACGCTCTCCCACTGGAAACGAGACAAAGAGTCGGCAATGCAATTATTAACACTGGGCAAATGTGATGCCGTAAAATAAGCATTCAAGGATAAACAAGACAAAACCATCTGCCAAAGAACTCTGATCACAGGGGGCGAAGCTGTCGTGAAACTGTTAATGGCACACACAACCGCCATATTATCACAATTAAAACGAACCCTTTTATTTCGAAAATCGTCGCCCCATAGATGCACTGCCACCAAAATCGGAAAAACCTCCAACAAAGTAATGTTCCGTACCAACCCTGTTTCAAACCAGTCTTCCGGCCATCTAGCAGCACACCAACGGCCCCCAAAAAAGGCCCCAAAGCAAATACCGCCTGACGCGTCGGTAAATAAATCCAAGTCAGCGTTACCCACTGCTTCCTCCATCAACAATGAACGCCCGTTGTAACAGGACAAAAAACGGTCCCAAACCTTCAAGTCAGCCTTGTGCTCAGCCGACAAACGAACAAAATGATGTGGGCGGTAATCCTGGCTGTAGCGCTAGCCAATCTGCATGAAAAAACCCTCCCCGTTGGGATAATTTTCCCAGGAGCGACTGCACTTCGCGCAGCGGCAATTTCTTCAAACGTCTAGTGCGGGCCACCTCATTTCTCAAGCCCAACACCTTGTCAACCGGCAACCTAAATTCCCACTTCGCTGAATCGATGACAATGTCCAAGAAGGACAGGTTTGTGCACGGACCCTAAGTCTTGCCTGGTGCCAGCGGGACCCCAAAACGCTCAGCGGCCCAAACAACCGTCCTCAACAGGACTTTGCAACATTGAGACTGATCAGGACCTATGCACAAGAAGTCATCCAGATAATGAATCACCGAATCCAAACCGGACACATCCCAAACCGCCCATTCCAAAAAGGAACTAAAGGCCTCAAAATAAGCGCACGACAGCGAACAGCCCATCGGCAAACATCGGTCAACATAAAACCCACCGTCCCAATAACAGCCTAACAACCTCACGCTATCGGGGTGAACCGGCAATAAATGAAAGGCCGACTCAATATCGGTCTTAGCCAACAATGCCCCCTTACCACAACTGCGCACCCACCTGGCTGCCTCATCAAGCGACGTATAAACTACCGAACAAAGCTCTGGATCAATCCCATCATTCATGGACCTCCCGTTCAGTCAAGACAGATGCGGAATGAGCTGAAAATTATTAGGCTCCTTCTTGGGGACCACGCCCTAAGGCGACACAACCAAGTCATCCAAAGGAGGAGTGGGAAAAGGTCCAGACATCCTACCTAAAGCAACCTCTATGCTTAACTTTTCCGACACGAACGATGCATGCAACTCGGCCGATCTAAGGTTCTTCAAACTCGGTGGTACCACAAAAGCCGGAGCAGGAATGCAAAAACCAACACTAAAACCGGCCCCGGAGCAACTCCGCCCTCTCCCTGTCGGGGAACCTATTTAGATAGGGGGCCATCGCGTCCAACCTCAGCAGCGTCACCCCCTTAATCTTCACTTTTCTTTTTCATCCAGTGCAGACTTCCATCGCGTTTTCCAGCCAGGACTCGCCTCTGCAGTAAATAAGACACAGTTACCTATAGCTACTCACCTGCAGTGCATATTCCCCACTTTTTCACTTACTTCTACACGACGTCAGATGAACAAAACAAGCGACACAGTGCCACTCTGCACAGTAACAGGACCCACCGTTTGTTCCCCCATGGAAGGCAGTATCGTCAAATGCAAATTAAATTAAAGCAGTATTAATATCCCCTGATTGGCCTCTACAGCAATTTTGTCCCCCCTTGCCACCATAAACCAACAATGTATGTTCCTCATTCTGACCCCAATACAGTAAATATGTCACCTCTTTATTTAATAAGGTCCTGGAACCCTTTATTTAATGTCCTCATCCTAGGCCCCTATGTTGTCCCCATCCTGCACCCCTATGTCCACTATAAGAAGAAAATAAGCCCTCACCCAACCCAAGATCACAAAAAATGGAGACTCTACGGATCTCGGAAAATGACGCTATTATTATTTTTTTTTTTTAACAAACTTTGGAATTTTGTTTCACCACTGACATAAAAAAGAACCTAGACATGTTTGGTGTCTGTGAACTTGTAATGACTTGGAGAATCAAAATGGCAGGTCATTTTTAGCATTTAGTGAACATGGTTAAAAATAAATAAATAAATAAACAACCGTGGGAATGCACTTCACTTTTTTTGCAATTTCACCACAATTGGAATTTTTTCCCATTTCCAGTACACAATATATTAAAACCAATGGTGTTCAAAAGCACAACTTGTCCCAAAAAAAACAAGCCCTCACTTGGCCATTTTGACCAAAAAATAAAAAAAATTAAGGCTCCGGGAAAAAGGGGAGCAAAAACCGAAAACGCAAAAATGTAAATGGCCCGGAGGTTAAGAAGTTAATAATGTCCCCATTCTGAGCACTTATGTCAGCTCCTATGTCCACTACCCTGCCTAATTACAGGGAGAAAAAAATATTCATGTCACCTTCCTGCACTCCCCTGGTATCCTCTTGCGGTTTCATATTAGGTGTGGTCGTTAAAAAGGCCGCCGATTGCAATTGGGCACTCTGCTCTGTTACAGGCCACACTCTGACGTCACATAGCAGTAACATTGAATGGCTGCCAGCCTATCAAAGGCTGCAGGCGTCAGTCTGTGGCCTCTTATAGGCCAGAGGCGATGTGACATCAATACTATGTGACGGCAAGCCACCAGTCACAGAGCAGAGCGGCCTGTCACAGCTACAGCCAGCATTCATCTTGATGTGTGCGTCGTCACAGGGGCGTCTCCAGGTTTTTGTGGGCTCCAAGCGAAAGAGTCTCAGTGGGCCCCTTTAACACATACCAAGATCCATGATGCACAAATAAGACATATACAGTAGGTATAGTACAATGCCAATGTTTTCGTGAGCTATATCTATTGTAAATTGTACAATAGCTCAGAAGCCAGCAAATCCTCACAGCTCACAACCCACAGAGTGACTGCAAACTTATCTTTTTAGACCAAACAGTATAGACGTCCATACAGTATTGTGGGCACCACAAAGTCCTTCATACAGTATTATTGGCACCACATAGTCCTTTATACAGTATTATGGACACCACATAGTCCTCCGTACACTATTATTGGCACCCCATAGTCCTCTAAACAGTATTATAGGCACCACATAGTCCTCCATATAGAATTAAGGGCCCCATATATTGCTCAATACAGTATAATGAACCCCACATGTTCTTACATACAGTATAATCAGCCCCATTTATTGCTCCATAAAGTTTAATGGGCCCCTTATATTGCACCATACAATATAATGAGCCTCATATATTACTCCATGCAGTATATAATAGTCTCCATATATTTCTCCATATAGTAAAGAAGGGGCCTCATATATTGCTCCAAACAGTATAACTGGCCCCATATAATGTCCCATATAGTATATAATGGTACCATATATTGCTCCATACAGTATAATGGTCCCCATATAATGCCCCATATAGTATATCATTGCCCCCATGTAATGCTCCATAAAGTATAATGGCCCCCATATATTGCTCCATACACTATATAATGGGCACCATATAATGCACCATATAGAATATTGGCCCCATATATTGCTCCATACAGTATCATGGCCTGATATATTGCTCCATACAGTATAATGGCCCCCATATATTGCTTCATACAGCATATAATGGGCCCCATATAATGCACTATACAGTATAATGTCCCCATGTATTGCTCCATACAGTATAATGGGCCCCATATAATGCTCCATATAGTATATAATGGCCCCAATATATTGCTCCATACAGCATAATGGTCCATATTTTGCTCCATACAGTATATGATGGTCCCCATATATTGCTCTATACAGTATGCAATGGGCCCAATATATTGCTTCATACAGTATATAATGGCCCCCATATATTGCTCTATACAGTATATAATGGTCCCTATATATTGCTCCATACAGTGTATAATGGGCAGCATAAAATGGATGAAACAGTATAATGGGCCCCAATGTAATGCTCCATACAGTATATAATGACCCCCATATATTGCTTCATACAGAATATAATGGGCCCTATATAGTGGACCATATAGTATAATGGCCCCATATATTTCTACATACAGTATAATGGCTCCCCCGTATAATACTCCATACATTATAATGGGCCCATATAATGCTGTGTACATAAAAAAATCAAATACTCATCTTTCCCGTTTCCTGCAGGTCCATTCTTCTCAGTGTCTCCTGACTCACTGCACTGCTCAGCACAGAGGACGCACTGTAGTGACGTCATCGCGCCCTCTGCCCTGAGATATCACAGAGTCAGAAGACTCTGAAGTCACTGACGCTGCGGGGAACAAGAAAGTTGAGCATTTAAGGGGGGACCCAGTGCTAGCACCTGGCACCCCCAACTCACAGGCCCCATAGCAAGCCAGTGTCCCCGATGGCAAGTGTCCCCCCTTCGCTCAGGGCTCCAACACTTGCTTGGATGAACTGGGTGGTGATTCCGTGCCTGTTCATCGCAGTGGGTCAGGTCAGATTGTGTGAATACCACTGCCTCCTGAACTTTTAATGGGCCCATGCCCCTAAAAACTTTTGTTATTTTCCTTCTTCTCTCTCTCTCCCGTGCGGCAGCCCATTAGGCATCTGATCTGTATCCTGCCAGGCCAGTTCGATCCTTCATAGATGGCTGCACAAAATCCATTGCGAATGGACATATTGCGGCTTGCAAAGGGATTTTCCAGGACTTATACATTGCTAGCATATTTTTAGCATAGGTCATCAATATCAGATTCCTTGGGGCGTGTTAAAACATCTGGCATCCTCACCCATCAGCTGTTTACAGCTTCTACCAAAGATGATGTATACTGTCAACATAACTGAAATACCATGACCTGATACACTCCGTAGTGACCACTCCTAGATGCTGAAACTCAGCTTCCATTGGAGTGAATGGGAGCTGAGCTGCAATACTTGTGAACATCCACAATACACTGTATGGAGGTGTCATGTTCTTGCTATGTATGCTTTGTATATCTGTTCATTGCTGAAGCAGTACAGCTAATTGGTAGGCTACCAGGTGTTAGACCTCCCACTAAGCTAATATTGATGATCCATGCTAAGGATATGTAAGCACTATATACAGTTGTGTGAAAAAGTGTTTGTCCCTTTCCTGATTTCCTATTCTTTTGCACGTTGGTCACACTTAAATGTTTCAGATCACCAAACATATTTAAATATTAGATAAAGATAACATAAGTAAACACAAAATGCAGTTTTTAAATGAAGGTCTTTGTTATTAAAAGGAAAAAAAAAGAATCCAAACCTACAGGGCTCTGTGTGAAAAAGTGATTTCCCCCATCCTTAAAACATAAATTAACTGAGGCTTTTCACATGTTTGGGAAGCTGAGTTCAAACTCTCTAGCCACACCCAGGCCTGATTACTGACACACCGGTTCTCAATAAAGAAATCACTTGAATAGGACCTGCCTGACAAAAAGAAGTAGACCAAAAAATCCTCACAACCTAGATATCACGCCGCGATCCAAAGAAATTCTGGCACAAATGAGAAACAAAGTAATTGAGATGTAGCCATCGGAAAAGCTTATAAAGCCATTTCTAAAGCTTTCGGACTCCTGCAAACCACAGTGAGAGTCATTATCCACAATGGTGAAAACATGGAATAGTAGTCAAACTGCCCAGGAGTGGCCGGCCAACTAAAATTACCCCTAGAGCGCAGCGAGAACGCATCCAAGAGGTCACAAAAGGTCCCACAACAACATCCAAAGAACTGCAGGCTTCACTTGCCTTAGTTAAGGTCAGTGTTCATGACTCCACCACAGGAAATAGACTGGGCAAAAATGGCCTGCATTGCAGAGTTCCAAGACAAAAACAACTACTGAGCAATAAAAACATAAAGGCTCATCTTAGTTTTGCCAGAAAACATCTTAATGATCCCTTTTGGGAGAATACTCTGTGGACTGACGAGACAAAAGTTGAAGTTTTTGGAAAGTGTATGTCCCATTACATATGGCGTAGAAGTAACACGGCATTTTAGAAAAGGAACATCATAGCAACAGTAAAATGTGGTGGTAGTACGATGGTCTGGGGCTGTTTTGCTGCTTCAGAACCTGGAAGACTTACTATGGTAAATGGAACAATGAATTCTGCTGTATAATCTAGGTGATAAATGGATTGTAACAGCTGCTCACTGCTTACATCACGAATTGGAGGAAGAAAATGCAGTTCTTACGCAAGAAGACCTTTTAACTCCATCTTCTTTCAACATTATTTTAGGTAAGCGGGCATTAGAAGCAATGGCAACACTTTACTGTCATCTTTAGGACTCATGCAGATAAGAGTATAAATTGAACATGTGCTGTAATATTTTTAATCATGTATTACTTTCATCCGAATCTCAAATGAGACTTAGGCTGGTTTCACATTTGCGTTTTTTTGGGTGCGTTTTTGCGGTAAAAAACGCAAAAAACCGCATGTAAACGCGTGCAAACGCTGCGTTTTTTTGACGCATGCGTTTTTGTTTGTGGTGAAAAAAACGCGGCGTTTTGACGCGTTTACATGCGTTTTTTCATGCGTTTGCGTTTTCTAAACGCATGCTGAGAAATGTGTGACAGCTGCCAATCATCAAAATAAAGTAAAAAACCCACTATAAATAGAAATAGTTAGGGTTAGGGTTAGGGTTAGGGGTAGGGTAAGGGGTAGGGATCATAACCCTAATCCTAACCCTAAAGGGATTCCAGCCCTAACTCTACCGCTAACCCTAACCCTAAAGGGATCCTAACCCTAACCCTACCCCTAACCCCAACCCTAACCCTACCTCTAACCCTGAGGGATCCTAACCCTAACCCTACCCCTACCCCTAAAGGGATTAGGGTTAGGGTTAGGGGTAGGGGTAGGGTTAGGGGTAGGGTTAGGGTTAGGGTTAGGGGTAGGGTTAGGGTTAGGATCCCTTAGGATTAGGGTTAGGGGTAGGGTTAGGGGTAGGGTTAGGGGTAGGGTTATGGTTAGGATTCCTTAGGGTTAGGGGTAGGGTTAGGGTTAGGGGTAGGGTTAGGGGTAGGGTTAGGGTTAGGGATAGGGTTAGGGTTAGGGGTAGGGTTAGGGTTAGGATCCCTTAGGATTAGGGTTAGGGGTAGGGTTAGGGGTAGGGTTAGGAGTAGGGTTATGGTTAGGATCCCTTAGGGTTAGGGTTAGGGGTAGGGTTAGGGTTAGGGTTAGGGTTAGGATCCCTTAGGGTTAGGGTTAGGGATAGGGATAGGGTTAGGGGTAGGGTTAGGGTTAGGGTTAGGATCCCTTTATCACCTTTATGTTGGGGGGTGGCATATCAGTGTGTTTTCTGGTTTTTTAATATAAAAACGCATGCGTTTTTAACGCAAAAAAACACATGCAAAAAAAAACGCATGCATCCCCATTGACTCCAATGTATTTTTTGACCCCAAAAAAACGCATGAAAACACATGCGTTCTTTTTGGTCCAAAAAACGCCTCTCAAAAATACTACAAGTTGCATTTCTGAAAATGAACGCATGCAGTAAAAAAAACGCATGCGTTGCAAAACGCGACCAAATGCATACAAACAAAAACGCATGCGTTTTCAATGTTAAATATAGGGAAAAAAACGCATGCTTTTTTTGAAAAAAAAACGCTGCAGACAAAAACGCAAGTGTGAAACCACCCTTACACATTCAAGTGTATGGTTGCAAGAAGAAAAATCATATGCAACACCAAACATCAGAGTGGCATCCGATTTTTACAGATAGATTTCTATTGTAAGGCCAGGGTCACACTAACATAGAATAGGAAAGCATGCTATGCGAGAAATTGCATACCAATTGGACCAATGTTAATCTATGGGGCAGCTCACATCACCATATTTTTTCTCCGGCGTATTCTACGTGCATGTAAAATCGCAGCATACTGCGATTGTCACCAAGACTCGGCCGAGACTCGCCAATGCAAGCCTATGGGTGCGAGAAAAAAAAATCGCACAGCACTCAGACCATGTGAGTGCTGTCCGATTTTTACGCACCGGTGTCCTTTGAAAAGCCGGCAATTCATATGTGAATACAGTAAAATCACAGTGACAGATTAGAATAGGATAGATAGAATAGGTATATACACATAGAATACATATATACAGTATATAGAAATGTCAGTGACACACACATATGTATATACAGTATAGTAGATAGATAGATAGATAGATAGATAGATAGATAGATAGATAGATAGATAGATAGATAGATAGATAAAAGCCGGTAATTCATCTGCCGTATTCTGTAAAATCACTGCAGGAGCCGACAGGATAGAAGAGATGGATTACATATAGTAATACAAATGGAATAGGTATATATATATATATATATACAGTTAGGTCCATATATATTTGGACAGAGACAACATTTTTCTAATTTTTGTTATAGACATTACCACAATGAATTTTAAACAAAACAATTCAGATGCAGTTGAAGTTCAGACTTTCAGCTTTCATTTGTGGGTATCCACATTAAAATTGGATGAAGGGTTTAGGAGTTTCAGCTCCTTAACATGTGCCACCCTGTTTTTAAAGGGACCAAAAGTAATTGGACAGATTCAATAATTTTAAATAAAATGTTCATTTTTAGTACTTGGTTGAAAACCCTTTGTGGGCAATGACTGCCTGAAGTCTTGAACTCATGGACATCACCAAAAGCTGTGTTTCCTCCTTTTTGATGCTCTGCCAGGCCTTCACTGCGGTGGTTTTCAGTTGCTGTTTGTTTGTGGGCCTTTCTGCCTGAAGTTTAGTCTTTAACAAGTGAAATGCTGCTCAATTGGGTTGAGATCAGGTGACTGACTTGGCCATTCAAGAATATTCCACTTCTTTGCTTTAATAAACTCCTGGGTTGCTTTGGCTTTATGTTTTGGGTCATGGTCCATCTGTAGTATGAAACGACGACCAATCAATTTGGCTACATTTGGCTGGATCTGAGCCCTCAGTATGTCTCTGAATACCTCAGAATTCATTCGGCTGCTTCTGTCCTGTGTCACATCATCAATAAACACTAGTGACCCAGTGCCACTGGCAGCCATGCATGCCCAAGCCATCACACTGCCTCCGCCATGTTTTACAGATGATGTGGTATGCTTTGGATCATGAGCTGTACCACACCTTTGCCATAATTTTCACTTTCCATCATTCTGGTAGAGGTTGATCTTGGTTTCATCTGTCCAAAGAATGTTCTTCCAGAACTGTGCTGGCTTTTTTAAATGTTTTTTAGCAAAGTTTAGTCTAGCCTTTTTATTCTTGATGCTTATGAGTGGCTTGCACCATGCAGTGAACCCTCTGTATTTACTTTCATGCAGTCTTCTCTTTATGGTAGATTTGGATATTGATTCACCTACCTCCTGGAGAGTGTTGTTCACTTGGTTGGCTGTTGTGAAGGGATTTCTCTTCACCATGGAGATTATTCTGCGATCATCTACCACTGTTGTCTTCCGTGGGCGCCCAGGTCTTTTTGCATTGATGAGTTCACCAGTGCTTTCTTTCTTTCTCAGGATGTACCAAACTGTAGATTTTGCCACTCCTAATATTGTAGCAATTTCTCGGATGGGTTTTTTCTGTTTTCGCAGCTTTAGGATGGCTTGTTTCACCTGCATGGAGAGCTCCTTTGACCACATGTTTACTTCACAGCAAAACCTTCCGAATGCAAGCACCACACCTCAAATCAACTCCAGGCCTTTTATCTGCTTAATTGAGAATGACATAACGAAGGTATTGCCCACACCTGTCCGTGAAATAGCCTTGGAGTCAATTGTCCAATTACTTTTGGTCCCTTTAAAAACAGGGTGGCACATGTTAAGGAGCTGAAACTCCTAAACCCTTCATCCAATTTTAATGTGGATACCCACAAATGAAAGCTAAAAGTCTGAACTTCAACTGTATCTGAATTGTTTTGTTTAAAATTCATTGTGGTAATGTCTATGACCAAAATTAGAAAAATGTTGTCTCTGTCCAAATATATATGGACCTAACTGTATATATATATATATATATATATATATATATATATATATATGTCAGTGACAAATATATTTAGTACAGTGTGTGTGCAAATTACTGAACATGCATTTAATTAATATAAGATTATTTTTCGGAAAAATGGCGTTTGCTCCCGCCCTATTTTCGTAACCAGCAGAGGGAAAGCTGATGGCTGGGGGCAGATGTTTATGCCTGGGAAGGGGGTAATACCCATGAAGCTACCCAGGCTAATAATATCAGCTCACAGATGAATAATTAGCCCTTGTTCTCCTGTAATAAAGCAGAAATAAAAAACAACAATATACCATACCTCTCCGTCCTTCTGTCCCACGCCATAATCCAAGTCTGGGGGAGAAATAGTTTTCAACCTGGACGGTGCAAGATACGGTGCCATCCAGGCTGAGAACCACTGGTGAATGAACTGCTGCAAGAGCAGCCTCAGTGACTAAAGGTGACGTCACTGATCCTGCATTTCCAGCAGCAACCTCCCTCTGGCTCTAGTAGACAAACAAGGACCTGGGTGTTTATATATCCCTAATCTGCTGCAGAGAGTCAACGGTGATATTCACATTTTTCCCTTGTGAAGACTTGGAGCTATAGCAGTCAGCTAAGTTGCTCTCTGAAGCTGTTTGAGGAAGTTTGGTGTTACCTCTCTGAGTTTGCCCAAGCTAAGTTCATTCCTCTTGTCTGTCTACCTTTTACCTCTCATTTTTTCATATTTCTAGTGCATTAATGCAGTTCAATTTTCATGTTTGCATGTTTTAGCGCCCCAGTGTGCTGCCTTATTTGACTGTATACGAGTTGGTGACTCTAGGTTCAGCACCTGTTCACACTTAGTCTATGTTTGGATGTGACGGTCAGTTTTTTGAAATTTCTATTCACTAGCCTTCTGACTGAGCACTCCGCCTCTTAGCCACATGTGTTTTAATCGCAGCAGGTCCATTACCCCTCCACGGAGAGAGAGAAATTTAGTCTCAGAAGAGGTTTGATAGGTACCCATTCAGATGAAGACGTTTATTCTCAGCGAGGAAAGGAAAGTGTAGGACCTGGAATACGAGAGATGCCCTAATGTGGCTACCAGGTACACATGAATTGGCCATTTGAGGCGGTAAACGCTCTCATTTTTTCATATTTCTAGTGCAGTAATGCAGTTTAATTTTCATGTTTGCATGTTTTAGCGCCCCAATGTCCTGCCTTATTTGACTGTATACGAGTTGGTGACTCTAGGTTCAGAACCTGTTCACACTTAGTCTATGTTTGGATGTGACGGTCAGTTTTTTGAAATTTGTATTCACTAGGCTTCTGACTGAGCACTCCGCCTCTTAGCCACATGTGTTTTAATCGCAACAGGTCCATTACCCCTCCACAGAGAGAGAGAAATTTAGTCTCAGAAGAGGTTTTACAGGTACCCATTCAGATGAAGATGTTTATTCTCAGCGAGGAAAGGAAAGTGTAGGACCTGGTATACGAGAGATGCCCTAATGTGGCTACCAGGTACACATGAATTGGCCAATTGATGCAGTAAACGCTCTCATTTTTGTTCATATTTTTAGTGCAGTAATGCAGTTCAATTTTCATGTTTGCATGTTTTAGCGCCCCAGTGTGCTGCCTTATTTGACTGTATACGAGTTGGTGACTCTAGGTTCAGCACCTATTCACACTTAGTCTATGTTTTGATGTGACAGTCAGTTTTTTTAAATTAGCAAGAGTTCAATAGACATAGCCATGGTCAAGAGGGGAGAGATCAGGATAAACGGGTAGGCAAGCCAGATCGAAACACAGGTGAAACAATACAAGAAAGCACCTTACAGGAATCTAGACAGAAACTGAACTAGAACCTTAGATCAGACGACGAGTGGTGGAGGAGCTGCCTAATATACTCCCTGCTGCTTGGGGATAGGCCAGAGGATCTCACCTCTGCAGGACACGATGGGGTTAAACACTTGCAGAAAGTGGTTGCGCCTCCTTGTAGCCAGGTGGAGACTTACCAGCGGCAGGAAGCTGCAGCACTATTGGAAATGCTATAAAAGTCAGCTCATCGAGACAGCTCAAGACTGGGGAGAGCAGAGCAGTGAACGTAGTGGGTGGGGCATCACTTCCCACCTGTGTGAGTCATGGACATGACAAACAGTGACATTTTCCTTCATTGCCAGGATGAGAAGGAAAGCCTCTTTCATAAAAAAAATATATTATTCAGATCATGCATTTCAATTTTTGAACATTCACAAGACAATTTTTTTAATTCACAAATCTATATTCCTAAGATTATGAGGGACAGACAGGAAATGTGATTATACATACTTGTGGATGTTTTTACTTGCTTGCACGTCTTTGTGTTGAGTTTATTGGGAGAGTTAAAATTTGCAAAAAACACCATTTTATCTGGATTGCACTGTTGATTACTTGCAAGTCCACAGCAAAAATCTGCAAATCCAAAAAATCTATAATATAACGCTGGGAGCGTCACTCTGTCCGAAGCCTTTATAGACTGCGCAGGCGCAAGCGCCGGCGCAGTCTGGCCCCCACAGAGTGACGCTCGCAGGAGATCGCGGTATGCGTAAGCACTGAACGCATATCGCGATCTCCACCGGAGAGTCAGGGACCGCCAGGAGGGTAAGTATATTCACCTTTCCCCATTCCAGCGCTGCGTGCGGCTCCGTCTCCCGGCTCCTCTGCTGTGACAGTTCAGAGGGCACGATGACGCGCTTAATGCGCGCCGGCGCCGCCCTCTGACTTACCAGTCACAGGCAGAGGAGCCGGAGTGTGTTTTCAAGAAAATGGCGCCGGAAAGCGCGGACTGCGCAGGCGCCGATTTCGGCAGCAGGAATCGGCGCCTGCGCAGTCCGCACTTTCCGGCGCCATTTTCTTGAAGACACACTCCGGCTCCACTGCAGGTCTGTCTTCAAGGAAATGGCGCCGGAAAGCGCGGACTGCGCAGGCGCCGATTCCTGCTGCCAGAATCGGCGCCTGCGCAGTCCGCGCTTTCCAGCGCCATTTTCTTGAAGACACACTCCGGCTCCACTGCAGGTGTGTCTTCCAGAAAATGGCGCCGGAAAGCGCGGACTGCGCAGGCGCCGATTCTGGCAGCAGGAGGACGAAGAAATTGGGCTCCTATCCATATGCCCCATACGCTGCTCCATAAGATGCTCCATAGTATATGCCCCGTATCAGGTGGCGTAAGTAACAAATTGCTGTGGCATGAAGCTGTGACACTTCATGCCACAGCAATTTGTTATTTACGCCACCTGATTCCTTTCCGCCGCCATTTTCTTGGTCCTGCTGCCGGAATCGGCGCCTGCGCAGTCCGCGCTTTCCGGGGCATATACTATGGAGCATCTTATGGAGCAGCGTATGGGGCATATGGATGGGAGCAGCAAATTAAAAAACGGTGCCGCAGGATGGGAGCAGCACATGACAGAATGGGGGCGCAGGATGGGAGCAGCACATGACAGAACGGGGGTGCAGGATGGCAGCAGCACATGACAGAACGGGGCGCAGGATGGGAGCAGCACATGACAGGATGGGAGCAGCAAATGACAGAACGGGGGCGCAGGATGGGAGCAGCACATGACAGAACGGGGGCACAGGATGGGAGCAGCACATGACAGAACGGGGGCGCAGGATGGGAGCAGCACATGACAGAACGGGGGCGCAGGATGGGAGCAGCACATGACAGGATGGGAGCAGCAAATGACAGAATGGAGGCGCAGGATGGGAGCAGCACATGACAGAATTGGGGGGCAGGATCGGAGCAGCACATGACAGAACGGGGGCGCAGGATGGGAGCAGCACATGACAGAACGGGGGCGCAGGATGGGAGCAGCACATGACAGAACGGGGGTGCAGGATGGCAGCAGCACATGACAGAACGGGGGCGCAGGATGGGAGCAGCACATGACAGGATGGGAGCAGCAAATGACAGAATGGGGGCGCAGGATGGGAGCAGCACATGACAGAACGGGGGTGCAGGATGGGAGCAGCACATGACAGAACGGGGGCGCAGGATGGGAGCAGCACATGACAGAACAGGGGGCGCAGGATGGGAGCAGCACATGACAGGATGGGAGCAGCAAATGACAGAATGGAGGCGCAGGATGGGAGCAGCACATGACAGAACGGGGGCGCAGGATGGGAGCAGCACATGACAGAACGGGGGCGCAGGATGGGAGCAGCACATGACAGAACGGGGGCGCAGGATGGGAGCAGCACATGACAGAACGTGGGCGCAGGATGGGAGCAGCACATGACAGGATGGGAGCAGCAAATGACAGAATGGAGGCGCTGGATGGGAGCCTCACATGACAGAATGGGGGCGCAGGATGGGAGCAGCACATGACAGAATGGGGGCACAGGATGGGAGCAGCACATAACAGGATGGGGATGCAGGATGGAGCAGCACATGACAGAATGGGGGCGCAGGATGGAGCAGCACATGACAGGATGGGGATGCAGGATGGAGCAGCATATGACAGGGTGGGGACACAGGATGGAGCAGCACATACCAGGATGGAGACCATATACCAATACAAATGCTCGCCACCCGGCCGTAGAACGGGTTCAATAGCTAGTAACATATAACGTTAAGAAATAGAAATGTTGATACTGTATGCTGTTGATTTTTCCTCTCCTAGCAATGTTTCAATGCCAGTTTTGGTGCATCCAAGCCTATTGGAAGAAGAAGAGAAAATGGCATAAAGATATGCACAATATGGTGCAGATGTGCCGCAACAGACATCCTTTCACATATAGGAAATTTTAATACAAAGATCCATATTTATTTAATTTTCCTTTTGCCAGGAAAACACAGGACTTTCAAAACTGATGATACCGAACAAATGCTCCAGGTCAAGAACTTTGTTCTGCATCCCAAATACAATAGCAGTACATTTCAGAATGATGTTGCCTTGGTGGAACTATCGAGTAAAGCCTATCTCCATGATTATGTGTTGCCTGTTTGTTTACCAGAAGTTGAAGTTGAGCCAGGTACTGCAGGTTCTACTAACAGAATGTAAGGATTGGATAATCATTTGCAGCTATATGATACATTTTTAATTACTGGATACAAAAAAATGTAAATGATAATAATCAGTGAAACAAATTACATTTTTGGACTTTCAGATAACTTTGTAATAGTGAGTGGATGGGGCAAGCAGTTCTTGAAATAGCAGCCTGAGGCTCTTCTGGAGGTATTTTTATCTTTCTTTCTTATTTAAAAGGGTTGTCCACTATTGAGGATATTTTCAGCAAGTCTTGCAGCTTGATAAATCCTAACAATGTGTATTGTACACTAGAATTCTGTTTGCTGGTTACAGCAGTCATTAATTGATCGCACATATGCAATTTGTCAATAGAATTTTTTGAGAAGCAGCTGAAACTCTAGTCGGCATGTGACCGCAGCAATGCAAATCGCGTATTTGTGGTCACATGTAGAGATGAGCGAATGTCTTCAGCTCCCTCCTTAATCAGCAAGCTATAGCACTTACCGAAGAAACAGCAACGAAACCCGGATACCTGGAGCGCTCCGATAAGGTGCCTGGCACCGCAGCTGCATGTATCACGGTTGTGTTACAGTCACGACACACAAGCTCTCTATGTATGTGTTGTGACTGTCACACAGCTGCGACACATGCAGCTGACACCTGACCAGAGAGCTCCAGGTATCCGGGCTTACGCTGCAGCTTCTTTGGTAAGCGCTATAGCTTGCCAACTAAGGAGGGAGCAAAACATGTTTGCCCATCTCTAGTCACGTGGTGACTGGTAGAACTGGCAAGTTACAGTTACGTCCATATATATTTGGACAGAGACAACATTTTTCTAATTTTGGTTATAGACATTACCACAATGAATTTTAAACAAAACAATTCAGATGCAGTTGAAGTTCAGACTTTCAGCTTTCATTTGAGGGTGTCCACATTAAAATTGGATGAAGGGTTTAAGAGTTTCAGCTCCTTAACATGTGCCACCCTGTTTTTAAAGGGACCAAAAGTAATTGGACAATTGACTTCAAGGCTATTTCATGAACAGGTGTGGGCAATCCCTTCATTATGTCATTCTCAATTAAGCCGATAAAAGGCCTGGAGTTGATTTGAGGTGTGGTGCTTGCATTTGGCAGGTTTTGCTGTGAAGTAAACATGCGGTCAAAGGAGCTCTCCATGCAGGTGAAACAAGCCATCCTTAAGCTGCGAAAACAGAAAAAATCCATCCGAGAAATTGCTACAATATTAGGAGTGGCAAAACTGCACGGTGCAAGCCACTCATAAGCATCAAGAATAAAAAGGCTATACTGGACTTTGCTAAAAAACATCTAAAAAAGCCAGCACAGTTCTGGAAGAACATTCTTTGGACAGATGAAACCAAGATCAACCTCTACCAGAATGATGGAAAGAGAACAGTATGGCAAAGGCATCGTACTGCTCATGATCCAAAGCATACCACATCATCTGTAAAACACGGTGGAGGCCAGTGTGATGGCTTGGGCATGCATGGCTGCCAGTGGCACTGGGTCACTAGTGTTTATTGATGATGTGACACAGGACAGAAGCAGCCGAATTAATTCTGAGGTATTCAGAGACATACTGTGTGCTCAGATCCAGCCAAATGCAGCCAAACTGGTTGGTCGTCGTTTCATACTACAGATGGACAATGACCCAAAACATAAAGCCAAAGAAACCCAGGAGTTTATTAAAGCAAAGAAGTGGAATATTCTTGAATGGCCAAGTCAGTCATCTGATCTCAACCCAATTGAGCATGCATTTCACTTGTTTAAGACTAAACTTCAGACACAGACAGAAAGGCCCACAAACAAACAGCAACTGAAAACCATCGCAGTGAAGGCCTGGCAGAGCATCAAAAAGGAGGAAACACAGCATCTCGTGATGTCCATGAGTTCAAGACTTCAGGCAGTCATTGCCAACAAAGGGTTTTCAACCAAGTACTAAAAATGAGCATTTTATTTAAAATTATTTAATCTTTTCAATTACTTTTGGTCCCTTTAAAAACAGGGTGGCACATGTTAAGGAGCTGAAACTCCTAAACCCTTCATCCAATTTTAATGTGGATACCCTCAAATGAAAGCTGAAAGTTTGAACTTCAACTGCATCTTAATTGTTTTGTTTAAAATTCAATGTGGTAATGTCTATAACCAAAATTAGAAAAATTTAGTTTCTGTCCAAGCATATATGGACGTAACTGTAAGCCAAATCCTAACTATCTATACATTGCACACAAATGGGCAACCTATTTAACCCCTTTACCCCCAAGGGTGGCTTGCACGTTAATGACCGGGCCAATTTTTACATTTCTGACCACTGTCCCTTTATGAGGTTATAACTCTGGAACGCTTCAACAGATCCCAGTGATTCTGACACTGTTTTCTCGTGACATATTGTACTTCATGATAGTGGTAAAATTTCTTTGATATTACCTGCGTTTATTTGTGAAAAAAACGGAAATTTGGTGAAAATTTCTCAATTTTCCAAATTTGAATTTTTATGCCTTAAATCACAGAGATACAGTACAGACCAAAAGTTTGGACACACCTTCTCATTTAAAGATTTTTCTGTATTTTCATGACTATGAAAATTGTACATTCACACCAAAGGCATCAAAACTATGAATTAACACATGTGGAATCATACTTAACAAAAAAGTGTGAAACAACTGAAAATATGTCTTATATTCTAGCTTCTTCAAAGTAGCCACCTTTTGCTTTGATGACTACTTTGCACATTCTTGGCATTCTCTTGATGAGCTTCAAGAGGTAGTCACCGGGAATGGTTTTCACTTCACAGGTGTTCCTTGTCAGGTTTAATAAGTGGGATTTCTTGCCTTATAAATGGGGTTGGGACCATCAGTTGTGTTGTGCAGAAGTCTGGTGGATACACAGCTGATAGTCCTACTGGATAGTGAGTCAAAAAAACGTGAGCACAGCTACTTAGGTGCACGGGTAGGTTCCCAAGCCATAAACATAGATAAAAAGAACCCGGCACTCAACTTGAGACAAACTCGTGGTATTTTATTTTGTAGTACGAAAAACGTTTCGGCCTGGTCTGGCCTTCGTCAGTTACGTACTGAGAAGTGTTTGAGGATTTGCTCTGTAATCGTGATTAATTCCTGGGTAGTCCCTTAGGAAAAAATATGCCCTAGGAAGGAGAACTCCGATGAAGGCTCGGCTGTATGCTGAAGGAGGACGGGTCAGGACGCGGTTTGACTCAAGTTGAGTGCCGGGTTCTTTTTATCTAGTCCTACTGGATAGACTGTTAGAATTTGTATTATGGCAAGAAAAAAGCAGCTAAGTAAAGAAAAACGAGTGGCCATCATTACTTTAAGAAACTAAGGTCAGTTAGTCTGAAAAATTGGTAAAACTTTGAAAGTGTCCCCAAGTGCAGTGGCAAAAACCATCAAGCGCTACAAAGAAACTGCCTCACATGAGGACCGCCCCAGGAAAGGAAGACCAAGAGTCACCTCTGCTTCTGAGGATAAGTTTATCCAAGTCACCAGCCTCAGAAATCGCAGGTTAACAGCAGCTCAGTTTAGAGACCAGGTCAATGCCACACAGAGTTCTAGCAGCAGACACATCTCTACAACAACTGATAAGAGGACACTTTGTGCAGCAGGCCTTCATGGTAAAATAGCTGCTAGGAAACCACTGCTAAGGACAGGCAACAAGCAGTAGAGACTTGTTTGGGCTAAAGAACACAAGGAATGGACATTAGACCAGTGGAAATCTGTGCTTTGGTCTGATTAGTCCAAATTTGAGATCTTTGGTTCCAACAACCGTGTCTTTGTGCGATGCAGAAAAGGTGAACGGATGAACTCTACATGACTGGTTCCCACCGTGAAGCATGGAGGAGGAGGTGTGATGGTGTGGGGGTACTTTGCTGGTGACACTGTTGGTGACCAATTTTAATGTGGATACCCTCAAATGAAAGCTGAAAGTTTGAACTTCAACTGCATCTTAATTGTTTTGTTTAAAATTCAATGTGGTAATGTCTATAACCAAAATTAGAAAAATTTAGTTTCTGTCCAAGTATATATGGACGTAACTGTAAGCCAAATCCTAACTATCTATACATTGCACACAAATGGGCAACCTATTTAACCCCTTTACCCCCAAGGGTGGTTTGCACGTTAATGACCGGGCCAATTTTTACATTTCTGACCACTGTCCCTTTATGAGGTTATAACTCTGGAACGCTTCAACAGATCCCAGTGATTCTAACACTGTTTTCTCGTGACATATTGTACTTCATGATAGTGGTAAAATTTCTTTGATATTACCTGCGTTTATTTGTGAAAAAAATGGAAATTTGGTGAAAATTTCTCAATTTTCCAAATTTGAATTTTTATGCCTTAAATCACAGAGATACAGTACAGACCAAAAGTTTGGACACACCTTCTCATTTAAAGATTTTTCTGTATTTTCATGACTATGAAAATTGTACATTCATTGAACTCTACATGACTGGTTCCCACCGTGAAGCATGGAGGAGGAGGTGTGATGGTGTGGGGGTACTTTGCTGGTGACACTGTTGGGGATTTATTCAAAATTAAAGGCATGCTGAACCATCATGGCTACCACAGTATCTTGCAGCGGCATGCTATTCCATCCGGTTTGCGTTTAGTTGGGCCATTGTTTATTTTTCAACAGGACAATGACCTTAAACACACCTTCAGGCTGTGTAGGGACTATATGACCAAGAAGGAGAGTGATGGGGACCTACGCCAGATGACCTGGCCTCCACAGTCACCAGACCTCAACCCAATTGAGATGGTTTGGGGTGAGCTGTACCGCAAAGTGAAGGCAAAAGGGCCAACAAGTGCTAAGCATCTCTGGAAACTCCTTCAAGATTGTTGGAAGACCATTCCCGGCGACTACCTCTTGAAGCTCATCAAGAGAAGGCCAAGAGGTTGCAAAGCAGTCATCAAAGCAAAAGGTGGCTACTTTGAAGAAGCTAGAATATAAGACATATTTTCAGTTGTTTCACACTTTTTTGTTAAGTATGATTCCACATGTGTTAATTCATAGTTTTGATGCCTTTGGTGTGAATGTACAATTTTCATAGTCATGAAAATACAGAGAAATCTTTAAATAAGAAGGTGTGTCCAAACTTTTGGTCTGTACTGTTTGTCACACAAAATACTTAATAAGTAACATTTCCCACATGTCTAGAGTTATAAGGGTTAAAAGTTGACCAACAATTTATCATTTTTAACAACACCATTTTTTTTAGGGACCACATCACATTTGAAGTCATTTTGAGGGGTCTATATGATAGAAAAATACCAAGTGTGACACGATTCTAAATACTGCACCCCTCAAGGTGCTCAAAACCACATTCAAGAAGTTTATTAACCCTTCAGGTGTTTCACAGGAATTTTTGGAATGTTTAAAAAAAATGAACATTTAACTTTTTTCACAAAAAATTTACTTCAGGTCCAATTTGTTTTATTTTTCCAAGGGTAACAGGAGAAATTGGACCCCAAAAGTTGTCGTACAATTTGTCCTGAGTACGCTGATACCCCATATGTGGGGGTAAGCCACTGTTTGGGCACATGGCAGAGTTCGTTAGGGAAGGAGTGCCATTTGACTTTATCAATGCAAAATTGACTGGAATTGAGATGGGACGCCATGTTGCGTTTGGAGAGTCCCTGATGTGCCTAAACAGTGGAAACCCCTAATTCTAACTGAAACCCTAACCCAAACACACTCCTAACCCTAATCCCAACCACACCCCTAACTCCAACCACACCCCTAACCCCAACACACCCCTAACCCAATCCCAACCCTAACCACACCCATAACCCTAATCCCAACCATAACCATAACCACGCCCCTAACTCTGATACACCCTTAACCCTAATCCCAACAATAAATATAATCCAAACCCTAGCCCTAACCCTAGCCCTAACCCTAGCCCTAACCCTAGCCCTAGCCCTAGCCCTAGCCCTAGCCCTAACCCTAACTCTAACCCTAACCCAAGCCCTAACCCTAGCCCTAACCCTAGCCCTAACCCTAGCCCTAACCCTAATGGGAAAATGGAAATAAATACATTTTTTTAATTTTTTAATTTTTACCTAAGAGGGTGATGAAGGGGGGTTTGATTTACTATTTATAGCGGGTTTTCTAGCGGATTTTTATGATTGGCAGCACACACTAAAAGATGCTTTTTATTGCAAAAAATATTTTTTGCGTTACCACTAGGGTTGAGCGAAACGGGTCGAACATTTTCAAAAGTCGCCGACTTTTGGCTAAGTCGGGGTTTCATGAAACCCGATCCGACCCCTGTGCGGGGTCGGCCATGCGGTACGCGACTTTCGCGCCAAAGTCGCGTTTCAATGACGCGAAAAGCGCCATTTCTCAGCCAATGAAGGTAAACGCAGAGTGTGGGCAGCGTGATGACATAGGTCCTGGTCCCCACCATCTTAGAGAAGGGCATTGCAGTGATTGGCTTGCTGTCTGCGACGTCACAGGGGCTATAAAGAGGCGTTCCCGCCGACCGCCATCTTACTGCTGCTGATCTGAGCTTAGGGAGAGGTTGCTGCCGCTTTGTCAGAAGCAGGGATAGCGTTAGGCAGGGTCCATTAACCACAAAACCGCTTGTGCTGCAGCGATTTGCACTGTCCAACACCACCCTCGGTGTGCAGGGACAGTGGAATTTTTTTTTTTTTTTTTTTTCCCCTCAGCGCTGTAGCTCATTGGGCTGCCCTAGAAGGCTCCCTGATAGCTGCATTGCTGTGTGTACGCCGCTGTGCAAACCAACTGCTTTTTTCAAAGCACAAATCCTCTTGTTCCTTCCTTTCTGCACAGCTATCTTTTTTGTTTGTCCACACTTTTTATTTCATTTGTGCATCAGTCCACTCCTTATTGCTGCCTGCCATACCTGGCTGAGATTACTGCAGGCAGGGAGATAGTAGCTGCCTGCCATACCTGGCTGAGATTACTGCAGGCAGGGAGATAGTAATTGTAGGACATTCCCTGTTTTTTTTTTTTTTTTTTTTTTGGTGGGAGATTAAGATTGGCAATTTGGCATTTCTGCTAGAGTGCCATCCCTGTGTGTGCCATCTCTCTCACATAGTGGGCCATAGAAAGCCTTTTCATTTTTCTGTATTTTTTTTTGTGGGGTGTATAAATTCTCCCTGATAAAAATACAGTGGGAGATTAATATTGGCCTTTGGGCTTGTGTGCCAGTCCTGAGTGTGCCATCTCTCTCACAAATAGTGGGCCATAGAAAGCCTATTTTATTTTTTTTTGGGTTTTATAAATTCTCCCTGAAAAAAAGGGAGATTAATATTGGCCTCTGGGCTTCTGTGCCAGTCCTGAGCGTGCCATCTGTGCCAGTCCTGAGCGTCCCATCTCTCTCACAAATAGTGGGCCATAGAAAGCCTATTTAATTTTTTTTTTGGTTTTATAAATTTTCCCTGAAAAAAGGGAGATTAATATTGGCCTCTGGGCTTGTGTGCCAGTTGTGAGCGTGCCATCTGTGCCAGTCCTGAGCGTGCCATCTCTCTCACAAATAGTGGGCCATAGAAAGCCTATTTAATTTTTTTTTTGGTTTTATAAATTTTCCCTGAAAAAAGGGAGATTAATATTGGCCTCTGGGCTTGTGTGCCAGTTGTGAGCGTGCCATCTGTGCCAGTCCTGAGCGTGCCATCTCTCTCACAAATAGTGGGCCATAGAAAGCCTATTTAATTTTTTTTTTGGTTTTATAAATTTTCCCTGAAAAAAGGGAGATTAATATTGGCCTCTGGGCTTGTGTGCCAGTTGTGAGCGTGCCATCTGTGCCAGTCCTGAGCGTGCCATCTCTCTCACAAATAGTGGGCCATAGAAAGCCTATTTAATTTTTTTTTTGGTTTTATAAATTTTCCCTGAAAAAAGGGAGATTAATATTGGCCTCTGGGCTTGTGTGCCAGTTGTGAGCGTGCCATCTGTGCCAGTCCTGAGCGTGCCATCTCTCTCACAAATAGTGGGCCATAGAAAGCCTATTTAAATATTTTTTTGGTTTTATAAATTCTCCCAGAAAAAAAGGGAGATTAATATTGGCCTCTGGGCTTCTGTGCCAGTTGTGAGCGTGCCATCTGTGCCAGTCCTGAGCGTGCCATCTCTCTCACAAATAGTGGGCCATAGAAAGCCTATTTAAATATTTTTTTGGTTTTATAAATTCTCCCAGAAAAAAAGGGAGATTAATATTGGCCTCTGGGCTTCTGTGCCAGTCCTGAGCGTGCCATCTGTGCCAGTCCTGAGCGTCCCATCTCTCTCACAAATAGTGGGCCATAGAAAGCCTATTTTATTTTTTTTTTGGGTTTCAGAAATTCTCCCTGGAAAAAAAAAGGGAGATTAATATTGCCCTTTGGGCTTGTGTGCCAGTACTAAGCGTTCCATCTCTCTCTCTCTCTCAGTCAGTGGGCCATAGAACGCCTATTTTTGGTTTTATTTGTTTTCTAAATTCTCCCTGAAAAAATCATTTTATTTTATTTGGTTTCTAAATTCTTCCTGATAAAATCATATTTTTTTTATTATTTTTTTTTCTAAAGTCTCCCTGAAAAAAAAAAAAAAAAAAACAACCAAAAAAAACAGTGGGAGATTAATATTGGCCTTTCTGCTTGTGTGCCAGTCTTGACTCCTGGGTGCGTCATCTCTCAGTCAGTGGGCCATAGAACGCCTATTTTTGGTTTTATTTGTTTTCTAAATTCTCCCTGAAAAAATCATTTTATTTTATTTGGTTTCTAAATTCTTCCTGATAAAATCATATTTTTTTTATTATTTTTTTTTCTAAAGTCTCCCTGAAAAAAAAAAAAAAAAAAACAACCAAAAAAAACAGTGGGAGATTAATATTGGCCTTTCTGCTTGTGTGCCAGTCTTGACTCCTGGGTGCGTCATCTCTCAGTCAGTGGGCCATAGAACGCCTATTTTTGGTTTTATTTGTTTTCTAAATTCTCCCTGAAAAAATCATTTTATTTTATTTGGTTTCTAAATTCTTCCTGATAAAATCATATTTTTTTTATTATTTTTTTTTCTAAAGTCTCCCTGAAAAAAAAAAAAAAAAAAACAACCAAAAAAAACAGTGGGAGATTAATATTGGCCTTTCTGCTTGTGTGCCAGTCTTGACTCCTGGGTGCGTCATCTCTCAGTCAGTGGGCCATAGAACGCCTATTTTTGGTTTTATTTGTTTTCTAAATTCTCCCTGAAAAAATCATTTTATTTTATTTGGTTTCTAAATTCTTCCTGATAAAATCATATTTTTTTTATTATTTTTTTTTCTAAAGTCTCCCTGAAAAAAAAAAAAAAAAAAACAACCAAAAAAAACAGTGGGAGATTAATATTGGCCTTTCTGCTTGTGTGCCAGTCTTGACTCCTGGGTGCGTCATCTCTCAGTCAGTGGGCCATAGAACGCCTATTTTTGGTTTTATTTGTTTTCTAAATTCTCCCTGAAAAAATCATTTTATTTTATTTGGTTTCTAAATTCTTCCTGATAAAATCATATTTTTTTTATTATTTTTTTTTCTAAAGTCTCCCTGAAAAAAAAAAAAAAAAAAACAACCAAAAAAAACAGTGGGAGATTAATATTGGCCTTTCTGCTTGTGTGCCAGTCTTGACTCCTGGGTGTGCCATCTCTCTCTCTCTCTCTCTCCAATTGTGGTCCATAGAAAGCCTACATTTTTTTTCCTTGATTTGGGTTCCAAAATCTACCAGAGAAAATAACTCCATCAATCATTGGTAGAAAAATATTGGCCTCTGGGCTTGTGTGCCACTCCTGATTCCTGTGTGCGTCATCTCTCACTCAGTGGCCCATAGAAAGCATATAGTTTGTTACATTTGTTTTCTAAATTCTCCCTGCAAAAATCTATTTTTTTTTTTTTGGGGGGTTTCTAAAGTGTTCCTGAAAAAAATAAAAATAAAAAAAAAATAATAGTGTGACATTAATATTAACATTTGTGCTTCAGTGACAGTCCTGCGTGTGGGGCATCTCTCTAATTTGCAGCCACCAAAAAAAGAGTGTGTAACATTGGGCCTGATTTTCGCTGTGGTCTCACCAACCTGTAAAGGGGTAGCTAAATCATACTGAAGTTATAGCTCACCGTGTAAGTTGTGTGACTGCAACAAATAACGTTAGTTTGGTTACGTTTTTAAAACAATGAGGAAGTCTAGTGGAAGAGGTCGTGGCCGGGGGCGTTCATTGTCAGCTGGTAATGAGGGTAGTGGTAGTGGTGGAGCATCAGGTGGTCGTGGGGGAAAAAATATTGCACCTAAGTCTGGAGCTGTGGAGCCAGGTTCGTCGTCCGGCTACACAAGGCCTCGAACGCTCCCTTTTCTGGGATTAGGAAAACCGCTTTTAAAGCCGGAGCAGCAAGAGCAAGTTTTGGCTTATCTTGCTGACTCAGCCTCTAGCTCTTTTGCCTCATCTCGTGAAACTGGTAAAAGTAAAAGCAGCGCGTCGTTAGTGGATGTTCACGGTCAGGGACAAGTCACTTCCTTGTCCTCTTCAGCAAAAACAACAACAGAGAAGAATGCAGCAGGCGACACAACGGGTTACTCCATGGAGCTCTTTACACATACCGTCCCTGGCTTAGAAAGTGAAGCAGTTAACAGTCCATGCCCATTACAAATTGAATCTGACATGGAGTGCACTGACGCACAGCCACAGCCAGACTACTATGCTGGTCCTTTGACTCAGACCACAACATTGCCCTCGCAGGGTGCTGATCAAGAATCAGACCCTGATGAGACTATGTTGCCCCATCACGAACGCTATACCACCGAACGACACGGTGACACAGACGAAGTTGCGCAGGAGGTACAAGAAGAGTTATTAGATGACCCAGTTCTTGACCCCGATTGGCAGCCATTGGGGGAACAGGGTGCAGGCGGCAGCAGTTCTGAAGCAGAGGAGGAGGAGGGGCCGCAGCAGGCATCAACATCGCCACAGGTTCCATCTGCCGGGCCCGTATCTTGCCCAAAACGCGTGGCAAAGCCAAAACCTGGTGGAGGACAGCGTGGCCATCCGGTTAAAGCTCAGTCTGCAATGCCTGAAAAGGTATCCGATGCTAGAAAGAGTGCAGTCTGGCATTTTTTTAAACAACATCCAATTGATCAGCGCAAAGTCATCTGTCAAAAATGTTCTACTTCCTTAAGCAGAGGTCAGAATCTGAAAAGTCTCAATACTAGTTGCATGCATAGACATTTAACCACCATGCATTTGAAAGCTTGGACTAACTACCAAACGTCCCTTAAGGTTGTTGCACCCTCGGCCAATGAAGCTAGTCATCAACGCAACATCCCTTCCGGCAGTGTAGGACCACCATTTAGCGCACCACCTGCTGTATCTGTGCAGGTATCTTTGCCAGGCCAAAGCAGTCAGGGTCAGGGAATCACCAGTTTCGTAGTAGGAAACACTGCATCTAGGGCACCGGCGGCAACAATACCATCTCCCACCGTCTCTCAGTCTGCCATGTCCACCGGCACCCCCGCTAGTTCCACGATCTCCAGCTCTCCAGTCCAGCTCACCCTACATGAGACTATGGTTAGAAAAAGGAAATACTTAGCCTCGCATCCGCGTACACAGGGTTTGAACGCCCACATAGCTAGACTAATCTCGTTAGAGATGATGCCCTACCGGTTAGTTGAAAGCGAAGCTTTCAAAGACCTGATGGACTACGCTGTACCACGCTACGAGCTACCCAGTCGACACTTTTTTTCCAGAAAAGCCATCCCAGCCCTCCACCAGCATGTTAAAGAGCGCATCGTCCATGCACTCAGGCAATCTGTGAGCACAAAGGTGCACCTGACAACAGATGCATGGACCAGTAGGCATGGCCAGGGACGTTACGTGTCCATCACGGCACACTGGGTAAATGTGGTGGATTCAGGGTCCACAGGGGACAGCAAGTTTGGGACAGTTCTGCCTAGCCCACGGTCTAGTAAACAGTTGTCTGTAGCCGTTCGCACCCCCTCCTCCTCCTCCTCCTCGTCCTCCTGCAGAAGCAAGAGCTCGTCCACAGACCGCAGTCGCACAAACACTCCATCCGCACCTGCCACTGTTGCACACCAGGTCTCCCATTATGGGGCAGCTACTGGCATACGTCAGCAGGCTGTATTGGCTATGAAGTGTTTGGGCGACAATAGACACACCGCGGAAGTTCTGTCCGAGTTCTTGCAGCAAGAAACGCAGTCGTGGCTGGGCACTGTAGATCTTGAGGCAGGCAAGGTAGTGAGTGATAACGGAAGGAATTTCATGGCTGCCATCTCCCTTTCCCAACTGAAACACATTCCTTGCCTGGCTCACACCTTAAACCTGGTGGTGCAGTGCTTCCTGAAAAGTTATCCGGGGTTATCCGACCTGCTCCTCAAAGTGCGTGGACTTTGCGCACATATCCGCCGTTCGCCTGTACACTCCAGCCGTATGCAGACCTATCAGCGTTCTTTGAACCTTCCCCAGCATCGCCTAATCATAGACGTTGCAACAAGGTGGAACTCAACACTGCACATGCTTCAGAGACTGTGCGAACAGAGGCGGGCTGTTATGTTTTTGTGGGAGGATACACATACACGGGCAGGCAGTAGGATGGCAGACATGGAGTTGTCAGGTGTGCAGTGGTCGAAGATTCAAGACATGTGTCAAGTCCTTCAGTGTTTTGAGGAATGCACACGGCTGGTTAGTGCAGACAACGCCATAATAAGCATGAGCATCCCCCTAATGCGTCTGCTGATGCAAAGTTTGACGCACATAAAGGATCAGGCGTCTGCACCAGAGGAAGAGGAAAGCCTTGATGACAGTCAGCGATTGTCTGGTCAGGGCAGTGTACATGACGAGGTACCGGGCGAAGAGGAGGTGGAGGATGAGGAGGATGATGGGGATGAGTATATTTTTAATGAGGAAGCTTTCCCGGGGGCACGGGAAATTGGTGGCGTGGCAAGGCCGGGTTCTGGTTTTTTGAGGGACACAAGTGACGTAGATTTGCCTGCAACTGCCCCTCAACCAAGCACAACCGCAGATTTGACAACGGGAACTTTGGCCCACATGGCGGATTATGCCTTGCGTATCCTCAAAAGGGACACACGCATTACAAAAATGATGAACGATGACGATTACTGGTTGGCCTGCCTCCTTGATCCTCGCTATAAAGGCAAATTGCAAAATATTATGCCACATGAGAACTTGGAACTAATATTAGCAACAAAACAATCAACTCTTGTTGACCGTTTGCTTCTGGCATTCCCTGCACACAGCGCCCGTGATCGTTCTCACACGAGCTCCAGGGGCCAGCAGACCAGAGGTGTTAGAGGGGCAGAAATCAGAAGTGGCGTTGGACAGAGGGGTTTTCTGACCAGGTTGTGGAGTGATTTTTCTATGACCGCAGACAGGACAGGTACTGCAGCATCAATTCAAAGTGACAGGAGACAACATTTGTCCAGTATGGTTACAAACTATTTTTCATCCCTTATCGACGTTCTCCCTCAACCGTCATTCCCATTTGATTACTGGGCATCCAAATTAGACACCTGGCCAGAATTGGCAGAATATGCATTGCAGGAGCTTGCTTGCCCGGCAGCTAGTGTCCTATCAGAAAGAGTATTCAGTGCTGCAGGTTCAATACTAACAGAAAAAAGGACTCGTCTGGCTACCCAAAATGTAGATGATCTAACCTTCATTAAAATGAACCACAACTGGATTTCAAAATCTTTTGCCCCACCCTGCCCGGCTGACACCTAGCTTTCCTATGAAAAGGTCTTGCCTGTGGACTATTCTGAATGACTTTTCCAATCTCGTAATTTTCTTCACCTGATTGTCCAGCATACGACATGTTTCCACCTCACGAAATGGCCAAACTCCCCACACGGGGCCGTGCTATCGCCACTTTGCGCTTGGACCCTTGAGAGTGCTGTTTGTCTGAAGAGGTGGGTGTGGCCGCTTTTGGTCGACGGCACTGCCACTGGGTCCCTCATAGTACAATAAAGTGTCTCTGGCGGTGGTGGTGCGCACCCAACGTCAGACACACCGTTGTAATATGAGGGGCCCTGTGCCTGTACCGCCGGCCACAAGACAGTTCCCCCCCCCAGCTCAAACAGTGCTCTACCACTAGCAAAATTATCTCTCACAGCTTCACCAATGTGTAGTCTAGCCGCTGACATCCTTCAATGCCTGGCACTGACAATACCATTGTTTTGACATTTTTGTTATGTTAGGCCTTCGAAGCCTGTCTGCGGTCCCTTCTTTCTACAACTACTACACTGACCAGGCCACTGCTGGCCGTGTTACCCTGGAACCAATTTAAAAGTGCCTACAGTCAGCCCAATTTTGTTATGTTAGGCCTTCGAAGACTGTCTGCCGTCACTCCTTCCACTAGACTTCCACTGACCATACACTGCTGCCCATGTACCCCTGGAACCAATTTAAAGTGCCTACAGCCAGCCCAATTTTGTTATGTTAGGCCTTCGAAGCCTGTCTGCGGTCACTCCTTCCACTAGACTTCCACTGACCAGACCACTGCTGCCCGTGTACCCCTGGAACCAATTTAAAAGTGCCTACAGCCATGTGTTATTATTTTAGGCCTTCGATGCCTGTCTGCGGTCACTCCTTCCACTAGGCCTCCACTGACCACACCACTGCTGCCCGTGTACCCCTGGAACCAATTTAAAATTGCCTACAGCCAGCCCAATTTTTTTATTTTAGGCCTTCGATGCCTGTCTGCGGTCCATTCTTTCAACTACTACTACACTGACCAGGTCACTGCTGCCCGTGTACCCCTGGAACCAATTTAAAATTGCCTACAGCCAGCCCAATTTTTTTATTTTAGGCCTTCGATGCCTGTCTGCGGTCCATTCTTTCAACTACTACTACACTGACCAGGTCACTGCTGCCCGTGTACCCCTGGAACCAATTTAAAATTGCCTACAGCCAGCCCAATTTTTTTATTTTAGGCCTTCGATGCCTGTCTGCGGTCCATTCTTTCAACTACTACTACACTGACCAGGTCACTGCTGCCCGTGTACCCCTGGAACCAATTTAAAATTGCCTACAGCCATGTGTTATTATTTTAGGCCTTCGATGCCTGTCTGCGGTCACTCCTTCCACTAGGCCTCCACTGACCACACCACTGCTGTCCGTGTACCCCTGGAACCAATTTAAAATTGCCTACAGCCATGTGTTATTATTTTAGGCCTTCGATGCCTGTCTGCGGTCACTCCTTCCACTAGGCCTCCACTGACCACACCACTGCTGTCCGTGTACCCCTGGAACCAATTTAAAATTGCCTACAGCCATGTGTTATTATTTTAGGCCTTCGATGCCTGTCTGCGGTCACTCCTTCCACTAGACTTCCACTGACCAGACCACTGCTGCCCGTGTACCCCTGGAACCAATTTAAAAGTGCCTACAGCCAGCCCAAGTTTGTTATGTTAGGCCTTCGATGCCTGTCTGCGGTCACTCCTTCCACTAGGCCTCCACTGACCACACCACTGCTGTCCGTGTACCCCTGGAACCAATTTAAAATTGCCTACAGCCATGTGTTATTATTTTAGGCCTTCGATGCCTGTCTGCGGTCACTCCTTCCACTAGGCCTCCACTGACCACACCACTGCTGTCCGTGTACCCCTGGAACCAATTTAAAATTGCCTACAGCCATGTGTTATTATTTTAGGCCTTCGATGCCTGTCTGCGGTCCATTCTTTCAACTACTACTACACTGACCAGGGCACTGCTGGCCGTGTACCCCTGGAACCAATTTAAAATTGCCTACAGCCAGCCCAATTTTTTTATTTTAGGCCTTCGATGCCTGTCTGCGGTCCATTCTTTCAACTACTACTACACTGACCAGGTCACTGCTGCCCGTGTACCCCTGGAACCAATTTAAAATTGCCTACAGCCATGTGTTATTATTTTAGGCCTTCGATGCCTGTCTGCGGTCACTCCTTCCACTAGGCCTCCACTGACCACACCACTGCTGTCCGTGTACCCCTGGAACCAATTTAAAATTGCCTACAGCCATGTGTTATTATTTTAGGCCTTCGATGCCTGTCTGCGGTCACTCCTTCCACTAGGCCTCCACTGACCACACCACTGCTGTCCGTGTACCCCTGGAACCAATTTAAAATTGCCTACAGCCATGTGTTATTATTTTAGGCCTTCGATGCCTGTCTGCGGTCCATTCTTTCAACTACTACTACACTGACCAGGGCACTGCTGGCCGTGTACCCCTGGAACCAATTTAAAATTGCCTACAGCCAGCCCAATTTTTTTATTTTAGGCCTTCGATGCCTGTCTGCGGTCCATTCTTTCAACTACTACTACACTGACCAGGTCACTGCTGCCCGTGTACCCCTGGAACCAATTTAAAATTGCCTACAGCCATGTGTTATTATTTTAGGCCTTCGATGCCTGTCTGCGGTCACTCCTTCCACTAGGCCTCCACTGACCACACCACTGCTGTCCGTGTACCCCTGGAACCAATTTAAAATTGCCTACAGCCATGTGTTATTATTTTAGGCCTTCGATGCCTGTCTGCGGTCACTCCTTCCACTAGGCCTCCACTGACCACACCACTGCTGTCCGTGTACCCCTGGAACCAATTTAAAATTGCCTACAGCCATGTGTTATTATTTTAGGCCTTCGATGCCTGTCTGCGGTCACTCCTTCCACTAGACTTCCACTGACCAGACCACTGCTGCCCGTGTACCCCTGGAACCAATTTAAAAGTGCCTACAGCCAGCCCAAGTTTGTTATGTTAGGCCTTCGATGCCTGTCTGCGGTCACTCCTTCCACTAGGCCTCCACTGACCACACCACTGCTGTCCGTGTACCCCTGGAACCAATTTAAAATTGCCTACAGCCATGTGTTATTATTTTAGGCCTTCGATGCCTGTCTGCGGTCCATTCTTTCAACTACTACTACACTGACCAGGGCACTGCTGGCCGTGTACCCCTGGAACCAACATCAGAAAATATAAAAATAAGTATTTTGCTTATAAAAAAGAAAATACTGGTGAGATATCAAATGCAGACATTTTAACATTAAAAACAAACACACAACTCTAATCTGGTACAGTACTAAAAATGGCCACCAGCTACAATTACTTTCTCCTGCAAGTAGTTAACTGAAAGTTTTTTTAAATTGAAAACACACATATGGCATCCACCGAGTGTTGTCCTGTCGCGTCTTCTTTATATTATTGCCGAGAAGATGCAAAATAATGAAAATAATAAAATCATTAATTACCAAAATAATAGAGAAAGTCAACACCACATTGCAAATAAACATTCATTCCAAATAAAGAAGCAGGGCGCGTCCGAGGGTGAGTATATACCTAATAAGAATATAATCACCCTCGGACGCGCAATGCTTATTTCCAACAGCCTTCCTTCCTAAGAATCAGCCCTTCCGTCGTGTAGAGAGACGTTGTGTTACACTCCAAGGTGTTCCCCAGGTTGCCTTTCCTGAGCTTCGATCTTCCGGCTCTCGTTTAGTAGTTCTTGGAAACTACTCTGCATTAGGCCTTCAAATTGGGTATGGGGTGTAGAGAGATGGTGTGTTCCACTCCAAGGTGTTCCCCAGGTTGCCTTTCCTGAGCTTCGATCTTCCGGCTCTCGTTTAGTAGTTGTTGGAAACTACGCTGCATTAGGCCTTCAAATTGGGTATGGGGTGTAGCGAGAGGGTGTGTTACACTCCAAGGTGTTCCCCAGGTTGCCTTTCCTGAGCTTCGATCTTCCGGCTCTCGTTTAGTAGTTCTTGGAAACTACACTGCATTAGGCCTTCAAATTGGGTATGGGGTGTAGAGAGAGGGTGTGTTACACTCTAAGGTGTTCCCCAGGTTTCCTTGCCATTGCTTCGGTCTTCCGACTCTCGTTTAGTAGTTGTAGAAAAGTACACTGCATTAGGCCATACAAAATGGGTATGGGGTGGAGAGAGATGGTGTGTTACACTCCAAGGTGTTCCCCAGGTTGCCTTTCCTGAGCTTCTATCTTCAGGCTCTCATTAAATTGTGGTTAAATGGAACAACTGCATTTGGCGTACTAGTTGGTTTGGGGCCTACTATCGGTGTCTGCCACTCCTTGCTGTTCTCCTCCACTGAACAAAGCTGTGCCGCCTGTTTACTACGGTTGCCAATTTTGAACTGCATTTCGACTACTTACTGATTTGGCCCTACTCTCTGTGTCAGCCTCTCATTCCAGTTGTCCTCCACTGCAATGCCCCCTGGTTATTCCTGTGTTACCAATTTTGAACTGCATTTAGCCCACTTTCTTCTTTGGGCCTATATCTGTGTTTCCACTTCATCGTGCCCATTGCCCAGCCAGTGATAGATGAGTCTGCTGGTACATTGACCCATAACGCAACATTCCCCGTGCACGCTACACAACAACATTGTGACCCTGCTGAAAGTCAGGTTGCTCTTCCCGCATACCATACCACCTTACACGGGGACAAAGAGGAAGGTGCAGATGAAAGTGCAGGTTCCTTCATCAGGTGGGGGGAGGAATACTAGTTGGCGACGTCACTGGCACAGGGCCTCTCATAGTACGCAAAAGTGTTGCTGCCGGTGGGAGGCGCCCCCGCCGTGCAAACACACCGCTGTACTTTGAGGGGCCCTGTGCCAGTGCCAATGCCAACGAGTGGGCCCCCCCTGCTTGCTCAGGTTCACAGCACTTGCAAAGTTGAAATACTTACCTCTCCCTGCTCCACTGCCGTGACGTGGTCCAGATTTCCTGGGCCCACTAATTACTTGAACCAGCCCTACCCCCCACAACTTTAGCCAAATGACCCCCAATTTCAAATGCCTTCCAATTATTATAAGGTAAATTACGCTTGACAAGCTTCATTAAGAAGAATGGATGGTTTTGACATTAAAATGGCCACTCTAGGTGTTTTCCTGGCCCCCACTCACTGCCGACTATGCTGCCCCATTGACTTGCATTGGGTTTCGTGTTTCGGTCGATCCCGACTTTACGTCATAATCGGCCGATTTCACTCGACCCGACTTTGGACATAGTCGGGTTTCGCAAAACCCGGCTCGACTCTAAAAAGGTCAAGGTCGCTCAACTCTAGTTACCACATTTTGAGAGCTATAATTTTTCTATATTTTGGTCCCCAGAGTCATATGAGGTCTTGTTTTTTGCGGGACGAGTTGACATTTTTATTGGTAACATTTTCGGGCACGTGACATTTTTTGATCGCTATTCCGATTTTTGTGAGGCAGAATGACCAAAAACCAGCTATTCATGACTTTCTTTTGGGGGAGGGGCGTTTATACCGTTCCGCGTTTGATAAAATGGATAAACCACTTTTATTCTTCGGGTCAGTACGATTACATCGATACCTCATTTATATCATTTTTTTATGTTTTGGCGCTTTCATACGATAAAAACTATTTTATAGAAAAAATAATTATTTTTGCATCACTTTATTCTGAGGACTATAACTTTTTTATTTTTTGCTGATGATGCTGTATGGTGGCTCGTTTTTTGCGGGATAAGATGACGTTTTCAGCGGTACAATGGTTATTTATATCCATCTTTTTGATCGCATGTTATTCCACTTTTTGTTCGGCGGTATGATAATAAAGTGTTGTTTTTTGCCTCGTTTTTTTTTTACGGTGTTCACTGAAGGGGTTAACTAGTGGGACAGTTTTATAGGTCGGGTTGTTAAGGACGCGGCAATACTAAATATGTGTACTTTTATTGTTTTTTTATTTAGATAAAGAAATGTATTTATGGGAACAATATTTTTTTTTTAGGATTTTAAAAAATAATTTTTTACACATCTGAATATTTTTTTTTACACTATAACATTGCACGGGGGGCATCATGTTATAGTGT
This sequence comes from Ranitomeya imitator, assembly GCF_032444005.1. Classification (NCBI taxonomy): domain Eukaryota; kingdom Metazoa; phylum Chordata; class Amphibia; order Anura; family Dendrobatidae; genus Ranitomeya; species Ranitomeya imitator. The sequence continues at coordinate 420,822,802 of NC_091286.1, read as the reverse complement.
AAGATCGCTGATCTAACACTTAGCTGTACCCTGTGTTAGATCAGCCACCTGACAGGCACTGCAGAGAGGCTTCCCGGTGCCTGCTCTGTGCAGGCGCTGGTAAGCCACTTCCCTGCAGGACCCGGATGCAGCCCCACAGCCATTTTGGATCTGGGGCCTGCAGGGAGGAGATGTGCTCGCGTTGTACCAAGGGTCTCAGGGAAGACCCTGCGCAATGCTTCCCTATGCCCCCGGAACACTGTGATCATGTTTGATCGCAGTGTTTCTGGGGTTAATGTTCCAGGAGCGGTCCGTGACCACTCCTGGCACATAGTGCCGGATGTCAGCTGCGATAGTCAGCTAACACCCGGCCGCAATCGGCCACGCTCCGCACGTGAGCGCGGCCGATCGCTATGACGTACTATCCCGTCGGTGGGCATACGGGCCCACCCCACCTCGACGGGATAGTACGTCACATGTCAGAAAGGGATTTAGATCTGTAATGTGTTGTATTTAGAGGATTCAGCGAAAATACCAAGCATATCTATATATGATAATACATTGGAAATAAGGAAATGGCAACAAAATCCAAAGTGAATGTGCAAAAGAGAAACGTAAAGCAAATCAATACTTGATGTGTTCGCCCTTTGTCTTCAAAACAGCTTCAAAGTTCTTTTAGGTACACTTTCAAAAAGTCAGCAATTTGTTTAGAATTGTAGCGTATGAGTAGCGAAATATACCAAACGAGTGATAATGATCAGCATTTTCATACAGTATGTAGGTTGAAACACCGTCATTGACTGAAACAGAAACAGCTTTATAAAAGGCTTAGAACTGGGTGAGAAACAGCGAAACTCTATTACAAAAGGAGTTACTGAAGGCAGTTAAATGTAACCACATCTGAGCAACAGCAACTAGGGTTGAGCGAAACGGGTCGGCCATTTTCAGAAGTCGCCGACTTTTGGCAAAGTCGGGTTTCATGAAACCCGACCCGACCCCTGTGTGGGGTCGGCCATGAGGTCGACGATCTTCTGAATCTGGTATTGAAATTCCGATACCGAGTTCCGATATGTTTGCAATATTGGAAATCGGTATCGGAATCCATATTTAAGTGTAAAATAAAGAATTAAAATAAAAAATATTGCTATACTCACCCTCTGGCGCACCCTGGTACTAAGCGGCAGCCTTCTTCCCTGAGAATCAGCGCGTGAAGGGCCTTAGATGACGTCGCGGCTTGTGATTGGTCGCGCGACCGCCCATGTGACCGCTTGCGCGACCAATCAGAAGCCGCGACGTCACCGAAGGTCCTTCAAGCGCTGATTCTTCGGAAGGAAGGCTGCCGCTTAGTACCAGTTCCTATTAGGTATATACTCACCCTCGGACGCGCCCTGCTTCTTTCCGGCAGCCTTCCTTCCTAAGAATCAGCGCTTGAAGGAACTTCGGTGACGTCGCGGCTTGTGATTGGTCGCGCGAGTTGTCACATGGGCGGTCGCACGACCAATCACAAGCCGCGACGTCATCTAAGACCCTTCACGCGCTGATTCTAAGGGAGGAAAGCTGCCGCTTAGTACCAGGGCGCGTCAGAGGGTGAGTATAGCAATATTTTTTATTTTAAATCTTTTACACTTAAATATGGATCCCAGGGCCTGAAGGAGAGTTTCCTCTCCTTCAGACCCTGGGAACCATTAGAAACCCAATGCACTGCATTGGGTTTCGAGTTTCGGCCGACCCCGACCCCGACTTTTTTATAGGATCGGCCGATTTCACTCGACCCGACTTTTGAAAAAGTCGGGTTTCGTGAAACCCGACCCGATCCTATAAAAGTAAAAGTTGCTCAACCCTAACAGCAATAAGATACAAGGATGTTACAATGCATCAGCAAGGTCCCTCCCAGGCACAGATTTCAAAGCAGATTTGGATTTTAAAGAAACACTGGCATCAATGTTTGTATCCTCTTAATATATTGAAATCATATTATATAGCTCTGTGTACTTACAATTGCTCATTTTGTCTTTCTACCCAGCTAATTCTGCTCCTTTCCCTGCTCTATGTAGAAACAGGAAATCTCTTGTCCCTGTAGAAATCATTCCTCTCTTCAACTCTTGTCCTACCTGCTGACCCACCCCTCCTCCTTGCCATTGACTTCTGCAGTAACTGATGAGTCATGCAGGCAAAATGTACCTCCTGTTTCTACATAGAGATTAGAAGGATTCAGCTACTCAGTTTTTACTCACGTGATGCCATAGACCTAATGGAAGGCAGAAGATCTCAGTGGGTAGAAGGGCAAAATGAGCAATTGTAAGCATATAGTGCTATATAATATAATGATTGCAATATATCAAGAGGATAAACATTTTGATGGGAGTTCTTCTTTACAGGGAACCTGTCACCAATTTTCTGTCCTACCAGCTAAAAATATTTTATTCAGTGTCAGCTATGCATTCCCTAAATATTTATGTAACCCCCTGACTCCCCATGTATCACCTATAAAAACCTTTTATATTTCTCTCACGATGTATACTAATAGAGTCTGTTCGGTCCGATGGGCATGGTTTCGGTTCACTCACTCCACCCCTCTCCTCGGCTGCTGCATGCAGTCCTTCACGTGGATGACGCAAATCCCTGTGAGATATTGTGCCTGCGCAGTCAAATGGTTTCTCGCAGGTGCGCACTTCTGCTTTTCGGCTTTGCACACAGTTGGGCAAAGCATACTGCGCACGCACGAGAAACCATTTGACTGCGCGGGTGCGATATCGCACAGCGATCTGTGTAATCCATGTCAAGGACAGCGTGCAGCAGCTGAGGAGAGCGGTGGAGTGAGTGAACCAAAGCCACGTCCATCGGACCGGAAGGACCCTATTAGCATACATCGCGGGAGAAATATAAAAGGTTTTTATGGGTGATACATGGGGAGTCAGGGGGTTACATAAGTAATTAGGGAACGCATAGCTGGCACTGAATAAAATGATATTTTTAGCTGATAGGACAGAAAAGTGGTGACAGGTTCCCTTTAAAATGTGCTGTTCAAGTTGTGTTGGAGAAGCACCAAGACTTAGGAAATCTTGAGGACCATGGTCACAATAGTAGCCAAGGAAGCTTAGTACAGCCGTTGTAAGACACATTTGTCTTACCTTTTTTTTAAAGTTGAATTATATCCAGCAGTGATATCAGCTCAGAACTGGCAGAAGCCAATTGGACATAGCTGCACCCATCTACTGTTCCGAGATGTCTGGAGAGAAGTGGTCTTAATGTAAGAATTGTGGCCAAAAACCCATACCTTTGACATAGGAAGGCCAAGCAATTCAACTATGGGGTACAGATGTACAGAAAAATTACAGCAGCTGTTCTGGACTGATGATTCAAAATGTGAAACATTTAGCTGTAACAGAAGGCAGTTTTTTCACCAAAGGCCTGGAGAGCCGTACAATAATGAGTGTCTGCAGACAACAGTGAATGTGGAGGTTCCTTGGAAGTTAGAGACTGCATTTCATCAAATGGAGTTTAGGACTTGGTCAGGAGGACTAATGGCATATTCAATACTGAGAAATACAGGCAGAAATTATCCATCATGCAATACCATCAGGGGAATGTCAGACTGGCTCCAAATTTATTATGAAGCAGGACAGTGACCCCAAATATTCAGTCAGTATCAGTAAGAACTAGCTTCAGTGCAAGGAAGAGCAAGGATTCCTGGAAGTAGTGATATGGCCCCTAAAAAGCTCTGATCTCAACTTTATTGATGCTATCTGGGATTACATCAAGAGAGAGGAGGATTTGCACAAGCCTACAGCTACAGAAAGTCGGTAGTTAGTTCTCCAAGATGTTTGGAACAACCTTGCTGCCAAGTTCCTTCAAAAACTGAGAGCAAGAGTACCAAGAAGAATTGATGCTCTGATGCTGTTTGGAAGACAAAGTGTGGTCGCACCAAAAATTGATTTGACTTAGATTTCTATTTGTTCATTTGCATTTTGTTAACTGATTACAATAAACAATTAACACTTTTCTTTTAGAAATCATTCTTACTTTGAAACATTTTTTTCCTCACGTGCCTAAAACTTTGGCTCAGTATTGAACATTATTAAAATAGATCCATCATAGATTTGGTGAAGTTGGTGTTACTTTGAAAATCCTTTATTATCAGTCCAGCACTGATCATACCAAAACAACCCATTTAACCCTGCTGTTCTGTTGGTCAAAAATGACCGACTTTGAACTTCAATATTCTTTAAAATATTCAAGATGCGGCTCTGAAACCCGTGGCCGACCGACCCATCCTCATTTAAGTCAATCAACCACAAGTTTCAGAACCGCATCTTGAACACCCCAAAAAATACCAAAGTTCAAAATAGGTCTCCCCAGACCGAACAGAACAGCAGGGTTAAGCTTTTTTTTGTATGTAAAAACCTTAAAAGAATAGTATTTTTAGAGTTCCCTCTTAATTCTACCCTCTATTAATGTAACTACTTTACCTTAAAGGCAGTGTTCCCCAACTCCGGTCCTCAAGAGCCACCAACAGGTCATGTTTTCAGGATTTCCATAGTATTGCGCAGGTGACGGAATTATTGTCTGTGAAGGTGATGCAATTATCACCTGTGCAATACTAAGGAAATACTGAAAACATGACCTGTTGGTGGCTCTTGAGGACCGGACATGGGGAACACTGCTTAAAGGGTAACTACAGTAATCTTCTATATATTTGTAAACTGACATAATGGCTCATTAGAACCTCTGTAGTTCCATACACTGCTCTGCTGCTGAGTGTTTCTGCCCCATGTTTTGAGGAATCTCAAGGCCTATACCCCTATCAATCAGAATTACTAAACAATGACTACAACATATCAAAATAGGGTCATTCCAATTTTATACAGATTCTAAAATGAAACATTAGTTAACAACCTAATGCAGTGCTTTATTTCGAAAAAAGAAAAGTCAGTTTATTTCAGTGTATCAATGTGGAGATTAATGTGTGTCCTTATTAACAGCTCCGAGTTGCAAAATAAAATAAAAAGTCATCTACACTTACCTCCCAGATCTGTGGCACTCATCCTCTCTCAACCCAGTCTCCTGACATAGTCAATGCAGCAAATCACAGTTATGTCTGAGTATAAAAACGATGTGACCAGACCCTCCACCCCCATTTCTAACCTTAAATACCTCTGTCATGATTCACAGCAGCATCTGCAAGGTTAAACTGTTGCAAACAGAGCTAGCTCTGATTGCAGCAAACACTCTCACCTTAAAGGGGCTAGGAGTGGCTAAGGCTAAGTTCACATTTGCGTATGTGTCCGCAGCGTATTGTCTGCATGCGCCAACGGATGCAAACACACATGTAAACGCATGTGTATGCAGCAATTTTATCCGCATGCTCTTATGCATGCTGTCAAAAACACTGCGATTGCATGCATTTGTATGCGTTTTTGCATGCATTTGCGTTGTTTATGCGCATGCGTATGGTATTTCCCAATGGGCATGGCTTATGAGTTTTCTATATTGTGAGGTAGGGACCCCTATTACAGCTAGGGGGCGCTGCTTGTACTCACCAGGATGCGCACGAAGGCATAGTAAGGCCATGAGGGCGTATGGCAGTCACAGGTGTGACTGTGATTAGAATGGTGAAGCAGCGACTGATTAAGAGCCCTGTAATAGAGGGGGAGGTGTGTCAGTGTTGAGATTGGAAGCAGACAGAGCAGTTGTCTGCAGAACTCTTTCTGTGTGGAGCAAGACAGGGGAAAAAGGAACCAAAAGGACTGACACCCGGTGCCTTCGGGTGTCTTATGTTTAACCAGCTGCAATCCAGAGGATAAAGAGTGCAGTGCACTACCTGAGTACAGAGACTTGGTACCAGCGTGCGGTCGCCCAGGGAAACTGGACAGAGGGAAGCCCGGCCTGTTTATTGACTGCAAACTAAAGCCATGTATTTCTAAAGGACTGTATGAAAAAGCTGTGAATTGTATAGACTGTGTGAAGTAACACAATAAAGGAATGTTTTGTTTGAACTTGCTTGGATCACTGGCATTTCACTGCATATGGTCCTACCGCTGTATTACAATATATAGAGATACTGCACAGCTGAAATCCGCATCTTTGGCTGCTGTATGCTGCTGCAAGATGGATTCAAACCGAATTTGGATTCATCTTTGAAATTGGCTTTTGCTTTCGCTGTGGCTTGTTAGGAAGAAAGGAGATGAGAAAGATGGAGAAGACGTCATCGTCGCTTTTGGCAACACCCCATTATTGAACTCCGACAGAGCCGTGGAGCCTACCACTCATTGTACACAGAGCTTCGTGAAAGCCCGGCAAAGTTTTTTGACTACACCAGGATGCCGGAACAGAGCTTTGATGACTTGCTGCAACATGTCCGAGGATCCAACAGCAGGCAGGAAACCCAACTACGTAGAGCAATTCCTGCTGAGGAACGTCTGTTGGTGACCTTAAGGTATGTAATTTTGAACAACAAACACCTGTCGTTACTATTATTGTTAGAAAAGCCATGTACTGATTTATTTGTTCCTTTGTCTGTTCCACTGATTCCTAGCTACCGGAGAGACCTTAAGATCTCTACATTTTCAGTTTAGGATTGGACTATTCACCCTCTCTGGGACTGTTGGAGACACCTGCCGTGCATTGTGTGACGTTCTGTGTGCATAATTCCTCTCTAAACCCACAGCTGAACTGTGGCTGCAAATTGCAGCAAAATTCAATGAAGTATGTAATTTTCCTAACTGTGTGGGGGCTGTGGACGGCAAACAAATTCGGTTTCTGAATCCTGCAGGAAGTGGATCCGAAAACATCAATTATAAAAAATACTTTTCAATTGTTCTCATGGCGATTGTTGATGCAGATTGTCAATTTTTCGCCATTGACATTGGCTCATTTGCATGAGGAAATGACTCACAGACTTTCAAAAACTCTGACATGGGACAACTATTGTATGGGAATGATTTTAATTTCCCACCGCCACAACCTTTTCCTAACACTGAAGGGCTTCCAATTGTTATGATACGGTGGTCTAGGAGAAACATGGAACGAGCTCGGAAGGAAGTGGTAACTGTACTGACCGCAGTCCCTAAGCTCAACACAACACTAGAAGTAGCCGTGGGATGCTCCTATCTCTCCCTAGGCACCTCGTCACAGCCTAAGAGCTAACTACCCCTAAAGATAGAAGCAGGAAAACTATCTTGCCTCAGAGAAAATCCCCAAAGGATAGATTAGCCCCCCACAAATAATGACTGTGAGTGGAGAGGGAAAAGACATGCACAGAATGAAACCAGGATGAGCACAGGAGGCCAGTCTAGCTAAATAGATAGGACAGGATGGAATACTGTGCAGTCAGTATAAAACACTACAAAAAATCCACGCAGAGTTTACAAAAAATCTCCACACCTGATTAAAGGTGTGGAGGGTAAATCTGCTTCCCAGAGCTTCCAGCAAGACAGAATTAATTCATACTGATAAGATGGACAAACATAAAAGCACAGAATGGATTAGTCCACAATCTATGGACAGAAAAGAGCAAGCAAAAACTTAGCTTTGCTGAACTGGTCAGGATAACAGGGAAATCCAAAGAGATGTGAATCCAACCAGGAACCATTTACAAGTGGCACTGGTTGAAGGAAAGAGCCAGGCATAAATAGCCGAGCAGAAAAGACGATCAGTGGAAGCAGCTGAAGACAGCTAAATCCAAGGAGCAGCCATACCACTAGAAACCACAAGAGGGAGCCCAAGAGCAGAACTCACAAAAGTGCCACTTACAACCACCGGAGGGAGCCCAAAAGCGTAATTCACAACAGTACCCCCCCTTGAGGAGGGGTCACCGAACCCTCACCAGAGCCACCAGGCCGATAAGGACAGGCCAAGTGAAAAGCACGAACCAAATCGGTGGCATGGACATCGGAGGCAACAACCCAAGAATTATCCTCCTGGCCATAACCCTTCCACTTGACAAGATACTGAAGCCTCCGCCTCGAAAAACGAGAATCCAAAATCTTCTCAACCTCATATTCCAACTCTCCCTCAACCAACACCGGGGCAGGAGGGTCAACCGAGGGAACAACGGGCACCACATATCTCCGCAACAAAGATTTATGGAAAACATTATGAATGGCAAAAGAGGCTGGAAGAGCCAAACGAAAAGACACCGGATTAATAATTTCAGAAATTTTATAAGGACCAATAAACCGAGGCTTAAACTTAGGGGAAGAAACCTTCATAGGAACATGACGAGAAGACAACCAAACCAAATCCCCCACACGAAGCCGGGGACCAACACACCGATGGCGGTTAGCAAAACGTTGAGCCCTTTCCTGAGACAACGTCAAATTGTCCACCACATGAGTTCAAATCTGCTGCAGCCTGTCCACCACAGAATCAACACCAGGACAATCAGAAGGCTCAACCTGCCCAGAAGAAAAACGAGGATGAAAACTAAAATTACAAAAGAAAGGTGAAACCAAAGTAGCCGAACTAGCCCGATTATTAAGGGCAAACTCGGCCAACGGCAAGAAAGACACCCAATCATCCTGATCAGCAGACACAAAGCATCTCAAATAGGTCTCCAAGGTCTCATTAGTTCGCTCAGTTTGGGCATTAGTCTGAGGATGAAACGCCGAAGAAAAAGACAAATCGATGCCCATCCTAGCACAAAAGGCCCGCCAAAATCTAGAGACAAACTGTAGACCTCTGTCAGACACAATATTCTCCGGAATGCCATGCAAACGAACCACATGCTGAAAAAACAATGGAACCAGATCTGAGGAGGAAGGCAACTTAGTCAAAGGTACCAGATGGACCATTTTAGAGAACCGGTCAAAAAAAAACCAGATAACAGACATCTTCTCGGAAACAGGAAGATCCGAAATAAAATCCATGGAAATATGCGTCCAGGGCCTCTCAGGGACCGGCAAAGGCAAAAGCAACCCACTAGCGCGGGAACACCAAGGCTTGGCCCGGGCGCAAGTCCCACAAGACTGCACAAAAGCACGCACATCGCGCGACAAGGAAGGCCACCAAAAGGACCTAGCAACCAAATCTCTGGTACCAAAAATCCCAGGATGACCAGCCAACACTGAACAATGAACCTCAGAAATTACCTTACATGTCCATCTATCAGCTTCCCCACAGGACAGCAGTCAGGCCTATCAGCCTGAAATTCCTGAAGCACCCGCCGCAAATCAGGGCAGATGGCAGAAAGAATCACCCCTTCCTTAAGAATGCCAACCGTCTCAAGGACTCCAGGAGAATCAGGCGAAAAACTCCTAGAGAGGGCATCAGCCTTAACATTCTTAGATCCCGGAAGATACAAGACCACAAAATCAAAACGGGAGAAAAACAGGGACCATCGAGCCTGTCTAGCATTCAGCCGCTTGGCCGACTCGAGGTAAATCAGATTCTTATGATCGGTCAGGACCACCACGCGGTGCTTAGCTCCCTCAAGCCAATGTCGCCACTCCTCAAACGCCCACTTCATAGCCAACAACTCCCGATTGCCGACATCATAATTGCGTTCTGCAGGCTAAAACTTTCTGGAAAAAAAAGCACACGGTTTCATCAAAGAACCATCAGACTCCCTCTGAGACAAAACGGCCCCTGCCCCAATTTCAGAAGCGTCGACCTCAACCTGAAAAGGAAGAGAAACATCCGGCTGACGCAACACAGGGGCAGAAGTAAATCGGCGTTTAGGCTCCTGAAAGGCCTCAACAGCCTCAGAGGACCAACTCATCACATCAGCGCCTTTCTTCGTCAAATCAGTAAGGGGCTTAACCACACTGGAAAAGTTGGCAATGAAACGGCGATAGAAATTAGCAAAGCCCAAAAATTTTTGAAGGCCCTTCACAGATGTGGGTTGGATCCAGTCATGAATAGCTTGGACCTTAACAGGATCCATTTCTATAGACGAGGGAGAAAAAATAAAACCCAAAACAGAGACCTTCTGAACACCGAATAGGCACTTAGACCCCTTCACAAACAAAGCATTATCACGAAGGATCTGGAACACCATCCTGACCTGCTTCACATGAGACTCCCAATCATCGGAAAAAATCAAAATATCATCCAAATATACGACCATGAATTTATCAAGATAATTGCGGAAAATATCATGCATGAAAGACTGGAACACAGATGGAGCATTAGAGAGCCCAAATGGCATCACAAGGTATTCAAAATGGCCTTCGGGCGTATTAAATGCAGGTTTTCATTCGTCACCCTGTTTAATACGAACAAGATTATATGCCCCTCGGAGGTCAATCTTAGTAAACCAACTAGCCCCCTTAACCCCTTCCCGACCTTTGACGCCACGTAGGCGTCATGAAAGTCGGTGCCAATCCGACCCATGACGCCTATGCGGCGTCATGGAAAGATCGCGTCCCTGCAGATCGGGTGAAAGGGTTAACTCCCATTTCACCCGATCTGCAGGGACAGGGGGAGTGGTAGTTTAGCCCAGGGGGGGTGGCTTCACCCCCTCGTGGCTACGATCGCTCTGATTGGCTGTTGAAAGTGAAACTGCCAATCAGAGCGATTTGTAATATTTCACCCATTATAACGGGTGAAATATTACAATCCAGCCATGGCCGATGCTGAAATATCATCGGCCATGGCTGGAAATACTAGTGTGCCCCCACCCCACCCCTCCGATCGCCCCCCCACCCCCCCGATCTGGCCGGTACACTGCTCCGGCTCCCCTCCGCCCTGTGCTCCGCTCCCCCCCGTGCTCGTGTCCGCTCCCCCCGTGCTCCAATCACCCCCCCGTGCTCCAATCACCCCCCCTGCACTCCGATCCACCCCCCCCCGTGCTCCGTTCCACCCCCCCGTGCTCCATTCCAGCCCCCCCGTGCTCCGTTCCACGCCCCCCGCGCTCCGTTCCACCCCTCCCGCGCTCCGATTCCCCCCCCCGTGCTCCGATCCCCCCCCCGTGCTCCGATCCCCCCCCCGTGGTCCCCCCCCACCCTATCATACTTACCGATCCAGCCGTGGTCCCGTCCGTCTTCTCCCGGGCGCCGCCATCTTCCAAAATGGCGAGCGCATGTGCAGTGCGCCCGCCGAATCTGCCGGCCGGCAGATTCGTTCCAAAGTGCATTTTGATCACTGAGATATAATCTATCTCAGTGATCAAAATAAAAAAAATAATAAATGACCCCCCCCCCTTTGTCACCCCCATAGGTAGGGACAATAAAAAAATAAAGAAATTTTTTTTTTTCCACTAATGTTAGAATAGGGTTAGGGTTAGGGGTAGGGTTAGGGTTAGGGGTAGGGTTAGGGGTAGGGTTAGGGTTAGGGGTAGGGGTAGGGTTAGGGGTAGGGGTAGGGTTAGGGGTAGGGTTAGGGTTAGGGCTAGGGTTAGGGGTAGGGTTAGGGGTAGGGTTAGGGTTAGGAATGTGCACACGTATTCTGGTCCTCTGCGGATTTTTCCGCTGCGGATTTGATAAATCCGCAGTGCTAAACCGCTGCGGATTTATGGCGGATTTACCGCGTTTTTTTCTGCGCATTTCACTGCGGTTTTACAATTGCGATTTTCTATTGGAGCAGTTGTAAAACCGCTGCGGAATCCGCACAAAGAAGTGACATGCTGCGGAATGTAAACCGCTGCGTTTCCGTGCAGTTTTTCCGCAGCATGTGTACAGCGATTTTTGTTTCCCATAGGTTTACATTGAACTGTACACTCATGGGAAACTGCTGCGGATCCGCAGCGTTTTCCGCAGCGTGTGCACATACCTTTAGAATTAGGCTATGTGCACACGGTGCGGATTTGGCTGCGGATTCGCAGCAGTGTTCCATCAGGTTTACAGTACCATGTAAACATATGAAAAACCAAATCCGCTGTGCCCGTGATGCGGAAAATACCGCGCGGGAACGCTGCGTTGTATTTTCCGCAGCATGTGAATTCTTTGTGCGGATTCCGCAGCGTTTTACACCTGTTCCTCAATAGGAATCCGCAGGTGAAATCCGCACAAAAAACACTGGAAATCCGCGGAAAATCCGCAGGTAAAACACAGTGCCTTTTACCCGCAGATTTTTCAAAAATGGTGCGGAAATATCTCACACGAATCCGCAACGTGGGCACATAGCCTTAGGGTTAGGGTTGGAATTAGTGTTGTGGTTAGGGGTGTGTTGGGGTTAGGGTTGTGATTAGGATTATGGCTACAGTTGGGATTAGGGTTAGGGGTGTGTTGGGGTTAGTGTTGGAGTTAGAATTGAGGGGTTACCACTGTTTAGGCACATCAGGGGTCTCCAAACGCAACATGGCGCCACCATTGATTCCAGCCAATCTCGTATTCAAAAAGTCAAATGGTGCTCCCTCACTTCCGAGCCCTGACGTGTGCCCAAACAGTGGTTTACCCCCACATATGGGGTACCAGCATACTCAGGACAAACTGCGCAACAATTACTGGGGTCCAATTTCTCCTGTTACCCTTGTGAATCTAAAAAAATGCTTGCTAAAACATAATTTTTGAGGAAAGAAAAATGATTTTTTATTTTCACGGATCTGTGTTGTAAACGTCTGTGAAGCACTTGGGGGTTCAAAGTGCTCACCACATATCTAGATAAGTTCCTTGGGGGGTCTAGTTTCTAAAATGGGGTCACTTGTGGGGGGTTTCTACTGTTTAGGCACACCAGGGGCTCTGCAAACGCAACGTGACACCCGCAGACCATTCCATCAAAGTCTGCATTTCAAAAGTCACTACTTCCCTTCTGAGCCCCGACGTGTGCCCAAACAGTGGTTTACCCCCACATATGGGGTATCAGCGTACTCAGGAGAAACTGGACAACAACTTTTGGGGTCCAATTTCTCCTGTAACCCTTGGGAAAATAAAAAATTCTGGGCTAAAAAATTATTTTTGAGGAAAGAAAACGTATTTATTATTTTCACGGCTCTGCATTATAAACTTCTATGAAGCACTTGGGGGTTCAAAGTGCTCACCACACATCTAGATAAGTTCCTTTCAGGGTCTAGTTTCCAAAATGGGGTCACTTGTGGGGGGTTTCTACTGTTTAGGCACATCAGGGGCTCTGCAAACGCAACGTGACGCCCGCAGAGCATTCCATCAAAGTCTGCATTTCAAAACGTCACTACTTCAATTCCAAGCCCCGGCATGTGCCCAAACAGTAGTTTACCCCCACATATGGGGTATCACCGTACTCAGGAGAAACTGGACAACAAATATTGGGGTCAAATTTCTCCTGTTACCCTTGGGAAAAATAAAAAACTCTGGGCTAAATAATTATTTTTGAGGAAAGAAAACGTATTTATTATTTTCACGGCTCTGCATTATAAACTTCTATGAAGCACTTGGGGGTTCAAAGTGCTCACCACACATCTAGATAAGTTCCTTTGGGGGTCTAGTTTCCAAAATGGGGTCACTTGTGGGGGGTTTCTACTGTTAAGCCACATCAGGGGCTCTGCAAACGCAACGTGACGCCCACAGAGCATTCCATCAAAGTCTGCATTTCAAAACGTCACTACTTCACTTCCGAGCCCCGGCATGTGCCCAAACAGTGATTTACCCCCACATATGGGGTATCAGCGTACTCAGGAGAAACTGGACAACAACTTTTGGGGTCAAATTTCTCCTGTTACCCTTGGGAAAATAAAAAATTGCAGGCTAAAAGATCATTTTTGAGAAAATAATTTTTTTTTTTTTTTCATGGCTCTGCGTTATAAACTTCTGTGAAGCACTTGGGGGTTCAAAGTCCTCACCACACATCTAGATTAGTTCCTTTGGGGGTCTAGTTTCTAAAATGGTGTCATTTCTGGGGGATCTCCAATGTTTAGGCACACAGGGGCTCTCCAAACGTGACATGGTGTCCGCTAATGATTGGAGCTAATTTTCCATTTAAAAAGCCAAATGGCGTGCCATCCCTTCCGAGCCCTGCCGTGCGCCCAAACAGTGGTTTACCCCCACATATGGGGTATCAGCGTACTCAGGACAAACTGGACAACAATATTTGGGGTCCAATTTCTCCTATTATCCTTGGCAAAATAGGAAATTCCAGGCTAAAAAATCATTTTTGAGGAAAGAAAAATTATTTTTTATTTTCATGGCTCTGCGTTATAAACTTCTGTGAAGCACCTGGGGGTTTAAAGTGCTCAATATGCATCTAGATAAGTTCCTTGGGGGGTCTAGTTTCCAAAATGGGGTCACTTGTGCGGGAGCTCCAATGTTTAGGCACACAGGGGCTCTCCAAACGCGACATGGTGTCCGCTAACAATTGGAGCTAATTTTCCATTCAAAAAGTCAAATGGCGCGCCTTCTCTTCCGAGCCCTGCCGAGTGCCCAAACAGTGGTTTACCCCCACATATGAGGTATCGGCGTACTCGGGAGAAATTGCCCAACAAATTTTATGATCCATTTTATCCTACTGCCCATGTGAAAATGAAAAAATTGAGGCGAAAAGAATTTTTTTGTGAAAAAAAAGTACTTTTTCATTTTTACAGATCAATTTGTGAAGCACCTGAGGGTTTAAAGTGCTCACTAGGCATCTAAATTAGTTCCTTGGGGGGTCTAGTTTCCAAAATGGGGTCACTTGTGGGGGAGCGCCAATGTTTAGGCACACAGGAGCTATCCAAACGCGACATGGTGTCCGCTAACGATGGAAATAATTTTTCATTCAAAAAGTCAAATGGCGCTCCTTCCCTTCCGAGCCTTACCATGTGCCCAAACAGTGGTTTACCTCCACATGTGAGGTATTGGTGTACTCAGGAGAAATTGCCCAACACATTTTAGGATCCATTTTATCCTGTTGCCCATGTGAAAATGAAAAAATTGAGGCTAAAAGAATTTTTTTGTGAAAAAAAAGTACTTTTTCATTTTTACGGATCAATTTGTGAAGCACCTGGGGGTTCAAAGTGCTCACTATGCATCTAGATAAGTTCCTTGGGGCGTCTAGTTTCCAAAATGGGGTCACTTGTGGGGGAGCTCCAATTTTTAGGCACACGGGGGCTCTCCAAACGTGACATGGTGTCCGCTAAAGAGTGGAGCCAATTTTTGATTCAAAAAGTCAAATGGCGCTCCTTCCCTTCCAAGCCCTGCCGTGCGCCCAAACAGTGGTTTACCCCCACATATGAGGTATCAGCGTACTCAGGACAAATTGGACAACAACTTTCGTGGTTCAGTTTCTCCTTTTACCATTGGGAAAATAAAAAAATTGTTGCTAAAAGATAATTTTTGTGACTAAAAAGTTAAATGTTCATTTTTTCCTTCCATGTTGCTTCTGCTGCTGTGAAGCACCTGAAGGGTTAATAAACTTCTTGAATGTGGTTTTGAGTACCTTGAGGGGTGCAGTTTTTAGAATGGTGTCACTTTTGGGTATTTTCAGCCATATAGACCCCTCAAACTGACTTCAAATGTGAGGTGGTCCCTAAAAAAAATGGTTTTGTAAATTTCGTTGTAAAAATGACAAATCGCTGGTCGAATTTTAACCCTTATAACTTCCTAACAAAAAAAAATTTTGTTTCCAAAATTGTGCTGATGTAAAGTAAACATGTGGGAAATGTTATTTATTAACTATTTTGTGTCACATATCTCTCTGGTTTAACAGAATAAAAATTCAAAATGTGAAAATTGCGAAATTTTCAAAATTTTCGCCAAATTTCCGTGTTTATCACAAATAAATGCAGAATTTATTGACCTAAATTTACCACTAACATGAAGCCCAATATGTCACGAAAAAACAATCTCAGAACCGCTAGGATCCGTTGAAGCGTTCCTGAGTTATTACCTCATAAAGGGACACTGGTCAGAATTGCAAAAAACGGCAAGGTCTTTAAGGTCAAAATAGGCTGGGTCTTGAAGGGGTTAATCTGAGCAAACAAATCAGTAAGCAAAGGCAAGGGGTATTGGAATTTGACCGTGATCTTATTAAGAAGACGATAATCAACACAGGGTCTCAAGGAGCCATCCTTCTTAGCAACAAAAAAGAAACCCGCTCCCAATGGTGACGAAGAGGGACGAATATGCCCCTTCTCCAAAGACTCCTTAACATAACTCCGCATGGCGGCATGCTCTGGCACAGGCGGATTGAAAAGTCGGCCCTTAGGGAACTTGCAACCAGGAATCAAGTTAATAGCCCAATCACAGTCCCTGTGCGGTGGAAGGGAACTGGACTTGGGCTCATCAAATACATCCTGGAAATCCGACAAAAACTCAGGGACCTCAGAAGAGGGGGAAGAGGAAATTGACATCAAAGGAACGTCACTATGTACCCCTTGACAACCCCAACTAGTCACCGACATAGTTTTCCAATCCAGCACCGGATTATGTTTCTGTAACCATGGAAAATCCAGTACAACAACATCATGCAGGTTATGCAACACCAGAAAACGGCAATCTTCCTGATGTGCTGGAGCCATGTACATAGTCATCTGCGTCCAGTACTGAGGTTTATCTTTGGCCAAGGGTGTAGCATCAATATCCCTCAAAGGAATAGGGCTCTGCAAAGGCTGCAAGGAAAAACCACAGCGCCTGGCGAATTCTAAGTCCATTAAGTTCAGGGCAGCGCCTGAATCCACAAATGCCATGACAGAAAAGGACGACAATGCGCAAATCAGGGTTACAGATAAGAGAACTTTAGGCTGTATAGTACTAATGGTAACAGACCTAGCGACTCTCTTAGTACGCTTAGGGCAATCAGAGATAACATGAGCAGAATCACCACAGTAAAAACACAGCCTATTCTGACGTCTGAATTCCTGCCGTTCTGTTCTAGTCAAAATCCTATCACATTGCATAGGTTCAGGACTCTGCTCAGAGGACACTGCCATATGGTGCACAGCTTTGCGCTCGCGCAGACGCCGATCAATCTGAATGGCTAGAGACATAGATTTGCTCAAACCGGCAGGCGTAGGAAAGCCCACCATAACATCTTTAAGGGCTTCAGAAAGACCTTTTCTGAAAATAGCAGCCAGAGCCTCCTCATTCCATTTAGTGAGCACAGACCATTTTCTAAATTTCTGGCAGTATAATTCTGCCGCTTCCTGACCTTGACACAAGGCCAACAGGGTTTTTTCTGCATGATCCACAGAATTAGGTTCGTCATACAATAATCCGAGCGCTTGAAAAAATGCGTCTACATTCAATAATGCCGGATCCCCTGTTTCAAGAGAAAAAGCCCAGTCTTGAGGGTCACCACGCAGCAAGGATATGATGATTTTTTCTTGCTGAATGGGATCACCAGAAGAACGGGGTTTGAAAGCAAAAAACAATTTGCAGTTATTTTTAAAGTTCAAAAACTTGGATCTGTCCCCAAAAAACAAATCAGGAGTAGGAATTCTAGGCTCTAAAGCCGGAGTCTGGACAACATAGTCCTGGACACTCTGTACTCTTGCAGAAAGTTGATCCACACGAGAAAACAAACCCTGAACATCCATGCCAAAGCATATATCCTGAACCACCCAGATATCAAGAGGAAAAAAGAGACAAACCAGAGCACAGAAAAAAAATGGTTCAGAACTTTCTTTTCCTTCTTTTGAGATGCATTTAATTCATTTTTGGCCACTTGTACTGTTATGATACGGTGGTCTAGGAGCAACATGGAACGAGCTCGGAAGGAAGTGGTAACTGTACTGACCGCAGTCCCTAAGCTCAACACAACACTAGAAGTAGCCGTGGGATGCTCCTAACTCTCCCTAGGCACCTCGTCACAGCCTAAGAGCTAACTACCCCTAAAGATAGAAGCAGGAAAACTATCTTGCCTCAGAGAAAATCCCCAAATGATAGATTAGCCCCCCACAAATAATGACTGTGAGTGGAGAGGGAAAAGACATGCACAGAATGAAACCAGGATGAGCACAGGAGGCCAGTCTAGCTAAATAGATAGGACAGGATGGAATACTGTGCGGTCAGTATAAAACACTACAAAAAATCCACGCAGAGTTTACAAAATATCTCCACACCTGAATAAAGGTGTGGAGGGTAAATCTGCTTCCCAGAGCTTCCAGCAAGACAGAATTAATTCATACTGATAAGATGGACAAACATAGAAAGCACAGAACGGATAAGTCCACAATCTATGGACAGAAAAGAGCAAGCAAAAACTTAGCTTTGCTGAACTGGTCAGGATAACAGGGAAATCCAAAGAGATGTGAATCCAACCAGGAACCATTTACAAATGGCACTGGCTTAAGGAAAGAGCCAGGCATAAATAGCCGAGCAGAAAAGACGATCAGTGGAAGCAGCTGAAGACAGCTAAATCCAAGGAGCAGCCATACCACTAGAAACTACAAGAGGGAGCCCAAGAGCAGAACTCACAAAAGTGCCACTTACAACCACCGGAGGGAGCCCAAGAGCAGAATTCACAACAGCCAATGCCATTTGTTATTGTTGGGGATGAGGTTTTTTAAATGTGTGCCAACCTAATCAAACCGTACTCAAGTTGGGACTTGAGTCACACAAAAAGGATTGACAAGGGCACGAAGAACTGTGGAGTGTTCATTTGGTTTGCTGGCATCTAAATGGTGCATTTTGAGAACAGCCATCAATCTAAAAATAGAGACAATTGATGAGGTTGTGAAAGCATGTGTTGTTCTGCATAACTACATCCTGTCAAAAGAGCGACCCCACTTTGAGGAAACAATTAATACCACATTGCAGGATTACCAACATCACGCTCTGAGGACTACAGTTGAAGTTGCCCAAATGAGGGATACATTTGCAGCCTATTTTGTTTCTGATATTGGACATGTGTCATGGCAAGATGAAATGGTTTAACCTGTAAATAAAATGTGCCTGTAATGTTATATACCTGTAATGTTATGTACCTGCAATGTTATGTACCTGTAATGCTTTCTGACTCCAATATTAACACCTTGATGGGTGTGATGGTAGGTTAAGAGTGGTTGGGGAAGTTGTTACAGAGGAAGTGGAAGAAAATTGAGGATTGGGTCAGACACAGTGGGGAAGAGGACACATTAGAAGTGGAAAATAAGTTGGAAGGGATTGACACATTGGAAGGGAAAGAACTATGCGGAGGTGTGGACAGACTAGAAAACACAGACACATCCGGAGGTGAGGGTTGAGGGGGTATGTTTAATTTTTTTCCCGATTTGTCTCCTCTGGGATGTTTTTGCTGCTTCTTTTTCCTGGTGCTGCATTGGTGTAGTAGAAATGTGGGCTGATGCACTCAGCTTGATGGTGGAACAGGACATCTGGGCTGCTGGAGTAGGCTGCGTGGTGGTGGATGTGGATGGCTGGGCTGCTGCACTCAGCTGCATAGTGAAGATGGGTATTCTTGGCAATGTAATGTCAAGCGGTGGTGGTGGTGGTAGATAAGTCCCTTGGCGAGTCACTGCTGGCGGATTCTGCCACAGCTGCTGTCCTGGAGCTTGTTGCCCTTTAGGGAAAGAACTTTGTGCCTGCTGCTGATATCGGGACCGCTACATGTCCTTGGTATATGCATCCTGACAGGCCTTCATCACAAACAGCTGGAGATTAGGACTAAGGTTTTCCTTCACGCCCCATTCTATAGTGGAAAAATAATGTTGCACCGGTCAATTAAGGTCACCCTCCAGGCGGTCAATGCGTTTATGGACTTCCTGGGACAATGTGTTCACATGAGTGCACTCACTCTCCATTCTATCCACAACCGCCTTCATTCCAGCCTGGAAGACCGAGCTTAAGTGAATAAACTCGGGCATGACTGACCTCTCCCTGGTCCTCTGCCGCTGGCAAGCAGACCCAAGTAATGTAGTGGCAGAGGGCTGGGAGAGGGGAAAACAAGAAGGACCGGCTTCCTGTTCCCCAGCCTGTGAAGCCTGCCTGGCTACTGCATCGCTGGAGGATGATTGGAATGGTGCCGTTTCGTTGGCTGGTCGATGAGGGGCCAATCCAACAGAGGATGATCCAGGTTTTAAAGTGCTGCTCCAGGTTCTGTGTGGAAATAAAATGAAAAAAGATTATTACAAAAAAGAAAAAAATTTAATAATAGTGAAAGACAACACAAAAGATACTTACGTTCACTGAGCAACCGCTGGCTTCAGAAAAGAAAGCTGGTTATGATACTTGTATTTTCTGATTTTTCGAGCTGCACCACTTCAAACTCAAATCTCCTCTCTCATGTCCTTATTGAAGTGATCCTTCATTGAATGCCAAGGAACGTTTACTTTTTTCTCTGTGAGGGGGGAAGGAAAAAAATTGTTAAAAGACAGCAAAATTTACAGAAAAACCGACATGGCAAAATTGCAATACTTACCAAAATCCTTTCTGACTTTTGGCGTTGCATGGTCCCAATCATCGAGCAGCTATCTGGCTACTTCATCCCAGAGTCGTCGGATCAAGACTGAGTCGGAATGATTCCAATCACGGGGGGTCCCACAGCGCTGCTCGTTCTTACTCAAGTTGAACAAGGACATCATTATCGATATCACGTTGTCCTTCCTTACATTGTGGAACCTACAGATGAAATACAGAAAAATAATTTGTAAGTAAAACTGAAAACAAATTCAATTACAACTCTGATAAAGGCTACTTACAACCCGTCTTTCCTCCTCAGCAACTTGAGGCCGACGACCCTGGGAAGAATAATTTCCACTAGACTGCTCCTGCTCTTCTGCAGTTTCAGGTACCTGTAAAGAAAATACATGATTTAATACATGTCTATTATTGACAGTCAATACATACCAATCAGTAAATCAAATGTGATTACATAATCTGTGTCATGGCCACTTTCGGAACCTTCAGTGGAGGACATGTTGTAAGAGCAGGCAGCAGTCAAGTGAAACACTAGAGAGAAAAAATAGACAAATGTAACTTGGTAAAAGCCAACAATGTAGCACAAAAAAAATGGAAACCACACAATAGGAACCCCAGCACAGCACCATGACAGACTGAAGAACAGCACCAGGACTAAGACGCTGCGCACACAGACACAAATGGGAACCCAGCCTAACCGAGCTCATCTGAGAGTTCTGAATCCCAGAGCTCCCAACATGGATGATTAACCCCTGTGCTGCGAAAAGAAAGTAACACCACTTAAAAAGAAGATGAAGAGCTTCTTTTCAGCGCAGGATCAGATGCTGCGGTCTTCTAGCTCCTCTCTGTTGCTGTGACAATATCATTTTAATCAGTACAACAGTGCCAACCTGACACTGTCTGGAGGTTACTGTGCACAATCCTGCTGACATTTATTATTATTATTATTATTATACATTTTTTATAGTGTCATTTTTTCAATGGTGCTTTACATGTGAAAAGGGGCAAATATAGACAAATACAATAAACATGAGCAAAAAACAATGCACTAACAGATACAGAAGGAGGGAGGACCCTGCCCGCGAGGGAAGAAGAGATAAGAGGGGAGTAGAGAAGGAGATCTTGTGAGTAGGGTTGAGCGACTTTTCCTTTTTTGAGATCGAGTTGGGTTTCGCGAAACCTGACTTTCTCAAAAGTCGAGTAGAGTAAAATCGGCCGATTATCTTGAAAAGTCCGGGTCGGGGGATCGGCCGAAACACGAAACCCTGTAAAATATTTTAACCCCTTCAGATGGATTTACATCGTGGGACGTTACAGATCTACGGAAGGTATGAGATACTGTTGGTTTATTATTTTTAATTTGTTACAGGTCGAGGGTCTTCAGGTGGATTGAGAGTGCAATAAAATATTACAACAACCTGTGTGTTTAGTTCATTAAAATACTTTGCAATATTGTGTGTGTGTTTTTTTAACTATTTCACACAATTGGATTCATAATGGATAGGTGTAATAATTGATGCCTCTCCATTATTAATCTGACTTAATGTCATCTTACAATAGCAAGGTGACATTAACCCTTTATTACCCCATATCCCACCACTACACAGGAGTGGGAAGAGAGTGGCCAAGTGCCAGAATAGGCGCATCTTCCAGATGTGCCTTTTCTGGGGCGGCTGGGGGCAGATGTTTTTAGCCGGGGGGGGGCAATAACTGTGGACCCTCTCCAGGCTATTAATATCTGCCCTCAGTCACTGGCTTTACGACTCTGGCGGAGAAAATTGCGCGGGAGCCCACGCCAATTTTTTCTGTGATTTAACCCTTAAATTTAATAGCTACAGCGCCGAAATTTTGCACATACACACTACTAACATTAGTAGTGTGGAATATGCAAAAAAAGGGGGATATGACATGGTTTACTTTATGCAAACCATGTCTCATATCATGTCGGGTTTGTGAAGGAGAAATGAAAAGCCGGCAATTGAATTACAGGCTTTTCAGCTATATCGCGCTGAAGTAAATAAATATATATATATATATATATATGTATATATGTGTCTCAATGACATATATATATATATATATATATATATATATATATATATATATATACAGTGGGGCAAAAAAGTATTTAGTCAGTCAGCAATAGTGCAAGTTCCACCACTTAAAAAGATGAGAGGCGTCTGTAATTTACATCATAGGTAGACCTCAACTATGGGAGACAAACTGAGAAAAAAAAATCCAGAAAATCACATTGTCTGTTTTTTTAACATTTTATTTGCATATTATGGTGGAAAATAAGTATTTGGTCAGAAACAAAATTTCATCTCAATACTTTGTAATATATCCTTTGTTGGCAATGACAGCGGTCAAACGTTTTCTGTAAGTCTTCACAAGGTTGCCACACACTGTTGTTGGTATGTTGGCCCATTCCTCCATGCAGATCTCCTCTAGAGCAGTGATGTTTTTGGCTTTTCGCTTGGCAACACGGACTTTCAACTCCCTCCAAAGGTTTTCTATAGGGTTGAGATCTGGAGACTGGCTAGGCCACTCCAGGACCTTGAAATGCTTCTTACGAAGCCACTCCTTCGTTGCCCTGGCGGTGTGCTTTGGATCATTGTCATGTTGAAAGACCCAGCCACGTTTCATCTTCAATGCCCTTGCTGATGGAAGGAGGTTTGCACTCAAAATCTCACGATACATGGCCCCATTCTTTCTTTCATGTACCCGGATCAGTCGTCCTGGCCCCTTTGCAGAGAAACAGCCCCAAAGCATGATGTTTCCACCACCATGCTTTACAGTAGGTATGGTGTTTGATGGATGCAACTCAGTATTCTTTTTCCTCCAAACACAACAAGTTGTGTTTCTACCAAACAGTTCCAGTTTGGTTTCATCAGACCATAGGACATTCTCCCAAAACTCCTCTGGATCATCCAAATGCTCTCTAGCAAACTTCAGATGGGCCCGGACATGTACTGGCTTAAGCAATGGGACACGTCTAGCACTGCAGGATCTGAGTCCATGGTGGCGTAGTGTGTTACTTATGGTAGGCCTTGTTACATTGGTCCCAGCTCTCTGCATTTCATTCACTAGGTCCCCCCTCATGGTTCTGGGATTTTTGCTCACCGTTCTTGTGATCATTCTGACCCCACGGGGTGGGATTTTGCGTGGAGCCCCAGATCGAGGGAGATTATCAGTGGTCTTGTATGTCTTCCATTTTCTAATTATTGCTCCCACTGTTGATTTCTTCACTCCAAGCTGGTTGGCTATTGCAGATTCAGTCTTCCCAGCCTGGTGCAGGGCTACAATTTTGTTTCTGGTGTCCTTTGACAGCTCTTTGGTCTTCACCATAGTGGAGTTTGGAGTCAGACTGTTTGAGGGTGTGCACAGGTGTCTTTTTATACTGATAACAAGTTTAAACAGGTGCCATTACTACAGGTAATGAGTGGAGGAAAGAGGAGACTCTTAAAGAAGAAGTTACAGGTCTGTGAGAGCCAGAAATCTTGATTGTTTGTTTCTGACCAAATACTTATTTTCCACCATAATATGCAAATAAAATGTTAAAAAAACAGACAATGTGATTTTCTGGATTTTTTTTTCTCAGTTTGTCTCCCATAGTTGAGGTCTACCTATGATGTAAATTACAGACGCCTCTCATCTTTTTAAGTGGTGGAACTTGCACTATTGCTGACTGACTAAATACTTTTTTGCCCCACTGTATATATATATATATATATATAAAAAACAAAACCCGACTTTGGAGCGAAGATCGCCGACCGCCGACCCGATCCCACAGTGGGACGGGTTGGGTTTCACGAAACTCGACTTTGCCAAAAGTCGGCGACTTTTGAAATTGGCCGATCCGTTTCGCTCAACCCTACTTGTGAGGGTCAAAGATTGTGTGTAGGTAAGTACCGGGAGACCATGTTGCAGATATATGGAGGAGACTGGTTGTGGATGGCTTTGTATGTCATGGTAAGGGTTTTGAACTGTAGCCTCTAGACGATAGGAAGCCAGTGAAGGGTTTGGCATAGGGGAGAGGTTAGGCAATAGCAGGGAGACAGGTAGATTAGTCAGGCAGCAGATTGTAGGATGGATTGGAGTGGTGCCAGAGTGCTAAAGGGGAGGCCAGAGAGTAGGAGGGTGCAGTAGTCAAAGTGGGAGATGATAAGGGCGTGCACTAGTGTTTTTGTGGCTTCATTGTAGAGGAATGCGCGGATCCGGGAAATATTTTTGAGTTTGAGATGGCCGGAGGCAAGGGCTTGGATATATGGCTTGAAAGAGAGGGCAGAGTCAAGGATCACCCCGAGGCACCGAGCATGCGGGACTCGGGAAGTCAGCAGCCATTGACATTGATGGACAGGTCTGGTGGAGGGGTAGATTGAGATGGGAAAAGATGATGAATTCTATTTTGTCCATGTTCAGTTTAAGAAAGTGAACAGAAAAGAAGGCTGAGTTAGCAAACAGACAGTGTGGGATTTTGGTGAGTAAGGAAGTGAGGTCAGGTCCGGACTGGTAGATCTGCGTGTCATCGGCGTAGAGATGATATTGTAAACCGTGGGTTTCTATGAGCTGTCCCAGGCCAAAGGCGTAGATGGAGAAGAGTAGGGGTCCCAGAACTGAGCCTTGAGAGACACCGACCGACAAGGGGCAAGGTGAGGCGGTGGTGTGGGAGAGGGAGACACTGAAAGTTCAGTCTGTTAGATATGATGAGATCCAGGATAGGGCCAAGTCTCTGATGCCAAGAGATGATAGAATCTGTAGTAGGAGGGAATGGTCCACAGTGTCAAAGGCAGAAGACAGGTCCAGGAGGAGGACAGAGTAGTGTCGCTTGCTCTTGGCAGTTAGTCATCATTGGTGACTTTAGTTAGGGCAGTTTCAGTTGAGTGATGGGGTCGGAAGCCAGATTGTAACCGGTCAAAGAGGGAGCAGGAGGGGAGGTGGGAGGACAGTTCAAGATGGACATGCTGTTCCAGTAGTTTTGAGACATAAGGGAGAAGAGATATCGGGCAATAGTTAGACACAGAGGATGAGTCAAAGGAGGGCTTTTGGAAGATGGGTGTGATCTTGGCATGTTTGAAGGATGAGGGGAAGACACAAGTTGTGAGTAAGAGGTTGAAGAGGTGTGTTAGAGTTGGGATGAAGACTGCGGTGAGGTTAGGAATGAGGTGGGACAGGAGTGGATCAAGCGTGCAAGTGGTGAGATGTGATCTAGACAGGAGAGTGGAGAGCTGATCTTCTGTCATGGTGGAGAAGCTGGTTTTGGAGGAACAGGGTTGAGCAGCTAAGAGGGGCATTGGGCGCTGTGGGCCAAAGCTTTCTCTGATCATATCAATCTTCTGTTTAAAGAAAGAGCCAAAGTCTTCAGCAGAAATGAGGGGGGAGGGAGGAGGTGCTGGGGGATGGAGTAGAGAATTGAAAGTGTTGAAAAGCTGTTTAGTGTTGTGAGACAGGGAGGATATGAGAGATGAGAAATAAGTTTGTTTTGTGGCAGTGAGCGTGGACTTAAAGCTGGCGAGGGCCTGCTTGTATGCGATGAAGTGCTCGGCAGAGTGAGATCTCTTCCATCTCTGCTCAGCGACCCTGGAAGCCCGTCTCAGTTCTTTGGTCAGGCTGGTCAGACAGGGCTGTCCGTTCATTGTACAAGTTTTGCTATGCATTAGGGGGTGTCCAAATCGAGTGTAGCTGTTATTGTTGTGTTATAAAAAAATGGCAGCAGCATCTGTGTCATGAAGGGAAGCTATGTCTGTAAGAGAGAGAAGGGACTCAGACAGTGATTGTAAATTGAGGTATTTGAGATTTCTGCCAGGGTGAGTGAGTTTGTGGAGTGGGGGTTGTGCACTAGGAGAGGAGAGGTAAGAGAATGCAGTAGGTTGTGGTCAGTCTGGGGGAGGGGTAAGTTAGTGAGATTACTAAGGGAACAGAATCAGGTAAAAATAAGGTCTAATGTGTGACCATCTTTGTGATTGGACCTGGAAGACCATTGAGTGAGGCTGAAGGAGCCAGTAAGCGATAGGTTTAGAGGCAGCTGAGGTGGAAGTGTCAATGGGGATATTGAAGTCACCCATGATGATAGTGAGGATGTCAGCGAAGAGGAAATTAAGTAGCCAGGTGGTGAAATGGTCGAGAAAGGTGGCGATGGCTAGTTGTTGGGGGCGGTAGATGACAGCCAGCTGGAGGTTGGAGGAGGAATAGATGCGGACAGAGTGCACCTCACTTGAGGGAAGAGTAGTGGAGGGTGGTAGTGGGATTGGAGTAAAGGAGTAGGTGGTGGACAGGAGCAAGCCAACTCCTCCACCACGTTTGTTGCTGGGGCGAGGGGTGTGAGAGAGGTGGAATCCGCCATAGGAAAGTGTAGCTGGAGAGGCAGAGGGGTGAGCCAGGTTTCAGTGATGCCGAGGAAGGAGAGTTTGTTAGTGATGAATAGGTCATGTATAAATGGCAGTTTGTTGCAGACGGAGCGTGCGTTCCGTAGTGCTCCAGGTAGTGGGACTGGGGGAGTGGGGGTTGGATTAATGGCTATGAGGTTATCATGGTTGAGAAAACGTGTAGAGGATCGTGGCAGGGGATTAGAAATGAGTGTGGGGATGTGTTGAGGAGGGCCAGGATTTGGGGATATGTCACCAGCGATGAGGAGTAGCAGACAGAGCATTAGAAGGTAGGAGCTGGATAGACATGATGCAGCCGTGTGTGACTGGAGAAAGACGATTGTATGTGGAGGAACAGCTGTGAGGAGGAGGAGGTGAGATGGCTGAGGAGGATGAAGGGTGAAATTAATAATTCCTTACTAGGTGGGGGGATTACAGGAGGTAGGTAAAAATAGAGTAGTAAAGGTGTGAAAGAGAAAAGGAACCGAAACATTGGCATGTTCCCTTTAACACTTTGCACCTGCACTTTGAAGAGCAGGCTAAACTACACAGGTTGCACATGTGGCATGACACCTATTAGAATTAAGCATACCTCAACCTTTATTTCTTAATTTGTAGATATTTTTAAATCCCATCAAATCTGGCCAGAATTTCTCACAATGCACCACTTTTAGGCTGGCTGCAGACAAGCTTACGAGAAATTGTCCAAGTTTCATCCAGAATTTTAATCCATATGTCCTCTTCATGTAATAGAAATGTATCTTGCGTGTTCCGTGTGGGATCTGTTTTGTTTTTACACATCCATAGACTTCAATGGGTGAGTCTCATCTGAGAATAGGAGGAAAGTGGGGCATGCTGCCGTTTTTGCAACACAGTCAGTATGACCAAGAAAAGAATTGTTCATCAGAACATCAATATTGAACTCAGTGTCAGTCTCAGTATGATATCTGTGAGTTATTCAATGAAAAATTGTACAGTACACATTCGGTTTATATGATCCACTGCATGAGCCCTAAGGCACATGAATCTTGCTCCCTTTCAGGTCTTTTGCACAAGACAATGACATAGTAAAGACATTCTAGTTAGGTGGCATGAACCAATGAACCACAAAGTATTTAAAGGGCATTCACATGGTGGTTAGAAGGATAAGATTTAAAAAAGACCCATCATCGGGTCAGTTTTTGCTCTAAATTTATTCCCCCTGCTCCACTGAGTATAACATTTATTTATTTTTAAATCCACCATATGGTTCAAGAGATATGGGCCTTTTTATGTAGTGGTGATAATTAGAGTTGAGCGACCTTGACCTTTTTAGAGTCGAGCCGGGTTTTGCGAAACCCGACTATGTCCAAAGTCGGGTCGAGTGAAATCGGCCGATTATGACGTAAAGTCGGGATCGACCGAAACACGAAACCCAATGCAAGTCAATGGGGCAGCATAGTCGGCAGTGAGTGGGGGCCAGGAAAACACCTAGAGTGCCCATTTTAATGTCAAAACCATCCATTCTTCTTAATGAAGCTTGTCAAGCGTAATTTACCTTAAAATAATTGGAAGGCATTTGAAATTGGGGGTCATTTGGCTAAAGTTGTGGGGGGTAGGGCTGGTTCAAGTAATTAGTGGGCCCAGTAAATCTGGACCACGTCACGGCAGTGGAGCAGGGAGAGGTAAGTATTTCAACTTTGCAAGTGCTGTGATCCTGAGCAAGCAGGGGGGGCCCACTCGTTGGCATTGGCACTGGCACAGGGCCCCTCAAAGTACAGCGGTGTGTTTGCACGGCGGGGGCGCCTCCCACCGGCAGCAACACTTTTGCGTACTATGAGAGGCCCTGTGCCAGTGACGTCGCCAACTAGTATTCCTCCCCCCACCTGATGAAGGAACCTGCACTTTCATCTGCACCTTCCTCTTTGTCCCCGTGTAAGGTGGTATGGTATGCGGGAAGAGCAACCTGACTTTCAGCAGGGTCACAATGTTGTTGTGTAGCGTGCACGGGGAATGTTGCGTTATGGGTCAATGTACCAGCAGACTCATCTATCACTGGCTGGGCAATGGGCACGATGAAGTGGAAACACAGATATAGGCCCAAAGAATAAAGTGGGCTAAATGCAGTTCAAAATTGGTAACACAGGAATAACCAGGGGGCATTGCAGTGGAGGACAACTGGAATGAGAGGCTGACACAGAGAGTAGGGCCAAATCAGTAAGTAGTCGAAATGCAGTTCAAAATTGGCAACCGTAGTAAACAGGCGGCACAGCTTTGTTCAGTGGAGGAGAACAGCAAGGAGTGGCAGACACCGATAGTAGGCCCCAACCCAACTAGTAGGCCAAATGCAGTCTAACATTAACAACTACTTAACGAGAGGCTGAAAATGGAATTTCAGGACAGGAAACCAGGAGAACAGCAAGGAGTGGCAGACACCGATAGTAGGCCCCAAACCAACTAGTACGCCAAATGCAGTTGTTCCATTTAACCACAATTTAATGAGAGCCTGAAGATAGAAGCTCAGGAAAGGCAACCTGGGGAACACCTTGGAGTGTAACACACCATCTCTCTCCACCCCATACCCATTTTGTAGGCCTAATGCTGTGTACTTTTCTACAACTACTAAACGAGAGTCGGAAGACCGAAGCAATGGCAAGGAAACCTGGGGAACACCTTGGAGTGTAACACACCATCTCTCTCCACCCGATACCCATTTTGTAGGCCTAATGCAGTGTAGTTTTCTACAACTACTAAACGAGAGTCGGAAGATCGAAGCAATGGCGAGGAAACCTGGAGAACACCTTGGAGTGTAACACACCATCTCTCTCCACCCCATTCCCCATTTTTTAGGCCTAATGCAGCCTACTTTCCGACACCTACTAAACGAGAGCATGAAGATCGAAGCTCAGGAAAGGCAACCTGGGGAACACCTTGGAGTGTAACAACAACCTCTCTCTACACCACGGAAGGGCTGATTCTTAGGAAGGAAGGCTGTTGTAAATAAGCATTGCGCGTCCGAGGGTGATTATATTCTTATTCGGTATCTACTCACCCTCGGACGCGCCATGCTTCTTGATTTGTAATTAATGTTTATTTGCAATGTGCTTTTGACTTACTCAATTATTTTTTTAATTATTGATTTTATTAAATTAATAGTTTAACATCTTATTGGAAATAATTTAAAGGAGACGCGACAGGACAACACTCGGTGGATGCCATATCTGTGTTAACAACTCCAAAAAACTTTCAGTTAACTTCTTGCAGGAGAAAGAAATTGTAGCTGTTGGACCTTTGTAGTACAGTTCCAGATATTTGTTGTGTGTTTGTTTTGATTGTTAAAATGTCTGCATTTGAGATCTCAACACGATCTTATTTTTTATAATCAAATTAATTTTTTAAATATTTTATTAGGTTGGTTCAAGGGGTACACGGGCCGCAGTAGACAGGTCAGTGGAGGCCTAGTGGAAGGAGGGACCGCAGATGCGCCACTGTTTCACCCATACACAATTAGTAGGCCTAATGCAGCGTAGTTTCCAACAGCTACTAAACGAGAGCCGGAAGATCGAAGCTCAGGAAAGGCAACCTGGGGAACACCTTGGAGTGTAACAACAACCTCTCTCTACACCACGGAAGGGCTGATTCTTAGGAAGGAAGGCTGTTGTAAATAAGCATTGCGCGCCCGAGGGTGATTATATTCTTATTCGGTATCTACTCACCCTCGGACGCGCCATGCTTCTTGATTTGTAATTAATGTTTATTTGCAATGTGCTTTTGACTTACTCAATTATTTTTTTAATTATTGATTTTATTAAATTAATAGTTTAACATCTTATTGGAAATAATTTAAAGGAGACGCGACAGGACAACACTCGGTGGATGCCATATCTGTGTTAACAACTCCAAAAAACTTTCAGTTAACTTCT
The DNA here is from genome assembly GCF_032444005.1 of Ranitomeya imitator. Classification (NCBI taxonomy): domain Eukaryota; kingdom Metazoa; phylum Chordata; class Amphibia; order Anura; family Dendrobatidae; genus Ranitomeya; species Ranitomeya imitator. The sequence goes on along the minus strand of NC_091286.1, from coordinate 420,792,376 downwards.
TGCAGGAGAAAGAAATTGTAGCTGTTGGACCTTTGTAGTACAGTTCCAGATATTTGTTGTGTGTTTGTTTTGATTGTTAAAATGTCTGCATTTGAGATCTCAACACGATCTTATTTTTTATAATCAAATTAATTTTTTAAATATTTTATTAGGTTGGTTCAAGGGGTACACGGGCCGCAGTAGACAGGTCAGTGGAGGCCTAGTGGAAGGAGTGACCGCAGACAGGCATCGAAGGCCTAAAATAATCACACATGGCTGTAGGCAATTTTAAATTGGTTCCAGGGGTACACGGGCAGCAGTGGTGTGGTCAGTGGAGGCCTAGTGGAAGGAGTGACCACAGACAGGCATCGAAGGCCTAAAATATTAACACATGGCTGTAGGCAATTTTAAATTGGTTCCAGGGGTACTTGGGCAGCAGTGCCCTGGTCAGTGTAGTAGTAGTTGAAAGAATGGACCGCAGACAGGCATCGAAGGCCTAAAATAAAAAAATTGGGCTGGCTGTAGGCAATTTTAAATTGGTTCCAGGGGTACACGGGCAGCAGTGGTGTGGTCAGTGGAGGCCTAGTGGAAGGAGTGACCGCAGACAGGCATCGAAGGCCTAAAATAATAACACATGGCTGTAGGCAATTTTAAATTGGTTCCAGGGTTACACGGGCAGCAGTGGTGTGGTCAGTGGAGGCCTAGTGGAAGGAGTGACCGCAGACAGGCATCGAAGGCCTAAAATAATCACACATGGCTGTAGGCAATTTTAAATTGGTTCCAGGGGTACACGGGCAGCAGTGGTGTGGTCAGTGGAGGCCTAGTGGAAGGAGTGACCACAGACAGGCATCGAAGGCCTAAAATATTAACACATGGCTGTAGGCAATTTTAAATTGGTTCCAGGGGTACTTGGGCAGCAGTGCCCTGGTCAGTGTAGTAGTAGTTGAAAGAATGGACCGCAGACAGGCATCGAAGGCCTAAAATAAAAAAATTGGGCTGGCTGTAGGCAATTTTAAATTGGTTCCAGGGGTACACGGGCAGCAGTGGTGTGGTCAGTGGAGGCCTAGTGGAAGGAGTGACCGCAGACAGGCATCGAAGGCCTAAAATAATCACACATGGCTGTAGGCAATTTTAAATTGGTTCCAGGGGTACACGGGCAGCAGTGGTGTGGTCAGTGGAGGCCTAGTGGAAGGAGTGACCACAGACAGGCATCGAAGGCCTAAAATATTAACACATGGCTGTAGGCAATTTTAAATTGGTTCCAGGGGTACTTGGGCAGCAGTGCCCTGGTCAGTGTAGTAGTAGTTGAAAGAATGGACCGCAGACAGGCATCGAAGGCCTAAAATAAAAAAATTGGGCTGGCTGTAGGCAATTTTAAATTGGTTCCAGGGGTACACGGGCAGCAGTGGTGTGGTCAGTGGAGGCCTAGTGGAAGGAGTGACCGCAGACAGGCATCGAAGGCCTAAAATAATCACACATGGCTGTAGGCAATTTTAAATTGGTTCCAGGGGTACACGGGCAGCAGTGGTGTGGTCAGTGGAGGCCTAGTGGAAGGAGTGACCACAGACAGGCATCGAAGGCCTAAAATATTAACACATGGCTGTAGGCAATTTTAAATTGGTTCCAGGGGTACTTGGGCAGCAGTGCCCTGGTCAGTGTAGTAGTAGTTGAAAGAATGGACCGCAGACAGGCATCGAAGGCCTAAAATAAAAAAATTGGGCTGGCTGTAGGCAATTTTAAATTGGTTCCAGGGGTACACGGGCAGCAGTGGTGTGGTCAGTGGAGGCCTAGTGGAAGGAGTGACCGCAGACAGGCATCGAAGGCCTAAAATAATAACACATGGCTGTAGGCAATTTTAAATTGGTTCCAGGGTTACACGGGCAGCAGTGGTGTGGTCAGTGGAGGCCTAGTGGAAGGAGTGACCGCAGACAGGCATCGAAGGCCTAAAATAATCACACATGGCTGTAGGCAATTTTAAATTGGTTCCAGGGGTACACGGGCAGCAGTGGTGTGGTCAGTGGAGGCCTAGTGGAAGGAGTGACCACAGACAGGCATCGAAGGCCTAAAATATTAACACATGGCTGTAGGCAATTTTAAATTGGTTCCAGGGGTACTTGGGCAGCAGTGCCCTGGTCAGTGTAGTAGTAGTTGAAAGAATGGACCGCAGACAGGCATCGAAGGCCTAAAATAAAAAAATTGGGCTGGCTGTAGGCAATTTTAAATTGGTTCCAGGGGTACACGGGCAGCAGTGGTGTGGTCAGTGGAGGCCTAGTGGAAGGAGTGACCGCAGACAGGCATCGAAGGCCTAAAATAATCACACATGGCTGTAGGCAATTTTAAATTGGTTCCAGGGGTACACGGGCAGCAGTGGTGTGGTCAGTGGAGGCCTAGTGGAAGGAGTGACCACAGACAGGCATCGAAGGCCTAAAATATTAACACATGGCTGTAGGCAATTTTAAATTGGTTCCAGGGGTACTTGGGCAGCAGTGCCCTGGTCAGTGTAGTAGTAGTTGAAAGAATGGACCGCAGACAGGCATCGAAGGCCTAAAATAAAAAAATTGGGCTGGCTGTAGGCAATTTTAAATTGGTTCCAGGGGTACACGGGCAGCAGTGGTGTGGTCAGTGGAGGCCTAGTGGAAGGAGTGACCGCAGACAGGCATCGAAGGCCTAAAATAATCACACATGGCTGTAGGCAATTTTAAATTGGTTCCAGGGGTACACGGGCAGCAGTGGTGTGGTCAGTGGAGGCCTAGTGGAAGGAGTGACCACAGACAGGCATCGAAGGCCTAAAATATTAACACATGGCTGTAGGCAATTTTAAATTGGTTCCAGGGGTACTTGGGCAGCAGTGCCCTGGTCAGTGTAGTAGTAGTTGAAAGAATGGACCGCAGACAGGCATCGAAGGCCTAAAATAAAAAAATTGGGCTGGCTGTAGGCAATTTTAAATTGGTTCCAGGGTTATACGGGCAGCAGTGGTGTGGTCAGTGGAGGCCTAGTGGAAGGAGTGACCGCAGACAGGCATCGAAGGCCTAAAATAATCACACATGGCTGTAGGCAATTTTAAATTGGTTCCAGGGGTACACGGGCAGCAGTGGTGTGGTCAGTGGAGGCCTAGTGGAAGGAGTGACCACAGACAGGCATCGAAGGCCTAAAATATTAACACATGGCTGTAGGCAATTTTAAATTGGTTCCAGGGGTACACGGGCAGCAGTGGTCTGGTCAGTGGAAGTCTAGTGGAAGGAGTGACCGCAGACAGGCTTCGAAGGCCTAACATAACAAAAATGTCAAAACAATGGTATTGTCAGTGCCAGGCATTGAAGGATGTCAGCGCCTAGACTACACATTGGTGAAGCTGTGAGAGATAATTTTGCTAGTGGTAGAGCACTGTTTGAGCTGGGGGGGGGGAACTGGCTTGTGGCCGGCGGTACAGGCACAGGGCCCCTCATATTACAACGGTGAGTCTGACGTTGGGTGCGCACCACCACCGCCAGAGACACTTTATTGTACTATGAGGGACCCAGTGGCAGTGCCGTCGACCAAAAGCGGCCACACCCACCTCTTCAGACAAACAGCACTCTCAAGGGTCCAAGCGCAAAGTGGCGATAGCACGACCCCGTGTGGGGAGTTTGGCCATTTCGTGAGGTGGAAACATGTCGTATGCTGGACAATCAGGTGAAGAAAATTACGAGATTGGAAAAGTCATTCAGAATAGTCCACAGGCAAGACCTTTTCATAGGAAAGCTAGGTGTCAGCCGGGCAGGGTGGGGCAAAAGATTTTGAAATCCAGTTGTGGTTCATTTTAATGAAGGTTAGATCATCTACATTTTGGGTAGCCAGACGAGTCCTTTTTTCTGTTAGTATTGAACCTGCAGCACTGAATACTCTTTCTGATAGGACACTAGCTGCCGGGCAAGCAAGCTCCTGCAATGCATATTCTGCCAATTCTGGCCAGGTGTCTAATTTGGATGCCCAGTAATCAAATGGGAATGACGGTTGAGGGAGAACGTCGATAAGGGATGAAAAATAGTTTGTAACCATACTGGACAAATGTTGTCTCCTGTCACTTTGAATTGATGCTGCAGTACCTGTCCTGTCTGCGGTCATAGAAAAATCACTCCACAACCTGGTCAGAAAACCCCTCTGGCCAACGCCACTTCTGATTTCTGCCCCTCTAACACCTCTGGTCTGCTGGCCCCTGGAGCTCGTGTGAGAACGATCACGGGCGCTGTGTGCAGGGAATGCCAGAAGCAAACGGTCAACAAGAGTTGATTGTTTTGTTGCTAATATTAGTTCCAAGTTCTCATGTGGCATAATATTTTGCAATTTGCCTTTATAGCGAGGATCAAGGAGGCAGGCCAACCAGTAATCGTCATCGTTCATCATTTTTGTAATGCGTGTGTCCCTTTTGAGGATACGCAAGGCATAATCCGCCATGTGGGCCAAAGTTCCCATTGTCAAATCTGCGGTTGTGCTTGGTTGAGGGGCAGTTGCAGGCAAATCTACGTCACTTGTGTCCCTCAAAAAACCAGAACCCGGCCTTGCCACGCCACCAATTTCCCGTGCCCCCGGGAAAGCTTCCTCATTAAAAATATACTCATCCCCATCATCCTCCTCATCCTCCACCTCCTCTTCGCCCGGTACCTCGTCATGTACACTGCCCTGACCAGACAATCGCTGACTGTCATCAAGGCTTTCCTCTTCCTCTGGTGCAGACGCCTGATCCTTTATGTGCGTCAAACTTTGCATCAGCAGACGCATTAGGGGGATGCTCATGCTTATTATGGCGTTGTCTGCACTAACCAGCCGTGTGCATTCCTCAAAACACTGAAGGACTTGACACATGTCTTGAATCTTCGACCACTGCACACCTGACAACTCCATGTCTGCCATCCTACTGCCTGCCCGTGTATGTGTATCCTCCCACAAAAACATAACAGCCCGCCTCTGTTCGCACAGTCTCTGAAGCATGTGCAGTGTTGAGTTCCACCTTGTTGCAACGTCTATGATTAGGCGATGCTGGGGAAGGTTCAAAGAACGCTGATAGGTCTGCATACGGCTGGAGTGTACAGGCGAACGGCGGATATGTGCGCAAAGTCCACGCACTTTGAGGAGCAGGTCGGATAACCCCGGATAACTTTTCAGGAAGCACTGCACCACCAGGTTTAAGGTGTGAGCCAGGCAAGGAATGTGTTTCAGTTGGGAAAGGGAGATGGCAGCCATGAAATTCCTTCCGTTATCACTCACTACCTTGCCTGCCTCAAGATCTACAGTGCCCAGCCACGACTGCGTTTCTTGCTGCAAGAACTCGGACAGAACTTCCGCGGTGTGTCTATTGTCGCCCAAACACTTCATAGCCAATACAGCCTGCTGACGTATGCCAGTAGCTGCCCCATAATGGGAGACCTGGTGTGCAACAGTGGCAGGTGCGGATGGAGTGTTTGTGCGACTGCGGTCTGTGGACGAGCTCTTGCTTCTGCAGGAGGACGAGGAGGAGGAGGAGGAGGAGGGGGTGCGAACGGCTACAGACAACTGTTTACTAGACCGTGGGCTAGGCAGAACTGTCCCAAACTTGCTGTCCCCTGTGGACCCTGAATCCACCACATTTACCCAGTGTGCCGTGATGGACACGTAACGTCCCTGGCCATGCCTACTGGTCCATGCATCTGTTGTCAGGTGCACCTTTGTGCTCACAGATTGCCTGAGTGCATGGACGATGCGCTCTTTAACATGCTGGTGGAGGGCTGGGATGGCTTTTCTGGAAAAAAAGTGTCGACTGGGTAGCTCGTAGCGTGGTACAGCGTAGTCCATCAGGTCTTTGAAAGCTTCGCTTTCAACTAACCGGTAGGGCATCATCTCTAACGAGATTAGTCTAGCTATGTGGGCGTTCAAACCCTGTGTACGCGGATGCGAGGCTAAGTACTTCCTTTTTCTAACCATAGTCTCATGTAGGGTGAGCTGGACTGGAGAGATGGAGATCGTGGAACTAGCGGGGGTGCCGGTGGACATGGCAGACTGAGAGACGGTGGGAGATGGTATTGTTGCCGCCGGTGCCCTAGATGCAGTGTTTCCTACTACGAAACTGGTGATTCCCTGACCCTGACTGCTTTGGCCTGGCAAAGATACCTGCACAGATACAGCAGGTGATGCGCTAAATGGTGGTCCTACACTGCCGGAAGGGATGTTGCGTTGATGACTAGCTTCATTGGCCGAGGGTGCAACAACCTTAAGGGACGTTTGGTAGTTAGTCCAAGCTTTCAAATGCATGGTGGTTAAATGTCTATGCATGCAACTAGTATTGAGACTTTTCAGATTCTGACCTCTGCTTAAGGAAGTAGAACATTTTTGACAGATGACTTTGCGCTGATCAATTGGATGTTGTTTAAAAAAATGCCAGACTGCACTCTTTCTAGCATCGGATACCTTTTCAGGCATTGCAGACTGAGCTTTAACTGGATGGCCACGCTGTCCTCCACCAGGTTTTGGCTTTGCCACGTGTTTTGGGCAAGATACGGGCCCGGCAGATGGAACCTGTGGCGATGTTGATGCCTGCTGCGGCCCCTCCTCCTCCTCTGCTTCAGAACTGCTGCCGCCTGCACCCTGTTCCCCCAATGGCTGCCAATCGGGGTCAAGAACTGGGTCATCTAATAACTCTTCTTGTACCTCCTGCGCAACTTCGTCTGTGTCACCGTGTCGTTCGGTGGTATAGCGTTCGTGATGGGGCAACATAGTCTCATCAGGGTCTGATTCTTGATCAGCACCCTGCGAGGGCAATGTTGTGGTCTGAGTCAAAGGACCAGCATAGTAGTCTGGCTGTGGCTGTGCGTCAGTGCACTCCATGTCAGATTCAATTTGTAATGGGCATGGACTGTTAACTGCTTCACTTTCTAAGCCAGGGACGGTATGTGTAAAGAGCTCCATGGAGTAACCCGTTGTGTCGCCTGCTGCATTCTTCTCTGTTGTTGTTTTTGCTGAAGAGGACAAGGAAGTGACTTGTCCCTGACCGTGAACATCCACTAACGACGCGCTGCTTTTACTTTTACCAGTTTCACGAGAGGAGGCAAAAGAGCTAGAGGCTGAGTCAGCAAGATAAGCCAAAACTTGCTCTTGCTGCTCCGGCTTTAAAAGCGGTTTTCCTAATCCCAGAAAAGGGAGCGTTCGAGGCCTTGTGTAGCCGGACGACGAACCTGGCTCCACAGCTCCAGACTTAGGTGCAATATTTTTTTCCCCACGACCACCTGATGCTCCACCACTACCACTACCCTCATTACCAGCTGACAATGAACGCCCCCGGCCACGACCTCTTCCACTAGACTTCCTCATTGTTTTAAAAACGTAACCAAACTAACGTTATTTGTTGCAGTCACACAACTTACACGGTGAGCTATAACTTCAGTATGATTTAGCTACCCCTTTACAGGTTGGTGAGACCACCGCGAAAATCAGGCACAATGTTACACACTCTTTTTTTGGTGGCTGCAAATTAGAGAGATGCCCCACACGCAGGACTGTCACTGAAGCACAAATGTTAATATTAATGTCACACTATTATTTGTTTTTTATTTTTATTTTTTTCAGGAACACTTTAGAAACCCCCCCAAAAAAAAAAAATTGATTTTTGCAGGGAGAATTTAGAAAACAAATGTAACAAACTATATGCTTTCTATGGGCCACTGAGTGAGAGATGACGCACACAGGAATCAGGAGTGGCACACAAGCCCAGAGGCCAATATTTTTCTACCAATGATTGATGGAGTTATTTTCTCTGGTAGATTTTGGAACCCAAATCAAGGAAAAAAAATATAGGCTTTCTATGGACCACAATTGGAGAGAGAGAGAGAGAGAGAGAGAGAGAGAGAGAGAGATGGCACACCCAGGAGTCAAGACTGGCACACAAGCAGAAAGGCCAATATTAATCTCCCACTGTTTTTTTTTTTTTTTTTTTTTTTTTCAGGGAGACTTTAGAAAAAAAAAAAATAAAAAAAATATGATTTTATCAGGAAGAATTTAGAAACCAAATAAAATAAAATTATTTTTTCAGGGAGAATTTAGAAAACAAATAAAACCAAAAATAGGCGTTCTATGGCCCACTGACTGAGAGATGACGCACACAGGAATCAGGAGTGGCACACAAGCCCAGAGGCCAATATTTTTCTACCAATGATTGATGGAGTTATTTTCTCTGGTAGATTTTGGAACCCAAATCAAGGAAAAAAAATATAGGCTTTCTATGGACCACAATTGGAGAGAGAGAGAGAGAGAGAGAGAGAGAGAGAGAGATGGCACACCCAGGAGTCAAGACTGGCACACAAGCAGAAAGGCCAATATTAATCTCCCACTGTTTTTTTTTTTTTTTTTTCAGGGAGACTTTAGAAAAAAAAATAATAAAAAAAATATGATTTTATCAGGAAGAATTTAGAAACCAAATAAAATAAAATGATTTTTTCAGGGAGAATTTAGAAAACAAATAAAACCAAAAATAGGCGTTCTATGGCCCACTGACTAAGAGAGAGAGAGAGAGATGGAACGCTTAGTACTGGCACACAAGCCCAAAGGGCAATATTAATCTCCCTTTTTTTTTCCAGGGAGAATTTCTAAAACCCCCCCCCAAAAAAAAATAGGCTTTCTATGGCCCACTATTTGTGAGAGAGATGGGACGCTCAGGACTGGCACAGATGGCACACTCAGGACTGGCACAGAAGCCCAGAGGCCAATATTAATCTCCCTTTTTTTCTGGGAGAATTTATAAAACCAAAAAAAAATAAAATAGGCTTTCTATGGCCCACTATTTGTGAGAGAGATGGCACACTCAGGACTGGCACACAAGCCCAAAGGCCAATATTAATCTCCCACTGTATTTTTATCAGGGAGAATTTATACACCCCACAAAAAAAAATACAGAAAAATGAAAAGGCTTTCTATGGCCCACTATGTGAGAGAGATGGCACACACAGGGATGGCACTCTAGCAGAAATGCCAAATTGCCAATCTTAATCTCCCACCAAAAAAAAAAAAAAAAAAAAAACAGGGAATGTCCTACAATTACTATCTCCCTGCCTGCAGTAATCTCAGCCAGGTATGGCAGGCAGCTACTATCTCCCTGCCTGCAGTAATCTCAGCCAGGTATGGCAGGCAGCAATAAGGAGTGGACTGATGCACAAATGAAATAAAAAGTGTGGACAAACAAAAAAGATAGCTGTGCAGAAAGGAAGGAACAAGAGGATTTGTGCTTTGAAAAAAGCAGTTGGTTTGCACAGCGGCGTACACACAGCAATGCAGCTATCAGGGAGCCTTCTAGGGCAGCCCAATGAGCTACAGCGCTGAGGGGAAAAAAAAAAAAAAAAAACTTCCACTGTCCCTGCACACCGAGGGTGGTGTTGGACAGTGCAAATCGCTGCAGCACAAGCGGTTTTGTGGTTAATGGACCCTGCCTAACGCTATCCCTTCTTCTGACAAAGCGGCAGCAACCTCTCCCTAAGCTCAGATCAGCAGCAGTAAGATGGCGGTCGGCGGGAACGCCTCTTTATAGCCCCTGTGACGTTGCAGACAGCAAGCCAATCACTGCAATGCCCTTCTCTAAGATGGTGGGGACCAGGACCTATGTCATCACGCTGCCCACACTCTGCGTTTACCTTCATTGGCTGAGAAATGGCGCTTTTCGCGTCATTGAAACGCGACTTTGGCGCGAAAGTCGCGTACCGCATGGCCGACCCCGCACAGGGGTCGGATCGGGTTTCATGAAACCCCGACTTAGCCAAAAGTCGGCGACTTTTGAAAATGTTCGACCCGTTTCGCTCAACCCTAGTGATAATGTTTATGGTCTTTGCCAGGGGGGAAAAGTCCTTAGAGAGACCGTCCAGAGAATTCTATGTGCAAACGCCCCCTTGTAAAGACCTTAAAAATTAGCACTAAATGAAAAGGACCATATCTCCTAAACCATATGGAGGATTTAAAACAACAACAAAAACTAATGACTCAGGGGAGCAGTGGGAATGAAATAATAAAACTGGTGCTCTTTAAGTTAAGTACAAGGACCTTGGCACTAATTAAGTGGATATAAATTGATTTATTTAGAAATATCAACCCATTTTGAAAATCATAGATCACCATCATCACATTTAGGGCATATAAAGGAAAAACAAAAATTGCAATCAAAAACTTTTAAAATACATGATAATATGAATGTATACAAAACATAAATCACATGATGTCTGATTTGCACAGGAATACAATGGTTGCAGAAAATGCAAGAGCATCATGTGTGAACTCCAAAGTTGTCTTTTCAAAAGCATATGATAGACAGGATGAATAGAGCCTGCATTTTGTTCTTATGCAGCAGGATGTTTGCCATACAAACAATAGTATATACACATGTGGTCAAAATTGTTGGTACCCCTGATTTAATGACAGAAAAACCCACAATAGTCACAGAAATAACTTGAATCTGACAAAAGTAATAATAAATAAAAAATCTATGAAAATGAACAAATGAAAATCAGACATTGTTTTTCAACCATGCTTCCACAGAATTAAAAAATAAAACTTATGAAATAGGCCTGGACAGAAATGATGGTACCCTTAACTTAATATTTTGTTGCACAACATTTTCAGGCAATCACTGCAATCAAATGATTCCTGTAACCAGGGGCGGATTATCAGAGGGTCAATATGGGCGGTAGCCCAGGGCCCAGTGGTCTGGGGGGGCCCTGGGCTACCGCACTGTTGACCCTCTGATCATCTGTTATTCGAATGCCGCTGCCGGCGGCCGCCGCCGGCATTTATGTGCCCGCCCCCTGTTGTAGCCGGTGGGCAGAGAGAGGGGGCCTGCATCGGGCCCCTTCTCATCTGCTCACCGGGCCCCTTCCGGCGCTGCCTGCGGCGGTTTCCTATTGACGTGCGGGCACGCGCCCGCACGTCAATAGTTAACACCAGCCGCCAGCCAATTGGAGGCTGGCGGCTGATGTCGGCCGCAGGTGCACACGTCGCCGGCGTCTGACGTCATTGTCAGTCGCCGGCGAGTGTGCTCTGTTGGAGGGAGCTCACCGCGGCGCTGGAGCGAGGACAGGTGAGGAGACTTTGTTTTTTTTTTTTACAACGGTGGACTGGACACACTGAGGGCAATGCTGGAGGACACTGGGGCAGATGTCTGGAGGACACTGGGGCAGATGGCTGGAGGACACTGGGGCAGATGGCAGGAGGACACTGGGGCAATGCTGGAGGACACTGGGGCAGATGGCTGGAGGACACTGGGGCAGATGGCAGGAGGACACTGGGGCAATGCTGGAGGACACTGGGGCAGATGGCTGGAGGACACTGGGGCAGATGGCTGGAGGACACTGGGGCAGATGGCAGGAGGACACTGGGGCAATGCTGGAGGACACTGGGGCAGATGGCAGGAGGACACTGGGGCAATGCTGGAGGACACTGGGGCAGATGGCTGGAGGACACTGGGGCAATGCTGGAGGACACTGGGGCAATGCTGGAGGACACTGGGGCAGATGGCTGGAGGACACTGGGGCAATGCTGGAGGACACTGGGGCAATGCTGGAGGACACTGGGGCAGATGGCTGGAGGACACTGGGGCAATGCTGGAGGACACTGGGGCAGATGGCTGGAGGACACTGGGGCAGATGGCTGGAGGACACTGGGGCAGATGGCAGGAGGACACTGGGGCAGATGGCAGGAGGACACTGGAGCAATGCTGGAGGACACTGGAGCAGATGGCTGGAGGACACTGGGGCAATGCTGGAGGACACTGGGGCAATGCTGGAGGACACTGGGGCAGATGGCTGGAGGACACTGGGGCAGATGGCTGGAGGACACTGGGGCAGATGGCTGGAAGACACTGGGGCAGATTGTTGGAGGACACTGGGGCAATGCTGGAAGACACTGGGGCAATGCTGGAGGACACGGGCAGATGGCTGGATGACACTGGGGCAGATTGCTGGAGGACACTGGGACAGATTGCTGGAGGACACTGGGGCAGATTGCTGGAGGACACTGGGGCAATGCTGGAGGACACTGGGGCAATGCTGGAGGACACTGGGGCAATGCTGGAGGACACTGGGGCAGATTGCTGGAGCTGGAGGACACTGGGGCAGATGGCTGGAAGACACTGGGGCAGATTGTTGGAGGACACTGGGGCAATGCTGGAAGACACTGGGGCAATGCTGGATGACACTGGGGCAGATTGCTGGATGACACTGGGACAGATTGCTGGAGGACACTGGGGCAATGCTGGAGGACACTGGGGCAATGCTGGAGGACACTGGGGCAATGCTGGAGGACACTGGGGCAGATTGCTGGAGCTGGAGGACACTGGGGCAGATGGCTGGAAGACACTGGGGCAGATTGTTGGAGGACACTGGGGCAATGCTGGAAGACACTGGGGCAATGCTGGAGGACACGGGCAGATGGCTGGATGACACTGGGGCAGATTGCTGGAGGACACTGGGACAGATTGCTGGAGGACACTGGGACAGATTGCTGGAGGACACTGGGGCAGATTGCTGGAGGACACTGGGGCAATGCTGGAGGACACTGGGGCAATGCTGGAGGACATTGGGGCAGATTGCTGGAGCTGGAGGACACTGGGGCAATGCTGGAGACACTGGGGGAAATGCTGGACTTACTGGGGCAGATTTCTGGACACACTGGTGGTAATATTCTGGACACACTGTCTGGGGGCAATGCTGGACGCACTGGGGCAGATTGCTGGACACACTGTCTGGGGGCAATGCTGGACACACTGGGGGCAATATGCTGGAGACACTGGGGCAGATTGCTGGACACTGGGGCAATATGCTGGACATGCTGGGGCAGATTGCTGGACACAATGGGGGCAGGACTGGAGGCATGGGCAGAATGTAGACACGGGGCATGATTGGAGACACGGGGCAGAATTAAAGACATGGGGCAGGATTGGATCATGTGGCAGGATGGATACGATGGAGACATATGGGGCAGGATGTGGAGATCATATGGGGTAGAATGGATACTCATGAGGGCAGGATGCGAGAACATATGGCTGGAGCCAGGAATGAGACACACGGGGCCAGGATGTGGAATATTATTACCATAGGGGCTAATTTAGGGATATTATTACTGCAGTGATGTATTTATTTTATTTTTTGAGTATACTGTTTTAAATGGGGGGCGGTCCTGTTACTGTGCAGAGTGACACTATATCACCTTTTTTTCTTCATGTGGTGTAATGTAGAAGTTGTGAAAATTAAGTAATGTGTTCTGCAAGCGGAGCTCGAGATAACTGTGTTATTTCCTGCAGAAACGAGTCCTGGCTGGAAGAAATGATGACGGTCTGTGCTGGCTGAAAGATGAAGGACTTCACCTAGAGACTTCACTGGTGAGTCAGTGTTACCTATACACTGACACTATACAATGTATACTATATTGAGCTCCTGTGTATAATGTCACCAGTAATCTCTGTATTACCTCTACACAGACACTGCATACTAAGTACAGATCTCCTGTGAATACTGGCACTTATGGTGATAGTATTGTGTTGTTGTTTTTTACTGATCAGTATTGTAGTATTCAGTCACTATGTGGTGGTAATATGTGGTCTGGAAATGGTGTTGTGGTATTTGTCCCTTGTATGTGATATTATTCGATCACTGTGGTTGTAATTTGTGGTCTGGTCATGGCGCGGTGGTATTTGATCCTTGTATGTAATATTATTCGATCACTGTGGTTGTAATTTGTGGTCTGGTCATGGCGCGGTGGTATTTGATCCTTGTATGTGATATTATTCGATCACTGTGGTTGTAATTTGTGGTCTGGTCATGGCGCGGTGGTATTTGATCCTTGTATGTGATATTATTCGATCACTGTGGTTGTAATTTGTGGTCTGGTCACGGTGCGGTGGTATTTGTTCCTTGTATGTGATATTATTGGTCAAAATATACCTAAATTGTATTGCAGATTCTAACAAATATTTAATAGGTTACAGTAGAGTAGGGCCCGGCCATTTTTCTGGAATAATCTGGTTCGGGTATATCATGACCCCCGTCACATGACCCCCGTCACATGACCCCCGTCACATGACCCCCGTCACATGACCCCCGTCACATGACCCCCGTCACATGACCCCCGTCACATGACCCCCGTCACATGACCCCCGTCACATGACCGGGGGGGGCCCACAGTGTCTGAACAGCCCGGGGCCCTGGCTACCCTTAATCCACCCCTGCCTGTAACTGTCAATGAGACTTATGCTCCTCTCGACAGGTATTTTGGCTCACTCCGCAAGAGCAAACTGTTCCAGTTGTCTCCTGTTTGAAGGTTGCCTTTTCCAGACGGCATGTTTCAGCTCTTTCCAAAGATGCTTAACCCCTTAATCCCATATGACGTACTATCCCGTCAAGGTGCCCTGGGACTTAATTCCCAGTGACGGGATAGTACGTCATATGCGATCGGCCGCGCTCACGGGGGCAGGGCGGCCGATCGCGGCTGGGTGTCAGCTGCCTATCGCAGCTGACATCCGGCACTATGTGCCAGGAGCGGTCACGGACCGCTCCCGGCACATTAACCCCCGGCACACCGCGATCAAACATGATCGCGGTGTGCCGGCGGTGCAGGGAAGCATCGTGCAGGGAGGGGGCTCCCTGCGGGCTTCCCTGAGACCCCCACAGCAACGCGATGTGATTGCGTTGCTGCGAGGGTCTCCTACCTTCCTCCCTGCAGCAAGGTCCGGATCCAAAATGGCCACGGCATCCGGGTCCTGCAGGGAGGGAGGTGGCTTACCAAGTGCCTGCTCAGAGCAGGCGCTTGGTAAGTCTGCACTGCTGTAAGTCAGATCGCTGATCTGACAGAGTGCTGTGCAAACTGTCAGATCAGCGATCTGTGATGTCCCCCCCTGGGACAAAGTAAAAAAGTTAAAAAAAAAACTATTTTCAACATGTGTAAAAAAAAATAGAAAAAAAATTCCTAAATAAAGAAAAAAAAAATTATTCCCATAAATACATTTCTTTATCTAAATAATAAAAAAAACAATAAAAGTAAAACTGCTTTATCCATTTTACCAAATGCGGAACGGTATAAACGCCTCCCCCAAAAGAAATTCATGAATCGCTGGTTTTTGGTCATTCTGCCTCACAAAAATCGGAATAAAAAGCGATCAAAAACTGTCACGTGTCAGAAAATATTACCAATAAAAACATCAACTCGTCCCGCAAAAAACAAGACCTCACATGACTCTGTGGACCAAAATGTGGAAAAATTATAGGTCTCAAAATGTGGAAACGCAAAAACTTTTTTGCTATAAAAAGCGTCTTTTAGGGTATGTGCACACGTCAGGTTTTTGTGCAGAATTTTCCTGAGATTTTCCTGAGGAGAAATTGGCACAACTCCCAGGAAATCCGCATGCGTTTTTTTTGCGTTTTTTGTGTGTTTTTTGTGCGTTTTTTATGCGTTTTTTGTGCGTTTTTTTACATGCGTTTTTTGTGCGTTTTTTATGCGTTTTTTACAGCAGATAAAGTTGGTTGATAAAAAAAAAAAAACCATGAGGTCATTTCCTGGTCCAACCCCTCTTCACCATTTTGCTTCCTTGTTGAATTCAAGATGCCGCACCATCGTCTAACTCCAGAACAGAACTGCCTACTGTTGCATACGGCACTACTTTTGCTGCACCACTACAGCGAGCTGGTAAGAAAATGTCATTAGATGTGAACACTTTGCGTATTAGGCTGGGTTCACAATGTGTACAGCAGCCCGTTCAACACATACGTTCACGGTCTGCTGCAACGCAAGTGCTGACTTTGGAACATCGCTAGCGCAGATGGAGCATCTAGCAGTGACAGACCCGGAAACGCTGCAGTCAGAGTCTAGAGGTCCGACTGTCACTCAAATGACGGCACATGGCTAGTGATGTCAGACATAGGAGTCAATGGCGGCGCTAGCGGACTATGTTTCACCGCATTATGCAGCGGTGTTACAAAGTCCGTCAAAACGGACTGGGGGAACGCAATGTGAACCCAGCCTTGCCAGCTGTATAACATGTGTTGTACAGTTCCATGTAATAACACATACTTTATTCTCCCATAGTAGCAATCTCGGAGAAGAAGGGATAGCAGACACCAAAAAAGGATGTGGGTTCATCCCATCATTCATGAACGGGAGGAAAAGGGACACTTCCATGTTCTTTATCGTGATTTAAGGAGGTAAGATATAGTGAGAAATGGTATATTGACAGCTGTGTTTCTTTGTACCTTTTTTTGATATATACAACATACATTATGGGTGTGTTTAAAATTAAAGTTTTATGTTCCTTTTTATTTTCAGCTTTCCAGATAAATTTTCTCAGTTTTGCCGTCTTTCCATTGAGGCATTTGATCGTCTTCTAATTCTTCTTGGTCCACACCTCACTTACGAAGATACGGTCATGCGAAGAGCGATCTCTGCAGAAGAAAGGCTGCTCATCACCTTGCGGTAAGGCCTTGCTGCTAGTGCCCCCCTAAATGCTGCCACAAATGCTACCTGTTTAATCCATAATGCTGCCGCTATGCTGCGAGTGCCCCCATAATGCTGCCAGTTTCCCTCATAATGCTACCGCAATGCTGCGAGTGCACCGTTTCCCTCATAATGCTGCCGCTATGCTGCGAGTGCCCCATAATACTGCCAGTTTCCCTCATAATGCTACCGCAATGCTGCGAGTGCACCGTTTCCCTCATAATGCTGCCGCTATGCTGCGAGTGCCCCCATAATGCTGCCAGTTTCCCTCATAATGCTACCGCAATGCTGCGAGTGCACCGTTTCCCTCATAATGCTGCCGCTATGCTGCGAGTGCCCCCATAATGCTGCCAGTTTCCCTCATAATGCTACCGCAATGCTGCGAGTGCACCGTTTCCCTCATAATGCTGCCCCAATGCTGCGAGTGCACCCTGTTTCCCCTCATAATGCTGCCGCAATGCTGCCTGTGTCCCCATAACGCTAGTGGCCATGATGTGGATGTTTTATCTTGCAACACAATTTGTGTTGGTAGGTTTTCTAAATTATTTTTTTTCTTTCTTCAGGTTTTTAGCCACAGGAGAGAGCTACACATCCCTGCACCTCCAATTTAGGGTTGGCAAATCCACCATCTCGCAAATTGTACGGTGCACATGTACCGTCATCTGGCAGAAGTTGCGGCCCATCGTGATGCCTTGCCCAACCGAGGAGACTTGGCTGCAGGTTGCAGCAGGCTTTCAAACTGTGGCCAATTTCCCCAACTGCGTAGGTGCTGTTGATGGCAAACATGTGAGAGTGCTAAAGCCACCAAGATCAGGATCACGCTTCTTTAATTATAAGAAGTATTTTTCAGTGGTCTTGATGGCGGTGGCTGATGCACATTACAAGTTTGTTGCCATCGACGTTGGTGCCTATGGTAGTACTGGGGATTCTCGGGTGTTGCAATCATCACAGATTGGACTTCAAATTCTTCGAGATGGCGGCACGCTCCCAGCCCCAAGACCTTTGCCGGGTTCCACACATCCAGTACCCTTTGTGATGGTATCGGATGAGGCATTTCCCTTGAAGCCCCACCTGCTGCGCCCATACCCACGAAGAGCACTGGATGACCGGCGGAGGATTTTTAATTATAGGCTGAGCCGTGCACGAAGATATGTGGAATGTACCTTCGGGATCATGTGTAGTCGGTGGAGGATCTTTCACACTGCCATCCAGTTAGATCCGGAGACCGTGGACACTGTGATAAAGGCATGCTGTGTGCTCCACAACTATGCTCGGGAATACAGCACTGAGGTAGTTGAGGAGCCACAGGTGTCAGAATTAGATGCAGTGGACAACTTTGGTCAAGGAAGGCAATGTAACACGGGTGTGCGTGTGAGAGAAACCTTTGCAGACTACTTCATGAGTCCTGAAGGTGCCGTGCACTGGCAATACTCTTGTGCCGGTGTTGAGCTGCCTGAACTGCAGAGAAGATCTGATGCCTAAACAGAATCAAGGCCCAAGACTGGACGTGAGATATAACAGCAGAGAACATATGACAGCTGAACCCTATCCACTAATGAACCAGTCTGTACGGCACGGATGCTAACACCTGTGAAAATGTGAGGCGTAATCCCTATCAACCGTCGCCAAATCCCTATCTACCAAGGCCCCTTTTTAATTAATCAAATTGTAAACATTGTTAATAAATTCAAAATATTATTTAAACAATAATCGTTTCCATGTTGTTATTGTTTACCGTTGCTTAAGTCAGATCCCATTTCCTATCTTCTTATTTTTATGATAATAAGAAATCTGAGTAGTTAAAATATTTTTTTTTTAATAAAGTAAAATAAAAATTAATTACATTAAAGAAACTTTTTTTATATATATGAACTGACATTTTATAACAAAACTTAAAGGGAACCTGTCACCCCGGAAATCACGGGTGAGGTAAGCACACCGGCATCAGGGGCTTATCTGCAGCATTCTGTAATGCATTCTGTAATGCTGTAGATAAGCCCCTGATGTTACCTGAAAAAGGAGAAAAAGACATTATATTATAGTCACCCAGGGGCGGTCCCGCTGCTGGTCTGGTTGGATGGGCGTCTCCGGTCCGCTGCGGCGCCTCCTATCTTCATTACAAGATGTCCTCTTCTGATCTTCAGCCACGGCTCCGGCGCAGGCGTACTTTGTCAGCCCTGTTGAGGGCAGAGCAAAGTACTGCAGTGCGCAAGCGCCTGGCCTCTCAGACCTTTCCGGCGCCTGCGCACTGCAATACTTTGTTCTGCCCTCAACAGGGCACACAAAGTACGCCTGTGCCGGAGCCGTGGCTGAAGATCAGAAGAGGATGTCATGGAATGAAGATAGGAGGCGCCGGACCGGACCAGAGACACCCATCTGACCTTACCAGCAGCGGGACCGCCCCTGGGTGAGTATAATCTAACGTCTTTTTCTCCTCTTTCAGGTAACATCGGGGGCTTATCTACAGCATTACAGAATGCTGTACATAAGCCCCTGATGCCGGTGGGCTTACCTCACCCGTGATTTTCGGGGTGACAAGTTCCCTTTAAAGAACTTTTTAAGATTTGGTCATGAACTCAACGGTTTAACATTCTCTACACTCCCGTCTCTACTCAAATAGGATGAGATATCAAAACTCAAAATTGATGATATTCCGGTTGGTAGCCCATATCATTAAATAAGTCAGGTTGGGAGTAGACACTGCTATTGGGCATACTGGAACGATGGCCAGTTGCACTAGGTACAGGTGTATGGCCACTGTACGCATCTACATGGTTGGCCCTGTATGTTGCCGCCTGTCCATAACGCTGCGATGCAGCAGCTGGTGGTGGTGGTGGTGGAGGCATAATGGGGTTGCTGAAAACGTTGAAAATACCCGTCATTACTTGTGGAGCAGGGGGTAGGGTTGGTGTGTCATCAATTGCCATAAACAGACAATTGACAGCTGTAACGAACATTTGCTGCTTGTCCCGTGGCAGTGTTCTAACGCGGTCTGCCAAAAGTGACCCAAATTTGTCATGCTCATCTTGCTTTGAAGAATTATCAAGAAGATTGAGCGTTTTAGTCGTTAATTGTTCAATAATTTGACCTTGTTTGGTCTTCTTTTGGACCGTCCTTTTCAATGCCACGGGACGGACAGAAACAGCCCCCCTCCCCATGTGCCTCGACACACCGCTACCAGAGTTTGCACCAGCGTCAGAGGAAGTAGATGTAGTGGTATTTGCTGCAACGTCATGTTCTCCAAGGGAATCAGTTATTTCGGGTGACCTTCCGGACAAAGACATGTTCCCCGGAGATTCTTGGCTGTTTATTATGCTGTCTTCTACTTCCTCTCCAATACTGTCCACCGTGGTGTCACCATCGTTGCTTTCTGTTCTGCAGACCAAAAAATAAAACAAAGGTTACAAAAATACAAATCATGACGTCAAGCAACACTATTTCTTTATATTATCTACCTCCTCAAACTCCGGCTTCCCAATATGAACTGCAGCTGGTCTCCATAGGGCACCCTCTTCCTTGGCGGCGAGCTGCCACTCGGAGTCTTGAGTGATTTCAGATATCTGTCTGTGACAGACCGCCATCTCGTCTTCACATCGCCCACTGAAAATTAAAATTTTTTAAATAAAACATTCCAAATCAATTCTTCTTACATTTTTTTTTAAAAAAGGACAGAAATTGATACTTACAAATCTGTGTTTGCTGCTGTGTTGGTAGATTCGGCCACTCTGGAAAGAGAGCGGTTACTATTTTGGGCCAGGCATCACGATTTGCCCCCTTGTACTTTTCGCTTGACCGATCCCAGACCTCAGAGTGTTGTTCAATCTACAAAAAAAAGGTAACAATGAAAAAAATTAAAATTAATTGTGGGCTACAATAAATACATGGTTATGTACATTTGCATATTGTAGATATAGTAGCATATATCCCAGCCACGTAACATAGTGCCCAGCCACGTAACATAGTGCCCAGCCACGTAGTATATTGCCCGGCCACGTAGTTTATTGCCCAGCCACGTACTATATATTACCCATCCACGTAGTATATTCCACGTAGTATATTGCCCATCCATTTTGTATATTGCCCAGCCACGTAGTATATTGCTACGTGAATGGGTAATATACTACGTGGCTGGGCAATATACAAAATGGCTGGGCAATATACTACATGGCTGGGCAATATACAAAATGGATGGGAAATATACTACGTGAATGGGTAATATACTACGTGGATGGGCAATATACTACGTGGCTGGGCAATATACTACGTGGCTGGGCAATATACAAAATGGATGGGCAATATACTACATGGCTGGGCAATATACAAAATGGATGGGCAATATACTACGTGAATGGGTAATATACTACGTGGATGGGCAATATACTACGTGGCTGGGCAATATACTACGTGGCTGGGCAATATACTATGTGGATGGCCAATATACTACGTGGCTGGGCAATATACTACGTGGCTGGGCAATATACAAAATGGATGGGCAATATACTATATTTAGTATATTGCCCATCCAATTTGTATATTGCCCAGCCACGTAGTATATTGCACGGCCACGTAGTATATTGCACGGCCACGTAGTATATTGCCCATCCACGTAGTATATTCCACGTAGTATATTGCCCATCCATTTTGTATATTGCCCAGCCACGTAGTATATTGCCCATCCATTTTGTATATTGCCCAGCCACGTAGTATATTGCCCATCCATTTTGTATATTGCCCAGCCACGTAGTATATTGCCCGGCCACGTAGTATATTACCCATCCACGTAGTATATTGTCCATCCATTTAGTATATTGCCCAGCCACGTAGTATATTAATGAAATAAAGACACCGAGTTTTAGACCATATTTTATTATTGGGGTAATGCAAGGGTTAAAAAAAAAATTGGTTTACAATGGAACAGGTGCAATTGCACCTGTCCCGTTGTAAACATTACTAATGATGACAAATATCATCTCTGCGCAGCCTCACCGGCTGAACGGAGATGAACTGATACCATGGATTCAAGCTTCAGGAGGCTAATTTGCATATTCCAGGTGCCTTCTGGGAGAAGCGAAGTCTCCCTAAGCTAGAAGATCGTTGGGTACAGCCGGGACCAGCTGCTTCGAAAGCATCACCAAACCAGGGATTCAAGCTTCAGGAGGCTAATTTGCATATTCCAGGTGCCTTCTGGGAGAAGCGAAGTCTCCCTAAGCTAGAAGATCGTTGGGTACAGCCGGGACCAGCTGCTTCGAAAGCATCACCAAACCAGGGATTCAAGCTTCAGGAGGCTAATTTGCATATTCCAGGTGCCTTCTGGGAGAAGCGAAGTCTCCCTAAGCTAGAAGATCGTTGGGTACAGCCGGGACCAGCTGCTTCGAAAGCATCACCAAACCAGGGATTCAAGCTTCAGGAGGCTAATTTGCATATTCCAGGTGCCTTCTGGGAGAAGCGAAGTCTCCCTAAGCTAGAAGATCGTTGGGTACAGCCGGGACCAGCTGCTTCGAAAGCATCACCAAACCAGGGATTCAAGCTTCAGGAGGCTAATTTGCATATTCCAGGTGCCTTCTGGGAGAAGCGAAGTCTCCCTAAGCTAGAAGATCGTTGGGTACAGCCGGGACCAGCTGCTTCGAAAGCATCACCAAACCAGGGATTCAAGCTTCAGGAGGCTAATTTGCATATTCCAGGTGCCTTCTGGGAGAAGCGAAGTCTCCCTAAGCTAGAAGATCGTTGGGTACAGCCGGGACCAGCTGCTTCGAAAGCATCACCAAACCAGGGATTCAAGCTTCAGGAGGCTAATTTGCATATTCCAGGTGCCTTCTGGGAGAAGCGAAGTCTCCCTAAGCTAGAAGATCGTTGGGTACAGCCGGGACCAGCTGCTTCGAAAGCATCACCAAACCGCGCGCCGTAAGGACATTATTGCAAGAGAGCTTGGCTGAGTAGATTACACAAGAAGGAAAACACACAGCAAGTCAGCAGGATCTAGGAGCAACATGGCAGATGTGACAACCTACATGGTGAGCTGCAGCATGTGCTACATGTTCACAGATCGACCAGAAGAAGAATCCAATTTCACCTGTCAGAAGTGTAGACTAGTGGCCCTTTTAGAAGAAAAGGTGCGGGGTCTGGAAGAAAGAATAGCAACTTTGAAACTCATCAAAGAGAATGAAGACTTTCTAGACAGAACAGAAGCATCTCTACTGGTCACAGAAGGTGCAAAAAGTGTCAGAGAACCTCCAAAAGCAGATGAGTGGAAGCATGTGACCAAAAGAAGCAAGAAGACCATGGAGAAATCACCAACCACACAACTGAAGAACCGATATCAAATCTTTGTAGAGGATGAAGATGGCACACCTAAGAATGAAGCAATACCAGCAAGCAAAAAAGAAAAGGGCACACAGCAACAAGTGACAGCAAAAAGTACAGCCAAGAAGCAACGAAGAGTGGTGGTGGTGGGAGACTCACTACTGAGAGGCACAGAAGCAGCCATCTGCAGACCGGACATAACTGCAAGAGAAGTATGCTGCCTTCCAGGTGCGATGATCAAGGATGTGACCGATAGGATACCAAAGCTCTTCAGCTCCAAGGACGTCCACCCATTTCTTCTGATACATGTTGGCACCAATGACACGGCAAGGAAGGACCTACCGACAATCTGCAAGGACTTTGAAGAGTTGGGGAAGAAAGTAAAGGAACTGGATGCACAGGTAGTTTTTTCTTCTATCCTTCCAGTAGATGGGCATGGCACCAGGAGATGGAACAGGATCCTTGATGCAAACAACTGGCTAAGACGATGGTGCAGACAACAAGGATTTGGATTCCTGGACCACGGTGTGAATTACTGGTATGATGGACTCCTCGCCAGAGACGGACTACACCTCAACAAACCTGGGAAACACACATTCGCCAGAAGACTCGCTACACTCATCAGGAGGGCGTTAAACTAGAAGAAGAGGGGACGGGAAGAAAAACATTAGACTCGAACAAAGACGACCCAGGAAAACATACTCAGAAGGGAGGTAAGAACATTTCTAAAACAATCCACAGTGAGGAGATTGGAACAAAACAAAATCCTCTAAACTGCATGGTCGCAAACGCCAGAAGCCTGACAAACAAGATGGAAGAACTAGAAGCAGAAATATCTACAGGTAACTTTGACATAGTGGGAATAACCGAGACATGGTTAGATGAAAGCTATGACTGGGCAGTTAACTTACAGGGTTACAGTCTGTTTAGAAAGGATCGTAAAAATCGGAGAGGAGGAGGGGTTTGTCTCTATGTAAAGTCTTGTCTAAAGTCCACTTTAAGGGAGGATATTAGCGAAGGGAATGAGGATGTCGAGTCCATATGGGTTGAAATTCATGGAGGGAAAAATGGTAACAAAATTCTCATTGGGGTCTGTTACAAACCCCCAAATATAACAGAAAGCATGGAAAGTCTACTTCTAAAGCAGATAGATGAAGCTGCAACCCATAATGAGGTCCTGGTTATGGGGGACTTTAACTACCCGGATATTAACTGGGAAACAGAAACCTGTGAAACCCATAAAGGCAACAGGTTTCTGCTAATAACCAAGAAAAATTATCTTTCACAATTGGTGCAGAATCCAACCAGAGGAGCAGCACTTTTAGACCTAATACTATCTAATAGACCTGACAGAATAACAAATCTGCAGGTGGTTGGGCATTTAGGAAATAGCGACCACAATATTGTACAGTTTCACCTGTCTTTCACTAGGGGGACTTGTCAGGGAGTCACAAAAACACTGAACTTTAGGAAGGCAAAGTTTGAACAGCTTAGAGATGCCCTTAATCTGGTAGACTGGGACAATATCCTCAGAAATGAGAATACAGATAATAAATGGGAAATGTTTAAGAACATCCTAAATAGGCAGTGTAAGCGGTTTATACCTTGTGGGAATAAAAGGACTAGAAATAGGAAAAACCCAATGTGGCTAAACAAAGAAGTAAGACAGGCAATTAACAGTAAAAAGAAAGCATTTGCACTACTAAAGCAGGATGGCACCATTGAAGCTCTAAAAAACTATAGGGAGAAAAATACTTTATCTAAAAAACTAATTAAAGCTGCCAAAAAGGAAACAGAGAAGCACATTGCTAAGGAGAGTAAAACTAATCCCAAACTGTTCTTCAACTATATCAATAGTAAAAGAGTAAAAACTGAAAATGTAGGCCCCTTAAAAAATAGTGAGGAAAGAATGGTTGTAGATGACGAGGAAAAAGCTAACATATTAAACACCTTCTTCTCCACGGTATTCACGGTGGAAAATGAAATGCTAGGTGAAATCCCAAGAAACAATGAAAACCCTATATTAAGAGTCACCAATCTAACCCAAGAAGAGGTGCGAAACCGGCTAAATAAGATTAAAATAGATAAATCTCCGGGTCCGGATGGCATACACCCACGAGTACTAAGAGAACTAAGTAATGTAATAGATAAACCATTATTTCTTATTTTTAGTGACTCTATAGCGACAGGGTCTGTTCCGCAGGACTGGCGCATAGCAAATGTGGTGCCAATATTCAAAAAGGGCTCTAAAAGTGAACCTGGAAATTATAGGCCAGTAAGTCTAACCTCTATTGTTGGTAAAATATTTGAAGGGTTTCTGAGGGATGTTATTCTGGATTATCTCAATGAGAATAACTGTTTAACTCCATATCAGCATGGGTTTATGAGAAATCGCTCCTGTCAAACCAATCTAATCAGTTTTTATGAAGAGGTAAGCTATAGACTGGACCACGGTGAGTCATTGGACGTGGTATATCTCGATTTTTCCAAAGCGTTTGATACCGTGCCGCACAAGAGGTTGGTACACAAAATGAGAATGCTTGGTCTGGGGGAAAATGTGTGTAAATGGGTTAGTAACTGGCTTAGTGATAGAAAGCAGAGGGTGGTTATAAATGGTATAGTCTCTAACTGGGTCGCTGTGACCAGTGGGGTACCGCAGGGGTCAGTATTGGGACCTGTTCTCTTCAACATATTCATTAATGATCTGGTAGAAGGTTTACACAGTAAAATATCGATATTTGCAGATGATACAAAACTATGTAAAGCAGTTAATACAAGAGAAGATAGTATTCTGCTACAGATGGATCTGGATAAGTTGGAAACTTGGGCTGAAAGGTGGCAGATGAGGTTTAACAATGATAAATGTAAGGTTATACACATGGGAAGAGGGAATCAATATCACCATTACACACTGAACGGGAAACCACTGGGTAAATCTGACAGGGAGAAGGACTTGGGGATCCTAGTTAATGATAAACTTACCTGGAGCAGCCAGTGCCAGGCAGCAGCTGCCAAGGCAAACAGGATCATGGGGTGCATTAAAAGAGGTCTGGATACACATGATGAGAGCATTATACTGCCTCTGTACAAATCCCTAGTTAGACCGCACATGGAGTACTGTGTCCAGTTTTGGGCACCGGTGCTCAGGAAGGATATAATGGAACTAGAGAGAGTACAAAGGAGGGCAACAAAATTAATAAAGGGGATGGGAGAACTACAATACCCAGATAGATTAGCGAAATTAGGATTATTTAGTCTAGAAAAAAGACGACTGAGGGGCGATCTAATAACCATGTATAAGTATATAAGGGGACAATACAAATATCTCGCTGAGGATCTGTTTATACCAAGGAAGGTGACGGGCACAAGGGGGCATTCTTTGCGTCTGGAGGAGAGAAGGTTTTTCCACCAACATAGAAGAGGATTCTTTACTGTTAGGGCAGTGAGAATCTGGAATTGCTTGCCTGAGGAGGTGGTGATGGCGAACTCAGTCGAGGGGTTCAAGAGAGGCCTGGATGTCTTCCTGGAGCAGAACAATATTGTATCATACAATTATTAGGTTCTGTAGAAGGACGTAGATCTGGGGATTTATTATGATGGAATATAGGCTGAACTGGATGGACAAATGTCTTTTTTCGGCCTTACTAACTATGTTACTATGTTACTATGTAAAATTTTCCCACGCTCCAGCGTTCACCTCCGGTCAGCCGGGGAGTCCGCGCAGCTGCAGTGACTGCCGAACGAGTTCCCCCGAACAGCGCGAGCTGCGTTCGGGAGAACTCGGTATACAGTGAACGAGATCGCTTTACGATCCCGTTCATTGTATCGGCGGACGCGGTTTAGAGCAGCCGCATGTTATGTGGCTGCTCTAAACTCCAGATCATCGTGGGACAATCGTTTAATTGGATGCTGCGGAGGGTAGGTATACGTTGTGGTTTGTTATTTTAATTTTTTCTGACGAGGGAATCGTGGAATTGGGCGTTTAGGTGAGTATGGGTTTGATTTTTGATTTTTTATTTTAGGTGGCGATCGCCGGGGACAGGTAATTATAAGGTAACCACTGGCCACCAATGAAGTTGTACTTTTTATTATTATTTTTTCCACTGTCCACCAATGAAAATAAATAATAATTTATATATCAGTTCCACTGGCCACCAATGATAATTATTATACACTGGCCACCAATGATAATACACTGGCCACCAATGACAATAATTATACACTGGCCACCAATGTTAATACACTGGCCACCAATGATAATAATTATATACTGGCCACCAATGATAATACACTGGCCACCAATGATAATAATTATACACTGGCCACCAATGATAATACACTGGCCACCAATGATAATTATTATACACTGGCCACCAATGATAATACACTGGCCACCAATGACAATTAAGTTTAGGGGTGAATAGGGGTAAATAATTAAGTTTATTAGGGGAATGGGCCCGTAACCACTGTTCACCAATGACCATAGGGGACATTTGATGGGGGAAATAGTACATTGCAGCAAGGACAGTTCGATGGGAAATACTGCTCCCATCGAGCTGAGCCTGCTGCAACGACTTGGAGGGAACAGACATCGGCTGATGAGACTAGTCTCATCGGCCGCTGTCCGAACACACGCGCACACACATATATACACAGACACACACATATATACACATATACACACACACTTACCACACTTATCATCTGCACCACATCCAGCCTCATCCGATCATACCCCTCCATGTCGGCAGCCATAATACAGGAAGACGGGAATGGTGTGGGAGTTTCCTCTTCCTGGATTATGGGATGCGCATGAATGGCATGATGGGATAGATGGGATGTCACTTCCTGTAGTTTTTCAGGAAATAAACGCTAGAAATCTGCAAATTTTTATATGATTGCGGATTTCTAGCGTTTCGATGCAAGTCTATGGATGCGGGAAATCAGCGATTCCGCAAAAATAATGAACATGTTGCTTCTTTTTCCGCAAATCGTTTTTTTTGCGGAAAAAAACGCTACATTAGCACAATTTTTGCGGATTCAATACAAAAGATTGGGAACCATATGTTAGCGTTTTTTTCACGTTTTTATCGCGATTTTATTGCGTTAAAAACGCGGACAAAACGCAAAAAAACCTGAACGTGTGCACATAGCCTAAGTGTGTGACAGCTGCCAATCATAAAAATCCGCTATAAAAAAATGCTATAAAAGTAAATCAAACCCCCCTTCATCACCCCCTTAGGGAAAATTAATAAAATAAAAAAAATGTATTTATTTCCATTTTCCCGTTAGGGCTAGGGTTAGGGTTAGGGATAGGGCTAGGGTTAGGGCTAGGGTTAGGGCTAGAGTTAGGGTTAGGGCTAGGGTTAGTGTTAGGGCTAGGGTTAGGGCTAGGCTTAGGGCTAGGGTTAGGGTTAGGGTTAGGGTTAGGGCTAGGGTTAGGGCTAGGTTTAGGGTTAGGGTTGGAGCTAGGGTTGGAGCTAAAGTCAGGGTTAGAGTTGGGTCTAAAGTTAGGGTTAGGGTTGGGGCTAAAGTTAGGGTTAGGGTTGGGGCTAAAGTTAGGGTTAGGGTTGGAGCTAAAGTTAGGGTTGGGGCTAAAGTTAGGGGTAGGGTTGGGGCTAAAGTTAGGGTTGGGGCTAAAGTTAGGGTTAGGTTTGGGGCTAAAGTTAGGGTTAGGGTTGGAGCAAAAGTTAGGGTTAGGGTTGAGGCTAAAGTTAGGGTTAGGGTTGGGGCTAAAGTTAGAGTTAGGGTTGGGGCTAAAGTTAGGGTTTGGATTACATTTACGGTTGGGATTAGGGTTTGGATTAGAGTTAGAGGTGTGTCAGGGTTAGGGGTGTGGTTAGAGTTACTGTTGGGATTAGGGTTAGGGGTGTGTTTGGATTAGGATTTCAGTTAGAATTGGGGGTTTCCATTGTTTAGGCACATCAGGGGCTCTCCAAACCTGACATTGCGTCCGATCTCAATTCCAGCCAATTCTGCGTTGAAAAAGTAAAACAGTGCTACTTCCCTTCCGAGCTCTCCCGTGCGCCCAAACAGGGGTTTACCCCAACATATGGGGTATCAGTGTACTCAGGACAAATTGGACACCAACTTTAGGGGTCCAAGTTCTCTTGTTACCGTTGGGAAAATAAAAATTTGGGGGGCTAAAAATCATTTTTGTGGGGAAAAAAAGATTTTTTTATTTTCACGGCTTTGCGTTGTAAATTGTAGTGAAACACTTGGAGATTCAAACAGTTCTCACAACACATCTAGATAAGTTCCTTGGGAGGTCTAGTTTCCAATATGGGGTCAAGTGTGGGGGGTTTCTACTGTTTGGGTACATCAGGGGCTCTGCAAATGCAACGTGACGCCTGCAGACTAATCCATCTAAGTCTGCATTCCAAATGGCGCTCCTTCCCTTCCGAGCTCTGCCATGCACCCAAACAGTGGTTCCCCCCCACATATGGGGTATCGGCGTACTCAGGACAAATTGCACAACAACTTTTGTGGTCTAATTTCTTCTCTTACCCTTGAGAAAATAAAAAATTGGGGGCGAAAGATCATTTTTGTGAAAAAATATGATTTTTTAATTTTTACGGCTCTGCATTATAAAGTTCTGTGAAGCATTGGTTGGGTGAAAGTGCTCACCACACATCTAGATAAGTTCCTTAAGGGGTCTACTTTCCAAAATGGTGTCACTTGGAGGGGTTTCAATGTTTAGGCACATCAGGGGCTCTCCTAACGCAACATGGTGTCCCATCTCAATTCCAGTCAATTTTGCATTGAAAAGTCAAATGGCGCTCCTTTCCTTCCTAGCTCTGCCATGCGTCCAAACAGTGGTTTACACCCACATTGGGGTATCAGCGTACTCAGGACAAATTGTACAACAACTATTGGGGTCCATTTTCTCCTGTTACCCTTGGTAAAATAAAACAAATTGGAGCTGAAATACATTTTTTGTGAAAAAAAAGTTAAATGTTCATTTTTGTTTAAACATTCCAAAAATTCCCGTGAAACACCTGAAGGGTTAATAAACTTCTTGAATGTGGTTTTGAGCACCTTGAGGGGTGCAGTTTTTAGAATGGTGTCACACTTGGTTATTTTCTATCATATAGACCCCTCAAAATGACTTCAAATGTGATGTGGTCCCTTAAAAATATTGGTGTTGTAAAAATGAGAAATTGCTGGTCAACTTTTAACCCTTATAACTCCCTAACAAAAAAAATTTTGGTTCCAAAATTGTGCTGATGTAAAGTAGACATGTGGGAATTGTTACTTATTAATTATTTTGTGTGACATATCTCTGTGATTTAAGGGCATAAAAATTCAAAGTTGGAAAATTGCAAAATTTTCTAAATTTTCGCCAAATTTCCATTTTTTCACAAATAAGCGCACATTATATCGAATAAATGTTACCACTATCATGAAGTACAATATATCTCGAGAAAACAATGTCAGAATCGCCAAGATCCGTTGAAGCGTTCCAGAGTTATAACCTCATAAAGGGACAGTGGTCAGAACTGTAAAAATTGGCCCGGTCATTAACGTGCAATCCACCCTCGGGGCTTAAGGGGTTAATAGGATTTAGGTCAGGGCTCATAGAAGGTCACTTCAGAATAGTCCAATGTTTTCCTCTTAGCCATTCTTGGATATTTTTAGCTGTGTGTTATGTGTCATTATCCTGTTGCAAGACCTATGACCTGCGACTGAGACCAATCTTTCTGACACTAATCAGCACATTTCTCTCTAGAATCCCTTGTTAGTCTTGAGATTTCATTGTACACTGCACAGATTCTAGACACCCTGTGCCAGATGCAGCAAAGCAGACCTAGAACATAACAGAGCCTCCCCCATGTTTCACAGAAGGGACAGTGTTCTTGTCTTGATATGCTTCATTTATCCGTCTGTGAACATAGAGCTGATATACCTTGCCAAAAAGTTCCATTTTTGTCTCATCTGTCCATAGGACATTCTCACAGAAGCTTTGTGGCTTGTCAACATGTAGTTTGGCAAATTCCAGTCAGGCTTTTATTATATGATTTTGTTTCAACAATGGTATCCTCCTTGGTCATCTCCCATGAAGTCCACTTTCGCTAATTTGTTTACAAGTTTTTCTGGGCTCTTTTGTTACCATTCATATTATCCATCTCTTTGAATCTGTCATCAATTTTCCTCCTGCGGCCACGTCCAGGGAGGTTGGCTCTTAAATTTCTGAATAATATGTGCAACTGTAGACCCAGGAACATCAAGCTGCTTGAAGATGGTCTTATAACTTTTACCTTCAACATGTTTATCTTTAATTTTCTTTCTAATCTCCTGAGACAACTCTTTCCTTCGCTTCCTCTGGTCCATGTTAAGTGTAATACACACCATGTCACCAAACACCACAGTGAATATCTGTAGCCTTATATACATGCCAACTCACTGATTCCAAGATTGTAGATACCTGTGATGCTAGATAGTGGACAAACCTTGACTTAACATGTCCCTTTTATCACATTATTTTCAGGGGTACCATCATTTCTGTCTAGGCTTATTTCATGAGTTTTATTTTTTTTAATTCTATGGAAGCATCGTTGAAAAGCAAGCCTGACTTTCATTTGTTAATTTTCATAGATCTTTTATTTATTATTACTTTTGTCAGATTCACGTTATTTCTGTGACCATTGTGGGTTTTTCTGTCATTAAACGAGCGATACCAAAAATTTTGACCATGTATGTACTATATCTCAGCAACAACAGAAGTGTTTATACAGTGGTACATCATATCCAGTCTAGACTGGATTATTTCTATGCCCACTAAGCACCACTGAACAAAGACACTTACGGTCTCATTCAAGTCAACCTCGCTGCCAACACACTGGAACATGACATCACTTACGGTCTGGGCCACAAATACTTCACATGCCTGAAACATGACTCAAATTTTCACAACACTTCATTGCTCCTTACTTCTATAAGGCAAAGCGTGATTAGCACCATACTACAAGCGATACCACAGCTCTAAAATCAGAGACTTCTGAATTTCTTCACTTTTCCTGACCTGCTATGTGGTAAAAAGTTTGCTTTCTTGCTAATTGTCGATCACATCACTTATTTTCAGGCAACTTTTGTCCCACAAATCTATTCTATCCACATTCTCTCTTCCCAAAGGGTAAGATCCATAGGGAATCATTTGCATTTGAGATGCAGGGGTGTCGCTTGGCACATAGATCTGGGCCCTAGACCAAAAGCCAGGTGTTAGGGGTCAAGTTCCTGCCTCTGCACAGGGGGAATCTCAAGCCATCTCCGCTGCGATCTCCCATTCTTCTCCTGCCGCAGTGGAGCCTGCTCGGTGGAGGCGTCGGTCCCAGCGTCTCGCTCAGTCTGATACTGTGCAAAGGGTTACTGCTGCCTTTCCAGCATCTGCCATTGTAGCCAGTACTAGTCAGCAGCGAGCAGACGTCTTTGGGACTACGTACTACTTTTTCCCTTCTGAGCATGCCCAGGGTAAGATCTCTCATTGGAGATCAAGGGTCACATGCTCAGATACTGCAGCAACTCCCATTGGTCCTCTAGGAAGGTCCTGAAGTTTCTCAAGTTCTGTGGCAGCCTCCTCCCATTGGTCCCTCTGGGAAGATCCTGAAGTTGCTGCAGCTATAAAAGGTTCGCATGATCGCACGAACATGCGCTAGTATCAATCTATGTTATGTGCTTTGCGCCTGTGTGGTCTTGTGTGTATGTATTTAGGGCCCCGGCTGAAATAAGCCCCTAGAATACCAACACCTCCGGTGAGGAGTTTTGTGTGTATGTATTCAGGGTCCCGGCTGAAATAAGCCCCTAGTATACCGGCACCTCCGGTGAGGAGTTTGTGTGTGTGCAATTCCACTGACTGCTATCCGCTCAGCAGTTAGCTGTGTACTCCTGTGAGTCTAACAGGTCACAGTGCTTTCTTTGTCGGCGACTCTGTGAAGTAACAGAGTTCACTTATACTGCCATATAGTGCCATTTGCTAGCAGCAGGTTCCTCCTGCACAGTGGACCCCAAGTTGTGAACGCACCAATAACTTCATCTATTTACTTGATGTGTTTTGCTAGCCCTAACACCTGGTGCCCTAAAACTCCTAGAAATAGCTATTTTTAGAGCAAAATCCTATAAGAAAATTGTGTATGTTTAGAAATTAATTTTTATTAATTCAATAAGATGAAAAAAATTAAAATTACAAAGAACATGTATGCAGAAAGGAAAAAATGGTTCTATTTATACAATTATATATAGTGTGGTAGATTGGCTCACACGGCTCCTCACAGAGGTAGACACAGAAACATTTCTTGTTTGATTCTTCTACTGGTTTATTACAAAATTACAGCATAAACCAGTGCAAAGTTCAGCAAAATAAACACAGCCTTTCTGGCATAACGGGAAAATAAATAAAAATAACATGTAGTATAGTCTTTGTGGCTGCGGGGATTCGCCCGCTCAAGGAAAACAACAAGGTTCAGCTCACTTCATCACAACAGAGACACTGAATGCCGAATGATTCAGAAGACATTATCTTCTAAACCCCATCATAGAGTAGATATATGGTGTACAGCCTTCCACCCAATCTTCAGCTATTCACAAAAAAAAACAAGCCCTTAACATGGCCGATAATCCCCTTCCCGCAATTAGTTTGCTGGAGCATTTTCCCCAACATCCTCAGTGATACATATCTCTC
Source organism: Ranitomeya imitator (assembly GCF_032444005.1). Classification (NCBI taxonomy): domain Eukaryota; kingdom Metazoa; phylum Chordata; class Amphibia; order Anura; family Dendrobatidae; genus Ranitomeya; species Ranitomeya imitator. The sequence continues at coordinate 420,758,958 of NC_091286.1, read as the reverse complement.
CTCCAGTACTTTCCCAGTGAACTTTTAGTTAATGATTTAAAAATGCTAAATAAAGTGTCTCTACACAAAAATGGGCAGGCACAAAATTACACCATCTATAAGAACACCTAAAAGGAAGAAAATGGAAGAAAATGTGTATAATCAGATATCAAGTGAATGAAGCAACTAAAAAAATATTTGATATATGTGACATATCAAAGTAATAATCATCCATAGACCATTTAATATTATAATGAATATAAAAGCATATGGATATTGCTGGGTTACTTTGAAAGGGAACTGTAATTATTTAAAAAAAAAAAAGTCAGAGGTAGTATGATATTATAAGGAGCATTAAATAATATAAATAGATTTACAATGGAAAAATGTAGTAGAATTAATTGTAGGCCCGTGAAAAATGGAATAGTCTACCAAAAAAGATACAGTGCAGTTCCTTTAAAAAAGTGCAAGTGCTAAAATATATGGAATTTAAATGATGGTACACTGCAATCTATGTGGAATAATTTTGTAAATAACGCATTCCACCTAATAGTAGTTACAAAAATGGTTTATAAAGTCAGAAATGATAAATCATAGAGAACCGTTTCACTGTGAAAGGTTGTTTGAACTTAGTTTGAACCACAATCTGATACATAAGAGAGGATAATTTTGCCATTGTTTGCCAGTTCAGTACAAATAGGATACCTTTAACTCATGTTTTGCACGGGCTTCTTCACGTGGGGTGAGACACAATTAATTCTACTGAATTTTTCCATGATGGAGCTTTTTACATTATATAATGCTACTTACGATATCATACTAATGTAAGAAAGTGGAGGTGCTGCCCACACACCCCTTTAAGTTTTGATGTTGTTATATAATGCATTACACTGATTAAAATGATTTTAGTTGTTTGACATTTTTTTAGGAAAATAAAGAGATAACAGGTGGGCCAACCACTAATGTGAGGGGCTACGTGGGTATACATAAGACAGCTTCCTGGTAGTGAGTCAAATAGGCCCTGGCAATGGGTATTATAAGAACTAAGTTCTAACACAGCAGACTGACATGCTACAGCTTGCTGTGTGCAAAAAGGGATAACCACTACACATCAGATAATAATCAGTGAGAGGAAGTTCAGTTGTCTGTATTGAAAGGAAGCTATGGTCGAAATATTAGTACTTAAATTCTACTATGGAGAGCAGTAGGACTTTCAAAGTTCTAGTGAGGAGTCATACCAACATACCGCAAGCAGTGAGGTCCTTATTAGTCAGTTGGTAACTGAGAGTAGTGTGAGAGGCTGGAGCATTATGCTTCAACCCGTATAGCCTTCACAAGGAAAGATGAAGTCTTCCATAAATGTTTGCTGGTTTGTCATGAGATGCAATAGTATGTGCAGCGCCCCAGAGATCTGGTTGTTGCAGTATGACACTCTGCCACTAAGGGGAGTGATGGTACGTCTGATGGCACTGAAGGAATTCTACTGACCAGGTATCACCAGCACACATTACACTTCACACTCCGGCCAGTAGGGGGAGAAAAAGGCTATATTTATTGGGCCACTCCTCACACTGGTAAAACTAGGGGTTGGATAGGAAGTTAGTCAGAAGCTGACTGGGTTGGATTCAGGCAACATCCTGTGGCAGGGGGTGTTGCAGGGAAAAGACACAGGGGGGTCCCTGTCAGGCGTGGGAACCTGGCAGGTGCCTAGCGAACAGAGCAGAACGTAACAGAACCGCACCTGCACACCCCGCGGCGGTATCCTAAGAGAGAGACACGAAGGGAAGGATATTGTGGAACAGTGAGAAACGAGATCAAGCACAAAGGAGAACCAGTAGGAGTCGTGCCGTGAGACCGAGGCAACATCCTACTGAGGCGCATAGCCGGTGGCTGGAACACCGCGGGAGTAACTGACTCTAGGCCTTACTTCGAACTCCGCAGAACAGTTAATTATAGGTTGGCTGTCTACCTTAAATTTCCTACGAAGAAATAGGGGGCAACGCATGGAGAGGGGCGTCTTTAGGGTCCCGGAAGAGCTCCGAGCCTTCCCGTCATACGGGTGCGTCCTAGCCATAACATACTGGGGGACGAGAAACTAGCAACATCTGGAACAAGCGAGAGAGAATTAGAAAGAACGAACGAACGAACGAGAACAGCAGTTGTGAGGACTATTCCGAATGCTCAGCAGGGTAGCACTACAACACACAGGCGCTAGTGGTAGGCACTGATTTCTACCTGCAAAGGGAACTCTGGAAGTGCCCATCGGACCGGCCGGTCTCAGATAGCCCTGTTAAACGTGCTCTGGATTGCGGAACCTGAAGTCTTCAGTAAAGAGGTAAAGAGACTGCAACCTTGTGTCCTCGTTATTGACTGCACCTCACACCATCACCATCCACCTTACTGGGAAGCCCTGGGGACATACTTCACCTGTGGGAAGGTATACCATCCAGCTGCCATTCCATCACCCCAGCAGACCCCACAGCAGCGTTGGTCACCCTGACCGAACACCACAGGTGGCGTCACGAATCCCTGACAGACTGTACCACCTTTATTGGACGCCCCTTAGCAGGGTCACGGACCGGGTCTAGCCACCGTGACAGTCTCAGAACTAAACCAGAGAGGCCCGGTACCGAGAACTCGTGGCCCTGTGTCTGGGGGCGCTCCATATGTGTGCAAGGAAAATGAAGTGTCTTATCAAGTTCATGTTTTATAAAAAAAAAGTTTATTGTTGAACTTTGGTCTCTCTCAATCATCCTTGTAACATGTGGTCCTGGCCTGCCTGATACTCCGACATCTTGCAGTCTGCAGAGGCGTATCGCCAAGCTAACTCAACCACACACACCTAGCCAGGACCCCCATTCTTATGTAGTATGCCGGGACACCCGCAGTGGAGAGCCGCACATTGGAACACCCCCTCATCCCAGACTGCGGCAACGCTCCACTCTTGCCTCCTCCAGCAGCGACCCTGAGACCTCTCTTCACTGCAGCCACCACCCCGGTAAACAATAAGACACATGGATTATAAGAAGCACAATTTTATTAAAAAAAGATTTTTACCTATTTTTCTCATGAAAATTTGGGGTGCGTTTTATAATCTGGAGTGTCTTATAATCCGAAAAATATGGTAAATGATAACACCAAAACTTTTTCTCCACTCATGGTTAGTAGTTGGCTGAAGCCATTAATTTTCAAACTACTGTGTTTTCTTTCTAAATCATAATGACAACCCAAAACATTCAAATGACCCTGAACAAAAGTTTACATACCCCATTTCTTAATACTGTGTATTGTCCCCTCTAACATCATTGACAGCTTGAAGTCTTTTGTGGTAGTTGTGGATGAGGTTCTTTACTTTCTCAGATGGTAATGCTGCCCACTCTTCTTGGCAAAAAGCCTCCAGTTCCTGTAATTTCCAGGGTTGTCTAGCATGAATTGCGCACTTGAGATCTCCCCAGAGTGGCTCAATGATATTGAGGTCAGGAGACTGAGATGGCCACTCCAGAACCTTCACTTTGTTTTGCTGTAGCCAACGACAGGTTGACTTGGCCTTGTGTTTTGGATATTTGTCATGTTGGAATGTCCAAGTACGTGACATGCTCAGCTTCCAGACTGATGAGTGCAAATTTGCCTCCAGTATTTGCTGATACCGTGCTGCATTCATCTTTCCTTTAACTTTGACCAAGTTTCCTGTGCCTTTGTAGCTTACACATCCCCAAAACATCAGTGATCCACCTCCATGCTTTACAGTAGGAATGGTGTTCTTTTCATCATAGGCCTTGTTGACCTCTCTCCAAATGTAATGTTTATGGTTGTGGCCAAAAAGTTAAATTTTGGTCTCATCACTCCAAATTACCTTGTTCCAGATGTTTTGAGGCTTGTCTCTGTGCTGTTTTGCATATTGCAGGCGAGATACTTTGTGGCAATTGCGCAGTAATGGCTTTCTTCTGGTGACTAGGGCATGTTAGGTTAGGATATAGGTTGAACTAGATGGACTTAAAGTCTTCCTTCAACCTTAAAAACTATGTTACTATGTGACTTGACCATGCAGCCCATTTTTCTTCATGTGCCTCCTTAGTATGCATCTTGAAACAGCCACTCTGCTAGTTTTCAGAGAGTCTTTGATTTCTCAGCTGATGTTATTTGTGGGTTTTTCTTTGCATCCTGAACAATTTTCCTGGCAGTTGTGGACAACATTTTTGTTGGTCTACCTGACCATGGTTTTGTTTTTACAGAGCCCCCTATTTTCCATTTGTTTATCACAGTTTGAACGCTGCTGACTGGCATTATCAATTCCTTAAATAGTTTTTCGGATACCTTTCCTGTTTTTTACATTTCAACTACTTCTTCCCATAGATCCGTTGACAATTCTCTTGATTTCACCATGACTTACAATCCAGAAACGTCAGTGGGAGAGAATGAAAGCGTGAGCCGGCCGTGCCGGGAGAGAGGTCTGACTAGCCGAGTTTAATAACCGGAGGGTAACGCAGTGTCCTAGGGATGAGATAGAGGAATGGTACAAAAGCAAGCCTAAGTCAGAAGCCAGACAGGAAGGCAGAAACCAGGGGTGCAGACAAGGAGGGAATCAGAGAACTAACCAAGGGCAGAACCGGAGAAATATTAAAGGTACAGAATCACAAGGCAGACACAAAACGAGGGACAAGCTGAATCATACACAGTACAAGAACACAGAGGAACAAGTGGTATACACAAGTATCACTAGGCCAGCTGCTCAGCCGAGAACGGAAGTATCTCTGACAAGGACCGCACCACAAGAGCGGCCATACAGAGTTAACCCCAACAAGCTCAGGACGGGGAAGGAAATCCCGTCCTGAGCCATCACAGAAACAAAGAGTGAAAAATTTAAGGGGGTCTGAATACCCACTGTAATATGTGCACAGACATCAGATGTTGTGTATAGCTAAAGCTATCAGCCACAGGCTGCACTGATCAGCATACGATAATTATGTATACTTAAAGCTGCATTGCAGGCTGTGAACCCACAAGCAGATCATACTGGTACACAAAGGTACATCTGGACATAGCAGTGTATCTCTATGTCCCTAAATTCTAAAGGTAAATAAAAAGTCAGATCTTTCTTTCCTATAAAATGACTGAAAAATAATGAAAAACAATTACAATAATGTCATTTTAATACACTTTCAGCAATGAAAAATGCAACAGCAGAGTTCATGAAACCATATCCATGTTACTTGGACATTTAGGTCATGTTTACATGTAATATAAATGCTGCATGTTTTTTTCTGCTGATAATTTTGCACAGGTTTTCAGTTTAACTGTACAAGAAAAGTGGATGTAATTTCATGAAAACTGGCATAAAGACACTGCTGAACAGTGCAGTTTTGGTGCTATTTTTCCTCTAGATATTTTTATGTGTTGTTTAAAAACCATGTAATAAAGTGTTGTATTTTTAAGTGCAAAGCTTTTCTGTAATGTAATAAACACTTTAGAAACACTGCTTTACATCTGTATGAAAAACACATCAAATAAGTGGAAAAAGGAATAAAAAATGCAGCAAAAATGCAATAATCACTGCCCCCTCTGACATCTTGTCCTACCCTAAAAGGAGGGGGTTGTGATTATTGCATTTTTGCAGATTTTGTTATGTCTTTTCCCCTAATTTGATCTATGTCTATGCTCTTTTGCTTCTTCCCTTGCACCCAGGAGATGTGGTATGATCAGATCATGTCCTTGTAGGGTCAGACACAGCCATTACACATTACACAGCAGGAGCACATTTATAAGATTATCTCTGCACAGGAACATTTTATTTAATCACATCCAGTTGTGGAAATTATTATTATTCCAAAATCTATTGATTGAAATGTATCTTGTTTGTTGGAAAAACACTTTAATACATACATATATTATATATTTAATAGAATAGCAAAATGTCTATGACTCTGTGCTAATAAATTTATATATCAAATGCTCAGAGAATGAGTCCTGGAAGTTTAATTCATTAAAAATATTTTCCCCTGCTTACAGATTGAAATTCCAGTGGTGGAATTTGATGTATGCAAAGCTGGCTACAAAAGAATTGGCAAAGTACTAACTGAAGATATGATATGTGCAGGTTTTAAAGAAGGTAATTATTATTATTATTATTATTATTATTATTATTTATTTATTTATATAGCACCATTGATTCCATGGTGCTGTACATGAGAATGGGTTACATACAAGTTACAGATATCACTTACAGTAAGCAAACTAACAATGACAGACTGATACAGAGGGGCAAGGACCCTGCCCTTGCGGGCTTACATTCTACAGGATGGTGGGGATGGAGACAGTAGGTTGAGGGTTGCAGGAGCTCAGGTGTTGGTGAGGCGGTAGCTTCGGTAGTGATCAGGAGGCATCGGGGTCAGTGCAGGCTGTAGGCTTTCCTGAAGAGATGGGTTTTCAGGTTCGTTTGAAGGATCTGAATGTGGTTGATAATCGGACGTGTTGGGGCAGAGAATTCCAGAGGATGGGGGATATTCGGGAGAAGTCTTGGAGGCGATTGGATGAGGAGCGAATAAGTGTGGAGGAGAGAAGGGGGTCTTGGGAGGACCGGAGATTACGTGAGGGAAGATATCTGGAGATTAAATCAGAGATATATGGAGGAGACAGGTTATGGATGGCTTTGTAGGTCAGTATTAGTAATTTGAACTGGATACGCTGAGGGAATGGGAGCTAGTGAAGAGATTTGCAGAGGGGGGAAGCAAAGGAGTAGCAAGGAGAGAGATGAATTAGTCGGGTAGCAGAGTTAAGGATGGACTGGAGAGGTGCAAGGGAGGGAGGCTGTAGAAAATGATGTTGCATGAGTCAAGGCGGGAGATGATGAGGGCATGCAAAATCATTTTAGTAGATTGACGGTTGAGGAAAGGACGGATTCTGGAGATATTTTGGAGCTGGAGGCGACAGGAGGTGGACATAGCTTGGATGTGCGGTTTGAAGGACAGGGCAGACTCAAAGGTTACTCCGAGGCAGCGGACTTCTGGTACGGGGGAAAGCATTATGTCATTGATTGCGTTAGATAGGTCAGGTAAGGAAGATCTATGGGATGGAGGAAAGATGATGAGTTCAGATTTCTTCACATTGAGTATGAGGAAGCGAGAGGAGAAGGAGGGTATGGCTGATAGACACTCTGGGATTCTGGACAGCAGAGCGGTGATGTCTGGGCCAGAGAGGTAGATCTGAGTGTCATCAGCATAGAGGTGGTACTGGAATCCATGGGACTTTATGAGTCGTGCTGCTCCAGGAGTTTGGAAGCGAATGGGAGCAGCAATATTGGGTGATAGCTGGACATAGCAGTTGGATCGAGGGTTGGCTTTTTAAGGATAGGCGTGATTGTGGCATGTTTGAAAGCGGAAGGGAAGGTGGCAGAAGTTAGTGATAGGTTGAAGAGGTGGGTTAGGGATGGGATAAGTGTGGTGGTGAGGTTGGGGAAGAGGTGGGATGGGATGGGGTCGAGCGCACAGCTGGTGAGGTGCAATTTGGAGAGGAGACAATTAAGCCCCCCTTCAGTGATGTTGGATAGGGAGGTTATGGGGTTTGGGCATTGGTCTGGTATACAAAGGGGTTGTGGTGGTTGAACAATGAAGACTTGCCTTGCCTGGTTGATCTTATTTTTAAAGTGTGTGGCAAAGTCTTCAGCAGAGATGAGGGAGGTTGGAGGGTGCAGTGGGGAAGCGGAGGAGGGAGTTAAATGTTTTGAATAACTGTTTGGGGTTGTAGGATAGGGAATATACGAGGGTTGTGAAGTAGGCCTGTTTAGCAGAGGTGAGAGCAGATTTAAATACAGTGAAGTCATCTTCCGAGTGTGTTTTCTTCCAACGCTGCTCTGCAACCCTGGACAGTTGCCGGAGCTTTTTATTGGTGTTGTTGTGCCAAGGTTGTCTATTGATACATCGCACTCTGCCATGGACGAGAGGGGCAACTGTGTCAATAGCTAATGCGAGAGTGGCATTGTAGAAAGCAGCGGCACTGTCTGTGTCGTGACATATATATATATTGAACGGTGCAGAGCACTATATGGCACAGCTATGGGGCAATAATGAATGGTGCAGAGCACTATATGGCACAGCTATGGGGTAATAATGAATGGTGCAGAGCACTATATGGCACAGCTATGGGGCAATAATGAATGGTGCAGAGCACTATATGGCACAGCTATGGGGCAATAATGAACGGTGCAGAGCACTATATGGCACAGCTATGGGGCAATAATGAACGGTGCAGAGCACTATATGGCACAGCTATGGGGCAATAATGAACGGTGCAGAACACTATATGGCACAGTTACGGGGCAATAATGAAGGGTGCAGAGCACTATATGGCACAGCTATGGGGCAATAATGAATGGTGCAGAGCACTATATGGCACAGCTATGGGGCAATAATGAACGGTGCAGAGCACTATATGGCACAGCTATGGGGCAATAATGAACGGTGCAGAGCACTATATGGCACAGTTACGGGGCAATAATGAAGGGTGCAGAGCACTATATGGCACAGCTATGGGGCAATAATGAATGGTGCAGAGCACTATATGGCACAGCTATGGGGCAATAATGAACGGTGCAGAGAACTATATGGCACAGCTATGGGGCAATAATGAACGGTGCAGATCACTATATGGCACAGCTATGGGGCAATAATGAACGGTGCAAAGCACTATATGGAACAGCTATGGGGCAATAATGAACGGTGCAGAGCACTATATGGCACAGCTTTCTATGGTACATCTATGGGGCAATAATGAACGGTGCAGAGCACTATATGGCACAGCTATGGGGCGATAATGAACGGTGCAGAGCACTATATGGCACAGCTTTCTATGGTAGATCTATGGGGCAATAATGAACGGTGCAGAGCACTATATGGCACAGCTATGGGGCCATAGTGAACGGTATGGAGCATCTATTTTTATTTTTGAAATTCACCGGTAGCTGCTGCATTTTCCACCCTAGGCTTAAACTCGAGTCAATAAGTTTTCCCAGTTTTTTGCGCCAAAATTATGGGGGTCGGCTTATACTCGGGTCGGCTTATACTCGAGTATATACGGTATATATACGATATATATATATATATATATATATATATATATATAAATATATGGTTTCTAAAATATCACACTATTGCTAGGTATTAAATTCTTATCTTCTAGAAATATAGGTACATGCAGCGGAATCTACAAAATTGTTGGAAACAAATGTATTCAACATATCTATTTGCTTCTGTATCATGTGCATGGATTTAAGATTAATAGAAAAATCCATGAAATCTCCCCAATTCTGCAATGTGTAAACTTACCATTATAAAGCAGTTCAGTCAATGAACATATTTTAACCGCTTTCTGAACTCGGACGGGATAGTACGTCCGATGTCAGAAGCCCCGCTTTGCTGCGGGCTCCGGCGGTGAGCCCGCATCAATCGTGAATCGTGATCTGCCCGCACCTATTAACTAGTTAAATGCCGCTGTCAAACGCAGACATTTAACTACCACTTCCGGCCGAGCGGCCGGAAATGATCGCATCGCCGACCCCCGTCACATGATCGGAGGTCGGCGATCCTTCTGACTAGTAACCATAGAGGTCCTTGAGACCTCTATGGTTACTGATCGCCAGTAGCTGTGAGCGCCACCCTGTGGTCGGCGCTCACAGCACACCTGCATTTCTGATACATAGCAGCAAACATTAGATTGCTGCCATGTAGCAGAGGCGATCGTGCTGTGCCTGCTTCTAGCCTCCCATGGAGGCTATTGAAGCATGGCAAAAGTAAAAAAAAAAAGTTTAAAAAAATGTGAAAAAATTAAAAAAAATATAAAAGTTTAAATCACCCCCCTTTCGCCCCATTCAAAATAAATCAATAAAAAAAAATCGAACCTACACATATCTGGTATCGCCGCGTTCAGAATCGCCCGATCTATCAATAAAAAAAGCATTGACCTGATCGCTAAACAGCGTAGCGAGAAAAAAAATTCAAAACTCCAGAATTACGTTTTTTGGGTCGCCGCAACATTGAATTAAAATACAATAATGGGCGATCAAAAGAACGTATCTGCACCAAAATGCTATCATTAAAAACGCCAGCTCGGCACGCAAAAAATAAGCCCTCAACCGACCCCAGATCACGAAAAATGGATACGCTACGAGTATCGGAAAATGGCACAATTTTTTTTTTTTTTGCAAAGTTTGGAATTTTTTTCACCACTTAGGTAAAAAATAACCTAGTCATGTTAGGTGTCTATGAACTCATAATGACCTGGAGAATCATAATGTCTGGTCAGTTTTAGCATTTAGTGAACCTAGCAAAAAAGCCAAACAAAAAACATGTGTGGGATTGCACTTTTTTTGCAATTTCACCGCACTTGGAATTTTTTCCTGTTTTCTAGTACACAACGTGGTAAAACCAATGATTTCTTTCAAAAGTACAACTCGTCCCGCAAAAAATAAGCCCTCACATGGCCATATTGACAGAAAAATAAAAAAGTTATGGCTCTGGGAAGGAGTGGAGCGAAAAACGAACACGGAAAAATGGAAAATCCCAAGGTCATGAAGGGGTTAAGATGTTGCCTGATTTTTAATCATAGTTACTGTCATAGCCAAAAGTTTTAAGATTGGTACAAATTTTGGTTTTCACAACATTTTCTGCTTCAGTGTTTTTAGATCTTTTAGTCTGATCTTTCTATGGTTACTGAAAGTAGTTGTCCACTAACCATTCCAGCTGTGTCTGCACTGGCTCTCCCGAGGCTTGCTTGACATTGTTATGTCATGCGATCCTTGTGACCAATCAGCACTTGCTTTCTTCTCCCTGCCTCCCAGAGGAAGTGAGAGCTGCTGCTCTCCTGAAGCGGCCACCGATTGGCAGAAAGGAAAATAAGGGAAATTGTTATGTCATCCGATCCCTGTGGCCAATCAGCGCTTGCTTTCTTCTCCCTGCCTCCCAGAGGAAGTGAGAGCTGCTGCTCTCCTGAAGCAGCCACTGATTGGCAGAAGGGAAAATAAGGGAAACTGTTATGTCATGCAATCCTCATGAGAGCCAGTGTCAACACCCCTGGAACAGTTCTGGCAACAGAGGCTAGTATAGGTAGTATTATTTTACAAGAGGAAACACAAAGATTGAGAAGAACTTGTCTGATTAGTGGACAATCCTTTGAAATACAATTATAAGCATTTCATAAGTTGTTACATTTTTATTCGCAAATGCATAAAGTTAAAACAAAGACTCAATATTTGTAGGATTGACCCTTAGTTTTCAAGACTTTTTCAATTTCCCTTGTTACACTGGATATCAGCTTCTTGGCCGAGACCACCTTATGGCAAACGACTCTTGTCTAAACAATGCTTGTAGTTTATCACAATTTCTGCATTCTTGCTTCTCAACCCACTTTTTGAGGATTTACCAAAGGTTCTCAATGGGACTGAGGTCTGGGAAGTTTACTGGTGATGATGGATCCAAACTTTCAATGTTACGTTCAATAAGCGACTTAGTTATCACTTTTACCTCATGCTATTGTGCTACACCATCCTGAATCATCAAACTGTTCCTGAATCATGTGGTGAAGCTGCTCTAAGGCTACGTTCACATTGGCGTTCCGCCAATGTGCGTCGCTGTTGCGCCGGCGATGCAGCGGCGACGCAGCGGCGACGCGCCCCTATGTTTAACATAGGGGACGCGTGCGTTGTTTTGGTGGCGTTTTTGCCACGTGCGTCGTTTCCGACGCTAGCGTCGGACGCAAGAAAACGCTACATTGTAGCATTTTCTGTGCGTCCGATTTTCGTCAAAAACGACGCACGCGTCGCAAAACGCGCGCGTTTTTGCGCGCGTTTGCGCGCGTTTTTACGTGCGTCGCGCGTTGCGTCGCCGACGCAGGGCGGCGCAACGCTAGTGTGAACCTAGCCTTAGAGGATGTTTAGATACCATTCTATATTTATGGCAGTCTTCTTAAGCAAAAATGGAACTTGGCTACAATATTATGTTTTCAGTACGGGGTTATTCACACAACCACTATGAGTATGTGATCAGTCACATCCAAAAGAAGATGACAGGATAACACTGCAGTTGTCCCATCATCTTCCCGGCCAACTCCACATTTTGCATATATGATAATTTAGAATGTTTCTATTGGCCCATTTCTTGTTCAAGGGACATATGCCATTGGTCAATGCTGCAAAAATGGATCAATGTAAATTATGCTATTGATTATTATTAGCTCCATGTGCAGTCCACTGTGCAAATGGAGTGAAAAAATGATCACATGAATCAGCCCCTGGGTTCAAACATGCATATGTTTATGTGGGTGCAGCTTTTTTTAACAAATACAAGATGTGATGGATATAAAAGAGAGGTGTTTTAATCCCTATTTTAATGCATTTTATTTACATACTGTACCTTTAAAGAATTGCATTAAAACTGCATGTGTGAAGTCAGAGTTTTGATCAATATTTCACATCAATATTTGTAAGCCAATACTAGAAGTTGAATAGAGAGGAAGTGTAATGGAAACCCTTGAACTTCTGTACCTTTGAACTACACCTGGTTTTGGCTTTTCACCTCTTCCTTTCTGTGAATTTTTGCATTTCGGTGCTTTTGTTTTTTTACATTCCATCTACCAATAACTGTAACTGTTTTAGATGTCCATGAACATAGCCATGTGAGTTTTACAGAACAAGTTGCAGTTTTGAATGACGCCACTCACTTTACTATGTTCAGGGCTGGACTGGCCATCTGGCAATTCTGTCAAATGCCAAAAGGGCCTGTCTGGTCATGGGCTGCCTTGTCTGCCATGTTGTTAGCAGAATTGGTGTCCTAAGGACACCTATACAGTTAAGAGTTGTGACAGAGCACAAAGTCCCTGACTCCATCACTTACCCCAGCAGGTCACAGGTATCATTATAAATATTGGTCTTGTAGTAAATCTTGCTTTCCTCCATCTGGGGTAATATTAGTAATATATCCACATCTGGTGCTTGGGGATGGAGACCACATGGGCCTGTGTGATTTCAAATGCCAGGGCTGAATTTCATCCCCAGTCCATACGGGCATGCGATGTACTGAAAACAGGACAAAAAAATCCAAATGTAGCCAAATGTAGTAAAATGAGTTAAAAAGAAAAATAAGAAATTACGCCTTTGTTTTTGGGATTCAGTTTTTACAGCATTCATCATGCAGAAAAAATGAAGTGATGATATTGTTCTTTAGGTCAGTACCAGTATAGTGATACTAAACTACTAAACAATCACGGCTACTCTTTGCATGTGAGTGGCATGTCGCATGCAACTTGTATTTAACATTTAAGGGCAAATTCACATGACTTCTGAACAAAAATTCCAGTGTTGGAATTTTAGCTACATGCACATTGTGCCGTGGGTTACCATACCCCATTGGTAAAATATTAGATATAATGTTGTAACATAAAATTGCAATTTTCATGTTCGTTGGTCATTGTTCTAGCTTTCTGGTACAAGGCATAAATGTGTAATATGTACTTATGTGTTATGCTAAAACTATTTACACTTAATTTGCATTTTAGGAGGAAAAGATGCCTGCTCTGGGGACTCCGGTGGTCCAATGGTCACATTCAACCAACAGACAAACAACTGGTACCTGGCAGGAGTTGTTTCATGGGGAGTGGGTTGTGGGGAAAGTGATAAGTATGGCGTCTATTCAAACGTTTACCAGAATGTTGACTGGATTAAAAATAAAAGCGGACTGAAACAGTAATACAGTAGTAATGTTGACCTCTTGTCTGGTAATAAATCCACTTAGCACACTGTGCTAGAAAATGCAAAAATAAAAGATGTCAATCATTGGCAGGGCTTTCCACATGCAAGACTTTGCAAGACTTACATATGCATTAGTATCTGTCCGTTACATTAAGCAGTGAAAACGAAAAGAGTGCAATGGGTCCACATTGGTGATCATCTGGAGATATAAGAAAAACCTACAAGGATAGTCCAATCTCTAGAAATATTCAAGAGTCGCCCAGGGAAGACACTAAACCAGTCTCATTTGTAGTGAAAGACATTCTGCCCTATTTTAGGAGGAGGAGTGATTTGAGTAAAAAGATCTTACAGAAAGCGACCAAATGGATCTTTCGACTCAAGTCAGTAAATTTAGTTGACCTTAATGAACAGCTGAATTATGCGTGTCTTAACTTGGTGGTGCACAACCTTTTTCGGTCCAATGACTACATAATCATAATGAACCAACCCAAAGGCCGCACTAAATGTTAACGGTGTACTTCCTTCTGTGACATTCGTGCCATATCGAAAGTAAATATCATAAATGCCTGATAGGTACAAATTCTACTTCCAGGATTCTTACTTCCAAAAATCCACACGCCAATGGTTTGTTTCCACTGAATGTTTTAATGAGGATTTAGAAATCGACTCTGCGCCTAAATCCACATCAATTACTCTTTGAATAATTTACGACTGATTTTAATGGAAAAAGCTGTTTTAGTGCAAACTTTATTTTTTTTTTTATTTATTTCGAACATTTTGAACTAATGTTTGTAGCTATTACTTATGTGGCTTTGCAGTAAAATCCACTTCTAAATACTTGTAAAGAACTGTGTGAATAGGCTCTAAAAAGGAAGAGGTAATTAATGTACATGGCTCCATATGATAGATTGTGGGCTTTTTGCTTACTGTCTAATGATTCAGAAGTGAACTCCTAGTATCTACAGTGGAGTAAGCAACAAGGTCACCTGTCTAATCCACATACAACCTTCTGGAGTGCCCATGGGATGATGAGACCCCATACTCCTGATGTCTATACAGGGTTCCATTGGTACTTGCCAGTTACCACTACTCTTTTGTGTGTGTAGCTGCTCAGCTATACTTAACCTGTCAAATGAGCATTTTTCAATCCCTATGGTTGGGGACTGAACAGTGTTTCCCTCCACCTCTTTATTTTAAACTATTGCAATAGTATATGTTGGCATTATGAAAATGTCTCTCTATTAGGAGATGCAGATTTGATTAGATAAAAAAGAACAATATTTTTTATATTTCTATTTTGTGTGAAGCCTTAAATCTGAGACATGTGTTACTTATACTTGAGATGTAAGATATTTATTGATATGTGTCAAATGTCACTTTAATCAAAAACCTCCTGGGACAACATTCAATATTAATATCTTAACTGGGCCCAGATTACCACTTGGGTCTTGGGTGGGGATCTATGGCCTGTGGGCCAATTATATATTTCCTCCACCATGAGCAGATTCCAGGGGACTGCAGTGTTTGGGCCACCAGCGCTGTTTTGCTGTCTGTAGGCCCTTTAATTCCTCCCTAAACAGTGATCATGTGCGTGTAGCATTTATTGCAGAATGCTGTGGAGCATGCAACTAAGAATTATTTCCTAACCTTGTCCAACACTAGGGTCAGAACGTTCTCTGCAGCGAAACCTAGAGCGCTGTGTGCCTCTGTCCCGATGACGAAGGCAGCAGTTGCAGAGTGTCCTATGTAATGCATACAGAAGTCTGTGTATCCTTTGTGATGTATATACACCAGTTCCAATGTCACCTATGTGCTATATATACACCACTCTCATTGCATCCTATGTGATGTATATACAGCAGTCTTCAGTATTTCCTTACTTCCTATATGCTATATATACACAACAGTCCAAGTCTATCCTATGTGATGTACAGCTCTTGCAAAAATTAAGAGACCACTGCTAAATGTTCAGTTTGTCTGATTTTTCTCTCTATAAGTATATTTTTGAGTAAAATGTAAATTGTTCTTTTAGTCTATAAACGTCTGACAATGTGTCTCCGAATTTCCAAGCAATAAATTTTGTATTTTTTTTCTGGCAAAGAAAAATGGTCAAAATTAAAAAAAAAACACTGCATTCAGACCTAAAATAATGCAAAGAAAACAAGTTCATAATCATTTAGAAACAACAATACTAATGTTTTAACTCAGGAAGAGTTCAGAAATCAATATTTTGTGAAATAACCATGATTTTTAATCCCAGCTTTCATGCGTCTTGGCATGCTTTCCACCAGTCTTTCACACTGCTTCTGGCGCAAAAATTTAAGCAGTTCTTCTTTGTTTGATGGCTTGTAACTATCCATCATCCTTTTGATTACATTCCAGAGGTTTTCAATGGGGTTCAGGTCTGGAGATTGGGCTACCCATGACAGGGTTTTGATGTGGTGGTCTCTTAATTTTTGCCAGAGCTGTATATACTGCTATCTTGATGTCTCAGATGCGATGTATATACAGCAGTCTCAGTGTATCCAACGTGATTTATATACAACAATCTTGGGTTTATCCCATGTGATGTATTTGCAGCATTCTCAGTGTATTCAATGAGATATATATAAATCAGGCAGTCTTGGCATCTCCTATCTGATGTATATAGCAATCTCAGTGCATTTTATGTAATGTATACAGCGGACCTCCCACTACTTGAGTTCTATAAATGCTGCATGAGCAGTAATGAATTTACCATTTTGAGCAGATATACAGGGTAATAGACATCTGTGTTCGGAACAACTTACTGATATGAGACACTCTTTACAAAAGTTATGATTACAAAGAGTCGACCATGCTCCAGACAAACGCAATCCTGGAAAAGCAGTTGCGAGTTGCAACATCATCAATGTCACGTAACTTCACTATAATGCTAGTCACTTAATGTGAGTCACTTCTCATGGTCAAGCCGTGAGTCAGAATAGTCGAGGAGTTCAAGGTCAGAAGCCAGGAGAGTGCATCATAAACAGCAGGAAGAGACAAAAAGGTGGTCAGGTAACAATCCGAGGTCAGAATACCAGGAGGATTACGGATCAGAGCAGAAGGGGTTAAACATACAGATGGTCAGAGCGAAGTCCAAGGTCAAGCTTCAAAAAGTCAAGCATGTAGAACTCAAGAAGACACAAGGAGCACCAACCTACTAGATAAATTTACATCTGGCAAAGGTCTGGGAGAAACAGCACAGTTAAGTAGCATGGCAATTACCTGGAATAATGAACACTTGGAGACAGCCGATGCCTACCAGTCTCAGAATGGATAGTCAAGCTCTCAATCAACACACTGACAGCTTAGCACTCCCCTGTACCAGATGGGATGGCCGCACTGTCAGTAACTGCATCCCAGACACACTGAGGGGTGGAACCGTGACACTCACACATCTTACCAAAGTTACATGACTAGACTAGAGCTCATGATTATCAAAAAATGTTCAATTAGTATTACAATATGTCACTTCAATACACAATATAATAACCTTTGACAGCTAAAAGAAAATATAATCTCCACCTGTCCTTATGACATGCACATGTGGGGTGGAACATATGCCATTGCACCTAATGTTATCATGCAGTTGTGTATTATGGCTTGTCGTCAGTAGATGCTGTTAGGTGTCGAGTTCCCACCGCTGCACAGGGGGAATCTCGAACCACCTCTGCTGAGGCCCCCCATTCTTCTCCAGCCGCAGTGGAGTCTGCTCAGCGGACACTGATTGGTTTAATATTGATAATGATCTGTACATGTTCTTTAGACGTTTAAAGTTGGCTGTATATTTTGCAGATAAAGGACTGTGACCTTGGATCCCCAGACACATCTCTCCCTTGATATGTTTGGTCTCCACAATAAAAGTGATTTTGTGCCTCTGACACAGGATCCTGTTGTGGAGACCTTTTGTAAATTAGTAAAGGCTGATTTGGCCAAATTGAAACAGAAGGGGAAGAGATCGAGTCGCTCAAATTTAACATATGCACAGCGTAAAGAGATTGGGATCTTAAAAAGCAATAAATCCATCACCATCAAGGCAGCCGACAAGGGCGGAGCCTTGGTGGTGATGGATACTGCTCAATATATGGGGGAGATAAGTGTTGTGAATTCTGTTGTCGGGCTCCCTCCTGTGGTCATGAATGGTACTTCGGCTGGTTCTGTCCATGGACTTTCTCTGGTGGCTGTGGGTGTTTCTGAGTTTCCTTCCACAGGTGACGAAGTTAATTCGTTAGCTGGCTCCTCTATTTAACTCCACTTAGATCTTTGCTCCATGCCACCTGTCAATGTTCCAGTATTGGTCTAGTTCACTCCTGGATCGTTCTTGTGACCTGTCTTCCCAGCAGAAGCTAAGTTCCAGCTTGTATTTTCTTTGGTTTGCTATTTTTCTGTCCAGCTTGCTATTTTTATTGTTGTCTTGCTTGCTGGAAGCTCTGGGACGCAGAGGGAGCGCCTCCGCACCGTGAGTCGGTGTGGAGGGTCTTTTTGCGCCCTCTGCGTGGTCTTTTTGTAGGTTTTTGTGCTGACCGCAAGGCTACCTTTCCTATACTCAGTCTGTTCAGTGAGTCGGGCCTCACTTTGCTTTATCTATTTCATCTCTGTGTTTTTATTTTCATCTTTACTCACAGTCATTATATGTGGGGGGCTGCCTTTTCCTTTGGGGAATTTCTCTGAGGCAAGGTAGGCTTTATTTTTCTATCTTTAGGGCTAGCTAGTAACTTAGGCTGTGCCGAGTTGCATAGGGAGCGTTAGGAGCAATCCACGGCTATTTCTAGTGTGGTTGATAGGATTAGGGATTGCGGTCAGCAGAGTTCCCACGTCCCAGAGCTCGTCCTATATTATCAGTAACTATCAGGTCATTCCGTGTGCTCTTAACCTCCAGGTCCATTATTGTCCTGACCACCAGGTCATAACAGATAAGGTCACAGCTTTCAGATACGGAGGTCTATGAGAGACTGCAGGTGAACCCAACCCAGAGGTTTAAATCAGAATTGAATATAATGATTGAGGAGGCACTGAATAATGGGCTAATTGATGCTAAGTTGGCCAAATATCTTAAAGTCGAACACCCGGTGGTTCCCGTCCTGTACACCCTCCCAAAAATTCTTAAAGATCTTCAGAGGCCCCTGGCCACCCGATTGTGTCGGGCAGGGGGTCTCTTTGTAATAAAGTGGCGATCTTTTTAGATCATTTACTGAGGAAATTCGCAGTTACTGCACCTTCCTATGTGAAGGATACTAGTGATTTTATTAGGTCCTTGGAGGGTGTGCAGGTCGGGGATTCCACATGGCTGGTGTCGTTTGATGTCACATCTTTGTACACTTCCATCGAGCATGCCAGGGGGTTGTCTGCTGTCGTTGTGGTGCTGGCCGGCTCCAACATGGCCCCGGACTGTGCACAGTTCGCCCTGGCGCTGCTGGAGTTCATCCTTGAGAGGAATTTTTTTCTCTTTGGGGATGATTTTTTCCTGCAGCGCCGTGGGACAGCCATGGGGTCTAATGTGGCCCCTACGTATGCTAATATCTATATGGCTGTCCTGGAGGGCGAACACGTGTACAAGTCGCGGTTTTGGGGCCTTGTTAGGGGCTGGTGGTGCTACATTGACGACATCTTCCTGGTTTGGGATGGTGATTATAATGAGCTTGTGCAATTCCACCTTTTTTTTAATAATATCTACCCTGGGTTGGGTTTCAATATGAAGTGCTCTCAGACCAGGATGCAATTTCTGGACACATGCGTCTATAAGAGTGAAGGGTTTTTACATACTGACCTGTTTGTCAAAAAGACAGATAGGAATAATATCTTACATTTTTCCAGTGAACATCCACGGAGAATAGTGGAGTCCTTCCCATGGAGCCAACTGCTAAGAGTCAGGAGGATTGTCTCGAGTGACTCTCTTATAGATATGAGGCTTAATGAGATGTGTCAAAAATTTCTGGCGAGAGGATATCCTAGGGATGATCTGGATACATTCAAAATAAAAGCATTGTCTAAAGGAAGAGAGGAGCTCCTTACTCCCAAGGTTGCCATGGAATCAAATAAGAGGATACCATTTGTGACAGCATTTAATGGTTTGAGTGGCCAGAGATCAGATGTGATTCGAAGGCAGTGTTCACTTTTAGGTAGGGGACATGACAATGTGAGTGAGTTCCAATTGCCCCCACTATTCTCTTGTAGGAGAAATAGAAATCTGAAGGACGAGCTGGTGGTATCTGATGTGGGCAGCTCAAGGAGGGATCCACAGACTACTTTGAGCCGTCCGAGCCTAGGTAATTTTCCCTGTCTCGGATGTGCAAGCTGCAATAACTTAGTTAAAGGGGCATGTTTTTATCATCCCCATACTGGAAAGAAGTACATGATACGGAAACGGTATACATGCAGAAGTAGTTTTGTGGTCTACATCCTCAGCTGCCCGTGTGGTCACTACTATGTAGGGGAGACCACAATGGAGGTCAAAGCGAGAATTTCTATGCATAAAAGCACTATTAGAACAAATTTGATTGACCTTCCAGTACCTAGGCACTTCCATGAATTAGGGCATTCGGTTAATCAGCTAAGATATCGAGTCATAGATGATGTACCCATGCCACGACGGGGTGGCGATCGCGTTTCTCTTCTTAAAAGAAAAGAATTGAAATGGAACTATGAGCTTGATACTCTTTTTCCAAAAGGCTTAAATATTGATTATCAACAAAGTTGTCTCCTGTAATGTCTTTTTTGGGCCTTTGTGGTACCTCATCGGTGTATTATTGTTTTTAATTCTATTATATACTGTTTATATTGTTTTTTCATTTGGGGTGGTTATATCAATAGTTGCCATAGTAACATAGTAACATAGTAACATAGTTAGTAAGGCCGAAAAAAGACATTTGTCCATCCAGTTCAGCCTATATTCCATCATAATAAATCCCCAGATCTATGTCCTTCTACAGAACCTAATAATTGTATGATACAATATTGTTCTGCTCCAGGAAGACATCCAGGCCTCTCTTGAACCCCTCGACTGAGTTTGCCATCACCACCTCCTCAGGCAAGCAATTCCAGATTCTCACTGCCCTAACAGTAAAGAATCCTCTTCTATGTTGGTGGAAAAACCTTCTCTCCTCCAGACGCAAAGAATGCCCCCTTGTGCCCGTCACCTTCCTTGGTATAAACAGATCCTCAGCGAGATATTTGTATTGTCCCCTTATATACTTATACATGGTTATTAGATCGCCCCTCAGTCGTCTTTTTTCTAGACTAAATAATCCTAATTTCGCTAATCTATCTGGGTATTGTAGTTCTCCCATCCCCTTTATTAATTTTGTTGCCCTCCTTTGTACTCTCTCTAGTTCCATTATATCCTTCCTGAGCACCGGTGCCCAAAACTGGACACAGTACTCCATGTGCGGTCTAACTAGGGATTTGTACAGAGGCAGTATAATTCTCTCATCATGTGTATCCAGACCTCTTTTAATGCACCCCATGATCCTGTTTGCCTTGGCAGCTGCTGCCTGGCACTGACTGCTCCAGGTAAGTTTATCATTAACTAGGATCCCCAAGTCCTTCTCCCTGTCAGATTTACCCAGTGGTTTCCCGTTCAGTGTGTAATGGTGATATTGATTACTTCTTCCCATGTGTATAACCTTACATTTATCATTGTTAAACCTCATCTGCCACCATTCAGCCCAAGTTTCCAACTTATCCAGATCCATCTGTAGCAGAATACTATCTTCTCTTGTATTAACTGCTTTACATAGTTTTGTATCATCTGCAAATATCGATATTTTACTGTGTAAACCTTCTACCAGATCATTAATGAATATGTTGAAGAGAACAGGTCCCAATACCGACCCCTGCGGTACCCCACTGTTCACAGTGACCCAATTAGAGACTATACCATTTATAACCACCCTCTGCTTTCTATCACTAAGCCAGTTACTAACCCATTTACACACATTTTCCCCCAGACCAAGCATTCTCATTTTGTGTACCAACCTCTTGTGCGGCACAGTATCAAACGCTTTGGAAAAATCGAGATATACCACGTCCAATGACTCACCGTGGTCCAGCCTATAGCTTACCTCTTCATAAAAACTGATTAGATTGGTTTGACAGGAGCGATTTCTCATAAACCCATGCTGATATGGAGTTAAACAGTTATTCTCATTGAGATAATCCAGAATAACATCCCTCAGAAACCCTTCAAATATTTTACCAACAATAGAGGTTAGACTTACTGGCCTATAATTTCCAGGTTCACTTTTAGAGCCCTTTTTGAATATTGGCACCACATTTGCTATGCGCCAGTCCTGCGGAACAGACCCCGTCGCTATAGAGTCCCTAAAAATAAGAAATAATGGTTTATCTATTACATTACTTAGTTCTCTTAGTACTCGTGGGTGTATGCCATCCGGACCCAGAGATTTATCTATTTTAATCTTATTTAGCTGGTTTCGCACATCTTCTTGGGTTAGATTGGTGACCCTTAATATAGGGTTTTCATTGTTTCTTGGGATTTCACCTAGCATTTCATTTTCCACCGTGAATACCGTGGAGAAGAAGGTGTTTAATATGTTAGCTTTTTCCTCGTCATCTACAACCATTCTTTCCTCACTATTTTTTAAGGGGCCTACGTTTTCAGTTTTTATTCTTTTACTATTGATATAGTTGAAGAACAGTTTGGGATTAGTTTTACTCTCCTTAGCAATGTGCTTCTCTGTTTCCTTTTTGGCAGCTTTAATTAGTTTTTTAGATAAAGTATTTTTCTCCCTATAGTTTTTTAGAGCTTCAATGGTGCCATCCTGCTTTAGTAGTGCAAATGCTTTCTTTTTACTGTTAATTGCCTGTCTTACTTCTTTGTTTAGCCACATTGGGTTTTTCCTATTTCTAGTCCTTTTATTCCCACAAGGTATAAACCGCTTACAGTGCCTATTTAGGATGTTCTTAAACATTTTCCATTGCCCTTTAGCTTTGTCCTGTATATACATATGAGGCCTCTTGATTAGTTTGATTTGAATATCATGTTGCTGTTCGCCTGATATTTATCCCAATTTGTTTTTTGTTGGCAAACTGCGATTTAATATTGTGATTTTTGTCTCCCTTTTTTCTGTTTTGATGTATTTTTTCCATGATATAAAAACATATATTTATGGATTATCAAAGGTGTTTGTGATATATGTATGTCTTTGCAAGGAGTTCCAGACGTGCTGAGTTTAGGATATCATGATGGTTGTTTTCCCCTGTATGTATTGTCTCTCATTGCAGGTCCATATGAAAAGATGTAAATATTTAAAAATGACGGACCACATAATATGGAGATTGTCTGGTTGGAATAGCTGATATTGAGGATAAATATATAAGGTTCCCATTGGAGAAATGTTGTACTTTATACCGTTGTATATTATGGACCTGGAGTGAAGAGACACTATACTTAGCTTTGGGCTTGGATGTATTTATGTGTGCTGATTGAAGCGCTATGTGACCGCTCACTGGAGCCATCTGTCATGAAGAAATCTATGGAGAATTCCTCTGTCATGCGCAGTTGCCGATTAAATGGACTCAGTGTGCTGACTGTGCTGGATTCCGGAACTGCGACATGCGCATATGAGCTATGGACGAGGATGATGTCACGGACATGCACAATATAAGTGTACCATGGGACAGAAGTGGGCGGTGTTTGTTTACGACTGACGTGTGGACTAGCAGCCTATGATCTAGCGCGGTGACATGCGCTGCATGCTGGGCATATGGCGATCACATGATTTGAGATTTAGGAACTGATGGGACGTTTCCTGCTCTGAATACACTCACAATGCCATGACAATCGTGGATGCAATACTCGGATTGGTGTGAGAGATATTTGTTTACATCGTGGACTTTGGGGACTTATTGGGGATTTATGAGTGTGATTTAATAGCTGCGAGCGATCAGAGGTAGTTGGACTCTGTTAGTGGTTAGTATATACAGGGGGCTGGCAATTTGGGACTGTTTTTATACTTGTATATGTATGTTTTACCACAATGTATTTTTTCTAGGTGTATAGAGCCACACCATTGGGTGCTAGTTAATTAATGGGTTTGGCCTAAGGGTATATAATGGTGGCTGTATTGTCTTTTCACTATGCTTGAAAAAGGTCCACGGACCGAAACGTTGCAGATGGCGGAATAAATACGGGAGCTGTTTTTTCACAATTGCTGTGGTGCTGTCCTTCTCTTCATGTGCTCAGCGGAGACGTCGGTCCCAGTGTCTGGCTAGGGCAGATGCTCTGTGCGTGGTTACTGCTGCTCTTCCAGGCTCTGCCATTGTAGCCAGTACTGGTCAGTGGCGAGCAGATGTCTCTGGGACTAAGTCCTGCTTTTTCCCTTCTGAGCATGCCCAAGGACCTCTCATTGGAGGTCAGGTGTCACGGGGCTACCGTGACAGAGAGGTTCCAGAGAACCGCAGCGCTCTGGGCCTCGTTCACACACAGTGAACAGAAGCTCTTCACCTGTATTCTGACCTGGCTGCTTTGTGCCAGCAGTGCAGGAGTTAACCTTATTGCTGAGTTGCTGAGAGCTGGGTCTTTCAGCTGAAGTGGATTTTGTAATCTGATCCTCTATATAGACCCAGTCCTGTCTTCAGCTATTGTCAGTGATCAGTTCTACTGCCTGGCTTGGAGGTTGAAGGAGCTTAGTGTTGGAGTTGGAGGTTTATTTACAGAGATTGGTGTCTGCTGTTTTGGTTGCATGTTAAACCTGTTTTCCTTCCCAGTTTATTCCTTCTTTTCACTTGTCTGTGTTTCCTCTGTGGTTGTGTGAGCATTTGGTGAGTTTGAGACTTTTAGTTACCTTGTCTGTATACCCTGTTATTTGTTGTATTGTTACACTGGTGCAGTCCACCTCCCTTGGGGGGAGAGGGGGCCACTGATAGGGTCTGCACAGGAAACAGGGATAAGCTGGCGGCTCAGGTCTCCTAACCATCATAGGTACCCGTGAGATAAGGGAAAGCCAGGGCCCCATTATAGTGGCAGGGACAGGTGCGGGTCCCAGTACGCCGTCCTGCCCCTTTATCGCCGTTAATGGTGTGACATCAGGGTTCACACGCTCAGGTCCTGTAGCAGCTCCCATTGGTCCTCTAGGAAGGTCCTGAAGTTACTGCAGCTATAAAAGGTTCGCATGGCCGCACTCCCATGCGCTAGTATCAGTTGTGTTTTGTGCTTGTCGCCAGTAATACTCTGCCTCTCAGGCTACACGTGGAGAGTGTCCGTTAGCCATAGGAAATTACATAGGCAGGCAGCTAGCGTCAGTGGGGGCAATTAGTCCCTTAGCATCTGGTTCTTTCATGTGTGCGGTTAGCACAGAAGAGTTCCAGAGCAAGCACAACCCTAGTTAGGGTTTTAGTCCCACTAATTATTTCACAACTCTGTGAAGCAACAGAGTTGATGCTGATACTGACCGAGTGATGGAACTTGTGTCTAATCTGTCATTGTACCACCATATAGGGCCGCCATTTTTCTAGCTGCAGGCTTCTCTCCTGCATGGTGGACCCTGGGCTGCAAACGCACCTATAATAACTCATATATTTACTCGGTACGTTCCGCCAGCCGTAACAGATGCTACCAGCACTTTGGACCTTCAGGTACCCTTATGAACCCCTTACAGTTTTATAGAAAGGGGAAAAACATGTTAGAAAGCTAAGTATAAAACAGTCTATTTTACTTTTATAGTAATCAGCTTATCGCATATTTGTGATACTTATTATATTGATTGTCAATATATTATACTTGTGCTCACATTGGTATGAGTGACAGATTTACATGCCAATGGACATCAGATAGGGACAGTTAACAGAAAGCTGACGTAGAGTGGCGGCACCACTATCTCCTGCCTATGAAGCTATGTTCCTGTGATGAGGAATATTTGATGGCGTTTTGAATGAATAAGTATAGCAAGTATGGGATTTAAAACATAACTTTTAATAACAATTTAAGACAACCTATTAGTTAAAAACCAGACACACAACATATAAATACACCTCAGTGCGAATACCAGTTAGGTAAATATGCATGTTTAGCTGCTCTGAGATGAGTATATCCAGTACAACCCCTATGGCATTAGGGGTGAACAAGATACAGATGCTTTTTTTGTGGACTGAGTTGAAGCTTATATTGTAAACATTTTACATAATGTTTGGGATCATTTTTACCCGGCGCTCTACACTGAGCACTTACATTGAGGTTTCCATTTAAGTCTCCATATGACGTGATTCAGATGAAACCCCAGAGGGGTACATTTTCCAAAATAGGGTGATTGAGAGGGTTATTCTGCTTTTCTTGCACTTAGGGGCTCTGTAGATGGAGTCTACAAAATATTATAGGAAAATCTGCAATCCAAGAGGCAAATAGTGTTCCGTCCCTACCTAATTTTGCCGTGGGGCTAAGCCACATATGGGGTATTTCCATGTTCAGCAGAAATTGTGAAAAATTTTGGTGCCATTTTTATGCATTTCCCCTTGTGGACATGTAAAATATGGGGCTAAAACAACATATTTGAGGTAAAAATGTAATTATTCTTCTTCACTGCCCAATAGTATAAATTTCCATGGGGCACGTGTGGTGTCAACATGCTCACTGTGCCCCTAGATGAAATTATTGAGAGGTTTAGTTTGTAAAATGATGTCACTTATGGGGATATTTCTGCTCTTATGGTACCTCAGGAGCTCTGCCAATGTGACATGGCACCCTCAAACCATGGTGCTTCTTTCCTTCTGAGCTTTGCATTTTGCCTCGAAAGTAGTTTTTGTCCATGTATGGGGTATCAGTCTACTCAAGAGAAGTTGCAAAACAAATTGCTTGGTGCAATTTCTCCTGTTACCTTTGTGAAAATAAAAAAAATTAGGGCTAAAAGAATATTTTTGTGGGGAAATGTGTTTTTTTTATCTTTACAGCTCAACGTTATAAACATCTGTGAAGCACCTGGGGGTTCAAGGTGCTTACCACACATCTAGATACATTCCTTAAGTGGTCTAGTTTCCAAAATAAGGTCACTTGTGGGGGGGTTCCACTGTTTAGTCACATCAGGGGCTCTCCAAACGCGACATAGCATTCGCTAATGATTCCAGACAATTTTGTGTTCAAAAAGTCAAATGGTGCTCCTTCCCTTACAAGCCCTGCCATGCACCCAAACAGTTTTTTCCCCCACATATGGGGTATCGGCATACTCAGGAGAAACTGCACAACAATTTTTGCAGTTTATTTTCTCCTGTTACCTTTGTGAAAATAAAAAATTGGGGCTGAAAGGACATTCTTGTAGGGAAAAATTAGATTTTTTTTTTTATTTTCATGGCTCTAAGTCATAAACTTCTGTAATACACCTGCAGGTACAAAGTGCTCACCGCACATCCAGATAAGTTCCTTTATGGGTCAAGTTTTCAAAGTGGTGTTACTAGTGGGGAGTTTGCATTGTTTGAACACATCAGGGGAATGGTGTCTGCTCTCAATTCTATCCAATTTTGTGTTCAATAAGTCAAGCGAGCCATGCCATGCACCAAAACAGTACTTTTTCACCACATATGGGGTATGAGCATGCTCAGGATAAATTGCACCACATATTTTTGGGTCCATTTTCTCCTGTTATCCTTGTGAAAATAATAAAATGTGGGTCTAAAGTAAAATTTTTGTGGAGAAAAAGTTAAATCTTCATTTTTTTACTTCCACATTTCATCAGTTCCTGTGAAGCACGTGGTCCCAAAAAAATGGTTTCTTAAATTTTGTTGGAAAAATGAGAAATCACTTGTCAACTT
Organism: Ranitomeya imitator; assembly: GCF_032444005.1. Lineage (NCBI taxonomy): Eukaryota > Metazoa > Chordata > Amphibia > Anura > Dendrobatidae > Ranitomeya > Ranitomeya imitator. The sequence goes on along the minus strand of NC_091286.1, from coordinate 420,731,468 downwards.
TTAACCCTTCTTACTGTTTTAAAAAAAAATCTTATTTAATAACTATTGGCATGACATAACACTCTGGTTTAACCCCTTTACCCCCAAGGGTGGTTTGCACGTTAATGACCGGGCCAATTTTTACAATTCTGACCACTGTCCCTTTATGAGGTTATAACTCTGGAACGCTTCAATGGATCCTGGTGATTCTGACATTGTTTTCTCGTGACATATTGTACTTCATGACAATGGTAAAAATTATTTGATAGTACCTGCGTTTATTTGTGAAAAAAACGGAAATTTGGCGAAAATTATGAAAATTTCGCAATTTTCCAACTTTGAATTTTTATGCAATTAAATCACAGAGATATGTCACACAAAATACTTAATAAGTAACATTTCCCACATGTCTACTTTACATCAGCACAATTTTGGAACCAAAATTTTTTTTTGTTAGGGAGTTATAAGGGTTAAAAGTTGACCAGCAATTTCTCATTTCTACAACACCATTTTATTTTAGGGACCACATCTCATTTGAAGTCATTTTGAGGGGTCTATATGATAGAAAATACCCAAGTGTGACACCATTCTAAAAACTACACCCCTCAAGGTGCTCAAAACCATATTCAAGAAGTTTATTAACCCTTCTGGTGCTTCACAGGAATTTTTTGAATGTTTAAATAAAAATGAACATTTAACTTTTTTTCACAAAAAATGTAGTTCAGCTCCAATTTGTTTTATTTTACCAAGGGTAACAGGAGAAAATGGACCCCAAACATTGTTGTACAATTTGTCCTGAGTATGCCAATACCCCACATGTGGGGGTAAACCACTGTTTGGGCGCATGGCAGAGCTCGGAAGCGAAGGAGTGCCATTTGACTTTTCAATGCAAAATTGAATGGAATTGAGATGGGACGCCATGTTTCGTTTGGAGAGCCCCTGATGTGGCTAAACATTGAAACCCCCCACAAGTGACACCATTTTGGAAAGTAGACCCCCTAAGGAACTTATCTAGAGGTGTGGTGAGCACTTTGACCCAACAAGTGCTTCACAGAAGTTTATAATGTAGAACCGTAAAAATAAAAAAACATATTTTTTCACAAAAATTATCTTTTCGCCCCCAATTTTTTATTTTCCCAAGGGTAAGAGAAGAAATTGGACCCCAAAAGTTGTTGTACAATTTGTCCTGAGTACGCTGATAGCCCATATGTGGGGGTAAACCACTGTTTGGGCGGATGGGAGAGCTCGGAAGGGAAGGAGCGCCGTTTGACTTTTCAATGCAAAATTGACAGGAATTGAGATGGGACGTCATGTTGCGTTTGAAGAGCCACTGATGTGCCTAAACATTGAAACCCCCCACAAGTGACACCATTTTGGAAAGTAGACCCCCTAAGGAACTTATCTAGAGGTGTGGTGAGCACTTTGACCCACCAAGTGCTTCACAGAAGTTTATAATGTAGAACCGTAAAAATAAAAAATCATATTTTTTCACAAAAATTATCTTTTTGCCCCCAATTTTTTATTTTCCCAAGGGTAAGAGAAGAAATTGGACCCCAAAAGTTGTTGTACAATTTGTCCTGAGTACGCGGATACCCCATATGTGGGGGTAAACCACTGTTTGGGTGGATGGGAGAGCTCGGAAGGGAAGGAGCGCCGTTTGACTTTTCAAAGCAAAATTGACAGGAATTGAGATGGGACGCCATGTTGCGTTTGAAGAGCCACTGATGTGCCTAAACATTGAAACCCCCCACAAATGACACCATTTTGGAAAGTAGACCCCCTAAGGAACTTATCTAGAGGTGTGGTGAGCACTTTGACCCACCAAGTGCTTCACAGAAGTTTATAATGCAGAGCCGTAAAAATAAAACAAAATTTTTTTCCCACAAAAATTATTTTTTTAGCCCCCAGTTTTGTATTTTCCTGAGGGTAACAGGAGAAATTGGACCCCAAAATTTGTTGCCCAATTTGTCCTGAGTGCGATGATACACCATATGTGGGGGGAACCACTGTTTGGGCACATGGGAGGGCTCAGAAGGGAAGGAGTGCCATTTGAATGCAGACTTAGATGGAATGGTCTGCAGGTGTCACATTGCGTTTGCAGAGCCCCTAATGTACCTAAACAGTAGAAACCCCCCACAAGTGACACCATTTTGGAAAGTAGACCCCCTTAGGAACTTATCTAGATGTGTGCTGAGCGCTTTGACCCACCAAGGGCTTCACAGAAGTTTATAATGGAGAGCCGTAAAAATAAAACAAAAATTTTTTCCCACAAAAATTATTTTTTAGCCCCCAGTTTTGTATTTTTCCGAGGGTAAAAGGAGAAATTCGACCCCACAATTTGTTGTCCAATTTGTCCTGAGTGCGCTGATACCCCATATGTGGGGGGGAACCACTGTTTGGGCGCATGGGAGGGCTCGGAAGGGAAGGAGCTCCATTTGGAATGAGGACTTAGATGGAATGGTCTGCAGGTGTCACATTGCATTTGCAGAGCCCCTAATGTACCTAAACAGTAGAAACCTCCCACAAGTGACACCATTTTGGAAACTAGACCCCCTAAGGAACTCATCTAGATGTGTTGTGATAGCTTTGAACCCCCAAGTGTTTCACTACAGTTTGTAACGCAGAGCCGTGAAAATTAAAAAAAAAAATCTTTCCCCCCAAAATTATTTTTTAGCCCCCAGTTTTGTATTTTCCCGAGGGTAAGAGGAGAAATTCGACCCCAAAAGTTGTTGTCCAATTTGTCCTGAGTACGCTGATACCCCGTATGTTGGGGGAAACCAACGTTTGAGCGCATGGCAGAGCTCGGAAGGGAAGGAGCGCCATTTGGAATGCAGACTTAGATGGAATGGTCTGCAGACGTCACATTGCGTTTGCAGAACCCCTAATGTACCTAAACAGTAGAAACCCCCCACAAGTGACCCCATATTGGAAACTAGACCCCCCAGGGAACTAATCTAGATGTGTTGTGAGAACTTTGAACCCCCAAGTGTTTCACTACAGTTTATAACGCAGAGCCGTGAAAATAAAAAATCTTTTTTTTTCCCACAAAAAATATGTTTTAGCCCCGAGTTTTGTATTTTCCCAAGGGTAGCAGGAGAAATTGGACCCCAAAAGTTGTTATCCTATTTGTCCTGAGTACGCTGATACCCCATATGTTGGGGTAAACCCCTGCTTGGGCACACGGGAGAGCTCGGAAGGGAAGAAGCACTGTTTTACTTTTTCAACGCAGAATTGGCTGGAATTGAGATCGGACGCCATGTCGCGTTTGGAGAGCCCCTGATGTGCCTAAACAGTGGAAACCCCCCAATTATAACTGAAACCCTAATCCAAACACATCCCTAACCTTAATCCCAACAGTAACCCTAACCACACCTCTAACCCTGACACACCCCTAACCCTAATCCCAACCCTATTCCCAACCGTAAATGTAATCTAAACCCTAACTGTAACTTTAGCCCCAACCCAAACTGTAGCCCTAGCCCTAACCCTAGCCCTAACCCTAGCCCTAACCCTAACCCTAGCCCTAGCCCTAACCCTAGCCCTAACCCTAACCCTAGCCCTAACCCTAGCCCTAACCCTAACCCTAGCCCTAACCCTAGCCCTAACCTTAGCCCTAACCCTAGCCCTAACCCTAGCCCTAACCCTAACCCTAGCCCTAACCCTAGCCCTAACCCTAGCCCTAACCCTAGCCCTAGCCCTAGCCCTAACCCTAGCCCTAACCCTAGCCCTAACCCTAGCCCTAACCCTAGCCCTAACCCTAGCCCTAACTCTAACCCTAGCCCTAATGGGAAAATGGAAATAAATACATTTTTTTAATTTTTCCCTAACTAAGGGGGTGATGAAGGGGGGTTTGATTTACTTTTATAGCGGGTTTTTTAGCGGATTTTTATGATTGGCAGCCGTCACACACTGAAAGACGCTTTTTATTGCAAAAAATATTTTTTGCGTTACCACATTTTGAGAGCTATAATTTTTCTATATTCTGGTCCACAGAGTCATGTGAGGTCTTGGTTTTTGCGGGACGAGTTGATGTTTTTATTGGTAACATTTTCGGGCACGTGACATTTTTTGATCGCTTTTTATTCCGATTTTTGTGAGGCAGAATGACCAAAAACCAGCTATTCATGAATTTCTTTTGGGGGAGGCGTTTATACCGTTCCGCGTTTGGTAAAATTGATGAAGCAGTTTTATTCTTCGGGTCAGTACGATTACAGCGACACCTCATTTATATCATTTTTTTATGTTTTGGCGCTTTTATACGATAAAAACTATTTTATAGAAAAAATAATTATTTTTGCATCGCTTTATTCTCAGGACTATAACTTTTTTATTTTTTTGCTGATGATGCTGTATGGCGGCTCGTTTTTTGCGGGACAAGATGACGTTTTCAGCGGTACCATGGTTAGTTATATCTGTCTTTTTGATCGCGTGTTATTCCACTTTTTGTTCGGCGGTATGATTATCAAGCGTTGTTTTTTGCCTCGTTTTTTTTTTTTTTTTCTTACGGTGTTTACTGAAGGGGTTAACTAGTGGGCCAGTTTTATAGGTCGGGCCGTTACGGACGCGGCGATACTAAATATGTGTACTTTTATTGTTTTGTTTTTTTTATTTAGATAAAGAAATGTATTTATGGGAATAATATTTTTATTTTTTTTTTCATTATTTTGGAATATTTTTTTTTATTTTTTTTTACACATTTGAAATTTTTTTTTTTACTTTTTTACTTTGTCCCAGGGGGGGACATCACAGATCAGTGATCTGACAGTTTGCACAGCACTCTGTCAGATCACTGATCTGATAGGAGTGCAGGCTGCTTCACAGTGCCTGCTCTGAGCAGGCTCTGTGAAGCCACCTCCCTCCCTGCAGGACCCGGATCCGCGGCCATCTTGGATCCGGGGCTGGAGGGAGCAGGGAGGGAGGTGAGACCCTCGCAGCAACGCGATCACATCGCGTTGCTGCGGGGGGCTCAGGGAAGCCCGCAGGGAGCCCCCTCCCTGCGCGGTGCTTCCCTGTACCGCCGGCACATCGCGATCATCTTTGATCGCGGTGTGCCGGGGGTTAATGTGCCGGGGGCGGTCCGTGACCGCTCCTGGCACATAGTGCCGGATGTCAGCTGCGATAAACAGCTGACACCCGGCCGCGATCGGCGGCGCTCCCCCCGTGAGCGCTGCCGATCGCATATGACGTACTATTGCGTCCTTGGGAAGTAAAGCCCACCCCACATGGACGCAATAGTACGTCTAATGGCAGAAAGGGGTTAAGGGCATAAAAATTAAAAGTTGAACATTTAAAAAAATTTCAAACTTTTCAAGATGTACAATAACAAATTATGTTGTGGTATCGTGTTAGCCAGAAAAATTGATGTGAAAATAGATTAATGAGAAAAAAGCACAACATTTATATATAAATAGGGATAGTACAGTAGGACATTTGTTCATGAGGTGGGAGGTGTAATGCCTCCAAAGCCAAGGAAATCAAATTAGGCATTTTGTTACAAATGGAGAGGTGTCGGTGGAGGTGGAGTGCACTCCAGATAATTAAGTACACCTCTCCATTTGTAACAAGATGCCTGATTGGATTTCCTTGGCTTATCTTTAGTTGGCATCACACCTCCCACCTCATGAACAAATGTCCTACTGTACTATCCCTTAAATGTTGTGCTTTTTTCTTATTAATCTATTTGTAATCTTGCCTGAAGAAGGAGCCACTGTGCTCTGACAGCTTGCAAACATATTATTTTCTGGTTAGCCAATAAATGTAACACTCTGAGAATACTTTTGACATCATTGGGCAGAAAAGTATTCACATCAAACGTTTCAACAAATTTCTGATTTTTTTTTTTACAAATAAATGCAAGACATATCAAACAAATTTTACCACTACCATGACGTACAATATGTCATGAAAAAAAACATTATCAGAATTAGTGGGATCTGTTGAAGTGTCCCACAGTTTTTACCACATAAATTGACACTGGTCAGAATTGTAAAATTTGGACCTGCCATGAAAGTGAAAATAGAGTTGGGGGTGAAAGGGTTAACTTTAAGGTGCCAACTTCTGTGCTAGGAAGGTCTGAATATTTTTTTTTAGCAGGGTGAACACAAAATCCTTGACACACCGTTAAACATAGTATTGATTATGTTGTTTTGCACTTTTAGAGCTGGTGCAGACAATTGTGTATTCTCTCATCTGAGAGAATGGGGCCGATTATGCAAATCACATTCTATGATATAGACTTGCATGGTCGAGTGCTTCCCAAATATTGGCACAAATTCTGTCATGCAGCAGGAAATTATCGTATATGTGTACTGCCCCATACACTAACATTGATCAAAGTGCAATCCAATGTTTTGTAGGATCACACTCGGACTGATAATACAGTCATGTGCACAAGCCCTTAGACTAATGCATGTCTTGCAATTGATAAATATGAATAGAGTTGAGTATCACCTATTGTTTTATTTATTGTTCATAGCATCAAGTGAAAATAATGGAATTGTTGGATGTCTTTTAAATGTTCTTCAATAAAGTATTGATTTTTAACCAAACAAGAAGTGGTTTAATAGAATGTTTATCAGCCACAGACATCAAAATGAAACCTGAGAAATGTGCTACTGGCAGTCAAGATCCAGATGACAGAAGATGATGCTCCATAAAACTACTTTTTATTTAGAGATATTTACAAACATGAATATCAACCATTTTACACAAAAGAATCAGATTCCAGATAACATCTCACAGGTGTAAAAGTAGAATACACCAATTACCAAAAACAATATACAGTATGTATATATATATATATATATATATATATATATATATATATATATATATATTCGGTATCCCTGTAACTAACAACCTATTAGCCTATTTTAAAAAAAAGTTGTTAATTTGCATATAGTAAACAGTATAAAAAAATAGCACAATGGCTTTTTAAAAGGGATCTGTCGTCATCGGAGTGCAGTATAAGGTGGAGGCAGAAACCCTGATTCCAGGGATGAATGGCTTGCTGTAGGTTTGATAATAGTTCTCTTATTTCTGCTGTAGCACTGAGCTCTGTATTCCTTTCAATGAGGATCTTTGTCTAATCCCATCTACATTGATAGCGGGAATGGGGGAAAGTTGCCAATCAGAGCTCGTGAATATCAACGACTACATAATGGTAGCTTATCACTGAGAGGAGTAGAAGAAGTGAGGCAGATAAAGCACTGTTTTATCAAATCTACTACAAGAATCCTAGTAAGTGACCCACTGACTCACAGTTTCTGCCTCTACGTTATGATGCTCTCATATGAGCCATCAAGAACCTAGTGATAGATTCTCTTTAAAGCATTCTAAAATGATTACGAAAAAAAAATAAATTAAACACTAACTTGTCTAAACCTGAAAATGATGGGTAACATTCATACAACTAAAATCAAGATCTCACGTAGCAACACAAAATAAAAAAAAATTGTAAGAAGTTAAAACTATAATTTCTACTACAATTAAAGGGGCTGTATTTTGCCGACAACCGATATCCATGTGCCCCATTATTAGTTTAGATGGTCTGGTCGGTGTTCAGCATTATACTAGAGTATATGTACAGTGGGGCAAAAAAGTATTTAGTCAGTCAGCAATAGTGCAAGTTCCACCACTTAAAAAGATGAGAGGCGTCTGTAATTTACATCATAGGTAGACCTCAACTATGGGAGACAAACTGAGAAAAAAAAATCCAGAAAATCACATTGTCTGTTTTTTTAACATTTTATTTGCATATTATGGTGGAAAATAAGTATTTGGTCAGAAACAAAGAAACAAGATTTCTGGCTCTCACAGACCTGTAACTTCTTCTTTAAGAGTCTCCTCTTTCCTCCACTCATTACCTGTAGTAATAGCACCTGTTTAAACTTGTTATCAGTATAAAAAGACACCTGTGCACACCCTCAAACAGTCTGACTCCAAACTCCACTATGGTGAAGACCAAAGAGCTGTCAAAGGACACCAGAAACAAAATTGTAGCCCTGCACCAGGCTGGGAAGACTGAATCTGCAATAGCCAACCAGCTTGGAGTGAAGAAATCAACAGTGGGAGCAATAATTAGAAAATGGAAGACATACAAGACCACTGATAATCTCCCTCGATCTGGGGCTCCACGCAAAATCCCACCCCGTGGGGTCAGAATGATCACAAGAACGGTGAGCAAAAATCCCAGAACCACGCGGGGGGACCTAGTGAATGAACTGCAGAGAGCTGGGACCAACGTAACAAGGCCTACCATAAGTAACACACTACGCCGCCATGGACTCAGATCCTGCAGTGCCAGACGTGTCCCACTGCTTAAGCCAGCACATGTCCGGGCCCATCTGAAGTTTGCTAGAGAGCATTTGGATGATCCAGAGGAGTTTTGGGAGAATGTCCTATGGTCTGATGAAACCAAACTGGAACTGTTTGGTAGAAACACAACTTGTCGTGTTTGGAGGAAAAAGAATACTGAGTTGCATCCATCAAACACCATACCTACTGTAAAGCATGGTGGTGGAAACATCATGCTTTGGGGCTGTTTCTCTGCAAAGGGGCCAGGATGAATGATCCGGGTTCATGAAAGAATGAATGGGGCCATGTATCGTGAGATTTTGAGTGCAAACCTCCTTCCATCAGCAAGGGCATTGAAGATGAAACGTGGCTGGGTCTTTCAACATGACAATGATCCAAAGCACACCGCCAGGGCAACGAAGGAGTGGCTTCGTAAGAAGCATTTCAAGGTCCTGGAGTGGCCTAGCCAGTCTCCAGATCTCAACCCAATAGAAAACCTTTGGAGGGAGTTGAAAGTCCGTGTTGCCAAGCGAAAAGCCAAAAACATCACTGCTCTAGAGGAGATCTGCATGGAGGAATGGGCCAACATACCAACAACAGTGTGTGGCAACCTTGTGAAGACTTACAGAAAATGTTTGACCTCTGTCATTGCCAACAAAGGATATATTACAAAGTATTGAGATGAAATTTTGTTTCTGACCAAATACTTATTTTCCACCATAATATGCAAATAAAATGTTAAAAAACAGACAATGTGATTTTTTGGGTTTTTTTTCCCCCAGTTTGTCTCCCATAGTTGAGGTCTACCTATGATGTAAATTACAGACGCCTCTCATCTTTTTAAGTGGTGGAACTTGCACTATTGCTGACTGACTAAATACTTTTTTGCCCCACTGTATTTGCTTAGGGGGTATGGCTCATTGTCTATATTAGTTCATGGAATTGTCAAGTGAAAACAATGGGGTCCAGCCACTATGATCTGTGGTTTTAACCCCACTAGAATGGAGAAGCAGGGTGTATGCTCTTCCACTGCTCTATTCAGTCTCTATTGTGTTGGCAAGTGTTGCGCTCAGGTTTTTCGACCAGAATCATATGAATGGAGTGGTTTTCTTACATGCGAACTGCGGCCTCATTCTAATCGGGTTAAAAGTCCTATATTGGGGTTAAAAATTCCCAACAATTTGACTCCCATGGTAAATAAGTTATCATCTATCCTGGGCATAGGTGATAAAAGGGAATTTCTGATGGAAGCAAGTTAAGTCGGTTGTAAAAATTTTGGGGTGTGATTAATGGGGTCAGGCACTCTATGGGGTCAGGCACTCTATTTGTTATTATGCCAATTATTGGTTGAGGGCATGTTCCAAATAAATGGGTGGGCATAGGGTAAACATGGCAAAGTTTGGGCTAACCACCATCAGTTTCATACGGTTAAATTCATCTGCCTGCGACTGTCAAGGCACTCAGGGATTTGCAGCTTCATAGCAGCAGGAACGACGTAGGCTTCACACTTTGAGTTTTTCCTGGACATGTAGTCATTTATGACCCTTAAAATGGTGTTAGAGTATGGGATCTGATGATTGTATTTGTACCGTTATCTTTCCATTACATGTTATTTACAAGTGTAGAATTGAGAAAATTGTAATAAATATATCTCCATTCTTTGCTTAAAAAACAAAACACTATTTGGGATTTGCTAGCTCTAAACTTTTGCATTAGGAAGCTTCTTTAAAGAAAACCAGTTAGGATTATATTATTAATCAAACCAGTGGTATGGCACAGAAAATAAATAAAAACATATATTTTGTAATAATTGATCTACTATCACTGAGAAATCAAGCATTTGCAAATTAGCCTGGAAATGCATTTGGGGCGTCCAAGCACTCGGAGAATACATTTGTATGCTAATTTGCATGCAATGTCAGAGCTTGTTTTCTCTGTGATGGACCATTGGATTACTATATATAGCAATTTTCTAGATATCCTTCGAATTTGATTAGGTTAGTAAAATGAGAGTTGAAATGTTGTCCGTGACTTGAAGGTTGTATCACTTGATATAATGATATATTTAAACTTAAAACTTATCTTGGTCTTTATTGCATATACCAGCCATACAAGCTTCACACAGATCCCTCTCATGAGGTTTGGTTCTTATTATTTTGTGGTGCCTGTTGTCTTGGTTGTCAGTGTCAGTCTTCTCATGATAACAATTTTTTTTTATTTTTAAAATAAGATTTTCCAGAATTTCTTTTACACTTTTCACATTAAATGTGGGATTGATGAAGTTGTTATTGTCACATTCCCGACACTTCTGGCTAAAAGGACGTAGGAGAACAGTGCCTGTCTTATTTTTTCCGAGACAGTAATGAAAGATAAGTGTGACTCGACTGGAGTTCCAAAAATGAGAGCACTTCAAGCAGGTGAAACTGCAAAAAAAGCAAAATAATTATAACAGTAATCATCGTAATAAAGCTTTACTGTACCATATCAGGGTTGGTAAGGATCAACAGAGAATCACTTGACACTACAGACTATTTCTTTTTACAATCATACATTTATTTCATTCATCCCTGAAAGCTAATCTACCCTGGTAAGGCTATATGCCCACATTGCAGAAATGCTGTGGAAATGTCCACAGCATTTCCGCAACTCCCTTCCGCGGGTAAAACACATGCGGAATTTGCATGCGTTTTCCTGCAAAACACAAGCGTTTTGCAAATGTTTTTAGCTTGCATAATGCTTGCGTTTTCCAAGCGATTTGAAGCATCACTTAGAAAAGTGATTGACAGGTTGGTCACACTTGTCAAGCATAGTGCATAGTGCTTGACAAGTGTGACCAATTTTTTACTATTGATGCTGCCTATGCCAGCCAGGAGTAGAGTCTCTTCTCCTCCAGATCCGGGTACCATCCACACTTGAAGCACTCACTTTACGCATGGTGGGCATAGTCACATGCGTAAAGTGAGCATTTCAATGCAATCCTATGGCTGCGGAATCGCTGCATTCCACAGAAATAATGAACATGCTGCGGATTTTATCGCTATGCGATTCCTCAGCGGGAAAATCCACAGCATGGACACAGCAGCTGCGGAATCCCATCGGATTGCATGGGAATGCTTTTTTAAGTGTTTTTTAGTGTTTCCGCTGTGGCAAAAAATGCGGCAGAAACACATAAAAATGCAACGTGGGCACACAGCCTAAGTCTTTCCTCTTATCTCAGTCTGATGAAAAATCTAATTTGACTACATTTTCAAACAACTGGTTGTCACATTTTAAGTAATCACACTAAGAAGCTACTGTAAGTGGAATTTACTGTATTTGTTACATAAGCTACTATAATACTGCACTGACAGGTATGAATTCCTTGTTGGTATTGTAATCACACGATCTACTTAGCTGCATTAACTCTTCAGGTCTTTAATTTCAGCTGCAAAATCCCCATCACAAATCATTCTGATAATATTGTTAAAGATTATCTCTGAATGCACTGCAAACATGAAGATGTCACTAGATTACATCTGCTGTACAGAACCTCAGTCTTCAAACTGCATAGACCCGAGCAGCGTGGCGGGGAAACTGGGCAAGGTGAGTAATGTTTGTACAAAAAAGAAAAAAATGAATGGCACCAAGGTCATGCAAATTTAATACCTGTCAGTCTGGATAGCCGCCACTTTAAGAACAGCGGTATATAATCTCTGGGCATAGGTGCACAGCATGAAGGAAAAAACATCCGACTTAAAAATGTGCCTGGGCAGAAAAGATGCAGCACTCACCCATGAGCTGCTTCAACGAAGTCCTTTATTAAACTATAGTGATCGGTGGACAAAGTTCATGGGACAGGCAGGTGCAGGAGGAAACATGGACCCGTAGAAGCGTCTTTGACGCGAAACGGCCATCATCCTTCCCCGCATTCCTCCTGCACCTGCCTGTCCCATGAACTTTGTCCACAGATCCATAGTGGTTTAATAAAGGACTTTGTTGAAACAGCTCATGAGTGAGCGCTGCATCTTTTCTCCTCATTTTTTGAGTAATGTTTGTATTTTTTAAAATTTCAGTAGTTGTGGGAACCCTCATACTAAATAAGCTGCTTTAGGGCTCTCATACTAAGAGATGTACTATGGGGGCCCTGATACTGATTGAGGTTCTGTGAAGTCCTCAAATTGGGTGAGATACTGTGGGGGCCCTCATACTGAGTGAGGGACTATGGGGGTCCTCATACTGAGGTGGTATGGGATCCCTCACTCTGAGTGGAGGGTATCATACTGAATGGAGACCATCATACTGAGTAAGGGGCTGTGGGAGCCATCATACTTAGTGTGGGCTATGGGGGTCTCATACTGAGTGATGGACTATGGGAGCCCTCCTATGGAGTGAGGTACTGAAAGGGCCCTCATACTGAGTGAGGTACTATGGAGGCTCTCATACAGAAGGGGTTTGTTGTTGGGGACCTCATAGTGAGTGGTGGTTATCGTGCTGAGTGGAGATGGAGGGGTGGGCAATCAAAACTTTTGCTATGATTTCTGCGTACTCCCCTGATCACCTGATAGGGTGTATGTGCCTTCAAACATAATTAGGGGTAATGTAGTGGTCCCTTTATACAGGCAGATTTCCTGCTGTAAAAATCAACAATCAAAGATATAGAAAGTTAATCAGTGCTCACTTTGATTAAAATTTTCATTAACAATGATTGTGAGGGAGTTCAGATGAATTATGGTTTCAAATGTGATTCTGTGAATACGGTAAACAGAACCAACAAGTTAATTTTTCTTTAACAATTGGTTCCGTATGTCAAAGAGTTTGGGTGAAGATGAATACTTGCGATTTTAAATTAAAGTAGAAAAAGTGTAAACCAACATTACCGCATCCAAAGGATACTCTTGTTTCAGATGATTCTCATAAACTGGGGACCTATATGGAAAAGGCCCTGCAAGAATCTCAGAAAAATCAGCATACGTGAAAATCTTGTGTACGAGATAGAGAGGGCACTCACCATATCTCTATTAAAAGTGACATGCGTAGTTGTGTTTGCAGGGAATAGTGTTTGAGCGAAGTCTAATAAAATTTTTACGATATTACAAGTGCTTTATATCTTCTGCAAAATTTTATATTCTTGTGGTCACCAATGCAACGAAAATGAGATTGTGGAGGGGAAGAGGAACGAATCACGGGTGGAAGGGGTGTATATACAGTTCATATCTAATAGAATCATATGAAGTAAAGTCAATTAGAATATACAGCTCTGGCAAAAATTAAGAGACCACCACATGAAAACCCTGTCATGGGCAGCCCAATCTCTAGACCTGAACCCCATTGAAAACCTCTGGAATGTAATCAAGAGGATGATGGATAGTCACAACCCATCAACAAAGAAGAACTGCTTACATTTTTACGCCAGGAGCAGTGTGAAAGACTGGTGGAAAGCATGCCAAGACGCATGAAAGCTGTGATTAAATCATGGTTATTCCACAAAATAATGATTTCTGAACTCTTCCCAAGTTAAAACATTAGTATTGTTGTTTCTAAATGATTATGAACTTGTTTTCTTTGCATTATTTGAGGTCTGAAATCACTGGTTATTTTTTTTAATTATTTTGACCATTTCTCCTTTTCAGAAAATAAAATGTATTGCTTGGAAATTCGGAGACGTTGTCAGAAGTTTATAGAATAGAAGTACAATTTACATTTTACTCAAAAATATATTTATGGCGAGAAAAATCAGGCAAACTGAACATTTTGCCGTTGTCTCTTAATTTTTGCCAGAGCTGTATAGTATATATATATATATATATATATATATACATATATATATATATATATATATATATATATATATATATATATATATATATATATATATATATATATATATATATATACTATATATACTATATATAGTGCATATTGTGACAAAGTCACTGGTAAAGTACTGGAGGGGAGATATGTGTCACTACACTTAATTGCGTCAGTGATGTAAAACCCAGAAAATTTTCCTCCAGCACACTACCTGCTGTGAGGTTTAGGCTAAGTTGCATAATGGGCTGGTTTTTATGTGGACATCCATAGAATGGGTGGAAGAGTGTCCACCTTATCTCCACTAAACAGCTAGGCTCTAAAGGCAGTCTTTGTTCAGACAGGCTAGAGAGAGGATTTTCCAGTGGTTTGTGTCCTGAGGAGGAAAGACTGAACCTGTGGTGCTGCAGAGTGTGCAGCTTCCTGCAAACATATGGACTGTGTACAGCATTTTTGTTTTCTTTGTTGTTTTGCTGTTGTGCCCAGAGGGCTGTGTTTATTTTCCCAGCTTGGCTTATGCTGTTTTTCATAAACCAAGCATGTTCTTAAAGAGACAGTGTTCCGATCCTACCTTTGTGTCAAGCTAATTGAGTTGCTCTACCACCTTGTCAACGGTGGGATGGCGTTTATGCTATTTTTGATCAAAAACAGTATTACTAAGAACTCTGTGTCATTTAAGTCGACTTATGCTTTTTACTTGTTTAGTTACAGCACGGTTTTTGCTCATTTTGTTTATTGTATGTTTTGCATGTTTTAAGGTCAATGTGAACATGCAGCTATGTGCTACATGTATACCAACTCAAACCAAGCTCAATTTTTGTGTTTTCGCTCTCTCTCTCTCTCTCTCTCTCTATGCATATATAGTCTCAAGCTCTTCAATTTGGTGCAATACAGCCAAATTATGTCAGCTTGGACTACGAAAGTCAACATGAGAAAGTGAAGGGGAGTGAATATTTGTTATATCCACTAGAGAGGGTAATTGCTCAGTATAATTTTTACCTCCCAAACTTCGTGGTTTGTGAGATTTTCCACTTTTTCTGTTTCTGCTCTTCATTCAAGCTGTTTTCCAAACTGTAGTTGAACTGCAGAATCCATTTTTTTTCATATCTTTCTTGTAAGTCTTCTTTTTGCAGTCGTTCAAATGTATCAATCCAGATATTTCCAGATGATCTTCCAGCCATTGCTCTAAAATAATTAACAACTAAAGAGCTGTAGTAAGCACAGTCCCAGGATTTGTGTAATGCTGTACTTATATATTATTAAAAATGTCATCACTTGACCAATAGCTACTTAATTCATTCACCATTTCAATTAGACAAACCTATGTACATAATTCTAGTGAAAATAATTAATCATAGTTGTATGCAAACTGAGGATCTGTTTAGCCTTGCTGACCATGATAAATAAATATACGCAAGCAGTAGTGATGAGCGAACATGCTCGGTGATACTCGGATATCACTCGAGTATTTCGGTGTTCGTATGTGCTCAGCACTCGGTAAGCATTGGGCAGTGCTCAATTTAAAACTCAAATCCCCGCCCTGCATGTTTGGCACCTGTTACACAGCCACTAAGCATGCGGAATTGCCTGCCAGTTACTGTAATGCCATAGCCATCTTGGTAGTGGCATTACTGTGATTGGCTGGCCGTATTACATAATCAGGGGTATAAAAGATCAGATCACACTCGGCTCACTGATGCCATTGCACACATCATGAACAGTTCGTATTGAAAGGAAAGAGCAATTATCTAGGTTTATGTGTGCACATTTTAACTAATCTAAGTCCTCTATCGTTAATACTGGAGCTGATGCTGAACCATCTTGTGTTTTGCTGTCTATATCAGATACATTGTGCATTTAGCCAAAGGACAGTTGCAGGAGCAGGGAGAGTGGTAGAATAAAGGCTCAAGGCAGGGCTGAGTGCTTCACAGTCCGTTACTAAATATATAGGTGCTGCACGTGACCAGATTTTTTTGGAGAGTGTAAAAATGTACTATATTGTCATCAATAGAGTATTACGTGCTTTGTGCTACATTTCTGTGATATATAAGACTCCCAAAAAGCATAGAAAAATATTTAGAATTGAGAGTCCTCAGTGGTTGATACCTTTTAATGGCTAACTGAAAAGATGGTAACAAATTGCAAGCTTTCGAGACTACATACGTCTCTTCATCAGGCAGAGACTAAAACAAATTCTGAAGAATCACATATTTATGCACAACATCGTATAGAAAAAAAAATATTATGTTGTGCATAAATATGTGATTCTTCAGAATTTGTTTTAGTCTTTAGTCTTTAGTTAGCCATTAAAAGGTATCAACCACTGAGGACTCTCAATTCTAAATATTTTTCTATCTACTGGCTAACACGGTACCAAGATATATTTCTTTCCTGTATCAAAAAGCATAGAAACATTTTTCTGGATTCAGTTACACACCCATATAGTATTACGTGCTCTGTGGTAGATTTTGGTGTTAAAAAACACTTCCAAAAAGCTTTTAAAACATTTTCTGGATTGAATTACTCACCTATATAGGATCACTTGCTCTGTTGTACATTTCGGTGCTATAAACTACTTAGAAAAAGCTTTGAAATTTTTTTCTGAATTCACTTACTTACCCATGTAGTATCACATGCTCCGTGGTACATTTTGGTGTTATAAAACATTTCCAAAAAGCTTTGCATTTTTTTCTGGATTCAATTACTCACCCATATGGTCTCACATGATCTGTGGTAGATTTTGGTATTACAAAACACTTACAAAATGCTTTTAAAAAACTTTCTGTATTCAATTACTCACCCATATAGATTATGTGCTCTGTGGTACATTTTGGTGTCATAAAACATGTACAAAAAAAACTTTTACATATTTTTCTGGATTCAATTACTCACCCACATAGTTTTACATGCTCTGTGATACATCTTGGTGTCATAAAAAACTTCCAAAAAGCATTTAAAAAATTTTCTGGATTCAATTACAATACTTACCCATATAGTATTATGCGGTCTGTGGTACATTTTGTTTGTATCTAACAGTCTGTAAAAGTATAGTAAACGTTTTCAACAGTGGGCGATAAAGATAGCAGAACTACGCGAGACTCCCAAGGGAGTGACCAGAGGACTATTGGAGACAGAGGAAGCTGGCATGACAGCAGACATGGCAGGAGCCTGTGGTCCGGATCCAGATATTTTCCCGACCCCAGGCCACAGCCTTCACTGCTGGGATTCTTGCGGACTGCGGATGTGAAAGCGAGGATCCAGAAACTGGTGAGAGGATTGCAGAGCCTAGGATGGTTCGAAGGGACAAGGAGATGAACCAGACCATGGCCAGTAGAAAAGCTATCGGACCCACTAGCCTCAAGGTACCGAGAAGCAGAGAAGGGGCCCTTTGAAGAGTTTGGGTTCCATCATTACATTTTGTTCAGCCATCTGCCAGTAGAGAAGGAACACTTGCCTCAACAAGAGCTGATGGCTGGAATCAGGGTCATGTTCCTCAAAAGGAGGATCAACATTGTTGGTATGCGGTAGGGGTGATCCCAGAAGGAAGGGAGCAGGATGAACCCTTCTTGAGGAATGAATAGGCTTGGGATAAGTTAATTTAGGTGGCTCGAGACAGGGTTACTCCCACCACTGAGAGAGCATACTGTCCTTGTGGTTCCCCACCTCCTATGGGGAGCAGGTGACAGAGGGGGATGTCGCCCATTTCTATATGTCCGAAGCTCTGGCACTACCAAGGTCATCCTTGATTCTGACCTTTCATTCACCCCCCACATCCGATCACTGGCTCGCTCTTCTTACCTGCATCTCAAAAACATTTCTAGAATTCGCCCTTTTCTTACTTTCGACTCTGCAAAAACTCTTACTGTTTCACTTATTCATTCTCGTCTGGACTATTGTAACTCTCTACTAATCGGCCTCCCTCTTACCAAACTCTCCCCGCTCCAATCTGTCCTGAATGCTGCTGCCAGGATCATATTCCTCACCAACCGTTACACCGATGCCTCTACCTTGTGCCAGTCATTACACTGGTTACCCATCCACTCAAGAATCCAGTACAAAACTACTACCCTCATCCACAAAGCACTCCATGGCTCAGCACCACCCTACATCTCCTCTCTGGTCTCGGTCTACCACCCTACCCGTGCCCTCCGCTCCGCTGATGACCTCAGGTTAGCATCCTCAATAATCAGAACCTCCCACTCCCGTCTCCAAGACTTTACACGTGCTGCGCCGATTCTTTGGAATGCACTACCTAGGATAATACGATTAATCCCCAATCCCCACAGTTTTAAGCGTGCCCTAAAAACTCATTTGTTCAGACTGGCCTACCGCCTCAATGCATTAACCTAACGATCCCTGTGTGGCCTATATTAAAAAAAAAAAAAAAAAATTAACTGGTTCATGCAGCTTTACATGAACACCCAAGCCTTACACTATGGCTGGTCCGAATAACTATAGCAATTGTTACCATCCACCTCTCGTGTCTCCCCTTTTCCTCATAGTTTGTAAGCTTACGAGCAGGGCCCTCACTCCTCTTGGTATCTGTTTTGAACTGTATTTCTGTTATGCTGTAATGTCTATTGTATGTACAAGTCCCCTCTATAATTTGTAAAGCGCTGCGGAATATGTTGGCGCTATATAAATAAAAATTATTATTATTATTATTATATGTAACGAATAAAATATGTAACAAAATATATTTCATTTCCGCACTGTATTTTCGGCACCATGGGTACTGTGGATTTGGTTTTCCATAGGTTTACAAGGTACTGTAAACCTGATGGAAAAAAATCCGCTACGGATCATCAGGCAAATCCGCAACGTGTGCATATACCCTTACAGTGCTAGACACTCCAAATTTAGAACCCACTCCTTCCAGACAAGCAGTATTTTACCACCTAAGGATAAAGAGTGATCCCAGCAATAGTTTAATAGTTATGGTTTATTAATAAAAATAGTCACAAAAAATAATAATACAAATGAAAAACAGGGTGGGAATAAACCTCCAAAATGGGGATGTGTGCAAATTAAGTAAAACTGGGCCACCTATGCAGTATAGTATAAAGCTCCTGGAGTAAAACAGGAACACATGGGCTAAAACAGCAGTTTAATGCCAATTTTCCTATGATTAATGTCAGTGAGTACAGTTCTGCCCATAGAGAATCCTTTTAGATTACTATTGAGATTTGTTAAAGATTCCAAGAAAGTGCTTAGTGCAAACAATTGCTTAGTGCAAAAATGGAATCCAAAAAAATCATTTATGGACAGACTGTAGCACAGGAAAGCATGGAGGTATATTGTCATAAATAGAAGTGCAAAACAGCCATGTTCTATACGTACATTATATCATTTAGTGTCAAGAAGAAACGATTATTAAGGCAAAAGACTACATCACCTGAGTAGATTAGAATAAAAGAATGCACCAGGAGACCAAGGCAGCCACGCATCCCCAACCAACATGCCATTTTGCAATAGCTTCATCTGAGGGGGTGTCATAGGGTGGAAAATTGACATGTTTTATATAATGTGTTGTCCAATCAACGAGGTTTAAAATAAAAACAAGATTTAATGCCAGTTTGTTCATTGGTGTATTCAGTGAGCCGGTGATGTCATTACTCAGCGACGGGTGACTCATTGCAGTGTTTGTCAGCGCAACGCGCTTTTTGCTTCCTGCCTCCATATACTGGGTGGTCCAAAAGTATGTGGACAGTATGTGTAATAGGGTTATGAAGGGGAGATTTATCAAACATGGTGTAAAGTGAAACTGTCTCAGTTGCCCTTAGCAACCATTCAGATTCCACTTTTCATTCTTCACAGACTCTTTGGAAAATGAAAGGTGGAATCTGATTGGTTGCTAAGGGCAACTGAGTCAGTTTCACTTTACACCATGTTAAATAAATATCCCCCTTCATAACCCTATTACACATACTTTTGGACCACCCTGTATAAAGAGAATTCCGCAGCGACGCACAGTGAACTGCACGTGGAACGCATGCAGGTCAGGTGATATGGCGTCCCCCGAAGTCAGAAGAGAAGGGGAGAGCGCGTGTGCACTGCTGCAGTTGTCACCTAGTATAGGGTTCACGGACAGCAGAAAAAAAGAGCGCGCGTGCGCACTGCTGCAGTTATCACAGTTAGTTTACCATAAAGACCGGGCTTAGATACTGAGCCCGCATGCGCATCGCAGAGGATGCCTTGGAATATCAACATGAGTAAAATAGAAAGGCAGGCGCATCCACGCAACCTATTTAATCCTAGAGAGAAAGTGAGAGACCAAAGTGATAAAATAGAATTAGCAATAAACCTACTACAAAAAGATGGTAGAAAGGTGACGGAATAAGTGAATATAGGTATATATATATCTACAGTAGGTACAGAAAGTATTCAGATCCCTTTAAATTTTTCACTCTTTGTTTCATTGCAGTAATTTGGTAAATTCAAAAAAGTTCATTTTTTTCATTAATGTACACTCTGCACCCCAACTTGACTGAAAAAAAAGAAATGTAGACATTTTTGCAAATTTATTGAAAAAGAAAAACTGAAATATCACATGGTCATAAGTATTCAGACCCTTTGCTCAGACTCATATTTAAGTCACATGCTGTCCATTTCCTTGTGATCCTCCTTGAGATGTTTCTACTCTTTCATTGGAGTCCAGCTGTGTTCAATTAAACTGATAGGAATTGATTTAGAAAGGCACACACCTCACAGCTCACAGTGCATGTCAGACCAAATGAGAATCATGGGGTCAAAGGAACTGGCCAATGAGCTCAGAGACAAAATTGTGGCAAGGCACAGATCTGGCCAAGGTTACAACAGAATTTCTGCAGTACTCAAGGTTCCTAAGAGCACAGTGGCCTCCATAATCCTTAAATGGAAGAAGTTTGGGACCACCAGAAGTCTTCCTAGACCTGGCCATCCAGCCAAACTGAGCAATCATGGGAAAAAAGCCTTGTTGAGAGAGGTAAAGAAGAACCCCAAGATCACTGTGGCTGAGCTCCAGAGATGCAGTAGGGACATGGGAGAAAGTTCCACAAAGTCAAATATCACTGCAGCCCTCCACCAGTCGGGCCTTTATGGCAGAGTGACTTGATGGAAGCCTCTCCTCAGTGCAAGACATATGAAAGCCTGCATAGAGTTAGCTAAAAAACACAAAAAGGACTCTCAGACTATGAGAAATAAGATTCTCTGATCTGACGAGACAAAGATAGACCTTTTTTGTGATAATTCTAAGCGGTATGTGTGGAGAAAAACAGGCACTGCTCATCAACTGCCCAATACAATCCCAACAGTGAAACATGGTGGTGGCAACATCATGCTATGGGGTGACCATTCTTGACTGGCCCAGTCAGAGCCCTGACCTAAACCCAATTGAGCATCTCTGGAGAGACCTGAAAATGGTTGTCCACCACCGTTCATCATCCAACCTGATGGAACTGGAGAGGATCTGCAAGGAAGAATGGCCGAGGATCCCCAAATCCAAGTGTGAAAAACTTGTTGCATCATTCCCAAGAAGACTCATGGCTGTACTAGCTCAAAATGGTGCTTCTACTCAATACTGAGCAAAGGGTCTGAATACTTATGACCATGTGATATTTCAGTTTTGTTTTTTAATACATTTTCAAAAATTTCTACATTTCGTTTTTTTCTTTCAGTCAAGATGTGGTGCGGAGCGTACATTAATAAGAAAAAAATGAGCTTTATTGAATTTACCAAATAGCTGCAATAAAACAAAGAGTGAAAATTTTAAAGGGGTCTGAATACTTTCCGTACCCACTGTATATATACCGTAAATGTTATAAATATTATAACCATATAACGTGCCTTGTTATAATGAAAATAAAATTGACTGCTGTTGTGTTCAATGAAAATAATAATACATCAATACATAATGCGGATTATGATGAACTAGATGGTGGCCCGATTCTAACGCATCGGGTATTCTAGAATATGCATGTCCACGTAGTATATTGCACAGCCCACGTAGTATATTGCCCAGCCACGTAGTATATTGCACAGCCCACGTAGTATATTGCACAGACCACGTAGTATATTGCCCAGCCACATAGTATATGGCCCAGCCACGTAGTATATTGCCCAGCCACATAGTATATTGTCCAGCCACGTAGTATATTGCCCAGTCACGTAGTATATTGTTCAGCCATGTAGTATATTGCCCAGACACGTAGTATATTGCCCAGTGACGTAGTATATTGCCCAGACACATAGTATATTGCCTAGCTACGTAGTATATTGCCCAGTGACGTAGTACATTGCCTAACCACGTAGTATATTGCCTAGTGACATAGTATATTGCGCAGCCACGTAGTATATTGCGCAGCCACGTAGTATATTGCCCAGTGACATAGTATACAGCACAGAGCCACGTAGTATATTGCCCAGTGACGTAGTATATTGCCCAGTGACGTAGTATATTACCCAGTGACGTAGCATACAGCACAGAGCCACGTAGTATATTGGCCAGTCACGTAGTATATTTGCCCAGCTACGTAGTATATTGCCCAGCCAGGTTTGTCACAGGTTAAAAAATAAAAAATAAACATATACTCACCTTTCCGAGGGGCCCTTGCAGTCCATGGCAGCTTCCGCTCCCAGGGTTGGTATGAGCGCAGGACCTGTGATGGTGTCGCGGTCACATGACCATGACGTCATGGCAGGTCTTTCTAGCGTAGGCGCGGAGGGCCTGTGATGATGTCGCGGTCACATGACCGTGACGTCATGGCAGGTCCTTCTCCCATACCATCTTTGCCACCGGAACCTGCAACGGAAGATGGCGGCCGGCGCGAGCAACTACAGAGGGTGAGTATAGCAGGTTTTTTTAATTATTATTTTTAACATTACATTTTTTACTATTGATGCTGCATAGGCAGCGTCAATAGTAAAAAGTTGGGGACACACAGGGTTAATATTGGCGGTAACGGAGTGCGTTACCCGCGGCATAACGCGGTCCATTACCGCCGGCATTAACCCTGTGTTAGCGATGACAGGAGGGGAGTATGCGGGCGACAGGCACTGACTGCGGGGAGTAAGGAGCGGCCATTTTCTTCCGGACTGTGCCCGTCGCTGATTGGTCGGGGCAGCCATGACAGGCAGCTGGCGAGACCAATCAGCGACTGAATAACCGTGACAGAAGGACAGACAGACGGAAGTGACCCTTAGACAATTATATATAAGATTTTTAAAATTATTTTCCTGATTTTTTGCGCCCAGCCGGCACGACATTGGCGCGGGATTTAAATCCCGCTTCCCTGATTGGTCGCGCCCAGCCGCAATTTAAATCCCGGGGCAGCTCCCGGCAGCCGACTTTTTGTCAGCCGTTTTCCTCGGTCCGAGACAATCGCGGCATGCCTATGGGTGCGAGTGAGACAGCGCACACCACTCGGATAACATCTGAGTGCTGTGCGTTATAAGAGGACCCCAGCAATGGAGGACATGGAGAAATTCATTTCTCTGACTCCTCCGCAGCTGTGCTCCGATCCTCCCTGTGCGAGAGAATCGGAGCACAGACGCATGACACTCGGCTCCTGCTCTGCTGCGTTAGCATATCGCATCCGATGATCTCGCATCGGATGCAATATGCCAGTGTGACACCAGCCTTAGACAGTTATATAGTAGATTAAAAGTGAAAGTGCAAACAATTAAGGTGCAAAAATGCAAAATATTATACACATCAATATTATCAAAAAGTTTTTTTCCTTTCCTTTTTTCCAAGATTTTCTCATATGCTTGATATGTGGTTCCTCTGTTGTTCCTTATTCAGTAAAGTGTATAGCGGATTGTGCATTTAATACTGTGCATTTAGCGGATTGGATCTCCTGTTGAAACTAGGAGAAATAAACACAATGCCTCAAATTTACTTCTGTTTACCACCTGGTGTACACAGAATTTCTGTGCTGTGGTGCCATCTAGTGGTTTCGCACTTTTTTAATGTGTTTTATGCATTTTCATTTTGTAATGATTAATAAAGATGATACTTCTATTCTCTACATATGGTTTTATCTGCACATTTTTCAGTAGGATCTTGTATATTTTTGTACTGAACCCAGTTATAGGTCCATGTATATATCTCGGCACTATATTTACCATATATCTTTTTATCGATACATGTGCTGTGACTGTCCACATCGTTTTGATTCTGTAATATAGTAAATTATTAGAGCAATAAAGCAGCAAAAAATTTTATTATAACCTATGAGCAAACTTTGGTAGGTAAACAACTCTACTTAAGTTTCAGGACTATAGAGGTTTTTCTTTTATTAAAAGCAAAATTACGGTAATTTTATTTTTTTTAATCTGGCTTGTGGATCCCAAAACACAGGAATCACACTTTCAGTGTCACACAAGCTTTAGGCCGGGATCACACATGCGAGAAACTCGTCCGTGTCTCGCATGTGAAATCCAAGCTCTGGCGCCGGCACTGTGGAGCGGAGCGTGTGCCTGCATAGCAACACATGGAGCCGCACGCTCCGCTCTGGAGTGCCGGCGCCAGAGCTTGGATTTCACATGCGAGACACGGACGTGTTTCTCGCATGTGTGATCCCGGCCTTAAATTCAGAATTTAGTTTAGTTGCACATTTAGCAATGAGGGGTTTAATTCTGACACTTCTGGCTTGCACAGTGTGAAACATTTTTTAAAAAATGCAGCTTTTAATGTGCTGTTATTGCTGTATATCACAGATAAAAGACATACCGATAGGGAATTTAGATTGTGAGCCCCAATGAGGACCAATGAGGACAGTATTTTCGGTCTGAGCCCTATCCATTAAAAAAAATTATCACGCACTCAGACCAATGTTATTCAGTGAGTCAGTGTAGTTGAATTATTTTTTCACTGACTAAATCTGGATGTGAAAAAAATCACAACATCCACAATTTTCCTTCAAAAATTGGATAAGACTCGCCTATTCAAGTCAATAAGTGTGAGATTTTTACTGACACATTGCAATTCTGTGATATCCCTTCCTGATTGGCTGGTCTAGACCATGTGGATTGATTACTATGTAAGGAGAAGAACCCAGCTAGGCGTGCTTCCTCTGTGACGGGTCCGGAACCATTGGGGCTGTCACCTTTGTTGCAGGGGGTAAAGCTTAAGGCCCTGGACTGTTCCCGGCAGTTGAGAAAAGGGAGCTGAGGGAATTGCAGCGTGCGAGTAATCCGACAGTTATAGCGGGTACGTGCAGTGCGCAAGAGGTCAGTGTAGGTGCTCCTAACGCAGAGTATCATGAGAGAGCAGGCCTAAGACTTGAAGGCCAGAGGGCGATAAACGGAGACTGTCGTCACAGCCATGTACCGATATCGCTGACACCATTGACACCACTGACAGTGAGACAAAGGGCCCATGTATGGCACATAGCCTCGCGCCCACGCAGACCGGAGAGTCGTACCACCCATTGTGAACTTTATCCTGTTAAGCTTCTAAACAGACCCCACATAGGGGAAACCGCCCCGCAGGACAGAGACAGTGCCTTGTGTATTCCTTCTCCATCAGGACCACAAGGAAACATCACCCACAACATGATCCAAGACTCCATCCTCTCTAGGACAACGCCGAATTTCCACAGCGCCATTACCTTGGCGCCACCGTTTGCACCCAGGGAATACACCGAGGACTGCGTTGGGTTGATAAGTCTATTTCCTCAGTTACTTGTTTTACTACCGTGTTCCAAGTTACAGTATTTTGTATTCAGAAAACTTCCCTCTACTTCTCCCTGCGTGGAGTATCCACTGTAGAATTAAATCCCCTGATATCCCTTGCTCTGACTACGGTCCGTTACTGCATCCTACGTGCCTGCTGTCTCCTTACAGTTACAAGGTATTGTGGGCAAGCCCGTGATATGATTAGCATGCGTGAAGTGATGACCAGTGTGTGACATGGCACTGGGCTTTTTTTTGGGCCGCTACTCAAAAACTGAATTGTAGACCATTCCAATTTGTGTGGAACTGCAAATTTCAGGAAAATTGACTCAAACTTGATCCTCCACGTATTGATGCACGCAACTGTAATATCTTGGCATCTGTCCACTATAGGGACCCATTGTAAAAAAAAGAACAAATAAAGCAAAAATAAAAAAAGAACTGCATGGCATACTGTACGTTTGTATTGTCTCAATAAAATAGTCTCGTTTTTTTACATTTTTTTTGGTGCAGATTTTTCAACACTCATTAGAATGAAACAATTGATATGCTGCTGATTTAAATCTGCAAGGTAAAAAAATAAGAATAACACTTCAGGAATCTCATTCATTTTGTTTTTTGCAAATCTGTGGAGAAAAAATGGAGCAAAATGCAACATGTGCAGACCCATAGTCAGATACCACACACCATGCCACCTCTCCTCTCCTAACTGGAACCCTTCTTACACCACTTTAATTACCTCCTCACACTCTTGCACTACATTATATATTATTTGTTTATAGTATTAGGAAATAAAATGTAACTAATGATACAATATATCATCTATGCAGAAACATTGAGTATTAGCTTTGCTAAAGGGCTTCAAATATAGTTACTTATCTACAACTAATAGCAGCAAAAGAAAAACACATGTTTAGGCCCAATTCAGAAATCTGTATATCATGATCTGAGTACAAATTGTAATTTTCCGACTGGTTGTGGGACCCTGACTTGATCTCAGCAGCCTCATGAGGGTCTTAGCTGAGACTGATGAGTTCTGGACCCATGGTCAGTTGTGAAGTTGTGGACTGTACTCAGGTGGTGATAAATGGACGTCTGTATTCTGCCTTGGAATATGATTGCAGTACAGAGTATTGTGCTGCATTAGTGCATCTTTCCATCAGCAAACCATTTCTGTATGGAAAAGAATAACACAGTACTGGTATAAATTGGAATAAACAGAATTGAAAAAAGTAAGAATGCACAGTTCTATTATACATACCATAATGAATGTATCTGGAACATCGATGGATTTCTAATGCTGAGCTTCTGTGTTGTCTGCTTCTTATAGTTACCAGCAGCTCTAGAAGGGAATCGAAACTGAAACATTGACAGTGCATAATGACATTCCAGGCACTCATATTACAGCTCTAAATCTTCTGAAGAAGATAATACCATAATACCATTACATTTACCTCCACATACAATAGAACTGTAACATAGAGTTTATTTGTCTACACACACTTTTTGATGTGTTTTTTTTTTTTTGCCAAAAATACATGTGAAAATGTTAAAAATGCCAGTGTTTTTTTTTAAATGGCCTGTATTGTTTTCTGGTATTTTTTTCAGTGTTTTTTCTGTGTTAATTAAATGGGATTAAACCCAGCACAAGATTGCCTTGCGCAGGCGTGTACTACGGAGGACAGAGAATGAACTTCAATCCAATATTGCAGCCAGCATGCAGCCAGAGGGTAAGGAAAGGGTGAATCAAACACCCGAAAACCCCGCCCCTATGGCTGAAGATTGTTCCCTCAAAATTCAGGTGACAGAGTCCCTTTAAGATAAAAGCCAAATCAGTATCTCAATTTGCAGACAATGTGACTTAAAAGTCATTTACATATATCTATTTTTATAAGTGGCATGCCCTTATGAAAAAAATATATAAACTAAATTTCTGAATGTTTACATGAGCACTGTCACTTTATTAGTTAGCATTTAGCAAAAAGGATACTATCTAACATTCACTTGTGTACAAGTCTCTAACCATTGTTTTTTGCATTTAGGGCTATTTATTGTAATTCGCCACTAGGTGGAGACCTTGTACCACCATCAATTGCATATGAAATAAGAGTATGGTATTTAGTTTTTATACTTTTCCCATATGGGCATGTCACTTATAATAATAGATATACATAAATCACTATTTTAAATTATATTGTGGGAGAGATCTAAACATATCTTTTATACTTACCCGATAATTTTTTCTCTGCATGATCTATTTTTTAAAATGTATTTATGTGTCTGTTAATTGTCTAAATAAAAAGGTTTTTTCTGTATTTTTTTTATTGAAGGGACTAATCTCTTGTAGGCTGTGACCTGTGGTACAAGAGGCTGAAACCACTCCGGTGGTACATGATCCTGAAACTCCTCTGGCAGTACACAAACCAATATCTGTGCTTTTTACCCTGTCTCATCTGCACAAGCACTACTATCCATTTTATCATTATCTGGTACCAGACTGCGAGTCTGTGTTTACTGTCTTCATCCTTTGGGTCATCTGCCGTGGTACTGGGATCTGTCCTGGAGTAGCATCAGATGTCTACCCGTGGTCCAAGTCTAACCACACCATTAGGAGCACTAGTGAAAACTCAGTGGTTTGCCTAGTTACTCCACTCCAGACTCTCCCCAGTCTTTGGCGCAGTGGGTCCCTGATCCACGTGTGTTAAAGTTTGCTCCATTTATGGACCCCATTGACCCCAAGACCTTTTCACTATCCATAGCTCTCAACCATCCCTCATTCTGCGGGACTGTCCCGATTTTCAGGCTTTGCCCCGCAGTCCCGCACGGGACTCTGCTTCTCCCGCAGACAGCTGGAGAAGCAGCCGACATGCCCCCTTGCATGAGGCCACATCCCTTCCCCTGCAGTCTGTTTTCCTTCCAGTGTGGGTACAGCTCAGAGGGAGAGAGAGCGGACATTTTTAAGATATGTGTCATGGAGGGGGTGTGTGCCACACATTGATGTATCAGCCGGTCATCCCTGTCAGCCGGTCATCCCTGCACCCGCAGAGCCTTACACCACATATTGGCTGCTCTGTGCGCACAGGACCTGTGATGAAGTCACAGGAGAGTAGGAGCAAGGGTCAGATGATCGGGACCTCCGTGGATTGCAGGACTCAGCTGTGGCGCTGGTTGCCAACTTGCCATGGTGCTGCTGGATGAGGTAAGTAAGCTGCCTTGTGTGGGGTCAGGAGGTGTTTACAGTGTGGATGTAGCAGACAGTGTGTATGAGGTCAGGTGTATGGAGCGGAGCCGTGTGCGTATGAGGTGTATGGAGCAGAGCCGTGTGAGTATGAGGTGCATGGAGCGGAGCTGAATGTGTACGAGGTATATAGAGCGGAAATTAATGTGTACGAGGTGTATGGAGTGAAGCCGTGTGTGTATGAGGTGTACGGAGCGGAGCCGCGTGTGTACGAGGTGTATGGAGCGGAGCGTGTGTGTACAGAGCGGAGCTGTGTGTGCAAAGTGTACGGAGCGCAGCCGCGTGTGTAGGAGTAGCTATGTGTGGCCATTATATGGTACAAAGTATCATGTGCCGCCAATATACAGTATGGAGCATCATGTATGGTCATTATACAGTATGGAGCATCATGTGCGGTCATTATACAGTATGGAGCATCATGTGCAGTCATTATACAGTATGGAGCATCATGTGCAGTCATTATACAGTATGGAGAATCATGTGCAGCCAATATACATTATGGAGCATCATGTGCGGTCATTATACAGTATGGAGCATCATGTGGGGCAATTATACAGTATGGAGCATCATGTGTGGTCATTATACATTATGGAGCATCATGTGTGGTCATTATACAGTATGGAGTTGGAGCGCCCCCGTTAGGGCAGTGGGGTACTCGGAGCCGGGCCTTTCGGTTCTCAAGGGAGATGTCACGGTGGCTGACCCGGTCCGTGGCCCTAGGGGCGCCCGTTGATAAAAAGGGGGAAAGGTCTTTAAAGGGGAAATGTTTCTTGACGCCACCTGTGATATTCGGTCAGGGTGACCGACGATGCTTTAAGGGGTCCGCTGGGGTGATGTTATGGCAGCTAGATGGTATACCTTCCCACAGGTGAAGTATGTCCCCAGGGCTTCCCAGTGTGTAGGTGCTGGATGGTGAGAGGCGCAGTGAAGAACGAGGACTCAAGGTTGCAGTCTCTTTACCTTTTTATTAAAGGCTTCAGCATCCACATTCCAGAGCACCAGATCACAGGGTAGGCAGAGTCTTGCCGGTCTGAAGGCATATCCAGAGTCCCCTTATCGAGGAGGAAATCAGTGGCCTTCCTCTAGCACATGGATGTTGTAGTACCTTACTGCTGTGCTTCTCATAAGGTCCTCATAACTGTTGGTGGTGTTCTAGATGTTATGTCTTTCTCTCTGTCCCCCAGATGGATAGGAACAACCCGTATGACTGGTGGCCTGGGGCTTTTTACAGGAGCTCTTAGATACCCCAACCCACACAGTTGCCACCGTGCCTCCTCGGTAAAGGTCGGGCAACTAATATGGAATTAGCTGTCCTGCCGGTCTCCGGAGCCAGGCTTGGAGAGGATTACTCCCTCGGTGTTCCGGCTACCGGATCCTGCGCCTCAGAAAGGAGGTAGCCTTTTACAGGGCAGAACTCCTTCTAGTTTCCTCTCCTTTTGCTATGACTTCGTTTCTCACTCTCTGCAACACAATTCTCCTTCAATGTCTCTTTCTTAGGATGCTGCCGCACGTTGGGCTGACGCAGCTCCGTGGCCTTCTGTCTAGGCCTCTGACAGGATCCCACCCCTGTCAGGGACCCACTACCTGAGTGGAGCTCAGATAGCAGCTCACTGGGTGAAGCCCAGCTCGCTTCTGCCTGGGTCAAAACCCAGTCAGCGTCTGCCTAACTTCCTATCCAGACCACCAGATTTACGTAATTGTGAAGAGTGCCCTATTAAATAGGAGCATAGCTCCCCCTGGTGGACTGGAGTGTGAAGTGTGTTGTGTGGTTTGTGATACCTGGTAAAGTGATCTCCTTTATTGCCCTCAGATGTAACATCACTCCCCCTGGTGGAAGAATGACATTACTGCAACGACCAGGACCCTGGGGCGCTGCAGAGTATCATGTGGAGCAATGGTACAGTATGGAGCATCATGTGTGGTCATTATACAGTATGGAGCATCATGTGGGGCCATTATACAGTATGGAGCATCATGTGGGGCCATTATACAGTATGGAGCATCATGTGTGGTCATTATACAGTATGGAGCATCATGTGGGGCCATTATACAGTATGGAGCATCATGTGGGGCCATTATACAGTATGGAGCATCATGTGTGGTCATTATACAGTATGGAGCATCATGTGTGGTCATTATACAGTATGGAGCATCATGTGGGGCCATTATACAGTATGGAGCATCATGTGGGGCCATTATACAGTATGGAGCATCATGTGTGGTCATTATACAGTATGGAGCATCATGTGGGGCCATTATACAGTATGGAGCATCATGTGGGGCCATTATACAGTATGGAGCATCATGTGTGGTCATTATACAGTATGGAGCATCATGTGTGGTCATGATACAGTATGGAGCGTCATATGGGGCCATTATACAGTATGGAGCATTGTGGGGCCATTATACAATATGGAGCACTGTGTGGCCATTATACAGTATTGAGCATCATGTGTGGCCATTATACAGTATGGAGCACTGTGTGGCCATATTGTTTTGTTTATAATTATTCTTTATGAAACAGAGTGATCAGCAGTGCTAAATGGGTGTGGTTGGGAAGTGGATATGGGTGTGACTAGTTATGAATGGGTGTGGTCAGAGGTGTGGCCTAAAATTTTAATTTTAAAACTTTCTCCTTCTTTCCCATTTTCAAAAGTTGGGAGGTATGACTGAGATATTCCAAGAGATGTCTCAGCAACATAATAAGCAGGTCAAGATCCAATCCTATCTGTAAACAGTGAATATCTGCTTAGACATCTTGTCTTTGGCATATCAGCTCCTGAACATTACTGATCCTCAGTCTTGTCTCTGACCCTGAGTTTGCTTAATCCTTTGGTACTGCGCTACAGTCTTGGATTTTACCCGGCATGTTTGACTTTTCAGCTGGCACCTGGTGGTAGCTTTGCTGCTGCACGGCAAGTCTGCTTCATCTGTGTGCATGACCTCTCTCCACTCTATTGCCACTTAGCAGAGCTAGCTTCTACCTGCACTGCATCAGCTTGATAGAAAAATACACTTGTGTTAAAACAGTTTTTGGTTTTTATTCATGAATGTGTGGCATTCAAACAGGATACATTCTTTACTGCACATTCCAAAAACACATCCTTTATTTTCCACATATATTTATTTCTATTAAGTAATAGATTGGATCACTAATGCACAAGTTATATATCTTTTTTTCACGTCTGACAAAAACATTGTTTTATTTGTTTATAGCTGTGTGAGTACTTGATTTTTGGGGATAAGTTGTATTCTCAAATGGCACAGTTATTTCATTAATTTTTTAGGGTGCAAGGTGAACAAATACCATTATTCTGATACTTTTTTTGCATGTGTATGTTGGATTTAAGGTAATTACTGCCAACTTGTATGACATCCAATACAAGTTATTACAAATAGGATGATTACAGATTTTAACAGTTTTTTTAACCCCTACCAAAATGGCAATTTTCCATTTTTGCACTTTGTTATTTTCTCTCCTTCTTCCTACAGCCATAACTTTTTATTTTTTCAGTCCCCATAGCCATATGATAGCTTGTTTTTCGTGAGACAAGTTGTAGTTTTGAATGACATAATCTATTTTACCATTCAATGTACTAGAAAATGGAAAAAAATTCCAAGAGTGGTGAAATTGTACATCTTGAAAGACGCGCCACATGTCAGTCACGGTGGATGAACCGCAGGTGCACATGCACGTGTGGCACCCCAGGAGTTCAGGTACCACAGTAATGCTATCTTCCTCACGGGGAGGATACTGCTATGTCTGGAGACAAGTGAGATTTCTTTGGGTAGGTTTACAAGAGCTCCAAGCCCTGTTTTGGGGCAGCTTCTCTGGAATAAAGATCCTGGTTTGGAGGCGGAGAGAGCTCAGTTTGTAGCAGGAGTCTGTGTGCGAGGACAGACAGGAGTGGAGCACAGAGAAAAGTGAAAGCTCAAAGAGGCCATGAGCAGGCCTCTGAAGAGTATCAGCGCAAGAATCCGGGTACAGGGAGCCCTAGGCTTTTGTGGATTATAAAACACAGAGCAAAACCGGAGGGTATTGTTCTACAAGGACTTTGCCCATAATTACCTGTGGCACAGCAGCACCTAGGAGCCTGGAGTCACCGAGAACAGACCCCAGTTCACACGTCCCGAGCTGCCTGCCACACAGGTACCTGTCCTAGGACAGCAGAATGATTAAAGTCCTTGTTGAGACACTTAGTGGCAGCAGGGACTTAGAGACAGAAAGCGCAGAGTGGTAGGTACCCACCTGACTTACCCAGGGGAACTCGCTTGTCTCTGTACTGCCCGGACTTCTCTGCCTGCCCTGTGATCTGGTGCTCTGGACTGTGGATGCTGAAGTCTTCAGTAAAGGTAAAGAGACTGCAACCTTGTGTCCTCATACTTCTCTGCACC
This sequence comes from Ranitomeya imitator, assembly GCF_032444005.1. NCBI lineage: Eukaryota > Metazoa > Chordata > Amphibia > Anura > Dendrobatidae > Ranitomeya > Ranitomeya imitator. The sequence goes on along the minus strand of NC_091286.1, from coordinate 420,698,119 downwards.
TCTCATTATATGACCATCTACACACCAGAGCCCTGGGGATATACTTCACCTGTGGGAAGATATACCATCTAGCTGCCATAACATCCCCCAGCGGACCCCCTAAAGCAGTGGTGGTCATCCTGACCAAATACCACAGGTGGCATCATGAACATAAACTCTATCCCTTTAAAGACCTTTCCCTTTTACATGGGCACCCTGGGCCATGGACCGCGTTGCAGCCACCGTGACATCCCCCTGTGAACCATATTTCCCGGTACCGAGTAACCCCTTGCCCGCCCAGCGACTCAGAAGCATAGTGGACATGAGATTTCTAGAAATCCCATCCACTATGCTGTAACATCTGGCCGCTGCGGGTTTGACCCTGCATAAATGCACAACGTCAAACCTGCAGCAATTCCTGACTGTGGGAACGTACCCTAAGGGTTCCTTCACACTTCAGTTTTCTAATTCACGTGCGACTACACTCAGATGTCATCTTACTGCTGTCCACTTTTAACAGACTGTATGACAGAAGAAACTTGAAAAATCTCCTTTAGTATTTTTTTCATCCAAGACAATGAATGACACAGTCACCAACTGTGAGATCTTATGGAACACCTGGAGTGGACCCGCAGATCCACGACAATAAACATCCCAAGGGTGAGCTGACTAGGTAGACCACCACCTATACAGGGAGCGTTGGGGCAGACCCAAGGGAGACTATTGCCGCAGAAGCTGGAACCCGGAGACAGGTAGTACGAGGTACAAAATAGAGAAGCTGGGCGTAGGACGGACAGAGTGAGGTAAGATGAAGTACAGTTTGGAAAGAGCTGAGTACAGGCAAGACCAAAGGAGCACTGGGAAGAGGAAGACACAAAGGAAGCAGGACAGGACAGAGACACCAGACTAACAGAGTACGGAGCGGACACTGGGAAGACTGGACGAGGAGACAAGGAAACCTGGGAAAGGCAGAAAAGCTGAACAGGCTGGACAGCGTGAACACTCAGAACAGGCAAAGACAAAGGTGGACCTGAGTCACAGAAGCACAAATGACAGACAGGCAAGGAGCAGAGGAAGGAATCGCCTTAAATACATGGAGTGCTGAAGGACTTCCGGGTCACGGTCCTCCAGGATCACAGAGAGGAGATACAGAGTGCCTGTAAATCAGAAAGAGGAAGTGCTGGAGCGGGCAGTGCGCACGCACACCCGACGAGAATCAGGGAGCGGAGAAGAATGATGAAGAGGACGCTCGCCTGCAGGATGAGCGCGCCGCAGCAGGTAAGTATGAGCGGGGGGAGCGGCGGTGGTCCCGGCAGCAGGCACGGACGCAGAAGGAGTGGCCATGATACCAACCTCTGATAAAACTGAGTCCATTTCTGCGTAGGAGAAAAATCACTGACATGTGAAGGAGCCTTAGCACAGCCAGTGTCTGACAAGAAAGATGTGAGCTCAGATCATGAGCTTGCAAAGAAGAAGACCCATCATATAACATAAATGGAAGAGGTTAATGGTTAATGTTTGTTTAATGTACTACAATAAAAATTGCTTTCATGTTGCTGCAATCAAAGACTACAATGACATTTTTACCTTTCCATCAACAGAGCTAAGTGAGTCCTTGTTTTTTGCAGTATGACTTTTCATTGATCAAAAAATTCTATTTTGATTTGATTTTTCTTTCTGAGGTGGAATGAATAAAAACGGCAATTTCTGCATAGTATTTTTTTTTTACGGTGTTCACCTAGATACATGTGGTCCTAGTGATGTTCATACCTCTGAAGCTTATTAATACTAAAGCAGATTTAGATGTCCCCTCTTGCATTTTATCAGCGAATATTTACTGAGGCCCTTTCATGTTGCGGGATCTGATTACGGAATGCTGTAGAGTCTACAGTGTAGACCATAGAGGGGACTTAAACTAAAGTTTTATATTTTTTCCATATTTTTTAAAACTTTCAATTACAGTATTACTTTTTATGCTTCAACTCTACTTTTCTGTCCCCTAGGGGACTATAGCCGGTCATCATTCATACTGTATAATGAAATAGCTCAGTATTACAGCATGTAGTGACATTTCCTTAGGCTGGACTCCAAAGGAGTATAAAGATGGCGACGACAGAGACCACCAGTGGGCACCATGAAAAGCCAGTGAATTGATGCCCCACAGGGATCGTGATACTTAAATGACGCTGTTAGAAGTTGACAGTGGTCTTTAAGTGGTTAAACAGCTGTAATTGGGACTAAATTTGATTGCTGTGGTGCTGTCCTGCTCCATATACCTGCACAGCAGAACTGGAAATGTACATGCAATTTGTAAAATGCTTAAGTTAATGCATCTGGTTAATATACCAGATTAATATACCAGACCTATATTTTTTTTTTAAAGAAACTGGACCAGACTGTATTCTTTTTTGGCAACTTAGCTGCTTTGTATGAGGTCTAAAATAGTCAAAAATGTACTTCTTGCCTCACCAGAGATCATGTAGCTAGTGCTAGTCTTTGACCACTTTATGCTTTCCCCTGGTCTTTGCTTGTCCAGATTGCTGTTGCATTTTAGTACATGTTTGTCACAAATGTATTGGTTAGTTCACCAAGAGCTGATTTCTATTACAGCAACTAAAGCAATTTTACCTCAGAATGGGTAGACCATGACCAATTACTCACAATTTTCTTTATATTTTCTATATTTTGTCCCTTTACACTTTTATAGTCACTTATAACATAATTATTTGAATATAATGACTATTTTATTTTTTTAAATACCATAGAGCCAAAGCTCCAATTCCTGCAATGATTGAGGCTACTATTGGAAAAGTAGGTTCTTCACTTTTACTTGGTGGTGAGTAAGCCGAGTATCTTGGCGGCTCATATTTTGGATAGTCTGAGGTAGATCGATAATCCGTGTAGGTTACAGATGGTCGGATATCTGCTTTAGAGTCTGAATATGTTGCTGTTGATCGAAAATCTGTTTTTGACTTTGAGTAGGTTGCTGTGGATAAAAAAGCATATGACGAGGTTATCCCTTCTGATCGACTTTTAACTTTTGACTCTGGCTTGTGTGCAGGCTCCTTATAGGTAGAGTAACCTCCAACTACCGTTTGGTTTTTGGTAGCCATTATCTGCCATTTACAGATCATAAACTTGCAAGCCTCACAATGCTCTTTGTCATGAGGACCTTCCATGTCATTATTGTATACTTCAGGTTTCAACTCTTGCTTGGCCTTCTTTTCTCCATAGAATATCTGCATAATGCGATTCACAAGATTTTTGGTAATTCTCATGATATTTTCAAGACTAATCTCTGGCTTTTCCAGTTTTGGAATGCTGCATTTTTTACATTCCTGTCGGAAGATCCTCATCTTTACTGTGCCTTGTTTTATGGCTCTGTTGAGATTCATGAAAAATAAAACATGGACTTCGGCAGAGTTCCACCAACGTTTACATCCAGAGCATTTGAACCTAAGCAAAACATATAATATATTAGAGAATATTTTGGAAATATAAAACACGGTAAATACTATTTTAACTCTTTTTTTCACAAAGCATCACTTACTGAGATGACAGCTGTGTGCAGCCAGCAATTTTATGTAGCTGAAGAGCCCGGCGTTGCCTGGGCGTAGTAAATATCTGTGGTTAGTTATAGCACCTCATGTCTCTTATTTTCCCATCATGCCTCTCATTTTCTCCCTAACACCTCTCATTTTCTCCCTTACACCTCTCATTTTCCCCCTCACTCCTCTTATTTTCCCCCTCACTCCTGTCATTCCCCCCTAACACTTGTCATTTCGACCTCACATCTGTCATTTTTCGATCACTTAACTATTTTCCCTCACTCCTCTCATTTTGCACTCACACCTTTTCATTTTCACCTCACACCCCTCATTTTCACCTCAGTATATACATGTTTGTCATCTCCCTTATATAAAGTATACACCTGTATGTCTTCTCTTGTATATAGTATATACCTGTATGTCATCTCCCCTGTAAATAGTATATACCTGTTGTATGTCATCTCCTCCTGTATATACCCATGTGTCATCTCCTCCTGTATATAGTATATACCTGTATGTCATCTCTTCTGTATATACTATATACCTGTATGTCATCTCCTCATATATAGTATATACCTGTATGTCATCTCCTGTATATATATATACCTGTATGTCATCTCCCCTGTATATAGTATATACGTGTGTCATCTCCTCCTGTATATAGTATGTACCTGTAAGTCATCTCCTCCTGTATATAAAATATACCTGTGTATAATAATAATCTTTATTTTTATATAGCGCTAACATATTCCGCAGCGCTTTACAGTTTTGCACACATTATCATCACTGTCCCCGATGGGGCTCACAATCTAGAATCCCTATCAGTATGTCTTTGGAATGTGGGAGGAAACCGGAGTGCCCGGAGGAAACCCACGCAAACACGGAGAGAACATACAAACTCTTTGCAGATGTTGTCCTGGGTGGGATCCCAGGACCCCAGCGCTGCAAGGCTGCTGTGCTAACCACTACGCCACCGTGCTGCCCATCTGCTCCTGTATATAGTATATACCTGTGTCATCTCCTCCTGTATATAGTATATACTTGTATGTCATCTCCTCCTGTATATAGTATATACCTGTGTGTCATCTCCACTGTACATAGTATATACCTGTGTGTCATCGCCCCTGTATATAGTATGTACCTGTATGTCATCTCCTCTGTATATAGTATATACCAGGTTGTCATATCCTCCTGTATATAGTATATACCTGTATGTCATCTCCTCCTGTATATAGTATATACCTGTGTGTCATGTTCTCCTGTATATAGTATATACCTGTATGTCATCTCCTCCTGTATATAGTATATACCTGTGTGTCATCTCCCCTGTATATAGTATATGTGTGTGTCATCTCCTCCTGTATATAGTATATACCTGTGTCTCATCTCCTCCTGTATATAGTATATACCTGTGTGTCATCTCCTCCTGTATATAGTATATACCTGTATGACATCTCCTCCTGTATATAGTATATACGTGTGTCATCTCCTCCTGTATATAGTATATACCCGTGTGTCATCTCTCCTGTATATAGTATATACCTGTGTGTCATCTCCTCCTGTATATAGTATATATCTGTGTGTCATCTCCTCCTGTATTAGACCGCGTTCACACGTTATTTGGTCAGTATTTTTACCTCAGTATTTGTAAGCTAAATTGGCAGCCTGATAAATCCCCAGCCAACAGGAAGCCCTCCCCCCTGGCAGTATATATTAGCTCACACATACACATAATAGACAGGTCATGTGACTGACAGCTGCCGTATTTCCTATATGGTACATTTGTTGCTCTTGTAGTTTGTCTGCTTATTAATCAGATTTTTATTTTTGAAGGATAATACCAGACTTGTGTGTGTTTTAGGGCGCGTTTCATGTGTCAAGTTGTGTGTGTTGAGTTGGCATGTGGCGACATGCATGTAGCGACTTTTGTGAGATGAGTTTTGTGTGGCGACAAGCGTGTAGCAACTTTTTGTGTGTCAAGTTGCATGTGACAGGTTAGTGTAGCAAGTTGTGTGCAGCAAGATTTGCGCATGGCGAGTTTTGCGTGTGGCGAGTTTTATGTGTGGTGCGTTTTAAGTATGTGTTGCAACTTTTGTGCATGTGGCAATTTTTTCGCGTGTGCAATTTTTCCACCTGTGGCGAGTTTTCCATGACGTGAGTTTTGCACGTGTGGCGAGTTTTGCGTGAGCCTAGTTTTGCATGTGGTGAGTTTTGCGCGTGGCGAGTTTTGAGCGGCGACTTTTGTGTTTCGACTTTTATGTGGCGAGGTTGGTGTATGTGTGGTGAAATGTGTGCTGAGGGTGGTATATGTGTTCAAGCACGTGGTAGTGTGTGGCGCATTTTGTGTGTGTGTTCATATCCCCGTGTGTGGTGAGTATCCCATGTCGGGGCCCCACCTTAGCAACTGTACGGTATATACTCTTTGGCGCCATCGCTCCCACTCTTTAAGTCACCCTTGTTCACATATGGCAGCTGTCAATTTGCCTCCAACACTTTTCCTTTCACTTTTACCCCATTATGTAGATAGGGGCAAAATTGTTTGGTGAATTAGAAAGTGCGGGGTTAAAATTTCACCTCACAACATAGCCTATGATCCTCTCAGGGTCCAGACGTGTGACTGTGCAAAATTTTGTGGCTGTAGCTGCGACGCCTCCAACACTTTTCCTTTCACTTTTTCCCCATTATGTAGATAGGGGCAAAATTGTTTGGTGAATTGGAACGCGCGGGGTTAAAATTTCACCTCACAACATAGCCTATGACGCTCTCGGGGTCCAGACGTGTGACTGTGCAAAATTTTGTGGCTGTAGCTGCGAGGCCTCCAACACTTTTCCTTTCACTTTTTCCCCATTATGTAGATAGGGGAAAAATTGTTTAATGAATTGGAACGCGCGGGGTTAAAATTTCGCCTCACAACATAGCCTATGACGCTCTCGGGGTCTAGACATGTGACTGTGCAAAATTTTGTGGCTGTAGCTGCGACGGTACAGATGCCAATCCCGAACATACATACATACATACACACATACATACCTCCCAACTTTTGAAGCTGGGAAAGAGGGACAACGCGTGCCACGGCATATTTTAGGCCATGCCTCTGACCACACCCATTCACTAGTCACACCCATATCCACGACCCAACCACACCCATTTAGCACTGCTGATCACACTGTTTCATATACAATAATTATAAACAAGAAAATATGTCCACACAGTGCTCCATAGTGTATAATGGCCCCACATGATGCTCCATACTTTATAATGGCCCCACATGATGCTCGATACTGTATAATGGCAACACAGTGCTCCATACTGTACAATGGCCCCACTTGATGCTCCATACTGTATAATGGCCACACATGATGCTCCATACTGTATAACGGCCACACATGATGCTCCATACTGTATAATGGCCACACGATGCTCCATACTGTATAATGGCCACACATGATGCTCCATACTGTATAATAGCCTCACATGACTGCACATGACGCTCCATACTGTATAATGACCCCGACATGATGCTCCATACTGTATAATGGCTGCACATGATGCTCCATACTGCATATTGGCCGCACATGCTGCTCCATGCTGTATATTGGCCGCACATGATACTTCGTACCATATAATGGCCGCACATGATACTTTGTACCGTATAATGACCGCACATGATGCTCCATACTGTATAACGGCCACACATGATGCTCCATACTGTATAATGGCCACACGATGCTCCATACTGTATAATGGCCACACATGATGCTCCATACTGTATAATAGCCTCACATGACGCTCCATACTGTATAATGGCCACACATGATGCTCCATACTGTATAATGGCCACACATGATGCTCCATACTGTATAATGACTGCACATGACGCTCCATACTGTATAATGACCCCGACATGATGCTCCATACTGTATAATGACTGCACATGATGCTCCATACTGTATAATGGCCGCACATGATGCTCCATACTGTATAATAGCCGCACATGATGCTCCATACTGTATAATGACCGCACATGATGCTCCATACTGTATAATGACCGCACATGATGCTCCATACTGTATAATGGCTGCACATGATGCTCCATACTGTATATTGGCCGCACATGCTGCTCCATGCTGTATATTGGCCACACATGATACTTCGTACCATATAATGGCCGCACATGATACTTCGTACCGTATAATGGCCGCACATGATGCTCCATACTGTATAATGGCTGCACATGATGCTCCATACTGCATATTGGCCGCACATGCTGCTCCATGCTGTATATTGGCCGCACATGATACTTCGTACCATATAATGGCCGCACATGATACTTTGTACCGTATAATGACCGCACATGATGCTCCATACTGTATAATGGCTGCACATGATGCTCCATACTGTATATTGGCCGCACATGCTGCTCCATGCTGTATATTGGCCGCACATGATACTTCGTACCATATAATGGCCGCACATGATACTTCGTACAGTATAATGGCCACAAATAGCTACTCCTACACACGTGGCTGCGCTCCGTACACTTTGCACACACGGCTCCGCTCCGTACACACGGCTCCACTCCATACATCTCATACACACACGGCTCCGCTCCGTACACCTCGTACACATTCAGCTCAGCTCCATACACCTCATAAACGGCTCCACTCCAAACACCTCATACACACACGGCTCCGCTCCATACATCTCGTACACACGGCACTACTCCGTACACCTCGTACATACACCGCTCCGCTCCATACACATCGCACACGCTGCTCGCTCCGTATACCTTGCACACACACAGCTCCGCTGCGTACACCTCATACACATACAGCTCCTCTCCATACGTCTCATACACACACAGCACTACTCCGTACACCTCGTACACACACGGCTCCGCTCTATACACATTGCACACGCTCCGTATACTTTGTGCACGCATGGCTCTGCTCTGCACACCTCGTACACACGTGGCTCTGCTCTGTACACCTTGTACACACGTGGCTCCGCTCCGTACACCTCGTACACATGTGGCTCCGCTCCGTACACCTCGTACACACGTGGCTCCACTCCGTACACCTTTCACACGCTGCTCCGCTCCGTACACCTCGTACACACGGGGCTGTGCTCCGTACAGCTCGTACACACGGCTCCGTACACCTCTTAAACACACAACGACTCCACTCCATACACCTTTCACAGTACGAGGTGCACCGAGCGGAGCCGCGTGTGTGTACGAGGTGCACCGAGCGGAGTCGCGTGTGTGTACGAGGTGCACCGAGCGGAGCCGCATGTCTGTACGAGGTGCACCGAGCGGAGCTGCGTGTATGTGTCTGTGTACGAAGTGTACTGAGCGGAGCCTCAGCCGCGTGTGTGTACCGAGCGGAGCTGCAGCTTGTAATTAGCACATGATGATACAGTGACTGACTGTCATAGGGGCTTAGGCTTAGCCCTTTTACACTCTGCTCTGATCCGCACACCTCTTACACACACGACTCCACTCCGTACACCTTTCACACGCTGCTCCGCTCCGTACACCTCGTACACACGGGGCTGTGCTCCGTACAGCTAGTACACACGGCTCCGTACACCTCTTACACACACACGACTCCACTCCATACACCTTTCACACTACGAGGTGCACCGAGCGGAGCCGCGTGTGTGTACGAGGTGCACCGAGCGGAGTCGCGTGTGTACGAGGGGCACCGAGCGGAGCCGCGTGTGTATACGAGGTGCACCGAGCAGAGCCGCATGTCTGTACGAGGTGCACCGAGCGGAGCCGCTTGTATGTGTCTGTGTACGAAGTGTACTGAGCGGAGCCTCAGCCGCGTGTGTGTACCGAGCGGAGCTGCAGCTTGTAATTAGCACATGATGATACAGTGACTGACTGTCATAGGGGCTTAGGCTTAGCCCTTTTATGCCTGGGGAAAAAAAACAGCCACATTGATTAGTGTTGTCACTGTCTCACAGGGAGCTGCAGCTGCTCCTCCTCCACAATGCACTGGACGGAGTGAGTCATCTCTGTGACATCCACTACTCACTGATCTGCATCTGTCCGTCCTCTCATGGTCTGCTACTTACATTGCCGCTGGCACCCATGTTGTGTTTGGCTGTGTTATGTTCACCTCAGGTGTCCCCTCTCTCTCTGAACTGTGAGGCACACTGGCAGACTCAGGAACATACCGACGGGGAAGGGGCGTGGCCTAACAAAAGGGGGCGTGTGACAGCAGCTTCAACTGTTCTGTCTGTGGGAAGCTCTGCGTCCCGGGCAGGACAGCCTGGACAAGCATCAAATCCGGGGCAGTCCCGCACAATGAGGGACGGTTGGGAGGTATGCACATACACACACACATTCAGCTTTATATATTAGATTAAAAACAAAATTAAGGATTGGTCAATATTTTGAAATTCAAATCTGTCAAGATTTGCTAAAAAATATTTTTCTGCATATTGCAAGTGCTCAAATTGCCCTAAAAATGTGTACAACACTTTGACACCGCACTGACAGATTTTTCACGTGTTTTAACCCCTTTACCACCCGAGACGTATCCATACATCCCTGTGACCTAGTACTTATTGACCTGGTACATATGGATACATACCAGCTATTTGTGAGCACAGAGGCCATGAGCACATGATCGCCGCCGGGTTTCAGCTGATTCTGACAATAGTTGACACCCGGCACTCAGTGCCAGAAGCAGTCCCGCACCGCTCCCAGCACTTTAACTCCCTAAATGCTGTAATCGAACTCAATTGCAGCATTCTGGAGCAAGCAAAGGGAAGAAAGCTCCTCTGAGCTTGGATCAAAGACCCTGCGATGTCCCAATCGTTGCCATAGTGACCCGATGTCGTCATGATGACATCCAGGTGACCAGAGCTAGCAAAGTTGCTTGATCATGCCCAGATCATGATGAAGCAACTTTGTGAGTGCAGCGCTGAAAGTTTGCATAGCATAAGGATGCTCCTGCAACCCTATGCTATACAAGACATCAGCCTGCAAAAAAATGAAAGTCCCACAGTGGGACAAACTAAAAAAAGTTTAAAAAAAAAAAAAAAAAAAAGTTTAAAAAAAATTGTAAAAATATTTTAAAAAGGTAAAAAAAAATTATAAAAAAAAATAAAAATATATTGTGCCTATGAATACATATTTTTATGAAAAAAAAATATATAAATAATAAAAGTGCACATATTTGGTATCGCCGTATCCAAAACAATCTGACCTATAAAACTGTCCCACTAGTTAACCCCTTTAGTGAACACCATAAAAAACAAATATAAAACAAGGCAATAAACAATGCTTTGATACTGACAAATAAAATGTGGAATAAAACACGATCAAAAAGACAGATATAAATAACCATGGTACCACTGAATACGTCATCTCGTCTTGCAAAAAACAAGCCACCACACGAGTCCATCAGTGGAAAAATTCAAAAGTTATAGCTCTCAGAATACAGCGATGAAAAAATAATTATTTTTTCTATAAAAAATTGTGTAAAAGCGCCAAAACATAAAAATAAAGATAGAAATGTATCACTGCAATCATACTGAACCGAAGAATAAAGTTGCCTCATCAATTTTGGCACACAATTTTGAAACGACATGAAAAAAAAATAAATTCCTAAATTGCTGTTTTTTGTTCATTCTGCCTCCTAAAAATCGAAATAAAAAGCGATCAAAAAATGTCATGTGTCTTAAAATGGTACCAATAAAAACGTCAACTTGTTCCACAAAAAACAAACCCTTACATGACTCTGTTGGCCGAAATATGGAAAAAGATAGCTTTCAAAATATGGTGATGCAATAACTATTTTTTGCAATAAAAAGCGTTTTTAGTGAATGACAACAGCCAAACATAAAAAAACTTTATGTATCTGGTATCGCTGTAATTGTACCGACCAGAAGAATAAGGTCACCATATCATTTATACGACAAGAAGAACGGCGTTAAAAAAAGCAAAAACTGCGGTTGATTAGTTTATTCTGCTTCCCAAAGATCACAGTAAGGGTATGTGTCCACGTTCAGGATTGCATCAGGATTTGGTCAGGATTTTCCATCAGTTTTTGTAAGCCAAAACCAGGAGTGGATGATAAATACAGTAGTTGTGCATATGTTTCTATTATACTTTTCCGCTAATTGTTCCACTCCTGGTTTTGGCTTACAAATACTGATGAAAAATCCTGACCAAATCCTGATGCAATCCTGAACGTGGACACATACCCTAAGGTTTGGCACATATTTATCCTGCACTGAGCACTTACAACAGGATTTCCGTGTAAATCTCTGAAATACATGATTCAGACGGACACCCCATCAGAAGATCCCGTATAATGAGGCAAATGGAGGATCTGTGGATTCAAAAGGACCTTTGATCTGGCTGTGTCCTTCTTTTTAAAATTGCATAAAACTGCCATCGGCCAGTTTTGTACACTTCTGGAAAGAAGGAAACAACTGAACAGAGGCCAGACAGAGTCCAGAGTAACTCTGCTGCCTCATTATAGTGAATGGATTCCTGGGGGGTTTCATCTGAATCACGTCACTCACAGATTAAGATGGAAACCCCAATGTAAGTGCTCAGTGTAGAGTGCCAGATAAATGTGATCCCAAACATTATGTAAAATGCTCCTAACAAAAGCTTCAACTCAAGCCACACAAAAAACAAGTCAAATTGCACTCTTTAATGCTAAAGCATGTAAATATGTAATATATTATTATTATTTATTTATATAGCACCATTGATTCCATGATGCTTTACATGAGAAGGGGTTACATACAAGTTACAGATATCACTTACAGTAAACAAACTAACAATGACAGACTGATACAGAAGGGCGAGGACCCTGCCCTTGCGGGCTTACATTCTTCAGGATTATGGGGAAGGAGACAGTAGGTTGAGGGTTGCAGGAGCTCCGATATTGGTGAGGCGGTAGCTTCGGTAGTGATGAAGCGGCAGCGGGGTCAGTGCAGGCTGTAGGCTTTCCTGAAGAGATGGGTTTTCAGGTTCCATCTGAAGGATCCGAATGTGGTTGATAGTCGGACGTGTTGCGGCAAAGAATTCCAGAGGGTGGGGGATATTCGGGAGAAATCTTGGAGGCAGTTGGATGAGGAGCGAATAAGTGTGGAGGAGAGAAGGAGGTCTTGGGAGGACCGGAGATCACGTGCCTGAAGATATCGGGAGATTAGTTCAGAGATATATGGAGGAGAGAGGTTGTGGATGGCTTTGTAGGTCAGTATTAGTAATTTCAACTGGATACGCTGAGGGAATGGGAGCCAGTGAAGAGATTTGCATAGGGGGGAAGCGGAGGAGTAGCGAGGAGAGAGATGAATTAGTCAGGCAGCAGAGATAAGAATGGACTGGAGAGGTGCAAGGGTGTTAGCAGGGAGGCCGCAGAAAAGGATGTTGCAGTAGTCAAGGCGGGAGATGACGAGGGCGTGCACAAGTATTTTAGTAGATTGACGGTTGAGGAAAGGACGGATTCTGGAGATATTTTTGAGCTGGAGGCGACAGGAGGTGGAAAGAGCTTGGATGTGCAGTTTGAAGGACAGGGCAGAGTCGAAGGTTACTTCGAGGCAGCGGACTTCCGGTACGGTGGAAAGCATGATGTCATTGATTGCGATAGATAGATCAGGTAGGGAAGATCTATGGGATGGAGGAAAGATGATAAGTTCAGATTTGTCCACATTGAGTTTGAGGAAGCGAGAGGAGAAGAAGTAGGATATGGCTGATAGGCACTCTGGGATTCTGGACAGCAGAGCGGTGACGTCTGGGCCAGAGAGGTAGATCTGAGTGTCATCAGCATAGAGGTGGTACTGGAATCCATGGGACTTTATGAGTTGCTCCAAGCCAAGTGTATAGATTGAGAAGAGTAGGGGTCCTAGAACAGAGCCTTGGGGGACTCCAACAGAGAGAGGGTGGGATGAGGAGGTAGTGTGGGAGTGGGAGACGCTGAATGTGCGGTTGCAAAGGTACGGGGAGATCCAGGATAAGGCGAGGTCTTTGATGCCAAAGGAGGAGAGGATCTGTAGTAAGAAGCAGTGGTCAACCGTGTCGAAAGCAGAGGACAGGTCTAGAAGGAGGAGTACAGAATATTGTCCATTAACTTTCGCGGTAAGTAGGTCATTAGTGATTTTGGTCAGGGCTGTCTCAGTTGAGTGATGGGGGCGGAAACCAGATTGTAGATTGTCAAAGAGCAAGTTAGATGAGAGGTGGGAGAAAAGTTCAGAGTGGACATGCTGCTCCAGGAGTTTGGAAGTGAATGGGAGCAGTGATATTGGGCGATAGCTGGACATAGCACTTGGATCGAGGGTTGGCTTTTTAAGGATAGGTGTGATTGTGGCATGTTTGAACGCAGAGGGGAAGGTGCCAGAAGTTAGTGATAGGTTGAAGAGGTGGGTTAGGGATGGGATAAGTGTGGTGGTGAGGTTGGGGAGGAGGTGGGATGGGATGGGATGGTGGTGAGGTGCGATTTGGAGAGGAGACAATTAAGCCCCCCTTCAGTGATGTTGGATAGGGAGGTTATGGGGTTTGGGCATTGGTCTGGTTTACAAAGGGGTTGTGGTGGTTGAACAATGAAGACTTGCCTTGTCTTATTTTTAAAATGTGTGGCAAAGTCATCAGCAGAGATGAGGGAGGTTGGAGGGGGCAGTGGGGGGTGGAGGAGGGAGTTAAAGGTTTTGAATAACTGTTTGGGGTTGTAGGATAGGGAAGGTTGTGAAGTAGACCTGTTTAGCAGAGGTGAGAGCAGATTTAAATGCAAGTGTTGCCTGTTTGAATGCAGTGAAGTCGTCTTGCCGGTGTGTTTTCTTCCAACGCTGCTCCGCAACCCTGGGATACTTGCCGGAGCTTTTTAGTGGTGTTATTGTGCCAAGGTTGTCTATTGATACGTCGCAATCAGACATGAACGAGAGGGGCAACCGTATCAATAGCTGATGCAAGAGTGGCATTGTAGAAAGCAGTGGCACTGTGTGTCATGGAGTGAGGATATGGATGCTAGTGGTAGGATAGAGTCAGAGAGTGTGTGGGTGTCTAGGTGTGCAAGGTTTCTGCGGGATGCGCATTTTGCTGGACATCGATGACCGGTGGGGAGGACAGGGATGAGAAGGTGAGCAGATGGTGGTCGGATAGAGGGAGAGGGGAGGTGCTGAAGTTAGATAGAGAGCAGAGACGGGTAAATACCAGGTCTAATGTATGTCCGTCTATGTGGGTGGCTGTGGAGGACCACTGAGTAAGTCCAAAGGATGAGGTAAGGGACAGAAGTTTGGAGGCTGTTGACTGAAGAGTATCGATGGGGATGTTGAAGTCACCCATGATGATGGTGGGAATGTCAGCAGAGAGAAAGTGAAGAAGCCAGGTGGAGAATTGGTCAATAAAGGCAGTGGCCGGGCCTGGAGGTCGGTATATTCTTTGGTGTTGGTAAGGAGAGAAGATATTGCAGATAAATAATTTAACTCAGGATATAGTTCTGACATCCTGGTATAGCGGGACATGTTCTCTAAACCAGGACTATTCCACTGGAGTCAGGATGATTGGGGGCTATGCTTGTGATGTCACAGCTGCAAGACTGTATGGGGAAGCCAGTTCGGTTGTGGCTTCAGCCTTCTATGAGTAATACAATTTTTTACTGTGTGAAAATAAGCAGTAGGCTTGAGCAATTCATAATATTCATAATATAATAGCAGCGTTCCCTTCTGTAGTGTCTGGAATTAGAGAAACCTCTAAACCTGATTGTGATTAACCCTCATCTTGCCACCCCACCTGACATCACTAATACGTCAGAAGATCACGCAATATGGTCTCCTTACTTGCACCAACGTGATGTTCTGCACCCCCAGAGGACACGTAAGGTCAGCTAGGCACAGTTTTACACAGACAACCCCTTTCCACATAAGCTCAGGGAGGCACGGTGAGTGAGAGGATGTGGCCCACGCAGTCGCTGACATGGCACCACACTCATTCACAATCCTCACAGGCTGAGAGACCCTTTCACTATCCCCAGTGAAACAGCACCTGATCTGCCCGGTAACACATGACAGCGTGATTACTACTCCTTTCAGCCTATACCTGCTGTCACTGATAACAGCGAGAGCAGGCGGTGGCTGATGGGAGTATTCATCAGCTGTCACCTGCGCAATAAATTAAACAAAATGCCATGGGTTCCCCTCTCTTTTTGATAACCAGCATGGCAAAACTAACAGCTGCAGGCTAAAACCCTCAGCTGTCAGCTTTATCATGGCTGGTTATCAAAAATAGAGGGGTCCCCATGCCGTTTTTTAAAACAATTTAAATAAATAATTTTAAAAATACAGCATGGGGTTCCCCCCATTTTTTTCATTCAATCAAGCTAAAGAAGACAGCTGGGAGCTAGAATTCTCAAGCTGGTAAGGTACCATGGATATTGCCCCCACCAGCCAAAAAATAGCAGCTTGCAGCTGCCCCAGAAAAGGTCATCTATTAGATGTGCCAATTTCTGGCACTTTGCCCAGCTCTTTCCACTTAACCCCTTTCTGACATATGATGTACTGTCCCGTTGAGGTGGGGTGGGCCTGTATGACCACCGACGGGATAGTACATCATAGCGATCGGCCGCTATGGGGGGAGCGCGGCCGATCGCGGCCGGGTGTCAGCTGCCTATCGCAGCTGACATCCGGCACTATGTGCCAGGAGTGGTCACGGACCTCTCCCGGCACATTAACCCCCGGCACACCGTGATCAAACATGATCGCGGTGTGCCGGCGGTACAGGGAAGCATCGCGCAGAGAGGGGGCTCCCTGCGTGCTTCCCTGAGACCCCCGGAGCCCCTCGAAGGTCTCTTACCTCCTTCCTCGCTGCAGGCCCCGGATACAAAATGGCCACGGCATCCGGGTCCTGCAGCGAGGGAGGTGGCTTCACAGCGCCTGCTCAGAGCAGGCACTGTGAAGCCTGGAGCTGTGCATGTCAGATCGCTGATCTGACACAGTGCACAGCAAAGTGTCAGATCAGCGATCTTACACTATAACATGATGCCCCCCCTGGGGCAATGTTATAGTGTAAAAAAAAAAATTTCACATGTGTAAAAAAAATGTAAAAAAATTCCCCAAAAAATCCCCCCCAAAAAAAAAAAATATTGTTCCTATAAATACATTTCTTTATCTAAATAAAAAAAAACAATAAAAATACACATATTTAGTATCGCCACGTCCGTACCGACCCCACCTATAAAACTGTCCCGCTAGTTAACCCCTTCAATGAACGCGGTAAAAAAAAAAAAAAACGAGGCAAAAAACAACGCTTTATTATCATACCGCCAAACAAAAAGTTTAATAACACGCGATCAAAAAGACGGATATAAATAACCATGGCACCGCTGAAAACGTCATCTTGTCCCGCAAAAAACGAGCCACCATACAGCATCAGCAGCGAAAAAATAAAAAAGTTATAGTCCTCAGAATAAAGCGATGCAAAAATAATTATTTTTTCTATAAAATAGTTTTTATCGTATAAAAGCGCCAAAACATAAAAAAAGATATAAATGAGGTATCACTGTAATCGTACTGACCCGACGAATAAAACTGCTTTATCCATTTTATCAAACGTGGAACGGTATAAACGCCTCCCCTAAAAGAAATTCATGAATAGCTGGTTTTTGGTCATTCTGCCTCACAAAAATCGGAATAAAAAGCGATCAAAAATTGTCACGTGCCTGAAAATGATACCAATAAAAACATCAACTCGTCCCACAAAAAGCAAGACCTCACATGACTCTGTGGACCAAAATATGGAAAAATTATAGCTCTCAAAATGTGCTAACGCAAAAAATATTTTTTGCAATGAAAAGCGTCTTTCAGTGTGTGACGGCTGCCAATCATAAAAATCCACTAAAAAACCCACTATAGAAGTAAATCAAACCCCCCTTCATCACCTCCTTAGTTAGGGAAAAATTAAAAAATTTTAAAAAATGTATTTGTTTCCATTTTCCCATTAGTGTTAGGGCTAGGGTTAGGGCAAGGGTTAGGGTTAGGGATAGGGCTAGAGTTAGGGATAGGGCTAGGGTTAGGGCTAGGGCTAGGGTTAGGGCTAGGGCTAGGGTTAGGGCTAGGGCTAGGGTTAGGGTTGGGGCTAGGGTTAAGGCTACAGTTAGGGCTGGGGCTAAAGTTAAGGCTGGGGCTAAAGTTAGGGTTAGGGTTGGGGCTAAAGTTAGGGTTAGGGTTTGGATTACATTTATGGTTGGGAATAGGGTTGGGATTAGGGTTAGGGGTGTGTCAGGGTTAGGGGTGTGTTTAGGGTTACCGTTGAGATTAGGGTTAGGGGTGTGTTTGGATTAGGGTTTCAGTTATAATTGGGGAGTTTCCACTGTTTAGGCACATCAAGGGCTCTCCAAACACGACATGGCATCCAATCTCAATTCCAGCTAATTCTGCGTTGAAAAAGTAAAACAGTGCTCCTTCCCTTCCAAGCTCTCCTGTGTGCCCAAACAGGGGTTTACCCCAACATATGGGGTATCAGCGTACTCAGGACAAATTGGACAACAACTTTTGGGGTCCAATTTCTCCTGTTACCCTTGGGAAAATACAAAACTGGGGGCTAAAAAATAATTTTTGTGGGAAAAAAAGATTTTTTATTTTCACGGCTCTGCGTTATAAACTGTAGTGAAACACTTGAAGGTTCAAAGTTCTCACAACACATCTAGATAAGTTCCATGGGGGTCTAGTTTCCAATATGGGGTCACTTGTGGGGGGTTTCTACTGTTTAGGTACATTAGGGGCTCTGCAAACGCAATGTGACGCCTGCAGACCAATCCATCTAAGTCTGCATTCCAAATGATGCTCCTTCCCTTCCGAGCTCTGCCGTGTGCTCAAACAGTGGTTCCCCCCAACATGTCAGGTATCAGCGTACTCAGGACAAATTGGACAACAATTTTTAGGGTCCAATTTCCCCTGTTACCCTTGGAAAAATACAAAACTGGGGGCTAAAAAATAATTTTTGTGGAAAAAAAATATTTTTTATTGGTGGAAAATTTTTTTTTTTTATTTGCACGGCTCTGCGTTATAATCTGTAGTGAAACACTTGGGGGTTCAAAGCTCTCACAACACATCTAGATGAGTTCCTTAGGGGGTCTACTTTCCAAAATGGTGTCACTTGTGGGGGGTTTCTACTGTTTAGGTACATGAGGGGCTCTGCAAACGCAATGTGACTCCTGCAGACCATTCCATCTAAGTCTGCATTCCAAATGGCCCTCCTTCCCTTCCGAGCCCTCCCATGCGCCCAAACGGTGGTTCCCCCCCACATATGGGGTATCAGCGTACTCAGGACAAATTGGACAACTTTTGGGGTCCAATTTCTTCTCTTACCCTTGGGAAAATAAAAAATTGGGGGTGAAAAGATAATTTTTGTGGGAAAAAATATGATTTTTTATTTTTACAGTTCTGCATTATTAACTTCTGTGAAGCAGTTGGTGGGTCAAAGTGCTCACCACACCTCTAGATAAGTTCCTTAGGCGGTCTACGTTCCAAAATGGTGTCACTTGTGGGGGGTTTCAATGTTTAGGCACATCAGTGGCTCTCCAAATGCAACATGGCGTCCCATCTCAATTCCTGTCAATTTTGCATTGAAAAGTCAAATGGCGCTCCTTCCCTTCCGAGCTCTCCCATGCACCCAAACAGTGGTTTACCCCCACATATTGAGTATCAGCGTACTCAGGACAAATTGTACAACAACTTTTGTGGTCCAATTTCTTCTCTTACCCTTGGAAAAATAAAAAATTGGGGGCGAAAAAATAATTTTTGTGAAAAAATATGATTTTTTATTTTTACGGTTCTGCATTATAAACTTCTGTGAAGCACTTGGTGGGACAAAGTGCTCACCACACCTCTAGATAAGTTCCTTAGGGGGTCTACTTTCCAAAATGGTGTCACTTGTGGGGGGTTTCAATGTTTAGGCACATCAGTGGCTCTCCAAACGCAACATGGCGTCCCATCTCAATTCCTGTCAATTTTGCATTGAAAAGTCAAATGGCGCTCCTTCGCTTCCGAGCTCTGTCATGTACCGAAACAGTGGTTTACCCCCACATATGGGGTATCTGTGTACTCAGGACAAATTGTACAACAACTTTTGGGGTCCATTTTCTCCTGTTACCCTTGGTAAAATAAAACAAATTGGAGCTGAAGTAAATTTTTTGTGAAAAAAGCTAAATGTTCATTTTTATTTAAACATTCCAAAAATTCCTGTGAAACACCTGAAGGGTTAATAAACTTCTTGAATGTGGTTTTGAGCACCTTGAGGGTTGCAGTTTTTAGAATGGTGTCACACTTGGGTATTTTCTATCATATAGACCCCTCAAAATGACTTCAAATGAGATGTGGTCCCTAAAAAAAATGGTGTTGTAAAAATGAGAAATTGCTGGTCAACTTTTAACCCTTATAACTCCCTAAAAAAAAATTTTGGTTCCAAAACTGTGCTGACGTAAAGTAGACTTGTGGGAAATGTTACTTATTAAGTATTTTGTGTGACATATCTCTGTGATTTAATTGCATAAAAATTCAAAGTTGGAAACATGCAAAATTTTCAAAATTTTCGCCAAATTTCTGTTTTTTTTCACAAATAAACGCAGGTAATATCAAAAATATTTTACCACTATCATGAAGTACAATATGTCACTCACGAGAAAACAATGTCAGAATCACTGGGATCCGTTGAAGCGTTCCAGAGTTATAACCTCATAAAGGGACAGTGGTCAGAATTGTAAAAATTGGCCGGTCATTAACGTTCAAACCACCCTTGGGGGTAAAGGGGTTAACCTGTAGTGGTGACAAGTGGGTTAATGTTACCTTGGTATTGTCAGGTGTCATCAAGCCCACAGGTTTGCAATGAAGAGGCATCTGCAAGATGTCTCTCCATTACTAACTGCATAGTCATATTGTAAATTAGCACACAGCCAAAATAGAGAATAAAGTCCTTTATTGGCTAGTGGGAAGAGCTGGGCAAAGCGCCAGAATCGGCAAATCTAATAGATGTGCCTTTTCTGGGGAGGCTGCGATCTGCTATTTTTAGGCTGGGGAGGCCATATACTGTATATTTAAATAATTTTTAAAAATTATAAAAACGGTGTATTGACCCCTCTATTCTTGATAACCAGTCATGATAAAGCTGACAGCTGAGGGTTGCAGCCCGCTGCTATCAGTTTTGCCATGCTGGTTATCAAAAACAGAGAGTGAACCCAATCCATTTTTTTTCATTTATTGCGCAGGCACTGGCTGATAAACACTCCCATCAGCCGTCACCTGCTCTCTGTTATTAGCACCAGCAGGCATAGGCTGATGGGAGTATTAGGCCGACGTCACACTAGCGTATTGCATCCGATGCGAGAGCATCGGATGCGATATGCTAATGACCCTCGGCTCCTGCTCGCAGCAGAGCAGGAGCCGAGTGTCATCCGTCTGTGCTCCGATTCTCTCGCACAGGGAGGATCGGAGCACAGCTGCGGAGGAGGCGGAGAAATGACTTTCTCCATCTCCTCCATTGCTGGGGTCCGCTTATAGCGCACATCACTCGGATGATATCCGAGTGATGTGCGCTGTCTCACTCGCACCCATAGGCTTATATGGGTGCGAGTGAGCCGCGAGTTTTCCTCGGTCCGAGACAATCGCAGCATGCTGCGATTGTCTCGGACCGAGGAAAACGGCCGACAAAAAGTCGGCTGCTGGGAGCGGCCCCATAACTTAATATTGGTCCGAGTGCAATGCGATTTTTTATCGCATTGCACTCGGCCGTTTTAAACGCCAGTGTGACGCCGGCCTTACTCTCTCATCAGCTGGGCCTCTGTGACTGGAGGTAAACTTTTTACCAACGTCCACAGCTGCTTGCGCTCTGACCGGCAGTAATACTCATATCGCCAATCAAAGCTGCCGGTGTTTCTCGCGCAGTCATGTAGATGACAGCATGGGAAACGCCTGATGTTCTCGGTGCCAAACCAGAACAGTAACACGGACTTCATGGAGAAGTCCGTGTTCGGGGTCCATGCTTGAACAGTAGCTGTTCAGTGCGAAAACCAAACTTTACTCATGAGCCGTTTTATTTTATGTTCCCATGATGAGCTTTGGTGAGTTTTGGATTTTACTGATTTTCTGCACCATTTCTGCAGAAATCTTATTAAAGGGAATAAAAATTAGTTCCACAATTGGAGGTCTTAAAAAAAGTTTCTGTGTTTAGATAATCTAAGAAATGTGAAGCCCCCAATCTGTAAAAATAGAGGGGGCTCTTGGCAATATAAGACTTAGTACATAGTTATATCATTTGATCATTACTATCTGCTAAACTACTGTTTCTTTGAGTTTGCACTAAGGGTTTAAAGAAGTCACCGCGGTGAAGCATAGCAGGTTGCTGGGCAGAATTATAATGTATGGAGATGGTTTTCCTGCTTACTCTGGGCTGAAGGATTGAAGGATGCCGCAGGAAGGCACAGGACTTTTGTGTCATTCTCTCAAAAATGATTTCAAGATGGAGGAACCATTGCGTCTAGAGAGGGGTGGAGCCCCTGGATGTTCGGGTCTGGCAGGTTCGGCCGAACAGTTAAAAAAAGTTCAGGTTCGGGAACCAGAACCCTGACCCCATTCAATTGAATGGGAGGCCCAAACATCCAGTGTTTGCCACGTTGTCATGTGCATTTAGAGTGCAGGTACCATCTACCATCTGAATAATACTCCCATCAGCTGCCACCTGCTCTGATGGGAGCAGTAATCCCATCAGCTGACATCAGTGGCCGGAAGTAAACTTTATAACTCCGATCACAAGCTCTCGCAGCACGTTTGATGCCTATTGGTCCCCCTGTGACTTGGTCGTAGTGTGCAGATAGGTTCGAATAGCATGTTAAATCTCCTGTGAAACCCAGCCCAGCCACAGCCCTAATGCTGAGGTGTTCTTTGTTAGTGCTGGAGGCGCAGTTACAACCACTCTATACACAGAGCGGTAACTGAACTCGCAACGGTGCTGCCCCGTGACTGAAACCAGAACGCTGCAGAAGGGAATAAAGTTCATTTCATCTTGGTGCCAGGCAGGTTCACAGTGCTATTAACTCCATATCTGCAGGTTAATAGTGTTTTTTCAGGTGAAAGGCTCCTATTAAAATTATATATATGTGTATATATATATATATATATATATGTCAAAGTTCAATCTACCAAAATATAAAAAAAGTTACCCTTTACGGTAAATGTCATCAAGAAAAAAATTTAAATACCAAAAGTGCCTTCTTTGTCGCCACATCTCGCAAATAAAATGCAACCAAAACATAGTATGTACCAAAAAATGGTATCATTATAAAACGCCAAGTCAGTGCGCATAAGATATATGTAGATATAGATATATGCACACGTATATACAGTATATATATCGCTGCACTTCCTCTAAAAAAATGCAATAAAAAGCGATCATTCATAACGTTACATAAACTTTAAATTGGTATAAAATAAAAAATGACAAAAACTGCAACTTGGTACGCAAAAAGAATAAGACCTCATATAGAGACATAAACCAAGTTAAGCCAATTTTTTTTACCACTAAAATATAAAACAAACCTTTTCATTTTGGTATTGCTGTAATTGTCCTGATTATGTTACCAGGTTATTTCTACTGCAGAATAAACACCGTAAAGAAAAGTATAAAAAGTTTTTTCTTTACTATTTTACTCCATTTGGAATTCTTTCCCATTTTTCAGTACATTATCTAATATATAATTGTCTAAGGGTCACTTCCGTCTGGCTGTTATTCATTCGCTGATTGGCCTCGGCAGCTGCCTTTCATGGCTGCCGCGACCAATCAGCAACGGGCACAGTCCAGAAGAAAATGGCCGTTCCTTACTCCCCGCAGTCAGTGCCTGTCGCCCGCATACTCCCCTCCGGTCACCGCTAACACAGGGTTAATGCCGGCGGTAACGGACCGCGCTATGCCGCGGGTAACGCACTCCGCTATTAACCCTGTGTGTCCCCAACTTTTTTCTATTGACGCTGCCTATGCGGCATCAATAGTAAAAAATGTAATGTTAAAAATAATAATAAAAAAAAAACCTGCTATACTCACCCTCCGTTGCAGCTCGCGCCGGCCGCCATCTTCCGTTGCAGGTTCCGGTGGCAGAAGAACCTGTCATGACGTCACGGTCATCTGACTGCGACGTCATCACAGGCCCGGCGCGCCTGCGCTACAAGTCCTGCGCTTATACCAACCCTGGGACCGGAACCTGCCGTGGACTAAAAGGGCTCCCTCGGAAAGGTGAGTATATGTTTATTTTTTATTTTTTCACCTGTGACAAACCTGGCTGGGCAATATACTACGTAGCTGGGCAATATACTACGTGACTGACCAATATACTACGTGGCTCTGTGCTGTATACTACTTCGCTGTGCAATATACTACGTCACTGGGCAATATACTACGTGGCTCTGTGCTGTATACTACGTCACTGGGCAATATACTACGCGGCTGCGCAATATACTATGTAACTGGGCTATATACTTCGTGACTGGGCAATATACTACGTGGCTGGGCAATATACTACGTCACTGGGCAATATACTACGTGGCTCTGTGCTGTGTACTACGTCACTGGGCAATATACTACGTCACTGGGCAATATACTACGTGGCTGTGCAATATACTACATAACTGGGCTATATACTATGTGGCTGGGCAATATACTACGTGACTGGGCAATATACTATTTCGCTGTGCAACATACTACGTGGCTGCGCAATATACTACGTCACTGGGCAATATACTACGTCACTAGGCAATATACTACGTAACTGGGCAATATATTACGTGGCTGGGCAATATACTACGTCACTAGGCAATATACTACATGGCTCTGTGCTGTATACTACGTCACTGGGCAATATACTATGTCACTGGGCAATATACGTGGCTGCGCAATATACTATGTAACTGGGCTATATACTATGTGGCTGGGCAATATACTACGTCACTGGGCAATATACTACATGGCTCTATGCTGTATACTACGTCACTGGGCAATATACTACGTCACTGGGCAATATACTACGTGGCTGCGCAATATACTATGTAACTGGGCTATATACTATGTGGCTGGGCAATATACTACCTGACTGGGCAATATACTACTTCGCTGTGCAATATACTACGTGGCTGGGCAATATACTACGTCACTGGGCAATATACTACGTGGCTCTGTGCTTTATACTACGTCACTGGGCAATATACTACGTGGCTGCGCAATATACTACGTAACTGGGCTATATACTATGTGGCTAGGCAATATACTACGTAGCTGCACAATATACTACGTAACTGGGCAATAAACTATGTGGCTGGGCAATATACTACGTCACTAGGCAATATACTACGTGGCTGGCCAATATATTACGTCACTGGGCAATATACTACGTGTCTGGGCAATATACTACGTAGCTGGGCAATATACTACGTGGCTGGGCAATATACCACGTAGCTGGGCAATATACTACGTGGCTGGGCAATATACCACGTCGCTGGGCAATATACTACTTAGCTGGGCAATATACTACGTGGGCTGTGCAATATACTACGTAGCTCGGGAATGTACTACGTAACTGGGCAATATACTACGTGGCTGGGCAATATACCACGTCGCTGGGCAATATACTACGTGGCTGGGCAATATACCACGTCGCTGGGCAATATACTATGTGGACATGCATATTCTAGAATACCCGATGCGTTAGAATCGGGCCACCATCTAGTATGGTAAAATAAATGGTGTTATTCAAAACAAAAACTTGTCTCAGTATTTAAATTTTGTGCCCTGCACATTTTTTAATTATTTTGTACATTTCATGAGAAGACAGAGGCCCTGTTGGAGATTTTGCATTGAGGCCCACAAGCTTCAGGTTACACCACCGGGTGCTATATAACCGCAGCAGAGGCAGGATTACCTGGCAAATGTGCGCTGTGTGTACTTGGCTCCTTTCTCTTGTACACCAAGGCTTTCATCCTCACACAGCACCCAGTGACCGGGCACACGTCTCTCCTGTATCTCATAGTTAAATTCCTCTTTCCAGGCATCCATCTTCAGCCCTTGTTTACAGCTTCACAAACTGCTGCATAAGCAAAAGTCTCTGACTGAGAAACGAAACTCAAGTCTACACAGCCAATAACAGCTGCCAGCTCCATATTCCCCCTCCTCTCCTAGGGTGTGTGCAGATAACGTGTAGGTTTGTGAGTCACATGTTAACCAGCTGAATCATGACTCTTCTCTATTTCCTAATTCCTAGCTATTCTGTCTGTACAGAATGAGCTTCAGGGTGATGGGATTGTTCTCTATATATCTGCTGTCGCCGGCCGGGGAGTAAGGGTCTGGGGGGGATTGGTAACTCAATGTGCAATAAAAGGCGAGGCGTTATTATTGTGCTGTGTAGGGAAGATCTAGTGTTAGATAGGGATGAGCAAATCGATCCATCACTAATTGAATTTGTTACGAATTTCCCCAAACTTTCATATTCCTAATTTCCTTGAATCCAGCAAAATGGTGGGCTCGCCAGTTGTTTGCTGCCTTTTTTCAAAGGTTCGGAAGGCGTTAGAATATTAAAATAAATTATACTCACTTGTCCTAGTCCATCACCTGTCTTCAGCGGTGGATTAAGGGAAGCCAGGGCCCAAGGCTGTTCAGACACCCACGGGGTCATGTGATGGGGTCATGTGATGGGGTCATGGGACGGGTTCATGCGACGGGGTCATCATATACCTGAACCAGATTATTCCAGAAAAATAGTTGCTGTGTGAAACTATAACCTGTCAAACATCCATTGATCTAGTCAATTTACCCTTCAGTTCAGTATATAGTATACAGTGTATAGTGTCAGTGTATAGGTAACACTGACTCACCAGTGATGTCTCTAGGTGAAGTCCTTCATCTTTCATCCAGCACAGACCGCCATCACTTCATCCAGCCAGGACTCGTCTCTGCAGGAAATAACACAGTTATCTCAAGCTCCACTTGCAGAACACATTACTTAATTTTTCCCAACTTCTATATTACACCACATGAAGAAAAAGAGGCGACATAGTTTCACTCTACACAGTAACATGACCGCCCCCCCCCCCCCCATTTGAACCAGTGTCCTCAAAAAATAAAATAAATACATCACTTTAGTAATAACATCCCTTAATTAACCCCTATGGTAATAATAATATCCTCTATCCTGGCCCCATGTATCTCATTCCTGGCTTCAGCCATATGTTCTCCCCTCCTGCCCTCATGAGTATCCATCCTGCCCCATATGATCTCCCCATCCTGCCCCATCAGTCTCCATCGTATCCATCCTGTCCCATGATCCTGCACGATCTGTCTCCTATCCTGCCCCATGTCTTTCATTCTGCCCCATGTCTCCAATCATGCCCTCAGTGTATCCAGCATCTCTGCCCCCAATGTGTCCACCATCTCTGCCCCAATGTGTCCAGCATCTCTGCCCCCAATGTGTACAGCATCTCTGCCCCCAATGTGTCCAGCATCTCTGCCCCAGTGTGTCCAGCAATCTGCCCCAGTGTCTCCTGCATTGCCCCCAGTGTGTCCAGCAATCTGCCCCAGTGTGTCCAGCATATTACCCCAGTGTGTCCAGCAATCTGCCCCAGTATGTCCAGGATATTGCCGCAGTGTGTCCAGCAATCTGCCCCAGTGTCTGACTCCAGCATATTGCCCCCAGTGTGTCCAGCAATCTGCCCCAGTGTGTCCAGCATTGCCCCCAGACAGTGTGTCCAGCAATCTGCCCCAGTGTGTCCAGCAATCTTCCCCAGTGTCTGACTCCAGCATATTTCCCCCAGTGTGTCCAGCAATCTGCCCGTGTGTCCAGCATTGCCTCCAGTGTGTCCAGCAATCTGCCCCAGTGTGTCCAGCATTGCCCCCAGACTATGTCCAGCAATCTGAAGACACAAAAGAGAATAGTGAAACCAAAAACACTCAGTTTGAAAAAATGTTGCAGTAATCCGCAAGTGCTAGTAAAAGATGTAAAAAACAGGGTATTTGGTTGATACGTTTTTTGCAAAAAATTTATACTAAACTGCTCTACCAATCTTCACGGTATACCCTTATCAGAGCAGTCCTAACTAATGTATGCAATCCCTATCTGATGTATTTAAAAACCTGATCATCTGTATATAACCTGTGTGAACAGGGTTCAGAGAGGAAAAATCCATGTGTGCATACAGGGTAGAACAGCTTTTGTGCAGATAGCCCAAGAGAAGTGGTGGAACTCCCCAGTCTTGTAGACACAAGAGAACAATTATGGAAACAGGAACACATGGGCTACTTGCACAGTGAACAAGTCTGTATGATCATGTTCACACTCCACCAAGAAACCTGAAGACACAAAAGAGAATAGTGAAACCAAAAACACTCAGTTTGAAAAAATGTTGCAGTAATCCGCAAGTGCTAGTAAAAGATGTAAAAAACAGGGTATTTGGTTGATACGTTTTTTGCAAAAAATGTATACTAAGCTGCTCTACCAATCTTCACGGTATACCCTTATCAGAGCAGTCCTAACTAATGTATGCAATCCCTATCTGATGTATTTAAAAACCTGATCATCTGTATATAACCTGTGTGAACAGGGTTCAGAGAGGAAAAATCCATGTGTGCATACAGGGTAGAACAGCTTTTGTGCAGATAGCCCAAGAGGAGTGGTGGAACTCCCCAGTCTTGTAGACACAAGAGAACAATTATGGAAACAGGAACACATGGGCTACTTGCACAGTGAACAAGTCTGTATGATCATGTTCACACACCACCAAGAAACCTGAAGACACAAAAGAGAATAGTGAAACCAAAAACACTCAGTTTGAAAAAATGTTGCAGTAATCCGCAAGTGCTAGTAAAAGATGTAAAAAACAGGGTATTTGGTTGATACGTTTTTTGCAAAAAATGTATACTAAGCTGCTCTACCAATCTTCACGGTATACCCTTATCAGAGCAGTCCTAACTAATGTATGCAATCCCTATCTGATGTATTTAAAAACCTGATCATCTGTATATAACCTGTGTGAACAGGGTTCAGAGAGGAAAAATCCATGTGTGCATACAGGGTAGAACAGCTTTTGTGCAGATAGCCCAAGAGGAGTGGTGGAACTCCCCAGTCTTGTAGACACAAGAGAACAATTATGGAAACAGGAACACATGGGCTACTTGCACAGTGAACAAGTCTGTATGATCATGTTCACACACCACCAAGAAACCTGAAGACACAAAAGAGAATAGTGAAACCAAAAACACTCAGTTTGAAAAAATGTTGCAGTAATCCGCAAGTGCTAGTAAAAGATGTAAAAAACAGGGTATTTGGTTGATACGTTTTTTGCAAAAAATGTATACTAAGCTGCTCTACCAATCTTCACGGTATACCCTTATCAGAGCAGTCCTAACTAATGTATGCAATCCCTATCTGATGTATTTAAAAACCTGATCATCTGTATATAACCTGTGTGAACAGGGTTCAGAGAGGAAAAATCCATGTGTGCATACAGGGTAGAACAGCTTTTGTGCAGATAGCCCAAGAGGAGTGGTGGAACTCCCCAGTCTTGCAGACACAAGAGAACAATTATGGAAACAGGAACACATGGGCTGCCCCAGTGTGTCCAGCATTGCCCCCAGTGTGTCCAGCAATCTGCCCCAGTGTCTCCAGCATTGCCCCCAGTGTGTCCGACTCCAGCAATCTGCCCCAGTATGTCCAGCATATTGCCCAAAGACAGTGTCCAGCATTCTGGCCTGCCCGGGCCCCCCGGATTGCCGTTCGCAAAAAAAACAAAAAAAACCCGAGTTCCCCTCACCTGACCTGCGCTCCAGCGGTGAGCTCCCTCCAGCAGCGCGCACTCGCCAGCAACTGACAATGACGTCAGACGCCGGCGACGTGTGCGCTGCGCCTGCGGCCAACTTCAGCTGCCGGCCTCCAATTGGCTGGCGGCTGTTGTTAACTATTGACGTGCGGGCGCGTGCCCGCACGTCAATAGGTGAAACTGCCGCAGCACCGGTAGGGGCCCGGTGAGCAGATGAGACGGGGCCCGATGCGGGCCCCCTCTGCCCACCGGGCCCATACGCCAGTCAGGGCAGTAATGCCCTGATGGTGGCGGCCAATCTGAGTGGTAGCCCAGGGCCCCCCCAAACCACTGGGCCCTGGGCTACCGCCCAGATTGACCCTATTATAATCCACCCCTGCCTGTCTTTAGCTGCATGCATAGTCTTCCTCCACTGCACAGAGGCATGTGATTGGCCTTAAGTGGTCACAGAGGTTATGGAGGCGTGTTGCACAGCATTATGACAAAGCACCAGAGATGAAGCATTGAAGGAATCAAAGACTAGGGCAAAGAGAACGGGGAGGAGGGGGGGGGTGGCTACTGTGACAACAGTGGGGGTATAAGATAGGTGAGGTCCTAGGACAGGTGACCTATCATTTTATTTTTAATCCTTTCTCTCCCCTTAGGTGTCTGGAAAAACCTCAGAGTATAATAAATATTGGGGGAGGTTTTCACAGAAAATAGGGCTAGAAATGATTGGACCTCTTAAAATTAAAATTTGCCTGCTTTTCAATTTGGCAAAATTTGATTTGTGACAAATAAATTTGCCAGGAAAGAGGGAGTATTCACAGCAAGCAATGCTTTCACTTTTCATGATCATGCACAGCAAGTGATACTACCTGTCACATTACAATCTATACAATAAGAGCTATTTGGGGAAGCCTGCAGTCTGTGACTGATGCGATCTTCCATAATGTACACAATGGTGACTGACATTTGCATGGATCAAATCGCTCAAATTTGCTAGAATCTACAGATATCATGAAATTCAATTTGCATTGAATCGATGCGATCATCTCTAATTGGGACTTTGTATACAGAACAAACGATTTTACTTGGACTTATCCTAATTTGCCAACTGAGGGAAGGAACAACCACGGGAAGGGCAGCATCCAAAAAGGAAACAACCTATGCCAAAACATGGTATCCATCCACAGACAGCTGTTGTGGGGTATTTGCCCCTCATCAGTGTGGAGTAGGAAACTGGCTATTAGGAGCAGTGCCTAGTAAAAAGACTATAAACATAAGGATGAATGACCTTAGGGAGATAAAAAAAAAACAACACCGCGGAGACACCATCACGTGTTTCTCAATGCAGTGATCCAGAACAGTGCTCCCATCCCTTATGGGAAATATGCAAATGCATGTAGAAAAGCTGCGGAGACACCATCACGTGTTTCTCAACACAAGCAATAAATAGCCAGGTCTTTCACCGGGAAGGAACAACCACGGGAAGGGCAGCATCCAAAAAGGAAACCACCTATGCCAAAACATGGTATCCATCCACAGACAGCTGTTTCGTGATGGTGTCTCCGCGGAGTTGGATGTTTTGATCTCCCCAAGGTCATTCATCCTTATGTTTATAGTCCTTTTACTGGGCACTGCTCCTAATAGCCAGTTTCCTACTCCACACTGAGGAGAGGCAAATACCCCGAAACAGCGGTCTGTGGATGGATACCATGTTTTGGCATAGGTGGTTTCCTTTTTGGATGCTGCCCTTCCCGTGGTTGTTCCTTCCCAGTGAAAGACCTGGCTATTTATTGCCTGCGTTGAGAAACACGTGATGGTGTCTCCGCGGCTTTTCTACATGCATTTGCATATTTCTCATAAGGGATGGGAGCAGTGTTCTGGATCACTGCGTTGAGAAACACGTGATGGTGTCTCCGCGGTGTTGGATGTTTTGATCTCCCTGAGGTCATTCATCCTTATGTTTATAGTCCTTTTACTAGGCACTGCTCCTAATAGCCAGTTTCCAACTCCACACTGAGGAGGGGCAAATACTCCGAAACAGCTGTCTGGGGATGGATACCATGATTTGGCATAGGTGGTTTCCTTTTTGGATGCTGCCCTTCCCGTGGTTGTTCCTTCCCGGTGAAAGACCTGGTTATTTATTGCTTGCGTTGAGAAACACGTGATGGTGTCTCCGTAACATTATTATATGCCCCTCTTAGTGGAGAGGTGTGGTGAGGTAAGATGCGCCACTTGATGAATTCAGCGCATCTTCTATGTCGAATGCTCCTCTGTGTGCCTCGCCAGAAGTAAAACTTTAATCAGGGACTGGAGTAACATTTGTAGCGTAAATGCTACTAAAGTGGCATAAATTTTTATTAATTTGGCAGTCAAGTGCTGTTTTCATGCCCCACCCATGCTCCTCCCATTTTGGCAAAAACTGTGCAAAGGTGCCAAAAGTCGCAAAATTTTTTGCACAACTGTGTAGTACACCAGAAAAATGGCGTAAAACACTGATAAATAGGACCCATAGTCCCAGTGCAGCTTTTCAAAGTATGCTCTCTCTGAAACATCGTATTGTTTCAGATTAAAACATACACAGGTTCAATAACGCAGGCAGTGTCTGGTTCATGCTGCCCATGATTCACGCTGCATGAATCCCACACAGATAGATTTTTTTATCCCACACATTAACTTTTTCTTCAATTCCTGGAATAAAATAAAGATTTAGACTGAAGCGAATCAGTGATTGCCAGTTAGTGCCACTTTCTGACTGCTTAATGTCACTTAAAATGGGGTGAGAAACAAAAGTTTGGTTTGACTGAACTGAATAATCCTCCTAAGTGATCATTATTTCGTTAGAAGAATTGGATTTTAAACATTTGTAAAGCAAAATTATAAAAAAAAAATATAAATAAAAATGTATAAATCAGCAGACATGTTGATGCCTTAACGTTTATTCCTGAGATATACAAATCTGGGTATTACTTCATTATATATTATACATTTACATGGACTTATTTTTATTTTTTAGTTTCTTCCTATTTAGAAACACCCAGTTGAGAAACACAGGTACTGCTATACATCAAGTTAACAAAGATTTTATAAATCCAACACAACTGAAAAATTCTGCGACACTCACCACTGATGAAAAGCTTCTCTTACACAACACGACCCACCGATGCAAAGTAACAGATTGGCAACAGATGTTTTGTATGTCTTCATGTTTCCTTTAGGGCTAATGCAAATGTGGAGCTACCGAAACAGCTGATGGCAATCTGTTACATCCTATGACCAAATGATGCAATAACGAGAAGCTTTACATCAGCAGCGAATGCAGGAGTCTTTTTTGTCATGTGAAACTTTCTAAGTAGCATGCATTTAAAATTTTATATTTTTTCTACATCAAAGTACGGTATTTGTCAGCCATTCACTTAACTAGGCTTCAAAACTTTACACAAATCCACCAAATCTCTGGCACATCTCCCCCTTCTTTTTTTTTCAAAGATAAAGCTAGAAGTAGGGAGTGAGCAGTACCTAACAAATCAGAGTGTGGAGAGTGGGAAAGTATTTATATACTTAGTGAGGGCAGACAAAAAACTTGTAGATGGGGAAGAAAGCATATGATGAGAAAATCACTACAGAAATGAAGCTGTGCTGATACATGAGAGCTAGTGCAGGTAGCATCCTCCTGGACATACACACCTCTCACATCCAGCATATATTATTGGGAGGGACATGTCCGGGAGAGAAATCTGAAACTAGGAGTAGGCTGAAAACTTCAAATTGGTGAATGAAGGGATAAAGATTGCAGACAATTTTTTTCACATAAATTTTAACTTATTTTTTTTTTATCTAACAATAGCCTCTAGCATATGTAAAATTATGTATCACATGCCAAATAAATTATTAGTTTTTAAGGAACAATTAATTTTTAGATAGGTACATTAGTGCTAATGCACCAGCACCAACACCTACAAGAGCAGAAAGCAAACCAAGTGATGATGATGTTTCTTGAGAGGTCATCTGCCTATCGCACAAATTCAACTGGCAAGCCTCACAATGCTCTTCATCATGCGGGCCATCCAGAGAACCATAAGTGTGTGGTGGACGGTCATCATTCGCATTTTCTTTCCCATAAAATGCCTTCTGAATATGACTAACTACATTGCTGATGACTCTTTCTATATTTTCAGAGTGTATCATAGGCTCTTGCATTTTTGTGCATTTTTGACATCCCTGTTTGAAAATCCTCATTGCCACGCTGCCACGTCGCTGAAAATGGTTCTGCTTCATACAGAACAAGATGAAGACTTTTGATGAGCTCCAACTGCGTTTACAACTTAAGCAGCGAAAGCTAGAGAAAGATAGAAAAAAGCATACGTATTAGAAACACATCGCCATTTACAGCTTTCTATTAAAATGTAGAAAATTATATGACTGTCAACATCCTTCATGGAAATGCAGTTTTGGCCCAGAGATTATTATTTTTTTGCATTGCCAAAAGGCATGTGCCAGCTGCTATTGTGCCCTGGGAGAGCGAGAGCGATCAGTCCAGGTTTGCTGCATCCCTTAAGACAAACGGTTGGGGAGTTGCAAGTAGCTCACATCCCTCATTGCCCTCTTACAAAAATGTAACTGGTATATTTTACACTGTATTATTTTATTTCCATTACCCATGCAGTCTGAAAATTACAGGATTAATATGTATTTTTTAAATAAATATGATTAAAAAAAAAAATAATTGCCAATTTTAAAAAAGATGCATGCAGCACAAAAATCTGATTACACAATAGATAATTTTCTGGTGATTGCATCTTTTTAAATTAATTCTGCAAATGTTCATGGCATGCAAGAAACAAGCGTGTACAAGAGCCATAATTCCTGGGACAAGAACCGGCCTAGCTGTGGCTAATAACTATTAAAGAATTGTCCCTATAAAGGGTTTAGCTAAAATCAACAAAAAATATTATATGGACAACTCCAATAACCATTGGTCTTTGTATATAACGAACTGTGCCTGCGAACCGTGGTATTCACTTTATCAACTGCGGCTATTGGATAACACATTTTTATTGCATGGTGTATGATGTTTAACTACAGGTCCTTCTCAAAAAATTAGCATATAGTGTTAAATTTCATTATTTACCATAATGTAATGATTACAATTAAACTTTCATATATTATAGATTCATTATCCACCAACTGAAATTTGTCAGGTCTTTTATTGTTTTAATACTGATGATTTTGGCATACAACTCCTGATAACCCAAAAAACCTGTCTCAATAAATTAGCATATTTCACCCATCCAATCAAATAAAAGTGTTTTTTAATAACAAACAAAAAAACCATCAAATAATAATGTTCAGTTATGCACTCAATACTTGGTCGGGAATCCTTTGGCAGAAATGACTGCTTCAATGCGGCGTGGCATGGAGGCAATCAGCCTGTGACACTGCTGAGATGTTATGGAGGCCCAGGATGCTTCAATAGCGGCCTTAAGCTCATCCAGAGTGTTGGGTCTTGCGTCTCTCAACTTTCTCTTCACAATATCCCACAGATTCTCTATGGGGTTCAGGTCAGGAGAGTTGGCAGGCCAATTGAGCACAGTAATACCATGGTCAGTAAACCATTTACCAGTGGTTTTGGCACTGTGAGCAGGTGCCAGGTCGTGCTGAAAAAATGAAATCTTCATCACCATAAAGCATTGACCCTGCCCTTGATGAAACACAGTGGACCAACACCAGCAGCTGACATGGCACCCCACACCATCACTGACTGTGGGTACTTGACACTGGACTTCAGGCATTTTGGCATTTCCTTCTCCCCAGTCTTCCTCCAGACTCTGGCACCTTGATTTCCGAATGACATGCAAAATTTGCTTTCATCAGAAAAAAGTACTTGGGACCACTTAGCAACAGTCCAGTGCTGCTTCTCTGTAGCCCAGGTCAGGTGCTTCTGCCGCTGTTTATGGTTCAAAAGTGGCTTTACCTGGGGAATGCGGCACCTGTAGCCCATTTCCTGCACACGCCTGTGCACGGTGGCTCTGGATGTTTCCACACCAGACTCAGTCCACTGCTTCCTCAGGTTCCCCAAGGTCTGGAATCGGTCCTTCTCCACAATCTTCCTCAGGGTCCGGTCTCCTCTTCTCGTTGTACAGCGTTTTCTGCCACATTGTTTCCTTCCAACAGACTTACCATTGAGGTGCCTTGATACAGCACTCTAGGAACAGCCTATTTGTTGAGAAATTTCTTTCTGGGTCTTACCCTCTTGCTTGAGGGTGTCAATGATGGCCTTCTTGACATCTGTCAGGTCGCTAGTCTTACCCATGATGGGGGTTTTGAGTAATGAACCCTTCAGGGAGTTTATATAAGCCTCAGGTATCTTTTGCATGTGTTTAGAGTTAATTAGTTGATTCAGAAGATTAGGGTAATAGGTCGTTTAGAGAACCTTTTCTTGATACGCTAATTTATTGAGACAGGTTTTTTGGGTTATCAGGAGTTGTATGCCAAAATCATCAGTATTAAAACAATAAAAGACCTGACAAATTTCAGTTGGTGGATAATGAATCTATAATATATGAAAGTTTAATTGTAATCATTACATTATGGTAAATAATGAAATTTAACACTATATGCTAATTTTTTGAGAAGGACCTGTATATGTGCTTGTTGTTTTGCTTATATCCTTTTTTTTATTGTTACTTGCTATGCGAGACTAACAATTGAATTCATCAAGCAGGTATTTGCACAACTGATGGGGATTAGTGCGGATTGACCACAATGCACCTCATTTTTACATAGGGTTCCCAAAAAGAGAGCAAAGTACCCCCAATGCTTTCTAAATGTTTTTAAAGCTTTAAGTTTACCTGCCAAATGTTCTCTGTGAAAAGTATGTAGCATCATTCTTTTTCTGAAGGTTTTTGTCCACATGTAAACTCCATCCATGAGGAACTCCTGAATTGCCTATCTCACTGGCAAAATCTTCAATCCAAGCTGTATTATTCATTCTCACTCCGATTTAATAGGATATTCTAGTTCTTCTGCAATAAAACAAAACCCTGGTAATATTATATAACACGAATACAATGTTTAAAATTGGCTTAAAAAATCCTTGTAAAAAATATTTTAATATCTGCCACATTGTCTTCATTTCAGTGCCGGGTGCAGGTCTGGGTATATCCAATTTTCCTTTGTTTTCCATGGAGGAGAACATTTCCCTCACACTGCATGTGTCTACATAAATCATAATGGAGAAGGGCGGCAATGAAGCTAATGAACTACGCCCAGCAATCAGCCCTCGTCACATATGTCACTCGTCAAATCAAACACTGACATGGGGAGGGGGCAGTAAGATTTGTGAAATGATATGCAGAAGTAAGGCTGGTGCCATATCAGAATACCGGGGCAGACGTCACAATCTAGTACATTGAAGAGTTTTACCAAGTTGTATTTCAATAACATTTATTCAGAAGTCTAGGGTTTGTTTTTTAAACAGATATTTTTTATATGTATTTGACGTGTATCTATGTTTTTACCACACATATGGCATCCATTCTGATTCTATTAAATAAAAATGTAAAAGATTATTTTTCTCCTATAAGGCTTTTATTTTAAAAAAAAGTTGGGCGGTGGGGCTTTCACAGAATAATTGACTTGACTGGCCAATTTTGGTTTGCAAATTGGATGAAAATTGGATATCTCCATTGGGGCAAAAAACGGGACCCCTTTTGGAAGGTGCGTGAAAAAAACATACAGGAAACTGCAGAAATAAAAAAAACTGGTGTGATTGTTCCAATTTTATTGCCACTTGAGTACATTGTACGACCTTGTTACAACGGATATAATTAGCATGCATGAAAAATGAATGCATTTGCCCTCTATTCTATGAGACCACTGTCATCACATTTTTCCCTCTACAGGGATATGGGCTTTAACCATTTTATACGTATTGTCTATGTTGTCTATGCTACTAATTGTTCTATTGGTATTATGCTATTTTAAAATTGTTGAGTAAACCCCTTCATGACCCAGCCTATTTTGACCTTTTGCAATTCTGACCAGTGTCGCTTTATGAGGTAATAACTCAGGAACGCTTCAACGGATCCTAGCGGTTCTGAGAATGTTTTTTCATGACATATTGGGCTTCATGTTGGTGGTAAATTTAGGTCGATAATTTTTGCGTTTATTTGTGAAAAAATGGAAATTTGGCGAAAATTTTGAAAATTTTGCAATTTTCAAATTGTGAATTTTTATTCTGTTAAATGAGAGAGTTATGTGACACAAAATAGTTAACATTACCCACGTCTACTTTACATCAGCACAATTTTGGAAACAAATTCTTTATTGCTAGGAAGTTATAAGGGTTAAAATTTGACCAGCAACTTCTCATTTTTACAACAAAATTTACAAAACCATTTTTTTAGGGACCACCTCACATTTGAAGCCAGTTTGAGGGGTCTATATGGCTGAAAATCCCCAAAAGTGACACCATTCTAAAAACTGCACCCCTCAAGGTGCTCAAAACCACATTCAAAAAGCTTATTAACCCTTCAGGTGCTTCACAGCAGCAGAAGCAACATGGAAGGAAAAAATGAACATTTAACTTTTTAGTCACAAAAATGATCTTTTAGCAACAATTTTTTTTATTTTCTCAAGGGTAAAAAGAAAAACTGGACACGAAAAGTTTGCAGAGCCCCTGATGTGTCTGAACAGTAGAAACCCCCACAAGTGACCCCATTTTGGAAACTAGACCCCACAAGGAACTTACAGTTAGGGCCAGAAATATTTGGACAGTGACACAATTTTCGCGAGTTGGGCTCTGCATGCCACCACATTGGATTTGAAATGAAACCTCTACAACGGAATTCAAGTGCAGATTGTAACGTTTAATTTGAAGGCTTGAACAAAAATATCTGATAGAAAATGTAGGAATTGTACACATTTCTTTACAAACACTTCACATTTTAGGAGGTCAAAAGTAATTGGACAAATAAACATAACCCAAACAAAATATTTTTATTTTCAATATTTTGTTGCAAATCCTTTGGAGGCAATCACTGCCGTAAGTCTGGAACCCATGGACATCACCAAACGCTGGGTTTCCTCCTTCTTAATGCTTTGCCAGGCCTTTACAGCCGCAGCCTTCAGGTCTTGCTTGTTTGTGGGTCTTTCCATCTTAAGTCTGGATTTGAGCAAGTGAAATGCATGCTCAATTGGGTTTAGATCTGGAGATTGACTTGGCCATTGCAGAATGTTCCACTTTTTGGCACTCATGAACTCCTGGGTAGCTTTGGCTGTATGCTTGGGGTCATTGTCCATCTGTACTATGAAGCGCCGTCCAATCAACTTTGCAGCATTTGGCTGAATCTGGGCTGAAAGTATATCCCGGTACACTTCAGAATTCATCCGGCTACTCTTGTCTGCTCTTATGTCATCAATAAACACAAGTGACCCAGTGCCATTGAAAGCCATGCATGCCCATGCCATCACGTTGCCTCCACCATGTTTTACAGAGGATGTGGTGTGCCTTGGATCATGTGCCGTTCCCTTTCTTCTCCAAACTTTTTTCTTCCCATCATTCTGGTACAGGTTTATCTTTGTCTCATCTGTCCATAGAATACTTTTCCTGAACTGAGCTGGCTTCTTGAGGTGTTTTTCTGCAAATTTAACTCTGGCCTGTCTATTTTTGGTATTGATGAATGGTTTGCATCTAGATGTGAACCCTTTGTATTTACTGTCATGGAGTCTTCTCTTTACTGTTGACTTAGAGACAGATACACCTACTTCACTGAGAGTGTTCTGGACTTCAGTTGATGTTGTGAACGGGTTCTTCTTCACCAAATTAAGTATGCGGCGATCATCCACCACTGTTGTCATCCGTGGACGCCCAGGCCTTTTTGAGTTCCCAAGCTCACCAGTCAATTCCATTTTTCTCAGAATGTACCCAACTGTTGATTTTGCTACTCCAAGCATGTCTGCTATCTCTCTGATGGATTTTTTCTTTTTTTTCAGCCTCAGGATGTTCTGCTTCACCTCAATTGAGAGTTCCTTTGACCGCATGTTGTCTGCTCACAGCAACAGCTTCCAAATGCAAAACCACACACCTGGAATCCACCCCTGACCTTTTAACTACTTCATTGATTACAGGTTAACGAGGGAGACGCCTTCAGAGTTAATTGCAGCCCTTAGAGTCCATTGTCCAATTACTTTTGGTCCCTTGAAAAAGAGGACGCTATGCATTACAGAGCTATGATTCCTAAACCCTTTCTCCGATTTGGATGTGGAAACTATCATATTGCAGCTGGGAGTGTGCACTTTCAGCCCATATTATATATATAATTGTATTTCTGAACATGTTTTTGTAAACAGCTAAAATAACAAAACTTGTGTCACTGTCCAAATATTTCTGGCCCTAACTGTATCTAGATATGTGGTGAGCACTTTGAACCCCCAAGTGCTTCACAGAAGATTACAATGCAGAGCCATGAAAATAAAAAATCATTTTTCTTTCCTCAAAAATTACGTTTCAGTAACCAATTTTTTTATTTTCACAAGGGTAACAGGAGAAGTGGACCACAATATTTGTTGCCCAGTTTAACCTGAGTACGCTGATACTCCATATGTGGGGGTAAACCACTGCTTGGGCATACGTCGGGGCTCGGAAGTGAAGTAGTGACGTTTTGAAATGCAGACTTTGATGGAATGGTATGCGGGCATCACATTGTGTTTTCAGAGCCCCTGATGTGCCTAAACAGTAGAAACCCCCCACAAGTGACCCCATTTTGAAACTAGACCCCCCAAGGAACTTATCTAGATGTGCGGTGACCACTTTAACCCCCAAGTGTTAACCCCCCAAGTGCTTCACAGAAGTTTATAATGCAGAGCCGTGAAAATAAAAAATCATTTTTCTTTCCTCAAAAATTATGTTTTAGCAAGCAATTTTTTATTTTCGCAAGGGTAACAAGAGAAATTGGACCCCAATTGTTGTTGCCCAGTTTGTCCTAAGTATGCTGGTACCCCATATGTGGGGGTAAACCACTGTTTGGGTGCACGTCAGGGCTCGGAAGTGAGGGAGCACCATTTGACTTTTTTGACTTTTTGAACACAAGATTGGCTGGAATCAATGGTGGCGCCATGTTGCGTTTGGAGACCCCCTGATGCACCTAAACAGTGAAAACCCCTCAATTCTAACTCCAATACTCACCCCAACACATCCCAAACCCTAATCCCAACTCTAGCCATAACCCTAATCACAACCCTAACCCCAACACACCCCTAACCATAACCCTAACCCCAACACTCCCCTAACCCTAATCCCAACCCTAACCCTAATCCTAACCCTAATCCCAACCCTAACCACAACCCTAACCACAAAACACCCCTAAAGCTAACCATAACCCTAACCACAAGCCTAATCTTAACCCTATTTCCAACCGTAACCCTAAGGCTATGTGCCCACATTGCGGATTCGTGTGAGATATTTCCGCACCATTTTTTAAAAATCCGCAGGTAAAAGGCACTGCGTTTTACCTGTGGATTTACCATGGATTTCCAGTGTTTTTTGTGCGGATTTCACCTGCGGATTCCTATTAAGGAACAGGTGTAAAATGCTGCGGAATCCGCACAAAGAATTGACATGCTGTGGAAAATACAACGCAGCGTTTCCGCGCGGTATTTTCCGCACAATGGGCACAGCGGATTTGGTTTTCCATAGGTTTACATGGTACTGTAAACCTGATGGAAAACTGCTATGAATCCGCAGCGGCCAATCCGCTGCGGATCCGCAGCCAAATCCACACCGCGTGCACATAGCCTAATTCTAACCCTAACCCTAGTTCTAACCCTAATTCTAACCCTATCCCTAGCCCTAACCCTATCCCTAGCCCTAACCCTAGTTCTAACCCTAACCCTAGTGGAAAAATAAAAGTAAATATAATTTTCTTTATTTTATTATTGTCCCTACCTATGGGGGTGATAAAGGGGGGTTCATTTACTATTTTATTTTGATCACAGTGATCAAAATGAACCTGGAACGAATCTGCCGGCCGGCAGATTCGGTGGGCGCACTGCGCATGCACCCGCCATTTTGGAAGATGGCAGCGCCCATGGAGAAGACGGACGGACACAAAGAGGCTTGGTAAGTATGAGGGGGGGGATCGGAGCACGGGGGCATAGGCGTCACAGGTCGGATTGGCCCCGACTTTCATGAAGCCTACGTGGCGTCACAGGTCGAGAAGGGGTTAAAGTTATGTTTTAATTCTGCATTTTTTGTCATTTCTCAGTTCACTGATCCCTCAGTGACCTGCCCCCTATTTTACAAACTGAATATAATAGGCAGGCAGGTGCCAGAGCTGTAGCATGATACGTGGGTAATATACATATTTGTGTTTTATTTAGACAATTTATTTATTTTATAAAAACTATGTCTAAATAAAATGAAAATATGCATATTATCCCCGTATCATGCTACGGTCAAATTTTTTCCCCAAAAAAAACATATTATATTCAGTATGTAAAATAAGGGGCAGGTCAGTGAGGGATCAGCGACCGGTCATAAGCCATACAGATGAATAGCTAATCAGAGCACCACATGAAGTCCCCCCCCCCCCCCCCCCCACAAGCCACCCCAGAGCACGAGCATATCATTAACTCAAAACTGAAAATAAAGATAAAACAACAACAACAAGACGGATTTCATCAACCAATGTATCATTTTAATCAGTATAACGGCACCAACCTGACTTTGTGTACGTTACTGTGCACAATCCTGCTGACAGGTTCCCTTAAAATAATTGTGTTTCTAAACAGCAAAAGCACAAAAAGAGGATTCAGAGATCCTCCAGAAAAAACAGCAAAAAGGCAGAGATGTTTATCTACCTAGGCTTCCAAACAAATGCACTATTAGGAAGCAGTAGACCCATGTGGTTAAGATGGCGGCCATCTTAACCACATGGGTTCACTGCATCCTAATAGTGCATTTGTTTGGAGGCCTAGGTAGATAAATAATTGTGTTTGCAAATTGTCTCTTCAGAGAGGAAGAGGACTAGAACTCTAGTGCCACCTATTGGAAGTAGAAATCCTAACAGTCAATGTTGACCCTTTATCTTCACATGACTTAGGCTACTTTCACACTTGCGTTGTGTGACGGACGTTGCAATGTGTCGTTTTGGAGAACAAACGCATCCTGCAAAGTTGCCCGCAGGATGTGTTTTTTTTCTCCATAGACTTGCATGAGCGACGCATGGCCACACATCGCATCCATCGTGCGACGGATGCGTCATGTTTTTGGTGGCTGCAACGCACAAAAAACGTTCACTGTAACGATTTTTTGTCTGTCGGTTCCGCTTTTTCTGACCGCACATGCGCGGCCGGAACCCCGCCCCCTTCTCCCCGCTCATCACACTGGGCAGCGGATGCATTGTAAAACTGCATCCGCTGCCCACATTGTGCTACATTAGCACACTGTCCGTCGGTACGTTGGCCTGACGCATTGCGACGGCCCCGTACGGCAGACTAGTGTGAAAGCAGCCTTAGGGGAAAAGTCAAACCAGTATCTAATTGTGTATGTATGTAACACATTCCCTTACCTGCACTAGTCTAGTTACAGCAAGATTTCTGCTCAGACAGGCCAGGAGCCTTCTGGTATTATATAGTGAATACTGTAAGGAATTGGGGGAGTTTCCATAATTGCCAGCAATAAGTGTGGATAGTTGTGAGGTCTGATTTTGTGATCATGGTAAATAAATATGCAACAGCCTGAAGTAAAAGGCTTTTGTTGAGCAAAATGTGAATTTTTTACTTAATGTTATTTTCTTTTGCTGAGGAAAAAAATGGCTTAAAATAAACTCCTAAGGCCGCCGTCACACATGCGAGTTTTACGGACGTAAGAGCACAGAATCTACGTCCGTAAAACTCGCAAAAAATACGGCACAATTATTCTCTATGCCCCTGCTCCTATTTGCCGTATTTTACTGATCAGTATTATACGGCTTTCTACGGCCGTACAAAATCGCAGCATGCTGCGTTTGTCACCGTACTGCGCAAGAAATACGCCAATGAAAGTCTATGGAAGCGTGAAAAATACGGATTACACACGGACAAGCAGTGTGACTTGCGAGAAATACGCAGCGCTGTTAGAGAGAAAAGCCGGTAATTCAGTGCGGTGTACAGTAAAATCACACTGACAGCTTCCAGTCCAATAGATATAATAAATGTGTACACATAGAATAGGTATATATATATATGTCAGTGAGACACATATATGTATATATATTAATATTTATTCCAGCGCTATACAGCTTGAAAGCCGGTAATTCAATTACCGGCTTTTTCTTTCTCCTTCATAAAACCCGACATGATTTGAGACATGGTTTACATACAGTAAACCATGTCTTCTCTCCATTTTTTTTGCAGATTCCACACTACTAATGTCAGTAGTGTGTATCTGCAAAATTTGGCCGTTCTAGCTCTTAAAATAAAGGGTTAACTGGCGGAAAAAATTGGCGTGGGCTCCCGCGCAATTTTCTCCGCCAGAGTAGTAAAGCCAGTGACTGAGGGCAGATATTAATAGCCTGGAGAGGGTCCACGGTTATTGGCCCCCCCCTGGCTAAAAATATCTGCCCCCAGCCACCCCAGAACAGGCACATCTGGAAGATGCGCCTATTCTGGCACTTGGCCACTCTCTTCCCATTCCCGTGTAGCGGTGGGATATGGGGTAATGAAGAGTTAATGCCACTTTTTTGCATCATTTGCGGTGAGGCGCCCTCTGCTGGCTGTTCATAGATCGTGGGAAATTACCTAGAAAGCTCCCTGGCTCCCTGGCTTTCTAGGTAATTTCCCACGATCTATGAACAGCCAGCAGAGGGCGCCTCACCGCAAATGAAGCTAAATATAGATCATTGATCTATTTTTAGCCTCATTCCCTGGGGTTTTGCAGCGAGGAGCAGCCTGCATTAGCACAGCTCCTTGCTGCAAAATGTTTTAACCCCTTCAGAAGGATTTACATCGTTGGACGTTACAGATCTGCGGAGGGTAAGTATATTGTTGGTTTATTATGTTTCTTTACTCACAGAACGAGGGTCTTCAGTGAC
Source organism: Ranitomeya imitator (assembly GCF_032444005.1). Classification (NCBI taxonomy): domain Eukaryota; kingdom Metazoa; phylum Chordata; class Amphibia; order Anura; family Dendrobatidae; genus Ranitomeya; species Ranitomeya imitator. Next base: position 420,653,730 of record NC_091286.1, on the reverse strand, counting down.
TGGATTGGGCGTTGAATAAAATACTACAACAACCATTGTTTTTATTTCATTAAAATAATTTTAAAGAATGTGTTTGTGTTTTATTTAACCCTTCACTACAATTGGATTAATAATGGATAGGTGTCATAATTGACGCCTCTCCATTATTAATTAGGCTTAATGTCACCTTACAATAGCAAGGTGGCATTAACCCTTCATTACCCCATATCCCACCGCTACACGGGAATGGGAAGAGAGTGGCCAAGTGCCAGAATAGGCGCATCTTCCAGATGTGCCTGTTCTGGGGTGGCTGGGGGCAGATATTTTTAGCCAGGGGGGGGCCAATAACCGTGGACCCTCTCCAGGCTATTAATATCTGCCCTCAGTCACTGGCTTTACTACTCTGGCGGAGAAAATTGCGCGGGAGCCCACGCCAATTTTTTCCGCCAGTTAACCCTTTATTTTAAGAGCTAGAACGGCCAAATTTTGCAGATACACACTACTGACATTAGTAGTGTGGAATCTGCAAAAAAAATGGAGAGAAGACATGGTTTACTGTATGTAAACCATGTCTCAAATCATGTCGGGTTTTATGAAGGAGAAAGAAAAAGCCGGTAATTGAATTACCGGCTTTCAAGCTGTATAGCGCTGGAATAAGTATTAATATATATACATATATGTGTCTACTGACATATATATATATATATATATATATATATATATATTCTTTTCTTTTTGGGACACATGGATCACTTCTATAGCGGTATGTTGGTTTTGCAAGCCTGCGAGAAAACCACGCAGTACGGATGCCATACGGATTACATACGGAGGATGCCATGCGCAAAAAACGCTGACACAGCCTGCCTACGGAGGAGCAACGGACCATTTTTTTGGGGACTTTTCAGCGTATTACGGCCGTAATATACGGACCGTATTGTTTTACGCTGTGTGTGACGCCGGCCTAAGGCATTTTTTTTCATCTATAAAAGGCTTTCATTTCAAAAACCCCGTGCTTCACATCAAGTCATTGATTTTAATGGCTATGTGTTCTAGCCATGAAAAACACAAGTATGTTAAACACATGTGAATGGAGTCTAACCACAAGTGTGGGTTGAACAATGTTACTTACAGAAGTCCATGTAGCATCCTAACTTGCCTCTAATCAGTATGGCTGCCGTCACACTAGCAGTATTTGGTCAGTATTTTACCTCAGTATTTGTAAGCCAAAACCAGGAGTGGAACAATTAGAGGAAAAGTATAATAGAAACATGTGCACCACTTCTGTATTTATCACCCACTCCTGGTTTTGGTTACAAATATTGTTGTAAAATACTGACCAAATACTAATAGTGTGACTACAGCCTAAGGGTTCATACTCACTTGCGTGAAATACGGCAGAGTCTCGCATGGTAACACCCGGCTCTGCCGCCGGCACTTGGGAGCGGAGCGTGCGGCTCCATGTATTGCTATGCGGCCGCACGCTCTGCTCTGGAGTGCCGGCGGCAGAACCGGGAGTTACCATGCGAGGGTCGGCCGTATTTCACGCAAGTGAGTATGAACCCTTATGGCAATTATTGTACAGCAGAGAAATCGTTTCAGCGACTGCACATAGCCTATTATGCCATATGACCCTTACAATCAGAATGTGATAACACTAGCAAAGCATTTAGACGTGTTTTTTTCCATTTGTTTTTTTTTTTTCAGGCAGAAAAAATGCTGAGTTTGCATAGTAGCAAAATTAATGGGATTTCTAAAACATCTCAAACATTCAAACTTACAGTAGATTTTTTTCCCTTTGCATAAATTGTCCTGCATTTTTCCTCTTTAATAAACACAGCACTTCAATTATTTTAATAATATCCATTCCTCCCGCACATTGAGAAAAATGAAAAACAAAAGCCCATTGTGTGAACATACCCTTATGGTGTGTCAAATAATGTAATTCTATTGTGGGTTAAGAGGTTTTTTTTTTTTTTTATTAATCTGGCATCTAATCTTTTTTGGTCCCCTTATGGTTTTCAAGCTCCGTGCCAACCAGTGTGATTAAACTACAATACATCAAATGTACAATGAAGGCTATGGCCATCCAATGTGCTGCACATGAAAGCCACAGAATAAAGTGATCACCCCTGGACTAAAGGTGTGGAGTCCTTGGGAATATGTACAGTGAAGAACCCAGACAATAGGGGACCAGAGAAATCGAAACATGCCAATGGGTTTATTAGCTAGCACTGTGCAAAACTATGCGATTGCCATGTGAGTTCACTGCGATTTTTAATCGCACCATCCGTTTTACACCTGTATGCAATGCTTCTTTTTTTCTCAGCAACTATTTTTATACAATCATTTACAGGACCATTTACAGTGTTCCATGGCACAGAATGGTAAGGTATGTGTAAAAAACGGACGGAAAACGCATGGTCCGTATTCCATGAGTTTTTTTATCGCACCCATTGACTTGCATTGGCGAGACTCGCAGCAAATCGCAGCATGCTGCGATTTTTTTTCTCAGTCCGATTTCGGCTGAGAAAAAAAAATCGCAAATGAGATGTCACTTATTGAATAACATTGGTCCGAGTGCAATCCGATTTTTTATCGGATTGCACTCGTCCGTTTTGCTCGCAAGTGAGTATGAGCCCTAAGGAGAATAACTGTGCACATTAGGAATGGGTACAAAGAAGACATACAATGTTAAAGAAGTAGCACCCAGATTACAATTAGTGTTCTCACTTTTGTAAATTGCGTTTTCTAAAAAAAGAAAATAAGTTTAAGGTGTATTAAATCCAGAGGAACTTGCATAGCGAAGCATCATACAAGAACAAACCTTAGAAATAAAACATAATATGGAAAAACAAGTTATATATTCACTTGAATTTAGTTTCGTTGAGTGCAGCTTTATCGTTTTACCTGTTTTGCTGTAAATGTCGGAGATTTCTTTCTTTCCTCTTTCGTGTGAAACGTTGGAAAGCCTTTGGCTTAATATCTGCAGCATCGTCTCCTCCTCCTCTGGGATAAATACTGGTTTCTCAGAAACGAAACTACTCAGGTTTCAGTTCTCCCTAGGAATGATGCTGGTGTTTAGTCAATCTATTGGCCTAGAAAAAAAGGAATGATCTTAAAAAGACTTTATGTAGATGACTTTTGTAATCAATGTAATAAAATGTTTTACATATTTTTCAAGAAAAGGGAAGGTGCAGTCACCATATACACGTGTGAACTACAATCACCAGTTCATTGGCAAGTACAAAATAATAGTAGTCACCTCCAAAGTGAAAAGTTGGGGAAAATAAATTAATAGACATATAATAAAAATGTTCCCCAACCCAACCCCCTAAATATAAAAGCTTACATAGGGCGCTTTTACTTACAGCATCTAGTGTTTGGAGGGATTTTTGTTTCTTTGCTTGCAAAATGCTGCAGGAAGATGTCGATCAATAGGTGAGAGTAAAATATTGACGTCTACCAGCACATCAGTTTTTTTGTCTTTTTTTCTTCAAAATGCAGCATGCTTTAGGTCTGGTATTTTTCTCCATATAACTCTCAATAGTACTTACTGTATTTATACATAACGTAAAAAAATAAAAAGGCAACCTAAACCATTAAAATCCTGCATAAAAAAATACCTTACCCCCTTCAAGCCAGGGCCATTTTCGTTTTTGCGTTTCTGTTTCTTTGCTCACCTTCTTCCCAGAGCCATAACATTTTTGTATTTTTACGTCAATTTGGCCATGTGAGAGCTTGTTTTTTTGCGGGACAAGTTATACTTTTCAACAACACCATTAATTTTACCATATAAAGTACTGGAAAACAGGGAAAAAAATTCCAAGTGTGGTGAAATTGCGAAAGAAGTGCCAATTCCACAATAGTGTTTTTTGTTTTTTTACCATGTTCCCCAAATGTTAAAACTGAGCTGCCATTATGATTCTCCAGGTCATTACGAATTTGAAGGTACCAAACATTTCTAGGTTGTTTTTTATTTAAGTGATTTAAAAAAAAATCCAAAGTTTGTAAAAAAAAAAAAATAAAAAAATAAATAAATTGCATCATTTTCCGAGACTCATTTTCTAGGAACTGGGGCTGGGTGAGAGCTTATTTTTTAAGTGTGGAGTTGACGTTTTGATTGATACCGTTTTGGTGTAGATAAGATGTTTTAATCGCCTATTACTCCATTTTAATGCAATGCTGCGGTGACCAAAAATACATAATTCTGGCGTTTTGATTTTTTTTCTTGTAACGTCGTTTACCATTTGGATTCATTGTTTTTATATATTGATAGATCTAGTGATTCTGAAAACGATGATACCAAATATGGTTTTTTTTATTATTTCATTGAGAATTGAGGGTGATGTAAACTTTTTTATATATATTTTTTAATATTTTAACAACTTTTTTTTTAGTTTTTACTAACTTCAATAGTCTCTATAGGAGAATAGAAGCTGTGATCATCCGATCGCCTGTGCTACAAATATCAGGGCTTCAGCCCTGTTATGTGTAGCTAAAATGATCATCTGCTATGCGCGTTGATCGCTGGGTGGCGCTCATAGCTATCCAGCTATGAAAACCACAGGGGTCTCCTGCATACCCCGGGTGGTCATGCCAACCCATTGGCGACCGGCAGTCACATGACAAGGGCACCAATGTGTGGGGTTTGTGAGGCGTCTCTGGTGTGTGCATGTTAAATGCCACTTTCAGAGATCTACAGTGGCAATTAACATGTTAACAGCTGCAGGTGGATTGTGATTCCACCCGCGGCTGTAAGGTGTACATGTCAGCTGATGAAATGAGCTGACATGTGCTGGAAAAGATGCAGGCTCATGGTCGAAGCCTACATCAAAGGGGTAGACCTGACATGTGCCGCACATGTACAGTTCATGTCGTGAAGGGGTTAAAAAAAAGTGACACCCCAGGAGTTCGGTTGTCACAGTGGTATTGCCTTCCTCACGGTGGAGGGTGATGCCATGCTTGGAAGCGACGAGGATCCCTTTAACAGGGAGCACATACACACAACACTCTTCTGACTCCAGGCCAGAAGGGGGAGCTCTGATCCAGTTTTTGGGTGGCTTCCCTATACATTCTGGCTGGAGGAGGAGTTAGGGTCAGTGTGTCAGAGAGGAGTAAGGAGTGAGGAATGGAAAGCTGGGGCCGTGCAGACTCGAGGTTCTGCAACTCCTGGAAAGAGAAGAGAAGTACAGAGCAGTCTGTGAGAGACTACGAGGGGAGAAGACGCAAAGGAGAGGAAAGATACTGGAAGTGGAGCTGCAAACAGGCTCACTCCAGAACCAGCGCAAGTAACCGGAAGCCAGGATTCCGAGGTTGTGGGGGTAACTGTATGCCCCACAGCAGAAACCGGCGGGCAGGAGATTTCAAGTCGCCTGTTCACCATTACATCCAAAGACACAGAAGCATATAGAGCCCGGAGTCGCTTCAACCAGGGACACCTGTAAAAAGGCTTGAGTTGCCTGCCATACAGATTAGTGTCCTACTTAAAGGGACAGAGAGAGAAAGTGAGGACCTTGTGTGAAGCCTTAGGCAGCAAGGGACTGCAACACAGCGCATTAAGGAAGGCTTCCAACCCCACCTGGTTAGGGGGATTCAGAATCACTTCCAGGCTGGCCGGACCTCACCATCACCTGTGACCCATACCCTGGGCTGTGGCTGCATACCACCAGTAAAAGGTAAAGAAACTGCAACCTTGTGTCCTCCAATTCGTTCCCGCACTACACCGTCTGTCATCTTTGCCTACTACACTGGGAGCCCTGGGAACTATGCTTCACCTGTGGGAAGCCATACCATCCCTGCTGCTATAAAATCATCCCCAGTGGACCCCTTTAAGCAGCATCAGTCACCCCTGACCGAATATCACAGGTGGCGTCACGAACAAACTTTATTCTTTATTCACAACAACCCCTTTAAAGACCTTCCCTTTAACTTGGACGCCCAGGGTCACAGACTGGGTCACTGCCACCGTGACATATCCCTTTAAGAACTGACCTGGTATCGAGTACCCCATGGGTCCTAGCGGGCACTCCACATACAGTACATGAAAAAGACTTAGGCTGCCGTCACACTATCAGTATTTGGTCAGTATTTTACATCAGTATGTGTAAGCCAAAACCAGGACAGGAACAATTAGAGGAAAAGTATAATAGAAACATATGCACCACTTCTGTATTTATCACCCTCTCCTGGTTTTGGCTTACAAATACTGATGTAAAATACTGACCAAATACTGCTAGTGTGACGGCAGCCTTATTGTGTAAAGATTTCTTCCAGGAGAGAATATCGCCCTCATGAATTCCATAAAGTTTGATTCAAAGGCTCATGAAGACTCAGCAGCTTCCTTCACATGCAGTAATATTTGTCAGCAATTTTCACTGAGGTGTGTCACTAAATAAATACGCCAATGATATAAAAAAAGAACAAGATAGCTGGCACCATCTGTATGTTAACCCTTTAACAACCTGTTCTGGCTAGTGAGCAGATGATGAATGGAGACTGGAGAGAGATCAGGAGCTGATCCCACTCAATTCCCGGCAGATAATGCTGCAGATTATGGTTGTGTCACTCAGCCATCTTCTGCCTTTAAAGGGAAGGTGCCATAAAAAAAAAAAAAATGTTTACATTTTCTTAAAAAATATTATCATTTATTTATAATCTAGTAAAATATGAAAAATAATTTGAAAAGTTTTGGAATTTCCACTTTTAAACACTAGGGGGAGCAGCTGCTGAAATTTGACAAAAACCTAGTGTACAAATAGCTCACATTACTGCACTGCAGTAATTATGGGCGGAGTCTGCTGACGTGTGATGTCTCCTCTCCTCCCCTTCTGGGTGTTTGCTAAGGGATTAGAGAGGATGATATTCAGGAACCCAGTGAGCAGCCATTTTGTTGGTAACTGCAGAGTTATACTGACAAGTAGACGGTAAACAGAGGATGGCAGGCAGCAAGGATTCTGGGAGATATATGGTGGAGGGAGCAGGTTGACAGCAGCACAGAGTATTTCAGGAGAGCAGTGTGCTGGTCTATGGGGGGCACAATGTTCGGTGCGCGGAGCAGCCAGGGATTGACCATAGAGCATTGTCTTTTATACACATGGACAGACCGTCTTTTTGTCTGCTCCACAGAAATCCAGGAAACATTTCTGCGGATTGATGGCCTGTTCTGATCCAGACTTTGCATACAGACCCCATTCCCCTCCTCAGATCCTGTCTTCTCAAATCCTGTCCTAGATATGTGTGAAAGCAAGGCAACAGGCGAAGTACGGGGTGACGCTGCGAAGGAAATGTAGCCATATAGTAAGTATTAAAATGAGACCCCTCTCTTCAGCTGCCTCACCAGCCCTGACTGCACCTAACTGGAGGTCATGCTGCCCCCTCTATTACCCCAGACCCATGTGCAGCTGCTCAGCCAGGACCACCATAGAATGGGTCCCCTTTCTGAAGATAATACTGCCATAGTGTCCTCGCATAATACCGCCATACAGACCACGCATAATACCACCATATAGATCACACATAATACACATAATACAGCCATATACAGTTAGGGCCAGAAATATTTGGACAGTGACACAAGTTTTGTTATTTTAGCTGTTTACAAAAACATGTTCAGAAATACAATTATATATATAATATGGGCTGAAAGTGCACACTGTTGTGAATTCTGTGGCTGAATTCACTCCTGTGGTCACAAGTGGTACTGCAGCTTCTGAGCTTCCTTCCTCAGGTGTTCTGGTGAGCTCGTTAACTGCTTCGTTACTTAACTCCGCCTGATGCTGCTATCCCTGCTCCTTGTCAATGTTCCAGTGTTGGATCTGAGCTTCTCCTGATTGTTCCTGTGACCTGCTGCTCTGTATAGCTAAGTGCTTTTTTGCTATTTTGTTGCTTTTTTTCTGTCCAGCTTGTCTTTTGTTTTGCTGGTAGCTCTGAGAAGCAAAGGGTGTACCGCCGTGCCGTTAGTTCGGCACGGTGGGTCTTTTTTGCCCCCATTGCGTGGTTTTTGCTTTAGGGTTTTTTGTAGACTGCAAAGTTCGCTTTACTATCCTCGCTCTGTCTAAGATTATCGGGCCCCACTTTGCTGAATCTATTTCATCCCTACGTTTTGTCTTTTCATCTTACTCACAGTCATTATATGTGGGGGGCTGCCTTTTCCTTTGGGGTATTTCTCTGGGGGCAAGTCAGGCCTATTTTTCTATCTTCAGGCTAGCTAGTTTCTTAGGCTGTGCCGAGTTGCCTAGGTAGTTGCTAGGCGCAATCCACAGCCGCTTTTAGTTGTGTTTAGGATAGGATCAGGTGTGCAGTCTACAGAGTTTCCACGTCTCAGAGCTCGTTCTTTTGTTTTTGGGTATTTGTCAGATCACTGTGTGCGCTCTGATCGCTAGGCACACTGTGTCTCTGGATTGCCTTCATTACAACTTTCATTAGCAGACATAACAGTACAAGGAGCCGACTAATGATTCTCAATAGAGGGAAAGAAAAAGTTCTGACATCATTTTTTTTTTTTTTCTGCTCTGTGTTCATTTTTTTTTTTTTCCCCTAGACATTTGGGTGATTCTGGACACAGGTGTGGACATGGATATTCAGGGTCTGTGCTCTTCAATGGATAATCTCGTTATAAATGTACAAAAGATTCAAGATGCTATTGATCGGAAATCTATGTTAGAACCAAGAATTCCTATTCCTGATTTGTTTTTTGGAGACAGAACTAAGTTTCTAAGTTTCAAAAATAATTGTAAGCTATTTCTGGCCTTGAAACCTCATTCTTCCGGTAATCCTATTCAACAGGTTTTGATTATTATTTCTTTTTTGCGCGGCGACCCTCAAGACTGGGCATTTTCTCTTGCGCCAGGAGACCCTGTATTGAGTAGTGTCGATGCGTTTTTCCTGGCGCTCGGATTACTGTACGATGAGCCTAATTCAGTGGATCAGGCTGAGAAAAATTTGCTGGCTTTGTGCCAGGGTCAGGATGATATAGAAGTATATTGTCAGAAATTTAGGAAATGGTCAGTACTCACTCAGTGGAATGAATCTGCGCTGGCAGCTTTGTTCAGAAAGGGTCTCTCTGAGGCTCTTAAGGATGTCATGGTGGGATTTCCTATGCCTGCTGGTTTGAATGAGTCTTTGTCTTTGGCCATTCAAATCGGTCGACGCTTGCGCGAGCGTAAATCTGTGCACCATTTGGCGGTATTGCCTGAGGTTAAACCTGAGCCTATGCAGTGCGATAGGACTATGACCAGAGTTGAACGGCAGGAATACAGACGTCTGAATGGGCTGTGTTTCTACTGTGGTGATTCCACTCATGCTATTTCTGATTGTCCTAAGCGCACTAAGCGGTCCGCTAGGTCTGCCGTCATTGGTACTGTACAGTCCAAATTCCTTCTGTCCATTACCCTGATATGCTCTTTGTCGTCGTTTTCTGTCATGGCGTTTGTGGATTCAGGCGCTGCCCTGAATCTGATGGATTTGGATTATGCTAAACGTTGTGGGTTTTTCTTGGAGCCTTTGCGGTGTCCTATTCCATTGAGAGGAATTGATGCTACACCTTTGGCCAAGAATAAACCTCAGTACTGGGCCCAGCTGACCATGTGCATGGCTCCTGCACATCAGGAAGTTATTCGCTTTCTGGTGCTACATAATCTGCATGATGTGGTCGTGTTGGGGTTGCCATGGCTACAAACCCATAATCCAGTATTGGATTGGAATTCCATGTCGGTATCCAGCTGGGGTTGTCAGGGGGTACATGGTGATGTTCCATTTTTGTCGATTTCATCATCCACCCCTTCTGAGGTCCCAGAGTTCTTGTCTGATTATCAGGATGTATTTGAAGAGCCCAAGTCCGATGCCCTACCTCCGCATAGGGATTGTGATTGTGCTATCAATTTGATTCCTGGTAGTAAATTCCCTAAAGGTCGATTATTTAATTTATCCGTGCCCGAACACGCCGCTATGCGCAGTTATGTGAAGGAATCCCTGGAGAAGGGACATATTCGCCCATCATCATCACCACTGGGAGCAGGGTTCTTCTTTGTAGCCAAGAAGGATGGTTCGCTGAGACCGTGTATTGATTACCGCCTTCTTAATAAGATCACTGTTAAATTTCAGTATCCCTTGCCATTGTTATCTGACTTGTTTGCTCGGATTAAGGGGGCTAGTTGGTTCACTAAGATAGATCTTCGTGGTGCGTATAATCTGGTGAGAATCAGGCAAGGAGATGAATGGAAAACTGCATTCAATACGCCCGAGGGTCATTTTGAGTATCTAGTGATGCCGTTCGGACTTGCCAATGCTCCATCTGTGTTTCAGTCTTTTATGCATGACATCTTTTGTGAGTATCTGGATAAATTCCTGATTATTTACTTGGATGACATTTTGATCTTCTCAGATGATTGGGAGTCTCATGTGAAGCAGGTCAGAATGGTTTTTCAGGTCCTGCGTGCTAATTCTTTGTTTGTGAAGGGATCAAAGTGTCTCTTCGGTGTGCAGAAAGTTTCATTTTTGGGGTTCATCTTTACCCCTTCTACTATCGAGATGGATCCAGTTAAGGTCCAAGCCATCTAGGATTGGATTCAGCCGACATCTCTGAAAAGTCTGCAAAAGTTCCTGGGCTTTGCTAATTTTTATCGTCGCTTCATCTGTAATTTTTCTAGCATTGCCAAACCATTGACCGATTTGACCAAGAAGGGTGCTGATTTGGTTAATTGGTCTTCTGCTGCTGTGGAAGCTTTTCAGGAGTTGAAGCGTCATTTTTGTTCTGCCCCTGTGTTGTGTCAGCCAGATGTTTCTCTTCCGTTCCAGGTCGAGGTTGATGCTTCTGAGATTGGAGCAGGGGCGGTTTTGTCACAGAGAGGTTCTGATTGCTCAGTGATGAAACCATGTGCTTTCTTTTCCAGGAAGTTTTCGCCCGCTGAGCGTAATTATGATGTGGGCAACCGAGAGTTGCTGGCCATGAAGTGGGCATTCGAGGAATGGCGCCATTGGCTTTAAGGAGCCAAGCATCGCGTGGTGGTATTGACTGATCATAAGAACTTGACTTATCTCGAGTCTGCCAAGCGCTTGAATCCTAGACAGGCCCGTTGGTTGTTATTTTTTGCCCGCTTCGACTTTGTGATTTCGTACCTTCCGGGCTCTAAAAATGTGAAGGCGGATGCTCTGTCTAGGAGTTTTGTGCCCGACTCTCCGGGTTTATCTGAGCCAGCGGGTATCCTCAAGGAAGGAGTCATTGTGTCTGCCATCTCCCCTGATTTGCGGCGGGTGCTGCAAAAATTTCAGGCGAATAAACCTGATCGTTGTCCAGCGGAGAAACTGTTCGTCCCTGATAGGTGGACTAATAAACTTATCTCTGAACTTCATTGTTCGGTGTTGGCTGGTCATCCTGGAATCTTTGGTACCAGAGAGTTAGTGGCTAGATCCTTCTGGTGGCCATCTCTGTCACGGGATGTACGTACTTTTGTGCAGTCCTGTGGGATTTGTGCTAGGGCTAAGCCCTGCTGTTCTCGTGCCAGTGGGTTGCTTTTGCCCTTGCCGGTCCCAAAGAGGCCTTGGACACATATTTCGATGGATTTCATTTCTGACCTTCCCGTTTCTCAAAAGATGTCAGTCATTTGGGTGGTCTGTGATCGCTTTTCTAAAATGGTCCATCTGGTGCCCTTGGCTAAATTGCCTTCCTCCTCTGATTTGGTACCTTTGTTCTTTCAGCATGTGGTTCGGTTGCATGGCATTCCTGAGAATATTGTTTCTGACAGAGGTTCCCAGTTTGTTTCAAGGTTTTGGCGAGCCTTTTGTGGTAGGATGGGCATTGACCTATCCTTTTCCTCGGCTTTCCATCCTCAGACTAATGGCCAGACCGAACGAACCAATCAGACCTTGGAAACATATCTGAGATGTTTTGTTTCTGCTGACCAGGATGATTGGGTGTCCTTTTTGCCGTTGGCTGAGTTCGCCCTTAATAATCGGGCCAGCTCGGCTACCTTGGTTTCTCCATTTTTTTGCAATTCTGGGTTCCATCCTCGTTTCTCTTCAGGACAGGTTGAGTCTTCGGACTGTCCTGGTGTGGATTCTGTGGTGGACAGGTTGCAGCAGATCTGGACTCAGGTAGTGGACAATTTGACCTTGTCCCAGGAAAAGGCTCAACTTTTCGCTAATCGCAGACGCCGTGTGGGTCCCCGACTTCGTGTTGGGGATCTGGTTTGGTTATCTTCTCGTCATATTCCTATGAAGGTTTCCTCTCCTAAATTTAAACCTCGTTTTATTGGTCCGTATAGGATTTCTGAGGTTCTCAATCCTGTGTCTTTTCGTTTGACCCTCCCAGACTCCTTTTCCATACATAATGTATTCCATAGGTCGTTGTTGCGGAGATACGTGGCACCTATGGTTCCATCTGTTGAGCCTCCTGCCCCGGTTTTGGTGGAGGGGGAATTGGAGTATATTGTGGAGAAGATTTTGGATTCTCGTGTTTCTAGACGGAAACTCCAGTATCTGGTTAAATGGAAGGGTTATGCTCAGGAAGATAATTCCTGGGTTTTTGCCTCTGATGTTCATGCTCCCGATCTTGTTTGTGCCTTTCATGCGGCTCATCCTGGTAGGCCTGGGGGCTCTGGTGAGGGTTCGGTGATCCCTCCTCAAGGGGGGGGTACTGTTGTGAATTCTGTGGCTGAATTCACTCCTGTGGTCACAAGTGGTACTGCAGCTTCTGAGCTTCCTTCCTCAGGTGTTCTGGTGAGCTCGTTAACTGCTTCGTTACTTAACTCCGCCTGATGCTGCTATCCCTGCTCCTTGTCAATGTTCCAGTGTTGGATCTGAGCTTCTCCTGATTGTTCCTGTGACCTGCTGCTCTGTATAGCTAAGTGCTTTTTTGCTATTTTGTTGCTTTTTTTCTGTCCAGCTTGTCTTTTGTTTTGCTGGTAGCTCTGAGAAGCAAAGGGTGTACCGCCGTGCCGTTAGTTCGGCATGGTGGGTCTTTTTTGCCCCCTTTGCGTGGTTTTTGCTTTAGGGTTTTTTGTAGACTGCAAAGTTCGCTTTACTATCCTCGCTCTGTCTAAGATTATCGGGCCCCACTTTGCTGAATCTATTTCATCCCTACGTTTTGTCTTTTCATCTTACTCACAGTCATTATATATGGGGGGCTGCCTTTTCCTTTGGGGTATTTCTCTGGGGGCAAGTCAGGCCTATTTTTCTATCTTCAGGCTAGCTAGTTTCTTAGGCTGTGCCGAGTTGCCTAGGTAGTTGCTAGGCGCAATCCACAGCCGCTTTTAGTTGTGTTTAGGATAGGATCAGGTGTGCAGTCTACAGAGTTTCCACGTCTCAGAGCTCGTTCTTTTGTTTTTGGGTATTTGTCAGATCACTGTGTGCGCTCTGATCGCTAGGCACACTGTGTCTCTGGATTGCCTTCATTACAACTTTCATTAGCAGACATAACAGCACACTCCCAGCTGCAATATGATAGTTTCCACATCCAAATCGGAGAAAGGGTTTAGGAATCATAGCTCTGTAATGCATAGCGTCCTCTTTTTCAAGGGACCAAAAGTAATTGGACAATGGACTCTAAGGGCTGCAATTAACTCTGAAGGCGTCTCCCTCGTTAACCTGTAATCAATGAAGTAGTTAAAAGGTCAGGGGTGGATTCCAGGTGTGTGGTTTTGCATTTGGAAGCTGTTGCTGTGAGCAGACAACATGCGGTCAAAGGAACTCTCAATTGAGGTGAAGCAGAACATCCTGAGGCTGAAAAAAAAGAAAAAATCCATCAGAGAGATAGCAGACATGCTTGGAGTAGCAAAATCAACAGTTGGGTACATTCTGAGAAAAAAGGAATTGACTGGTGAGCTTGGGAACTCAAAAAGGCCTGGGTGTCCACGGATGACAACAGTGGTGGATGATCGCCGCATACTTAATTTGGTGAAGAAGAACCCGTTCACAACATCAACTGAAGTCCAGAACACTCTCAGTGAAGTAGGTGTATCTGTCTCTAAGTCAACAGTAAAGAGAAGACTCCATGACAGTAAATACAAAGGGTTCACATCTAGATGCAAACCATTCATCAATACCAAAAATAGACAGGCCAGAGTTAAATTTGCAGAAAAAAAAACCTCAAGAAGCCAGCTCAGTTCTGGAAAAGTATTCTATGGACAGATGAGACAAAGATAAACCTGTACCAGAATGATGGGAAGAAAAAAGTTTGGAGAAGAAAGGGAACGGCACATGATCCAAGGCACACCACATCCTCTGTAAAACATGGTGGAGGCAACGTGATGGCATGGGCATGCATGGCTTTCAATGGCACTGGGTCACTTGTGTTTATTGATGACATAAGAGCAGACAAGAGTAGCCGGATGAATTCTGAAGTGTACCTGGATATACTTTCAGCCCAGATTCAGCCAAATGCTGCAAAGTTGATTGGACGGCGCTTCATAGTACAGATGGACAATGACCCCAAGCATACAGCCAAAGCTACCCAGGAGTTCATGAGTGCCAAAAAGTGGAACATTCTGCAATGGCCAAGTCAATCTCCAGATCTAAACCCAATTGAGCATGCATTTCACTTGCTCAAATCCAGACTTAAGACGGAAAGACCCACAAACAAGCAAGACCTGAAGGCTGCGGCTGTAAAGGCCTGGCAAAGCATTAAGAAGGAGGAAACCCAGCGTTTGGTGATGTCCATGGGTTCCAGACTTAAGGCAGTGATTGCCTCCAAAGGATTTGCAACAAAATATTGAAAATAAAAATATTTTGTTTGGGTTATGTTTATTTGTCCAATTACTTTTGACCTCCTAAAATGTGGAGTGTTTGTAAAGAAATGTGTACAATTCCTACATTTTCTATCAGATATTTTTGTTCAACCCTTCAAATTAAACGTTACAATCTGCACTTGAATTCTGTTGTAGAGGTTTCATTTCAAATCCAATGTGGTGGCATGCAGAGCCCAACTCGCGAAAATTGTGTCACTGTCCAAATATTTCTGGCCCTAACTGTAGATCACACACAATACTATCAAATAGATCACACAATACTGTCATACAGTTCTCACATAATACCACCATATAGATCACACATAATATCGCCAGTGTTCTCACATACCACCATATAGATCACACATAATACCGCCATAGTGTTCTCACATAATACCACCATATAGATCATACAATACCGCTACATACTTCTCACAATGCCGCCACATAGATCTCACATAATACCGCCATATAGATCACACACAATACCTCCATATAATTCTCTCAATACTGATCAAGCATAATACCACCATACAGATCACATAATACCGTCATATAGATCTCACATAATGCCATAATACAGCATGACCCCTGCAGCTCCTGTTATTGCACACATTGAGCTGTTTGTGCAATGGGACAGACAGTATCACACAGGAGAGGATTAGATACACAGCTCAGCACAGTATAATGATAGATACACGGTCTGATGTCCTAATGAGGAGCTACAGTGAGAGGCAGGGTCTGAGCAGCACAGAGCCTCCCCCATCCCCCTCTGTTACCTCTCTGCAGCCCCTGATAAGATGACATCAGACCGCAGCACTTCATCCTCTCTAGCGATTCTAGAGATTAGAGCCACACACCAGGCAGCAAAGAAGAGGACAGGGAACGGCCGCTGCTGACAGTGTGAAAGGAGAGACAGATGGAGCTGTCCCTCCTATACCAGCGCAGCTCTCAAGTCACAGTGGAGTTCACAGATATACTGTGGGCTGAAAAAAGATGGCGCCGACTTCCTGCCTCTGCTGTGATGTGGAGACAGCCCAGGGGGCATGGCCAGATCACAGCAGGGAGCAGCTCAATGATAGGTATGCGATCGGACGCCGACCGCAGTCTCCTATGCCCAGGGCTGCCGTATTTGCAGAGTATAAGTGTCGTGCTGGGACTCTTACACTCCTGCAAAGGAAAATGGCGGCACCCAGTGGCTGCAAAAATAATTAATAATAAAAAAGATATTAAAGTTAAAAAAAATAATTTTGTATTAAAAATAATTGTTTATATAAACAATCATTTTTAATACAAAAACAAAATTGCGGCACCTTCCCTTTAAAAGTCATGGTTAGGCTATTGGATGCCATCGCCATTAACATCAGCGAACCCCATGAGCACTGATGGGTTGCTATGACAGACGGCGATCTGCTGAAGACCCCCCTGTCTGTCATGAAAGTATTTCTGTGAATGCCAGCTTCTGGCTGGCATTTATAGGAGTTAACCTATTTAGCCTTAAAGAATAACCATTGTTTTAATTTTTATTTAGTAAATCACAGAACATGTGAAAAATAAGCTAATATATCTCATTCGAGAAATTTGCTTTGCATTATCACAATTCTTAATTCTGAGGTAAAATCTGTATTCAGTGAAGACTTTCCCATTACTGAGAAAGGAGATGGCAGCTGCTACTGATGAGAGTCTATGAAGATGAGAGGAGGGAGGAGCTAGAAGCACAGGTCCTCCTCCTATCTAGATAGAACGTTATCAGTAGAGCATTCTTATTAATTATATTCCTAATACTTGACTTTGTGCTATTGACAATACTTTTTAAAGTTCTTAGTGGACTGGATGTTACGGACTTGCGCTCCCTTATAGGGTTCTCTGTAATCACTGGGTATACGGCACACTTGCATGATATTTGTCACACAATTGTCAAATTTGTTGCACATTAAATTAGTGGTTTATATATTATACTAGATGGTGGCCCGATTCTATCGCATCGGGTATTCTAGAATATGCATGTCCACGTAGTATATTGCACAGCCCATGTAGTATATTGCACAGCCCACGTAGTATATTGCACAGCCCACGTAGTATATTGCACAGGCCACGTAGTATATTGCACAGCCCACGTAGTATATTGCACAGCCACGTAGTATATTGCCCAGCCACGTAGTATATTGCCCAGTGACGTAGTATACAGCACAGAGCTACGTACAATATTGCCCAGCCACGTAGTATATTGCCCAGTTACGTAGTATATTGCCCAGTGATGTAGTATACAACACAAAGCCACGTAGTATATTGCACAGCGACGTAGTATACAGCACAGAGCCATGTAGTATATTGCCCAGCCACGTATGTCACAGGTTAAAAAATAAACATATACTCACCTTCCGAGGGAGCCCTTGTAGTCATGTCGCCTGTGTGCAGTGCACTCGGCAGCTTCCAGTCCCAGGGTCGGTAGCGCAGGACCCGTGATGACGTCACGGCCACATAACCGTGACGTCATGGCAGGTCCTTCTCGTGCAGGCGCGCAGGACCTGTGATAAGGTCGCGGTCACATGACTGTGACGTCATGGCAGGTCCTTGTTGCATACCATCCTTGCCACCGGAACCTGCCGCTTGCATGGAGCGGTTACCGGAGCGTCGCGAGGAGCGAGAAAGGCGGCGGAAGGTGAGTATATAATGATTTTTTTAATTTTTTTTTATCATTTTTAACATTAGATCCTTTTACTATTGACGCTACATAGGCAGCATCAATAGTTAAAACTTGGGGACACACAGGGTTAATAGCGGTGGTAACGGAGTGAGTTACCCGCGGCAAAACCCGGTCCGTTACCGCTGGCATTAACCCTGTGTGAGCGGTGACTGCGGGGAGTATGGAGCGGGCGCCGAGCATGGGGAGTAGGGAGGGACTAATCGGACTGTGGCCATCGCTGATTGGTCACGGCAACCATGACAGGCAGCTGGCGAGACCAATCAGCGACTTGGATTCCATGACAGACAGAGGCCGCGACCAATGAATATCCGTGACAGAAAGAAGGACAGACAGAAAGACGGAAGCACCGCAAGTCTAGGTAGCTATGTTCCCCTGCTTTCCATTCATTCACCAGATTTTACAGGCAGGGGAGGCTGCATTAGCAGGCTCCTGCTTGTAAAATTATTTAACCCCTTCAGATGGATTTACAGCGTGGGAGAAGACTGAACGACGGAAGGTATGGAATATTGTTGATTTTTTATTTTAACTTTGTTTCAGGTGACAAAGGTCTTAAATTGGATTGAGAGTATAATAAACTATTACAACACCCTGTGTCTTTATTTCAATAAAATACTTTTTTCCTAATGTGTGTGAGTTTTATTAACCATTTACTACTATTGGATTAATGGATAGGTGTCTTATTGACACCTCTCCATTATTAACCTGGCTTAATGTCACCTTACATTAACCCTTTATTACCCCATATCCCACCACTACACGGAAGTGGGAAGAGAGTGGCCAAGTGCCAGAATAGGCGCATCTTACAGATGTGCCTTTTCTGGGGTGGCTGGGGGAAGATGTTTTTAGCTGGGGGAGCAATAACCATGGCCCTCTCTTGGCTATTACTATCTGCACTCAGTCACCAGCTTTACCACTCTGGCGGAGAAAATTGCACAGGAGCCCACGCCAGTTTTTTCCGCGATTTAACCCTTTATTTTAGCAGCTAGAGTCCCCAAATATTGCACACATACACTACTAACATTAGGAGTGATGAATATGTAAAAAAAAGGGATATGAAATGGTTTACTGTTGTGAATTCTGTGGCTGAATTCACTCCTGTGGTCACAAGTGGTACTGCAGCTTCTGAGCTTCCTCCCTCAGGTGTTCTGGTGAGCTCGTTGGCTGCTTTGTTATTTAACTCCACCTGATTCTGTCTTCCTTGCTCCTAGTCAATGTTCCAGTGTTGGATCTGAGCTTCTGGATCTTTCCTGTGGCCTGCTGCTCTGCTTAGATAAGTGCTTCTTTGCTTTTGTTGCTATTTTTTCTGTCCAGCTTGTCTTTTCGTTTTTGCTGGAAGCTCTGAGACGCAAAGGGTGTACCGCCGTGCCGTTAGTTCGGCACGGTGGGTCTTTTTGCCCCCTTTGCGTGGTTTTTTGCTTTAGGGTTTTTTGTAGACTGCAAAGTTCTCTTTGCTATCCTCGCTCTATCTAGAATATCGGGCCTCACTTTGCTGAATCTATTTCATCCCTACGTTTTGTCTTTTCATCTTGCTAACAGTCATTATATGTGGGGGGCTGCCTTTTCCTTTGGGGTATTTCTCTGAGGCAAGTCAGGCTTGTATTTCTATCTTCAGGCTAGTCAGTTTCTCAGGCTGTGCCGAGTTGCATAGGTAGTTTTAGGCGCAATCCACAGCTGCCTTTAGTTGTGTTTAGGATAGGTTCAGGTATTGCGGTCTACAGAGATTCCACGTCTCAGAGCTCGTTCTATTGTTTTTGGGTATTGTCAGATCACTGTATGTGCTCTGATTGCTGGCACACTGTGTCACTGGATTGCCTTCATAACAGTACTAGGAGCCAAACTAATGATTCTCAATAGAGGGAAAAAAGAAGTTCTGACATCATTTTTTTTTTTTTTCTCCTCTCAGCTCTGTGTTCAGTCTTTGTTTTTTTTTCCCCTAGACATTTGGGTGTTTCAGGACACAGGTGTGGACATGGATAATCAGGGTCTGTGCTCTTCAATAGATAATCTCGTTACAAATGTACAAAGGATTCAAGATACTATTGATCAGAAATCTATGTTAGAACCAAGAATTCCTATTCCTGATTTGTTTTTTGGTGATAGAACTAAGTTTCTTAGTTTCAAAAATAATTGTAAGCTATTTCTGGCCTTGAAACCTCATTCTTCTGGTAATCCTGTTCAACAGGTTTTGATTATTATTTCTTTTTTGCGCGGCAACCCTCAGGACTGGGCATTTTCTCTTGCGCCAGGAGACCCTGCATTGAGTAATGTCAATGCGTTTTTCCTGGCGCTTGGATTACTGTACGATGAGCCTAATTCAGTGGATCAGGCTGAGAAAAATTTGCTGGCTTTGTGCCAGGGTCAGGATGATATAGAAGTATATTGTCAGAAATTTAGGAAGTGGTCAGTACTCACTCTGTGGAATGAATCTGCACTGGCAGCTTTGTTCAGAAAGGGTCTCTATGAGGCTCTTAAGGATGTCATGGTGGGTTTTCCTATGCCTGCTGGTTTGAATGAGTCTATGTCTTTGGCCATTCAGATCGGCCGACGCTTGCGCGAGCGTAAATCTGTGCACCATTTGGCGGTATTGTCGGAGATTAAACCTGAGCCTATGCAGTGCGATAGGACTATGACCAGAGTTGAACGGCAAGAACACAGACGTCTGAATGGGCTGTGTTTCTACTGTGGTGATTCCACTCATGCTATTTCTGATTGTCCTAAGCGCACTAAGCGGTTTGATAGGTCTGCCGTCATTGGTACTGTACAGTCCAAATTCCTTCTGTCCATTACCTTGATATGCTCTTTGTCATCGTATTCTGTCATGGCGTTTGTGGATTCAGGCGCTGCCCTGAATCTGATGGATTTGGATTATGCTAAACGTTGTGGGTTTTTCTTGGAGCCTTTGCGGTGTCCTATTCCGTTGAGAGGAATTGATGCTACACCTTTGGCCAAGAATAAACCTCAGTACTGGGCCCAGCTGACCATGTGCATGGCTCCTGCACATCAGGAAGTTATTCGCTTTCTGGTGCTACATAATCTGCATGATGTGGTCGTGTTGGGGTTGCCATGGTTGCAAACCCATAATCCAGTTTTGGATTGGAACTCTATGTCGGTATCCAGCTGGGGTTGTCAGGGGGTACATGGTGATGTTCCATTTTTGTCAATTTCGTCATCCACTCCTTCTGAGGTCCCAGAGTTCTTGTCTGATTATCAGGATGTATTTGAAGAGCCCAAGTCCGATGCCCTACCTCCTCATAGGGATTGTGATTGTGCTATCAATTTGATTCCTGGTAGTAAATTCCCTAAAGGTCGATTATTTAATTTATCCGTGCCTGAACACGCCGCTATGCGCAGTTATGTGAAGGAATCCCTGGAGAAGGGACATATTCGCCCATCGTCATCACCACTAGGAGCAGGGTTCTTTTTTTTAGCCAAGAAGGATGGTTCGCTGAGACCGTGTATTGATTACCGCCTTCTTAATAAGATCACTGTTAAATTTCAGTATCTCTTGCCATTGTTATCTGACTTGTTTGCTCGGATTAAGGGGGTTAGTTGGTTCACTAAGATAGATCTTTGTGGTGCGTATAATCTGGTGAGAATCAGGCAAGGAGATGAATGGAAAACTGCATTTAATACGCCCGAGGGTCATTTTGAGTATCTAGTGATGCCGTTCGGACTTGCCAATGCTCCATCTGTGTTTCAGTCTTTTATGCATGACATCTTTCGTGAGTATCTGGATAAATTCCTGATTGTTTACTTGGATGACATTTTGATCTTCTCAGATGATTGGGAGTCTCATGTGAAGCAGGTCAGAATGGTTTTCCAGGTCCTGCGTGCTAATTCTTTGTTCGTGAAGGGATCAAAGTGTCTCTTCGGTGTGCAGAAAGTTTCATTTTTGGGGTTCATCTTTTCCCCTTCTACTATCAAGATGGATCCGGTTAAGGTCCAGGCCATCCAGGATTGGACTCAGCCGACATCTCTGAAAAGTCTGCAAAAGTTCCTGGGCTTTGCTAATTTTTATCGTCGCTTCATCTGTAACTTTTCTAGCATTGCCAAACCATTGACCGATTTGACCAAGAAGGGTGCTGATTTGGTTAATTGGTCTTCTGCTGCTGTGGAAGCTTTTCAGGAGTTGAAGCGTCGTTTTTGTTCTGCCCCTGTGTTGTGTCAACCAGATGTTTCTCTTCCGTTCCAGGTCGAGGTTGATGCTTCTGAGATTGGAGCAGGGGCGGTTTTGTCACAGAGAGGTTCTGGTTGCTCCGTGTTGAAGCCATGTGCTTTCTTTTCCAGGAAGTTTTCGGCTGCTGAGCGTAATTATGATGTGGGCAACTGAGAGTTGCTGGCCATGAAGTGGGCATTCGAGGAGTGGCGTCATTGGCTTGAAGGAGCTAAGCATCGCGTGGTGGTATTGACTGATCATAAGAACCTTACTTATCTCGAGTCTGCCAAGCGCTTGAATCCTAGACAGGCCCGTTGGTCGTTATTTTTTGCCCGCTTCGATTTTGTGATTTCGTACCTTCCGGGCTCTAAAAATGTGAAGGCGGATGCTCTGTCTAGGAGTTTTGTGCCCGACTCTCCGGGTTTATCTGAGCCAGCGAGTATCCTCAAGGAAGGAGTCATTGTGTCTGCCATCTCCCCTGATTTGCGGCGAGTGTTGCAAACATTTCAGGCGAATAAACCTGATCGTTGTCCGGCGGAGAAACTGTTCGTCCCTGATAGGTGGACTAGTAAAGTTATCTCTGAACTTCATTGTTCGGTCTTGGCTGGTCATCCTGGAATCTTTGGTACCAGAGAGTTAGTGGCTAGATCCTTCTGGTGGCCATCTCTGTCACGGGATGTACGTACTTTTGTGCAGTCCTGTGGGATTTGTGCTAGGGCTAAGCCCTGCTGTTCACGTGCCAGTGGGTTGCTTTTGCCCTTGCCGGTCCCAAAGAGGCCTTGGACACATATTTCGATGGATTTCATTTCTGACCTTCCCGTTTCTCAAAAGATGTCAGTCATTTGGGTGGTCTGTGATCGCTTTTCTAAAATGGTCCATCTGGTGCCCTTGGTTAAATTGCCTTCCTCCTCTGATTTGGTGCTTTTGTTCTTCCAGCATGTGGTTCGTTTGCATGGCATTCCTGAGAATATTGTTTCTGACAGAGGTTCCCAGTTTGTTTCTAGGTTTTGGCGAGCCTTTTGTGGTAGGATGGGCATTGACCTATCATTTTCCTCGGCTTTCCATCCTCAGACTAATGGCCAGACCGAACAAACCAATCAGACCTTGGAAACATATCTGAGATGTTTTGTTTCTGCAGACCAGGATGATTGGGTGTCCTTTTTGCCGTTGGCTGAGTTCGCCCTTAATAATCGGGCCAGCTCGGCTACCTTGGTCTCTCCATTTTTCTGCAATTCTGGGTTCCATCCTCGTTTCTCTTCAGGACAGGTTGAGTCTTCGGATTGTCCTGGTGTGGATTATGTGGTGGACAGGTTGCAGCAGAACTGGACTCAGGTAGTGGACAATTTGACCTTGTCCCAGGAGAAGGCTCAACTTTTCGCTAATCGCAGACGCCGTGTGGGTCCCCGACTTCGTGTTGGGGATCTGGTTTGGTTATCTTCTCGTCATGTTCCTATGAAGGTTTCCTCTCCTAAATTTAAACCTCATTTTATTGGTCCGTATAGGATTTCTGAGATTCTCAATCCTGTGTCTTTTCGTCTGACCCTCCCAGACTCCTTTTCCATACATAATGTATTCCATAGGTCGTTGTTGCGGAGATACGTGGCACCTGTGGTTCCATCTGTTGAGCCTCCTGCCCCGGTTTTGGTGGAGGGGGAATTGGAGTATATTGTGGAGAAAATTTTGGATTCTCGCGTTTCTAGACGGAAACTCCAGTATCTGGTTAAATGGAAGGGTTATGCTCAGGAAGATAATTCCTGGGTTTTTGCCTCTGATGTCCATGCTCCAGATCTTGTTCGTGCCTTTCATGTGGCTCATCCTGGTCGGCCTGGGGGCTCTGGTGAGGGTTCGGTGACCCCTCCTCAAGGGGGGGGGGTACTGTTGTGAATTCTGTGGCTGAATTCACTCCTGTGGTCACAAGTGGTACTGCAGCTTCTGAGCTTCCTCCCTCAGGTGTTCTGGTGAGCTCGTTGGCTGCTTTGTTATTTAACTCCACCTGATGCTGTCTTCCTTGCTCCTAGTCAATGTTCCAGTGTTGGATCTGAGCTTCTGGATCTTTCCTGTGGCCTGCTGCTCTGCTTAGATAAGTGCTTCTTTGCTTTTGTTGCTATTTTTTCTGTCCAGCTTGTCTTTTCGTTTTTGCTGGAAGCTCTGAGACGCAAAGGGTGTACCGCCGTGCCGTTAGTTCGGCACGGTGGGTCTTTTTTGCCCCCTTTGCGTGGTTTTTTGCTTTACGGTTTTTTGTAGACTGCAAAGTTCTCTTTGCTATCCTCGCTCTATCTAGAATATCGGGCCTCACTTTGCTGAATCTATTTCATCCCTACGTTTTGTCTTTTCATCTTGCTAACAGTCATTATATGTGGGGGGCTGCCTTTTCCTTTGGGGTATTTCTCTGAGGCAAGTCAGGCTTGTATTTCTATCTTCAGGCTAGTCAGTTTCTCAGGCTGTGCCGAGTTGCATAGGTAGTTTTAGGCGCAATCCACAGCTGCCTTTAGTTGTGTTTAGGATAGGTTCAGGTATTGCGGTCTACAGAGATTCCACGTCTCAGAGCTCGTTCTATTGTTTTTGGGTATTGTCAGATCACTGTATGTGCTCTGATTGCTGGCACACTGTGTCACTGGATTGCCTTCATAACAGTTTACTGTATGTAAACCATGTCTCATATCCTGTCTGGTTTGGGAAGGAGATAGCAAAAGCCGGCAATTGAATTACCGGCTTTTCTGCTATCTAGCGCTGAATGAAATTATATATATATATATATATATATATATAATGTATATGTGTCTCACTGACATACGGATCACTATTTTGGGAACATTTCTGCGTATTACGGCCGTAAAAAACGGACTGTATTTTCATATACCTAGTGTGACTCCGGCCTTAGTGTAGGTCTGCAGCTGTTCAGTCCACAACTCCTGAGAAACCAACAGTCCTTTTTAGGGCTAATTCGGGGATCCAGATATTGCAGCGCTAGGTAGGTAGGGGAGTCTATGTGCGCATATCCACATCAGTGCAAGGCCTGCAGGCACTGTATGTGCGTACATAGCTCTCACTGCATACCTCCAAAGCTCCATTACTGTCTGCTGCTGCTTATGTAATATATAACTAGCTGCAGTCTTCTTTTTTTTTCTTCACCTTATACCTGCTCCTTTTATTCTAAAGCATTCCATAACCCCCTTATTTCAACATTTTATTTGCTTGGTCACGCTGCCTACTACAGCCAAGTTATTGTAATCGAAGAACATGCAAATCTACCATTTTTTTGTCCCACGCGCCAGATGTGAGTGCACCAAAAAATCTTTTTTTTTTTGTCATAGCCAACTTGACACAATTTTGTTGTGCCCAAAAAAATTAAGGCCACATTTAGATCAGTTTGCTATCTGAGGCTGACGGCTGGTGTATCTGTGGTTGAAAAATTGTAGCTTTTCAGGCCTAAGTTTCATAGCTCTGTCTGCTAGCCTTGTTGTACTCATTTTTAATTTTTTGCCAAATTTCACATACAAGAAAAAAAATTATACAGTCTGCTATCTGTGGCTGCGGCCTGGTGTATCTGTGGTGGAAAATTCGTAGTTGCGCAGGCATGCGTATCATAGTTCTGTGTGCTAGCCTTGTTCGTTTTTTTTTTTTAATTCACCAAAAAACAAAAAGTATTTTATACAGTCTGTTAAGACAGGCTGTGGCCTGGTGTATCTGTGGTGGGTAAATCGTAGTTTTGCAGGCATACCTAGCATAGTTCTTTGTGCTAGCCTTGTTCTACTCTTTTCTTATTTTTTTAAAAATTCAGCAAAAAACAAAATACATTTTTATACAGTCTGTTACGTCATGCTGAGGCCCTGTGTATCGGTGGTGGAAAAATCGTAGCTTAGCAGGCATAAGTTTCATAGTTCATTCTGCTAGCCTTGTTGTACTTATTTTAATTTTTTTTGCAAAATTCACCTACATACAAAAAATTATACAGTCTGTTATCTGGGGCTGCGGCCTGGTGCATCTGTGGTGAAAAAATCGTAGCTTCGCAGGCATAAGTTTCATAGTTCATTCTGCTAGCCTTGTTGAACTCATTTTTTTATTTTTTTGCAAATTTCGCATACAACAGAAAAAAAAATTATATAGTCTGTTACCTGTGTCTGCGGTCTGTTGTATCTGTGGTGGAAAAATCATAGTTTCGAAGGCATACGTATTATAGCTCTGTGTGCTAGCCTTGTTCTCTTTTTTATTTTTTTCTAAAATTCACCAAAAACCAAAGCAAATGTATACAGTATGTTATGTCAGGCTGAGGCCTGTTGTATCTGTGGTGCTAAAATCGTAGCTTGGCAGGCATAAGTTGCATAGTTCTGTCTCCTAGCCTTATTCCACTCCTTTTTTTTATTAAAAAATAAAAAAAATGTATACAGTATGTTATGTCAGGCTGAAGACTTGTGTATCTGTGGTGGAAAAATCGTAGCTTCGCAGGCATAAGTTTCATAGTTCATTCTGCTAGCCTTGTTGAACTAATTTCTAATTTTTTTGCAAATTTCACATACAACAGAAAAAAAAAATTATACAGTCTGTTATCTGTGTCTGCGGCCTGGTGTACCTGTGGTGGAAAAATTGTAGTTTTGCAGGTATACGTAGCATAGTTCTGTCTGCTAGCCTTGTGGTACTCACTTTTAATTTTTTGCCAAATTTCACATACAAGAGAAAAAAAAATTATACAGTCTGTTATCTGTGGCTGTGGCCTGGTGTATCTGTGGTGGAAAAATTGTAGTTTCACAGGCATACGTATCATAGTTCTGTGTGCTAGCCTTGTCAGATATTTGGATGACAGTGCTGAACCTACAGCCAGGCATGGTCATGTGTGACAATGGCCGTAACCTGGTGGCGGCTCTGAGGCAAGATGAGCTCACACATGTAACTTGCTTGGCCCATGTGCTTAACCTCATGGTTCAACGTTTTCTGAAAAGCTACCCGGATCTTCCGGATCTGCTAGGGAAAGTATGCCATCTGTCTTCCCATTTTAGAAATTCAGCTACAGCTTCAGCTGCCCTTGCCATGCTTCAGCAGCGTTTGCAGCTTCTGGCTCACCGACTGGTGTGTTATGACCCCACGTGCTGGAACTCTACACTGCATATGTTGGAAAGGATTTGTGAGCAGAAGAGGGCAGTTGTTGACTACCAACATCAGCAAGGCCATCGATATTCAGTTCTGACTCCACACTTAGGACCTTAGGAGTGGACATGGATGTCAGACATATGTACCATCCTACAAAACTTTGAGGACTGCACTAAGATTGTGAGCTGTGATGATGCCATAATTATAATTACCATCCCGCTTCTCAGCATTCTGAAAACTTTTCTGCTCACAATTAAAGAGGATGCATTGCAGGCAGAGCATGAGGACATGGAGCAAGGAACCATACAGAGGGATTACACTCAGCCCAGCCTCATGACTTCCCAACAAGGATTAGTCGGCAATAAGGAGTAGGAGGAAGAACATGAGCTACTTTCATGCATTATAGATGGTACTACTAGCACAGCTGTCATACCGCCTGTTCAGCGGGGATGGCCTGAGGACAGGGAGGATGAGGATGAGGAGGACAGCATGGTCAGTCATCCTGTTGGTGAGGATACGGAAGTCTTGCCTGTTAGCAGTCTGGCACGCATGGCTGACTTTATGTTGCGCTGCATTTTACGTGACCCTCGCAATATAAAAAATTTTGGTGACACTCATTACTGGTTGGTGACATTTCTAGACCCACACTACAAGGAGAACTTTCAATCTCTTCTGCCAGAGGCAGAGAGGTGTACTAAAATGTTGCTGTACCAGAGGGCCCTTATAGCGGAATTTCTTAGAAAATTCCCATGTGAGAACGCTGACAGCAGACGTCACAGTTTGTTGTACAACCAAGGAGTCCAAGCAAGAGAGACAGAAGTACAATTCAGCTCAGGCAGGGAAATAATGGCAAAGTTCTGGGACAGTTTTCTCAGACCCTCCCATCGTGCCGGCACAAAGTCAAGGGGTGCTGTCTCAAGAAGTGCAATGTTTGGGGAGATGCTGAGGGAGTACCTTGCAGATTGTACAAACGTCCCCTGGGATTCCTCTGTGCCTTTTAATTATTGGATATCCAAGCTGGATGTGTGGCATGAACTGGCTCTCTACGCCTTGGAGTTCCTGGCCTGCCCTGCTGCTAGCGTTCTGTCAGAGCGGGTTTTTAGTGCTGCTGGTGGAATTATAACAGATAAGCGTATCCGCCTATCAAATGAAAATTAAAATAAATGTTACTCCCACAGGGGGAAATGTCATAAAAAAGAGATGTATTCCCATTTGTTCTTATATTTTCCATTTTCCTAATCTCTGGACAGTCCTCTAATGAGGTAGTGTATACTTCTACAATAGAAAATAATTCAAAGACTTTTATGTTATATTTTTATTTATAGCCCTGTCTCTGAACTGTTGCTAGGGACAAAAATATCTTATTGGACACATTCTGGCTTCAAATCTATGCACCTGTGTTCGCCCCTCCCTTTTGTTATTTACTTTCATCGGTGGATTCACATTTTTTATTTATTTGTTTTATTTCATTATGATTTATCTGTATGTCTCCTCATTCTCCACCACTAGATCACCAGGCTTAACGTCTTCAGTGCTGCTACAGACAGTCAATTTTTTGGCAAGGGTGTCTATGATGCCCATAGTATATTTTTAAAAAAATTACCCCCATTGGGAAATGTTTGTCAGCCCATACAAGTCTAGGTGACCCACTCCTTTAAATTGGGCCTTGTTTTAAATGAGGCCTTCTTCCACGTCTCATCATTTTCCACCACTAGATCAGCAGGGTTCACGTGTTCCGTGCTGCTGCAGGCAGTCATTTTTTTTAGCAAGGGTGTCTATGATGCCTTTAGTATATTTTTTTAAAATTTACCTCCTTTGGGGAAATGTTTGTCAGCCCATGCACTGTATGTATGGGCATTACAAGTCTAGGAGACACACTCCTTTACATTGGGCCTAGTTTTTAATGAAGCCTTCAGCAATGTCTCCTAATTCACCACCACTAGATCACCACGCTTAACGTGTTCTGTGATGCTACAGGCAGTACAATTTTTGCCAAGCTATCTATGATGTCCATAAAAGATTTATAAAAAAGGTACCCCATGGTGAAATGTTTCTCAGCCCATGCACTTCGTGTATGGTCGTTACAAGCCTAGTAGACCAGCTCCTTATCATTGGGCCTAGTTTTTAATGAAGGCTTCCTCCCCCTCTCATCATTTTCCACCACTAGCTCACCAGGGTTCACGTGTTCCGTGCTGCTACAGACAGTCAATTTTTTGGCAAGGGTGTCTGTGATCCCAATTAAATATTTTTTTTACAAATGAATCCCCATGGGGAAATGTTTGTCAGCCCATACACTTAGTGTATGGGGATTACAAGTCTAGGAGACACACTCCTTTGTAATGGGAGATTTTATGAGGCCCTCCTCTATGTTTCTTCCAAAGGGGATTGGGGTAAATGCAAATTTGGCTCAAGGCGGAACTTGCATTCAATGCATAAGGAAACAGTATGGCAGGACCAACTGAAGAATGTGAAGTGGGTTTTCCTGTGGACATCCAGTACCTGGGTTCAAAGGCTTATTGGGGTGCATATGACTTGGTAGCAGGGCAGGCCTTGTAGTTAATACATAAGAAAACAGTATGACAGGACTGGGCGGGATGGCAGAGAGGCATTTGCCCCCTGGGCCTGTTAATTATCAAGAGACGGGGCTGCCCTCCCTCCCAGAAGCTGTAGTGTCTATTCAAGACCTGGCTGCGTGGGCGGGGAATGCTTGACTTGTTATACATCCTTTCTAAATCCCTTAGGGACAGGTGTTGTGAATTCTGTTGTCGAACTCCCTCCTGTGGTCGAGAATGGTACTTCGGCGAGTTCTGTCTATGGGCTCCCTCTGGTGGCTGTGAGTGAAGCTGCTGCTTCTGAGGTTCCTTACACAGGTGACGTGGTTTATCCTTGGTTGGCTGCTCTATTTAACTCCACTCAGATCGTTACTCCATGCCAGCTGTCAATGTTCCTGCATTGGTTCAGTTCGCTCTTGGATCTTTCTGGTGACCTGTCTTCTCCAGCAGAAGCTAAGTTCCTGATAGTTATTATTTGTTCATTGTTTCCTTGTCCATCTGGTTAACATGATTTTGTCTTGCTAGCTGGAAGCTCTGGGATGCAGAGTGGCACCTCCGCACCGTGAGTCGGTGCGGAGGTCTTTTTGCACACTCTGCGTGGTCTTTTGTAGTTTTTTGTGCTGACTGCAAAGATACCTTT
This sequence comes from Ranitomeya imitator, assembly GCF_032444005.1. Lineage (NCBI taxonomy): Eukaryota > Metazoa > Chordata > Amphibia > Anura > Dendrobatidae > Ranitomeya > Ranitomeya imitator. The sequence continues at coordinate 420,623,891 of NC_091286.1, read as the reverse complement.
CCTATCCTCTGTCTGTTTAGTAAGTCTGGCCTCCCTTTGCTGAAACCTTTTTTTTTTTTTCTGCGTTTGTGACTTTCATCTTTACTCACAGTCAATATATGTGGGGGGCTGCCTTTTCCTTTGGGGAATTTCTCTGAGGCAAGGTAGGCTTTATTTTCTATCTCTAGGGCTAGCTAGCTCTGAGGCTGTGAAGAGGCGTCTAGGGAGAGTCAGGAACGCTCCACGGCTATTTCTAGTGTGTGTGATAGGATTAGGGCTTGCGGTCAGCAGAGCTCCCACATCCCAGAACTCGTCCTGTGTGAGTTTAACTATCAGGTCGTGCCGGGTGCTCCTAACCACCAGGTCATAACAGACAGGCAAATGTAAAAAATCTGATCAGTGTCACTATATGTAGTAATAACTCTGGAACGCTTTAACAAATACCAGTGATTTTGAGATGATTTTTTCCGTGACACATTATACTTTATGATAATGATAAATTTTGGTTGATATGTTTTGTGTTTATTTATAAAAAAAAATATCAGAAAGTTGACAAATGTAAAAAAAAGCAATTTTTAAACTTTCAGTGATTATCCCTTTAATTCAGATAGTCATACCATAACAGAACATTAAGGCTGTGTGCACACGTGTTTTTTTGCGTTTTTTTCCGCGTTTTTCATGGTGAAAACACTTAAAGCTTTCTATTATTTCTAATGGAATTCTGCATTGTTGTGGCCATGCTCCGTTTTTTTTCCGCAAAAAAAACGCATCGTGGAAAAAACTCACCATGTTCATTAAGTTTGCAGAATGTTGGCAGATTTGCTGCTGTATTATTGTATTGGGAAGCTCCAGAAAAAAATACGAAAAAAACGCGAGCGGATTTCCTGTGAAAGGAGTCCGTTTTTAAGCAGGAAAATGGAAAATTATGCAAACATTCTGCAATGTGGGCACATAGCCTTATAAATAATATTTTCCACATGTTTGCTTTACATCAGCACCATTTGTTAAATGTTGTTTTATTTTGTTAGCATTTTAAGAGGTTTACATATGTAGCAGTAATTTTTAATTTTTTCAAGGAAATTTACAAAATAATTTTTTTAGGGGCCTATCCAGGTTTGAAGTGACTCTGGGGGTCCTATATATTGGAAAACACCCAAAACTGATACCATTTTAAAAACAGCACCTCCTGACATACTGAAAACTGCTGACAGATAGTTTATTAACCCTTCAGGTGCTTTTCAGGAATTAATGCAAAGTAGCATGATAGGAATGAAAAAGTTGATTTTTACAACCTAAATGTCGTACACTTTTTAACAGGTCAGTGTAGCTGGCAGAATCTAAGGCCACTATTTGCTCGTGAATTGCCATGACAAACATCAGGACCACACAATCATTATCTCAGGGTGCCGATGGGGATAGAGAGGGAGACGCCACACTCTTTTAAACATTTATATGACATAGTCGTTATTAACAGCAGCATCTAAGGGGTTAAACCGATTTGGACAATGACAACACCGATCGTGGCTGATGCGGCAAATTGTCAGCTATAGTGTCCAGCTGACGGCTGCTGGATTGTCTCCTGTATGGGGATGCTATTCTCTTATATTTTAGGTCAGTTAAAAGACGTATCGGCGGTCATTAAGGGGTTAAAGGGACTGCAGATATTAGCTGGTGCGGGGTCACACAGGACAGAATCACTGAGGAGCCACTTACATAACGAGCTCACGAGAAAGACAAGACACCGGACACTGCTGCTCAGGGGTACTTACTACCAGGAAGCGGCATCACAAGGTGGCTACAGTCATCACATAATATCATGTAATAATGGTATAATCACCAGTGACATTGAGAAAACTTCAACTGTCAGAGCGCCCCCATAAGCAGTCAGGGAGTACACATAAACGATGCCAGAGCGCCCCCATAAGCAGTCAGGGAGTAAGCATAACAATACCAGAGCGCCCCATAAGCAGTCAGGGAGTAAAAATAATGCCAGAATGCCCCCATAAGCAGTCAGGGAGTAAACATAATACCAGAGCACCCCCATATCCAGTCAGGGAGTGCACATAAATGATACCAGAGCGTCCCCATAAGCAGTCAGGGAGTAAACATAACAATACCAGAGCACCCCCATAAGCAGTCAGGGAGTAAACATAACAATATCAGAGCACCCATATAAACAGTGTTAGGGTGGTTTCACATTTGCGTTTTTTTTTTTGCGTTTTTGCGGTAAAAAACGCAAAAAAACCGCATGCTTTTTTTTCTCCTATACTTAACATTAAAAACGCATGCGTTTTTTGCATGCGTTTTGACGCGTTTTTGCAATGCATGCGTTTTTTCACTGCATGCGTTTAAAAACGCATGCATTTTTATAGAAAAACACAAGAATACACACTTATAAGCCATCCCCCAACCCAAACCCTAACCCTAAAACACAAACTGTAATCCAAACTGTAACCCAAACTCTAACACAAACTCTAACAAACTGTAACACAAACTGTAACACAAACTGTAACACAAACTCTAACCCTAACCCTAACCCTAGGGATCCAAACCCTAACCCTAACCCTAGGGATCCTAACCCTATCACAAACCCTAACCCTAAAACACAAACTGTAATACAAACTGTAACACAAACTGTAACACAAACTGTAACACAAACTCTAACACAAACTCTAACACAAACTGTAACACAAACTCTAACCCTAACCCTAACCCTAGGGATCCTAACCCTAACACAAACCCTAACCCTAACCCTAGGGATCCTAACCATAACCCTAACACAAACCCTAACCCTAGCCCTAACCCTAGCCCTAACCCTAGCCCTAACCCTAACCCTAGGGATCCTAACCCTAACCCTAGCCCTAACCCTAACCCTAGGGATCCTAACCCTAACACAAACCCTAACCCTAGCCGTAACCCTAGGGATCCTAACCCTAACCCTAACACAAACCCTAACCCTAAAACACAAACTGTAACACAAACTGTAACACAAACTGTAACACAAACTCTAACACAAACTCTAACCCTAACCCTAACCCTAGGGATCCTAACCCTAACCCTAGCCCTAACCCTAACCCTAAAACACAAACTGTAACCCAAACTCTAACACAAACTCTAACACAAACTGTAACACAAACTGTAACACAAACTGTAACACAAACTCTAACCCTAACCCTAGGGATCCTAACCCTAACCCTAACACAAACCCTAACCCTAACCCTAGGGATCCTAACCCTAACACAAACTCTAACCCTAAAACACACACTGTAATACAAACTGTAACACAAACTGTAACACAAACTGTAACTCTAACCCTAACCCTAACCCTAGGGATCCTAACCCTAACACAAACCCTAACCCTAACCCTAGCCCTAACCCTAACCCTAGGGATCCTAACCCTAACCCTAGCCCTAACCCTAACCCTAGGGATCCTAACCCTAACCCTAACACAAACCCTAGCCCTAGCCCTAACCCTAACCCTAGGGATCCTAACCCTAACCCTAACACAAACCATAACCCTAAAACACAAACTGTAAGACAAACTGTAACACAAACTGTAACACAAACTCTAACCCTAACCCTAGGGATCCTAACCCTAACCCTAACACAAACCCTAACCCTAACCCTAGGGACCCTAACCCTAACACAAACCCTAACCCTAAAACACAAACTGTAATACAAACTGTAACACAAACTCTAACCCTAACCCTAACCCTAGGGATCCTAACCCTAACACAAACCCTAACCCTAACCCTAGGGATCCTAACCCTAACCCTAACACAAACCCTAACCCTAACCCTAAACCTAGGGTTCCTAAACCTAACCCTAGCCCTAACCCTAACCCTAGGGATCCTAACCCTAACCCTAACACAAACCCTAACCCTAGCCCTAACCCTAATCCTAGGGATCCTAACCCTAACCCTAACACAAACCATAACCCTAAAACACAAACTGTAACATAAACTCTAACACAAACTCTAACACAAACTCTAACCCTAACCCTAGGGATCCTAACCCTAACCCTAAAACACAAACTGTAACCCAAACTCTAACACAAACTCTAACATAAACTCTAACACAAACTGTAACACAAACTGTAACACAATCTCTAACCCTAACCCTAACCCTAGGGATCCTAACCCTAACACAAACCCTAACCCTAACCCTAGGGATCCTAACCCTAACCCTAACACAAACCCTAACCCTAGCCCTAACCCTAGCCCTAACCCTAACCCTAGGGATCCTAACCCTAACCCTAGCCCTAACCCTAACCCTAGGGATCCTAACCCTAACACAAACCCTAACCCTAGCCCTAACCCTAACCCTAGGGATCCTAACCCTAACACAAACCCTAACCCTAAAACACAAACTGTAACACAAACTCTAACACAAACTCTAACCCTAACCCTAGGGATCCTAACCCTAACCCTAGCCCTAACCCTAGCCCTAACCCTAACCCTAGGAATCCTAACCCTAACACAAACCCTAACCCTAACCCTAAAACACAAACTGTAACACAAACTGTGTTGTGAATTCTGTGGCAGAGCTCCCTCTTGTGGTCACAAGTGGTACTTCGGCTGATTCTCTCTGTGATCTTCCGTTGGTGGAGAAAAGTGGTACTGCGGCTTCTGAGTTTCCTTCCTCAGGTGATATGGTGAAGTCGTTAAGTGCTACCCTATTTAACTCCACCTGGTGCTTGGATCCTTGCTTCCAGTCAATGTTCTAGTGTTGGACCTGTTTCCTCCTGGAGTGTTCCTGTGGCCTGCTGATCTGCATAGCTAAGTTCCTCTTTGCTATTTGTTTGCTGTTTTTTCTTTCCAGCTTGTCAATTTGTTTTTTCTGCTAGCTGGAAGCTCTGGGACGCAGAGGGTGTACCTCCGTGCCGTTAGTTCGGTACGGAGGGTCTTTTTGCCCCCTTTGCGTGGATTTTGTAGGGTTTTGTGTTGACCACAAAGTTGCCTTTTCTATCCTCGCTCTGTTCAGGAAGTTGGGCCTCACTTTGCTAAATCTATTTCATCTCTACGTTTGTCTTTTCATCTTAACTCACAGTCATTATATGTGGGGGCTGCCTTTTCCTTTGGGGTATTTCTCTGAGGCAAGGTAGGCTTATTTTCCATCTTCAGGCTAGCTAGTTTCTCAGGCCGTGCCGAGTTGCATAGGCAGCGTTAGGCGCAATCCACGGCTGCCTCTACTTGTGTTGGAGAGGATTAGGGATTGCGGTCTACAGAGTTCCCACGTCTCAGAGCTCGTTCTTATTTTTTGGGTTATTGCCAGGTCACTGTATGTGCACTGACCTCTATGTCCATTGTGGTACTGAATTACCAGCCATAACAGTACTGGAAGCCAAAAGTACTAATGATTCTCAATAGAGGGAAAAAAGAAGTTCTGAGACCATTTTTTTTTTTCTTTGCACTGTGTTTTTTTTTTTCCCCTAGACATTTGGGTGGTTCAGGACACAGGTGTAGCAATGGACATTAAAGGTCTGTCATCATGTGTGGATCAGCTCACGGCAAGAGTACAAAGTATTCAAGACTTTGTGGTTCAGAATTCTTTGTTAGAACCGAGAATTCCTATTCCTGATTTGTTTTTTGGAGATAGAACCAAATTTCTGAGTTTCAAAAATAATTGCAAACTATTTCTGGCTTTGAAACCTCGTTCCTCTGGTGACCCAGGTCAACAAGTTAGGATCGTTATTTCTTTTTTGCGTGGCGACCCTCAGGACTGGGCATTTTCTCTTGCGTCAGGAGATCCTGCATTGGGTAATGTCGATGCGTTTTTCCTGGCGCTCGGATTGCTGTACGATGAGCCTAATTCTGTGGATCAGGCAGAGAAGAATTTGCTGGCTCTGTGTCAGGGTCAGGATGAAATAGAGGTATACTGTCAGAAATTTAGAAAGTGGTCCGTACTCACTCAGTGGAATGAAGGTGCGCTCGCAGCTATTTTCAGAAAAGGTCTCTCTGAAGCCCTTAAGGATGTCATGGTGGGATTTCCTATGCCTGCTGGTCTGAATGAGTCTATGTCTTTGGCCATTCAGATCGGTCGACGCTTGCGCGAGCGTAAATCTGTGCACCATTTGGCGGTAGTACCTGAGCTTAGACCTGAGCCTATGCAGTGCGATAGGACTTTGACCAGAGTTGAACGGCAAGAACACAGACGTCTGAATGGGCTGTGTTTCTACTGTGGTGATTCCACTCATGCTATCTCTGATTGTCCTAAGCGCACTAAGCGGTTCGCTAGGTCTGCCACCATTGGTATGGTACAGTCAAAATTTCTTCTGTCCGTTACCTTGATCTGCTCTGTGTCATCGTATTCTGTCATGGCATTTGTGGACTCAGGCGCTGCTTTGAATTTGATGGACTTGGAGTATGCTAGGCGTTGTGGGTTTGTCTTGGAGCCTTTGCAGTGTCCTATTCCATTGAGAGGAATTGATGCTACGCCTTTGGCCAAGAATAAGCCTCAGTACTGGACCCAGCTGACCATGTGCATGGCTCCTGCACATCAGGAGGTTATTCGCTTTCTGGTGTTGCATAATCTGCATGATGTGGTCGTGTTGGGGTTGCCATGGCTACAAGTCCATAATCCAGTATTAGATTGGAAATCCATGTCTGTGTCCAGCTGGGGTTGTCAGGGGGTACATGGTGATGTCCCATTTCTGACTATTTCGTCATCCACCCCTTCCGAGGTTCCTGAGTTTTTGTCTGATTACCGGGATCTATTTGATGAGCCCAAGTCCGATACCCTACCTCCGCATAGGGATTGTGATTGTGCTATCGATTTGATTCCTGGTAGTAAATTCCCAAAAGGTCGACTGTTTAATTTATCTGTGCCTGAGCACGCCGCTATGCGGAGTTATGTGAAGGAGTCTTTGGAGAAGGGGCATATTCGCCCGTCATCGTCGCCATTGGGAGCAGGGTTCTTTTTTGTAGCCAAGAAGGATGGTTCACTGAGACCTTGTATAGATTACCGCCTTCTGAATAAGATCACGGTTAAATTTCAGTACCCCTTGCCATTGTTTTCTGATTTGTTTGCTCGGATTAAGGGGGCTAGTTGGTTCACCAAGATAGATCTTCGTGGTGCGTATAATCTTGTGCGTATTAAGCGAGGCGATGAGTGGAAAACTGCATTTAATACGCCCGAGGGCCATTTTGAGTATCTAGTAATGCCATTCGGACTTGCCAATGCTCCATCAGTGTTTCAGTCCTTTATGCATGACATCTTCCGAGAGTACCTGGATAAATTCCTGATCGTGTACTTAGATGACATTTTGATCTTCTCGGATGATTGGGAGTCTCATGTGAAGCAGGTCAGAACGGTGTTTCAGGTCCTGCGTGCTAATTCTTTGTTTGTAAAGGGATCAAAGTGTCTCTTTGGTGTTCAGAAGGTTTCATTTTTGGGGTTCATTTTTTCCCCTTCTACTATCGAGATGGACCCTGTTAAGGTCCAAGCCATCCATAATTGGACTCAGCCGACATCTCTGAAACGTCTGCAAAAGTTCCTGGGCTTTGCTAATTTTTATCGTCGCTTCATCTGCAATTTTTCTAGTATTGCTAAACCATTGACCGATTTGACCAAGAAAGGTGCTGATGTGGTCAATTGGTCTTCTGCTGCTGTGGAAGCTTTTCAAGAGTTGAAGCGTCGTTTTTCTTCTGCCCCTGTGTTGTGTCAGCCAGATGTTTCGCTTCCATTCCAGGTCGAGGTTGATGCTTCTGAGATTGGAGCAGGGGCTGTTTTGTCGCAGAGAAGTTCTGATTGCTCGGTGATGAAACCATGTGCCTTCTTTTCCAGGAAGTTTTCGCCTGCTGAGCGAAATTATGATGTGGGCAATCGAGAGTTGCTGGCCATGAAGTGGGCATTCGAGGAGTGGCGTCATTGGCTTGAAGGAGCTAAGCATCGCGTGGTGGTCTTGACTGATCATAAGAACTTGACTTATCTCGAGTCCGCCAAGCGGTTGAATCCTAGACAAGCTCGTTGGTCGTTGTTTTTTGCCCGTTTTGACTTTGTTATTTCATACCTTCCGGGCTCTAAAAATGTGAAGGCGGATGCTCTGTCTAGGAGTTTTGTGCCCGACTCTCTGGGTGTATCTGAGCCGGCGGGTATCCTCAAAGAGGGAGTAATTGTGTCTGCCATCTCCCCTGATTTGCGGCGGGTGCTGCAGAAATTTCAGGCTAATAAACCTGATCGTTGCCCAGCGGAGAGACTGTTTGTCCCTGATAGGTGGACGAATAAAGTCATCTCTGAGGTTCATTGTTCGGTGTTGGCTGGTCATCCTGGAATCTTTGGTACCAGAGAGTTAGTGGCTAGATCCTTTTGGTGGCCATCTCTGTCGCGGGATGTGCGTACTTTTGTGCAGTCCTGTGGGATTTGTGCTCGGGCTAAGCCCTGCTGTTCTCGTGCCAGTGGGTTGCTTTTACCCTTGCCGGTCCCGAAGAGGCCTTGGACACATATCTCTATGGATTTTATTTCAGATCTTCCCGTCTCTCAAAAGATGTCAGTCATTTGGGTGGTCTGTGATCGCTTCTCTAAGATGGTCCATTTGGTACCCTTGTCTAAATTGCCTTCCTCCTCTGATTTGGTGCCATTGTTTTTCCAGCATGTGGTTCGTTTACATGGCATTCCAGAGAATATCGTTTCTGACAGAGGTTTCCAGTTTGTTTCGAGGTTTTGGCGAGCCTTTTGTGGTAGGATGGTCATTGACTTGTCTTTTTCCTCGGCTTTCCATCCTCAGACTAATGGCCAGACCGAACGAACCAATCAGACCTTGGAGACATATCTGAGATGCTTTGTTTCTGCTGATCAGGATGACTGGGTGTCCTTTTTGCCTTTGGCTGAGTTCGCCCTTAATAATCGGGCCAGCTCGGCTACCTTGGTTTCACCGTTTTTCTGCAACTCTGGGTTCCATCCTCGTTTCTCTTCAGGGCAGGTTGAGTCTTCGGACTGTCCTGGTGTGGATACTGTGGTGGACAGGTTGCAGCAGATTTGGACTCATGTAGTGGACAATTTGACCTTGTCCCAGGTGAAGGCTCAACGTTTCGTTAATCGCAGACGCTGTGTGGGTCCCCGACTTCGGGTTGGGGACTTGGTTTGGTTATCTTCCCGTCATATTCCTATGAAAGTCTCCTCTCCTAAGTTTAAACCTCGTTTTATTGGTCCGTATAGGATTTCTGAGGTCCTTAATCCTGTGTCTTTTCGTCTGACCCTTCCAGATTCTTTTTCCATACATAACGTATTCCATAGGTCATTGTTGCGGAGATACGTGGCACCCGTGGTTCCATCTGTTGATCCTCCTGCCCTGGTTTTGGTGGAGGGGGAGTTGGAGTATATTGTGGAGAAGATTTTGGATTCTCGTGTTTCTAGACGGAAACTCCAGTATCTGGTTAAGTGGAAGGGTTATGCTCAGGAAGATAATTCCTGGGTCTTTGCCTCTGATGTCCATGCTCCCGATCTTGTTCGTGCCTTTCATATGGCTCATCCTGGTCGTCCTGGGAGCTCTGGTGAGGGTTCGGTGACCCCTCCTCAAGGGGGGGTACTGTTGTGAATTCTGTGGCAGAGCTCCCTCTTGTAGTCACAAGTGGTACTTCGGCTGATTCTCTCTGTGATCTTCCGTTGGTGGAGAAAAGTGGTACTGCGGCTTCTGAGTTTCCTTCCTCAGGTGATATGGTGAAGTCGTTAAGTGCTACCCTATTTAACTCCACCTGGTGCTTGGATCCTTGCTTCCAGTCAATGTTCTAGTGTTGGACCTGTTTTCTCCTGGAGTGTTCCTGTGGCCTGCTGATCTGCATAGCTAAGTTCCTCTTTGCTATTTGTTTGCTGTTTTTTCTTTCCAGCTTGTCAATTTGTTTTTTCTGCTAGCTGGAAGCTCTGGGACGCAGAGGGTGTACCTCCATGCCGTTAGTTCGGTACGGAGGGTCTTTTTGCCCCCTTTGCGTGGATTTTGTAGGGTTTTGTGTTGACCGCAAAGTTGCCTTTTCTATCCTCGCTCTGTTCAGGAAGTTGGGCCTCACTTTGCTAAATCTATTTCATCTCTACGTTTGTCTTTTCATCTTAACTCACAGTCATTATATGTGGGGGCTGCCTTTTCCTTTGGGGTATTTCTCTGAGGCAAGGTAGGCTTATTTTCCATCTTCAGGCTAGCTAGTTTCTCAGGCCGTGCCGAGTTGCATAGGCAGCGTTAGGCGCAATCCACGGCTGCCTCTAGTTGTGTTGGAGAGGATTAAGGATTGCGGTCAACAGAGTTCCCACGTCTCAGAGCTCGTTCTTATTTTTTGGGTTATTGCCAGGTCACTGTATGTGCACTGACCTCTATGTCCATTGTGGTACTGAATTACCAGCCATAACAAAACTGTAACATAAACTGTAACACAAATTGTAACACAAACTCTAACACAAACCTGTTATGGCTGGCAATCAGGCAACACAGCGTGCAGTAATCAGCGCACATACAGAGATCTGGCAATAACCAAAAACAATAGGACGAGCTCTGAGACGTGGAATCTCTGTAGACTGCAGTACCTGATCTATCCTCACACAACTATAAGCAGCAGTGGATTGCGCCTAACAACTACCTATGCAACTCGGCACTGCCTGAGGAGCTGACTAGCCTGAAGATAGAAATACAAGCCTGACTTACCTCAGAGAAATACCCCAAAGGAATAGGCAGCCCCCCACATATAATGACTGTTAGCAAGATGAAAAGACAAACGTAGGAATGAAATAGATTCAGCAAAGTGAGGCCCGATATTCTAGACAGAGCGAGGATAGCAAAGAGAACTATGCAGTCTACAAAAAACCCTAAAACGAAAACCACGCAAAGGGGCAAAAAGACCCACCGTGCCGAACTAACAGCACGGCGGTGCACCCCTCTGCTTCTCAGAGCTTCCAGCAAAAGACAATAGCAAGCTGGACAGAAAAAAACAGAAAACAAACTAGAAGCACTTATCTAGCAGAGCAGCAGGCCCAAGGAAAGATGCAGTAGCTCAGATCCAACACTGGAACATTGACAAGGAGCAAGGAAGACAGACTCAGGTGGAGCTAAATAGCAAGGCAGCCAACGAGCTCACCAAAACACCTGAGGGAGGAAGCCCAGAGACTGCAATACCACTTGTGACCACAGAAGTGAACTCAGCCACAGAATTCACAACAGTACCCCCCCCCTTGAGGAGGGGTCACCGAACCCTCACCAGAACCCCCAGGCCGACCAGGATGAGCCACATGAAAGGCACGAACAAGATCTGGGGCATGGACATCAGAGGCAAAAACCCAGGAATTATCTTCCTGAGCATAACCCTTCCATTTGACCAGATACTGGAGTTTCCGTCTAGAGACACGAGAATCCAAAATCTTCTCCACAATATACTCCAATTCCCCCTCCACCAAAACAGGGGCAGGAGGCTCCACAGATGGAACCATAGGTGCCACGTATCTCCTCAACAACGACCTATGGAATACATTATGTATGGAAAAGGAGTCTGGGAGGGTCAGACGAAAAGACACCGGATTGAGAATCTCAGAAATCCTATACGGACCAATAAAACGAGGTTTAAATTTAGGAGAGGAAACCTTCATAGGAATATGACGAGAAGATAACCAAACCAAATCCCCAACACGAAGTCGGGGTCCCACACGGCGTCTGCGATTAGCGAAAAGCTGAGCCTTCTCCTGGGACAAGGTCAAATTGTCCACTACCTGAGTCCAGATCTGCTGCAACCTGTCCACCACAGAATCCACACCAGGACAGTCCGAAGACTCAACCTGTCCTGAAGAGAAACGAGGATGGAACCCAGAATTGCAGAAAAATGGAGAGACCAAGGTAGCCGAGCTGGCCCGATTATTAAGGGCGAACTCAGCCAACGGCAAAAATGACACCCAATCATCCTGGTCAGCGGAAACAAAACATCTCAGATATGTTTCCAAGGTCTGATTGGTTCGTTCGGTCTGGCCATTAGTCTGAGGATGGAAGGCCGAGGAGAAAGATAGGTCAATGCCCATCCAACCACAAAAGGCTCGCCAGAACCTCGAGACAAACTGGGAACCTCTGTCAGAAACAATATTCTCAGGAATGCCATGTAAACGAACCACATGCTGGAAGAACAAAGGCACCAAATCAGAGGAGGAAGGCAATTTAACCAAGGGCACCAGATGGACCATTTTAGAAAAGCGATCACAGACCACCCAAATGACCGACATTTTTTGAGAAACGGGAAGGTCAGAAATGAAATCCATCGAAATATGTGTCCAAGGCCTCTTCGGGACCGGCAAGGGTAAAAGCAACCCACTGGCACGTGAACAGCAGGGCTTAGCCCTAGCACAAATTCCACAGGACTGCACAAAAGCACGCACATCCCGTGACAGAGATGGCCACCAGAAGGATCTAGCAACCAACTCCCTGGTACCAAAGATTCCTGGATGACCGGCCAGCACCGAACAATGAAGTTCAGAGATAACTTTACTAGTCCACCTATCAGGGACGAACAGTTTCTCGGCCGGACAACGATCAGGTTTATTAGCCTGAAATTTCTGCAACACTCTCCGCAAATCAGGGGAGATGGCAGACACAATGACTCCTTCCTTGAGGATACTCGCCGGCTCAGATAACCCCGGAGAGTCGGGCACAAAACTCCTAGACAGAGCATCCGCCTTCACATTTTTAGAGCCCGGAAGGTATGAAATCACAAAATCGAAACGAGCAAAAAATAACGACCAACGGGCCTGTCTAGGATTCAAGCGCTTGGCAGACTCGAGATAAGTCAAGTTCTTATGATCAGTCAATACCACCACGCGATGCTTAGCACCCTCAAGCCAATGACGCCACTCCTCGAATGCCCACTTCATGGCCAGCAACTCTCGGTTGCCCACATCATAATTACGCTCAGCAGCAGAAAATTTCCTGGAAAAGAAAGCACATGGTTTGAACACTGAGCAACCAGAACCTCTCTGTGACAAAACCGCCCCTGCACCAATCTCAGAAGCATCAACCTCGACCTGGAGCGGAAGAGAAACATCAGGTTGACACAACACAGGGGCACAGCAAAAACGACGCTTCAACTCCTGAAAAGCTTCCACGGCAGCAGAAGACCAATTAACCAAATCAGCACCCTTCTTGGTCAAATCGGTCAATGGTCTGGCAATGCTAGAAAAATTACAGATGAAGCGACGATAAAAATTAGCAAAGCCCAGGAATTTCTGCAGACTTTTTAGAGATGTCGGCTGAGTCCAATCCTGGATGGCCTGAACCTTAACCGGATCCATCTCGATAGTAGAAGGGGAAAAGATGAACCCCAAAAATGAAACTTTCTGCACACCGAAGAGACACTTTGATCCCTTCACGAACAAGGAATTAGCACGCAGTACCTGGAAAACCATTCTGACTTGCTTCACATGAGACTCCCAATCATCTGAGAAGATCAAAATGTCATCCAAGTAAACAATCAAGAATTTATCCAGATACTCACGGAAAATGTCATGCATAAAAGACTGAAAAACAGATGGAGCATTGGCAAGTCCGAACGGCATCACCAGATACTCAAAATGACCCTCGGGCGTATTAAATGCCGTTTTCCATTCATCTCCCTGCCTGATTCTCACCAGATTATACGCACCACGAAGATCAATCTTAGTAAACCAACTAGCCCCCTTAATCCGAGCAAACAAGTCAGAAATCAATGGCAAGGGATACTGAAACTTAACAGTGATCTTATTAAGAAGGCGGTAATCAATACATGGTCTTAGCGAACCATCCTTCTTGGCTACAAAAAAGAACCCTGCTCCCAATGGTGACGACGATGGGCGAATATGTCCCTTCTCCAGGGACTCCTTCACATAACTGCGCATAGCGGTGTGTTCAGGTACGGACAAATTAAATAAACGACCCTTAGGGAATTTACTACCAGGAATCAAATCGATAGCACAATCACAATTCCTATGCGGAGGTAGGGCATCAGACTTGGACTCTTCAAATACATTTTGAAAGTCCGACAAGAACTCTGGGATGTCAGAAGGAATGGATGACGAAATAGACAAAAATGGAACATCACCATGTACTCCCTGACAACCCCAGCTGGTTACCGACATAGAGTTCCAATCCAATACTGGATTATGGGTTTGTAGCCATGGCAACCCCAACACGACCACATCATGCAAATTATGCAGTACCAGAAAGCGAATAACTTCCTGATGTGCAGGAGCCATGCACATGGTCAGCTGGGCCCAGTACTGAGGCTTATTCTTGGCCAAAGGTGTAGCATCAATTCCTCTCAACGGAATAGGACACCGCAAAGGCTCCAAGAAAAATCCACAACGTTTAGCATAATCCAAATCCATCAGATTCAGGGCAGCGCCTGAATCCACAAACGCCATGACAGAATACGATGACAAAGAGCACATTAAGGTAATGGACAAAAGGAATTTGGACTGTACAGTACCAATAACGGCAGAGCTATCGAACCGCCTAGTGCGTTTAGGACAATTAGAAATAGCATGAGTAGAATCACCACAATAGAAACACAGTCTGTTCAGACGTCTGTGTTCTTGCCGTTCTACTTTAGTCATAGTCCTGTCGCACTGCATAGGCTCAGGTTTACTCTCAGGCAGTACCGCCAGATGGTGCACAGATTTACGCTCGCGCAAGCGACGACCGATCTGAATGGCCAAGGACATAGACTCATTCAAACCAGCAGGCATAGGAAATCCCACCATTACATCCTTAAGAGCTTCAGAGAGACCCTTTCTGAACAAAGCCGCTAGTGCAGATTCATTCCACAGAGTGAGTACTGACCATTTCCTAAATTTCTGACAATATACTTCTACATCATCCTGACCCTGGCATAAAGCCAGCAGATTTTTCTCAGCCTGATCCACTGAATTAGGCTCATCGTAAAGCAATCCGAGCGCCAGGAAAAATGCATCAACATTACTCAATGCAGAATCTCCTGGTGCAAGAGAAAACGCCCAGTCCTGTGGGTCGCCGCGCAAAAAAGAAATAATAATCAAAACCTGTTGAATAGGATTACCAGAAGAATGAGGTTTCAAGGCCAAAAATAGCTTACAATTATTTCTGAAGCTCAGGAACTTAGTTCTGTCACCAAAAAACAAATCAGGAATCGGAATTCTTGGTTCTAGCATCGATTTCTGATCAATAGTATCTTGAATCTTTTGTACATTTACAACGAGATTATCCATTGAGGAGCACAGAGCCTGAATATCCATGTCCACAGCTGTGTCCTGAAGCACTCTAATGTCTAGGGGAAAAAAAAGACTGAAGACAGAGCTAAGAAAAAAAAATGATGTCAGGATTTCTTTTTTCCCTCTATTGGGAATCATTGGTGTGGCTCCTTGTACTGTTATGGCTGGCAATCAGGCAACACAGCGTGCAGTAATCAGCGCACATACAGAGATCTGGCAATAACCAAAAACAATAGGACGAGCTCTGAGACGTGGAATCTCTGTAGACTGCAGTACCTGATCTATCCTCACACAACTATAAGCAGCAGTGGATTGCGCCTAACAACTACCTATGCAACTCGGCACTGCCTGAGGAGCTGACTAGCCTGAAGATAGAAATACAAGCCTGACTTACCTCAGAGAAATACCCCAAAGGAATAGGCAGCCCCCCACATATAATGACTGTTAGCAAGATGAAAAGACAAACGTAGGAATGAAATAGATTCAGCAAAGTGAGGCCCGATATTCTAGACAGAGCGAGGATAGCAAAGAGAACTATGCAGTCTACAAAAAACCCTAAAACGAAAACCACGCAAAGGGGCAAAAAGACCCACCGTGCCGAACTAACAGCACGGCGGTGCACCCCTCTGCTTCTCAGAGCTTCCAGCAAAAGACAATAGCAAGCTGGACAGAAAAAAACAGAAAACAAACTAGAAGCACTTATCTAGCAGAGCAGCAGGCCCAAGGAAAGATGCAGTAGCTCAGATCCAACACTGGAACATTGACAAGGAGCAAGGAAGACAGACTCAGGTGGAGCTAAATAGCAAGGCAGCCAACGAGCTCACCAAAACACCTGAGGGAGGAAGCCCAGAGACTGCAATACCACTTGTGACCACAGAAGTGAACTCAGCCACAGAATTCACAACACAAACCATAACCCTAACCCTAGGGATCCTAACCCTAGCCCTAACCCTAACCCTAGCCCTAACCCTAACCCTAGGGATCCTAACCCTAACCCTAACACAAACCCTAACCCTAAAACACAAACTCTAACACAAACTCTAACACAAACTGTAACACAAACTGTAACACAAACTGTAACACAAACTCTCACACAAACCCTAACCCAAACTGTAACCCTAACCCTAGCCCTAACCCTAACCCTAGCCCTAACCCTAACCCAAGGGATCCTAACCCTAACCCTTAGGGTTAGGGTTAGGATCCCTTAGGGTTAGTGTTACGGTTAGAGTTAGGGTTTGTGTTAGGGTTAAGGTTTGTTAGGGTTAGGGTTAGGGTTTGCGTTAGGGTTAGGATCCCTAGGGTTAGGGTTAGGGTTTGTGTTAGGGTTAGGGTTAGGGTTTGGGTTAGGGTTAGGGTTAGAGTTAGGGTTAGGGTTTGTGTTAGGGTTAGGGTTAGAGTTTGTGTTAGGGTTAGGATCCCTAGGGTTAGGGTTAGGGTTTGTGTTAGGGTTAGAGTTTGTGTTAGGGTTAGGGTTAGGATCCCTAGGGTTAGGGTTAGGGTTAGGGTTTGTGTTAGGGTTAGGGTTTGTGTTAGGGTTAGAGTTTGTGTTAGGGTTAGGGTTAGGATCCCTAGGGTTAGGGTTAGGGTTTGTGTTAGGGTTAGGGTTTGTGTTAGGGTTAGGGTTAGAGTTTGTGTTAGGGTTAGGATCCCTAGGGTTAGGGTTTGTGTTAGGGTTAGGGTTAGGGTTAGAGTTTGTGTTAGGGTTAGGGTTAGGATCCCTAGGGTTAGGGTTAGGGTTTGGGTTAGGGTTTGTGTTAGGGTTAGGGTTAGGGTTAGAGTTTGTGTTAGGGTTAGGGTTAGGATCCCTAGGGTTAGGGTTAGGGTTAGGGTTATGGTTTGTATTAGGGTTAGGGTTAGGGTTTGTGTTAGGGTTAGGATCCCTAGGGTTAGGGTTTGTGTTAGGGTTAGGGTTAGGGTTTGTGTTAGGGTTAGGGTTAGGATCCCTAGGGTTAGTGTTGGGGTTTGTGTTAGGGTTAGAGTTAGGGTTAGGGTTTGGGTTAGGGTTAGGGTTTGTGTTAGGGTTAGGATCCCTAGGGTTAGGGTTAGGGTTTGTGTTAGGGTTAGGGTTTGTGTTAGGGTTAGTGTTAGAGTTTGTGTTAGGGTTAGGGTTAGGATCCCTAGGGTTAGGGTTAGGGTTAGGGTTTGTGTTAGGGTTAGGGTTAGAGTTTGTGTTAGGGTTGGGGTTAGGGTTAGGATCCCTAGGGTTAGGGTTAGGGTTTGTGTTAGGGTTTGTGCTAGAGTTTGTGTTAGAGTTTGTGTTTGGGTTAGAGTTTGGGTTAGAGTTTGTTTTACAGTTTGGGTTAGAGTTTGAGTTAGGGTTAGAGTTTGTGTTAGGGTTTGTGTTAGGGTTAGGGTTATGATCCCTAGGGTTAGGGTTAGGGTTTGTGTCAGGGTTAGGGTTAGGATCCCAAGGGTTAATAGGGATCCTAACCCTAACAGTCACAAACTTCTCATTATGCGTTTCAAAAACGCAAACGCAGGGAAAAACACGTTTAAACGCAAAAACGCATGCGTTTAAAAACGCATGCGTTTAAACGAGTTTAAACGCATTTTTGCATCAAATGCGTTTGCGTTAAAAACGCTGCGTTTTAAAACGCAAGTGTGAAACCAGCCTCAGACAGTACACATAAGCAGTGTCAGGTTGTCCATATAAACAGTGTCAGACCTTAACCCCTTCACCCCGAAGCCTGTTTTCAACTTCCTGACCAAGCCATTTTTTTCAATTTTGACCACTGTCACTTTGAGGTCATAACTCTGAAACGCTTCAACAGATCCTGGTGATTCTGAGATTGTTTTCTCGTGACATATTGTACTTTATGATAGTGTTAAAATTTCTTCGATTTGACTTGTGTTTATTTGTGAAAAAAATGGAAATTTGGTGAAAATTTAGAAAATGTTGCAATTTTTAAACTTTTAGTTTTCATGCCCTTAAATTAGAGAGTCATATCATTCAAAATAGTTAATAGATAACATTACCCACATGTCTGCTTTACATTAGCACAATTTTGTAAACATAATTTTTTTGTTAGGAAGTTATAAGGGTTAAAATTTGACCAGCACTTTCTCATTTTTACACCAACATTTGCAAAACCATTTTATTAGGTACCACCTCACACTTGAAGTGAGTTTGAGGGGTCCATATGACAGAAAATGCCCAAAAGTGACACCATTCTAAAAACTGCACCCCTCAAGGTACTTAAAACCACATTCAAAAAGTTTATTAACCCTTCAGGTGCTTCACATGAATTTTTGGAATGTTTAAAAAAAATTGAACATTTAACTTTTTTTCACAAAATTTTTACTTCAGATCCAATTTGTTTTATTTTACCAAGGGTAACAGAAGAAATTAGACCACAAAAGTCGTTCAATTTGTCCTGAGTACGCTGATACCCCATATGTTTGGGTAAACCATTGTTTGGGCACATGGCAGAGCTCGGAATGAAGGAGCGCCATTTGACTTTTCAAAATTTGCTGGAATTGAGATCGGACACCATGTCGCATTTGGAGAGCCCCTGATGTGCCTAAACAGAGGAAACCCCCCACAATTGACACCATTTTGGAAAGTAGACCCCCTAAGGAACTAATCTAGATGTGTGGTGAGCACTTTGAACCTCCAAGTGCTTCAAAGAAGTTTATAATGTAGAGCTATTAAAAAAAAATCATATTTTTTTCACAAAAAATCATCAAATGATCTTTTCGCCCAAAATTTTTTATTTTCCAAAAGGGTAGCAGGACAAATTGGACCAAAAAGTTGTTGTACAATTTGTCCTGAGTACGCTGATACCCCTTGTGTGGGGGTAAACTCGGAAGGGAAGGAGCGCCATTTGACTTTTCAATGCAAAATTTGCTGGAATTGAGATCGGACACCATGTCGCCTTGGGAGAGCCACTGATGTGCCTAAACATTAAAACCCCCCACAAGTGACTCCATTTTGGGAAGAAGACCCCCCAAAGAACTTATCTAGATGTGTGGTGAGCACTTTTAACCCCCAATTATTTCACTAAAGTTTAGAATGTAGAGCCGTGAAAATTAAAAATCATTTTTTCTTTCCACAAAATGATCTTTAGCCCGCAATTTTTTTCCCAAAGGGTAACAGGAGAAATTGGACTGCAAAAGTTGTTGTGCAATTTCTCCTGAGTACGCTGATACCCCATATGCTGGGGGGAACCACTGTTTGGGTGCACGGCAGAGCTCGGAAGGGAAGGAGCGCCTTTTGGAATGCAGACTTAGATGGATTGGTCTGCAGGCATCACGTTGCATTTGCCGAGCCCCTGATGTACCTAAACAGTAGAACCCCCCACAAGTGACCACCCAAGGAACTTATTTATATGTGCTGTGAGAACTTTGAACCCCCAAGCATTTCACTAAATTATTTTACACAAAAATTATTTTTTAGCCCCCGGTTTTGTATTTTCCCAAGGGTAACAAAAGAAATTGGACCCCAAAATTTGTTGTCCAATTTGTCCTAAGTACGCTGAAACTCCATATGTGGGGATGAACCCATGTTTGGGCGCACTGGAGAGCTCAGAAGGGAAGGAGCACTGTTTTAGTTTTTCAACGCAGAATTGGCTGGAATTGAGATCGGATGCCATGTCGCGTTTGGAGAGCCCCTGATGTGCCTAAACAGTGGAAACCCCCCAATTCTAACTGAACCCCATCCCAAACACACCCCTAACCCTAATCCCAACCATAACCCTAATCACACCCCTAACCCTAATCCCAACCCTTATCCCAACCCTAACTTTAGCCCCAACCCTAACTTTAGCCCCATCCCTAACTTTAGCCCCAACCCTAACCCTAACTTTAGCCCCAACCCCAACCCTAACCCCAACCCTAACCTCAACCCTAACCCCAACCCTAACCCTAGCCATAACCATAACTGGAAAATGGAAATAAATACATTTTTTTTAAGTTTATTATTTTTCCCTAACTAAGGGGGTGATGAAGGAAGGATTGATTTACTTTTATAGCGTTTTTGGCGGATTTTAATGATTGGCAGCCGTCACTCACTAAAAGACGCTTTTTATTGCAAAAAATAGTTTTTGCATCACCAAATTTTGAGAGCTATAATTTATCAATATTTTGGCCCAAAGAGTCATGTGAGGTCTTGTTTTTTTGCGGGACGAGTTGACGTTTTCAGTGGTACCATGTTTATTTATATCTGTCTTTTTGATTGCGTGTTATTCCCTTTTTTGTTCTCGGATATGATAAAGCGTTGTTTTTTGCCTCGTTTTTTATTTATTTTTTTGAGCTGGTCACTGAAGGGGTTAACTAGTGGGTTAGTTTTATAGAGCGGGTCGTTACGGACGCGGCAATACCAAATATGTGTTTTTTTATTTACATAAATAGATTTATTGGGAATTTTTTTTTTTTCTTTCTTTGGTGATTTTTTTTTTTTTTGTACATTCTATTTTTTTTTCTTTTACTTTCTAACATTGTCCCAGGGTGGGACATCACTATATTAGATCAGATCGCTGATCTGACACTTTGCATAGCACTGTGTCAGGTCATCGATCTGACAGGCAGTGCAGGAGGCTTTCCGGCGCCTGCTCTGAGCAGGCGCTGGATAACCACCTCACTTCATGACCCGGAAGGAGTCCCGCTGCCATCTTTGATCCAGGGACGCCTTCTGGATCACCGGAACAACGTGATCGCATCGCGTTGTTCCGGTGGGAGAGCGCAGGGAGCCCCCGTCCCTGCACGATGCCCCTCTATGTCGCTGTCACTATTGACAGCGGCATCAGAAGGGATATATGTAGCGCCGATCGTGGGCATTGCTGGGGGGTGTCAGCTGTCATATACAGCTGACACCCGCACGCGATCGCCGTGGCGCTCACTGTGAGGCCGCGCGATCGTGCCGCCTTACTAGTACTGCGGTTTGCGGGAACTCAGTTCCCGCAGAGCAGGAATAGTACGGCGCTTGTCATGAAGTGGTTAATCATAAGCACTCCTAGAGAATACACATAAGTGCCAGAGTGCCCCCATAAATAGTGCCATATTGTCCCCAAACAATTACATATTGTCCCCATAGACAGTGTCAGACAGTACACAAACAGTAGCAGAGTGCCACAATAAACAGTTTCAGTATGCATAAACTGTACCAGAGTGCCCCATAAACAGTGTCAGTTGTCCCCATAAACAATGCCAGAGAGCCCACAAACAGTGCCAGGGTGCCCCCATAAACAGTGGCAGACAGTACACATACAGTTTCAGAGAGTACACAAGAACAAATAGTACCAAAGGGCCCCTTTGAGCAGTACCATTGTCCCCATAAGCTGTACCAACATATCCACACTTTATGGTGCCATAATGCACCATAAACATTGCCACGGTCTCCCTATAAAAGTGCCAGAGTGCCCCCATAAACAGAAACCGTGCCATATTGTCCCCAAACAATGTCATATTGCCCCCATAGACAGTGTCAGACAGTACACAAACAGTACCAGAGTGCTCAAATAAACAGTGTCAGTACACATAAATAGGATGTCCCCATAAAAGTGCCAGTGTGTCCTATAAACAGTGTCATTGGCGCACTGCAGTACTTTCCGCTGCCCTCAACAGGGCAAATCAGTACGCCTGCGCAGGAGCCGCAACAGAAGCAAGGAAGAGGACGTCATTGCATGAAGATGGGAGGTGCCGGACCCAGACCTGCGGTGCCAATCGGACCGAACCGCCCCTGGGTGAGTATAATCTAACTTGTTTTTCTTATCTTTCAGGTTACATTGGGGGGAAGGTGGAAGGAGGGGGGTCTACTACAGGAGACTCAAGCCTTAAGATGGGCCATAGCCCACGTCACAGGGGGCCACTGCATTGTGCTTGCCCCCCAGGCTAAAATTTACCAGCCAGCCTTTGCTTGACATATTT
The DNA here is from genome assembly GCF_032444005.1 of Ranitomeya imitator. NCBI lineage: Eukaryota > Metazoa > Chordata > Amphibia > Anura > Dendrobatidae > Ranitomeya > Ranitomeya imitator. Next base: position 420,601,871 of record NC_091286.1, on the reverse strand, counting down.
CCCAACAAAATCCATTTTGGTTTTTTATGTTTTTTGGTGCACCTGTAAAAATGGCGTGAAACTCTGACAACATTGCTTACAGCTGTAACCTTGGAATCAGAAATGCCTCCAGGGGTGATCCCCATCATGTTCCCATGTCATTTGAGCAGTGTATCCATCATTTTCAAATGTTTTTAGACCTTAAAAGGACCCCTGGGGGGATCATGGTAAAAATACTCGGGTTTTCCATAGACTTCCATTGCGCTCATTGCTCGGGTCAAGTACCCAAGTATTCCAATTTGCTCGACCCGATCAACGAGCACCTGAGCATTTTAGTGCTCGCTCATCACTAAAGGATATTCAAAAGTTAGAATCAGTTCAACAATGGGCAACTACTGTATATTATTACAAGGGATGGAAAACCTCTCATATGAGGAGAGTTTGGAAAAGTTTTGCTTGTTTGGCTTAGAAAAAAGACGCCTCAAAGAGGATCTCATTTACATGTATAAATATATGTGTGGCCAATACAAAACACTGGCACATGACTTCTTCCTTCCAAACACTGTATTGAGGACTAGGGGGCACTCATTATGGGTGGAAGAAAAGCGATTCCAACAGCTAAACAGGAAAGGGTTCTTTACAGTTAGAGCAGTCAGACTGTGTGGCTGTGGATTTGATTGGCTCAATGGCCACTCTCAGCAGCTCTGGGAAATGCTTCATACTGATGGTAGTATCCTTTGCCACCCGGTACCTGGAAGCGGTAGCCTTGTCGTTCATTCTGGCCCATAAAGTGGCCACAACCTTACTAGAGATTTTGTCTCTAGTGAGTTTTCCCCAGGAAATGCTGACAGACTGGGGGACCAGTTCATGTTGAAGCTAATGGAGTCCCTCTGTAAGCATATTCAGGTTCAGCATCTAATGACCAGCCCGTACCACCCACAGACTAATGCTTAAGATGTTGGCTGACTTCCACGACTGGGAGTGGTACCTCCCACGCCTGCTACTTGCCTACCGGGAGGTTCCACAGGCCTCAACGGGGTTCTCCCCCTTTGAGCTCCTGTACGGGTGACATGTGCAGGGGGCCCCTGCCGCTGGTGAAAGAGGTCTTGGAAAAATACCCCAGGAGTGTTGGTCGTCCAGTATGTTGTGCGCTTCCGTGACAAGAAGCAGGCCTTGGTGCAGCTGGTACACGATAATATGGCACGAGCCCAGGCCGATCAGAAGCAATGGTACAACTATAATGATTATGAGAGGATCTACAAGGTGAATCAAAAGGTGTGCTACTGATCTCCATACCCCAGGACAAGCTTCAGGCTGCCTAGGAAGGCCGCACCTCGTTCCCCAGCAGCTCAAAGCCATAATGTACCTGGTCACCCTGGACCACACCCGGGGAAGGTGGAAGGCACATTATCAGCGGAAAGGTCTGTGCCCTCTCTGTATGCAACCGACCAAAAGAGGTAGGGGCAGAGACCATCCTGGATATGCTCCCTCAGGAAAGGGTGAGTGGGACCATCAAGGATGTGAAGGTTTGCAACCAGTTCTTGTCAGACTAATGGTCCCAGCTGTGGGCAGCCCAACACCCCTTCTGGATGTTGTTCAGCAACAAGCCCTAGAAGTACAGAGTTAGCGGTCCATCAAATGAACACTGGGGATCACCCCCAATCCGGAATTCGGTATATCAGGCCTCTCTGGAGGTACAGCAGCACATGCGCCAGGAGATTGTTGAGATGCTGAAGCTTGGGGCCATCCAACCATCCAGCTGCACTTGGGCCTCACCCGTAGTCCTCATCCCAAAGGACTGGAGAACACGATTCTACATGGACTTCAGGGGGCTCAATGCTGTCATGGTCGTCGATGACACACATCGATGACCCGCTCGATCAGTTGGCCGGGGCCAAGTATATGACCATCATGGGCCTGAGCTGGGGACATTGGCAAATTCCCCTGACCCACGAGGCACAGGAATGCTCTGCCTTTATCACCCTCTTTGGACAGTACAAGTCCACAGTGATGCCATTTGGCATGAAGAAGGCCCTGCCACTTTTCAGCGGATGGTCAACATGCTGTTCAAGGGACTTCAAGGGTATGTGGCCACGTACCTGGATGACATTACCATCTTCAGTCCCACCTGAAACGATCACCTAGAGCATCTGGCGCAGGTATTAGGGCGAATCCTCCTGGCAGGCTTCACCATTAAGTCAGAAAAGTGCCCGCTGGGCATGAGGGAGATCCACTTCCTGGGACACCAGTTAGGCGGAATGGCTCTAAAGCCAGAACCTGAGAAGGTGGATGCTATTGCATCCTGGACCAACAAATAGGTGATGTCCTTCTTTGGCACTGCCAAATACTATAGAAGGCTCATTCCTTAGTATAGTAGCCTGGTAAAACTCCTGACGTACTTCACCAAGAAGAAGCTGCCCTTCGCAGTCAATTAGACAAATGACTGTGAGCCGGCCATTCGGGCGCTGAAGACCCCCCTTTCCAGCTTTCCAGGACTACAGGCAGACAATTATACATGGCTGTTTGTGGTACAGACTGACACCAGCGACTTTGGCCTCGGTGCTGTGCTTAGCCAGTTCAACACTATTGGCCAAGAACACCCCATTTTCTACCTGAGATGGAAGCTCCTGCTGAGGTAGATGGCCTACTCAATGATGGAGAGAGAAAGTCTTGCAATTGTGTGGACCATGGATACGAAGCACAATCCCCTCATCTGGTTACACATCATATCCGAGATGAATGGGAGGTTGCTCCAGCAGTACTACTTCTCTATTCGCTACATGAAGTGCCGTGACCCTGGTAATGGAGGTTGTGAACAGACATGCAAGGGAACACCTGAAAGTGCTGCCTCCTAGCGCCCTCTCAAGGGAGGAGGTCTGAAGGATGAAAGGATCCAATGGTAGCTTACAATTATCCTGTAAGCATGTGTGTCTGTAACAAGACCTCTGGCACTGCAGGTGGTCCCGCCTTTCAGATGCAAAGTCAGAATTCATACCCCCACCAATTAGCTAGAATCCAGCTCCTACAGGAAGACCCCCTTCGGATACAAATCATGAGGTCTGCTTTGTTAAGTCAGCTACGATTCCATAATGAGTTATGGAGATACTATACGTCCTATCTGTACATCCTGCATTTTTTGTGATCTCTGGACCAGACCGAATGCCTTCCTTAACCTTGACATTCAAGTTATTGACATTTCAATCACATGAAGTACCAGATCTGGAAGAGCTTTTCACCCCTTTCCAGCTGGTGACAACCAACTTCCACACCTCAGGTGTATGGGTGACCTCATAGGTGTCTGCAATTTATGCGGTGTTGGCGGCCTCCTTTGGCTGCCAGTCCATCACAAACTGTCACAGCTCCACAGGGCAAAAATGAAGAAATTGGTCCTTCACAATCAAGTCCTTCAATTCCTCAAAGGTGGTAACTGATGGTCCCTTTATCATCTTGTTGAAATTGATTCTGAGCCAATCCATCATATCACCGTAGCGGTCATGAGGTTCATATTGGAGAGTTCAGAAATTTTTTCGGTACACTTCAGGAGTCAGCTGATTTTTCCTTATCAGAGCCTGTTTGATGTAGTGTTGAGCATTCCGATACTGCAAGTATCGGGTATCGGCTGATATTTGCGGTATCAGAATTCCGATAACGAGTTCCGATATTTTTGCGATATCGGGAATCGGTATCGGGATGAAGATTGATGTGTAAAATAAAGAATAAAAATAACAAATATTGATATACTCACCCTCGGACGCTCCCTGGTTGAAACCGCTGCAACCGCCATGCTTCCCTTCCTAAGAATGAGCGCGTGAAGGACCTGCGATGATGTCGCGGCTTGTGATTGGTCGCGTGAGCGGTCACATGAGCAGTCACGCGACCAATCACAAGCCGCGACATCATCGAAGGTCCTTCACGCGCTCATTCTTAGGAAGGGAATCATGGCGGTTGCAGCGGTTACAACCAGGGCGCGTCCGAGGGTGAGTATATCAATATTTTTTATTTTTATTCTTTATTTTACACATGAATATGGATCCCAGGGCCTGAAGGAGAGTATCCTCTCCTTCAGACCCTGGGATCCATTACAGGATACATTCCGATATTTGTGTCCCATTGACCTGTATTGGTATCGGATATCGGTATCGGCGATATCCGATATTTTTCGGATATCGGCCGATACCATCCGATACCGATACTTTCAAATATCGGAAGGTATCGCTCAACACTAGTTTGATGGCCTCATAGTTTTCATCTTGTTCTCAAGAGAAAGCAGCAAACACCTTCAGAGCTTTGTGTTTTTACTGCGGGGTTATGTATCAAGCCCGCTGGTCATCAGGCAACTGGTACTGTCTGCAGGCCTTTTCAAACCTCCTAAAAAAATGTGTGCAGATCTCCTTCCTGTCCATGTCAATAAAATGCTCGGCACTAGGTTTCAAGGTCTTAACACTACTTGACTCACTGTTCAGTGGGTGAATTGCACATTCTGGAACTTGATTAATTCCAAGTAGTGCTCTCACTCAGCTTGTCGCTCCGCTTGCTCAGCCCGTCACGCATCTCAGTTGGCCTGGGCCTGTTGCTTGGCTTGCCATGCTTCTCACTCTGCCTGGACCTGCTGCTTAGCTTGACCAGCCTGTTGCGCCTCATACTCACGGTCTGCACTGTGTTCTTGTAGCACAAGCTGAATCCTCATTTGTGGGTAACATCCTCCCTGTTGCTGCAGAATGAGTGGCAAGCAAGCCATTCCACTCTGCGAGCTATGGTTGTTAAGGCCCTGTTTGAGTCAGACAGTTCTAGAACTGGATAAACAACAGGGCATTCTGGTGGTCCACTGGTTCCAGGCTCTAGTGCCACATGGTGATGGTGCCTGACAACATCCTCCACCAAGGCACTGATCAACATCTCTTTGGTCTTGTCACACCCATCGAGACCTCGCTATTTACACACAGCTTTCCTGTGCTTATTATAAGCAGCTGCCATCTTAGCAGTCACTCGCCAAGTAAAAGCTAGGACAGAATAGCAGTAGAGGGGTGCAATTGCTACATGCTCAGTATAATCCCAAGTATAAATAAACAAAGTCTGATCCTCAAAACTCTGTAAATCTCCACAGGGACCATGCAAGTTTTCACGGCAAATCACTAATTCTCTGTAATATCCCACCACTTGCCACTAGTTCATCAGGGATAACAGCAAGGGTAGTCACTGGGACTCCACCGCTGTCATGAATTTATGATGGGGGCGAAACTCTGCTGCCTTCAATCTTCAGAACAATTACGCAATTGACTGATGAGGGATGCTGGAGGCCACAGCTGTTTTCACTACTAGGCCAGTTTCTGGGGGAACTCACAATGAGTGTAGTGGTACAACACGGCACTCGTACTATCATGCGAGTTAGGTGCTCAAGTAGGGCATCCAGCCCAAAGCAATCCAGACAATAGAGAAACTTGGCACTCAAAAATACTTTAGCGTGGATAGTTATTTATTCAGTGTGCATCCATAGAGACAAAAGTTGAACGTTTTGGTCCACATCCGGACCTTCATCAGAACAATTATACTGGTATACTGGGAAATACATATATCCTGTCAAAACTGGTTCCAACAGAGTTTTCAAAGAAGCCTGAATGTGAAGAGGAATCTTGAGTGTGTCTGCGCACATGGAGGGCGACAGAAGTCGCATGGTGAGTTGCGCTACAATGAGTGTAGGGTAGAGTTGAGCGACCTTGACCTTTTTAGAGTCGAGCCGGGTTTCGCGAAACCCGACTATCTCAAAAGTCGGGTCGAGTGAAATCGGCCGATTATGACGTAAAGTCGGGATCGACCGAAACACGAAACCCAATGCAAGTCAATGGGGCAGCATAGTCGGCAGTGAGTGGGGGCCAGGAAAACACCTAGAGTGCCCATTTTAATGTCAAAACCATCCATTCTTCTTAATGAAGCTTGTCAAGCGTAATTAACCTTATAATAATTGGAAGGCATTTGAAATTGGGGGTCATTTGGCTAAAGTTGTGGTGGGTAGGGCTGGTTCAAGTAATTAGTGGGCCCAGGAAATCTGGACCACGTCACGGCAGTGGAGCAGGGAGAGGTAAGTATTTCAACTTTGCAAGTGCTGTGAACCTGAGCAAGCAGGGGGGGCCCACTCGTTGGCATTGGCACTGGCACAGGGCCCCTCAAAGTACAGCAGTGTGTTTGCACGGCGGGGGCGCCTCCCACCGGCAGCAACACTTTTGCGTACTATGAGAGGCCCTGTGCCAGTGACGTCGCCAACTAGTATTCTTCCCCCCACCTGATGAAGGAACCTGCACTTTCATCTGCACCTTCCTCTTTGTCCCCGTGTAAGGTGGTATGGTATGCGGGAAGAGGAACCTGACTTTCAGCAGGGTCACAATCTTGCTGTGTAGCGTGCACGGGGAATTTTGCGTTATGGGTCAATGTACCAGCAGACTCATCTATCACTGGCTGGGCAATGGGCAGGATGAGGAGGAAACACAGATATAGGCCCAAAGAATAAAGTTGGCTAAATGCAGTTCAAAATTGGTAATACAGGACTAACCAGGGGGCATTGCAGTGGAGGACAACTGGAATGAGAGGCTGACACAGAGAGTAGGCCCAAATCAGTAAGTAGTCGAAATGCAGTTCAAAATTGGCAACCGTAGTAAACAGGCGGCACAGCTTTGTTCAGTGGAGGAGAACAGCAAGGAGTGGCAGACACCGATAGTATGCCCCAACCCAACTAGTAGGCCAAATGCAGTCTAACATTAACAACTACTTAACGAGTGCCTGAAAACGGAATTTCAGGACAGGAAACCAGGAGAACAGCAAGGAGCGGCAGACACTGTTAGTAGGCCCCAAACCAACTAGTACGCCAAATGCAGTTGTTCCATTTAACCACAATTTAACGAGAGCCTGAAGATAGAAGCTCAGGAAAGGCAACCTGGAGAACACCTTGGAGTGGAACACACCATCTCTCTCCACCCCATACCCATTTTGTAGGCCTAATGCAGTGTAGTTTTCTACAACTACTAAACGAGAGTCTGAAGACCGAAGCAATGCCAAGGAAACCTGGGGAACACCTTGGAGTGTAACACACCATCTCTCTCCACCCGATACCCATTTTGTAGGCCTAATGCAGTGTAGTTTTCTACAACTACTAAACGAGAGTCTGAAGACCGAAGCAATGGCAAGGAAACCTGGAGAACACCTTGGAGTGTAACACACCATCTCTCTCCACCCGATACCCATTTTGTAGGCCTAATGCAGTGTAGTTTTCTACAACTACTAAACGAGAGTCGGAAGATCGAAGCAATGGCGAGGAAACCTGGAGAACACCTTGGAGTGTAACACACCCTCTCTCTACACCATGGAAGGGCTGATTCTTAGGAAGGAAGGCTGTCGGAAAGAAGCAGGGCGCGTCCGAGGGTGATTATATTCTTATTAGGTATATACTCACGCTCGGACGCGCCCTGCTTCTTTATTTGTAATGAATGTTTATTTGCAATGTGGTTTTGACTTACTCTATTTTTTTGGTAAATAATGATTTTATTATTTTCATTGTTTTGCATCTTCTTGGCAATAATATAAAGAAGACGCGACAGGACAACACTCGGTGGATGCCATATCTGTGTTTTAAATTGAAAAAAACTTTCAGTTAACCACTTGCAGGAGAAAGTTATTGTAGCTGGTGGCCATTTTTAGTACTGTACCAGATTTTTGTTGTATGTGTTTGTTTTTAATGTTAAAATGTCTGCATTTGATATCTCTCCAGTATTTTCTTTTTTATAAGCAAAATACTTATTTTTATATTTTCTGATGTTGGTTCAAGGGGTACACGGGCAGCAGTAGACAGGTCAGTGGAGGCCTAGTGGAAGGAGGGACCGCAGACAGGCTTCGAAGGCCTAACATAATAAATTGGGCTGGCTGTAGGCAATTTAAAATTGGTTCCAGGGGAACACGGGCAGCAGTGGCCTGGTCAGTGTAGTAGTAGTGGAAAGAACGGGCCGCAGACAGGCTTCAGAGGCCTAACATAACAAAAATTGGGCTGTAGGCAATTTAAAATTGGTTCCAGGGGAACACGGGCAGCAGTAGACAGGTCAGTGGAGGCCTAGTGGAAGGAGGGACCGCAGACAGGCTTCGAAGGCCTAACATAATAAATTGGGCTGGCTGTAGGCAATTTAAAATTGGTTCCAGGGGAACACGGGCAGCAGTGGCCTGGTCAGTGTAGTAGTAGTGGAAAGAACGGGCCGCAGACAGGCTTCGAAGGCCTAACATAACAAAAATTGGGATCTAGGCAATTTACAATTGGTTCCAGGGGAACACGGACAGCAGTAGACAGGTCAGTGGAGGCCTAGTGAAAGGAGGGACCGCAGACAGGCTTCGAAGGCCTAACATAATAAATTGGGCTGGCTGTAGGCAATTTAAAATTGGTTCCAGGGGAACACGGGCAGCAGTGGCCTGGTCAGTGTAGTAGTAGTGGAAAGAACGGGCCGCAGACAGGCTTCGAAGGCCTAACATAACAAAAATGTCAATACAATGGTATTGACAGTGCCAGGCATTGAAGGATGTCAGCGCATAGACTAAACATTGGTGGAGCTGTGAGAGAAAATTTTGCAAGTGGTAGAGCACTGTTTGAGCTGGGGGGGGGGGGGACTGTCTTGTGGCCGGCGGTACAGGCCCAGGGCCCCTCATATTACAACGGTGTGTCTGACGTTGGGTGCGCACCACCACCGCCAGACACTTTATTGTTCTATGAGGGACCTAGTGGCAGTGCCGTCGACCAAAAGCGGGCACACCCACCTCTTCAGACAAACAGTACTCTCACGGGTGCTGGCGCCAAGTGGCGATACCACGGCCCCGTGTGGGGACTTTGGCCATTTAGGGAGGTGTTAACATGTCAGATGCTGGACAATCAGGTGCTGCAAATTACGAGATTGGAAAAGTCGTTCAGAATAGTCCACAGGCAAGACCTTTACATAGGAAAGCTAGGTGTCAGCCGGGCAAGGTGGGGCAAAAGATTTCGAAATCCAGTTGTGGTTCATTTTAATGAAGGTTAGATCATCTACATTTTGGGTAGCCAGACGAGTCCTTTTTTCTGTTAGTATTGAACCTGCAGCACTGAATACTCTTTCTGATAGGACACTAGCTGCCGGGCAAGCAAGCTCCTGCAATGCATATTCTGCCAATTCTGGCCAGGTGTCTAATTTTGATGCCCAGTAATCAAATGGGAATGACGGTTGAGGGAGAACGTCGATAAGGGATGAAAAATAGTTAGTAACCATACTGGACAAATGTTGTCTCCTGTCACTTTGAATTGATGCTGCAGTACCTGTCCTGTCTGCGGTCATAGCAAAATCACTCCACAACCTGGTCAGAAAACCCATCTGGTCAACGCCACTTCTGATTTCTGCCCCTCTAACACCTCTGGTCTGCTGGCCCCTGCAGCTCGTGTTAGAACGGTCACGGGCGCTGTGTGCAGGGAATGCCAGAAGCAAACGGTCAACAAGAGTTGATTGTTTGGTTGCTAATATTAGTTCCAAGTTCTCATGTGGCATTATATTTAGCAATTTGCCTTTATAGCGAGGATCAAGGAGGCAGGCCAACCAGTAATCGTCATCGTTCATCATTTTTGTTATGCGTGTGTCCCTTTTGAGGATTCCTAAGGCATAATCCGCCATGTGGGCCAAAGTTCCAGTTCTCAAATCTGTGGTTGTGCTTGGTTGAGGGGCAGTTTCAGGCAAATCCACGTCACTTGTGTCCCTCCAAAACCCAGAACCCGGCCTTGCCGCGCCAACAATTTCCACTGGCCCCGGAAAAACTTCCTCATTAAAAATATAATCATCCCCATCATCCTCCTCGTCCTCCTCCTCCTCTTCGCCCGCTACCTCGTCCTGTACACTGCCCTGGCCAGACAATGGCTGACTGTCATCAAGGCTTTCCTCTTCCTCAGCTGCAGACGCCTGATCCTTTATGTGCATCAAACTTTGCATCAGCAGACGCATTAGGGGGATGCTCATGCTTATTATGGCGTTGTCTGCACTAACCAGCCGTGTGCATTCCTCAAAACACTGAAGGACTTGACACATGTCTTGAATCTTCGACCACTGCACACCTGACAACTCCATGTCTGCCATCCTACTGCCTGCCCGTGTATGTGTATCCTCCCACAAAAACATAACAGCCCGCCTCTGTTCACACAGTCTCTGAAGCATGTGCAGTGTTGAGTTCCACCTTGTTGCAACGTCTATGATTAGGCGATGCTGGGGAAGGTTCAAAGAACGCTGATAGGTCTGCATACGGCTGGAGTGTACGGGCGAACGGCGGATATGTGAGCAAAGTCCACGCACTTTGAGGAGCAGGTCGGATAACCCCGGATAACTTTTCAGGAAGCACTGCACCACCAGGTTTAAGGTGTGAGCCAGGCAAGGAATGTGTTTCAGTTGGGAAAGGGAGATGGCAGCCATGAAATTCCTTCCGTTATCACTCTCTACCTTGCCTGCCTCAAGATCTACAGTGCCCAGCCACGACTGCGTTTCTTTCTGCAAGAACTCGGACAGAACTTCAGCGGTGTGTCTGTTGTCGCCCAAACACTTCATAGCCAATACAGCCTGCTGACGTTTGCCAGTAGCTGCCCCATAATGGGAGACCTGGTGTGCAACAGTGGCAGCTGCGGATGGAGTGGTTGTGCGACTGCGGTCTGTGGACGAGGTCTCGCTTCTGCAGGAGGACGAGGAGGAGGAGGAGGGGGTGCGAACGGCTACAGCCAACTGTTTCCTAGACCGTGGGCTAGGCAGAACTGTCCCAAACTTGCTGTCCCCTGTGGACCCTGCATCCACCACATTTACCCACTGTGCCGTGATGGACACGTAACGTCCCTGGCCATGCCTACTGGTCCATGCATCTGTTGTCAGGTGCACCTTTGTGCTCACAGATTGCCTGAGTGCATGGACGATGCGCTCTTTAACATGCTGGTGGAGGGCTGGGATGGCTTTTCTGGAAAAATAGTGTCGACTTGGTAGCTCGTAGCGTGGTACAGCGTAGTCCATCAGGGCTTTGAAAGCTTCGCTTTCAACTAACCGGTAGGGCATCATCTCTAACGAGATTAGTCTAGCTATGTGGGCGTTCAAACCCTGTGTACGCGGATGCGAGGCTAAGTACTTCCTTTTTCTAACCATAGTCTCATGTAGGGTGAGCTGGACTGGAGAGCTGGAGATCGTGGAACTAGCGGGGGTGCCGGTGGACATGGCAGACTGAGAGACGGTGGGAGATGGTATTGTTGCCGCCGGTGCCCTAGATGCAGTGTTTCCTACTACGAAACTGGTGATTCCCTGACCCTGACTGCTTTGGCCTGGCAAAGAAACCTGCACAGATACTGCAGGTGGTGCAGAAAATGGTGGCCCTACACTGCCGGAAGGGATGTTGCGTTGATGACTAGCTTCATTGGCCGAGGGTGCTACAACCTTAAGGGACGTTTGGTAGTTAGTCCAAGCTTGCAAATGCATGGTGGTTAAATGTCTATGCATGCAACTTGTATTGAGACTTTTCAGATTCTGCCCTCTGCTTAAGGTAGTTGAACATTTTTGACAGATGACTTTGCGCTGATCAATTGGATGTTGTTTAAAAAAAATGCCAGACTGCACTCTTTCTAGCATCGGATACCTTTTCAGGCATTGCAGACTGAGCTTTAACCGGATGGCCACGCTGTCCTCCAACAGGTTTTGACTTTGCCACGCGTTTTGGACAAGATACGGGCCCGGCAGATGGAACCTGTTGCGATGTTGATGCCTGCTGCGGCCCCTCCTCCTCCGCTTCAGAACTGCTGCCGCCTGCACCCTGTTCCCCCAATGGCTGCCAATCGGGGTCAAGAACTGGGTCATCTATTACCTCTTCTTGTAGCTCGTGTGCAACTTCGTCTGTGTCACCGTGTCGGTCGGTGGTATAGCGTTCGTGATGGGGCAACATAGTCTCATCAGGGTCTAATTCTTGATCAGCACCCTGCGAGGGCAATGTTGTGGTCTGAGTCAAAGGACCAGCATAGTAGTCTGGCTGTGGCTGTGCATCAGTGCACTCCATGTCAGATTCAACTTGTAATGGGCATGGACTGTTAACTGCTTCACTTTCTAAGCCAGGGACGGTATGTGTAAAGAGCTCCATGGAGTAACCTGTTGTGTCGCCTGCTGCATTCTTCTCTGTTGTTGTTTTTGCTGAAGAGGACAAGGAAGAGACTTGTCCCTGACCGTGAACATCCACTAACGACGCGCTGCTTTTACTTTTACCAGTTTCACGAGAGGAGGCAAAAGAGCTAGAGGCTGAGTCAGCAAGATAAGCCAAAACTTGCTCTTGCTGCTCCGGCTTTAAAAGCGGTTTTCCTACTCCCAGAAAAGGGAGCGTTCGAGGCCTTGTGTAGCCAGACGACGAACCTGGCTCCACAGCTCCAGACTTAGGTGCAATATTTTTTTTCCCACGACCACCTGACGCTCCACCACTACCACTACCCTCATTACCAGCTGACAATGAACGCCCCCGGCCACGACCTCTTCCACCAGACTTCCTCATTGTTTTAAAAACGTTACCAAACTAACGGTATTTGTTGCTGTCACACAACTTACACGGTGAGCTATAACTTCAGTATGATTTAGCTACCCCTTTACAGGTGGGTGAGACCACAGCGAAAATCAGCCACAATGTTACACACTCTGTTGTTGTTGGCAACAAATGAGAGAGATGCCACACACGCAGGACTGTCACTGAAGCGCAAATGTAAATATTAATCTCCCACTGATTTGTGTTTTTTTTTTTAAAAGGGAGACTTTAGAAAAAAAAAATAATAAAAAAAAATGATTTTTTAAGGAAGAATTTATAAACCAAATAAAATGAAATGATTGTTTCAGGGAGAATTTAGAAAACAAATAAAACAAAAAATAGGCTTTCTAGGGCCCACTGAGTGAGAGATGACGCACACAGGAGTCAGGAGTGGCACACAAGCCCAGAGGCCAATATTTATCTCCCACTGATTTAGTGATTTTTTCAGGTAGATTTTGGAACCCAAATCAAGCAAAAAAATAAATAGGCTTTCTATGGCCCACAATTGGAGAGAGAGAGAGAGATGGCACACCCAGGAGTCAAGACTGGCACACAAGCAGAAAGGGCAATATTAATCTCCCACTGATTTGATTTTGTTTTTTTTTCAGGGAGACTTTAGAAAAAAAAATACAAAAAAATGAATTTTTCAGGAAGAATTTAGAAACAAAATAAAATAAAATGATTGTTTCAGGGAGAATTTAGAAAACAAATAAAAAAAAATAGGCTTTGTAGGGCCCACTGAGTGAGAGAGGACGCACACAGGAGTCAGGAGTGGCACACAAGCCCAGAGGCCAATATTTATCTCCCACTGATTGATTTAGTGATTTTTTCAGGTAGATTTTGGAACCCAAATCAAGCAAAAAAATTAATAGGCTTTCTATGGCCCACAATTGGAGAGAGAGAGATGGCACACCCAGGAGTCAAGACTGGCACACAAGCAGAAAGGGCAATATTAATCTCCCACTGATTTGATTTTTTTTTTTTTTTCAGGGAGACTTTAGAAAAAAAAAATACAAAAAAAATGATTTTTTCAGGAATAATTTAGAAACCAAATAAAATAAAATGATTTTTTCAGGGAGAATTTAGAAAACAAATAAAACAAAAAATAGGCTTTCTAGGGCCCACTGAGTGAGAGATGACGCACACAGGAGTCAGGAGTGGCACACAAGCCCAGAGGCCAATATTTATCTCCCACTGATTGATTTATTGATTTTTTCAGGTAGAATTTAGAACCCAAATCAACCAAAAAAATAAATAGGCTTTCTATGGCCCACTATTTGTGAGAGAGATGGCACGCTCAGGACTGGCACACAAGCCCAGAGGCCAATATTAATCTCCCACTTTTTTTTTTTTCCAGGGAAAATTTATAAACCCAATAAAAAAAATAATATATAGGCTTTCTATGGCCCACTATCTGAGAGAGAGAGATGGCACGCTTAGGACTGGCACACAAGCCCAAAGGCCAATATTAATCTCCCACTGATTGATTTATTGATTTTTTCAGGTAGAATTTAGAACCCAAATCAAGCAAAAAAATTAATAGGCTTTCTATGGCCCACTGAGTGAGAGATGGCACACACAGGAGTCAGGAGTGGCACACAAGCCCTGAGGCCAATATTTTTCTCCCACTGATTGATGTTGTGATTTTTTCAGGTAGATTTTGGAACCCAAATCAAGCAAAAAAATAAATAGGCTTTCTATGGCCCACTGAGTGAGAGATGGCACACACAGGAGTAAGGAGTGGCACACAAGCCCTGAGGCCAATATTTTTCTCCCACTGATTGATGTAGTGATTTTTTCAGGTAGATTTTAGAACCCAAATCAAGCAAAAAAATAAATAGGCTTTCTATGGCCCACTGAGTGAGAGATGACACAGACAGGGATGGCACTCTAGCAGAAATGCCAATCTTAATCTCCCACAAAAAAAAAAAAAAAAGGAACTGTCCTTCAATTACTATCTCCCTGCAGTAATCTCAGCCAGGTATGGCAGGCAGCAATAAGGAGTGGACTGATGCACAAATTAAATAAAATGTGTGGACAAACAAACAAGATAGCTGTGCAGAAAGGAAGGAACAAGAGGATTTGTGCTTTGAAAAAAGCAGTTGGTTTGCACAGCGGCGTACACACAGCAATGCAGCTATCAGGGAGCCTTCTAGGGCAGCCCAATGAGCTACAGCGCTGTGGGGAAAAACAAAAAAAAATTTAGCTTCCACTGTCCCTGCACACCGAAGGTGGTGTTGGGCAGTGGAAATCGCTACAGCACAAGCGGTTTGGTGGTTAATGGACCCTGCCTAACGCTATCCCTGCTTCTGACGAAGCGGCAGCAACCTCTCCCTAAGCTCAGATCAGCAGCAGTAACATGGCGGTCGGCGGGAACGCCCCTTTATAGCCCCTGTGACGCCGCGGACAGCAAGCCAATCACTGCAATGCCCTTCTCTAAGATGGTGGGGACCAGGACCTATGTCATCACGCTGCCCACACTCTGCGTTTACCTTCATTGGCTGAGAAATGGCGCTTTTCGCGTCATTGAAACGCGACTTTGGCGCGAAAGTCGCGTACCGCATGGCCGACAACGCACAGGGGTCGGATCGGGTTTCATGAAACTCGACTTCGCCAAAAGTCGGCGACTTTTGAAAATGTTCGACCCGTTTCGCTCAACCCTAGTGTAGGGTATATACACCTCTAATTCCAATGCATGGAATATATTTTATATATGCACTGTGATGCAGCGATGTCCTTGCTGTGCAGTGAATAGGCAGTGACCCATATAAAGTTCAAATAAAGTCTTGTTTATTTTGTAGCATACTCACAAACCAAAAACATAAGCAACAAGTCCTTCAGTATGCAGCCGGGAAAAGTAAAGACAGTCCACAATCCGTTGCCGTGGACGTATTACACCACTGTGTACGCTGGGGTGTCAGGCTTTTAGGCTCTGCCTGACCCGTGTTGCTCCACACGGAAGGAGCTCCTCATAAGCCTCCTGCTAGGTCTGACTCCCAGACCAGACTGACACACCCAAACTCTCTTGCAGGGTTTTTTTTTCTTTCCTCCAGATTCTATGGCCATGGGCCACTATAAGATCTGGGCTGGAGGAAACGGACCGGCCCCACTACCTTCCTGCAGTCCGTTTCAAAATAAAAGCCCATACCGGGTTTTCCTGAATAATTTCTGGGACAAATAACTTGACCCAGTTCACACTCACTTTTATTCTTCCCTGTGTCTCACAGGCAACCTGCTGTGAGCACAGGGCACTCCAGCGGATCTAATATGCTTCTAAGCACATCCTGGGGGATACATAGCGACCCTCGCATATGACACCGGTCAGTGCCTCACATACCCCCCCCCCCCCTCTGTTCAGACTTGTGGGGTTGAACATTTGTCAGCATACATGGTGCCCGTGACAGGGCATCTGCATTTCACTGTGATTTCCCAGCCCGATGTTCCACAGAGAAGCTGAAATTTTGTAGGGACAAGAACCATCTGGTGACTCGGGCATTCCTTTCCTTTGCATTTCTCATCCAGACAAGGGGTGAATGGTCCGTTACCAACCGAAACTGACGCCCGAGCAAATAGTAGCGTAGGGACTCCAAGGCCCATTTGATCGCCAAGCACTCCTTCTCCACTACGCTATAATTTTTCTCTGCCGGGGTCAGTTTCCTGCTTAAGTAGGTGACTGGATGCTCATCCCTGTTCACCTCTCGCGACAACACCGCTCCTAAGCCTACTTCAGGGGATCGGTTTGCACAATAAAGGTTTTCTTGAAGGCGGGGCTGATGAGGACCGGCTGTCCACACAATGCCGACTTCAGAGACTGGAACGCTTCCTCTGCTTGAGCATTCCACTTGACCATCACCGTTTTCTTCCCTTTTAACAGGTCTGTTAGGGAAGCCGATTTATCAGCAAAATTGGGTATAAATCGACGGTAATACCCAATGATGCCAAGGAATGCCCTCACTTGTTTGGTATTTAAGGGCTTGGGCCAGTTTTGAATGGCCTCAATTTTGTTCACTTGAGGTTTGATAACCCCCCGGCCGATCACATATCCTAAGTACCGGGCTTCCGTGAGACCTATTGCGCATTTCTTTGGGTTTGCTGTTAACCCTGCAGCTCTAAGAGACTCCAGCACTGATTGTACCTGGGACAGATGGGTATCCCAGTCGGTACTAAAGATGACTAAGTCATCCAAATAGGCTGACGCATAGTCTCTATGTGGCGCTAACACAATGTCCATCAGCCTCTGAAATGTGGCCGGAGCTCCATGTAACCCAAAAGGTAAGACAACGTATTGAAAGAGACCCTCTGGGGTTATAAAAGCAGTCTTTTCCTTCGCTGACTCTGTTAAGGGAACCTGACAGTAACCTTTTGTGAGATCCAGCGTGGTGAAGTACTGGGCCTTCCCCAGTCTCTCAATTAGCTCGTCCACCCGTGGCATGGGATAGAGGTCAAATTTTGACACTTCATTTAACTTCCTAAAGTCATTACAGAAGCATAATGACCCATCTGGTTTTGGTATTAGAACAATGGGGATAGCCCACTCACTTCGGGACTCCTCAATGACTCCCAACTGAAGCATTTGCTTTACCTCGGCCGCGATGGCTTGCCTTCGGGCCTCTGGCACTCGGTACGGTTTCATCCGCACCTTTACCTGGGGCTCAGTGACAATATCATGCTGAATCACCGAGGTTTGCCCCGGCAGCTCTGAGAACACATCCATATTCTGCTGTACCAAAGCTCGAGCCTCCCGCCGCTGCTGTTTTGTGAGAGCATCATTGACTTTTACCTCACAGCCGGCTGTGTCCTTGGCCAGTGCCAGAGGAACCTCCGATTGTATGTCCATAGTTTCTTCTGTGACCAAACATTCTCGGTCCTTCCAGGCCTTTAGCAAGTTGACATGGTACAACTGCTCGGGTTTTCTTTTCCCTGGTTGGTACACTTTGTAATTCACTTCCCCCACCTTCCCCCGTATCTCATAAGGCCCTTGCCACTTGGCCATGAGTTTACTCTCTGGGGTGGGTACTAGTACCAACACCCGGTCTCCTTCTTTAAAGGACCTGACAGTGGCCCTTTTATTATAGGTACGGCTCTGAGCGGCCTGGGCATCCAACAGATGCTCTTTTACTATGGGTTGCACAACAGCAATCCGATCCTGCATACTTGCCACATACTCGATAACACTCTCTTATGTGGAGTGGGCTCCTGTTCCCACGTCTCTTTGGCTACATCCAGCAGTCCCCTCAGGTGCCTGCCATACAACAGCTCAAATGGGGAGAATCCTGTGGACGCCTGCGGTACCTTGCGTATGGCGAACATTAAATATGGCACTAACATATCCCAATTCTTCCCATCCTTGGTGACCACCTTTTTAAGCATGGCCTTGAGGGTCTTGTTAAACCTCTCGACCAACCCGTCGGTTTGTGGATGGTACACTGACGTAAGCAACTGTTTAATTTGGAGCAATTTACATAGCTCCCTCGTCACTTTAGACATAAAAGGGGTACCCTGATCTGTAAGGATCTCCTTGGGAAGCCCAAGGCAACAAAACATGGCAAACAGTTCACGGGCTATTAGTTTAGCCAAAGTGTGCCGGAGCGGTATCGCCTCTGGATACCGGGTAGCATAGTCTATGACTACTAATATGTGCTGGTGGCCCCGGGCGGATTTTATTATCGGTCCCACCAGATCCATCGCTATCCGCTCAAACGGTACTTCTATGATGGGCAGAGGCACTAATGGACTCCGGTAGTTCGTGGTGGGTGATGTTAGTTGACACTCAGGACATGTGTCACAGTACTTTGTAACCTCAGCGTGGACACCAGACCAAAAAAACCTCTGTAATATGCGCTCTAACGTCTTTTTGGCCCCCAAGTGCTCCCCCAACATGTGATTGTGAGCCATGTCGAGCACCATCCGACGATAGGGTTGGGGCACTACCAGTTGTTCCACCACCTCATCCCGGATTTTATCAACCCTGTACAGTAACTCCTGGTTGACAGTCATCCGGGGAAACTCCTTTTCTGCACCAGGTTGTTGTGCCACCCCATTCACCTCGATCACTCTTTCCCTTGCCCGGTTCAGAGTGGGATCCTGGAGCTGGGCAGTCCCAAACTTACCAGGTGACACCTCCAGCTCAGGAATTGGTGGATTCTCTTCCACTTCTCCTGCCAACACCTCTAGGGGAAACCTATCGGGATTACACACTGTCCCTATCATGGCGACCCCTACGGCAGGTGTCCCTGACTCGGGATCTTCGGTTTCTGCACCCGGAATGCTTTTTACCCTGAGAGGGTTAACTCTGGTCTCCCAGAGGGACCAGAACAACGGCAAGTCTCTACCTATCACAGTCCCATACGGAAGAGTCTTTACCACTCCCACCACATGTTTTATATCTCCACATGGGGTGGAGAATGTGACCTCCGCAGTCGGGTACTCTCGGAGGTCCCCATGTATGCACACTACCCCCACCTTTCGTCCATTAGGACTGTCCCCAGAAACCAGGGACCCGTGCACCAGGGTCACCAAGCTCCCCGAGTCCAAGAGAGCATCTGTCTGGTACCCGTTAACGAGCACTCTGCACAGCTGAGGTTCGGTACTGGCAGAGTCTGTAGTGGCAATGCAGACTGGCTGGGCATACATAGACACACGGCGGGTATACCCGCAGTTCATGGGTTCCGTTGTTAGGGGGCAATTAGCAACCACATGTCCAGGTTCTTGGCACCGCCAACACGTAATGACTGTGGCACGAGGTAACCTTGGAGCCAGTTTAGGGGACACAAGTCTGTGGTCACTCTCTTTCCGAGACAATCCCTCAGCACGGACTCGGTCTGGTTTTGTCCCAGTGGAGGGTCGTGGACTTTTCTCAGACTCCTGAGCTGGCGGAGCCTTACGTGACAGCCGAAGTGGAGCAGTGTCTTGTATAAAGTCCTGGGTGGCCTTATATCGCTCTATCAGACCTACAACCTGGTCTAGGGTACCTGGGTCTCCTTGACCCACCCAACGCTGTATGGTGCCGGCAGAGCCCTCACCAGTCGGTCTACCACCACCCTCTCCACTATCTGACTTGTGGTTAAAGTCTCAGGTTGGAGCCACCGTTTCACAAGCTGCAATAAGTCAAAAATCTGAGACCGGGCAGGCTGGGCTTCCACAAAAGTCCAAGAAAACACCCGTTGAGCTCTCACATAAGTATTAACCCCCAGTCAGGCAAGGATCTCACCTTTTAGCTTGGAATAGTCCTGGGCATCCTCCCGACTGAGGTCAAAGTAGGCCTTTAGCGCATCACCCCTCAAGAACGGAGCCACAACTTCAGCCCACTGTGCTGCTGGCAGATTCTCCCGTTCTGCCGTGCGCTCATAGACGGTGAGGAAAGCTTCCACGTCATCTTCCGGACTCAATTTCCTCAAAGCGGAGCGGACCTTGTCTCGGGCATCGTGACGTTCCGGGGTCGGTGCTGGAGGTGCCTCACGCAGGGCTGTAATTTGCTGCAGCAACAGGTTATTAGTTTGTTGCTGTTGTTGCTGTGTGAGGACCAGCTGCCTCAGGATCTCCTCCATTTTGTCTGTAGGCCTGAGTTGCAATGTAGCAGGCTTAATAACAGACATGCAAATGGCGTTGGGGTATGCCTTAATTCACACTGCTCTGCATTCTCCAACCATATGTGATGCAGCGATGTCCTTGCTGTGCAGTGAATAGGCAGTGACCCATATAAAGTTCAAATAAAATCTTGTTTATTTTGTAGCATACTCACAAACCAAAAACATAAGCAACAAGTCCTTCAGTATGCAGCCGGGAAAAGTAAAGGCAGTCCACAATCCGTTGCCGTGGACGTATTACATAGTAACATAGTAACATAGTTAGTAAGGCCGAAAAAAGACATTTGTCCATCCAGTTCAGCCTATATTCCATCATAATAAATCCCCAGATCTACGTCCTTCTACAGAACCTAATAATTGTATGATACAATATTGTTCTGCTCCAGGAAGACATCCAGGCCTCTCTTGAACCCCTCGACTGAGTTCGCCATCACCACCTCCTCAGGCAAGCAATTCCAGATTCTCACTGCCCTAACAGTAAAGAATCCTCTTCTATGTTGGTGGAAAAACCTTCTCTCCTCCAGATGCAAAGAATGCCTCCTTGTGCCCGTCACCTTCCTTGGTATAAACAGATCCTCAGCGAGATATTTGTATTGTCCCCTTATATACTTATACATGGTTATTAGATCGCCCCTCAGTCGTCTTTTTTCTAGACTAAATAATCCTAATTTCGCTAATCTATCTGGGTATTGTAGTTCTCCCATCCCCTTTATTAATTTTGTTGCCCTCCTTTGTACTCTCTCTAGTTCCATTATATCCTTCCTGAGCACCGGTGCCCAAAACTGGACACAGTACTCCATGTGCGGTCTAACTAGGGATTTGTACAGAAGCAGTATAATGCTCTCATCATGTGTATCCAGACCTCTTTAATGCACCCCATGATCCTGTTTGCCTTGGCAGCTGCTGCCTGGCACTGGCTGCTCCAGGTAAGTTTATCATTAACTAGGATCCCCAAGTCCTTCTCCCTGTCAGATTTACCCAGTGGTTTCTCGTTCAGTGTGTAATGGTGATATTGATTCCTTCTTCCCATGTGTATAACCTTACATTTATCATTGTTAAACCTCATCTGCCACCTTTCAGCCCAAGTTTCCAACTTACCCAGATCCATCTGTAGCAGAATACTATCTTCTCTTGTATTAACTGCTTTACATAGTTTTGTATCATCTGCAAATATCGATATTTTACTGTGTAAACCTTCTACCAGATCATTAATGATTACACCACTGTGTACGCTGGGGTGTCAGGCTTTTAGGCTCTGCCTGACCCGTGTTGCTCCACACGGAAGGAGCTCCTCATAAGCCTCCAGCTAGGTCTGACTCCCAGACCAGACTGACACACCCAAACTCTCTTGCAGGGTTTTTTTTTCTTTCCTCCAGATTCTATGGCCATGGGCCACTATAAGATCTGGGCTGGAGGAAACGGACCTGCCCCACTACCTTCCTGCAGTCCGTTTCAAAATAAAAGCCCATACCGGGTTTTCCTGAATAATTTCTGGGACAAATAACTTGACCCAGTTCACACTCACTTTTATTCTTCCCTGTGTCTCACAGGCAACCTGCTGTGAGCACAGGGCACTCCAGCGGATCTAATATGCTTCTAAGCACATCCTGGAGGATACATAGCGACCCTCGCATATGACACCGGTCACTGCCTCACAGCACACACACATATTATTATTATTATTATTTATTGTTATAGCGCCATTTATTCCATGGCGCTTTACATGTGAGGAGGGGTATACATAATAAAAACAAGTACAGTAATCTTAAACAATACAAGTCATAACTGGTACAGGAGGAGTGCGGACCCTGCCTGTGGAGGCTCACAATCTACAAGGGATGGGTGAGAATACAGTAGGTGAGGATAGAGCTGGTCATGCAGCGGTTTGGTCGATCGGTGGTTACTGCAGGTTGTAGGCTTGTCGGAAGAGGTGGGTCTTCATGTTCTTTTTGTAGGTTTCGATGGTAGGCGAGAGTCTGATGTGTTGTGATAGTGGGTTCCATAGTAGGGGTGATACGCGAGAGAAATCTTGTATACGATTGTGGGAAGAGGAGATAAGAGGGGAGTAGAGAAGGAGATCTTTTGAGGATCGGAGGTTGCGTGTAGGTAAGTACCGGGAGTCGAGGTCACAGATGTATGGAGGAGACAGGTTGTGGATGGCTTTGTACGTCATGGTTAGGGTTTTGTACTGGAGTCTCTGGGCAATGGGGAGCCAGTGAAGGGATTGACAGAGGGGAGAGGCCAGGGAATAGTGGGGGGACAGGTGGATTAGTCGGGCAGCAGAGTTTAGAATAGATTGGAGGGGTGCGAGATTGTTAGAGGGGAGGCCACAGAGCAGGAGGTTGTAGTAGTCAAGGCAAGAGATGATGAGGGCATGGACTAGAGTTTTTGCAGATTCTTGGCTGAGAATGAATGGATTCGTGAAATATTTTTGAGTTGAAGTCAGCAGGAAGTGGAAAGGGCTTGGATATGTGGTTTGAAGGAGAGATCAGCATCAAGGATTACCCCGAGGCAGCGAGCTTGTGGGACTGGGAAAGTGGGCAGCCATTTACTGTAATGGATAGGTTCATTGAGGGGGTCTCGTGAGATGGGGGAAAGATGATGAATTCTGTTTTGTCCATGTTAAGTTTGAGAAATCTAGTGGAGAAGAAGGATGAAATAGTGGACAGACATTGAAGGATTCTGGTTAGTAGGGAGGTGATATCTGGTCCAGAGATGTAGATCTGTGTGTCATCAGCATAGAGGTGATACTGAAAGCCATGAGATTCTATGAGCTGTCCCAGGCCAAAGGTGTAAATGGAGAAGAGCAGGGGCCCAAGGACTGAACCTTGTGGGACTCCTTTTCTTTTTTTCTTTATTTTTTTTTGGGACTCCGACAGATAGGGGGCGAGGTGAGGAGGTGGTGTGTGAGTGGGAGACGCTGAATGTCCGGTCTGTTAGGTATGATGAGATCCAGGATAGGGCCAAGTCTGTGATGCCAAGGGATGAGAGGGTCTGTAATAATAGGGAATGGTCCACTGTGTCAAAGGCAGCAGACAGGTCGAGGAGGAGGAGGACAGAGTAATGTCGCTTGCTCTTGGCAATTAAGAGGTCATTGGTGACCTTAGTTAGGGCAGTTTCAGTGGAATGGTGTGACCGGAAGCCAGACTGTAAGCGGTCAAAGAGGGAGCAAGAAGAGAGATGGGAGGACAGTTCAAGGTAGACGTGTTGTTCCAGTAGTTTGGAGGCATAAGGGAGAAGTGATATAGGGCGATAGCTAGATACAGAGGATGGGTCAAGAGAGTGCTTTTTGAGGATAGGTGTGATGGAGGCATGTTTAAAGCTTGAGGGGAAAACACCAGTTAGTGATAGGTTGAAGAGATGGGTTAGGGTTGGGTTAAAGACTGTGGTGAGGTTTGGGATGAGGTGGGATGGGAGCGGGTCAAGTGCACAGGTGGTGAGATACAATCTTGAGAGTAGAGTGGAGAGTTGATCTTCTGTACTTTTGGAGAAGTTGGTTTTGGAGGTGGAGGGCTGGGAAGTCGGGAGGAAGGGCTCAGGGGGTTGTTGACCAAAACTGTCTCTGATGCTATCAATCTTCTGCTTGAAAAATGAGGCAAAGGTACAAAGGCACATAAACATATATACCCGGAAACAATCACTGCCAACTCCACAATAACAAATTAAACTGCTAGCTGCCACCACCAATTGTTTTTACATACTGAGTGGAAACCATTGGCTTCTGGGGTGCGGTTTGCAGAGCAAGATAAATGGTGCTATTACATTTTATGGTAAGCAGTTTTTATAAAAAAAACATATGCAAAGATATTACAAAATGGGAACAAAACAATAGAGGTAAAAAATAACATAGAATAAACAAAAGAAAAGTACTAAACATGTGCTATGGAAATGGCTCAGAGCATAGCGGAGGGAAGCCCTCCTTTTTAGGAAACAGAAATACAGCAAGCTGTACCTTCCAGGACTGACAAACGACGAAACACAAATTCTGCTTTTTATTAGATTAAGGTTATGCCTACATACAGTACCTCCTGTTGATGTGCTCATATGGGGGGCTGGTCAGGGGATGTACTAGATATTTTAGAAGTTTATGATGTCTTCACCTCTGGAGGTCCCAGGCTGGAGATATTGTTGTCATGCTTTCTATCATAATTTTACCTTTCTATGAAGATGAAGCATGGCATGGCTAGCATCATCTATCAGATCAATATTAAGTTGGAGGTGTTCGGTCAGCCTCACAGTAATGTGATTGAATGTGTTATATTTGTCTCTTCGATACCAAAAATATATCTCCCATAAATATTGGATCGATTCAAACCCAATGTTCATCACTGACCACTGGGTCTATGGAATCTGAGATAATTCCTTTGAACAGAGGAAGCATCTGTACTTCCCTGCCTCTGAGTATGCAAATCTTAGAATTGTTGGCTGGTTCTCAGCAGATCCCTTGTTGTAATTACCTCTTTACAGCAGGATGTCCTACTTCAATGGAGATTGATGTGTCAACTCCTTTTGTCTTCCATAGTTACAATTAATACCATATTTTCAGTGTGAGAGTGATACGTTCCCTCTCCGCAGATGTCTTTATGGATTTTACAAGTTTTATCTATGACACCCGGGTTTATGTTTTTACCCAGAAACACACATGGATGCATGTTGTACTGCAGTTTAACTTTAATCAAATAAAGACAGCTTTTCTGCAATTCCAGATACAGCCCATGAACAGGAGTGGCACTGTTTCTTGGAAAAGTAGAAACTTACAAAATCACACAGCTGCTACAGCAGTTTAATGATGAGCGTGAATCTAAATCCTGTTGGTTATGTTGATGAGTATAGCTGTTATACTCTGGAAGTGAGCTTCTTTGTGATGTCTGTGGTACTCCTCTTTCCCAGCTAATTATACGATAAAGAGGTTCGGTTTCCTCATAATAGTGCACATTACTCTGGGAATTACTCTGGGTACTTCCTTTATTTAATTTATTTATGTTATTGTTTCTGGTGCATATCCCATGTGCACATCCTTCACAATTGCTTGAATCATGTGGACCGTCTTGCCTTCCTTCCTTGATGAAGCTCCTAGATGGCATGTTTTCTTTAGGGATGTTGTAGACTTTCTCACATAGCCGGTTAAAAAGAAGGCTAATAGCAATTTCTATGTTCTCAGGGTTAAACATTGGCTGCTCATAATGATCAGTGTTACATATTTTACACTTTTGCTTGAATATGTGCATCTTGACTCTTCCAGCATTTTTCACTAGTTTTATCTGAAATAATATGTGCACTTTTGAAGAAGCCCAGCGTCGTCGACAGAGTTGGCAACAGAACCTAAAACAAAAGTTTGAACAAAAAGTGACAATATATCTTCCATTTGACCTTTAAATAACCTGTAAAATCTATGAACAATTCTACAATATTTTAGAAACTACTGCATAATAAAGTAGTGATGTACTGGTGCCGATGACTATGTCTGTTGTAATATTGCTAGTCTTCCACATTTCTTTGTAGAAGGGAGGCAACTTTAAAATCCACGACCACAATGCAACTCTGTTTCATGCCCAGTACCTACCCTATTCTGTTTATAACACTTTTGTCTGCATAGGTGGAGAAGAGGTCTTTGGTCCTTCCCAGGCCATGATGTTGTAAGAAATGCAGAAAGATAGGAAATGTGCCCCCTATAGTTTTGTAAAATGACTTAATTTTTTTGCAAATCTTTCAATAAGGCAGCACAGCATTTCAACATTTCATAACTTTGCTTAATAATCATGGAACGTAGATTCAGCCTTTATGTTTTAGTCTTGGTGTGCCTGGGCTTGCGAGACCACTGTTACCACACTCTGTTGAAGTGCTTGTAGACTGAAGTGAAGATTATTCTTATTCCTGATCTGGTGGTCTCTCCCTATCTCAGGCTCTTTAAGAGCCAATTGAGCGTCCTGACAGTCATCAGGTTCTCGCTCACCTGTAAAGATGTCTCAGAATACTAGTCCACTGGACTGCAATCGCCCAGCGGTTAAACTTGTTCTGGGGGCACCCTCTACTGCCTATCTCCTTCCTTCATTGTTGTCATCTGTCTATGACTTCTCCACAATGCTGCTACTTGTCTCAACCACACCACTTCTCTCTGGGAATATCAGTGGTCATCTTCAAGCTGATCTACAATGCAGGCTTGACCGTCTCTCCCCTTGCCTGGGATCCTAATAGGGTCTTTAAAACCTCAGGTGTCACCAGTATGTAGAGTATCAAACAGCCATAAGGTATCAACTGAACAATAAGATCTAGCACAATCGGACACCATTTCACAAGGCTAAAGTGATAACTAAGTGTCTCCGAGAATTAAATGAATTTGGGGTCCAGGAAACTCCCAAGATCGCAATTGTATTGAGAACCTGTTGGCAATTTTCAAAAATAGGGTGCATAAACAAAAACACATGAATTGATTGGGTAAGAATGAGTTGCCATCAGTCAGAATTTGGCCCAGAAGCTGATATCCAACATGCCAGCCCGAATTGCAGACAACATTGAATATACATGTAGAATGTAAGCCCGCAAAGGCAGGGTCCTCTCCCCCTCTGTATCAGTCTGTTATTGTAAGTTGGTTTACTGATAGTGATATCTGTAATTTGTATGTACCGTATTTTTCGGACTATAAGATGCACCAGACCATAAGACGCACCCCAAATTTTCAGAAGGAAAATAGGGGGAAAAAATAATGTGTCATATGGGGGTCCGTCTTATAGTCCGAATTCAGCTTACCGGGGGGGAAATTGACACAGGTGGGGGAGTGGTCACAGAGGAGCATGGTCACAGGGGTTGTTTGGTGGTCCAGGCTGGTGCAATGACCTCTGTTAAATCCCACCCCAGGATGGTGCAGCATTGGTGCTCTGCAGTTCCCGGTGATTCTGACGGTATTTTGCAACAGGTTCGGAGGTGGTGCTCTGTGGTGCGGCGGGGCTCAGCCGGCATTTTGTGAAAGCCCGGAGGCCCCCGCAGATCCATTGCTGTGATGCGGTGGCCTCCAGGAAAATGGCTGCAGGGGGTGGCGCATGCTCAGATTGAGATCTCGGCAATGAGCTCTTGTCCCGAGATCTTGTCTCCTGAGTTCTCGGGACAAGATCTCGTTGCTGAGATCTGAGTCTGAGCATGCACCACCCCAGCAGTCATTTTCCCAGAGGGTACCGCATCGCAGAAATCAATCTGCAGGGGTCTCTGGGCTTTCAGAAAATGCTGGTGGAATCCCCCACACCACAGAGCACCACCGCTGCATCACAGAGCATGACCACCGCACCAGCATGGGAAGGGAGGCTGCATCGCCCTACAGCATCAGACAGGGCCGGCAGCCACAGTGTTTTGTAAGTATATTCTGACTATAAGGTGCAACCCCATTTTCCCCCAAAACTATGGGGGGAAAAGGTGTGTCTTATAGTCAGAAAAAATACGGTAACCCTTTCTCATGTACAGCACCATGGAATCAATGGTGCTATATAAATGAAAAAAAAATAATAATAATAATAATTGTAAATCGTGTAAATAATGAGTCTTTGTATTAGCTTGATGTATTTGTCAAGAAAAGGTTAACATCTTCTGAAATGCTTATAATTGTCCTGCAGTAACCATAGAACATTTGACTATAAGATCTAAAAACACTGAAGCAGCAAACTTTATGAAATCCAAAATTTGTGTCAGGTTTGACTTAAACCAGTTACACATTCGTGGCCAAAAGTTTTGTGACTGTCACCATGAAAATCTTTTTTCTCAAAACTAGTCAGTATAATCTGTGTTTTCATCCTTTAAACTTCTCTTTCTTGTCCTTTTTGTCAGTTGTATATAAACATGATATCTGTATTTTAATCCTGCCGCTGATAATAAGGACAGCCCCCCGAAGAAGTCCACGCAAAACGTGCGTTGGGGCTGCTACTGAGCACGCACTGACAGATATTTCTATGGGTAAGTCTAGCTGTCCTTAAGGGGATTTAACCCTAACCTTTACATTATGTATGGCCGGGTAGAGAGAGGATGATGGAGCACCTTATGCCTGTCTCTTTTATTGGTGATTAAACACACATATTTTCCCTGTATTATATAACTTATTGGATTTATATTATGACAACAGGGTATATGGATTGTGTTTTCATGTTCTGCTGATTAACCCTTTCTGATACTACAGTAGTGGTGTTCTTCCACACATGAGTTTGTGTTTGTTTCCTTTTCTTGTCTGCCTTTATATGGGCTATTACCATTTATTTGTTAATAAAATATTCATTTTTTTTATTTTGGTTTGGACTTGTACTCCTTTGTTCCTGTGTAGGATCGCTGATAATAAGGAGCCTGCTGAATAATAGAGACAGGAGGCAAACACTAGTTGGGGAATAGTCAGCGAGGAATAGGAATTTGCATAACAAACTGCAATGAAAAACCTGCACGAAAACTGCAATAACCAATTAGACTGAACTTACAGGAAAACAATATTTTTTTCTACAAGAAAGGTAAGGATTTACTCAGCATTACTGTGCTTCACGTACCGTACATGTCACTAGTTTAGGGTATAAAATGCTAATGGCATTTTCTGATTATAGCTTCCCTTTAAGATTATTTTTTACATCTACAAAAATTATATGCGAACAAATGCCAATAGTCCAAAAACTTTATGGACACAAGAAACAAAACGAATAGGCACTAAACTAAAAAATACTAAAATTTTGTTTGGGCAAAACTGATGCAGAGTGTTTCTTCTGTGTCTTTTTTGATAAAGTTGAGCAGTGCTCCAGCTCCTTTACTCTCAAGCCTAGCAAGGGGCTCAGAAACTGGTGTTCATACAGAAAATAAAAAAAAGTTGCCCTATAGAGATATGCTGATATATTATGAGGAGGTAGCCCTTTGAAGTTATATTAGCTCAATTCTCAAATTTCATGCTAAAATGAAATGCACCCAGAAATCACACACATCAAAAATAATTGCAGCATTCAGTTTCTGTAGTGCAGAACAATTTGGCACATGCTCCTATTGGTGTTAGTTAGAATTTCTCAGAGAAATGTTATCTTACCAGGCAAAAGAACACAAGGTATACTGCAACCACCATTGCTGCTTCTGGAAACTTTCTTCTATCTCTAAAGTCCAGAAATCTTGGATTCCTCTGATGATTATCTCATTCTGAAAAGCTTCATTCCAAGTGTCTTCATCCATTTTTCACTTAGTTCATGGACTGAATTGATGTAGTGTGTACTTTAGCCTCTCTAGCTGCTAGTGATGTGTCTGGTATTATCAGGAAATGAAACTAAAGGCAGAGCCAATTCATAGTTTAACCGCGCCACTCAGGTCAATAATTCAGTTTGGCGCCTCCTCCTGTACATATTGTAAGAGATTCGAGTAGTTTTCATGAGACCATTCATATGCGTACCGACTAGCTGCTGTTGCTAATTATTTCAATGTTCAGTGAAAAACTACAAACCCTACTTCACTGTTTTTGAAGGGTTTCTGAGGGATGTTATTCTGTATTATCTCAATGAGAATAACTGTTTAACTCCATATCAGCATGGGTTTATGAGAAATCGCTCCTGTCAAACCAATCTAATCAGTTTTTATGAAGAGGTAAGCTATAGGCTGGACCACGGTGAGTCATTGGACGTGGTATATCTCGATTTTTCCAAAGCGTTTGATACCGTGCCGCACAAGAGGTTGGTACACAAAATGAGAATGCTTGGTCTGGGGGAAAATGTGTGTAAATGGGTTAGTAACTGGCTTAGTGATAGAAAGCAGAGGGTGGTTATAAATGGTATAGTCTCTAACTGGGTCGCTGTGACCAGTGGGGTACCGCAGGGGTCAGTATTGGGACCTGTTCTCTTCAACATATTCATTAATGATCTGGTAGAAGGTTTACACAGTAAAATATCGATATTTGCAGATGATACAAAACTATGTAAAGCAGTTAATACAAGAGAAGATAGTATTCTGCTACAGATGGATCTGGATAAGTTGGAAACTTGGGCTGAAAGGTGGCAGATGAGGTTTAACAATGATAAATGTAAGGTTATACACATGGGAAGAGGGAATCAATATCACCATTACACACTGAACGGGAAACCACTGGGTAAATCTGACAGGGAGAAGGACTTGGGGATCCTAGTTAATGATAAACTTACCTGGAGCAGCCAGTGCCAGGCAGCAGCTGCCAAGGCAAACAGGATCATGGGGTGCATTAAAAGAGGTCTGGATACACATGATGAGAGCATTATACTGCCTCTGTACAAATCCCTAGTTAGACCGCACATGGAGTACTGTGTCCAGTTTTGGGCACCGGTGCTCAGGAAGGATATAATGGAACTAGAGAGAGTACAAAGGAGGGCAACAAAATTAATAAAGGGGATGGGAGAACTACAATACCCAGATAGATTAGCGAAATTAGGATTATTTAGTCTAGAAAAAAGACGACTGAGGGGCGATCTAATAACCATGTATAAGTATATAAGGGGACAATACAAATATCTCGCTGAGGATCTGTTTATACCAAGGAAGGTGACGGGCACAAGGGGGCATTCTTTGCGTCTGGAGGAGAGAATGTTTTTCCACCAACATAGAAGAGGATTCTTTACTGTTAGGGCAGTGAGAATCTGGAATTGCTTGCCTGAGGAGGTGGTGATGGCGAACTCAGTCGAGGGGTTCAAGAGAGGCCTGGATGTCTTCCTGGAGCAGAACAATATTGTATCATACAATTATTAGGTTCTGTAGAAGGACGTAGATCTGGGTATTTATTATGATGGAATATAGGCTGAACTGGATGGACAAATGTCTTTTTTCGGCCTTACTAACTGTGTTACTGTGTTACTGAGAGAAGCTTGTTGACACACGACCATAAGTATGAAAATCGCATATGAGTGGTTAGTATATTACACACTATTAGGATTCGGCAGTCTACCGTGTTTACTTTAATAATGAATGCTCCTAGCATAATGATGATCATGATGCCATAGTTTATTAACATAGCTATATATCACATAATATGACAAGTTATA
Source organism: Ranitomeya imitator (assembly GCF_032444005.1). Classification (NCBI taxonomy): domain Eukaryota; kingdom Metazoa; phylum Chordata; class Amphibia; order Anura; family Dendrobatidae; genus Ranitomeya; species Ranitomeya imitator. The sequence goes on along the minus strand of NC_091286.1, from coordinate 420,570,739 downwards.
GATTGAAACAATATCAGTACATAAATACATCACCAGAACCATCATCAGTACATGAATACATCAGCATAACCACAAACAGTGCATAAATACCTAAATCACAATCAGTACAGGAATACAGTTTTACCAGAACCATCATCAGTAGAACCACTAATAGTAGAGAAATATATCTCTATAACTACCAACATTACAGAAATACATAATCAAAACCATTATCAGTACAAGGGCAAATACATCAAGCTTAGTACAGTGATCAATTCTAATGTCAAGTCAGTCCCATAGACAACTGTATTACATGATTGTGGTGACCCTAAGGGTCCAGTTGCCACAGAGGTACTGCACCTCAGCCGAAGGTGTGCTGCCCCAGCTCTCGGGTAAGGAGGGGACACTACCTCGTTCCTGCACGCTGGCATCCAACACCACTCCACTCAGGCCAGGGGATCTGGGTGGACCCTATTGAGGGAGGGCCCCATCTCAGGCTGGAGGGGGGATTAGGTAAAGGGTATGGGCGGAGTCAGAAGCAGTCTGTGAGAGAAGTGAGAGGAAAGAGGAGTGAGAGAAGAAGAGCTGGAAGGAGAAAGGGGTTCTAGGGGCCAGGGAAGAAAATAATCCACCCATGGTGTCTGAATCCATACCAACTGCAGACGGGTGGAGGGACCAAGTTTCAGAGGGGGACCGGCCCCAAACTAGTGGAGAGACTGTAGGACTCAGCTAGCAAACCGGAAGCTGTAGTAACTGTATGTGCGTCAGCCAAATCTGCACACATTCACTGAAAAGGCAGCCACATAGGATCAAGGGGACTAGGAGGACATCACCCAACAGGATCCGAGGCTGCTGGCTTGGGACACTGTATGTGAGGCGCAGGGCAGGAAGGGCAAGAGCCAGCGCAGAAAGACGACTGAGAAAGGTACATAAGATGGGGGTCCCTGAAAAGGATGGCTGGACCACTGACCCGGAGGACACAGCACCCAGCTGGTGATTGTGATCTGGAGACTGTCTCTCTGAGATATGAAGTTGCCTTTTAATACAAGTATTATAAACTTATGACAATCTTTGAAACACAGAAATGAATGTGTCGCATGGGTTTATATATTTCTACATCAACTAAGGAATGTGCTCTTCAGACCATTTGGGGGCATCACATTCATGGACCAGACTTCAATCACAGGACAATGAAACTTTCACACTCCTTATCTATGAACTGTACCAATTTTTATGGCCACAACTGTTTCTCCGCTTCACATGCAGCTTGTTCTGCTTCACGTCACTTGTCTTATCTATTGCATTATTACTGTGTCTTGTGCATAAATATGTGACTTTTCAGATTTTGTGTTATTCTATGCCTGATGAAAAAACCTGAGTACTCTTGAAAGCTTGCAATCTGTTACAATCTTTTCAGTTAGCAATTAAAAGGTACCAGCCAGTGTGGATTCTCAAATTTAAATATTTTTCTATCTACTGGATAACACGGTACAAAAATATGTATTTTTCCCATTGTTTTTATAATGATCCAGAATAAAATAAAATCTTCCCTGTGCTGTGCCACAAAATAATTACTCTTCACTGCTCTTCCTGAACAAAATACTGCTCTTCCTGAACAAAATACCCTCTTATGGTACATGGCCTCCACAATGTCCTCTCCTTTCCTCCATACTGCGCCCCCACTTTAAACTGATCCCTCCCACTGTGTCTGTCTTATACAGCCCAGTCTCTACTGTGATAGCCATCTCACACACCCCCACTTCGGCATACTGATCCCCCAATACTGTGACCACACACTGTCCCCCATGCTCCATGAATAATGCAAAAAGGCTGTAAAAGGAAGACCCAAAGAACTTCAGGTGTGAGCGATAGTGATGAGCGAGAGTAATCAGCATTGCTCGATACTTGGTTCAGTATCTAACACTCTCGCACCCCTCCAATCTATTCTAAACTCTGCTGCCCGACTAATCCACCTGTCCCCCCGCTATTCCACGGCCTCTCCCCTCTGTCAATCCCTTCACTGGCTCCCCATTGCCCAGAGACTCCACTACAAAACCCTAACCATGACGTACAAAGCCATCCACAACCTGTCTCCTCCATACATCTGTGACCTTGTCTCCCGGTACTTACCTACCCGCAACCTCCGATCCTCACAAGATCTCCTTCTCAACTCCCCTCTTATCTCCTCTTCCCACAATCGTATACAAGATTTCTCTCGCGTATCACCCCTACTCTGGAACCCTCTACCACAACACATCAGACTCTCGCTTACCATCGAAACCTTCAAAAAGAACCTGAAGACCCACCTCTTCAGACAAGCCTACAACCTGCAGTAACCACCGATCGACCAAACCGCTGCATGACCAGCTCTACCCTCACCTACTGTATTCTCACCCATCCCTTGTAGATTGTGAGCCTTCGCGGGCAGGGTCCTCACTCCTCCTGTACCGGTTATGACTTGTATTGTTTAAGATTATTGTACTTGTTTTTATTATGTATACCCCTCCTCACATGTAAAGCGCCATGGAATAAATGGCGCTATAACAATAAATAATAATAATAATAATAATATCAGAGTGCTGTGACATGCTCAGTACTCGATCAAGTCCCCACCCCACATTTTTTTCAGTTGTTTTTCAGCCTCAAAACAGGCGAGGAGTTCATTTTGGCTACTGGCATTTACTGTGATTGACCATCCACATTATGTCAACAAGTCTTTATAGGACCAGGTAGCACGATGCTCGCCACATTGCACCCAGAAATAGTTTAGGGAGAGCCGCTGGAGAAGGAAAAGTAAGCACTACAGGCCTTGTTGGAGAAAAACCTATAATCAAATAGTCCCTTTTCACGGCTACATGTATTCTATACAATACTCTTGTTAGCTGTACTATGTAGTGTAGGAATTAGTGATGACGAGCAAACATGCTCGCCATCGCTCGTTACTCGCCAGAGTACCACTCTGCTCGGTGTACTTGGCGAGCATCGAGTATTTCCGGGATTATTCGGTGGTAACTGGTGTCTCCACCCAGCAATTTTGGCGGACTTTAGAGATCCAATCACGCTGCAGGGATTGTCTGCCAGGCCATGCAAAGCCACAGCCATCTTTGTTGTGGTCGTGCAGTGATTGGCTTGGCCGCTCAGCATCAGCCCAAGTATAAGAGACCTGGTGCCACCCTGCTCGCCGCATTCTGCTCCAGATTCAGCGAGAGTAGGGAGAGCTGCTGCCGAGTTAGGGTCAGAATCGTGGTTTTAGAGTTAGTGTAGGTCTGCAACTCTTAAACCCACAACTCCTGAGAAACCAACAGTCCTTTTTAGGGCTTATTCGTGGGTCCCGATATTGCAGCGCTAAGTAGGCAGGGCACAGCATATCCAAATCAGTGCAAGGCCTGCAGGCACTGTATGTGCGTATATAGCTCCCACTGCATCCCTCCCAAGGCTCCATAACTGTCTGCTGCTGAAGCTTATTTACTATATATCTAGTTGCATTTTTTTTCCCCAAAAATTCACCCCCCCCCCCCAAAAAAAAAATATATACACTGTGTTCTGCCAGACTGAGGCCTGTTTAAACATCATACTTTATCAGGCATACAGTACGTAGCATAGTTGTCTGTGCTAGCCTTGAGCCACTGGTTTTTATTTTTTGGTGTTTTAAATTCACCAAAAGAAGGCCTCATATATCTGTGTGCTCCAAGTTTTGGCATTTTAGGCCGTTTTGCCACTGATTTTGCTGTCTGTTACTCTAATTATATACCGCGCTATTTGGCATTTTAAAAAAAACAGGCCGCATTGTAGGTCTGTTACTGTAATTATATACAGCACTATTTAGCATGAAAAAATACAAAAAGGTAGCATATTTGCCAGTGTGGTATTTCCGTGACAGCCCTCATATATCTGTGTGTTCCAAGTTTGGGCATTGTAGGCCGGTGTACCATTTTTTTTGGCTGTGTGATACTCTAATTATATACAGCACTATTTAGCATAAAAAATATAAAAAGGCCACATATTTGACAGTGTAGTATTTCCGTGACAGCCCTCATATATTTGCGAGCTCCAAGTGTGGGCATTGTAGGTCGGTGGACCTACTTTTTTGCTGTCTGTTACTGTAATTATATACAGCACTTTTTAGCATAAAAAATATAGAAAGGCCACATATTTGCCTGTGTGGTATTTCCGCGACAGCCCTCATATATCTGCGTGTTCCAAGTTTGGGCATTGTAGGCCAGTGGACCACTTTTTTTGCCATCTGTTACCGTAATTATATACAGCACTATATAGCATTAAAAAAATATAAAAAGGCCACATATTTGGCAGTGTGGTATTTCCGTGAAAGCAATCATATATCTGCGTGCTCCAAGTTTGGGAATTGAAGGCTGGTGAACCACTTTTTTTGCTGTCTGTAACTGTAATTATATACAGCACTATTTAGCATAAAAAATATAAAAAGGCCACATATTTGCCAGTGTGGTATTTCCGTGACAGCCCTCATACATCTGCGTGTTCCAATTTTGGGCATTGTAGGCAGGAGGACCACTTTGTTTGCTGTCTGTTGCTATAATTATATACAGCACTATTTAGCATCAAAAAATACAAAAAGGTAGCATATTTGCCAGTGTGGTATTTCTGTGACAGCCCTCATATATCTGCGTGTTCCAAGTTTGAGCATTGTAGGCCAGTGGACCCCTTTTTTTGCTGGCTGTTACTGTAATTATATACAGCACTATTTAGCGTAAAAAATATAAAAAGGCCACATATTTGCCAGTATGGTATTTCCCTGACAGCCTTCATATATCTGTGTGCTCCAAATTTGGGCATTGTAGGCTGGTGGACCACTTTTTTTGCTGTCTTTTACTCTAATTATATACAACACTATTTAGCTTAAAAAAAATATAAAAGGCCACATATTTGCCAGTGTGGTATTTCCGTGACAGCCCTCATATATCTGCGTGCTCCAAGTTTGAGCATTGTAGGCCGGTGGACCACTTTTTTTGCTGTCGGTTACTCTACTTATATACAGCACTATTTAGCATAAAAAAATGTAAAAAGGCCACATATTTGCCAGTGTGGTATTTCCGTGACAGCCCTCATATATCTGTGTGCTCCAAGTTTGGGCACTGTAGGCCGGTGGTCCATTTTTTTTTGCTGTCTGATACTCTACTTATATTCAGCACTATTTTGCATAAATTAACTTTAAAATTGAATACAGTCTGTTATGTCAGGCTGTGTCCTGCCTGGTGTTTGGGTTTGAAAAATCGTAGATTTGCAGGCATACTGATCAGAAATTATTTCGCTACTTATAAATACATTTTTGTTGAGCATTTGAAATAGTGCAGTAGTCCATTTATAATGGGCAAGGCAAGGGGCAAGGGACGGGGACATGGACGTGATGCTGATGGTGCATGCAGAGGACGAGGCCGTGGCCAAGGTGAAATTGGGCAACAACAAAGACCCACATCTTCTCGCTTGACCTTCCTGTCCCAGTTTCTAGAGGACCGCAGCACACCACTATTGAAGCCAGAGCAGTGTGAAACGGTTATTGATTGGATAGTGGATAATGCTTCCAGTCACTTAGCCACCACCAACACCGCCATGTCTTCCACACAGTCAAGTCTGAGTAGCCATGAGTGTAGTCCGGATATTCCTCACCCTGATCCTCCTTCCTACCACCATGCCGAGTGCCCTAAGACAACTGATCCCACACTTGGACACTGTAAAGAGCTGTTCAGTTTTCCATTTCAAGATTCTGAAATCTTGGCCAGTCAACTTGAAGTGGGGGCAGATGAGATCGTATGTAGAGATGCCCAAATCTTTGACCAGCCCCGGTCACACGAAGGCAATGGTGGGAAAGTGGCAGAAGAGGTGGACGATGATGAGACACAATTGCCAGCAAGTCAGGAGGCGGAACAGGGTGCGGATGTGGAAGGCGAGGTGGTGGACGACAATGTGACTGACCCAACCTGGCAGGAGGATATGCAGAGTGAGGGCAGCAGCACACATGGGGAATGAGGCATATCACCCCAACAGGCAGGAAGAAGTGTGGTGGCCACAGACAGAAGTCGTGCATCCGTTCCCCGTAACACCAACATGAGGGAAGTTGCCATTCCAACTGTTAGATCTTCCCGAATCTGGTTATTTTTTAAAGACTCTGCCGATAACCCCAAACAGACCATTTGCAGCACCTGCCATGCCTGCATCAGCAGGGGTAGCAAAACTACCAGCCTGACCACCACCAGCATGATCACACACATGGCAGCAAAGCACCCGACTTTGTGGGCCGAACCCCAGGCTCCAGGACCACTGTCTGCAGGTGACACGACTGCTTCTGCCACTGTTTTGCGTAAAAGCCAATCTCCAGTCCACTGTGCATGTGAAGATGCATCTAGCCCTGCACCTGTTGTGGCCCACAGTCAAGCAGCACCATCATTAAGCCCATCCACATCCTTGTCCCAGCACAGCCTTCAGTGGTCTATGCCACAGTCTTTGGAATGCAAGCGGAAATACCCAGCCAATGGCCCACAGACCACAGTCCTAAATTCTAATATTTCTCATCTTCTTGCGCTAGAAATTCTGCCTTTTGGGCTAGTTGAGATGGAAGCTTTCCACAACCTGAATGCAGCGGCCGTTCCAATGTACTCGGTCCACAGTCTTCACTATTTCTCCCGGTATGCCGTACTGGCATTACACCAGCATGTGTCCCACAAAATTACCCGTGCCCTCAACAATGCTGTTACAAGTCCACCTAACCATGGACTCATGGACAAGTGCTTGTGGGCAGGTGCGGTACATCTCACTGATGGCACACTGGGTTAACATAGTGGAAGCCGGGACCCAGTCGGACCTTGGGATGGAACACATCCTCCCCATGCCGAAGATTGCTGTCCTTACATCAATCAGGGTTGCCCCCACAGTCTACAGCTCCTGCACCTCCTCCTCCTCTTCATCCTCCATCTCTGAAATAAACACATCAGTCAGAAGCTGGAAGCACTGCAGCACAGCCACGGCCAAGTGGCAACAGGCTGTGCTGAAGCTAATCTGCATAGGGGACAAACCGCACAATGCAGAAGAGTTGGGATGTTTGGATGACACCGCTGAACTTACTGCCAGGCATGGTCATGTGTGACAATGGCAGTAACCTGGTGGCAGCTCTGAGGCAAGGTGAGCTCACACACGTACCTTGCTTGGCCCATGTGCTTAACCTCGTGGTTCAAAATTTTCTGAAAAGCTACCCGTTGCTGCCGGATCTGCTAGTAAAAGTACACCGTCTGTCTGCCTATTTTAGAAAGTCAGCTACAGCTTCAGCCACCTTTGCCGTGCTTCAGCAGCGTTTGAAGCTTCCAGCTCACCAGTTGGTGTGTGATGTCCCCATGCGCTGGAACTCTACACTGCATATGTTGGAAAGGATTTGTGAGCAGAAGAGGGCAGTTGTTGACATCAACAAGGCCATCGATATTCAGTTCAGACTCCACACATAAGACCTCAGGAGTGGACATGGATGTATGACATATGTACCAACCTCCAAAACTTTGAGGTCTGCACCAAGATGGTGAGCGGCGATGATGCCATAGTTAGCATCACCACCCTGCTTCTCTGCATTCTGAAAGCCTCTCTGCTGACAATTAAAGAGGATGCATTGCAGGTGGAGCACGAGGACAAGGAGCAAGGAACCATACAGGGGGATTACACTCAGCCCAGGCTCATGTCTTCTCAACCTGGATTGGTAGTCAATAAGGAGGAGGAGGAGGAACAGGAGCTACTTTCATGCGCTATAGACGGAACTACAAATACAGCTGTCATACTGTCTGTTCAGCGGGGATGGCCTGAGGACAGGGAGGAGGAGGATGAGGAGGAGGAGGACAGCATGGTCAGTCATGCTGTTAGTGAGGACACGGAAATCTTGCCTGTTAGCAGTCTGGCACATATAGCTGACTTTATGTTGCGCTGCATTTCACGTGACAATCATTATTGGTTGGTGACACTTCTAGACCCATGCTGCAAGGAGAACTTTCAATCTCTTCTGCCTGAGGCAGAGAGGTGTACTAAAATGTTGCGGTACTAGAGGGCCCTTGTAGCAGAATTACTCAGAAAATTCCCATGTGAGAATGCTGGCAGCAGACGTCAGAGTTTGTTGTACAACCAAGGAGTCCAAGCGAGAGAGAAAGAAAAACAATCTAGCTCAGGCAGGGGAACAATGGCAAAGTTCTGGGACAGTTTTCTCAGACCCTCCCATCGTCACGGCACAGAGGCAAGGGGTGCTGTCACAAGAAGTGCAATGTTTGGGAAGATGGTGAGTGAGGGAGTACCTTGCAGATCGTAAAAACGTCCTACGTGATTCCTCTGTGCCTTTTAATTATTGGGTATCCAAGCTGGACACGTGGCATGAACTGGCTCTCTACACCTTGGAGATCCTGGCCTGCCCTGCTGCTAGCGTTTTGTCAGAGTGGGTTTTTAGTACCGCTGGTACTATTATGACAGATATGCAAATCTGCCTGTTAACTGAAAATGCTGACAGGCTGACTCTTATAAAAATGAACAAGGGCTGGATTGGGAAAGACTTCTGTACACCACCAAGTGAAAACAGTGAAACATAACCTCAAATACATTCTCTGTTTTGGGGAGGTGTATTCTCATGCACCTCTTCACAACCACACATGGGTATATGCTTCCAGATTTGGTCTGTTTGTTCTTATCCTCCTCCTTATCCTCATCCTCATCATCCAGAACCACTAGATGACAAGGGTGAACGTGCTCTGTACTATTATAGGCCAGTGAATTTTGAACAAGGGGGCTGTGATGGCACTATTTTATTTAGTTAAAAAAGGACCCCACATTGGGGAATTGGGCATTACATTACATTGGGCCTACTTCTTAACTCTGTACGGTGAATTTTGGGCAAGGGGGCTGTGATGGCAATAGTATATTTTTAAAAAAGGTACTCCCATTGGTGAAACCACATCCTTGTTGGCAAAGACTTTATAACATTTGTGTACCTTAAAGAGCTCGCTTGAAAAGCTCCTTTTTGTGTTGGCTGGTTGCTCACATTGGACACAATACACTTCATATAAATTTGATAAAGCAATGCTGTTATTTTGGCTCAGTAGTTCATTACAAATATTTCTTTGTCGACTATATTAGTTTCTCCCCGTGAGAGCGATAACTTTGGCTGCCTAAAATGTACAAATGGCGAATATACAAAAGGCAATTTGGAATCCAGATTAAAATACTGTATACCGAATGCATTCAGACAATCACATAGCTGCATTTCTTGTAAAACATTTACAGATGTGACAGACAATGCTCATAGTGACATAATCTTGAGAAATGTTTGTTTATTCACTTCACAAACAGTTCTAAGCCTCTATATGTTTGCTGTTTGTCATTGTAAAACATTAAGGTTTACTGAAACTCTGCCTGTGGTGGTTTGATCTAAATCCTTGTGGGGTTGTCTGTCTTGGTGTTGCTTCTCTGATATTCCAGATGGATGATGCTTAAAAGCCTCTTGTGGATGATGTAAGTACAGTTAGTCCTCGGGTTACAATGGTCTCGAGTTACATTGTTTTGTGGTTACAATGCTTTATACGACGCCTCATTCCAACTTACACGGTTTTGGGTCGTAAATCGAACTACGTGCGGTGGAAGAATAGAGTCCAGTACTGTACACTGTACGAGGAAAACGAGTCTCCTGCACGCCATAACACCCTAATTATGTGTTAGCCTATCCAAACACCTATCCTAAGTGTTTGCAGTACTGTACTGTTATTATGGTACAGTACTGTATGAATGTATGGTCCGACTTATATCGAAATTCAGTTTACAATGTCGCGTAAGAACGGATCAACGATGTAAGTCGAGGACTACCTGTATACTGTATGTAGTTAATCTTCATATATACGTAATCACTATATGTATTTAATCCTAATATGTACTTATTAACCTTTGTATGTTAACATATACAAAAGTGTATGCACTCACACTATTCATTCATACTATTCCTTGAATTTTGTAGTTTGCAATAAAATTGCATTGTATTGCAAGTGTTAACCTTATTTAAAGCCGTTTCTGAACCTTAGTGTTAAAAACATTACAAATAAAATTGCCAAATTCTCCTGTAAATAATTCTCCAAAGAGGGAACCATCATACCATTAACCCATTATTTACTAATGTCCTTTTTTTGGGACGCCTAATCTTTAGCTTCTAGCAGCTATGATTTTATAATTTTTATAATTAGGTCCAATTTTTTGTGTTGTGTTTGTAAAATGAATGCTTTCAAAATAGGAAATCATGTCATTATCATTTTTAATTGAATATTGGGACGCCCTTTTCTGAAAAATCCGTACTTGTAAAAATGTAACAAATTATGTTTCTGATTCATTAGGGCCCAAATCATTAAAAATCTGTCATAAAAAAATAAATAAAATGAAAATTGCTAATTTGGCAAGTAATGGGTTAAAAAATACAAGTGGATTTTCATGGGCCCATTCAGTATGTGGGTTCCAAGGCGTAATGGGGTGCATATGACTGACTATGCCGCAGGGCTGGCTTTGCTGCCAATGTGTAAAACAAAGGAGTACAAAGTAGAAAATCCACTTCACAATATGCATTTTGATGGGCCCATCCACTATGTGGGTTCAAAGGCTTATTGGGGTGCATATGAATAGGTAGCAGGGCAGGCCTTGAATTCAATGCAACACTTTTTTCAGGAGTCCCCCCTGGACATCTTATGAAAGGGGCATTGTGGTGCGTTGTAATTCTTGTCAGCCCAACCACTCACAGAATAGGCTACAACAGCTTAGGAGACCCACTGTTTAATAATGGCCCTTTAAGAAGATTAATGCAGCCTGATGCACCAATAAAAATAGGCTCTGTGACTTTAAGAGTCCCTCCTTCATAAATGAAACAATATGTGTCTGCTTATGTGTCACACACCACATGGCCAGCTAGGGTTGTTAAATGTTACAATGACATTTCCCAGTGAATGCATTTGTAGGGGTTGAAAGCAATGTTAACCCCTTCCCGACCTGTGACACAGCGTATGCGTCATGAAAGTCGGTGCCAATCCGACCTGTGACGCATATGCTGTGTCACAGAAAGATCGCGTCCCTGCAGGCCGGGTGAAAGGGTTAACTCCAATTTCACCCGGCCTGCAGGGACAGGGGGAGTGGTAGTTTAGCCCAGGGGGGGTGGCTTCACCCCCCCGTGGCTACGATCGCTCTGATTGGCTGTTGAAAGTGAAACTGCCAATCAGAGCGATTTGTAATATTTCACCTAAAAAACTGGTGAAATATTACAATCCAGCCATGTCCGATGCTGCAATATCATCGGCCATGGCTGGAAACACTGATGTGCCCCCACCCCACCCCACCGATCGCCCCCCCCACCCCCCGATCTGTGGTCCGCTCCCCTCCGTCCTGTGCTCCGCTCCCCCGTCCTCCTGTCCGCTCCCCCCGTGCTCCAATCACACCCCCCGTGCTCCAATCAAACCCCCCGCACTCCGATCACCCCCCCGCACAGCGATCACCCCCCCGTGCTCCGATTCCCCCCCCCGTGCTCCGATCCACCCCCCTGCACAGCGATCCCCCACCCCGTGCTCCAATCCACCCCCCGTGTTCCGATCCAGCCCCCATGCTCCGATCCCCCCCCCCGTGCCCTGATCTCCCCCCCCCCCCTTATACTTACCTCCTGGGATCCGTCCGTCTTCTTTCCTGGGCGCCGCCATCTTCCAAAATGGCGGGCGCATGTGTAGTGCGCCCGCCGAATCTGCCGGCCGGCAGATTCGTTCCAAAGTGAGTTTTGATCACTGAGATATAACCTATCTCAGTGATCAAAATAAAAAAAAATAGTAAATGACCCCCCCCCCCTTTGTCACCCCCATAGGTAGGGACAATAAAAAAATAAAGAATTTTTTTTTTTTTACACTAAGGTTAGAATAGGGTTAGGGTTAGGGGTAGGGTTAGGGGTAGGGTTAGGGGTAGGGTTAGGGGTAGGGTTAGGGGTAGGGTTAGGGGTAGGGCTAGGGTTTCGGTATGTGCACACGTATTCTGTTCCTCTGCGGATTTTTCCGCTGCGGATTTGATAAATCCGCAGTGCTAAACCGCTGTGGATTTATCGCGGATTTACCGCGGTTTTTCTGCGCATTTCACTGCGGTTTTACAACTGCGATTTTCTATTGGAGCAGTTGTAACACCGCTGCGGAATCCGCAGAAAGAAGTGACATGCTGTGGAATGTAAACCGCTGCGTTTCCGTGCAGTTTTTCCGCAGCATGTGTACAGCGATTTTTGTTTCCCATAGGTTTACATTGAACTGTAAACTCATGGGAAACTGCTGCGGATCTGCAGCGTTTTCCGCAGCGTGTGCACATACCTTTAGAATTAGGCTATGTGCACACAGTGCGGATTTTGCTGCGGATCTGCAGCGGATTAGCCGCTGCGGATTCGCAGCAGTGTTCCATCAGGTTTGCAGTTTCATGTAAACATATGGAAAACCAAATCCGCTGTGCCCATGGTGCGGAAAACACCACGCGGAAATGCTGCGTTGTATTTTCCGCAGCATGTCAATTCTTTGTGCGGATTCCGCAGCGTTTTACACCTGTTCCTCAATAGGAATCCACAGGTGAAATCCGCACAAAAAACACTGGAAATCCACGGTAAATCCACAGGTAAAACGCAGTGCCCTTTACCTGCGGATTTTTCAAAAATGATGCTGAAAAATCTCACACGAATCCGCAACGTGGGCACATAGCCTTAGGGTTAGGGTTGGAATTAGGGTTGTGGTTAGGGGTGTGATTAGGGTTATGGCTACAGTTGGGATTAGGGTTAGGGGTGTGTTGGGGTTAGTGTTGGAGTTAGAATTGAGGGGTTTCCACTGTTTAGGCATATCAGGGGTCTCCAAATGCAACATGGCGCCACCATTGATTCCAGCCAATCTTGTATTCATAAAGTCAAATGGTGCTCCCTCAATTCCGAGCCCCAACGTGCGCCCAAACAGTGGTTTACCCCCACATATGGGGTACCAGCATACTCAGGACAAACTGCGCAACAATTACTGGGGTCCAATTTCTCCTGTTACCCTTGTGAAAATAAAAAAATGCTTGCTAAAACATAATTTTTGAGGAAAGAAAAATTATTTTTTATTTTCACGGCTCTGCGTTGTAAACTTCTGTGAAACACTTGGGAGTTCAAAGTGCTCACCACATATCTAGATAAGTTCCTTGCGGGGTCTAGTTTCTAAAATGGGGTCACTTGTGGGGGGTTTCTACTGTTTAGGCACACCAGGGGCTCTGCAAACGCAACGTGACGTCCGCAGACCATTCCATCAAAGTCTGCATTTCAAAAGTCACTACTTCCCTTCGGAGCCCCGACGTGTGCCCAAACAGTGGTTTACCCCCACACATGGGGTATCAGCGTACTCAGGACAAACTGGACAACAACTTTTGTGGTCCAATTTCTCCTGTAACCCTTGGGAAAATAAAAAATTCTGGGCTAAAAAATTATTTTTGAGGAAAGAAAACGTATTTATTATTTTCACGGCTCTGTGTTATAAACTTCTGTAAAGCACTTGGGGGTTGAAAGTGCTCACCACATATCTAGATAAGTTCCTTTGGGGGTCTAGTTTCCAAAATGGGGTCATTTGTGGGGGGTTTCTACTGTTTAGGCACACCAGGGGCTCTGCAAACGCAACGTGACGCCCGCAGACCATTCCATCAAAGTCTACATTTCAAAAGTCACTACTTCCCTTCGGAGCCCCGACGTGTGCCCAAACAGTGGTTTACCCCCACACATGGGGTATCAGCGTACTCAGGACAAACTGGACAACAACTTTTTTGGTCCAATTTCTCCTGTAACCCTTGGGAAAATAAAAAATTCTGGGCTAAATAATTATTTTTGAGGAAAGAAAACGTATTTATTATTTTCACTGCTCTGTGTTATGAACTTCTGTGAAGCACTTGGGGGTTCAAAGTGCTCACCTCACATCTAGATAAGTTCCTTTCGCGGTCTAGTTTCCAAAATGGGGTCACTTGTGGGGGGTTTCTACTGTTTAGCCACATCAGGGGCTCTGCAAACGCAACGTGACGCCCGCAGAGCATTCCATCAAAGTCTGCATTTCAAAACGTCACTACTTCACTTCCGAGCCCCAGCATGTGCCTAAACAGTGATTTACCCCCACATATGGGGTATCAGCGTACTCAGGAGAAACTGGACAACAACTTTTGGGGTCAAATTTCTCCTGTTACCCTTGGGAAAATAAAAAATAGCGGGCTAAAAAATCATTTTTGAGAGAAGAATTTTTTTTTTTAATTTTCATGGCTCTGCGTTATAAACTTCTGTGAAGCACTTGAGGGTTCAAAGTGCTCACCACACATCTAGATTAGTTCCTTTGGGGGTCTAGTTTCCAAAATGGGGTCATTTGTGGGGGATCTCCAATGTTTAGGCACACAGGGGCTCTCCAAACGCGACATGGTGTCCGCTAATGATTGGAGCTAATTTTCCATTTAAAAAGCCAAATGGCGTGCCTTCCCTTCTGAGCCCTGCCGTGCGCCCAAACAGTGGTTTACCCCCACATATGGGGTATCTGCGTACTCAGGACAAACTGGACAACAACATTTGTGGTCCAATTTCTCCTATTACCATTGGCAAAATAGGAAATTCCAGGCTAAAAAATCATTTTTGAGAAAAGAAAAATTATTTTTTATTTTCATGGCTCTGCATTATAAACTTCTGTGAAGCACCTGGGGGTTTAAAGTGCTCAGTATGCATCTAGATAAGTTCCTTGGGGGGTCTAGTTTCCAAAATGGGGTCACTTGTGGGGGAGCTCCAATGCATAGGCACACAGGGGCTCTCCAAACGCGACATGGTGTCCGCTATCAATTGGAGCTAATTTTCCATTCAAAAAGTCAAAAGGCGCGCCTTCCCTTCCGAGCCCTGCCGTGTGCCCAAACAGTGGTTTACCCTCACATATGAGGTATCGGCGTACTCGGGAGAAATTGCTCAACAAATTTTAGGATCCATTTTATCCTATTGCCCATGTGAAAATGAAAAAATTGAGGCGAAAATAAATTTTTTGTGAAAAAAAAAAGTACTTTTTCATTTTTACGGATCAATTTGTGAAGCACCTGAGGGTTTAAAGTGCTCACTAGGCATCTAGAAAAGTTCCTTGGGGGGTCCAGTTTCCAAAATGGGGTCACTTGTGGGGGAGCTCCAATGTTTAGGCACACAGGATCTCTCCAAATGCGACATGGTGTCCGCTAACGATGGAGATCATTTTTCATTCAAAAAGTCAAATGGCGCTCCTTCCCTTCCGAGCCTTACCATGTGCCCAAACAGTGGTTTACCTCCACATGTGAGGTATCAATGTACTCAGGAGAAATTGCCCAACAAATTTTAGGATCCATTTTATCCTGTTGTCCATGTGAAAATGAAAAAATTGAGGGTAAAAGAATTTTTTTGTGAAAACAAAGTACTTTTTCATTTTTACGGATCAATTTGTGAAGCACCTGGGGGTTTAAAGGGCTCACTATGCATGTAGATAAGTTCCTTGGGGCGCCTAGTTTCCAAAATGGGGTCACTTGTGGGGGAGCTCCAATTTTTAGGCACACGGGGGCTCTCCAAACGTGACATGGTGTCCGCTAAAGAGTGCAGCCAATTTTTCATTCAAAAAGTCAAATGGCGCTCCTTCCCTTCCAAGCCCTGCCGTGCGCCCAAACAGTGGTTTACCCTCACATATGAGGTATCAGCGTACTCAGGACAAATTGGACAACAACTTTCGTGGTTCAGTTTCTCCTTTTACCATTGGGAAAATAAAAAAATTGTTGCTGAAAAATCATTTTTGTGACTAAAAAGTTAAATGTTCATTTTTTCCTTCCATTTTGCTTCTGCTGCTGTGAAGCACCTGAAGGGTTAATAAACTTCGTGAATGTGGTTTTGTGCACCTTGAGGGGTGCAGTTTTTAGAATGGTGTCACTTTTGGGTATTTTCAGCCATATAGACCCCTCAAACTGACTTCAAATGTGAGGTGGTCCCTAAAAAAAATGGTTTTGTAAATTTCGTTGTAAAAATGAGAAATCGCTGGTCAAATTTTAACCCTTATAACTTCCTAGCAAAAAAAAATTTTGTTTCCAAAATTGTGCTGATGTAAAGTAGACATGTGGGAAATGTTATTTATTAACTATTTTGTGTCACATAACTCTCTGGTTTAACAGAATAAAAATTCAAAATGTGAAAATCGCGAAATTTTCAAAATTTTCGCCAAATTTCCGTTTTTATCACAAATAAACACAGAATTTATTGACCTAAATTTACCACTAACATGAAGCCCAATATGTCACGAAAAAACAATCTCAGAACCGCTAGGATCCATTGAAGCGTTCCTGAGTTATTACCTCATAAAGGGACACTGGTCAGAATTGCAAAAAACGGCAAGGTCTTTAAGGTCAAAATAGGCTGGGTCATGAAGGGGTTAATGTTGAAAAAAGCTTCAAAAACGCTGCATCTGAACTAAGCCTAAGTGGGGGAGGACATTTTCGGTCTGGGGTTAAATATTTGGCCTTACAGGCAAGTCTTTAACCTGCAAAGGATGTGCCTTAACATACTTCCCAACAAAACCCGCTTTGGTTTCGTTTTAGTGTGTTTTTTGTTGCAGCAGAAAAAATGGAATGAATCTCGGAAAAAAAAAGTTTACAGCTGTGAACTAGGAGTCAGGAATGCTTCCAGGGGTGATCCCCATGATGTCCCTGTGTCATTTGAGCAGTGTTTCCATCATTGTCAGATGTTTTTAGACCTTAAAAGAACCCCCGGGGGGATCGCGGTGAAAATACTCGGCTCTCCCATAGACTTGCATTGGGCTCGTTGTTCTGGCCGAGTACCCGAGTATTCCAATCTGCTCGACCCGAGCAACAAGCACCCGAGCATTTTAGTGCTCGCTCATCACTATTAGAAATAGATAGCTGCTGTAGAAGGGATAGAAGTGTATTTCCATTGTTGCTGCAGAAAGCAAAAAAAAATCTTATTAGGCCTATTCTTTTCAATACCGCTGTTAGCTGTACTATGTAGTGTAGGAATGAGAGATGAGGTGCTTGTTGCTCAAACCGAGCATTTCCTCATACTCGAATGCTCGTTTTGAGTAGCGAGTATAATGGGAAATCAAGCTTTTCTTCAGCAGACCCCACAAAGAGATCTGGGGGGCAGTGAAAATGTTCAAATGGTTGGGAAAAGTGCTGAATGGAAGGAGAACAGCATGGAGAAGACCCCTGAAAGTGTCTCTTACACCACTGTTCTCAGCAGTGTTTTGGAAGTAATACTTTTACTCCACTTTAAAGAGTAACAATAAAACATTCCAAACTGACAAGAAATTGCATTTTACAAGAAAAAAATGTTAAAAAATATTTTTTTATATAAAATTGAAAACATTTATAAAAAAACAAATTATAATTTCACCCTTTCCCAACATTTGTAGTATATGCACCTCATGATCGAGAAAGAGTTACCAGCCGATGCAGTACAAGGAAACAAGAAACAGCAGAGGCCATATAGACTGGGGATCACCAGACAGCAAGGATTTGTGCAAAACAACACAACTTTATTAAGGTGAAACACATGACATAAACATTAAAAACATCTAAAAACAGTTTAGAACAGTGCCTATAATAGGGCAAATGCCTGTACATAAGTAAAGGGGGGAGGAAATATATACATGTATCTCAGACTCCTATATGGACAGCATATTCACAAAGTGCATAAAGTGTGTATAGTAGCAAAGCAAAAAATATATACAGTACATGAAGATAATTCTTGCCAATAAAGCCGCATATAAGAAATATGGATGCTGAGGTAGAAAACCAGTTATGCATAAGATGTGACAACTCTGAGAAAAAGACCATAAGAACTATAGTCAGGCCGTAAAGATAGATGGCATATGATAAAATACAAATGAAGTAGTGGCAGTACCTAAGTGCATACAGATGAAAACGTCAAGCTATGCACCAATAATAATCTCCATCACAGGATATACGATGTATACCAGGCACAATAGCCCTAGGTACCCCAGTACTGAGATATACAAAAGAATATAGCACCCAGAGTCATGGCATTGCACTCTAAATAGGCCAAATACCCAAGTGCGCAGCATGCAGACTGGCCATATCCCCACAAGAGAAGGGGTATAATAACCCTGTATTAGCGGAAGCAGGCACAAAAGAAAAGCGAATACCCTACGCGTGTCGCCACAACAGTGGCTTCGTCAGGGGTGCAGTTTTTGCCACAGGTGCCCGTGTATAAATACCTTAATCCATGATGTATAAATTGATACAGCTGTGTAGTTAGCCTCAGCCTCGTGGAGCAGAGACAGGCGTATGGTACCATAATGTTCATGGCGGTACTGACTGCGCAAGCGCCGGCGTGCAGGTACCGGACGTTGCTGGTACCTAGCAACAGTTGAATGTGTGGACGCGTCTAAGCTGTGCCCACACATAAACAAAGCAGACGTGTGATCCCATCATACTCACAACAATACAAAGCTTTGGAATACAATATCTTTGGTTTGTGTTGTTTTGTACAAATCCTTGCTGTCTGGTGATCCCCAGTCTATATGGTCTCTGCTGTTTCTTGTTTCCTTGTACATGTTAATTCTTAGGTCAGGGTTGGATCCCAGTTTTTCATGTTCTGTGGTGCCCCCACAAACTATTATCTCAGCTGATGCAGTACATGTACGTCATGGCGATCACCAGCACCAGGAGACTGTGCACCAGCGATTGCCGCCGGGTGTCAGCTGATATTGACAGCTGATGCCCGTCTCTCAGTGCCAGGAGCAGTCCCGCACCACTCCCCACACTTTAACCCCCTAAATGCTGCAATCAAAATCAATTGCAGCATGTAGCGAGTGGGTAGGGGTCACAGAGTGAAGTAAGCCCCTCTGCCCTTGGATTGTAGACCACATGACGTCATCACAAGGTCCTGATTGTTGCCATGGTGACCCAATGTCATCACAATGACATCCGGATCACCAGGCACTAGGAAGTTAGTTAGGTCATCAGTAGTGTATGCAGCACTGACAGTTATAATATTGAAAATCTTGACATTTCCAGAGTGTTTGCAAGTTTTACAAGTTCTATTTCATTTAGAAAATCCCTTGCAACTAAGCCATGTATCACTTTTTTTGTTGGTTGATGTAAACAAACTTGGAGAAACAATATTACCTATGGTTGGCGCTCTTCTAGCTATTATATTGCACCCAGATTAAAAATTCTGCCCAGAATGTGATCCTCATAAATAATGGGCAAAAATCTATTAGTGATACCTCTAATTTTATAGAATTTAGGACTAAACTGGAAACATATAAAAGGTTTTCGCTGAGAATAATGATAAGATTTTTTTATTTTTTAAAGACCGTGTAATCAATTAATTGCGATTTTATTAGAAACTATACTATGTGCTCTACTCAAAGTCCAATCTGGATATTGTCTCTTCTTTAATCTCTGTGCCGAAAGATTTAACTCAATCTCAAAATTACAAACATTACTGCAATTTCATTTAGTTCTAATGAACTCACCCACAGCTACTGATCTGATGGTATGTTTAGGGTGACTGCTGACAGCATGAAGTATAGTGTTACCTGCAAAAGGTTTTGAAAAACTCCTAGTAGAAATAATTTCACCGTATGTACCCTGTAAACTCAAATCAAGAAAATAAATAACTGTAGAATCACTGTTACATGTAAATTTTAAATTATAATCATTATTAAGATATTGCACAAAGTCAGGTATGGCAGACACATCCCCACCCCAAATAATGAGTGTATCATCGATGTATCTGCCATACCAGAGGATGTGCGGCACGAAAACATTAGAAACGGAATGTAATCAATTGTATTCCCAAAATGACATAACAAGATTTGCTAAAGAGGGGGAAAATTTGGCCCCCATTGCCACACCAGAACATTGTAAATAAAACTGTGGATCAATAGAAAAAACTTTGAGTAAATAAAAATTGTATGACCTATAAAACGTAATTAATTAAATCCTGGGAATAATCACAGAATTTGTTCAAATGAAAATGTAATGCCTTCATGGCCACAGAATGTGGGATGCATGTGTATAAAGACACCACATCGCAACTTAACCATGTACAGTATACTGCGATGACCAAATTTTATGGGAAAAAACATCCAGTAAATTTTCAGAGTCCTTAACCAGGGACTCTTTGTACCCATGGTTGCAACAATGAATCCAACCACTCACACAAATGTTCATTGATTGAGGCAATGCCAGAAACAATAGGTCTCATAGGATGAAAAACACCCTTCTTATGAATTTTTGGTAAACTATGCATGATAGGTAAATCCGGATGTTTTACTCCAAAAATTCTGCCTGTTTTTTAGTCAACACTTCCAAACATTATTTTTGTTAAAACATTGGACATTTCAGTGTGATTTATGAAGGAAGCAAAAACTGCCAAAATATTATGGAAGAGGGACTCAGATACACCCTGTATTAGAGATAAAGGAGGGCCTCATACACATTCTGTTCAAATTGTCATGTAGTGGTACTCCTAGATTCATAAAGGCTATGCACTAAGTGGAAAGTCTGCCAAAAATTACAAACAGGGTCATCCTTACACCCTTGAAGGCACCAACTGTAGTGTCTGATTCAAATATTGTGAACAAAGTGTAGTTGTCGTACTTCTACGTTCAAAAAAATCTCTGCACACAGCGCAAAGCCTGCCAAGAATTACAAGCAGGGTCATCAATTCACCCTTGAAGGCACAAACTGAAGTGCCTCATAAAAAAAATTAAGACCATGTAGTTGTGGCACTTCTATTCTTTTAAAGGCTCTGCACACACAGTGCAAAGCCATGAAAAAATTATAAGGAGGGTAATACAGTCCATAGATCCTTGAAGGCAACAACTTGCGGGCATCGATAAAATATTTTGAAAGTGTCGTAGATGTAGTCTCATAAAAGCTTTGCATAAATTGCAAAGCAAGGAAAAAGATATAAGTAGGATCATCCATAGACCCTTGAATGCAGGAACTGGTAAGCCTTATTCAAATATCGAAGCTTAAAAACACTATGTGTTGCTGTCATCAGGTGTTGTAGAAAAGTTGCGGATACTCCAAGCTGTGATAATTTGGATCAGAGTGAGCCTGTCATCATTTTCTGTTGACAGGCAAAATCACGTGTCTGTTTTGACCCTCACAGCATCACTAAATACCCTCTCAGACAAGACACTAGTGGCAGGGCAACAACACCTTCAAGGCATAGAGGGACAGCTCATGCCAGGTGTCCAGCTTTCAGATCCAATAGCTGAAGGTTGCATAGGAATTATGGAGTACACTGGTTTTGTCGGCAAGGTATTGCTTGATGAATTTAAAAACATTTCTCTCCTTATACAAAATACCCGATCAGGGCTTGGACGCTGGGATGGTGTCATGAAATTGACCCATGCCTTTGAAAGTGTAGCCCTGACTCAGCTGTACCAGCTGTGTGTCTCCCTCACCTCCCCTCATTGGTTGGGCAAGGAAGCTTGCCCCCTGCCGTTAGCGTTGTCTGACTAACAATTTTTTAACATATTTTCCAGCATGGACTTTTGCTATAGCACAATTTTAGTAGACCTTACCACTTCAGGAAGGAGAGATGCAAGGTTCACCTTCTACCCTGGCTATAGCAGGGTGAGCCACCAGTACTCTTTTTTGGTCAAGTTAAATGTAAAATGAGTGTCACGGGAAAGGCAGCGGTACATAAAGTCTGTCTTATGAGCCAAGCTCCATTCAGCCAACACTTCCCTGTCTCCAACACAATGACGAAGCTCCATCTCCTCCTCTTCCCTCTCTCCCTCCTCATTCCTCTCCTCAGCCCAGCCACATAGGACGAAAATGGGCTGAAACTTGTGAAGATACTAACTTCCTTTTCCTCCACCTCCTCATTGTTACCCAATCCGCACTGAGCAGATGAGATGAGGCTGGTTAGTATCTCCACCTAGATGGCATGCAAAACTTCATGTTAAATTGTCAGAAGAGACTGTTTAGTTAGACACAGAAGCAGGATTGTTGCTCTGATTATGGCATCATCACCACTAGAGTTGAGCAACTTTAACTTTTTTAGGATCGAGCCGGGTTTCGCGAAACCCAACTTTCACAAAAGTCGGGTCGGGTGAAATCAGCCGATTATTGCGAAAAGTCAGGGGCAGACCGAAACACGAAACCCAATGCAAGTCAATGGGGAATCAAAGTCGGCAGTGAGTGGAGGACAGGAAAACACCTACAGTGCCCATTTTAATGCCAAAAACATCAATTCATATTACTGAAGCTTGTCAATCTTAATTTACTTTATAATAATAGTTAGGCATTGAAAACAAGGGGTCATTTGGCTAAAGTTGTGGGGGGGGGGTAGGGCTGGCTCAAGATTTTCGTGGGCCCAGGAAATGCGGAATACGTCACGACGGTGGAGCAGGGAGAGGTAAGTATTTCAACTTTGCAAGTGCTGTGATCCTGAGCAAGCAGGGGGGGGCCCACTAGTTGGCACTGGCACTGGGCCCTCATAGAACGGCGGTGTATTTGATGGCGGGTGGCGCCTCCCACTGGCAGAGACACTTTTGTGTACTATGAGGGGCCCTTTGGCAGTGACGTCACTAACGAGTATACCTCCCCACCTGATGAAGGAACCTGCACTTTCATCTGCACCTTCCTCTTTGTCCTCGTGTAAGGTGGTATAGTATGCGGGAAGGGGAACCTAACTTTCAGCAGGGTCAGATTCTGGCTGTGTAGAGTGCAAGGGGAATGTAGTGGTCTGGGTCAATGTACCAGCAGATGCATCTAGCAGTGGCTGGGCAATGGGCAGTATGAGGAGGAAACACAGATATAGGCCCAAATAATAAAGTAGGCTAAATGCAGTTCAAAATTGGTAAGAGGAGTACACAGGCAGCATAGCTTTGTTCAGCGGAGGAGGACAACTGTAATGAGAGGCTGACACTGTTACTAGGCCCAAATAAGTAAGTAGGCTAAATGCAATTCAAAATTGGTAAGAGGAGTACACAGGCGGCATTGCTTTGTTCAGTGGAGGACAACTGTAATAAGTGGCTCAGACAGACTTAGTAGGCCTAAAATAAAAAAGTAGGCTAAATGCAGTTCAAAATTGGTAACAGGAGTACACAGGCGGCATAACCTTGTTCAGTGGAGGATAACTGTAATAAGTGGCTGACACAGTTAGTAGGCCAAAATAATAAAGTGGGCTAAATGTCTGCCAAAAAATTGTTCATAAATAAACTGGTGGCACCACCACCGTCAGAGACACTTCATTCTACTATGAGGGACCCTGTGCCAGTGCCGTCACCCAAGAGTGGGCACACCCACCTGTCCAGGCAAATGGCACTCGCACCGGTGCTTGCGCCAAGTGGTGACCACGGCCCTGTGGGGGGAGTCAGACCATTTAGGGAGGTATAAAAATGGCCTATGGTGGACATTCAGCAGCTGCAAATGGAGGAATTGGAGCAGTCAGTAAGAGGAGGCCAAAAGCAAGACATTTTTCAGGCAAGCAACGTGTCAGCAGGGGAAGGTGGGGCAAAATAATTTGAAATCCATGATTGGGTCATTTTAATGAAGGTTAGATCATCAACCTTTCGGTTAGCCAGACGTGTCCTTTTTTCGGTCAGTATTGAACCAGCAGCACTGAAGACTCTTTCTGATAGCACAGTAGCAGCTGGGCAAGCGAGCTCCTGTAATGCATATTCTGCCAATTCAGGCCAGGTGTCTATTTTAGATGCCCAGTAATCAAAGGGGATTGACCTGTGAGGTAGTTGGTAACCATACTGGACAAATGCTGTCTCCTGTCAATTTGAATTGATGCAGCAGTACCTGTCATGTCTGCGGTCATTGAAAAATCACTCCACAACCTGGTCATAAAACCCCTCTGTCCAATGCCACTTCGGATTTGTGCACCTCTAACACCTCTGCCATGTTTCCCCTACAGCTCGTGTGAGAACCATCACCGCCGCTGTGTGCTGGGAATGCCTGAACCAAACGGTCTACAAGAGTTGCTTGATTGGTAGCCGATATTAGCTCAAGGTTCTCATGTGGCATGATATTTTGTAATTTTCCTTTGTATCATGAATCCAGGAGGCAGGCCAACCAGTAATCGTCATCGGTCATGCGGGGGTCCCTTTTTTGGATACGCAAGGCATACTCTGCCATGTGGGCCAATGTTCCAGGTGTCAATTCACTGCTTGTGCTGGGTTGAGGAGCACTTTCTTGCAAATCAACATCACTTGTGTCCCGTAAAAACCCTGTACCTGACCTTGCAACGCCACCAGTTTCTATTGCCCCCTGAGAAGCATCCTCCTCCCATAAATATTCATCCCCATCATCCTCCTCCTCCTCCTCCTCCTCTTCATCCGCCACCTCATCCAGGAGAGTTCCCTGAGCAGACAATGGCTGACTGTCATCAAGGCTTCCCTCCTCCTCGGCTGCAGACGCCTGCTCCTTGATGTGCATCAAACTTTGCATCAGCAGATGCATTAGTGGGATGCTCATGCTTATGATGGCATCGTCTGCACTTACCAGCCGTGTGCATTCCTCAAAACACTGAAGGACTTGACAGAGGTCTTGGAGCTTCGACCACTGCACACCAGACAACTCCATGTCTGCCATCCAACTGCCTGCCTGTGTATGTGTATCCTCCCACAAATAAATGACAGCACCCCTCTGTTCGCACAGTCTCTGAAGCATGTGCAGGGTGGAGTACCACCTTGTTGCAACGTCAATTATTAGGCGGTGCTGGGGTAGATTCAGCAATCGCTGATGGTTCTGCATACGGCTGGAGTGTACAGGCGACCGGCGGATGTGCGAGCAAAGTCTTCGCACCTTCAGGAGCAGGGCTGGCAACTCCGGATAATTTTTCAGGAAGCACTGCATCACCAGGTTCAAGGTGTGAGCCAGGCAAGGTATGTGTTTCAGTTCTGAAAGGGCTATGGCAGCCATAAAATTCCTTCCGTTATCACTGACTACCTTTCTTGCCTCAAGATGTACACTGCCCAGCCATGACTGAGTTTCTTGCTGCAAGTACTCGGCCAGTACTTCCGCGGTGTGTCTGTTGTCGCCCAAACACTTCATTTGTAGCACAGCCTGCTGACGCTGACCACTAGCTGTTCCATAATGGGACACCTCGTGTGCAACACTGGCAGCTGCGGATGGAGTGGTCGTGCGACTGCGCTCTATGGACGAGCTTTCACTTCTGGAGGAGGAGGAGGAGGAGGAGGGGGGCGAACGCCTACTGCAAACTGTTTCCTAGACAGTGTTCTAAGCAGAACTGTCCCACTATGGCTGTCCCCTGTGGTCCCTGCATCTACCACATTAACCCAGTGTGCCATGATGGACACGTAACGTCCCTGGCCATGGCTACTGGTCCATGCATCTGTTGTGAGGTGCACCTTTCTACTGACTGATTGCCTCAGTGCATGGACAATGCGGTCTTTGATATGCTGGTGGAGGGCTGGAATGGCTTTTCTCACAAAGAAGTGTCGACTGGGTAGGTCATAGCATGGTACTGCGTAGGCCAGCAGGGCTTTGAAAGCTTTGCTTTCAACCAACCGGTAGGGCATCATCTCTAACGAGATCATACAGATCTTGGTTAAAAAAATTCCCACGCTGCACTCTTCCTACTATGGATTACCTTTTCAGGCATTGCACACTGTGCTACTTTCACCGGATGGCCACGCTGTCCTAAAACTGTTTTTGGTTTTGACAAACATTTTTGGCCAGATACGGGCCTGCCAGATGAAAGCAGTTGTGATGTAGATGGCTGCTGCGGATCATTCTCCTCCACTTCCGAGCTACTGGCATTGACACCCTTTTCCCCCAATGGCTGCCAATCTGGGTCAACAACTGGGTCATCTATCACCTCCTCTTCAATGTCATGTGCACCTTCCTCTGTGTCACCGTGTAAGCCGGTGCTATAGCGTTCGGGACGGGGCACCATATTCTCATCAGGGTCAGATTCTGGCTCAGTACACTGCGAGGGCAATGTAGTGATCTGAGTCAATGGAACAGCATAATAATCTAGCTGTGGCTGTGCATCTGTGCACTCCATGTCCGATTCATCTTGTAATGGGCTTTTAACAATTTCCCTCTCTAACCCAGGCACGGTATGTGTAAAGAGCTCCATGGAGTAAACTGTAGTCACCTGCTGCATCCTTCACTTTTGGTTTGGGTGAAGGACACAAGGAAGTGACTTGTTCCTGACCAGGAGCATCCACTGACAACTCGCTGCTTTTAGATTTCGAACCTTCTGAAGAGGAGGTGAAAGAGCTAGAGGCTGAGTCAGCAAGGAAAGCCAAAACTTTTCCTGCTGCTCCGGCTTTAAATGCTGTTTTCCTACTCCCAGATAAGGGACACTTCGAGGCCTTGTGTAGCCAGACGATGACACTGGCTCAACACCTCGAGCCTTTGGTGCTATTTTGCTTTTCCTCCTACCACCAGATGCTAGACCACCACCATCAGTACCAGCTGGCAACAACCGCCCACGGCCTCTTCCACCAGACTTCCTCATTTTTGGAAAAATCTAACCAAAATAACAACCGTTATATGGTACTGTGAAACAAGGTAGAAGGTGTATAAAAACTTGTGGATAATTTAAATCTCCCTTTTTTTGGGGGGAGACTGCAACAAAACTCAGGCCCAGTGTATTACACTACACAATGTAAGTGGTAGAACGTGGCTGGAAGATGTACGACAAACTAACAGAACTGTGACGTAGATCCACTTAGTGCCAATTTAAATCTCCCTTTTTTTGGGGGGAGACTGCAACAAAACTCAGGCCCAGTGTATTACGCTACACAATATAAGTGGCAGAATGTGGCTGGAAGATGTACGACAAACTAACAGAACTGTGACGTAGATCTACTTAGTGCCAATTTAAATCTCCCTTTTTTTGGAAGGGAGACTGCAACAAAATTCAGGCCCAGTGTATTACACTACACAATTTTAAGTGGCAGAACATGGGTGGAAGATATATAAAAAAATACAAGGGCTGTAGCACAATTTCAATCTCCCTACAATGATCTCAGGACAAGTATGGCAGCAATAAAAAGGACTGCTTCACACAAAAGTGTGGACAAATAAACAAGAGAACTGTGCAGAAAGGAGCAACAGGATTTTTGCATTTAAAAAAGCAGTTGGTTTGCACAGTGGCGTACAAATGGCTATCAGGGAGCCTTATAAGGCAGCCTAATAAGCTACAGAGCTGATGCACAAAAATATAAACTCTACTGTCCCTGCAAAGAAAAGGTGGTGTTGGACAGTGGAAATCGCACAGCACAAGCAGTTTCGGGGCTTAATCTTCCCTCCCTAACTATATCCCTTCTTCTGATGCAGCTGCAGCACCCTCTCCCTATGCTAAGATCGGCAGAAGTAAGATGGCGGTTGGCGTGCACGCCCCTTTATAGCCCCTGTGACGCCGCAGAAAGCAAGCCAATCACTGTCATGCCCTTCTCTAAGATGGTGGGGACCGAGACCTATGTCATCACGCTGCCCACACTCTGCGTCCTCCTTCATTGGATGAAAAATGGCGCTGAAAACGTCATATGAAATGCGACTTTGGCACGCTGATCTCCGACCTCATGGCTGATCCCACACTAGGATCGAATCAGGTTTCACGAAACCTGACTTTGCCGAAAGTCGGCGATTTTTCAATTTGTCCGATCCGTTTCGCTCAACCCTAATTGCCACTCACCATCATTGTGGAGTCCTCACAGTTTTAGAGAACTGCACAAATGTCAGACATCCATGCCCACTGTTCAGTTGTGTGCGGAGGCTGACCAGAATACCGGCAGGCATGTAGGAGCTGGTATTCCACAACTCTGGTCTGCTGCTCACAAGCCTTGTCAGCATGTGCAAGTGTAGTTCCAGTGAGTGGTGGCATCCCACACAAGTCGGTTAGCTGACTTGCTGAAAATGGGCGCTGTCGCACTAACCTTCACCAAAAGCTTTGGCAAATCTGGGTAGGTTTTCAGAAACTGCTGAACTATCAAGTTGAGCACGTGGGCCAAGCATAGTATGTGTGAGCTTGCCAAGCTTCACTAAATAAATTACATTCTGTACATTCCACCATATAAATAGCATTGATAGAATTGCGTTTGATATAACTGAATGAATTGTTCCATTTAGAATCTTGGAACATTTAAAATGGACCTTTCACCAATTTTTCCCTTATAAACTATACATTTCCACACATAGTAGCAGGAATGTGCATAAAAACCATTTTTTTTTTCACTCTGGAGATACAGGGCCCAGGATTCATTTTTTATCATTCAACTGGGCATTTAATTTTGTTCCCCTTTGTGTGCCTGTACGTTCATCCCTCTGACGCTGTTCAATCATAAAAGGGCAGCGTACATAGGTAGGAAATAGTAGCAGTGGCGTAGGAAGGGGGTGCGGGGGGGGCGGGCCGCCCCGGGCGGCACAATGCGGGGGGCGGGCATCTAGCTGTGCTGGCACAAGCATCTTTTCAGTCAGTGCAGGGCCAGGCAGTGCAGGCACATAGGGGTTAAGAACGCAGCCAGCGTGACATTGTGGGCGGAGAGAGCACGTTCTCCTGCTCTGCTCTCCCGCCCGCCCCTCGCTGGCTGCTGAACTTATCAGGACAGGCAGATTCCGGAGGAGCTCCTTGCCGCCCTGAGTGAGTGCGATGTGTCGCTGTATTCTGACAGTCTGGGTGACCTGGGGCGGCCACAGCTGATATACTGTATATTATATACTTCAGCAGCCACCCAGGCCCCCAGCACCTGTCCTGTATATGTATATACTGTATCTGTACAGCCTGTATGACAGTATATATAATATATATACAGGACAGGTGCTGGGGGCCTGGGCTGGGTGGCTGTTGAAATATATACACTGCACAGTACCACTGCCCTGTATAAATACACTGCACAGTACCACTCCTCCTGTATATATACACTGCACAGTACCACTCCTCCTGTCCTGTATATATACACTGCACAGTACCACTCCTCCTGTATATATACACTGCACAGTACCACTCCTCCTGTCCTGTATATATATACACTGCACAGTACCACTCCTCCTGTCCTGTATATATATACACTGCACAGTACCACTCCTCCTGTATATATACTGCACAGTACCACTCCTCCTGTATATATACACTGCACAGTACCACTCCCCCTGTATATATACACTGCACAGTACCACTCCTCCTGTCATGTATATATACACTGCACAGTACCACTCCTCCTGTATATATACACTGCACAGTACCACTCCTCCTGTCCTGTATATACAGTTAGGTTCATATATATTTGGACAGAGACAACATGTTTCTAATTTTGGTTATAGAAATTACCACAATGAATTTTAAACCAAACAATTCAGATGCAGTTGAAGTTCAGACTTTCAGCTTTCATATGAGGGTATCCACATTAAAATTTGATGAAAGGTTTAGGAATTTCAGCTCCTTAACATGTGCCACCCTGTTATTAAAGGGACCAAAAGTAATTGGACAGATTCAATAAATTTAAATAAAATGTTAATTTCTAGTACTTGGGTTGAAAACCGTTTGTTGGCAATGACTGCCTAAAGTGTTGAACTCATGGACATCACCAGACGCTGTGTTTCATCCTTTTTGAAGCTCTGCCAGGCCTTCACTGCGGTGGTTTTCGGTTGCTGTTTGTTCGTGGGCCTTTCTGTCTGAAATTTAGTCTTTAACAAGTGAAATGTATGCTCAATTGGGTTGAGATCAGATGACTGACTTGGCCATTCAAGAATATTCCACTTCTTGCTTTAATAAACGCCTGGGTTGCTTTGGCTTTATGTTTTGGGTCATTGTCCATCTGTAGTATGAAACGACGACCAATCAGTTTTGCTGCATTTGGCTGGATCTGAGCACACAGTATGGCTCTGAATACCTCAGAATTCATTCGGCTGCTTCTGTCCTGTGTCACATCATCAATAAACACTAGTGACCCAGTGCCACTGGCAGCCATGCATGCCCGCGCCATCACACTGCCTCCGCCGTGTGTTACAGATGATGTGGTATGCTTTGGATCATGAGCTGTACCACGCCTTCACCATACTTTTCTCTTTCCATCATTCTGGTAGAGGTTGATCTTGGTTTCATCTGTCCAAAGAATGTTCTTCCAGAACTGTGCTGGCTTTTTTAGATGTTTTTAGCAAAGTCCAGTCTAGCCTTTTTACTCTTGATGCTTATGAGTGGCTTGCACCGTGCAGTGAACCCTCTGTATTTACTTTCATGCAGTCTTCTCTTTATGGTAGATTTGGATATTGATACACCGACCTCCTGGAGAGTGTTGTTCACTTGGTTGGCTGTTGTGAAGGGTTTCTCTTCACCATGGAGATTATTCTGCGATCATCCACCACTGTTGCCTTCCGTGGGCGCCCAGGTCTTTTTGCATTGATGAGTTCACCAGTGCTTTCTTTCTTTCTCAGAATGTACCAAACTGTAGATTTTACCACTCCTAATATTGTAGCAATTTCTCGGATGGTTTTTTTCTGTTTTCGCAGCTTACGGATGGCTTGCTTCACCTGCATGGAGAGCTCCTTTGACGGCATGTTTACTTCACAGCAAATCCTTCCAAATGCAGGCACCACACCTCAATTCAACTCCAGGCCTTTTATCTGCTTAATTGAGAATGACTGTTGTGAGTTCTGTTTTTGGGCTCCCTCTGGTGGTTACTGATGGTACTGGGTGACTTGTCTTTCCTGGGTTTCTGGGTTCCACCTGTTCCATCAGCATATGGGAGTTTCCTATTTAACCTGGCTTTGCTGGCATTTCCTCACCGGTTATCAATGTATCCAGTGTGTCTTGTTACCTCTGCTCCCTGCTCCTAGAACCTTCTGGTCAAGCTAAGTTTGGATTTTCCTGTTTTGGTGTTTTGCTTTATTTGGTTTTTAGTCCAGCCTGCAGATATGTGATTCTTGCTGCTGGTTGCTCTAGTGGGCTGAAATTGCTCCTCATGTACCATGAGTTGGCACATGAGTTCAAGTAATTTCAGGATGGTTTTTTGAAGGGTTTTTCGCTGACCGCGCAGTTCACTTTTGTATCCTCTGCTATCTAGCTTTAGCGGGCCTCATTTTGCTGAAACTGTTTTCATACTGCGTATGTGCTTTCCTCTCATTTCACCGTCATTATATGTGGGGGGCTGCTATTTCTGTGGGGGATTTCTCTGGAGGCAAGAGAGGTCTGTGTTTCTTCTAATAGGGGAAGTTAGATCTTCGGCTGGAGCGAGACGTCTAGGATCATCGTAGGCACGTTCCCCGGCTACTTTTATTTGTGTGTTAGGTTCAGGGTCGCGGTCAGCTCAGGTTCCATCGCCCTAGAGCTTGTTTGTATCTGTGCTTGTCCTTTAGTGATCCCCTGCCATTGGGATCATGACAGTATAACCGGCCCACAAAGTGTTAATTGTATTGGCTGAAGTAGGAGGATAAGTAGTCTGAGGAAGTTTTTTTTTTTTTTTTTCTCTTTCCCTCAGAGTTTGCTGCCTAGCCTTATTGCAGCGTGGCTACTTCCTCCTCCTCTTAATCTTTGAATGGCTCTGATCCCAGCTGTTTATCATGGACGTCCAGAGTTTGGCTTCCAGCCTGAATAATCTTGCCACTAAGGTTCAAAATATACAGGATTTTGTTGTACATGCTCCTATGTCTGAACCTAGAATTCCTGTCCCAGAGTTTTTTTCTGGAGATAGATCTCGTTTTCTGAATTTTAGGAACAATTGCAAGTTGTTTCTTTCTTTGAAATCTCGCTCCTCTGGAGACCCTGCTCAGCAAGTCAAGATAATTATATCTTTCCTGCGGGGTGACCCTCAGGATTGGGCATTTGCATTGGCACCAGGGGACCCTGCGTTGCTTAATGCGGATGCGTTTTTTCTGGCATTAGGTTTGCTCTATGAGGAACCTAACCAAGAGATTCAGGCTGAAAAAGCTTTGTTGGCCCACTCTCAGGGGCAAGATGAAGCAGAAATTTATTGTCAAAAATTTCGGAAGTGGTCGGTACTTACTCAGTGGAATGAGTGCGCTCTGGCTGCAAAGTTTAGAGATGGCCTTTCTGAGGCCATTAAAGATGTTATGGTGGGGTTCCCTGCGCCTGCTGGTCTGAATGAGTCTATGACTATGGCTGTTCAGATTGATCGGCGTTTACGGGAGCGCAAACCTGTGCATCATTTGTTGGTGTCGTCTGAACCGTCACCTGAGATAATGCAATGTGATAGAATTCAGTCCAGAAGTGAACGGCAAAAGTATAGGCGGAAAAAAGGGTTGTGCTTTTATTGTGGTGATTCAGCTCATGTTATATCAGCATGCTCTAAACGCACAAAAAAGGTTGATAAGTCTGTTGCCATTAGTACTTTACAGTCTAAGTTCATTCTGTCTGTGACTCTGATTTGTTCATTATCATCCATTTCCGTCGATGCCTATGTGGATTCAGGCGCTGCCCTGAGTCTTATGGATTGGTCATTTGCCAATCGCTGTGGGTTTAGTCTGGAGCCTCTGGAAGTCCCTATTCCTTTGAAGGGAATTGACTCTACACCTTTGGCTATGAATAAACCTCAGTACTGGACACAAGTGACCATGCGTATGACTCCCGTTCACCAGGAGGTGATTCGCTTCCTGGTACTGTATAATTTGCATGATGTTCTAGTACTTGGTCTGCCATGGTTACAAACTCATAATCCAGTCCTTGACTGGAAATCAATGTCTGTGTTAAGCTGGGGTTGTCAGGGGGTTCATGATGATGCACCTCCGATTT
This sequence comes from Ranitomeya imitator, assembly GCF_032444005.1. Lineage (NCBI taxonomy): Eukaryota > Metazoa > Chordata > Amphibia > Anura > Dendrobatidae > Ranitomeya > Ranitomeya imitator. Next base: position 420,538,008 of record NC_091286.1, on the reverse strand, counting down.
CTATCGCTTCATCTACTCCTTCTGAGATTCCTGTGTTTTTGTCTGACTATCGGGATGTTTTTGAGGAGCCTAAGCTCAGTTTGCTTCCTCCTCACAGGGATTGCGATTGTGCTATAAATTTAATTCCAGGCAGTAAATTTCCTAAAGGTCGTTTGTTCAATCTGTCAGTGCCAGAGCATACTGCTATGCGGGATTATGTTAAGGAGTCCTTGGAAAAGGGACATATCCGTCCATCTTTGTCCCCTTTGGGAGCAGGTTTTTTTTTCGTGGCCAAAAAAGATGGTTCCTTGAGGCCTTGTATAGATTATCGTCTTTTGAATAAGATTACCGTAAAATATCAGTATCCTTTGCCATTGTTGACTGATTTGTTTGCTCGCATTAAGGGGGCTAAATGGTTCACTAAGATTGATCTTCGGGGTGCGTATAATCTTATACGAATAAAGCAAGGTGATGAGTGGAAAACCGCATTTAATACGCCTGAGGGCCATTTTGAGTATTTGGTAATGCCTTTTGGACTTTCTAATGCTCCTTCAGTCTTCCAGTCCTTTATGCACGATATTTTCCGTGAATATCTGGATAAATTTATGATTGTGTATTTGGATGATATTTTGGTTTTTTCTGATGACTGGGATTCTCATGTTCAGCAGGTCAGGAAGGTGTTTCAGGTCCTGCGGGCCAATTCCTTGTTTGTAAAAGGCTCAAAGTGTCTCTTTGGAGTCCAGAAGATTTCTTTCTTGGGGTATATTTTTTCCCCTTCTACTATTGAGATGGATCCCGTCAAGGTTCAGGCTATTTGTGACTGGACGCAGCCTACATCTCTTAAGAGTCTACAGAAGTTCTTGGGCTTTGCTAATTTCTATCGTCGTTTTATAACTAATTTTTCTAGTGTTGTTAAGCCTTTGACGGATTTGACTAAGAAGGGTGCTGATGTTGCTAATTGGTCTCCTGCGGCTGTGGAGGCCTTTCAGGAACTTAAGCGCCGGTTTTCTTCTGCTCCTGTGTTGCGTCAGCCAGATGTTTCGCTCCCTTTTCAGGTTGAGGTTGATGCTTCCGAGATTGGAGCGGGGGCGGTTTTGTCACAGAGAAGCTCCGATGGCTCAGTGATGAAGCCATGCGCGTTTTTTTCTAGAAAGTTTTCGCCGGCTGAGCGGAATTATGATGTTGGTAATCGGGAACTTTTGGCCATGAAGTGGGCATTTGAGGAGTGGCGTCATTGGCTAGAGGGTGCTAGACATCGTGTGGTGGTCTTGACTGATCACAAAAATTTGATTTACCTTGAGTCTGCCAGGCGTCTGAATCCTAGACAGGCTCGTTGGTCACTGTTTTTCTCTCGTTTCAATTTTGTGGTTTCATACCTGCCAGGTTCAAAGAATGTGAAGGCGGATGCTCTTTCTAGGAGTTTTGTGCCTGACTCCCTTGGAAATTCTGAGCCCTCTGGTATCCTTAGGGATGGGGTGATTTTGTCTGCTGTCTCCCCAGACTTGCGACGTGCTTTGCAGGAGTTTCAGGCGGGTAAACCTGATCGTTGTCCGCCTGAGAGACTGTTTGTTCCGGATAATTGGACCAGTAGAGTCATCTCCGAGGTCCATTCTTCTGCATTGGCAGGTCATCCTGGAATATTTGGTACTAGAGACTTGGTGGCCAGGTCTTTTTGGTGGTCTTCCTTGTCGAGGGATGTGCGTTCTTTTGTGCAGTCTTGTGAGGTTTGTGCTCGGGCTAAGCCTTGCTGTTCTCGGGCCAGTGGATTGTTGTCACCTTTGCCTATCCCGAAGAGGCCTTGGACGCACATTTCCATGGACTTTATTTCGGATCTCCCTGTCTCTCAAAAAATGTCCGTCATCTGGGTTGTGTGTGATCGCTTTTCTAAAATGGTTCATCTGGTACCCTTGCCTAAGTTGCCTTCCTCCTCTGAGTTGGTCCCTCTGTTTTTTCAGAATGTGGTTTGTTTGCATGGGATTCCTGAGAACATCGTTTCTGACAGGGGATCCCAGTTTGTGTCTAGATTTTGGCGGACGTTCTGTGCTAAGATGGGCATTGATTTGTCCTTTTCGTCTGCATTCCATCCTCAGACGAATGGCCAGACTGAACGAACTAATCAGACCTTGGAAACTTATTTAAGGTGTTTTGTTTCTGCTGATCAGGATGACTGGGTTACCTTTTTGCCGTTGGCCGAGTTTGCCCTTAATAATCGGGCTAGTTCTGCTACCTTGGTTTCTCCTTTCTTTTGTAATTCGGGGTTTCATCCTCGTTTTTCCTCTGGTCAGGTGGAACCTTCTGATTGTCCTGGAGTGGACATGGTGGTGGATAGGTTGCATCGGATTTGGAGTCATGTGGTGGACAATTTGAAGTTGTCCCAGGAGAAGGCTCAGCAGTTTGCTAATCGCCGTCGCCGCGTGGGTCCTCGACTTCTTGTTGGTGACTTGGTGTGGTTGTCTTCTCGTTTTGTTCCTATGAAGGTCTCTTCTCCTAAGTTCAAGCCTCGGTTCATCGGTCCCTATAGGATCTTGGAAATTCTTAACCCTGTGTCGTTTCGTTTGGATCTCCCGGCATCGTTTGCTATTCATAATGTGTTTCATCGGTCGTTGTTGCGGAAGTATGAGGTACCTGTTGTTCCTTCGCTTGAGCCTCCTGCTCCAGTGCTGGTGGAGGGAGAATTGGAGTATGTTGTGGAGAAGATCTTGGATTCTCGTGTTTCCAGACGGAAACTCCAGTATTTGGTCAAGTGGAAGGGTTATGGTCAGGAGGATAATTCTTGGGTGGTTGCCTCGGATGTTCATGCTGATGATTTGGTTCGCGCTTTTCATAGGGCTCATCCTGGTCGCCCTGGTGGTTCTCGTGAGGGTTCGGTGACCCCTCCTCAAGGGGGGGGTACTGTTGTGAGTTCTGTTTTTGGGCTCCCTCTGGTGGTTACTGATGGTACTGGGTGACTTGTCTTTCCTGGGTTTCTGGGTTCCACCTGTTCCATCAGCATATGGGAGTTTCCTATTTAACCTGGCTTTGCTGGCATTTCCTCGCCGGTTATCAATGTATCCAGTGTGTCTTGTTACCTCTGCTCCCTGCTCCTAAAACCTTCTGGTCAAGCTAAGTTTGGATTTTCCTGTTTTGGTGTTTTGCTTTATTTGGTTTTTAGTCCAGCCTGCAGATATGTGATTCTTGCTGCTGGTTGCTCTAGTGGGCTGAAATTGCTCCTCATGTACCATGAGTTGGCACATGAGTTCAAGTAATTTCAGGATGGTTTTTTGAAGGGTTTTTCGCTGACCGCGCAGTTCACTTTTGTATCCTCTGCTATCTAGCTTTAGCGGGCCTCATTTTGCTGAAACTGTTTTCATACTGCGTATGTGCTTTCCTCTCATTTCACCGTCATTATATGTGGGGGGCTGCTATTTCTGTGGGGGATTTCTCTGGAGGCAAGAGAGGTCTGTGTTTCTTCTAATAGGGGAAGTTAGATCTTCGGCTGGAGCGAGACGTCTAGGATCATCGCAGGCACGTTCCCCGGCTACTTTTATTTGTGTGTTAGGTTCAGGGTCGCGGTCAGCTCAGGTTCCATCGCCCTAGAGCTTGTTTGTATCTGTGCTTGTCCTTTAGTGATCCCCTGCCATTGGGATCATGACAAATGACATAACTAAGGGATTGCCCAGACCTGTCCATGAAATAGCCTTGGAGTCAATTGTCCAATTACTTTTGGTCCCTTTAAAAACAGGGTGGCACATATTAAGGAGCTGAAACTCCTAAACCCTTCATCCAATTTTAATGTGGATACCCTCAAATGAAAGCTGGAAGTCGGAACTTCAACTGCATCTGAATTGTTTTGTTTAAAATTCATTGTGGTAATGTCTATAACCAAAATTAGAAAAATGTTGTCTCTGTCCAAATATATATGGACCTAACTGTATACACTGCACAGTACTGCTCCTCCTGTCCTGTATATATACACTGCACAGTACTGCTCCTCCTGTATATATACACTGCACAGTACCACTTCTCCTATCCTGTATATATACACTGCACAGTACCACTCCTCCTGTACTGTATATATACACCGCACAGTACCACTCCTCCTGTATATACAGTTAGGGCCAGAAATATTTGGACAGTGACACAAGTTTTGTTATTTTAGCTGTTTACAAAAACATGTTCAGAAATACAATTATATATATAATATGGGCTGAAAGTGCACACTCCCAGCTGCAATATGATAGTTTCCACATCCAAATCGGAGAAAGGGTTTAGGAATCATAGCTCTGTAATGCATAGCGTCCTCTTTTTCAAGGGACCAAAAGTAATTGGACAATGGACTCTAAGGGCTGCAATTAACTCTGAAGGCGTCTCCCTCGTTAACCTGTAATCAATGAAGTAGTTAAAAGGTCAGGGGTGGATTCCAGGTGTGTGGTTTTGCATTTGGAAGCTGTTGCTGTGAGCAGACAACATGCGGTCAAAGGAACTCTCAATTGAGGTGAAGCAGAACATCCTGAGGCTGAAAAAAAAGAAAAAAACCCATCAGAGAGATAGCAGACATGCTTGGAGTAGCAAAATCAACAGTTGGGTACATTCTGAGAAAAAAGGAATTGACTGTTGAGCTTGGGAACTCAAAAAGGCCTGGGCGTCCACGGATGACAACAGTGGTGGATGATTGCCGCATACTTAATTTGGTGAAGAAGAACCCGTTCACAACATCAACTGAAGTCCAGAACACTCTCAGTGAAGTAGGTGTATCTGTCTCTAAGTCAACAGTAAAGAGAAGACTCCATGACAGTAAATACAAAGGGTTCACATCTAGATGCAAACCATTCATCAATACCAAAAATAGACAGGCCAGAGATAAATTTGCAGAAAAACACCTCAAGAAGCCAGCTCCGTTCTGGAAAAGTATTCTATGGACAGATGAGACAAAGATCAACCTGTACCAGAATGATGGGAAGAAAAAAGTTTGGAGAAGAAAGGGAACGGCACATGATCCAAGGCACACCACATCCTCTGTAAAACATGGTGGAGGCAACGTGATGGCATGGGCATGCATAGCTTTCAATGGCACTGGGTCACTTGTGTTTATCGATGACATAAGAGCAGACAAGAGTAGCCGGATGAATTCTGAAGTGTACCAGGATATACTTTCAGCCCAGATTCAGCCAAATGCTGCAAAGTTGATTGGACGGCGCTTCATAGTACAGATGGACAATGACCCCAAGCATACAGCCAAAGCTACCCAGGAGTTCATGAGTGCCAAAAAGTGGAACATTCTGCAATGGCCAAGTCAATCTCCAGATCTAAACCCAATTGAGCATGCATTTCACTTGCTCAAATCCAGACTTAAGACGGAAAGACCCACAAACAAGCAAGACCTGAAGGCTGCGGCTGTAAAGGCCTGGCAAAGCATTAAGAAGGAGGAAACCCAGCGTTTGGTGATGTCCATGGGTTCCAGACTTAAGGCAGTGATTGCCTCCAAAGGATTTGCAACAAAATATTGAAAATAAAAATATTTTGTTTGGGTTATGTTTATTTGTCCAATTACTTTTGACCTCCTAAAATGTGGAGTGTTTGTAAAGAAATGTGTACAATTCCTACATTTTCTATCAGATATTTTTGTTCAACCCTTCAAATTAAACGTTACAATCTGCACTTGAATTCTGTTGTAGAGGTTTCATTTCAAATCCAATGTGGTGGCATGCAGAGCCCAACTCGCGAAAATTGTGTCACTGTCCAAATATTTCTGGCCCTAACTGTATACACTGCACAGTACAACTTCTCCTGTATATATACACTGCAAAAACAAAATCCAGCTCACCATACCGACATTCCCAGGAGCTCGGAGCACGGAACCGCTGTGTCAGGGCGTGGACGAACAGGAAAGAGAAGGAGATCCAGCTCAACGAAATAGTGAAAAATCCATAATTTATTTCACTCAAAATACAGTGAAAGGACAAAACATCAGCATACAGAAAAAATTATAAAAACAAGGTCAACGCGTTTCCGGTGACTAAGCACCCTTAATCATGAACGCGTTGACCTTGTTTTTATAATTTTTTCTGTATGCTGATGTTTTGTCCTTTCACTGTATTTTGAGTGAAATAAATTATGGATTTTTCACTATTTCGTTGAGCTGGATCTCCTTCTCTTTCCTATATATACACTGCACAGTACCACTCCTCCTGTATATATACACTGCACAGTACCACTTCAGTTGTGTGCGGAGGCTGACCAGAATACCGGCAGGTATGTAGGAGCTGGTATTCCACAACTCTGGTCTGCTGCTCACAAGCCTTGTCAGCATGTGCAAGTGTAGTTCCAGTGAGTGGTGGCATCCCACACAAGTCGGTTAGCTGACTTGCTGAAAATGGGCGCTGTCGCACTAACCTTCACCAAAAGCTTTGGCAAATCTGGGTAGGTTTTCAGAAACTGCTGAACTATCAAGTTGAGCACGTGGGCCAAGCATAGTATGTGTGAGCTTGCCAAGCTTCACTAAATAAATTACATTCTGTACATTCCACCATATAAATAGCATTGATAGAATTGCGTTTGATATAACTGAATGAATTGTTCCATTTAGAATCCTGGAACATTTAAAATGGACCTTTCACCATTGTTTCCCTTATAAACTATACATTTCCACACATAGTAGCAGGAATGTGCATAAAAACCATTTTTTTTTTCACTCTGGAGATACAGGGCCCAGGATTCATTTTTTATCATTCAACTGGGCATTTAATTTTGTTCCCCTTTGTGTGCCTGTACTTTCATCCCTCTGACGCTGTTCAATCATAAAAGGGCAGCGTACATAGGTAGGAAATAGTAGCAGTGGCGTAGGAAGGGGGATGCGGGGGGTGCGGGCCGCCCCAGGCGGCACAATGCGGGGGGCGGGCATCTAGCTGTGCTGGCACAAGCATCTTTTCAGTCAGTGCAGGGCCAGGCAGTGCAGGCACATAGGGGTTAAGAACGCAGCCAGCGTGACATTGTGGGCGGAGAGAGCACGTTCTCCTGCTCTGCTCTCCCGCCCGCCCCTCGCTGGCTGCTGAACTTATCAGGACAGGCAGATTCCGGAGGAGCTCCTTGCCGCCCTGAGTGAGTGCGATGTGTCGCTGTATTCTGACAGTCTGGGTGACCTGGGGCGGCCACAGCTGATATACTGTATATTATATACTTCAGCAGCCACCCAGGCCCCCAGCACCTGTCCTGTATATGTATATAATGTATCAGTACAGCCTGTATGACAGTATATACAGTTAGGTCCATATATATTTGGACAGAGACAACATTTTTCTAATTTTGGTTATAGACATTACCACAATTAATTTTAAACCAAACAATTCAGATGCAGTTGAAGTTCAGACTTTCAGCTTTCATTTGAGGGTATCCACATTAATATTGGATGAAGGGTTTAGGAGTTTCAGCTCCTTAACATGTGCCACCCTGCTTTTAAAGGGACCAAAAGTATTTGGACAGATTCAATAATTTTAAATAAAGTGTTCATTTTTAGTACTTGGTTGAAAACCCTTTGTTGGCAATGACTGCCTGAAGTCTTGAACTCATGGACATCACCAGATGCTGTGTTTCCTCCTTTTTGATCCTCTGCCAGGCCTTCACTGCAGTGGTTTTCAGTTGCTGTTTGTTTGTGGGCCTTTCTGTCTGAAGTTTAGTCTTTAACAAGTGAAATGCATGCTCAATTGGGTTGAGATCAGGTGACTGACTTGGCCATTCAAGAAAATTCCACTTCTTTGCTTTAACAAACTCCTGGGTTGCTTTGGCTTTATGTTTTGGGTCATTGTCCATCTGTAGTATGAAACAACGACCAATCAGTTTGGCTGCATTTGGCTGGATCTGAGCACACAGTATGTCTCTGAATACCTCAGAATTCATTCGGCTGCTTCTGTCCTGTGTCACATCATCAATAAACACTAATGACCCAGTGCTACTGGCAGCCATGCATGCCCAAGCCATCACACTGCCTCTGCTGTGTTTTACAGATGATGTGGTATGCTTTGGATCATGAGCTGTACCACGCCTTCGCCATACTTTTCTCTTTCCATCATTCTGGTAGAGGTTGATCTTCGTTTCATCTGTCCAAAGAATGTTCTTCCAGGACTGTGCTGGCTTTTTTAGATTTTTTTTAGCAAAGTCCAGTCTAGCCTTTTTATTCTGGATGCTTATGAGTGGCTTGCATCGTGCAGTGAACCCTCTGTATTTACTTTCATGCAGTCTTCTCTTTAGGGTAGATTTGAATATTGATACGCCTACCTCCTGGAGAGTGTTGTTCACTTGGTTGGCTGTTGGGAAGGGGTTTCTCTTCACCATGGAGATTATTCTGCGATCATCCACCACTGTAGTCTTCCATGGGTGGCCAGGTCTTTTTGCATTGATGAGTTCACCAGTGCTTTTTTCTTTGTCAGGATGTACCAAACTGTAGATTTTGCCACTCCTAATATTTTAGCAATTTCTCGGATGGGTTTTTTCAGTTTTCGCAGCTTAAGGAAGGCTTGTTTCACCAGCATGGAGAGCTCCTTTGACCGCATGTTTACTTCACAGCAAAACCTTCCAAATGCAAGCACTACACCTCAAATCAACTCCAGGCCCTTTATCTGCTTAATTGAGAATGACATAACAAAGGGATTGCCCACACCTATCCATAAAATAGCCTTGGAGTCAATTGTCCAATTACTTTTGGTCCCTTTAAAAACAGGGTGGCACATGTTAAGGAGCTTAAACTCCTAAACCCTTCATCCAATTTTAATGTGGATACCCTCAAATGAAAGCTGAAAGTCTGAACTTCAACTGCATCTGAATTGTTTTGTTTAAAATTAATTGTGGTAATGTCTATAACCAAAATTAGAAAAATGTTGTCTCTGTCCAAATATATATGGACCTAACTGTATAATATATATACAGGACAGGTGCTGGGGGCCTGGGCTGGGCGGCTGTTGAAATATATACACTGCACAGTACCACTGCCCTGTATAAATACACTGCACAGTACCACTCCTCCTGTATATATACACTGCACAGTACCACTCCTCCTGTCCTGTATATATACACTGCACAGTACCACTCCTCCTGTATATATACACTGCACAGTACCACTCCTCCTGTCCTGTATATATATACACTGCACAGTACCACTCCTCCTGTCCTGTATATATACACTGCACAGTACCACTCCTCCTGTCCTGTATATATACACTGCACAGTACCACTCATCCTGTCCTGTAAATATACACTGCACAGTACCGCTTCTCCTGTCCTGTATATATACACTGCACAGTACCACTCCTCCTGTATATATACACTGCACAGTACCACTCCTCCTGTCCTGTATATATACACTGCACAGTACCACTCCTCCTGTATATATACACTGCACAGTACCACTCCTCCTGTCCTGTATATATACACTGCACAGTACTGCTCCTCCTGCATATATACACTGCACAGTACCGCTTTTCCTGTCCTGTATATATACACTGCACAGTACCACTCCTCCTGTATATATACACTGCACAGTACCACTCCTCCTGTATATATACACTGCACAGTACCACTCCTCCTGTCCTGTATATATACACTGCACAGTACCACTCCTCCTGTCCTGTATATATACACTGCACAGTACCACTCCTCCTGTATATATATATACACTGCACAGTACCACTCCTCCTGTCCTGTATATATACACTGCACAGTACCGCTCCTCCTGTCCTGTATATATACACTGCACAGTACCACTCCTCCTGTCCTGTATATACACTGCACAGTACCACCTCTATATCCTGTATATATATATATACTGCACAGTACCACCTCTATATCCTGTATATATACACTGCACAGTACCACATCTATATCCTGTATATATATACACTGCACAGTACCACCTCTATATCCTGTATATATATACACTGCACAGTACCACCTCTATGTCCTGTATATATACACTGCACAGTACCACTCCTCCTGTCCTGTATATACACACTGCACAGTACCACTCCTCCTGGCTTGTATATATACACTGCACAGTACTGCTCCTCCTGTATATATACACTGCACAGTACCATCACTCCCCTGTATATCTACACTGCACAGTACCACTGCCCTGTATAAATACACTGCACAGTACCACTGCCCTGTATATACACACTGCACAGTACCACTCCTGCTGTGTATATATACACTGCACAGTAGCACTCCTCCTGTCCTGTATATATACACTGCACAGTACCACTCCTCCTGTCCTGTATATATACACTGCACAGTACCACTCCTCCTGTCCTGTATACAGTGGGGCAAAAAAGTATTTAGTCAGTCAGCAGTAGTGCAAGTTCCACCACTTAAAAAGATAAGAGGCGTCTGTAATTTACATCATAGGTAGACCTCAACTATGGGAGACAAACTGAGAAAAAAAAAATCCAGAAAATCACATTGTCTGTTTTTTTATCATTTTATTTGCATATTATGGTGGAAAATAAGTATTTGGTCAAAAACAAACAATCAAGAATTCTGCCTCTCACAGACCTGTAACTTCTTCTTTAAGAGTCTCCTCATTCCTCCATTCATTACCTGTAGTAATGGCACCTGTTTAAACTTGTTATCAGTATAAAAAGACACCTGCACCAGGCTGGGAAGACTGAATCTGCAATAGCCAACCAGCTTGGAGTGAAGAAATCAACAGTGGGAGCAATAATTAGAAAATGGAAGACATACAAGACCACTGATAATCTCCCTCGATCTGGGGCTCCACGCAAAATCCCACCCCGTGGGGTCAGAATGATCACAAGAACGGTGAGCAAAAATCCCAGAACCACGCGGGGGGACCTAGTGAATGAACTGCAGAGAGCTGGGACCAATGTAAGAAGGCCTACCATAAGTAACACACTACGCCACCATGGACTCAGATCCTGCAGTGCCAGACGTGTCCCACTGCTTAAGCCAGTACATGTCCGGGCCCGTCTGAAGTTTGCTAGAGAGCATTTGGATGATCCAGAGGAGTTTTGGGAGAATGTACTATGGTCTGATGAAACCAAACTGGAACTGTTTGGGAGAAACACAACTTGTCGTGTTTGGAGGAAAAAGAATACTGAGTTGCATCCATCAAACACCATACCTACTGTAAAGCATGGTGGTGGAAACATCATGCTTTGGGGCTGTTTCTCTGCAAAGGGGCCAGGACGACTGATCCGGGTACACGAAAGAATGAATGGGGCCATGTATCGTGAGATTTTGAGTGCAAACCTCCTTCCATCAGCAAGGGCATTGAAGATGAAACGTGGCTGGGTCTTTCAACATGACAATGATCCAAAGCACACCGCCAGGGCAACGAAGGAGTGGCTTCATAAGAAGCATTTCAAGGTCCTGAAGTGGCCTAGCCAGTCTCCAGATCTCAACCCTATAGAAAACCTTTGGAGGGAGTTGAAAGTCCGTGTTGCCAAGCGAAAAGCCAAAAACATCACTGCTCTAGAGGAGATCTGCATGGAGGAATGGGCCAACATACCAACAACAATGTGTGGCAACCTTGTGAAGACTTACAGAAAACGTTTGACCTCTGTCATTGCCAACAAAGGATATATGTTATGATAGGCAATTCAGTAACACAATGTACATAGCGATCAGAGCACATACAGTGATCTGATAATAACCCAAAATAATAGAACGAGCTCTGAGACGTGGGAACTCTGTAGACTGCAATACCTGATCCTCTCCAAACACAACTAGAGGCAGCTGTGGATTGCGCCTAACGCTCCCTATGGAACTCGGCACAGCCTGAGAAACTAACTAGCCTGAAGATAGAAAAATCAGCCTTCCTTGCCTCAGAGAAATACCCCAAAGGAAAAGGCAGCCCCCCACATATAATGACTGTGAGTAAGATGAAAAGACAAAACGTAGGGATGAAATAGATTCAGGAAAGTGAGGCCCGATATTCTAGACAGAACGAGGATAGTAAAGATAACTTTGCAGTCTACATAAAACCCTAAAGAAAAACCACGCAAAGGGGGCAAAAAGACCCTCCGTGCCGAACTAACGGCACGGAGGTACACCCTTTGCGTCTCAGAGCTTCCAGCAAAACAAATAGACAAGCTGGACAGAAAAAATAGCAACAAATAGCAAAGAAGCACTTAGCTATGCAGAGCAGCAGGCCGCAGGAATGATCCAGAGAAACACCAGTCCAACACTGGAACATTGACAGGAAGCATGGATCAAAGCATCAGGTGGAGTTAAGTAGCGAAGCAGCTAACGACCTCTCCAGATCACCTGAGGGAGGAACCTCAGAAGCTGCAGTACCACTTTCCTCCACAAACGGAAGCTCCCAGAGAGAATCAGCCGAAGTACCACTTGTGACCACAGGAGTGAGCTCTGCCACAGAATTCACAACAGTACCCCCCCCTTGAGGAGGGGTCACCGAACCCTCACCAGAGCCCCCAGGCCAACCAGGATGAGCCACATGAAAGGCACGAACAAGATCGGGAGCATGGACATCAGAGGCAAAAACCCAGGAATTATCTTCCTAAGCATAACCCTTCCATTTAACCAGATACTGGAGTTTCCGTCTAGAAATACGAGAATCCAAAATCTTCTCCACAATATACTCCAATTCCCCCTCCACCAAAACCGGGGCAGGAGGCTCAACAGATGGAACCATAGGTGCCACGTATCTCCGCAACAACGACCTATGGAATACATTATGTATGGAAAAAGAATCTGGGAGGGTCAGACGAAAAGACACAGGATTAAGAACCTCAGAAATCCTATACGGACCAATAAAACGAGGTTTAAATTTAGGAGAGGAAACCTTCATAGGAATATGACGAGAAGACAACCAAACCAGATCCCCAACACGAAGTCGGGGACCCACACGGCGTCTGCGATTAGCGAAAAGTTGAGCCTTCTCCTGGGACAAGGTCAAATTGTCCACTACCTGAGTCCAAATCTGCTGCAACCTGTCCACCACAGTATCCACACCAGGACAGTCCGAAGACTCAACCTGTCCTGAAGAGAAACGAGGATGGAACCCAGAATTGCAGAAAAACGGAGAAACTAAGGTAGCCGAGCTGGCCCGATTATTAAGGGCGAACTCAGCCAAAGGCAAAAAGGACACCCAGTCATCCTGATCAGCAGAAACAAAGCATCTCAGATATGTTTGCAAGGTCTGATTGGTTCGTTCGGTCTGGCCATTAGTCTGAGGATGGAAAGCCGAGGAAAAAGACAAGTCAATGCCCATCCTACCACAAAAAGCTTGCCAAAACCTCGAAACAAACTGAGAACCTCTGTCAGAAACAATATTCTCCGGAATGCCATGCAAACGAACCACATGCTGGAAGAACAAAGGCACCAAATCAGAGGAGGAAGGCAATTTAGCCAAGGGTACCAGATGGACCATCTTAGAAAAGCGATCACAGACCACCCAAATGACTGACATCTTTTGAGAAACGGGAAGGTCAGAAATAAAATCCATGGAGATATGTGTCCAAGGCCTCTTTGGGACCGGCAAGGGCAAAAGCAACCCACTGGCACGAGAACAGCAGGGCTTAGCCTGAGCACAAATCCCACAGGACTGCACAAAAGTACGCACATCCCGCGACAGAGACGGCCACCAAAAGGATCTAGCCACTAGCTCTCTGGTACCAAAGATTCCAGGATGACCAGCCAACACCGAACAATGAAGTTCAGAGATAACTCTATTCGTCCACCTATCAGGGACAAACAGTCTCTCCACTGAACAACGATCAGGTTTATTAGCCTGAAATTTTTGCAGCACCCGCCGCAAATCAGGGGAGATGGCAGACACAATGACTCCTTCCTTGAGGATACCCGCCGGCTCAGATAAACCCGGAGAGTCGGGCACAAAACTCCTAGACAGAGCATCCGCCTTCACATTTTTAGAGCCCGGAAGGTACGAAATCACAAAGTCAAAACGGGCAAAAAACAACGACCAACGGGCCTGTCTAGGATTCAAGCGCTTGGCAGACTCGAGATAAGTCAAGTTCTTATGATCAGTCAATACCACCACGCGATGCTTAGCTCCTTCAAGCCAATGACGCCACTCCTCGAATGCCCACTTCATGGCCAGCAACTCTCGGTTGCCCACATCATAATTTCGCTCAGCAGGCGAAAACTTCCTGGAAAAGAAAGCGCATGGTTTCATCACTGAGCAACCAGAACCTCTCTGTGACAAAACCGCTCCTGCACCAATCTCAGAAGCATCAACCTCGACCTGAAACGGAAGAGAAACATCTGGTTGACACAACACAGGGGCAGAACAAAAACGACGCTTCAACTCCTGAAAAGCTTCCACAGCAGCAGAAGACCAATTGACCAAATCAGCACCCTTCTTGGTCAAATCGGTCAATGGTTTGGCAATGCTAGAAAAATTGCAGATGAAGCGACGATAAAAATTAGCAAAGCCCAGGAACATTTGCAGACTTTTCAGAGATGTCGGCTGAGTCCAATCATGGATGGCTTGGACCTTAACCGGATCCATCTCGATAGTAGAAGGGGAAAAGATGAACCCCAAAAATGAAACCTTCTGCACACCAAAGAGACACTTTGATCCCTTCACAAACAAAGAATTAGCACGCAGGACCTGAAAAACTGTTCTGACCTGCTTCACATGAGACTCCCAATCATCCGAGAAGATCAAAATGTCATCCAAGTACACAATCAGGAATTTATCCAGGTACTCACGGAAGATGTCATGCATAAAAGACTGAAACACTGATGGAGCATTGGCAAGTCTGAACGGCATCACTAGATACTCAAAATGACCCTCAGGCGTATTAAATGCAGTTTTCCATTCATCGCCTTGCCTGATTCTAACCAGATTATACGCACCACGAAGATCTATCTTAGTGAACCAACTAGCCCCCTTAATCCGAGCAAACAAGTCAGATAACAATGGCAAGGGATACTGAAATTTAACAGTGATCTTATTAAGAAGGCGGTAATCTATACACGGTCTCAGCGAACCATCCTTCTTGGCTACAAAAAAGAACCCTGCTCCTAAAGGCGACGATGATGGGCGAATATGCCCCTTCTCCAGGGATTCCTTCACATAACTGCGCATAGCGGTGTGCTCAGGCACGGATAAATTAAACAATCGACCTTTAGGAAATTTACTACCAGGAATCAAATTGATAGCACAATCACAATCCCTATGCGGAGGTAGGGCATCGGACTTGGGCTCATCAAATACATCCCGGTAATCAGACAAGAACTCTGGAACCTCAGAAGGGGTGGATGACGAAATTGACAGAAATGGAACATCACCATGTACCCCCTGACAACCCCAGCTGGAGACCAACATGGAATTCCAATCCAATACTGGATTATGGTCTTGTAGCCATGGCAACCCCAACACGACCACATCATGCAGATTATGCAACACCAGAAAGCGAATAACCTCCTGATGTGCAGGAGCCATGCACATGGTCAGCTGGGTCCAGTACTGAGGCTTATTTTTGGCCAAAGGTGTAGCATCAATTCCTCTCAATGGAATAGGACACTGCAAGGGCTCCAAAAAAACCCCACAATGTTTAGCATAATCTAAGTCCATCAAATTCAGGGCAGCGCCTGAATCCACAAACGCCATGACAGAATACGACGACAAGGAGCATATCAAGGTAACAGACAGAAGAAATTTAGACTGTACAGTACCAATAACGGCAGACCTAGCGAACCGCTTAGTGCGCTTAGGACAATCAGAAATAGCATGAGTGGAATCACCACAGTAGAAACACAGCCCATTCAGACGTCTGTGTTCTTGCCGTTCAACTCTGGTCATAGTCCTATCGCACTGCATAGGCTCAGGTTTAATCTCAGGTAATACCGCCAAATGGTGCACAGATTTACGCTCGCGCAAGCGTCGACCGATCTGAATGGCCAAAGACATAGACTCATTCAAACCAGCGGGCATAGGAAATCCCACCATGACATCCTTAATGGCTTCAGAGAGACCCTTTCTGAAAATGGCAGCAAGCGCAGATTCATTCCATTGAGTGAGCACGGACCATTTTCTAAATTTCTGGCAATATAGCTCTATCTCATCCTGAGCCTGACCAAGAGACAGCAAATTTTTTTCTGCCTGATCTACTGAATTAGGCTCATCGTACAGCAATCCAAGCGCCAGGAATAACGCATCGATATTACTTAATGCAGGATCTCCTGATGCAAGAGAAAATGCCCAGTCCTGAGGGTCGGCCCGCAAAAAAGAAATGATGATCCTAACCTGTTGCGCTGGGTCACCAGAAGAGCGAGGTTTCAAAGCCAGAAACAATTTACAATTATTCTTGAAACTCAGAAATTTAGTTCTATCTCCAAAAAACAAATCTGGAATAGAAATTCTCGGTTCTAACAAAGAATTCTGAACCACAAAATTTTGAATATCTTGAACTCTTGCTGTGAGCTGATCCACACATGAAGACAGACCTTTAATGTCCATTGTAACACCTGTGTCCTGAAGCACCCAAATGTCTAGGGGGAAAAAAAGGCTGAACACAGAGCAGAGAAAAAAAAATGGTCTCAGAACTTCTTCTTTCCCTCTATTGAGAATCATTAGTACTTTTGGCTTCCTGTACTGTTATGAAAGGCAATTCAGTAACACAGTGTACATAGCGATCAGAGCACATACAGTGATCTGATAATAACCCAAAATAATAGAACGAGCTCTGAGACGTGGGAACTCTGTAGACTGCAATACCTGATCCTCTCCAAACACAACTAGAGGCAGCTGTGGATTGCGCCTAACGCTCCCTATGCAACTCGGCACAGCCTGAGAAACTAACTAGGCTGAAGATAGAAAAATCAGCCTTCCTTGCCTCAGAGAAATACCCCAAAGGAAAAGGCAGCCACCCACATATAATGACTGTGAGTAAGATGAAAAGACAAAACGTAGGGATGAAATAGATTCAGCAAAGTGAGGCCCGATATTCTAGACAGAACGAGGATAGTAAAGATAACTTTGCAGTCTACATAAAACCCTAAAGAAAAACCACGCAAAGGGGGCAAAAAGACCCTCCGTGCCGAACTAACGGCACGGAGGTACACCCTTTGCGTCTCAGAGCTTCCAGCAAAACAAATAGACAAGCTGGACAGAAAAAATAGCAACAAATAGCAAAGAAGCACTTAGCTATGCAGAGCAGCAGGCCGCAGGAATGATCCAGAGAAACACCAGTCCAACACTGGAACATTGACAGGAAGCATGGATCAAAGCATCAGGTGGAGTTAAGTAGCGAAACAGCTAACGACCTCTCCAGATCACCTGAGGGAGGAACCTCAGAAGCTGCAGTACCACTTTCCTCCACAAACGGAAGCTCCCAGAGAGAATCAGCCGAAGTACCACTTGTGACCACAGGAGTGAGCTCTGCCACGGAATTCACAACAGATATATTACAAAGTATTGAGATGAAATTTTTTTTCTGACCAAATACTTATTTTCCACCACAATATGCAAATAAAATGATAAAAAAACAGACAATGTGATTTTCTGGGTTTTTTTTTCTCAGTTTGTCTCCCATAGTTGAGGTCTACCTATGATGTAAATTACAGACGCCTCTCATCTTTTTAAGTGGTGGAACTTGCACTATTGCTGACTGACTGAATACTTTTTTGCCCCACTGTATATACACTGCACAGTACCACTCCTCCTGTCTTGTATATATACACTGCACAGTACTGCTCCTCCTGTCCTGTATATATACACTGCACAGTACTGCTCCTCCTGTCCTGTATATATACACTGCACAGTACCGCTCCTCCGGTATATATACACTGCACAGTACCACTCCTCCTGTCCTGTATATATACACTGCACAGTACCGCTCCTCCTGTATATATACACTGCACAGTACCACTCCTCCTGTACTGTATATACACCGCACAGTACCACTCCTCCTGTATATATACACACTGCACAGTACCACTTCTCCTGTATATATACACTGTACAGTACCACTCCTCCTGTCCTGTATATATACACTGCACAGTACTGCTCCTCCTGTCCTGTATATATACAATGCACAGTACCACTTCTCCTATCCTGTATATATACACTGCACAGTACCACTCCTCCTGTATATATACACCGCACAGTACCGCTCCTCCTGTCCTGTAAATATACACTGCACAGTACTGCTCCTCCTGTCCTGTATATATACACTGCACAGTACTGCTCCTCCTGTATATATACAATTCACAGTACCGCTTCTCCTATCCTGTATATATACACTGCACAGTACCACTCCTCCTGTACTGTATATATACACCGCACAGTACCATTCCTCCTGTATATATACACTGCACAGTATCACTTCTCCTGTATATATACACTGCACAGTACCACTCCTCCTGTATATATACACTGCACAGTAACACTCCTCCTGTATATATACACTGCACAGTATAACTCCTCCTGTATATATACACTACACAGTACCACTCCTCCTGTCCTGTATATCTACACTGCACAGTACGACTCCTCCTGTCCTGTATATATACACCGCACACTACCGCTCCTCCTGTCCTGTATATATACACTGCACAGTACCACCCCTCCTGTATATATACACTGCACAGTACCACTCCTCCTGTATATATACACTGCACAGCATAACTCCTCCTGTATATATACACTACACAGTACCACTCCTCCTGTCCTGTATATCTACACTGCACAGTACCACTCCTGTCCTGTATATATACACCGCACAGTACCGCTCCTCCTGTCCTGTATATATACACTGCACAGTACTGCTCCTCCTGTATATATACACTGCACAGTACCACTCCTCCTGTACTGTATATATACACCGCACAGTACCACTCCTCCTGTCCTGTATATCTACACTGCACAGTACGACTCCTCCTGTCCTGTATATATACACCGCACACTACCGCTCCTCCTGTCCTGTATATATACACTGCACAGTACCACCCCTCCTGTATATATACACTGCACAGTACCACTCCTCCTGTATATATACACTGCACAGTATAACTCCTCCTGTATATATACACTACACAGTACCACTCCTCCTGTCCTGTATATCTACACTGCACAGTACCACTCCTGTCCTGTATATATACACCGCACAGTACCGCTCCTCCTGTCCTGTATATATACACTGCACAGTACTGCTCCTCCTGTATATATACACTGCACAGTACCACTCCTCCTGTACTGTATATATACACCGCACAGTACCACTCCTCCTGTCCTGTATATATACACTGCACAGTACCGCTCCTCCTGTCCTGTATATATACACTGCACAGTACCGCTCCTCCTGTATATATACACTGCACAGTACCACTCCTCATGTACTGTATATATACACCGCACAGTACCACTCCTCCTGTCCTGTATATATACACCGCACAGTACCGCTCCTCCTGTCCTGTATATATACACCACACAGTACCACTCCTCCTGTATATATACACTGCACAGTACCACTTCTCCTGTATATATACACTGCACAGTACCACTCCTCCTGTCCTGTATATATACACCGCACAGTACTGCTCCTCCTGTCCTGTATATATACACCGCACAGTACCACTCCTCCTGTCCTGTATATATACACTGCACAGTACCACTGCCCTGTATATATACACTGCACAGTACCACTCCTCATGTACTGTATATATACACCGCACAGTACCACTCCTCCTGTCCTGTATATATACACCGCACAGTACCGCTCCTCCTGTCCTGTATATATACACCACACAGTACCACTCCTCCTGTATATATACACTGCACAGTACCACTTCTCCTGTATATATACACTGCACAGTACCACTCCTCCTGTCCTGTATATATACACCGCACAGTACTGCTCCTCCTGTCCTGTATATACACACCGCACAGTACTGCTCCTCCTGTCCTGTATATATACACCGCACAGTACCACTCCTCCTGACCTGTATATATACACTGCACAGTACCACTCCTCCTGTCCTGTATATATACACTGCACAGTACCACTCCTCCTGTCCTGTATATATACGCTGCACAGTACTGCTCCTGTCCTGTATATATACACTGCACAGTACCACTCCACCTGTCCTGTATATATACACTACACAGTACCACTCCTCCTGTCCTGTATATATACACTGCACAGTACCACTCCTCCTGTCCTGTATATATACACTGCACAGTACCACTCCTCCTGTCCTGTATATACACTGCACAGTACCACTCCTCCTGACCTGTATATATACACTGCACAGTACCACTCCTCCTGTCCTGTATATATATACACTGCATAGTACCACTCCTCCTGTCCTGTATATATACACTGCACAGTACTGCTCCTGTCCTGTATATATACACTGCACAGTACCACTCCTCCTGTCCTGTATATATACACTGCACAGTACCACTCCTCCTGTCCTTTATATATACACTGCACAGTACCACTCCTCCTGTCCTGTATATATACACTGCACAGTACTGCTCCTCCTGTCCTGTATATATACACTGCACAGTACTGCTCCTCCTGTCCTGTATATATACACTGCACAGTACTGCTCCTCCTGTCCTGTATATATACACTGCAAAGTACTGCTCCTCCTGTCCTGTATATATACACTGCACAGTACTGCTCCTCCTGTATATATACACTGCACAGTACTGCTCCTCCTGTCCTGTATATATACACCGCACAGTACCACTCCTCCTGTATATATACACCGCACAGTACCACTCCTCCTGTCCTGTATATATACACCGCACAGTACCGCTCCTCCTGTCCTGTATATATACACTGCACAGTACTGCTCCTCCTGTCCTGTATATATACACTGCACAGTACTGCTCCTCCTGTCCTGTATATATACACTGCACAGTACCACTCCTCCTGTCCTGTATATATACACCGCACAGTACCGCTCCTCCTGTCCTGTATATATACACTGCACAGTACCGCTCCTCCTGTCCTGTATATATACACTGCACAGTACCGCTCCTCCTGTCCTGTATATATACACTGCACAGTACCACTCCTCCTGTCCTGTATATATACACTGCACAGTACCACTCCTCCTGTCCTGTATATATACACTGCACAGTACCGCTCCTCCTGTCCTGTATATATACACAGCACAGTACTGCTCCTCCTGTCCTGTATATATACACTGCACAGTACTGCTCCTCCTGTCCTGCATATATACACTGCACAGTACTGCTCCTCCTGTATATATACACTGCACAGTACCTCTCCTCCTGTATATATACACTGCACAGTACCACTCCTCCTGTCCTGTATATATACACCGCACAGTACCGCTCCTCCTGTCCTGTATATATACACCGCACAGTACCGCTCCTCCTGTCCTGTATATATACACTGCACAGTACTGCTCCTCCTGTATATATACACTGCACAGTACCACTCCTCCTGTACTGTATATATACACCGCACAGTACCACTCCTCCTGTCCTGTATATATACACTGCACAGTACCGCTCCTCCTGTCCTGTATATATACACTGCACAGTACCGCTCCTCCTGTATATATACACTGCACACTACCACTCCTCATGTACTGTATATATACACCGCACAGTACCACTCCTCCTGTCCTGTATATATACACCACACAGTACCACTCCTCCTGTATATATACACTGCACAGTACCACTTCTCCTGTATATATACACTGCACAGTACCACTCCTCCTGTCCTGTATATATACACCGCACAGTACTGCTCCTCCTGTCCTGTATATATACACCGCACAGTACCACTCCTCCTGTCCTGTATATATACACTGCACAGTACCACTTCTCCTGTATATATACACTGCACAGTACCACTCCTCCTGTCCTGTATATATACACCGCACAGTACTGCTCCTCCTTTCCTGTATATATACACCGCACAGTACCACTCCTCCTGTCCTGTATATATACACTGCACAGTACCACTGCCCTGTATATATACACTGCACAGTACCACTCCTCCTGTCCTGTATATATACACCGCACAGTACTGCTCCTCCTGTCCTGTATATATACACTGCACAGTACCACTGCCCTGTATATATGCACTGCACAGTACCACTCCTCATGTACTGTATATATACACCGCACAGTACCACTCCTCCTGTCCTGTATATATACACCGCACAGTACCGCTCCTCCTGTCCTGTATATATACACCACACAGTAGCACTCCTCCTGTATATATACACTGCACAGTACCACTTCTCCTGTATATATACACTGCACAGTACCACTCCTCCTGTCCTGTATATATACACCGCACAGTACTGCTCCTCCTGTCCTGTATATATACACCGCACAGTACTGCTCCTCCTGTCCTGTATATATACACCGCACAGTACCACTCCTCCTGACCTGTATATATACACTGCACAGTACCACTCCTCCTGTCCTGTATATATACACTGCACAGTACCACTCCTCCTGTCCTGTATATATACGCTGCACAGTACTGCTCCTGTCCTGTATATATACACCGCACAGTACTGCTCCTCCTGTCCTGTATATATACACTGCACAGTACCACTCCTCCTGTCCTGTATATATACACCGCACAGTACTGCTCCTCCTGTCCTGTATATATACACCGCACAGTACTGCTCCTCCTGTCCTGTATATATACACCGCACAGTACCACTCCTCCTGACCTGTATATATACACTGCACAGTACCACTCCTCCTGACCTGTATATATACACTGCACAGTACCACTCCTCCTGTCCTGTATATATACACTGCACAGTACCACTCCACTTGTCCTGTATATATACACTACACAGTACCACTCCTCCTGTCCTGTATATATACACTGCACAGTACCACTCCTCCTGTCCTGTATATATACACTGCACAGTACCACTCCTCCTGTCCTGTATATACACTGCACAGTACCACTCCTCCTGACCTGTATATATACACTGCACAGTACCACTCCTCCTGTCCTGTATATATATACACTGCATAGTACCACTCCTCCTGTCCTGTATATATACACTGCACAGTACTGCTCCTGTCCTGTATATATACACTGCACAGTACCACTCCTCCTGTCCTGTATATATACACTGCACAGTACCACTCCTCCTGTCCTTTATATATACACTGCACAGTACCACTCCTCCTGTCCTGTATATATACACCGCACAGTACTGCTCCTCCTGTCCTGTATATATACACTGCACAGTACTGCTCCTCCTGTCCTGTATATATACACTGCAAAGTACTGCTCCTCCTGTCCTGTATATATACACTGCACAGTACTGCTCCTCCTGTATATATACACTGCACAGTACTGCTCCTCCTGTCCTGTATATATACACCGCACAGTACCACTCCTCCTGTATATATACACCGCACCGTACCACTCCTCCTGTCCTGTATATATACACCGCACAGTACCGCTCCTCCTGTCCTGTATATATACACTGCACAGTACTGCTCCTCCTGTCCTGTATATATACACTGCACAGTACTGCTCCTCCTGTCCTGTATATATACACTGCACAGTACTGCTCCTCCTGTCCTGTATATATACACTGCACAGTACCGCTCCTCCTGTCCTGTATATATACACTGCACAGTACCGCTCCTCCTGTCCTGTATATATACACTGCACAGTACCACTCCTCCTGTCCTGTATATATACACTGCACAGTACCACTCCTCCTGTCCTGTATATATACACTGCACAGTACCGCTCCTCCTGTCCTGTATATATACACTGCACAGTACTGCTCCTCCTGTCCTGTATATATACACTGCACAGTTCTGCTCCTCCTGTCCTGCATATATACACTGCACAGTACTGCTCCTCCTGTATATATACACTGCACAGTACCTCTCCTCCTGTATATAAACACTGCACAGTACCACTCCTCCTGTATATATACACTGCACAGTACTGCTCCTCCTGTATATATACACTGCACAGTACCTCTCCTCCTGTATATATACACTGCACAGTACCACTCCTCCTGTATATATACACTGTACAGTACCACTCCTCCTGTCCTGTATATATACACTGCACAGTACCGCTCCTCCTGTCCTGTATATATACACTGGACAGTACCACTCCTCCTGTCCTGTATATATACACTGCACAGTACCACTCCTCCTGTCCTGTATATATACACTGCACAGTACCACTCCTACTGTCCTGTATATATACACTGCACAGTACCACTCCTCCTGTCCTGTATATATACACTGCACAGTACTGCTCCTGTCCTGTATATATACACTGCACAGTACCACTCCTCCTGTCCTGTATATATACACTGCACAGTACCACTCCTCCTGTCCTGTATATATACACTGCACAGTACCGCTCCTCCTGTCCTGTATATATACACTGCACAGTACTGCTCCTCCTGTATGCACAGTACTGCTCCTCCTGTCCTGTATATATACACTGCACAATACTGCTCCTCCTGTATATATACACTGCACAGTACTGCTCCTCCTGTCCTGTATATATACACTGCACAGTACCACTCCTCCTGTCCTGTATATATACACTGCACAGTACTGCTCCTACTGTCCTGTATATATACACTGCACAGTACTGCTCCTCCTGTCCTGTATATATACACTGCACAGTACTGCTCCTCCTGTCCTGTATATATACACTGCACAGTACTGCTCCTCCTGTATATATACACTGCACAATACTGCTCCTCCTGTCCTGTATATATACACTGGACAGTACTGCTCCTCCTGTCCTGTATATATACACTGCACAGTACCGCTCCTCCTGTCCTGTATGTATACACTGCACAGTACCGCTCCTCCTGTCCTGTATATATACACTGCACAGTACCGCTCCTCCTGTCCTGTATATATACACTGCACAGTACCACTCCTCCTGTCCTGTATATATACACTGCACAGTACCACTCCTCCTGTCCTGTATATATACACTGCACAGTACCACTCCTCCTGTCCTGTATATATACACTGCTCAGTACCACTCCTCTTGTCCTGTATATATACACTGCACAGTACCACTCCTCCTGTCCTGTATATATACACTGCACAGTACCACTCCTCCTGTCCTGTATATATACACTGCACAGTACCACTCCTCCTGTCCTGTATATATACACTGCTCAGTACCACTCCTCTTGTCCTGTATATATACACTGCACAGTACCACTCCTCCTGTCCTGTATATATACACTGCACAGTACCACTCCTCCTGTCCTGTATATATACACTGCACAGTACCACTCCTCCTGTCCTGTATATATACACTGCACAGTACCACTCCTCCTGTCCTCTATGTATACACTGCACAGTACCACTCCTCCTGACCTGTATATACACTGCACAGTACCACTCCTCCTGACCTGTATATATACACTGCACAGTACCACTCCTCCTGTCCTGTATATACACTGCACAGTACCACTCCTCCTGACCTGTATATATACACTGCACAGTACCACTCCTCCTGTCCTGTATATATATATACACTGCATAGTACCACTCCTCCTGTCCTGTATATATACACTGCACAGTACTGCTCCTGTCCTGTATATATACACTGCACAGTACCACTCCTCCTGTCCTGTATATATACACTGCACAGTACCACTCCTCCTGTTCTTTATATATACACTGCACAGTACCTCTCCTCCTGTCCTGTATATATACACTGCACAGTACTGCTCCTCCTGTCCTGTATATATACACTGCACAGTACTGCTCCTCCTGTCCTGTATATATACACTGCACAGTACTGCTCCTCCTGTCCTGTATATATACACTGCACAGTACTGCTCCTCCTGTATATATACACTGCACAGTACTGCTCCTCCTGTCCTGTATATATACACCGCACAGTACCACTCCTCCTGTATATATACACCGCACAGTACCACTCCTCCTGTCCTGTATATATACACCGCACAGTACCGCTCCTCCTGTCCTGTATATATACACTGCACAGTACCACTCCTCCTGTCCTGTATATATACACCGCACAGTACCACTCCTCCTGTCCTGTATATATACACTGCACAGTACTGCTCCTCCTGTCCTGTATATATACACTGCACAGTACTGCTCCTCCTGTCCTGTATATATACACTGCACAGTACCGCTCCTCCTGTCCTGTATATATACACCGCACAGTACCGCTCCTCCTGTCCTGTATATATACACTGCACAGTACTGCTCCTCCTGTCCTGTATATATACACTGCACAGTACTGCTCCTCCTGTCCTGTATATATACACTGCACAGTACCGCTCCTCCTGTCCTGTATATATACACTGCACAGTACCTCTCCTCCTGTCCTGTATATATACAATGCACAGCACCACTCCTCCTGTCCTGTATATATACACTGCACAGTACCACTCCTTGTTTCCTGTATATACAATGCACAGTACCACTCCTCCTGTCCTGTATATATACACTGCACAGTACCACTCCTCCTGTCCTGTATATATACACTGCACAGTACCGCTCCTACTGTCCTGTATATATACACTGCATAGTACCGCTCCTCCTGTCCTGTATATATACACTGCACAGTACCACTCCTCCTGTCCTGTATATATACACTGCACAGTACCGCTCCTCCTGTCCTGTATATTTACACTGCACAGTACTGCTCCTCCTGTCCTGTATATATACACTGCACAGTACTGCTCCTCCTGTATATATACACTGCACAGTACCTCTCCTCCTGTATATATACACTGCACAGTACCACTCCTCCTGTCCTGTATATATACACTGCACAGTACCGCTCCTCCTGTATATATACACTGCACAGTACCACTCCTCCTGTATATATACACTGCACAGTACCTCTTCTCCTATTCTGTATATATACACTGCACAGTACCTCTTCTCCTATCCTGTATATATGCACTGCACAGTACCATCACTCCCCTGTATATATACACTGCACAGTACCACTGCCCTGTATTATATACACTGCACAGTACTGCTCCTCCTGCCCTGTATATATACACTGCACAGTACCACTCCTCCTGTATATATACACCGCACAGTACCACTCCTCCTGTATATATACACCGCACAGTACCACTCCTCCTGTCCTGTATATATACACCGCACAGTACCGCTCCTCCTGTCCTGTATATATACACTGCACAGTACCACTCCTCCTGTCCTGTATATATACACCGCACAGTACCGCTCCTCCTGTCCTGTATATATACACCGCACAGTACCGCTCCTCCTGTCCTGTATATATACACTGCACAGTACTGCTCCTCCTGTCCTGTATATATACACTGCACAGTACCTCTCCTCCTGTCCTGTATATATACAATGCACAGTACCACTCCTTGTGTCCTGTATATACAATGCACAGTACCACTCCTCCTGTCCTGTATATATACACTGCACAGTACCACTCCTTGTGTCCTGTATATACAATGCACAGTACCACTCCTCCTGTCCTGTATATATACACTGCACAGTACCACTCCTCCTGTCCTGTATATATACACTGCACAGTACCGCTCCTCCTGTCCTGTATATATACACTGCATAGTACCGCTCCTCCTGTCCTGTATATATACACTGCACAGTACCACTCCTCCTGTCCTGTATATATACACTGCACAGTACCGCTCCTCCTGTCCTGTATATTTACACTACACAGTACTGCTCCTCCTGTCCTGTATATATACACTGCACAGTACTGCTCCTCCTGTCCTGTATATATACACTGCACAGTACTGCTCCTCCTTTATATATACACTGCACAGTACCTCTCCTCCTGTATATATACACTGCACAGTACCACTCCTCCTGTCCTGTATATATACACTGCACAGTACTGCTCCTCCTGTATATATACACTGCACAGTACCACTCCTCCTGTATATATACACTGCACAGTACCTCTTCTCCTATTCTGTATATATACACTGCACAGTACCTCTTCTCCTATCCTGTATATATGCACTGCACAGTACCATCACTCCCCTGTATATATACACTGCACAGTACCACTGCCCTGTATTATATACACTGCACAGTACTGCTCCTCCTGCCCTGTATATATACACTGCACAGTACCACTCCTCCTGTATATATACACTGCACAGTACCACTGCCCTGTATATATACACTGCACAGTATCACTGCCCTGTATATATACACTGCACAGTACCACTCCTCCTGTCCTGTATATATACACTGCACAGTACCACTCCTCCTGTCCTGTATATATACACTGTACAGTACCACTCCTCCTATCCTGTATATATACACTGCACAGTACTGCTCCTCCTGTCCTGTATATATACACTGCACAGTACCACTCCTCCTATCCTGTATATATACACTGCACAGTACCACTGCCCTGTATATATACACTGCACAGTACTGCTCCTCCTGTCCTGTATATATACACTGCACAGTACCACTCCTCCTATCCTGTATATATACACTGCACAGTACCATCACTCCCCTGTATATATACACTGCACAGTACCGCTCCTCCTGTCCTGTATATATACACTGTAGAATTTGCAATAGCTGTCACTCATGTTAGAAGTGAAATCTGGCATTGTACTATACCTAGATTTCTCTGCTGTATCTGGGCATCATGAATCGTGGTATGTGTTAAAGGGGCCCACTGAGACTCTTTTGCCCGGGGCCCTCAAAAACCTGGAGCCGGCCCTGGGGGTGGGTCACCGGGCCACGGCCGGCGCTGCAGCTGTTTAACGCTATTGACGTGCGGGCCCGCGTCCGCACGTCAATAGTTAACAGCCGCCATCCAATCTGAGGCTGGCAGCTGACGTCAGTCCCAGTGTGCATGTCGCCGGCGTCTAACATCATTGTCAGTCGCCAGCGAGTGCACGCTTCAGCTGCGTGGAGAGAGCAGGAGCGCGGTCAGGTAAGCAGAACTTGTTTTTTTTTGCAGTCCCGATCATGTGATGGTAACATTCACCGGCGAAACAATTTAACTTCTCCATCTGAGGTCTTATTCCTGCTTGGGGGGGGGGGCGCCAAGCTCGGGAACATTACCGGGGGGCAAAAGCTCTAGCTACGCCTCTGAATAGTAGACACCCACAGTTTTGTCCTAAATGAAATGCCCATTGAGGTCAGGAACTAAGCCATGCTGACAACGCATCCATATCACCCTCATGTTAATACCTACCGCCCTTGGCAGCTCCAACCTCCCTCTGATGCTGCTGTTTGCCTCCTCTTCTGGCAATGTCAGGAGGGATTCGTGGCCACAGGAGACAGATAACCTTTTCTTCTTCTATCATGCCATTCTAACCATTATAAAATAGAATCCAAGATTTATAAAGTCTTTAATGGACTGGATAACAATTACAAATTATACAGAATTTTGATCTGCATTACATACAACACACTGAATGTTTAGTTACAGCATCCATGAACAAATCACTGTAATTGCATCTGTGCTGCGTAAGGCCTCATGGACATGATTATATTGTGCCTTTGAGTAAAAAAAAATTGATAGCGTGATAATACTAGAAACATTGCTTCTAACAACCATACAGCAGCACATGACTCCTTAAAACAGATGCTAATGTACTACGTGTGACCTCTTCTGGGCCCCATACATACATTGAGACTACATATTTCCCTGCCATTATTTTGTGATAAAAAAAACAAAAAGCAACGAAAGAATCAGGAAAACTAGGCAAATAATGCAGCAAATGTCCTGTAATATATGACCGACTGTAGTGTCTCCATTTTGTTCTCCAACTCTTGAAGTATCTCGGTGTTGGAATACTTCTGGCGCTGGCATAGTGATCACTGTTTTTTCTCTATAGCCTGTATTCCAAGGACGCAGCTTCATCATATAAGCCTCGCAATACTTCTTTTCATGAGGTCCCTCTATGTGATCACTGTAAACCTCAGGCTCTAGTGGTGGTCTTGTAGGCTTCCACTTATAGATCTTGCTTAGGATTTTGCTGACTAGATTGATGATGATCCTCTTACTGTTCTCTTGGGAAATGTCAGGCTCTTCGAAAGTCGAAACATTGCACCGTCTACATCTTTGCCTGAAAATCTTCATATTCACAGTGCCGCATCTAGATCTTGTATTCCACCTTATCAAAAACAGAATATGTACTTGTGCCGAGTTCCACCGTCGGCCACAGCGTGAGCATTGGAAGCTAAAACAAGAAATAAAAATACAAATAAATATGACATAATAATATTGAGGTGACTATAACTATGTCTTGTGTAGTGTAATGAAATCACAAAAGTGTATTACTACATTGCATTTACTATTACTACTATGTGCCTGTACTGAAATTTGTTATTTTATTATTTATGCAATTAATACATTTGCTTATGTAAAAAATATATAGACAGAGTTGTACTACAGCCAAGGATAACAAAGCTTTGTGTATATTAGGCTGCCGTCACACTAGCAGTATTTGGTCAGTATTTTCTATCAGTATTTGTAAGGCCGGGTTCACATTGCGTTAACAGCAGCCCGTTCAACACATACGTTAACGGGCTGCTATTAACGCAAGTGCCAGTATGGCAGCGCGCTAGCGCAGATAGAGCGTCTGGTAGCTCTATCTGCGCTAGCGGTGATGGACCCGGAAATGCTGCAGCCTGTATCCCAGGGTTCGTCACTCAATGACGGCACATGGCTAGCGCACTCCCAAGATAAAGAAGAGATCCATAGATAAAAATGTATAAGTTTATTTCAGAATGATTAAAAATCGAAAACATAGACAAAGTTAAAAAAGCAAGATGTCACAAAAACTGGAGAGATGCTACCAGCACACAATTAAAGAAGTTGTCCACTACTATAAAGTTGTTTTTTTTTCATAAATCTTGCTATTATGTGCCACTGAAAACATCTACTGTGTTTATTTTAGCAATATTACCTGTTATCATGCTGTAGCAGCACATCTTCAGTGCTGGATTCAGCTCTCATGGGGTTAATTGACAACTGCCTTTCTCCTGAGTTATTGTGCTCTAATACTACAAGTTCCATGATGCTTTGCACTGCCACTAAGCCCAAACCTACCACACCTACTCCAAAAACACACCCAAACCCCTCCCTCCTCTATCTTCAAAAAGATTTGTGGTGTCATTTCTGTCCAACCTCCTCTTTTACATTTGTCCAACCCACACTCCATTACACACAGATAGATAGATAGATAGATAGATAGATAGATAGATAGATAGATAGATAGATAGATAGATAGATAGATAGATAGATAGATATTAGATTGATAGAGATAGATATTAGATAGATAGATGATAGATAGATAGATATATAGATATGGGATAGATAGATAGATATTAGATAGATATATAGATATTAGATAGATAGATAGATATTAGATAGATAGATATTAGATAGATATGGGATAGATAGATAGATAGATATTGCCATGGACTATAGCCCCCAACCTGAACCTGCCCCATCCACCTCCCCTATGCCATGGACTATAGCCCCCAACCTGGATCTGCCCCATCCACCTCCCCTATGCCATGGACTATAGCCCCCAACCTGGATCTGCCCCATCCACCTCCCCCACAGCTCCTACCCAACATCCCCACAGTCCCTATCCCTATTGCCTCTATACACTTGCTTTGGCAAAACTGATGTGTATTTGGTCCTGCCAATAAAGCTTCTTTGAATCTTGAATCTTGAATCTTGACATTAGATAGATAGATATTAGATAGATAGATATTAGATAGATAGATATTAGATAAATAGATAGATAGATATGGGATAGATAGATAGATAGATAGATAGATAGATAGATAGATAGATAGATAGATACATAGATAGATAGATAGATAGATAGATAGATAGATAGATAGATAGATAGATAGATAGATAGATAGATATTAGATAGATATGGGATAGATAGATATTAGATAGATAGATATTAGATAGATAGATATTAGATAGATATTAGATAGATAGATATGGGATAGATAGATAGATAGATAGATAGATAGATAGATAGATAGATAGATAGATAGATAGATATTAGATAGATATGGGATAGATAGATATTAGATAGATAGATATTAGATAGATAGATATTAGATAGATATTAGATAGATAGATATGGGATAGATAGATGTTAGATAGATATTAGATAGATAGATAGATATTAGATAGATAGATATTAGATAGATAGATAGATAGATAGATATGGGATAGACAGATAGATAGATAGATAGATAGATATTAGATAAATAGATAGATAGATATGGGATAGATAGATAGATAGATACATAGATAGATAGATAGATAGATAGATAGATAGATAGATAGATATTAGATAGATATGGTATAGATAGATATTAGATAGATAGATATTAGATAGATAGATATTAGATAGATATTAGATAGATAGATATGGGATAGATAGATAGATGTTAGATAGATATTAGATAGATAGATAGATAGATATTAGATAGATATTATATAGATAAATATTAGATAGATATTATATAGATAGATATTAGATAGATAGATATTAGAAAGATAGATAGATATGGGATAGATAGATAGATATTAGATAGATAGATATTAGATAGATAGATAGATAGAGATAGATATTAGATAGATAAATGATAGATAGATAGATATGGGATAGATAAATAGATAGATATTAGATAGATAGATATTAGATAAATACAGTTAGGGCCAGAAATATTTGGACAGTGACACAATTTTCGCAAGTTGGGCTCTGCATGCCACCACATTGGATTTGAAATGAAACCTCTACAACAGA
This sequence comes from Ranitomeya imitator, assembly GCF_032444005.1. NCBI lineage: Eukaryota > Metazoa > Chordata > Amphibia > Anura > Dendrobatidae > Ranitomeya > Ranitomeya imitator. The sequence continues at coordinate 420,505,275 of NC_091286.1, read as the reverse complement.
ATTCAAGTGCAGATTGTAACGTTTAATTTGAAGGGTTGAACAAAAATATCTGATAGAAAATGTAGGAATTGTACACATTTCTTTACAAACACTCCACATTTTAGGAGGTCAAAAGTAATTGGACAAATAAACATAACCCAAACAAAATATTTTTATTTTCAATATTTTGTTGCAAATCCTTTGGAGGCAATCACTGCCTTAAGTCTGGAACCCATGGACATCACCAAACGCTGGGTTTCCTCCTTCTGAATGCTTTGCCAGGCCTTTACAGCCGCAGCCTTCAGGTCTTGCTTGTTTGTGGGTCTTTCCGTCTTAAGTCTGGATTTGAGCAAGTGAAATGCATGCTCAATTGGGTTTAGATCTGGAGATTGACTTGGCCATTGCAGAATGTTCCACTTTTTGGCACTCATGAACTCCTGGGTAGCTTTGGCTGTATGCTTGGGGTCATTGTCCATCTGTACTATGAAGCGCCGTCCAATCAACTTTGCAGCATTTGGCTGAATCTGGGCTGAAAGTATATCCCGGTACACTTCAGAATTCATCTGGCTACTCTTGTCTGCTCTTATGTCATCAATAAACACAAGTGACCCAGTGCCATTGAAAGCCTTGCATGCCCATGCCATCACGTTGCCTCAACCATGTTTTACAGAGTATGTGGTGTGCCTTGGATCATGTGCCGTTCCCTTTCTTCTCCAAACTTTTTTCTTCCCATCATTCTGGTACAGGTTGATCTTTGTCTCATCTGTCCATAGAATACTTTTCCAGAACTGAGCTGGCTTCTTGAGGTGTTTTTCTGCAAATTTAACTCTGGCCTGTCTATTTTTGGTATTGATGAATGGTTTGCATCTAGATGTGAACCCTTTGTATTTACTGTCATGGAGTCTTCTCTTTACTGTTGACTTAGAGACAGATACACCTACTTCACTGAGAGTGTTCTGGACTTCAGTTGATGTTGTGAACGGGTTCTTCTTCACCAAATTAAGTATGCGGCGATCATCCACCACTGTTGTCTTCCGTGGACGCCCAGGCCTTTTTGAGTTCCCAAGCTCACCAGTCAATTCCTTTTTTCTCAGAATGTACCCAACTGTTGATTTTGCTACTCCAAGCATGTCTGCTATCTCTCTGATGGATTTTTTCTTTTTTTTCAGCCTCAGGATGTTCTGCTTCACCTCAATTGAGAGTTCCTTTGACCGCATGTTGTCTGCTCACAGCAACAGCTTCCAAATGCAAAACCACACACCTGGAATCCACCCCTGACCTTTTAACTACTTCATTGATTACAGGTTAATGAGGGAGACGCCTTCAGAGTTAATTGCAGCCCTTAGAGTCCATTGTCCAATTACTTTTGGTCCCTTGAAAAAGAGGACGCTATGCATTACAGAGCTATGATTCCTAAACCCTTTCTCCGATTTGGATGTGGAAAATATCATATTGCAGCTGGGAGTGTGCACTTTCAGCCCATATCTATTATATAAAGCTGAATGTGTGTGTGTGTGTGTGTGTGTGTATGTGTGTGTGTGTGTGTGTGTGTGTGTGTATGTATGTATGTATGTATGTATGTCCGGGATTGGCATCTGCACCGTCGCAGCTACAGCCACAAAATTTTGCACAGTCGCACGTCTGGACCCCGAGAGCGTCATAGGCTATGTTGTGAGGCGAAATTTTAACCCCGCACGTTCCAATTCACCAAACAATTTTGCCCCTATCTACATAATGGGGAAAAAAGTGAAAGGAAAAGTGTTGGAGGCGTCGTAGCTACAGCCACAAAATTTTGCACAGTCACACGTCTGGACCCTGAGAGCGTCATAGGCTATGTTGTGAGGTGAAATTTTAACCCCGTGCATTCCAATTCACTAAACAATTTTGCCCCTATCTACATAATGGGGAAAAAGTGAAATGAAAAGTGTTGGAGGCGTCGTAGCTACAGCCACAAAATTTTTCACAGTCACACGTCTGGACCCTGAGAGCATCATAGGCTACGTTGTGAGGTGAAATTTTAACCCTGCGCTTTCCAATTCACCAAACAATTTTGTCCCTATCTACATAATGGGAAAAAATGAAAGGAAAAGTGTAGGAGGCAAATTGACAGCTGCCAGATGTGAACAAGGGGGACTTAAAGAATGAGAGCGATGGCGCCAAAGTATATACCGTACAGTTGCTAAGGTGGGGCCCCGACATGGGATACTCACCACACAGGGGGATATGAACACACACAAAATGCGCCACACACTACCACGTGCTTGAACACATATTACCCTCAGCACACATTTCACCACAAATACACCAACCTCGCCACATAAAAATCGAAACACAAAAGTCGCCGCTCAAAACTCGCCACGCGCAGAACTCGCCACATGCAAAAACTAGGCTCTTGCAAAACTCGCCACAAGTGCAAAACTCACCTCATGGAAAACTCGCCACACACAAAACTTGCACACGTGGAAAAATTGCCACATGTACAAAAGCTGCAACACATGCAAAAGTTGCCTCACACAAAACTTGCACATACTCAAAAGGCACCACACATAAAACTCGCCACACGCAAAACTCGCCATGCGCAAAACTTGCTGCACACAACTTGCTACACTAACCTGTCACATGCAACTCGACACACAAAAAGTTGCTACACGCATGTTGCCACACAAAACTCATCTCACAAAAGTCGCTACATGCATGTCGCCACACGCAACTCAACACACACAACTTAACAAACGAAACTCGCCCTAAAACACACACAAGTCTGGTATTATCCTTCAAAAATAAAAATCTGATTAATAAGCAGACAAACTACAAGAGCAACACATGTACCATATAGGAAATACGGCAGCTGTCAGTCACATGACCTGTCTATTATGTGTATGTGTGAGCTAATATATACTGCCAGGGGGAGGGCTTCCTGTTGGCTGGGGATTTATCAGGCTGCCAAATTAGCTTACAAATACTGAGGTAAAAATACTGAGCAAATAACGTGTGAACGAGGTCTAATACAGGAGGAGATGACACACAGGTATATACTATATACAGGAGAGATGACACACAAGTATATACTATATAGAGGAGGAGATGACATACAGGTACATACTATATACAGGATGAGATGACATACAGGTATATACTATATACAGGAGGAGATTACACACAGATATATACTATAAACAGGGGAGATGACACACAGTTATATACTATATACAGGAGGAGATGACATACAGGTATATACTATATATAGAAGGAGATGACATACAGGTATATACTATATACAGGGGAGATGACACACAGCAGGTATATACTATATACAGGGGAGATTACATACAGGTATATACTATATACAGGAGATGACATACAGGTGTATACTATATATAAGGGAGATGACAAACATGTATATACTGAGGTGAAAATGAGAGGTGCGAGGTGAAAATGAAAAGGTGTGAGTGCAAAATGAGAAGAGTGAGGGAAAATAGTGGAGTGATCAGAAAATGACAGATGTGAGGTCAAAATGACAAGTGTTAGGGGGGAATGAGAGGAGTGAGGGAGAAAATGAGAGGTGTGAGAGGAGAGAGAAAATGAGAGATGTGAGGGGGGGAAATGAAAGATGTGATTGGGAAAATGAGAGGTGTGATGGGAAAATAAGAGAAGTGAGGTGCTATAACTAACCACAGATATTTACTATATACAGGAGGAGATGACATACAGGTATATACTATATATAGAAGGAGATGACATACAGGTATATACTATATGCAGGGGAGATGACACAGCAGGTATATACTATATACAGGGGAGATTACATACAGGTATATACTATATACAGGAGATGACATACAGGTGTATACTATATATAAGGGAGATGACAAACATGTATATACTGAGGTGAAAATGAGAGGTGTGAGGTGAAAATGAAAAGGTGTGAGTGCAAAATGAGAGGAGTGAGGGAAAATAGTGGAGTGATCGGAAAATGACAGATGTGAGGTCGAAATGACAAGTGTTAGGGGGGAATGAGAGGAGTGAGGGAGAAAATGAGAGATGTGAGGGGGAAAATGAAAGACGTGATTGGGAAAATGAGAGGCGTGATGGGAAAATAAGAGAAGTGAGGTGCTATAACTAACCACAGATATTTACTATGCCCAGGCAACGCCGGGCTCTTCAGCTAGTCTAATATATAAAGCTGAATGTGTGTGTGTATGTGTGTGTGTGTGTGTGTGTGTGTGTGTGTGTGTGTATGTATGTATGTATGTCCGGGATTGGCATCTGCACCGTCGCAGCTACAGCCACAAAATTTTGCACAGTCTCACGTCTGGACCCCGAGAGCGTCATAGGCTATGTTGTGAGGCGAAATGTTAACCCCGCGCGTTCCAATTCACCAAACAATTTTGCCCCTATCTACATTATGGGGAAAAAAGTGAAAGGAAAAGTGTTGGAGGCATCACAGCTACAGCCACAAAATTTTGCACAGTCACACGTCTGGACCCTGAGAGCGTTATAGGCTATGTTGTGAGGTGAAATTTTAACCCCGCGCTTTCCAATTCACCAAACAATTTTGCCCCTATCTACATAATGGGGAAAAAGTGAAAGGAAAAGTGTTGGAGGCGTCGCAGCTAGAACCACAAAATTTTGCACAGCCACAAAATTTTGCACAGTCACACGTCTGGACCCCGAGAGCGTAATATGCTATGTTATGAGGTGAAATTTTAACCCCGCGCTTTCCAATTCACCAAACAATTTTGCCCCTATCTACATAATGGGGAAAAGTGAAAGGAAAAGTGTTGGAGGCAAATTGACAGCTGCCAGATGTGAACAATGGGAACTTAAAGAATAAGAGCGATGGCGCCAAAGAGTATATACCGTACAGTTGCTAAGGTGGGGCCCCGACATGGGATGCTCACCACACACAGGGATATGAACACACACACAAAATGCGCCACAAACTATAACGTGTGAACGAGGTCTACTACAGGAGGAGATGACACACAGTTATATACTATATACAGGGGAGATGACACACAGATATATACTATATACAGGAGAGATGACACACAGGTATATACTATATAGAGGAGGAGATGACATACAGGTACATACTATATACAGGAGGAGATGACATACAGGTACAGTGGGGCAAAAAAGTATTTAGTCAGTCAGCAATAGTGCAAGTTCCACCACTTAAAAAGATGAGAGGCGTCTGTAATTTACATCATAGGTAGACCTCAACTATGGGAGACAAACTGAGAAAAAAAAATCCAGAAAATCACATTGTCTGTTTTTTTATCATTTTTTTTGCATATTATGGTGGAAAATAAGTATTTGGTCAGAAACAAACAATTAAGATTTCTTGCTCTCACAGACCTGTAACTTCTTCTTTAAGAGTCTCCTCTTTCCTCAACTCATTACCTGTAGTAATGGCACCTGTTTAAACTTGTTATCAGTATAAAAAGACACCTGTGCACACCCTCAAACAGTCTGACTCCAAACTCCACTATGGTGAAGACCAAAGAGCTGTTAAAGGACACCAGAAACAAAATTGTAGCCCTGCACCAGGCTGGGAAGACTGAATCTGCAATAGCCAACCAGCTTGGAGTGAAGAAATCAACAGTGGGAGCAATAATTAGAAAATGGAAGACATACAAGACCACTGATAATCTCCCTCGATCTGGGGCTCCACGCAAAATCCCACTCCGTGGGGTCAGAATGATCACAAGAACGGTGAGCAAAAATCCCAGAACCACGCGGGGGGACCTAGTGAATGAACTGCAGAGAGCTGGGACCAATGTAACAAGGCCTACCATAAGTAACACACTACGCCACCATGGACTCAGATCCTGCAGTGCCAGACGTGTCCCACTGCTTAAGCCAGTACATGTCCGGGCCCGTCTGAAGTTTGCTAGAGAGCATTTGGATGATCCAGAGGAGTTTTGGGAGAATGTCCTATGGTCTGATGAAACCAAACTGGAACTGTTTGGTAGAAACACAACTTGGCGTGTTTGGAGGAAAAAGAATACTGAGTTGCATCCATCAAACACCATACCTACTGTAAAGCATGGTGGTGGAAACATCATGCTTTGGGGCTGTTTCTCTGCAAAGGGGCCAGGACGACTGATCCGGGTACATGAAAGAATGAATGGGGCCATGTATCGTGAGATTTTGAGTGCAAACCTTCTTCCATCAGCAAGGGCATTGAAGATGAAACGTGGCTGGGTCTTTCAACATGACAATGATCCAAAGCACACCGCCAGGGCAACGAAGGAGTGGCTTCGTAAGAAGCATTTCAAGGTCCTGGAGTGGCCTAGCCAGTCTCCAGATCTCAACCCTATAGAAAACCTTTGGAGGGAGTTGAAAGTCCGTGTTGCCAAGCGAAAAGCCAAAAACATCACTGCTCTAGAGGAGATCTGGATGGAGGAATGGGCCAACATACCAACAACAGTGTGTGGCAACCTTGTGAAGACTTACAGAAAACGTTTGACCTCTGTCATTGCCAACAAAGGATATATTACAAAGTATTGAGATGAAATTTTGTTTCTGACCAAATACTTATTTTCCACCATAATATGCAAATAAAATGTTAAAAAAACAGACAATGTGATTTTCTGGATTTTTTTTTCTCAGTTTGTCTCCCATAGTTGAGGTCTACCTATGATGTAAATTACAGACGCCTCTCATCTTTTTAAGTGGTGGAACTTGCACTATTGCTGACTGACTAAATACTTTTTTGCCCCACTGTATATACTATATACAGGAGGAGATTACACACAGGTATATACTATATACAGGAGCAGATGACCTACAGGTATATACTATATACAGGAGGAGATGACACACAGATATATACTATATACAGGGGAGATGACACACAGGTATATACTATATGCAGGAGGAGATGACATACAGGTATATACTATATATAGGAGATGACATACAGGTATATACTATATACAGGGGAGATGACACACAGGTATATACTATATACAGGGGAGATGACATACAGGTATATACTATATACAGGAGATGACATACAGGTGTATACTATATATAAGGGAGATGACAAACATGTATATACTGAGGTGAAAATGAGAGGTGTGAGGTGAAAATGAAAAGGTGTGAGTGCAAAATGAGAGGAGTGAGGGAAAATAGTGGAGTGATCGGAAAATGACAGATGTGAGGTCGAAATGAGAAGTGTTAGGGGGGAATGAGAGGAGTGAGGAAGAAAATGAGATGTGTGAGGGAGAAAATGAGAGATGTGAGGGGGAAAATGAAAGATGTGATTGGGAAAATGAGAGGCGTGATGAGAAAATAAGAGAAGTGAGGTGCTATAACTAACCACAGATATTTACTATGCCCAGGCAACGCCGGGCTCTTCAGCTAGTTATATATATAATTGTATTTCTGAACATGTTTTTGTAAACAGCTAAAATAACAAAACTTGTGTCACTGTCCAAATATTTCTGGCCCTAACTGTAGATAGATAGATATGGGATAGATAGATAGATAGATAGATAGATAGATAGATAGATAGATAGATAGATAGATAGATAGATAGATAGATATTAGATAGATAGATATATAGATATTAGATAGATATGGGATAGATAGATATTAGATAGATAGATAGATATTTTTTCTCGTTGCCAATCAACGAGAAAAAAACTAATATCATGGTGTTCCAGAAAAGAAAGCAGAAACCCACTAGCAATCCTACCTTTATGATAGACAACCGTCCACTGACTGAAACCAACAGGTACACCTACCTGGGCCTAGAACTCAGCCAGTCAGGGAGCTTCAAGCAAGCCATAGAGTCACTAAAAGACAAGGCATCCAAAGCCTTCTATGCCATCAGAAGGCATCTGTACCACCTCAAGGCACCAGTAACCGTATGGCTAAAAATTTTTGACTCCATCATTGCCCCAATTCTTCTATACGGTAGTGAGGTCTGGGGCCCAGTCTCATACCCAAACTGGTCAAAGTGGGACGCTGGGCCGACAGAAATATTCCACCTAGAGTTCTGCAAGCATCTTCTCCAAGTCCATCGGAGCACATCAAATAGCGCCTGCCGAGCAGAGCTGGGCAGATTCCCACTACACATCGCAATAAAGAAGAAGGCGCTGTCATTCAAGGCTCATCTACAAAGTAGCAGTCCCAGTTCCTACCATCACAAAGCCTTCCTACACTAGGAAGCCTCAGGAAGCCTCCCAAGAAAAAGTACCCAAAGCCAGTCTGACCAAGCCATCAACCTCCATGGCCTGACAAAAGGTGATATCCAGAAAATGGTACACAAAGTCAAAGAGGAATATCTCAGCATCTGGAGGAACGACATAAACAAATCCCAGAAACTGACAATATACCGGAATCTACAGAGGGAGTACAAACTGGCCCCATATCTAGAGAAACTAGAAAACCCCAAAGATCGACAGATCTTTAGCCGGTACAGACTGAGCGCCCACAGCCTACTCATCGAGTTCGGGCGGCACCGACAGAACTACAAGCCTCGAGAGAGCAGACTCTGCCAGCAGTGCCCCCAGGAGGCCATGGAGGATGAGGCCCACTTCCTGCTGAGGTGCCCCAAATACTCCGCAGTGAGGGACACTCACTTCAAGAGACTGTCTGATCTCCTCCAAGACTTCACCTCCAAGGAGGAGGAAGAGAAACTGCCGATAATACTGGGGGAAGAGGAAAGTGCAGTGGCCGTAGCAGCGGAATATGTCAGTGCCTGCCACAGACTAAAAGGAGCCTGATATGTCATGGACTCCTGTATCCCAACACTGGACAAATCCCTATCCCCCGACTAAAGAGCCTGATATGTCATGGACTCCTATACCCCACCCTGGAAACATCCCCCTATCCACCTCTCGTGTCTCCCCTTTTCCCCATAGTTTGTAAGCTTGCGAGCAGGGCCCTCACTCCTCCTGGTATCTGTTTTGAACTGTATTTCTGTTATGATGTAATGTTTATTGTCTGTACAAGTCCCCTCTATAATTTGTAAAGCGCTGCGGAATATGTTGGCGCTATATAAATAAAATTATTATTATTATTATATTATTATCCCCTATCCTCTAAAAGGAATTTGAAATTAACTAAACTAAATTATTCCCTTTCCAACGTGTCACAAACAGGTGGACAAGCAGTATTTTCTGGGTTGAAGATTTGAGGTGGCTCATTCTGCATGCATATAGCAGTGCAAATTTATTTTTCTCCCCCTTTTTTGTGTTTTTAATTTTTATTGAGGTCCTATAAAAGGGAAATAGCATCTTTTTTTTTGTCCCCTCATTTCTAAAACTTCATTCTTCTTTTAGTATGGCTTTGCTTGTTAAATTGTGTTCTCTTTATACAATACAAAGAATGGGAAGATATACGCCTGCTTTGTGGACTTTAAAAAGGCCTTTGATTCAGTGTGGCACCCGGGCTTATTCCTGAAACTGCTGGAGAGTGGAATAGGAGGAAAGACCTACGATGTCATCAAAAGCTCCTACACCGAGAACCGCTGCAGCGTGAGTGTGAGCGGCAAAAGAACGGCTTTTTTCCAGCAGAGCCGCGGAGTAAGACAAGGCTGCAGCCTAAGCCCAACGCTCTTCAACATCTACATCAACGAGCTGGCTACCGCCCTGGAATCCTCCTCAGCACCAGGACTCACCCTCCACGACGCTCAGGTGAAATTCCTGCTGTATGCAGATGACCTGCTGCTGCTGTCACCAACCGAGAAAGGCCTCCAGGACAACCTGAAAATCCTAGAGAAATTCAGCTCCACCTGGGCCCTACCGGTCAACCTAAAGAAAACCAACACCATGGTGTTCCAGAGGAGAAAGAGAAGATCAGACCAACACCCATCATTTATCCTCAACAACTGCGACCTCACAGGAACGGACAAATATACCTACCTGGGCCTAGAGATTCACCGGTCAGGGAACTTCAAACAAGCCATAGAGACCCTGAAAGACAAGGCCTGCAAAACCTTCTATGCCATCCGAAGGACACTCTACCATCTGAAGCCACCAGTGAGGGTCTGGCTAAAAATCTTCGACTCCATCATCGCCCCAATCCTCCTGTATGGCAGCGAAGTCTGGGGTCCTCACACCTACCCAGACTGGTCAAAGTGGGACTCCAGTCCAACAGAAATATTCCACCTGGAATTCTGCAAGCACCTTCTCCAGGTCCATCGGAGCACCTCCAACAGTGCTTGTCGGGCCGAGCTGGGCAGATTCCCTCTACACCTGACAGTTCTAAAGAGGGCGCTGTCATTCCGGGCTCACCTGCATAGGAGCAATCCAAGCTCCCATCACCATAAAGCCCTGATACATGAAGGTGAAACAGAAAAACCAGAACCCCCGGAACAGCCCAGCCAAACCCAACCGGAGCAGAACACCAATCACAACAACCTGACAAAAGCCGGAATTAGGAAGATGGCAGATGAAGGCCAGGAGAGGTATGTCAGTGACTGGAAGAATGATATCATCAGCTCACAGAAACTGACCATGTACCGGAGCCTACAGAGAGACTACAGACTGGCCCCATATCTGGAGAAACTCCCGGACCCCAGAGACCGCCAGATCCTGAGCTGATATAGACTCAGTGCCCACAGTCTGGCCATCGAATGTGGCCGACACAGGCAGAGCTACAAGCCCAGGGAGGAAAGACTGTGCCAACACTGTGATCAGGAGGCCATAGAGGACGAAACCCACTTCCTGCTACACTGCTCCAAATACTCAGCAGTGAGGGACACTCACTTCAGGAGACTCTCACATCTCTTCCCAGACTTCATCACCATGAAGGAGGAAGAGAAAACATATATCTTGCTGGTAGAAGAAGAGAGAGCGGTGGAGATAGCAGCGCGGTATGTGAGCGAATGCCATAGACTGCGAGAAAGAGAACTATGATGCCATGGACTATAGCCCCCAACCTGGATCTGCCCCATCCACCTCCCCTATGCCATGGACTATAGCCCCCACAATGGACCTGCCCCATCCACCTCCCCTATGCCATGGACTATAGCCCCCAACCTGAACCTGCCCCATCCACCTCCCCTATGCCATGGACTATAGCCCCCAACCTGGATCTGCCCCATCCACCTCCCCTATGCCATGGACTATAGCCCCCAACCTGGATCTGCCCCATCCACCTCCCCCCACAGCTCCTACCCAACATCCCCTCAGTCCCTATCCCTATTGCCTCTATACACTTGCTTTGGCAAAACTGATGTGTATTTGGTCCTGCCAATAAAGCTTCTTTGAATCTTGAATCTTGAATCTTTGAAATTCCCTGGACCTCTATATGCCCCCCTCCCCCACCCCCGTATTTTTACCATATGCTTTGGCAATGCTAACATATACTTAGTCCTGCCAATAAAGCTCATTTGAATTGAATTGATATTAGATAGATAGATATTAGATAGATAGATGATAGATAGATAGATAGATATTAGATAGATAAATAGATAGATATATATGGGATAGATAGATAGACAGATATTAGATAGATAGATAGATAGATAGATAGATAGATAGATAGATAGATAAATAGATAGATAGATATGGTTAACCCCTTTACCCCCAAGGGTGGTTTGCACGTTATGGACCGGGCCAATTTTTACAATTCTGACCACTGTCCTTTTATGAGGTTATAACTCTGGAACGCTTCAACGGATGCCGGTGATTCTGACATTGTTTTCTCGAGACATATTGTACTTCATGATAGTGGTAAAATTTATTTGATATTACCTGCGTTTAAAGTTTTTTTTTTCATAAATCTTGCTATTATGTGCCACTGAAAACATCTACTGTGTTTATTTTAGCAATATTACCTGTTATCATGCTGTAGCAGCACATCTTCAGTGCTGGATTCAGCTCTCATGGGGTTAATCGACAACTTCCTTTCTCCTGACTTATTGTGCTCTAATACTACAAGTTCCATGATGCTTTGCACTGCCACTAAGCCCGAACCTACCACACCCACTCCAAAAACACACCCAAACCCCTCCCTCCTCTCCCTCCTCTCTCTTCAAAAAGATTTGTGATGTCATTTCTGTCCAACTCCTCTTTTACATTTGTCCAACCCACACTCCATTACACAGAGATAGATAGATAGATAGATAGATAGATAGATAGATAGATAGATAGATAGATAGATAGATAGATATGGGATAGATATTAGATAGATAGATATTAGATAGATATTAGATAAATAGATAGATAGATATTATATAGATAGATATTATATAAATAGATTTTAGATAGATAGATATTAGATAGATAGATAGATAGATAGATAGATAGATAGATAGATAGATAGATATGGGATAGATAGATAGATATTAGATAAATAGATAGATAGATAGATATGGGATAGATAGATAGATAGATAGATAGATAGATAGATAGATAGATATTAGATAGATAGATAGATAGATAGATAGATAGATATTAGATAGATAGGGGATAGATAGATATTAGATAGATATTAGATAGATAGATGATTGATAGATAGATAGATATTAGATAGATAGATATTAGATAGATAGATATTAGATAGATAAATAGATAGATATGGGATAGATAGATAGATAGATAAATATTAGATAGATAGATAGATATTACCCGCCCACCATTCCTAGGAGTAAGAAGCAATGAACATGAGCTCCTGAATTTCCATCACTTTATACCTTGTAATGAGTCAACTGTAAGACAAAACCTGGAAAAACTCAACTCCGTGGAACATAAAAGTGATCTGGACTGAACTGGACTTTACATTTTATGAAAAAAGGAAGAATTGGAGGATTTAAAGGACAAAACAAGAATCTCCTGGAGGACACAGACTGGAAGCAGCCGACATCATACATCTGACATCCTGATACCTGGACCTATAGAAGGTAGGAGAATTCTTTAACTACAACACAACCTATAGACGTGCTACAAATTAATCTTCTTAGAAACAAGGATTATAATTAACATATAACTACAAAATGGAAAACACAAATTTAGAACATGTAAGTGAACAAAGCCCAGAGCCAGAGACACAGGAATGCTGGGGGCCAGATCAGGAGATAACACAGGGGGGCAATAAATCCAAGATGGACTACGTTAGAGAGAATCCAGAGACTCTTTATGCAGATTTCACAAAGAAAGAACCAAAAAGAAAAACCAACGTATTATTCTATACAGAACAACCCTCAGCCTGGCGCACTGCGCTGTGCAAACGATACAAACATGTATCTAAAACCAACGATAAAGGTGTCCAGCAGATTAAAATTACCAGCCAAGCAGAGGACACCAATGCGCTCACCATACTCCTATACAAAAATGGCACAGTCATGGCGCAGGGCACGGAGGAGATTCTGCAGCAATTTGAAAATTGTTTCTCCGATATCAAAGAGCAGGCACAAACCTATAAAGGACTACAAGCCCCAGCAGCTACCTCTAATGCTCACATAGGGATTCCCAGACAGAGCCGCCTAACCCCGACACTTCACACCTCTCGCCCGATAACATCAGAGACTTCTTATCTCAACTAGAAAGAGACTTGGTCCAACTGAAATTAGCATGTGAAAGAAACTCACAAAGCAATGCAAATTACCAAGCAGCAAATGACACAGCCATACAGAAAATAAGGGAGGAAATGTGTGAAATGAAGTGTCAATACAAGGCAGCACTACAGGAAATGGGGGAACTGAAAAAAGACAATGATCAACTCCGAAAGGAGATTAGAGAATTAAAAGCCCATAGCCCTGGTCATCTGAACCAGCAGGGGGCAACGAAAACAAGCCAGAGAGCAGACAACATGGCCACCACTGAACAGAATGTAGAGACACCAAACAGCATTAAAATAATAACCAACAATATGATGGAAGAGAGAAAAGAACCAGCCACCAGCAAAGCCAGCACCACAGACCCCCATCAGCAGCACCGTAGCCCACCCAAGACATCACAAAGTCCTGATACTGTCCTAATAATGGACTCAAATCCTGAAACCAGAGAGATGGAAGAGAGAACAGAACCAGCCACCAGCAAAGCCAGCACCACAGACCCTCGTCAGCAGCACCGTAGACCACCCAAGACATCACAAAGTCCTGATACTGTCCTAATAATGGACTCAAATCCTGAAACCAGAGAGATGGAAGAGAGAACAGAACCAGCCACCAGCAAAGCCAGCACCACAGACCCTCGTCAGCAGCACCGTAGCCCACCCAAGACATCACAAAGTCCCGATATTGTCCTAATAATTGACTCAAATGGGAAGTACCTAAATACACAGCGGCTATTCCCAGGAAAACAGGTCCGTACAATCCGCTGTGCAAGTATTGAACAGGTGACAGAGGTCATCAGTAGACCACGGTTTACCAACCCAAAGCACATTATTATACACACGGGTACAAACAATCGGCCAGACCAGCAGATCGCAAAACAACTGATCAACCTGGCAAAGATGGCAAAACTAAAATTCCGGGACAGTAAAATCATTCTGTCGTCGCTGCTTCCAAGAAAGGACATACCCAGGCAAACCACCCAAGCCATCAATGCAGAACTGACTGAAAAGATCAAGACTGTGCCAAACGTGACCCTGGCACAACACCTCTCCATAAACAACAGTCACCTGCACGATGATAAACACCTCAACAAACAAGGGGTCAGCCTCCTGGCCAAAGAGCTGAAGGACATCGTGCTAAACAGAGACCCCGGGCCTGGATTCAACAGTGGCCATAATCACACTGAAAGACCCCCGAGAACGATAAAGCAGAAAACCCCAAGGCTACCTCCTGAAGCTGGAAACAAAGCTCTTCACCCAGTGTCAGACCATCGGAGGTGGAGACCTCCACCGAGGAGACCACCAAGCCCACACAGATACATGCAGAGCAGAGATAGGAATGAGATAATAAACCTGCTCAATGCACTGCGCAGAATAATAATGTGACTGGATGGAACCAAGCACTTCTATAAAACTGTCAGAAATCCAGTTTGTCCCACACAGCCATACTCATTACAAGGTATATACACACAAACCACACAGAAGAATGTCTTCACTTACAATCAGCAGCTGGAATATCCAGGGTCTCAACGCCTCAACCTTCGGATCTAAAACAAAGGACCCTGATTTTATACAAAGTATGAAAAATATAGACATTCAGATCCTCCTGGAAACATGGACCAGAGCCGAAAACGAATCCCTGGTGCCTATTGGATACAAGGAATTCTTGGTCCATGCCCAGAAAAACAAAAACATCAAACAGGGCCGGGGCTCAGGAGGAGTAGCGATCTGGTATAAAGAGGAGCTCCACCAGTACATCAAACCGGTGAAGAAAGGAGACAGCCACATATGGATCAGAATCAGCAGCTCCATCCTCACCTGCCAATCTGATGTCCACCTCTGTGCCACCTATATACCACCGCCAGAGTCCCCCTACTTCAATCCAGACTGCTTCGAGATCTTACAAAGAGAAGCCGCCCATTATCAGGCCCTGGGCAAAGTTCTCATCTTTGGAGACCTCAATGCAAGAACAGGGAGAGAGAGAGACTTCCTGACCACGGATGGAAACATCTACATACTTGGAGCAGAGAATGACGGCCAAGACCCTGTACACACTGAGAGAAACAGCTATGACAGTACAGTCAACAAAAGTGGCAGAAAGCTCCTGAACGTATGTAAAAGTTTAGGACTTCATATCCTTAATGGACGAAGCAAGGGTGACTCCTTAGGAAGGTATACACTAAACTCCCATGTAGGGAGGAGTGTAGTTGATTACGCCATTACAGACCTGAACCTGGCAGATGTCAGCGCCTTCATAGTCACCCCACAAACGCACCTGTCAGACCACAGCCAACTTCTTCTGTACATGAAATCTACAGAGAAACCATCCACTCAGAAGCCACAGCAGAGCGGCCTCTTCACCCGGCCTCCATCCTATAAATGGTCCAAAATGTCGGCACCAAGATATAAAGAAGCTTCCAGCAGACCTGAAATACAGCGGATGCTCCACCACTTCTACAACCTTGAGTACATGCCAAACCCAGAGGGAGTGAACCAAGCAGCAAAGGACCTCAACAATATATTCTACGCAATGGCCAGACTGTCTGACCTTAAAAAAGTCGACTACAAGAGACCAAAAGAAACACAGGTCAATGGCTGGTTTGACAGAGAATGTAAAGCTGTACGGAAGACCCTGAGAACAGCCTCCAACAAGAAACACAGAGACCCCAACCACCTGGGTCTGAGGGAAGCCTATGACTCCATACAAAAGCAGTACAAAACCATCCTCAGGAGGAAGAAGCAGAGTTACATCTCTACCAAGCTCAATCAACTCCAAGACGCCCTCCAAGACAACTCCTTCTGGGAACTATGGAACCACATGGGCACCAAAGACAAGAAAAACAACAACCATATCCAAAATGGCAACCTCTGGCTCCAATACTTCAGAGACCTCTATAAAGACATTCCAAAGGAAGGACTAAGCCAAGAACAGGAAAACATAATGGCGAAACTAAAAGCAATGGAGGAAAAAATCAAAAACTTCCAAAACCCGGTGGATACACCTATAACACTACAGGAAGTAACCGAGAGACTCTCCTCCATAAGATGTAGAAAAGCCGGTGGCCTAGATGGAATCCTACCAGAAATGCTGAAGTACAGCCCACCAGAAATACAGGCTGCAATGGTTAAACTCTTCAATATTGTACTGAGTGCCGGCTACTTCCCTCGTACCTGGAACCAAGGCCTCATCACACCCATCCACAAGAGTGGGGACAGGTATGACCCAGCTAACTACAGAGGCATATGCGTCAGCAGCAACCTGGGAAAACTGTTCAACAGTATCCTGAACAAGAGGATCCTCACCTTCCTCACCGAGCACAACGTCCTCAACAAGAGCCAAGCAGGGTTCATGCCGAACCACCGCACCACTGACCACATCTATACTCTGCACAGCCTCATTCAGAGACACGTCTACAATACAAAGAATGGGAAGATATACGCCTGCTTTGTGGACTTTAAAAAGGCTTTTGATTCAGTGTGGCACCCGGGCTTATTCCTGAAACTGCTGGAGAGTGGAATAGGAGGAAAGACCTACGATGTCATCAAAAGCTCCTACACCGAGAACAGCTGCAGCGTGAGTGTGAGCGGCAAAAGAACGGCTTTTTTCCAGCAGAGCCGCGGAGTAAGACAAGGCTGCAGCCTAAGCCCAACGCTCTTCAACATCTACATCAACGAGCTGGCTACCGCCCTGGAATCCTCCTCAGCACCAGGTCTCACCCTCCACGACGCCCAGGTGAAATTCCTGCTGTATGCAGATGACCTGCTGCTGCTGTCACCAACCGAGAAAGGCCTCCAGGACAACCTGAAAATCCTAGAGAAATTCAGCTCCACCTGGGCCCTACCGGTCAACCTAAAGAAAACCAACACCATGGTGTTCCAGAGGAGAAAGAGAAGATCAGACCAACACCCATCATTTATCCTCAACAACTGCGACCTCACAGGAACGGACAAATATACCTACCTGGGCCTAGAGATTCACCGGTCAGGGAACTTCAAACAAGCCATAGAGACCCTGAAAGACAAGGCCTGCAAAACCTTCTATGCCATCCGAAGGACACTCTACCATCTGAAGCCACCAGTGAGGGTCTGGCTAAAAATCTTCGACTCCATCATTGCCCCAATCCTCCTGTATGGCAGCGAAGTCTGGGGTCCTCACACCTACCCAGACTGGTCAAAGTGGGACTCCAGTCCAACAGAAATATTCCACCTGGAATTCTGCAAGCACCTTCTCCAGGTCCATCGGAGCACCTCCAACAGTGCTTGTCGGGCCGAGCTGGGCAGATTCCCTCTACACCTAACAGTTCTAAAGAGGGCGCTGTCATTCCGGGCTCACCTGCATAGGAGCAATCCAAGCTCCCACCACCATAAAGCCCTGATACATGAAGGTGAAACAGAAAAACCAGAACCCCCGGAACAGCCCAGCCAAACCCAACCGGAGCAGAACACCAATCACAACAACCTGACAAAAGCCGGAATTAGGAAGATGGCAGATGAAGGCCAGGAGAGGTATGTCAGTGACTGGAAGAATGATATCATCAGCTCACAGAAACTGACCATGTACCGGAGCCTACAGAGAGACTACAGACTGGCCCCCTATCTGGAGAAACTCCCGGACCCCAGAGACCGCCAGATCCTGAGCCGATATAGACTCAGTGCCCACAGTCTGGCCATCGAATGTGGCCGACACAGGCAGAGCTACAAGCCCAGGGAGGAAAGACTGTGCCAACACTGTGATCAGGAGGCCATAGAGGACGAAACCCACTTCCTGCTACACTGCTCCAAATACTCAGCAGTGAGGGACACTCACTTCAGGAGACTCTCACATCTCTTCCCAGACTTCATCACCATGAAGGAGGAAGAGAAAACCTATATCTTGCTGGGAGAAGAAGAGAGAGCGGTGGAGATAGCAGCGCGGTATGTGAGCGAATGTCATAGACTACGAGAAAGAGAACTATGATGCCATGGACTATAGCCCCCAACCTGGACCTGCCCCATCCACCTCCCCTATGCCATGGACTATAGCCCCCACCCTGGATCTGCCCCATCCACCTCCCCCCACAGCCCCTACCCAACATCCCCTCAGTCCCTATCCCTATTGCCTCTATACACTTGCTTTGGCAAAACTGATGTGTATTTGGTCCTGCCAATAAAGCTTCTTTGAATCTTGAATCTTGAATCTTGAATCTAGATATTAGATAGATAGATATTAGATAGATAGATAGATATTAGATAGATATTATATAGATAGATATTAGATAGATAGATAGATATTAGATAGATAGATATGGGATAGATAGATAGATATTAGATAGATATATATTAGATAGATACAGTATATATTAGATAGATAGAGATAGATATTAGATAGATAGATGATAGATAGATAGATATTAGATAGATAGATAGATAGATAGATATGGGATAGATAGATAGATAGATAGATAGATAGATAGATAGATAGATATTAGATAGATATCATTCCTAGGAGTAAGAAGCAATGAACATGAGCTCCTGAATTTCCATCACTTTATACCTTGTAATGAGTCAACTGTAAGACAAAACCTGGAAAAACTCAACTCCGTGGAACATAAAAGTGATCTGGACTGAACTGGACTTTACATTTTATGAAAAAAGGAAGAATTGGAGGATTTAAAGGACAAAACAAGAATCTCCTGGAGGACACAGACTGGAAGCAGCCGGCATCATACATCTGACATCCTGATACCTGGACCTATAGAAGGTAGGAGAATTCTTTAACTACAACACAACCTATAGACGTGCTACAAATTAATCTTCTTAGAAACAAGGATTATAATTAACATATAACTACAAAATGGAAAACACAAATTTAGAACATGTAAATGAACAAAGCCCGGAGCCAGAGACACAGGAATGCTGGGGGCCAGATCAGGAGATAACACAGGGGGGCAATAAATCCAAGATGGACTACGTTAGAGAGAATCCAGAGACTCTTTATGCAGATTTCACAAAGAAAGAACCAAAAAGAAAAACCAACGTATTATTCTATACAGAACAACCCTCAGCCTGGCGCACTGCGCTGTGCAAACGATATAAACATGTATCTAAAACCAACGATAAAGGTGTCCAGCAGATTAAAATTACCAGCCAAGCAGAGGACACCAATGCGCTCACCATACTCCTATACAAAAATGGCACAGTCATGGCGCAGGGGACGCAGGAGATTCTGCAGCAATTTGAAAATTGTTTCTCCGATATCAAAGAGCAGGCACAAACCTATAAAGGACTACAAGCCCCAGCAGCTACCTCTAATGCTCACATAGGGATTCCCAGACAGAGCCGCCTAACCCCCGACACTTCACACCTCTCGCCCGATAACATCAGAGACTTCTTATCTCAACTAGAAAGAGACTTGGTCCAACTGAAATTAGCATGTGAAAGAAACTCACAAAGCAACGCAAATTACCAAGCAGCAAATGACACAGCCATACAGAAAATAAGGGAAGAAATGTGTGAAATGAAGTGTAAATACAAGGCAGCACTACAGGAAATGGGGGAACTGAAAAAAGACAATGATCAACTCCGAAAGGAGATTAGAGAATTAAAAGCCCATAGCCCTGGACATCTGAACCAGCAGGGGGCAACGAAAACAAGCCAGAGAGCAGACAACATGGCCACCACTGAACAGAATGTAGAGACACCAAACAGCATTAAAATAATAACCAACAATATGATGGAAGAGAGAAAAGAACCAGCCACCAGCACCACAGACCCCCATCAGCAGCACCGTAGCCCACCCAAGACATCACAAAGTCCTGATACTGTCCTAATAATGGACTCAAATCCTGAAACCAGAGAGATGGAAGAGAGAACAGAACCAGCCACCAGCAAAGCCAGCACCACAGACCCTCGTCAGCAGCACCGTAGCCCACCCAAGACATCACAAAGTCCTGATATTGTCCTAATAATGGACTCAAATGGGAAGTACCTAAATACACAGCGGCTATTCCCAGGAAAACAGGTCCGTACAATCCGCTGTGCAAGTATTGAACAGGTGACAGAGGTCATCAGTAGACCACGGTTTACCAACCCAAAGCACATTATTATACACACGGGTACAAACAATCGGCCAGACCAGCAGATCGCAGAACAACTGATCAACCTGGCAAAGATGGCAAAACTAAAATTCCGGGACAGTAAAATCATTCTGTCATCGCTGCTTCCAAGAAAGGACATACCCAGGCAAACCACCCAAGCCATCAATGCAGAACTGACTGAAAAGATCAAGACTGTGCCAAACGTGACCCTGGCACAACACCTCTCCATAAACAACAGTCACCTGCACGATGATAAACACCTCAACAAACAAGGGGTCAGCCTCCTGGCCAAAGAGCTGAAGGACATCGTGCTAAACAGAGACCCCGGGCCTGGATTCAACAGTGGCCATAATCACACTGAAAGACCCCCGAGAACGATAAGGCAGAAAACCCCAAGGCTACCTCCTGAAGATGGAAACAAAGCTCTTCACCCAGTGTCAGACCATCGGAGGTGGAGACCTCCACCGAGGAGACCACCAAGCCCACACAGATACATGCAGAGCAGAGATAGGAATGAGATAATAAACCTGCTCAATGCACTGCGCAGAATAATAATGTGACTGGATGGAACCAAGCACCGCTAAAAAACTGTCAGAAATCCAGTTTGTCCCACACAGCCATACTCATTACAAGGTATATACACACAAACCACACAGAAGAATGTCTTCACTTACAATCAGCAGCTGGAATATCCAGGGTCTCAACGCCTCAACCTTTGGATCTAAAACAAAGGACCCTGATTTTATACAAAGTATGAAAAATATAGACATTCAGATCCTCCTGGAAACATGGACCAGAGCCGAAAACGAATCCCTGGTGCCTATTGGATACAAGGAATTCTTGGTCAATGCCCAGAAAAATAAAAACATCAAACAGGGCCGGGGCTCAGGAGGAGTAGCGATCTGGTATAAAGAGGAGCTCCACCAGTACATCAAACCGGTGAAGAAAGGAGACAGCCACATATGGATCAGAATCAGCAGCTCCATCCTCACCTGCCAGTCTGATGTCCACCTCTGTGCCACCTATATACCACCGCCAGAGTCCCCCTACTTCAATCCAGACTGCTTCGAGATCTTACAAAGAGAAGCCGCCCATTATCAGGCCCTGGGCAAAGTTCTCATCTTTGGAGACCTCAATGCAAGAACAGGGAGAGAGAGAGACTTCCTGACCACGGATGGAAACATCTACATACTTGGAGCAGAGAATGACGGCCAAGACCCTGTACACACTGAGAGAAACAGCTATGACAGTACAGTCAACAAAAGTGGCAGAAAGCTCCTGAACGTATGTAAAAGTTTAGGACTTCATATCCTTAATGGACGAAGCAAGGGTGACTCCTTAGGAAGGTATACACTAAACTCCCATGTAGGGAGGAGTGTAGTTGATTACGCCATTACAGACCTGAACCTGGCAGATGTCAGCGCCTTCATAGTCACCCCACAAACGCACCTGTCAGACCACAGCCAACTTCTTCTGTACATAAAATCTACAGAGAAACCATCCACTCAGAAGCCACAGCAGAGCGGCCTCTTCACCCGGCCTCCATCCTATAAATGGTCCAAAATGTCGGCACTAAGATATAAAGAAGCTTCCAGCAGACCTGAAATACAGCGGATGCTCCACCACTTCTACAACCTTGAGTACATGCCAAACCCAGAGGGAGTGAACCAAGCAGCAAAGGACCTCAACAATATATTCTACGCAATGGCCAGACTGTCTGACCTTAAAAAAGTCGACTACAAGAGACCAAAAGAAACACAGGTCAATGGCTGGTTTGACAGAGAATGTAAAGCTGTACGGAAGACCCTGAGAACAGCCTCCAACAAGAAACACAGAGACCCCAACCACCTGGGTCTGAGGGAAGCCTATGACTCCATACAAAAGCAGTACAAAACCATCCTCAGGAGGAAGAAGCAGAGTTACATCTCTACCAAGCTCAATCAACTCCAAGACGCCCTCCAAGACAACTCCTTCTGGGAACTATGGAACCACATGGGCACCAAAGACAAGAAAAACAACAACCATATCCAAAATGGCAACCTCTGGCTCCAATACTTCAGAGACCTCTATAAAGACATTCCAAAGGAAGGACTAAGCCAAGAACAGGAAAACATAATGGCGAAACTAAAAGCAATGGAGGAAAAAATCAAAAACTTCCAAAACCCGGTGGATACACCTATAACACTACAGGAAGTAACCGAGAGACTCTCCTCCATAAGATGTAGAAAAGCCGGTGGCCTAGATGGAATCCTACCAGAAATGCTGAAGTACAGCCCACCAGAAATACAGGCTGCAATGGTTAAACTCTTCAATATTGTACTGAGTGCCGGCTACTTCCCTCGTACCTGGAACCAAGGCCTCATCACACCCATCCACAAGAGTGGGGACAGGTATGACCCAGCTAACTACAGAGGCATATGCGTCAGCAGCAACCTGGGAAAACTGTTCAACAGTATCCTGAACAAGAGGATCCTCACCTTCCTCACCGAGCACAACGTCCTCAACAAGAGCCAAGCAGGGTTCATGCCGAACCACCGCACCACTGACCACATCTATACTCTGCACAGCCTCATTCAGAGACACGTCTACAATACAAAGAATGGGAAGATATACGCCTGCTTTGTGGACTTTAAAAAGGCTTTTGATTCAGTGTGGCACCCGGGCTTATTCCTGAAACTGCTGGAGAGTGGAATAGGAGGAAAGACCTACGATGTCATCAAAAGCTCCTACACCGAGAACAGCTGCAGCGTGAGTGTGAGCGGCAAAAGAACGGCTTTTTTCCAGCAGAGCCGCGGAGTAAGACAAGGCTGCAGCCTAAGCCCAACGCTCTTCAACATCTACATCAACGAGCTGGCTACCGCCCTGGAATCCTCCTCAGCACCAGGTCTCACCCTCCACGACGCCCAGGTGAAATTCCTGCTGTATGCAGATGACCTGCTGCTGCTGTCACCAACCGAGAAAGGCCTCCAGGACAACCTGAAAATCCTAGAGAAATTCAGCTCCACCTGGGCCCTACCGGTCAACCTAAAGAAAACCAACACCATGGTGTTCCAGAGGAGAAAGAGAAGATCAGACCAACACCCATCATTTATCCTCAACAACTGCGACCTCACAGGAACGGACAAATATACCTACCTGGGCCTAGAGATTCACCGGTCAGGAAACTTCAAACAAGCCATAGAGACCCTGAAAGACAAGGCCTGCAAAACCTTCTATGCCATCCGAAGGACACTCTACCATCTGAAGCCACCAGTGAGGGTCTGGCTAAAAATCTTCGACTCCATCATCGCCCCAATCCTCCTGTATGGCAGCGAAGTCTGGGGTCCTCACACCTACCCAGACTGGTCAAAGTGGGACTCCAGTCCAACAGAAATATTCCACCTGGAATTCTGCAAGCACCTTCTCCAGGTCCATCGGAGCACCTCCAACAGTGCTTGTCGGGCCGAGCTGGGCAGATTCCCTCTACACCTAACAGTTCTAAAGAGGGCGCTGTCATTCCGGGCTCACCTGCATAGGAGCAATCCAAGCTCCCACCACCATAAAGCCCTGATACATGAAGGTGAAACAGAAAAACCAGAACCCCCGGAACAGCCCAGCCAAACCCAACCGGAGCAGAACACCAATCACAACAACCTGACAAAAGCCGGAATTAGGAAGATGGCAGATGAAGGCCAGGAGAGGTATGTCAGTGACTGGAAGAATGATATCATCAGCTCACAGAAACTGACCATGTACCGGAGCCTACAGAGAGACTACAGACTGGCCCCCTATCTGGAGAAACTCCCGGACCCCAGAGACCGCCAGATCCTGAGCCGATATAGACTCAGTGCCCACAGTCTGGCCATCGAATGTGGCCGACACAGGCAGAGCTACAAGCCCAGGGAGGAAAGACTGTGCCAACACTGTGATCAGGAGGCCATAGAGGACGAAACCCACTTCCTGCTACACTGCTCCAAATACTCAGCAGTGAGGGACACTCACTTCAGGAGACTCTCACATCTCTTCCCAGACTTCATCACCATGAAGGAGGAAGAGAAAACCTATATCTTGCTGGGAGAAGAAGAGAGAGCGGTGGAGATAGCAGCGCGGTATGTGAGCGAATGTCATAGACTACGAGAAAGAGAACTATGATGCCATGGACTATAGCCCCCAACCTGGACCTGCCCCATCCACCTCCCCTATGCCATGGACTATAGCCCCCACCCTGGATCTGCCCCATCCATCTCCCCTATGCCATGGACTATAGCCCCCACCCTGGATCTGCCCCATCCACCTCCCCCCACAGCTCCTACCCAACATCCCCTCAGTCCCTATCCCTATTGCCTCTATACACTTGCTTTGGCAAAACTGATGTGTATTTGGTCCTGCCAATAAAGCTTCTTTGAATCTTGAATCTTGAATCTTGATAGATAGATATTAGATAGATAGATATTAGATAGATAGATATTATATAGTTAGATATTAGATAGATATTATATAGATAGATATTAGATAGATAGATAGGTAGATAGATATTAGATAGATAGATAGATAGATAGATAGATAGATAGATAGATAGATAGATATGGGATAGATGGATAGATATTGGATAGATAGATAGATAAATAGATAGATAGATATGGGATAGATAGATAGATATGGGATAGATAGATAGATAGATAGATGATAGATAGATAGATAGATAGATAGATAGATAGATAGATAGATAGATAGATAGATAGATAGATAGATGTGGGATAGATGGATAGATATTGGATAGATAGATAAATAGATAGATAGATAGATAGATAGATATGGGATAGATAGGCAGACAGATAGATAGATAGATATGGGATAGATAGATAGATAGATATGGGATAGATAGATAGATAGATAGATAGATAGATAGATAGATAGATAGATAGATAGATAGATGTGGGATAGATAGATAGATAGATGGACAGATAGATAGAATTAGATAGATATGGGATAGATGGATACATACAGATATATCTATATATCTATTTCCATAGATATGTCTATATCCATGTTTCTAAACCCCTTCACCCCTGGAGCTTATTTCGTTTATCGCTCCCCTTCTTTCCAGAGCCATAATGTTTCCGTCAATGTGGCCATGTGAGGGATTATCTTTTGCAGGACAAGTTCTACTTTTGAACGACATCATTGGTTTTACCTTGTCGTGTAACAGAAAATGTGAAAAAAATTCAAAGTACGATGAAATTGCAAAAAAAGTGCAATCCCACACTTGTTTTTTGCTTGGCCTTTTTGTTAGGTTCACTAAATGCTAAGGCTGTGTGCACACGTTGCGGATTTGATTGCAGATCCGCAGCGTTTTTTGCCATACGGAATTGCATCAAATCCGCAGTGTAGTGCACAACCAATGTAAGTCTATGGGAGCCGCAGACTTGTTGTGCACATGCTGCGGAAAAGGCCACACCGAAACGCAGCTTTTTTTTTTTCCGCAGCATGTCACTTCTTTTGTGCCGAACTGCAGCGTTTCTGCACCCTTAGGCCGGGATCACACACAGCGAGATACGGCCGAGTCTCGCAGATTAAAACCAAGCTCTGGCACCGGCACTCTGGAGCGGAGCGTGCAGCCGCACAGCAATACATGGAGCCGCACGCTCCGCTCCGGAGTGCCGGTGCCAGAGCTTGGATTTAACCTGCGAGACTCGGCCGTATCTCGCTGTAGTGTGACTCCGGCCTTAGACTTTCATTAAGATGTAACAAATATCTGCAGTTTTGCTGCGGATGTGGGTCCGAGAAACGCTGCAGTTCAGGAGGAGGGAAGTGTGTTGGCGGTGACCAGGGCCGGACTGGCCATCGGGCACTTCTGGCAAATGCCAGAAGGGCCGGTGCCAGTAGTAGGCCGCTGCACTCTTTCCCCTCCTCCCACCAGTGCCGCCGCCGCATTCAACTATACCGGCTAGTTCAATGCAATGATGGAGGAGAGAGCGTCCGCTGACGCTCCCTCTCCCATCATTCCCCGCTCTGCCTCTGACACTGTGGGTGCGTGATGACGTCATATCATCGCACACCTGCTGTGTCCCGGGCAGACTGCAGCCGCCGAGACAGGAGCCAGGAGCAGCGCGGGCAAGAGGAAAGGTGAGGAGAGTGTTTTTTGTTTATTTTACTGGACTGTGGAGCCATTATCGGGGGGATGAGATGTGGGCTGTGCTGTGTATATACCACTGTGTGGGCTGTGCTGTGTATATACCACTGTGTGGGCTGTGCTGTATATACCACTGTGTGGGCTGTGCTGTGTATATACCACTGTGTGGGCTGTGCTGTATATACCACTGTGTGGGCTGTGCTGTATATACCACTGTGTGGGCTGTGCTGTGTATATATCACTGTGTGGGCTGTGCTTTGTATATACCACTGTGTGGGCTGTGCTATGTATATACCACTGTGTGGGCTGTGCTGTATATACCACTGTGTGGGCTGTGCTGTGTATATATCACTGTGTGGGCTGTGCTGTGTATATATCACTGTGTGGGCTGTGCTGTGTATATATCACTGTGTGGGCTGTGCTGTGTATATACCACTGTTTAGGCTGTGCTGTATATACTACTACGCGGGCTGTGCTGTATATACTACGACCCGGGCTGTGCTGTATACTACTACACGGGCTGTGCTGTATACTACTATGCGGGCTGTGCTATATTATGCAGGCTGTGTTATATACTATGCAAGTTGTGCTATATTATATGCGGGCTTTGATATATACTATGGGAGGTATATATATATATATTCTATGGGGGAGGCCGTGTTATATACTATGTGGCTGTGTTATATACTATTGCAGGGGTATATTCTATTTTATGGGGGAGGCTGTCTTATATACTATGGGGGGCTGCATTATATTCTATGGGGGCTACATTATATATTATGGGGAGGTGGGCTGCATTATATTCTATGGGGGGCTGTATTAGATTTTATGAGGGATGATTGCATCATACTCTTTGATGGGGCTGCATTATATTCTATGGGGAGGTGGGCTGCATTCTATTCTATTTGGGGCTACATTATATTCTATGGGGGGCTGTATTATATTTATATTCTATGAGGGGTGATTGCATTATACTCTATGGGGGGCTGCATTATATTCTTTGGGGGGTTACATTATACTCTGGGGTGGCTGCATTATACTCAGAAAATTCAGATGTAAGGCTACTTTCACACTTGCGTCGGTACGGGGCCGTCACAAACCGTCGGCCAGACGTACCGACGGACGTTATGCTAAATTTAGCACAACGTGGGCAGCGGATGCAGTTTTACAACGCATCCGTTGCCCATTGTGATGAGCGTGGAGGAGGGGGCGGAGTTCAAGCCAGGCATGCGCAGTCGGAAATGGCAGACACGTCGCACAAAAAAAGTTACATTGAACTTTTTTTGTGCGTTGCGTCCGCCAAAACACGACGGATCCGTTGCTAATACAAGTCTATGGGTACAAAATGCATCCTGCTAGCACATTTGCAGGATCCGTTTTTTTTCGCCGGATCTTTTTTTTTCCACCGTATCCGTTTTTTTCCACCTGATCGTTTTTTTCCGCCAGATCTGTTTTTTTCTCATAGAGTTTTATTAGCGCCGGAGTGCGCCTGATGGCCACACGTTTCATCCGTTTTTTGCTAGATCCGTCGCTGTGCATTTTTCGACGTACCGAAAAACCATTCCTCTGTATGTGTTTTCTGTCCAGCGGAAACAGCTTTTTTGACGGATCCTGCAAAAACGGATTAAACGTGTGGCCATCAGGCACAATCCGGCGCTAATACAATACAATACAATAAAAAGTACAATACAACGAAAAGTGCCTCTCAACCAATAACTGGTTTAAAGTGCGGTGCATAACTTTTAGGCAATACCCACTTTCAGCTAAATTTAGAAGGTAAGTATTAATTGACTTATACCGGGTATTTCCGATTGAATATATGTATCTATTGATCAGCCTAAACCAAACAATCTGTTGGGGTGCCCCCGGAAGAAGAACATATCGAAACGCGCGTAGGGGTTCACACTGGTCTTTAGCGTGGGTGCATACAGGTAACTATGATCTTTTGCTAGCCATACATTTGGCAGGATTGTCTGTGTTTGCAATAGGGTGTCACTCTATCCATTGTGGGTTACCACATTTATAATGCAGTTAGCTGGATGTGTTTTTAGGTCTTACAAGCCTTATAGGCTGCTTTCTACACAATGAGTCTGGTATATCTGCACCAACATAATAGCCCATACAAGCCTTATTGGCTGGTTGTGGATAAATTGCTGTGACATATCGGCACCCCAACAGATTGTTTGGTTTAGGCTGATCAATAGATACATATATTCAATCGGAAATACCCGGTATAAGTCAATTTTATTATCTGCCAGGTCTTAGTGTATTCAGTATTGTATTTATGTGTTCTGTATGAATTAAGTTTGGACTAATATGTATAAAATGATATACATTATGCATAACATTTAGAAGGCTAGTTTACTGAACTAGGAGTACAAATGATTAAACTAAGCTAATATGGAGCAGAAATATCTATAGGAAGCATAAAGACATACCGGCAATGCAATCGCAAGGGGGATGAAGTGAAGCATCTTTCCTTGAAGGCAGACCGAGGAAAGTGAAAGGAAAAAATGGAGGGAAATGGAGGCTGAGCTACCATAATGCATTGCAAAGGAGGAGGAGAATCAGACATGGATAATACAAACACAGAAGATTGAACTGTCAACATAACTCTGACCGCTAGAGGGAGCCAAAGCACTAAAAACAAATAAAGATATGAACATCTATACTGAGAAACCTGCAATTACGCAAACAGATAATCAGGGTAACAATATTAGATGGCGGAGACAGAACACTCCCCGTCTGGCATCAACGGATGTCACTACTCCTTTCTTTCGAAGGCAACAATAGGACCAGTTCAGATACCGGTCTGGAAAATGTCTTAGGTTCATTCCCTTTGGTCATCCTTAGCTCAACTTTGCGGACGTTGCCGTCCTTGCTCGGGAACGTTGCGGTAACTAGGCCAAGTGGCCACTGGTTCCGATGAATCTGACAGTCTTTCACAAGAACAAGGTCACCTATGTTCAGATTAGGTTTAGTAGATTGCCACTTCGTCCGTGGCTGCAGGGTAGAGAAATATTGTTTGCGCCACCTGTCCCAGAAAGTATTTGCAAGACTTTGTACCTGTCTCCATTGGCGCTTGTAGAGGTCCTTCACGTCAAATCCTCCTGGAGGGGCACTGGACAGTCCCGTGTTCTGGGTAAGTAGAGTAGCTGGAGTCAATAACAAGGGCTCCTCAGGGTCGTTAGGAACTGGAACCAGGGGTCTTGCATTGATTATAGCTGCAGCTTCAGCCATGAAGGTGATTAGGCTTTCGTGGGTAAGCCTCGCTGCTCCTTTACATTTTTCCATGTCACGAGTTCTGGTGGTCCTGAATGAGCGAGCTATATGAGTCAGGCAGGTAATGGCTCGAGTAAGTGACTTCCAACTTGAGAATCTGTCGAACCTGCAAGATCCAAGCTGGATACCAGAGGTCATTGTATGTAGTGTAGACACCTGAGGGCGGATTTCAGCATCTGAGTCCTCTCCTACTAGTTCAAAGGTGTCTGGAAAACATTCCTCAATGTACAATAGTTTTGGTCCAGAGAGCCACGTTGTGCTTCCTAGTCGACTTGGGTCAACTGCTCTAGTTGCATGATCTGCGGGATTCTGGTCTGTGGGTATGTAATGCCACTGCTGTGGGTGAACTGATCTCCTGATTCGTAGCACTCTGTTATTGACATAAACGTAGAATCGTCTGGTTTCGTTGTGGATATATCCCAGGACTACTTTGCTGTCTGAGTAGAACTTGGCCTGTGTCAGGTCGATATCCATTTCGGATACGATGAACTCCGCTAACTCAACGGCTAAGACTGCGGCACAAAGCTCTAACCTGGGTATAGTGTGATCTGGTTGTGGTGCGAGTTTAGCCTTTCCCATGATGAAACCAATGTGGCACTGACATTTAGAGTCTACAGTTCTGAGGTAGGCAACAGCGGCAATTGCTTTGACAGAAGCATCTGCAAATACGTACAGTCTTTGGCTTTGTATTTCAGTAGATGGCACAGGGGTGTATGGTCTCGGCACATGAAGGTTGGAGAGTGCTGCTAACGAGTTCTTCCACTCTTCCCACTGGATCCTCTTATCAGGTGGCAGAGGTGCATCCCAGTCAGATGTTTCCCTAGTTAATTCTCTTAGTAGGGCCTTGCCTTGTATAGTAACAGGAGCTGCGAAACCCAAGTGGGTCGTACAGACTGTTGATGGTAGACAGGACGCCTATACGTGTGAAAGGCCTTTCTTCCTGGCTGACCTGAAAGGTGAAAGTGTCTGATTGTAGATTCCAGAGAAGCCCGAGGCTGCGTTGCATTGGTGCGGGGTCTGACCCCAGGTCCAGGTCTCTGAGATCATTACATAGGTCTTGAGAAGGGAATGCTTCCATGAGTTCTTGGCTGTTTGAGGCTATTTTATGAAGCCTAAGGTTCGAGCAGGCAAGCATGTCTTGGGCTCTCCTGAGAAGACTGATGGCAGCCTCATTTGAAGGCATGGCTGTTGTGAGTTCTGTTTTTGGGCTCCCTCTGGTGGTTACTGATGGTACTGGGTGACTTGTCTTTCCTGGGTTTCTGGGTTCCACCTGTTCCATCAGCATATGGGAGTTTCCTATTTAACCTGGCTTTGCTGGCATTTCCTCGCCGGTTATCAATGTATCCAGTGTGTCTTGTTACCTCTGCTCCCTGCTCCTAGAACCTTCTGGTCAAGCTAAGTTTGGATTTTCCTGTTTTGGTGTTTTGCTTTATTTGGTTTTTAGTCCAGCCTGCAGATATGTGATTCTTGCTGCTGGTTGCTCTAGTGGGCTGAAATTGCTCCTCATGTACCATGAGTTGGCACATGAGTTCAAGTAATTTCAGGATGGTTTTTTGAAGGGTTTTTCGCTGACCGCGCAGTTCACTTTTGTATCCTCTGCTATCTAGCTTTAGCGGGCCTCATTTTGCTGAAACTGTTTTCATACTGCGTATGTGCTTTCCTCTCATTTCACCGTCATTATATGTGGGGGGCTGCTATGTCTGTGGGGGATTTCTCTGGAGGCAAGAGAGGTCTGTGTTTCTTCTAATAGGGGAAGTTAGATCTTCGGCTGGAGCGAGACGTCTAGGATCATCGTAGGCACGTTCCCCGGCTACTTTTATTTGTGTGTTAGGTTCAGGGTCGCGGTCAGCTCAGGTTCCATCGCCCTAGAGCTTGTTTGTATCTGTGCTTGTCCTTTAGTGATCCCCTGCCATTGGGATCATGACAGTATAACCGGCCCACAAAGTGTTAATTGTATTGGCTGAAGTAGGAGGATAAGTAGTCTGAGGAAGTTTTTTTTTTTTTTTTTCTCTTTCCCTCAGTTTGCTGCCTAGCCTTATTGCAGCGTGGCTACTTCCTCCTCCTCTTAATCTTTGAATGGCTCTGATCCCAGCTGTTTATCATGGACGTCCAGAGTTTGGCTTCCAGCCTGAATAATCTTGCCACTAAGGTTCAAAATATACAGCATTTTGTTGTACATGCTCCTATGTCTGAACCTAGAATTCCTGTCCCAGAGTTTTTTTCTGGAGATAGATCTCGTTTTCTGAATTTTAGGAACAATTGCAAGTTGTTTCTTTCTTTGAAATCTCGCTCCTCTGGAGACCCTGCTCAGCAAGTCAAGATAATTATATCTTTCCTGCGGGGTGACCCTCAGGATTGGGCATTTGCATTGGCATCAGGGGACCCTGCGTTGCTTAATGCGGATGCGTTTTTTCTGGCATTAGGTTTGCTCTATGAGGAACCTAACCAAGAGATTCAGGCTGAAAAAGCTTTGTTGGCCCTCTCTCAGGGGCAAGATGAAGCAGAAATTTATTGTCAAAAATTTCGGAAGTGGTCGGTACTTACTCAGTGGAATGAGTGCGCTCTGGCTGCAAAGTTTAGAGATGGCCTTTCTGAGGCCATTAAATATGTTATGGTGGGGTTCCCTGCGCCTGCTGGTCTGAATGAGTCTATGACTATGGCTGTTCAGATTGATCGGCGTTTACGGGAGCGCAAACCTGTGCATCATTTGGCGGTGTCGTCTGAACCGTCACCTGAGATAATGCAATGTGATAGAATTCAGTCCAGAAGTGAACGGCAAAAGTATAGGCGGAAAAAAGGGTTGTGCTTTTATTGTGGTGATTCAGCTCATGTTATATCAGCATGCTCTAAACGCACAAAAAAGGTTGATAAGTCTGTTGCCATTAGTACTTTACAGTCTAAGTTCATTCTGTCTGTGACTCTGATTTGTTCATTATCATCCATTTCCGTCGATGCCTATGTGGATTCAGGCGCTGCCCTGAGTCTTATGGATTGGTCATTTGCCAATCGCTGTGGGTTTAGTCTGGAGCCTCTGGAAGTCCCTATTCCTTTGAAGGGAATTGACTCTACACCTTTGGCTATGAATAAACCTCAGTACTGGACACAAGTGACCATGCGTATGACTCCCGTTCACCAGGAGGTGATTCGCTTCCTGGTACTGTATAATTTGCATGATGTTCTAGTACTTGGTCTGCCATGGTTACAAACTCATAATCCAGTCCTTGACTGGAAATCAATGTCTGTGTTAAGCTGGGGTTGTCAGGGGGTTCATGATGATGCACCTCCGATTTCTATCGCTTCATCTACTCCTTCTGAGATTCCTGTGTTTTTGTCTGACTATCGGGATGTTTTTGAGGAGCCTAAGCTCAGTTCGCTTCCTCCTCACAGGGATTGCGATTGTGCTATAAATTTAATTCCAGGCAGTAAATTTCCTAAAGGTCGTTTGTTCAATCTGTCAGTGCCAGAGCATACTGCTATGCGGGATTATGTTAAGGAGTCCTTGGAAAAGGGACATATCCGTCCATCTTTGTCCCCTTTGGGAGCAGGTTTTTTTTTCGTGGCCAAAAAAGATGGTTCCTTGAGGCCTTGTATAGATTATCGTCTTTTGAATAAGATTACCGTAAAATATCAGTATCCTTTGCCATTGTTGACTGATTTGTTTGCTCGCATTAAGGGGGCTAAATGGTTCACTAAGATTGATCTTCGGGGTGCGTATAATCTTATATGAATAAAGCAAGGTGATGAGTGGAAAACCGCATTTAATACGCCTGAGGGCCATTTTGAGTATTTGGTAATGCCTTTTGGACTTTCTAATGCTCCTTCAGTCTTCCAGTCCTTTATGCACGATATTTTATAAATAATAATAATAATAATTTTATTTATATAGCGCCAACATATTCCGCAGCGCTTTACAAATTATAGAGGGGACTTGTACAGACAATAGACATTACAGCATAACAGAAATACAGTTCAAAACAGATACCAGGAGGAGTGAGGGCCCTGCTCGCAAGCTTACAAACTATGGGGAAAAGGGGAGACACGAGAGGTGGAATATTTTCCGTGAATATCTGGATAAATTTATGATTGTGTATTTGGATGATATTTTGGTTTTTTCTGATGACTGGGAGACTCATGTTCAGCAGGTCAGGAAGGTGTTTCAGGTCCTGCGGGCCAATTCCTTGTTTGTAAAAGGCTCAAAGTGTCTCTTTGGAGTCCAGAAGATTTCTTTCTTGGGGTATATTTTTTCCCCTTCTACTATTGAGATGGATCCCGTCAAGGTTCAGGCTATTTGTGACTGGACGCAGCCTACATCTCTTAAGAGTCTACAGAAGTTCTTGGGCTTTGCTAATTTCTATCGTCGTTTTATAACTAATTTTTCTAGTGTTGTTAAGCCTTTGACGGATTTGACTAAGAAGGGTGCTGATGTTGCTAATTGGTCTCCTGCGGCTGTGGAGGCCTTTCAGGAACTTAAACGCCGGTTTTCTTCTGCTCCTGTGTTGCGTCAGCCAGATGTTTCGCTCCCTTTTCAGGTTGAGGTTGATGCTTCCGAGATTGGAGCGGGGGCGGTTTTGTCACAGAGAAGCTCCGATGGCTCAGTGATGAAGCCATGCGCGTTTTTTTCTAGAAAGTTTTCGCCGGCTGAGCGGAATTATGATGTTGGTAATCGGGAACTTTTGGCCATGAAGTGGGCATTTGAGGAGTGGCGTCATTGGCTAGAGGGTGCTAGACATCGTGTGGTGGTCTTGACTGATCACAAAAATTTGATTTACCTTGAGTCTGCCAGGCATCTGAATCCTAGACAGGCTCGTTGGTCACTGTTTTTCTCTCGTTTCAATTTTGTGGTTTCATACCTGCCAGGTTCAAAGAATGTGAAGGCGGATGCTCTTTCTAGGAGTTTTGTGCCTGACTCCCTTGGAAATTCTGAGCCCTCTGGTATCCTTAGGGATGGGGTGATTTTGTCTGCTGTCTCCCCAGACTTGCGACGTGCTTTGCAGGAGTTTCAGGCGGGTAAACCTGATCGTTGTCCGCCTGAGAGACTGTTTGTTCCGGATAATTGGACCAGTAGAGTCATCTCCGAGGTCCATTCTTCTGCGTTGGCAGGTCATCCTGGAATATTTGGTACTAGAGACTTGGTGGCCAGGTCTTTTTGGTGGCGTTGGGATTTGCGTTCTTTTGTGCAGTCTTGTGAGGTTTGTGCTCGGGCTAAGCCTTGCTGTTCTCGGGCCAGTGGATTGTTGTCACCTTTGCCTATCCCGAAGAGGCCTTGGACGCACATTTCCATGGACTTTATTTCGGATCTCCCTGTCTCTCAAAAAATGTCCGTCATCTGGGTTGTGTGTGATCGCTTTTCTAAAATGGTTCACCTGGTACCCTTGCCTAAGTTGCCTTCCTCCTCTGAGTTGGTCCCTCTGTTTTTTCAGAATGTGGTTCGTTTGCATGGGATTCCTGAGAACATCGTTTCTGACAGGGGATCCCAGTTTGTGTCTAGATTTTGGCGGACGTTCTGTGCTAAGATGGGCATTGATTTGTCCTTTTCGTCTGCATTCCATCCTCAGACGAATGGCCAGACTGAACGAACTAATCAGACCTTGGAAACTTATTTAAGGTGTTTTGTTTCTGCTGATCAGGATGACTGGGTTACCTTTTTGCCGCTGGCCGAGTTTGCCCTTAATAATCGGGCTAGTTCTGCTACCTTGGTTTCTCCTTTCTTTTGTAATTCGGGGTTTCATCCTCGTTTTTCCTCTGGTCAGGTGGAACCTTCTGATTGTCCTGGAGTGGACATGGTGGTGGATAGGTTGCATCGGATTTGGAGTCATGTGGTGGACAATTTGAAGTTGTCCCAGGAGAAGGCTCAGCAGTTTGCTAATCGCCGTCGCCACGTGGGTCCTCGACTTCTTGTTGGTGACTTGGTGTGGTTGTCTTCTCGTTTTGTTCCTATGAAGGTCTCTTCTCCTAAGTTCAAGCCTCGGTTCATCGGTCCCTATAGGATCTTGGAAATTCTTAACCCTGTGTCGTTTCGTTTGGATCTCCCGGCATCGTTTGCTATTCATAATGTGTTCCATCTGTCGTTGTTGCGGAAGTATGAGGTACCTGTTGTTCCTTCGCTTGAGCCTCCTGCTCCAGTGCTGGTGGAGGGAGAATTGGAGTATGTTGTGGAGAAGATCTTGGATTCTCGTGTTTCCAGACGGAAACTCCAGTATTTGGTCAAGTGGAAGGGTTATGGTCAGGAGGATAATTCTTGGGTGGTTGCCTCGGATGTTCATGCTGGTGATTTGGTTCGCGCTTTTCATAGGGCTCATCCTGGTCGCCCTGGTGGTTCTCGTGAGGGTTCGGTGACCCCTCCTCAAGGGGGGGGTACTGTTGTGAGTTCTGTTTTTGGGCTCCCTCTGGTGGTTACTGATGGTACTGGGTGACTTGTCTTTCCTGGGTTTCTGGGTTCCACCTGTTCCATCAGCATATGGGAGTTTCCTATTTAACCTGGCTTTGCTGGCATTTCCTCGCCGGTTATCAATGTATCCAGTGTGTCTTGTTACCTCTGCTCCCTGCTCCTAGAACCTTCTGGTCAAGCTAAGTTTGGATTTTCCTGTTTTGGTGTTTTACTTTATTTGGTTTTTAGTCCAGCCTGCAGATATGTGATTCTTGCTGCTGGTTGCTCTAGTGGGCTGAAATTGCTCCTCATGTACCATGAGTTGGCACATGAGTTCAAGTAATTTCAGGATGGTTTTTTGAAGGGTTTTTCGCTGACCGCGCAGTCCACTTTTGTATCCTCTGCTATCTAGCTTTAGCGGGCCTCATTTTGCTGAAACTGTTTTCATACTGCGTATGTGCTTTCCTCTCATTTCACCGTCATTATATGTGGGGGGCTGCTATGTCTGTGGGGGATTTCTCTGGAGGCAAGAGAGGTCTGTGTTTCTTCTAATAGGGGAAGTTAGATCTTCGGCTGGAGCGAGACGTCTAGGATCATCGTAGGCACGTTCCCCGGCTACTTTTATTTGTGTGTTAGGTTCAGGGTCGCGGTCAGCTCAGGTTCCATCGCCCTAGAGCTTGTTTGTATCTGTGCTTGTCCTTTAGTGATCCCCTGCCATTGGGATCATGACACATGGCTTTTAGACAGTCGTCGACATAAAAGTCCTTTTCTATGAATTGTCTGACATCTGCTCTGTATTCTGGTTCTCCTTCCTGAGCTGACCTTTTGAGTCCGTAAATGGCGACTGCAGGTGAAGGACTGTTGCCAAAGATGTGCACTCTCATGCGATACTCCGTGACTTCTTTAGTAGGATCATTGTCTCTGTACCAGAAGAATCTTAGCAAGTTCCTGTCTCTCTCTCACAAGGAAACAATGGAACATTTGCTGGATGTCAGCGATGAAGGCAATGGAATCCTTACGGAAGCACATAAGTACACCCAGTAGTTTGTTATTGAGGTCTGGTCCTGTCAGTAGAACGTCATTCAGGGAGACATCATTAAATTTAGCACTGGAATCAAACACGACTCTGATCTGGCCTGGTTTCTTAGGGTGGTATACTCCGAACATGGGTAGGAACCAGCATTCTTCAGAGTCTTTGAGAGTGGGAGCTAGTTCTGCGTGACGGTTTTCAAAAATCTTTGACATGAAGGAGAAAAAGTGATCTTTCATCTCTGGTTTCTTTTGCAGATTACGTTTGAGAGAGGAGAAACGTTGTAATGCCTAATTTCTGTTGTTCGGTAGACGTGGTATGTGGGTTTTGAAGGGAAGAGGTGCGACCCAGCTGTTGGTCTCATCTTTAACGAGTCCCTTGTCCATTACCTCTAAGAACAACTTGTCCTCTACCGACATTGCCACTTGGTTGTCCTGCTTAGTTCTCTGGAAGACTGTGCACCCTAACTGATCCTCATAGCTTCCCGACACTATACTGCTGTCGTGAGTAAAGTCTATTAAATGATCAGGTAGTTGGATGCTGTGTGGCAGTTCCCTGACATGGAACTCATTGTTACAAGGTTGAAACAGAGATGGACGTCCCTTCTCCAATGTATTTGTCAGCATGCTTGTCACAGAAGATGGGGCGTGCATGCGTCCCAAGCATACATTGCCAATTATGACCCATCCTAGGTCTAGTCTTTGGGCATAGGGAGCATTGTGGAGTCCATTGATATGACGTCTCACTTTATGAACCTGCAGGATATCTCTCCCCAACAGCAGAATTATCTGGGCCTGATGGTCGAGTTCCGGTATAAGGTGTGCTATTCGTTTTAAGTGAGCGTGATGGATTGCTACATCTGGCGTAGGGATTTCAGATCTGTTGTCTGGGATCTGGTTACATTCGATGATCGTAGGTAGCGGTAGGCAGAATTGTCCATCTAAAGACTCGATCTGGTAGTCAGTAGCTTTCCTGCCTGCTGTTGTCACAGTACCTGCACACGTCTTTAAGGAGTAGGGAGTGCTTGGCCCGTTGATGTTGAATAGGTCAAAGAACGTTGATCTAGCCAAGGATCGATTACTTTGATCATCCAAGATAGCATACAGTCTTACAGCTTGGTCTTTATGACCCTTCGGGTATACTCTGACGAGGCATATTTTTGAACAGGACCTACTGTCTATTGTCCCTTTGCAGACCTCGGTACATTGTGAAGTGATCTCTGGCGTAGCTGTATCAGTGCTCCTTTCCTCACCGCCATGCTCACTGTCAGCTGGCGTGTTTTGTGTACTCCATGGAGCTGGGCCAGGGTGTAGAGCGGTGTTATGATCTGTGGTGCCACATTCTGTGCATTTTACACTGACCTTGCAATCCTTGGCGAGATGAGCTGTGGACGAGCAGCACTTGTAGCAGATACCGTTTTCTTTCAGGAAGCTTCTGCGATCTGGCATAGATTTTCCTCTGAAGGCTCTGCATTTCAGGAGAGGATGAGGCTTCTGATGAAGTGGGCACTGCTTGTCAGGGTCCTGCACCTTTGTCTCTGATTGGGAGCAGCCAGCAGACCTGTAATTAGAATCTGGAGGAGAAACATAAGTCTTGTATACTGCCACAGATGTTCTGCGTGGATTTGCAGGTGGTGATGGTGTGGCATATGGTATTGCAAAGTCAAAGCTGGGATCGTTTCTAATTCTCGCTTGTTGGTGTATGAAGTCTACAAAAACGGAGAAGGGAGGGAATGAAACGCTGTGTTTGTATTTGTACGTGGAACCATGTGTGAGCCACCTCTCCTGTAGATTGTAGGGCAACTTCTGGACTATAGGGTTAACACCTCTGGCTGTGTCGAGAAATGCAAGTCCCTGTAGGTCGTCCTCGTATTTGGCAACTTGGACTTCCTTCAGCAGGTCGCTTAGCTCTCTAAGTTTCTGGAGACCTTTGTTAGATATTTTAGGAAAGTCATCGATTCTTTTGAACAAGGCTCTTTCCATTACTTCTGCTGAGCCGTAACACTCATCCAGCCTTTTCCAGATCTCTTTGAGGCCAGTCTCAGGGCAGTTTATATTAATGTCTCTGATCCTTACTGCGTGTTTGACTGACTCTTCTCCCAGGTATTTGACTAACAGGTCTATCTTTTCCCTGTGTTGTAGCCCCAAGTCTCTAATGACATTTTGGAAGGAAGCTTTCCAAGCTCTGTAACCTTCAGCTCGGTCAGTGAATTTCATGAGTCCCTTGCCAACCAGTTCACTTCGTGTGAAGAACTTGGCAAATTCTGTTGTGAACCGGTTGTCAGCAGAGTATACTGGTGATGGGTCGCCCTGATAATGATGTGAGGTGCGTTCGTACCTGTTAGTGTCCTCAGGGTGGCGCCAGCCGGTGTCGTATTGCTTCGGCCTGATGTACGGTGTGTCAGCAGGGTGATCCATGTTGGTTACCTGGTGAGGGGCAAGGTAGTCATTAGCAGAGTTGTTTTGCCTCACATTTTCGAGTTTGTTTCTGTCCTGAGCCTCGTGACGACTCTCGCTCACTTCGCTGGAGGTGTCGTATTCTGGTTTTGGTACTGGTTCAGGGTTATAGTTTGGATCAGGAAGTTCACTAACATACTGAGATGTGCGTTGTGGTGAGTCTTGCAGTGGGAACTCCAGACTCGACATACTGCTTTGGCTATGCAGCTTGGGATTTTGCGCGGCTTCTAGCGATTCTGCTTCGGCGAGGGCTGCGGCAGCTTCCCTTTTTGCTGCTAGGCTTTCTAAGGCGACATCCACGCGTGCCTTCTCTAACTGCGTTCTTCTCTCTTGGTCAGCTCTCTCTAACTGCATTCTTCTCTCTTGCTCGTCTCTCTCTAAGCGCAACCTTCTCTCTTCGTCATCTAGGCGTGCTTTTTCTAATTTAAGTTGCATCTCTTGGTCAGCAAAGCTCGCTCGTATTTTGGCGGCTTCAGCATTTGCGCGGGCAATGGCGACCGCGCTGCTGATGGATGTTGTCTTTGAGGAGACGGAAGTAGCAGATCTTGTCCTATGTGATTTGTGAGACATGGTGTCTTGGGAAAGTGCTTGGCTGTGCAGAGATTGCTGTAGATGTATTTAGACTCTGAGTAGCCGGTGACTTGAATCCCACTAGTTGGATGGCTGCCGTTTCACTGTTCTGTCCTCACTAGCTGAGGCAGGCTCATACGTAGCTATACAGTCAGCTAAACCGCTATACCGGGGTCCAATAAGGAGACTGTGGTTGAGTCTCTGCTTTATTAAACGTAGTGGTATATTGATGCGGTGAAACTGTGAACAATGATATACATAGAATCAGTGCATGGTATAGAACAGATACATAATACACATGATATACATTATGAATAACATTTAGAAGGCTAGTAACTGAACTAGGAGTACAACTGGTTAAACTAAGCTAATATGGAGCAGAAATATCTCTAGGAAGCATAAAGACATACCGGCAATGCAATCGCAAGGGGGATGAAGTGACGCGTCTTTCCTTGAAGGCAGACTGAGGAAAGTGAAAGGAAAAAATGGAGGGAAATGGAGGCTGAGCTACCATAATGCATTGCAAAGGAGGAGGAGAATCAGACATGGATAATACAAACACAGAAGATTGAACTGTCAACATAACTCTGACCGCTAGAGGGAGCCAAAGCACTAAAAACAAATAAAGATATGAACATCTATACTGAGAAACCTGCAATTACGCAAACAGATAATCAGGGTAACAATATTAGATGGTGGAGACAGAACACATAGACTTGAATTAGCGACGGATCGTGACGGATGGCCAGACATCGCCTCCGTCGTGCAACGGACCCGTCATGTTTTGGCGGACCGTCGGCACGAAAAAACGTTCAAGTGAAAGTTTTTTTGGCCGTCGCGCCGGCCATTTTCTACCACACATGCGTGGCAGAAACTCCGCCCTCTCCTCCCTGCACTTCAGAATAGGCAGCGGATGCGTTGAAAAACTGCATCCGCTGCCCACGTCGTGCACAAATTTCACAACGTGCATCGGTCCGTCGGCCCGACGCATAGCAACGGACCCGTACTGACGCAAGAGTGAAAGAGGCCTTAATGAGCGTTGAATTTATTAAAAAAAAGAGCGGAAAAAACCGTCGTAGGCTCCCGCGCAATTTTCTGCGCCAGAGGGGGAAAGCCGACGGACGGGGGCCAATATTTGTAGCCTGCTATGAATACCAGCCTGCAGCTGTCTGCGTAGCCTTTACTGGCTATTAAAATAGGGGGACCCCCCCCCCCAAAAAAAATGACGTGGGGTCCCCTGATATTCGTAGCCTAGAGAGGGGCCATGGATATTGCCCCCTCCCGGCTACAAATACCAGTCCGCAGCCGCCCCAGAAATGGCGTATCTGTAAGATGCGCCAATTCCGGCACTTAGCCCCTCTCTTCCCACTCCCGAGTAGCGGTGGGATATGGGGTAATAAGGGGTTAATGTCACCTTGCTATTGTAAGGTGACATTAAGCCGGGTTAATAACGGAGAGGTGTTAATAAGACGCCTATCCATTATTAATCCAATAGTAAGAAAGGGTTAATAAAACACACACACATTTGGAAAAAAGTATTTTAATATTCTTCATTTAACCATACTTACCATACTTCAGCGCCTGCAAAAAAAAGTAAAATAATAAACCGTATACTACCTTTCCGCCGTAGTCCAATTAATAACGAGTGTCCCACGACGATCTCCCCTATAGAACAGTGACATCGGGTGATGTCACTGCTCTATAGGACCCTCAGTGACACACTGACAGGAGACAATGGCTCCTGCAGTGCATCACTGAGGTTACTCTAGTTCACTGGTCTCACTTTATGGCATTTGCTGCGTGGGAAAATGTCTCACCCAGCAATGCCAATAGTGAGACTAGGGACTATTTTTTCACAGGGGCGTAGGAATACCTTGTGAGGAATACATGATGGAAGGATACCTTCCATCATTGTGTTCCTGGAGCCCCTGGAGAGCGGTTGCATCAGATGATGCTCCTGCTCTCCACGGGAGATCGTCGTGGGACACTCGTTTTAATTGGATTTCTGCGGACAGGGAGTATAGTGTTTGTTTATTATTTTAATATTTTTTACAGGTGACAATTAGGGTTGAGCGAAACGGGTCGAACATTTTCAAAAGTCGCCGACTTTTGGCTAAGTCGGGGTTTCATGAAACCCGATCCGACCCCTGTGCGGGGTCGGCCATGCGGTACGCGACTTTCGCGCCAAAGTCGCGTTTCAATGACGCGAAAAGCGCCATTTCTCAGCCAATGAAGGTAAACGCAGAGTGTGGGCAGCGTGATGACATAGGTCCTGGTCCCCACCATCTTAGAGAAGGGCATTGCAGTGATTGGCTTGCTGTCTGCGACGTCACAGGGGCTATAAAGAGGCGTTCCCGCCGACCGCCATCTTACTGCTGCTGATCTGAGCTTAGGGAGAGGTTGCTGCCGCTTTGTCAGAAGCAGGGATAGCGTTAGGCAGGGTCCATTAACCACAAAACCGCTTGTGCTGCAGCGATTTGCACTGTCCAACACCACCCTCGGTGTGCAGGGACAGTGGAAGTTTTTTTTTTTTTTTTTTTCCCCCTCAGCGCTGTAGCTCATTGGGCTGCCCTAGAAGGCTCCCTGATAGCTGCATTGCTGTGTGTACGCCGCTGTGCAAACCAACTGCTTTTTTCAAAGCACAAATCCTCTTGTTCCTTCCTTTCTGCACAGCTATCTTTTTTGTTTGTCCACACTTTTTATTTCATTTGTGCATCAGTCCACTCCTTATTGCTGCCTGCCATACCTGGCTGAGATTACTGCAGGCAGGGAGATAGTAGCTGCCTGCCATACCTGGCTGAGATTACTGCAGGCAGGGAGATAGTAATTGTAGGACATTCCCTGTTGTTTTTTTTTTTTTTTTTTTTTTTTGGTGGGAGATTAAGATTGGCAATTTGGCATTTCTGCTAGAGTGCCATCCCTGTGTGTGCCATCTCTCTCACATAGTGGGCCATAGAAAGCCTTTTCATTTTTCTGTATTTTTTTTTGTGGGGTGTATAAATTCTCCCTGATAAAAATACAGTGGGAGATTAATATTGGCCTTTGGGCTTGTGTGCCAGTCCTGAGTGTGCCATCTCTCTCACAAATAGTGGGCCATAGAAAGCCTATTTTATTTTTTTTTGGGTTTTATAAATTCTCCCTGAAAAAAAGGGAGATTAATATTGGCCTCTGGGCTTGTGTGCCAGTCCTGAGCGTGCCATCTGTGCCAGCCCTGAGCGTGCCATCTCTCTCACAAATAGTGGGCCATAGAAAGCCTATTTAATTTTTTTTTTGGTTTTATAAATTCTCCCTGAAAAAAAGGGAGATTAATATTGGCCTCTGGGCTTGTGTGCCAGTTGTGAGCGTGCCATCTGTGCCAGTCCTGAGCGTGCCATCTCTCTCACAAATAGTGGGCCATAGAAAGCCTATTTAATTTTTTTTTTTGTTTTATAAATTTTCCCTGAAAAAAGGGAGATTAATATTGGCCTCTGGGCTTGTGTGCCAGTTGTGAGCGT
The DNA here is from genome assembly GCF_032444005.1 of Ranitomeya imitator. Classification (NCBI taxonomy): domain Eukaryota; kingdom Metazoa; phylum Chordata; class Amphibia; order Anura; family Dendrobatidae; genus Ranitomeya; species Ranitomeya imitator. The sequence goes on along the minus strand of NC_091286.1, from coordinate 420,461,391 downwards.
GCCATCTGTGCCAGTCCTGAGCGTGCCATCTCTCTCACAAATAGTGGGCCATAGAAAGCCTATTTAATTTTTTTTTTTGTTTTATAAATTTTCCCTGAAAAAAGGGAGATTAATATTGGCCTCTGGGCTTGTGTGCCAGTTGTGAGCGTGCCATCTGTGCCAGTCCTGAGCGTGCCATCTCTCTCACAAATAGTGGGCCATAGAAAGCCTATTTAATTTTTTTTTTTGTTTTATAAATTTTCCCTGAAAAAAGGGAGATTAATATTGGCCTCTGGGCTTGTGTGCCAGTTGTGAGCGTGCCATCTGTGCCAGTCCTGAGCGTGCCATCTCTCTCACAAATAGTGGGCCATAGAAAGCCTATTTAATTTTTTTTTTGGTTTTATAAATTTTCCCTGAAAAAAGGGAGATTAATATTGGCCTCTGGGCTTGTGTGCCAGTTGTGAGCGTGCCATCTGTGCCAGTCCTGAGCGTGCCATCTCTCTCACAAATAGTGGGCCATAGAAAGCCTATTTAATTTTTTTTTTGGTTTTATAAATTTTCCCTGAAAAAAGGGAGATTAATATTGGCCTCTGGGCTTGTGTGCCAGTTGTGAGCGTGCCATCTGTGCCAGTCCTGAGCGTGCCATCTCTCTCACAAATAGTGGGCCATAGAAAGCCTATTTAAATATTTTTTTGGTTTTATAAATTCTCCCAGAAAAAAAGGGAGATTAATATTGGCCTCTGGGCTTCTGTGCCAGTCCTGAGCGTGCCATCTGTGCCAGTCCTGAGCGTCCCATCTCTCTCACAAATGGTGGGCCATAGAAAGCCTATTTTTTTTTTTTTTTGGGTTTTAGAAATTCTCCCTGGAAAAAAAAAGGGAGATTAATATTGCCCTTTGGGCTTGTGTGCCAGTACTAAGCGTTCCATCTCTCTCTCTCTCTCAGTCAGTGGGCCATAGAACGCCTATTTTTGGTTTTATTTGTTTTCTAAATTCTCCCTGAAAAAATCATTTTATTTTATTTGGTTTCTAAATTCTTCCTGATAAAATCATATTTTTTTTATTATTTTTTTTTCTAAAGTCTCCCTGAAAAAAAAAAAAAAAAAAAAAAAACAGTGGGAGATTAATATTGGCCTTTCTGCTTGTGTGCCAGTCTTGACTCCTGGGTGCGTCATCTCTCAGTCAGTGGGCCATAGAACGCCTATTTTTGGTTTTATTTGTTTTATAAATTCTCCCTGAAAAAATCATTTTATTTTATTTGGTTTCTAAATTCTTCCTGATAAAATCATATTTTTTTTATTATTTTTTTTTCTAAAGTCTCCCTGAAAAAAAAAAAAAAACAACCAAAAAAAAACAGTGGGAGATTAATATTGGCCTTTCTGCTTGTGTGCCAGTCTTGACTCCTGGGTGTGCCATCTCTCTCTCTCTCTCTCTCTCTCTCTCTCTCCAATTGTGGTCCATAGAAAGCCTATATTTTTTTTCCTTGATTTGGGTTCCAAAATATACCAGAGAAAATAACTACATCAATCATTGGTAGAAAAATATTGGCCTCTGGGCTTGTGTGCCACTCCTGACTCCTGTGTGCGTCATCTCTCAGTCAGTGGGCCATAGAACGCCTATTTTTGTTTTTATTTGTTTTATAAATTCTCCCTGAAAAAATCATTTTATTTTATTTGGTTTCTAAATTCTTCCTGATAAAATCATATTTTTTTTATTATTTTTTTTTCTAAAGTCTCCCTGAAAAAAAAAAAAAAAAAAACAACCAAAAAAAACAGTGGGAGATTAATATTGGCCTTTCTGCTTGTGTGCCAGTCTTGACTCCTGGGTGTGCCATCTCTCTCTCTCTCTCTCTCTCTCTCTCTCTCCAATTGTGGTCCATAGAAAGCCTATATTTTTTTTCCTTGATTTGGGTTCCAAAATCTACCAGAGAAAATAACTACATCAATCATTGGTAGAAAAATATTGGCCTCTGGGCTTGTGTGCCACTCCTGACTCCTGTGTGCGTCATCTCTCAGTCAGTGGGCCATAGAACGCCTATTTTTGTTTTTATTTGTTTTATAAATTCTCCCTGAAAAAATCATTTTATTTTATTTGGTTTCTAAATTCTTCCTGATAAAATCATATTTTTTTTATTATTTTTTTTTCTAAAGTCTCCCTGAAAAAAAAAAAAAAAAACAACCAAAAAAAACAGTGGGAGATTAATATTGGCCTTTCTGCTTGTGTGCCAGTCTTGACTCCTGGGTGTGCCATCTCTCTCTCTCTCTCTCTCCAATTGTGGTCCATAGAAAGCCTATATTTTTTTTCCTTGATTTGGGTTCCAAAATCTACCAGAGAAAATAACTACATCAATCATTGGTAGAAAAATATTGGCCTCTGGGCTTGTGTGCCACTCCTGACTCCTGTGTGCGTCATCTCTCAGTCAGTGGGCCATAGAACGCCTATTTTTGTTTTTATTTGTTTTATAAATTCTCCCTGAAAAAATCATTTTATTTTATTTGGTTTCTAAATTCTTCCTGATAAAATCATATTTTTTTTATTATTTTTTTTTCTAAAGTCTCTCTGAAAAAAAAAAAAAAAAAACAAACAAAAAAAACAGTGGGAGATTAATATTGGCCTTTCTGCTTGTGTGCCAGTCTTGACTCCTGGGTGTGCCATCTCTCTCTCTCTCTCTCTCTCTCTCTCTCTCTCTCTCTCCAATTGTGGTCCATAGAAAGCCTATATTTTTTTTCCTTGATTTGGGTTCCAAAATCTACCAGAGAAAATAACTACATCAATCATTGGTAGAAAAATATTGGCCTCTGGGCTTGTGTGCCACTCCTGACTCCTGTGTGCGTCATCTCTCAGTCAGTGGGCCATAGAACGCCTATTTTTGTTTTTATTTGTTTTATAAATTCTCCCTGAAAAAATAATTTTATTTTATTTGGTTTCTAAATTCTTCCTGATAAAATCATATTTTTTTTATTTTTTTTTTTCTAAAGTCTCCCTGAAAAAAAAAAAAAAAAAACAAACCCCCCCAAAAAATGGGAGATTAATATTGGCCTTTCTGCTTGTGTGCCAGTCTTGACTCCTGGGTGTGCCATCTCTCTCTCTCTCTCTCTCTCTCTCTCTCTCTCTCTCTCTCTCCAATTGTGGTCCATAGAAAGCCTATATTTTTTTTCCTTGATTTGGGTTCCAAAATCTACCAGAGAAAATAACTCCATCAATCATTGGTAGAAAAATATTGGCCTCTGGGCTTGTGTGCCACTCCTGATTCCTGTGTGCGTCATCTCTCACTCAGTGGCCCATAGAAAGCATATAGTTTGTTACATTTGTTTTCTAAATTTTCCCTGCAAAAATCGATTTTTTTTTTGGGGGGGGTTTCTAAAGTGTTCCTGAAAAAAATAAAAATAAAAAAAAAATAATAGTGTGACATTAATATTAACATTTGTGCTTCAGTGACAGTCCTGCGTGTGGGGCATCTCTCTAATTTGCAGCCACCAAAAAAAGAGTGTGTAACATTGGGCCTGATTTTCGCTGTGGTCTCACCAACCTGTAAAGGGGTAGCTAAATCATACTGAAGTTATAGCTCACCGTGTAAGTTGTGTGACTGCAACAAATAACGTTAGTTTGGTTACGTTTTTAAAACAATGAGGAAGTCTAGTGGAAGAGGTCGTGGCCGGGGGCGTTCATTGTCAGCTGGTAATGAGGGTAGTGGTAGTGGTGGAGCATCAGGTGGTCGTGGGGAAAAAAATATTGCACCTAAGTCTGGAGCTGTGGAGCCAGGTTCGTCGTCCGGCTACACAAGGCCTCGAACGCTCCCTTTTCTGGGATTAGGAAAACCGCTTTTAAAGCCGGAGCAGCAAGAGCAAGTTTTGGCTTATCTTGCTGACTCAGCCTCTAGCTCTTTTGCCTCCTCTCGTGAAACTGGTAAAAGTAAAAGCAGCGCGTCGTTAGTGGATGTTCACGGTCAGGGACAAGTCACTTCCTTGTCCTCTTCAGCAAAAACAACAACAGAGAAGAATGCAGCAGGCGACACAACGGGTTACTCCATGGAGCTCTTTACACATACCGTCCCTGGCTTAGAAAGTGAAGCAGTTAACAGTCCATGCCCATTACAAATTGAATCTGACATGGAGTGCACTGACGCACAGCCACAGCCAGACTACTATGCTGGTCCTTTGACTCAGACCACAACATTGCCCTCGCAGGGTGCTGATCAAGAATCAGACCCTGATGAGACTATGTTGCCCCATCACGAACGCTATACCACCGAACGACACGGTGACACAGACGAAGTTGCGCAGGAGGTACAAGAAGAGTTATTAGATGACCCAGTTCTTGACCCCGATTGGCAGCCATTGGGGGAACAGGGTGCAGGCGGCAGCAGTTCTGAAGCAGAGGAGGAGGAGGGGCCGCAGCAGGCATCAACATCGCCACAGGTTCCATCTGCCGGGCCCGTATCTTGCCCAAAACGCGTGGCAAAGCCAAAACCTGGTGGAGGACAGCGTGGCCATCCGGTTAAAGCTCAGTCTGCAATGCCTGAAAAGGTATCCGATGCTAGAAAGAGTGCAGTCTGGCATTTTTTTAAACAACATCCAATTGATCAGCGCAAAGTCATCTGTCAAAAATGTTCTACTTCCTTAAGCAGAGGTCAGAATCTGAAAAGTCTCAATACTAGTTGCATGCATAGACATTTAACCACCATGCATTTGAAAGCTTGGACTAACTACCAAACGTCCCTTAAGGTTGTTGCACCCTCGGCCAATGAAGCTAGTCATCAACGCAACATCCCTTCCGGCAGTGTAGGACCACCATTTAGCGCACCACCTGCTGTATCTGTGCAGGTATCTTTGCCAGGCCAAAGCAGTCAGGGTCAGGGAATCACCAGTTTCGTAGTAGGAAACACTGCATCTAGGGCACCGGCGGCAACAATACCATCTCCCACCGTCTCTCAGTCTGCCATGTCCACCGGCACCCCCGCTAGTTCCACGATCTCCAGCTCTCCAGTCCAGCTCACCCTACATGAGACTATGGTTAGAAAAAGGAAATACTTAGCCTCGCATCCGCGTACACAGGGTTTGAACGCCCACATAGCTAGACTAATCTCGTTAGAGATGATGCCCTACCGGTTAGTTGAAAGCGAAGCTTTCAAAGACCTGATGGACTACGCTGTACCACGCTACGAGCTACCCAGTCGACACTTTTTTTCCAGAAAAGCCATCCCAGCCCTCCACCAGCATGTTAAAGAGCGCATCGTCCATGCACTCAGGCAATCTGTGAGCACAAAGGTGCACCTGACAACAGATGCATGGACCAGTAGGCATGGCCAGGGACGTTACGTGTCCATCACGGCACACTGGGTAAATGTGGTGGATTCAGGGTCCACAGGGGACAGCAAGTTTGGGACAGTTCTGCCTAGCCCACGGTCTAGTAAACAGTTGTCTGTAGCCGTTCGCACCCCCTCCTCCTCCTCCTCCTCCTCGTCCTCCTGCAGAAGCAAGAGCTCGTCCACAGACCGCAGTCGCACAAACACTCCATCCGCACCTGCCACTGTTGCACACCAGGTCTCCCATTATGGGGCAGCTACTGGCATACGTCAGCAGGCTGTATTGGCTATGAAGTGTTTGGGCGACAATAGACACACCGCGGAAGTTCTGTCCGAGTTCTTGCAGCAAGAAACGCAGTCGTGGCTGGGCACTGTAGATCTTGAGGCAGGCAAGGTAGTGAGTGATAACGGAAGGAATTTCATGGCTGCCATCTCCCTTTCCCAACTGAAACACATTCCTTGCCTGGCTCACACCTTAAACCTGGTGGTGCAGTGCTTCCTGAAAAGTTATCCGGGGTTATCCGACCTGCTCCTCAAAGTGCGTGGACTTTGCGCACATATCCGCCGTTCGCCTGTACACTCCAGCCGTATGCAGACCTATCAGCGTTCTTTGAACCTTCCCCAGCATTGCCTAATCATAGACGTTGCAACAAGGTGGAACTCAACAGTGCACATGCTTCAGAGACTGTGCGAACAGAGGCGGGCTGTTATGTTTTTGTGGGAGGATACACATACACGGGCAGGCAGTAGGATGGCAGACATGGAGTTGTCAGGTGTGCAGTGGTCGAAGATTCAAGACATGTGTCAAGTCCTTCAGTGTTTTGAGGAATGCACACGGCTGGTTAGTGCAGACAACGCCATAATAAGCATGAGCATCCCCCTAATGCGTCTGCTGATGCAAAGTTTGACGCACATAAAGGATCAGGCGTCTGCACCAGAGGAAGAGGAAAGCCTTGATGACAGTCAGCGATTGTCTGGTCAGGGCAGTGTACATGACGAGGTACCGGGCGAAGAGGAGGTGGAGGATGAGGAGGATGATGGGGATGAGTATATTTTTAATGAGGAAGCTTTCCCGGGGGCACGGGAAATTGGTGGCGTGGCAAGGCCGGGTTCTGGTTTTTTGAGGGACACAAGTGACGTAGATTTGCCTGCAACTGCCCCTCAACCAAGCACAACCGCAGATTTGACAACGGGAACTTTGGCCCACATGGCGGATTATGCCTTGCGTATCCTCAAAAGGGACACACGCATTACAAAAATGATGAACGATGACGATTACTGGTTGGCCTGCCTCCTTGATCCTCGCTATAAAGGCAAATTGCAAAATATTATGCCACATGAGAACTTGGAACTAATATTAGCAACAAAACAATCAACTCTTGTTGACCGTTTGCTTCTGGCATTCCCTGCACACAGCGCCCGTGATCGTTCTCACACGAGCTCCAGGGGCCAGCAGACCAGAGGTGTTAGAGGGGCAGAAATCAGAAGTGGCGTTGGCCAGAGGGGTTTTCTGACCAGGTTGTGGAGTGATTTTTCTATGACCGCAGACAGGACAGGTACTGCAGCATCAATTCAAAGTGACAGGAGACAACATTTGTCCAGTATGGTTACAAACTATTTTTCATCCCTTATCGACGTTCTCCCTCAACCGTCATTCCCAATGATTACTGGGCATCCAAATTAGACACCTGGCCAGAATTGGCAGAATATGCATTGCAGGAGCTTGCTTGCCCGGCAGCTAGTGTCCTATCAGAAAGAGTATTCAGTGCTGCAGGTTCAATACTAACAGAAAAAAGGACTCGTCTGGCTACCCAAAATGTAGATGATCTAACCTTCATTAAAATGAACCACAACTGGATTTCAAAATCTTTTGCCCCACCCTGCCCGGCTGACACCTAGCTTTCCTATGAAAAGGTCTTGCCTGTGGACTATTCTGAATGACTTTTCCAATCTTGTAATTTTCTTCACCTGATTGTCCAGCATACGACATGTTTCCACCTCACGAAATGGCCAAACTCCCCACACGGGGCCGTGCTATCGCCACTTTGCGCTTGGACCCTTGAGAGTGCTGTTTGTCTGAAGAGGTGGGTGTGGCCGCTTTTGGTCGACGGCACTGCCACTGGGTCCCTCATAGTACAATAAAGTGTCTCTGGCGGTGGTGGTGCGCACCCAACGTCAGACACACCGTTGTAATATGAGGGGCCCTGTGCCTGTACCGCCGGCCACAAGACAGTTCCCCCCCCCAGCTCAAACAGTGCTCTACCACTAGCAAAATTATCTCTCACAGCTTCACCAATGTGTAGTCTAGGCGCTGACATCCTTCAATGCCTGGCACTGACAATACCATTGTTTTGACATTTTTGTTATGTTAGGCCTTCGAAGCCTGTCTGCGGTCCCTTCTTTCTACAACTACTACACTGACCAGGCCACTGCTGGCCGTGTTACCCTGGAACCAATTTAAAAGTGCCTACAGTCAGCCCAATTTTGTTATGTTAGGCCTTCGAAGACTGTCTGCCGTCACTCCTTCCACTAGACTTCCACTGACCAGACCACTGCTGCCCGTGTACCCCTGCAACCAATTTAAAAGTGCCTACAGCCAGCCCAAGTTTGTTATGTTAGGCCTTCGAAGCCTGTCTGCGGTCACTCCTTCCACTAGACTTCCACTGACCAGACCACTGCTGCCCGTGTACCCCTGGAACCAATTTAAAAGTGCCTACAGCCAGCCCAAGTTTGTTATGTTAGGCCTTGGAAGCCTGTCTGCGGTCACTCCTTCCACTAGACTTCCACTGACCAGACCACTGCTGCCCGTGTACCCCTGGAACCAATTTAAAAGTGCCTACAGCCAGCCCAAGTTTGTTATGTTAGGCCTTGGAAGCCTGTCTGCGGTCACTCCTTCCACTAGACTTCCACTGACCAGACCACTGCTGCCCGTGTACCCCTGGAACCAATTTAAAAGTGCCTACAGCCAGCCCAAGTTTGTTATGTTAGGCCTTGGAAGCCTGTCTGCGGTCACTCCTTCCACTAGACTTCCACTGACCAGACCACTGCTGCCCGTGTACCCCTGGAACCAATTTAAAAGTGCCTACAGCCAGCCCAAGTTTGTTATGTTAGGCCTTCGAAGCCTGTCTGCGGTCACTCCTTCCACTAGACTTCCACAGACCAGACCACTGCTGCCCGTGTACCCCTGGAACCAATTTAAAAGTGCCTACAGCCAGCCCAAGTTTGTTATGTTAGGCCTTGGAAGCCTGTCTGCGGTCACTCCTTCCACTAGACTTCCACTGACCAGACCACTGCTGCCCGTGTACCCCTGCAACCAATTTAAAAGTGCCTACAGCCAGCCCAAGTTTGTTATGTTAGGCCTTGGAAGCCTGTCTGCGGTCACTCCTTCCACTAGACTTCCACTGACCAGACCACTGCTGCCCGTGTACCCCTGGAACCAATTTAAAAGTGCCTACAGCCAGCCCAAGTTTGTTATGTTAGGCCTTGGAAGCCTGTCTGCGGTCACTCCTTCCACTAGACTTCCACTGACCAGACCACTGCTGCCCGTGTACCCCTGGAACCAATTTAAAAGTGCCTACAGCCAGCCCAAGTTTGTTATGTTAGGCCTTGGAAGCCTGTCTGCGGTCACTCCTTCCTCTAGACTTCCACTGACCAGACCACTGCTGCCCGTGTACCCCTGGAACCAATTTAAAAGTGCCTACAGCCAGCCCAAGTTTGTTATGTTAGGCCTTGGAAGCCTGTCTGCGGTCACTCCTTCCACTAGACTTCCACTGACCAGACCACTGCTGCCCGTGTACCCCTGGAACCAATTTAAAAGTGCCTACAGCCAGCCCAAGTTTGTTATGTTAGGCCTTCGAAGCCTGTCTGCGGTCACTCCTTCCACTAGACTTCCACAGACCAGACCACTGCTGCCCGTGTACCCCTGGAACCAATTTAAAAGTGCCTACAGCCAGCCCAAGTTTGTTATGTTAGGCCTTGGAAGCCTGTCTGCGGTCACTCCTTCCACTAGACTTCCACTGACCAGACCACTGCTGCCCGTGTACCCCTGGAACCAATTTAAAAGTGCCTACAGCCAGCCCAAGTTTGTTATGTTAGGCCTTCGAAGCCTGTCTGCGGTCACTCCTTCCACTAGACTTCCACTGACCATACACTGCTGCCCATGTACCCCTGGAACAAATTTAAAAGTGCCTACAGCCAGCCCAAGTTTGTTATGTTAGGCCTTCGAAGCCTGTCTGCGTCCCGTTCTTTCAACTACAACTACACTGACCAGGCCACTGATGGCCGTGTTCCCTTGGAACCAATTTTAACTTGCCTACAGCCAGCCCTATGTTATTATGTTAGGCCTTCGAAGCCTGTCTGCGTCCCGTTCTTTCAACTACAACTACACTGACCAGGCCACTGATGGCCGTGTTCCCCTGGAACCAATTTTAACTTGCCTACAGCCAGCCCAATGTTAGGCCTTTGATGCCTGTCTGCCGTCACTCCTTCCACTAGGCCTCCACTGACCTGTCTATTGCTGCCCGTGTACCCCTTGAACCAACATCATTAAATATAAAAAAAATTAATTTGATTATAAAAAATAAGATCGTGTTGAGATCTCAAATGCAGACATTTTAACAATCAAAACAAACACACAACAAATATCTGGAACTGTACTACAAAGGTCCAACAGCTACAATTTCTTTCTCCTGCAAGAAGTTAACTGAAAGTTTTTTGGAGTTGTTAACACAGATATGGCATCCACCGAGTGTTGTCCTGTCGCGTCTCCTTTAAATTATTTCCAATAAGATGTTAAACTATTAATTTAATAAAATCAATAATTAAAAAAATAATTGAGTAAGTCAAAAGCACATTGCAAATAAACATTAATTACAAATCAAGAAGCATGGCGCGTCCGAGGGTGAGTAGATACCGAATAAGAATATAATCACCCTCGGACGCGCAATGCTTATTTACAACAGCCTTCCTTCCTAAGAATCAGCCCTTCCGTGGTGTAGAGAGAGGTTGTGTTACACTCCAAGGTGTTCCCCAGGTTGCCTTTCCTGAGCTTCGATCTTCCGGCTCTCGTTTAGTAGCTGTTGGAAACTACGCTGCATTAGGCCTACTAATTGTGTATGGGTGAAACAGTGGTGCATCTGCGGTCCCTCCTTCCACTAGGCCTCCACTGACCTGTCTACTGCGGCCCGTGTACCCCTTGAACCAACCTAATAAAATATTTAAAAAATTAATTTGATTATAAAAAATAAGATCGTGTTGAGATCTCAAATGCAGACATTTTAACAATCAAAACAAACACACAACAAATATCTGGAACTGTACTACAAAGGTCCAACAGCTACAATTTCTTTCTCCTGCAAGAAGTTAACTGAAAGTTTTTTGGAGTTGTTAACACAGATATGGCATCCACCGAGTGTTGTCCTGTCGCGTCTCCTTTAAATTATTTCCAATAAGATGTTAAACTATTAATTTAATAAAATCAATAATTAAAAAAATAATTGAGTAAGTCAAAAGCACATTGCAAATAAACATTAATTACAAATCAAGAAGCATGGCGCGTCCGAGGGTGAGTAGATACCGAATAAGAATATAATCACCCTCGGACGCGCAATGCTTATTTACAACAGCCTTCCTTCCTAAGAATCAGCCCTTTCGTGGTGTAGAGAGAGGTTGTGTTACACTCCAAGGTGTTCCCCGGGTTGCCTTTCATGAGCTTCGATCTTCCGGCTCTCGTTTAGTAGTTGGTGGAAACTACGCTGCATTAGGCCTACAAATTTGGTATGGGGTGTAGAGACAGGTTGTGTTACACTCCAAGGTTTTCACCAGGTTGCCTTTCCTGAGCTTCGATCTTCATGCTCTCGTTTAGTAGGTGTCGGAAAGTAGGCTGCATTAGGCCTACAAATTGGGTATGGGGTGGAGAGAGATGGTGTGTTACACTCCAAGGTGTTCCCCAGGTTTCCTTGCCATTGCTTCGGTCTTCCGACTCTCGTTTAGTAGTTGTAGAAAAGTACACTGCATTAGGCCTAAAAAATGGGTATGGGGTGGAGAGAGATGGTGTGTTACACTCCAAGGTGTTCCCCAGGTTGCCTTTCCTGAGCTTCGATCTTCATGCTCTCGTTTAGTAGGTGTCGGAAAGTAGGCTGCATTAGGCCTACAAATTGGGTATGGGGTGGAGAGAGATGGTGTGTTACACTCCAAGGTGTTCCCCAGGTTTCCTTGCCATTGCTTCGGTCTTCCGACTCTCGTTTAGTAGTTGTAGAAAAGTACACAGCATTAGGCCTACAAAATGGGTATGGGGTGGAGAGAGATGGTGTGTTACACTCCAAGGTGTTCCCCAGGTTGCCTTTCCTGAGCTTCTATCTTCAGGCTCTCATTAAATTGTGGTTAAATGGAACAACTGCATTTGGCGTACTAGTTGGTTTGGGGCCTACTATCGGTGTCTGCCACTCCTTGCTGTTCTCCTGGTTTCCTGTCCTGAAATACCATTTTCAGCCTCTCGTTAAGTAGTTGTTAATGTTAGACTGCATTTGGCCTACTAGTTGGGTTGGGGCCTACTATCGGTGTCTGCCACTCCTTGCTGTTCTCCTCCACTGAACAAAGCTGTGCCGCCTGTTTACTACGGTTGCCAATTTTGAACTGCATTTCGACTACTTACTGATTTGGCCCTACTCTCTGTGTCAGCCTCTCATTCCAGTTGTCCTCCACTGCAATGCCCCCTGGTTATTCCTGTGTTACCAATTTTGAACTGCATTTAGCCCACTTTCTTCTTTGGGCCTATATCTGTGTTTCCACTTCATCGTGCCCATTGCCCAGCCAGTGATAGATGAGTCTGCTGGTACATTGACCCATAACGCAACATTCCCCGTGCACGCTACACAACAACATTGTGACCCTGCTGAAAGTCAGGTTGCTCTTCCCGCATACCATACCACCTTACACGGGGACAAAGAGGAAGGTGCAGATGAAAGTGCAGGTTCCTTCATCAGGTGGGGGGAGGAATACTAGTTGGCGACGTCACTGGCACAGGGCCTCTCATAGTACGCAAAAGTGTTGCTGCCGGTGGGAGGCGCCCCCGCCGTGCAAACACACCGCTGTACTTTGAGGGGCCCTGTGCCAGTGCCAATGCCAACGAGTGGGCCCCCCCTGCTTGCTCAGGTTCACAGCACTTGCAAAGTTGAAATACTTACCTCTCCCTGCTCCACTGCCGTGACGTGGTCCAGATTTCCTGGGCCCACTAATTACTTGAACCAGCCCTACCCCCCACAACTTTAGCCAAATGACCCCCAATTTCAAATGCCTTCCAATTATTATAAGGTAAATTACGCTTGACAAGCTTCATTAAGAAGAATGGATGGTTTTGACATTAAAATGGCCACTCTAGGTGTTTTCCTGGCCCCCACTCACTGCCGACTATGCTGCCCCATTGACTTGCATTGGGTTTCGTGTTTCGGTCGATCCCGACTTTACGTCATAATCGGCCGATTTCACTCGACCCGACTTTGGACATAGTCGGGTTTCGCAAAACCCGGCTCGACTCTAAAAAGGTCAAGGTCGCTCAACTCTAGTGACAATGGCTTCAGGGAACAAAGTGACAAGTGATGGTGAGTATGTACTCTATGTTATATGTACTGTATGTCTGTAGTATGTATGTATGTACTGTATGTCGCATGTCGTCGCATGGTGCATGTCGCATGTCGTCGCATGGGAGCCGTGCCTGCACTATCCCTCTGTACTAGATACCACCACATCTGATCACAGGTAATTTATTCCCTGGCAATTTAACCCTATTTTGGCATTTTTCCTTTGTTGCACCTTATTGTGGGAGTATTCACTTGTACATCAGCAGGTCTTTTTCTTGCCTTGTACTTAGGATAGACATATACTCACCTGGTGCCCGGTTATTTAACCCATTAATAGGATACCCTTATGCCTCCGGGGGTTATACCTTGTACTACATTGATATATATTTATAATTAGGTTATCTAGTTTGCTCTACTTTTAACTAGTATTACCATCATATTGTCACTGGTAGGGTTGAGCGACCTTGACTTTTTTAGAGTCGAGTCGGGTTTCGCGAAACCCGACTATCTCAAAAGTCGAGTCGAGTGGAATCGGCCGATTATCGCGAAAAGTCGGGGATCGACCGAAACACGAAACCCAATGCAAGTCAATGGGGGAGCATAGTCGGCAGCGAGTGGAGGCCAGGAAAACACCTACAGTGCCCATTTTAATGGCAAAAAAGATACATTCTTGTTACTGAAGCTTGTCAATCTAAATTAACCTTATAATAATAGTAAGTCATTGGAAATTGGGGGTCATTTGGCTAAAGTTGTGGGGGGTAGGGCTGGTTCAAGTAATTAGTGGGCCCAGGAAATCTGGACCACGTCACGGCAGTGGAGCAGGGAGAGGTAAGTATTTCAACTTTGCAAGTGCTGTGATCCTGAGCAAGCAGGGGGGCCCACTCGTTGGCATTGGCACTGGCACAGGGCCCCTCAAAGTACGGCGGTGTGTTTGCACGGCGGGGGCGGCTTCCACCGGCAGCGACACTTTTGCATACTATGAGGGGCTCTGTGCCAGTGACGTCGCCAACGAGTATTCCTCCCCCACCTGATGAAGGAACCTGCACCTTCATCTGCACCTTCATCTTTATCCCCGTGTAAGGTGGTATGGTATGCGGGAAGGGGAACCTGACTTTCAGCAGGGTCACAATCTTGCAGTGTAGCGTGCACGGGGAATGTTGCGTTATGGGTCAATGTACCAGCAGACTCATCTATCACTGGCTGGGCAATGGGCAGGATGAGGGGGAAACAGATATGGGCCCAAAGAATAAAGTGGGCTAAATGCAGTTCAAAATTGGTAACAGGACTAACCAGGGGGCATTGCTTTGTTCAGTGGAGGACAACTGGAATGAGAGGCTGACACAGAGAGTAGGCCCAAATCAGTAAGTAGTCTAAATGCAGTTCAAAATTGGCAACAGTAGTAAACAGGCGGCACAGCTTTGTTTACTGGAGGAGAACAGCAAGTAGCGGCAGACACCGATAGAAGGCCCCAACCCAACTAGTAGGCCCACTGCAGTTTTACAATTCCAATAAGCTGAAAACCAGATAATTGAAGGTCATTTTTTGTAAAGAATACAGCTGTATTGAGTGGCGCAGCCAGACACTACAAGTAGGCCTTACACCACAAAGTTGGCTCGACGCAGGTTTAAAAAAGGTTACATGGGTACACAGTCTGCATTGGTGTGCTCAGTGGAGGACAATTGGAAGGAGGGACCGCAGAAAGACTTAGTAGGCGTAAAATAACAAAATAGGCTCTATGCAGCTTCGATTATGTGGCAACCTGGAGAACACCTTGGAGTGGCAGACACTGTCTCTACGACCCAGACCCAACTTATAGGCCTAATGTAGTGTTGTTTCAACAACTACTTAAGACGAGCATGAAGATTGAAGCAATGGAGAGGCAACCTGGAGAACACCTTGGAGCGGCAGATACCGTCTCTTCGAACCAGACCCAACTTGTAGGCCTAATGTAGTGTTGTTTCAACAACTACTTAAGACGAGCATGAAGATTGAAGCAATGGAGAGGCAACCTGGAGAACACCTTGGAGCGGCAGACACTGTCTCTACGACCCAGACCCAACTTGTAGGCCTAATGTAGTGTTGTTTCAACAACTACTTAAGACGAGCATGAAGATTGAAGCAATGGAGAGGCAACCTGTAGAACACCTTGGAGCGGAAGACACCGTCTCTACAACCCAGACCCAACTTGTAGGCCTAATGCAGTGTTGTTTCAACAACTACTAAACGAGAGCTAGAAGATTGAAGCTATGGAGAGGCAACCTGGAGAACACCTTGTTGCGGCAGACACCGTCTCTACAACCCAGACCCAACTTGTAGGCCTAATGTAGTGTTGTTTCAACAGCTACTTAAGATGAGCATGAAGATTGAAGCAATGGAGAGGCAACCTGGAGAACACCTTGGAGCAGCAGACACCGTCTCTACAACCCAGACCCAACTTGTAGGCCTAATGCAGTGTTGTTTCAACAACTACTAAACGAGAGCTAGAAGATCGAAGCTATGGAGAGGCGACCTGGAGAACACCTTGGAGCGGCAGACACCGTCAATACAACCCAGACCCAACTTGTAGGCCTAATGCAGTGTTGTTTCAACAACTACTAAACGAGAGCTAGAAGATCGAAGCTATGGAGAGGCAACCTGGAGAACACCTAGGAGCGGAAGACACCGTCTCTACAACCCAGACCCAACTTGTAGGCCTAATGCAGTGTTGTTTTCAACAACTACTAAACGAGAGCTAGAAGATCGAAGCTATGGAGAGGAAACCTGGAGAACACCTTGGAGCGGCAGACACCGTCTCTACAACCCTGACCCAACTTGTAGGCCTAATGCAGTGTTGTTTTCAACAACTACTAAACGAGAGCTAGAAGATCGAAGCTATGGAGAGGCAAACTGGAGAACACCTTGGAGCGGAAGACACCGTCTCTACAACCCAGACCCAACTTGTAGGCCTAATGCAGTGTTGTTTCAACAACTACTAAACGAGAGCTAGAAGATTGAAGCTATGGAGAGGCAACCTGGAGAACACCTTGTTGCGGCAGACACCGTCTCTACAACCCAGACCCAACTTGTAGGCCTAATGTAGTGTTGTTTCAACAGCTACTTAAGATGAGCATGAAGATTGAAGCAATGGAGAGGCAACCTGGAGAACACCTTGGAGCAGCAGACACCGTCTCTACAACCCAGACCCAACTTGTAGGCCTAATGCAGTGTTGTTTGCAGCAACTACTAAACGAGAGCTAGAAGATCGAAGCTATGGAGAGGCGACCTGGAGAACACCTTGGAGCGGCAGACACCGTCAATACAACCCAGACCCAACTTGTAGGCCTAATGCAGTGTTGTTTCAACAACTACTAAACGAGAGCTAGAAGATCGAAGCTATGGAGAGGCAACCTGGAGAACACCTTGGAGCGGAAGACACCGTCTCTACAACCCAGACCCAACTTGTAGGCCTAATGCAGTGTTGTTTTCAACAACTACTAAACGAGAGCTAGAAGATCGAAGCTATGGAGAGGAAACCTGGAGAACACCTTGGAGCGGCAGACACCGTCTCTACAACCCTGACCCAACTTGTAGGCCTAATGCAGTGTTGTTTTCAACAACTACTAAACGAGAGCTAGAAGATCGAAGCTATGGAGAGGCAACCTGGAGAACACCTTGGAGCGGAAGACACCGTCTCTACAACCCTGACCCAACTTGTAGGCCTAATGCAGTGTTGTTTCAACAACTAGTAAACGAGAGCTAGAAGATCGAAGCTATGGAGAGGCAACCTGGAGAACACCTTGGAGCGGAAGACACCGTCTCTACAACCCTGACCCAACTTGTAGGCCTAATGCAGTGTTGTTTCAACAACTAGTAAACGAGAGCTAGAAGATCGAAGCTATGGAGAGGCAACCTGGAGAACACCTTGGATCGGAACACACCATCTCTACAACCCAGACCCAACTTGTAGGCCTAATGCAGTGTTGTTTTCAACAACTACTAAACGAGAGCTAGAAGATCGAAGCTATGGAGAGGCAACCTGGAGAACACCTTGGAGCGGCAGACACTGTCTCTACAACCCAGACCCAACTTGTAGGCCTAATGCAGTGTTGTTTCAACAACTACTAAACGAGAGCTAGAAGATCGAAGCTATGGAGAGGCAACCTGGAGAACACCTTGGAGTGGAAGACACCGTCTCTACAACCCAGACCCAACTTGTAGGCCTAATGCAGTGTTGTTTTCAACAACTACTAAATGAGAGCAGAAGATCGAAGCTATGGAGAGGCAACCTGGAGAACACCTTGGAGCGGAAGACACTGTCTCTACAACCCAGACCCAACTTGTAGGCCTAATGTAGTGTTGTTTCCACAACTACTTAAGACGAGCATGAAGATTGAAGCAATGGAGAGGCAACCTGGAGAACACCTTGGAGCGGCAGACACCGTCTGTACGACCCAGACCCAACTTGTAGGCCTAATGTAGTGTTGTTTCAACAACTACTTAAGACGAGCATGAAGATTGAAGCAATGGAGAGGCAACCTGTAGAACACCTTGGAGCGGAAGACACCGTCTCTACAACCCAGACCCAACTTGTAGGCCTAATGCAGTGTTGTTTCAACAACTACTAAACGAGAGCTAGAAGATTGAAGCTATGGAGAGGCAACCTGGAGAACACCTTGTTGCGGCAGACACCGTCTCTACAACCCAGACCCAACTTGTAGGCCTAATGTAGTGTTGTTTCAACAGCTACTTAAGATGAGCATGAAGATTGAAGCAATGGAGAGGCAACCTGGAGAACACCTTGGAGCAGCAGACACCGTCTCTACAACCCAGACCCAACTTGTAGGCCTAATGCAGTGTTGTTTCAACAACTACTAAACGAGAGCTAGAAGATCGAAGCTATGGAGAGGCGACCTGGAGAACACCTTGGAGCGGCAGACACCGTCAATACAACCCAGACCCAACTTGTAGGCCTAATGCAGTGTTGTTTCAACAACTACTAAACGAGAGCTAGAAGATCGAAGCTATGGAGAGGCAACCTGGAGAACACCTAGGAGCGGAAGACACCGTCTCTACAACCCAGACCCAACTTGTAGGCCTAATGCAGTGTTGTTTTCAACAACTACTAAACGAGAGCTAGAAGATCGAAGCTATGGAGAGGAAACCTGGAGAACACCTTGGAGCGGCAGACACCGTCTCTACAACCCTGACCCAACTTGTAGGCCTAATGCAGTGTTGTTTTCAACAACTACTAAACGAGAGCTAGAAGATCGAAGCTATGGAGAGGCAAACTGGAGAACACCTTGGAGCGGAAGACACCGTCTCTACAACCCAGACCCAACTTGTAGGCCTAATGCAGTGTTGTTTCAACAACTACTAAACGAGAGCTAGAAGATTGAAGCTATGGAGAGGCAACCTGGAGAACACCTTGTTGCGGCAGACACCGTCTCTACAACCCAGACCCAACTTGTAGGCCTAATGTAGTGTTGTTTCAACAGCTACTTAAGATGAGCATGAAGATTGAAGCAATGGAGAGGCAACCTGGAGAACACCTTGGAGCAGCAGACACCGTCTCTACAACCCAGACCCAACTTGTAGGCCTAATGCAGTGTTGTTTGCAGCAACTACTAAACGAGAGCTAGAAGATCGAAGCTATGGAGAGGCGACCTGGAGAACACCTTGGAGCGGCAGACACCGTCAATACAACCCAGACCCAACTTGTAGGCCTAATGCAGTGTTGTTTCAACAACTACTAAACGAGAGCTAGAAGATCGAAGCTATGGAGAGGCAACCTGGAGAACACCTTGGAGCGGAAGACACCGTCTCTACAACCCAGACCCAACTTGTAGGCCTAATGCAGTGTTGTTTTCAACAACTACTAAACGAGAGCTAGAAGATCGAAGCTATGGAGAGGAAACCTGGAGAACACCTTGGAGCGGCAGACACCGTCTCTACAACCCTGACCCAACTTGTAGGCCTAATGCAGTGTTGTTTTCAACAACTACTAAACGAGAGCTAGAAGATCGAAGCTATGGAGAGGCAACCTGGAGAACACCTTGGAGCGGAAGACACCGTCTCTACAACCCTGACCCAACTTGTAGGCCTAATGCAGTGTTGTTTCAACAACTAGTAAACGAGAGCTAGAAGATCGAAGCTATGGAGAGGCAACCTGGAGAACACCTTGGAGCGGAAGACACCGTCTCTACAACCCTGACCCAACTTGTAGGCCTAATGCAGTGTTGTTTCAACAACTAGTAAACGAGAGCTAGAAGATCGAAGCTATGGAGAGGCAACCTGGAGAACACCTTGGATCGGAACACACCATCTCTACAACCCAGACCCAACTTGTAGGCCTAATGCAGTGTTGTTTTCAACAACTACTAAACGAGAGCTAGAAGATCGAAGCTATGGAGAGGCAACCTGGAGAACACCTTGGAGCGGCAGACACTGTCTCTACAACCCAGACCCAACTTGTAGGCCTAATGCAGTGTTGTTTCAACAACTACTAAACGAGAGCTAGAAGATCGAAGCTATGGAGAGGCAACCTGGAGAACACCTTGGAGTGGAAGACACCGTCTCTACAACCCAGACCCAACTTGTAGGCCTAATGCAGTGTTGTTTTCAACAACTACTAAATGAGAGCAGAAGATCGAAGCTATGGAGAGGCAACCTGGAGAACACCTTGGAGCGGAAGACACTGTCTCTACAACCCAGACCCAACTTGTAGGCCTAATGTAGTGTTGTTTCCACAACTACTTAAGACGAGCATGAAGATTGAAGCAATGGAGAGGCAACCTGGAGAACACCTTGGAGCGGCAGACACCGTCTGTACGACCCAGACCCAACTTGTAGGCCTAATGTAGTGTTGTTTCAACAACTACTTAAGACGAGCATGAAGATTGAAGCAATGGAGAGGCAACCTGTAGAACACCTTGGAGCGGAAGACACCGTCTCTACAACCCAGACCCAACTTGTAGGCCTAATGCAGTGTTGTTTGCAGCAACTACTAAACGAGAGCTAGAAGATCGAAGCTATGGAGAGGCGACCTGGAGAACACCTTGGAGCGGCAGACACCGTCTCTACAACCCAGACCCAACTTGTAGGCCTAATGCAGTGTTGTTTCAACAACTACTAAACGAGAGCTAGAAGATCAAAGCTATGGAGAGGCAACCTGGAGAACACCTTGGAGCGGCAGACACCGTCTCTACAACCCAGACCCAACTTGTAGGCCTAATGCACTGTTGTTTTCAACAACTACTAAACGAGAGCTAGAAGATCGAAGCTATGGAGATGAAACCTGGAGAACACCTTGGAGCGGCAGACACCGTCTCTACAACCCTGACCCAACTTGTAGGCCTAATGCAGTGTTGTTTTCAACAACTACTAAACGAGAGCTAGAAGATCGAAGCTATGGAGAGGCAACCTGGAGAACACCTTGGAGCGGCATACACCGTCTCTACAACCCTGACCCAACTTGTGGGCCTAATGCAGTGTTGTTTCAACAACTACTAAACGAGAGCTAGAAGATCGAAGCTATGGAGAGGCAACCTGGAGAACACTGTTACGAAATGGTAATTCAGAACCACAATGGATGTTGAAGACCAGAGCACAAATAGTAACCTGGCAATAACCCAAAAACATAGGACGAGCTCTGAGACGTGGGAACTCTGTTGACCGCAAACCCTAACTATAGTACCACAACTAAAGGCAGCCGTGGATTGCGCCTAACGCTACCTATGCAACTCGGCACAGCCTGAGAAACTAGCTAGGCCTAAGAGGAAAACAAGCCTAACTTGCCTCAGAGAAATTCCCCAAAGGAAAAGGCAGCCCCCACATATAATGACTGTGAGTGAGATGAAAAGACAAACGTAGAGATGAAACAGATCTAGCAAAGTGAGGCCCGACTTTCTGAATAGACCGAAGATAGGAAAGGCAACTATGCGGTCAACACAAAACCCTACAAACAACCACGCAGAGGGGGCAAAAAGACCCTCCGTACCGAACTAACGGCACGGAGGTACACCCTCTGCGTCCCAGAGCTTCCAGCAAGCAACAAAAACAAATAGAGCACGCTGGACAGAAAAAACAGCAAACAAAAAATAACACAAGCACAACTTAGCTTATGCAGAGCAGCAGGCCACAGGAACGATCCAGGAGGAAGCTAGACCCACACCAGAACATTGACTGGAAGCCAGGATCAAAGCACCAGGTGCAGTTAAGTAGAAAACGCCTAACGACTTCCCCACATCACCTGAGGAAGGAGACTCAGAAGCTGCAGTACCACTTTCCTCCACCAACGGAAGCTCACAGAGAGAACCAGCCGAAGTACCACTTGTGGCCACAGGAGGGAGCTCTGCCACAGAATTCACAACAGTACCCCCCCCCTTGAGGAGGGGTCACCGAACCCTCAACAGAGCTCCAAGGACGACCAGGATGAGCCACATGAAAGGCACGAACCAGATCGGGAGCATGGACATCAGAGGCAAAGACCCAGGAATTATCTTCCTGAGCATAACCCTTCCACTTAACCAGATACTGGAGTTTCCGCCTTGAAACACGAGAATCCAAAATCTTCTCCACAATATACTCCAACTCCCCCTTCACCAAAACCGGGGCAGGAGGATCAACAGATGGAACCACAGGCGCCACGTATCTCCGCAACAATGACGTATGGAATACGTTATGTATGGAAAATGAATCTGGAAGGGTCAGACGAAAAGACACAGGATTAAGAACCTCAGAAATCCTATACGGACCAATAAAACGAGGTTTAAACTTAGGAGAGGAAACCTTCATATATGACGAGAAGACAACCAAACCAAGTCCCCAACCCGAAGTCGGGGACCCACACATCGTCTGCGATTAGCAAAACGTTGAGCCTTCTCCTGGGACAAAGTCAGATTGTCCACTACATGAGTCCAAATCCGCTGCAACCTGTCCACCACAGTATCCACACCAGGACAGTCCGAAGACTCAACCGGTCCTGAAGAGAAACGAGGATGGAACCCAGAGTTGCAGAAAAACGGTGAAACCAAGGTAGCCGAGCTGGCCCGATTATTAAGGGCGAACTCAGCCAAAGGCAAAAAGGACACCCAGTCATCCTGATCAGCAGAAACAAAGCATCTCAGATATGTTTCCAAGGTCTGATTGGTTCGTTCGGTCTGGCCATTAGTCTGAGGATGGAAAGCCGAGGAAAAAGACAAATCAATGCCCATCCTACCACAAAAGGCTCGCCAAAACCTCGAAACAAACTGGGAACATCTATCAGAAACGATATTCTCCGGAATGCCATGCAAACGAACCACATGCTGGAAAAACAATGGCACCAAATCAGAGGAGGAAGGCAATTTAGACAAGGGTACCAAATGGACCATCTTAGAGAAGCGATCACAGATCACCCAAATGACTGACATCCTTTGAGAGACGGGAAGATCTGAAATAAAATCCATAGAGATATGTGTCCAAGGCCTCTTCGGGACCAGCAAGGGCAAAAGCAACCCACTGGCACGAGAACAGCAGGGCTTAGCCCGAGCACAAATCCCACAGGACTGCACAAAAGCACGCACATCCCGCGACAGAGATGGCCACCAAAAGGATCTAGCCACTAACTCTCTGGTACCAAAGATTCCATGATGACCAGCCAACACCGAACAATGAACCTCAGAGATAACTTTATTCGTCCACCTATCAGGGACAAACAGTTTCTCCGCTGGGCAATGATCAGGTTTATTAGCCTGAAATTTTTGCAGCACCCGCCGCAAATCAGGGGAGATGGCAGACACAATTACTCCCTCTTTGAGGATCCCCGCCGGCTCAGATACACCCGGAGAGTCGGGCACAAAACTCCTAGACAGGGCATCCGCCTTCACATTTTTAGAGCCCGGAATGTATGAAATCACAAAGTCAAAACGGGCAAAAAACAATGACCAACGAGCTTGTCTAGGATTCAAGCGCTTGGCGGACTCGAGATAAGTCAAGTTCTTGTGATCAGTCAAGACCACCACGCGATGCTTAGTTCCTTCAAGCCAATGACGCCACTCTTCGAATGCCCACTTCATGGCCAGCAATTCTCGATTGCCCACATCATAATTACGCTCAGCAGGTGCAAACATCCTGGAAAAGAAGGCGCATGGTTTCCTCACCGAGCAATCAGAACTTCTCTGCGACAAAACAGCCCCTGCTCCAATCTCAGAAGCATCAACCTCGACCTGGAACGGAAGCGAAACATCTGGCTGACACAACACAGGGGCAGAAGAAAAACGATGCTTCAACTCCTGAAAAGCTTCCACAGCAGCAGAAGACCAATTGACCAAATCAGCACCTTTCTTGGTCAAATCGGTCAATGGTTTAGCAATACTAGAAAAATTGCAGATGAAGCGACTATAAAAATTGGCAAAGCCCAGGAACTTTTGCAGACTTTTCAGAGATGTCGGCTGAGTCCAATTATGGATGGCTTGGACCTTAACAGGATCCATCTCGATAGTAGAAGGGGAAAAGATGAACCCCAAAAATGAAACCTTCTGAACACCAAAGAGACACTTAGATCCCTTCACAAACAAAGAATTAGCACGCAGGACCTGAAACACCGTTCTGACCTGCTTCACATGAGACTCCCAATCATCCGAGAAGATCAAAATGTCATCTAAGTACACAATCAGGAATTTATCCAAGTACTCTCGGAAGATATCATGCATAAAGGACTGAAACACTGATGGAGCATTGGCAAGTCCGAACGGCATTACTAGATACTCAAAATGGCCCTCGGGCGTATTAAATGCAGTCTTCCACTCATCGCCTCACTTAATACACACAAGATTATACGCACCATGAAGATCTATCTTGGTGAACCAACTAGCCCCCTTAATCCGAGCAAATAAATCAGATAACAATGGCAAGGGGTACTGAAATTTAACAGTGATCTTATTTAGAAGGCGGTAATCTATACAAGGTCTCAGTGAACCATCCTTCTTGTCTACAAAAAAGAACCCTGCTCCCAATGGCGACGACGACGGGCGAATATGCCCCTTCTCCAAAGACTCCTTCACATAACTCCGCATAGCGGCGTGCTCAGGCACAGATAAATTAAACAGTCGACCCTTTGGGAATTTACTACCAGGAATCAAATTGATAGCACAATCACAATCCCTATGCGGAGGTAGGGCATCGGACTTGGGCTCATCAAATACATCCCGGTAATCAGTCAAGAACTCAGGAACCTCAGAAGGGGTGGATGATGAAATATTCAGAAATGGGACCTCACCATGTATCCCCTGACAACCCCAGCTGGACACAGACATGGATTTCCAATCCAAAACTGGATTATGGACTTGTAGCCATGGCAACCCCAACACGACCACATCATGCAGATTATGCAACACCAGAAAGCGAATAACCTCCTGATGTGCAGGAGCCATGCACATGGTCAGCTGGGTCCAGTACTGAGGCTTATTCTTGGCCAAAGGCGTAGCATCAATTCCTCTCAATGGAATAGGACACTGCAAGGGCTCCAAGAAAAACCCACAACGCTTAGCATACTCCAAGTCCATCAAATTCAGAGCAGCGCCCGAGTCCACAAAAGCCATGACAGAATACGATGACAAAGAGCAGATCAAGGTAACAGACAGAAGAAATTTAGACTGTACCATACCAAAGGTGGCAGACCTAGCGAACCGCCTAGTGCGCTCAGGACAATCAGAGATAGCATGAGTGGAATCACCACAGTAGAAACACAGCCCATTCTGACGTCTGTGTTCCTGCCGTTCGACTCTAGTCAAAGTCCTATCGCACTGCATAGGCTCAGGTTTAAGCTTAGGTAATACCGCCAAATGGTGCACAGATTTACGCTCGCGCAAGTGTCGACCGATCTGAATGGCCAAGGACATAGACTCATTCAGACCAGCAGGCATGGGAAATCCCACCATGACATCCTTAAGGGCTTCAGAGAGACCTTTTCTGAAAATAGCTGCGAGCGCAACTTCATTCCACTGAGTGAGTACGGACCACTTTCTAAATTTCTGACAATATACTTCTATTTCATCCTGACCCTGACACAGAGCCAGCAAATTCTTCTCTGCCTGATCCACAGAATTAGGCTCATCGTACAGCAATCCGAGCGCCAGAAAAAATGCATCAATATTACTTAATGCAGGATCCCCTGGCGCAAGGGAAAATGCCCAGTCCTGAGGATCGCCACGCAAAAAAGAAATAACGATCCGAACTTGTTGAACTGGATCACCAGAAGAGCGAGGTTTCAAAGCCAGAAATAGTTTACAATTATTTTTGAAACTCAGAAATTTAGTTCTATCTCCAAAAAACAAATCAGGAATAGGAATTCTTGGTTCTACCATAGAATTCTGAGTCACAAAGTCCTGAATTTTTTGTACTCTTGCAGTGAGCTGATCCACACATGAAAACAGAGTTTTAATGTCCATTGCTACACCTGTGTCCTGAACCACCCAAATGTCTAGGGGAAAAAAAAGACTGAACACAGAGCAGAGAAAAAAAAATGGTCTCAGAACTTCTTTTTTCCCTCTATTGAGAATCATTAGTAGTTTGGCTTCCAGTACTGTTACGAAATGGTAATTCAGAACCACAATGGATGTTGAAGTTCAGAGCACAAATAGTAACCTGGCAATAACCCAAAAACATAGGACGAGCTCTGAGACGTGGGAACTCTGTTGACCGCAAACCCTAACTATAGTATCACAACTAAAGGCAGCCGTGGATTGCGCCTAACACTACCTATGCAACTCGGCACAGCCTGAGAAACTAGCTAGGCCTAAGAGGAAAACAAGCCTAACTTGCCTCAGAGAAATTCCCCAAAGGAAAAGGCAGCCCCCACATATAATGACTGTGAGTGAGATGAAAAGACAAACATAGAGATGAAACAGATCTAGCAAAGTGAGGCCCGACTTTCTGAATAGACCGAAGATAGGAAAGGCAACTATGCGGTCAACACAAAACCCTACAAACAACCACGCAGAGGGGGCAAAAAGACCCTCCGTACCGAACTAACGGCACGGAGGTACACCCTCTGCGTCCCAGAGCTTCCAGCAAGCAACAAAAACAAATAGAGCATGCTGGACAGAAAAAACAGCAAACAAAAAATAACACAAGCACAACTTAGCTTATGCAGAGCAGCAGGCCACAGGAACGATCCAGGAGGAAGCTAGACCCACACCAGAACATTGACTGGAAGCCAGGATCAAAGCACCAGGTGGAGTTCAGTAGAAAACGCCTAATGACCTCCCAACATAACCTGAGGAAGGAGACTCAGAAGCTGCAGTAACACTTTCCTCCACCAACGGAAGCTCACAGAGAGAACCAGCCGAAGTACCACTTGTGGCCACAGGAGGGAGCTCTGCCACAGAATTCACAACAGAACACCTTGGATCGGAACACACCGTCTCTACAACCCAGACCCAACTTGTAGGCCTAATGCAGTGTTGTTTTCAACAACTACTAAACGAGAGCTAGAAGATCGAAGCTATGGAGAGGCAACCTGGAGAACACTTTGGAGCGGAAGACACTGTCTCTACAACCCAGACCCAACTTGTAGGCCTAATGCAGTGTTGTTTTCAACAACTACTAAACGAGAGCTAGAAGATCGAAGCTATGGAGAGGCAAACTGGAGAACACCTTGGAGCGGAAGACACCGTCTCTACAACCCAGACCCAACTTGTAGGCCTAATGCAGTGTTGTTTTCAACAACTACGAAATGAGAGCTAGAAGATCGAAGCTATGGAGAGGCAACCTGGAGAACACCTTGGAGCGGCAGACACTGTCTCTACAACCCAGACCCAACTTGTAGGCCTAATGCAGTGTTGTTTCAACAACTACTAAACGAGAGCTAGAAGATCGAAGCTATAGAGAGGCAACCTGGAGAACACCTTGGAGCGGCAGACACTGTCTCTACAACCCAGACCCAACTTGTAGGCCTAATGCAGTGTTTTTTCAACAACTACGAAATGAGAGCTAGAAGATCGAAGCTATGGAGAGGCAACCTGGAGAACACCTTGGAGCGGAAGACACCGTCTCTACAACCCAGACCCAACTTGTAGGCCTAATGCAGTGTTGTTTTCAACAACTACGAAATGAGACCTAGAAGATCGAAGCTATGGAGAGGCAACCTGGAGAACACCTTGGAGCGGCAGACACTGTCTCTACAACCCAGACCCAACTTGTAGGCCTAATGCAGTGTTGTTTCAACAACTACTAAACGAGAGCTAGAAGATCGAAGCTATGGAGGGGCAACCTGGAGAACACCTTGGAGTGGAAGACACCGTCTCTACAACCCAGACCCAACTTGTAGGCCTAATGCAGTGTTGTTTTCAACAACTACTAAATGAGAGCTAGAAGATCGAAGCTATGGAGAGGCAACCTGGAGAAAACCTTGGAGCGGAAGACACCGTCTCTACAACCCAGACCCAACTTGTAGGCCTAATGCAGTGTTGTTTTCAACAACTACTAAATGAGAGCTAGAAGATCGAAGCTATGGAGAGGCAACCTGGAGAACACCTTGGAGCGGAAGACACTGTCTCTACAACCCAGACCCAACTTGTAGGCCTAATGTAGTGTTGTTTCAACAACTACTTAAGACGAGCATGAAGATTGAAGCAATGGAGAGGCAACCTGGAGAACACCTTGGAGCGGCAGACACCGTCTCTACGACCCAGACCCAACTTGTAGGCCTAATGTAGTGTTGTTTCAACAACTACTTAAGACGAGCATGAAGATTGAAGCAATGGAGAGGCAACCTGTAGAACACCTTGGAGCGGAAGACACCATCTCTACAACCCAGACCCAACTTGTAAGGCCTAATGCAGTGTTGTTTCAACAACTACTAAACGAGAGCTAGAAGATCGAAGCTATGGAGAGGCAACCTGGAGAACACCTTGGAGCGGAAGACACCGTCTCTACAACCCAGACCCAACTTGTAGGCCTAATGCAGTGTTGTTTTCAACAACTACTAAATGAGAGCTAGAAGATCGAAGCTATGGAGAGGCAACCTGGAGAACACCTTGGAGCGGAAGACACTGTCTCTACAACCCAGACCCAACTTGTAGGCCTAATGCAGTGTTGTTTCAACAACTACTAAACGAGAGCTGGAAGATCGAAGCTATGGAGGGGCAACCTGGAGAACACCTTGGAGCGGAAAACACCGTCTCTACAACCCAGACCCAACTTGTAGGCCTAATGCAGTGTTGTTTTCAACAACTACTAAATGAGAGCTAGAAGATCGAAGCTATGGAGAGGCAACCTGGAGAACACCTTGGAGCGGAAGACACTGTCTCTACAACCCAGACCCAACTTGTAGGCCTAATGTAGTGTTGTTTCAACAACTACTTAAGACGAGCATGAAGATTGAAGCAATGGAGAGGCAACCTGGAGAACACCTTGGAGCGGCAGACACCGTCTCTACGACCCAGACCCAACTTGTAGGCCTAATGTAGTGTTGTTTCAACAACTACTTAAGACGAGCATGAAGATTGAAGCAATGGAGAGGCAACCTGTAGAACACCTTGGAGCGGAAGACACCATCTCTACAACCCAGACCCAACTTGTAAGGCCTAATGCAGTGTTGTTTCAACAACTACTAAACGAGAGCTAGAAGATCGAAGCTATGGAGAGGCAACCTGGAGAACACCTTGGAGCGGAAGACACCGTCTCTACAACCCAGACCCAACTTGTTGGCCTAATGCAGTGTTGTTTTCAACAACTACTAAATGAGAGCTAGAAGATCGAAGCTATGGAGAGGCAACCTGGAGAACATCTTGGAGCGGAAGACACCGTCTCTACAACCCAGACCCAACTTGTAGGCCTAATGCAGTGTTGTTTTCAACAACTACTAAATGAGAGCTAGAAGATCGAAGCTATGGAGAGGCAACCTGGAGAACACCTTGGAGCGGAAGACACTGTCTCTACAACCCAGACCCAACTTGTAGGCCTAATGTAGTGTTGTTTCAACAACTACTTAAGACGAGCATGAAGATTGAAGCAATGGAGAGGCAACCTGGAGAACACCTTGGAGCGGCAGACACCGTCTCTACGACCCAGACCCAACTTGTAGGCCTAATGTAGTGTTGTTTCAACAACTACTTAAGACGAGCATGAAGATTGAAGCAATGGAGAGGCAACCTGGAGAACACCTTGGAGCGGAGGACACCGTCTCTACAACCCAGACCCAACTTGTAGGCCTAATGCAGTGTTGTTTCAACAGCTACTAAACGAGAGCTAGAAGATCGAAGCTATGGAGAGGCAACCTGGAGAACACCTTGGAGCGGCAGACACCGTCTCTACAACCCAGACCCAACTTGTAGGCCTAATGTAGTGTTGTTTCAACAGCTACTTAAGACGAGCATGAAGATTGAAGCAATGGAGAGGCAACCTGGAGAACACCTTGGAGCGGCAGACACCATCTCTACAACCCAGACCCAACTTGTAGGCCTAATGCAGTGTTGTTTGCAGCAACTACTAAACGAGAGCTAGAAGATCGAAGCTATGGAAAGGCGACCTGGAGAACACCTTGGAGCGGCAGACACCGTCTCTACAACCCAGACCCAACTTGTAGGCCTAATGCAGTGTTGTTTCAACAACTACTAAACGAGAGCTAGAAGATCGAAGCTATGGAGAGGCAACCTGGAGAACACCTTGGAGCGGCAGACACCGTCCCTACAACCCAGACCCAACTTGTAGGCCTAATGCAGTGTTGTTTTCAACAACTACTAAACGAGAGCTAGAAGATCGAAGCTATGGAGAGGAAACCTGGAGAACACCTTGGAGCGGCAGACACCGTCTCTACGACCCAGACCCAACTTGTAGGCCTAATGTAGTGTTGTTTCAACAACTACTTAAGACGAGCATGAAGATTGAAGCAATGGAGAGGCAACCTGTAGAACACCTTGGAGCGGAAGACACCGTCTCTACAACCCAGACCCAACTTGTAGGCCTAATGCAGTGTTGTTTCAACAACTACTAAACGAGAGCTAGAAGATCGAAGCTACGGAGAGGCAACCTGGAGAACACCTTGGAGCGGCAGACACCGTCTCTACAACCCAGACCCAACTTGTAGGCCTAATGTAGTGTTGTTTCAACAGCTACTTAAGACGAGCATGAAGATTGAAGCAATGGAGAGGCAACCTGGAGAACACCTTGGATCGGCAGACACCGTCTCTACAACCCAGACCCAACTTGTAGGCCTAATGCAGTGTTGTTTGCAGCAACTACTAAACGAGAGCTAGAAGATCGAAGCTATGGAAAGGCGACCTGGAGAACACCTTGGAGCGGCAGACACCGTCTCTACAACCCAGACCCAACTTGTAGGCCTAATGCAGTGTTGTTTCAACAACTACTAAACGAGAGTTAGAAGATCGAAGCTATGGAGAGGCAACCTGGAGAACACCTTGGAGCGGCAGACACCGTCTCTACAACCCAGACCCAACTTGTAGGCCTAATGCAGTGTTGTTTCAACAACTACTAAACGAGAGCTAGAAGATCGAAGCTATGGAGAGGAAACCTGGAGAACACCTTGGAGCGGCAGACACCGTCTCTACAACCCTGACCCAACTTGTAGGCCTAATGCAGTGTTGTTTTCAACAACTACTAAACGAGAGCTAGAAGATCGAAGCTATGGAGAGGAAACCTGGAGAACACCTTGGAGCGGCAGACACCCTCTCTACGACCCAGACCCAACTTGTAGGCCTAATGTAGTGTTGTTTCAACAACTACTTAAGACGAGCATGAAGATTGAAGCAATGGAGAGGCAACCTGTAGAACACCTTGGAGCGGAAGACACCGTCTCTACAACCCAGACCCAACTTGTAGGCCTAATGCAGTGTTGTTTCAACAGCTACTAAACGAGAGCTAGAAGATCGAAGCTATGGAGAGGCAACCTGGAGAACACCTTGGAGCGGCAGACACCGTCTCTACAACCCAGACCCAACTTGTAGGCCTAATGTAGTGTTGTTTCAACAGCTACTTAAGACGAGCATGAAGATTGAAGCAATGGAGAGGCAACCTGGAGAACACCTTGGAGCGGCAGACACCGTCTCTACAACCCAGACCCAACTTGTAGGCCTAATGCAGTGTTGTTTGCAGCAACTACTAAACGAGAGCTAGAAAATCGAAGCTATGGAAAGGCGACCTGGAGAACACCTTGGAGCGGCAGACACCGTCTCTACAACCCAGACCCAACTTGTAGGCCTAATGCAGTGTTGTTTCAACAACTACTAAACGAGAGCTAGAAGATCGAAGCTATGGAGAGGCAACCTGGAGAACACCTTGGAGCGGCAGACACCGTCTCTACAACCCAGACCCAACTTGTAGGCCTAATGCAGTGTTGTTTTCAACAACTACTAAACGAGAGCTAGAACAGTGTTTTTCAACCAGTGTGCCGCGGCAGACACATGGTCGGGTGTGCCACGGGGAACGGGAGTCAGCTGTTCTCTGTGCCGACTGTCAAGCTGACAGCCGGCACAGAGAAGCCGCAGCGCGCCGGCTCCCGGAGATCAATTGTACTCGCAGACATCTACCAGCTGCGAGTACAATTGAGGCTCTGACCGCTGGGTCAGAGCGACGCCAGCAGCGTGATCAAGTCATGTGATCACGCTGCTGGCGTCACTATCCGGCGCACAGGAGACAGAAGACACTTGGTGGTAAGTGCTCCTGTGCTGTGGAGCTGAAGACACCGAAGATTCAGCGTGGGGTGGGTTTATGGGGAGTATGTGGGGGGGATTTATTAAGTGTGTGGGGGGATTTATTAAGTGTGTGGGGGGATTTATTAAGTGTGGGGGGATTTATTCAGTGTGTGGGGGGGATTTATTCAGTGTGTGGGGGGGATTTATTCAGTGTGGGGGGGATTTATTCAGTGTGTGGGGGTGATTTATTCAGTGTGTGGGGGGGATTTATTCAGTGTGTGGGGGGATTTATTCAGTGTGTGGGGGGATTTATTCAGTGTGTGGGGGGGATTTATTCAGTGTGTGGGGGGGATTTATTCAGTGTGTGGGGGGGATTTATTCAGTGTGTGGGGGGATTTATTCAGTGTGGGGGGGATTTATTCAGTGTGGGGGGGATTTATTCAGTGTGTGGGGGATTTATTCAGTGTGTGGGGGGGATTTATTCAGTGTGTGGGGGGGATTTATTCAGTGTGTGGGGGGATTTATTCAGTGTGGGGGGGGATTTATTCAGTGTGGGGGGGATTTATTCAGTGAGTGGGGGGATTTATTCAGTGTGTACGTGGGGGGGGCTGGAATTTATTTAGCATGTGTGGGGCAGGGTGCATTTATTCTGTGGAAGG
Organism: Ranitomeya imitator; assembly: GCF_032444005.1. Taxonomy (NCBI): domain Eukaryota; kingdom Metazoa; phylum Chordata; class Amphibia; order Anura; family Dendrobatidae; genus Ranitomeya; species Ranitomeya imitator. The sequence goes on along the minus strand of NC_091286.1, from coordinate 420,429,263 downwards.
GGATGGATTTATTCTATCGGAAGGGCAGTGGATATATTCTGTGGGGGTGAGTGGGGAGATGGGGGTGGACACAGTAGCGAGGGGAAAAATGTGTGCTGACAGTACTGGGAGCAACGGTGATGGGATGTGTGAGGACAGTATGGGGAGTCGGGGGAATGTGTGAGGAGGAAATATGGAGAGAGCAAAGGGGTATGTTAGCAGGGGGGGATGTACAGGAGGAGGCTATTAGAAATGTGTGCAGACAGTATGGGGGGATGAAAGTGTGAGTGGACACATAATAGATACTGAGTAGTGTGAGGGTAACAGCCAGGAGGAGACAGTATGCCAAGTAGGAGGAGTGTAATGAAGGGGCACAGTAGAGAGACTGGGCTCTCTATGAGGGACACCGTATGAGAAGGCAGTGTGAAGTATAGAAAAGAGAGAGAGGGTAGTGTGGATGGCATGTACCATAAGAGGGACAGTGAGGGTCATATTATGTGCTGGTAATAAAGTGAGGGGCAATTATTTAATCAGGGGCTCAGCCTAGGGCAGATATTGTTATTCCGGAGCATTATAATAACACTGCTATCTTTAAGGGTGTTGTGTCGGGATGTGCTGCAGAAGACAGGAGAAGATGGAAGTCTGCAGAAACGAGCTCTGCCTGTGGATGAGAAGAGTCATCATGGCATCTGGACAAGGTGAAGATGAAAAGAAAGAGGCGACTCCACAAACAACGTCATCTATCAGGTACCTGGATGTAAATGTGTTTTTTTTGTGATACTAATTCTCATTTTTATTTGTTAGGAACATTAAAGGGGATGTCCAAGGTTGTGATGAGTCTGCAGTCATACTATGTGACTGCAGACTTCTGAATTCTCAAAGTGCACACTGCTATCATAATTCTCTGATGTTGGTGATTTACATACATGCGGTCACGTGCTGACTAGACATGTGTGGCCTCATTCAATGAAAATGAATTGACTGAGGCCGGACACGTCTAGTTAGAATGTGGCCAGAAGTATCCAAATCACATACTTGTGCTGTCATGACCGTCCACTCTGGCCACCGGCAAGGGAGAATCCTGAAAGTGTGCAGTGCTTGCGCTGTGAGAATTCAGAAGCCTGCAGTCACATAGAATGACTGCAGACTTTCATCTCAAACCTGGACGCACCATTTTGTGCCATTTTGGTTGGTGGTGTGCCTCGGGATTTTTTAAGTATAAAAAGTGTGCAGCGGCTCAAAAAAGGTTGAAAATCACTGAGCTAGAAGATCGAAGCTATGGAGAGGAAACCTGGAGAACACCTTGGAGCGGCAGACACCGTCTCTACAACCCTGACCCAACTTGTAGGCCTAATGCAGTGTTGTTTTCAACAACTACTAAACGAGAGCTAGAAGATCGAAGCTATGGAGAGGCAACCTGGAGAACACCTTGGAGCGGCAGACACCGTCTCTACAACCCTGACCCAACTTGTAGGCCTAATGCAGTGTTGTTTCAACAACTACTAAACGAGAGCTAGAAGATCGAAGCTATGGAGAGGCAACCTGGAGAACACCTTCGATCGGAACACACCGTCTCTACAACCCAGACCCAACTTGTAGGCCTAATGCAGTGTTGTTTTCAACAACTACTAAACGAGAGCTAGAAGATCGAAGCTATGGAGAGGCAACCTGGAGAACACCTTGGAGCGGAAGACACTGTCTCTACAACCCAGACCCAACTTGTAGGCCTAATGCAGTGTTGTTTTCAACAACTACTAAACGAGAGCTAGAAGATCGAAGCTATGGAGAGGCAACCTGGAGAACACCTTGGAGCGGCAGACACTGTCTCTACAACCCAGACCCAACTTGTAGGCCTAATGCAGTGTTGTTTCAACAACTACTAAACGAGAGCTAGAAGATCGAAGCTATGGAGAGGCAACCTGGAGAACACCTTGGAGCGGAAGACACCGTCTCTACAACCCAGACCCAACTTGTAGGCCTAATGCAGTGTTGTTTTCAACAACTACTAAATGAGAGCTAGAAGATCGAAGCTATGGAGAGGCAACCTGGAGAACACCTTGGAGCGGAAGACACTGTCTCTACAACCCAGACCCAACTTGTAGGCCTAAAGCAGTGTTGTTTTCAACAACTACTAAACGAGAGCTAGAAGATCGAACCTATGGAGAGGCAACCTGGAGAACACCTTGGAGAGGAAGACACCGTCTCTACAACCCTGACCCAACTTGTAGGCCTAATGCAGTGTTGTTTTCTACAACTACTAAACGAGAGCTAGAAGATCGAAGCTATGGAGAGGCAACCTGGAGAACACCTTGGAGCGGCAGACACCGTCTCTACAACTCAGACCCAACTTGTAGGCCTAATGCAGTGTTGTTTCAACAACTACTAAATGAGAGCTAGAAGATCGAAGCTATGGAGAGGCAACATGGAGAACACCTTGGAGCGGAAGACACCGTCTCTACAACCCAGACCCAACTTGTAGGCCTAATGCAGTGTTGTTTCAACAACTACTGAACGAGAGCTAGAAGATCGAAGCTATGGAGAGGCAACCAGGAGAACACCTTGGAGCGGCAGACACCGTTAGTAGGCCCTACCGAAGTAGTAGCCCCAATGCAGTTTTCAAATTCCTATAGGCTGAAAACCAGACTATTGACGCTCAGCTTTTTTCAGAGGAGGACAGCTGTATTGAGTGGCGCAGACAGACACAGGTAGTAGGCCTTAAACAAAAAATTGGGCTCAATGCAGTTTAAAAAAGGTTACAGGGGTACACAGGCAGCATTGCTCTGGTCAGTGGAGGACAATTTCAATTATGGACCGCAGACAGACTTAGTACGCCAACAATTAAAAAAAGGATGCTCTATGCAATTTAAAATAGGTTCCAGGGGTACATGGGCAGCAGTGGTGTGGTCAGTGGAGGACTATTGGAAGGAGGGACCGCAGACAGGCTTAGTAGGCCTAACATAACAAAAGTAGGCTGTAGGCACTTTAAAATAGGTTCCAGGGGTACACGGGCAGCAGTGGTCTGGTCAGTGGAGGACTAGTGGAAGGAGGGACCGCAGACAGGCTTAGTAGACCTAACATAACAAAAGTAGGCTGTAGGCACTTTAAAATAGGTTCCAGGGGTACACGGGCAGCAGTGGTGTGGTCAGTGGAGGACTATTGGAAGGAGGGACCGCAGACAGGCTTTGTAGGCCTAACATAACAAAAGTAGGCTGTAGGCACTTTAAAATAGGTTCCAGGGGTACACGAGCAGCAGTGGTCTGGTCAGTGGAGGACTAGTGGAAGGAGGGACCGCAGACAGGCTTAGTAGACCTAACATAACAAAAGTAGGCTGTGGGCACTTTAAAATAGGTTCCAGGGGTACACGGGCAGAAGTGGTGTGGTCAGTGGAGGACTATTGGAAGGAGGGACCGCAGACAGGCTTGGTAGGCCTAACATAACAAAAGTAGGCTGTAGGCACTTTAAAATAGGTTCCAGGGGTACACGGGCAGCAGTGGTCTGGTCAGTGGAGGACTATTGGAAGGAGGAACCGCAGACAGGCTTAGTAGGCCTAACATAACAAAAGTAGGCTGTAGGCACTTTAAAATAGGTTCCAGGGGTACACGGGCAGCAGTGGTGTGGTCAGTGGAGGACTATTGGAAGGAGGGACCGCAGAAAGGCTTAGTAGGCCTAACATAACAAAAGTAGGCTGTAGGCACTTTAAAATAGGTTCCAGGGGTACACGAGCAGCAGTGGTCTGGTCAGTGGAGGACTAGTGGAAGGAGGGACAGCAGACAGGCTTAGTAGACCTAACATAACAAAAGTAGGCTGTAGGCACTTTAAAAAAGGTTCCAGGGGTACACGGGCAGCAGTGGTGTGGTCAGTGGAGGACTATTGGAAGGAGGGACCGCAGACAGGCTTAGTAGGCCTAACATAACAAAAGTAGGCTGTAGGCACTTTAAAATAGGTTCCAGGGGTACACGGGCAGCAGTGGTGTGGTCAGTGGAGGACTACTGGAAGGAGGGACCGCAGACCGGCTTAGTAGGCCTAACATAACAAAAGTAGGCTGTAGGCACTTTAAAATAGCTTCCAGGGGTACAAGGGCAGCAGTGGTCTGGTCAGTGGAGGACTAGTGGAAGGATGGACCGCAGACAGGCTTAGTAGACCTAACATAACAAAAGTAGGCTGTAGGCACTTTAAAAAAGGTTCCAGGGGTACACGGGCAGCAGTGGTGTGGTCAGTGAAGGACAATTTCTATAATGGACCGCAGACAGGCTTAGTGGGCCTAACATAACAAAAGTAGGCTGTAGACACTTGGAATTATCTTGTAGGGGTACACAGGCAGCATTGGTGTTGTCAGCGGAGGCCGATTGTAATGAGTGTCTGACAGTTAGTACTCACCAAAAATAAATAGATGTTAATGTCTCGCAATACAACAAAACCAAAAGACAAAAGGGTGGCATACTTTGGTTCAGGGGTGGGCTCCTCTGCTGAGTTTCAGACCTAGTAATTTGGCGCAAAGTATTTACTGGTGTAAATATAGGACACTGCCCCTGACTATTTTAAGTAGCATCATACATGTCAACACATTGGTATTGTCAGTGCCAGGCATTGAAGGATGTCAGCGCATAGACTAAACATTGGTGGAGCTGTGAGAGATAATTTTGCAAGTGGTAGAGCACTGTTTGAGCTGGGGGGGACTCTCTTGTGGCCGGCGGTACAGGCCCAGGGCCCCTCATGTTACAATGGTGTGTCTGACGTTGGGTGCGCACCACCTCCGCCAGAGACACTTTATTGTACTATGAGGGACCCAGTGGCAGTGCCGTCGACCAAAAGCGTGCACACCCACCTCTTCAGACAAACGGCACTCTCACGGGTGCTTGCGCCAAGTGGCGAGACCACGGCCCCGTGGGGGGAGTTTGGCCATTTTGGGAGGTGTAAACATGTCATATGCTGGACAAACAGCTGCTGCAAATTACGAGATTGGAAAAGTCAGTCAGAGCAGTCCACAAGCAAGACCTTTTCATAGGAAAGCTAGGTGCCAGCCGGGAAAGGTGGGGCAAAAGAATTTGAAATCCAATTGTGGTTCATTTTAATGAAGGTTAGATCATCAACATTTTGGGTAGCCAGACAAGTCCTTTTTTCCGTTAATATTGAACCTGCAGCACTGAATACTCTTTCTGATAGGACACTAGCTGCTGGGCAAGCAAGCTCCTGCAATGCATATTCTGCCAATTCTGGCCAGGTGTCTAATTTGGATGCCCAGTAATCAAATGGGAATGACGGTTGAGGGAGAACGTCGATAAGGGATGAAAAATAGTTAGTAACCATACTGGACAAATGTTGTCTCCTGTCACTTTGAATTGATGCTGCAGTACCTGTCCTGTCTGCGGTCATAGCAAAATCACTCCACAACCTGGTCAGAAAACCCCTCTGTCCAACGCCACTTCTGATTTGTGCACCTCTAACACCTCTGGCCTGCTGCCCCCTGCAGCTCGTGTGATAACGCTCACTGTCGCTGTGTGCTCGGAATGCCTGAATCAAACGGTCAACAAGAGTTGATTATTTGGGTGCTAATATTTGTTCCAGGTTCTCATGTGGCATAATATTTTGCAATTTGCCTTTATAGCGAGGATCAAGGAGGCAGGCCAACCAGTAATCGTCATCAGTCATCATTTTACTAATGCGTGGGTCCATTTTGAGGATACGTAAGGCATAATCCGCCATGTGGGCCAAAGTTCCAGTTGTCAAATCTGCGGTCATGCTGGGTTGAGGGGCAGTTTTAGGCAAATCTACGTCACTTGTCTCCCTAAAAAAAACTGAACCCGGCCTTGCAACGCCACCAGTTGCTATTGGCCCCGGAGAAGCTTCCTCATTAAAAAAATACTCATCCCCATCATCCTCCTCATCCTCCTCCTACTCCTGTTCGCCCGCTACCTCGTCCTGTACACTGCGCTGACCAGACAATGGCTGACTGTCATCAAGGCTTTTCTCTTCCTCTGCTGCAGACGCCTGCTCCTTTATGTGCGTCAAACTTTGCATCAGCAGACGCATTAGGGGGATGCTCATGCTTATTATGGCGTTGTCTGCACTAACCAGCCGTGTGCATTCCTCAAAACACTGAAGGACTTGACACATGTCTTGTACCTTCGACCACTGCACACCTGACAACTCCATGTCTGCCATCCTACTGCCTGCCCGTGTATGTGTATCCTCCCACAAAAACATAACAGCACGCCTCTGTTTGCACAGTCTCTGAAGCATGTGCAGTGTTGAGTTCCACCTTGTTGCAACGTCGATGATTAGGCGATGCTGGGGAAGGTTCAAAGACCGCTGATAGGTCTGCATACGGCTGGAGTGTACGGGCGAACGGCGGATATGCGAGCAAAGTCCGCGCACTTTGAGGAGCAGGTCGGATAACCCCGGATAACTTTTCAGGAAGCACTGCACCACCAGGTTTAATGTGTGAGCCAGGCAAGGAATGTGTTTCAGTTGAGAAAGGGAGATGGCAGCCATGAAATTCCTTCCGTTATCACTCACTACCTTGCCTGCCTCAAGATCTACAGTGCCCAGCCACGACTGTGTTTCTTTCTGCAAGAACTCGGACAGAACTTCCGCGGTGTGTCTGTTGTCACCCAAACACTTCATATCCAATACAGCCTGCTGACGCTTGCCAGTAGCTGCCCCATAATGGGACACCTGGTGTGCAACAGTGGCAGCTGCGGATGGAGTGGTTGTGCGACTGCATTCTGTGGACGAGCTCTTGCTTCTGCAGGAGGACAAGGAGGAGGGGGTGCGAACGGCTACAGCCAACTGTTTCCTAGACCGTGGGCTAGGCAGAACTGTCCCAAAATTGCTGTCCCCTGTGGACCCTGCATCCACCACATTCACCCAGTGTGCCGTGATGGACACGTGACGTCCCTGGCCATGCCTACTGGTCCATGCATCTGTTGTCAGGTGCACCTTTGTACTCACAGATTGCCTGAGTGCATGGACGATGCGCTCTTTAACATGCTGGTGGAGGGCTGGGATGGCTTTTCTCGAAAAGAAGTGTCGACTGGGTAGCTCGTAGCGTGGTACAGCATAGTCCATCTGGGCTTTGAAAGCTTCGCTTTCAACTAACCGGTAGGGCATCATCTCTAACGAGATTAGTCTAGCTATGTGGGCGTTCAAACCCTGTGTACGCGGATGCGAGGCTAAGTACTTCCTTTTTCTAACGAGAGTCTCATGTAGGGTGAGCTGGACTGGAGAGCTGGAGATCGTGGAACTAGCAGGGGTGCCGGTGGACATGGCAGACTGAGAGACGGTTGGAGACGGTATTCTTGCCGGTGCACTAGATGCAGTGTTTCCTACTACGAAACTGGTGATTCCCTGACCCTGACTGCTTTGGCCTGACAACAAAACCTGCACAGATACTGCAGGTGGTGCGGAAAATGGTGGCCTTACAGTGACGGAAGGGATGTAGTAAAATTAAAAAAAACAGACACTAGGCTTTCTGTGGCCCACAATTTGAGAGAGATGGCACAGACAGGACGGGCACAGAGGCACAAAGGCCAATATTAATCTCCCACTATTTTTTTTTCAGGGAGAATTTAATAACCAAAATAAAAAAAAACAGACACTAGGCTTTCTGTGGCCCACAATTTGAGAGAGATGGCACAGACAGGACGGGCACAGAAGCACAAAGGCCAATATTAATCTCCCACTATTTTTTTTTTTTTTCAGGGAGAATTTAAAAACCAAAATAAAAAAAACAGACACTAGGCTTTCAAGTGGCCCACAATTTGAGAGAGATGGCACAGACAGGACGGGCACAGAAGCACAAAGGCCAATATTAATCTCCCACTATTTACTTTTTTTTCAGGGAGAATTTAAAAACCAAAATAAAAAAAACAGACACTAGGCTTTCTGTGGCTCACAATTTGAGAGAGATGGCACAGACAGGACGGGCACAGAAGCACAAAGGCCAATATTAATCTCCCACTATTTTTTTTTTTTTCAGGGAGAATTATAAAAACCAAAATAAAAAAAAACAGACACTAGGCTTTCTGTGGCCCACAATTTGAGAGAGATGGCACAGACAGGACTGGCACAGAAGCACAAAGGCCAATATTAATCTCCCACTATTTTTTTTTCAGGGAGAATTTAAAAACAAAAATAAAAAAAACAGACACTAGGCTTTCTGTGCCCCAAAATTGGAGAGAGATGGCACACACAGGACTGGCACTCTAGCAGAAATGCCAATCTTAATCTCCCACTACTTTTTTTTGTTAGGGAGAATTGCCAGGAAATCAGGGCCAGTATTACACACTAGGCTTTCTGTGCCCCAAAATTGGAGAGAGATGGCACACACAGGACTGGCACTCCAGCAGAAATGCCAATCTTAATCTCCCACTACTTTTTTTGGTTAGGGAGAATTGCCAAGAAATCAGGGCCAGTATTACACACTTGGCTTTCTGTGCCCCAAAATTGGAGAGAGATGGCACACACAGGACTGGCACTCTAGCAGAAATGTCAATCTTAATCTCCCACTATTTTTTTTTTATTAGGGAGAATTAAAAAAATAAAATAAAATAAAGGATTATAGACACTAGGCTTTCTGTGCCCCACAATTGTAGAGAGATGGCACACACGACTAGCACTCAAGCACAAATACCAAGATTAATCTCCCACTATTTTTTTTTTCAGGGAGAATTTAAAAAAAAAAAGGGACTGTCCTACAATTACTATGGCAGGCAGCAATAACAAGGAGTGGACTGCTGCACAAATTACATCAAAAGTGTTGGCAAACAAACAAGATAGCTATGCAGAAAGGAAGGAACAGCAGGATTTGTGCTTTGAAAAAAGCAGTTGGTTTGCACAGCGGCGTACACACAGCAATGCAGCTATGAGGGAGCCTTCTAGGGCAGCCCAATGAGCTACAGCGCTGAGGAAAAAAAAATGTAGCTTCCACTGTCCCTGCAAACAAAAGGTGGTGTTGGACAGTGGAAATCGCTACAGCACAAGCGGTTTGGGGGTTAATGGACCCTGCCTAACGCTATCCCTGCTTCTGACGAAGCGGCAGCAACCTCTCCCTATGCTCAGATCAGCAGCAGTAACATGGCGGTCGGAGGGAACGCCCCTTTATAGCCCCTGTGACGCCACAGACAGCAAGCCAATCACTGCAATGCCCTTCTCTAAGATGGTGGGGACCAGGACCTATGTCATCACGCTGCCCACACTCTGTGTCCACCTTCATTGGCTGAGAAATGGTGCTATTCGCGTCATTGAAACGCGACTTTGGCGCGAAAGTCGCGTACCGCATGGCCGACCCCACACAGGGATCGGGTCGGGTTTCATGAAACCCGACTGTGCCAAAAGTCGGCGACTTTTGAAAATGAACGATCCGTGTTGTGAATTCCGTGGTCAGGCTCCCTCCTGTGGTCACGAGTGGTACTGCGGTTTCTGGGTTTCCTTCCTCAGGTGATGAGGTGAAGTCGTTAGGTGATGCTCTATTTAACTCCACCTAGTGCCTTGCTTGTTGCCTCCAGTCAATGTTCCTGTGTTGGTCTTGTTCCCTCCTGGATCGTTCCTGTGGCCCGTCTTACCTGCATAAGCTAAGTTTTGCTGGTTTCACTTTTGTTTCTATATTTTCTGTCCAGCTTGTGTTTTTGTTATTTTTTGCTTGCTGGAAGCTCTGGGACGCAGAGGGGGTACCTCCGTACCATTAGTCGGTGCGGAGGGTCTTTTTACGCCCTCTGCATGGTTGTTTGTAGGGTTTTGTGTTGACCGCAAAGCTACCTTTCCTATCTTCGGTCTGTCCAGTCAGTCGGGCCTCAGTTTGCTAAAATCTATTTCATCTCTGTGCTTGTTGTTTCATCTCAACTCACAGTCATTATATGTGGGGGGCTGCCTTTTCCTTTGGGGAATTTCTCTGAGGCAAGGTAGGCTTATTTTCCTCTCTTAGGGCTAGCTAGTTTCTCAGGCCGTGCTCGAGGCGCCTAGGCCTTGGATAGGAGCGCTCCACGGCTGCCTCTAGTGTGGTACGATAGGATTAGGGATTGCGGTGAGCAGAGTTCCCACGTCTCAGAGCGCGTCCTATGTCATTGCTAACTGTCAGGTCACTTAGTGTGCTCTTAACCACTAGACCCATTGTGGTTCTGAATCACCAGATCATAACAGTACTGGAGGCCCAAAGTACTAATGCTTCTCAATAGAGGGAAAAAAGAAGTTCTGAGACCATTTTTTTTTCTTTGCACTGTGTATTGCCTTTTTTTCCCCCTAGACATTTGGGTGGTTCAGGACACAGGTGTAGTGATGGACATTAAAGGTCTGTCTTCATGTGTGGATCATCTCACTGCAAGAGTACAAAATATTCAAGACTTTGTGACTCAGAATTCTATGTTAGAACCAAGAATTCCTATTCCTGATTTGTTTTTTGGAGATAGAACTAAGTTTCTAAGTTTCAAAAATAATTGTAAACTGTTTCTGGCTTTGAAACATCGCTCCTCTGGTGACCCAGTTCAACAAGTTAAGATTATTATTTCTTTTTTACGTGGCAACCCTCAGGACTGGGCATTCGCTCTTGCGCCAGGAGATCCTGCATTATGTAATATTGATGCGTTTTTTCTGGCGCTCGGTTTGCTCTATGATGAACGTAATTCAACTGATCAGGCAGAGAAAAAATTGCTGGCTCTGTGTCAGGGTCAGGATGAGGTAGAGGTATATTGTCAGAGGTTTAGGAAGTGGTCTGTGCTCACCCAGTGGAATGAATGTGCGCTGGCAGCAATTTTTAGAAAGGGTCTCTCTGAAGCCCTTAAAGATGTCATGGTGGGATTTCCTATGCCTGCTGGTTTGAATGAGTCTATGTCTTTGGCCATTCAGATCGGTCGACGCTTGCGTGAGCGTAAAACTGTGCACCATTTGGCGCTATCATCTGAGTATGAACCGGAGCCTATGCAGTGCGATAGGACTTTGACCAAAGCTGAACGGCAAGAACACAGACGTCAGAATAGACTGTGTTTCTACTGTGGTGATTCCACTCATGCTATCTCTGATTGTCCTAAACGCGCTAAGCGGTTCGCTAGGTCTGCCACCATTGGTACGGTACAGTCGAAATTTCTTTTGTCTGTTACTCTGATCTGCTCTTTGTCATCCTATTCTGTCATGGCATTTGTGGATTCTGGCGCTGCCCTGAATTTGATGGACTTGGAGTATGCTAAGCGTTGTGGGTTTTCCTTGGAGCCCTTGCAGTGTCTTATTCCTTTGAGAGGAATTGATGCTATGCCTTTGGCCAAGAATAAGCCTCAGTATTGGACCCAGCTGACCATGTGCATGGCTCCTGCACATCAGGAGGATATTCGCTTTCTGGTGTTGCATAATCTGCATGATGTGGTCGTGTTGGGGTTGCCATTGCTACAAGTCCATAACCCAGTATTGGATTTGAAATCAATGTCTGTGTCCAGCTGGGGTTGTCAGGGGGTACATGGTGATGTTCCATTTCTGTCTATTTCATCATCTACCCCTTCTGAGGTCCCAGAATTCTTGTCAGATTACCGGGATGTATTTGATGAGCCCAAGTCCAATGCCCTACCTCCGCATAGGGATTGTGATTGTGCTATCGATTTGATTCCGGGTAGTAAGTTTCCTAAGGGCCGTCTGTTTAATCTGTCTGTACCTGAGCATGCCGCTATGCGGAGTTACGTTAAGGAATCCTTGGAGAAGGGTCATATTTGGCCGTCATCATCGCCACTGGGAGCAGGGTTTTTTTTTGTGGCCAAGAAGGATGGTTCACTGAGACCTTGTATTGATTACCGCCTTCTAAATAAAATCACGGTCAAATTTCAGTAACCCTTGCCGCTGTTATCTGATTTGTTTGCTCGGATTAAGGGGGCTAGTTCTTCGTGGTGCGTATAATCTTGTGCGTATTAAACGGGGCGATGAATGGAAAACAGCATTTAATACGCCCGAGGGCCATTTTGAGTACCTGGTTATGCCATTCGGGCTTGCCAATGCTCCATCAGTACTTCAGTCCTTTATGCATGACATTTTCCGAGAGTACCTGGATAAATTCCTGATTGTATACTTGGATGATATTTTGGTCTTCTCGGATGATTGGGAGTCTCATGTGAAGCAGATCAAAATGGTGTTCCAGGTTCTGCATGCTAATTCTTTGTTTGTGAAGGGATCAAAGTGTCTCTTTGGTGTTCAGAAGGTTTCATTTATGGGGTTTATTTTTTCCCCTTCTACTATCGAGATGGACCCTGTTAAGGTCCAGGCCATTTATGATTGGACTCAGCCGACATTTTTGAAGAGTCTGCAAAAGTTCCTGGGCTTTGCTAATTTTTATCGTCAATCATCAGTAATTTTTCTAGTATTGCTAAACCATTGACTGATTTGACCAAGAAGGGTGCTGATGTGGTCAATTGGTCTTCTGCTGCTGTGGAAGCTTTTCAAGAGTTAAAGCGTCGTTTTTCTTCTGCCCCTGTGTTGTGCCAACCAGATGTTTCGCTTCCGTTCCAGGTCGAGGTTGATGCTTCTGAAATTGGAGCAGGGGCTGTGTTGTCGCAAAGAAGTTCTGATAGCTCAGTGATGAAACCATGCGCCTTCTTTTCCAGGAAGTTTTCGCCTGCTGAGCGAAATTATGATGTTGGTAACCGTGAGTTGCTGGCCATGAAGTGGGCATTCGAGGAGTGGCGTCATTGGCTTGAAGGTGCTAAGCATCGCGTGGTGGTCTTGACTGATCACAAGAACTTGACTTATCTCGAGTCTGCCAAACGGTTGAATCCTAGACAGGCTCGTTAGTCGCTGTTTTTCTCCCGTTTTGACTTTGTGGTTTCATACCTTCCGGGCTCTAAAAATGTGAAGGCGGATGCCCTGTCTAGGAGTTTTGTGGCCGACTCTCCGGGTTTGCCTGAGCCGGAGGGTATTCACAAAGAGGGGGTTATTTTATCTGCCATCTCCCCTGATTTGCGGCGGGTGCTGCACAAATTTCAGGCTAATAGACCTGACCGTTGCCCAGCGGAGAGACTGTTTGTCCCTGATAGGTGGACGAATAGAGTTATCTCTGAGGTTCATGGTTCGGTCTTGGCTGGTCATCCTGGAATCTTTGGTACCAGAGATTTGGTGGCTAGATCCTTTTGGTGGCCGTCTCTGTCGCGGGATGTGCGTTCTTTTGTGCAGTCCTGTGGGATTTGTGCTCGGGCTAAGCCCTGCTGTTCTCGTGCCAGTGGGTTGCTTTTGCCCTTGCCAGTCCCGAAGAGGCCTTGGACACATATCTCTATGGATTTTATTTCGGATCTCCCCGTCTCTCAAAAAATGTCGGTCATTTGGGTAGTTTGTGATCGCTTCTCTATGATGGTCCATTTGGTACCCTTGCCTAAATTGCCTTCCTCCTCTGATTTGGTGCCATTGTTCTTCCAGCATGTGGTTTGTTTGCATGGCATTACGGAGAACATCGTTTCTGACAGAGGTACCCAGTTTGTTTCGAGGTTTTGGCGAGCCTTTTGTGCTAGGATGGGCATTGATTTGTCTTTTTCCTCGGCTTTCCATCCTCAAATGGCCAGAGTGAACGAACCAATCAGACCTTGGAAACATATCTGAGATGTTTTGTTTCTGCAGATCAGGATGATTGGGTGTCCTTTTTGCCTTTGGCTGAGTTCGCCCTTAATAATAGGGTCAGCTCGGCTACTTTGGTTTCGCCGTTTTTCTGCAATTCCGGGTTCCATCCTCGTTTCTCTTCGGGGCAGGTTGAATCTTCGGACTGTCCTGGTGTGGATACTGTGGTGGACAGGTTGCAGCAGATTTGGACTCATGTAGTAGACAATTTGACATTGTCCCAGGAGAAGGCTCAACGTTTCGCTAACCGCAGGCGCTGTGTGGGTCCCCGACTTCGTGTTGGGGATTTGGTTTGGTTGTCATCTCGTTATATTCCTATGAAGGTTTCCTCTCCTAAGTTTAAACCCCGTTTCATTGGTCCGTATAGGATTTCTGAGGTTCTTAATCCTGTGTCTTTCCGTTTGACCCTTCCAGATTCTTTTTCCATCCATAACGTATTCCATAGGTCATTGTTGCTGAGATGCGTAGCACCTATGGTTCCTTCTGTTGATCCTCCTGCCCCAGTTTTGGTTGAGGGGGAGTTGGAGTATATTGTGGAGAAGATTTTGGATTCTCAGGTTTCGAGACGGAAACTCCAGTATCTGGTTAAGTGGAAAGGTTATGGTCAGGAAGATAATTCCTGGGTCTTTGCCTCTGATGTCCATGCTGTCGATCTGGTTCGTGCCTTTCATGCGGCTCATCCTGGTCGGCCTGGGGGCTCTGGTGAGGGTTCGGTGACCCCTCCTCAAGGGGGGGGTGCTGTTGTGAATTCCGTGGTCAGGCTCCCTCCTGTGGTCACGAGTGGTACTGCGGCTTCTGGGTTTCCTTCCTCAGGTGATGAGGTGAAGTCGTTAGGTGATGCTCTATTTAACTCCACCTAGTGCCTTGCTTGTTGCCTCCAGTCAATGTTCTTGTGTTGGTCTTGTTCCCTCCTGGATCGTTCCTGTGGCCCGTCTTACCTGCATAAGCTAAGTTTTGCTGGTTTCACTTTTGTTTCTATATTTTCTGTCCAGCTTGCGTTTTTGTTATTTTTTGCTTGCTGGAAGCTCTGGGACGCAGAGGGGGTACCTCCGTACCATTAGTCGGTGCGGAGGGTCTTTTTACACCCTCTGCGTGGTTGTTTGTAGGGTTTTGTGTTGACCGCAAAGCTACCTTTCCTATCTTCGGTTTGTCCAGTCAGTCGGGCCTCACTTTGCTAAAATCTATTTAATCTCTGTGTTTGTTGTTTCATCTCAACTCACAGTCATTATATGTGGGGGGCTGCCTTTTCCTTTGGGGAATTTCTCTGAGGCAAGGTAGGCTTATTTTCCTCTCTTAGGGCTAGCTAGTTTCTCAGGCCGTGCTCGAGGCGCCTAGGCCTTGGATAGGAGCGCTCCACAGCTGCCTCTAGTGTGGTACGATAGGATTAGGGATTGCGGTCAGCAGAGTTCCCACGTCTCAGAGCTCGTCCTATGTCATTGCTAACTGTCAGGTCACTTAGTGTGCTCTTGACCACTAGACCCATTGTGGTTCTGAATCACCAGATCATAACAGATCCGTTTCGCTCAACCCTAGTCACTGGGTTTATTTGTTCAAACCCCTTATGGTATAGTGCAGTTTCGTTTTCTCTAGTCTGGTGGTTTAAACCCCCTCCTTCCTCGTCCTTTTTCCCTCCCCATGTTAAATGTCTTGTTTTACTGTTAACATTTTGTTTCAATAAAATTATTACTTTTTAATATCATCTCCCTTCTCTTCACTTCTGTTTCTGTTGTGGTATCCCACAATGGAATATGTGATTTATTTGTACTGTATGTCTGTAGTATGTATGTATGTACTGTATGTCGCATGTCGTCGCATGGTGCATGTCGCATGTCGTTGGATGGTGCATGTCGTCGCATGGTGCATGTCGTCGCATGGTGCATGTCGTCGCATGGTGCATGTCGTCGCATTGTGCATGTAGCATTTCGCATGGTGCATGCCGCATGTCGCCGCATGGTGCATGTCACATGGTGCATGTCGTCGCATGGTGCATGTCGCATGTCGTCGCATGGTGCATGTCGTCACATGGTGCATGTTGCATGTCGTCGCATGGTGCATGTCGCATGGTGCATGTCGTCACATGGTGCATGTCGCATGTCGGCGCATGGTGCATGTCGGCGCGTGGTGCATGTCGACGCATGATGCATGTCGCATGTCGTCGCATGGTGCATGTCGCATGGTGCATGTCGCATGTTGTCGCATGGTGCATGTCGCATGGTGAATGTCGCATGTCATCGCATGGTGCATGTCGTCACATGGTGCATGTCGTCGCATGGTGCATGTCGTCGCATGGTGCATGTCACATGTTGTCGCATGGTGCATGTCGCATTATGTCGCATGGTGTCGCATGGTGCATGTTGCATGTCATCGCATGGTGCATGTCGTCGCATGGTGCATGTGTTGCATGATGTCACATGGTGTGTGATGTATGTATGTATGTATGTACTGTGTATGTGTTTTTTTTTTCTACATTCAACACATTAGCCGGATGATGGGACTACTGTCCCATCATTGGATAATGTGTCACTCACTGTCAGTGTAGCAGGCAGAGCCTGATGGGATTTGTAGTCCCATCAGACGATGCCTACCTGCACACACACACCACCACCCCCTGCAGCGGACCCCAGCGCCGGCACGCACATCCCGGCGTCGGCAGGCAGACACCGGCGCCGGTCCGCAAACACCGGCGCCAGCGCGCAGACACCGGCGCTGGCACGCTGACACCGGTGCCAGTCTGCACATACCGGCGCCGGCACGCAGACCCCTGGCGACCGCAGCACAGCCCCGCCCGCAGATCCCAGCACACACAGCCCCGCCCGCCCCCAGCACAGCCCCGCAGGCAGCCCCCAGCACCGCCCACAGCCCAGTCACTCTTGATGAGTGACTGCTGACTGTGGGGGCTGGTCACGCCTGCTGCTGACGTCACGTCAATTTCCAGAGTCTGGAAATTGACGTGACGTCGGCAGAAATGAGCGGCGGCTGCAGCCTGGGGGTCACGAGAACAGCGCCGCTCACAGGCGAAAACGGCAACGGAAGGTAATTGCACAATTCATTAGGGGCCCTGGGGGGTACATTGGGGGTTAATTGAAAGTAGTGGGCAACCCCTTTAATATCCTTGAGGGTAAATGCTAATATCCCCAACTGCCAATATCATGCTAATTACTGAATACACAGTGATTCAGATTATAATTAGATATTCTCAATGGACTTAAATTATAATGACTATCTATTATATAGACTATCAGAGGGGTATATGTAACTTAGATACCTAATCTAAAGGGCACAATGCAATTCAGATCGATACAATATTCCCTTCAATGACTGTCAGTACATATCAATTATTAGAGAAGATCTAGAATTCCTATTCAAAACTAAATACACTTTGCTTATCGAGGATTACTAAATACCCATACCCTTAGTGGGGTTCACAAAGGGATAGAAAGACCGGCATCAGGAACTCAATTTATATCATAACATATATTAATATAGGTCTTACAATAGCATAAATGCCACATTCCAAACCGTGTGGAGGGATACATATGTAATGACCGTCGGTACATAAAAGTGTAAATATAAAGAGCCCAAATTACCTACATATTCAGTAATTAGCCTGATATAGGCACTTGTGGATATTAGCATTTACCCTCAAGGATATTAATTGTGCTGGTAGTGTCTCTCTAATTTTTGAGTCATCTTGCTTTTTTAACTTTGTCTATGTTTGGGATTTTTAATCGTACTGAAATAAACTTATATATTTTTATCTATGGATCTCTTCTTTGTCTTGGATGTATTGACATCTGGGTTGTTGATGTTTTACAGATACTGATGTAAAATACTGAACAAATCCTGAATGTGTGAACGTGACCTAGCAGAGTATTCGGAAAGTTGCAGTAGACATCACACAATTACTGAATCTCTGCTCTACAATGTTAGGCTTTATTCACGCATCAGTATTTTGATCAGTATTTCATCAGCATGTGTATCCCAAAACGAGGAGTGACTCCAAAATACAAAACCCGTTGTCAATCTTTCAATTATAGCTTTTTCTGTGAGTTCCAATTATGGTTTTGGCATACAAACACTAGTGCAATAATACTGACCAAATACTAATGTGTGAATAAGCCCTTATATTCACTCTGTGTGCCACTATATGGCGCTCCCGGAGATTATTCAGAGTTTTTAGGGGAGAATAGCTTTAAAAGCCATCTTCCTCTGGAGCATTGCAATATTTATGAAATCAGAGGAATATAAAGTTACAGTAAGGGTACCGTCACACTATAACATTTCGATCGCTACGACGGTACGATTCGTGACGTTCCAGCGATATCGTTACGATATCGCTGTGTCTGACACGCAGCAGCGATCAGGGATCCTGCTGAGAATCGTACGTCGTAGCAGATCGTTTAGAACTTTCTTTCATCGCTGGATCTCCCGCTGTCATCGCTAGATCGGTGTGTGTGACACCGATCTAGCGATCTAGCGATGCGATCCAGCGATGCGTTCGCTTGTAACCAGGGTAAACATCGGGTAACTAAGCGCAGGACCGCGCTTAGTTACCCGATGTTTACCCTGGTTACAAGCGTTAAACTAAAAAAAAACAAACAGCACATACTTACATTCTGGTGTCCGTCAGGTCCCTTGCAGTCTGCTTCCAGCACTGTGACTGCCGGCCGTAAAGTGAAAGCAGAGCACAGCGGATGTGCTTTCACTTTCACTTTACGGCCGGCAGTCACTGAGTGCGGGAAGCAGACTGCAAGGGACCTGACGGACACCAGATGTAAGTATGTGCTGTTTTTTTTTTTTTAGTTTAACGCTTGTAACCAGGGTAAACATCGGGTACTAAGCGCGGTCCTGCGCTTAGTTACCCGATGTTTACCCTGGTTACCCAGGGACCTCGGCATCTTGGTCGCTGGAGAGCTGTCTGTGTGACAGCTCCCAGCGACCACACTACGATTTACCTACGATCACGGCCAGGTCATATCGCTGGTCGTGATCGTAGGTAAATCGTATAGTGTGACGGTACCCTAAGACCACTAATGCTTTAATACGGTTCTACACAATTTGGAGGTTGCATGAAGCAGTAACCGTTCATATGCTAAGTAGATGCATTTCATTACTTACATTTTTTCTTTTTAACATTGTGTTACTTGGTTGTGCCCACCTCTTCTATCTAGTTTGAACTGTTGACAAATATAATTGGCTGATATTGTAGCATTTATTTTCTGAAAGGCAGCTTTTGAGATATCAAATTGTGTTATATGCCAGTTGACAAAGACAGATAACTTATCGCAATATCTATATTTGGAAAGTTATCACCTAGAGAGTTAAGTAATATGCTCAGTTATGTTACATCAACATATAACTATAATTTGCCAAATCAAAGTCTATTCTCTAACTGGTGTGATCTGTAAAAGCTACTTATTTACAATTTGGTGAAAGAAGAACATACAAATGATGTAAAAAAAAATCAATAAAACTTCCAAAACTTCCTATTTATATATATACAGTATGACTCAGTTCTTTGTAACAGCAGAGAGAGTGTATTAAAAAAAGAGAACATTTCTCAAACCTTTACTTTATGTATGACACCACAGACCAGAGAGAAAGTGAAAAAGGGGGTAAAAAAACAAGGAAACCAAAACAAAATTTCTCAAACTTTTCCTTTGGAATAATTTTCAATGACTCTTCTGCTATTCGTAACCAAATTTGTTACCTTGCAAATGTGTGTTGTGTATACTTCTGATAGCCCTGTTGCTTCGGGAGGTGTTGATCCACACTAAGGCTCCACACATAGTTAATTCCTTGCTTCTGTGTCTCACTCTCAAATAAGTTTTGCCACTTATAAGTCTCCATTTTCAGTTGTCTCTCGGCGTAGGTTATTGTACTAATGCTGTGCTGATCTCTACAAATACTGGAGAAACGAAACTACAAGAACAAATCTTGGGGGGGTTGGGCTGAGAATGTCGACATATCCTTAGTGACCTTAATAAAGTACTTGTTCTTTCCACACAGTTTAAAAGGCATCCCATTACTTTATTTTTTAATTGTTCAGGAGATCATACAATTTGAAAATAATTGTTTATCTTCTTATTTTAGTGCAATTAGCATCTGAATGTAAGTTTCTGGTTTGGGCATGGCAACTGTTATTAATTACCATGCATTGCATTCTAGTTATTTATTTATTTTACTCACTAAGCCGTCCTTCGCACATCCGTTTTTTGTGTCAGCATGCGGTCCGTTTTTTGGTCCATATGCGGTCCATTTTTTAAGAGCCACAAATACGGACACATGCACACCTATTGTATTCACTTGTGAAGCACACATGTCAGGTTTTTCACACGGACCATGTGTTCGTGTGAAAAACCCACAGACAAATCAGTTTTGTACGTGCACCACAGACAAAATGCATGCCGCACACTGATTTCACACAGATGACATCCATGTGTCATTAGTGTGAGACATACCGGTGCCTGAGAAAATCTGTACAGCTCTCATCATTGTCCACTTGTCTCCCTCAGATCAGCGTGACCAGGCAACAAGGATGGGAGTTGTATTCAGAACCTGCTGTGTACATCGTGTGGGTATATAAATAATTAAATGAAAAAAAATTGGCCTGGGCTCCTGCGTAATTTTGATAACCAGCTGACATGCACAGTGTAGGAAGGACTAAGTGCAACGTGCAGGGATTAGGGTGAAGGGAGTCCAACGCTAGGGAAGCGGGGAGTGGAGACGCCTAGGCAGATCTAATGTCACCCTGTCTGCCCTAAGCGACTCTAAATAGGTTCTGCACCTATTGCTAAGCAGGATATCTATTCCCTGCCTGACCCTAGCAGTAAGCCCCGCTTTAGGATGGACGAGGTAAGCACTGGTCGATCCCCACTGCAACTAAAAACAAATGAGAGAGACAAACAAAGGGAATACTTATCTGGATCAGACTCAGAGAGAAACAAAGACATCCTCCAAACATCAAAGAGGAAGATAGCTGACTGCCATAACTCCAAGCCTCAACAGGGAGGAAATGGAAATATCACCTGTAACTCCCGGCAGCAAGCTGAGAATTATAATCACCCAGGTCCAGGTTTGTCCTTTAGAGTAGAAGAAAGGTTGCCACTGGGTCCTAGACTCAGAAAGACCAGGAATAAGTCTGCAAAGCAAACTGCTGAGACCTTTTGCAGTCAGATGCAGTGCAACGGTCTGCAGCCTCTGACACACCAGTGACACCAGCAGAGGCAAAGAACATGGCTAGGAACTGATGTTAATACTCTAGGAAAGGAGGCAATATCTTGAAAGGTTCCCAGGCTAACAATAACAGCTCACAGCTGCTTGCTTAGCTTTTACTTGTTTGCTTACGGGGACCTAAGAAAAAAATGAATATAAATTCTAACCAGCAAAGGATAAAAAGACAGCTAATAGTTGATTAATAGCCTGGGAAGTGTCCAGGGATATTGCCCTTCCTCCCAGGCTAATAGCATCAACCCTCAGCCACCCCAGAAATGCCTTATCCAGAAGATGCACCAAATCTGACGCTTAGCCTTGCTCTTCCCACTTGTCCTGTTGCAGTGGCAAGTGAGATAATATGGTTGGGTTTGATGTCAGCTTTGTATTGTCAGCTGACATCAAGCCCAGGGGTTAGTAATAGAGAGGCATCTATAAGACTCCCCCATTACTAGCCCCATAGTCATATTGTAAAAAAGACACAGAAATAACAAAGTCCTTTAATTGAAATAAACACACCCCACTCTCATTTTCCCATTTATGACTGCAAAAATGAAAATAATAAAAAAATTCCTCACCTGTCTGATGACAATTCATTTGTCCCACAAAGAAATCCAGCTCTACTACATCGGGATTACATGGCTGAGCAGTGGCATGAGGAGATCACTCATCCGTGAATCCAGGAGACACTGAGCTCAGCTTAGGATGCAGCTTCAGTGACAAGGAGTAACATCATAGAGGTTACAGCCAGTCACTGCCAGCTGTTCCCACCTCAGTTCAGTGTGAGCAGGCCAATGAATTGTGGTAACCTTCATGACTTCACCGCTAGCACTGTGCGAAAATTCTCATGGTGCTAGCGGTGATCTCATTGAGCTCACCACAGTTCATTCGGCCACTCACAGTGAACCGGGCGTGGGAACTGCAGCTTCAGCGATCTGCGGTAAAGTCAATGACATCACTGCATGTTACTGAAGCTGCGCTCTGATGCTCAGCTCAGTGTCTCCTGGATGTCAGGATGAACTGTCGCATAATGCCACCATTCACCAAGGTTGCCAGATGAAGCAGAGATGGATTATGGAGTGGGATAAATTAATTGTTGTCGGACAGGTGAGCAATATGGTGTTTTTTATTTTTAATTTTACACTAATAAATAGGTAAAAGAGGGTGTGGAGTGTTTATTTCAAATAAGGGAGTCCGTGTCTTTCTTTCAGTTAAAGGACTTTATTCTTGTGGTGTCTTTTTACAATATGGCTATGGGTTTAGTAATGAGGGTGGTCATAAAACAGCTGACATCAACCCCAACCCTATTACCCCACTTGTAACTGCGCCAGGGCAAGTGGGAAGAGCGAGGCTAAGATCTTATTGATGTGCCAGTTCTGGGGATGCTGAGAGCAGATGCTATTACCCAGAGAGGGGACCAATATCCATGGACCCATCTTTGGCTATTAATATCAGCCCGCAGCTGTCTGTTTAGCGGGAACCTACTTCATTTTTTTCTGGGGTTCCCCTGAGAACTAAACAGTAAAGTGTAACACTAGTCACTTCTCACGACCAAGCCATGAGTCAGAATAGTCAAGGAGTCCAAGGTCAGAAGCCAAGAGGGTATGTCATAAACAGAAGGAAGAGACAATAGCATGGCCAAGTAACATTCCAAGGTCAGAATACCAGGAGGATAGCGGATGAGAGCAGAAAAGGTTAAACAGTGGAATGGTCAGAACGAAGTCCAATGTGAGGCAGCACAAGATCAAGCATACAGAACTGAAGGCACAGGAAGCACGGACCTCAACGGTTGAATGTACGTCTGGCAGAGTTCTGGGAGAAGCAGCTCAGTGAAGTAGTATGGCAATCACCCAGGATAATGAACACTTGGAAACAGCCAATGCCTCCCAGTCTCAGATTGGATAGTCAAGCTGTCAATCAACACAATGACAGCTCAGCAACCCTGTACCAGATTGGATGGACAAGCTGTCAATCAAAGTACTGACAGCCTGAGCACGCCCCTGTACCAGATTGGATGACTGAGCACTCGGTAACTGCATCTCAGACACACTGAGGGGTGGAACCATGACATAAAGGCTAAGCAACTGTGAGCTGTTCTTGATAGCCTGGAAACATTTACATCTATTGGTCCCATTCTGAGATTAATATCAGAACCCAGCTTTCGGCTTTACCTCTGCTGGTTATGAAAATTACACAGGAGTCCTCAGCCCATGCATTTTTTTAAATTAATTTGTTCATTTAAAAATAAAAACAAGTACAGAAAAACACACACAAAGCACTGATTATATAGCACACTGTTATGATCCGGTGACCTAGGAGCTGCATGAGAACTTTCACTGGAGAAGGTGTCCACTATACTGACCGCAATCCTGAACTTAACACCACAACTAGAAGTAGCCGTGGAGTGTACCTAACACACCTAGACACCTCGTCACAGCCGGAGGACTAAATACCCCTAAAGATGGAAATTGGAATACTATCTTGCCTCAGAGAAAATCCCCAAAGGATAGACAGCCCCCCACAAATATTGGCGGTGAGTCGGACACGAAAAAACATACACAGGCAGAAAAACAGGATTTAGCACAGGAGGCCACTCTAGCTAGATAGGACAGGATAGGACAGAGTTCTGTGCGGTCAGTATTAAAACCCTTCAAAACATACACAGCAGAATATACAAAAAACTTCCTACATCTACTAAAAGATGTAGTAGCGTAAATCTGCAACTCCAGTGAATCCTACAATCAGAGCAGGAATAAAACTGAAACAAGCACACAGCAGTGTGCCACAGATACAAAAACCAAACACGTATCTTTGCTGAATTTGGCAGCAACAGAAGAAGCCAGAAAGTGATCCAACACTTCACAAGTAACATTGACAACTGGAAGGGCTAAATGATCCTGCACACCTAAATACCCCAGTCAGAATTGTAATCATCCGATACACCTGGCCAGGACTGCGAGTCAGAGACAACTGCATTCCCACCAACAACCACTGGAGGGAACCCAAGAGCAGAATTCACAACAGTACCCCCCCCCCCTTGAGGAGAGGTCACCGAACCCTCACCAGGGTCCCCAGGACCATCAGGACGAGCCAGATGAAAGGCACGGACCAAATCAGCAGCATGGACATCAGAGGCAAAAACCCAAGAATTATCCTCCTGGCCTTAACCCTTCCATTTGACCAGGTACTGAAGCTTCCGCCTCGAAAAACGGGAATCCAAAATCTTCTCAACAACATATTCCAACTCCCCATTAACCAACACAGGGGCCGGAGGATCAACAGAGGGAACAACGGGCTCCACATATTTCCGCAACAAAGATCTATGGAAGACATTATGAATAGCAAAAGAGGCCAGAAGCGCCAGTCGAAAAGACACCGGATTAATAATCTCAGATATCCTATAAGGACCAATAAACCAAGTCTTAAACCTAGGAGAAGAAACCTTCATAGGAACATGACGGGAAGACAACCAGACCAGATCCCCAACCAGAAGCCGGGAACCAACACACCGACGACGATTAGCAAAACGTTGAGCCTCCTCTTGAGACAACACCAACTTGTCCACCACATGAGCCCAAATCTGCTGCAACCTGTCCACCACAGAATCCACACCAGGACAGTCAGAAGGCTCAACCTGCCCAGAAGAAAAACGAGGATGAAAACCAAAATTACAAAAGAAAGGCGAAACCAAGGTAGCAGAACTAGCCCGATTATTTAGGGCAAACTCGGCCAATGGCAAGAAGGCCACCCAATCATCCTGATCAGCAGACACATAGCATCTCAAATAAGTCTCCAAGGTCTGATTAGTTCGCTCGGTCTGGCCATTTGTTTGAGGATGAAATGCAGAAGAAAAAGACAAATCAATGCCCAGCCTAGCACAAAAGGCCCGCCAAAACCTAGAAACAAACTGGGAACCTCTGTCGGACACAGTATTCTCCGGAATACCATGCAAACGAACCACATGCTGAAAGAACAACGGAACCAAATCAGAAGAGGAAGGCAATTTAGGTAAGGGCACCAAATGAACCATCTTAGAGAACCGGTCACAAACAACCCAGATAACAGACATCTTCTGGGAGACCGGAAGATCAGAAATAAAATCCATCGAAATATGCGTCCAGGGCCTCTCAGGGACTGGCAATGGCAAAAGCAACCCACTGGCACGGGAACAACAAGGCTTGACCCGCGCACAAGTCCCACAGGACTGCACAAAAGAACGCACATCACGTGACATTGAAGACCACCAAAAGGACCTACCAACCAAGTCTCTGGTACCAAAAATGCCAGGATGACCGGCCAACACAGAACAGTGAACCTCAGAAATCACTCTACTAGTCCATCTGTCAGGAACAAACAATTTCCCCACAGGACAGCGGTCAGGTTTGTCAGCCTGAAATTCCTGAAGAACCCGTCGTAGATCAGGGGAAATGGCAGAAAGGACCACCCCCTCTTTCAGAATACCGACCGGCTCTAAGACCTCGGGAGAATCAGGCAAAAAACTCCTAGAGAGGGCATCAGCCTTAATATTCTTTGAACCCGGAAGGTACGAGACCACGAAATCAAAACGGGAAAAAAACAAGGACCATCGAGCCTGTCTAGGATTCAGCCGTTTAGCAGACTCGAGGTAAATCAAATTCTTATGAT
The DNA here is from genome assembly GCF_032444005.1 of Ranitomeya imitator. Taxonomy (NCBI): domain Eukaryota; kingdom Metazoa; phylum Chordata; class Amphibia; order Anura; family Dendrobatidae; genus Ranitomeya; species Ranitomeya imitator. The sequence continues at coordinate 420,403,856 of NC_091286.1, read as the reverse complement.
CGGTCAAGACCACAATACGGTGCTTAGCTCCCTCAAGCCAATGTCGCCACTCCTCAAACACCCACTTCATAGCCAACAATTCCCGATTGCCGACATCATAATTGCGTTCAGCAGGTGAAAACTTACGGGAAAAGAAGGCACACGGTTTCATTAAGGAACCAACAGGATCCCTCTGAGACAAAACGGCCCCTGCCCCAATCTCAGAAGCGTCAACCTCAACCTGAAATGGAAGAGAAACATCCGGTTGGCGTAACACTGGAGCAGAAGTGAATCGACGTTTAAGCTCCTGAAAGGCAGAGACAGCTGCAGAGGACCAATTCGCCACATCAGCGCCTTTCTTCGTCAAATCGGTCAAGGGTTTAACAACGCTGGAAAAATTAGCAATGAAACGGCGATAAAAATTTGCAAAACCCCAAAATTTCTGAAGGCTCTTCACGGATGTGGGCTGAATCCAATCATGAATGGCCTGAATCTTAACCAGATCCATCTCTATAGATGAAGGAGAAAAAATGAAGCCCAAAAAAGAGACTTTCTGCACCCCAAAGAGACACTTAGACCCTTTCACAAACAGAGCATTGTCACGAAGGATCTGAAATACCATCCTGACCTGTTGCACATGAGACTCCCAATCATTGGAAAAAATCAAAATATCGTCCAAATATACAATCAAGAATTTATCAAGATAAGTCCGGAAGATATCATGCATGAAGGACTGAAAAACAGATGGAGCATTAGAGAGTCCGAATGGCATCACAAGGTATTCAAAATGGCCTTCGGGCGTGTTAAACGCAGTTTTCCATTCATCACCCTTCTTAATACGAACAAGATTATATGCCCCTCGAAGGTCAATCTTGGTAAACCAACTAGCTCCCTTAATCCTAGCAAACAAATCGGAAAGCAATGGTAAAGGGTATTGAAACTTTACCGTGATTTTATTCAAGAGGCGATAATCTATACAGGGGCTCAAGGAACCATCTTTTTTAGCAACAAAAAAGAACCCCGCTCCCAACGGTGAAGAAGATGGCCGAATATGCCCTTTCTCCAAAGACTCCTTAATATAGCTCCGCATGGCGGTATGTTCAGGCACAGATAGATTAAAAAGTCGACCCTTAGGAAACTTACAGCCTGGAATCAAGTCAATACCAAAATCGCAGTCTCTGTGCGGTGGAAGGAAACTGGACTTGGGCTCATCGAATACATCCTGAAAATCAGACAAAAACTCTGGAATTTCAGAAGGTGAAGAAGAGGAGATTGACATCAAAGGAACATCATTATGAACCCCCTGACAACCCCAACTAGTCACAGACATGGACTTCCAATCCAACACAGGATTATGGACCTGCAAACATGGAAAACCCAGCACGATAACATCATGCAAGTTATGCAACACCAGAAATCGACAATCTTCCTGATGAGCTGGCGCCATGCACATGGTCAACAGTGTCCAAAACTGGGGCTTATTTTTAGCCAAGGGTGTAGCATCAATGCCCCTTAAAGGAATAGGGTTCTGCAAAGGCTGCAAGGGAAAACCACAACGCTTGGCAAACTCAAAATCCATTAAATTCAAGGCGGCGCCTGAATCCACAAATGCCATGACAGAAAATGATGACAATGAGCAGATCAAGGACACAGATAACAGAAATTTAGGTTGTACAGTACTGATTGTAATTGAACTGGCGATCCTCTTTGTCCGCTTAGGGCAGACAGAAATGACATGAGAAGCGTCGCCACAATAATAACACAACCTATTTTGACGTCTGAAACCTTGTCGTTCCGTTCTAGACAGAATTCTATCACATTGCATAGGCTCAGAAATTTGCTCTGAGGATAACGCCAAAGCGCGCACAGTTCTGCGCTCCCGCAGGCGTCGGTTATTCTGAATGGCCAGAGACATAGAATCACTCAGACCGGAAGGCGTGGGAAACCCCACCATAACATCTTTAACGGATTCAGAAAGCCCCCTTCTGAAAATTGCCGCCAAAGCATCATTATTCCATTTAGTCAACACAGACCATTTTCTGAATTTCTGACAATACAATTCTGCCACCTCTTGACCCTGAGACAGGGCCAACAAGGTCTTCTCAGCTTGATCCACAGAATTAGGTTCATCATATAATAGTCCTAAAGCCTGAAAAAAGGAATCAATATTAAGCAAAGCCGAATTCCCAGATTCCAGGGAAAACGCCCAATCCTGCGGGTCGCCAAGCAGCAGGGAGATTACGATTTTTACCTGCTGAATAGAATCACCAGAGGATCGAGGTCTCAGGTCAAAAAACAGTTTACAGTTGTTTTTAAAACTCAAAAATTTAGACCTGTCACCAGAAAACAAATCAGGAGTAGGAATCTTCGGTTCTAAAGCAGGAGTCTGAACAATATAATGAGAAATACCTTGCACCCTAGCAGCAAGCTGGTCTACACGAGAAGCTAATTCCTGAACATTCATGCTTACACCAGGCTCCTCAGCCACCCAGGTATTAAGAGGGAAGAGAACACAAAACAGACTGGAGAAAAAAAAATGGCTCAAGAGCTTCCTTCCCTTCTTCTGAGATGCATTTAACTCATTGTGGGCCAGTTGTACTGTTATGATCCGGTGACCTAGGAGCTGCATGAGAACTTTCACTGGAGAAGGTTTCCACTATACTGACCGCAATCCTGAACTTAACACCGCAACTAGAAGTAGCCGTGGAGTGTACCTAACACACCTAGACACCTCGTCACAGCCGGAGGACTAAATACCCCTAAAGATGGAAATTGGAATACTATCTTGCCTCAGAGAAAATCCCCAAAGGATAGACAGCCCCCCACAAATATTGGCGGTGAGTCGGACACGAAAAAACATACACAGGCAGAAAAACAGGATTTAGCACAGGAGGCCACTCTAGCTAGATAGGACAGGATAGGACAGAGTTCTGTGCGGTAAGTATTAAAACCCTTCAAAACATACACAGCAGAATATACAAAAAACTTCCTACATCTACTAAAAGATGTAGGAGCGCAAATCTGCAACTCCAGTGAATCCTACAATCAGAGCCGGAATAAAACTGAAACAAGCACACAGCAGTGTGCCACAGATACAAAAACCAAACGCTTAGCTTTGCTGAATTTGGCAGCAACAGGAGAAGCCAGAAAGTGATCCAACACTTCACAAGTAACATTGACAACTGGCAAGGGCTAAAGGATCCTGCACACCTAAATATCCCAGTCAGAATTGTAATCATCCGATACACCTGGCCAGAACTGCGAGTCAGAGACAACTGCATTCCCACCAACAACCACTGGAGGGAACCCAAGAGCAGAATTCACAACAGCACACTGACATATTTCTATCTGTATGTCTGGCACTGCGCAAGAAATGTGGCTCTGTCCATTCCCTGCCCAACACGCTGCTTTTGATGAGGGCAATTTGGCCATGGAACCCCCAGAGAATCGGGCTCCGAGCAACAAGCCAGATTGCCCTCATTCTTGCTGACCTGCAAGCAGGGGCGCATATAGAATTCTCAAAGCCCCATAGCAAAAGTTCTATTTGGACACAGATACTGATATATATATATATATATATATATATATATGCAGTATATAGGAGAAAAAAAGGAAAACAACACACAAAAGCATAGGAAAAAGTGGGCTTTTAATGCCTGAACGGCGTGGCAACGTTTCGGTTATGGTATCCTTTTTCAAGCTTGAAAAAGGATACCATATCCGAAACGTTGCCACGCCGTTCAGGCATTAAAAGCCCACCTTTTTCTATTTTTTTGTGTTCTATTTTCCTTTTTTTCTCCTATGATTGAACCATTGGACCACTGGTTTGGAAAGCTTTGCACCACGATTGCGGTAATATTGATGCTGTTCTTATTTTCTTTTCTATATATATACAGTTATATGAAAAAATTTGGGCACCCCTATTGATCTTAAGCTTAATGTTTTATAAAAATAGTTTTTTTTTGCAACAGCTATTTCAGTTTCATATATCTAATAACTGTTGGACACAGTAATGTTTCTGCCTTGAAATGAGGTTTAATGTACTAGCAGAAAATGTGCAATCTGCATTCAAACAAAATTTGACAGGTGCATAAGTATGGGCATCCCACCAGAAAAGTGACATTAATATTTAGTAGATCCTCCTTTTGCAAAATAACAGCCTCTAGTCACTTCCTGTAGCTTTTAATGAGTTCCTGGATCCTGGATGAAGGTATTTTTGACCATTCCTCTTTACAAAACAATTCCAGTTCAGTTAAGTTTGATGGTCGCCGAGCATGGACAGCCCTCTTCAAATGATCCCACAGATGTTCAATGATATTCAGGTCTGGGGACTGGGATGGCCATTCCAGAACAGTGTAATTGTTCCTCTGCATGAATGTCTGAGTAGATTTGGAGCGGTGTTTTGGATCATTGTCTTGCTGAAAGTTCCATCCCCTGCGTAACTTCAACTTTGTCACTGATTCATGAACATTATTGTCAAGAATCTGCTGATACTGAGAGGAATCCATGCGTCCCTCAACTTTAACAAGATTGCCGATGCCGGCATTGGCCACACAGCCCCAAAGCATGATGGAACCTCCACCAAATTTTACTTTGGGTAGCAAGTGTTTTTCTTGGAATGCTGTGTTTTTTGGCCGCCATGCATAACGCCTTTTTGTATATATACATACGCACACACACACACACACACACCTCCTTTTTATATATAGGAAAGAACCATATATCCTCATCTGTGGGGTCCTGCAGCCGGGGTCATATCTATCAGTGCACATTACTGACCAGTCTTGTCAGTATACATACCTTGGATTTACTGATATGAGATCATACAGACATTGGACTGGTAGGATCTTGACCCTGGCTATAGATTATATATTTATAATGTGATGCAGTCCTATAGCCGGGGTCAGGATCCTATCGGTCCAATGTCTGTATGATCTCATATCATTAAATCCAAGGTATGTATACTGACAAGACTGGTCAGTAATGTGCACTGATAGACATGACCCCGGCTGCAGGACCCCACAGATGAGGATATATATCTCCTTTTTATATATAGGAAAGAATCATATATCCTCATCTGTGGGGTCCTGCAGCCGGGGTCACGTCTATCAGTGCACATTACTGACCAGTCTTGTCAGTATATATACCTTGGATTTACTGATATGAGATCATACAGACATTGGACTGGTAGGATCCTGACCCCTGCTATAGGAAATATATGTATATATAATGTAATGCAGTCCTATAGCCGGGGTCAGGATCTCAGTCCAGTGTCTGTATGATCTCAGATCAGTAAATCCAAGGTTGTAAACACAAAACCCCCATTATAAAACCTTTTATTAAAAAAAAGTTATGGGTGAGTTTATACAGTATGATAAATAGCCAGACAGAAGAAAAAAGCATCACAAGTAAGTGTGTATAGAAAATCACATATGGTTGCGGACCCCTGAACATATACTCCGTCTAGACAACAAGACCCCAAAGGGGGAGAAGGGAAAAAGAGAGGAGCAGACGAGCCAGGGGGATGTACTTTCTTCTTTAGATTGGTAATATTCTACCTTCCCCTCTTTCTTCTGGTTGCCTCCTTTCCTTTTCCCTCTTTGGGGTCTCGTCCAGACAAAAGTATTTTTTTAGGTTACCTGGATACATTCAGGGAGCTATACCCATACACTGGCCTCTATACGCACCCACTGGCTGTTTCTATTTTCTTCTATTTAGCTCTTTGTTAAGTATATCAGGGCTGTACAAGTAGCAGCCCACAGACAAGGACAGACTGACCAGATTCTAAGGAGTGGGAGCTATTGCAAGTTCCATTATACAGTATAGGAGCTACTGCGGGGGTCATTATACAGTGTGGGAGATAATGCAAGGGCCGTTATACAGTTTGGAGGCTGCTGTCTGGCCATCATACAGTGTAGGGACGTATATACAGTGTGGGAGCTACTGTGGGGGTTATTATACAGTGTTGGGACCACTGTGGGGGCTGTAAACAGTTTGGGGGCTACTGTGAAGGCACATAGACATTTTACTATGTAAGGGCACAATGGTGGCATTACTATGTGAAGCAGTATGAGGAACAATGCTTTTGTACCACACAGCAGGTACAGTAATAGGGACACATATGGCAGCAGCGGGTCAGTATTGGGGTATCAGGTGCAGTAATAGGATCACATACGGCAGCAGCGGGTCAGTATTGGGGTATCAGTGGCAGTAATAGGGACACATATGGCAGCAGCGGCTCAGTATTGGGGTATCAGGTGCAGTAATAGGGACACATACAGCAACAGCGGCTCAGTATTGGGGTATCAGGTGCAGTAATAGGGACACATACAGCAGCAGTGGCTCAGTATTGGGGTATCAGGGGCAGTAATAGGGACACATATGCCAGCAGCGGCTCAGTATTGGGGTATCAGGTGCAGTAATAGGGACACATATGGCAGCAGCGGCTCAGTATTGGGGTATCAGGTGCAGTAATAGGGACACATACGGCAGCAGTGGCTCAGTATTGGGGTATCAGTGGCAGTAATAGGGACACATGGCAGCAGCGGCTCAGTATTGGGGTATCAGGTGCAGTAATAGGGTCACATACGGCAGCAGCGGCTCAGTATTGGGGTATCAGTGGCAGTAATAGGGACACATACAGCAACAGCGGCTCAGTATTGGGGTATCAGTGGCAGTAATAGGGACACATATGGCAGCAGCGGCTCAGTATTGGGGTATCAGGTGCAGTAATAGGGTCACATACGGCAGCAGCGGCTCAGTATTGGGGTATCAGGGGCAGTAATAGGGACACATACGGCAGCAGTGGCTCAGTATTGGGGTATCAGTGGCAGTAATAGGGACACATATGCCAGCAGCGGCTCAGTATTGGGGTATCAGGTGCAGTAATAGGGACACATACGGCAGCAGCGGCTCAGTATTGGGGTATCAGCTGGATGAGGAGTTTGTGCAGGTTGGGAATAGATGGTGATGGGGCTGGAATAAGAGAAGTGAAATGTGTCTTTGTTGTATTCTCTGCAGCTGAGTCATTGTTGGAAGAAGTTGTCATGTCGGTCTGGGCCAGATGGAAAAGACGGGAAAAGTGACAACGCCATCAGAAAGAATGTCACTGTTAAGTCACCATCTGTAACTGTGCAGTGATCTATGTTCTGTAGAACTGGTATCTACCACTGTATGGTCACAATATTGCGGTAATATCAGTGTTGGTCTTTGTGGAGATTTTTTTTAGTTACAGGGGGATCATCGGCTGAGGTTCTTATACACACAATTACAGTGCCACACCGTAGTTGTAATCAGGGGTTAGGGGCCCACTCAGATGTCTCGCCCCCGCCTGAGCTGAACCCTTAGCTACGCCTCTGGAAAGATTTGATTCTGTTGGTTCCAGCACAAAATTCTTGTCATCAAGCGACAACTTGAGTGTCAGCTATGTCGGTGAATAGAACATTTGAAGACGTGGCTGACACTCTAGTTGTTACATGACAGCAAGTGTGCAAAGCACATCCTCATGGTTACGTGATTACTGCTGGAACCGGCAGAGACCAACCATATGTATATTAAATTATGTCTGGTATCTGGTAGTATACTACAAATAAAAATATGGAATAGTGTAGTAGACTGCACTATTCCATGCAACATTATTCTGCAAAAGTCAAACTACAGGAAGAGTTCCCACACAGCTCTCCCTGTATACAATATGTGTTCCCACATTGCCACTCAATATTCAGTATGAGCCCCTACATAGTCTCATATATACAGTAGGAGCCTGCACTTGGCTTCATTATATATGACATGAACCCCCACAAAGCCACCTATATACAGTGTGAGCCCTCACATAGTCTCTGATATACCGGTACTTTGTGAGCCCTCATATAGCCCCCTATATGCAGCATGAGCACTCACATAGCTCCCTATATGCAGCATGAGCACTCACATAGCTCCCTATATGCAGCATGAGCCCTCACAGAGCCCCCTATATGCAGCATGAGCCCTTACAGAGCCCTGTATATACAGCATGAGTCCTCACATATTTCCCCATCCTGAAGATGCATATAGCAGTGAAATCTGGATGCAGGGCGCCATGTCGGGCAGCCTGTGGACCAGTGTTGTTGGGTCTTTGGCTATCAGTCCGATTGCCGCACTTTGCCCAGGTCTGTTATATATGAGCCGTATGCTGATCTGTGATGGGTGTTACTATGTGCAACTATATACGGTGTTATATGCGCTGACTGAGCACTCCTGCCTCAGGCTGCAGGACCTCACACATTATAATGTATATCTGATATATAATACAGGTTGTCCTGGACGCAGGTTCAGGACCAGTCACTGCAGAGTATATTGGTGTCTGTACACTCTTTCTGAGGATCGCTGTGAGTAATTGCTGCAGCTTGAGCTTTCATACAGATCAAGTGACGCTGGAGCAAATGCCTCCCATTAACAACACGATCTGATCTGCATGTAAATATGAAGTTGTTCAAAAAACACATTATAGGTATAGGTTGGAGATAACTAGTATACAATAAATAAACCAAACAAATAGTGGAATACTCCCATAGCATTAACCCCTTTCTGGCATTGGACGTACTATTCCATCCGTGTGACCTGGGACTTAATTCCCATGGATGGAATAGTACGTTCAATGCAATCGCGGCTGTGTGTCAGCTGATTCTCATAGCTGAAACCTGGCACTAAGTGCAAGAGCAGTCACGGACTGCTCCCGGCACTTTAACCCATGGAACACTGTGATTTCTGCTTTTGGGGTCCCGATCGCTCCCATGGTAACTCGATGTCGACATGACGGCATCCAGGTTACCAGAGCTGAGAGACTTCCTGTCATGCGCAAGGACATGTCAGGAAGTCTCTGAGGTCAGTGTGCAGAGTGCAGCACCGACAGCTTATATGGCATGCAGATCTGCATGCCACATAAGAGATCAGCCTGCACAAAATGAGTGTCCAATAACGGGACACAGTGTAAAAGTAAGAATGAATCTAAAAAAAAAAGTTAATAATTGTAAAAATATTTAAAAAATAATAATAAAAAATCAATATTTATTCTATCAATAAATAAATATTTGAAATAAAAGAAAAATCCAAACAATAAAAGTACGCATATTTTGCATTGCCGTGTCTGTAACAACCTGACCTCTAAAACTATCCCACTAGTTAAACCCTTTCGTGAACACCATTAAAAAGGCAATGTCAGTGGCTCTGCAAACGCAAAATGATGCCTGCAGACCATTCCATCAAAGTCTGCATTCCAAAACGCCACTGCTTCCCTTCCGAGCACCGACGTGCGTCCAAACAGTAGTTTTCTCCCACATATGGGGTATCAGCATACTCAGGATAAATTGGACAACTTTTGGGGTCCAATTTCTCCTGTTGTCCTTGGAAAAATGCAAAACTGGGGGCTAAAAATAATTTTTATGGAAAAAAATGATTTTTTATTTTCACGGCTCTGCATTATAAACTTTAGTGAAACACTTGGGGGTTCAAAGTTCTCACAACACATCTAGATAAGTTCCTTGGAGGGGTCTAGTTTACAATATGGGGTCACTTTTCAGGGGTTTCTACTGTTTAAGTACATCAGGGGCTCTACAAACCCAACTTGACGCCCACAGACCATTCTATCAAAGTCTGCATTCCAAAACAGCGCTCCTTCCCTTCCGAGCTCTGCCATGCACCCAAATGGTGGGGGGGGGAGGGGTTTCCACTGTTTAGGCAACGTCACTGGCTCTGCAAATGCAAAATGACGCCTGCAGACCATTAAATCAAAGTCTGCATTCCAGAACGCCACTACTTCCGATCTGAGCGCCAACATGCGCCCAAACAGTAGTTTTCTCCCACATATTGGGTATCAGCGTACTCAGGACAAATTGGACAACTTTTGGGGTCCAATTTCTCCTGTTATCCTTGGAAAAATACAAAACTGGGGGCTAAAAATAATTTTTGTGGAAAAAAAATTATTTTTTATTTTCATGGCTATGCATTATAAACTTTAGTGAAACACTTGGGGGTTCAAAGTTCTCACAACACATCTAGATAAGTTCCTTGGGGGGGTCTAGTTTACAATATGGGGTCACTTTTCAGGAGTTTCTACTGTTTAGGAACATCAGGAGGCTCTACAAACCCAACTTGACGCCCACAGACCATTCTATCAAAGTCTGCATTCCAAAACAGCGCTCCTTCCCTTCTGAGCTCTGCCATGCACCCAAACGGTGCCCCCCCCCCCCCCCCACATTGGGTTATCAGCGTACTCAGGAAAAATTGCACAACAACTCTTGTGGTCCAATTTCTCTGGATACCCTTGGGAAAATAAAAAATTTCAGGCTAAAACAATCATTTTTGTGGAAAAAAATGATTTTTATTTTCACGGCTCTGCGTTATAAACTTTAGTGAAACAATTGGGCATTCAAAGTTCTCACCACATATCTAGATAAGTTCCTTGGGTGGTCTAGTGTTCGAGATGGGGTAATTTGTGGGGGGTTTACACGGTTTAGGCACATCAGAGGCTCTCTAAACGCAACATGGCATCTGATCTCAATTCCAGCCAATTCTGCGTTGAAAAAGTGCTCCTTACCTAACAAGCTCTGCCATGCACCCAAATAGTGGTTTACCCCCACATATGGGGTATCTCAGGATAAATTGGGCAACAACTTTTGGGGTCCAATTTCTCCTGTTACCCTTGGTAAAATAGAACAAACTGGATCTGAAAATACATTTTTTGTGAAAAAAAGTTAAATGTTCATATTTTTTTAAACATTCCAAAAATTCCTGTGAAGCACCTGAAGGGTTAATAAACATATTGAATGTGGTTTTGAGCACCTTGAGAGGTGCAGTTTTTAGAAAGGATTTTCTTTTTATCGACTGATCTGGTCTCTTTCTTATGGAGTCGATGGGAACCGGAGCCATGCAACGTGTGGCAGACCAGAGCTGGAAGGTGTACATTACAGTAACATGGCTGCACACACACACACACACACCAAAGCACGACCCCATTTTTCTGTAGCATAGTATCTCCCCAACGCCTACCGTCCTAAGCCCCGTTATATTTGGCATAGTTGGAAAGATGCAGCTTCTCTGCAGGAAAGTGTTTTGAGGGAGAAGAGGAAGGGATTAAGTACCAATTTTATGTTAACCGAAGCGCCATCAAGAAAAAATATCTTCACCTGTTACTCCACAGTCTCTATCCCAGGAAAATGGTGGAGTTCATTAAATGCTGGTTCCACAAGGGATGGTGGGGTTGATGGGAACCATAGCAATGCAATGCGTGACAGACCAGAGCTGGAAGGTGTCCATTACAGTAATATGGTTGCACACACAACAAAGCAAGACTCCATTTCTTTTGGAGCGGGCTGTGGTACAGAAGATGAGTACCTCACCCACGGCTACCATCATGAGTCTCATTACAGTTATACATGGCAGTCAGGGCCGGTGTTAGTGGCAGGCAGACCAGGCAGCTGCCTATACCCCCGCTCCCCCAGGGGCCCCCAGCCAGTGGCGTGCCGCTAATAGCGGCACATCATGCAGCCACTATGGGGCCCGTGGGTCAGGGGGTCTCGCCTGCCACCAGCACCGACTCCCCCTGCTGCCGCCGCATTGTCTATGATGCCATTACAGTTCAAAATAATGATGGAGGAGAGAGAATCAGATTACGCTCCCTCTCTCATCATTCCCCTTTGACACTGCGGGAGCGCGATGACATCAGTTCATTGCGCATCCGCTATGTGAAGGACCCGGGCAGCGCAGCATCTGAGACCGGAGGCTGGAGCCAAGCCTGGAGCAGCGCTGGGCATGAGGAGGGGTGAGGATTGTGTTTGTTTTTTTTACTATATCAATGAGTACTTGAGTACTGGATTGTGGGGCCATTATCGTGGGGGCTGTATTATGTTCTATGGGGGGCTGCATTATGTTTTATGGAGGGTACATTATATTCTATGGGGGGCTGTATTATATTCTATGGGGGAACATTATATTCTATGGGAGGCTGTATTACATTCTGTGGGGTGTACATTATATTCTGTGGAGGGGCTGTATTATTTTCAATGGGGGTACATTATATTCTATGGAAAGGTGGGCTGTATTATATTCTATGGGGGGGCTACATTATATTCTATGGGGAGGTGGACTGTATTATATCCTATGGGGGGCTGCATTACATTCTATGGGGAGGTGGGCTGTATTATATCCTATGGGGGGCTACATTATATTCTATTGGGAGGTGGGCTGAATTATATTCTATGGGGGGCTACATTATATTCTATGGGGAGGTGAACTGTATTATATTCTATGGGGGTGCATTATACTCTATGGGGAGGTGGGCTATATTATATTCTATGGGGCTACATTATATTCTATGGGGGGGCTGCATTATATTCTATGGGAAGACTAGATCATATTGTATGGGGGGCTTCATTATACTATATGATGAGGGCTACATTATATTCTATGGAGGGGCTGCATTATATTCTATGGAGGGGTTGCATTATATTCTGTGGGGGCTACCATTTATTCTATGAACGTGCTGCATTATACTATGAGGGGGGTTGCATTGTATTCTATGGGGGTTACATTATATTGTATGATGGGGCTACATTATACTCTGAGGGAGCTACATTATACTCTTTGGGATGGCTGCATTATACTCTGTGGGGTGGCTACATTATACTATATGTGGGCTGCATTATACTGTATCGAGGACTATGGGGAATACATTAACTATATGAAGAACTATGGGGTACATTATACTATGGGAAGTGAATTGTACTACATGGATGACTATGGCGGTGCATTATACTATATGGAGCACTATGAGGAGTGTATTATGCTACATGGAGGACTGGGCATTGTATTTTAATATATGGAGGACTATGAGGAGTGTATTATACTATATGGAGGACTGTTGTGAGTTCTGTTTTTGGGCTCCCTCTGGTGGTTACTGATGGTACTGGGTGACTTGTCTTTCCTGGGTTTCTGGGTTCCACCTGTTCCATCAGCATATGGGAGTTTCCTATTTAACCTGGCTTTGCTGGCATTTCCTCGCCGGTTATCAATGTATCCAGTGTGTCTTGTTACCTCTGCTCCCTGCTCCTAGAACCTTCTGGACAAGCTAAGTTTGGATTTTCCTGTTTTGTGTTTTGCTTAATTTGGTTTTTAGTCCAGCCTGCAGATATGTGATTCTCTGCTGCTGGTTGCTCCAGTGGGCTGAAATTGCTTTTCATGTACCATGAGTTGGCACATGAGTTCAAGTAATTTCAGGATGGTTTTTTGAAGGGTTTTTCGCTGACCGCGCAGTTCACTTTTGTATCCTCTGCTATCTAGCTTTAGCGGGCCTCATTTTGCTGAAACTGTTTTCATACTACGTATGTGCTTCCCTCTCATTTCACCGTCATTATATGTGGGGGGCTGCTATTTGCTGTGGGGTATTTCTCTGGAGGCAAGAGAGGTCTGTGTTTCTTCTGATAGGGGAAGTTAGATCTTCGGCTGGAGCGAGACGTCTAGGATCATCGTAGGCACGTTCCCCGGCTACTTTTATTTGTGTGTTAGGTTCAGGGTCGCGGTCAGCTCAGGTTCCATCGCCCTAGAGCTTGTTTGTATCTGTGCTTGTCCTTTTTGTGATCCCCTGCCATTGGGATCATGACAGTATAACCGGCCCACAAAGTGTTAATTGTATTGGCTGAAGTAGGAGGATAAGTAGTCTGAGGAAGTTTTTTTTTTTTTCCCCCTCAGAGTTTGCTGCCTAGCCTTATTGCAGCCTGGCTACTTCCTCCTCCTCTTAATCTTTGAATGGCTCTGATCTCAGCTGTTTATCATGGACGTCCAGAGTTTGGCTTCCAGCCTGAATAATCTTGCCACTAAGGTTCAAAATATACAGGATTTTGTTGTACATGCTCCTATGTCTGAACCTAGAATTCCTGTCCCAGAGTTTTTTTCCGGAGATAGATCTCGTTTTCTGAATTTTAGGAACAATTGCAAGTTGTTTCTTTCTTTGAAATCTCGCTCCTCTGGAGACCCTGCTCAGCAAGTCAAGATAATTATATCTTTCCTGCGGGGTGACCCTCAGGATTGGGCATTTGCATTGGCACCAGGGGACCCTGCGTTGCTTAATGCAGATGCGTTTTTTCTGGCATTGGGTTTGCTCTATGAGGAACCTAACCAAGAGATTCAGGCTGAAAAAGCTTTGTTGGCCCTCTCTCAGGGGCAAGATGAAGCAGAAATTTATTGTCAAAAATTTTGGAAGTGGTCGGTACTTACTCAGTGGAATGAGTGCGCTCTGGCTGCAAAGTTTAGAGATGGCCTTTCTGAGGCCATTAAAGATGTTATGGTGGGGTTCCCTGCGCCTGCTGGTCTGAATGAGTCTATGACTATGGCTGTTCAGATTGATCGGCGTTTACGGGAGCGCAAACCTGTGCATCATTTGGCGGTGTCGTCTGAACCGTCACCTGAGATAATGCAATGTGATAGAATTCAGTCCAGAAGTGAACGGCAAAAGTATAGGTGGAAAAAAGGGTTGTGCTTTTATTGTGGTGATTCAGCTCATGTTATATCAGCATGCTCTAAACGCACAAAAAAGGTTGATAAGTCTGTTGCCATTAGTACTTTACAGTCTAAGTTCATTCTGTCTGTGACTCTGATTTGTTCATTGTCATCCATTTCCGTCGATGCCTATGTGGATTCAGGCGCTGCCCTGAGTCTTATGGATTGGTCATTTGCCAATCGCTGTGGGTTTAGTCTGGAGCCTCTGGAAGTCCCTATTCCTTTGAAGGGAATTGACTCTACACCTTTGGCTATGAATAAACCTCAGTACTGGACACAAGTGACCATGCGTATGACTCCCGTTCATCAGGAGGTGATTCGCTTCCTGGTACTGTATAATTTGCATGATGTTCTAGTACTTGGTCTGCCATGGTTACAAACTCATAATCCAGTCCTTGACTGGAAATCAGTGTCTGTGTTAAGCTGGGGTTGTCAGGGGGTTCATGATGATGCACCTCCGATTTCTATCGCTTCATCTACTCCTTCTGAGATTCCTGTGTTTTTGTCTGACTATCGGGATGTTTTTGAGGAGCCTAAGCTCAGTTCGCTTCCTCCTCACAGGGATTGCGATTGTGCTATAAATTTAATTCCGGGCAGTAAATTTCCTAAAGGTCGTTTGTTCAATCTGTCAGTGCCAGAGCATACTGCTATGCGGGATTATGTTAAGGAGTCCTTGGAAAAGGGACATATCCGTCCATCTTTGTCCCCTTTGGGAGCAGGTTTTTTTTTCGTGGCCAAGAAAGATGGTTCCTTGAGGCCTTGTATAGATTATCGTCTTTTGAATAAGATTACCGTAAAATATCAGTATCCTTTGCCATTGTTGACTGATTTGTTTGCTCGCATTAAGGGGGCTAAATGGTTCACTAAGATTGATCTTCGGGGTGCGTATAATCTTATACGAATAAAGCAAGGTGATGAGTGGAAAACCGCATTTAATACGCCTGAGGGCCATTTTGAGTATTTGGTAATGCCTTTTGGACTTTCTAATGCTCCTTCAGTCTTTCAGTCCTTTATGCACGATATTTTCCGTGAATATCTGGATAAATTTTTGATTGTGTATTTGGATGATATTTTGGTTTTTTCTGATGACTGGGAGTCTCATGTTCAGCAGGTCAGGAAGGTGTTTCAGGTCCTGCGGGCCAATTCCTTGTTTGTAAAAGGCTCAAAGTGTCTCTTTGGAGTCCAGAAGATTTCTTTCTTGGGGTATATTTTTTCCCCTTCTACTATTGAGATGGATCCCGTCAAGGTTCAGGCTATTTGTGACTGGACGCAGCCTACATCTCTTAAGAGTCTACAGAAGTTCTTGGGCTTTGCTAATTTCTATCGTCGTTTTATAACTAATTTTTCTAGTGTTGTTAAGCCTTTGACGGATTTGACTAAGAAGGGTGCTGATGTTGCTAATTGGTCTCCTGCGGCTGTGGAGGCCTTTCAGGAACTTAAGCGCCGGTTTTCTTCTGCTCCTGTGTTGTGTCAGCCAGATGTTTCGCTCCCTTTTCAGGTTGAGGTTGATGCTTCCGAGATTGGAGCGGGGGCGGTTTTGTCACAGAGAAGCTCCGATGGCTCAGTGATGAAGCCATGCGCGTTTTTTTCTAGAAAGTTTTCGCCGGCTGAGCGGAATTATGATGTTGGTAATCGGGAACTTTTGGCCATGAAGTGGGCATTTGAGGAGTGGCGTCATTGGCTAGAGGGTGCTAGACATCGTGTGGTGGTCTTGACTGATCACAAAAATTTGATTTACCTTGAGTCTGCCAGGCGTCTGAATCCTAGACAGGCTCGTTGGTCACTGTTTTTCTCTCGTTTCAATTTTGTGGTTTCATACCTGCCAGGTTCAAAGAATGTGAAGGCGGATGCTCTTTCTAGGAGTTTTGTGCCTGACTCCCTTGGAAATTCTGAGCCCTCTGGTATCCTTAGGGATGGGGTGATTTTGTCTGCTGTCTCCCCAGACTTGCGACGTGCTTTGCAGGAGTTTCAGGTGGCTAAACCTGATCGTTGTCCGCCTGAGAGACTGTTTGTTCCGGATAATTGGACCAGTAGAGTCATCTCCGAGGTCCATTCTTCTGCGTTGGCAGGTCATCCTGGAATATTTGGTACTAGAGACTTGGTGGCCAGGTCTTTTTGGTGGCCTTCCTTGTCGAGGGATGTGCGTTCTTTTGTGCAGTCTTGTGAGGTTTGTGCTCGGGCTAAGCCTTGCTGTTCTCGGGCCAGTGGATTGTTGTCACCTTTGCCTATCCCGAAGAGGCCTTGGACGCACATTTCCATGGACTTTATTTCGGATCTCCCTGTCTCTCAAAAAATGTCCGTCATCTGGGTTGTGTGTGATCGCTTTTCTAAAATGGTTCATCTGGTACCCTTGCCTAAGTTGCCTTCCTCCTCTGAGTTGGTCCCTCTGTTTTTTCAGAATGTGGTTCGTTTGCATGGGATTCCTGAGAACATCGTTTCTGACAGGGGATCCCAGTTTGTGTCTAGATTTTGGCGGACTTTCTGTGCTAAGATGGGCATTGATTTGTCCTTTTCGTCTGCATTCCATCCTCAGACGAATGGCCAGACTGAACGAACTAATCAGACCTTGGAAACTTATTTAAGGTGTTTTGTTTCTGCTGATCAGGATGACTGGGTTACCTTTTTGCCGCTGGCCGAGTTTGCGCTTAATAATCGGGCTAGTTCTGCTACCTTGGTTTCTCCTTTCTTTTGTAATTCGGGGTTTCATCCTCGTTTTTCCTCTGGTCAGGTGGAACCTTCTGATTGTCCTGGAGTGGACATGGTGGTGGATAGGTTGCATCGGATTTAGAGTCATGTGGTGGACAATTTGAAGTTGTCCCAGGAGAAGGCTCAGCAGTTTGCTAATCGCCGTCGCCGCGTGGGTCCTCGACTTCTTGTTGGTGACTTGGTGTGGTTGTCTTCTCGTTTTGTTCCTATGAAGGTCTCTTCTCCTAAGTTCAAGCCTCGGTTCATCGGTCCCTATAGGATCTTGGAAATTCTTAACCCTGTGTCGTTTCGTTTGGATCTCCCGGCATCGTTTGCTATTCATAATGTGTTCCATCGGTCGTTGTTGCGGAAGTATGAGGTACCTGTTGTTCCTTCTCTTGAGCCTCCTGCTCCAGTGCTGGTGGAGGGAGAATTGGAGTATGTTGTGGAGAAGATCTTGGATTCTCGTGTTTCCAGACGGAAACTCCAGTATTTGGTCAAGTGGAAGGGTTATGGTCAGGAGGATAATTCTTGGGTGGTTGCCTCGGATGTTCATGCTGATGATTTGGTTCGCGCTTTTCATAGGGCTCATCCTGGTCGCCCTGGTGGTTCTCGTGAGGGTTCGGTGACCCCTCCTCAAGGGGGGGGTACTGTTGTGAGTTCTGTTTTTGGGCTCCCTCTGGTGGTTACTGATGGTGCTGGGTGACTTGTCTTTCCTGGGTTTCTGGGTTCCACCTGTTCCATCAGCATATGGGAGTTTCCTATTTAACCTGGCTTTGCTGGCATTTCCTCGCCGGTTATCAATGTATCCAGTGTGTCTTGTTACCTCTGCTCCCTGCTCCTAGAACCTTCTGGATAAGCTAAGTTTGGATTTTCCTGTTTTGTTGTTTGCTTAATTTGGTTTTTAGTCCAGCCTGCAGATATGTGATTCTCTGCTGCTGGTTGCTCTAGTGGGCTGAAATTGCTTTTCATGTACCATGAGTTGGCACATGAGTTCAAGTAATTTCAGGATGGTTTTTTGAAGGGTTTTTCGCTGACCGCGCAGTTCACTTTTGTATCCTCTGCTATCTAGCTTTAGCGGGCCTCATTTTGCTGAAACTGTTTTCATACTACGTATGTGCTTCCCTCTCATTTCACCGTCATTATATGTGGGGGGCTGCTATTTGCTGTGGGGTATTTCTCTGGAGGCAAGAGAGGTCTGTGTTTCTTCTGATAGGGGAAGTTAGATCTTCGGCTGGAGCGAGACGTCTAGGATCATCATAGGCACGTTCCCCGGCTACTTTTATTTGTGTGTTAGGTTCAGGGTCGCGGTCAGCTCAGGTTCCATCGCCCTAGAGCTTGTTTGTATCTGTGCTTGTCCTTTTTGTGATCCCCTGCCATTGGGATCATGACAGAGGACTATGGGAAGTGTATAATACTATATGGAGGATTGTTGGAAGTGTATTAAACTATATCGAGGACTATGGGAAGTATATAATACTATATTGAGGACTTTGGGAAGTGTATTATATATGGAGGACTGAGGAGTGTATTATACTATATGGAGGACTATGGAGTTTGCATTTTACAATATGGAGGACTGTGGTGCACATTAAAATATATGGAGGACTATGGTGTGTATTATAGTAAACAAGCAAAATGCTGCATATTCATCGAGTGATTGTTTATGCTGGAACAGAAATCATTGTTCTCAGCAGCACATCGCCTGGTGTAAGCTGTAAATGTGCTGCTGATAACATGATACTGTATAGGGACAGATTGCTCTAATAGTGTTTGTTCTGTCCCTATCGTTCTTTCTCAGTTGGTGTAAAGAGGCCGGGAAACAAGTGTCGAATGACTTCAATATTATCGATCACACTCGTTTAGCGGCCTGAACTCAGCGCATGTAAATAAATTAGAAATGCTTTTGTGTGATGTGCAATATGTTAGCATTTGGGGCCCCATTTGAAACTTTTGCATAGGGCCCCACTTTGCCTAAAACCGGCCCTGATGGCAGTACATACAAAAGTTAAAACTAGGCTTGGCTTACCCAAAGAAAGTTCAATTAATTCCAAGAAATAATGCAGTGCTATGTGACTACCAAGATGAGGGTAAAAAGTGAGGACTATATTATTATAATGAATCAATTCAGGAGGAAAACAGAAAAAGAAGAGGACGGAAATGTGTATGTATTTCTGCCCATTTCTTTTTCCTTTTTCAGGATCTGAAGTAGAAATTTGCATAGCAAAATAGAAAAAAAACAAATCCAGACTCCCATTGTTAATAGGCATGCTCATTCATGCTCAGTATTTGCACAGACAGAATACACTAAAAGTACAGCCACAGTGGCATATTTACCCAAAGAGAGATCCTCTACTTCAGATGTTGTCCAGTGCAATAGCAAATAATGTATTAAAATTGAAACACATGGAAGGCTTTCCCTATACGTAGATCGAATTTCAGTGAGACATTTTCTTTCCAATTAAAAAAACACCAGTTGGTTACCATTTGCACACCTTAACCCATGGTCAGATTTACCTCTGTTTTAGCATCTCCTTTTTAAAACTTTTATGTCATTTTGTCATTTTGCATGTTTTGACTGAATAAAATTAATTTGTAAATATTTTGGCTATATACGCCTATTTAATTGTTGTAGGTGTTTTTCATGGTCTTAATAGGAGAGATCTTTAGGTTTATTTATAGGTTTTGAAGAGGGAACAGTAGTTGGAGGTCTGTGGGCACAAGGAGCATAGTCTGTTCAGCAGCAAGAGAATGTTAGCCACAAACTTGGAGCGCATATTCTTGAAACACCTAATACCTACGGTCCCACTGAGGCACTGAGAAGCGTGCCTCAATATCTTCCTAGGAGAGGAAGTCAAACAGGGAATCACATAGTTGAGTTGGGATTGGACTCATGGAGGCTGCAGAGCCAAACGGAGTGACCCATGGGCCAGAGATGCCATTTTGGAAAGGGATAGCTCAGGGTGAGTGAACTGTGGACATCAGAACGTGCTGTACTATGGATTTTGAAAACTTAAAAGTTTGTGCCCATAACTGCATGTTTCAATATGATGAAAATGGAGAGTTAAGTAAACCTCTTTGTTATAGAAAAAAAAATGATGTTCCCCAATGTGTGTGCGGCGGTTCCTGAAGGTGAAGAGCCAGAGACAGCAAAGGCTTGAGTCCAAAACTTGAAGGTTATACACCACACGCATAGCACTACACATAAACCCAGACTCATAGTGAACACAGTGGCCAAAGACAATGTCTAGGCCCATTATACATGCTACTCCCAATAGAACAGTATGCACACAGGAGAACAACGGGAGTTTTTAGAAAGTATATAGTTTATTTAGAAAATTAGTTAAAAACTAACACACATTAAAAAGACACCAATGAAAACACCAGAGATACATACATATTAGTATACTCATATTTGCAACAAAATTGTTGGCATATCTAGATATATAAGGAGAAGATCCTAAATCCCCAAAAGAGAGCCAAAACCTCTTGTAAACCAGCCTAAGTATCCCATACCTAACAAATATCGCCGCTTTGGCCGCGGATATGTAAGGAAGAAGCCAGCACAGAATGAATGGTACTAAATGAGGGTAAAGGTGAGGCGTGCCAAGAGGAGCAACATGAGTAAAATGCCACCTGGCGTGAAGAGCGCCCCTCCCGGGACACAAGTTGTAAGTGGACTTACCCAATAGATGTAATACCTGTATAGAGCGCTACCCCAGATGCGCGTTTCGCTGTTATTCTGCTTCCCCTTGATAAAGCAGCAGGATAACAGCAAAACGCGCGTCGGGGGTAGCGCTCTATCCAGGGATTACATCTATTGGGTAAGATCCGTTCACAACTTGTGTCCCGGGAGGGGCGCTTTTCACGCCAGGTGGCATTTTACTCATGTTGCTCCTCTGGGCACTCCTCACCTTTACCCTCATTTAGTACCATTCCTTTTGTGCTGGCTTCTTCCTTACATATCCGCGGCCACAGCGGCGATATTTGTTACGTATGGGATACTTAGGCTAGTTTACAAGAGGTTTTGGTTCTCTTTTGGGGGTTATTTTGGGGATTTAGGATCTTCTCCTTATATATCTAGATATGCCAACAATTTTGTTGCAAATATGAGTATACTGAGGGGGTAGCGCTCTATCCAGGTATTACATCTATTGGGTAAGATCCGCTCACAACTTGTGTCCCGGGAGGGGCGCTCTTCACGCCAGGTGGCATTTTACTCATGTTGCTCCTCTTGGCACTCCTCACCTTTACCCTCATTTAGTACCATTCATTCTGTGCTGGCTTCTTCCTTACATATCCGCGGCCACAGCGGCGATATTTGTTAGGTATGGGATACTTAGGCTGGTTTACAAGAGGTTTTGGTTCTCTTTTGGGGATTTAGGATCTTCTCCTTATATATCTAGATATGCCAACAATTTTGTTGCAAATATGAGTATACTAATATGTATGTATCTCTGGTGTTTTCATTGGTGCCTTTTTTAATGTGTGTTAGTTTTTAACTAATTTTCTAAATAAACTAAAAAACTAAACAAACTAAACAAACTAAATAAACTATATACTTTCTAAAAACTCCCGTTGTTCTCCTGTGTGTATACCACACGCATAGCACAGGAGAATAGCGTCACCGTTTTTTTATGGGGTGCCAGGGTGTGGGAGAACAACAGCCCCTCGTCCATAACTACCGCCCTGTGCACCTTACAATTTGACATGTTCGGCAGGATACAGCAACTAACATGGACAGGAACATGGAGAGAAACGATCCCTTATTGCCAGAGTCCCCAACTCAGTTGTTGAACCCACCTGCCACAGCCTTGGACCCAGCTGAGTACCTTTCAGCCGGGGTGCTTTTGCAACATTTGCCGAAATATATCAGTAAATACATGACATTGCGAGACTGGACAGAAAGGGTGTGGAGTTTTATTGTGCAACTTGGTACCGGAGTTGCGAGTAAAAATAGCACTGAATGCTCTAGACAGACAGTAATGGTACAGCCCCAAGTCCGAAAGGGATACCTTAGACAAAATACTCGCGCTGCTGTAAGGAATCCACGGGGGCTTGCCAAAGTAACTCAACTGCGAAGTTCCTTTTTCAGCCATCTGCAGTTGGAAGGCAGCATTCTAATGCAATACTGCAATGCCTTGCAAGAATCATTGAATGAAGCACACCAGCGGGATCCCGATGCTATGGGAGCTTTCAAGGAGATGGATAGTCTTTTGCAGGATCAGTTCATAGCTGGGTTAGCCAACAAATTCCTATGGGACAAGTTGCAAGAGAAGACCCTGATGATGCATGACCTCACGTTTTACAATGTCTACCTTAGCGCAATAGAGAAATTAAAGGAGTCCACATCTGTGGTCAAGAAAATAGTGAATAGCACTCTAGTAATGGGAAGCCAGGCGGGGTCCAAAGACTCTGTAGGGACTGACCTTGAGATGATGGCACCAACTTTAAACTACCAACCGCTGCAGTAGTTGGGCACCCTGCAGCGACTTCTGATTTGCATAGCCCATAACTTTGAGAACACGAATTGTATCGATGCAGTCTGGTGCTCGAGGCTTATTTTGAAGGACAGAAAGTGAGGTTTTAGTGAATACTGGGTCCAAATGCCCCATTATGCCCATATAGATCTTTGAGAGCTATTTCAGCCATATGATGGAACCTGAAGATGGGAGTGTTAATCATCTTACAGCAGCTAACGATGGCCAGCTGCTCATGAAGGGAATTGTGTGGATGAGAGTGAAGCTATGTAGCCAACATACAGGCACGAAAGGAGTGGTTCTAGTGGATCACCCCCCAAGGAGGGGAATGGACGTGACCTTGGAAATGAACATATTACAGGATCTGGATAACCGTCTGTGCACTAAGGAATGCCTGTGGTACTGGCAATGCATGACAACCCACTGGCCAACCCAGAGGGTCCTGCAGCAGGTAGCGAGAAGTTGTGGTTTTCAGAAAAGCGCCTTATCCAGTCATTGGGCCTCATCAAAGTTCCTTCACGTATACCAGTGGTGATCTCACCGAAGAGAGAACAACTGCTGATGTTACCTGTGGGGGCCTACCAGAGGCTGAATGACCTGGAGGTGCTTATTTTCGAGGAGGGTTTTAAGACAACATCTTTGGTTGCCCGTGCGCTATCAACTGTGAAAGATAGCTGAGTACCCATCCGTTGCATCAACGTGTTGGATACTGAAGTCACTATACTCTGGGGTACGCAGAGAACGACAAAGAAAAGACGGCGTTCATCATGCCAATGAGACTCTACGACTTCAACAGAATGCCATTTGGTCTTTCAAATGCACCTGAAACATTTCAACAGATAATTAAATATTATCTGGGTGACCTGAACTTTGAGTCTGTATTAATCTACCTGGACAATGTGGTAGTGTTCGGATCCTCTGCAGAAACTACAGCAGGTCCTGCAGCAACTTCGAGACCATGGACTAAAGATCAAGCCAAAGAAATGCCAATTGTTCTGAGACCGTATAGAATACCTGGGTTATGTGGTGACTCCTGAAGCAGTACATCCCACTGCTAGAAAGGATGAGGCCATCCAGAAGTGGCCTAAGCCGAGAATGTTGCAAGAGCCTTTGGGACTAGCAGGATTTACCAGTGGTTTAACTCAAAGTTTGCCCATCTGCTTGGTCCTTTGAACGAGCTACTGAGAGGCACATCCCAAGGGTCTAAGAATTGTCCAATTCAGTGAGGTCCTCAATAACACAATGTCTTTGAGCATGTGAAAGCCAACCTAACGAGTGCACAGATTCTTGCTTTTGCCGGGTTTGATACTCCAGTCTTGCTCTACATGGATGGCAATCTGCATGGTGTGGGAGCATTGTTATCGCAGGTACAGGATGGCCGGGAGAGAGTGGTCACCTATGGAAGCTGTTCCCTAAGAGAGAAAGAATGTAACCCCATACACTGTAGATAATTTTAGGTTAGAGCTACTGACTTTGGTTGGGGCTATGACCAAACGATTTTCAGTGTACCTAATGGGCTGAAGCGATAGTAACACCTGATAACAATCTGTTGTCCCACTTAGAAAACACCAAACTGGTGAGCTAGAACAAAGGTAGATGGTATGGCTGACTAATTTTAACTACCTTATCAACTACCCAGTTTTGGGCACCGGTGCTCAGGAATTATATAATGGAACTAGAGAGAGTACAAAGGAGGGCAACAAAATTAATAAAGGGGATGGGAGAACTACAATACCCAGATAGATTAGCAAAATTAGGATTATTTAGTCTAGAAAAAAGACGACTGAGGGGCGATCTAATAACCATGTATAAGTATATAAGGGGACAATACAAATATCTCGCTGAGGACCTGTTTATACCAAGGAAGGTGACGGGCACAAGGGGGCATTCTTTGCGTTTGGAGGAGAGAAGGTTTTTCCACCAACATAGAAGAGAAGAGGATTCTTTACTGTTAGGGCAGTGAGAATCTGGAATTGCTTGCCTGAGGAGGTGGTGATGGCGAACTCAGTCGAGGGGTTCAAGAGAGGCCTGGATGTCATCCTGGAGCAGAACAATATTGTATCATACAATTATTAGGTTCTGTAGAAGGACGTAGATCTGGGGATTTATTATGATGGAATATAGGCTGAACTGGATGGACAAATGTCTTTTTTCGGCCTTACTAACTATGTTACTATGTTACTAAGTTCTTGTCAGGAAGGGAAAATGGAAACGCAGACGCATTATACCTGGTTCTGATGGGACCACCAGCTATGTGTATAGATGATGAACTCAAGGACATGGAGACCCCAACCTAGGCCAGCTGACTGTCCTCCAGACCATGGTACATTCAAGTGGGATGGTCTCTAGGTTGCCCACAGTGTTCAGAAAAGCTCAAGCAGCTTGGGAACACGCCTAGAACGCATTGGAGATTTACAGTGGGTGAAACACTGGGTCCAGGTCAATATTTGGCCACAGCCTGAGGAATGGGCAGCGCTGTCCTCGGAGGGGGAAAAATAGTTAAGTCAATGGGATAAGTTGAGTGTGATTCAGGGCCTTTTATGTTGTAAGATCTACCTACAGTTGGAGTTGCAGCACCGCCATCAACTTGTAATTCCCATGTCATTAAGTCCAGTAGCTGCTTGAAAGGCCCATGAGAGAGGGGCTCATTTTGGGGACAGAAAGACTTATAAGTGGTTACAGATAATAATATACTGCCAAGATCTGGAAAAAATGGTAATTGAAGCTTGTCAAAAATGTCGATCATGTGGATTGAGCAAGAGTCTGGAACAGCAAGCTCCTGTTCAGACGATCCGGACATCCGTTCAGTTGGAGATATTCATGATAGACCAAGTGATAACCGATCATTTCACTAAATACACAGTGGTGGTACCTAACAGAGACCAAACCACAGAATCAGCAGCTGAGGCAGTATATCAGCACTTCATTCAATTGTTTGGGTGTCTGCGGTGGATTCATTCTCATCAGTGAGCATAATTCCAGGGTGCCTTAATGAAGCAACTTTACTGCCTGTGTGGTATTGAGCAGACTAGGATGACTTCCTATCATCTGCATGTGAACGTTTCAACTGCACCCTCCAGCAAATGCTGCAGACCCTGGAGAAAAAAGCATGCTGTCCTGAGTACCTGCCTGAACTGATGTGGGCCTATGAAATTCGGGTGCACAGCACGACAGGGTACTCGCCCCACATGCTGATGTTTGGGAGAGAAGGTAGGGAGATTGAATTATTATTATTATTTATTTATATAGCACCATTGATTCCATGGTGCTGTACATGAGAAGGGGTTACATACAGGTTACAAATATCACATACAGTAAACAAACTAACAATGACGGACTGATACAGAGGGGCGAGGACCCTGCCCTTGCGGGCTTACATTCTACAGGATTATGGGGAAGGAGACAGTAGGTTGAGGGTTGCAGGAGCTCCGGTGTTGGTGAGGCGGTAGCTCCGGTGTTGGTGAGGCGGTAGCTCCGGTGTTGGTGAGGCGGTAGCTTCGTTGGTGATGAGGCAGCAGCGGTGTCAGTGCAGGCTGAAGGCTTCCCTGAAGAGATGAGTTTTCAGGTTCCGTCTGAAGGATCCGACTGTGGTTGATAGTCGGACGTGTTGGGGCAGAGAGTTCCAGAGGATGGGGGATATTCGGGAGAAGTCTTGGAGGCGATTGGATGAGGAGCGAATAAGTGTGGAGGAGAGAAGGAGGTCTTGGGAGGACCGGAGGTCACGTGAGGGAAGATATCGAGAGATTAGTTCAGAGATATATGGAGGAGACAGGTTGTGGATGGCTTTGTAGGTCAGTATTAGCAATTTGAACTGGATACGCTGAGGGAATGGGAGCCAGTGAAGAGATTTGCAGAGGGGGGAAGCGGAGGAGTAGCGAGGAGAAAGATGGATTAGTCGGGCAGCAGAGTTAAGGATGGACTGGAGAGGTGCAAGGGTGTTAGCAGGGAGGCCACAGAAAAGGATGTTGCAGTAGTCAAGGCGGGAAATGATGAGGGCGTGCACAAGCATTTTAGTAGATTGGGGGTTGAGGAAAGGACGGATCCTGGAGATATTTTTGAGCTGGAGGCGACAGGAGGTGGAAAGAGCTTGGATGTGTGGTTTGAAGGACAGGGCAGAGTCGAAGGTTACGCCGAGGCAGCGGACTACGGGTACAGGGGAAAGCATGATGTCATTGACTGCGATAGATAGGTCAAGTAAGGAAGATTTGTGGGATGGAGGAAAGATGATGAGTTCAGATTTGTCCACATTGAGTTTGAGGAAGCGAGAGGAGAAGAAGGAGGATATGGCTGATAGGCACTCTGGGATTCTGGACAGCAGAGCGGTGACGTCTGGGCCAGAGAGGTAGATCTGAGTGTCGTCAGCATAGAGGTGGTACTGGAATCCATGGGACTTTATGAGTTGTCCCAAGCCAAGTGTATAGATTGAGAAGAGTAGGGGTCCTAGAACAGAGCCTTGGGGGACTCCAACAGAGAGAGGGTGGGATGAGGAGGTAGTATGGGAGTGGGAAACGCTGAATGTGCGGTTGGAAAGGTACGAGGCGATCCAGGATAGGGCGAGGTCTTTGATGCCAAAGGAGGAGAGGATCTGTAGTAGGAGGCAGTGGTCAACTGTGTCGAAAGCAGAGGACAGGTCTAATACCTACCTATACCTACATATGCCTGTTCCCAAGGCTGATCCTCATTGGACCACTACCTCATGGGCCCAGTAGCATCAGCTGCTCTTGAGAACAGTGCCCAGAGTGGTGGGTGATGGGATGAGACAGGTGACACATTATGACCAGAGACTGGTAATGTAGAAAGTGTTTGCTCCAGGAGAAAGAGTACTAGTCCGAATCAAAAAGCGATCAGGGAAGTTAGATACAGTTATATGAAAAAGTTCGGGCACCCCTATTAAAGGGTCACTGTCACCCCCTCCAGCCGTTATAAACTAAAAGAGCCACCTTGTGCAGCAGTAATGCTGCATTCTAACAAGGTGGCTCTTTTAGTTTTTGGTGCATGTATTGCTCAAATAAAGTGTTTTATTACTTCTCCAAAATACTTGTCTTTATCCAGGGAGGCGGGTCCTCACCCCCCTGCTTGAAACGCCACACTGCCGTGGCTACTTAAAGTGGCCACTTGCAAGTTGTTCTCCTGTTTGAATCTCCTCTGAAGAGTGGCATCATGGGCTCCTCAAAACAACTGTCTAATGATCTGAAAACAAAGCTTATTCAACATAGTTGTTCAGGGGAAGGAAACAAAAAGCTGTCTCAGAGATTTAACCTGTCAATTTCCACTGTGAGGAACATAGTAAGGAAATGGAAGAACATAGGTACTATTCTTGTTAAGGCCAGAAGTGGCAGGCCAAGAAAAACATCAGAAAGGCAGAGAAGAAGAATGGTGAGATCAGTCAAGGACAATCCTCAGACCACCTCCAGATAGCTGCAGCATCAACTTGCTGCAGATGGTGTCATTGTGCATCGGTCAACTATACAATGCACTTTGCACAAGGAGAAGCTGTATGGGAGAGTGATGCGAAAGAAGCCATTGCTGCAAGCACGCCACAAACAGAGTCGGCTGAGGTATACAAAAGCAGATTTGGAGAAGCCAATTTCTTTTTGGAAGAAGGTCCTGTGGACTGATGAAACCAAGATTGAGTTGTTTGGTCATACAAAAAGGCGTTATGCATGGTGGCCAAAAAACACAGCATTCCAAGAAAAACACTTGCTACCCACAGTAAAATTTGGTGGAGGTTCCATCATGCTTTGGGGCTGTGTGGCCAATGCCGGCATCGGGAATCTTGTTAAAGTTGAGGGACTCATGGATTCCTCTCAGTATCAGCAGATTCTTGACAATAATGTTCATGAATCAGTGACAAAGTTGAAGTTACGCAGGGGATGGAACTTTCAGCAAGACAATGATCCAAAACACCGCTCCAAATCTACTCAGGCATTAATGCAATGGAACAATTACACTGTTCTGGAATGGCCATCCCAGTCCCCAGACCTGAATATCATTGAACATCTGTGGGATCATTTGAAGAGGGCTGTCGATGCTCGGCGACCATCAAACTTAACTGAACTGGAATTGTTTTGTAAAGAGGAATGGTCAAAAATACCTTCATCCAGGATCCAGGAACTCATTAAAAGCTACATGAAGCGACTAGAGGCTGTTATTTTTGCAAAAGGAGGATCTACTAAATATTAATGTCACTTTTCTGGTGGGGTGCCCATACTTATGCACCTGTCAAATTTTGTTTGAATGCAGATTGCACATTTTCTGTTAGTACAATAAACCTCATTTCGAGGCAGAAACATTACTGTGTCCAACAGTTATTAGATATATGAAACTGAAATAGCTGTTGCAAAAAAACAATTTTTATAAAACATTAAGCTTAAGATTAATAGGGGTGCCCAAACTTTTCATATAACTGTAACTGGTAGGAAGCAGTACAGTTTGTGGTGAAAAAGAGAGTGAGGTCAAATATACCCATGTGTGAGGTGGAACCATTGTGGTCTACTGGGCCGACTAGAAATCTCCATCGCAACATTATTATTATACATGTTTTATAGCACCATTTATTCCATGGCACTTTACATGTGAAAAGGTGGCAAATATAGACAAATACAATAAACATGAGAAAAAAACAAGGCACTTACAAGTACAGAAGGAGGGAGGAGCCTGCCCACGAGGGCTCTCAGTCTGCAGGGGATGGGTGAGGATATGCTAGGAGAGGGTAGATCTGGTTGTGTGGCAGTTTAGTAGGTTGAGGATCACTGCAGGCTGTAGGCTTGTCAGAAGAGGTAAGTCTTCAGGTTCTTTTTGAAGGTTTCTATGGTAGGCGAGAGTCTAATGTGTTGGGGTAGAGAGTTCCAGAGTATGGGGGAAGCACAGGAGAAGCCTTGGATGCGGTTGTGGGAAGAAGAGATAAGAGGGTAGTAGAGAAGGAGATCTTGGGAGGATCAAAGGTTGCTTGTAGGAAAGTACCTGGAGACCATGTCACAGATGTATGGAGGAGACAGGTTGTGGATGCTTTGTATGTCATAGTAAGGGTTTTGGACTGGAGTCTCTGCACGATAGGAAGCCAGTGAAGGGCTTGGCATAGGGGAGAGGCTGGGGAATAGCGGGGAGACAGGAAGATTAGTTGGGCAGCAGAGTGTAGATTGGATTGGAGTGGTGCCAGAGTGCTAGAGGGGAGGCCAGAGAGTAGGAGGTTGCAGTAGTCAAGGCGGGATATGATAAGGGTGTGCACTAGTGTTTTTGTGATTTCTTGGTCAAGGAATGTACGGTTCGGGGAAATATTTTTGAGTTTGAGATGGCAGGAGGAGGCAAGGGCTTGGATATGTGGCTTGAAAGAGAGGGCAGAGTCGAGGATCACCCCGAGTAACCAAACATGCGCGACTGGGGAAAGTGAGCAGCCATTGACATTGATGGATAGGTCTGATGGAGGGGTAGAATGAGATGGGGAAATATGATGAATTCTGTTTTGTCCATGTTCAGTTTTAGAAAGCGAGCAGAAAAGAAGGCCGAGATAGCAGACAGACAGTGTTGGATTTTGTTGAATAAGGAGGTGAGGTCAGGTCTGGATAGGTAGATCTGTGTGTCATCGGCGTAGAGATGATACTGCAAACTGTGGAATTCTATGAGCTGCCCAGGCCGAAGGTGTAGATGGAGAAGAGTAGGGGTCCTAGAACTGAGCCTTGAGAAACACCGACAGACAAGGGGCGAGGTGAGGAGGTGGTGTGGGGGAGGGAGACACTGAATGTTCGGTCTGTTAGATATGATGAGATTCAAGTCTGTGATGCCAAGATATGAGAGAATCTGTAGCTGAAGGGAGTGGTCCACAGTGTCAAAGGCAGAAGACAGGTCCAGGAGAAGGAGGACAGAGTAGTGCCGCTTGCTTTTGGTGGTTAGTAGGTCATTGGTGACTTTAGTTAGGGCAGTTTCAGTTGAGTGATGGGGTCGGAAGCCAGATTGTAACCGGTCAAAGAGGGAGCAGGAGGAGAGATGGGATGACAGAAGACACTGTTACACTGCGACGGTGGCAGTTTGAAGAACCAGCCATCATTGAGGTGACATCTGCACCTGAGCCGCAGACAGCAGCATAGATGTTAATTGGTGGACTGTGCCCACTCCCTTGCAGACTGAGGGCCCATCTGTTATAATATTGCCCCCCAGAGAGACTACTTCACAACCTGTGGTTGACGATATACAGGAGAGACGACGGCTGCCTTTTACGACATATGGCTGTCCCCAGCGATAGTGCAACAGGGGTATTGTCAACTCCAGTCCTGGGAAGGACCACTCAGGCACCACGGGTGTACCCCACAACGTTATCCGCAGGACAATTTCATCTGAGAAGGTGTGTCGGGGATGCCAACCTCTAGTGGGGTGGCATGTGAGATGGTAAGGAATAAATATTATTGCACTATCGACTCCAGCCACAAGAAGTCACTGTTGCCTCTTGAATAGACTGTTGCAGACCTCATGGCATTTCTTCAGTTCGATCAGAGAGCTGACTGGAGCAGGACAATACACTAGCCTCTTGGGAGATCAGAGTTTGCCATTTTCCAGAAATTGACCAGAGTACTGGAGAAAAGTGTACCTGTTCCCGAGACTCCTGTTAGAGAGAAATAATTACTTTGGTGGGAGGACATGGATTGTCACGTGGAGGACCTCCTGCTAACCTACCAGGCTAAAACTAAGCTCCAGATGACAAGTCCAGGATCCACTCCTCAGCCTCCCAGCTTAACAGCCGAATGGAACGATCAGCCAGCCTCATCAGTGACTAGCTTACGGCCTGAGCTCAGGCTCCATCACAGGGATCCCAATGGGAGCATGCATGCAGACATAGAGAGTTTGGTGCCAAATGTAGATTCTCAGCTAGAGACAATGGTTGCTAGTAGAACTGTATAAGCAGAGATAAATAAACACCGTATACATATAGCCTAACAGAATTGTAATCTTAGAGAATTGATAAGTTTGTGAATCTCTGCGCTGCACCACTGTAGGAACCGATTCTTGCACCCATTTAATAACACCTTCACCATTGGTTAATTCTTGGCTATTGCACTAGGCGGAACCACAGGTCAGCCAAATTAAGGTATGTTCCATAGAACGTCCTGTGCCTATCGGTTGTGCCAACCCGGGCTAGGTATGTGTGAAATTTTACTGTGTTTCTTTCTTGAATTCCAAGTAAAGTATAGTTCCTTGGCAAATTGTTTGGTCACTTTGTCCTCAGCACGCTGTATTCTGGTAGAGACCTCGCCGGTACACGAACCACATCAATAGCCTGTAATAACCAATTCTATCCATTGAGCATGTAAAAAAGGTAATCACTCAGAAATAACTAGGGGATAATAAAGCTGATAGTCAAACCATTACAGATTTCCCCAAACTCATCATTATCTTTCTTTGCTACTATGGGTAAGCGGTATATTTTATTTTTTATTGAACTGTGATGGTTTGACTATCTGCTTTATTCTACTACAAATATTTCTGAGTGACTAAATTATTTACGTGATCAAAGTATTACTATTACTAAAATGATTATACCAAGCCCTCACATTTTCAAGAGTGCATTAAAAACACAACTGTTTAGACAAGTGTGTCACCTCGCTTCACTAATCTCACTTTTCCTTGTTCCCTTTTTCTGTAGTTTCCTCAGAATCTGCTCCCTCCTATTCATCTGTCTCCACAACCTCCACGCACCCAGTAGCACTTGGTAACTGCACTTAGATACCGGCTGATGACCGGATCATGCAGCTTTATCTGAAAACCCCTATTATACAGTTAGGTCCATATATATTTGGACAGAGACAACATTTTTCTAATTTTGGTTATAGACATTACCACAATGAATTTTAAACAAAGCAATTTAGATTCACTTGATGTTCAGACTTTCAGCTTTCATTTGAGGGTATCCACATTAAAATTGGATGAAGGGTTTAGGAGTTTCAGCTCCTTAGCATGCGCCATCCTGTTTTTAAAGGGACCAAAAGTAATTGGACAATTGACTCCAAGGCTATTTTATGGATAGGTGTGGGCAATCCCTTCATTATGTCATTCTCAATTAAGCAGATAAAAGGCCTGGAGTTGATTTGAAGTGTGGTGCTTGCATTTGGAAGGTTTTGCTGTGAAGTAAACATGCGGTCAAAGGAGCTCTCCATGCAGGTGAAACAAGCCATCCATAAGCTGCAAAAACAGAAAAAAACTCATCCGAGAAATTGCTACATTATTAAGAGTGGCAAAATCTACAGTTTGGTACATCCTGAGAAAGAAAGAAAGCACTGGTGAACTCATAAATGCAAACAGACCTGGGCGCCCACTGAAGACAACAATGGTGGATGATCGCAGAATAATCTCCATGGTGAAGAGAAACCCCTTCACAACAGCCAACCAAGTGACCAACACTCTCCAGGAGGTCGGCGTATCAATATCCAAATCTACCATAAAGAGAAGACTGCAGGAAAGTAAATACAGAGGGTTCACTGCACGGTGCAAGCCACTCATAAGCATCAAGAATAAAAAGGCTAGACTGGACTTTGCTAAAAAACATCTAAAAAAGCCATCACAGTCCGGGAAGAACATTATTTGGACAGATTAAACCAAGATCAACCTCTACCAGAATGATGGAAAGAGAAAAGTATGGCGAAAGCGTGGTACAGCTCAGGATCCAAAGCATACCACATCATCTGTAAAACACAGCGGAGGCAGTGTGATGGCTTGGGCATGCATGGCTGCCAGTGGCACTGGGTCACTAGTGTTTATTGATGATGTGACACAGGACAGGAGCAGCCGAATGAATTCTGAGGTATTCAGAGCCATACTGTGTGCTCAGATCCAGCCAAATGCAGCCAAACTGATTGGTCGTCGTTTCATACTACAGATGGACAGTGACCCAAAACATAAAGCCAAAGCAACCCAGGAGTTTATTAAAGCAAAGAAGTGGAATATTCTTGAATGGCCAAGTCAGTCACCTGATCTCAACCCAATTGAGCATGCATTTCACTTGTTAAAAACTAAACTTCAGACAGAAATGCCCACAACAAAACAGCAACTGAAAACCACCGCAGTGAAGGCCTGGCAGAGCATCAAAAAGGAGGAAACACAGCGTCTGGTGATGTCCATGAGTTCAAGACTTCAGGCAGTCATTGCCAACAAAGGGTTTTCAACCAAGTACTAAAAATGAACATTTTATTTAAAATTATTGAATCTGTCCAATTACTTTTGGTCCCTTTAAAAACAGGGTGGCACATGTTAAGGAGCTGAAACGCCTAAACCCTTCATCCAATTTTAATGTGGATACCCTCAAATGAAAGCTGCAAGTCTGAACTTCAACTGCATCTGAATTGTTTTGTTTAAAATTCATTGTGGTAATGTCTATAACCAAAATTAGAAAAATGTTGTCTCTGTCCAAATATATATGGACCTAACTGTATAATGATGGCAGGACCATACATGACGAGCACGTTCTACCTATTGTGTCCCCCATATTTCCTTATAGATTGTAGCTTGTGAGCAGGACCCTCACTCCTCCTGTAACTGGTGAACTATGTGTTACTGTGTATGGTCTTTACTGTCTGTACATGTCCCCGCTTAATTGTAAAGTGCTGCGGAATATGTTGGTGCTATAGAAATAAAATTATTGTTATTATAAAATAAAAACATACTTTGGCAATGTTTCCCTTTACTAAATCAATCTTAGTTTTCCCGTTCTGACTATAATAGGGTTTTGTAGCAATGGAGCAGGGTTAAGTGGCCAGATGTTCTACATATCCCTGGTGAGACATGAATGAGGCCATAACTCTGTCTCTGCTCTGTCTGAACCTCGCTCTTGTCTGGGCACTGCAGTATAATGACCTGCTGCTATACACAGGAGGTGATATCAACATAAACAATTGTCTCGCTGGCGCAGGTGCAGTGGTTAAAATATTTGATCTATGTCCTACTGCTCCGTGAGTGTTATTAAGGCTGCACAGGCCCGGAGACTGCTCGTCAGCAGTAAACGATGTCATTACCTGAATCAGACTCTCAGTGCCTGTGCGGGCCACTAGTAGCAGCCACAAGAAAAGCAGTGGATATTGTACTTATACAGTTTGCTGACTGCTCTTTAGTTGGCTGGCATCCTGTCACTGTACCTTCTCAGGCCAGTCAGGCAGTGATAGATAGTGTCCCTCACATGCTCCTCTCATGCAGGCAGTGTGAGAGAGTTATGTCTTCTGCAGACTTTGTGTGTGCTGACAGATAGTTTAAATTTAAAGGTGTAACATGTCTAAAGCATCAGGCGGCTCCAAACAGCCGCTAGGGGACAAGGCTGGGGGGCATATGTCTCTCTGCCCTCAACCCCAGACGTCCCCAGATTGTCAGCCCTTAAAGGGAACCTTTTACTTCCTCAAATGCCAGCTAACAGAACAGATGGTTTAGCCATAGCTCCCAACCGTCCCTCATTGTGCGGGACTGTCCCGGATTTGAGCCTTTGCCCCGCTGTCCAGCACGGGACGCTCTGCTTCCCGCAGAGAGCATGAGAAGCAGCCGGCACGCCCCCTTGTGTTAAGCCACGCCCCTTCCCCTGCAGTCTGTTTTTCTTCCAGTGTGCGCGGTACAGCTCAGAGGGAGAGAGGGGACATTTTTGAGGTATGTGTCACGCCCCCTTGTGTTAGGCCACGCCCCTTCCCGATATGTTCCTGAGTGAGTCTCCAGTGTGCGTGCGGTACAGAACTTCAGAGAGGGAGACACTGAGAGGGGGCACTTCTGTTCTTTGAATAAGTTACAACACAGTCAGTCACCATCTCCAGGGCTTATCTGCCGAACACAGCCCTGGGTGCCGCAAAAAGCAGCAGACCAATGGACTGCTGAGCTAATTATGCCTGGCTAGTAAACTAATTGTGCGTGGAATGAGTGGGGCTGAGCATGGTGGGATGGAAACACTCACAGCCTCCTCTGTTACTGGCCTCTGCTGCTGTGATTGCAGATCGACGTATCAGTATGGAGAAGTCTGTGCAGTTAGCCATGTGTGTATGAGGTGTATGGAGCAGAGCCATGTGTGTACGAGGTGTACGGAGCGGAGCCGTGTGTGTACGAGGTGTACGGAGCGGAGCCGTGTGTGTATGAGGTGTATGGAGCGGAGCCGTGTGTGTATCAGGTGTATGGAGCGGAGCCGTGTGTGTACGAGGTGTACGGAGCTGAGCCGTGTGTATACAAGGTGTACGGAGCTGAGCCGTGTGTGTACGAGCTGTACGGAGCGGAGCCGTGTGTGCACGAGGTGTACGGAGCGGAGCCGTGTGTGTACAAGGTGTACGGAGCTGAGCCATGTGTGTACGAGGTGTACGGAGCGGAGCCGCATGTGTATGAGGTGCATGGAGCGGAGCCGTGTGTGTATGAGCTGTATGGAGCGGAGCCGTGTGTGTATCAGGTGTATAGAGCGCAGCTGTGTGTGTACGAGGTGTACGGAGCTGAGCCGTGTGTGTACAAGGTGTACGGAGCTGAGCCGTGTGTGTACGAGCTGTACGGAGCGGAGCCGTGTGTGCACGAGGTGTACGGAGCGGAGCTGTGTGTGTACAAGGTGTACGGAGCTGAGCCATGTGTGTACGAGGTGTACGGAGCGGAGCCGCGTGTGTATGAGGTGCATGGAGCGGAGCCGTGTGTGTATGAGGTGTATGGAGCGGAGCCGTGTGTGTATGAGGTATACGGAGCGGAGTTGTGTGTGTACGAGGTGTACGGAGCTGAGCCGTGTGTGTACAAGGTGTACGGAGCGGAGCCGTCTGTGCACGAGGTGTACGGAGTGGAGCCGTGTGTGTATGAGGTGTACGGAGTAGAGCCGTGTGTGTACGAGGTGTACGGAGCGGAGCCGTGTGTGTACGAGGTGTACGAAGTGGAGCCGTGTGTGTACGAGGTGTATGGATTGGAGCCATGTGTACGGAGCAGAGCCGTGTGTGCAAAGTGTACGGAGCGCAGCCGCGTGTGTAGGAGTAGCTATGTGTGGCCATTATACTGTACGAAGTATCATGTGCGGCCAATATACAGTATGGAGCATCATGTGCGGTCATTATACAGTATGGAGCATCATGTGCAATCATTATACAGTATGGAGCATCATGTGCGGTCATTATACAGTATGGAGCATCATGTGCAGTCATTATACAGTATGGAGCATCATGTGCGGCCATTATACAGTATGGAGCATCATGTGTGGCCATTATACAGTATGGAGATTCATATGCAGTCATTATACAGTATGGAGCATCATGTGCGGCCATTATACAGTATGGAGCATCATGTGCGGTCATTATACAGTATGGAGCATCATGTGCTGTCATTATACAGTATGGAGCATCATGTGCAGTCTGTTGTGAATTCTGTGGCAGAGCTCCCTCCTGTGGTCACAAATGGTACTTCGGCTGGTTCTCTCTGTGAGCTTCCGTTGGTGGAGGAAAGTGGTACTGCGGCTTCTGAGTTTCCTTCCTCAGGTGATGTGGTGAGGTCGTTAGGTGCTTCTCTATTTAACTCCACCTAGTGCTTTGATCCTGGCCTCCAGTCAATGTTCTAGTGTTGGACCTGTTTCCTCCTGGATCGTTCCTGTGGCTTGCTGCTCTGCATAGCTAAGTTCCTCTTTGCTATTTGTTTGCTGTTTTTTTTTCTGTCCAGCTTGTCAATTTGTTTTTTCTTGCTTGCAGGAAGCTCTGGGACGCAGAGGGTGTACCTCCGTGCCGTTAGTTCGGTACGGAGGGTCTTTTGCCCCCTTTGCGTGGTTTTTGTAGGGTTTTGTGTTGACCGCAAAGTTACCTTTCCTATCCTCGCTCTGTTCAGAAAGTTGGGCCTCACTTTGCTAAATCTATTTCATCTCTACGTTTGTCTTTTCATCTTTACTCACAGTCATTATATGTGGGGGCTGCCTTTTCCTTTGGGGTATTTCTCTGAGGCAAGGTAGGCTTATTTTCTATCTTCAGGCTAGCTAGTTTCTCAGGCCGTGCCGAGTTGCATAGGCAGCGTTAGGCGCAATCCACGGCTGCCTCTAGTGTGGTTGGTTAGGATCAGGGATTGCGGTCAACAGAGTTCCCACGTTTCAGAGCTCGTTCTTGTTTTTTGGTTTATTGTCAGGTCACTGTATGTGCGCTGACCTCTATATCCATTGTGTTTCTGAATTACCTTTCATAACAGTACTGGAGGCCAATGTACTAATGATTCTCAATAGAGGGAAAAAAGAAGTTCTGAGACCATTTTTTTTCCTTTGCACTGTGTTTTGCCTTTTTTTTCCCCTAGACATTTGGGTGGTTCAGGACACAGGTGTAGCAATGGACATTAAAGGTCTGTCTTCATGTGTGGATCAGCTCACGGCAAGAGTACAAAGTATTCAAGACTTTGTGGTTCAGAATTCTATGTTAGAACCGAGAATCCCTATTCCTGATTTGTTTTTTGGAGATAGAACTAAATTTCTGAGTTTCAAAAATAATTGAAACTATTTCTGGCTTTGAAAACTCGCTCCTCTGGTGACCCAGTTCAACAAGTTAGGATCGTTATTTCTTTTTTGCGTGGCGATCCTCAGG
Organism: Ranitomeya imitator; assembly: GCF_032444005.1. Classification (NCBI taxonomy): domain Eukaryota; kingdom Metazoa; phylum Chordata; class Amphibia; order Anura; family Dendrobatidae; genus Ranitomeya; species Ranitomeya imitator. The sequence goes on along the minus strand of NC_091286.1, from coordinate 420,365,662 downwards.
ACTGGGCATTTTCCCTTGCGCCAGGGGATCCTGCATTAAGTAATATCGATGCATTTTTCCTGGCGCTCGGATTGCTGTACGATGAGCCTAATTCTGTGGATCAGGCAGAGAAGAAATTGCTGGCTCTGTGTCAGGGTCAGGATGAAATAGAGGTATATTGTCAGAAATTTAGAAAGTGGTCCGTACTCACTCAGTGGAATGAAGGTGCGCTCGCAGCTATTTTCAGAAAAGGTCTCTCTGAAGCCCTTCAGGATGTTATGGTGGGATTTCCTATGCCTGCTGGTCTGAATGAGTCTATGTCTTTGGCCATTCAGATCGGTCGACGCTTGCGCAAGCGTAAATCTGTGCACCATTTGGCGGTATTACCTGAGCTTAAACCTGAGCCTATGCAGTGCGATAGGACTTGGACCAGAGTTGAACGGCAAGAACACAGACGTCTGAATGGGCTGTGTTTCTACTGTGGTGATTCCACTCATGCTATCTCTGATTGTCCTAAGCGCACTAAGCGGTTCGCTAGGTCTGCCACCATTGGTATGGTACAGTCAAAATTTCTTCTGTCTGTTACTTTGATCTGCTCTTTGTCATCGTATTCTGTCATGGCATTTGTGGATTCAGGCGCTGCCCTGAATTTGATGGACTTGGAGTATGCTAGGCGATGTGGGTTTTTCTTGGAGCCCTTGCAGTGTCCTATTCCATTGAGAGGAATTGATGCTACGCCTTTGGCCAAGAATAAGCCTCAGTACTGGACCCAGCTGACCATGTGCATGGCTCCTGCTCATCAGGAGGTTATTCGCTTTCTGGTGTTGCATAATCTGCATGATGTGGTCGTGTTGGGGTTGCCATGGCTACAAGTCCATAATCCAGTTTTAGATTGGAAATCCATGTCTGTGTCCAGTTGGGGTTGTCAGGGGGTACATGGTGATGTCCCATTTCTGACTATTTCGTCATCCACCCCTTCTGAGGTTCCTGAGTTCTTGTCTGATTACCGGGATTTATTTGATGAGCCCAAGTCCGATACCCTACCTCCGCATAGGGATTGTGATTGTGCTATCGATTTAATTCCTGGTAGTAAATTCCCTAAAGGTCGACTGTTTAATTTATCTGTGCCTGAGCACGCCGCTATGCGGAGTTATGTGAAGGAGTCTTTGGAGAAGGGGCATATTCGCCCGTCATCGTCGCCATTGGGAGCAGGGTTCTTTTTTGTAGCCAAGAAGGATGGTTCACTGAGACCTTGTATAGATTACCGCCTTTTAAATAAGATCACGGTTAAATTTCAGTACCCCTTGCCATTGTTATCTGATTTGTTTGCTCGGATTAAGGGGGCTAGTTGGTTCACTAAGATAGATCTTCGTGGTGCGTATAATCTTGTGCGTATTAAGCGAGGCGATGAGTGGAAAACTGCATTTAATACGCCCGAGGGCCATTTTGAGTATCTAGTAATGCCATTCGGACTAGCCAATGCTCCATCAGTGTTTCAGTCCTTTATGCATGACATCTTCCGAGAGTACCTGGATAAATTCCTGATTGTGTACTTGGATGACATTTTGATCTTCTCGGATGATTGGGAGTCTCATGTGAAGCAGGTCAGGACGGTGTTTCAGGTCCTGCGTGCTAATTCTTTGTTTGTGAAGGGATCAAAGTGTCTCTTTGGTGTTCAGAAGGTTTCATTTTTGGGGTTCATCTTTTCCCCTTCTACTATCGAGATGGATCCTGTTAAGGTCCAAGCCATCCATAATTGGACTCAGCCGACATCTCTGAAAAGTCTGCAAAAGTTCCTGGGCTTTGCTAATTTTTATCGTCGCTTCATCTGCAATTTTTCTAGTATTGCTAAACCATTGACCGATTTGACCAAGAAGGGTGCTGATTTGGTCAATTGGTCTTCTGCTGCGGTGGAAGCTTTTCAAGAGTTGAAGCGTCGTTTTTCTTCTGCCCCTGTGTTGTGTCAACCAGATGTTTCGCTTCCGTTCCAGGTCGAGGTTGATGCTTCTGAGATTGGAGCAGGGGCTGTTTTGTCGCAGAGAAGTTCTGATTGTTCGGTGATGAAACCATGCGCCTTCTTTTCCAGGAAGTTTTCGCCTGCTGAGCGTAATTATGATGTGGGCAATCGAGAGTTGCTGGCCATGAAGTGGGCATTCGAGGAATGGCGTCATTGGCTTGAAGGAGCTAAGCATCGCGTGGTGGTCTTGACTGATCATAAGAACTTGACTTATCTCGAGTCCGCCAAGCAGTTGAACCCTAGACAAGCTCGTTGGTCGTTGTTTTTTGCCCGTTTTGACTTTGTGATTTCATACCTTCCGGGCTCTAAAAATGTGAAGGCGGATGCTCTGTCTAGGAGTTTTGTGCCCGACTCTCCGGGTGTATCTGAGCCGGCGGGTATCCTCAAAGAGGGAGTAATTGTGTCTGCCATCTCCCCTGATTTGCGGCGGGTGCTGCAAAAATTTCAGGCTAATAAACCTGATCGTTGCCCAGCGGAGAAACTGTTTGTCCCTGATAGGTGGACGAATAAAGTTATCTCTGAGGTTCATTGTTCGGTGTTGGCTGGTCATCCTGGAATCTTTGGTACCAGAGAGTTAGTGGCTAGATCCTCCTGGTGGCCATCTCTGTCGCGGGATGTGCGTACTTTTGTGCAGTCCTGTGGGATTTGTGCTCGGGCTAAGCCCTGCTGTTCTCGTGCCAGTGGGTTGCTTTTGCCCTTGCCGGTCCCGAAGAGGCCTTGGACACATATCTCTATGGATTTTATTTCAGATCTTCCCGTCTCTCAAAAGATGTCAGTCATTTGGGTGGTCTGTGATCGCTTCTCTAAGATGGTCCATTTGGTACCCTTGTCTAAATTGCCTTCCTCCTCTGATTTGGTGCCATTGTTTTTCCAGCATGTGGTTCGTTTACATGGCATTCCAGAGAATATCGTTTCTGACAGAGGTTCCCAGTTTGTTTCGAGGTTTTGGCAAGCCTTTTGTGGTAGGATGGGCATTGACTTGTCTTTATCCTCGGCTTTCCATCCTCAAACTAATGGCCAGACCGAACGAACCAATCAGACCTTGGAAACATATCTGAGATGCTTTGTTTCTGCTGATCAGGATGACTGGGTGTCCTTTTTGCCTTTGGCTGAGTTCGCCCTTAATAATCGGGCCAGCTCGGCTACCTTAGTTTCACCGTTTTTCTGCAACTCTGGGTTCCATCCTCGTTTCTCTTCAGGGCAGGTTGAGTCTTCGGACTGTCCTGGTGTGGATACTGTGGTGGACAGGTTGCAGCAGATTTGGACTCATGTAGTGGACAATTTGACTTTGTCCCAGGAGAAGGCTCAACGTTTCGCTAATCGCAGACGCTGTGTGGGTCCCCGACTTCGGGTTGGGGACTTGGTTTGGTTATCTTCTCGTCATATTCCTATGAAGGTTTCCTCTCCTAAGTTTAAACCTCGTTTTATTGGTCCGTATAGGATTTCTGAGGTTCTTAATCCTGTGTCTTTTCGTCTGACCCTTCCAGATTCATTTTCCATACATAACGTATTCCATAGGTCATTGTTGCGGAGATACGTGGCACCTATGGTTCCATCTGTTGACCCTCCTGCCCCGGTTTTGGTGGAGGGGGAGTTGGAGTAAATTGTGGAAAAGATTTTGGATTCTCGTGTTTCAAGGCGGAAACTCCAGTATCTGGTTAAGTGGAAGGGTTATGCTCAGGAAGATAATTCCTGGGTCTTTGCCTCTGATGTCCATGCTCCCGATCTTGTTCGTGCCTTTCATATGGCTCATCCTGGTCGTCCTGGGAGCTCTGGTGAGGGTTCGGTGACCCCTCCTCAAGGGGGGGGTACTGTTGTGAATTCTGTGGCAGAGCTCCCTCCTGTGGTCACAAGTGGTACTTCGGCTGGTTCTCTCTGTGAGCTTCCGTTGGTGGAGGAAAGTGGTACTGCGGCTTCTGAGTTTCCTTCCTCAGGTGATGTGGTGAGGTCGTTAGGTGCTTCTCTATTTAACTCCACCCAGTGCTTTGATCCTGGCCTCCAGTCAATGTTCTAGTGTTGGACCTGTTTCCTCCTGGATCGTTCCTGTGGCTTGCTGCTCTGCATAGCTAAGTTCCTCTTTGCTATTTGTTTGCTGTTTTTTTTTCTGTCCAGCTTGTCAATTTGTTTTTTCTTGCTTGCAGGAAGCTCTGGGACGCAGAGGGTGTACCTCCGTGCCGTTAGTTCGGTACGGAGGGTCTTTTTGCCCCCTTTGCGTGGTTTTTGTAGAGTTTTGTGTTGACCGCAAAGTTACCTTTCCTATCCTCGCTCTGTTCAGAAAGTTGGGCCTCACTTTGCTAAATCTATTTCATCTCTACGTTTGTCTTTTCATCTTTACTCACAGTCATTATATGTGGGGGCTGCCTTTTCCTTTGGGGTATTTCTCTGAGGCAAGGTAGGCTTATTTTCTATCTTCAGGCTAGCTAGTTTCTCAGGCCGTGCCGAGTTGCATAGGCAGCGTTAGGCGCAATCCACGGCTGCCTCTAGTGTGGTTGGTTAGGATCAGGGATTGCGGTCAACAGAGTTCCCACGTCTCAGAGCTCGTTCTTGTTTTTTGGGTTATTGTCAGGTCACTGTATGTGCGCTGACCTCTATATCCATTGTGTTTCTGAATTACCTTTCATAACAGCAGTCATTATACAGTATGGAGCATCATGTGGGGTCATTATACAGTATGGAGCATCATGTGCGATCATTATACAGTATGGAGCATCATGTGCGGTCATTATACAGTATGGAGCATCATGTGCAGTCATTATACAGTATGGAGCATCATGTGTGGCCATTATACAGTATGGAGCATCATGTGCGGTCATTATACAGTATGGAGCATCATGTGCAGCCAATATACAGTATGGAGCATCATGTGCAGTCATTATGCAGTATGGAGCATCATGTGTGGCCATTAAACAGTATTGAGCATCATCTGTGGCCATTATACAGTATGGAGCACTGTGTGGCCATATTTTTTTGTTTATAATTATTCTTTATGAAGTGTGATCAGCAGTGCTAAATGGGTGTGGTTGAGACGTGGATATAGGTGTGACTAGTTATGACTGGGTGTGGCCAGAGGCGTGGCCTGATGCATCCGAGAATTGGATTGCATGCAGCCATACAAGACTGTCTGCTAGTTAACAACCATCAGGCTGCACTCGGATGTCATCCGAATGCAGTCTGATTACCACGGATGCCGGTCGAACGCCCGCTAAGGTAGTGGGGTACTCGGTACCGGGTTAGGTCTAAAAGGGGATGTCACAGTGGCTTCAACCCAGTCCGTGGCACTGGGCGCCCAATTAAAGGGGAAAGGTCTTTTAAAGGTGAAATGTAAATAAAGTCTTTTGTTCGTGATGCCACCTGTGGTTCTTAGTCATTAAGGACCGACGCCGCTTAAAGGGGTCCTCTGGGGTGATGGTAGGGTGGTTAGATGGTGATACTTCCCACAGGTGAAGCAGGGTCCCCGCTACGCTGTTTAGCGATCAGGTTAATGCTTTTTTTTAATTGATAGATCGGGCGATTCTGAGCGCGGTGATACCAAATGTGTGTAGATTTTATATTTTTTTTATTGATTTATTTTGATTGGGGCGAAAGGGGGGTGATTTAAACTTTTATATTTTTTTTATTTTTTTAACATTTTTTTCAACTTTTTTTTTTTACTTTTGCCATGCTTCAATAGCCTCCATTGGAGGCTAGAAGCAGGCACAACTCGATCGCCTCTGCTACATAGCAGCGATCTGCTGATCGCTGCTATGTAGCAGAAATGCAGGTGTGCTGTGAGCGCCGACCACAGGGTGGCACTCACAGCCACCGGCGATCAGTAACCATAGAGGTCTCAAGGACCTCTATGGTTACAATGGAGACGCATCGCCGACCCCTGATCATGTGACGGGGGTCGGCGATGACGTCATTTCCGGCCGCTCGGCCGGAAGCGGTAGTTAAATGCCGCTGTCTGCGTTTGACAGCGGCATTTAACTAGTTAATAGGTGCGGGCAGATCGCGATTCTGCCCGCGCCTATTACGGGCACATGTCAGCTGTTCAAAACAGCTGACATGTCCCGGCTTTGATGCGGGCTCACCGCGGAGCCCTGCATCAAAGCAGGGGATCTGACCTTGGACGTGCTATCCCGTCCAAGGTCAGAAAGGGGTTAATGTACCCCCAGCCAGTGCTAATGCGGAAGACTGCCACAGTCCTAATCTTCCATGGGCCCCTGTCCTCATGGCTTGCTCTACTATTCTGTGCCTTAGCCTGCAGGTCTTTTTCTTTTGCAGCTCTATGCTGGAGTTCCCGCTCTCTGTCCTCCTGCTTCTGCTTGTGTGCCTGCTCCTGGCAGTACTCCCTTTGGCGGATGATTTCTAGGTGTTCTCCCTCAGCCTGGTTCTCCCCAGGGAACCTAATCAGGTCAGTGCCGGAGTGCTTCCACTGGAAGATCACCCATTCCCCGTGTACGGATGGGGCCCCCCTCATCGGCTGTAGCAGGGCTTCAGCAATTTGTAATGTCTTCCAGGGCCGCTCCCTCTCGAGGAGGCTGCACACCTGGCCAGGTGGTAGTGGTGGCGGGGCATCTACGGGCCCTAGCAAGGTGTCATCGGCTACCGAGGCAGGGTTGGTTTTCTCATCCGCTGCTGCCTTGTCTCTGGTGCCGGACTCCTTCACTGCAGGCTGAGGTCCTGTAGGCTGTCTGTGCTGCCACTCCTAGGCGCTTGCGGCTGTGCAGAACCAGGACCACCAGAGCTGACGGCACAGCTCCTCCACTTCTGCGCCGAGAACCTCCGGGTTCATCGGTGACGGCGGGGCCTTTCCTTCCTCCTATTGGCTGGGACAGCTGCGAGCTTTCTCCCCCTCCTCCGGGTGACCTCCGCTTGCCATCTTGCCAACCAGGTTCCCCTCGGCATCTACCTGTTGTTTCTGCTGCTTCTCCTTTCGTGGGCGGTTTCTACTCCTCTTTCTCATGCCATGCCAGACTAGGAGGCAGATCTTTCGTTGATCGGCATATTTCCCGCACATAATAATATCTGTGAGGGGCGGCCATAATTTCCACGCTGTTTTTCCAAGCTCTGCCCATGACAACATGCCCCACTCCTCCTGCACGCCACATGGTGCCGTAATGGGGGCGGTTTTGTTGGTATTTTACAGTTCACAAGTCACACAGTTAGGCACAGTCTCTTAGGTGCACATGACCCAATTCTCAGGGTTGGTTCATCCTGTTTGTGACGCCAAAATGGAACACCAGGCAGGGCCGTGGGCTACTCGGTACCGGGTCCGGTCTAAAAGGGGATGTCATGGTGGCTGCGACCCCGTCCATGGCCCTGGGCACCCAATTAAAGGGGAAAGATCTTTTAAAGGGAATTGTAAATAATGTCTTTTGTTCGTGATGCCACCTGTGGTTCTCGGTCTGTAAGGACCGACACCGCTTAAAGGGGTCCTCTGGGGTGATGGTAGGGCAGCTAGATGGTGACGCTTCCCACAGGTGAAGCGGGGTCCCCAGGGCTTCCCAAGTGTATGGCACCGATGATGTGGTGGATGGTATAGGAAAGAACGAGGACACAAGTTTGCAGTCTTTACCTGGTTTATTGATGGTAGCAGTCCTCAGTCCAGGGTACCAAGTGCAGGGCAGCTGTGGTCTGGCCGGCTTGGAGGCAATAGGAGATCCTTCTCCCAGGTGAGGTCCGTAAGCCTTTCCTACCCACGCTATTTAGTTGATTAGGTCCCTGCCACTTGAAGCTTATTGCAAGTCCCCTCTCTCCTGTCCTAAGATGATGTTTGTATGATAGGCAGTTCGAGCCTGTTTCTAGGGTCTCTATCATGACCCGGGCTCTAAGCTTACTGCTTCACTTCAGACTTGATGCAGGCAATTGACATACAGTCCTATGCCCTCTGGTTCTGCCGTGTGTCCTGGAAAACAACACGACTTCGGGCTCCCGGTACATGGCTTCTGCGCTCTACCTCCCAGAGTGTACTTCCGCTGTTCCTCTGCTGTTTCTGCCTCCTTCAGATTCTCACTCTTTCCAGGAGTAGCGGATCTCTCGTGGCTGCTCGGCCCCTACGTCTGCTCCAGACGTCCTTCTCCTCTCCTCTCTGTCTGACTAGCTCCTCCTCCAGACCAGGATACATAAAGAGTAAGGAAGCTACCCTGAATCCAGGTCCTGAGCTCCCCCTCCTGGCCTGGATTCAGATGTGTTGAATGCGAGTACCTTACCTGATAGAGAGAATCTCCCTTGCCTACCAGAGTGACATCACCCTCCCCGAAAGGAAGGCAACATCACTGCAACAACTGGCCAACTGGGGTGTTGCAGCGGCAATGGAGGAGATGTAGTAATTACTTTCTCCGTCTCTTCCGTGTTTGTGGTATCCCGGTACCGGTTGTACTGCTGCTGAATGAGACAGTTGCTGTATGGCAGTAGATTTGTTCCAGTGTGTCAGAATTAGTTTGGACACTGTGAGTTAGGAGATGCAAGACATTGCATTGTAAACCGACGATTCATAAATGTGCTTTGCATATGAAAGCTAAGTGATTATTCTCCTCCCAACAAGCTGCCATAGAAACGGCTGGCAGGAGCCTCCCAGCTCATGGCTCACACACTTAATGAGGTAACTTCCAGTTCTGGGTGGTTCAAGCTGCCTGAGGGAGCAAACACTACTGCTCCCATCATATTTTCCATGCCAGTCCAGGCTGGGGGGACATCTTTTGCCACATAATCTCCTCCAAAAAGGAGGGAAGCCTCATCCAGTCAGGAGAGATAACGCTGCACATATGCTCTCCTGCATGCTGGTTATCCTGTTTGCTTCTAGCCAGGACCACACCCAAGTTGCTGCCACGCCACCAACTTTGCTTCACCTTCCCCCTGCAAAAGGGGTCGGTAGGCTCAAAACTGTGAGTGCTTCCACACTTCAGTGTGTTTCCACAGAGAGCCAATCTGTGAAGGTCCCTCCATCAGTGTAATATTTTTTGGACTGTGTATAGCATTTCCTCTCATAGCAAGTGAAGAGAACTCTGCTCCAGCTGCCTTGAGAGGCCATAACCTCGCTTGTCTCATGAGGAGAAAACCATTACTTTCATATGCACAATATACTGTGAACTTTGGTTTAAGAGAGAGAATGTACCCCATTACATCGTGCAGTAAAATTGTTATGTTTACAAGTTCACCTGCGTGTCTGGCTGCTTGAGATTGCTAAAACACCATGAGCGCTCCAAAACCTGTACCCAGACACAACCGCTACAGGAGTGCCCCCAGGATTCCTATACCATCCACAAGTCTCACCTCCCGCTATTGACAATTGGTGAGGGAAGTGTTCAGGGGTCCAGCAACCCACTTCAGCTACAGTGACATTATCTGCTGCCAGTGGGACTACATGCCCCAGCTGGCCCTTCTGCATCATCTGGCGCCTCCCCAGGGGCTCACTATACACCTCTGCTGCAATTCTCCCATGTGAGAGAATCAGATCTCATTGCACTGACACTCGGCTCAAACTCTGACAGAGTCTGAGCCATATGTAATTTGACTAATCATGCCTAATTCTCTCACATGAGAGAATCGATGACCGCGTGACCGCGGCTTAACCTGTAGATTAAATCCATACAGTGGGGGAAAAAGTATTTAGTCAGCCACCAATTGTGCAAGTTCTCCCACTTAAAAAGATGAGAGAGGCCTGTAATTGACATCATAGGTAGACCATAGCTATGAGAGTCAAAATGAGAAAACAAATCCAGAAAATCACCTTGTCTGATTTGGCAAGATTTATTTTCCAAATTATGGTGTAAAATAAGTATTTGGTCACCTAAAAATATGTAAGATTTCTGGCTCTCACAGACCTGCAACTTCTTCTTTAAGAGGCTCCTCTGTCGTCCACTCATTACCTGTAGTAATGGCACCTGTTTGAACTTGTTATCAGTATAAAAGTCACCTGTCCCCAACCTCAAGCAGTCATACTCCAAACTCCACCATGGTGAAGACCAAAGAGCTGTCGAAGGACACCAGAAACAAAATTGTAAAGTAGCCCTGTACCAGGCTGGGAAGAAAGACTCTGTAATAGGCAAGCAGCTTGCTGTGATGAAATCAACTGTGGGAGCAATAATAAGAAAATGGAAGACATACAAGACCACTTATAATCTCCCTCAATCTGGGGCTCCACACAAGATCTCACCCGGTGGGGTCAAAATGATCACAAGAATGGTGAGCAAAACCACACGGGGGGACCTAGTGAATGACCTGCATAGAGCTTGGCCCACCGTAACAAAGGCTATCATCAGTAACACACTACACCGCCAGAGATTCAGATCCTGCAGTGCCAGACATTCCCCCTGCTTAAGCCAGTACATGTCCGGGCACGTCTGAAGTTTGCTAGAGAGCATTTGGATTATCAAGAAGAGGATTTGGAGAATGTCATATGGTCTGATGAAACCAAAGTAGAACTGTTTGGTAGAAACAAAACTCGTGTTTGGAGGAGACAGAATGCTGAGCTGCATCTAAATAACACCATACCTACTGTTAAGCATGGGGGTGGCAACATCATGCTCTGGGGTTGTTTCTCTGCAAAGGGACCAGGACGACTGATCTGTGTACATGAAAGAATGAATGGGGCTATGTATCGTGAGATTTTGAGTGCAAACCTCCTTCCATCAGCAAGGGCATTAAAGATGAAACGTGGATGGGTCTTTCAGCATGATAATGATCCCAAGCACACGGCAAGGGAAAGCAAGGAGTGGCTTTGTAAGACGCATATGAAGGTTCTGGAGTGGCCTAGCCAATCTCCAGATCTCAACCCCATAGAAACCCTTTGGAGGGAGTTGAAAGTCTGTTTTGCCCAGCGACAGACCCAAAACATCACTGCTCTAGAGGAGATCTGCATGGAGGAATGGGCCAACATACCACCAACAGTGTGTGCCAACTTAGTGAAGACTTACAGAAAATGTTTGACCTCTGTGATTGCGAGCAAAGGATATATGTGGCACTCCAGGAGTCCAGTTGTCACAGTGGCACTGTCTCCCTCACAAGGAATAATGTCATGCCTGGAAGCAAGAAGGGGTCCCCTTACCAGGTGTCAGTAGGAGAGAAGTAGAGCAGAACCTGGGGAGTGGAACTGTGACTAAACTCACCCCAGAGCTGAGCACTAGGAACTGGATACCGGAGTCCATAGTTGCATGGGTACTGAAGCCCCGGCAGCTAAATCTGAAGGGCAGGGGACTGCAGGTCTCCTGGCCCAATCTAATACCTGGTGGCACAGCAGCATACCAGAGCCTGGAGCCAACACCTAGGAGCGGCACCTGTGATAGGCTCCAGCTGTCTGCCATGCAGGCAACGGTTAGTTTTAAAAAACTGAGAGGGGCAGTTAGCAGCAGGAGGGTGAGCTGTTAGGCAGAAAGGAAAAAAAGGGAGGACAGCGTAGAAGGAAGGCCTCTGTACCTACCTGGCCAGGTGTATCCAAAAATTGCTTCCAGACTGCCCGGCTCTCCATTACAATCTGTTACCAGTACTCCAGTCTGTACTATCAACCATCAAGTAAAGGAAAAGAAAACTACAGCCCTTGTGTCATTCAGTGACCTCTTGCACCCTGAGTCCTGCACCACAAGGTACACGAAGCCTGACAAACAGAACCGGTAGCCTTGAGGCCCAGCTCCATCTGTGGGGAGCAGAACCTTCCCAGCTGCATCACCATCAGCCCCAGCAGTTTCATTTAGCAACGTCGGCCATCCATTGCCGAAAGCCACAGGTGGCGTCACATTATATCCCATATACCGTATATACTCGAGTATAAGCCGACCCGAGTATAAGCCGACCCCCCTAATTTTGCCACAAAAAACTGGGAAAACTTATTGACTCGAGTATAAGCCTAGGGTAGAAAATGCAGCAGCTACCGGTGAATTTCAAAAATAAAAATAGATGCTCCATACCGTTCATTATTGCCCCATAGATGCTCCATATACAACTGTGCTATATAGAATGCTCTGCACCGTTCATTATGGCCCCATAGATGCTCCTTATAAAGCTGTGCCATATAGAATGCTCTGCACCGTTGAATATGGCCCCATAGATGCTCCTTATAATGCTGTGCCATATATGCTCTGCACCTTTGATTATGGCCCCATAGATGCTCCTTATAATGTTGTGCCATATATGCTCTGCACCTTTGATTATGGCCCCATAGATGCTCCTTAGAATGCTGTGCCCCATATATGCTCTGCACCTTTGATTATGGCCCCATAGATGCTCCTTATAATGTTGTGCCATATATGCTCTGCACCTTTGATTATGGCCCCATAGGTGCTCCTTAGAATGCTGTGCCATATATGCTCTGCACCTTTGATTATGGCCCCATAGATGCTCCTTATAATGTTGTGCCATATATGCTCTGCACCTTTGATTATGGCCCCATAGGTGCTCCTTATAATGTTGTGCCATATATGCTCTGCACCTTTGATTATGGCCCCATAGGTGCTCCTTATAATGCTGTGCCATATATGCTCTGCACCTTTGATTATGGCCCCATAGATGCTCCTTAGAATGCTGTGCCCCATATATGCTCTGTACCTTTGATTATGGCCCCATAGATGCTCCTTATAATGTTGTGCCATATATGCTCTGCACCTCTGATTATGGCCCCATAGATGCTCCTTATAAAGCTGTGCCCTATATATGCTCTGCACCTTTGATTATGGCCCCATAGATGCTCCTTATAAAGCTGTGCCCCATATATGCTCTGCACCTTTGATTATGGCCCCATAGGTGCTCCTTATAATGCTGTGCCATATATGCTCTGCACCTTTGATTATGGCCCCATAGATGCTCCTTATAAAGCTGTGCCCCATATATGCTCTGCACCTTTGATTATGGCCCCATAGGTGCTCCTTATAATGCTGTGCCCCATATATGCTCTGCACCTTTGATTATGGCCCCATAGGTGCTCCTTATAATGCTGTGCCCCATATATGCTCTGCACCTTTGATTATGGCCCCATGGGTGCTCCTTATAATGCTGTGCCATATATGCTCTGCACCTTTGATTATGGCCCCATAGGTGCTCCTTATAATGCTGTGCCATATAGAATGCTCTGCACCTTTGATTATGGCCCCATAGATGCTCCTTATAATGCTGTGCCATATATGCTCTGCACCTTTGATTATGGCCCCATAGATGCTCCTTATAATGTTGTGCCATATATGCTCTGCACCTTTGATTATGGCCCCATAGGTGCTCCTTATAATGTTGTGCCATATATGCTCTGCACCTTTGATTATGGCCCCATAGATGCTCCTTATAATGTTGTGCCATATATGCTCTGCACCTTTATGGCCCCATAGGTGCTCCTTATAATGCTGTGCCCCATATATGCTCTGCACCTTTATGGCCCCATAGGTGCTCCTTATAATGCTGTGCCCCATATATGCTCTGCACCTTTATGGCCCCATAGGTGCTCCTTAGAATGCTGCTGGTGCTGCCATAAAAAAAAAAAAAAATCACATACTCACCTCTCTTCTCAGGACGCCGGCGCTTTCAATAATTACCTGCTCCTCTGCGTCTCCGTCTCCAGCACTGACACTCAGCAGAGGGCGCGCACTGACTACGTCACCGCGCCCTCTAACCTGAGCGTCACTGCTAGAGGACGCTGCAGACTGAGCCGCACCGGAGCGAGGAGCAGGTAATTATAGCGCTGCGCTCCCCTTACCTGCTGCGGCGCGGTCCCTGCAGTCCCTGGCTTCTCCGGCGCTGCAGCTTCTTCCTGTAATTGAGCGGTCACATGGCACCGATCATTTACAGCAATGAATATGCGGCTCCTCCCCTATGGGGGTGGAGCTGCCTATTCATTTCTGTAATGAGCGGTGCCATGTGACCGCTCAGTACAGGAAGAATCTGCAGCGCCGGAGAAGCCAGGGACTGCAGGGACCGCGCCGCAGCAGGTAAGTATGATTACACAGCCCCCGCTCCCCCTCCCCTTCCGACACCCGGGTATATGACTCGAGTATAAGCCGAGAGGGGGACTTTCAGCCCAAAAAATGGGCTGAAAATCTCGGCTTATACTCGAGTATATACGGTACATATTCTCCATTTTACGGCACAGCCAGGGCCACGGAGTTGGGTCACGGTCCCGTGACTTCCCCAAAGAACTGAGCGATCCGGTTCCGAGTACCCTACGGCCCTGGTGGGCGTGTCATATATAACAAAATATTAAGATGAACTTTTGTTAATGACTAAATACTTATTTTCCACCATTATTTGCAAAATAAATCTTGCCAAATCAGACAAGGCAATTTTCTGGATTTGTCTTCTCATTTTGTTTCTCATAGTTGTGGTCTACCTATGATGTCAATTAGAGGCCTCTCTCACCTTTTTAAGTGGGAGAACTTGCACAATTGGTGGCTGACTAAATACTTTTTTCCCCACTGTATCTGCAGGTTAGGCCGGAGTCACACTTGCGAGTGCAATGTGAGAAACTCACGCGAGTCTATCGCCTCAATACCCAGCACTGCCGCCAGCACTCGGGACCAGAGTGTGTGGCTGCATGCATCGCTATGCAGCTGAATGCTGCGGTCCCTAGTGCCGGCGGCAGTGCCGGGTATTGAGGCGATAGACTCGCGTGAGTTTCTCACATTGCACTCGCAAGTGTGACCCCGACCTTAGCAGCATTTGGGGGTATGACAGGTTCCCTGTAAAGACAAACAATTCTGAAGAAACAAATACAATTGGGGAGATATAATAATACTAGTGAAATCATTTAACTTTAATTACTTAAAGATAAAATAAAAATGAACTAAATGTACTGTACACAAAGAAAAGCAATACACACAACAGCGCTGTTTTTCCAAACTTTAATGCATCACTATTTTTGGTTAAAAAAGTAGATTTTATTAAGTGTTCAATTTTGCATAGTTCATAAACACAAATTGCTGTCCTAATTCAGCGTAGGGTAACAAAACTGAATAACAATTTGCCAAAAGGCAACTAATCCCTAACTAAAGACCTAAAATATAACTTTTAATTCAACTACTAAAGAAATTTATAAGATTAAAAACCGAACTACTCAGTTTAGTAGAAAGTGGACACTAATATCTACTCACTGGACTAACATCTTATACCATACTCATTGTCCTAATATTAATTCATTTGTGGGCTTATGCATCAAGGTGCGGCCGCTACCTATATCCCAAACTATTGCCCTACTAAAGCTGTTTCGTGCTATTTAAAATTTGCCCTAAGCCTTCCCGACACATTTCGCCAGCATAGACTGGCGTCATCAGGGATTGAGGCTATCAATTTTTCATAGTGGCATCAAATATCTGTACTTCATGGCATCATTTTAACCATCCCTTTGTCACACAGCTGATTATTTCTCACACTACTAGGACTGGTCTGTCATGCTTTGCTTATAACATTAGAGGGAATCTGTCACCAGAAAAAAAAATTATTAACCAGCAGAAACGGGGTTAATCTGCAGGTTAATAGCGTTACTAACCTGCCTGGCACCTGCACGTAGCCGAATGCTGTAGGGACAAAGTTTACTTTATTCTCCCTGGCAGCATGCGGTTTCAGTGATGGGAGCGACGCTGGCATGGGTTCAGTAATCACTCTGAGTATACAGAGCGGCAGCTGTAACCACACACACGGTCCTGACTGACCCTGGCTCTGCATTAGGGCTCAGAGGTCAGTCTGGGCCGGTAACCGGCCCCCCGACCTTGACTGACCCTGGCTCTGCATTAGGGCTCAGCGGTCAGTCTGGGCTGGTAACTAGCCCCCAACCCTGACTGACCCTGGCTCTGCATTAGGGCTCAGCGGTCAGTCTGGGCTGGTAACTAGCCCCCAACCCTGACTGACCCTGGCTCTGCATTAGGGCTCAGCGGTCAGTCTGGGCTGGTAACTAGCCCCCAACCCTGACTGACCCTGGCTCTGCATTAGGGCTCAGCGGTCAGACTGGGCCGGTAACTGGCCTACAACCCTGACTGACCCTGGCTCTGCATTAGGGCTCAGCGGTCAGTCTGGACTGGTAACTAGTCCCCAACCCTGACTGACCCTGGCTCTGCATTAGGGCTCAGCAGTCAATCTGGGCTGGTAACTAACCCCCAACCCTGACTGACCCTGGCTCTGCATTAGGGCTCAGCGGTCAGTCTGGGCTGGTAACTAGCCCCCAACCCTGACTGACTCTGGCTCTGCATTAGGGCTCAGCAGTCAGTCTGGGCTGGTAACTGACCTCCAACCCTGACTGACCCTGGCTCTGCATTAGGGCTCAGCGGTCAGTCTGGGCTGGTAACTGACCTCCCACCCTGACTGACCCTGGTTCTGCATTAGGGCTCAGCAGTCAGACTGGGCCGGTAACTGGCCCCTGACCCTGACTGACCCTGGTTCTGCATTAGGGCTCAGCAGTCAGACTGGGCCGGTAACTGGCCCCTGACCCTGACTGACCCTGGTTCTGCATTAGGGCTCAGCAGTCAGACTGGGCCGGTAACTGGCCCCTGACCCTGACTGACCCTGGCTCTGCATTAGGGCTCCTCGGTCAGTCCGGGCCGGGATCACGGTAACAGCTGCTGCTCTGTATGCTTAGAGCAATGACTGAACCTGAGCGGCTCTGCCCCGTGACTAAAACCGCATGCTGCCCGGGAGAATGCAGTTCAGGGATTCAAGCTTCAGGAGGCTAATTTGCATATTCCAGGTGCCTTCTGGGAGAAGCGAAGTCTCCCTAAGCTAGAAGATCGTTGGGTACAGCCTGGACCAGCTGCTTGGAAAGCATCACCAAACCAGGGATTCAAGCTTCAGGAGGCTAATTTGCATATTCCAGGTGCCTTCTGGGAGAAGCGAAGTCTCCCTAAGCTAGAAGATCGTTGGGTACAGCCGGGACCAGCTGCTTGGAAAGCATCACCAAACCAGGGATTCAAGCTTCAGGAGGCTAATTTGCATATTCCAGGTGCCTTCTGGGAGAAGGAAGTCTCCCTAAGCTAGAAGATCGTTGGGTACAGCCGGGAATAGCTGCTTGGAAAGCATCACCAAACCAGGGATTCAAGCTTCAGGAGGCTAATTTGCATATTCCAGGTGCCTTCTGGGAGAAGCGAAGTCTCCCTAAGCTAGAAGATCGTTGGGTACAGCCGGGACCAGCTGCTTGGAAAGCATCACCAAACCAGGGATTCAAGCTTCAGGAGGCTAATTTGCATATTCCAGGTGCCTTCTGGGATAAGCGAAGTCTCCCTAAGCTAGAAGATCGTTGGGTACAGCCGGGACCAGCTGCTTGGAAAGCATCACCAAATTTTTGCCTGTAGGACATTATTGCAAGAGAGCTTGGCTGAGTAGATTACACAAGAAGGAAAACACACAGCAAGTCAGCAGGATCTAGGAGCAACATGGCAGATGTGACAACCTACATGGTGAGCTGCAGCATGTGCTACATGTTCACAGATCGACCAGAAGAAGAATCCAATTTCACCTGTCAGAAGTGTAGACTAGTGGCCCTTTTAGAAGAAAAGGTGCGGGGTCTGGAAGAAAGAATAGCAACTTTGAAACTCATCAAAGAGAATGAAGACTTTCTAGACAGAACAGAAGCATCTCTACTGGTCACAGAAGGTGAAAAAAGTGTCAGAGAACCTCCAAAAGCAGATGAGTGGAAGCATGTGACCAAAAGAAGCAAGAAGACCATGGAGAAATCACCAACCACACAACTGAAGAACCGATATCAAATCTTTGTAGAGGATGAAGATGGCACACCTAAGAATGAAGCAATACCAGCAAGCAAAAAAGAAAAGGGCACACAGCAACAAGTGACAGCAAAAAGTACAGCCAAGAAGCAACGAAGAGTGGTGGTGGTGGGAGACTCACTACTGAGAGGCACAGAAGCAGCCATCTGCAGACCGGACATAACTGCAAGAGAAGTATGCTGCCTTCCAGGTGCGATGATCAAGGATGTGACCGATAGGATACCAAAGCTCTTCAGCTCCAAGGACGTCCACCCATTTCTTCTGATACATGTTGGCACCAATGACACGGCAAGGAAGGACCTACCGACAATCTGCAAGGACTGCACAGGTAGTTTTTTCTTCTATCCTTCCAGTAGACGGGCATGGCACCAGGAGATGGAACAGGATCCTTGATGCAAACAACTGGCTAAGACGATGGTGCAGACAACAAGGATTTGGATTCCTGGACCACGGTGTGAATTACTGGTATGATGGACTCCTTGCCAGAGACGGACTACACCTCAACAAACCTGGGAAACACACATTCGCCAGAAGACTCGCTACACTCATCAGGAGGGCGTTAAACTAGAAGAAGAGGGGACGGGAAGAAAAACATTAGACTCGAACAAAGACGACCCAGGAAAACATACTCAGAAGGGAGGTAAGAACATTTCTAAAACAATCCACAGTGAGGAGATTGGAACAAAACAAAATCCTCTAAACTGCATGCTCGCAAACGCCAGAAGCCTGACAAACAAGATGGAAGAACTAGAAGCAGAAATATCTACAGGTAACTTTGACATAGTGGGAATAACCGAGACATGGTTAGATGAAAGCTATGACTGGGCAGTTAACTTACAGGGTTACAGTCTGTTTAGAAAGGATCATAAAAATCGGAGAGGAGGAGGGGTTTGTCTCTATGTAAAGTCTTGTCTAAAGTCCACTTTAAGGGAGGATATTAGCGAAGGGAATGAGGATGTCGAGTCCATATGGGTTGAAATTCATGGAGGGAAAAATGGTAACAAAATTCTCATTGGGGTCTGTTACAAACCCCCAAATATAACAGAAACCATGGAAAGTCTACTTCTAAAGCAGATAGATGAAGCTGCAACCCATAATGAGGTCCTGGTTATGGGGGACTTTAACTACCCGGATATTAACTGGGAAACAGAAACCTGTGAAACCCATAAAGGCAACAGGTTTCTGCTAATAACCAAGAAAAATTATCTTTCACAATTGGTGCAGAATCCAACCAGAGGAGCAGCACTTTTAGACCTAATACTATCTAATAGACCTGACAGAATAACAAATCTGCAGGTGGTTGGGCATTTAGGAAATAGCGACCACAATATTGTGCAGTTTCACCTGTCTTTCACTAGGGGGACTTGTCAGGGAGTCACAAAAACATTGAACTTTAGGAAGGCAAAGTTTGACCAGCTTAGAGATGCCCTTAATCTGGTAGACTGGGACAATATCCTCAGAAATAAGAATACAGATAATAAATGGGAAATGTTTAAGAACATCCTAAATAGGCAGTGTAAGCGGTTTATACCTTGTGGGAATAAAAGGACTAGAAATAGGAAAAACCCAATGTGGCTAAACAAAGAAGTAAGACAGGCAATTAACAGTAAAAAGAAAGTATTTGCACTACTAAAGCAGGATGGCACCATTGAAGCTCTAAAAAACTATAGGGAGAAAAATACTTTATCTAAAAAACTAATTAAAGCTGCCAAAAAGGAAACAGAGAAGCACATTGCTAAGGAGAGTAAAACTAATCCCAAACTGTTCTTCAACTATATCAATAGTAAAAGAATAAAAACTGAAAATGTAGGCCCCTTAAAAAATAGTGAGGAAAGAATGGTTGTAGATGACGAGGAAAAAGCTAACATATTAAACACCTTCTTCTCCACGGTATTCACGGTGGAAAATGAAATGCTAGGTGAAGTCCCAAGAAACAATGAAAACCTTATAGTAAGGGTCACCAATCTAACCCAAGAAGAGGTGCGAAACCGGCTAAATAAGATTAAAATAGATAAATCTCCGGGTCCGGATGGCATACACCCACGAGTACTAAGAGAACTAAGTAATGTAATAGATAAACCATTATTTCTTATTTTTAGGGACTCTATAGCGACAGGGTCTGTTCCGCAGGACTGGCGCATAGCAAATGTGGTGCCAATATTCAAAAAGGGCTCTAAAAGTGAACCTGGAAATTATAGGCCAGTAAGTCTAACCTCTATTGTTGGTAAAATATTTGAAGGGTTTCTGAGGGATGTTATTCTGGATTATCTCAATGAGAATAACTGTTTAACTCCATATCAGCATGGGTTTATGAGAAATCGCTCCTGTCAAACCAATCTAATCAGTTTTTATGAAGAGGTAAGCTATAGGCTGGACCACGGTGAGTCATTGGACGTGGTATATCTCGATTTTTCCAAAGCGTTTGATACTGTGCCGTACAAGAGGTTGGTACACAAAATGAGAATGCTTGGTCTGGGGGGAAATGTGTGTAAATGGGTTAGTAACTGGCTTAGTGATAGAAAGCAGAGGGTGGTTATAAATGGTATAGTATCTAACTGGGTCGCTGTGACCAGTGGGGTACCGCAGGGGTCAGTATTGGGACCTGTTCTCTTCAACATATTCATTAATGATCTGGTAGAAGGTTTACACAGTAAAATATCGATATTTGCAGATGATACAAAACTATGTAAAGCAGTTAATACAAGAGAAGATAGTATTCTGCTACAGATGGATCTGGATAAGTTGGAAACTTGGGCTGAAAGGTGGCAGATGATGTTTAACAATGATAAATGTAAGGTTATACACATGGGAAGAAGGAATCAATATCACCATTACACACTGAACGGGAAACCACTGGGTAAATCTGACAGGGAGAAGGACTTGGGGATCCTAGTTAATGATAAACTTACCTGGAGCAGCCAGTGCCAGGCAGCAGCTGCCAAGGCAAACAGGATCATGGGGTGCATTAAAAGAGGTCTGGATACACATGATGAGAGCATTATACTGCCTCTGTACAAATCCCTAGTTAGACCGCACATGGAGTACTGTGTCCAGTTTTGGGCACCGGTGCTCAGGAAGGATATAATGGAACTAGAAAGAGTACAAAGGAGGGCAACAAAATTAATAAAGGGGATGGGAGAACTACAATACCCAGATAGATTAGCGAAATTAGGATTATTTAGTCTAGAAAAAAGACGACTGAGGGGCGATCTAATAACCATGTATAAGTATATAAGGGGACAATACAAATATCTCGCTGAGGATCTGTTTATACCAAGGAAGGTGACGGGCACAAGGGGGCATTCTTTGCGTCTGGAGGAGAGAAGGTTTTTCCACCAACATAGAAGAGGATTCTTTACTGTTAGGGCAGTGAGAATCTGGAATTGCTTGCCTGAGGAGGTGGTGATGGCGAACTCAGTCGAGGGGTTCAAGAGAGGCCTGGATGTCTTCCTGGAGCAGAACAATATTGTATCATACAATTATTAGGTTCTGTAGAAGGACGTAGATCTGGGTATTTATTATGATGGAATATAGGCTGAACTGGATGGACAAATGTCTTTTTTCGGCCTTACTAACTATGTTACTATGTTACTATGTTACTTTCTCCCCATGGCGTTCGGCTACATGCAGCTGTCGGGAAGGTTAATAATTCTTTTAATCTGCAGATTAACCCCATATCTGCAGGTGAGTAGTTTTTTTCTGCTGACTGGTTCCTTTTAAGAGAGGAGGAATAAGCTGTAACAAGTTCCTGCCCATGAATATTTATGATAGGTGGTGGGTCGGTGGGTTAATGCACCAAGTCTTCTTGCTGGGTTAGTGACTAAGCCAAGCAAGGACTTTAAAGGGAACTTGTCACTTGATTCATGCTGTTCTACCATGGAAATCAGAATGAATGAATCAGAGCTGCTCCGGCGTTTCATAGAGAACATGGTTTGAAGAGAGAGCCGCGAGAGACGAGATGAGTCCGATGCAGCTTCTCCTCGCCCACTCCAGGAATTTTACAAGTCTTTCCTGGCTGTACCTCTTAAGTATGTTTTCTGTGAAGTGAAATGCTGGAGAGTTTCAGGAAAAACATACCTGACTGCAATTGTGCTGCATGTAGTTTGGGCAGCATAAATCAAATGACTGGCTAAAATAGCAGAACACAATCTTTGATTTTATTTTACATAGAATCTGGTGAATTTGCAATGAATAACAAAACAATAATAATGATTAATAACACTACTTGCTGTTTTGATTATTACTAACATTGTTCTATAAAATAATGAAGCTACTATTGATTGTTGGACACAAAATACATATACATACCGTAATTATGTGTTTAAAACACTTTCACATCTAACGAGCTCCTAAGATTACAATTGCAATTAAATTTATTTATATTTTCAAGGTAAGGGGGCTCTTGATTATATTCATATGTCTTAAAGGTGTTGTTCACTTTGGAACCATTTTTTTTTGTTTTGTTTTTTGTTGTTTTTTTTTCTTTAAAGAGGATCAGAACAGCATTATAAAAAAAGTAGACCAGGGTTTTGCTGAACTGTCATTCCATAGTGAGAGAGACCAAAAACTAGAGGTGGACCTGGTAAGCACTGGATTTGGAGAATCGCGGAATTAGTGAGGTAAGCATCAGGTTTTTAAAATCAAAAGGGGGGTGGATTTGCAGTTCCCGACCATGGCCACTACTACGTCAATGGAGTTGTGCTGTGCAACTCCGCAACAGAGCAGTTCCAGCCATCCCCACTAATCAGATATTGATGAATCAGAAGGATAGACCATCAATGTGAAAGTCCCAGAAAACCCCTTTAAATTTCTTATTAGTATAGTTAAAATCGCAGCCAACCCCATTAATGCTAGACACATAGATTTATAAAGCAGATGCTGTAGACAATATGTGAGATTCCTTTTAGGCCCTATACACACACTAAGGTTATTCAGATGCCTAAGTTGAAAAATGTATAGTGCATCTAAATTTCCTACCTATCTATTTCTATAATTTCATTATTTATATAAAATAGATCCACATGCCCTGTCAAACTTTATATTCTTTTCAGTAGGATAGAAAAAAACAGTTTCTAACTACTGTATTTTCATATCTGATGTAGCCAGCAATGCAACAATTATGAGGAACACAATTATTACAAAGAAAACATTTACATTTTCATTTTCTGGTGATTGGTAAACTGCCCTAGTTGGACGGGAAGTTACATAAGTCTCTGTTGGCCAGAAGATTGTTTTATCTTGTTCATAAACTCTTGACGTTGCTCGGGGATAGAATGTTTCTGGCTTGGGCAGAGCAGCCATTGTTTTCTCTTCACTGACTGCATTCCAGTGACACACCTGCATCTTACAAGCCTCGCAATACTTCTGTTCATGAGGCCCCTCCACGTCATCACTGTAAACCTCCGGCTCTAATGTTGGCCTTGTATTTTTCCGCTCATAAAACTTGCTTTGGATTTTGCTGGTTAGGTTGATGATGACCCGCTTGCCGTTCTCTTCAGAAATTTCAGCCTTTTCAAAAGTAGAAACATTGCATCGTCTACATCTTTGCCTAAAGATCTTCATTTTGACGGTGCCACATCTACGTTTTGCATCCAACCTTATCAAAAACAGGATATGTACTTGTGCTGAGTCCCACCATCGACAACAGTGTGAGCATTGGAACCTAAAACAAGAAATAAAAATACAAATAAATATGATATTATAGTATTAAACTGACTATAGATATATTTCTTGCATAGAACAGTGATGTGCCTTAGGCATAACTATATTGTGCTTATTACTGTCATGTTCCTTTACTGAAATGTGTTTTTTTTTATAATACTAGATTTTTTTATCATTCTACACCATCTCATTTAAAGATATTATGTTATCAGGTTTTTACTACCCTATCTGTGAGAGGCATGATATAGGGGCAGAGTTTCCAGTGATTTGCCACTTACTGGGCTGCTTGCCGTGCCCTCAGAAACCACCAGCAACTATGTCTACCTATCTAAATTCCCTGACTAAGGCCGGAATCACACATGTAAGAAATGCGGTCGAGTCTCGCATGGTAATACCTGGCATTGCCACCGTCACTCCGGAGTGGAGCGTGAGGCTGCAGGTATTGCTACGCTCCACTCCTGAGTGATGGCGGCAATGCCAGGTATTAACATGCGAGACTCGACCGTATTTCTCACATGTGTGATTCCGGCCTAACAGTCCCTTTACCACAATAAACACATGAACGGAACTTCAGAAAAAGTATTTCTAAAGTCCATTTATGATATATTTTAGTCAATTATATAGCACCATTAATTCCACAGCGCTTTCCATACATTATCGGCACTGTCCACATTCAGGCTCACATGTCTTTGGAATGTGGGAGGAAACCGGAGTACCCGGAAGAAACCGACGCAAACATGGGGGAAGGTACAAACTCCTTGCTGATTTTGTCCTTGGTGGGATTTGAACCCTGCACCCCAGCGCTGCAAGGCTGCTGTGCTAACCACTGTGCTGCCCATATATATAAATGAACCCTTAGTCTAGGCGATGTAGAGTTAGTTTCTCCAGATTAGTCAGCCCACTTAGCCTGTTATCAGTCGGCAATATCACCGGCTCTATACAACTCTCACACATGATCAGAAGTCTTCTGCACTTCGATCATGTGCAGTGAGCCTCTCTGAAGCCTGGACACGTACACCCGGCTTCAGAGGCTTAATAATGTGAACAAAGCTGCGCGCATGCGCAAGATTTGTATAGCACTGGCGATGACACTGGCTCTTGTAAGTCATGTTATCATGCCCACAGGTGCGTGATAATGTGGTTCCATTTAAAGAGGTTGCCTGGGCTTTATTACTATTTTATGTATGAACCTAAGCTGCAGAATGCTGACAGTTTGTCATATACTTTCTGTCGGAATTCAGCACCGTTGCATCTATACCACACTACGGCATGTGACCATGGTAATTTCGGGATTTGAAGGATCAAGTCATATTCTGAGTAGTTTCTTACTGTTCAGAGACTCCTCTTAATGTCATAACTGATGTCATGCCCAGTCTCCAACAGACCATTCTCTGTGGTTCTTCTGCACAAGTGCTAGATGCGATTCCGGCACCTACGCAGTGCGCGCTTTCTGCCTCCCGATGCCTGCACACTAGTGTGAGGCAGTGCTTGCATCCAACATGCTTTGCAAAAAAGAAAAAAAAAAAAGGAGCATGAACCGCACATCCCAAAATCATACGTTGATCTAAAGCCGCTAGGCAAAAATTAATATAACTGAATATGAGGTTTTCAGTTTAACATTCTGATCAGACTGTATGAAGCCCACTGCCTGCTTGCATGCAACAGCTCATTGGACTAGCAGTAAGACTGTCCTGAATTCAGGGATCTGTCCAGTTATCTTAGGATATCATATGTATTTCCTAACTTCAGCTGTATCTGTGGCCAAAGGTCACAGATATAGCTGAATATAATGTTGCAGCAGGGAGATGACAAGTGCTTCTTTCACCATTTAGTCTGCCTTTTGATCACGTGACAATTTCAGATCACATGACTGGCAGTGAAGAAAAGTGGAGAGTAGTAGTAGAGGCAAGTTGTGTAAAGAGGTTGCAGAGATGTGTATGTATATGTATGTGTTGCCCAGACTTCCACTGAAAGACATGTATTGTTGCAATGTAGATTATGTGCGCCATGTTTACTAAGGTGTGTTAACAGTGATTGTATTTTGCCAAGCAGCAGGAAGTTAATAGGGACAGTTAGAGTTAATTGTTGGGACTATCCCATAGTGGGAGGGGCTAAATTGAAGGGACAGAGACAGTTTACTGCCAGGATGTTAGATAGGGGCCAGCATACAGTAAAGGCAGACCTATGGTCTGACCAGTGAGCAGTGCCACATGATGTGGGTGTCCATGAGAGGAGACTGAGGCAAAAGACAGCATGATCCAGAGGAGTGATGAGGTAAAGAGATAGAAGAAGTGAGTGATTTTCTGGAGACGGGCTCTGGGGCAGAAGGCCTGGCGGGACGGTCCTGAGTTCATAAGTCAAAGACGTAATGGGACGAATGGGAGCAGGGAACGTGAGATGAAGAAACTTTCCTGTGTAGTAGTTGTTACACCCGGTTCTGGTCCTGCACCCGATTCTGGTGCTGCCTCCATTTCTGGTCGCTCACTCGATCCTGCTCCCGAGGCTGCTCCTGTACTTGTGTGGTCTTTGTCTGGATCCTCACTCTCTGTCTGTCCCTCGGAGTATTGCTGCTGCTTCTCTCTCCCCCACTTCCTGGCACACTGCTAGCAGGCCTCGAGGGAAAATGCTTAGGATGCACACTCTTACCTCCAGTCTCTTAAAGCGACAGCGTGCATTTTTTGAAAATTAACCAATGGCAGCACACTGATTAATACTTCTGGGCCCTCCGTCATAGGGTATCTACTCTTGCTATTTCCGGTTCTGTTCCTGTTCTGTCTGTGCTGTTATAGCATTCCGTTTTGCACTCTGCTAATACTGTTTGTTTCCGCAGAGTATCTGTGACCAGTGGTACAGCTATCCTAAGACGACAGCTGTACCTTTAAACTCAAGTGCCATCCTGTTCTGCCACTCGCCATCCAAACCCCTGGACAATGTTAAAGGTGCTGGAGCCAGCTTCCTTCCATCCAGGCGCGGACTGGCCCAGGTGGCAGGAATGCATATGCCCCCCGGGCCGGTGCCTAAGCAGCTGCACAGGGCCGCTGGAGAACTAGCAGTAGCAGTGATTGCAAGACATAGCGCCACCTGTAGTGCGCGGCGGTGGCGTCATCCCGCCAGCAGCCGACATGCAGGCTGCAGGGGTATGTGATGAGCATGCTCCTGTGCGGCGCTGCCACTCTGAGGGAGAGAGCCAGCAGCAATCAAGATGAAAGGTCAGCGACAGCGACTCAGCATATGTCCTGTGTGTGCATGGAGCTCCGGCTTCTCCTGCTCTTATCTGCTATCCCAGCAGAGAAGGAGAGACGGGGGAGGTGCCCGGACAGTGCAGAGCTGTGAGCAGGAGAAACTGAAGAGCTGCACATGGACATCAGCCGCCCCTGCACCGCAGAGGAGATTGTGTGATGTGTGTATGAGCCTGGTATCTGGTGTGTTGTGTGTGTGATGGCTGCGTATGTGTGATGGCTACATGTGTGATGGCTGCATGCATGTGTGTGATGGCTGCATGTGTGTGATGGCTGTATGCATGTGTGTGATGGTTGTATGCATGTGTGTGATGGCTGCATGCATGCATGTGTGTGATGGTTGTATGCATGTGTGTGATGGCTGCGTGCATGTGTGTGATGGCTGCGTGCATGTGTGTGATGGCTGCGTGTGTGATGGCTGCATGCATGTGTGTGATGGCTGCATGCATGTGTGATGGCTGCTTGCGTGTGTGTGACGGCTGCTTGCGTGTGTGTGATCGCTGCATGTGTGTGATGGCTGCGTGACCAGGGGCGGATTATAAGAGGGTCAATATGGGCGGTAGCCCAGGGCCAAGTGGTGTGGGGGGGCCCTGGGCTACCGCACAGATTGCCCGCCGCCATTAGGGCATTACTGCCCGTGCCCTGACTGGCGTATCATTTATGAGCCCGGTTGGCAGAGAGAGGGGGCCCACATCGGGCCCCGTCTCATCTGCTCACCGGGCCCCTACCGGCGCTGTGGCGGTTTCCTATTGACGTGCGGGCGCGTGCCCGCACGTCAATAGTTAACAACAACAGCCGCCAGCCAACTGGAGGCTGGCAGCTGAAGTCGGCCACAGGCGCACGCGCAGCGCACATGTCGCCGGCGTCTGACATCATTGTCAGTCGCCGGCGAATGCGCGCTGCTGGAGGGAGCTCGCCGCCTGGAGCGCTGGCAAGGTGAGGAGAACTCAGTTTGTTATTTTGTTTTTTTTTTGTTTTTTGCTAACCTAACGATTGCTGGACACACTGGAGCAGATGATTGCTGGAGACACTGGGGCAGATTGCTGGAGACACTGGGGCAGATTGCTGGAGACACTGGGGCAGATTGCTGGACACACTGGGGCAGATTGCTGGACACACTGGGGCAGATTGCTGGACACACTGGAGCAGATTGCTGGACACACTGGAGCAGATTGCTGGACACACTGGAGCAGATTGCTGGACACACTGGAGCAGATTGCTGGACACACTGGAGCAGATTGCTGGACACACTGGAGCAGATTGCTGGACACTGGGGCAATATGCTGGACATACTGGGGTTAATATGATGGACACACTGGGGCAGATTGCTGGACACACTGGGGGCAGGACTGGAGGCATGGGCAGAATGTAGATACGGGGCATGATTGGAGACACGGGGCAGAATGAAAGACATGGGGCAGGATTGGATTATGGGGCAGGATGGAGACAGATGGGGCAGGATGGGGAGATCATATGGAGTAGAATGGATACTCATGAGGGCAGGATGCGAGAACATATGGCTGGAGCCAGTAATGAGATATACGGGGCCAGGATGGGGAATATTATTACCATAGGGGCTAATTAAGGGATATTGTTACTGCAGTGATGTATTTATTTTATTTTTTGAGTATACTGTTTTAAATGGGGGGGGGGGCGGTCCTGTTACTGTGCAGAGTGACACTATGTCGCCTTTTTTTCTTCATGTGGTGTTATGTAGAAGTTGTGAAAAATTAAGTAATGTGTTCTGCAAGCGGAGCTTGAGATATCTGTGTTATTTCCTGCAGAAATGAGTCCTGGCTGGAAGAAATGATGGCAGTCTGTGCTGGATGAAAGATGAAGGAGTTCACCTAGAGACGTCACTGGTGAGTCAGTGTTACCTATACACTGACACTATACACTGTATACTATATACAGAGGTCCTGTGTACAATGTCACCAGTGATCACTGTATTATCTATACATTATATACAGAGCTCCTGTGTATAATACCACCAGTGATCTCTGTATTACCTCTACACAGACACTGCATACTAAGTACAGATCTCCTGTGAATACTGGCACTTATGGTGATAGTATTGTGTCTTTTTTTATTACTGATCAGTATTGTACTATTCAGTCACTATGTGGTGGTAATATGTGGTCTGGAAATGGTGTTGTGGTATTTGTCCCTTGTGTGTGCTATTTGGTCACCAAGTGGTGGTAATATGTGGTGTTGACATGGTGCGGTGGTATTTGTTCCTTGTATGTGATATTATTCGATCACTGTGGTTGTAATTTGTGGTCTGGTCATGGAGCGGTGGTATTTGTTCCTTGTATGTCATATTGGTCAAAATATACCTAAATTGTATTGCATATTTTAACAAATATTAGGTTACAGTAGAGTAGGGCCCGGCCATTTTTCTGGAATAATCTGGTTCAGGTATATCATGATCCCCGTCACATGACCCCCGTCACATGACCGGGGGGGCCCACAGTGTGTAAACAGCCCGGGGCCCTGGCTACCCTTAATCCACCCCTGGCTGTGTGTGTGTGATGGCTGCCTGTGTGTGTGATGGCTGCCTGTGTGTGACGCATTTGTGTCAGAGTTGCGTGTGTGTGTGATGGCTGCGTGTGTGATGCATTTGTGTCAGAGCTGCATGTGTGATGCTGTGTGTGTATGTGTGATGCTGCGTGTGTATGTGAGCTGCATGTGTGAGCTGTGTGTGTATGTGAGCTGTGTGTGTGAGCTGCATGCGTGTGTGTGAGCTGCGTGCGTGTATGTCATTATATAGTGGGGCTGTGCGTGTGTGTCATTATACAGTGGGGCTGAACGTGTGTGTCATTTTACAGTGACGCTGTGCGTGCGTGTGTCATACAGTATGGCTGTGCGTGCGTGTGTCATACAGTATGGCTGTGCGTGTGTGTCATTATACAGTGGGGCTGTGCGTGTGTGTAATTATGCAGTGGGGCTGTGCGTGTGTCTGTCATTATACAGTGGGGCTGTGTGTGTGTGTCATTGGTGAATTCACTGTATCATTCTATGTGACTGCAGACTTGTGCATCTCACACTGCTCGCAGAGCTGTGGTTATTTGGCGGGTGTCTGGCTGCAAGTTTGTGATTTGCATACATGCGGTCACATGCCGACAAGACTTGCATGGCGAATGCAACTGTATTGAACAAGGCACAAAACAGTCTAGTCGAAATGTGGCTGGGAATATATATATTGCATGATTGTGGTCACAAGAGCACCTGTTGCCGGCACCAGAGAATCTTCACAGCGCACAGTGCGCACGATATGAGGATTAATAATAATAATAATTATTATTATTTTTATATAGCGCTAACATATTCCGCAGCGCTTTACAGTTTGCACACATTATCATCGCTGTCCCCGATGGGGCTCACAATCTAAATATCCTATCAGTATGTCTTTGGAATGTGGGAGGAAACCGGAGTACCCGGAGGAAACCCACGCAAACACGGAGAGAACATACAAACTCTTTGCAGATGTTGTCCTGGGTGGGATTAGAACCCAGGACTCCAGCGCTGCAAGGCTGCAGTGCTAACCACTGCGCCACCGTGCTGCCCAAGGATTCACACATAGTGACTGTAGACATGTAGCATAAGATCCGACAACCCCTTTAAGGATGAGCCGCTCCTCATGGGCCACTGCTGTTTGCTTGCCCCCCAAGCCAAAATTTGCCAGTCAGCCCCTGCTTCCATCTACCTGGAATCTCACTTCCCTCGCCAGAGCCAGCTTCATATATCATACCCGGTGTCCGCCATTCAACTCCACCATATCTGTGATATCTGTTTATCCATTTGTCCCACTGGGACAGCTGCCACGTGTCTGGGGTTCAACTGGAGGTAGCACCTGTGTCCCCCAGGTATTCCATTCTGGTCCTGTTTGAGGGATCTTGCTACAGAAACCTGGGACTCACTAGTTACACCCGCTCCGGAGCCCCCCGGACCGAGGTCCCGAGGTTCCACTAAAAAAATAAAATACAAATGTGAACTTCTTCATCTGTGCCTCCGCTTCCATTAGTTACAGTAGTTCTGAGGTGCCTGCAAGCAGAGAAGCTGGTAATGTCCATAGTGGCAGAAGTAGCTCCCCTTAGCATAAAAGTATGAGAAACAGCGGGTTGAGAAATATGACTCTCGCTTACTGAACTGTAGTGCCATTATTGGGGACATGGTAAGCTCCCAAAGCACTGTGCTGGGTTGTACTGAAGGCATAGGAACTAACCGAGGCAGAATCATGCGGGTTTAGGAAGTAAAGAAAGAATGTGTATAAAGATGTTCCATGTGTTAAAAGAAACATCCATGAAGATTTGTGCCCAGTTGATACAGTACATACTCTTTCCCACGTTATGGTTCACAGTTTATTAAGCTGTGGCCTCCCTCATTGAACTCCATAATATCAGGTCATGGCCAGCCTATGTAACACAGGTAATTCGATGCAACGACACAGAGCCACAGAGCTAGGGTTAACAGGAGAAAACAATTTCTGATTTAATAGTTACAGGGATAGACCTCCTCACAGGGAACAAATCAGATCAATGCTAGGGATTATAGAGGGAAAGGGCAACTCAAGGTGGCAGTTGATATACAAGTCAATTTCACTTAGTGTGACTCGAGCGCCTGTCTCTTCTCCTGGATTGAATGCTGGCGGCCGGCTGAGGTTGGTGCTGAGTTCTTCCGACTTCCTCGCCTAATAATTTAGTCTTCTTTCTTCTGGCGGCAGCGGGTGGTCACCGGTCTGACCCGCTGAGCCCCTAGTCCATTATGCTGTGCTGCAGCCAAAAGTATTCCACAGAAGTCTCCCACTTTGTGTGCACTCCTCTGCATGTCCGACGATATCCTAGGGTCCTTAATGCACTCGACCTTTATCACTGCTGAGCAGCCTATCCTTACTCATGGCGCTGCTCTGATCCTCACTGTCACCTCTCTGTCGGGACCTCCCTCTCTTCTCCCGCGCAAACCCTCTTATGCTCACCTGGCTCACCACGCCCCCTCTACACAGGTCAAGGGTTTGCTCTGTCCTCAATCTCCTTTCCCACTGCAACAGTGGACCGGCCCCAGCAGTTCTGGACCCAGTGTCTTGTCAGCACCCACAACCTGGTTTTGCTTTCAACACCCCCGTTCTCCTTTAACTCGCCATTCCACGGGCGAGAGCGCTTTCAGCAGGCATTCAAATTCCTTAACTTCTTGAACGATCCGCTGCCAGATGAATTGATCTTGGTCATAACAAGTCGGAGGCCCACCAGCCGTCGTTTGCTCTGATCGGCATAGTCCGGGTTGAATGATGGGAGGTGGGGAGTAAATTTGGTCCGAGATGTCCGTCGCTCCCGTGGCTTCAAGCATTGGTACTTCAATGCTCACATCTCTGGGAGTGGAAGGCAGCAAATCATTAAGGTCTGTGGTTAGGCTGGCATCTCTTCTTCGTCAAAGTCGAGAACCATCGAAGTAGGTAACTTGGTAGTTTTCAGCAATTCTTCATCTTCATCTTCGGGTCCTTTGGACAGGCAGGGCCGCACCATGCTATGGTTAACCAACCAGGTAGGTGCTCTTTCCATCCATTCAGGCTTAATTTCATACAGCAGCCTGTCAGAATTGACACGCTGTGTTACTTGATGCGGGGTCTGCTCCCATCGGCTTTCCAGCTTTCCTCGAGGCCACTTGTTCCGGACCAAAACCCGGTCCCCTGCTCTCAGAGTTGTCCTTCGAATAGGTTATACCTCATGATGCTTGAGTTCTTGAAACTTCATCTGCACCAGCTGGCGGAGGGTATGCAGTTGATGCCGGTGCTCCCAGACCTAAGAAAACACCCCCGTCCATGGTTAGTCCTCTTCGGGGTTCAACTCCAGCTCAGAAAACTCTCGCGCCCTTCACCCAAACAGCAAGGTATACGGAATGAACCCCGTTGTACTATGCACTCGATTGTTGTAACTCTTCCATCATTCGGCCCTGGAAGCAGGTGCCTTGGTTGGAATACATCCTCTTGGGGCAACCATACACTTGGATGAAATCCCAGCAGATGGCCTGCACAGCTGATTCAGCATTCTGGTCTCTGGTCAGGGTTACCAAAGCAAATTTTGTAAAATGATCGGATATTACCAGGCAATGTATCTGTTGAAGTCGTACGCAGTCATCCCGGGGCAGTCCCAACACCTGCTCTTCAGATGCCTCTCTGATCTGTCCCTGAGTTGCCACTAACAATTTGGCAAAGTCCTGGAACCCAGGAATCTCAGCGTGAGTGTTCTTGGCCCTGGCCCGATAGGCAATCTCATATCGATACTTCACCATGCGTGCCACCCATCGCTGTTCTAAGGCCCCCAACTTCACGTTTTCCAGGTGGGCCAGAGTGTTATTGTCCATATGCACCAGGACCTACAACCCAGACAGGTAGTCCACGGACAAGAGAAAAAGAGGTAGCTGACAGCACATCAATCACAGGATGCCCGTTCCAGATCCAATGACCTAATTGGAAATGAGATAATCCAAAGAACAAAAAAGGAACAGCATGGAATCCAGTCCAGGTGATGAAAAAGAGAAAAATCTTTATTCCGCCATGATGTGACGTTTCGACCAATAATGGTCATTATCAACCATATACAACCATATATAGTGTGGAGGCACATCCACACCAATCACCAACAAGGTACTGCCAACTCAAATAAATACAAATAACATACAAAATTATAACATAATATACAACACAATTCATATCAATGTAATACAATGTAATACAATGTAAATATGTTATAAAATATATGAAAAATATAAAGAGATAGCAAAAAACAAGGAAATAAATTAATACAGATCGACCCTCTGCAAAATAGCAAACCAATCATGGTAAAGCAACATTGTAGTTATAGAAACCACAATCCAATCCGGACTCCCAATTCATGTAGAACGTGTAAACACACAGCCCCCAACCAATAGTGCTTATACTAGTGTTGGTGCTCAATACACCAGATCCCGACACAAACTGATCCCTCAATATCATATCAGGGGGCCCCATTTCCATGGTATCT
Source organism: Ranitomeya imitator (assembly GCF_032444005.1). Lineage (NCBI taxonomy): Eukaryota > Metazoa > Chordata > Amphibia > Anura > Dendrobatidae > Ranitomeya > Ranitomeya imitator. The sequence goes on along the minus strand of NC_091286.1, from coordinate 420,332,085 downwards.
ACATCATCCTGTTTAACAATAAACGCATTCACTTTCTGCAATGCATTATTATACTGGGTCACAGTCTCTCCCTCCGGCTGGACGTGGTGAAACAGTCGCATCCGTAGCTCCCCAACATTAGTGGGATCACCATGCATTTCTTCCAGGATCTGCACCACCTTATCCAGAGTATTCCGGGGGCAAAGCATGGCTGAATACCGAGCCTCACTATCCAGAGTCATCAAAGCAATCTCAGCTTGCATAGCAGGGTTCATGGGGTGCATCCGCAATTAACCCTCTCAGTCCAGTCTCACATCATATTATTCCCTGTGAATATTGGAAGATTGCTGAGCATGGCCCATAATGGCAAGCTCAACCTTGGGGCACTCATGGTAGATTGATCTGCAAAACAATTTATAATTTAATAGTTACAGGGAGAGACCTAATCGCAGGGAGCAACAGGGAACAAATCAGATCAATGCTAGGAGTTATAGAGGGAAAGGGCAATTCAAGGTGGCAGTTTATATATGTGTCAATTTCACTTAGCGTGACTCGGGTGCCTGTCTCTTCTTCTGGATTGAATACTAGCTGCTGGTTGAGGCCGGTGCTGGGTTCTTCCAGCTTCCCTGCCTAACAAGTCGGTCTTCTCTCTTCTGACGGCAGCAGGCGGTCATCGGTCTGACCCGCTGAGCCCCTAGTCCCTTATGCTGCGCTGCAGCCAAAAGTATTCCACAGCAGTCTCCCACTCCTCCACACGCCCGATGATGTCCTAGGGTCCTTACTGGCTAAACAACAAAGGGCATGGTGCACCACAGTATATATTTCAAATGCAATTATAATAATCACAGGGTGCTACTAACGAATTGAAAGGAGATGCAATAACTGGAGGAAAGACTAATGCGTATGTAGAAAGTGCACACCCGAGGTACAGAAAATATCAAAAACTACTTTATTGTCACCAAAGCACAAACATGATTAAAAACATTTAAAAACAACAATGATAACACCCCCATCCATGTACTATAATACATCTATGTGACCCTAGGACATGATACCGTAGCAACATAGGCACTCATAATGGAACTGCAATATGCATGAATAATGTAAACACCAAAAAGTTATCATAAGGTCATAACAATCCATCCGTAAATAATAAAATAACAATCAATTAAGTCAATATTCGGTAGTTGGCTGAGTGCACATACCATGGAGCCTGCAATATTGTTTACACCTCAGGGAATAATATCTATGTACCAATAAATAAATTATTTTACATATTATAATCAAAAGAACAAAAGATAATCTGTCCCAGTGTTACAAAAGAAGAGTGGAAACCACTCAAATAGCAGAGAAAAAAACAAACTCCAGAACCATGGAGTAAACGATAAAAATACTAACAAGGATATAAGATTTAAAATACTGTATATCTTCTTTATTCACAACAGTTTTACTACAAGATAAATTGTGTGCACATATCAGGACAAAAAGTAATAAGATATAAAGGGGTCTAAGTAATGGACCAAAAAATGTATAAACCCAATAATATATTAGGGCCTAAATAAAACAAGGGGGCACTGGAAAAGGATATTGAAGATCTCCAGCAATTCAGTGAGGACGTGCTTAATTTAAAAATCCACAAGTGATACCATTACCATATGATTAAGCAGGAGAACAAAATTTATCCTTACTAAAATCATTGTGCAGCAGTGGCTAAATATAATTCGGCAACCAAAAACTCCATCTAGCAACAAAGTCCAAGGTAAAATGTGCAAAAATATATAAATAAATTGGAAATCCGTACCTTTAAGGTGCCACCTTGTCCTAATAATGCGCACACCCGGACGTGCATTTCGGATTGAAAATCCTTCATCAGTATAACAAGGATAAGTATTAACATAAGGGCACAGACAGTAGTATAACTCATGCAAGGATTGCATTGCAATCCTCGAACTGGCCAGTACCTCTCCTGACATGAGCGTGACAGCGTGATGGATAACTATGCAGCTGTCACACTCAGGTGTGGAGAGCTGACGGTCAGTCCGAGGATTGCGATGTGATCCTCGCAAGAGAAATACATCCGTCTGTCTGCCCCCTAACAATTATAACAATACAGTAACCACAATCTGCATTCCATTTAATAATAAGTAATTTATTATTAGAAAGTTATTAAAGGCTCGGGATAATTGTCCTCAGTCACTCTGAGGCTACAGACTGCAAAATCATAATGGGGTGTGGCTGCTGTCATGAGACCCCAAGATCACTGGTGCGATCAGGCGATCAGGAGGTCATGCGACCATGTTTGCTATTTGCTTGCGTCAACTAGATAAGTTTGACTTCACTCAATTGGAAGAAGCCAAAAGAGTCATCACATGACCCCCTGCTCACATCAACGATGCTGGGGCCATGTACATAGGTGGATTAAATATTAAGTGGGCCCTTAAGAAGAACTATTATTTAGGGTTGGCTGTCAGTGAGTGCTGGGGTGAGGTTACAGCCGCTACTGTCTATACACAGAGCAGTGACTGAAACTGTGCCAGCGCAACCCCAATGACTGGAAGAGCAAGGCTGCTGGAAGGAATAAAATTAATTTCCTCCCTGCAGAGGGGCTCTCAGTGCAGGTGTTGCACTATGTAAGAATGCAATTAACTATAGGGTATTTGCAAATGTTGCAGATTTGCCTGTGGAATTTTCTGTGCAGATTCTTCCTCTCTTGGCAGAAAACGCAGGTGCGGATTTGATGTGTTTTTGATTGGATGAAGGGTTTAGGAGTTTCAGCTCCTTAACATGTGCCACCCTGTTTTTAAAGGGACCAAAAGTAATTGGACAGATTTAATAATTTTAAATACAATGTTCATTTCTAGTACTTGGTTGAAAACCCTTTGTTGGTAATGACTGCCTGAAGTCTTGAACTCATGGACATCACCAGACGCTGTGTTTCCTCCTTTTTGATGTTCTGCCAGGCCTTCACTGCAGGGGTTTTCAGTTGCTGTTTGTTTGTGGGCCTTTCTGTCTGAAGTTTAGTCTTTAACAAGTGAAATGCATGCTCAAGTGGGTTGAGATCAGGTGACTGACTTGGCCATTGAAGAATATTCCACTTCTTTGCTTTAATAAATTCCTGGGTTGCTTTTGCTTTATGTTTTGCGTCATTGTCCATCTGTAGTATGAAATGACGATCAGTTTGGCTGCATTTGGCTGGATCTGAGCACACACAGTATGGCTCTGAATACCTCAGAATTTATTTGGCTGCTTCTGTCCTGTGTCACATAATCAATAAACACTAGTGACCCAGTGCCACTGGCAGCTATGCCTGAACAAGCCATCACACTGCCTCCACCATGTTTTACAGTTGGTGTGGTATGCTTTGGATCATGAGCTGTACCACGCCTTCACCATTCTTTTCTCTTTCCATCATTCTGGTAGAGGTTGATCTTGGTTTCATCTGTCCAAAGAATGTTCTTCCAGAACTGTGCTGACTTTTTTAAATGTTTTTTAGCAAAGTCCAGTCTAGCCTTTTTATTCTTGATGCTTATGAGTATTTACTTTCATACAGTCTTCTCTTTATGGTAGATTTGGATATTGATACGCCTACCTCCTGGAGAGTGTTGTTCACTTGGTTGGCTGTTGTGAAGAGATTCTTCACCATGGAGATTATTCTGCGATCATCCACCACTGTTGTCTTCCGTGGGCGCCCAGGTCTTTTTGCATTGATGAGTTCACCAGTGCTTTCTTTCTTTCTCAGGATGTACCAAACTGTAGATTTTGTCACTCCTAATATTGTAGCAATTTCTCGGATGGGTTTTTTCTGTTTTCACAGCTTAAGGATGGCTTGTTTCACCTGCATGGAGAGCTCCTTTGACCGCATGTTTACTTCACAGCAAAACCTTCCAAATGCAAGCACCACACCTCAAATCAACTCCAGGCCTTTTATCTGCTTAATTGAGTATGACATAATGAAGGGATTGCCCACACCTGTCCATAAAATAGCCTAGGAGTCAATTGTCCAATTACTTTTGGTCCCTTTAAAAACAGGGTGGCACATGTTAAGGAGCTGAAACTCCTAAACCCTTCATCCAATTTTAATGTGGATACCCTCAAATGAAAGCTGAAAGTCTGAACTTCAACTGCATCTGAATTGTTTTGTTTAAAATTCATTGTGGTAATGTCTATAACAAAAATTAGAAAAATGTTGTCTCTGTCCAAATATATATGGACCTAACTGTAGATAGATAATAGGTAGGTAGATATATAGATGATAGATAGATAGATAATAGATAGATAGATAATACCAAGCCTGCTGTTTAGTAATAAACATTAATAAAATGGTACATAAAGAGTTAAATAAAGACACACACACACACACAAAATCTGTGTTGGCTGGGGTCACACTTGCGAGACACTGCCACCGGCACTGGGACCAGAGCGTTGAGCTACACAGAAATACATGCAGCCGCACACTCCCATCCCGAGTGCTGGCAGCAGTGTCGGGTATTGATGCGAGAGACTCGTGCGAGTTTTTCACAAGTGTGACCCCAGCCTTAAATGCAATATCTGTTTAATTTTTTTAAAAATTGAAAACAAAAATGCGTGGGCTCCCGCAATTTTTTGCACCAGGGAGGGAAAACCAGTGACTAGGGGCCAATGTTTATAGCCAGGGAAAGCGATTAATACCTATGGATCTTCCCAGGCTATGAATATCAGACCGCAGCTGTATATTTAGCCTTTACTGGCTATTAAAATAGGGGGACCTCTTCCCAAAAAAATGACAAGGGGTCCCCCTATAATTTATAGCCAGAAAGGGCTATGCAGACAGCTGCGGGATGATATTCATAGCCTAGGAAGGGACCATCGATAATGCCTCCCCGACTACAAACACCAGCACACAACTGCCCCAGAAATGGCACATCTGAAAAATGCGCCAATTCCGGCACTTAGCCCCTCTCTTCCCACTGCTCTGTAGTGGTGGCATATGGGGTAATAAGGGGTTAATCTCACCTTTGTTTGTAAGGTGATATTAAGCTGGTTTAGTAATGGAGAGGTGTCAATAAGACACCTATTCATTAATAATCCTATAGTTGTTAATAGGTTAAATAAACTCACACATGCAGAATAAAGTATTTTAATGAAATAAAACACCACACAGTTTTGCCATCTTTATTGTACGCTCATTTCTGCGACGCCTGTGTTCTCCTGGAAAAAAATAAAAGATAATAAACGAACAGTGCACCATGTTCCAAATTATTATGCAAATAACATTTTTCTCGGATTTTCCTAAATGGTCGGAGCAAATGATAGTCAGTCTAATAAAAGTCATCACCCGTTAGATTATACATCGAATTTTATTGAAGAAACCTCCCAATGATAACAGTATAATCTCCAAAATGAATAAAAACTCAAAATGCACTGTTCCAAATTATTAGGCACAGTAGAATTTCTAAGCATTTGATATGTTTTAAAGAACTGAAAATGCTCATTTGTGGAATTTGCAGCATAAGGAGGTCACATTCACTGAACAAAAAAAGCTATTTAACTCCAAAACATCCTAACAGGCCAAGTTGCATGTTAACATAGGAACCCTTCTTTGATATCACCTTCACAATTCTTTCATCCATTGAACTTGAGTTTTTGGAGAGTTTCTGCTTGTATTTCTTTGCAGAAAGTCAGAATAGCCTCCCAGAGCTGCTGCTTTGAAGTGAACTGCCTCCCACCCTCAGAGATCTTTTGCTTGATGATACTCCAAAAGGTTCTCTAAAGGATTGAGGTCAGGGGAAGATGGTGGCCACACCATGAGTTTATCTCCTTTTTTTGCCCATAGCAGCCAATGACTCAGAGGTATTCTTTGCAGCATGAGATGGTGCATTGTCATGCATGAAGATGATATTGCTCTGCCTTGTCTGCCTTTTACACAATGGAAGAAAGTTGTTAGTCAGAAACTCTATATACTTTGCAGAGGTCATTTTCACACCTTCAGGAACCTTAAAGAGCCCTACCAGCTGTTTCCCCATGATTCTGGCCCAAAACATGACTCCTCCACCTCCTTGCTGATGTCGCAGCCTTGTTGGGACATGGTGGCTATCCACCAACCATCCACTACTCCACCCATCTGGACCATCCAGGGTTGCTTGACACTCATCAGTAAACAAGACTGTTTGAAAATTAGTCTTCGTGTATGTCTGGGCCCACTGCAACCGTTTCTGCTTGTGAACACTTTTTAGGGGTGGCCGAATAGTAGGTTTCTACACCTTGAGGTTCGAGGGACTCTGGAGGCACCAACAGCTTCAAATAACTGTTTGCTGCTTTGTAATGGTATTTTGGCAGCTGCTCTCTTAATTCAATGAATTTGTCTGGCAGAAACCTTCCTCATTATGCCTTTATTTGCATGAACTCTGTCTGTGCTCTGTTTCAGTCACAAATCTCTTCACAGTATGATGATCACTCTTAAGTTTTCGTGAAATATCTAATGTTTTCATACCTTGTCCAAGGCATTGCACTTTTTCATGCTTTTCAGCAGCGGAGAGATCCTTTTTATTTCCCATATTGCTTGAAACCTGTAGCCTGCTTAATAATGTGGAACATCATTTTTAAGTAGTTTTCCTTTAATTAGAATCACCTGGAAAACTAATTATCACGTGTTTAAGATTGATTTCAGTGATCCATTGAGCCCTGAGACACAATACCATCCACGAGTTTATTTGAAAAACAAAACAATTAAATCTTTGACACTTAAATCCAATTTGCATAATAATTTGGAACACAATGTATACTCCCTGGTCCGACGCAGTCCATTTAGTAACGAGTGTCCCACGATGATCTACCCTATAGAGCTGTCACATCAAGAGATGTGACAGCTCTATAGGCATCCAGTGACACACTGACAGGAGACAATGGCTCCTGCCGTGTTATCACTGAGGATTCAATGGCTTCTCAATTCACGGCATTGCTGCATGAGAATTTTCCCACGCAGCGGTGCCACAAGTGACAGTATGAACTCTGCACTCACGGCGGCGGAGGAATACAGTGCGAAAGGATACCTTCTGTCATTGTATCGTTGGAGCCTCTGGGGAGTGGTCGCATCTGCCGATGTGACAGCTCTCCATGGGAGATCGTCTTGGGACACTCGTTATTGCATGGATTACTGCGGATCAGGGAGTATACTGTTGGTTTATTATTTTAATTTTTTTTACAGGTAATCGATGGCTTCGGGAATTAGCTGTGTGGTGAGAATATACTGTATGTTGTATGTACTGTATATACTGTATGTCTATGTGTGTATGTGTTTGTTTTCTTTTACTGTTGAACACAGTAGCCGGATGATGGGACTACTGTTGTCCCATCATCCGGCTACCTGTTACTGTAGCAGGCATAGCCGGATGGGACTAGAAGTCCCATCGGACGATTCCCACCTACACAAAGACCCGCACAACACATATACAGCCCCGCACACACACACACACACAAACAGCCCCCGACACTCACCCGCACACAGATACACACAGCACCACACTCACCTTGAGAAAGACACCGTGTGTGTCGGAACGCGTGGGTTCCTTACTCCTCCATATCCTGGCTGCACCGCTGCCTGTGAAAAAGGGGCCTGTGAAAAAGGAGTCCGAAACGCGCGATGGGGCGGACGTGCGGGCCCAGGTGACAGCGGGGAGTCCATATCTCAGCCTCTAAAAAGGTAATTATACCGGTCCACTGACCACTTGCTGCTTGCCCAGTAATACCTGGCATAGCCATATTGGAACTAATGGTAGTGGTGTAGGCTGTGTATTGGTGGGGCGAGATAGGTGGTTTCAACATATGGATGCACACTATTTTTGATCTGCCGTAGATGTACTACATGATATTATTTATGGATTGAATTATTAGTGGCATTAGTGCTTCCCACCATAACATCTGATATGTGATGTACTCGCTTGTTACTTGGTGCTGCGCGTCAACATTGGTAATTGGAGAGGGATATTGTCTTATTCCCCAAATCTGTCAATATGGTTTTAAATTTTGTAGTACTTTAATAAAAATTCGTTTTGATTAATAAATATTGCCTTGTAATCATCTTTTTGTGAGGTGTTATATGTAGCAGTTGATGATAGGCTAGCAGAGTCCTGTTGTTTGCATGGTTACTAATATTAGATATATTTGTATTATACCATGCTTCGCTGTCATTTGTGTATATGGATATGCACTCTGCCATAAAGGCCTGACTGGTGGAGGGCTGCAGTGATAGTTGACTTTGTGGAACTTTCTCCCATCTCCCTACTGCACCTCTAGAGCTCAGCCACTGTGATATTGGCGTTCTTCTTTACCTCTCTCACCAAGGCTCTTCTCCCACGATTGCTCAGTTTGGCTGGACAGCCAGGTCTAGGAAGACTTCTGATGGTCCCAAACTTCTTCCATGTAAGTATTATGGAGGCCACTGAGCTCTTAGGAACCTTGAATACTCCAGAAATTCTGTTGTAACCTTGGCCAGATCGGTGCCTTGCCACAATTCTGTCTCTGAGCTCCTTGGCCAGTTCCTTTGACCTCATGATTCTCATTTGGTCTGACATGCACTGTGAGCATTGAGGTCTTATAGTGCCTTTCCAAATCAAGTCCTATCAGTTTAATTAACCACTAAGCACGGTGGCTTAATGGTTTGCATTGCAGCCTTGCAGCGCTGGAGTCCTGTGTTCAAATCCCACCATCTGCAAGGATTTTGTATGTTCCCCCCGTGTTTGTGTGGGTTTCCTCTGGGTACACCGGCTTCCTCCCACATTCCAAAAGACATACTGATAGGGAATTTAGATTGTGAGCCCCATTGGGGACAGCAATGATAATGTGTGCAAACTGTAAAGTGCTTTGGAATATGTTAGCGCTATTTAAAAGTAAACAATAAAAATAATTAAACAACGCTGGACTCCAATGAAGGAGTAGAACTATCTCAAGGAGGATCACAAGGAAATGGACAGCAAGTGATTTAAATATGAGTGTCTGAGCAAAGGGTCTGAATACTTATGACCATGTGATATTTCAGTTTTTCAGTTTTCTTTTTTTCAGTGAAGATGGGGTGCAGAGTGTACATTAATGAGATAAAAATGAACTTTTTTGAAATTACCAAAAGGCTACAATTAAACAAAGAGTGAACAATTTAAAGGGGTCTGAATACTTTCCGTACCCACTGTATGTGGTCTGGTGGTGGAGATTGGTTGTTGCCCTAGTGTGGTCAGGTGACTGCCGGAAGGCAGATTTAAACCTCATATTTCCACCTTTTGTTCCTGATTATCAGTTCTGGTGGGTGGTTAAGGTCAGTGTTTCTGTGCTTCCAAGGAGGTTCATGATTTGGTGCCTGCGCTTGGTTTATTATTGTTCACCTGTGGTATTTGGTTCTGGTGTGTTTGCCCTGTGCATTCACCAGCCGCCGTGCTGCTCACTGCCTGGCAAGGGCTCTGCCAAAGTCCCACTTTCCAAGGACTGGGAGGCAAGTGAAGAGTACATCCGGCCCTCAGGGTGTGTGGCCGTGCAATGGCTAGTGCCAAGTGTGACCCACACACACCCCTCTTGCTGGCTAGTAGTAGGTCAATACACCATCACCCAGCATAGCAATACCACTATCAAAAATAATGGAATAACAATTAAATGAACTGGGAATTACACTATCTAACAATACCACTATCAAAAAGAATGGAATAACAATTAAATGAACTGGGAATTACACTATCTAAAGCATAAAAATATAGGAAAAGGAGAGACACACACAGATGATGCCAGATGATCTGATAGAGGAGGGCGTTGCCTGGTCGGAGGGAGGAGGGACAGAACTCGCACACTTTTGACGATCGATATGTTAGCCTCACTACTTATGGTGTTATATTTACCCACTCTGCTACCATATGGTGCTCTTTGTGGCTGTCATACATTGTTTTTAGAGGAGAAACCTTTAAATCCTTTTGCGTCTGGAGTATGTCACTATGTATTCAGAGGTGTATCTAGTTACAGTAAGACCCCTATATACGTACAATGATATATTACAGCTGCATATAACTTGGAAGTTGTATAGAGCTGTAAGTCTTCATTTACTACGTAGAAGGAGTGAATCAGACAGGGTATTTACCTAGAGGTGTTGCAGGTCCAGTCGGTAAAGTGTTCTGGTGCTTACGATAGGGTTAGTCCCACAAGGCTGCTGCAAAGCGATAAAACATAAGCGGTAGTTACTGCCGCGAGCAAAAATGATTTCAGCAGTTATCTTGCTAAAAGTAAAAGCACTGTCCCGGCCGATGACAGGCACTCAGTTGCAGCGTCTGGCGGTAGTCGTGTAAGCATGCGGTTGCCTACAATACCTTCAGGACCTGTGTGACGTCTTTAGTCACATGACTCTTGCGGTCATGTGGTATACTCCGGTTGATTACGGCAGGCAAACAGGACCAATTCCGTGCTTTTACTTTTAGCAAGATAACTGCTGAAATCAGTTTTGCTCGCGGCAGTAACTACCGCTAATGTTTCATCGCTTTGGAGCAGCCTTGTGGGACTAAAGGTACCTTCACACATAACGATATTGTTAACGATATCGTTGCTTTTTGTGACGTAGCAACGATATCGTTAATAAAATCATTATGTATGACAGCGACCAACGATCAGGCCCCTGCTGGGAGATCGTTGGTCGCTGAAGAAAGTCCAGAACTTTATTTCGTCGCTGGATCTCCCGTGGACATCGCTGGATCGGCGAGTGTGACACCGATCCAGCGATGTCTTCACTGGTAACCAGGGTAAACATCGGGTAACTAAGCGCAGGGCCGCGCTTAGTAACCCGATGTTTACCCTGGTTACCATCCTAAAAGTAAAAAAAACAAACAGTACATACTTACCTAACGCTGTCTGTCCTCCAGCGCTGTGCTCTGCACTCCGCCTGCACTGGCTGTGAGCGTCGGTCAGCCGGAAAGCAGAGCGGTGACGTCACCGCTCTGCTTTCCGGCCGCTGTGCTCACAGCCAGTACAGGAGGAGTGCAGAGCACAGCGCTGGAGGACAGACAGCGGTAGGTAAGTATGTACTGTTTGTTTTTTTTACTTTTAGGATGGTAACCAGGGTAAACATCGGGTTACTAAGCGCGGCCCTGCGCTTAGTTACCCGATGTTTACCCTGGTTACCGGCATCGTTGGTCGCTGGAGAGCGGTCTGTGTGACAGCTCTCCAGCGACCAAACAGCGACGCTGCAGCGATCCGGATCGTTGTCGGTATCGCTGCAGCGTCGCTTAATGTGAAGGGGCCTTAACCCTATCGTAAGCACCAGAGGCCTTTACAGACCGGACCTGCAAGACCTCTAGGTAAATACCCTGTCTGCTTCACTCCTTTGTTTAAGGTGCTCCTGAAGATTTAGAAGCCAATATTGCCTCACGTGATCAATCTAATTGTTTATGGCAGTTTAACCATTTTATATTCCTGTTCTTATAACCATTTATTATATCCCTGTCCTTTTATCTAGCACATGTAATCAGCGCAAATTATTTTATTTCATTTAGGTAAATTAGATTACCGTACTTGTGTTTTTATCGCGCTTTTGTGTTTTTTGTCTCTCTTTAATGTCATGTTTTAAATAAAGCTGCTCTGTTTTTGATACTTCCCGGTACTTGGCTTAGACAAAACTTTATTGATACAATCATAGGCAAATTATATGTTTTTTTCCATATCAGAAACTCAGTAAAAATGCATAGCGTTTTTTATGGGGATTATCCGCATCTAATGCAATTCTATGGGGAAAATCCGCACATATACAGTGGGGCAAAAAAGTATTTAGTCAGTCAGCAATAGTGCAAGTTCCACCACTTAAAAAGATGAGAGGCGTCTGTAATTTACATCATAGGTAGACCTCAACTATGGGAGACAAACTGAGAAAAAAAAATCCAGAAAATCACATTGTCTGTTTTTTTAACATTTTATTTGCATATTATGGTGGAAAATAAGTATTTGGTCAGAAACAAAATTTCATCTCAATACTTTGTAATATATCCTTTGTTGGCAATGACAGAGGTCAAACGTTTTCTGTAAGTCTTCACAAGGTTGCCACACACTGTTGTTGGTATGTTGGCCCATTCCTCCATGCAGATCTCCTCTAGAGCAGTGATGTTTTTGGCTTTTTGCTTGGCAACACGGACTTTCAACTCTCTCCAAAGGTTTTCTATAGGGTTGAGATCTGGAGACTGGCTAGGCCACTCCAGGACCTTGAAATGCTTCTTACGAAGCCACTCCTTCGTTGCCCTGGCGCTGTGCTTCGGATGATTGTCATGTTGAAAGACCCAGCCACGTTTCATCTTCAATGCCCTTGCTGATGGAAGGAGGTTTGCACTCAAAATCTTACGATACATGGCCCCATTCATTCTTTCATGTACCCGGATCAGTCATCCTGGCCACTTTGCAGAGAAACAGCCCCAAAGCATGATGTTTCCACCACCATGCTTTACAGTAGGTATGGTGTTTGATGGATGCAACTCAGTATTCTTTTTCCTCCAAACACGACAAGTTGTGTTTCTACCAAACAGTTCCAGTTTGGTTTCATCAGACCATAGGACATTCTCCCAAAACTCCTCTGGATCATCCAAATGCTCTCTATCAAACTTCAGACGGGCCCGGACATGTACTGGCTTAAGCAGTGGGACACGTCTGGCACTGCAGGATCTGAGTCCATGGTGGCGTAGTGTGTTACTTATGGTAGGCCTTGTTACATTGGTCCCAGCTCTCTGCAGTTCATTCACTAGGTCCCCCCGCGTGGTTCTGGGATTTTTGCTCACCGTTCTTGTGATCATTCTGACCCCACGGGGTGGGATTTTGCGTGGAGCCCCAGATCGAGGGAGATTATCAGTGGTCTTGTATGTCTTCCATTTTCTAATTATTGCTCCCACTGTTGATTTCTTCACTCCAAGCTGGTTGGCCATTGGAGATTCAGTCTTCCCAGCCTGGTGCAGGGCTACAATTTTGTTTCTGGTGTCCTTTGACAGCTCTTTGGTCTTCACCATAGCGGAGTTTGGAGTCAGACTGTTTGAGGGTGTGCACAGGTGTCTTTTTATACTGATAACAAGTTTAAACAGGTGCCATTACTACAGGTAATGAGTGGAGGAAAGAGGAGACTCTTAAAGAAGAAGTTACAGGTCTGTGAGAGCCAGAAATCTTGATTGTTTGTTTCTAACCAAATACTTATTTTCCACCATAATATGCAAAAAAAATGATAAAAAAACAGACAATGTGATTTTCTGGATTTTTTTTTCTCAGTTTGTCTCCCATAGTTGAGGTCTACCTATGATGTAAATTACAGACGCCTCTCATCTTTTTAAGTGGTGGAACTTGCACTATTGCTGACTGACTAAATACTTTTTTGCCCCACTGTAACTCAAGAGAAATTGTCACTTTGCAGGTTTCAAAAGTTCAATGCAGGTCAGTCTACACAGTGTAAAAAAAGAAGCACAGCAGGTATAAGATCTCTATTATCCCCATCTACTTTGCTGGAACTATAAGATGCTGCAGTTTTTACGCAACGAAAAAATGCAGAGTCAAAAACTCATTGTACAGGTGTAATAGATGCTAGAAAAAAAACAACTGAAAAACAAAGAAAACATTTCATACACTTTCCTTTGGAATTTTGTTTAGTGATTCTTCCACTACTCATCACTAATTTCGTTACCTGGCAAAGGTGCGCTGTGTGTGCTGTAGATACCCTTGCTGCACCTGGAGGTGTTCATCCACACTAAAGCTCCACACGTGACTATTTCTTCCACACATGGTGAATTCCTGTTTCTCAATGTCAAATAAGTTTTGCCACTTATAATCCTCCATTTTCAGTTGTCTCCCAGTGTAGGTTATTGTACTGATGCCGTGCGGATCTTCTCTACAAATGTCAGAGAAATGAAACTGCAAGTAAATGTCTTGGGGGTTTGTCTGAGAATGCTGACGAGTGTTCAATAAACTAACTGTTCTCCTTGCACAGTTAAAGGGACAGTACATGTATTTTATTTTTTACTTTTTCAGTAGATCATACAATTTTTTTTATAAACTTAATTAAAATTCAGAATTTTGCTGATATTTTTATCTTATTTGAGTGCAGTTTGCTCATAGATTTTTTTTTTCTGCCCAATGACTGTTGCACTAGCACAATACATTAGGCCCCCACTTATAAAGGCTAAGAGCAAACTACTGATAAAAACAGCCACCAAGACACCTAGCAAATTATGGAGGGGTTGGCTGCCTAGTAGAAAAATTGCACACAAATAGAGCTTGAATAGGACGCCAGTCACACAGGTATGTGTGGTGCAAAGTGTCTGGCTGACAGCCTGTAGATGACGCCCAAAGTATTAGCAGGCGAGCTGTCCAGCACAATATAGATATGCACCCCACAGAGACAGTCTCCCCAGTACACCAAGCCAACAAAAAGGGACCTAGCTGCATCCTGCAAAAAAAATGATAAAAAGTGCAGGCCGCCTGCTAATACCTTGGGCATCATTAATAGGCCGTCAGCCAGAACTTTGCACCACACATACCTATGTGACTGGCGTCCTATTCAAGCCCTGTTTGTGTGCGATTTTCTACTAGGCAGCCAAACCCTCCATAATTTGGTAAGTGTGTGGGAGGCTGTTTTTATCAGTAGTTTGCACTTGTGCAGCTCTTAGTCTTTATCAGTGGGGGCCTGCTGCATCCTGTTAGTGCATCAGTCATTGGACAGGTTTTGGGAAGGCTGTATCTTTATGGTATGTCACTGTGTTTTTTTTTTATTCTTTTGAATACTACAATGCATATCCAGTTGAAAAGTATGGTGGAACAGAGAGCAACACTGCCCTCCATTATCTATTCAAGCTGTAGGTCTATCATTATTAATATGTTGAGGTCACAAAGGGGGCATTATTATACGGGGACTACACAGGGAGGCATTATTAATACATAGGGGTCACAAAGTGGGATAGTATTAATATATGGGGGAAAAGTGGACATTATAAATATATGGTCCATAAAGGGTGTTATTAGTATATGTGGGGCCTTATTAATATATGGTAGCCACAAAGGGGGAAATATTAAAAGGACTTGATAGACATTTTATGCTGCCTGAACCAGTGACAGCATAAGGCCAGGGACACACACAACGTATAAAACTACTGTCCGTTTTTGACGGCGGAGAATCGCACAAATGTTACCAAAACAGTGATCCGTGTGCAGTGCAAGGATGCGATTTTCTCGCATCAAATGATCCATTTGAGATCCATGTGACATCCGTATGGCATCCGTATGGCGAGATTTTCTCGCAGGCTCGCAAAATGGACATATAATGGTTTTTCCACCTGAAAAAATTTAAATCATCAACGAGAACATTATTTAATGGCCCTAAACCAGGTGCCAGCCACCAATCTATGCAGTAGAGTCACTGCTTGTGTTGGTGCACTTCTGATTGATGAGCAACATGTCTGATCTACTGACTTTTAACACCACAGAACGTGTGCTTTACAACTGGGTACTTTCCCAACGTTTTGGCCAGCCATACCCAGTTATTGTAGATCTGAGGAGGCGGAGACGGATGTTGGTACATCCACTTCTGAAGCAACGGATCAATAAAGGCCATTTCAGCCGTCTGTATGCTGCTCTGAGGACAAATCCTGACAAGTTCTTCAACTATTGTCGGATGAGGATTCAAACATTTGATATTTTGTTGGAGATTTTGCGACCAGGGATCACGAAGAAGGACACCAGGATGCGCAAATCTATTTCAGCAGAGGAGCGCCTTATCCTTACGTTACGGTATATAGAAATACTTTTTGTACAAAAAATGTTTAGACTTTAATGTTGTTACCCCTTTTTAAAATTAGCTAATTAAATGGTTATGTAACTTCCACATCATTTGGCCTTCTTTTATAATATTTAATTTTCTAAAACATCAAAGCCATCGCATGTCCTTAATGTTTTACTAATCATGCCATCTTAGTTATCTATTTTTATTTTTTGGCCATATAACACTGTATTGTGTTCATTTTATATTTTTAAATAATACTTTCTTTTCTTTTAGCTTCCTTGCCACTGGCCTATCATATGCGGCACTGCATTTAGAGTTTTTACTGGGCAAATCTACAATTTCTGGAATTGTGCAGGATACATGCATGGAAATCTGGAGAAGACTCCATCAAGAGGTGATGCCTGAACCCAAAATGGCAGACTGGTTAAATATTGCTCAAGGATTTCAGGACACCTGCCAGTTTCCGCACTGTATTGGGGCACTTGACGGAAAGCACATCCGTGTGCGTAAGCCGCCAGGTTCAGGGACCCAATTCTATAATTATAAACAGTTATTCTCTGTAGTGCTGTTGGCCCTAGTCGACAGCAACTACAGGTTTATAATTGTAGATATTGGGGCCTACGGGAGAACTGGAGACTCTAGAGTCTTCAGTTCTTCCATTATGGGTCGGCAGCTGCGCAACAATGAATTGGATCTCCCACCCCCAAGTCACATGCCAGGGGCTAATTTGGATGCGGTGCCTTACATGATGGTAGCAGATGAGGCGTTTCAATTATCAAGGAACGTCATGAGGCCCTATCCACGGAGAGGTCTGGACTACCGGCGGCGAATTTTTAATTTGCGTCTTTCCCGTGCCCGCCGTCTGGTAGAGTGTTCATTCAGCATTCTCAGTGCAAAATGGCAGGTCCTTCAGTCTGCAATCCAACTGAGTGAAGGCAATGTCAATGGCGTGATAAAAGCATGTGTTGTTCTTCACAACTTTACAAGATACCATGATTGCCCATCATCTGCTGCAGATGAAATTGATTCTACAAATAATGTCTTGTCAACTACACGTGTTCTTCCTTCACGTCATCAGCCCTAAGGCCTAAAAGTTCGTGATGTGTTAACCAATTTTTTTGTGTCACCAGAGGGATCGACTGTTTGGCAAGACAATGCTGTTTTGCTTTAAAGTTTAGTTATATTGTAAGTTAATAAATAGCATAATTTTCCTGTTTGAATTGTGTAGTATGTTTGTCCTTCATAAATTCGATAAGTGTGTTAAGTTGTCACATCATGTATGTAGTTGGACCAATACATAACACTCAGATTTGTTAACCAATTTTTACTGCTCAAAGCATATATATATTATCCAAAAACATATTCACAGCATATGTAATTGGAGCCATATTAACCAGAGGAAACCAGAAAGATGAACATGCTAAGGTCACAAATAACTTAGCACACAAAAAAGCCTAAATGACAGGCAAAAAACTTTTTTGGACAAATTACAGGTTCTGGTAGGTTGGGGGTGGTGATGGTGATGGCGGGTGTCCAGCATGTGCGGAATTTGGCCTAGGTGGTTGACCAACCAGACTGTCAACCTGTGGTATGGCAGATATATATGGAGGGTGTTGTTGCAAGTTTCTATCCTGTGTATGAGGTAAAACTTGATGTTGAGGGTAGAAGGGCATCAAGTCCTAGGTACTGGATTGTCCCATTTGGTCAGTCCCCCCCAATATGGCCATGTCGAGCAGACACATGTTGGGACCAGCCAAAGCTTCCTGATAATGGATGATTCAATTTCCTGTCACCTGGAGAAGTCTTCCGTATTTCTCGCAATGCACACGCATGGTCCGTATGTAATCCGATTTTTTCTTGCACCCATAGACTTGCATTGGCGATTCTCGGCCGAGATACACTGACAATCGCAGCATGCTGCGATTTCACTCGGATCCGGAATATTGGTGAGAAAAAAATCGAATGATGGGAGCTGCACCATAAATTAACATTGGGACGAGCCCAATGCGATTTTTTTACTCGTCCGTATTACGGTCTAGTGTGACCCTGGCCTAAATCAAACACTGGCTGCAATTACTCTGATGTATTGCTGTATACAGCACCAGGGGGCACTACTAGTTTGCAGTTTGTGTAGAAGGAAGTCATGCTCACCACATAGAAAAAAACCAAAAAAAAACCAGAGCAATCACAACAGAGAATGTAGTCATAAAATATTTTATTTATTATTAATAGTAGACCATACAAAAAAATAACATCAATAATAAAAGATAAAAAAATATATATATAAAAATTGGTCACAATTTTATCAATCCCGAATACATGCAAAAGGGATGCATCACAATTATGGTATAGTTTAAAATGTTTAGGTATTGTTTTCAGTAGATTAACATCAGCAATATCCTTAGCAGCCTGCGGCTGCAGCCATTGGCGTCACATATTTACCAGCACACTATATAAAAGACCCCTAGTCTAGTTGAATGCTACCCCCTGACGAAGGAACAGTGCGTCCGAAACGCGCGTCGGGGTGCCCTGGAGTGCTGCTGGTGGTCCCCGGAATTATATAAACCATT
Source organism: Ranitomeya imitator (assembly GCF_032444005.1). NCBI lineage: Eukaryota > Metazoa > Chordata > Amphibia > Anura > Dendrobatidae > Ranitomeya > Ranitomeya imitator. The sequence continues at coordinate 420,313,800 of NC_091286.1, read as the reverse complement.
TACACAAAGTAAGTGTCCTCCTATATGATCCTTATATCGGCCCCCTTTTTACCTCACTTGCTTTTATAATATTTAGGTTGTGCACACTTGTTATACACCATATTATATTGCACTTAAGCATATCATAAATTTCCCACACTTACCTCCTCCTTTTTGCCCCCTTTTTCATATTACCAGTAGGGTTGAGCGAAACGGGTCGAACATTTTCAAAAGTCGCCGACTTTTGGCTAAGTCGGGGTTTCATGAAACCCGATCCGACCCCTGTGCGGGGTCGGCCATGCGGTACGCGACTTTCGCGCCAAAGTCGCGTTTCAATGACGCGAAAAGCGCCATTTCTCAGCCAATGAAGGTAAACGCAGAGTGTGGGCAGCGTGATGACATAGGTCCTGGTCCCCACCATCTTAGAGAAGGGCATTGCAGTGATTGGCTTGCTGTCTGCGACGTCACAGGGGCTATAAAGAGGCGTTCCCGCCGACCGCCATCTTACTGCTGCTGATCTGAGCTTAGGGAGAGGTTGCTGCCGCTTTGTCAGAAGCAGGGATAGCGTTAGGCAGGGTCCATTAACCACAAAACCGCTTGTGCTGCAGCGATTTGCACTGTCCAACACCACCCTCGGTGTGCAGGGACAGTGGAAGTTTTTTTTTTTTTTTTTTTCCCCTCAGCGCTGTAGCTCATTGGGCTGCCCTAGAAGGCTCCCTGATAGCTGCATTGCTGTGTGTACGCCGCTGTGCAAACCAACTGCTTTTTTCAAAGCACAAATCCTCTTGTTCCTTCCTTTCTGCACAGCTATCTTTTTTGTTTGTCCACACTTTTTATTTCATTTGTGCATCAGTCCACTCCTTATTGCTGCCTGCCATACCTGGCTGAGATTACTGCAGGCAGGGAGATAGTAGCTGCCTGCCATACCTGGCTGAGATTACTGCAGGCAGGGAGATAGTAATTGTAGGACATTCCCTGTTTTTTTTTTTTTTTTTTTTTTTGGTGGGAGATTAAGATTGGCAATTTGGCATTTCTGCTAGAGTGCCATCCCTGTGTGTGCCATCTCTCTCACATAGTGGGCCATAGAAAGCCTTTTCATTTTTCTGTATTTTTTTTTGTGGGGTGTATAAATTCTCCCTGATAAAAATACAGTGGGAGATTAATATTGGCCTTTGGGCTTGTGTGCCAGTCCTGAGTGTGCCATCTCTCTCACAAATAGTGGGCCATAGAAAGCCTATTTTATTTTTTTTTGGGTTTTATAAATTCTCCCTGAAAAAAAGGGAGATTAATATTGGCCTCTGGGCTTGTGTGCCAGTCCTGAGCGTGCCATCTGTGCCAGCCCTGAGCGTGCCATCTCTCTCACAAATAGTGGGCCATAGAAAGCCTATTTATTTTTTTTTTTGGTTTTATAAATTCTCCCTGAAAAAAAGGGAGATTAATATTGGCCTCTGGGCTTGTGTGTCAGTCCTGAGCGTGCCATCTGTGCCAGCCCTGAGCGTGCCATCTCTCTCACAAATAGTGGGCCATAGAAAGCCTATTTAATTTTTTTTTTTGTTTTATAAATTTTCCCTGAAAAAAGGGAGATTAATATTGGCCTCTGGGCTTGTGTGCCAGTTGTGAGCGTGCCATCTGTGCCAGTCCTGAGCGTGCCATCTCTCTCACAAATAGTGGGCCATAGAAAGCCTATTTAATTTTTTTTTTGGTTTTATAAATTTTCCCTGAAAAAAGGGAGATTAATATTGGCCTCTGGGCTTGTGTGCCAGTTGTGAGCGTGCCATCTGTGCCAGTCCTGAGCGTGCCATCTCTCTCACAAATAGTGGGCCATAGAAAGCCTATTTAAATATTTTTTTGGTTTTATAAATTCTCCCAGAAAAAAAGGGAGATTAATATTGGCCTCTGGGCTTCTGTGCCAGTCCTGAGCGTGCCATCTGTGCCAGTCCTGAGCGTCCCATCTCTCTCACAAATAGTGGGCCATAGAAAGCCTATTTTTTTTTTTTTTTGGGTTTTAGAAATTCTCCCTGGAAAAAAAAGGGAGATTAATATTGCCCTTTGGGCTTGTGTGCCAGTACTAAGCGTTCCATCTCTCTCTCTCTCTCAGTCAGTGGGCCATAGAACGCCTATTTTTGGTTTTATTTGTTTTCTAAATTCTCCCTGAAAAAATCATTTTATTTTATTTGGTTTCTAAATTCTTCCTGATAAAATCATATTTTTTTTATTATTTTTTTTTCTAAAGTCTCCCTGAAAAAAAAAAAAAAAACAGTGGGAGATTAATATTGGCCTTTCTGCTTGTGTGCCAGTCTTGACTCCTGGGTGCGTCATCTCTCAGTCAGTGGGCCATAGAACGCCTATTTTTGGTTTTATTTGTTTTCTAAATTCTCCCTGAAAAAATCATTTTATTTTATTTGGTTTCTAAATTCTTCCTGATAAAATCATATTTTTTTTATTATTTTTTTTTCTAAAGTCTCCCTGAAAAAAAAAAAAAACAAAAAAAAAAAACAAAACCCCCCAAAAAATGGGAGATTAATATTGGCCTTTCTGCTTGTGTGCCAGTCTTGACTCCTGGGTGTGCCATCTCTCTCTCTCTCTCTCTCTCTCTCCAATTGTGGTCCATAGAAAGCCTACATTTTTTTTCCTTGATTTGGGTTCCAAAATCTACCAGAGAAAATAACTCCATCAATCATTGGTAGAAAAATATTGGCCTCTGGGCTTGTGTGCCACTCCTGATTCCTGTGTGCGTCATCTCTCACTCAGTGGCCCATAGAAAGCATATAGTTTGTTACATTTGTTTTCTAAATTCTCCCTGCAAAAATCTATTTTTTTTTTTTTGGGGGGGTTTCTAAAGTGTTCCTGAAAAAAATAAAAATAAAAAAAAAATAATAGTGTGACATTAATATTAACATTTGTGCTTCAGTGACAGTCCTGCGTGTGGGGCATCTCTCTAATTTGCAGCCACCAAAAAAAGAGTGTGTAACATTGGGCCTGATTTTCGCTGTGGTCTCACCAACCTGTAAAGGGGTAGCTAAATCATACTGAAGTTATAGCTCACCGTGTAAGTTGTGTGACTGCAACAAATAACGTTAGTTTGGTTACGTTTTTAAAACAATGAGGAAGTCTAGTGGAAGAGGTCGTGGCCGGGGGCGTTCATTGTCAGCTGGTAATGAGGGTAGTGGTAGTGGTGGAGCATCAGGTGGTCGTGGGGAAAAAAATATTGCACCTAAGTCTGGAGCTGTGGAGCCAGGTTCGTCGTCCGGCTACACAAGGCCTCGAACGCTCCCTTTTCTGGGATTAGGAAAACCGCTTTTAAAGCCGGAGCAGCAAGAGCAAGTTTTGGCTTATCTTGCTGACTCAGCCTCTAGCTCTTTTGCCTCATCTCGTGAAACTGGTAAAAGTAAAAGCAGCGCTTCGTTAGTGGATGTTCACGGTCAGGCACAAGTCACTTCCTTGTCCTCTTCAGCAAAAACAACAACAGAGAAGAATGCAGCAGGCGACACAACGGGTTACTCCATGGAGCTCTTTACACATACCGTCCCTGGCTTAGAAAGTGAAGCAGTTAACAGTAGAGTTGAGCGACCTTGACCTTTTTAGAGTCGAGCCGGGTTTTGCGAAACCCGACTATGTCCAAAGTCGGGTCGAGTGAAATCGGCCGATTATGACGTAAAGTCGGGATCGACCGAAACACGAAACCCAATGCAAGTCAATGGGGCAGCATAGTCGGCAGTGAGTGGGGGCCAGGAAAACACCTAGAGTGCCCATTTTAATGTCAAAACCATCCATTCTTCTTAATGAAGCTTGTCAAGCGTAATTTACCTTATAATAATTGGAAGGCATTTGAAATTGGGGGTCATTTGGCTAAAGTTGTGGGGGGTAGGGCTGGTTCAAGTAATTAGTGGGCCCAGGAAATCTGGACCACGTCACGGCAGTGGAGCAGGGAGAGGTAAGTATTTCAACTTTGCAAGTGCTGTGAACCTGAGCAAGCAGGGGGGGCCCACTCGTTGGCATTGGCACTGGCACAGGGCCCCTCAAAGTACAGCGGTGTGTTTGCACGGCGGGGGCGCCTCCCACCGGCAGCAACACTTTTGCGTACTATGAGAGGCCCTGTGCCAGTGACGTCGCCAACTAGTATTCCTCCCCCCACCTGATGAAGGAACCTGCACTTTCATCTGCACCTTCCTCTTTGTCCCCGTGTAAGGTGGTATGGTATGCGGGAAGAGCAACCTGACTTTCAGCAGGGTCACAATGTTGTTGTGTAGCGTGCACGGGGAATGTTGCGTTATGGGTCAATGTACCAGCAGACTCATCTATCACTGGCTGGGCAATGGGCACGATGAAGTGGAAACACAGATATAGGCCCAAAGAAGAAAGTGGGCTAAATGCAGTTCAAAATTGGTAACACAGGAATAACCAGGGGGCATTGCAGTGGAGGACAACTGGAATGAGAGGCTGACACAGAGAGTAGGGCCAAATCAGTAAGTAGTCGAAATGCAGTTCAAAATTGGCAACCGTAGTAAACAGGCGGCACAGCTTTGTTCAGTGGAGGAGAACAGCAAGGAGTGGCAGACACCGATAGTAGGCCCCAAACCAACTAGTACGCCAAATGCAGTTGTTCCATTTAACCACAATTTAATGAGAGCCTGAAGATAGAAGCTCAGGAAAGGCAACCTGGGGAACACCTTGGAGTGTAACACACCATCTCTCTCCACCCCATACCCATTTTGTATGGCCTAATGCAGTGTACTTTTCTACAACTACTAAACGAGAGTCGGAAGACCGAAGCAATGGCAAGGAAACCTGGGGAACACCTTAGAGTGTAACACACCCTCTCTCTACACCCCATACCCAATTTGAAGGTCTAATGCAGTGTAGTTTCCAAGAACTACTAAACGAGAGCCGGAAGATCGAAGCTCAGGAAAGGCAACCTGGGGAACACCTTGGAGTGTAACACACCCTCTCGCTACACCCCATACCCAATTTGAAGGCCTAATGCAGCGTAGTTTCCAACAACTACTAAACGAGAGCCGGAAGATCGAAGCTCAGGAAAGGCAACCTGGGGAACACCTTGGAGTGTAACAAACCCTCTCTCTACACCCCATACCCAATTTGTAGGCCTAATGCAGCGTAGTTTCCGACAACTACTAAACGAGAGCCGGAATATCGAAGCTCAGGAAAGGCAACCTGGGGAACACCTTGGAGTGTAACACACCCTCTCTCTACACCCCATACCCAATTTGTAGGCCTAATGCAGCGTAGTTTCCGATAACTACTAAACGAGAGCCGGAATATCGAAGCTCAGGAAAGGCAACCTGGGGAACACCTTGGAGTGTAACACACCCTCTCTCTACACCCCATACCCAATTTGAAGGCCTAATGCAGTGTAGTTTCCAAGAACTACTAAACGAGAGCCGGAAGATCGAAGCTCAGGAAAGGCAACCTGGGGAACACCTTGGAGTGGAACACACCATCTCTCTACACCCCATACCCAATTTGAAGGCCTAATGCAGCGTAGTATCCAACAACTACTAAACGAGAGCCGGTAGATCGAAGCTCAGGAAAGGCAACCTGGGGAACACCTTGGAGTGTAACACAACGTCTCTCTACACCACGGAAGGGATGATTCTTAGGAAGGAAGGCTGTTGGAAATAAGCATTGCGCGTCCGAGGGTGATTAGATTCTTATTAGGTATATACTCACCCTCGGACGCGCCCTGCTTCTTTATTTGGAATGAATGTTTATTTGCAATGTGGTGTTGACTTTCTCTATTATTTTGGTAATTAATGATTTTATTATTTTCATTATTTTGCATCTTCTCGGCAATAATATAAAGAAGACGCGACAGGACAACACTCGGTGGATGCCATATGTGTGTTTTCAATTTAAAAAACCTTTCAGTTAACTACTTGCAGGAGAAAGTAATTGTAGCTGGTGGCCATTTTTAGTACTGTACCAGATTTTAGCTGTTTGTTTGTTTTTAATGTCAAAATGTCTGCATTTGATATCTCACCAGTATTTTCTTTTTTATAAGCAAAATCCTTTTTTTTTTATTTTATGATGTTGGTTCAAGGGGTACACGGGCAGCAGTAGACAGGTCAGTGGAGGCCTAGTGGAAGGAGGGACCGCAGACAGGCTTCGAAGCCCTAACATAATAAATTGGGCTGCCTGTAGGCAATTTAAAATTGGTTCCAGGGGAACACGGGCAGCAGTAGACAGGTCAGTGGAGGCCTAGAGGAAGGAGGGACCGCAGATGCGCCAATGTTTCCCCCATACCAAATTTGTAGGCCTAATGCAGTGTAGTTTCCAACAACTACTAAACGAGAGCCGGAATTTCGAAGCTCAGGAAAGGCAACCTGGGGAACACCTTGGAGTGTAACACACCCTCTCTCTACACCCCATACCCAATTTGAAGGCCTAATGCAGTGTAGTTTCCAACAACTACTAAACGAGAGCCGGAATATCGAAGCTCAGGAAAGGCAACCTGGGGAACACCTTGGAGTGTAACACACCCTCTCTCTACACCCCATACCCAATTTGAAGGCCTAATGCAGTGTAGTTTCCAAGAACTACTAAACGAGAGCCGGAAGATCGAAGCTCAGGAAAGGCAACCTGGGGAACACCTTGGAGTGTAACACAACGTCTCTCTACACGACGGAAGGGCTGATTCTTAGGAAGGAAGGCTGTTGGAAATAAGTATTGCGCGTCCGAGGGTGATTAGATTCTTATTAGGTATATACTCACCCTCGGACGCGCCCTGCTTCTTTATTTGGAATGAATGTTTATTTGCAATGTGGTGTTGACTTTCTCTATTATTTTGGTAATTAATGATTTTATTATTTTCATTATTTTGCATCTTCTCGGCAATAATATAAAGAAGACGCGACAGGACAACACTCGGTGGATGCCATATGTGTGTTTTCAATTTAAAAAAACTTTCAGTTAACTACTTGCAGGAGAAAGTAATTGTAGCTGGTGGCCATTTTTAGTACTGTACCAGATTTTAGTTGTGTGTTTGTTTTTAATGTTAAAATGTCTGCATTTGATATCTCACCAGTATTTTCTTTTTTATAAGCAAAATACTTATTTTTATATTTTCTGATGTTGGTTCCAGGGGTACACGGCCAGCAGTGCCCTGGTCAGTGTAGTAGTAGTTGAAAGAATGGACCGCAGACAGGCATCGAAGGCCTAAAATAAAAACACATGGCTGTAGGCAATTTTAAATTGGTTCCAGGGGTACACGGACAGCAGTGGTGTGGTCAGTGGAGGCCTAGTGGAAGGAGTGACCGCAGACAGGCATCGAAGGCCTAAAATAATAACACATGGCTGTAGGCAATTTTAAATTGGTTCCAGGGGTACACGGGCAGCAGTGACCTGGTCAGTGTAGTAGTAGTTGAAAGAATGGACCGCAGACAGGCATCGAAGGCCTAAAATAAAAAAATTGGGCTGGCTGTAGGCAATTTTAAATTGGTTCCAGGGGTACACGGGCAGCAGTGGTGTGGTCAGTGGAGGCCTAGTGGAAGGAGTGACCGCAGACAGGCATCGAAGGCCTAAAATTATAACACATGGCTGTAGGCAATTTTAAATTGGTTCCAGGGGTACACGGACAGCAGTGGTGTGGTCAGTGGAGGCCTAGTGGAAGGAGTGACCGCAGACAGGCATCGAAGGCCTAAAATAAAAACACATGGCTGTAGGCAATTTTAAATTGGTTCCAGGGGTACACGGACAGCAGTGGTGTGGTCAGTGGAGGCCTAGTGGAAGGAGTGACCGCAGACAGGCATCGAAGGCCTAAAATAATAACACATGGCTGTAGGCAATTTTAAATTGGTTCCAGGGGTACACGGACAGCAGTGGTGTGGTCAGTGGAGGCCTAGTGGAAGGAGTGACCGCAGACAGGCTTCCAAGGCCTAACATAACAAACTTGGGCTGGCTGTAGGCACTTTTAAATTGGTTCCAGGGGTACACGGGCAGCAGTGGTCTGGTCAGTGGAAGTCTAGTGGAAGGAGTGACCGCAGACAGGCTTCCAAGGCCTAACATAACAAACTTGGGCTGGCTGTAGGCACTTTTAAATTGGTTCCAGGGGTACACGGGCAGCAGTGACCTGGTCAGTGTAGTAGTAGTTGAAAGAATGGACCGCAGACAGGCTTCGAAGGCCTAACATAACAAACTTGGGCTGGCTGTAGGCACTTTTAAATTGGTTCCAGGGGTACACGGGCAGCAGTGGTCTGGTCAGTGGAAGTCTAGTGGAAGGAGTGACCGCAGACAGGCTTCCAAGGCCTAACATAACAAACTTGGGCTGGCTGTAGGCACTTTTAAATTGGTTCCAGGGGTACACGGGCAGCAGTGGTCTGGTCAGTGGAAGTCTAGTGGAAGGAGTGACCGCAGACAGGCTTCGAAGGCCTAACATAACAAAATTGGGCTGGCTGTAGGCAATTTTAAATTGGTTCCAGGGGTACACGGGCAGCAGTGGTGTGGTCAGTGGAGGCCTAGTGGAAGGAGTGACCGCAGACAGGCATCGAAGGCCTAAAATAATAACACATGGCTGTAGGCAATTTTAAATTGGTTCCAGGGGTACACGGACAGCAGTGGTGTGGTCAGTGGAGGCCTAGTGGAAGGAGTGACCGCAGACAGGCATCGAAGGCCTAAAATAAAAACACATGGCTGTAGGCAATTTTAAATTGGTTCCAGGGGTACACGGACAGCAGTGGTGTGGTCAGTGGAGGCCTAGTGGAAGGAGTGACCGCAGACAGGCATCGAAGGCCTAAAATAATAACACATGGCTGTAGGCAATTTTAAATTGGTTCCAGGGGTACACGGACAGCAGTGGTGTGGTCAGTGGAGGCCTAGTGGAAGGAGTGACCGCAGACAGGCTTCCAAGGCCTAACATAACAAACTTGGGCTGGCTGTAGGCACTTTTAAATTGGTTCCAGGGGTACACGGGCAGCAGTGGTCTGGTCAGTGGAAGTCTAGTGGAAGGAGTGACCGCAGACAGGCTTCCAAGGCCTAACATAACAAACTTGGGCTGGCTGTAGGCACTTTTAAATTGGTTCCAGGGGTACACGGGCAGCAGTGACCTGGTCAGTGTAGTAGTAGTTGAAAGAATGGACCGCAGACAGGCTTCGAAGGCCTAACATAACAAACTTGGGCTGGCTGTAGGCACTTTTAAATTGGTTCCAGGGGTACACGGGCAGCAGTGGTCTGGTCAGTGGAAGTCTAGTGGAAGGAGTGACCGCAGACAGGCTTCCAAGGCCTAACATAACAAACTTGGGCTGGCTGTAGGCACTTTTAAATTGGTTCCAGGGGTACACGGGCAGCAGTGGTCTGGTCAGTGGAAGTCTAGTGGAAGGAGTGACCGCAGACAGGCTTCGAAGGCCTAACATAACAAAATTGGGCTGGCTGTAGGCACTTTAAATTGGTTCCAGGGGTACATGGGCAGCAGTGTATGGTCAGTGGAAGTCTAGTGGAAGGAGTGACGGCAGACAGTCTTCGAAGGCCTAACATAACAAAATTGGGCTGACTGTAGGCACTTTTAAATTGGTTCCAGGGTAACACGGCCAGCAGTGCCCTGGTCAGTGTAGTAGTAGTTGAAAGAATGGACCGCAGACAGGCATCGAAGGCCTAAAATAAAAACACATGGCTGTAGGCAATTTTAAATTGGTTCCAGGGGTACACGGACAGCAGTGGTGTGGTCAGTGGAGGCCTAGTGGAAGGAGTGACCGCAGACAGGCATCGAAGGCCTAAAATAATAACACATGGCTGTAGGCAATTTTAAATTGGTTCCAGGGGTACACGGACAGCAGTGGTGTGGTCAGTGGAGGCCTAGTGGAAGGAGTGACCGCAGACAGGCTTCCAAGGCCTAACATAACAAAATTGGGCTGACTGTAGGCACTTTTAAATTGGTTCCAGGGTAACACGGCCAGCAGTGCCCTGGTCAGTGTAGTAGTAGTTGAAAGAATGGACCGCAGACAGGCATCGAAGGCCTAAAATAAAAACACATGGCTGTAGGCAATTTTAAATTGGTTCCAGGGGTACACGGACAGCAGTGGTGTGGTCAGTGGAGGCCTAGTGGAAGGAGTGACCGCAGACAGGCATCGAAGGCCTAAAATAATAACACATGGCTGTAGGCAATTTTAAATTGGTTCCAGGGGTACACGGACAGCAGTGGTGTGGTCAGTGGAGGCCTAGTGGAAGGAGTGACCGCAGACAGGCTTCCAAGGCCTAACATAACAAACTTGGGCTGGCTGTAGGCACTTTTAAATTGGTTCCAGGGGTACACGGGCAGCAGTGGTCTGGTCAGTGGAAGTCTAGTGGAAGGAGTGACCGCAGACAGGCTTCCAAGGCCTAACATAACAAAATTGGGCTGGCTGTAGGCACTTTAAATTGGTTCCAGGGGTACATGGGCAGCAGTGTATGGTCAGTGGAAGTCTAGTGGAAGGAGTGACGGCAGACAGTCTTCGAAGGCCTAACATAACAAAATTGGGCTGACTGTAGGCACTTTTAAATTGGTTCCAGGGTAACACGGCCAGCAGTGGCCTGGTCAGTGTAGTAGTTGTAGAAAGAAGGGACCGCAGACAGGCTTCGAAGGCCTAACATAACAAAAATGTCAAAACAATGGTATTGTCAGTGCCAGGCATTGAAGGATGTCAGCGCCTAGACTACACATTGGTGAAGCTGTGAGAGATAATTTTGCTAGTCGTAGAGCACTGTTTGAGCTGGGGGGGGGAACTGTCTTGTGGCCGGCGTTACAGGCACAGGGCCCCTCATATTACAACGGTGTGTCTGACGTTGGGTGCGCACCACCACCGCCAGAGACACTTTATTGTACTATGAGGGACCCAGTGGCAGTGCCGTCGACCAAAAGCGGCCACACCCACCTCTTCAGACAAACAGCACTCTCAAGGGTCCAAGCGCAAAGTGGCGATAGCACGGCCCCGTGTGGGGAGTTTGGCCATTTCGTGAGGTGGAAACATGTCGTATGCTGGACAATCAGGTGAAGAAAATTACGAGATTGGAAAAGTCATTCAGAATAGTCCACAGGCAAGACCTTTTCATAGGAAAGCTAGGTGTCAGCCGGGCAGGGTGGGGCAAAAGATTTTGAAATCCAGTTGTGGTTCATTTTAATGAAGGTTAGATCATCTACATTTTGGGTAGCCAGACGAGTCCTTTTTTCTGTTAGTATTGAACCTGCAGCACTGAATACTCTTTCTGATAGGACACTAGCTGCCGGGCAAGCAAGCTCCTGCAATGCATATTCTGCCAATTCTGGCCAGGTGTCTAATTTGGATGCCCAGTAATCAAATGGGAATGACGGTTGAGGGAGAACGTCGATAAGGGATGAAATATAGTTTGTAACCATACTGGACAAATGTTGTCTCCTGTCACTTTGAATTGATGCTGCAGTACCTGTCCTGTCTGCGGTCATAGAAAAATCACTCCACAACCTGGTCAGAAAACCCCTCTGGCCAACGCCACTTCTGATTTCTGCCCCTCTAACACCTCTGGTCTGCTGGCCCCTGGAGCTCGTGTGAGAACGATCACGGGCGCTGTGTGCAGGGAATGCCAGAAGCAAACGGTCAACAAGAGTTGATTGTTTTGTTGCTAATATTAGTTCCAAGTTCTCATGTGGCATAATATTTTGCAATTTGCCTTTATAGCGAGGATCAAGGAGGCAGGCCAACCAGTAATCGTCATCGTTCATCATTTTTGTAATGCGTGTGTCCCTTTTGAGGATACGCAAGGCATAATCCGCCATGTGGGCCAAAGTTCCCGTTGTCAAATCTGCGGTTGTGCTTGGTTGAGGGGCAGTTGCAGGCAAATCTACGTCACTTGTGTCCCTCAAAAAACCAGAACCCGGCCTTGCCACGCCACCAATTTCCCGTGCCCCCGGGAAAGCTTCCTCATTAAAAATATACTCATCCCCATCATCCTCCTCATCCTCCACCTCCTCTTCGCCCGGTACCTCGTCATGTACACTGCCCTGACCAGACAATCGCTGACTGTCATCAAGGCTTTCCTCTTCCTCTGGTGCAGACGCCTGATCCTTTATGTGCGTCAAACTTTGCATCAGCAGACGCATTAGGGGGATGCTCATGCTTATTATGGCGTTGTCTGCACTAACCAGCCGTGTGCATTCCTCAAAACACTGAAGGACTTGACACATGTCTTGAATCTTCGACCACTGCACACCTGACAACTCCATGTCTGCCATCCTACTGCCTGCCCGTGTATGTGTATCCTCCCACAAAAACATAACAGCCCGCCTCTGTTCGCACAGTCTCTGAAGCATGTGCAGTGTTGAGTTCCACCTTGTTGCAACGTCTATGATTAGGCGATGCTGGGGAAGGTTCAAAGAACGCTGATAGGTCTGCATACGGCTGGAGTGTACAGGCGAACGGCGGATATGTGCGCAAAGTCCACGCACTTTGAGGAGCAGGTCGGATAACCCCGGATAACTTTTCAGGAAGCACTGCACCACCAGGTTTAAGGTGTGAGCCAGGCAAGGAATGTGTTTCAGTTGGGAAAGGGAGATGGTAGCCATGAAATTCCTTCCGTTATCACTCACTACCTTGCCTGCCTCAAGATCTACAGTGCCCAGCCACGACTGCGTTTCTTGCTGCAAGAACTCGGACAGAACTTCCGCGGTGTGTCTATTGTCGCCCAAACACTTCATAGCCAATACAGCCTGCTGACGTATGCCAGTAGCTGCCCCATAATGGGAGACCTGGTGTGCAACAGTGGCAGGTGCGGATGGAGTGTTTGTGCGACTGCGGTCTGTGGACGAGCTCTTGCTTCTGCAGGAGGACGAGGAGGAGGAGGAGGAGGGGGTGCGAACGGCTACAGACAACTGTTTACTAGACCGTGGGCTAGGCAGAACTGTCCCAAACTTGCTGTCCCCTGTGGACCCTGAATCCACCACATTTACCCAGTGTGCCGTGATGGACACGTAACGTCCCTGGCCATGCCTACTGGTCCATGCATCTGTTGTCAGGTGCACCTTTGTGCTCACAGATTGCCTGAGTGCATGGACGATGCGCTCTTTAACATGCTGGTGGAGGGCTGGGATGGCTTTTCTGGAAAAAAAGTGTCGACTGGGTAGCTCGTAGCGTGGTACAGCGTAGTCCATCAGGTCTTTGAAAGCTTCGCTTTCAACTAACCGGTAGGGCATCATCTCTAACGAGATTAGTCTAGCTATGTGGGCGTTCAAACCCTGTGTACGCGGATGCGAGGCTAAGTATTTCCTTTTTCTAACCATAGTCTCATGTAGGGTGAGCTGGACTGGAGAGCTGGAGATCGTGGAACTAGCGGGGGTGCCGGTGGACATGGCAGACTGAGAGACGGTGGGAGATGGTATTGTTGCCGCCGGTGCCCTAGATGCAGTGTTTCCTACTACGAAACTGGTGATTCCCTGACCCTGACTGCTTTGGCCTGGCAAAGATACCTGCACAGATACAGCAGGTGGTGCGCTAAATGGTGGTCCTACACTGCCGGAAGGGATGTTGCGTTGATGACTAGCTTCATTGGCCGAGGGTGCAACAACCTTAAGGGACGTTTGGTAGTTAGTCCAAGCTTTCAAATGCATGGTGGTTAAATGTCTATGCATGCAACTAGTATTGAGACTTTTCAGATTCTGACCTCTGCTTAAGGAAGTAGAACATTTTTGACAGATGACTTTGCGCTGATCAATTGGATGTTGTTTAAAAAAATGCCAGACTGCACTCTTTCTAGCATCGGATACCTTTTCAGGCATTGCAGACTGAGCTTTAACCGGATGGCCACGCTGTCCTCCACCAGGTTTTGGCTTTGCCACGCGTTTTGGGCAAGATACGGGCCCGGCAGATGGAACCTGTGGCGATGTTGATGCCTGCTGCGGCCCCTCCTCCTCCTCTGCTTCAGAACTGCTGCCGCCTGCACCCTGTTCCCCCAATGGCTGCCAATCGGGGTCAAGAACTGGGTCATCTAATAACTCTTCTTGTACCTCCTGCGCAACTTCGTCTGTGTCACCATGTCGTTCGGTGGTATAGCGTTCGTGATGGGGCAACATAGTCTCATCAGGGTCTGATTCTTGATCAGCACCCTGCGAGGGCAATGTTGTGGTCTGAGTCAAAGGACCAGCATAGTAGTCTGGCTGTGGCTGTGCGTCAGTGCACTCCATGTCAGATTCAATTTGTAATGGGCATGGACTGTTAACTGCTTCACTTTCTAAGCCAGGGACGGTATGTGTAAAGAGCTCCATGGAGTAACCCGTTGTGTCGCCTGCTGCATTCTTCTCTGTTGTTGTTTTTGCTGAAGAGGACAAGGAAGTGACTTGTCCCTGACCGTGAACATCCACTAACGACGCGCTGCTTTTACTTTTACCAGTTTCACGAGATGAGGCAAAAGAGCTAGAGGCTGAGTCAGCAAGATAAGCCAAAACTTGCTCTTGCTGCTCCGGCTTTAAAAGCGGTTTTCCTAATCCCAGAAAAGGGAGCGTTCGAGGCCTTGTGTAGCCGGACGACGAACCTGGCTCCACAGCTCCAGACTTAGGTGCAATATTTTTTCCCCCACGACCACCTGATGCTCCACCACTACCACTACCCTCATTACCAGCTGACAATGAACGCCCCCGGCCACGACCTCTTCCACTAGACTTCCTCATTGTTTTAAAAACGTAACCAAACTAACGTTATTTGTTGCAGTCACACAACTTACACGGTGAGCTATAACTTCAGTATGATTTAGCTACCCCTTTACAGGTTGGTGAGACCACAGCGAAAATCAGGCCCAATGTTACACACTCTTTTTTTGGTGGCTGCAAATTAGAGAGATGCCCCACACGCAGGACTGTCACTGAAGCACAAATGTTAATATTAATGTCACACTATTATTTTTTTTTTATTTTTATTTTTTTCAGGAACACTTTAGAAACCCCCCCAAAAAAAAAAAAAAGATATTTGCAGGGAGAATTTAGAAAACAAATGTAACAAACTATATGCTTTCTATGGGCCACTGAGTGAGAGATGACGCACACAGGAATCAGGAGTGGCACACAAGCCCAGAGGCCAATATTTTTCTACCAATGATTGATGGAGTTATTTTCTCTGGTAGATTTTGGAACCCAAATCAAGGAAAAAAAATGTAGGCTTTCTATGGACCACAATTGGAGAGAGAGAGAGAGAGAGAGAGAGATGGCACACCCAGGAGTCAAGACTGGCACACAAGCAGAAAGGCCAATATTAATCTCCCACTGTTTTTTTTTTTTTTTTTTTTTTTCAGGGAGACTTTAGAAAAAAAAATAATAAAAAAAATATGATTTTATCAGGAAGAATTTAGAAACCAAATAAAATAAAATGATTTTTTCAGGGAGAATTTATAAAACAAATAAAAACAAAAATAGGCGTTCTATGGCCCACTGACTGAGAGATGACGCACACAGGAGTCAGGAGTGGCACACAAACCCAGAGGCCAATATTTTTCTACCAATGATTGATGTAGTTATTTTCTCTGGTAGATTTTAGAACCCAAATCAAGGAAAAAAAATATAGGCTTTCTATGGACCACAATTGGAGAGAGAGAGAGAGAGAGAGAGAGAGAGAGAGAGATGGCACACCCAGGAGTCAAGACTGGCACACAAGCAGAAAGGCCAATATTAATCTCCCACTGTTTTTTTTGGTTGTTTTTTTTTTTTTTTTTTCAGGGAGACTTTAGAAAAAAAAATAATAAAAAAAATATGATTTTATCAGGAAGAATTTAGAAACCAAATAAAATAAAATGATTTTTTCTGGGAGAATTTATAAAACAAATAAAACCAAAAATAGGCGTTCTATGGCCCACTGACTGAGAGATGACGCACCCAGGAGTCAAGACTGGCACACAAGCAGAAAGGCCAATATTAATCTCCCACTGTTTTTTTTTTTTTTTTTCAGGGAGACTTTAGAAAAAAAAATAATAAAAAAAATGTGATTTTATCAGGAAGAATTTAGAAACCAAATAAAATAAAATGATTTTTTCAGGGAGAATTTAGAAAACAAATAAAACCAAAAATAGGCGTTCTATGGCCCACTGACTGAGAGAGAGAGAGAGAGAGATGGAACGCTTAGTACTGGCACACAAGCCCAAAGGGCAATATTAATCTCCCTTTTTTTTTCCAGGGAGAATTTCTAAAACCCAAAAAAAAAAAAAAATAGGCTTTCTATGGCCCACTATTTGTGAGAGAGATGGCACGCTCAGGGCTGGCACAGATGGCACGCTCAGGACTGGCACACAAGCCCAGAGGCCAATATTAATCTCCCTTTTTTTCAGGGAGAATTTATAAAACCCCCAAAAAAAATAAAATAGGCTTTCTATGGCCCACTATTTGTGAGAGAGATGGGACGCTCAGGACTGGCACAGATGGCACGCTCAGGACTGGCACAGAAGCCCAGAGGCCAATATTAATCTCCCTTTTTTTCTGGGAGAATTTATAAAACCAAAAAAAAATTTAAATAGGCTTTCTATGGCCCACTATTTGTGAGAGAGATGGCACGCTCAGGACTGGCACAGATGGCACGCTCACAACTGGCACACAAGCCCAGAGGCCAATATTAATCTCCCTTTTTTCAGGGAAAATTTATAAAACAAAAAAAATAAATAAATAGGCTTTCTATGGCCCACTATTTGTGAGAGAGATGGCACGCTCAGGGCTGGCACAGATGGCACGCTCAGGACTGGCACACAAGCCCAGAGGCCAATATTAATCTCCCTTTTTTTCAGGGAGAATTTATAAAACCCCCAAAAAAAATAAAATAGGCTTTCTATGGCCCACTATTTGTGAGAGAGATGGGACGCTCAGGACTGGCACAGATGGCACGCTCAGGACTGGCACACAAGCCCAGAGGCCAATATTAATCTCCCTTTTTTTCTGGGAGAATTTATAAAACCAAAAAAAAATTTAAATAGGCTTTCTATGGCCCACTATTTGTGAGAGAGATGGCACGCTCAGGACTGGCACAGATGGCACGCTCACAACTGGCACACAAGCCCAGAGGCCAATATTAATCTCCCTTTTTTCAGGGAAAATTTATAAAACAAAAAAAAAAATTAAATAGGCTTTCTATGGCCCACTATTTGTGAGAGAGATGGCACGCTCAGGGCTGGCACAGATGGCACGCTCAGGACTGGCACACAAGCCCAGAGGCCAATATTAATCTCCCTTTTTTCAGGGAAAATTTATAAAACAAAAAAAAAAATTAAATAGGCTTTCTATGGCCCACTATTTGTGAGAGAGATGGCACGCTCAGGGCTGGCACAGATGGCACGCTCAGGACTGGCACACAAGCCCAGAGGCCAATATTAATCTCCCTTTTTTTCAGGGAGAATTTATAAAACCAAAAAAAAAAAAAAATAGGCTTTCTATGGCCCACTATTTGTGAGAGAGATGGCACGCTCAGGGCTGGCACAGATGGCACGCTCAGGACTGGCACACAAGCCCAGAGGCCAATATTAATCTCCCTTTTTTTCAGGGAGAATTTATAAAACCCCAAAAAAAATAAAATAGGCTTTCTATGGCCCACTATTTGTGAGAGAGATGGCACACTCAGGACTGGCACACAAGCCCAAAGGCCAATATTAATCTCCCACTGTATTTTTATCAGGGAGAATTTATACACCCCACAAAAAAAAATACAGAAAAATGAAAAGGCTTTCTATGGCCCACTATGTGAGAGAGATGGCACACACAGGGATGGCACTCTAGCAGAAATGCCAAATTGCCAATCTTAATCTCCCACCAAAAAAAAAACAAAAAAAAAAACAGGGAATGTCCTACAATTACTATCTCCCTGCCTGCAGTAATCTCAGCCAGGTATGGCAGGCAGCTACTATCTCCCTGCCTGCAGTAATCTCAGCCAGGTATGGCAGGCAGCAATAAGGAGTGGACTGATGCACAAATGAAATAAAAAGTGTGGACAAACAAAAAAGATAGCTGTGCAGAAAGGAAGGAACAAGAGGATTTGTGCTTTGAAAAAAGCAGTTGGTTTGCACAGCGGCGTACACACAGCAATGCAGCTATCAGGGAGCCTTCTAGGGCAGCCCAATGAGCTACAGCGCTGAGGGGAAAAAAAAAAAAAAAAAAACTTCCACTGTCCCTGCACACCGAGGGTGGTGTTGGACAGTGCAAATCGCTGCAGCACAAGCGGTTTTGTGGTTAATGGACCCTGCCTAACGCTATCCCTGCTTCTGACAAAGCGGCAGCAACCTCTCCCTAAGCTCAGATCAGCAGCAGTAAGATGGCGGTCGGCGGGAACGCCTCTTTATAGCCCCTGTGACGTCGCAGACAGCAAGCCAATCACTGCAATGCCCTTCTCTAAGATGGTGGGGACCAGGACCTATGTCATCACGCTGCCCACACTCTGCGTTTACCTTCATTGGCTGAGAAATGGCGCTTTTCGCGTCATTGAAACGCGACTTTGGCGCGAAAGTCGCGTACCGCATGGCCGACCCCGCACAGGGGTCGGATCGGGTTTCATGAAACCCCGACTTAGCCAAAAGTCGGCGACTTTTGAAAATGTTCGACCCGTTTCGCTCAACCCTAGTTAACAGTCCATGCCCATTACAAATTGAATCTGACATGGAGTGCACTGACGCACAGCCACAGCCAGACTACTATGCTGGTCCTTTGACTCAGACCACAACATTGCCCTCGCAGGGTGCTGATCAAGAATCAGACCCTGATGAGACTATGTTGCCCCATCACGAACGCTATACCACCGAACGACACGGTGACACAGACGAAGTTGCGCAGGAGGTACAAGAAGAGTTATTAGATGACCCAGTTCTTGACCCCGATTGGCAGCCATTGGGGGAACAGGGTGCAGGCGGCAGCAGTTCTGAAGCAGAGGAGGAGGAGGGGCCGCAGCAGGCATCAACATCGCCACAGGTTCCATCTGCCGGGCCCGTATCTTGCCCAAAACGCGTGGCAAAGCCAAAACCTGGTGGAGGACAGCGTGGCCATCCGGTTAAAGCTCAGTCTGCAATGCCTGAAAAGGTATCCGATGCTAGAAAGAGTGCAGTCTGGCATTTTTTTAAACAACATCCAATTGATCAGCGCAAAGTCATCTGTCAAAAATGTTCTACTTCCTTAAGCAGAGGTCAGAATCTGAAAAGTCTCAATACTAGTTGCATGCATAGACATTTAACCACCATGCATTTGAAAGCTTGGACTAACTACCAAACGTCCCTTAAGGTTGTTGCACCCTCGGCCAATGAAGCTAGTCATCAACGCAACATCCCTTCCGGCAGTGTAGGACCACCATTTAGCGCACCACCTGCTGTATCTGTGCAGGTATCTTTGCCAGGCCAAAGCAGTCAGGGTCAGGGAATCACCAGTTTCGTAGTAGGAAACACTGCATCTAGGGCACCGGCGGCAACAATACCATCTCCCACCGTCTCTCAGTCTGCCATGTCCACCGGCACCCCCGCTAGTTCCACGATCTCCAGCTCTCCAGTCCAGCTCACCCTACATGAGACTATGGTTAGAAAAAGGAAATACTTAGCCTCGCATCCGCGTACACAGGGTTTGAACGCCCACATAGCTAGACTAATCTCGTTAGAGATGATGCCCTACCGGTTAGTTGAAAGCGAAGCTTTCAAAGACCTGATGGACTACGCTGTACCACGCTACGAGCTACCCAGTCGACACTTTTTTTCCAGAAAAGCCATCCCAGCCCTCCACCAGCATGTTAAAGAGCGCATCGTCCATGCACTCAGGCAATCTGTGAGCACAAAGGTGCACCTGACAACAGATGCATGGACCAGTAGGCATGGCCAGGGACGTTACGTGTCCATCACGGCACACTGGGTAAATGTGGTGGATTCAGGGTCCACAGGGGACAGCAAGTTTGGGACAGTTCTGCCTAGCCCACGGTCTAGTAAACAGTTGTCTGTAGCCGTTCGCACCCCCTCCTCCTCCTCCTCCTCCTCCTCGTCCTCCTGCAGAAGCAAGAGCTCGTCCACAGACCGCAGTCGCACAAACACTCCATCCGCACCTGCCACTGTTGCACACCAGGTCTCCCATTATGGGGCAGCTACTGGCATACGTCAGCAGGCTGTATTGGCTATGAAGTGTTTGGGCGACAATAGACACACCGCGGAAGTTCTGTCCGAGTTCTTGCAGCAAGAAACGCAGTCGTGGCTGGGCACTGTAGATCTTGAGGCAGGCAAGGTAGTGAGTGATAACGGAAGGAATTTCATGGCTGCCATCTCCCTTTCCCAACTGAAACACATTCCTTGCCTGGCTCACACCTTAAACCTGGTGGTGCAGTGCTTCCTGAAAAGTTATCCGGGGTTATCCGACCTGCTCCTCAAAGTGCGTGGACTTTGCGCACATATCCGCCGTTCGCCTGTACACTCCAGCCGTATGCAGACCTATCAGCGTTCTTTGAACCTTCCCCAGCATCGCCTAATCATAGACGTTGCAACAAGGTGGAACTCAACACTGCACATGCTTCAGAGACTGTGCGAACAGAGGCGGGCTGTTATGTTTTTGTGGGAGGATACACATACACGGGCAGGCAGTAGGATGGCAGACATGGAGTTGTCAGGTGTGCAGTGGTCGAAGATTCAAGACATGTGTCAAGTCCTTCAGTGTTTTGAGGAATGCACACGGCTGGTTAGTGCAGACAACGCCATAATAAGCATGAGCATCCCCCTAATGCGTCTGCTGATGCAAAGTTTGACGCACATAAAGGATCAGGCGTCTGCACCAGAGGAAGAGGAAAGCCTTGATGACAGTCAGCGATTGTCTGGTCAGGGCAGTGTACATGACGAGGTACCGGGCGAAGAGGAGGTGGAGGATGAGGAGGATGATGGGGATGAGTATATTTTTAATGAGGAAGCTTTCCCGGGGGCACGGGAAATTGGTGGCGTGGCAAGGCCGGGTTCTGGTTTTTTGAGGGACACAAGTGACGTAGATTTGCCTGCAACTGCCCCTCAACCAAGCACAACCGCAGATTTGACAACGGGAACTTTGGCCCACATGGCGGATTATGCCTTGCGTATCCTCAAAAGGGACACACGCATTACAAAAATGATGAACGATGACGATTACTGGTTGGCCTGCCTCCTTGATCCTCGCTATAAAGGCAAATTGCAAAATATTATGCCACATGAGAACTTGGAACTAATATTAGCAACAAAACAATCAACTCTTGTTGACCGTTTGCTTCTGGCATTCCCTGCACACAGCGCCCGTGATCGTTCTCACACGAGCTCCAGGGGCCAGCAGACCAGAGGTGTTAGAGGGGCAGAAATCAGAAGTGGCGTTGGCCAGAGGGGTTTTCTGACCAGGTTGTGGAGTGATTTTTCTATGACCGCAGACAGGACAGGTACTGCAGCATCAATTCAAAGTGACAGGAGACAACATTTGTCCAGTATGGTTACAAACTATTTTTCATCCCTTATCGACGTTCTCCCTCAACCGTCATTCCCATTTGATTACTGGGCATCCAAATTAGACACCTGGCCAGAATTGGCAGAATATGCATTGCAGGAGCTTGCTTGCCCGGCAGCTAGTGTCCTATCAGAAAGAGTATTCAGTGCTGCAGGTTCAATACTAACAGAAAAAAGGACTCGTCTGGCTACCCAAAATGTAGATGATCTAACCTTCATTAAAATGAACCACAACTGGATTTCAAAATCTTTTGCCCCACCCTGCCCGGCTGACACCTAGCTTTCCTATGAAAAGGTCTTGCCTGTGGACTATTCTGAATGACTTTTCCAATCTCGTAATTTTCTTCACCTGATTGTCCAGCATACGACATGTTTCCACCTCACGAAATGGCCAAACTCCCCACACGGGGCCGTGCTATCGCCACTTTGCGCTTGGACCCTTGAGAGTGCTGTTTGTCTGAAGAGGTGGGTGTGGCCGCTTTTGGTCGACGGCACTGCCACTGGGTCCCTCATAGTACAATAAAGTGTCTCTGGCGGTGGTGGTGCGCACCCAACGTCAGACACACCGTTGTAATATGAGGGGCCCTGTGCCTGTACCGCCGGCCACAAGACAGTTCCCCCCCCCAGCTCAAACAGTGCTCTACCACTAGCAAAATTATCTCTCACAGCTTCACCAATGTGTAGTCTAGGCGCTGACATCCTTCAATGCCTGGCACTGACAATACCATTGTTTTGACATTTTTGTTATGTTAGGCCTTCGAAGCCTGTCTGCGGTCCCTTCTTTCTACAACTACTACACTGACCAGGCCACTGCTGGCCGTGTTACCCTGGAACCAATTTAAAAGTGCCTACAGTCAGCCCAATTTTGTTATGTTAGGCCTTCGAAGACTGTCTGCCGTCACTCCTTCCACTAGACTTCCACTGACCATACACTGCTGCCCATGTACCCCTGGAACCAATTTAAAGTGCCTACAGCCAGCCCAATTTTGTTATGTTAGGCCTTCGAAGCCTGTCTGCGGTCACTCCTTCCACTAGACTTCCACTGACCAGACCACTGCTGCCCGTGTACCCCTGCAACCAAATTAAAAGTGCCTACAGCCAGCCCAAGTTTGTTATGTTATGCCTTGGAAGCCTGTCTGCGGTCACTCCTTCCACTAGACTTCCACTGACCAGACCACTGCTGCCCGTGTACCCCTGGAACCAATTTAAAAGTGCCTACAGCCAGCCCAAGTTTGTTATGTTAGGCCTTGGAAGCCTGTCTGCGGTCACTCCTTCCACTAGACTTCCACTGACCAGACCACTGCTGCCCGTGTACCCCTGGAACCAATTTAAAAGTGCCTACAGCCAGCCCAAGTTTGTTATGTTAGGCCTTCGAAGCCTGTCTGCGGTCACTCCTTCCACTAGACTTCCACAGACCAGACCACTGCTGCCCGTGTACCCCTGGAACCAATTTAAAAGTGCCTACAGCCAGCCCAAGTTTGTTATGTTAGGCCTTGGAAGCCTGTCTGCGGTCACTCCTTCCACTAGACTTCCACTGACCAGACCACTGCTGCCCGTGTACCCCTGGAACCAATTTAAAAGTGCCTACAGCCAGCCCAAGTTTGTTATGTTAGGCCTTGGAAGCCTGTCTGCGGTCACTCCTTCCACTAGACTTCCACTGACCATACACTGCTGCCCATGTACCCCTGGAACAAATTTAAAAGTGCCTACAGCCAGCCCAAGTTTGTTATGTTAGGCCTTCGAAGCCTGTCTGCGTCCCGTTCTTTCAACTACAACTACACTGACCAGGCCACTGATGGCCGTGTTCCCCTGGAACCAATTTTAACTTGCCTACAGCCAGCCCAATGTTAGGCCTTTGATGCCTGTCTGCCGTCACTCCTTCCACTAGGCCTCCACTGACCTGTCTATTGCTGCCCGTGTACCCCTTGAACCAACATCATTAAATATAAAAAAAATTAATTTGATTATAAAAAATAAGATCGTGTTGAGATCTCAAATGCAGACATTTTAACAATCAAAACAAACACACAACAAATATCTGGAACTGTACTACAAAGGTCCAACAGCTACAATTTCTTTCTCCTGCAAGAAGTTAACTGAAAGTTTTTTGGAGTTGTTAACACAGATATGGCATCCACCGAGTGTTGTCCTGTCGCGTCTCCTTTAAATTATTTCCAATAAGATGTTAAACTATTAATTTAATAAAATCAATAATTAAAAAAATAATTGAGTAAGTCAAAAGCACATTGCAAATAAACATTAATTACAAATCAAGAAGCATGGCGCGTCCGAGGGTGAGTAGATACCGAATAAGAATATAATCACCCTCGGACGCGCAATGCTTATTTACAACAGCCTTCCTTCCTAAGAATCAGCCCTTCCGTGGTGTAGAGAGAGGTTGTGTTACACTCCAAGGTGTTCCCCAGGTTGCCTTTCCTGAGCTTCGATCTTCCGGCTCTCGTTTAGTAGCTGTTGGAAACTACGCTGCATTAGGCCTACTAATTGTGTATGGGTGAAACAGTGGCGCATCTGCGGTCCCTCCTTCCACTAGGCCTCCACTGACCTGTCTACTGCGGCCCGTGTACCCCTTGAACCAACCTAATAAAATATTTAAAAAATTAATTTGATTATAAAAAATAAGATCGTGTTGAGATCTCAAATGCAGACATTTTAACAATCAAAACAAACACACAACAAATATCTGGAACTGTACTACAAAGGTCCAACAGCTACAATTTCTTTCTCCTGCAAGAAGTTAACTGAAAGTTTTTTGGAGTTGTTAACACAGATGTGGCATCCACCGAGTGTTGTCCTGTCGCGTCTCCTTTAAATTATTTCCAATAAGATGTTAAACTATTAATTTAATAAAATCAATAATTAAAAAAATAATTGAGTAAGTCAAAAGCACATTGCAAATAAACATTAATTACAAATCAAGAAGCATGGCGCGTCCGAGGGTGAGTAGATACCGAATAAGAATATAATCACCCTCGGACGCGCAATGCTTATTTACAACAGCCTTCCTTCCTAAGAATCAGCCCTTTCGTGGTGTAGAGAGAGGTTGTGTTACACTCCAAGGTGTTCCCCGGGTTGCCTTTCATGAGCTTCGATCTTCCGGCTCTCGTTTAGTAGTTGGTGGAAAAGTACACAGCATTAGGCCTACAAAATGGGTATGGGGTGGAGAGAGATGGTGTGTTACACTCCAAGGTGTTCCCCAGGTTGCCTTTCCTGAGCTTCGATCTTCATGCTCTCGTTTAGTAGGTGTCGGAAAGTAGGCTGCATTAGGCCTACAAATTGGGTATGGGGTGGAGAGAGATGGTGTGTTACACTCCAAGGTGTTCCCCAGGTTTCCTTGCCATTGCTTCGGTCTTCCGACTCTCGTTTAGTAGTTGTAGAAAAGTACACAGCATTAGGCCTACAAAATGGGTATGGGGTGGAGAGAGATGGTGTGTTACACTCCAAGGTGTTCCCCAGGTTGCCTTTCCTGAGCTTCGATCTTCATGCTCTCGTTTAGTAGGTGTCGGAAAGTAGGCTGCATTAGGCCTAAAAAATGGGGAATGGGGTGGAGAGAGATGGTGTGTTACACTCCAAGGTGTTCCCCAGGTTTCCTTGCCATTGCTTCGGTCTTCCGACTCTCGTTTAGTAGTTGTAGAAAAGTACACTGCATTAGGCCTAAAAAATGGGTATGGGGTGGAGAGAGATGGTGTGTTACACTCCAAGGTGTTCCCCAGGTTGCCTTTCCTGAGCTTCGATCTTCATGCTCTCGTTTAGTAGGTGTCGGAAAGTAGGCTGCATTAGGCCTACAAATTGGGTATGGGGTGGAGAGAGATGGTGTGTTACACTCCAAGGTGTTCCCCAGGTTTCCTTGCCATTGCTTCGGTCTTCCGACTCTCGTTTAGTAGTTGTAGAAAAGTACACAGCATTAGGCCTACAAAATGGGTATGGGGTGGAGAGAGATGGTGTGTTACACTCCAAGGTGTTCCCCAGGTTGCCTTTCCTGAGCTTCTATCTTCAGGCTCTCATTAAATTGTGGTTAAATGGAACAACTGCATTTGGCGTACTAGTTGGTTTGGGGCCTACTATCGGTGTCTGCCACTCCTTGCTGTTCTCCTGGTTTCCTGTCCTGAAATACCATTTTCAGCCTCTCGTTAAGTAGTTGTTAATGTTAGACTGCATTTGGCCTACTAGTTGGGTTGGGGCCTACTATCGGTGTCTGCCACTCCTTGCTGTTCTCCTCCACTGAACAAAGCTGTGCCGCCTGTTTACTACGGTTGCCAATTTTGAACTGCATTTCGACTACTTACTGATTTGGCCCTACTCTCTGTGTCAGCCTCTCATTCCAGTTGTCCTCCACTGCAATGCCCCCTGGTTATTCCTGTGTTACCAATTTTGAACTGCATTTAGCCCACTTTCTTCTTTGGGCCTATATCTGTGTTTCCACTTCATCGTGCCCATTGCCCAGCCAGTGATAGATGAGTCTGCTGGTACATTGACCCATAACGCAACATTCCCCGTGCACGCTACACAACAACATTGTGACCCTGCTGAAAGTCAGGTTGCTCTTCCCGCATACCATACCACCTTACACGGGGACAAAGAGGAAGGTGCAGATGAAAGTGCAGGTTCCTTCATCAGGTGGGGGGAGGAATACTAGTTGGCGACGTCACTGGCACAGGGCCTCTCATAGTACGCAAAAGTGTTGCTGCCGGTGGGAGGCGCCCCCGCCGTGCAAACACACCGCTGTACTTTGAGGGGCCCTGTGCCAGTGCCAATGCCAACGAGTGGGCCCCCCCTGCTTGCTCAGGTTCACAGCACTTGCAAAGTTGAAATACTTACCTCTCCCTGCTCCACTGCCGTGACGTGGTCCAGATTTCCTGGGCCCACTAATTACTTGAACCAGCCCTACCCCCCACAACTTTAGCCAAATGACCCCCAATTTCAAATGCCTTCCAATTATTATAAGGTAAATTACGCTTGACAAGCTTCATTAAGAAGAATGGATGGTTTTGACATTAAAATGGGCACTCTAGGTGTTTTCCTGGCCCCCACTCACTGCCGACTATGCTGCCCCATTGACTTGCATTGGGTTTCGTGTTTCGGTCGATCCCGACTTTACGTCATAATCGGCCGATTTCACTCGACCCGACTTTGGACATAGTCGGGTTTCGCAAAACCCGGCTCGACTCTAAAAAGGTCAAGGTCGCTCAACTCTAATTACCAGCACTGTTGGTTTGATTTTTAAGGGCCACTTGGATACTATATGGACATTTAACTTCTATTATTGGACCATCAGATAGCCACAGGCACTGCTATAATCATATATTGGAATATACAATTTTACATATATATATATATATATATGTATATATATATATATATATATAATTTTTATATATATATTTTTTTATATTTTATTATTGATGTTTTTTTTGTATGGTCTACTATTAATAATAAATAAAATATTTTATGACTACATTCTCTGTTGTGATTGCTCTGGGTTTTTTTTTCTATGTGGTGAGCATGACTTCCTCCAATTAATGTAGTGTTTCACTACACCACTGGCACACTGGGTGTTCTCAGGGTATATATCTATATGGATTATTAATAATTTTATCTCTTGTATTTTATACGTGTAAACTACTTTTACCCTGTTGACATTAGTGTGTTTTACTAATTATTATATATCTACTGTGTTTTGCACAGGCCACTTTCTTGCTCTACGCATGGATTTTAAGTCCAGGGAACAGTCCTGGCAGGGACAAGTAAATATGGTATTTGGGACTAACGGTACAAATGTCACTACTGCCGTGGGTCCACAATTTAATGATTTCTTTTATACCATCAAAAATTTGACATACAGGAGAACACGCTCATGGTGGAACCGGGCTTTTTTAGAGAACTATGTGCAAAGACAACTTATTCCGAGGGGCCTGCAGCTCCAAATTACACCATCATTTCCGGTTGAGGATAATGATTTTATAAATAAATGGGAAACAATATGTAATGAGACATCTATAAAATTGATGGGTCTATTGATACAATACAATATGAAAACCCTAACTGACATTGATAGACTGTTGGAAGAGACCATTACTAAAGCAAAAATTAACTTGACAAGTGATCAGTATGAATCAATTAATCCCCAATTGGATAAATTAGTGGATCAGTGGGTAAAAGATATACAGGTGAGACAAACTAGTAAATTATTAAGAGATCAGAGAGACATTGCAAACGGCAGAATATATAGATGGCAGAAACCTCAGAATAAAGAAGAGATACGTGAGCGTACAATGTCTATTACATCTGATGCGGCTAATGGTGATGTTTCGTGTGCCTTCTCCTCCGTCTCTACATCAGCTTCAATAAATTCTACTCCTAAACGGAAACGTGAACCCCGTTATATGCCGGCTAAGAAGAATTTCAGATACTCGCCTGACAACTATAGAGGCAGTAATAAGGTAATTAATTTGAGTTCCTATTGTTTCTCTCAAACTGAGATGGCTGTGTTGAACAAGGGCCTGATGTTTTGCCCCACAGCAAAATTTGATAAGTTTACTGCAGTCAAAGACTTGCATTTATTTGCGAGAAAACTTATCTTTAAATGGCATTTTCATAATGAGGATCTAATGAGACTATTCCCAACAGAGACGGAGCAGGAGACACTGAATGTCTTGGAGGAACTGGCACAGGAGCATATTGAGATTGAGGAAGGTAAGATCCCAAAATCAATACAACCTTGCTCACGTAGATTTCCACCTTTATCCTCTTGTCCAACATTGGAGATATTTGTACAGACAGTAAGCAGGGAATTTGATAAAATTCCTTGCTACCCTAATACGGATAATCTCAGCTATGAGGAAAAGCAGAGTTTGGTGAAATTAAAAGCAATGAATGATATTTTAATTAAACCCGCGGATAAGGGGGGAGTATAGTAATCTGGCCAAAAATACTCTATGAGGCGGAGGCATTTAAACAGCTGAGGGTTGAGGTGTGCTACAGGAAACTTACATTCAATCCTCTGGAAAAATTTGGTAAAGAATTGATGGTGATTTTAAAAGAAGCCAATGGTAATGGAATAATCACCAAGGATTTATTCCTTGCCTTACAGGTTACGGAACCAATCATTCCCACACTATACTTACTGCCCAAAGTACACAAGAATAGCATTACACCGCCGGGTAGACCCATAATATCAGGGTGTGGTAATTTTATGGAAAATATAAATAAGTTTATTGATTTTAAACTGAAACCACTGGTTGAAGAATTGCCCTCGTTCGTGAAAGATACCAACGATTTCTTGAAAAAAATTGATGGACTCCAAGTCGACAATGATACATTACTTGTGTCTTGCGATGTGGAGTCGTTATACACAAACATTCGCCATGGGGACGGCTTAAAGGCTACACGGTATTTTTTAAATTCATCCATGATATCCAGTGATATGAGTAATTTCATTTTGGAACTTCTTCAATTTTCTTTGTCACACAATTTTTTTACTTTCAAGGGGTCCTTCTACCTGCAGCTCCAGGGCACCGCCATGGGTGCATCTTTTGCGCCGGCGTACGCAAATCTATTCCTGGGGCTGTGGGAGAGGGCCCTCCTTGCGTCTGACCTTATGGCATCAATGGAGCGCATCCCCCTGTGGGTGCGCTTCATTGATGACATTTTTTTCATTTGGCAGGGATCCAGAGTGTTGCTTGATGAGTTTATGGGTCAGCTAAATCAAAATTCAAGCAACATACATCTAACTTTCAAGTGTGACCCTAATTGTATTGAGTTCCTGGATGTATGTGTTAAACGAGGAGAGGATAATTTTTTGGTCACCGACTTCTACCGTAAACCTACATCCGTAAATTCATTTCTCCATGCCACGTCATCACACCTGTTATGAAAGATAATTCAGAACCACAATGGACATAGAGGTCAGCGCACATTAGTGACCTGACAATAACCCAAAAAACGAGAATGAGCTCTGAGACGTGGGAACTCTGTTGACCGCAATCCCTGATCCTAACAAACCACACTAGAGGCAGCCGTGGATTGCGCCTAACGCTGCCTATGCAACTCGGCACGGCCTGAGAAACTAGCTAGCCTGAAAATAGAAAAAAAGCCTACCTTGCCTCAGAGAAATACCCCAAAGGAAAAGGCAGCCCCCACATATAATGACTGTGAGTAAAGATGAAGAGACAAACGTAGAGATTAAATAGATTTAGCAAAGTGAGGCCCAACTTTCTGAACAGAGCGAGGATAGGAAAGGTAACTTTGCGGTCAACACAAAATCCTTCAAAAACCACGCAAAGGGGGCAAAAAGACCCTCCGTACCGAACTAACGGCACGGAGGTACACCCTCTGCGTCCCAGAGCTTCCAGCAAGCAGAAAAAAACAAATTGACAAGCTGGACAGAAAAAAACAGCAAACAAATAGCAAAGAGGAACTTAGCTATGCAGAGCAGCAAGCCACAGGAACGATCCAGGAGGAAACAGGTCCAACACTAGAACATTGACTGGAGGCCAGGATCAAAGCACTGGGTGGAGTTAAATAGGGAAACACCTAATGACCTCACCACATCACCTGAGGAAGGAAACTCAGAAGCCGCAGTACCACTTTCCTCCACCAACGGAAGCTCACAGAGAGAACCAGCCGAAGTACCAGTTGTGACCACAGGAGGGACCTCTGCCACAGAATTCACAACAGTACCCCCTCCTTGAGGAGGGGTCACCGAACCCTCACCAGAGCTCCCAGGACGACCAGGATGAGCCATAAGAAAGGCACGAACAAGATCGGGAGCATGGACATCAGAGGCAAAGACGCAGGAATTATCTTCCTGAGCATAACCCTTCCACTTAACCAGATACTGGAGTTTCCGTCTTGAAACACGAGAATCCAAAATCTTCTCCACAATATACTCCAACTCCCCCTCCACCAAAACCGGGGCAGGAGGATCAACAGATGGAACCATAGGTGCCACGTATCTCCGCAACAATGACCTATGGAATATGTTATGGATGGAAAATGAATCTGGAAGGGTCAGATGAAAAGACAAAGGATTAAGAACCTCAGAAATCCTATACGGACCAATAAAACGAGGTTTAAACTTAGGAGAGGAAACCTTCATAGGAATATGACGAGAAGATAACCAAACCAAGTCCCCAACCCGAAGTCGGGGACCCACACAGTGTCTGCGATTAGCGAAACATTGAGCCTTCTCCTGGGACAAAGTCAAATTGTCCACTACATGAGTCCAAATCTGCTGCAACCTGTCCACCACAGTATCCACACCAGGACAGTCCGAAGACTCAACCTGCACTGAAGAGAAACGAGGATGGAACCCAGAGTTGCAGAAAAACGGTGAAACTAAGGTAGCCGAGCTGGCCCGATTATTAAGGGCGAACTCAGCCAAAGGCAAAAAGGACACCCAGTCATCCTGATCAGCAGAAACAAAGCATCTCAGATATGTTTCCAAGGTCTGATTGGTTCGTTCGGTCTGGCCATTAGTCTGAGGATGGAAAGCCGAGGAAAAAGACAAGTCAATGCCCATCCTACCACAAAAGGCTCGCCAAAACCTCGAAACAAACTGGGAACCTCTGTCAGAAACGATATTCTCTGGAATGCCATGCAAACGAACCACATGCTGGAAAAACAATGGCAGCAAATCAGAGGAGGAAGGCAATTTAGACAAGGGTACCAAATGGACCATCTTAGAGAAGCGATCATAGACCACCCAAATGACTGACATCTGTTGAGAGACGGGAAGATCTGAAATAAAATCCATAGAGATATGTGTCCAAGGCCTCTTCGGGACCGGCAAGGGCAAAAGTAACCCACTGGCACGAGAACAGCAGGGCTTAGCCCGAGCACAAATCCCACAGGACTGCACAAAAGTACGCACATCCCGCGACAGAGATGGCCACCAGAAGGATCTAGCCACTAACTCTCTGGTACCAAAGATTCCAGGATGACCAGCCAACACCGAACAATGAACCTCAGAGATAACTTTATTCGTCCACCTATCAGGGACAAACAGTTTCTCCGCTGGGCAACGATCAGGTTTATTATCCTGAAATTTTTGCAGCACCCGCCGCAAATCAGGGGAGATGGCAGACACAATTACTCCCTCTTTGAGGATACCCGCCGGCTCAGATACACCCGGAGAGTCGGGCACAAAACTCCTAGACAGAGCATCCGCCTTCACATTTTTAGAGCCTGGAAGGTATGAAATCACAAAGTCAAAACGGGCAAAAAACAACGACCAACGAGCTTGTCTAGGGTTCAAGCGCTTGGCAGACTCGAGATAAGTCAAGTTCTTATGATCAGTCAAGACCACCACGTGATGCTTAGCTCCCTCAAGCCAATGACGCCATTCCTCGAATGCCCACTTCATGACCAGCAACTATCGATTGCCCATATCATAATTACGCTCAGCAGGCGAAAACTTCCTGGAAAAGAAGGCGCATGGTTTCATCACCGAGCAATCAGAACTTCTCTGCGACAAAACAGCCCCTGCTCCAATCTCAGAAGCATCAACCTCGACCTGGAACGGAAGCGAAACATCTGGTTGACACAACACAGGGGCAGAAGAAAAACGACGCTTCAACTCTTGAAAAGCTTCCACCGCAGCAGAAGACCAATTGACCAAATCAGCACCCTTCTTGGTCAAATCGGTCAATGGTTTAGCAATACTAGAAAAATTGCACATGAAGCGACGATAAAAATTAGCAAAGCCCAGGAACTTTTGCAGACTTTTCAGAGATGTCGGCTGAGTCCAATTATGGATGGCTTGGACCTTAACAGGATCCATCTCGATAGTAGAAGGGGAAAAGATGAACCCTGTTGTGAATTCTGTGGCTGAATTCACTCCTGTGGTCACAAGTGGTACTGCAGCTTCTGAGCTTCCTTCCTCAGGTGTTCTGGTGAGCTCGTTAACTGCTTCGTTACTTAACTCCGCCTGATGCTGCTATCCCTGCTCCTTGTCAATGTTCCAGTGTTGGATCTGAGCTTCTCCTGATTGTTCCTGTGACCTGCTGCTCTGTATAGCTAAGTGCTTTTTTGCTATTTTGTTGCTTTTTTTCTGTCCAGCTTGTCTTTTGTTTTGCTGGTAGCTCTGAGAAGCAAAGGGTGTACCGCCGTGCCGTTAGTTCGGCACGGTGGGTCTTTTTTGCCCCCTTTGCGTGGTTTTTGCTTTAGGGTTTTTTGTAGACTGCAAAGTTCGCTTTACTATCCTCGCTCTGTCTAAGATTATCGGGCCCCACTTTGCTGAATCTATTTCATCCCTACGTTTTGTCTTTTCATCTTACTCACAGTCATTATATGTGGGGGGCTGCCTTTTCCTTTGGGGTATTTCTCTGGGGGCAAGTCAGGCCTATTTTTCTATCTTCAGGCTAGCTAGTTTCTTAGGCTGTGCCGAGTTGCATAGGTAGTTGCTAGGCGCAATCCACAGCCGCTATTAGTTGTGTTTAGGATAGGATCAGGTGTGCAGTCTACAGAGTTTCCACGTCTCAGAGCTCGTTCTTTTGTTTTTTGGTATTTGTCAGATCACTGTGTGCGCTCGGATCGCTAGGCACACTGTGTCTCTGGATTGCCTTCATTACACCTTTCATTAGCAGACATAACAGAACCCCAAAAATGAAACCTTCTGAACACCAAAGAGACACTTTGATCCCTTCACAAACAAAGAATTAGCACGCAGGACCTGAAACACCGTTCTGACCTGCTTCACATGAGACTCCCAATCATCCGAGAAGATCAAAATGTCATCTAAGTACACAATCAGGAATTTATCCAGGTACTCTCGGAAGATGTCATGCATAAAGGACTGAAACACTGATGGAGCATTGGCTAGTCCGAATGGCATTACTAGATACTCAAAATGGCCCTCGGGCGTATTAAATGCAGTTTTCCACTCATCGCCTCGCTTAATACGCACAAGATTATACGCACCACGAAGATCTATCTTAGTGAACCAGCTAGCCCCCTTAATCCGAGCAAACAAATCAGATAACAATGGCAAGGGGTACTGAAATTTAACCGTGATCTTATTTAAAAGGCGGTAATCTATACAATGTCTCAGTGAACCATCCTTCTTGGCTACAAAAAAGAACCCTGCTCCCAATGGCGACGATGACGGGCGAATATGCCCCTTCTCCAAAGACTCCTTCACATAACTCCGCATAGCGGCGTGCTCTGGCACAGATAAATTAAACAGTCGACCTTTAGGGAATTTACTACCAGGAATCAAATCGATAGCACAATCACAATCCCTATGCGGAGGTAGGGCATCGGACTTGGGCTCATCAAATACATCCCGGTAATCAGACAAGAACTCAGGAACCTCAGAAGGGGTGGATGAAGAAATAGTCAGAAATGGGACATCACCATGTACCCCCTGACAACCCCAGCTGGACACAGACATGGATTTCCAATCTAAAACTGGATTATGGACTTGTAGCCATGGCAACCCCAACACGACCACATCATGCAGATTATGCAACACCAGAAAGCGAATAACCTTCTGATGTGCAGGAGCCATGCACATGGTCAGCTGGGTCCAGTACTGAGGCTTATTCTTGGCCAAAGGCGTAGCATCAATTCCTCTCAATGGAATAGGACACTGCAAGGGCTCCAAGAAAAACCCACAACGCCTAGCATACTCCAATTCCATCAAATTCAGGGCAGCGCCTGAATCCACAAATGCCATGACAGAATACGATGACAAAGAGCAGATCAAGGTAACAGACAGAAGAAATTTTGACTGTACCATACCAATAGTGGCAGACCTAGCGAACCGCTTAGTGCGCTTAGGACAATCAGAGATAGCATGAGTGGAATCACCACAGTAGAAACACAGCCCATTCAGACGTCTGTGTTCTTGCCGTTCAACTCTGGTCAAAGTCCTATCGCACTGCATAGGCTCAGGTTTAAGCTCAGGTAATAACGCCAAATGGTGCACAGATTTACGCTCGCGCAAGCGTCGACCGATCTGAATGGCCAAAGACATAGACTCATTCAGACCAGCAGGCATAGGAAATCCCACCATAACATCCTTAAGGGCTTCAGAGAGACCTTTTCTGAAAATAGCTGCGAGCGCACCTTCATTCCACTGAGTGAGTACGGACCACTTTCTAAATTTCTGACAATATACCTCTTTTTCATCCTGACCCTGACACAGAGCCAGCAAATTCTTCTCTGCCTGATCCACAGAATTAGGCTCATCGTACAGCAATCCGAGCGCCAGGAAAAATTCATCGATATTAACAAATCAGGAATAGGAATTCTCGGTTCTAACATAGAATTCTGAACCACAAAGTCTTGAATACTTTGTACTCTTGCCGTGAGCTGATCCACACATGAAGACAGACCTTTAATGTCCATTGCTACACCTGTGTCCTGAACCACCCAAATGTCTAGGGGAAAAAAAAGGCAAAACACAGTGCAAAGGGAAAAAAAATGGTCTCAGAACTTCTTTTTTCCCTCTATTGAGAATCATTAGTACATTGGCCTCCAGTACTGTTATGAAAGATAATTCAGAACCACAATGGACATAGAGGTCAGCGCACGTACAGTGACCTGACAATAACCCAAAAAACGAGAACGAGCTCTGAGACGTGGGAACTCTGTTGACCGCAATCCCTGATCCTAACAAACCACACTAGAGGCAGCCGTGGATTGCGCCTAACGCTGCCTATGCAACTCGGCACAGCCTGAGAAACTAGCTAGCCTGAAGATAGAAAAAAAGCCTACCTTGCCTCAGAGAAATACCCCAAAGGAAAAGGCAGCCCCCACATATAATGACTGTGAATAAAGATGAAGAGACAAACGTAGAGATGAAATAGATTTAGCAAAGTGAGGCCCAACTTTCTGAACAGAGCGAGGATAGGAAAGGTAACTTTGCGGTCAACACAAAACCCTTCAAAAACCACGCAAAGGGGGCAAAAGACCCTCCGTACCGAACTAACGGCACGGAGGTACACCCTCTGCGTCCCAGAGCTTCCAGCAAGCAGAAAAAAACAAATTGACAAGCTAGACAGAAAAAAACAGCAAACAAATAGCAAAGAGGAACTTAGCTATGCAGAGCATAAAGCCACAGGAACGATCCAGGAGGAAACAGGTCCAACACTAGAACATTGACTGGAGGCCAGGATCAAAGCACTGGGTGGAGTTAAATAGGGAAACACCTAACAACCTCACCACATCACCTGAGGAAGGAAACTCAGAAGCCGCAGTACCACTTTCCTCCACCAACGGAAGCTCACAGAGAGAACCAGCCGAAGTACCAGTTATGACCACAGGAGGGAGCTCTGCCACAGAATTCACAACACACACCCAAGTGCTATGATAAGAGCCATACCGACTGGACAATTCCTACGCTTGAGAAGAATTTGTACTAACGAAGATGACTTTATGAAACAATCTGCCGACCTCAAAGCTAGATTTTTAGAACAGGGTTATAGCCATCGATCAATCAAAAAGGCATTTAATAGAGCTAAGAACACCACTAGACATCAGACCTTATACTCCACTGAAATAAAATCATTGATTCAACCAGTTAGATTTATTACCCAATTCCATGGCCAATCTGAACTGATGCGCCAGCTCCTTACGAAATCTTGGCCGATTCTCCAGAGCGATCCAATACTAGCTCAGTACATTAGTGAGCGTCCTCATATAACATTCAGGAGATCACGGAATTTGAAAGATACCCTGGTTAAAAGCCATTATGTTGTAGAACCGAAACCTTCTGTCTCCTTTTTAACTAAAATCAAACCAACACCGGGATGTAAACCGTGTGGGAATTGCGTAGCCTGCCCGAATATTAAGAGGACCCATACATTTATGAACGCTATGGGTACAACTACATACCAAATAAAACATGCTATCACGTGCACAACAAAAGCAGTAATTTATTTTGCCCAATGTCCCTGCTCCCTTATATGTATTGGGATGACGACACGCCAATTAAAAGTTCGCATTCGCGAACATATCTTGGGAATACAGGCTGCTAAGGATATTGCTAATGTTAATCTACTGAAAACAATACCTAAACATTTTAAACTATACCGTAATTGTGATGCATCCCTTTTGCATGTATTCGGGATTGATAAAATTGTAACCAATGAAAGGGGTGGTAAGACTAGTAAACCATTGTCACAACTTGAAACTAAATGGATTTGGATTTTAGGTACTGTGTCCCCCAACGGTCTAAATGAGAACTTAAGTTTTGCCCCGCTCTTATGAAAATTCATGGTCTGTTCTCTTTTAAGTGTTCTTTTTTATTGCAATTTTCTTATGAAAATCCATGTCTTGTTCTCTTTTTATTGCATTTTTATATATATATATATATATATATACATATATATATATATATATATATATATATATATATATATATATATATATAATATATCCCTTAAAAAATATAAAAATATTTTTATTCATCTTAACGTAATAGTGGTTTTTATATAGTGATTGTGATATTAATATTAATATTTTGTATATTGTAGGCCTTTATTATTTATGCTACATACCTGACATTTATCGTAGAGTGATGTGATCTGTTGACCTGGATGGTGATAGCGATGTCCATGAATACCTGGAATTTGATGGAGGGACAGAATCTCAGTGATCGCTATTGCTCTGATCACTTGTGATTTAGTGATCGTGGATTGGACCTGTACCACATGTGTGACTTGCATCATTTTTCTGGAGACTGTCACGGGCCGCCTGGAATGATTTTTTTCTTTTTCTTTCTTTTTTCTTTTTTCTCTTTTCTGTGGAATATATTAAGCAATTATTACTATTTGTGTGAATTATATTTCAATTATCCCTTCTCGATTGTTATTATCTAATATAATATGTGTAATTGTATATGGAAGTATATACATTTATGTATATATATATATATATATATATATATGATTTATATACGGATATATATCCTTCTATTATCTAAAATGTCTCCCGTTCCTTTTACTTTCTCCTTTCCCCCCTTCCCCCCCCTCCCCCATTTTTTTACACTTGCTTATACTCATATATCAATCTGTACTACATATTGTCATATATATGGTCCCTAAGCACTGTCTGTGTTGGTCCACACATAATATATCTCTCTTACCTTTTCCCTTTCCAGTATGTGTCAATAATTAAACCCCATTTTTTTCAGCACGCTCATTACTTCAGTATATATTACTTGTATTGGTCTCAGGCACAGTTGAAGACTGTTTACATACTTCCCTCACTTTTTCACCTTCCGGTACGCCCCATATTATTTAGTTTAACTATTCAGTTTAACTTATCTTCCCCTACGATCACCGCTTGACTTGTAGCCATTCATTATACATTACCCTTGCTCTAAACGCCCATGGCGCATCCACGGTGGTGCGCATGCGTGGTTGGGGTCCGGCGATCGCGTCGGGAGCATCATTGTGGCCTTGGCAACGCCAGGAACTCACCCTGTGCGTCCAGTCACATGACGTCTCCGGCATTGGTTTCCGGGTCCTCCGACGGCGCATGCGCCGCTTACGCTGCGGCTGCAGCCATTGGCGTCACATATTTACCGGCACATTATATAAAAGACCCCTAGTCTAGTTGAATGCTACCCCCTGACGAAGGAACAGTGCGTCCGAAATGCGAGTCGGGGTGCCCTGGAGTGCTGCTGGTGGTCCCCGGAATTATATATACCATTTACACAAAGTAAGTGTCCTCTTAT
This sequence comes from Ranitomeya imitator, assembly GCF_032444005.1. Taxonomy (NCBI): domain Eukaryota; kingdom Metazoa; phylum Chordata; class Amphibia; order Anura; family Dendrobatidae; genus Ranitomeya; species Ranitomeya imitator. The sequence continues at coordinate 420,275,732 of NC_091286.1, read as the reverse complement.
ATGATCCTTATATCGGCCCCCTTTTTACCTCACTTGCTTTTATAATATTTAGGTTGTGCACACTTGTTATACACCATATTATATTGCACTTAAGCATGTCATAAATTTCCCACACTTACCTCCTCCTTTTTGCCCCCTTTTTCATATTATCAGCACTGTTGGTTTGATTTTTAAAGGCCACTTGGATACTATATAGACACTTAACTTTTATTATTGGACCATCAGATAGCCACAGGCACTGCTATAATCATATATTGGAATATACAATTTTACACACACACACATATATATATATATATATATATATATATATATACAGTTAGGGCCAGAAATATTTGGACAGTGACACAAGTGTTGTTATTTTAGCTGTTTACAAAAACATGTTCAGAAATACAATTATATATATAATATGGGCTGAAAGTGCACACTCCCAGCTGCAATATGATAGTTTCCACATCCAAATCGGAGAAAGGGTTTAGGAATCATAGCTCTGTAATGCATAGCGTCCTCTTTTTCAAGGGACCAAAAGTAATTGGACAATGGACTCTAAGGGCTGCAATTAACTCTGAAGGCGTCTCCCTCGTTAACCTGTAATCAATAAAGTAGTTAAAAGGTCAGGGGTGGATTCCAGGTGTGTGGTTTTGCATTTGGAAGCTGTTGCTGTGAGCAGACAACATGCGGTCAAAGGAACTCTCAATTGAGGTGAAGCAGAACATCCTGAGGCTGAAAAAAAAAGAAAAAATCCATCAGAGAGATAGCAGACATGCTTGGAGTAGCAAAATCAACAGTTGGGTACATTCTGAGAAAAAAGGAATTGACTGGTGAGCTTGGGAACTCAAAAAGGCCTGGGCGTCCACGGATGACAACAGTGGTGGATGATCGCCGCATACTTAATTTGGTGAAGAAGAACCCGTTCACAACATCAACTGAAGTCCGGAACACTCTCAGTGAAGTAGGTGTATCTGTCTCTAAGTCAACAGTAAAGAGAAGACTCCATGACAGTAAATACAAAAGGTTCACATCTAGATGCAAACCATTCATCAATACCAAAAATAGACAGGCCAGAGTTAAATTTGCAGAAAAACACCTCAAGAAGCCAGCTCAGTTCTGGAAAAGTATTCTATGGACAGATGAGACAAAGATCAACCTGTACCAGAATGATGGGAAGAAAAAAGTTTGGAGAAGAAAGGGAATGGCACATGATCCAAGGCACACCACATCCTCTGTAAAACATGGTGGAGACAACGTAATGGCATGAGCATGCATGGCTTTCAATGGCACTGGGTCACTTGTGTTTATTGATGACATAAGAGCAGACAAGAGTAGCCGGATGAATTCTGAAGTGTACCGGGATATACTTTCAGCCCAGATTCAGCCAAATGCTGCAAAGTTGATTGGACGGCACTTCATAGTACAGATGGACAATGACCCCAAGCATACAGCCAAAGCTACCCAGGAGTTCATGAGTGCCAAAAAGTGGAACATTCTGCAATGGCCAAGTCAATCTCCAGATCTAAACCCAATTGAGCATGCATTTCACTTGCTCAAATCCAGACTTAAGATGGAAAGACCCACAAACAAGCAAGACCTGAAGGCTGCGGCTGCAAAGGCCTGGCAAAGCATTAAGAAGGAGGAAACCGAGCGTTTGGTGATGTCCATGGGTTCCAGACTTAAGGCAGTGATTGCCTCCAAAGGATTTGCAGCAAAATATTGAAAATAAAAATATTTTGTTTGGGTTATGTTTATTTGTCCAATTACTTTTGACCTCCTAAAATGTGGAGTGTTTGTAAAGAAATGTGTACAATTCCTACATTTTCTATCAGATATTTTTGTTCAACCCTTCAAATTAAACGTTACAATCTGCACTTGAATTCTGTTGTAGAGGTTTCATTTCAAATCCAATGTGGTGGCATGCAGAGCCCAACTCGCGAAAATTGTGTCACTGTCCAAATATTTCTGGCCCTAACTGTATATATATATAATTTTTATATATATATTTTTTTATCTTTTAGTATTGATGTTATTTTTTTGTATGGTCTACTATTAATAATAAATAAAATATTTTATGACTACATTCTCTGTTGTGATTGCTCTGGGTTTTTTTTCTATGTGGTGAGCATGACTTCCTCCAATTAATGTAGTGTTTCACTACACCACTGGCACACTGGGTGTTCTCAGGGTATATATCTATATGGATTATTAATCATTTTATCTCTTGTATTTTATACGTGTAAACTACTTTTACCCTGTTGACATTAGTGTGTTTTACTAATTATTAGTTTGTGTAGAAGTGCGGAGAAAATTGTGGGGGGTGTTCTATAAGAGATCAGCCATAGTTGTCTGTGTTTTTTACATTGTGTAGAGATGAGTTCTAACACATAGAGGGCTGCATCAGATTAAGAATTTAAAAAATTACGGTAATTACTTCAAATGAGACATCACTAGCTTAATCTGCCCTGTATACACTTAGGCTATGTGCACACGCTGCGGATTCCATTGCGGATTTGATAAATCCGCAGTGCAAAACCGCTGCGGTTTTTACTGCGGATTTATCGCGGTTTTTAATGCGGATTCTGCTGCAGTTTTCTATCTGCAGTTTTCTATTGGAGCAGATGGAAAACCGCTGCGGATTCCGCACAAAGAATTGACATGCTGCGGAAAATAAACCGCTGCGTTTCCGCGCGGCTTTTTCCGCAGCATGGGCACAGCGTTTTTGGTTTCCCATAAGTTTACATTGCACTGTAAACTCATGAGAAACTGCTGCGGATCCGCAGCTGCGGAAACGCTGCGGATCCGCAGCAAAATCCGCAACGTGTGCACATAGCCTTAAATTGTTTACATTTTTGGTGTATCACTGGTATCTAACTAAATGGTTATGGTATCGGGGTAAAATTTGTTTTAATATAGTGTTTTTTTATTGATCAGTATGGTAGTATTATCAGTCACTATGTGGTGGTAATATTTGGTCTGATTATGGTGTGACGATTTTTGTTACTTGTATGTGCTATTATTGGTGTTGGTCTAATAGTTTTTTTAAGTAACAGGGTGGTGGTAAAATAACTTCCTGCAAAGTTATTTTCTCTAACGATCCCCTTTGAGACTATTTGGGACATCTAGAAGAAGGATTGTCCAGAGAAAAAAAGTTGAAAGCTACAATTATTCCTTTGTTAAAGCCTCCCAAGACCATTCATTTGTAGGGTTATTTTTCATCCCAAACTGTAGGCTCAGTCACAATTTTGCTTACAAAAAGCTACCTAATAAGGTACGAAGTGATTCAAAGGTAGTAAGTAAAATATTATTAATTTTTATTGAAACAATATATTAAAAAGGTGTATCACATAACATTAAAAGACAGGACGACGGTATAGGTGGGACCTCCAAAAAGAAACAGGATGTGACACAGTAATGGATTTTGATTAGCATAAATCTATAGGTAATACATCTGCCCTTGATAATATATCCCCATTTCAGAGTTGAATAGACATTGGCATGTGGGTGGACCTAAAGCAGAGGTCCCCAACTCCAGTCCTCAAGGCCCACCAACAGGTCATGTTTTCAGGATTTCCTTAGTCTTGCCCAGGTAATAATTGCATCACCTGTGCAATGCAAAGGAAATCCTGAAAACATGACCTGTTGGTGGGCCTTGAGGACTGGAGTTGGGGACCTCTGACCTAAAGCAGTCTCTTAGGCTAGGTTCACATTGCGTTAGTGCAATCCGTTTAGCGGATATGCTAACGGATTGCTCTAACGCAATGTCCAAAAAGGGATTGCGTCTGGCAATCCCGCTAGCGCAGATGCCCGATCTGCGCTAGTGAAGAACGGACCCTGAACGCTGCAAGCAGCATTCGAGGTCCATCCGAAACTAACGGCACATCGCTGACGCTGCCGAAAAAGGCATACGTTTAGCGATGCGCTACGATCCGTTAGCACATTGCAGTCAATGGGTGCGCTAACGGATCCGTTACATAACGTTAATTGCGCCAATTTCGCCATGTAACGGATTCCGTTAGCGGACACCCTAGCCTTAGGCAAAAAGCCCCCTTTAAATGCTCCTATAAATGCTCCTATAACAAACGCTCCTATAACATGCCAATGTCTATTTAACTTTTTGTAAGCATCCATGATTGAAGTGCTAATTATGTGCCTATAAAAAAACATTTGGATTATAGGATTAATCAGTCACAATTTTGCCTAAAATCTCTGCCATGAATAAAGAATAGTATCTGAACATGCTCCTAGAGCAACAACTTCTCCCAATGATTCGGGAACGATCATTGACCATGTCACAAGGAAAAAGTGATAACTAAGAGGCGTGGAGAACAAAACATTAATATTATAGGTCCAAGGCCAGGAAACTCCCCAGATCTCAATTCTATTGAGAATTTGTGGTAAGTCCGTAAAAAGCGGGTGTTGTAAAAACAATCGGTGATTAGGCAAGACGAGGTTGCCATTGATCAGGATTTGTCCCAGAAACTCATATTCAACATGCCGGTGAGAAGTGCAGAAGTCTTAAAAAAAAATAAGGGTCATCACTCTAAATACTGAGTCTTTACATTAGTTGATGATTTTGTTGATCAAAGTTTAAAACATATGAAATGCTTATAATTGTACCCGAGGACAATTCTTGCTTTCCTGCTGCCTGAGGAGAAATTTAAATGGCACTTGACAATAAATAACACTGTCACACTGTAAATGAATAATGCCATCATACAGGGATGTATAAAAATATGATTACCTCCATTAAGTAACTGAATAAAACCAGTAAAGTTTTCACTAAATGAAATTACTACCATGCAGTATGTATACACTACAATTCCAAAGTTTAGGGTCACTTAGAAATGTCCTTATTTTTTAAAGAAAAGCAGTTTTTTTCCAATGAAGCTAACATTAAATGATTTAGAAAGACACTTGTCTTGTTGCTTAGTTGTGCAGCGGCGCCTCCCGCTTCTCTTTCTACTCTGGTTACAGCCTATTTGTGCTCTCCTCTGGAGTAGTACACACCGTTGTAGGAAATCTTCAGTTTCTTGGCAATTTCTCACACGGAATAGACTTCATTTCTAAGAACAAGAATAAACTGTCGAGTTTCACATAAATGTTCTTTTATTCTGGCCATTTTGAGAGTTCAATGGAACCAACAAATGTAATGCTCCAGATTCTCAACTAGCTGAAAGGAAGGTGAGGTTTATAGGTTCTCTAATCAGCCAAACTGTTTTCAGCTGTGCTAATATACTTGCACAAGGGTTTTCAATGGTATTCTCACCATCCATTAGCCTTCTTGCACGGTTAGCAAACACAAAGTACCATAAGAATACTGGAGTGATGGTTGTTGGAAATGAGCATCTTATACACCTATGAAGATATTGTATTACAAACCAGATGTTTGCAGCTAGAATAGTCATTTACCACATTAACAATGTATAGAGTGTATTTCTGAATCATTTAGTGTTAGCTTCACTAGAAAAAATTGTGCTTTTCTTTCTTTTGTGCGCCGCTGTGTCTTCCACGTCCTCTGCACTGACTGTTCAGGCAGAGGGCGGCACGCACACTAATCACATCATAGCGCCCTCTGACCTGAGCGTCACTGCAGAGGACATGGAAGACAGATCGGCGCCGATGGTGGAACATGGGACAGGTGAATATGCCCCTGTTATACTCCCATGCTCCTTGCGCGGTCCCTGCAGGTCCCTGGTTCTCCGGGCGCTGACAGCTTCTTCCTGTATTGAGCTGTCCCTATAAGAGTGGAGTCAGGTCCATATTCATTACTGTAATGAGCGGTACCATGTGACCGCTTAATACAGGAAGAAGCTGTCAGCGCCTGGAGAACCAGGGACCTGCAGAGACCGCGCCAGGAGCAGGTGAGTATTATTAGACAGCTGCTGCTCCCCCTTCCCTGCCGACCCCCGGGAATGACTCGAGTATAAGCCGAGAGAGGCAATTTCAGCCAAAAAAAATGGGCTGAAATTCTTGGCTTATACTCAAGTATATACAGTATATATATTCCTGAAAAAGGAAAACCAATTCAAAATCTAGTGTTGTATGGTGCTAATATCTGGTAAATAAATTTATCGGTCCCAGAGGAGGAGGAGCAGGCTTTGCCAAGGGGAAGGGTGGCACTTGCTTACCCCGGGCCAGTCCTTTAGTATGCATTTAAGGCCACATGTCCAACCTATTCACAGCTGCTCTGTTTTGCAGCCGTGCCTTGAACCACATGCTGTGCGCTTCTCACTGTCCACCAGAGAGCTGCCTGTGAGCAGATAGGAGCAGAACATTGAGCGATATAAAGGTAGAAAATCGCTGCTGTGCCACCTTCTGTATATATGAATCTGTGGACACAGCCAGCAGTGGTGTTCTGGACATTGAGGGGTGTATATCAGGATGCTTTCATATTTCATTTTGTTACACGCTCGAAGGCCATGTCACGGTTTATGTCCAAACTCCTCACAAAATGTGTGCTCTGCTGTGCATCAATTTCGGGCATATACACCTGCTTGAGATTGACACCCAGACACAGTCTACTACATGCTCGACAGAGCGAATGTTCACTCTGTCAGCACCATTATAGTCTGAGCTGGCGTGACATCTCACGCCATATCTTCTAACACTGATGAGCTTCAGTACAGATCTGTATTACTCACTGATGAGCACTTGTGACAGATAACCTTGATACAGGCCAAAAGGCCGAAATGTTGGCATATAATCTGTCTCATGTGGGTTGGCTCAATAAATTCAGTTACCTTAGCGAAACTTGCCAAAACTTATTCATTTTATTTGTTGTTGTGTAAGTGCCAGGACGTTAGGGATTTTGTGTTTTATGGTTTTGCTTTCTTTATGATGCAGTCTGTTAAATTGTCACGACTCACAGGGAGGATATGTTTATCATCCCCATCGCTCTCACTAATATGTCATGAACCGGGGTTGTTTGGTTGCCCAGTTCTTTTCTGATTGGGATTTATCGATATACCACTTCCCAGTTCCGGTTTGGAACTTGCAGCTCTCTGACGCCCCCTTGCCCTCAGGTCAGACAGGGTACTGCACCTAGGATAATTAGTCGCCAGAAAGGCTGCCTTACTTTGTACTGGCTAATGGGCACACTGCAGCAAGGGCGATATAACTACTCCCACTCAGGCGGGAACAATAAATCAATGCCGTCCGTCGCTACCAGGTTTCCCAAACGCGCAGGACAAGTCAGCTGCCACCAGCTCCAATTTCTTAATTAATAACAGGTCAGGAGCCAACCCAAATTAGTAGCGTAATTCACTTCAGAGGATGTGACAGTAAGTTATAGAGCAAGGAGAAACGAAGCTAGTAGTTTTATATATTTTACTCCAAAAACATAGACAGTGTTTACAAAAGTATAAAAAGATCTTATAAAAGTAGACAAGTATGGTATGTACAAACAATTACAAATAAAAATGGATTAACAGAAGAAAATCGACTTACGGTTCTTTCAGATCATGGCTGACCATGCAGTTCGGGTGAAGGGCATATATCCCAGTGAAGAAAATGTCCAGCTTCATTGAGTCCATGAAAAATTTTTCTTTATTCACAAACTTAAACATGGAGGATACAAACGTCAGCACAAACCATATAGGTAAGAATCTCAACGCGTTTCAGGAGACTAAGCTCCCTTAATCATGAACAAGTCGTTGAGATTCTTATCCATATGGTTTGTCCTGAAGTTTGTATCTTCTGTTGCTTCACAGAGTCGCAGGGAAACAGGAAATGCTGTACCCTGTTAGCAGTCACAGGGTGCAGCAGATGGATGCTAGTGGGATCCCTGAAACTCATCCCCAGTATGTTGGTGATTGATCTCGCTCTGACCATCGGTGGCTTTTGAGCCCACGCCTGAGAATGCCCTGAGTCAGATGCTGAGATCAAGCTTGAGTTCCCACCCTACACTGACCGGTTGTCAGGATTGATTAAAGATTACCGCACAGAGTGAGTACGCCGCTCTGGCAGATGCCACTAACCACCCTAACTAGGGCTAGGAAAGCACACTGATTGCGCATGGCGCCGCACTGGCGGTTGTTGCTGGTTTAATGCAGTAGGATCGTGCTCTTGTGTCTAGGGTAGCACTGTCAGGCACTAGGTAGCTCCAACATTCACGGGCATTCAACAACACTAGGAATGGGAATGATTAAGGAGCAATCACCAGAGCAGGCATACATCCACACACAAACGATAACAGGTTTATACTAGCACATGGCCGTTCGGCCATGTGAACCTTTTATAGCGGAAGCTCTCTGGGACCTTCCTAGTTTTCCAATAGGAGCTGCTACAGGACCTGAGCATGTGACCCCCGACCTCCAATGGGAGGTTATCCCTTGGGCATGCTCAGAAGAAGAAAAGCAGGACTAAGTCCCAGGGGCACCCGCTTGCTGCTGATCAGTACTGGTTATGATGGCTGAGCCTGGAAGGACAGCAGTAACCAGCCGCACAGTATCAATTTGAGCCAGACGCTGGGACCGATGTCTCTGCTGAGCAGGCTCCACTGTGGCTGGAGGAGAATGGGAGACCGCAGCGGAGATGGTTCGAGATTCCCCCTGTGCAGCGGCGGGAACTCGACACCGAACATTACCCACCCTCCCAGGGCCCCCTCCTTGGACCTTGCTATGCTCGAAGGCCGCAATGAGCTCAGGAGCCTGAATATGAACAGCAGGCTCACAGGACCTGTCCTCAGGGCCTTCAACCTTAATAACTATGTAACTATAAATATGTGCAAGTGGGTTGAGAGCTGGCTCAGGGATAGGAAACAAAGGGTGGTTATTAATGGAGCACACTCGGACTGGGTAGCGGTTAGCAGTGGGGTACCACAGGGGTCAGTATTGGGCCCTCTTCTTTTTAACATATTTATTAATGACCTTGTAGGGGGCATTCAGAGTAGAATTTCAATATTTGCAGATGACACTAAACTCTGCAGGGTAATCAATACAGAGGAGGACAATTTTATATTACAGGATGATTTATGTAAACTAGAAGCTTGGGCTGATAAATGGCAAATGAGCTTTAATGGGGATAAATGTAAGGTCATGCACTTGGGTAGAAGTAATAAGATGTATAATTATGTGCTTAATTCTAAAACTCTGGGCAAAACAGTCAATGAAAAAGACCTGGGTGTATGGGTGGATGACAAACTTAAATTCAGTGGCCAGTGTCAGGTAGCGGCTACAAAGGCAAATAAAATAATGGGATGCATTAAAAGAGGCATAGATGCTCATGAGGAGAATATAATTTTACCTCTATACAAGTCACTAGTTCGACCACACTTAGAATACTGTGCACAGTTCTGGTCTCCGGTGTTTAAGAAAGACATAGCTGAACTGGAGCGAGTGCAGAGAAGAGCGACCAAGGTTATTAGAGGACTGGGGGGTCTGCAATACCAAGATAGGTTATTACACTTGGGGCTATTTAGTTTGGAAAAACGAAGACTAAGGGGTGATCTTATTTTAATGTATAAATATATGAGGGGACAGTACAAAGACCTTTCTGATGATCTTTTTAATCATAGACCTGAAACAGGGACAAGGGGGCATCCTCTGCGGTTGGAGGAAAAAAGGTTTAAGCATAATAACAGACGCGGATTCTTTACTGTAAGAGCAGTGAGACTATGGAACTCTCTGCCGTATGATGTTGTAATGAGTGATTCATTACTTAAATTTAAGAGGGGACTGGATACCTTTCTGGAAAAGTATAATGTTACAGGGTATATACACTAGATTCCTTGATAGGGCGTTGATCCAGGGAACTAGTCTGATTGCCGTATGTGGAGTCGGGAAGGAATTTTTTTCCCCAATGTGGAGCTTACTCTTTGCCACATGGGGTTTTTTTGCCTTCCTCTGGATCAACATGTTAGGGCATGTTAGGTTAGGCTATGGGTTGAACTAGATGGACATATAGTCTTCCTTCAACCTTAATAACTATGTAACTATGACCCTCCCAATTCACCAAATAGAATCTTTTGCCACGTACCACCTTACACCCCATGATGGCGTTCACCTCGTAATCGATGACTCGAAAAACCAGGACATGGGAACAGGCTTTAGGAGGGACACATGAAAGGTGTCGGTGATGCCTAGGCGTGGAGGAAGGGCCAGACGGTAGACCACAGGGTTAATCTGTTCCAGGACCTTGAAGGGACCCAAGTAGCGAGGTGCAAACTTAGTGGACTCAACTCGCAGCCAGATATTACGGGTGGAGAGATACACCAAGTCACCAAGAGCAAAGGTCGGAGTGGGGCGCCGATGTGCATCGGCGGAGGACCTCATTCTCTCCTTGGAGGCCCGGATAGCAACCTGTGTGTGGCCCCAAATGTCACGTGCCTCCACAGCCCAGTCTGCCACCCTGGAGTCGGCGGAAAACAAGGGCATGGGCACAGGAACCCGCGGATGCTGGCAGTAATTAAGGAGGAATGGGGTCTGCCCAGTGGAGTCGGCTACGGCATTGTTCAGCGCAAACTCCACCCACGGTATAAAGGATTCCCAGTCATCCTGCCTGGCTGAAATAAAATGTCGCAGGTATGTGACCAGGGTCTGGTTGGCCCTCTCTACCAACCCATTCATCTCAGGATGGTATGCTGAAGAGTGATTTAGCTCAATGCTGAGTAAACGTCAAGCTCTCTCCAGAACCGAGACGCAATCTGGGGAGCCCGATCACTGACAGTTTTGTCAGGCGTATCATGTAGGCGGAAAACGTGCTTAATAAACAATGCCACCAAGGCCCGTGCAGAAGGTAGCCGTGGAAGCGGCACCAAGTGCACCATTTTGGAAAAATGGTCGGTGGCTACCAAAATTCAGTAATGGTGCAGCTACGGGACTTGGGTAAGTCCACCACAAAGTCCATCCGGACCATCTCCCAGGGCCTGCCCGCCACCGGCAGAGGGTAAAGTAACCCAGCAGGCCATTGTCGAGGAGATGTATTCTTGGCACAGGAGACAGATGCCCGAATATAGTCTCCGATGTCATGGGCCATATGCGGCCACCAGTACGCCCTCACCAGAAGCTCAGATGTCCTCTTGGTCCCAAAATGTCCACCCATCATGGACGAGTGAGCCCAAGAGAGAACCTCCGGTTGCAAATTAGATGGCACAAAAGTCTTGCCCGGAGGCACAGACTCTAGCAAAGCCGAAGTCACAGTTCTGAGGCTCTCTGAAGGGGCAATAAGCTGAGGCTCCTCCTCCTCTGATGACACTACGAATCGGGAGAGAGGGTCGGCACGGATGTTCTTCTCCCGGAGAGAAAATGGAGGGTGAATTGGAACCGGGAGAAGAACAGGGACCTGGTGAGAATTTAGCCGCTGGGCAGTCTGTAGATACAGAAAAAAGAAAATGATTCAGCTTACCCTTGTGATGGTATTCTCACAGCCCACGAGAAATTTGATCCGAGCACGGAAACATCTCGGCTTGAGGCCAGGTACTTGTGCATGAAAATGAAGATATCCAGCTCAGGAAATAATATCAAAAGTCTTTATTTGGACAAATTTAAAAAGAAAGCTGCTTGACAAACCAGTGCATACTGGAGGAAGGAATGTCTTGAATAACTGGATGCGTTTCGAACACGTAGTCCTCAGTTTCAGAAAGAATTGCTCTGAAGTAGTCTTTTGCATTCACCAAGTCCTTTTTGTCTTCTATGCTGGGCCCATAACCTGTTGCATAGTTTGGTTGCAGAAGAAACTTGTAAGAGTAGATTATATGGGGTAATTCAACTTTTATCTACACAGAACATGAGGTACATGCATCAGCTTCTTAATACAGCATAACAGGAAGTCTGAAGGACCTTTTACCAAAGAGAAAGTGAAACTAAAGTACAACAAGTATACACATTACATTCAACTAAGCATATAACAGTAACAACATCGACATCTACTGTCAGAAAAGTGTAAACTCCTCCTGCCCACAAATAAGTCTGTATCTGTTCATATCTGCCAACAAGTATATTATGCTCACACTACATTACATGCATATACACACATTTAATGAATAAAAAAGTTAGTGTGAGGCTTCTTTAAATGGTACCTAATTTTTATACAGTGTACTATATTGAGTTTATGTCACAATTTCTGAATCTATCTATATATATATATGTATATATATATATATATACTGTATTTCGGAGTAACATGTGCTATCATTTTTTACCTGCATTGTTATAAGGAATACTTAATAAATGTAGCTTGATATAGAAAATGTACCATATTGTATACAAAACTTACAGTTCTGATCCAAAACTCCCCTTTTTTTCTTAGATTCAATTCAAAACTGCCATCGCAAATACGTTATAGAAAGCATCAGTAATATAAAATGAAAAGCATATAATTAGCAAAAAAGCACACAACTCAACATCTAAATACATTACTAGCATTCTTCTTATGAATGTGCTGTGAAAATGAAATTTGCAGCATGTCAGCAATTTACTGATTTTTTCACTTTCCTGTAATATACGGCAAAAGTGAGAGGTTGTCGTTTCCACTCCCCAATGTTTCCACTGTATGCGTGGTATACTTGTCATATGTCTGTAAGTGCATAGATTGGTTATCGTCTGTGTGCCGTGTTGTTGAATATGATGGGATTATTTAGAAACCATGCAAACGATCAAACTGAGTTGCAAGTCAATTGCAAATAATACACAAAAAGGTTTATAGTGTACTAGATGGCAGCCCGATTCTAAAGAATCGGGAGTCTAGAATCCATATATACTTTATTTATTCAAATGTAAGAATAATACAATTAATAAATAATAGTAAGAAAGAACAAAAAATGGCTGCACTCACCAGCTCTTGACAATTCTTGTTATTTAAGGTACAGTTACACAGGATCCATGAACATGCTTGTGAGGGGAGGGATGAAAGACATCAGACGACAACTTGTCTTTTTGCTCTGCATTATTAGTATACTTTCTATCAGACCTAATCTTACGTGCGCCATCAGCAGCTTTGGGCTCTGTGTCATTAGTATCCTTACTATTAGAGCTCATGTTGGCTAAGCTAAACAGCTTTAAGCGTGGTGGTGGCAAACAACAGGTTAATAAGAGGCAGTGTCAGGTAGTAGGAAAATAGCCAGTTAATAATAGGCAATAGTTCTTTGCAGGAATGCAGATATTAATAAATAGGCAGTTTATATTGCAGAGAAATTGCTGGGCAATAATAGACAATGTCCTTATGTGGCAAATAATAGAGCAATATACCCAATGTGGCAAAGAAGAGGTTAATAAACGGCAGTCTCTCAGTATAACAGTCAGTGAATAATAGGCAGTATATGGAGAAAACACCAAACAAAAGTTCAAAATTGGTGTGAAAATGTCACTGAACCACTTCACAACTAAATATATATAGTTTTGGTAAATGGTATTATCATTTTTTTGACGAAATTCGGCAGGAGCTTGAAGAGCAACGTCACTGGGCCCGCCTCCACGCAGTAGAAACTTGCTGTGAGGTAAAAATTCAAAAATCACACCAAAATGGCGGGCGGAGTGTGTCACAGTACGGCACGTTTCTGATTGGTCGCTCGCAGCAGGCGGCAACCAATCAGACACTGGACACTGTTGACGTCACTTATCTCCGGACATTAGCTCCGGACATTAGCTCCGGACATTAGCTCCGGACAGGAAGTTGGCACAAATTGCAGGAAGTAGTATTCTAGGCAATTATATATTAGATGAATAATGTTCCAAAAAGAGATCTAGGACTGGAATACAAATACCAGAGGATAACAAAGCATTAAAGTGAACCTGTCACCTCAAAAAGCGCCATTCATACTCTGCATACAGGCACATAGTGAACGTTTACAAAAACAATCTTTATTATAGATAAAATATAAGGGATATGATCCCCATCACATACATAATGAAAAAAAGGAAGAAAAAACACACACCTGGTAACCAAATGTGATCAGGTAATCAGTGATTCTGATCTTTTTATACGTAGCTTATCACACCCTCACTATTTGCACTTTATCATGGTCAGGGCAGTCACGATTGTATAGTATGCCCTTTTGGGATTAAAACTATTCTTGTTCACTTTTAATCGTTTGGCGTCTATATTTTCACGTATACGACCAGTTATTATTCTGGTCATCGAATTATGCACTCTTCTGTCCGGGGATAGGAATAAACATTTTTTAATATGTTTATCACTATTATCGTCTTTGTTTTAATCAGGTTTTTTAAACAAAATTTTCTTTATATATTTATCCAATTTGGTGGTTATGTCTGATCTATGTGTATAGATTCACACCTAGTCACTCTACCCTTGGTCAGTGTAGATCTTACCTTAATCTATTATGGTAGAGCTGGCCCTAATATGCACTTTTGGCACTTTACGCACGTATCACTTTCTTGAAAAATTTTTTTGTTGCTATGAGTACTACTTTGGACGTGCTGCTCTGATAATGGTTACACCTATTTGAGTTTATGTATTTTAATTATATTTGTTTTTTGGTGTGAAGCTTATTGTTATACGCTGCCCCACATCTAACCCACATTGTCCTGCTTAAGACTTTCCTTCTATATGATCCGGTGCTTAGTCGCTCTGGGTGTCACGCAGGCGCGCCGGGGCTCTGGGGGCGTGGCTGGTGATGGTGTTGTCTGCCGGCGTTGGGCGGTTAGCTGGGCGGTGTTTTCCTTCCACGTACGGCCGCGTGGTTGGTCTTCCAAGCCCGGCGCGCCGCCTACCGCTGGAGACGTACACGTCGATCATGCCTGTCTCTGTAGCGTCGGCGTCGCAGGCGATTTGACTCAGGCCACTTCCGGTCAGCTGGAACTACAACTCCCGGCACTTCTCTGTAGCGTCGGCGTCGCAGGTAATTTGACTCAGGCCACTTCCGGCCAGCTGGAACTACAACTCCCGTCATTCCTTTGTGCCGACACTATGTGTTTGATCGTCAGCTCCCTAAGCGCCATATGATTGGTTCCCCCCAGCATTTAAGGTGTGATTTTGCAACATGATGCCACTCCCCCTGAAGAAGGCACGCTGCCGAAACGCGCGTAGGGGTCGTGGCACCATCCTCTGAGTGTTTCGGGTAAGGTATTGTTATTATTGTCTGGCCTATACGTACACCTAACTGTCGCTAACTTGTCTGTCAGTACTTGGAGACTCTTTTTGCCATAGTGGCTTTTCGATTACAATAGACGTTAGGTTGGTCTGATTCTACTTACTACCTGTACTCTAGCATTACTGGTGTGGCTATCACTATTTACATATTATATGTGGTAGCTTAGTTACATTCCTTTCTGTATTATATACTCAGAGGGGTGCCTTCTATTCTTTGTTGGCTCACCATTGCTACACACATTTGGTTACCAGGTGTGTGTTTTTTCTTCCTTTTTTTCATTATGTATGTGATGGGGATCATATCCCTTGTATTTTATCTATAATAAAGATTGTTTTTGTAAACGTTCAGTATACGCATTTCCTCTTTATATGATTTCAAATATATAGCTTTGAACACGTATATATTCTCCATGATTGTAGACGCTTTATGTACTCGCCATTGATGGCTAGTAGAATGAATATACATGCGTCATAATTTGTCAAAGGTTATTATTTGATTATTTATACAGGCACATAGGCACAGACACATCAATCCAGTGCAGTGGGCGGTGAGAATCCCCTCAAGATCTGCCTGACTGACTAGACTACAGCACAGCTCGGTCCCAACAGCTTTTAGGGTATGTTTTTCTCATAAATATGCTATTTTCTATTTTCTAATATACATTTTGGTTTAATTCCTTGTGATTTTTAAGATTTCTGATTGCTGTGTGAATGTAAATATACTGTATCTCCCATTCAGTGGCTGAAAACCCATAATGATTCAGCAGGATTCGACAAGGGGGAGAAAAGTGAAACATTACCCCATAGCGCAATGAAAGCCAGTCGAGAAAGTGACGATTTCTTTTTAGGTTTCTATTTAATGGGAACTTTCTGACTTGCCTCATCGCTGATGGTTTCAGCACAGTTCTCTCCCGATCGCTGCCCTTTAACTTAAATCCATTCTGCTGACAGTTTCACATTTTCCTTCAGTGACTAAATTCTTTATGCAATGTATAAGGAAGGTGGCAGATATGCCTCCCACTGAAATTACACAATGACTAATGATGGGCTTTCTGCTCTGTAAAAATGTTTAAGTTTTAAAAAATGACTGAGATGACTCCCCAGACAATGAGAAATAGGGAATCAAAACTATATTGGCTGATATAGTTTGCAGTGAAGCAATAGTTTAATTACATCCATTGTGTAAAGGAGATACTTGGTTGTGTCCATAGAGAGACTTGAGGTCACTGCCGGCTGTTGCCATATTGTTTACAGGCGAAAGTAGCACATACCAGAGTCTATACATACATTTTTATTTTTATTCATTTTTTTCCCAAACAGTGTAAACAGAGTCTCTCCATAGCAGGGCACCCAAGCTTGCACCCCATGAGCCATCTGAGGCTCAAGGGCCCCTGATGTGTGGCTCCTGGCTGTCTACTTCCTCAGTAAGCTACAAACAGGACAAAGTGGAGGAGGCAGACAAGCCTTGAAGAAGTTAAAGGGGTGGTGTGGTCTGAAACTGACACTGATTTAATCCTAAATCTCTATCTAATGTAATAATCTATTTGCTTTTCTATATACTTTAATTTTGAAAATTCGCCACCATCCCCTCACTACTCTGCTTTATTTTATTTTTTTCACTACTTCTTGTTTGATGATGCTTCATCTGAGTATCCCAGTGCAGAGAACAGCCACACCTGTGAAAGTGAGTTTGGTTTTGGAGACAGGGCTGGTCTCTGTTTTTTCTGTTCGCCGAATTATCTCCTTAAAGGGAACCTGTCAGCATAATTGTGTATAGTAAACTACAGATTCTGTCAGGTCGCCGTTATACTGTTTAAAATGATACCTTGGTTGATGAAATCCGTCTTGTGGTTGTTGTTTACTCTTTATTTTCAGTTTTGAGTTAATGATATGCTCGTGCCCTAAGGCGGTTCTGGAGGGAGGGCTCTTCATGTTGTGCTCTGATTAGGTATTCATCACTATGCCTTCTGACAGTTCACTGATCCCTCAGTGACCTGCCCCCCTACATAATTAATAATTGTGATGTAGCGATGTCCTTGCTGTGCAGTGAATAGGCAGTGACCCATATAAAGTTCAAACAAAGTCTTGTTTATTTCATAGCATACTCACAAACCGGAAAAGAAAGCAAATAAGTCCTTCGGTATGCAGCCGGGAAAAAAATAACAACAGTCCACAGTCCGCTGCCGTGAGCGTATTACACCCCCGTGTACGCTGGGGTGTCTGGCTTTTCAGGCTCTGCCTGGCCCGTGTTTCTCCACACGGAAGGAGCTCTGCACAAGCCTCCTGCTGGGTCTGACTCCCAGACCAGACTGACACACCCAAACTCTCTTGCTGGGGTTTTTTTTTTATCCTCTAGATTCTATGGCCATGGGCCACTATAAGATCTGGGCTGGAGGAAACGGACCGGCCCCACTACCATCCTGCAGTCCGTTTCAAAATAAAAGCCCATACCAGGTTTTCCTGAATAAATTCTGGGACAAATAACTTGACCCAGTTCACACTTACTTTTATTCTTCCCTGTGTCTCACAGGCAACCTGCTGTGAGCACAGGGCACTCCAGCGGATCTAATATGCTTCTAAGCACATCCTGGGGGACACATAGCGGCCCTCGCATATGACACCGGTCACTGCCTCACATACCCTCCCCCCCCTCTGTTCAGACTTGTGGGGTTGAACATTTGTCAGCATACATGGTGCCCATGACAGGGCATCTGCATTTCCCTGTGATTTCCCAGCTCGATGTTCCACAGAGAAGCTGAAATTTTGTAGGGACAAGAACCATCTGGTGACTCGGGCATTCCTTTCCTTTGCATTTCTCATCCAGACAAGGGGTGAATGGTCTGTTACCAACTGAAACTGACGCCCGAGCAAATAGTAGCATAGGGACTCCAAGGCCCATTTCATCGCCAAGCACTCCTTCTCCACTACGCTATAATTTTTCTCTGCCGGGGTCAGTTTCCTGCTTAAATAGGTGACTGGATGCTCATCCCCGTTCACCTCTTGCGACAGCACCGCTCCTAAGCCTACCTCTGAGGCATCGGTTTGCACAATAAAGGTTTTCTTGAAGTCGGGGCTGATGAGGACCGGCTGTCCACACAACGCCGACTTCAGAGACTGGAACGCTTCCTCTGCTTGAGGATTCCACTTGACCATCACCGTTTTCTTCCCTTTTAACAGGTCTGTTAGGGAAGCCAATTTACCAGCAAAATTGGGTATAAACCGACGGTAATACCCAATGATGCCAAGGAATGCCCTCACTTGTTTGGAACTTAAGGGCTTGGGCCAGTTTTGAATGGCCTCAATTTTGTTCACTTGAGGTTTGATAACCCCTGGCCGATCACGTATCCCAAGTACCGGGCTCCCGTGAGACCTATCGCACATTTCTTTGGGTTTGCTGTTAACCCTGCGGCTCTAAGAGACTCTAGCACTGCTTGTACCTGGGACAGATGGGTATCCCAGTCGGTACTAAAGATGACTATGTCATCCAAATAGGCCGATGCGTAATCTCTATGTGGCGCTAACACAATGTCCATCAGCCTCTGGAATGTGGCCGGAGCCCCATGTAACCCAAAAGGTAAGACAATGTATTGATAGAGACCCTCTGGGGTTATAAAAGCAGTCTTTTCCTTCGCTGACTCTGTTAAGGGAACCTGCCAGTAACCTTTCGTGAGATCCAGCGTGGTGAAGTACTGGGCCTTCCCCAGTCTCTCAATTAGCTCGTCCACCCGTGGCATGGGATACAGGTCAAATTTTGACACTTCATTTAACTTCCTAAAGTCATTACAGAAGCGTAATGACCCATCAGGTTTTGGTATTAGTACAATGGGGCTAGCCCACTCACTTCGGGACTCCTCAATGACTCCCAACTGAAGCATTTGCTTTACCTCGGCCGCGATGGCTTGCCTTCGTGCTTCTGGCACTCGGTACGGTTTCATCCGCACCTTTACCCGGGGCTCAGTGACAATGTCATGCTGAATCACTGAGGTTCGCCCCGGCAGCTCTGAGAATACATCCATATTCTGCTGTACCAAAGCTCGAGCCTCCCGCCGCTGCTGTTTTGTGAGGGCATCATTGACCTTTACCTCACACCTGGCTGTGTCCTTGGCCAGGGCCAGAGGGACCTCCGATTGTATGACCGTAGTTGCATCTGTGACCAAACATTCTCGGTCCTTCCAGGCCTTTAGCTGGTTTACATGGTACAACTGCTCTGGTTTTCTTCTCCCGGGTTGGTACACTTTGTAATTCACTTCCCCCACCTTTCCCCGTATCTCATACGGCCCTTGCCACTTGGCCATGAGTTTACTCTCTGGGGTGGGCACTAGTACCAACACCCGGTCTCCTTCTTTAAAGGACCTGACCGTGGCCCTTTTATTATAGGTACGGCTCTGAGCGGCCTGGGCATCCAACAGATGCTCCTTTACGATGGGTTGCACGACTGCAATCCGATCCTGCATACTTGCCACATACTCGATAACACTCTTATGTGGAGTGGGCTCCTGTTCCCATGTCTCTTTGGCTACATCCAGCAGCCCCCTCGGGTGCCTGCCATACAATAGCTCAAATGGGGAGAACCCCGTGGACGCCTGCGGTACCTCGCGTATGGCGAACATTAAATATGGCAACAACATATCCCAATCCTTCCCATCCTTGGCGACCACCTTTTTGAGCATGGCCTTGAGGGTCTTATTAAACCTCTCGACCAACCCATCGGTTTGTGGATGGTACACTGACGTACGCAACTGTTTAATTTGGAGCAATTTACATAGCTCCCTAGTCACTTTAGACATAAAAGGGGTTCCCTGATCTGTAAGGATCTCCTTGGGGAGCCCAAGACGACAAAACATGGCAAACAGTTCACGGGCTATTAGTTTAGCCGAAGTGTGCCGGAGCGGTATCGCCTCTGGATACCTGGTGGCGTAGTCTACGACTACTAATATGTGCTGATGGCCCGGGCGGATTTTACTATTGGTCCCACCAGATCCATCGCTATCCGCTCAAACGGTACTTCTATGATGGGCAGAGGTACTAACTGACTCCGGTAGTTCGTGGTGGGTGAGGTTAGTTGACACTCAGGACATGTGTCACAGTACTTTGTAACCTCAGCGTAGACACCAGGCCAAAACAACCTCTGTAATATGCGCTCCAACGTCTTTTTGGCCCCCAAGTGCCCCCCCAACATGTGAGTGTGAGCCATGTCGAGCACCGCCCGACGATAGGGTTGGGGCACTACCAGTTGTTCCACCACCTCATCCCGGATTTTATCAACCCTGTACAGTAACTCCTGGATGACCGCCATCCGGGGAAACTCCTTTTCTGCACCAGGTTGTTGTGCCACCCCATTTACCTCGATTACTCTTTCCCTTGCCCGGGTCAGAGTGGGATCCTGGAGCTGGGCAGTCCCAAACTTACCAGGTGACACCTCCAGCTCATGAATTGGTGGATTCTCTTCCACTTCCCCTGCCAATACCTCTAGGGGAAACCTGTCGGGATTACACACTGTCCCTATCGTGGCGACCCCTACGGCAGGTGTCCCTGACTCGGGATCTTCGGGTTCTGCACCCGGAATGCTTTTTACCCTGAGAGGGTTAACTCTGGTCTCCCAGAGGGACCAGAACAACGGTAAGTCTCTACCCATCACAGTCCCATACGGAAGAGTTTTTACCACTCCCACCACATGTTTTATCTCTCCACATGGGGTGGAGAACGTGACCTCCGCAGTCGAGTACTCTCGGAGGTCCCCATGTATGCACACTACCCCCACCTTTCGTCCATTAGGACTGTCCCCAGCAACCAGGGACCCCTGTACCAGGGTCACCAGGCTCCCCGAGTCCAAGAGAGCATCTGTCTGGTACCCGTTAACGAGCACTCTGCACAGCTGAGGTTCGGTACCGGCAGGGTCTGTAGTGGCAATGCAGACTGGCTGGGCATACATAGACACGCGGCGGGTATACCCGCAGTCCATGGGTTCTGTTGTTAGGGGACAATTAGCAACCACATGTCCAGTTTCTTGGCACCGCCAACACGTAACGACTGTGGCACGAGGTAACCTTGGAGCCAGTTTAGGGGACACAGGTCTGTGGTCACTCTCTTTCCGAGACAACCCCTCAGCACGGACTCGGTCCGGTCTTGTCCCAGTGGAGGGCCGTGGACTTTTCTCAGACTCCTGAGCTGGCGGAGCCTTACGTGACAGCCGAAGCGGAGCAGTGTCCCGTATAAAGTCCTGGGTGGCCTTATATCACTCTATCAGGCCTACAACCTGGTCTAGGGTACCCGGGTCCCCTTGACCCACCCAACGCTGAATGGCCGCTGGCAGAGCCCTCACCAGTCGGTCGACCACCACCCTCTCCACTATCTGACTTGTGGATAAAGTCTCAGGTTGGAGCCACCGTTTCACAAGCTGCAATAAGTCAAAAATCTGAGACCGGGCAGGCTGGGCTTCCACAAAAGTCCAAGAAAAGACCCATTGAGCTCTCATATAAGTATTAACCCCCAGTCGGGCAAGGATCTCACCTTTTAACTTGGAATAGTCCTGGGCATCCTCCCGACTGAGGCCAAAGTAGGCCTTTAGCGCATCACCCCTCAAGAACGGAGCCACAACTTCAGCCCACTGTGCTGCTGGCAGATTCTCCCGTTCTGCCGTGCGCTCGTAGACGGTGAGGAAGGCTTCCACGTCATCTTCCGGACTCAATTTCCTCAAAGCGGAGAGGACCTTGTCACGGGCATCGCGACGTTCCGGGGTCGGTGCTGGAGGTGCCTCTCGCAGGGCTGTAATTTGCTGCAGCAACAGATTATTAGTTTGTTGCTGTTGTTGCTGTGTGAGGACTAGCTGCCTCAGGATCTCCTCCATTTTGTCTGTAGGCCTGAGTTGCAATGTAGCAGGCTTAATAACAGACATGCAAATGGCGTTGGGGTATGCCTTAATTCACACTGCTCCGCATTCTCCAACCAATTGTGATGTAGCGATGTCCTTGCTGTGCAGTGAATAGGCAGTGACCCATATAAAGTTCAAACAAAGTCTTGTTTATTTCATAGCATACTCACAAACCGGAAAAGAAAGCAAATAAGTCCTTCGGTATGCAGCCGGGAAAAAAATAACAACAGTCCACAGTCCGCTGCCGTGAGCGTATTACACCCCCGTGTACGCTGGGGTGTCTGGCTTTTCAGGCTCTGCCTGGCCCGTGTTTCTGCACACGGAAGGAGCTCTGCACAAGCCTCCTGCTGGGTCTGACTCCCAGACCAGACTGACACACCCAAACTCTCTTGCTGGGGTTTTTTTTTTATCCTCCAGATTCTATGGCCATGGGCCACTATAAGATCTGGGCTGGAGGAAACGGACCGGCCCCACTACCATCCTGCAGTCTGTTTCAAAATAAAAGCCCATACCAGGTTTTCCTGAATAAATTCTGGGACAAATAACTTGACCCAGTTCACACTTACTTTTATTCTTCCCTGTGTCTCACAGGCAACCTGCTGTGAGCACAGGGCACTCCAGCGGATCTAATATGCTTCCAAGCACATCCTGGGGGACACATAGCGACCCTCGCATATGACACTGCCTCACATAATATAAATACATAATTTAAAAAAAACCCTTCTGCAGTTAGGTACCAGCCATGGCACCCGTGCTGCAGCATAGGCACATGTGTACTGTGCATATACAGTGGGTTCGGAAATTATTCAGACCCCTTTACATTTTTCACTCTTTGTTTCTTTGCAGCCATTTCGTGAATTCAAATAACTTCATTTTTTTTCTAATTAATGTACACCCTGCACCCCATCTTGGCTGAAAAAAAACCCAGAAATGTAGTAGCTTTTGCAAATTTATTAAAAAAGAAAAACTGAAATATCACATGACCATAACTATTCAGACCCTTTGCTCAGTATTGAGTCGAAGCCCCCTTTTGAGCTAGTACAGCCATGAGTCTTCTTGGGAATGATGCAACAAGCTTTTCACACCTGGATTTGGGGATCCTCTGCCATTCATCCTTGCAGATCCTCCCCAGTTCTGTCAGGTTGGATGGTGAATATTGGTGGACAGCCATTTTCAGGTCTCTTCAGAGATTCTCAATTGGGTTTAGGTCAGGGCTCTGGCTGGGCCAGTCAAGAATGGTCACAGAGTTGTTCTGAAGCCACTCCTTTGTTATTTTAGCTGTGTGCTTAGGGTAATTGACTTGTTGAAAGGTAAACTTTCGGCCAAGTCTGAGGTCCAGAGCACTCTGGAAGAGGTTTTCATCCAGGATATCTCTGTACTTGGCTGCATTCATATTTCCTTCAATGACAACCAGTTGTCCTGTCCCTTCAGCTGAAAAACACCCACATAGCATGATGCTGCCACCACCATATTTCACTGTTGGGATTGTATTGGGCAGGTGATGAGCAGTGCCTGGTTTTCTCCACACGTACCGCTTAGAATTGTCACCAAAACGGTTTATCTTCATCTCATCAGCCCAGAGAATCTTATTTCTCATAGTCTGGGAGTCCTTTATGTCCTTTTTTTTTTTAGCAAACTCTATGCAGGCTTTCATACGTCTTGCACTAAGGAGAGGCTTCCGTCAGGCCACTCTGCCATAAAGGCCTGACTGGTGGAGGGCTGCAGTGATAATTGACTTTGTGGAACTTTCTCCCATCTCCCTTCTGCATCTCTGGAGCTCTGCCTCAGTGATCTTGGGGATCTTCTCCCACAATTGCTCAGTTGGACTGGATGATCAGGTCTAGGAAGACTTCTGGTGGTCCCAAACTTCTTCCATTTAGGGATTATGGAGGCCACTGACCTCTTAGGAACCTTGAGTACTGCATAAATTCTGTTGTAACCTTGTCCAGATCTGTGGCTTGCCACAATTCTGTCTCTAAACTCTTTGGCCAGGTCCCTTGACCTCATGATTCTCATATGGTCTGACATGCACTGTGAGCTGTGAGGTCTTATATAGACAGGTGTGTGCCTTTCCAAATCAAATCCTATCAGTTTAATTAAACACAGGCTCTATTCTTGATGACCAACCTTGCTGAAGCTGACAGCTGATTGTTGCTGCCCCCAGCTGTGAGTTTTGCCTGGCTGGTTACAGAAAATACAGGGGAACTCACGCCATTTTTTTCCATTTATTTATTTATTTATTTATTTATAGTGCAGGCAGCGGCTGATGAATACCCCCAGAGCAGGGGAGAATGATGAGAGCCGTGTTCAGCACCGGGGAACAGCACTTACTGTAACGCTTCTTCACCTGCGCCGATGCATGTCACATGAATGACATCCATGTGTGTTATGCATATGCACATGTGCGGGACGTTTTGTGGCCCGCACTGACATTAAAAAGCGGACATGTCAGCGTGTTGTGCCCACGGACACATGGTCTGTGGAAACACACTGACATGTGCACAAACCCATTCACTTGAATAGCCAAATAGCGCCCCTTTCCTCCTGAGTCTCTCCATATGGCTAAGCAGTTCTGTACATCCACATACACTGTGTTCCAAATTATCATGCAAATTGGATTTGTCATAAAGATTTAATTGTTTTGTTTTTCAAATAAACTCGTGGATGGTATTGTGTCTCAGGGCTCAATGGATCACTGAAATCAATCTTAAACACATGTTATAATTAGTTTTCCACGTGATTCTAATTAAAGGAAAACTACTTAAAATGATGTTCCACACTATTAAGCAGGCCACAGGTTTCAAGCAATATGGGAAATAAAAAGGATCTCTCTGCTGCTGAAAAGCGTTAAATAGTGCAATGCCTTGGACAAGGTATGAAAACCTTAGATATTTCACAAAAACGTAAGATTGATCATCATACTGTGAAGAGATTTGTGACTGAAACAGAGCACAGACAGAGTTCATTAAGATAAAGGTATAATGAGGAAGGTTTCTGCCAGACAAATTCATTGGATTAAGAGAGCAGCTGCCAAAATACCATTACAAAGCAGCAAACAGTTATTTTGAAGCTGCTGGTGCCTCTGGAGTCCCTCAAACCACAAGGCATAGGATCCTTCAATGGCTTGCTGTGGTGCAGAAACCTACTTTTCGGCCACCGATAAAAAGTGTTCACAAGCAGAAACTGTTGCAGTGGGTCCAGACATACATGAAGACTAATATTCAAACTGTCTAGTTTACTGATGAGTGTCGAGCAACCCTGGATGGTCCAGATGGATGGAGTAGTAGATGGTTGGTGGATGGCCACCTTGTCCCAACAAGTCTGCGATGTCAGCAAGGAGGTGGAGGAGTCATGTTTTGGGCCATAATCATGGGGAAACAGCTGGTAGGACCCTTTAAGGTTCCTGAAGGTATGAAAATTACCTCTGCAAAGTATATAGAGTTTCTGACTAACAACTTTCTTCCATGGTATAAAAAGCAGAAACATGCCTTCAGGAGCAAAATCATCTTCATGCATGACAATGCACCATCTCATGCTGCAAAGAATACCTCTGAGTCATTGGCTGCTATGGGCATAAAAGGAGATAAACGTATGGTGTGGCCACCATCTTCCCCTGACCTCAACCCTATAGATAACCTTTGGAGTGTCATCAAGCAAAAGATATATGAGGGTGGGAGGCAGTTCATATCACAGCTCTGGGAGGTTATTCTGACTTCATGCAAAGAATTGCAAGCAGAAACTCTCCAAAAACTCTCAAGTTCAATGGATGAAAGAATTGTGAAGGTGATATCAAAGAAGGAGTCCTATGTTAACATGTACAATAACTTGGCATGTTAAGAAGTTTTGGAGTTAAATAGATTTTTTTATTCAGTGAATTTGAACTCCTAATGCTGCAAATTCCACAAATGAGCATTTTCAGTTCTTTAACTCCTTCCCGACCTTTGACGCCACGTAGGCGTCATGAAAGTCGGTGGCAAACCGACCCATGACGCCTATGTGGCGTCATGGAAAGATCACGTCCCTGCAGATCGGGTGAAAGGGTTAACTCCCATTTCACCCGATCTGCAGGGACAGGGGGAGTGGTAGTTTAGCCCAGGGGGAGTGGTAGTTTAGCCCAGGGGGGGTGGCTTCACAACCCCCCCCCGTGGCTATGATCGCTCTGATTGGCTGTTGAAAGTGAAACTGCCAATCAGAGAGATTTGTAATAGTTCACCTAAAAAAACTGGTGAAATATTACAATCCAGCCATGGCCGATGCTGCAATATCATCGGCCATGGCTGGAAACACTGGAACATGGCTGGAACACCCCCCGTGCTCCAATCCAACCCCCCTGCACTCCAATCCACCCCCCCGCACTCTGATCCACCCCCTGCACTCCGATCCACCCCCCGTGCTCCAATCCACCGCCCCATGCTCCGATCCACCCCCGTGCTCCGATCCACCCCCCATGCTCCGATCCACCCCCCGTGCTCCCCCCCACGCCATCATACTTACCAAGCCTCCCGTGGTCCGTCCATCTTCTTTCCTGGGCGCCGCCATCTTCCAAAATGGCGGGCGCATGTGCAGTGCGCCCGCCGAATCTGCCGGCCGGCAGATTCGTTCCAGAGTGAATTTTGATCACTGTGATAAAACCTATCGCAGTGATCAAAATAAAAAAAATACTGAATGACCCCCCCTTTGTCACCCCCATAGGTAGGGACAATAATAAAATAAAGATTTTTTTTTTCTTCCACTAAGGTTGACCACAGTGGTCAAAATAAAAAAACAGTAAATGACCCCCCCCCCTTTGTCACCCCCATAGGTAGGGACAATAATAAAATAAAGATTTTTTTTTTTCCACTAAGGTTGGAGTTAGAACTAGGGTTAGGGTTAGGGTACGGTATGTGCTCACGTATTCTGGTCCTCTGCGAATTTTTCTGCAGCGGATTTGATAAATCTGCAGTGCTAAACCGCTGTGGATTTATCGCGGTTTTTCTGCGCATTTCACTACGGTTTTACAACTGCGATTTTCTATTGGAGCAGTTGTAAAACCGCTGCGGAATCCGCAGAAAGAAGTGACATGCTGCGGAATGTAAACCGCTGCGTTTCCGTGCAGTTGCAGTTTTTCTGCAGCATGTGTACAGCAATTTTTGTTTCCCATAGGTTTACATTGAACTGTAAACTCATGGGAAACTGCTGCGGATCCGCAGCGTTTTCCGCAGCGTGTGCACATACCTTTAGAATTAGGCTATGTGCACACGGTGCGGATTTGGCTGCGGATCCGCAGCAGTGTTCCATCAGGTTTACAGTACCATGTAAACATATGGAAAACCAAATCCGCTGTGCCCATGGTGCGGAAAATACCGCGCGGAAACGCTGCGTTGTATTTTCCGCAGCATGTCAATTCTTTGTGCGGATTCCGCAACGTTTTACACCTGTTCCTCAATAGGAATCCGCAGGTGAAATCCGCACAAAAAACACTGGAAATCCGCGGTAAATCCGCAGGTAAAACGCAGTGCCTTTTACCCGCGGATTTTTCAAAAATGGTGCTGAAAAATCTCACACGAATCCGCAACGTAGGCACATAGCCTTAGGGTTAGGGTTGGGTTGGAATTAGGGTTGTGGTTAGGGTTAGGGGTGTGTTGGGGTTAGGGTTGTGGTTAGGGGTGTGTTGGGGTTAGGGTTGTGATCAGGGCTATGGCTACAGTTGAGATAAGGGTTAGGGGTGTGTTGGGGTTAGTGTTGGAGGTAGAATTGAGGGGTTTCCACTGTTTAGGCACATCAGGGGGTCTCCAAACGCAACATGGCGCCACCATTGATTCCAGCCAATCTTGTATTCAAAAAGTCAAATGGTGCTCCCTCACTTCCGAGCCCCGACGTGTGCCCAAACAGTGATTTACCCCCACATATGGGGTACCAGCATACTCAGGACAAACTGCGCAACAATTACTGGGGTCCAATTTCTCCTGTTACCCTTGAGAAAAAAAAATTGCTTGCTAAAACATCATTTTTGAGGAAAGAAAAATGATTTTTTATTTTCACGGCTCTGCGTTGTAAATGTCTGTGAAGCACTTGGGGGTTCAAAGTGCTCACCACATATCTAGATAAGTTCCTTGGGGGGTCTAGTTTCCAAAATGGGGTCACTTGTGGGGGGTTTCTACTGTTTAGGCACACCAGGGGCTCTGCAAACGCAACGTGACGTCCGCAAACCATTCCATCAAAGTCTGCATTTCAAAAGTCACTACTTCCCTTCTGAGCCCCGACGTCTGCCCAAACAGTGGTTTACCCCCACACATGGGGTATCAGCGTACTCAGAAGAAACTGGACAACAACTTTTGGGGTCCAATTTCTCCTGTAACCCTTGGGAAAATAAAAAATTCTGGGCTAAAAAATTATTTTCGAGGAAAGAAAACCTATTTATTATTTTCACGGCTCTGCATTATAAACTTCTGTGAAGCACTTGGGGGTTCAAAGTGCTCACCACATATCTAGATAAGTTTTTTTCGGGGTCTAGTTTCCAAAATGGGGTCACTTGTGGGGGGTTTCTACTGTTTAGCCACATCAGGGGCTCTGCAAACGCAACGTGACTCCCGTAGAGCATTCCATCAAAGTCTGCATTTCAAAACGTCACTACTTCACTTCCGAGCCCCGGCAAGTGCCCAAACAGTAGTTTACCCCCACATATGGGGTATCACCGTACTCAGGAGAAACTGGACAACAAATATTGGGGTCAAATTTCTCCTGTTACCCTTGGGAAAATTAAAAAATTTGGGGCTAAAAAATTATTTTTGAGGAAAGAAAATGTATTTATTATTTTCACGGCTCTGCGTTATAAACTTCTGTGAAGCACTTGGGGGTTCAAAGTGCTCACCTCACATCTAGATAAGTTCCTTTCGGGGTCTAGTTTCCAAAATGGGGTCACTTGTGTGGGGTTTCTACTGTTTAGCCACATCAGGGGCTCTGCAAACGCAACGTGACGCCCGCAGAGCATTCCATCAAAGTCTGCATTTCAAAACGTCACTACTTCACTTCCGAGCCCCGGCATGTGCCCAAACAGTGGTTTACCCCCATATATGGGGTATCAGTGTACTCAGGAGAAACTGGACAACAACTTTTGGGGTCAAATTTCTCCTATTACCCTTGGGAAAATAAAAAATTGCGGGCTAAAAAAATCATTTTTGAGAAAAGAAATTTTTTTTTTATTTTCATGGTTCTGCGTTATAAACTTCTGTGAAGCACTTAGGGGTTCAAAGTGCTCACCACACATCTAGATTAGTTCCTGTGGGGGTCTATGTTCCAAAATGGGGTCATTTGTGGGGGATCTCCAATGTTTAGGCACACAGGGGCTCTCCAAACGCGACATGGTGTCCGCTAATGATTGGAGCTAATTTTCCATTTAAAAAGCCAAATGGCATGCCTTCCCTTCCAAGCCCTACCGTGCACCCAAACAGTGGTTTACCCCCACATATGGGGTATCCTCGTACTCAGGACAAACTGGACAACAACATTTGTGGTCATTATTGTGGAATTATTTTTTATTTTCATGACTCTGCGTTATAAACCTCTGTGAAGCACCTGAGGGTTTAAAGTGCTGAATATGCATCTAGATAAGTTCCTTGGGGGGGTCTTCTAGTTTCCAAAATGGGGTCACTTGTGGGGGAGCTCCAATGTTTAGGCACACAGGGTCTCTCCAAACGCGACATGGTGTCCACTAACGATGGAAATAATTTTTCATTCAAAAAGTCAATGGCGCTCCTTCCCTTCCGAGCCTTACCATGTGCCCAAACAGTGGTTTACCCCCACATGTGAGGTATCGGTGTACTCAGGAGAAATTGCCCAACAAATTTTAGGATCCATTTTAGCCTGTTGCCCATGTGAAAATGAAAAAATTGAGGCTAAAATCATTTTTTGGTGAAAAAGAAGTACTTTTTCATTTTTACGGATCAATTTGTGAAGCACCTGGGGGTTTAAAGTGCTCACTATGCATCTAGATAAGTTCTTTGGGGCGTCTAGTTTCCAAAATGGGGTCACTTGTGGTGGAGCTCAAATTTTTAGGCACACGGTTTACCCCCACATATGAGGTATCATCGTACTCAGGACAAATTGGACAACAACTTTCGTGGTTCAGTTTCTCCTTTTACCATTGGGAAAATAAAAAAATTGTTGCTAAAAGATAATTTTTGTGACTAAAAAGTTAAATGTTCATTTTTTCCTTCCATGTTGCTTCTGCTGTTGTGAAGCACCTGAAGGGTTAATAAACTTCTTGAATGTGGTTTTGTGCACCTTGAGGGGTGCAATTTTTAGAATGGTGTCACTTTGGGGTATTTTCAGCCATATAGACCCCTCAAACTGACATCAAATGTGAGGTGGTCCCTAAAAAAAATGGTTTTGTAAATTTCGTTGTAAAAATGAGAAATCGCTGGTCAAATTTTAACCCTTATAACTTCCTAGCAAAAAAAGATTTTGTTTCCAAAATTGTGCCGATGTAAAGTAGACGTGTGGGAAATGTTATTTATTAACTTTTTTGTGTCACATAACTCTCTGGTTTAACAGAATAAAAATTCAAAATGTGAAAATTGCGAAATTTTCAAAATTTTCGCCAAATTTCCATTTTTATTACAAATAAACACAGAATTTATTGACCTAAATTTACCACTAACATGAAGCCCAATATGTCACAAAAAACAATCTCAGAACTGCTAGGATCCATTGAAGCGTTCCTGAGTTATTACCTCATAAAGGGACACTGGTCAGAATTGCAAAAAACGGCCAAGTCATTAAGGTCAAAATAGGCTTGGTCATGAAGGGGTTAAAACATATCAAATGTTTAGAAATTCTACTGTGCCTAATAATTTGGAACTGTGCATTTTGAGTTTTTATTCATTTTGGAGATTATACTGTTATCATTGGGAGGTTTCTTCAATAAAATTCGATGTATACTCTAACAGGTGATGACTTTTGTTAGACTGACTGTCATTTGCACCGACCATTTAGGAAAATCCAAGAAAAATGTAATTTGCATAATAATTTGGAACATGGTGTATTGGGTATTGCCACGTTCAGTAGAAATTGTGGGACACATTTGGGTGCCATATTTACCCACTTCTTGCGTGAAAATGTAAAATCTTCGGCTATAACAAAATTTTGGAGGTAAAATTTTAGATATTTTGTCTTCACTGCCCAATGGTATAAAATTCTGTGACACACCCATGGTGTCAATATGATCACAGCACCCCTAGATGAATTCATTGAGAGGTGTAGTTCGTAAAATGGGATCACTTATGGGGGGTTCTGCTGTTCTGGCATTTCATGGTCTCTCCCAGTGGGTCATGGCACCTGCAAACCATAACAGTAAAATCTGGCGCTCCTTGCCTTCTGAGCTTTGCACTGTGCCTGAAAAATATTTCCCGATTACATGTAGGGTATTGGCACACTCAGGAAAAAATGGATCTCAGTTTGTTTTCAAAAAATTTCCTATTAGCCCTTAGAAAAACTAAAAACTTGGGGCTAAAACAACATTTAGTGGTAAAAATGTGATTTATTCTTTCTTCAACGCTCAGTGGTATAAAATTCTGTGAGGCACATGTGGTGTTAATATGATCACTGCACCCCTAGATGAATTCATTGGGGAGTGTAGTTTGTAAAATGAGTTCACATATAGGAGGTTTCTGATGTTCTGGCACCTCAAGGGCTCTGCCAATGTGACATAGCACTCTCAAACCATTCCAGCAAATTCTGAACTCGAATATGGTGCCTCTTCCCTTCTGAGCTCAAAGCGACACGTTCCAGAGTTCAGTGAAGGTCAGTCTGTGAGGGAGCGCAGCTTCAGTGATGGCACCACTAGTCGCTGAAGCTGCGCTGGCAGCATCTCCTTATTCACCAGTAGTTTTCAGCCAGGGAGGTGGCATCTTGGCACCATCCTGGTTTAAAACTGTATATACCCCAGATATGGATTACAGCGTGGGACACAACTATGGACAGGTATGGGTATATTTTTGGTTATTTTTTTACTTTTATTACAGGAGATTGAGGGCGTCACATGGATTAACAGTAACAATAAAATTGTAAAACTGTGTTGTGTTTTATTTCATCAAAAGACTTTATTCTGGCTGTTTCTTTATTTAACATGTACCAACTATAGGATTAGTAATGGATAGGTGTCTTATTGACACCTCTCCATTACTAAGCTGTGGGCTTGATGTCACCTTTCAATACAAAGGTGACATCAACCCCACAACTATTACCCCACTTGCCACCACTACAGGGCAAGTGGGAAGATCGAGGCTAAGTGCCAGAATTGGCGTATCTTAGAGATGCATGTTTTCTGGGGTGCCTGAGAGCTGATGTTTTTAGCCAGGAGGGAGCCAATATCCATGGCCCCTTCCTAAGCTATTAATATCAGCCGTAGCTGTCTGCATAGCCTTTGCTGGTTATTAATTATGGGGGAACCCCACATCATTTTTTTGGGGGGTCCCCCATTTTAATAGCTAGTAAAGGCTAAATAAAGCTGTGAGCTGATATTAATAGGCTGGGAATCTCCATGGGTATTACCCCCTTCCAAGGCTATAAACATATGCCCCTAGTCACTGGCTTTCCCTCTGCTGGTTTTGAAATTGCGCGGGAGCCCACGCCCTTTTTTCCATAACATAATCTTTTATTAATTAAATACATGTCCAGTAATTTGTACACACACTGTACTAATTGTATTTGTCACTGCTATCTATATATCTACCTATTCTATTGGTATTTACTGTATGTAGTCCATCTTTTCCATCCTGTCGGCTCCTGCAGTGAATTTACAGAACCCGACAGATGCATTACCGGCTTTTCTTATATCTATCTCTCTATGCAATATAAATACATATATATACATGTGTGTCACTGACAAATATATGTATTATATGTGTATATATCTATTCTGTCTATTCTAACCTGTCAGTGTGATTTTACTCTACGCGCACAGGAATTGCCGGCTTTTCTTCTATCTATCTATCTATCTATCTATCTATCTATCTATCTATCTATCTATCTATCTATCTATTATATATATACACAGTGTGTGTGTCTTTTGACAAATATTTCCTTTCAAAGCAATGTGTAAATGACTGAGAACTGCCATATGTAAAAGCTCATGTTAAAATCGCATTGCAGTCGGATAGCAATCGCAATGCACTCGGATGTAAATCTGATGCTAGGTGTGGGAATCGCATTGTACTCGAATGACACTCATATGACACTTGCATAGCACTCGTCCGTTTTTTCAGCCCGGAAATCGGACCTTTTTTTCTCACATATGGGTATGAGCTGTTGTGAATTCTGTGGCGGAGTTCACTTCTGTGGTCACAAGTGGTACTTCGGCTGATTCTCTCTGGGAGCTTCCGTTTGTGGAGGAAAGTGGTACTGCAGCTTCTGAGTTTCCTCCCTCAGGTGATCTGGTGAGCTCGTTAGCTGCTTCTCTACTTAACTCCACCTAATGCTTTGATCCATGCTTCCTGTCAATGTTCCAGTGTTGGACTTGTGTATCTCTGGATCATTCCTGTGGCCTGCTGCTCTGTATAGCTAAGTGCTTCTTTGCTATTTGTTGCTATTTTTCTGTCCAGCTTGTCTATTTGTTTTGCTGGAAGCTCTGGGACGCAAGGGGTGTACCTCCGTGCCGTTAGTTCGGTACGGAGGGTCTTTTTGCCCCCTTTTGCGTGGTTTTCTTTAGGGTTTTGTGTAGACCGCAAAGTTATCTTTCCTATCCTCGTTCTGTTCAGAAAGTTGGGCCTCACTTTGCTGAATCTATTTCATCCCTACGTTTGTCTTTTCATCTTACTCACAGTCATTATATGTGGGGGGCTGCCTTTTCCTTTGGGGTATTTCTCTGAGGCAAGGTAGGCTTATTTTTCTATCTTCAGGCTAGTTAGTTTCTCAGGCTGTGCCGAGTTGCATAGGTAGCGTTAGGCGCAATCCACGGCTGCCTCTAGTTGTGTTTGGAGAGGATCAGGAATTGCGGTCTACAGAGTTCCCACGTCTCAGAGCTCGTTCTATTATTTTGGGTTATTGTCAGATCACTGTATGTGCTCTGATCGCTATGTACATTGTGTTTCTGAATTGCCTATCATAACAGTACAGGAAGCCTAAGTACTAATGTTTCTCAATAGAGGGAAAAAAGAAGTTCTGAGACCATTTTTTTTCCTTTGCACTGTGTTTTGTCTTTTTTTTTTTCCCCTAGACATTTGGGTGGTTCAGGACACAGGTGTGGACATGGATATTCAGGGTCTGTGCTCTTCAATGGATAATCTCGTTATAAATGTACAAAAGATTCAAGACTTGGTGGTTCAGAAGCCTATGTTAGAACCAAGAATTCCTATTCCTGATTTGTTTTTTGGTGATAGAGTCAAGTTTGTGAATTTCAAAAATAATTGCAAACTGTTTTTGGCCTTGAAACCTCACTCCTCTGGTGACCCAGCTCAACAAGTGAGAATTATTATTTCTTTTTTGCGTGGTGACCCTCAGGACTGGGCATTTTCCCTTGCGCCGGGAGATCCTGCATTAAGTAATGTTGATGCGTTTTTCCTGGCGCTCGGATTGCTGTACGATGAGCCTAATTCAGTGGATCAGGCAGAGAAAAATTTGCTGGCTTTGTGTCAGGGTCAGGAGGAGATAGAGGTATACTGTCAGAAATTTAGAAAGTGGTCTGTACTCACTCAATGGAATGAAGCTGCGCTCGCAGCGATTTTCAGAAAGGGTCTCTCTGAAGCCCTTAAAGATGTCATGGTGGGATTTCCTATGCCTGATGGTCTGAATGAATCTATGTCTTTGGCCATTCAGATCGGTCGACGCTTGCGTGAGCGTAAAGCTGTGCACCATTTGGCGGTATTATCTGAGATTAAACCTAAGCCTATGCAGTGCGATAGGACTTTGTCCAGAGTTGAACGGCATGAATACAGACGTCTGAATGGTCTGTGCTTCTACTGTGGTGATTCCACTCATGCCATCTCTGATTGTCCTAAACGCTCAAAGCGGTTCGCTAGGTTTGCCACCATTGGTACGGTACAGTCAAAATTTCTTCTGTCCGTTACCTTGATATGCTCTTTGTCATCATATTCTGTCATGGCGTTTGTGGATTCAGGCGCTGCCCTGAATTTGATGGACTTGGATTATGCTAAGCGTTGTGGGTTTTTCTTGGAGCCCTTGCAGTGTCCTATTCCATTGAGAGGAATTGATGCTACACCTTTGGCCAAAAATAAGCCTCAGTACTGGACCCAGATGACCATGTGCATGGCTCCTGCACATCAGGAGGATATTCGCTTTCTGGTGTTGCATAATCTGCATGATGTGGTCGTGTTGGGGTTGCCATGGCTACAAGTCCATAATCCAGTATTAGATTGGAAATCCATGTCGGTGTCCAGCTGGGGTTGTCAGGGGGTACATGGTGATGTTCCATTTCTGTCAATTTCGTCATCCACCCCTTCTGAGGTCCCAGAGTTCTTGTCTGATTACCGGGATGTATTTGATGAGCCCAAGTCCGATACCCTACCTCCGCATAGGGATTGTGATTGTGCTATCAATTTGATTCCTGGTAGTAAATTCCCAAAAGGTCGATTGTTTAATTTATCCGTACCTGAGCACACCGCTATGCGCAGTTATGTGAAGGAATCCCTGGAGAAGGGGCATATTCGCCCGTCATCGTCGCCATTAGGAGCAGGGTTCTTTTTTGTAGCCAAGAAGGATGGTTCGCTGAGACCGTGTATAGATTACCGCCTTCTTAATAAGATCACTGTTAAATTTCAGTACCCCTTGCCATTGTTATCTGATCTGTTTGCTCGGATTAAGGGGGCTAGTTGGTTCACAAAGATAGATCTTCGTGGTGCGTATAATCTGGTGAGAATCAGGCAAGACGATGAATGGAAAACTGCATTTAATACGCCCGAGGGTCATTTTGAGTATCTAGTGATGCCGTTCGGACTTGCCAATGCTCCATCAGTGTTTCAATCCTTTATGCATGACATCTTCCGTGAGTACCTGGATAAATTCCTGATTGTGTACTTGGATGACATTTTGATCTTCTCGGATGATTGGGAGTCTCATGTGAAGCAGGTCAGAATGGTTTTTCAGGTCCTGCGTGCTAATTCTTTGTTTGTGAAGGGATCAAAGTGTCTCTTTGGTGTGCAGAAGGTTTCATTTTTGGGGTTCATCTTTTCCCCTTCTACTATCGAGATGGATCCGGGTTAAGGTCCAAGCCATCCATGATTGGACTCAGCCAACATCTCTGAAAAGTCTGCAAAAGTTCCTGGGCTTTGCTAATTTTTATCGTCGCTTCATCTGCAATTTTTCTAGTGTTGCCAAACCATTGACCGATTTGACCAAGAAGGGTGCTGATTTGGTCAATTGGTCTTCTGCTGCTGTGGAAGCTTTTCAAGAGTTGAAGCGTCGTTTTTCTTCTGCCCCTGTGTTGTGTCAACCAGATGTTTCTCTTCCGTTCCAGGTTGAGGTTGATGCTTCTGAGATTGGAGCAGGGGCTGTTTTGTCACAGAGAGGTTCTGGTTGCTCAGTGATGAAACCATGCGCTTTCTTTTCCAGGAAGTTTTCGCCTGCTGAGCGAAATTATGATGTGGGCAACCGAGAGTTGCTGGCCATGAAGTGGGCATTCGAGGAGTGGCGTCATTGGCTTGAAGAAGCTAAGCATCGCGTGGTGGTATTGACTGATCATAAGAACTTGACTTATCTCGAGTCTGCCAAGCGCTTGAATCCTAGACAAGCTCGTTGGTCGTTGTTTCTTGCCCGTTTTGACTTTGTGATTTCGTACCTTCCGGGCTCTAAAAATGTGAAGGCGGATGCTCTGTCTAGGAGTTTTGTGCCCGACTCTCCGGGTTTATCTGAGCCGGCGGGTATCCTCAAGGAAGGAGTAATTGTGTCTGCCATCTCCCCTGATTTGCGGCGGGTGCTGCAAAAATTTCAGGCTAATAAACCTGATCGTTGCCCAGCGGAGAAACTGTTTGTCCCTGATAGGTGGACGAATAGAGTTATCTCTGAACTTCATTGTTCGGTGTTGGCTGGTCATCCTGGAATCTTTGGTACCAGAGAGTTAGTGGCTAGATCCTTTTGGTGGCCGTCTCTGTCGCGGGATGTGCGTACTTTTGTGCAGTCCTGTGGGATTTGTGCTCGGGCTAAGCCCTGCTGTTCTCGTGCCAGTGGGTTGCTTTTGCCCTTGCCGGTCCCGAAGAGGCCTTGGACACATATCTCTATGGATTTTATTTCTGACCTTCCCGTTTCTCAAAAGATGTCAGTCATTTGGGTGGTCTGTGATCGCTTTTCTAAGATGGTCCATCTGGTACCCTTGTCTAAATTGCCTTCCTCCTCTGATTTGGTGCCTTTGTTCTTCCAGCATGTGGTTCGTTTGCATGGCATTCCAGAGAATATTGTTTCTGACAGAGGTTCCCAGTTTGTTTCGAGGTTTTGGCGAGCCTTTTGTGGTAGGATGGGCATTGACTTGTCTTTTTCCTCGGCTTTCCATCCTCAGACTAATGGCCAGACCGAACGAACCAATCAGACCTTGGAAACATATCTGAGATGCTTTGTTTCTGCTGATCAGGATGACTGGGTGTCCTTTTTGCCTTTGGCTGAGTTCGCCCTTAATAATCGGGCCAGCTCGGCTACCTTGGTTTCGCCGTTTTTCTGCAATTCTGGGTTCCATCCTCGTTTCTCTTCGGGACAGGTTGAGTCTTCGGACTGTCCTGGTGTGGATACTGTGGTGGACAGGTTGCAGCAGATTTGGACTCAGGTAGTGGACAATTTGACCTTGTCCCAGGAGAAGGCTCAACTTTTCGCTAATCGCAGACGCCGTGTGGGTCCCTGACTTCGTGTTGGGGATCTGGTTTGGTTATCTTCTCGTCATATTCCTATGAAGGTTTCCTCTCCTAAGTTTAAACCTCGTTTTATTGGTCCGTATAGGATTTCTGAGGTTCTTAATCCTGTGTCTTTTCGTCTGACCCTCCCAGATTCTTTTTCCATACATAACGTATTCCATAGGTCATTGTTGCGGAGATACGTGGCACCTACGGTTCCATCTGTTGAGCCTCCTGCCCCGGTTTTGGTGGAGGTGGAATTGGAGTATATTGTGGAGAAGATTTTGGATTCTCGTGTTTCAAGACGGAAACTCCAGTATCTGTTTAAATGGAAGGGTTATGCTCAGGAAGATAATTCCTGGGTTTTTGCTTCTAATGTCCATGCTCCCGATCTTGTTCGTGCCTTTCATGTGGCTCATCCTGGTCGGCCTGAGGGCTCTGGTGAGGGTTCGGTGACCCCTCCTCAAGGGGGGGGTACTGTTGTGAATTCTGTGGCAGAGTTCACTCCTGTGGTCACAAGTGGTACTTCGGCTGATTCTCTCTGGGAGCTTCCGTTTGTGGAGGAAAGTGGTACTGCAGCTTCTGAGTTTCCTCCCTCAGGTGATCTGGTGAGCTCGTTAGCTGCTTCTCTACTTAACTCCACCTAATGCTTTGATCCATGCTTCCTGTCAATGTTCCAGTGTTGGACTTGTGTATCTCTGGATCATTCCTGTGGCCTGCTGCTCTGTATAGCTAAGTGCTTCTTTGCTATTTGTTGCTATTTTTTCTGTCCAGCTTGTCTATTTGTTTTGCTGGAAGCTCTGGGACGCAAGGGGTGTACCTCCGTGCCGTTAGTTCGGTACGGAGGGTCTTTTTGCCCCCTTTTGCGTGGTTTTCTTTAGGGTTTTGTGTAGACCGCAAAGTTATCTTTCCTATCCTCGTTCTGTCTAGAATATCGGGCCTCACTTTGCTGAATCTATTTCATCCCTACGTTTGTCTTTTCATCTTACTCACAGTCATTATATGTGGGGGGCTGCCTTTTCCTTTGGGGTATTTCTCTGAGGCAAGGTAGGCTTATTTTTCTATCTTCAGGCTAGTTAGTTTCTCAGGCTGTGCCGAGTTGCATAGGTAGCGTTAGGCGCAATCCACGGCTGCCTCTAGTTGTGTTTGGAGAGGATCAGGAATTGCGGTCTACAGAGTTCCCACGTCTCAGAGCTCGTTCTATTATTTTGGGTTATTGTCAGATCACTGTATGTGCTCTGATCGCTATGTACATTGTGTTTCTGAATTGCCTATCATAACAATGAGCCCTAAGTTGACCAACTATATTGTATTGATCTTTAAGTCATCAATCTCACAAATTTAAAGCACAAAAAACTATGTAAGTCAAAAATTATACAAATAGTTTAATAAATATACACTTACAAATTCTAAGTAAATATCATAAACAAAAGACGGTGATAAATGTGCATTACAAAATTATTGGTGTTAAATGAGTATTGCAGTCAATTAATGACAAATCCAGAAACAAAGTCACTTGCTGTTTGTGTGACTTCCATGCAGAGAGACAGATTTTTCTTTGTCACCTTCAAGTTGTTGCTGCTGATTGCACCACATGGATGCCTGACACTGTACAGAACTCATTGTTGGCACTGTATAAAGCTGGCAGTCTATAAGGGCTTTGTGTCCGACATTAACTGTAAAATGTTATATGATATCCAATATCTTCTGCCCACTTAACGTAAAGTGTAATAATTGTATAATAATACACAAAAAAATAATCATATTTTATCAGAGAAATCTGCTTCCTTCTCCCTCTAGACTGAACTTTCACTCTCAATTCATGAGTAAAACTTGCATTCAGCGAAGACAAATTTTGCCACTATTAACAGGAAATTTACATTTGGTGCTTTAATATTTTATGGATGTGGCTAGAGGCAGACAGTATGTATATATGTCAGTGACTGTAAGTTATGCAGAAAAGACTATTACAGTTCTCCATAGAACTTTATGAGAACTAACTGTCATCTCTCTCAGTAATGGGATAGTTTGTATTGATTGAAGGCAGATTTTACACATTTAACTAAGAATTTCCAGAGCAAATGATCAGTCCACAAGGAGAAAGAAGCAGATTTCTCTGATAAGATATAGTGAAAAATGCCTTATTTTCATGTGTAATATTGATTTATGGAATAAAATATAAAATAAATGTTACTCTCTATGCAGACTATTAATAACAGATATCAAGAATATGCTTTTTGTTAATTTTCTTCTGGTGGGTTTTCTTAAGTATTTTAAGCAGTTGGCCACTTTCTTACAATTTTTACAAATGTTCCAAAAAAAAAAACAACTTATAAACTAGTCTTTACCACAATAGTGACGATCTGCAAATTTTTCTAAAAAAATAAATAAAATGATAATGGATGAAAGTCAAAAAAGACAATGTGATGCCTTTAACTTGATAAATCTCTCTCACCGTGAGAGTCACTGGTTTATAAGAGGTTGTAAAAAATAAGTTGTGTGCCTCACGTACCTTCCCCAGTCTCCATTCTTTAGCGGCAAAAGGGATGTTGCATCAACATCGTTGCTGCAGCCAATTACTGAGCTCAGCAGCTTGTGCCATCTACAGTCAATGAGCTCAATGATTGGCTGCAGCGATGTTGACGTGACTTCACCGCTGCAGCCAAACAATAGAGACCAAAGCAGCAGCAGTGACAGAGAGTAAAGGACACTTTGTTTTTTGCAACAAACTGTGCAGAAAGGGAAAACTTTTCTGAAATAAGACAACCCCTTTTGTGTATGTTTTTCGGTCATTTTTGAAAAAAATCCTAGCCTTTTTTTTTACTTTTTTTTTTCAAGCCCTAGAATTTTAGAAAGTGGCCTTTTAAAAAACATGGGTGATAGAGAATTTTCCCACTGTATCCCAACTGTACCAGAGCATCTTCCAAATATAAAAATAGACATTATTATTTACATCGACATCAGTACATCATATTCTATTTTATTATATTCCATATTGACTACTTTGATGTCTTTAAAGTCTTTCCTAGTTTACAAGTTACAGGCACATGGACTGAATTCTTACTCAATGTCCCACACAAAAGATGAAATTTGTCCATTCAGATAGATCAAAACAGTCTTCTTATCATGGCAGAGATTGGCACCACTGCCCGAGCAGCCACTGATCCATAAATAGAAATTCAAGTTTGAATGTTATTAGTCCACTTTTTGGAAATTATGCTGATCTTCCCTTCTTTTCTCCCATTGATGGGGTCTGTGGTGGGAACATGATAGTTGCATATTCCACTTGTTCCGGTACATTCAGTTCTGACTTCCTGTAGGGTTGTCTAGATCCAAATTCTAAAATCCCATAATTTACGGTGTAAACTGAAGGATCCTGAGGAGATTTTTCCTATTACAGAAAAAAATAACTGGTTATCTAACATGGTAGAGATTACAGGTTAATATAAAAGTGTTTTGTTACTTATAATTTTGTTAAAAAAAAATAACGTCATATTCTCCAATTATGCAGGCTACTAAATGTTTCCATAGTGTTCGAATAGAGTTGTGCAGTCGTCAGTCATCTGCCAGTTTATGTGGGTGTACACATGCTGTAAAGTCTGCCAACGCAATACGTGCACTAGGAGGCACTGACCAATTGAATGTCTGTCCTGAATTCTGTACACGATCCTTTCTTTGGACTATATAGAATATGACAAGTGAAATGGGGGACAGAGAAAATGGTGAACGCACTTTCATGGAAGACAAGTTGGCTGGAAGTGAGACACTTAGGCCCCAATTCATCAAAGCAATTTTACCAGATTTTTTGCATAAATTGCTTTACAAGTCGCAAAATTATTGCACAACTTGCAGTTGCACAAAAATTTTGCAACTTTTAAAATTAGTACAACAGGTTCTCCCAGCTCCACCAAAATGGGCAGAGCTGGGCCGGGATAGGGCGCAGCGGGGGTAGGGTAAGATTTGTGGCGATGCACTCACTACTTCATAGGAGGCGTACGCCTTAGGAGCTTCTGACTCCTATCCCCCCTCTCTTAAATTGGAGCCTTTGTGGCTGATTCCATAGAGTCATTTTTTCAGTTGAGTGTGTAGGGGGGAGTAAATTCTCTAAGAAAAAAGTAAAATATAATGCAGCCATTTACGACACTCTTTCATATGCAGAGAAGTTACTTGAAAGTACAGTAAACACTGAACACTGCTCATAGGGGCATTTTGAGACAAAACAGCTTAATGTTTAGCAGGACATGCATAGGATAGCAGTAAAGTGAGGAGACAGTGGTATTTGTTGTAAAAGGTAAGCACCTAAAAACTTTCTTAGTTTAAAGAATAACTAAACTTTCATATTTTTTAAATCATTTTGTCCAGTATGGAAAATTATGAAACTTTGAAAATTGCTTTATTTTCAAGTTTATCTTCACTCCTGAATAAAATGCATGTAATGTAGGTGGCCTCCAAACTCCTGCTTTTCACATGGTCCATTTGCGTTCATTTAGCTGCATTGTTATCAGGATATACTCATTAGGAGTACAGATGCTGGTAGTGAGATGGTCAGCACCTGACTCCTCCTCTGATGGTTCTGCTTATCTAACCATCTCCTGCAGGAGTTTATTCCCAAAATTAGTGAGACAGTTGCTGACCCTTCCACTGCCATCATCAGAACTCCAATTCAATACATACTGATATTACTGCAGCTAAAGGCAGGCAAATAAATTGAGGAAAAGCAGAGGTTTGGAAGCCACTTAATTTTTTTTATAGGTGTGCTGCTCAGTTTATTATGATAGACTTTCAGCCATACATGGACATTATGTAGTGCTAATAAGCCTGGTTCTATCATTTGTTATACTTTGCTGCCATCTACTGGCCGTTTGCTATATCACTGTAATATTTGTTATGGAATTCTCCCACAACACCTTTCTGTCTTTAGCTCCTCCTATCTTTTTCCTTCTCTTCCTGTTTTGTACTCCGTGCCATCTTGGATCCCACATGTGCTGCAGAGCTGGAGAAAGGATTCTCTTGTTACCTCTAACCTGAAGCTTCTATTATCTCTGTCTGGTGATTCTGTAACAGCTCTAACCTACAGTCCTCACTCTCACCAAGGTACTGTAAATAAACCTGTTGAATGTATCACTGCATCATCTTTCCGGATCACCACGCGCAGCTGATAGAGACTGGCGGCACAGGTTGGCGAGTAACGCTACCTGCCATTGTTTATATAGCGATTTGTGATCACTAGGGTTGAGCGAAACGGGTCGAACATTTTCAAAAGTCGCCGACTTTTGGCTAAGTCGGGGTTTCATGAAACCCGATCCGACCCCTGTGCGGGGTCGGCCATGCGGTACGCGACTTTCGCGCCAAAGTCGCGTTTCAATGACGCGAAAAGCGCCATTTCTCAGCCAATGAAGGTAAACGCAGAGTGTGGGCAGCGTGATGACATAGGTCCTGGTCCCCACCATCTTAGAGAAGGGCATTGCAGTGATTGGCTTGCTGTCTGCGACGTCACAGGGGCTATAAAGAGGCGTTCCCGCCGACCGCCATCTTACTGCTGCTGATCTGAGCTTAGGGAGAGGTTGCTGCCGCTTTGTCAGAAGCAGGGATAGCGTTAGGCAGGGTCCATTAACCACAAAACCGCTTGTGCTGCAGCGATTTGCACTGTCCAACACCACCCTCGGTGTGCAGGGACAGTGGAAGTTTTTTTTTTTTTTTTTTTCCCCTCAGCGCTGTAGCTCATTGGGCTGCCCTAGAAGGCTCCCTGATAGCTGCATTGCTGTGTGTACGCCGCTGTGCAAACCAACTGCTTTTTTCAAAGCACAAATCCTCTTGTT
Organism: Ranitomeya imitator; assembly: GCF_032444005.1. Lineage (NCBI taxonomy): Eukaryota > Metazoa > Chordata > Amphibia > Anura > Dendrobatidae > Ranitomeya > Ranitomeya imitator. Next base: position 420,232,191 of record NC_091286.1, on the reverse strand, counting down.
CCTTCCTTTCTGCACAGCTATCTTTTTTGTTTGTCCACACTTTTTATTTCATTTGTGCATCAGTCCACTCCTTATTGCTGCCTGCCATACCTGGCTGAGATTACTGCAGGCAGGGAGATAGTAGCTGCCTGCCATACCTGGCTGAGATTACTGCAGGCAGGGAGATAGTAATTGTAGGACATTCCCTGTTTTTTTTTTTTTTTTTTTTTTTTTGGTGGGAGATTAAGATTGGCAATTTGGCATTTCTGCTAGAGTGCCATCCCTGTGTGTGCCATCTCTCTCACATAGTGGGCCATAGAAAGCCTTTTCATTTTTCTGTATTTTTTTTTGTGGGGTGTATAAATTCTCCCTGATAAAAATACAGTGGGAGATTAATATTGGCCTTTGGGCTTGTGTGCCAGTCCTGAGTGTGCCATCTCTCTCACAAATAGTGGGCCATAGAAAGCCTATTTTATTTTTTTTGGGTTTTATAAATTCTCCCTGAAAAAAAGGGAGATTAATATTGGCCTCTGGGCTTGTGTGCCAGTCCTGAGCGTGCCATCTGTGCCAGCCCTGAGCGTGCCATCTCTCTCACAAATAGTGGGCCATAGAAAGCCTATTTAAATATTTTTTTGGTTTTATAAATTCTCCCTGAAAAAAAGGGAGATTAATATTGGCCTCTGGGCTTGTGTGCCAGTCCTGAGCGTGCCATCTGTGCCAGCCCTGAGCGTGCCATCTCTCTCACAAATAGTGGGCCATAGAAAGCCTATTTAATTTTTTTTTTTGTTTTATAAATTTTCCCTGAAAAAAGGGAGATTAATATTGGCCTCTGGGCTTGTGTGCCAGTCCTGAGCGTGCCATCTGTGCCAGCCCTGAGCGTGCCATCTCTCTCACAAATAGTGGGCCATAGAAAGCCTATTTTATTTTTTTTTGGGTTTTATAAATTCTCCCTGAAAAAAAGGGAGATTAATATTGGCCTCTGGGCTTGTGTGCCAGTCCTGAGCGTGCCATCTGTGCCAGCCCTGAGCGTGCCATCTCTCTCACAAATAGTGGGCCATAGAAAGCCTATTTATTTTTTTTTTTGGTTTTATAAATTCTCCCTGAAAAAAAGGGAGATTAATATTGGCCTCTGGGCTTGTGTGCCAGTCCTGAGCGTGCCATCTGTGCCAGCCCTGAGCGTGCCATCTCTCTCACAAATAGTGGGCCATAGAAAGCCTATTTAATTTTTTTTTTTGTTTTATAAATTTTCCCTGAAAAAAGGGAGATTAATATTGGCCTCTGGGCTTGTGTGCCAGTTGTGAGCGTGCCATCTGTGCCAGTCCTGAGCGTGCCATCTCTCTCACAAATAGTGGGCCATAGAAAGCCTATTTAAATATTTTTTTGGTTTTATAAATTCTCCCAGAAAAAAAGGGAGATTAATATTGGCCTCTGGGCTTCTGTGCCAGTCCTGAGCGTGCCATCTGTGCCAGTCCTGAGCGTCCCATCTCTCTCACAAATAGTGGGCCATAGAAAGCCTATTTTTTTTTTTTTTTGGGTTTTAGAAATTCTCCCTGGAAAAAAAAAGGGAGATTAATATTGCCCTTTGGGCTTGTGTGCCAGTACTAAGCGTTCCATCTCTCTCTCTCTCTCAGTCAGTGGGCCATAGAACGCCTATTTTTGGTTTTATTTGTTTTCTAAATTCTCCCTGAAAAAATCATTTTATTTTATTTGGTTTCTAAATTCTTCCTGATAAAATCATATTTTTTTTATTATTTTTTTTTCTAAAGTCTCCCTGAAAAAAAAAAAAAAAACAGTGGGAGATTAATATTGGCCTTTCTGCTTGTGTGCCAGTCTTGACTCCTGGGTGCGTCATCTCTCAGTCAGTGGGCCATAGAACGCCTATTTTTGGTTTTATTTGTTTTCTAAATTCTCCCTGAAAAAATCATTTTATTTTATTTGGTTTCTAAATTCTTCCTGATAAAATCATATTTTTTTTATTATTTTTTTTTCTAAAGTCTCCCTGAAAAAAAAAAAAAAAAAACAACCAAAAAAAACAGTGGGAGATTAATATTGGCCTTTCTGCTTGTGTGCCAGTCTTGACTCCTGGGTGTGCCATCTCTCTCTCTCTCTCTCTCTCTCTCTCTCTCTCTCTCTCCAATTGTGGTCCATAGAAAGCCTATATTTTTTTTCCTTACTTTGGGTTCTAAAATCTACCAGAGAAAATAACTACATCAATCATTGGTAGAAAAATATTGGCCTCTGGGTTTGTGTGCCACTCCTGACTCCTGTGTGCGTCATCTCTCAGTCAGTGGGCCATAGAACGCCTATTTTTGTTTTTATTTGTTTTATAAATTCTCCCTGAAAAAATCATTTTATTTTATTTGGTTTCTAAATTCTTCCTGATAAAATCATATTTTTTTTATTATTTTTTTTCTAAAGTCTCCCTGAAAAAAAAAAAAAAAAAACAACCAAAAAAAACAGTGGGAGATTAATATTGGCCTTTCTGCTTGTGTGCCAGTCTTGACTCCTGGGTGTGCCATCTCTCTCTCTCTCTCTCTCTCTCTCTCTCTCCAATTGTGGTCCATAGAAAGCCTATATTTTTTTTCCTTGATTTGGGTTCTAAAATCTACCAGAGAAAATAACTACATCAATCATTGGTAGAAAAATATTGGCCTCTGGGTTTGTGTGCCACTCCTGACTCCTGTGTGCGTCATCTCTCAGTCAGTGGGCCATAGAACGCCTATTTTTGTTTTTATTTGTTTTATAAATTCTCCCTG